>NC_090929.1:1607116377-1609616377 GCF_040938575.1 Ambystoma mexicanum | reverse complement strand
ACGACCTACTTCTCTAGCCTACTTCTCTAGCCTCCTTCTTGTTACCTGTTTGTAGTACCTGAGCCAGAGATGAAAGGGAGCAGGAACCAGGCTGACTCTGGTATGTATCAAAAGGAAAGATGCTTGATTGAACTCCTTAGTTTCATAGATACAGTTAGAAGATGAGAGAGAAGGCTACATGCATCTGTCCTGGTCCCTTGCCCAGATCCCAGTCCTCAACCGTCAACCTTGCAATCCCCAAACCCCAAACACTCCACAATCCACCAAGCATTCCACAGGGCCTAGCTACTCACACAGGCACATAGCATACAAGATACTTCACTACCCCCTCCCTAAAACAACAAAATGGATAATACTCACTTCCATGCCAAGACTAAACACGCCAGGGTCTCAGTGCTGCCACCACCAAGTGCATACCTTGCCGCATGGACAATAATAACCAAACTACAATCAAAACCCCTTTTTCTGCCTACCTCCTTCTGCCAGGACTGCCACCCCTGGCCTTAGGCCTGCCACACCTGAGCACAAACCTTTGCCCCAACCCAGGGCGACTAACTTGCCAAATAACGTAACCCCAAAAACATGCGACTACTACATTGGCCCAAACTAAGTCTTCAACATGCCACCTAACTACAACAAAATAAACCATTATTCACACACAAGCGAATACCTACACGAACCTGTACCTCCTCCCTTCTCCCTCAAGAAAACATCAAAATGAAAGAAAAATATAGAAAATAACCCAGAAGACAAAGAGCACAAAGATACAATACACATGAACAAAAAGAAAAGGTGTGATGCGTATATCACGCATAGTCCCAACTATGCCGTCAAAATTGGTCAAAAACACTCCAAGATGAAAAATGTAGTGCAACATAAGCACAACAAAGATAAAAACTGTCATGCTAGCTACTAATAGAGACAAATTTGATATTAAAACAACATACTTCTCTCATCTAGCAACCCTACCAGTGTATAAAGTTCATCCAGTCAAACCTTGACCACAACTCATGTGCTACAACCCAAAGGAAATACACTCAATTTTACACTGGCCTATACCTGTGTTCCCAACTCAAAAATTCAAAAGATCAACTAGGAGTGCTAAACAACAACAACCTCTCTCTACTATGATGGCACTACCCGACACACAGAACTCCACTGGGAGTGCAAACCACTTGCTCCCACCCCGACACCTTTAAAATAACATCTGGAGACACATGCGCTTACCTACAACGCACAACCCATCTTGTGAGTTTACACCCTCACACTTCATGCGCACAAACTGCACTTCATCAGTCTCCTAGACCATCTAAGGTCTACCTCCATAGTGTCTTAAAAAAGTTTCCCTTGTAACTAAGGTTCATCACAAAGCATTACCATGTTCCTCTAAAAGTACAACTACGACTAAACGGTGTCCCATGCAGGAACGAGGCTGACTCAGGTAAGTACCAAAAAGGAAGATGCTCTATTTACTCCTTAGTTGAGAGAGAAGGCTGCATGCATCTGCCCTGGTCCCTTGCCCAGCTCCGAGTCCTCAACCGTCAGCCTTGGAATCCCCAAACCCCAAAAACTCCACAATCCACCAAACATTCCACAGGGCCTAGCTACTCACACAGACACACCATAGCATACAAGATACTACACTGTTCTCAGTGTGTGTATTTGTGTGATGTGGAGAGTGAGTGGTTGATCTCATGCACGCCATTCCTCTAATGGGATCCTGTGGCTCTGCAGTGCCGACGGTAAAGGCTTAGACTGCCATTTTGGATTTTCTGTGCATGCCTGCACAGGGAGAGAAGAGCTTGTCAGAGCAATCTGCACCACAGAACTGATCTCTCCCAGAGTGCTCTACCGGCACTCAAACGCCTAAGATTCGAGGAATGTTTCAGTTACTCTGGCAGCAATGCAGCACTCTCGTGCTTACAATGACCCCGTTTCATTTCAGCCATGTCCTTGCAGTGACACACAGGTATGCCGTTGGAGAACATGTCGTGTAACACTGGGGTTCAAACACTCTAGGCTGTTCAAGGGATGTAATAGAAGGTTGACTATTTCCTGAACCCTTAAAGGGACAACCGTATTGGTATTGGGTCTTATGGTGGCCATGGAACTTTAAGTAGTGCACTGGAAAAGAGTTTTGAACAAAGATTCCATGGCCCCTCTTTTCATCAAAGTCAAGTGTCCCAATCCATTGCTCTGGTCAAGATGAGCATACATACAAGCTTAAACACAGCATGTTATGTCACGATACACCATTTTGTATTTCACCATTAGCGGCTACTCTGCAGGACAGTAGAGAATGCAACATGTTGGGTATGGCTAAACCATGCACATGTGCAGTGTGGTATGGTTTAACTCTAGCGTCACAACGCGTAGAGAGAGATATGCAAATAGATTTCTTTTAAGTCGGGTGTCGTATTAACCATAGTGAAAAAAGGAAAAAACCTTTGATTGGTGCCATGCTGAGTGGCAGGGGATCTTATCGCGTCAAAGGGTAAATCAAGTTTCAGAAGAGATTACGAATGTCCATGACAACTAAGCACTGGAATTCTTAGCACAGTGTAAGGATGTTTATTAGTGAACTCTCTGTCTCGTGCCTGCCTCGTCTCTCTCTGCCTCGCGCTGTGTTGACATTCAAATGTGGACAGGCGCGAGGCGGAGCTGAGATGGTTGGTGGACATGTTGTTTGAAGGACACTCCTGTGCGGGCCTGCTTGAAATAAATCTTACGCTTTTAGTTTACTTACCCGTGTTCGATTCATCCCTTTAATGGCGACGAGGTGAGCGCAGGCCCGCTAAAGAGGAGGACGCCGAGAGGCCCCCCTCCCACCTGCCAGCAGCTGTGAGCGCTTACGGGGAACCGAGGGCACGTTTGCGGCTGCTGGAGTGGAGAGGAACCCAGCGCTGACACACACACGCAGCCTGACTCCTGCACTAAATCCTCTCCCTGCGAAGGATCGCGTGGAGGTGCCGCATGTGTGCGGTAGGCGCCGGCAGCTGCTCCGCCCCCTTCCTCCCCTTGTATCAACAACATTGGAACGAAGGACCGCTCCTGACTGCCTGCCAATCCTCAAATTCTTCGGTCGAGGTGAGGAGAAGGGGGGAGGAGGGGAGAAGAGGGAGGTTGAAAAGCGACGCATGCGCTGATAAGAGTGAAAGTGACAGATTAACCCTTGAAGACCTCACGATCCAGTGAGAGGGGTCCTATTTAAGTCTGTACAACTGCAACCAGAGTAAGGAGCCTCGGAAACACAGGGAACTCTCTAAATTCTATGATGAGTTTTATTCCTTAGTGTAAATAAAAGGCTACCAGCACCAAAACAGTGCACAAACACACACACATGACATTTTTCCAGTCAAATCTGCAGTTATTTGCCAAAGATAAGGGCACAGAGCCTGTAAAAATACAAGACTCTTGTTAAAGCTGTGGGAGAATTATAGCTCCTAGAGGCAGGTCAAATTTAAATAAAGTGCATATAACAAGTATCCAGCATGGCTGCAGCAAGCATGGCAGCGCCTCCACCATTCTTATCAGAACCAGACACACCTATTATTAGGTGGGATAGGTGGAAGAATCTATTTGACACGTACCTTATTGCAATTGGAGGGGACAAATTTGCTTCTGCTAGAAAAGAACCTATTCTCTTGCACAATGTAGGTGCTGAAGGACGTAGTGCGTACGATGGTCTGCCTGAGACACCACAGGAAGGTCAAGGAGAAGCTGACTCATATAGCATAGCTGAAAAGAAACTGGAAATCTATTTTGAACCTAAGAAAAATACTACAAGTTCTTCAAAAGAGTGCAAGAAACACAAGAGCCAGTTGAAAATTTCATAGCCGCACTGAGGACATTGTTTGGTCTGCTCACTGATAAGGGATCAGTTGGTCCGTTGCACGAATAGTCCCAAGATTCAAGAGAGGTTATTGACTAGAGATCTTCAGCTAGAAGCTGCGGTTGAAATGGCACGAAGCATGGAGCTGACAAGCAAGTATATGATAAACATGAAGGCAGACAAGTCAGCAGGTGAAGTTGCAGCAGTCAAGAATTCGAGCTCAAGAAGACCCAATATATTCAGAGAAATGAAGTGTTTCAAGTGAGGCCGCAATCGTCACGTCGCCTCCAGTATGTTCTGCCCAGCAAGGAATATAAATTGCTTAAAGTGCAAGAAGAGGGGTCACTTTGCGAGAGTGTGTAAGGAGGTGGGGCAGGTCAATAGTGTAGAAGTGGGAGTTCCCGAGCAAGAAGAAAGCCAAACATTCCCCTTTCAAGGGAAACATGTTTTGGAAGTTGCTGAACTGTATCCCAGTGGAAAGGGACCGACAGATGTTTTCTTAATCAAGGGCAGAGTGGTGACCATGAAGGTCGATAGTTGTTCACCATGGACTCTCATATCTAGGAAGACATTTGAAGGATGTGTACAAGGAAAATTGGAACCTTTAGATGAACACATGATTGAACCATATGCATATGCTAATGTAAAAATAAAAGTACAGGGGAAGTTCCAAGCATCCATAAAGTACAAAGGTCGCAGTTGTGAGGCTATTGTGTACGTCACACATCAAGGATCCTCCCTTTTGGGGTGGGTAGAACAAAGGAAACTAGGAATAAGGATACAGGCCAACGCTGAAAGTCCCATATCTGTTGCTGAAGTAAAAGATAAATGGGAGCAAGATTATCCCAGAGTATTTTTGGGAAAATTTGGGAATGTTTAAAGAATTCCAGCATGAAATTGTCCTCAAGAAAGGGGCGGTGCCAAAGGTGCATAAAGTCAGGCCTATACCACATTACCTCTATGAGAAGGTGAAACAGGAAATACAAAAACTACTGCAAGGAGGTATTATTGAGAGAGTAGAAAGCACTGAATGGCTTTCACCACTGGTGGTGGCGGCAAAGTCCAATGGTGAAATCAGATTGTGTGTGGATTTAAGAGATCTGAACAGAAAGATCCTGGTTGAAAGGCACCCACTCCGTAATATCGGAGAGAAGTTGACAACACTCGAGGGTGACAGTATATTTTCGGTGATAGACCTATCACAAGCGTATCATCAAGTGCCATTGTTTGAAGAGAGCCAACAACTGACAGCCTTTACAACCCCACTGGGAACATTTAAGTATTGCAGAATGCCATTTGGACTGGCATCGGCTGCCGCTGTATTTCAGCGAGTAATGTAGACTGTGTTGGAGGGAGTAGGAAATGTAATAATATTTCAGGATGATATTTTGGTACATGCTAGCTCAGAGAAAAAACATGATGAAGTCCTCTCTAAGGTGTTGAAAATGTTGGAAGAAGCAAGGTTGACTGTGAGAAGAAGCAAATGCAGAATAAATGTAAGGAGTGTGGAGTTTTTGGGACATGTTGTAGATAAGAATGGTGTGAAGCGTAAAGAAAGCTGGGTGGAAGCGATTAGTAATGCACCCCGACCAGAAAATAAGGAACAAGTAAGATCATTCTTAGGACTTGCAGAATACTATCACAAGTTTGTAAAAGGTTTTGCTAGTATATCAACGCCTTTGAGAGTACTACTAGGAAAGGGAGTGAAGTATGTATGGAGCGCGGAATGTGAAAAAGCACTAAATAGAATCAAGGAAGCAATAATAAATGCGCCCTCAATTGGAAAGTTTATGACTTATGACAAGTGTGTGTTAGTGGTGGATGCCAGTGGTATTGGCTTGGGTGCAACTCTTGTACAGTACAACAAGGATAATGTGGAAAGAGTAATTGCATTTGCCTCACGGTCAGGCCAACTATTCTGTCATTGATAGAGAAACACTGGCGATGTTATGGGCTATCCATCACTTTAAATATTTCTTGTGGGGGAGAAAATTTGCAGTGAGATCGGACCACAAGCCCATGGTTCGGCTTTTTGAGGGTTCGAGGTGGGCAATGGGATCCCCTAGAATTAACAGGTGGGGATTAGGTTTACAGATGTACAATTTCGAGGTGAGCTACCTGCCTGGTAAGAAGAATGTGGTGGCAGATTATTTGTCCAGATTACCTGCAGAAAGGGAGGAAGAAGTTGAGGATGTTTTGGATGAAGGGGTAGTGGCGGATGTCTTGGATGAAGAGGTAGTGGCAGATGTTGAGAGTGCAGTAACACAGGAAGTTTGGTTACAAGAAGAGCAAAAAGATGAGGATATGAAGTTGTTGAAACTGTGGACTGTGAAAGGGTGGCCAGTTAAGAAAACTTTAGATAAAAACTTTCAAGTATGGTGGGAAGTTAAAGATGAGCTGTATTAGTTGAATGATAAGTTGTGGAGAGGACAGTTTTGTGTTCCACAGGAGGGAACAACGAGCATCTTGATAGACCTGGCTCACCAGGGTCATCCGGGTGAGGGAGCTATGAAAAGAAAGTTGAGGCAAAGCTATTGGTGGCCAGGATTGGACAAAATGGCAGAAACGAAAGTAAAAACATTGTGTGATGTGCCAATTCAACGATAAGTGTAAAATAGTATGTGAAACACCAATGATTTCAAACATTGTTCCAAGTCAACCGTGGGTGAAATTGGCTGTTGACATCATGGGGCATATTGCAGGTCTGGGAGAAAATTGAAAATATCTGCTGGTATTAGTGGACTACCATTCTAAAAGGTTTGAGTGGGAATCGGTGAAGGAAGTGACTGAGTGATTTAATTACATTTCTGGAGGGTTTTTTTTGTGAGAGAGGGTGTTCCTTCTGAACTGGTAACAGATAATGGAGTGCAGTTTGTGTCAGCGAGAATGAAACATTTTTTGTCAAGCTATGGTATAAGACACACAAAAATAGCATTATACCATCCCAGGGCAAATGGCTTGGTAGAAAGAGGGAACAGGTACTTGAAAGGTGGTATTCAGATGGCGTTGAACAGAGGACAACCATGGAAAGAAGTTTTGAAACACGTAACATGGAGTAATGTGACTACTCCACATTCCGTAAATGGTGCAGCTCCATTTGTATCTCTTAAAGGAAGATAACTTGGCATTAAGTTTGCTGGGGTTAGCAAAAACAGTTAAAGTTAATAGGGAAGAGATAATGAGGATGATTGAAGAAGGACAGATGAGGAACAAAGAGCATTTTGATACGAGGAAGAAGGTGAAAGCATGTTAATGGAGTGTAGGAGAGGAAGTATTTGTAAAGAATCCTAGGTTTGTGGAAAAGTGTTCAGAGAGTACATTTCTGGGACCAAAGAGGATATCTGCTGTTAGAGATGGAGTAGTTGTGATGGAGGGAGGTGAAGTATGGTCGAAGGGAAGGTTGGTAAAAGCAAGTGAGGAACATCAACTTATGGATGGTGATGGAGATGGGCGTAATAATTTGAATGATCAGTCCAAGGTTGGGGACTGTCAGAATGTCATTGGTGTGAACTCGAGTGGGGAGGCCAGAATGTGTAATGACAGCGAGAGTGTCACCTCAAAAGGAAGAATAAGTAAAAAATCAGGTTGGTTGGGTGACTATGTACATTGAATTTATCTTTAATTTTTTTATCGTTAAACAAGTTGGTAAAAGTTGGAAATATGTAATAAGATAACTTTCTATTGTTTAGTTGTTCCTGTCATAAGTGGGGGGGATATGTAGGGATGTTTATTAGTGAACTCTCCGTCTCGTGCCTTCCTCGTCTCTCTCTGCCTCGCGCTGTGTTGACATTCTAATGTGGACGGGCACGAGGCGGAGCAGAGACGGTTGGTGGGCATGGTGTTTGAAGGACGCTCCTGTGCAGGCCTGCCATGTTCGCCTCATCTCTTTACACAGCTTCCCCCACACCCCCTCTCCCAACAGTTCTGAATTTGGGCAGCGAATTGTGGGGCACCAATCAGGAAAGCAAGCATGACTATTTTGATTGGTGCAAGCCATTTGAACATTAGTTACTGGTCCAACCATGCTCTTGGAGTGCTTTGAATGGGCAGTGCCAATGCTTTCTTTGGAGGTAAAAATTGAGCCGTCATCTTCCATTACCATCGATTGTGCCCTTTCACCCTCCATGCAACTGCATCCACCAGCGAAAAGATTATTTTCACAGCCTTGGGTAGAAAGTGCCATTCATACAAAAAACAATCAATGTGTAAAATGGTTGCAATATACAAGAAAACACCAATTTATTTTGAGTCTCTCTTCCAGGGAAAAATGCCAGTGTCAAATTATCCTTTAAAAGCGTCTGTGGATACAGAGCCTTGGGGTGGAAACCAACCCTCGCTGTGTATGTGCTACTGTGACGCGTGTATTTATTAGTGGAAAAACACGAGCAGCCGTCTTGCATGCCATCAATTAGGTTTGCAGTTTTAGAGTCACTGAAAAAGCATAAAATCCCAAACCTTGGGGCTAAACAAAGGAGCTGCTAGAGCATGAGGCCCTCATGTCGTGTCCTGTAGCCACACACTGTTAGCAGTCATTACTCAGCTTGTTCTTTAATCCCCCTTCTAGATGATGAATGGCAAAGGCTCACAGTTGGAGGAGTTGTTTTGTAAAGGCTAAATGGACATTTTATTTAAAAAATGATTTGTTTAGGGTTTCACCATTTATGAGAATATTTCATAGCCCTGCCCTGACTTTTCAAATTGGCATCACTTGATCTTAGCAAGCAACTCCCACTTATGTGACGAAGCACGAAGGTGTTATTAGGTCCAGGTGAGGGGGACGGGAAGCGGAGTATCAGGGGAAGGCACCCGCGGTGTGATGCCAATGGTGGCTGGTGCATTGGAGGAAATCTCCCAGAGACTTCTTTTCCACTCCAACCTCCCAGGGGAAAGAGGAACAGTGGAAACACGGAGGGTCTGACAATAGGGACCTTGATCCGTGAACCAGCGAGTTCAGAGTGTCAGAGATGGAGGTAAACCAGGGGGAGGGGCCCTCCCGACTCCAATTCCATCCCATAGTGAAGATCAGTGGGGAAAAATAATCCGGGAACATCTCATTCCTGCATGGATGACCCCTAATTATCATCCTTACCCAGGGAGTTAGCAATACCACACCCTGACCAGGATGACACCCAAAAGTCCAAAACCAATAACCCGGCTCAGAAAGGGCAAGCCTCCCTTTATTTTCCCACACCTTCAAGGGAAATGACCTCAAGTTTTTTCCCCACGTTATTTGTATGACCAGTCCTTAAAACCCCTTTCTGCTTAGTCGTTTTCTTGAATCCCCTTTAAGAACATTTGCAGCAGCCAAGGTGCAGCACCAAGGGTAGGGGTTCTCCTCATCCAATAAATCAGGAGCTACGTAGGTATGGGGGAGGTCCCACTGAATAAGAGGGACCAGGACGCATCTCTCATCCCAGCACAGGAGCCCTACACTGCCTCTGCTGCACACAACACCCTCTTGTTAAGGAGACTCAGCAGTTACCCAGGGCAGTGTTGGGAGAAGACCCCAACAGATGTCAAGGACCTTCAAGAAACAGGATTAGGAAGGCACTGAAGGGGATCCGAATAGTGAATGACTAAAGGTATCTGACCAGGTCATGGTACCTAATCCTTATGATGTCCGCCCATTGTGGACGGTGCCCACCTACAGCATATGATTACATCTGGTTAGACAATCCCAGAGGAAGATCCCAACCCATTAGGGCAGGGCAGAATTTACAGCATCTGGGGATGACCATTGAAAGAGGTGAAGCATATGGGGAGAAGGTGGAATGAGGAAGAAAAGGCAAATTGCAGCCCATGAAACCTTGGAAGGAACACACCCATGAAACACAGGGCCTATTGCCTGGATTAACCAACTACTATAAGTTTGAAAGGAGGTATAAATCTACTGATGTTTGGATGGGTTTCCAAAGTGAGCCAGTAAAACGAGGAGGAGGGCCACCAGTGAATAAGCAGGAGGTTGTGGCAAGTCAGAAAAGGGACTCAAACCAGAGGACATATTGTCAAAAAACTTTATGTAACTTAAAAAGCCCTTTCTAGTGCAATAGGGGAGTTTCCCTTATCAAAACTATAACTAAGGTGCTTGCAGATAGTCAAAACAAAAATAGTACTCAGTACAAACCTATCAACGAAACTGGCCCTACCACTTAGAAGAAACATAAAAGAAAAACTCGGCAGAGTGTTCTTCACTGAGAGTGTTTTCACCCTGATCTTTTGATGGGCATTCCAGGAATCCCTCCAGGTTCTGGATCCAATAGGTATCTATAGAAAAGCAATTCTCCCTACTTTTTAACAGTTCTTGGCAGTCTATCAAAGTTCCAAAGTTTCCCCAAATTCCTCAAAGAAACTCTCAAGTCCTTTAAAAAACAAAATGTTCACATTTTATTCGGTGGAGGGATATTTCCCTGATCCCTCTCCAAAATTTGAGTTGATCACTCCCCACTTGCTTCACGTTTTTGGTGTCTCTGTGCTCCTCTTGTCTTTGCTTTTGAGTGGGATTATTGGGCTTCTCTAGCCTCCTTGGGTTCCTATGTCCCAATGGCGGACTTAGCTCGCTGGGTTCTTGGTAAAAGCTCTTCTTACGTGGCTCTCTTAGCTCTTGAGAGTTTCTCTGAGCCGTTTGGTGGATTACAATGCTTGGGTTTCCATGGCTTCTGTAACCCTTCTCATTCTCTATTGCCTTCTCTCTTTACGGGTCTCTCTGACCGTAGTATGGTGTTAGGGCAATCCTTCCTTACTCCTCTTCCATCCTCTCCTCTTTCCGCCTCTCTCTGTCCTGAGCAACCCAGATAACTTCTGTTGTGTTAGGTTTGATGCAGTAAGGTGGTGTCTCCTCGATAGTGGTGGCATTCCCCCATGGCTTGCAGGTTTTCCCATCCTGATATGAGCAGGCTTTGTGTTCTGCTCGTTTCAGCACCCCTCTGCCCATTGGCTCTACCGTTCATAGCTGAAGATTTGCTCATGACTTGATCCCTGATTGCAGTGGTTAGTGAGCACCGGGGCCCACCACTTCCTCCGCATGGTCAAATCTCCAGGTAAAGCTTGCTTGGAGGTGCCTTTGCCGCTCTGTCTCTGCACATTCCTGTGTAGGGTCAGCCGTGTCTCCCTTCCGCATCGGTCTCACCTCTGCAAAGGGTTTCTCTTTTTAAGGGTGGTCAACCCTTTATTCTCGCTCCGTGATAACAAAGGGGCGTATTGTTTATCATCAGGTATCAGGTGTTGTGCTCATTGAGAATCGAGCATTGTCTAGAGCCAAACACATGAGGTAAGGTTACTGTTGTTTGAAGTCCCATATATGGATGCAATATCATTTATCTTATTCCCATGTATACCTTGGGTATAGGGAGTTCCCCATGGGACAGGAGTCTGTGTCCCTTTGAGGGGAGTCCCTCCCAGTGAGATCCAGCTTTTCCAAACCCTTAGGTAGGGTCTTGCAGAGTGGGCTTACCTCCCTAGCCTCAAAGGGAGAGGCTCCCAATAGGGAAGAAGGGACAAAACCTCCAGATTCATCACAAGGCATAGAGAAATAGGAGGTGGCCAGATCAAGCTAGCCACACTATTATAGGCAAGGCTGGGAGTTCAAGCTAGTTTAAGAGGACTGCTGAGAACCTTAGCCGAGAGGCTGGAAAGGGGGATGGAAGGGAAGGAGGCAATGTGATTCAGAGGCCTAAATGCCCAAAAGTGGTGCAGCAAGTTTGGGCTCTATATGCACTGAAGGTGGTGAAGCGAACAAGACATTATACTCCCAGGACCAGAACCTAGGATTTCACTTGAAGGGGGCTTGACCTCAGACCAGAATGGAAGATCACAGAACACCCTAGAGAATTTTACACTAAGACTACAGATGGTGGTGGAGGATAGTTCCTAGTGTGGAGTACTCAGTTGGGGGAGAATATCTACGCGTGTGGCCCAGAGAGAGGACATCAACCCGGAGAGACCCCTTGGGCAAAAGAGAGGGAGCTAAAGCAATGCCCAACAGAGAAACCAGAAGAACCGCTAAAGACAAAGAGGAGTACACCACCTGCCAGAGGCCAACACACCATTCGTAAAGTAGCTCATGGTCAAGCCAAAGACCAAAGACCCGAAGCCAAGCCAAGACTCCAAGTGCTTGAGAACCAGACCCGGACCAAGGTGTCTGCTATGGCACAATAAACACCTCCTCTGCCTCCGAGACCGTGTGTGAATTTGTTGGACCTCTTCTTAGGGTGTGGCTATTCGGGAACAGCATCATTGTGACAAGGTGCTCAATGATTCACAAGAAAAATCCAATGGGTTTTCATTTTTTATTTAAAAAATGGTATTACAAAAATAGGCACTTGCGGCTTGCAATATAGGTGTGGGCCCTGTACACCGTTGTCACAAATGCTGAGGGGTCTCACAGGTCTTATTGCAGTGCCAATTCACTATAGCCAGGGGGCTCCCTACAGTCTGGTTTGCCACACTCCAAATCCCTCCTGATCTCTCTCCCCCTCTCTACACTCAATCTCCTGGTTTTATCTCTTCCTCTTGCTCCTCCTGTCTAGTCATCAGCTCCCTTGTGATCTCATCCACTTTCCTCAAAACCTCACTTCTCCCAACACTACCCTGCCTACGCTCTGTTTCACCCTCCTGCCTCTCCCCTCTCTCTCCTACAATTAGTCTGCCTACTCTCCCCCATAAATAACTTCAAACTAATCTCTTTCATAAATTACGTCCAACCACTACCCCACTCACACTGAACTGGTAGCCCTTTCTCACCCTAACACTTCCTTCTCTCTGACAAGCACATCCAGTCCTCTTCTAGCTGCTACACACTCCGCTCTGGTCCTTTGGTATTACTTCATCTCTCTGACCTCTCACTGTCAACTGGCTGCTGTTTTTGAAAGCCCTCCCCTTCCTGAGTAGAGGCTTCCCTCTGCTCCCATTGGTTACCAGAGTCAGCTACTTCTTTGTCCCAATCTTTGTCTAAGATATCCCTTTGTGAGCCGGGAATTACCCTGGAAGTGTTCATAAGACCCTTTGCTCCCCTTTATTCAGTCACCATCTTTGACATGTGGTAACTGAATGTTGGTTCACCGTTTCCTTCTTCAATGAAATATGTCCTTTCCTACAGAGGTTTTGGGGAGGGTTCCCTGGTTTTCCATAGTGTTGGACAACTCCCTGCTGGTTCCAGCTCCCCCGCCGCTGCTCCACTAATCCCCCGTAGTCAGCCTGAGGTTTGTGGGGTAGGCCTTTAGCTCCCGATTCAGCTCCTTAATGTGGAAACCAAGCCCATTCCCCTTGTTCCAGTCCGGATTTTGTCCATTCGGCCAGAGTGCACTAACTTATAGTTATTTTTTTAGCTGTGCTGCTTCACAATAACTATTACAAAAAACAACAAGTTGGGTGTTACCGTCTTCATGGGCATCTGGGAAAGAACCTATTATATAAACCAAAGAGAGTGATGCCTCGCAGAATATAGATTATTTAACCCAACTTCATTTTGAAGGACTTTAGTCAACATGAGATAAGCAAAGGATCAGTGTAAGTTAATCATTTAGTAAAAATTCATATTCTTTAATTCTTTATTTTCTCTAAACATCATGAAAAAGTTTCTGGGAGAAAGGTAAGAACCACAAACTGTCCCCAGAAACCTTTTGGTAGAATTGTTAGAGATAGCATTGACTAAAAATTTCCAATCCATATAGAGAGGCGTTGAAGTTCTATAAACGCTACATAGGCGATATATTGATAGTCTGGGATAGCAATAAGGGTGACCACAACCTTTTCCTACAGCGGATCAATGCTCTTAATCCTAATTTATGCTTTACTATGCAATCAAACAAAAAACAAATACCTTTCTTGGATCTATTAATTAAAGAAGATGGCCAGATATTGGTTGATCTATACTGGAAAGAATCTAATAGAAATACTATCTTACATTACGATAGCTTTCATTCACAAGCATTACGCACAAATATACCTTATGGTCAATTTTTGAGGGCCAAACGTAATTGCTCAAAAATAGAAGATTTTTCTCTTCAGTCTAATGTTATACAGAATAAAATATTGGAAAGAGGCTATACATCCAAATTACTGAAACAATCCAAAAAAAGAGCGAGATATCAACACAGACCTGTTGATTAAAAAGACAAATACTGATAACATCAAGGACCGTCTAGTATACGCTATGACATCTAATACCCATCATAATAAAAATCAAAAAAGCAATATCAAAACATTGGCATTTGCTACAACTAAACATCCCTACGTTGCAATGTCCAATTTATGCTTTATAAAAAGGAAAAACATCTAAATGAATGGATCTTTAAAGCCGATAGAGGCTCTATGGGTGAAAAAGAACCAACACTTAGCTCAACATGGGGCCTGGAGCCTGTCATTGGGCATTCCTCTTGTGGAGATTGCTGTAACTGCAATTGCACTTCAGCATGTACTACTGTTTTTAATAATAGGAATTGGTTTTTGAAGAACCATACTACCTGCAATAGCAGAAATGTTATATGCAATAACCTGTCCTTGGTACAAAACATACATAGGTAAAATTCCTGCGCAAATAAATTTAGAATTATGGAGTATAAATACAAATACGTAATAAAAACATCAATGCACCATTGGCAGAACACTATATTGAGAAAAATCACAACTGTGATGATCTTACATGGTGGGCCATAGATAACATCAGGGGAATGATGGACCGAGCACTGCTGAAAGGCTATCTTAGAGGGAACAGTGATAGCTGTAGCAAACCCAGAGCTACCTAAATGGCCTGAACCTACAGGAAGAATGGAATCACTGTGTTGTGTGATACAGACAACTATACACACGAGCTGCCATAAGCTGGCATGCTGAATAATGGATGTGCCGTCATTGCAGACTATTGCCAATCACGAGTTGACCATTATTTTACTAATTTCTTGGAAAGTCTAAACATGTTGCCAATTAGATTGGTTTATTCACAAAGTATGCAACCTATGGCCCATTCGTTTTGCTAAAATGAAAAAGATCAAAATGAAGTGGCGAATAGTCTGGAATTAATGAGAGTTTAGCGTTACACTATGATCAAATTAATATCGACACCGGTCTGCTTTTTAAGACCATATATGTGGTCCGTTTCTCACATTACCGATCGTGGGTCAAAGTGCTAGCAGTCCATTTTTGATAGTTATGACCGATTCTCTGCCTCTGTGAGACTCAGACTAGACGATCATGAGTGATGTTAAAACGTCAACAGTCCATTTTTGATCATTATAACTAAACTTGCAGCAAACCGCGAGATCTAAACAACTCAGGTTTGCTACAAATCATTACGCGGCTGCTTTTTGCCATGTTATTTAAACCTGGAAAGACTACGGGCTGGATGCCTCCAAGGATCCACAAAGAATGAAACAAACATTGTAAGGTACACGTGCAATATGCAGATACCGGCCACGTGTCTTTGCCTTAATTTCTTGATATATCTGAGTGATATTTATATACAAATTAAAGATGCAAAATCAGAAATGTGATTGTTCCATTATTTTATAGATATCCATCCGGAGGGAGGAACGCTATAAGACTATATTGGGTGGCAGCAATAGATGGATACATGGACACTATCAGTCGAGAGGTTAGTGTTCGTGGGCTGCACGCTGCTGTGCTGTGATGTGATGTGATGTGTTTGTTGTGCTTTCACATGAAAGGAAGCGAGTGATTCATTCCCACTTTCTGGTTTTGCTTTGCAAACTTTTTGCTTTGATGAGTTCAACTAAATGGGTAAAGGTTCCTCACACGTGAGCAAATAGGACTTAATGGCCAACATGAGTGTTATAGTGAAGTATCAGTGTTTGGATTTTAATTGTAGTTTTCTGTTTTTATGTTTAGCATTATCAAGTTCCACCATGGGATGGTGAGTGCAATAACAGGAGGGAACATCTCACCACCTCTCAAGTCCTGAGGAAGACAGGCGTCAGTCCCCATCTGGGGTCCTAGATGTTTTTCTGTCGAAACTATAGATAAGGGAAATTTAGAAATTATAATTAGAGGAGCTGGTTTACATCTATACCCCTCTCTAATATCTGTAGTTGGCGTTTACTAGAATATCTTATGTATTTTTAAGCCTTATAATGGTGCAAAAATGTTTAACACTTTTATCGAGAAAGGTTTTCTCCATATTCTCTTTAAGGGCGACTAAATTTGCTTAGCAATTTTGATAAATTGTATGCACATTTGCACATGCAAAATGTGCACTTTACTAGGAGATTACCTATCGTACATCACATTGACTAAGTGTTTAGTGTTGACATATGTATTGGAATATGCTAAAGGATGAACACAGATTCATTGAGTGCTGTTTATACATTTTAAAAACAAAAGTATGTATAAATCAAAATAAAGAATATGAATTTTTACTACATGATTAACTTACACTGATCCTTTGCTTATCTCATGTTGACCAAAGTCCTCTAAAATGAAGTTAGTTTAAATTATCTACGTTCCGCGAGGCATCACACTCTTTGGTTTATATTCACAATAACTATTATCCATCCCAGGTGTCTGAAGAGACTGTTGCCACTGTTTTCTCGTGAACCATCTGGAAGAGTCGAGAGACCTTGCTAAAACAGAGGCCGATAGTCATCGGGACAGAGGCACATATGTACATGTGCGGCTCCATGCATACCGAGGAACCGGGAACAGGGGTAATGCCATCAACTCTCCCACGCCACCTCTGGGGTAGATCTGAACCTGACAATGCCCTGGTAAGCAGCCTACACCAGGTCTGACAAAGTAGAACCCATGCACCTGTCACATAATATTGATGCACCTGGATTGTGGGGTGTATTAAGGTATTTTCATGGACTCACAGACTGAGACTGCGCCGATGCTGGGCCATGCAACTCTCCTAGGGTTTGCTGTTGCAGCTTTTAGCCCATGGGGTCCACATTTCCTGGTGGGCCACAAGGCACACAACGATGCATACCACAGGAAGGGCCCAGCGTTCGCACAGGCCACGGCCTCCAATAAAAGGCTGCCGGTAAGGTGAGAGTGCCCCTCAACATTGGTATGTGGCTCCCTGTTATGTTTTGGTGCTGTTGACTTTGCTGCTGGTGCTGTCCCGCTATTTGTTTCCAAAGCCATCGGTCTGCACATTCTATTCTTGCTACCCATCCTGACTCTGCTATTACAAACCAGGGCCTCCCTTTCATTGTTCCTCTGTCTGTGGGTCTTTGCTCGAGTACCCCTCTGACCTCCTGTTTTCTACGGTTCTGCATGGTCCTTGGATTGAGTTCCTTCAACCATTTTTATCCTGTCCTTGGTGTAATGTGCTGTGACTTCCTTGCCTATCCCTTGTGTTGGGATTGTTCTACAGTGCGACTGTCTCTTTGCCTGCTTGTGTATTATTGTATCTACCAAGGACTACTCCTGTGGATTGGTTCCACCATTTCCCCCTACGTACACATACTGCTCTTCTGTTAGTGGCGTCTGTTTGCCTTTTTCTTTTTGTCAGGCCTTGTGTCATTGGGGAATGTGACAAATATAGCGATAGTCATCACTGCTTCCCCGGATGGAGGCTTCTCTTGCGTGGCAAGGGAAAGGCAGAAGCCACCTGATTGACTCTGGAAGGCGGCTATCTGTGGGAGAACCCCATGGGGGAGGACAACCCCAGGGAGGCAGGCTAAGGACATTAGACCAGAATAATTCTTTACCTGGATTCCTTGAAAACAACCTTTACTTTTCCCCATTCTTGTAGGGCATATTGTAATGTGGATAAAGAATCTCCACTGGGTACTGGTCACCAGCCGTATGTATATACCTCCCCCTTTAACACTGTGAGTCAAGAAAGAGGGATAGAGGGATTAAGATCACTAGAAGTGGCAAGCCAACACTGCTTTACAGTCGGTCGAAGATGTTAACTAGTGCTTGGACCGATATACTTCCCTCCCCCCTCTTTTATCACTGAGACAAGGAGGAGGGATGGAGGGATGAAGATCCCTAGAAGTGGCAAACCAACGGTGCCATTCTAGTCATTGGAAGATGTTAACAGGTGCCGGGACATTCAAAAAGGAAACACCTGAACAGAACGGCAGACTCAACCCTCCGGACACTGGTTGGGGCACGGGAGGAAGGCAAACTGCAGACCAGAGAGAGGAAACTAGCAAGAACAGTGTCTCTGGAAGTTGGGCAGAACAGTGTTCACTGTGCCACCATCACAAGCAGAAGGAGCTGCTGAGCGAAGGAGAAGGCAAGGCGGGAACCGAGAAGCCGACGAGACGCACTCCCAGTTAGTGGACAGACAGCGGTAAGCCCAGAGAAGGAGATTGGGATACCGGGGCGCTTCAGGGTGGATGCCGCGTACCGTTAGTGAAGGGTCGAAACGTACACAAGGGAGCTGGGACATTTAACACAGTTGGAGAAGGATTGGTGGCCAGACATATGAAAAATATAATCACTTGGATGAAGAAACAAGTGAATGCTGGTGAAGAGTGTGAACCTAGGATTTGCACTGAAATATTGAGTGGACTTAAAAAGCTATGGCAGGAGAGTAAACCAGGCACTCAGCAAATCTGGGATCCACAGCCAAGTAGCAAAATAAAACCCTGGCAGGAGAGTAAGCCAGGGATGGCAGAAACTGGGCAGAGACACCCAGAAATTGTGGAAAAGCTGAAAAAGCAGGGGAATAGATCACCCCTCCTGGAACTGTGGACCAAAAAGGGAAGAACCATACCTCTTTCGGAAAAAGGCATCAGAGGTCCAGAAAATGAACTGTAAAGTGTTGTGAAAACCTCAAGGGAAGAGCCAGCTTCCTTGGGATAGTGGAATATACAAAGGTGACATTGTAAATAACCTGAAGGATCCTAGGGGAAGGGGAGGGCCCTTTTCTGGTGAAACCTTCTTTATGCTTGGTATTTTGGAAGGCAGCTGCAGGTGTTCCGCTAAAACACATTCCCATAACACGTTCTATTGAGTTTAATGTGTGAGGGTCAGTTTAGGATTTTGGACACAGGACAGATAACTCTTTTTGAGTTAGACATTCTGACACAGACGGTCCTTAGTTTTGTTGAGGCAGGGAAACCCCTCTTAGAGTTAGAGATAGCTGGGATTTCCCCAACCCCTCTTTTTGTTTTGATAATACAAGTCTTTATCCAACATAAAACTTGTTACTATGTCCAATTCTTACTCTTGATCCCTTACAGTGAATATTCTGTACTATGGACTTGGGTCAAAGAGATGATCATGAAGGCACCTTGGTCCATCGTCTGCTACTATAACTTCCCTAGTGGGTGTTGAACATAGGGCGTTGGTGGAGGTATATCTCACCGTACATAGAGTGATGCTCTCTCCTTTCTCTTTAATCTATGGCTTCACATACCACCCCTCTTTCCTTCTCATCCCTCGGTAGCTAAATTACCATATGAAAATGTGCTGTATTAAAGACTAATACAGAGATAATCATAGAAAGTAATTTAAGGTCTAAATATCCTTTTATAATTTCAACTACAGAACCACAGCTAGTAATGTATTTAGCAGTTTGTTTAATATCAACAACGAAAGCCTCTGTAGCCCAAAATACATGTTTCTGTGAATTGGTATTAATTCTAATTGACCTTAGAACTAATCAGCCGAAATAAGGATATACTAAGAGAAAATGTAACAATGTGTTTCCTATGAAATTAATACAAAGAAACCCTCTGTTACAACCCTGTAAAGGGTTGTTGGTGATATAAGGTGACATAACAATCTAGGTGCATTAAGATGAGTTTCATAGTCAACCCTCCGTTTCAGAGATTTAATTTAGTTTTTATGGCTTTTTAGCTGCCTGCATTCAAATCCTGGAAAGTAATGAGCAGGCCAGAATTGTATCATGAAAAATCTAGGGCGCATCACCCTGAGGGTATAGTAACCTAGCTTTATCTCAATTTGGGAACTCTGAAACCTTGAAATCCCAGATAGGGAAATGGACTTTGGGACACAGGACACTAGGTCCTTCTAGAGTAGGTAATTCACCAAGTTATTTTCACCTCATTCTTGCATGGTTTGTTGTATTAAGCCCACTCTGTTGTTTAGTAAAACGGCTGTGTGCTGTAGGATGTCACCTCACCATACCCATTACTTGAAACTCCTGCAGGAAAATGGCGACTTTCAAAATCCTCAAACTAAGGGAGCAGAGGAAGCCTTATTTCATAGGGGGATATGTGGCTTGCTTGCAGCCCTGGCTCTCTGGCCCTCTGGTTGGCCATTGCTACCAATCCAGCGAGGAAACACTTTGTAACACTCTCTCCAGTCCAGATGTGAGGACAAAGCATTTTAGACAACATGCAGTTATTATAACAGGAGCCAGCTACTGTTCCTAGTTCCAGGAACTGAAAAGTAAATGGTTAAGCCGCTGCCCAAATGATCCAACATGTGCTGTATCATTTTTGCCTGGCCACTCCTCGCGAGATTTTATAGTTGGTCTTCCTTACACACTGACAATGATAATGCCCAGCACATCCTTACTCACTGCTTGTACATGCTGCTCTAGCCAGACTGTCCTGTGCCTCCTATGCCGTGAGCTATGAAGGTAGCTCAGGGGAAGCACAGGACACCTGTGCCAATCGTCCACTCACACAGTTTACAACATCTACCATTCTGGGTGACAGTGTGTTTTAACAAAACCCTCAAGGCGGGTTTAGGGAAAGTGCAAAGTAAGCATTGACCTAGCAGTAGAACATAAAGCATTAATAGCCCACTGGGTTAACCAACGGGCTAGGAGGAGTGCAGGAGTGAAGTTCGAGCAGGAGACCCTGCACATGTTTTCAGTCGTCTCGGGAAGGAGTTTCCACATGGACATTTTCTAATGCTTCACAACCTGTCTTAAAACATCTCCGAGGGCGGGAAGCGCCACAAAGTGCAGGAGTTGCGTTGGAGCAGATGGACACAATTGGACGTGCAGTACCATTTAGGGCTGGTGAGATGCAAGAATACTCTCCAGCAACAAACAATGAGTACTGTGACACCATTGCTTGTTCTCTGGACTTGTGAAAACACAATAGGACTACCTAATTTTTAGTGCATGGCACTGTGGTGAATTTATATGGACTACACAGTTATATGGCCAAGGTGCAGTGGAGGAACTGATTTTAAAAATCTAAGGAACAATGAAAGAGGCTAAAAGGCAATATAATCTTCGTAGTAAGAAAACAACAACACCACTGGATTCAGAGCTAATGTCACTATTGGGGGAAGTCCCTAAGGAGATGAATGGAGCGGCTGCCCCACAAGCAAAAGTCACAGACTTTTTCCCCCCACCGAAAGGGGTTAACTTTGTCGGGTGGTAGTGGATTCTGATAATGTAAGGGAGGTGTCTTCTGAACTGGAGAGACAAAACCCAGATACAGAACATCAGAATGACATTCGGACTACCTTCCTAGTGGAAGCGTCTATCAGTTAAGAAAATTACCCTTCAGCACTAGGTAATCCATTAACTAATCTAAGTGCTTATCCTGCCTTATTTATATCAACTGACAATACCCCAATTATATCTGATGATCATATGGATGAAAATGCTCAGGTCGAGGTAGCCCAGGGGGGCATTCCATTTATAATGCTTCTATTCCTGACTATCCAGACAATTCTACTTTGGGGGCCAGTCCAATCTTTGCCCTAAATTTGTTTGTTTCTTTGTTTATTCATTTATATTGCGCGCCAGACCCAAGGGTATAAGGACGGAGGAGCAACAAGGTTATTCTCCGCTTGGTTACAGCGCTGTACAATAATTACAGTGTGTACATAGGTTAAAGCAATTGCAGTTGTAGCGGCAGATGCAGTGATAAACAATTTACAAATGTACATATTTACAAATAAACATAGAGTAGGCAAGGTGAGTTATAGGTCATTTTCCTTTATCCACTGAATGTAGTTGCGCATAAAATGGGGGTAGGTTTGAGGTGTCCCTAAGGTAGGTGGCAGGGAGTTACAGTGTTGGGCTGCTTTCACCTGGTAGCTGTTGCCACCAGTTTTGGTTTGTTCGAACCTGGGGACTGAGAGCAAGTTGGCATTGGCGGTTCTGGTGGGTTGGTTGGAGGTGTATCTTTTTATTCTGTCGACTAAGTAGCGGGGAGCTGCATTGTTAAGGCATTTATGAGTTAAGGAGGCTACTTTGAGCAGGATTTTGTCAGTGGTGTACAGTAAGTCAATTATGGGCTCTCCTAATGTTAGAAATGTGTTCTCTCTTAGGGATGCTCAGCGCTGCTCTGAGAGCATTGTTCTGCAGAGTCTGGATTTTATTTGTAACATATTTGTTGGCTCCTACGTATAGGGCGTTACAATATTCCAGATTTGATAAGATTAGGGCTCTGACTAAGGTGGTACACCTCTGGGTGGAAAGGAAGGGTTTGGCTGCTCTTATTAGTTTACATGTGTGGGCTGTGGAGGAGGCGGCCATGCAACTAACCTGTTTGCGGAAGGATAGGGTGGAGTCTAGATAGATTCCTAGAGTTTTAACTTCCTTGGCTACCTTGATAGGGTTGCCATCTATGATGAAGCTAGTGTAGTTGTGATCTAGTTTGTTTAGGTTAGGGGTGGAGCCGAGGATAATGAACTCTGTCTTGTCATCATTCAGGCATAGACTGTGTGAGGCCATCCATGCTTCGATGATGAGGTACACCCTGTTCACCAAGGCCGAATCCTTGTTGTAATCTCCGGTCAACGGGATGAGGATCTGGGTATCATCGGCGTAGTTAGTGTAGGTGATACCCAGACCGTCAAGATCATCAAACAGGGGCTTCGTGAACATGTTGTACAATGTGGGGGAGACGCATGATCTCCGAGGAACCCCGCAAGTGATGGGGATAGGGTTCGCGGATGCTGAAGTAGAGAAGACGTGCATGGACCTGTTGTTCAGGAAAGACTCGATCCAACCGAAGGCTTCTTGTGAGAAATGGGCTGCCGAGTCTAGGTGGTTACAGAGAATTTTGTGATCTACTAAATCAAATGCTGCAGAGAGGTCAAGTAGAAGTTGTAGAGCAGTTTTTTGTTACTTAAATCATTGGTGCTTAAATCATTAGCCAACCCTATGATTCCTTCAGCTGGGAAACAACAAGGTTCATCTGGTAAATATTGTGGAAAAATTACAGGAATTAAAAACTATGCAGAAACAGGGGACACAAAGTTTATCATCGGACCTGAATCAGAGAACAGAGATCCAGTACTAAGTGTGGATTACATACAATTGAAAGGGTGAACTCTCCTATCCCAAGTATAGGGCTCACATTTAATGAAAATTCTGGAATTTGTAACAAAGGAATGGACAGACATAGTATAAGTGGGTGCAAAAGAAATCGTCAGGCTCTAGAAAACTCATGAGAAGAATATTGTGGGCTGCTCAATCCAAGCCACTAATATATCCTGGTCAAACCTGTTCGGCGAAAACTAATCGCCCAAGAGATCTTGGGAAAAGAAGATGAAGAGTAATATCCCCACAATGGACTTCATAGTAGAGAATGACGAAGGCCGGATCATAAATTCCACCCCCCCTTCCCCTATACATTGAAACACAAATGTATTGATTAGTAAGGATAGTAGTCATTTTAAAATAAGGAATGACAACGGTCTACAAAAAAAGAATACAGTACATTAAGAGAGAGGAATATCTTCTTCTTCTTCTTCTCAATTATCGGAGGCGTGGGCGGACCCACGCAGGCGCTTCCCCATCCTATAAGATGATGTGCACCAGACCCACCAATCAATACCTAGCACACAAACTCACAACTCCTCCCACCGCCCCGTCTGCCTCTCAAAATCCAACATTTCACTGCTCCTCCTCCTGCCTCATCTATCAGGGGTTAGTAAGTAAAAATAATTAGGTGATCAACTCACTTTCCATCTGACATGGTCAATCATGGACAACAAACATTTTCACAAGCTTGTCCAAATATCACAAGGGATCCTGATAATCAGAAACAACCCTTTGTGACAAATCTGAGGATGTTGTCCCTTCTCCCCTAGGCAAATACCTTTCTAATGTGGCCAGCGTGGTGCATCCACAGTACAATAGTCCCCATGGGGGAGGTGCACCGAGGGAGGATCACATGGGGAAAGAATCCCTTTATGGGATTGGGGATGACCTTCATCGGAGAACGTGGTATGACCTTGCTTCAATACCCTTTGTGAGACAGGCATGGTATCAAAAGAGACACAGACTCAAGGTTATAGTTTTAAAATATTTATTTACTATAATGGTGTGGTTGGTGTAATACCTAACTGGCCCCAACTCTAAAAGGGATTGTTCCCTCAACTGATGTTTCTAAGGGCTGTCGATGACTGAAAGTCCAAAACCAAAATCTGTCTGTGTCTAAACCTAAGCATGCTCTCATTCTTTGATAAAATGTGGTAGGAAGTACTCACACCAGGTGTGGCTCTGTCAGTATCATCAGAGTTCAGCACAATCAAAAAGAGGTTGTTCGTTAGCTCCTCGCCACAGAGTTCTTGCACTCGTTCAAATAGCTCCCAATGTCTTCAGTATCTGGGGATTCCCTTCCTCAAGCTTCAATCCTTCCAAGTTTCAGACAAAACAAAAATATAACAGTTTCTCAGGCTTGCCTTTCCCAAGTTTATGCTTCTCTGTTTCACCAAATAAGTATTCACCTTTGTTAGGCCTCTTAGGGTTCCCTCCCACAAGCTTGGGCCCTTCAGTTCCAAACACAGTTCAGTTTGATAACACAATTCCTCTTAGGCCTCTCAGGGTTCACTTTCCCAAGATTAGGCCCCTCTAGTTTCAAACACAAAATACAACTTGTGAGGATGAACCTTTTTCTCATTTCCAGTTCGTTTACACAATCAACCTTCTCATGAGGTAAAATCAGAGACTTTCGAAAAACCTAGGTTCTTTGCTCCTCCTAAGCACGACCACTCTGATCCTTGGCGCGCTTCTGTATTTCCTGTACTTGCTTTTCTTCTATCCTTTCATCTTCAGGTGCTTTCTGCACCCCTTTGTTATCTTCCACTTTGCTGTGCAGACGTGCACCTTCTTTGGCTTTCTCTACTTTCACCTTGTCGTGCCCATGGCACCTTCCTTTGATTATCTTTCTCTTCACTCTGCCTCTAGCACCTTTACTTCTTTACTTTCGTGCACCCTTGCACCTGTCCTTTTCCTTATCGAGCCTCTTGTACACTTATTTCACTTTCTGGTGCTCACTTGCACCTTTCCTTTACTTTCGGGTCACTCGCACCCTTCTTATTCACTTTTGGTCTTTTGCTTTCTTTCCGCTCTCTCAGTGCCTTTCTCTCACTTTTCATTCACTTTCTGCTTTCTCTCTTGCTTTCCGCTTTGTGCCACGTTTCAAAATCTGTCTTTCTCCCTTCTCACTCCAGCTAGCCTCACACTCCCGAGTTTCTCCCGCGTACTGACTTGAAACTCACTGGGTAGCGTTGTGCTGGCGAGCAGTCTCTCCGGGCATCTGGGATCGAGGTCAGGGTCTCACCACCTGCCCCTTAGAGACCCTTGGGACCAGCACATGTCCCAAGGGAATAAACATTTTTCTGCACATCACCAGCAGCACACAGGCTGCCAGGCTCTGGCACCATGGAGACACGGCTTCCTTGCCACGCTGCAGCCCCTCACAAACAACAGGCCAGCATGTCAGCAGGCTGCTCTCCTCTGGATCCTCTATGCTTCTCTCCCTGCAGCTCCCTGCTCCTTTGCTTCTCGGCTCCAATCAGGATTCACAGCTCGCTCTCTTGATTGTGCAAAACTACACCTTTTATTCTTAAAACGCAAGTCAAGCGGAGTCAGGTGTGAGCAGTCAGTGTTAAATGCTATATATATATAAATCACCTTGCCTAATCGAATCATGAAGAATAAGGGTGAGTCTACTATTCTTTGCATGTAGTAGCATTATAATTGGGCACTAATAGTGGACATTAGATCATGGGAATCTGCAATTTAAGATTAGCCGCACATATTTTTAATCAGTGAGCATGCAACTCCCAAAGGAATGACACTATGCTTGCATGTCTCACTTGGGATTATGGCTGCACAGCTTCTCTCAGCATATAAACTATAGTGTATTGTCACCATACCAAACAACTTTAAGGAAATGACTGTAAAAATGACACAGATGAGGTGACGTAATCCAATGGCACTGGTATCATGATAATATGTGATTAATAATATCTGACAGATTTTCATTTTTTCTCTCTCTTTATTTTCTTTATCTCTTGTTTCATAATTAGCTACTTCTTGTTTGATAATTGGTCTCTGTATAAACCCTTCCGAAAACCGCCTCATCCCTATTGGATTAATTTAATAAAGAATGTTTTGACCAAATTGTTTATTTCTGTTGAATTTTATGCACACACACATTTGAATAGTTTTCTATGGTTATGAATGTGTTTGGGAATCCATAGACTTTTATTAATTTGTTTCAAGCCCATGCACAAGCCTAGATAAGGACCCGAGGTAGAGACACGTGTCGGCTGGGCACATTTGATTTGAGGAAAAATTATATTACTAAAAAGTACATTAAAAAATAATTTGTGATATATCAGAGATGTATAAAAGATTGTTGGTGTTACAAATTAATAAGAGTATAGGACAATCACAGTTTTTCTGGTATACAACACAATACTCCTATATGCTATTCAGAGGTTTGACGGAAGAGCCTTAGTAAACCAGAAACTGCAGCTATCCAGAAATACTAGAGAAAATACTCCTATATAAACCTAAGCGCACTACCAACCTAGGTTAGTCCACACATTAGTAATATAACACAAGAAAACACGGGCGTGGCAGGAGAGTGAACCAATTTGTGTAAAGAACTGCAAGTCTGGGACTCGCACCCACATGAGAGATTGAAAACAAGAGGGTAAAGCACCCTGGACAGGACAAATGAAATCCTTTACTTGACAGCAAACTGTGCCAAGTTGTTAGGATAAAGAAACACAAACACGAGACACCTTACCTCGTGAATTGTCCCGGGACATTTTATGTAAGAGAAAAGGGGCTCAGGACACGTAAAGGAATGAACATAAAATGAGAATAATTCTATGGAAACGGAGCATAACCCTAGCATTGGAATCTTGTATTTATGGAACATTATTTTGCATCACTTGTTATTGCCAGAGAGAATAGAAGCTTTTAGGTTGGTTAAAACACAAGAACACGTTTTACTTTGAGAAGAGATCATCCTTGCACAATTACCTTAGAGTGTTAGTGTTGGGGACAGAGGTAGTTTTGAGACACGACAGTGTTGGACTTTTTAGTTTTGGACTGCCTGACAATTTCACTAGTTTTCCTTGAGGTAGAGAACCCTCTCTTAGCTTTAGGGACACAGAGGCATTTTTCCAAACCTTTATTAGCAAATAAAAGTTCATACCCCAAAACGTATTTCTTCACCCTTGCACCTCTGTATCTATTGAGAAGAGACCCGAGACCCCTGTTTATTCAGAACGGAGGAGAAAAATCACAATCGCAGTGTCTTACTGTGACATGAAGAACAGTAACCAGGGATTTGGAGAGGCATTCAATGTATGTATCAGATTAAAGTCGATATTCAGGGATGATCATGACGCTCCACTGAATCGACCCAGAGTGTTAGCTGTGTTTAGAAATGTGCCTTTCGTATCTATCTTAACGTAAATAGACTTGAAACTGGTGGAATTTCATGAGGAATGGCAGTTGAATAAGGTCCTAGTGCCCTTCCATTCTCACCTGGTATTCAATTTTGTACTAAAGGCACAGTCAGCATTTTTACAGTGGGGTTACAATATGTCATAAGTAAAATCTACAGTTACTAAGGACAAGCAAGAATTAGATGGAGTTTCCAATCCAAAGGAGGTAAAACTAGATATTGTAGACTTAAGCTTCAAATGTATGGTGGACTGTTTCGGTTGCAGGCAGTCTACAATAATTACAACACTAAGGACAATGGCCAGGACTGGTCATGGCTATCCACAATGCTTATATCATCTAAAGATTATAGTCTGATTCCAGCATAAAAATAGTAATATGGACAAAGAGGTTTTAATCATTTTTTAAATATTGATAACAGCTTCCGAAGAATTACCGGGATATTACGGGCGGCGGAGTAACAGTAAGTTCCCATTTCCATCGAGTTCAACAGGACTCCACTGGATGGGAACCACTGAAGCACCGGTTGTTAACGGTGACGGTGCTTCAGGGAAGTATCTGCTGATGGGGGCCTGAACTACCGGCCGGTCAAGCCAGCCGGTAGTTCACTGCCCCTATCGGCAGACTCGCAGTATGTCGGTCCGGGAAAGGTGCCGGTACACGTGTTACCGGCACCTTATTTCCAGACAGGCATACTCATAATGGCCCCTTGGTCTCTTATTGCCCAACGACTGTGAAAGAGCAAACCCTGTTTATACTTCGTCTAGGTGACACGTATATTCGTGGATCGATCATATTTTTGTTTCAACCTCTATTTATCCTAATTGCACGATCATAACCAATAAAAGATTGCCTGTGAGTGATCATTTACCTTTAACCTCGGGAGGGTCCGCGCTTAGAAACCTCTGGGTATTAAGCGCGTTATAAATAATCTATCATATCATTTCATAACCTTCTTGGTCTAGAGCCAACAGATACAGACTGTGGCGCAAACATTTAGAATGGGTATCCTCCTAGCCCTAGTCAAGCTAATTTTCCTATTACATCATGACACTCTTGTTACGATCAGGATTTCCAAAAATGGCCCTTTATATAGGAAAATAAAAACTTCAGTGGTGCTAAGACAGGGTTGCGTCTTAGCACCCCTGCTTTTCAACATCTAGATTTGCGATCTTGAATGTTTATGGGAATCTATAAACTCTTATCCCATTAGACTCGGTTCAGTGAAAATAAACTGGTTGGACTTTGCTGACTATCTGCTATTCTTTGATTTGATTCCTGTTGGACTTCAATGCAAACTTGCAGCTTTCTCTTCATATGCTGTAGATAACTTTCTTGTAGCCAATGGGAGCAAATCTAGCAAAACTATATTCTTGCAGAAACAGGAACAGAACTTTATGGGATGTGAAGTTGTAAATGCATGATTGGAACTCAGTTCCTCCATTAAATACCTTGGTTTCAACTTAACCTACAAGGTATCTTGTGGAACTACTGAAGGGTGCATAAGAGCTAAGACCCAACCTCTTATTACACTGTTAAAGAGAATATGTTTGAATTTATGTAGATTCTCATTACTTCCTTTTCAAAAGTACTATTGTGCAAAGCTTAACATACGGCTTAGAGTGCTCTTTGCATGAGCTTGGTTCATTTCTCAACTCCCTCGAGGGTATTATCTGGAAGCACGGTTTGGGTTTACCCATAACATTCGAAACGTTGTTATTCGCCATGAATTTGATCTGACTCCTTTGGCTGCACGAGTTATATGGGCTAAAATGCGACTGTTTTCTAAGTTGCTAGCCTCTTCATCTAATTCTTTGTTTGAGGCTCTTCATACGTTACTAAAAGGTAAAAGGCATACCCTTGTTAAATACATTTGCGTCAATTATGTTAAAGATTTTAAAAGCCCAAGACCTTGAGGATATCACTCTAATAGGAAATTCGCCATTCGTCAAAAGGGGGGCGTTTTGACCAGGATTGGTGCGAGACAGTTGACAAACTAAGTGCATATTCATGTTATAAGGTGTATAGCCATTTTCCAAGGAAATGAACATCTCTATCGAGATAAAGATCACTTTTTTACTTGTTGCAAAGCGCAGACCACTTATCTTCGATTTAAATTTAATTAATTTATCTGTAACGTATTATACAGTTAAACCAATTCAACTTTCAATACGACATAATGCAATCAATAATTAAAAACACATTAAAAGATCCAAAATAAAAAATAACAATCATTTGAAGAAGAAAACATTTTTTTATTTACTCCTGACTTTAGAGTATATGGATCCAAGAATGCTGTTAGAGGCGAATCAGAGGACATGTCGATTCTGCAAAATACATGATTGTAAAGAAACCATTAAGCACTTGATACTTTCTTGAGAGTTCACAAGAAGTGTTAAGCACAGTGACTTCAGATAACTAGGGATTTTCATTCCACAGAAAGCGATAATATTCTATGGTCCGATTTGATGTTGGAAAATAGAATTCCTAATCTGCTTCATTTATATTGGATGTTAAAAGATATATTTAAAATGTTAGGAATTAAAATTTCATTTTGATAAGTGACTAGTATATTATTAATGCTTTTATTTTACCTATCTTATTTGATTTTGTATAATGTATGTTTTAATGGAACAGATGCTCTGTTGGAAATGTAAATCATGTATTTTAGAGATTTCTTTTTCCTCTTCTACTTCTTTTACTTTGACTTTTAAATCATTGTATATAGTGAAAGGGGTTTGTAAATTAAGGCAACTCACTAATAACATTTTTGTTTAAATATTGACATTAAATATTTGGTCAATTTGATATAATATTTATTCAGGAAACCTGTCTACAAGAATGTCCTATTATTGATGGTTTTAATTTTGAAGCCTGTTTAGCAAATATAGGGGTGAAAGGTAGACGTTACGGGGGTGCTGGTAATTGCAAAACCTAATTTAGGTGCTTCAACGGAAATAGTTAAGACAAGACTAAATCACCTGCTATTCTAATAAGGGTATTAGAAAACAAAATGAAGATAAAGCAAATATGAACAGTTTACTGGTAAATATCTGCTGTAATCCTAAACCTGAGTGTGAGGAAGCAATGTAAACAGAGTTGGATTACATATTAATGGAATGGGCAAGCAAAGATGAATACCCACTAATAATCTGTGCTGGTGACCAAGCATTACTGCCCGACTAAGATTGTAATGGGGACATCAATTCTGCAGTTTTACCTGCCCAACAGAAATGACAACCACTTGTAACAAGTCAAATAAAATCTAGACGTACACGTTGGGCAGAATTTATGGGTAAATGGAGTTTAAGGAGAACCAATGGGAATATAAGGGGTGACTGCCCAAATCAACCGACCTGGTTTTGTGCAATCCCGCAAACGACTAGACTTTATCTTCTTTTCTGATCATCTATTTCAAATGCCACATCTCTAGAAATAGTCAAAACATCAAAAAGTGATTAAACATACTTTTGGTGAATTAAGAAGGCAAAAACAATGTAGTACCAAATTGTATGTAAATAACGCTAGGCATAGATTCAAGTTTTCCCAAGCCACCACACTTCGATTAGCTACTAAACTTAGTTCACAGTGGGAGAATAGGGATCAGAAAGAAAGATGCTTGAGATGTTCCCCAGAAAAATTCATGAATGGGAAAGATTCACTCTGCCTACATTAAAGAACACCATCAATCCTGATCGTTTATTGTCACACATTAACACCGGTTTAACATTAACATTAGGAACAAAAAAGGGAGAGGAGACAGGTGATAAGGAAATTGAAAAGGGAAAGAGGTGATCAGATGGTTGACAACATGGCTATGAAAAAGCAGATTAAAAAAAATCAATGATAAATGCTAGGCAAAGGCAATATCAAGTAGGGCTGAAAATTGAGGCCAGCTAGCACATGATAGATTTTTTGTCAATAACAATATAAGGGGAATATGGAGCCTCCTCAATAAGGATGAAGAAACCAAATATAAAGTACAATCTAACCCAATAGCATAAAACATATGGATGACGCATTTCCAGAAAGATTATTAGGCCCACAAGTAACCAAACTATTATAGGTTGATTGACCGCGTGTACAAATGGTCACCTAACTTTGATATCGAAGATTCACAAGTTGCCTGATCATAACTGAGTAATTCAAGAGCATGTGGGCCAGATGGTATGCCTAGCATTGTGTATAAACACCACCCTATTGTATGGTATAGGTCCCTCTGGTTACTTTTTACACATGTAATAAACACCTTGAGGATGCCACTGTCCTAGAACAAAGCCATAGTAGTCAACAATTTATAAAAAGGGAGACCGCAATTCGACATTAAACTATAGAACAATCTGTTTGATTGATACTTCCAGTAACATTTGTGCAACCTTTATATTGAAGGATCTTTCAGATTGTGCCAAAAAAATTGATGCCTATCCATGTTTCAAGCTGGATTCAGGAAGAAAATGCAGCCCTTATTAAATGGCTTCATCTACGGATTGGGTCAACAAAAAGCACTAAGAAATGCTGCATTATACACAGCCAGGCATTTCACAAAGTAGAAAGGAATATTTATGGAGTAAACGGCAGGTATGAAAAATCCCAGCTGGCTTACTAAACATGCTGCTAATTTTACACATGAATAATAATAACCTTCAAGTTAGATTACATATGGCAGGCACTTTGTCCAAAGATATCAAGATGAATTTAGGTCTACGACAGGGCTCTACACTTGTCCCATGACATTTTAATGTATATATGAATGACAGGAAGGATTCATTAACCAGGCCAGATTTTTTTTCCCCAGAAATAGGTTCCATCGCAGTTGTATGGTTATCCTATGCGGGTGATATAATCCTGATGGATTTAAAACCCATTGGACGACAAAGATTTTTTAACTATTTTGGAGAAGTTGCAAGAAATAACAACCTGGAAATCAATCCAAACAAATCAAAAATATCTTTTAAGAAGGAATGCAAAAAGAAAAACCTTGCATGGTTCATAAATAATAAGATAGAGGAGGTGGACAATCTAATTTACCTACGCTTTACAATGACAAATAAAAAGCATTTAGAGATAGATTAGATACTAGAAACACTTGTGCACAGGCACGCTATAAATGCCATATCATACTAAAATTGGAACTTTTCTGTTTCAAATGAAAATAATGTTAGCAAAATATTGAACCTTGTCACTCCTTTCTCTAACTGACATTTTTAAAACAAAGGTTACTGCAAGCATAACCTATGGCTTGGAGCTAATAAATGATACAAACTTGAAGTGCCTAAATGTACTAGAGGGCTCAATAAGGTGATTTGTGTTGAGTTTACCCCCCGCTCCTCCTCACTACCTATGGTGATTATCCGCTTAAAACTTGGACCAGGGTCCTGGAGGTACGCAGTCCTAACAAATAGGTTAAACGCATATGCCAGATTGTTAAATGGAGATTAAAATAGCCTGTTTCAAGCATTAAATGAAGTAGCAGAGGTAAGGGTGGGGATTTATTTTGAAATCTGAAACCATTTTAAGTGACTTAAACATAGACACCACAGTAAGGATAGAGCATTCTGCATTTCTAATAAGGAAATGAAAGGAATAGGATAACCTGCAAAATTGGGATGATATAAGCAAACAAAAACTGTTTCAAGCATACTCTGAGGCCCTTTCGAGGTTACAGTCACCAATCGCTTACAATTAGAAATGTCCTTTGTCCACTTCGAGAATGTGGCTTCTAAGATTCCGTTTTAATGTTTATATACATTGGAAGTACTTGGCCCATGACAAAAAATCCCTCAAAGAGAACGTACTTGCAGTATCTGTAAAATGTTGTACTTTATAAAAATTGTTCTTAGGATATAAGTGATTGTTTTTTAATGTATTCTTAACAAGTAAATCTTGTGATTGGGTCCCAATGTCTTTGAAGGTCTATAAAGTTGAGTCTGCATATTTATAGAGGCTTTGCCAATTTGCCTAACCCAACATTATTCTGGGGTGGGGCCCTGGCCTAATCGCTCCTACACGCCAGACTGCAACTGCCGCTCACAACTGCTACTTTTTCAGAGGCAAGCTGATGCAACAGCCCTGGGCCGCTCCCTCAAATGCACCCTCGCTCGGATGGCACAACCTATTATTTCTTTCCAGGGCACAGACTCCGTGCGGGTCAACTCGCAGGCTGGCAACGCCTGCCTCAGCTAAGGAGGACGCCATGGGAAGCAACAGCGTAATGACAAGGGCAGGCACTTCAACGCAGGCAGAGGCCACCACCCAGTGGGATATCATGAACAAGTGGCCTGGGCAAGTGGGCATGGCATTTTTTTCAAGAGCTCTCAGCACAGTGAGCCCTGTGGCAACTGCTGCCTGCAAGGAAGAACACGATTAATACAACACAGTATAGCCCTGCTCTTCACCCGGTTCACTCCTTTAGCACTGCGGCATGAGACTTGAGCACTGTGCTTCTCTTTGCACTCCATCCTTCAGCTAAGCCAGGCCCACTGAACTCCCCAGGGGTTCCCCAGCCGTGGACCGCTGAGGCCACCAAAGCACATCTCCTCTTCCCTCATCTCCTTCATCCACAACCCTCCTGGTGCAGTGTGCTACGTGGCCTGGTGTCAGAGTCTGTGTATCTTTATTTTTCTTTCATGGCTCACCTAAAAATGTCCAGAGGGACAGTAAACATAACCTATTAGGACTCTGAGACAGGGGTCACATGCTGGTTTAAGGAGTGTTGAGGTTTAATGTACTCCTGAAGGGGCGTGACCAATGTGAGAAATTCCACTGCCAAGAAGGCCTTGTACATTGGATTTTATTTTTGCTTTATTCTGTCATTTGCACTCTTGATCATCTGTTGAACAGAAGGCTGCTTCGGTTGTACTACCCTTTTGCATTGCTACTCACCTGAACTCTAAATATAACCGTTTTTGAGAACCTTGTAAGCCATTGTGTGAGTATTATGTTCCCTCAACTCGCTGCACTTAACATAAAACATCCTCAACCCAATAAGCTCTTCCCATTTCTTTATAAGCAAGGACCTGAGATAGACTGTTCTGGCTTGAAGACAAGAGCTCAGCTGCTTCTAAGGCCAATGCAGCTTGCTGTGCTTATCCGATGCTGCAAGTGTGCAAGTGTGCAAGAGTGCAAGTACCGCTCACAGGTGAAATGGTGAGGAACCCCTATGAATGTGACCCACCTGAGCAGTATACATCGAAATCCACATGGCATTTCGTGAAAGTTAGCTTGGGCAAAGCAGCACTGTCGATTGACCTGGATGGATTGCATTCCATCCAGAGTCGACTGAACTTTCTGCCACCCGTTATTGGCCAAAACAATAGGATTTTCCAATCTGACCTAATGGAACATCCAATCCCACTGACAGACCATCCTTTGACACTGAACATAATGCCAAGTGTTTAGTACAGTCCAACAGGAGGGATAAAATGTGACTGGAAGACATGTGCCTGCCCTTACCTGCACGTACCCTACCACAAAGATGAAGGAGCAGTTTCACTCATTGTTGCAGCAAGTGATTTATTTTACACACATGAGAAATCAACAGAAACCTACCATGATGGCTCCCAGGGAAGTATATGGTTAACTACACGTTTTTCTTTTTACATCCATCCATCCACAGCATTATGAAAATGTGAAACGATGCACCAGGCAGTACTTAGCATGTATTCTACTTACAATTGCATCTGGCTGTTAGGTCTAGGGTTAAAGACAGTGCGGTCAAGGCTTTCTTCATAGCATACTTTTAAGCATGGTTTTCCAGTACTGTTTTAACCATCCTAGTAATGCGACTGTTAATCTACTCCTAACGAGCTGGCAATGTGTGCACAGACAATGTGGAAGAGTGATCTCATTATAACATACTGTACCAAACATAATTTAATAAAGCTTCCAAGAATTCTAACGAGTCATCAATTCACCGTACTCTTGGCATGGTGTTGTCGTGTGACAACACACTCTGTGGGTGGGGTGGGGGATAATTGTAGTAGATACTGAGCTCCAGAATGCGTTACATTTTTCCCCGACTGGCCTTTTGCAGGGGAAAGATGGACGTGACCTAGCCTGGATTAGACACATGGCCAGCCATGATATTCATAGCTTAGCTGCTTGCGAAAATTGTACTGGAACATGATTTTTTACATACTGTTCACCCCCACCATACAGGAACAGAAGCAGAGCTTCTGCCAGGAGTGGGCATCTGTATTCCAGAAGCCAAAGCCAAAAAAAAAATAAAGAGCAGGCCAGGTCACCACACTACATGTTTTTAGATTAAGAGGAATTCTAAGGAAGATCCTCATACCTTTTTTAATTTCATTCTGTGAATCTAGAAATGTATTTATTTATTTATTTTGTGTCCCGGTCGCTTCAGTGCACAACATCTTGCCATGGGTTGGAAACCTGTACAACAAACATATTTCGAAAAGCTGCTTATATACATATTACACAGATCTTAATGGCTGAAGCTGATCGACTGATGACTCTTACAGAAACAGGGCTACACCGAACATCACACATGCAAAGCTGTCTTTCAGCAGTTCCAGGCTATAAGGAAAAAGTCAACCAAGTCATATCCTGGCATAAGTAGGAATATGATACCACCATCCCAGGGAACAAGAATATGTGAGATGATGCAATTGAATGGGTGGTTGTTCTTCTGATACCACCACCACAGGGAACTCGGATAAGAGATATGTTGACAGTGGATGGGTGGCTGTTCACTTGAAACCACATCCCCAGGGAACAAGGATACTTGAGATGATGAAAGTGGTTCAGCGGTTGTTCTTCTGATACCACTACTCAGAGAACAAGGATAGGTGAGATGTTGGCCATGGATGGGTGGTTGCTCCTCTGATACCACAAACCAAGGGACCAGGGCTAGGTGACATGTTGACATCAGATTGTCGTCTTTATGCTACGACCATAAAGAACAGGGATAAGCGACATGTTGACAGTGGAGGGATGGTTGTCCTTCTGCTACTACCAATCCAGGGAACAAGGATAGATGGCAGGTTGACAGTGGAGGTGGTGGGTGGTTGGCCTTTTGATGCTACTACCATAGAGAACAGGGATGAGTGACATGTTGACAGTGGAGGGGTGGTTGTCCTTCTGGTACTGCCATCCCAGGAAACAGGAATTGGTGCTATGTAGACAGTGGATGCGTAGTTGCTCTTCTGATACCAAAACCACAGGGAACAGGGATTGGTGACATGCTGGTAGTGAAAGTGTGGTTGTTCTCATAAAGGAGAGCGCGTGAATTGAATAATACCCCAATAAAGTGGATTTTGATGGTAGCTACGGTGCATGAGCAGGCCAGACATACAGAATAAATGCTGTTTGCATACACTGGACAAAATGGCTGTCAACTGTCCCTCTCGCATCCTGTGAATAGTGCTCATGGGAAGTGCAGTGAACAGACCAAGATGCTGGTGCCAGAATGTATGTTTATGATAGGGTCAAGTTTTTAGATGGCCATGTTGACGTCACAGCGAAAGATCTACCCAGCAGACAATGCGGGTGTTGAGAACATTTATTTTCAGTGTCTTATAAAACTCCATGGGAAAATAAATTCTGCTTCAGATCACGAGGAAGGGCCGCTGACCCACCATAAGTGAGTACTATTTTGTTATTGTGATTACAATTCCCTTTTTTTTAATTTGTTAGATTCGATTGTGGGTTATTATCGCCCACTCTTCTAAAATTCCCTTATTCACTTACTCCATTTTAAAAAGAATAAAAAAAAATGTTTCATAAACAGTCAGCACATATCAAACTGTTCCTTTTCACTGTTAATAATTATCTGCTTCACTCTTCCCTCACTGGTCCACCAATCCCCAGGAATATGAAAACATGACTTTTCATTTTCATAACCAATTTATAATACTTGTTGTGTTGGAATGGCAGCTGATGTGAAAATCTAACCTTGTTGCCGAGTGAAAGGATTGTAGACTTAGGGGAATATCTTCCGCCTACTCTTGAAAATTAAGGACTGACTCCACAGACCCTTTGCTCCGATGACAAAGATTAGAGAACCAGAATTCACCAGGCCACAAGGGGCAATGATCATGATACTGAAATAGTGACCCACACAGAATTTTAAAACTGCTTTGATGGTAAACTGAACCCAACCAGCCCAGACTCAAGCAAATGTGGTCTCTAGACCGCTCCCTCTAAAGCCTGAAACACAAGCTCACTTTGTTCCCTAGTGCACTTTAGGGAAGCGACCGGGAGAACAGACAGAAGAGACAAATGGGAGCTGGTACAGATAAGTGTTTGGGGCAGAGGTAAGAGGATGAAGGAGCCACTCAGCAGCAGGGCGGATGCGGGTGGCCACCAAAAAGAGGTCAGCAGGAATGGAGGAGGTGTTGGCTGATAGTGTCAATACGTGGTGCACATCTTTTAATATGCACCAATATGTGCAATAAATAATGCCTTGAAGTACACTATTAAAGGAACTCATCATAGCCCAAGCATCTCTTTGTTTGTGGTAAGTGGCTAGGTCTCTCTCCACCATCTTATGATGAGATGGCGCCAACAGGCTCACCACATTGTGATGAATACTGTGGAGCCATCACCGATTCCCCGGCCGGATGGCAGCTGCTACCTGATCCTAACCCAGGGGGTGGTACTATGTGGGAGGATCACATGGGGGGAGACAGCGGTCGGGGCAATGCGGTGACCCCATCAGGGGAGATGCAGTATTCTTCCCCTTCTAGAGAAGAAGACCTCATAATTCCTAAGTTCTTGATGGCTTGTTGTCACTATACAAATCCCTCCCATTGTAAAACCCAGAAACCACTTCCAGCAAATCACTCTAGACAAAATACCCTTCATAACTCACGCACGCATAACACACAACTAACATAAAAAATATTAGAAATAGGACATAAGTAAAAGTCCCAAATAATATCACTTTAGAAATCCTACACATTCTATGGACTCCAACTCCCATAAAGCCTCAAGCACTGAGAAGAGGAAGGAGGAGTTAATGCAGATTGAAAGAAACCCAAAGTTGAACATACAGACTAGTTGTTTTGGTAAAGCACGAGTGCGCAGGACATTTAAAAATGGTATCCACACACGAGATGCAGGCAGATCGAGAGAAGGAAGCAGTATGGGAAAGGACCGCGCTGGTGGAGATCGAGAGAGCAGGCACTTCCAGACAGCAGCTCGCAACTGCACGGGTTACATACCGGCGTAGGATGAGGCCAGGAGAGACACAGCGGGCACCGTTGGAGGACTATCAGAGCACCGGGAGCAGCAGCAGAGCTACCAGAGGCACGGTTGTGCTGAGGAGCAGCAGTCTTCAGTCTTGGTCACAAAGAGAAGCTGCTGGGTGAGCGCAACAGCTGCTGGAAGTGCTGCAGCAAGGTATGCGGTGCGAAGGATGCCGTCCCAGAGAGGAAGCTTCATCGCAGCAACATGCCACAGGTCGGGAATGCTGCAAGATACTGGTGAGTCTGCCCAGAGCCATTGGGTACCCCGGGACGTACCAAAAGGCATGTATGAATATGTTAACACCGACCAAATAAAGTACAAAGACGAATGTGAACAAGTCCCCATTTATGAGATGTCAATGTGGGGAAAGTTGGAGCAACTGTCACCCTAAGCAAATAAATACTAAAGAAATAAATACATCGGCAGAACTTGTACAAGTCCTCATGTATGAGATGTCAATGTGGGGAGAGTTGGACCAAGTAGTAGCTTAAACAAATAAAGTAGAAACACAGTGAAGTAATACAACTGTGCTATACTAAAGGACAGTGAAACAGAGTAGAAGTCCTGGTGAAAGGAGCACATCAGGTAGTAAACATTTGTGGTGGGTGGCTGGGGGGGACATACCTGTCAGAGAAGTATAACAGGGGATCTGAAAGACCCCTGAAAGGGATTCGTGGGAGGGGAGTAGACCAGGCAATCCAATCAAAGTATATGGAAGTATAAGACATTATGGCAAGATACCGGACAGGAGAGAATACTAGGGAACCTGAGAAGGTGGTGAAAGGAAGCCCTGGCAAACAAAAAACACCAGGCATTTTGAAATGAAATAATAACTTTCAAATTGTGGGAAGATACCTGGCAGGAGAGTATACCAGGGGATCTGAAGAACCTACTAAAGGATTCCTGGCAGGGGTGTATACCAGGAGGTCCAATAAAGTCATAGAAAGAAACTTACTTTGTGAAATTGAACCAATACCTTTTTATGTTGCAACCAAAATACCTGGAAGCGGGGTACAACATGGGACCTGAAGAGCTCACAGGAGGATTCCTGATGGAGGAGCACATCAGTTAATCCACCAAGATACAAAGAGGTTAAAGGAAACCCTATATGGAACTTCTTATCTGAACAAGATCTTTGTTGTGAACTCAGTGGAAACAAACCTAGGAGGAGCTAAATGTTATGGAACATATTGTTTATGCAAGGACATCCTAAATGGAGTATAAAGAACCAAAATAACTGTTGTTTGAAAGAGACACTGTTTGCCATGATACCTAAATATCCAGGGGAAGAGAACCACCCTCTGGGTCCAAGGACTTCTCCTTGGAAAGGACTGTTTCTGTTGGATTTATCTATTCACTTTAATTATGAACACTTTGAGCCAAACTTAAGTCAGAGACATTTCCTTGCACCCTTAGTTATTAATTTCTAGTATGAGGGTCAGATTAGTATGTTTTGGACACAAGGACAATTTATAAGCTCGACGACTTGACAGAGACTGACCTTTAGTTTTAGCTTCCTAGGTATGGAGAGGGACAGAGAGGCTTTCATCCAACCCTTTTTAATAAAGATGTCTGCTAACTAAAATATTACAACTTTGTGTCCGCCTCTCATTTCCGTCTGCTCAGAGCAACCACAAATCGTTTTGACGAGTTGTGCTGGATGCTCAGAATATCACCAGACATCTTTTTCTCTGCTGTGCTAAGAGGCATAGCGTATCACCGATTTCTCTTGCCGAGTAATGCTAGGATGCTCAGAATATCCCCCACATCTTTCTCCATGGTCCTCAGAGGCATAGCGTATCCCAGACATGTCTTGCTGGGTGGTGTTGCACTTGAGAAGGAGAGGGACCTGTGCCTACCAGCTGAGGAGTTTATCCACTCTGATGCTTGGCCTTTAAATTACTTTGCTACAGTCGCTCTGTGAAAATCTGGCACCAAAGCAGCACCTTTACTCTATTCCACTTTAAACAATGTTTTTTAAGCATGGCATGCTCAAATATTGCAAACATTGTATACCTTTCCAGTAGGTGGAAATACATAAACATACGCCTCGAGTATGGTATTCAACTCTGATCAAAGGCTCTGAGTCAGGGACGTCATTTGGGGGTTGCAAGGGGTAGCAGCTGCAATCCCTGACTCCCTCTGCTGCCCCTAGACCTGTCCTTGAGACCCCTGCGCCACTGGCCAAAGAGGCAGTGCCAAGATCAGATATCTGTGTTACACCTGAAAAAGGCGGTTGTAAATGCAGCTAAATGTGCCACAGCTTTTTTCATCTGGAATCTAGATCTCATTAGCTGGAGAAATAACAGGAATCCAGGAAAAACCATGAAGCTGCCATCACTAACAGGTTGGCAGTTCATTAGTTAAGAATGCCTGCATGGTTGGGTTCAGAGGCGGGGCTGTCTGTGCAGCTCTTACCCAGACAACAGGAAGGGCATGGGGAATAGGTCTATCTAGCTGGGAATGGGTAAGAGCAGCCTGCAGTACTCAGTGACAGCTCAGCATGAACGCAAATATCATCATTGGTTCTGGTTGTCTGCTTTGCACATCTAGTAAGCCACTGGGCCTGTGATGAGAGGGGTGTGCACCAGTGACTTCTGCCACCAAGCCTGCATGGGCACAGTGTGACCTGATCCAGATCTGCCAGACCTGCATCACAGGCATACTGTAGATAGACACAAGGTGAGATAATTGATTTACATGAAGTTGCTCTTTGCTTTTGAAGTAAACCATCTGTTGCTTCCTCAAGCAAGAAATATATATAATTTCAAAGGATACCCCAAGAGCAACACACTTACTTTGGGAACAAGAGGATGAAGTGCAACATGGGTTCAATTCCTGTACCAGTGCTTAGAAGCTGGAGGTGGCTGGCATTAGGCAAGATATAAAGAACCAAAGAAAATAATAAAATAGACATTTTCTAGAGTTTATATCATGGATATGCTGCTGCTGTTTACATTTTAAAATTAAAAAAAACCTGCAATTACTGTAACCTGCAACACATCCTTCCCCTCCATCTCCCATTTAACAAAAGAAACGGTGGGTTACTTACCAAATAAGCAAAACAGAAAGGTGAAAGCTGGAAGAATTCAAATCATTCATAACCAATGGCACAGCTCTGGGCAAAATACAGACTATTGTTCTTCGCCTGCCAAGCCACCACAGAAGGGGAACGACAATATGCAAATCATTCTTGGTCCCACCCCAAAAGAGGCAATCCAGTGTGAGAAACCTGAAGGTCTCTCACCCGCTAGTCCCTGGGGATCTGTCATCCAGGTGACCAGGACACGGCCATCGCTATTGGATCCAGTTCCTTGGGGTGGCCAGTACGGGAGGATCACCTGGATGGGGGATCTTGGGGGAGTGGGACACTGAAGGGTGAGACATGGTATTCCCTTCCTCATAACACCTTTTCCCCATCCTACCAGGTAGAATACCTAGGAATTCAACCTCCCATCCCCTTTTCCAACACTAACACTTTCCCACGGACAGTTCATCCTGAGCAACAATGCAATTACACCAGAGCCGTACACCTGACATGTTCCAACACAAGGGTCAGGCAGAATCAAGCAATTACTGATAATTACACACACCTGACTTCCATCAGACTTCCCCACACAGATAAAAGGCGGAGCACGAAAGTACACTGTGAGCAAGGAAAACGCACAAGGAAGCAGCAATTCGGGAATGGCAGTTTAAACCAAGGAGAAAGGCAGCAAGATCGGAGACGACAACAAGGAGGGAAATGCCCTTCCCCTTTTTAACACAAAACTGCGACTTTCAAGAAGCCCCAAGGAAAAGAAACCTAAGACCAGGGATTGCGGCTGATGAACAGTGTGGCGTGTGGCAAAAGTACACGGGGCCCTCTCGCATTGATAGCCAAGGCTGGGAGAAGCGATTGCCACCGTGGCACTGTCCTTGACTCCGACAGCAAAGTAACGCCAACGAGTTCAGCAAAGTCGGTGAGTTGGTAAAACTGATAGCCGACCGGACTGTGTTATGCTCAAGGTTGCACGTGGTAAACCTTGCATGAAGAAAGAGAACTTGAATACAATTGAACTTTGTGAAAAAATGATAGGTACCAGATACAGAGTGGTCTGGCGCCACATGGGTGCTAACTCGAAGGTCTCTGTCGGGTCCCCCACAATCCCACTGAATGGGGAAGAATGATTGAACTGTGAAATCGAAGTGGCCCTGCAGCTGGCTATGTTAAATCCTGTGCATATTCGAAAGTCTTTGATTGTCTGTAAACTGAAATTGGTCTGAGCCTGGCTGAGGGGAACTGATTGTAGAAAATGGGTCTGAGCCAGGATGAGGGGAATCCTGGGTAAAAGGTAACACACCCGAGAAGATTGGTGTGGCAAATGTGAACCCGACTGAGGGATGCCTAAGAATTGAAGTTGTTCTGAGCCCGACTGAGGGAGGCTAGAGGTGAAAGTAGGATCGGTGCCCGGCTGAGGGGGTTCCAGGGTGAAGAGTAAATCACCCGACGTGACTATTCTTTGTTGTTTATGGTACATCAGGTCCTCTGGGGCAAGAGACTTTGCACAAAAGAGACTTGGGCACAGAAGACCTGATATTGGTGAAAGGAACTGTGACCTCATGCCAGAGAAGCCTCAGGAGTGTGCTATTCTGGAGTGACCCACCTTATTCCATGCTAAAAACATGGAGAAGGGAGGCCAACAGCCTAAACATCCTGACTTATCATTTTGTGAACACTTTGTTTTTTGTGAACAGTATCCCACACTATTTTATAGCATAGCTGTAAGGATTGGCAATCACTTTCTTTTAGTATAGGCCTTTTTTATTTGACTAGACTCCACTAGGACTGTTATTATTATTTGGTCGTCATAGCTTGCTCTCATCGTAGATTTAGGTTTAGATAGGAGTTTTTCACACTGCTGATAAAGTTAAATAAACACTCTTGAACTGTGATCACTTGTGTCTGTCTTACTTTGATGCCATACCTTCCTTACACCAGCCTGAACTGCTGGGTCACATCCTTTCTGCACGAGACCACAAGCATCCCCAGACATGTTCCATCCACACTGGGCGTCATGATGGAGTAGCCCAGGTCTCTAGGCCCAGCAGGCTTTTCTAGGGGTGATGTTGTCAAGCTGCTGTCTACATTTTAAAATAAAAAAACCCTGCTGCAATTGCTGTGACCTGCAACACATCCTCCAACACATCCCCTCTGTCTCCCATCTAATATGGCACCCACTGAGAAGTCTCTCAAAGGGTCCTCACAGCTGGCCTTATCAAGTGGCATGGCCTAGAGACAATCCACTAAAGGCCTGCACTGAGACGGAACAATAAAATAAATAAAAAGAGTAAAGATGGCTGTATGTGCGTGTGCCCTTCAACTGACCTGGAAGTGCATGCATTTTAGGGGGCTTAGGCCGTTGTTGGGTGTCCTGACCCACGTTTAAGCTATCATGCTGCAACATTTGGTGCTGTGGGCTTAGAAAATTCAAGATGGCGGAAAACCAACATGTGCGCCGAAATCCAGGAAAGCTGCGCAGTTTGTGCGCCCACCAAAATGGTTGCCTCACTTGCCACCCACCAGTGCGAGAATGAAAGGCCGGGTTGCCATGAGGGAAATGGGTTGCCAAAGGAAAAACAGTAGCGCCGGTTAGCTTCAAAGCGCTTTAAAATCACCATTGGACTACCCGCACAGTAGTCTGAAACCATTGGGAATGGCAATGCTGATTGCCAAATGCAACCTAGAATTGTTGGGAATTCATTTTCTTAAATCCCAAAAATGGGTGCAGTACCAGTACTCACCACTATCCAAAAGCCGGCAGTTTAAAACCACCCTGTGTTTCTCTGAAGGCAAGCCAAAGTGCCTATTTCAAACATTGCAATATGTGCAAAATATTCACTGAACACCAGCAGACATTTGGTAGAATGGAGTTTTGTGTGCCTACAAAATCTGGGAAATGAAGAGCCCAGAACAATGCTTATAACAAAACTGGCTGAGCTATGGAGTCAGCAGTTTAAGTTGCACTGGATTTAAAGACACTAAAATCGAAAATGCTTAGATTAAATGAGTGACCTATGTTTGGTGTCACATGCCTTTGTAACTGTTGAAATGTCATAGTTTTGCACTTAGAATCAGCATTCTAGCTGCATATGTAAAAATGTTTAGTTTTATTTGAATGCAGGAACTGGGGAACAAAAAGTGACATTTTATCTGAAACCTGGCTTAAGGAACTGAATTCTGCCTGGCAACTACCCCCATCAGGAGTGAAACTTGAGTCACAGCTGTGTTCCCAGGCCTAGCTGCCCTTTTGCTGCTCACACTAAGGATATGCCATCTATCTGATAATTGAATTACCTGTGCTCTGCAGGAAAGTGAACAAAGCCCTGTCCTGGCTCAGGCAAAGGTTTTATTGGCAGGAGTCGTAAATGGTCATAAAAAGTGGCTTCCTCCTGAGGAAAGGGGAGGGGCACTGCCTGTGAGAGCAAGCTGGCTTGGCAGAACTGGAAAAACCAGAAATTCAACCTTGTGCTGAGGGTAAACCACACCCCTTTGGAGCCAGAACATAACTTTAAAAAGATGAATAACTCATAGAGCGGACATGTGAAAATTTTATAAATGATACCATAATTCTTGTGATTTTTCTTCCCACAGTTTAAGAGGTTTTTAGAACCGGTGGTATGTTCAGGGGGGTGTCAGCGGAAAAGTGGGGATAACTCTAAATGTATGCATGTTAAAAATCTGAAACTTCATCAGTGAATGTCCGTACTCCCTGCGCACATGTATGTAAAGTTGGGTCAATGTCAGAAATTGCAAAATCAGTTAAAAAGTGAAATATGTGCCATTTCTGAATGCAAGCTCCCAGGAAGAGCAGAGTTTGAACAGGGGATACCTCCTGTAATGCATGATGGGTGCATATGATTTTAAAACAATATGTACCTCTGCAAACATGTATTTGTTTCAAATCTAGATTTGTGTGTAAGTTGACAGGAGGAGTGGACTTTCTGCAGGCTGTAAAATGACATCACTCTGACTCACAGTTCATTCCCCAATCAAATGATAAATGGAAGTTTGACCAATTAGAAGCTGAGAGAGAGGTAGGGTCAGTGATGCTAGAACACACCCACATTCTAAACACATAAAAGCAGACAGACAGGACAGATAGGGACCTTCAAATTCCATCTGCAGCGGGACGCTCTGCCGGAAAAATCCATACTTTACCTCCATCAAACCTCCAGAGAGCCAAACTAGAGACTTCAATCTATCCAGAACTAGAGACCCAGACCAGAGAACCAGAGAGAGCTGACCCAGATCACTGTGAAGTGCAGAGACCAGAGGCGAGTCTAAAACCCTGACCAGATCCGTGATGAGGCCCATTTCACTCAAGAATATAGTGTGAGTACCTAGAAAACTGTGCAGAACCAATCTCCTAGTTAAAATAATATAATTCAATCCATTTTTAACCTAAGTAGAACTGCAGCTTAGCAATTGTGTTATCCTGCCATCATTTTTAAAGCTGAAAAAGTGTGCGTTTAAAATTTCAAATCTGAAAAACGACCTTTATTTAATCGCTCATATCTCCGCAACCGTTTGTGCTAGAGACTTGCAGTAACTTTCATTTTGAAGCTGAGATCCTAGGCTTTCCTAGGACCCCAAAACGATAGAGATAGTCCTTGTGGTTCCTCTGTAATAGCGCTCGGCGCATCCGCGAATTTTACCGCGATTTGCAAATTTCTTCACATGTAAAAACTGCTGCTGCTTGCCTTCCATTTGCCAGAAATTCGTTTAACCTGCTAACTATCCCTGCCTCATTGCTAGTGTGAGCCTGGACTAATATTAACTAGATACCACTCACCCTGAACCTCTGAAAGGGAATTAAAAGCATTTCCAGCATATTTCTCATCCATTGCCAGCACATATCAAAGCAATTTGGGCCTGTGTTTTCAAACTTCTGTAGTCTAAGCTTGCTGGGGTGAACTGAATCACATTTGATTGCATTTCTGAGAACTGTGTGTTTTCCTTCCATTTCCTTGCCTTGCATCAAGGGGGGGAGGGGATTGCCAGAGAAAAGTGATTACATTGTTTGGTTGAAATCATATTGAGTATTTTCTGTACTGCATTCATTGAATATTGCATCCACCTGAGCTTACATAAAGCATCCTCTACCACATTATACTTTTGTTCCTATTTACCAGTGTGCTACCTTATCCATTTCATGTCAACTCATTAGTGATTATAAGAAGTGTGCTAGTGCCAGATTCTCCGTTGTTGATCTTTATCATATCAGATTAAGTGTGCTATTCAATTATTAATTTATTATAAAGTGTGATATATATATATTTTAAATTATCAAATAAACCTTTTAAACTTGCAAAACAGAACTACTTCTTGGCTCAGTGGGGTCAGGGGGATTCCAAGAGAGGGGTGTTATATAGGGGTAGTCATCCAGAACGCATGAACTGGACCTAAAGATATATCCATAAGGGTTTTCATTCAGTATTCTAGACTAGGCGTTGACTTAGCTGTAGTGCTGAATTGAATCCTCTTACAAATTGGGGGCTCGAGCCGAGACGTTGGGTTAGATTTACCACTTGTGCAGCTTAATACAGTGTGCTAACTGACGGGATACATACATCCGGTCGGATCACCACGCTGCATTACGCTGTGAAGCATTCCTCAAAAGAGACACTCCAAGAAAAGTTCTGTTCTGCAAATAGGCAACAGATGGCATTACAGAAGGCCCAATCTGACCTGGTCTCTTCCGAGCAGAGGCTGCAGAGGAGCCAGGAGTCAGAAGATGATAGTAGGCAGCACATCATTAAAATAAAGAAGGATATGGATGTGCTGCAACAGGAAAAGGTAGAACAGGATACCAGATTTCTGGCCTTGCAGAAGGAATACCAAGAAGGTTTGGACTCCCTACTGCAAAACCAGAAAAAGCTGGAGCAACAACTGGACTTCAACAGGGTATGTGCTGAGCAGGTAGTCACCCTGCAAGGCCACCTAGATAGAGTGAAGGCAGAGAGCAACAAACTAATTCTGAAAGACCTGGATACCCAGGCAGAGTTTGATCAGGAGCGCCAGAATGCTGGTGCCTTCCAAAGGCAAAGGGACGACCTGGCGGCACAGATGCAGGCTCTTAGTCAGGAAAGGGATACCTTAGGCCAGGAAGTCTGCCATTTAAAAAGAAAAATGGAAGAAAATCACCTGGCCCACCAGGGACTGGGTGACCTCCAAAAAGAACACCAGAACTTGCTAGAGCACACCAGGAGGGTGGAGGATGCTCTAGCAAGAAAGGAGCAGGCCAATAGGGACATAGCTCAGGAGGTAACCCTCCTGCAGCAAAGACTGGCCCAGTTCTCCAGGACCAAACAGGAAGTACAGAGGGAAAATGAGGCTCTCTGCCAGCACAATGAGAGGCTCCAGCAACAGGTAGCGATGCAGGAGAAACTGATAGAGTCGAGTAAGGCCTTAACAGAGGAACTGAAAGCACAAATGCAGGCTCTTGCATTGCAACAGGGAGCAGGGGCGGATAGAGATGAGGTCCGCTGGGAAAGAGAGACTCCTGACCATAACCGCAGGAGCCCTAACACCAGGGGCCTTCATCTCCCCCAGTCCCTGGACTCTACCACCCCCATGTCCCCTGGCGCACATGAGCACAGGGCCGCAGGGATGGCAGATTACTATCCAGCTAAGAGTATGGGGCTCATAGGCCAGTACCACTCAGGAATGGAGGGGTGGGCATCCGGGTATGGGCACCCAAGTACTGTACAGTTCAATGGGGAACCCCAGGAGAGTAGGCCCATTAAGGGCATCCTGAAAACCTCTGCCCAGTTAGGTCAGTGGAGGGGGTACCCATCAAATCCTGGCAGCAAGGAGGAATCTGAAGACTCCTCTGAACTGCGCAGGACACAGGAGACCAGGTCCCCACATTCTGCCAGCCATTCCCAGGCTCGCAGAATCCGGGAAAACCTGGAAGAACAGACGGGAACCTCTGGGAGCAGTGCCTCTGAGTCCGAGGAAGAATGGACAAGGGTTACCCGAACCAAAAAGGCCAATAAGGCAAAAAGGGCCTTGCTTAAGGACCCCTTAAAGCAGATTAAGGCGATCAGGAGCGTCATCACGCCTTACCATAAGAACGCTAAGTATTCTGTTTGGGAGCACTTAGAGTTGTTTGAACAAATGATGGAGACTTTCCATTTGAAGGACAGCCAAAGCTGTATTCAATATGTAAAGTGGACCTTCTCCCCGGAATACTCCAGTTTCTTTGCGGGGCTGGAGGACCAAAATCATTTAAGATGGTCCACCTATAAAGCGGCCATCTTGAAACATTTTTCTGTTCACAGAAATCCTCAAGAGGCTCGCAAGGCAGCCTACAATTTGCAATGTGGGGAGGATCAGGCCCCACAAGAATTTGTGCAGGAGTTAAAGCGGGCTTTTGCACAGACCACAAGAAGGGTGCGCACGGATAGCAGGGAATTTATTAATACGTTTTTCCATGCCTTGCCCAAATATATCATGACCCAGCTCGTGAGGGATTTTCACGAGAAAAGATCTTTAGACTGGGTCATTGAACAGGCTACCCGGATCTATGAGGTGCAGAAACCGATAGATAGCAAAAGTAATGCCCAGAAAAACCCCAAAGCCAACAGCACCCCTGCTGCTGCCAAGGTGGCAGAGGTAAAGGTCACCCCCGTTTTGGATTTGGAGATGGGGGGGCCTAAAAACCTACCTGCACCTAATAATGCTAGGCCCAGGAGGTCCTCGGGTCAGTCACAGACAGGGAGCCAAGGAGGCAGCCCCACAAATGGGGTCCCTCGCTCTCCTGATTATGTAAGTCCCCGTTACAAGGGAAATCGACCCATCCTGGGTTATGTGTGGACTCCTCCAGCCCAAGGGGGGGGATCCAGCCAAGCACCTAACCCAGGGAACTTCCCTCCAAACTTCCCACAGGAGGGCAGAAATTTACCAAACCCTGGGCAGAACTTTTTCCCCAGATATCCACCCGACTTTCAGCCCCAAAACCATCCATCCTTCTTTCCCCAATTCCCTGAGCCCAGACCACTGAATCCGGGAGAGGGGAGGCCAAGGGTGGAGGGGTACCCAAATCTTCCCAACCCGGGGTATTACCAGAGGAGGGACAGCTACCCTTCCCGGGATCAGCCCAGGGGAGAAAACAGGGCCCCGTATCACCCTGAGCGGGTTTCCCAGTTAGAGCGCCAGGTTCAAAACATGGCGCGGGATCTGGGTCACATACTGAGGGCTAAGCAGAACCCTCAGATGGGCGTGCCGGCGCAGAACACACCCAACTCTGGACCTGGTGCTCCAGAACAATGACGGGGGCAGCACCCCGATAACTCACCGGTTCCCAGGGAGGAGGCACAAAGGGAAGGGGGGTGTAAAGCCTTGGAGGAAGCTTCCTTCCTCACTTGTAAACAGCCCCTGGAAACCCAGGAACCGGAAACGAAATCTCTTGCCCCTGAAAGTCTGCCTCCTAAGGAGCAGAGGGGGGGTAGGAGAAACAAAAGACCCAAACAGACTCAGTTTGAGGAGGAGGTACAGATCTTCCAATTTGAGGGAGAGGGATCCTCAGAGGATCCTGGGAAAAGGATCTTCTCCTTCAGAGAGGGGGGAACTCCTCCCAAGGAAAAATGGGTCCCTAGGGATGCAAATCCAGACTGGGGAGATGTGGAGACTGAGCTACCGCCGCCCACCATCTCATCCCAGAACCAACAGCAAGAAAATCCCCTGGTTCAAACCCATCCTGGTGACTGCCTCCAAAAAGGGGGGGGCGGCCCAGAACCGGAGCCAGGGGAACCCACAATGGCTCTGATCTCCAGTTGCCAAATTTTTCTTTCAGATTCCCAAGGCTCTCCACAGAATTCTGCCCAAATCTCTTCGCTAGCAATGTCCAAAACCAGAAAGTTAGCCCACCAGTTGTCCAAAAATGTACATTACCTGTGCCCCCTTGAGGAGAAGGAGGGAAGATATTATGCCCCGGTACAAGTACAGGGGCAGGGTACAATCTCGGCACTGGTGGACACTGGATCTCAAGCTACCCTTCTGTCCAGAAGGGCCTTTGACGAACTGAATGCAGGAAGGGGAGAGAATTACCAAATTCCTCTCACCTCTCTTCCGGGACAACTACAGAACTTTGACGGGAAGGAAATTCCTGTTGAGGGGACGGCAGATTTGGACATTAAAATTGGGCGACATAAGTTGAAACACCCGGTCATAGTTGTGACCCCAGAGGGCACCCCTTGTTTACTAGGGAATGACCTCCTGAGAAGGTTGTCACCCCTAATAGATTGTGTAAACAAGGTCCTCTGGACCCAGACTAGCCGACCAATAAAATTGAAACAGAGTGTCAACCATGTTAGTTTAAACGGCACATGCCACATGGTTGAACAAAAATCTGACCAAGTAGAATTTCACTTCCAGAACAACCAGATTCCAGACGTGACAGTAATAGCAGTAGGACAACAGACTAGTGATGGGGGGTCCTCTCTATTTCTGAAAATCAACCTTCCTTCCAGTCTAAGTGGTACTCCACGCTGGAAGGAAACACTCTGAAATTCTATACCAATCCACAATCTGAAACTCCCACTCCTATAGTCCAGAAAGATGTGAAATCAGCTCAGAGCCTGGCTGATATTCAGCAAATTGGAGAGCAGTTGTTCATCCCTGTTCAGTTAAATGATGGGAAGGACTCTGTTCTCGCTCGAGTGTGTGTGAACAACGGTAAGAGCTTCATCAGCGAAGCCATGTTTCGCCAACTCCCAAAAGATCCAGCCATTCCCCCCTTCAAACTGATAGACAAATGGGAAATGGACCTGGAAGCACCTAATTCCAAACATCTCCTGCCAAGCAGGTGTATGCTCAAAATCTCAATTGGCAACAAGAGCATAGTCCACAATTGTTGGGTCGTGCGAGACGTCCCTGCCGCCTTTTACTTAGGCAGTGACATTCTCAATCGCTTTGCCATTAGTTTGGACCTAATAAACTTCAAAGCTTGGTCCCGATTAGCGGATAATCCCATGGGCTTTGATGATCCAGAAAAAGCATTTAGGTCAGCTCAATTGCTACCTTATGCAGTTGAAATTCAGATCAAAGAGGAAGTCACCATCCCAGAAAGGACCCGACAATTCTCCATGGAAGTGAAAGTTAAAAGAGGACAATATTTGCAAAACCCTGATGCTTACATACATCTAAATGCTTCTCTCCAACTGCAAGGGTTAGGGGTAAACCCAACTCCATTAGTCAACATAGAACATGACACCATTCCAATAGAGGTGGATAACAGCGACTTAAAGAGTATTACTCTAGCCGCAGGCACCATTATTGGAATGGCGGTTGATGACCGACATTTCTCCATTGATCTTGTAAATGAACTGTTAGGACCAATCCCCAAGGACTGTTTTGACAGTGACAGTGAGGACCATACAACACCAGACAGGATTTTTACCCGGCATGGGGGGAACTTCCTGGTGTACACTTCCTGCCCTTATGGTAAGGAAGATGTGACTTGTGAATTCAGGAGGGATGAGGTGATTTTCCAGGTTCATGAAGGCTGCCTTGCCCACCTGAAGCCTCCGGTCCAAATCAGCACTCTGACCAGGGACTTCTCCACCCAGCTGGAGGAGGCCGCGGAGATAGCCAAACCAGAAGTCTTTCCAGGCTTCAGGCAGATGGTGGAAGAGAGAGTCAACCTAGCTGACGCCTGTGTGACTCTGGAACAAAAGCAAAAGTTGAAACAAGTTTTCTTGGATTTCCAAGATCTCTTTGCGGTAGACTCATATGACTGTGGTTGCACTGACATCCACACAACAACAATCCCCACGGACCCTGGCATGACTCCAGTGTTTGTGAAGCAATATCGCTTGCCTCTCGCATCAATGGAGTCCCTTACTGAAATAATTAAGAACCTTGAGTCCCGGGGAATAATCCGTCCCGTCCACAGCACCTTCAATAATCCGGTGCTGGGAATATTGAAGCCAAACGGCCAGTGGAGACTCTGCGCCGACCTTAGGGAGCTCAACAAACGGGTCCATACTTCCCGATGGCCTCTGCCCTACATTGACCAAGGGCTGGCCCAGATCCAGGGGTCACAGGTATTCACTGCAATAGACCTGACCAATGGATACTGGACTGTGCCTGTCAGTAGGGAGGACCAATACAAGCTGGCTTTTACCTTTGGGGGCCAGCAGTACACATGGACCCGGACTCCCTTCGGATACCTCAACTCCGGCAATGAATTCAACATTTTTCTACACAAGGCCATGCCCGACTTGGGTGCAAGGGGTAACCTGGCTTATGTAGATGATGTCCTCATCAAAAGCTCAACTGTTGAGGAACACATAGCGGAGATCCGTTATGTTCTGACACAGTTGAGGGCCGCCGGAGCAAAACTTTCCTTTCAGAAAGCACAGTGGTGTAAAACCCGTGTTAACTTCTTGGGGCATGAGATTACTCCTCAGGGTCTTTGTCCCCAGGAAAAGAAAGTGGAAGCACTTCAGAAACTGAAAGACCCCACAACGCTGCGGGAACTAAGGAGCCTCCTTGGACTGACTAATTACAGCAGAAAGTTCATTGAGGGCTACGCAGAGATCACCAGACCCCTGATTCATCTCCTGAAGGGGGGGGTCAAGTGGGAATGGGGTCCAGAACAAGCCGAGGCAGTAAAACAACTCAAAAGAAGCCTCTCACAAGCGCCTTGCCTAGCTTACCCGGTCAGAAACAAGGAGTTCTTCCTGGAGACAGGGTTCTCTAATACGTGCTTGACGGCAGTATTATATCAAAAGCATGACAAGGTCAATAAAGTAATCTCCTATGCGAGCCAAACTTTATCCTCTGTGGAGGAAAAATTCAACGATTGTGAGAAGGCACTCCTGGCAACGGTGTGGGCATTGAAGAATTACCGCCCGTTTATCCAGGGGGAACACATCATAGTGGAGACTCCACACCAGCCTCTGCAATATCTCCAAAGTGACAGAATCCGGGCCGGAAATGTGAGTAATTCCCGAATTACTTCCTGGATTCTGTCAATGCAAGGCTTTCCTGTGGAGGTTCGATATGGCCAAAACGAGAAGAGTCCCCTCGCGCAAGGTCTGGCTGACTTGCATGATTGTGCCAGAGAAAACTGTCTTGAGGACGAAAGTCTAAAAATAAAGGACAACATGGAGGCATACCTTAATTCCCCCCACAAAGTCTTTGAAGAAGACAAGTGTGAGGGAATGCCCACTGTGTATGTGGATGGATGCTCTTACCATGTTGACAACAACGGGGAGAAAGAACTGGTGGCTGGCGTAGGGAATGCATGGGTGAATGAGTCCCCAGAACCCTCCGCTGGATACAAAATTGGTCCCCGAAGTAGTCAGGTGGCAGAATTGATGGCTGTGCATCAGGCCATCCTCACTGCTGTCCAGCATCAACTCCACGAACTGGTCATAATCACAGATTCGGATTATGTACGGAACGGGTTCGTGGAGCACCTGGTTAATTGGAAAACCAGAGGCATGTTATGTGCTAACCACAAACCCTTGAAACATGGGTCCCTGAACCACGAACCTGAGGAACTTCCTGCGCCTTTTTAGAATGGGGATGTGGAAGTAAGCTTCCTCCAGGTCCAACGACGATAGGAAGTTGCCTTCCTCCAGCTGTCCCAGCACGTGCTGGAGGGTGACCATCCTGAATTTTTGTGCCTTGATGTATTTGTTTAACCGACACAGGTCCAGGATGGGGCGCCAACCGCCTGTCTTCTTTCTGATGAGGAAGTACCTTGAATACAGCAGTTGAGGGATGCGATTCTCCTTCCTGGCCACGGGAGGAATGCGAGGGCACTTCTTTTGGAATTCCAGCGAGTGCCTGTTGGCCAGGGTGTCCAGCACCCAACGATCGGTGGAGATGGACTCCTACACTCTGACGAACTTCATCAGCTGGCCTCCCACCGGGGTGCTTCGGTGGGGGCCCGACAAACCGGCCGGGTCAGTCTTGCTTGGAGGCGGCCTTGCCGCCTTGTCCTCCTTGGTGACGACGGCAGGATCCCCCTTGCTTGCGGCAACCTCTGTAGGCCTCCTAGAAAGAGGAGCGGGCCGCCTGGCGGTAAGTGGAGGAGCCACCGCTGGATTCTTTGGAGGCACCCTGCCTGCCTCCAGAGCTCCGAAAGGGCCGTCGCTTTTGAAGCACCCCAAGGGCCCGGGCCGTTTCCGAGTCGGTCTTGATGGCCTGTAGAGACTCGTCCACCACTTTACCAAAAAGGTTGTTGCCGTCGAACGGCATGTCCAACACTCTGGTCTGGATGTCCTGGCGAAAGTCTGTCGCCTTGAGCCATCCTCGTCGTCGGAGGCAAACTCCGTTGCCCAGTTGGCGAAATCCGGTATCGGCAATGTCCGTTGCCACCGTTATGGCATGATCAGTCGCCACCTCGCCTTCCTGCAGAATTTCTAGGGCCTCTGCCCTTTTGTCATCAGGCACGAAGTCTAGCAGGGGAGCTATCTTGAACCAGAGCTCCCTGTCGTAGCGGGCTACGATTGCTAAGGCATTGGCCGCCTTAATCGTCGTCGCCGTCGACGAGATGACTCATCGTCCCATAGAGTCCAACTTCTTCCCCTCGCTGTCCGGCGGGGAAGTGGAAGTTGAAGCCGCCGCACCCGCTGCCTTCTTCTTAGCCGCTGGTGAGACGACCGAGTCCGGCGTGGGCTGGGCCCTGAGGCACAAGGGGGCGGCATCGGGGACTCGGTACTTCTTCTCGTACCTGTCCTTCTTTGTGGGTGTCGTGGAAGGGTTCTTGAGGACAGCAAGCCCCTCGTCCCAGATGTCGTCGAGTAAGGCACCCCGAGGACCGTCTTCCTCTTGGCCTCTCGTCGTTGGTACAGAAACCCATCCTTTTTCTGTTCTTCAGGGTAGAGCTCGGATGCCCTGGTTATCATCCTTCTCGTCGGCTGGAGACACCCGCGGGGGGGGTGAAGACGGGATGTCCGCTGTGTCATTGCAGCCGTCATCGTCCGTCCCCGTTGCTGTATCTGTCGCCGTATCCTCTCTAGGGTCCGGCGAGGGGGATGAGGGGTCCACCAGTCTCGCAGGTACGAAGGGCGGAGCGGGGTGGACTCTCCTCCGCTTGTTCGGAGGGCTTCCCGACGGGCCTGGTTCTGGCCCCTCCGTCGGGGTGTGTGGTAATCTCGTAATTATCTCGGTACACGAGGATTGGATTGCCAACAAAATGGCTGCCGAGCTATCCTGGGGCTCGGGCAATGGCTGCGACGGACGGGATGGCTGCTCCACTGGGCCCTGTTCGTCGGCATTGTCGCTATCTTCGCTCACGTCAGCGGGAACCGTCCCCATGGGATCGAACCTTCTCGAACCTCTCGTTGAGGCTTATGAACCTCTCGTTGAGGCCTATGGACCTTTCGTTGAGGCCCTTCTCGGTTTCCACCAGTTCCACCTCAGAGGCTGATTCCGAGTCTGTAATGGTCACCGGCCCACCCTCTTTTTCAGCCGGGGGCTTCACGGGGGTCTTAGCGATGGGCTGGAAAGAGGATTCCCTCCGCGGTGGCAGGGATACTCTGGGCCCAGAGGCCGTTTCCACTGACGTAGTCTCAGCCGGCTCCGCCAGGGTCACAGCGACCACTTCAGTAGAGGCCTTAGCCGGGTGGATCAAAGCCCTCACCACCTTAGGTGCGTCCTGGGCCTTCGCCTTGGTGGGAGGGTCAGCGCCTCGCTCCCCCTTCGAGATCGACCGGGTCCGCTCCAGCGGCCTACCCGGGTTCTCGGACTTCCTCTTCTCCGAACCAGAGCGCTGTCTCGTGGTCCAACGTGCCGGGGAAGTAGCACCCTGCTTGGCAACCGAAGAGCCTGACCTTTCGGTGCTCCCGGTGCCCGCGGACTCGCGGTGCTTGGCCTTATGTTGGGCCCCTGTCGCCGGGGCACTCTCACAGGACTTAGAAGCCCGCTCAGATGACTTCTTTGCCTTTTCACCTGTTGTGCCCTTCTCCAGCCAGGTGGTGAGGCGGGAACGACGATCTTGTTTGGTCCGTTCCGAAAGGTTCTTGCAGAACGCACAGTCTTTCTCCATGTGCGTCTTGTCTTCATGCAGGCAGTAGAGACATCGCGAATGCTCATCCTCCTTGAAAACGTTATATAATCTGCATCCAGGGCAGTTCCTGAACAGCTTGGATCCGGGCGTCGAGCTTCCCCTGTCCTGGGCCATGTCTTCGCAGATCTTCCGGAATCCTCCAAGAAGTGTAAACTCGATGAAAACTTCACCCTTGAGGGGCGTAGAAGAATTCCGAAACGGGTCTCCGTTATCGGAAGTAGAAACAGTGGAGCTTGAGGCTCGATTAAACCGAAAAAATGAGAAAATCTCCTGAAAAAGCGTGAAAACGCAAGAAAAAACTCGAGAGCTAAACACGAGGACTCCCAACACTTAAGTGTGCGGTAAAAATCTGAGGATGGCTGCCAGAGGCGGGGCTTAGGGAGAGGGCAGTCATTGGCTGAGGGCAGTATGACCCAGAGATCAGTGATTGGTTACTAAGAAAGACAGATCAGAAACGAAACTGATACTGATTTTTTTCTTTACCGAAGATTCCCAGCCTGACGACGGGGAATATTCATGAGCATGTGAATTCATGCCAGACCCCGTGCTGGAGAACATGAGGTCTACCTGGGAGAATACCCTGAGGTTTCTCACAGGTGCCATCACTCCCTGGATCGGGCAAGGTATTCTTTAATTCAGTGTTCTAATTTTTGACCCTAGGGCGCCACAACTCTCATGCCCAGTACAGTGGATCGGGCCTGGTATTCTTTATTTGAGAATTATCGGTTTCAACCCTAGGGTGCCACCACTCCCATGCCCATTAAATTGGATTGGGCCTGGTATTCTTTAATTCTGTGTTATCGTTTTAAATCCTAGGTTGACACCACTCCCATGCCCAGTACAGTGGATCGGGCCTGGTATTCTTTAATTCTTTGTTTTCGTTTTTGACCCTAGGGTGCCACCACTCAGTGCCCAGTACAATGGATCGGGCCTAGTATTCTTTAATTGTGTGTTATCGTTTTCAACCCTGGGGTGTGCCACCACTCCCATGCCCAGCAGAGTGGATCGACCTGGTATTCTTTAATTCTGTGTTATCGTTTTAAACCGTAGGTTGACACCACTCCCATGCCCAGCACAGTGGATCGGGCCTGGTATTCTTTAATTCTGTGTTATGATTTGTTTTGACAAGCCCCTTTCTATTTAGACACTTGGAACACTGAGTCTATATTTTCTGACTGCATAAATAAATCCAATTAAAAGTTATTGCTATTGAGCAAACATACTAACATCCAGCTTTAAAAATGCATTGAAATAACAAGCGTTTCCATCCAGAATACAGTGCCGTTTGAGAACAGTTAATTGCATATGACGTAATTATATGCACAATTGCGAATTAAGGAACACAAACATTTCTTCCTAACAACAACGAAGATAATGTTTTGCAGCTGGTTAAGAAGTGCCCTACCAGGGGTCTGCAACATTTGGCTCTTCAGGCGTTTTGGACTATACATCCCATCAGCCCTATTCAACATAGTCAATGGTGAGGGATCATGGGAGTCATAGTCCAAATCATATGAGAGCTGTAGGTTGTGGACCCCTGCACTAGAATTACAGTGCAACCACCTGCAGAGGGCAGAGTTTATATTTTGAGCAGTTGGCAAAAGGAAATGCTACAGGTAAACAGTGCATGCCTCACTATGTGTTTTGTGGATTTTCCGGGGGTAAATCCACTAAACTAATTTACCATTACCACCACTCGTTTTGATGGTAAATCATCCATATTATGAGTGTGGGCTGGCAGTGTAATCCCCATTATGGGGTTGCATTACACCCCATTGGGGTTTGGCAGATTTTCTTTAGGTGGTAAAACCACCAGCGGTAACTTTTCAATGTCTCTTGAGGAAAGACCTCGACATGTGTTTGAGGTTTTCCCTCAGAGACTGTGCTGTGCTGCACTCATCCTGCTTGACCCATCTTCTGCCTCTGACACCATTGACCATGCCATACTCATAGACTCCACTCCCCAGGCATCAGAGACTCTGCACTAAGATGAATCTTCTTCTTCCTTTCCAACCGCTGGCAAATCATGCTCCTTCCCCCTTTCGCCAACCTCTCGCCCTGTTCCCAAAGGGGTTCCACAGGAAGTCTCCCTATCCCCCCTCCTCTTCAATCTCTACCTTATTCCTCTCCCAGCAATCATCCGTTCCTCTAACCTCATCTGCTATAACTATGCGGATGACACCCAGATCATTTTCAAGATCCCCAAATCACTGCCCTCCACCGCCCAACCTCGCCTCCTGCCTCGCTGAAATTGACCTCTGGATGACGGCTAGCTCTGAGCTGGGGTTAAACACGCCGGACACCAGATTGGGAGGAGCGTTAAATGCAGCGGTATCAGTTACCGCCGCATTTAAGGACTACCGACCAACTTGTGGTGAGGCCCTAAGTCTCTGTAATGCTTGCCCATCATCCTCTCCCATTTAGATTATGCCAACTCACTAGGTGCCCGAGCGTACCAGATCAGGAAACGCCAAACAATACCAAACTCTTCAACCAGCCTCCTTACCCTCTCACCCAGAGAACACATCACGCCAGCCCTCAGAGTACTTCACCGAGGGCAGGGCATCCTTTAAGGCCATTTGCATCACTCGCTGTGCCATCCATAATACTGTCTCTGAATTCGTCTAGGACAAGGTCTCACGCTACCAACCCACCAAAAATCTTAGATCTGGCTCTGCAGTCCTCCTTGTGATCCCTCTTGCAATTACACCATAATGGGAGGATCTGCCTTCTTCGCACAAGTCCCCGTCATCTGGAACTCGCTTCCACTACACATCAGCCTCAATGAAGACTGCCTCTCCTTCAGAAAGGCCCACAAAACATGGTTTTGCACTGCTCCCTCATCAAAGCTAACAGAGCAACCCTATATTTTGTGTTACACCACTCTTTCTCACCCTTCACAAAAATGACAGCCAGGATATGATTAAAAATGGAGACAAGCCTCTAAGCCACATAAAAATGCCCCAAAGCAAAATGCTGAACACATGGTACTACAGTATTAATACAGGGCCAGGCAGCATCAAGGAGATGTTTCAGTCAGAGATGTTAAAGTGTCTTTATCCCTTTGTTTGTTAGGCCCTATCGCCTTGCAATGAGTGATGGAGATTTGTTTTAAGGTATTAACTGGTGGACCGGTTTACTCCGTTTACAACTGGATCGAGACCGGGAGTTATTTCAGCTGCAGATAAAATGACGCTGCAGCAGATTCGCACAGTGGAGATTTAGGTATCGCATCTAAGTAAAACCTGTCTACCATCAGCTGTGCTCAGACCAGGGCAGGGGCCACGAATGTTGGCAACAATTACTATTCGTCATGACCCTGTTGGACGTCTGCTCCCAAGAAGGCCATGATTCATCAAAATCTTTTTAAGCTGGCCTGTTGCTCAAATTACCTTGTTGTTTCGTCATAGCAAAGGATTCAAACACATATGACATTTCTTGTAATAAATGCTTGCTCTGCGCAAAACACAATAGTGATATTGCAGATTTGATATCCTCATCCGAGGCCCTTTTCAGAGAAACCTGGTGTGGAGAAGCAGCATTGTGGGCTCCCCAACCCCGGAGATCTCAGAAGACTGCGATTGCGCATGCACGTGGCTCCGGAGAGCATGCGAGAAAAAGAGAGCGGACCGAGAGGCAAAGCGGATGCTCCCTGGCGCTCCTCCTATGCTCAGGCCTGCAGCCTGTGTACATTAAGGCATTGGGACAATTCATTCTTCCCCATTCATGACACATCAGTTACAGCAGTGAAGCAACATCTGTGGCAGCTTGAGAGACTTAATATATTCCATCTCTGTGGGATTATCAGTGTCCATTATCCCTATTGGTTGTTTCCCAAAAGGATGAATAGATTATATTGTGTTGACTAAGAGTAAGAGACGCAAAAGAGAGTGACAAAAACGACAGCAGAAGGTTCTACACATACGAGGAACCTATAATAGCAGAATGACTGTATAGAAATACACTGTACCAGATAGGAAGGGGAATAGCAGCAGGGTTTTTGTTCCCCTTTTTTCTGCACGCGTTCTCTCTGATAATAGATGCTCGTGAACTATTTGAACATCTATAGTATTTGTTTGTTTCGATTTTTGGCTACACTAACCCTCGATTGATGAAGTAAAAGTATGCATTTCATGATGTATTGTTTTTTGATGTGATATTTGTTTTTCAGATAAAACACTCTCCAGAAATGAGGTGTCTATGTGAATAAATACGTCTAAGTTTTGTATGAAAAAGACACCAGGGTCTGGGACTTCTTATTGTGCGTGAATGTAAGCATCAGCATATATTAGCTATTTTTGGCCTTAAGCCACAAGGAACAGGAGGAGGGGGTAGTCCGTGATTCGTGCTTAATGCACTGCCAATACCCTGTTATATCATGTATCCCCAATAACAACAATTGAAGGGTTGCGAGGTCATTCTGTCGTTGTAGGTAGTAGCGTGACCAAGGAATGCAGAATAACCAGTGGATTCAAAAAAGAGAACAATGTTGAGCAGTACAACATTGTGTGGAACACAAATAAGGACAATAGCCAAGATGGAAAACGGGACTATTTCATTCACGGATGAACACTTTCAGTGCCTGATCCAGTTGCCATCCCTGTTGCAAAATAACCCTTGGACAGGTCCGGCAAAATCAAGCGACAATGATATAAACCTGATAATACAGAAAAAGATAAAAATGGGTCTGCACTGAACTTCACGCAAGCTAATGGTTGAGTACCTGAAAGTGGGTGTTATCCCAAAAGGTCTTCAAGTCTGTAACATTCCTAGAATCTTTATAGACAACCCGAAATGCAAGCTCAATTTCAGTGGCATTGGCAACAGATGCAGTCGTGACTGGGTCATTCTGTTGATTGAAACAGCGGAGGAAGAAAGTACGAAACAGGGCGAAGAGCTGGAAACATTGGAGAAGAAACTGGCAGAAGATCTAGTGACAAAAGACGTTAAATTACTTTTTGGAAAAATGAACAAAGAAACTCTGAGGTTCCATCAATTTACCTTAGATAAAAAGATTTTGAAGTTAAAGGAAGACATTGAAACATCTAAAGAAGAACGCACCTATGCATACCTGGTAGAAGATTTCTACCAAGTACAGAATAAAATGTATGGTTAAAGATTCCTGCAGGGACGTGGAGGTCAGGGGAAGAATTTTGTAACGTTCTCCGATACTTCCAATACCACGAGTGGAAGTGAGTCAGAACACACAAGAGAGGACAATCCATCAACCTCGGGTGCACAGAATGCACCACCCCAACATTGTTTTCGCAGACGAGGGGGGAGTGGAGGCAGGACCAGGAGACCGAGACCACAGGGAGAATACGGAGTATGCACACGTCAATGGAGCGACAGACAAGAGGAAAAGTGGTAGCTCCGATCTTCAATCTTCAATTTAACACAATACTCCCTTACAGAAATAGAGACCAAGGTGCTAACTAAAGGTTTGAGTTTTCTTCCTATGAAAGAAGCAGATTATTTCCAAAAAGTGGAGCTGAGACTTTTTTTGGGACACTCAAACTAAAGTACTTCTTTCACAACCAAACAGAAGTATCCAGATATACCGATAAAGCAAGAAGCATCACAGGCTTAAAACCTCCATCCACATTCATGCCACCCCCAAGTTCCATCAGCCCAGAGATAAGTGCTTTCGAGAATAAGTTACTGAATGAGGTGAAAAAACACTTTAAGGATCCATAACTATACCAGAGATAATATGAGCAAAGAAGAGAGGCTAGCCATCAAACCTCTAGATGCCCATCCTGATTTTCCAGCAGACAAGGGTGGAGGGATAGTCCTTTAGGGAAGAGCACAGTGTAGATGTGAAGCATTAAAGCTTTTGAAAAATCGAGACCATTACAAACCTATTGATGTAGATCCTACACCTAGACTGAAAGAAGAAATAAGCATGCAGCAAGAGAGGGATGGATAAATGAAGACGAGAAGAGGTTTTTGAATAAACCACATCCCACCACAGTGGCCTTCTACATCCTACCTAAGGTTCATAAAAACAGCACAACCCCTCTTGGTAAACCTATCGGTTTTGCGATAGGTTCGATTTTGGAACCTTTATCCAAATATGCAGATGTCTTTCTACGTCCTTTCATCAGTGAAATGAAATCCTACATAAGAGACACTACCGAAATTGATCAATCTTATGGAAAATATTGAAGTCACAGAAAGAGACATTCTAGTGAGATTTAGAAGCACTTTATACAAGCATTCCCCAGGGAGAGAGTTTATAAATGTAATGAAAGAATACCTGATTAGAAGATCCAATCCAGATGAGAGAGTACCAACACCCTTCATCTTTGAATATATCCGCCTGGCCCTCACCGCAAATTTTTTCATCTTTGAAGACAAACGTTTCCAACAGATTCACAGAACCAGCATGGGTGCAAATTTTGCACCAGACATCGCAAACTTGTATATGTACAGTTTTGAGACATTGTTCATATTCAACAATAGTAACCCATTCAAAAAGCTTATGAAGAACTGGCATCAATACATCGATGATGTTTTTTTGAACTGGAGTGGTACCATAGAGGAACTGGAGCTATTTAAGATTTGGCTTAACAACACGGATTCTTACCTGAAGTTCACTATGGTGTATAGTATGGACGCGCAACCATTTCTAGATTTGACAATAAGGAAGAGCACAGAAGGGAAATTGCAAACAACACCATTCCGAAAACCAACGGACATTTTGAGAGTTACCATCCGGTCAATTTGAGAACCAACTTACTGTATGGCCAGCTTTTGCGCATAAGGAGGAATTGTTCCACGTTACAGCACCTGTTAGTGTGTCTGGACCATAGAGGTTACCCACGCAGGGTAATCAAGAATGCAAAGAAAAGAGCAAGGAATACACCACGAGAAGTATGCCTCAAGAAGAATATCAAACCAATTCAGGAAAGAATTACCTGCATGACGACATACAGCCCCATTAGTAATGTTGGTAAGAAGTGTATTAAAAAAATTGGGGCAAGGCCTCCAGGGGGCGCACAGATCCAGATCCAGCCCTAGGGTCCCTAAAAGTGGTCCGAGCCACCACTTTATAGCCTCCCACCCATAGTCCGACTGGACACTGAGATGTGTGAACCTTCTCTGCATTGGCTGTCGAAAAAAAAGCTGAGAAAATGAGCCCTGGGCCAGCTGGGAGACAGCTGCAGAACACAGTGGTGAAAATAAAACTGAAAACCTCAGTTTGCACAGGAGCCACGTGTGGGAGAGGAGTGACGCCGCGGGCACCTGCCGCGACTGTGAGGTACGTCTTGGAGACAGTGAGGGTGCCTGAGACAAGCATTGGTGTGCCGTACTTTCCCCCGTGGCACAAGTAGCTGAGGGACCCCAACGGGGCACCGGGAGCGGCAACGTTCTCAAAACCGGCGCTCCCCATTGAGAGGTGGGATTGGCGTTATAAGCTGGAAGAGGCTGCACAGAGCTCATTTACAATTGTTCTTACAACCACTGGTGCCAGCGTAGCAGGAGAGGATCGTCACCCCCCAGCAACACCCGAGGAGAGGAGCACTGCGAACCAGCTGAACAGGCTGGCTGCACACGGCTCCCAGCATAGGGAAGTGGCCGTAGGGCCTAGGAGGACTTTCCAGCAGGGCTGGACAATCAGTGACACTAAATACGGACAACGTAGCCCATGGGTGAACTACGGAACGGTGCTGAGTGAGGGTCTACTCGGCATAGATCAGACCCACCGAGGGATTCTGGGCTTCTCTGCACATGGAGCCGCCCAGCTACATGCTGAGCCCAGAGGCACTGTTTCAGCCCACAAGTGTGAAGGGAGAGGAAGTGTAGTTCTTGCGTCTTCACCACTGGTCCCAGAAAAGAGGAGCAAGGACCGCGCTGGTGTAGGGGCCGGGAGCAGAGGCCTCCAAATGCACAAAAACATGGTCAATGCTAGGATGCAATGCTGGAGCAGAGGGACTGCATCCCCCAGCCCGGAGGATGGGGGTTGTGTGAGCCCAACTGAGGGTACAATCCTGGATCAATGAGGACCATTCTAAGGCTCTGGATCTACCTCCCATAGGCACAGTCCCCAGAAGACACATATCCTGGAGCCCTACTATGCTACTCTCAGTACCAGGTACATGGGGGAGGACTCTGAGACGGAGATGCTGCCGCACTCAGGTCCCCATCTTAAGAAGTGCCTCACCGGCCACTGATCGGCAACGATGTATAGGTGGAAGGAGCCCACCATCAACTCAGACTAGACCAGCTGCAGGCTCGGCAAGGTGCTGGTAAGGGATCGGGCAGAAGAGGACAGTAGGCTGAGGGAGAGGTGGCCCCCAATTCTGGGGTGTGTGCCCTCCTCCCGTGCCCCAAGCACAGGGTGCAACCACCACCAGGTACTCCTGAACTATGATAGCAGAGGACTGCACTTGCCAATGTAGGCCCTCAGTACCAGAAGGGACCCCACAGTGAGGGGATAGTTTGGCACCGACAGGGGAGCAAGGAAGCAAGATTCCATCAAGAGGAGAAAGGCCAAAGCCCCCCCCCCCCCCTGCCCCGACTCTAATCTCTGTGGTGTGGGCCCCCGACCTAGGGGCGCGTTCCCGCCGCAGGATTGCGGAGAACAAGCCATGCCAGAGGAGTACTACGGACCGCTGGAGGTACTGTCACAGGAGAGGCAGCAGTTACCCCCCTCAGGGGGGTGCACAGGTGGATCAACTGAACAGAGGGCTGCGAACACGCCAACGGTCTGAGGCGTATGGAAACAAGGCAGAAATTGGCAACATACAAATATTACCCTCATCGCCCTGGACCAGACAAAAATGGCAGCAACCACAGCTCACAGCCTTGATGGAGAAAATAAGGAACATGAGGGCGGACATGGGAAGCAGGGTAGACAAGATTACCCAGAGAATAGATAAGATGGAGGAGTGCCTAGAGAAGTTGAAAACAACCAGACCTCCTGTTAAGGAGAGCGTCTCTGGACGCCGAGTACCTGAACTTCAGATGATGGTCGCAGTGAAGTAGCCAGACTGTCCGATGAACTGATGATGAGTGAGTGACGCGAGAAACCGGCCTAGCACCCACCCGTGAGACCACCGGGTCGGAGGTGACCACAGGTGCGCACTTCCCTGATTAACATGGCGTCAGGACAGTGCAAGCACTGACAGAGAAGGCGAGTCTTGGCTGGAGCGAAGATTTGAACTTTGGAAGAGGTAGAGCCCAGTAAGCTGCAAACTCTTAGGAAGGTGAAGCAGACTAGAGCAGCAGGCGAAGTCCACAAGGCAGAGCACCCAGGTAGAGGCAGCAGGCCAGGCACCAGATGGGCAAGGTAAGAACCAGGGAATGGGGACCAAAGGGGGAGCTAACCTGAGAGAATGAACAGGGAGCCCAGGGGTAGAGACCAGGTGTCAGGGGAAACCCCACCCCGAGGATACTGGAAGCCAGGGAGAGAAAGGCAGAGCCCAAGGGACAGGAACAGCAACAAGCAAAGAGGAGCCAGGAACCAATGGGCAAAGCAAAGAACCAGGTCAGAACCGGGAAGAAGGCAAGAGACTGCTCCAAGGAGCAATTCCAGCGAGGACACGATCTGGAAACAAACAGCGCTGAGACGTGGCTTGTTTCAGTAATCCATCCCTTAATGAAGGGCAGCATGCACACGGGAGGCTTGGAACACAAGTCGTGCTGTCCCCGGGTGCTGACGTGCCCAGAGCGAGGCTTGAGAAGCAAGTCTGCATTGCCACGAGCGCCATGTGGACGGCGCAAACCCATGCGGACGGGCAACCCGGAAGCAGTGGGGGCCGCAGAAGACCGTGCCCCCCCAACTAGAATCACAGATAAATCCGCCAAGACAGGGCACGCCCTGGACCCCAGGTGAGTGGCATGATGCCTCTCTGAATACCCTAGAGACACAAATGGACCAACGGATAATGGAAATGGAGAGCCGGGATGAGGAATTTTCGCTTAAAAATGAATGATTTGGGAAATGGTGAAACGCGGAAAAACCTGAGACTCTTCGGCATCCCAGACAGGGAGGGGGACTCGGAGCAAGACCTCAAAAGAACACTCCACAAAGTTACAAAGCATGTGTTCGAGGATGACTCCATTGACAAGGCGAAGATCGAGAGGATACATAGAGCCAGGAGGCTGCCGGGGGGGCCCAGGGCTGTCCTAGCTCGGTTCTATATCTACAGTGACAAACCAAAATCCTAGACAAGGCGAAACGGAAGGGCCCAATTGCCTACGGCTCGGTGAGAGTGTCTATTTTTTTGCAGGATTTATCTTCACAGACCCTGGCGCGGAGAAGAATGTGCAAGTATACTGAGATTATGTAATTGATGGACCGGGAGGAAAACAGTCCCATCTGGTGGTCTGATCTCAGCCCGGTGATGTTAACCAGGTGGTGTCGGGCGCCTTTAAGGGGGTGGGGGGCTGAGGGAGAAAGGGTTTGGGCGGGAGGGAGGGAAGGGGGTAGGAATACGGTCTTCTTAAAGTTGGTTTTTATTGGACCTGGTGGGATGGACTTCTGGGTTTGGCCGACCGTGGATGGAACAAGAGATAGAGGAGTGGAATTGCGAGAATGGCAGTCAATCCCGGCACCCAGAAGGGGGGGGGGTGGCTGTCTTAGGGTGGGCACGTTAAATGTCAAAGGGATGAATTCCCCCACAATAAGATCGCTCGTGGCCAGGATGTTTCGCAGAGCGGGTCTCAATGTGATGTTCTTGCAGGAGATCATATGCCAAAGAAAGGGGCTGAAAATGGAGGTGACTAAAGTGTGGGCAGATGTGGAAGGTAGGGCCCTCATTGTGGGGGCACTGTACAGAAAGTGTGTTGTACGCTAGCGACGGTTTACTGCCCCAACAAGGGTCAGGAGCGGTTCCTTCCGAAATTGATGCTTAAAGCTTCCGGTCATATAATCTTGGGAGGGGACTTTAACTTATGGGCAGACATTAAGTTGGACAGGCAGGTCGGAGATTCCAGAGCACAGGGCCCGCCGGGAGGGGGTACGCGGAGGTCTTGGAGATGCTGAGGGTCTATGGGCTCAGGGATACATGGCGGGAACATCACCAGAATGAGAGAGGGTACACCTTTTTACTCGGCCCCCCAAAGTACTTTCACCAGAATTGACTATTTGTATGTTTTGGGAGGGCTAGGGGAGGTGGCGCTCAGTTCGGAGATGTCCCCGGTCACATTGTCAGATCATGACATGGTAACGGTGGACCAAAACTGGTTGGGCCTACCGCACAAAGGGTCAAAGTGGAGATGCAATGAGTCACTGTGGAAGGACCCGGTGTTCCAAGCCGATATGTCAGAAGAAATTGGCGAATATTTCAAAATAAACAACACTGGGGAAGTCCCAAGGAAGACGGTCTGGGAAGCAGGGAAAGCCACTTGGATCGGGATCCTGATTAGGGCGGGAGGGGGGGGGGAGAAAATGGAGCAGACCTTTATTGAGAACAGGCCGAGGGAGGAGATCGCCTTTCTCGACGGAAGAGCAAGGGACGCCACCGAAAAGAGGGAGGACAGGGTTGTGGAAGCCAGGAAGAAAAGGGAAGAGCTTAGGCTCCTTGAAGAGGGCCAAATAGTTAGGAAACTGCAGTTCCCGAAACAAAGGTTTTATGAGAAAGGAGACAAGACAGACGCATTATTGGCTGCCAGATTGCCAGGACAGCGATCCGGAAGGTGGGTGGAGACCATAGATGAGGGGGAATGGGGCTGGAGACCCAGGAAAGGTAGAGATACAAGAAGTATTTGCAACATTTTATGAGACCCTATACAAATCATAGGCCAATCCGGGGAGGGGAGAGAGTGTCTTACCTAGCTGAAACACAGATGCCGAAACTTTCTCGGGAGAAGGCTGCAGCATTGGATGCCCCAATTACTGCAGAGGAAATCAAGAGGGCGGTGTTGCGGCTACCACTGTGGAAGGCCCTGGGGGAAGATGGATACACTGCTGGATTTTATAGGTCCTTTATTTCCCCTCTCCTCCCATTTATGGTGGAACTCTTCAATGACATTCTCGAGACGGGGGAAGCCCCTGAATCATTCTCATGGGCGTTAAATACAGTGATTCATAAGGAAAGTAGAGACCCCAGAATGTGTGGGTCTTACTGTCCCATTTCCCTTCTGAATATTGACACCAAGATTTATACCAGGTTATTGGCGGCGAGACTGGAAACATACATGCCCCACCTGATACACTCGGATCAAGTAGGCTTTATAATGGGAAGACAGGGAGCTGATACGAAGAGGAAAACCTTTCATTTGATTCATGAGTCACGGGAGATGGTGGGGGGACCCGACCCTTCTCTCAGTAGATGCGGAAAAGGCGTTCGACAGGGTGGAATGGGGCTTTCTGGAGGAAGTTCTGAGCAAAGTGGGGTTGGGGTCCAGGCTTATGAGGGGCGTAATGGCGGTGTACACCTCCCCCAGGGCATCTGTGGGTTTAGTGGAGATTACTCCCGCTGGTTTGACTTAAGTAGGGGCACGGGGCAGGGCTGCCCCCCCCCCTCTACCCAATTCTGTTTGTCCTCTCCCTAGAACCACTGGCACAGAGAATTAGAAGGGACCCCCAAGTGGAAGGACTCACAGTTGGAGGGGTACAAGGTGGCCCTATACGCAGATGATTTATTGTTGCACGTAAGGAACCTTGATACCAAGAGTGATTTACTTGATTGAACAGTATGGTGAACTGTCTGGCTTCAGGATTAACAGGTCCAAGTCGGTCCTATTCCCACTGGAGGAGATTGAGCAGGAGGAGGGGAATAGAATTGCTCCACTGGAACTAACTGTTAATTGGGGCACCCTGAGATACTTGGGAATTAATTTTACAAGGGATGTGGGCGACTTGTTCCGAGCTAACTTGCCCCCTCTCGTCATTGGTTTTCTAGCCCACCTTGAAAGATGGGGGAAACTGACCATATCCTGGCTAGGGCGCCTAAATGCCTTGAAGATGGTCTATTTGCCGAGGGTTCTTTATGCATTCCAGATGCTCCCGACCCCCCTTCCCGAGTCCTTCTTCTGAGAGGTGAAGACGGAGATGCTTAAAGTTTTGTGGCAGGGGAAGAAAGCAAGAGTAGCATATTTTGCCCTTACGCTGCCCAACAACAGGGACGGGGGGTATTGGACTACCGAATTTGAAGACGTATCATGAAGCGGTACAGCTCAAGGTCCTCACACCCCATTTAAGAATGCAAAAGGAACTCCAGTGGGGTGACTTGGATAATAACAATGTAGCCCCTGCTACAGTGGCACAGTGGCTCTGGGTGCCGAGAAATAAGCTTCTGCGCAAATGTCTATCCGATCCTGGGTACCATATGGGAGGTTTGGCAGGAGAGGCCGAAAATGCAAGGAATCACCACATGGCCTTCTCCCCTGAGTCATATTTGGGCACCCGGCGTCTGGGAGGCGATTCCACACCCAGAGGTTCCAAACGTGGTTCGAGGCGGGCCTGGAAAGGGTGGGACAACTTTCGAAAGTGGGCACCTTCATTGCAATCACGGACCTGGAGGCGCATTGGCCATAGGTGCTCTTTCCGTCTTCGATCTTCAACTAAAGGTTGAGTGAAAAATGGAAAGAGGATACAGAGGGCCCTCACCCCCTTTGAACAACTCTTGGACAAAAGGAGGGAAACAAAGGGCTTGATCTCTGCCACTGGTGGAGGCTGGGAAGGGTCAACAGAGAACTTGAGGTTAAGGTGGGAAAGAGATGTGGGAATGGGAATAGACCCAGGGCTGTGGGGGAGACTATGCAAGGGGGCCTCGCTGACCTCGAGTCAATGCAACTTACTTATATGCCATTAAGCTTCTTCATAGACGGCAATACTACCGTGTCAGGCTCTCAAAGATGTTCCAGTTGACTAGTCCCATGTGCTGGTGCTTGTGCGGGGAGAGGTCCAATTATTGGCACATGTAGTGGGGATGTCTCCGTATTAGGGTGTTTTGGGACGAGGTGCAGGAGTGGATTAAAGATGTAGACGGGCTCCAACGTACTAAAACGCTGTTTCTGATATTATTTGGGATGGAGGAAATTGAGGGGGAATTCAGAAGGCTGATGGGGGTGGCAATGCCCCTGCTGCTTGCAGCAAGGGCCTGCCTTGCCATGCAATGGAAGGGTGCCAAGGCACCAGGAATGAAAGAGTGGATCAATGTCGCTATGACCATATGCACAATGGAGAGGATAACCGCAGCATTTCATTGGAAGGCGGCACCACACAAGTTGCTCTAGGGTGAATTCATGACCAGATACCTGAACAATTAGAAAAGGGACGCAGTGGAAAATAAGTTGGTTTGGAGACTGTAATCAACAGACATGTACACTTAGACATCATTGCAATTGTATTGCAATTGTATGTAAGCCTCCCACGAGGTGGCCAAAGACACTACCTAACAGCTGGAGAGAAGAATATCCTCAGACCACAGCCGAAAGTTTATGTGTTTGTTGTATTTTGATGAAGACACCGTTCAATGGAGGGAGGAGGGTATGGGGTGGGGAGAAAAGTAATGTAGGTTACTGGAGTGACGTAGGGGCCGGGGAGAGGAAAGAGAAGTTTTGAACTGTATAATTGTCATATTCCCACTGTTGATGTTTTCAATGTATTAAAACTGCAATAAAAAGAAATTATATTAAACAAATTGGGATCTGGTCAATACACCAGACTTTAATCCGACGAAACCCAGGTTTGCTTTCAAGAAGATTAGAAATTTAAAAGAAATGCTAGTACACACCTTTGATGAACGGACAAAAAAGAATGAAAAACAGACCAACCTATGGGGTTTACCACCAGTAGTGGGAGACTTTAAAGGTGGCCAATGTTCGGTGTGTGTACTTACCAGCAATATGAGAACTATTGCCCTCAAGAAGATGTAATGGGAGATTGAAGAAGTCACAAACTGCAAGACCACATGGGCAGTATACAGGATCAAGTGCCCGTGTGGCTTACAGTACGGCTTTTGTAAAACAAAACGGGAAGTCCGACAGCGGATTTGTGAACACAGATCTTGCCAAAAAATCAAGTGGAAGACAAACCGCACGTTGAGCACTATGTCAATAAGAAACACAGCCACACAGACCTACATTGGTTTGTGATACAGACGGTCAAAGCTACAACAAGTGTGTGTGACAGACCTGGCACTCAGAAAGTTAGAACAAAAATGGATACAGAAGCTGGTCAGTGTAAGAGACAGCCTCAACACAAGTATAGAATGGGGTTTATTTTTGTAAATCACCCAGACACAGGAACACAACACAGTAGCTGGTTGACTAAGACATTAGGTAAATCTATCGATTAATACTGTGACTAATGAGGCAATTTAGTAATGATACATTAGTCGTTTTTCTTCCTTTCCCCATCTTCTTGTACACAATGGAGATGATGCATTAAAAGAATGCAGGGTTTGTCAACAAATAACACTAATGCATTTCAATTACTAAAAGATGTGGACTTTTGTCCGGTATTGAAAAACAGAAAAAAAGGTTAGTCATGTCATTGAAAACAAACATGAGATCTAATGTGTTGGGGTTGTTGTATATAAAATATAAGTGTATGGTTTTAATATTAAGGAAGGGACATTAATGCCCTTGCGCACAAAATGTGGACCCCAGCTTTTTGCAAATCACAAGTTTAAAATCACATGCCACACAAAAAGTGGACGATCGATTGAGAAAAATACCAATATCATACATGACATTTATGAATGCCTCATGAAAATATGGCCACTGTTCGAGACAATGTATCCTTTGTTAGTTTCCATTGTAAATTATCACGAGTGAATGGCATGCCATTTTTTAAATGCAGGAAGTCATACTACCATGCCACAGATTGGTAACTGCTGTCCCGTGATGGATGTTAAGTACGTTAATAACCAGAGAAACGTGGTATGGCGGAACAGTTTGAATGGAGCAATTACACCAGGGAAGGCAGTGACAGTTTTGGCAATGGTCGCACTATGAGACATGCCTGGTTGAGTTAGGTGTTTCAGCAGTCCCTTCTCAATTTCCTCTATAAGCGATAGCAAATGGGGAAACATAGCCTTCAGAATTAGGAAACCAGTAGAAACGAGTGGCTGCACTGCGAGTAGGACTCACTGAGGACTTTTTTGCAACACACAGAGTTTTAGGAACGGTAAGAGTTTGTATAACCTGTGTGTATAAGTGTGTGACACGGCAGTGAGATAGATAGCCATACATTGTCATACTCCCTACAGCATAGTTCACAGTATCAATCTAAAAATGCTTTTCCACTGCAATACTTACTTTTTTACAACACACAGAGACATTGAAACGGAGAGATTGTACGTCCTGTGTGTTGCAGAGTGTGACACTACAGCGAGACAGATAGCTAGCTATATGTGGTCATACTCCCCACGAGACAGCATAGTTTACAGTATCTACATGCAAACGCTGCTCTACAATGATTGTGACTTTAAAGTCATGGAACAAAGGTAGAGCATAGCTGGAGCCCGAGAGGTTCCTAGATTATGAATTGAATACATAATAAACGGTTGTTTACGATCGGACTGAAAAAAAAAGGTCCATCCATACAAAAACGACCAAAAAACGCTACCACCAAAGGTTCGAACACCAAAAATTCGAACCTTTGGTGGTAGCATTGCAGGTAAGTAAAAAAAAAAAAAGACTGCGGGGGCAGCGGGGGTGTCCCCCTTAACACCCCGCTCACTATAGTGTCTGGCATAGTGAGTGATGTGTTGTGGGGGACACCCCTGCAGCACACCGCAAAAACAAAAACAAAAAAAGAAAAAAAGAATGGGGGTTGCAGGGGTCTCCTCCGCAACACCCCGCTCACTATACTTTACAGGGAAACCCCTGCCGCCCCCGTAGTTTGCAAGTATGTTTGCATGAGAAAGGTGCAAACTCTTGGTAGTTTGCACCTTTCTCATGCGAACATTCCAGCCGTGGCAAAATCAGTCGGATCACTTAGAATCTTTGTAAACGTGTGACCGTCTGATATACAAACTGTTTGGTGAAGCAAATAGAATAACTATGGTTTGTATTCACAGGCATTGACCATGCGGGATGCCTTGTGTGTGTGCAAGATTGCAAGCTTTCACCTGGCCACACTAGCACAGCATTGAAGAAACAGATGCAGGGCTCAATGTAAACAGTCACCTCGTAAAGCGCCTACAAGACAGAGGTAGAGTGTTATTCATTAAGTGTATACACAAGTAATGTTTCACTTGTACTAGAATTAATGACGGGGACTCTGCCCTACTTATGAAATATGTGTATTTTTATGTAGGAAGAGAACACTGAACGTGAGAGCGGGTAAAAGAGATGTGATTAAGGTCAGTAGCAAGACCATTTAGCTGTATGTTTAATAGAAAGCGTGAATATACACCAGCATGGGTCCTAAGCCTTTGGTGTTTTTGTCTGATATATTTTCAGGGCAACGTTTGGATAAGAAGATCTACGAACAGTGGAATATTAATGAACTTTTGTCCTGACAAAGGCCATATGGAAACAATCGGGGAAACCTTATCTGGGATGGGGTTATCCTTAGAGTAAAGGGCAGAGCGTCAACACAATATTATCTATACATCCTTTTGGGAAACAACTAATAGGGATAATGGACACTGATAATACCACAAAGTTTAAGTGAGTCAAAAGAGAGCGGCACAAAGGACAGCAGAAAGTTCTACACACACACAAAAGAAACCTATAATAGCAGAATGACTGTGTAGAAAAACACTGTCCTGGATTGGAAGGGAATAGCAGCAGGGTTTTTGTTCCCCTATTTTCGCACTTGTTCTCTCTGATAATAGATGCTTGTGAACTATTGGAACATCTATAGTATTTGTTTAGAGCTTTTGCTACATTAACCCTTGATTGCTGAAGTAAAAGAATGCATTTCGCTATGTATTGTTTTTTTAGATAAAACACTCTCCAGAAATGAGGTGTCTATGTGAATAAATAAGTATAAGATTTGTATGAAAAAGACACCAGGGCCTGGGACCTTTTATTGGGCGTGAATGTAAGCATCAGCATATATGAGATATTTTTGGCCTTAAGCCACAAAGAGCAGGAGGAGGGGTAGTCTGTGATTCGTGCTTAAGTCAGAAGAACCAGACATAAGACAACAGTTTTCGGGGGAGCGTCAGTGGATCTGCTAGGCTACATCAATGCTAATATGGAGTTCAAAGGCAGACAGATCACAACCAAAGTTTACTTCTCTGAAGAGGGTCTGGCGGTGTTGGGGTGGGACGACCAGCACAAGTTAAACATAAGATCGGACCCCAGCACCAATGATTAAGTGGTTTTGGTCAAAACGGAAGGAGCGTCAGGGTTGAGAGAAGACTTTCCTGCCCTATTTTCATAAGGAACCTGGGAAGATAAAAACTACGTCCACAAAGTTCCGCTCAAACCCAATGCAGTACCAGTCAAACATAAGGTGAGGCCACCAGTATCTGCAACTGCAAGAAGCGCCTTACAGGCCCAACTAAATATAATGGTCAAAGAGGGTACCATTGAGACTGTGGAATCATCCGAATGGCTGAGCACAGTGGAACTTATTAAAAAACAAATGACATAATAGTGTGCATCGATCTGTGCAGCCTAAATATGGAAGTGATAACCGACAGCTACCCTCTACCCAGCATCAACAAACCAATTCTCATGATGAAGGAAGCAAGGTCCTTCTCGAAATTAGAAATGCACAATGTGTACCACCAGATAAGCGTACATAAGGATTCCTGACCGCTCACAGCGTTCATCACACCCTTTGGCACGTATCAGTAAACTTGCATGCCGTTTGGTTTGTCATCAGTTGCCTCTGCGTTCCTAAGAATGGAATGTTGAGCAATGTAGGAAATGTGTTATACTTGCAGGATGACATTCTCATCTATACAGAAGACGCCAACACCCACGATAAATTGTTGAGGAAAGTACTAGAGAAGCTTCAGGGAGCAGGAGTGCGTCTGAGATATGACAAGTGTGCATTGAAAGCCCAAAAAGTAGAATACCTGGGTTACAGGATCTCGAAGGAAGAAGTAAGTTCCAAGAAGGGCCTCTTGTGAGCCATAGACAAGGCCCCAGCTGCGAAGTTAAAAAGAGGAGCTGCGATCCTTTCTGGGACTCGCAGAATACTACGCAAAGTTCATACCAAAGTTCTCGGAGACAACGGCCCATTGAGAGAAATGCTGAGGAAAGGAGCAGCGTATGAGTGGGGCCAGGAACCAATAACTGTCTTTGAACAGGTCCAAACGCTGATAGTCAATGCCCCATGCCTGAAGCTGTTCAATCTAGTGTGGGAAATATACATCACCACAGATGCAAGTGCATATGGTCTAGGAACCACGCTTACCCAGAGGAAGGGTCACGCTAAACAAATGGTTGCGTTTGCATTCTAACCACACTCTGACACAGAGAAGAACTACTCCAGAGTTGAAAAAGAAATGCTTGCATATGCCTGGGCTGTGGAGTACTTCTTTGTTTGGGGCAAAAGGTTTCCGTTGGTCACCAACCACAAACCTCTCGTCCATATGCTAAGTCCAGTGGGCACCAAAACATCAATGCCGGGACTGGCGCGGATAGCAGCCAAGCTGCAAGAATACACCTAGGAAACCATGCATATAGCAGGTTGGAGGACCACTCAAGCAGAATGCATGTCGAGATTGCTGGAACAGGGAACCCCAGCTATCACTTTCCTCCAGGATGAATGTGTAGTGGTGTTGGTCAGCAATCTAAGAAGTCAGGAATTCCTGGAAATGAGTGAAGCCCACTGAAAAGAAGAGCTAGACAAAGATGAGTCCATGAGGAAAGTGGCCATTTGGTCTTGGAATGGGTGGCCCAGTTAAAGAAGAATTGCAGAAGGACTGAGGCCTTACTGGAAGGTAAATGAAGACATTTTTGAAACGGATAGTTTGGTGATGAGAGGGGTCAAGTAACGATGCTTGTGGGAATGCGCAAGGTGATCTTGTGCAGGGTGCACGCGGGCCATCTCAGCAGCAAAATAACCAGGCAAAGAGTGCAAGAAGCATACTAGTGGCCAGGCATGGACCAGGACATCAGGGTGATGGTAGAAAGATTCAACGAATGTATGAACAGTGACAAAAGGCTTAAAGTACGAGAAGCACTGATGATCCCCACTGTAATCCCAGAGTATGGCACAAGTTAGGCCTTGACTTTATGGGTCGCTTAGACACCATGTCGCCTGACCACGAGTATGGAGTGGTCATAGTACCTGTCGAAATGGGTTGAGGAGTATTTTGTACCCAACATCACCACAGCTACTGTGATAGAAGTGTTGAATGCCGTTTTTCAGAGGGAAGGCTTGACGAAAGAAATTGTCATGGACATGGCGCTCAGCTATTTTCGAGAGAAATGGAAGAGTTTATGCGGAAACAAAACATCGGGCAAATCAGGGGTAGCCTTTACCACCCCCGGGCGAATGGGCTGGTTGAAAGGACAAATAGATTCAAAACAGTCAAGGAAGTGATAGCTTCACACCGCCTGACCCACTGCTGTGTCGCCCTTCCAACTGTTTAGGGGTAGGAGGGCCGCTTACACCTTAGTACTTCTGTGGTTATCCAGAGTGAGGCAGGATGACACCCTAGACATGAAGGAGTTGGTCTGGAGGATCCAGAAGAAAAAAGACCAAATGAAAACGCAGAGCGACATCAGAAGGGCAGTTCCAAGGAGACATTGTGAAAATAAAATTACCCCACAAGGCAACAGGATCCAAGTACAGTCATCCCGTAGAAGTAGCTAAAAAATTAACGAATCACATCTACACCTGAGATGGGAAAAGGTGGAACTTAGAGAGTTGCAGTGTTTGAAAGACGCCTCCCAGAGTGGAGAGAATCATCTGTAGTGGAGCCAACAGCTGAGTATCAAGAACCATATGGAGATCCAGAAGCAGTAAAAACGGGGAACAGATTGGAGGAGAGGCAAGAACGAGGGAAATACCATACAAGGCAGAAGTGAACAACACAGTTAGAGAATCTTGTCACCACAGGTCCGAGAAGGTGTGCGCCCTGAGGCCTGCTGGCATGCAGCGCTATCTATAAAATTTAAATAAATAAATAAAATAGAAGTAGAGACCACACCACTGAGATCCTCGCCCTGTGAGAGTCATCCTCAAAGGGAGAAGATAAGACCCACCAAGTACAGAGACTTTGTGGATCAAGCTGCTTGGCAAAAGGAAGTATGTGGGGAAGCAGCCTCAAGACATCACAGGACCACCCCCCAAGTTTTCGCAAGACTACAATTGCGCATGCATACGGCTCAGGGGAGCGGACCAGGAGGCGAATCGGATGCTCCCAGTGCTCAGGCCTGCAGCCTTTGCACATTAAGACATTGGGACAATTTATTCTTCCCCATTTATGTCATTTCAGTTACAGCAGTGAAGCAACTGCTCCAGCTGCTTGAGATAATTAATTTACCCCCCTACAAATGCATCTTTCTCAATTAATGCGATCTGCGAATGAATCCTTAAACCTACACCCCGTTTTGGGTCATCTGTGCGCCAATACAACTGTTCCAGGGAGGATTCCATATCAGCTCTTTTACATATGGTTCCCCTAATCAAATTATTATGGTGAATCACCCCTCTGACCGTGGCGACAAACAATTATCTGAGCTATACCCCCGCATATCAAAACAAGATTGCTTAAATGGAACCCTTAAGTGGGGTTTCTTTGTGCCTGTACCGCTTTGCAGGCACTGACGTTTACAAACTTTCATGAACAGTCAGGTCTGTGCCAGCCCATTTTTCGGACTAAGTGGCGGGCATTCAGTCGGGTGGTGGATATAAATAATTTTACCATTCTGGAAGATCTCAATTTTTTCGTTCATGTGGCAACAGATAGCTCAGCCTTAGAATTAGGAGACTTATCATTGTATCAGAAGATCCCTAGCTCTTCACATCTCTTCACATCTAGCTGGCAATGCAATGGATCTTGTGTAGGATCTTGTGTTTTGTCTTGAGGACTTTTTAGTTTTCTTCCTGCTTTTTCAATAACCTTGTATGATCACTTCGTTATTCAGTTTGAACATTTACACACCTCCTTAAAGAATCTACTTTTGGGGGGGCGCTGTTGCGCCCACAACAGGATGTACCTCGCTACGTGAGCTCCTGTGACAGCCTGGGCCTTAAAGAGTATAAATCCGGAAAAAATCTCTGATTCTACATGAGCTTGTGAAGGACTGAGCATGAAACCCCCAGGAATGAGTCGTCAAAGTCTGGCGTGAATCGGTGGAGGGACGACCGAGAAACACTGTGGGATTTGGACGCCCAATTGAGACAAATGGAAGGCATCGAGGCGGCAACGCGCTGTGCCGAGCTACGTCCGTCACTGAGAGAGGCATCTCCACGGACGGAGGAGACGGCAGCACTGCTGCATTTAGATGGCTGGGCACACCTTGTAAGCGGGTCGCAGGTGCTCCGGAAGGACCGTAGACCACCTGCTTGAACCGCAGACCCTCGCGCCAGACCCCTGAGCTCCATAACGTAGAGCCCGGTAAGAGCCGCTGACACAGACTCGTTACAGGATACTGGGACCAGACGCGTCCTACGGGGCAGATCACCGTTATGCGACAGTGCATGGAAACAATGTTCCCTGGGAGAGTAACTAATTAACCAACCAGATGGCGCACAGGGCAGACATTGTATTACTGGGACTACTCCCCGAGGAGGCAAGGAGCGCACAAGAAAGACACAGCGTGGTACCGTAACTTACCTCGAGAGGGCCATAACACGGTGAAAGACTTTGCCTATCCCCATAGTACAACAGCATTGGGGTGAGATCTTCGACACGGCCCATTCAGATCACAAGTTCGCAGCCAAACCGCCACTCTCCTCAATTTAGGGAAACACGAGACACCATCAGCACAGCTAACGCTGAGCTGCGCCGAGGGGGTGAAAACAAGAGAACACTGGTGCAAAAAAACAAGCGCTCTCCCACGCTGAAGCTCCGGAAAGACTCAGAGCTGCCCCATGGGACATTGAAGAATCGTGGACAGGCAGGGCACGCATACGAAGCCCGCTGGCTCCCCACACCCCCCTACTGAGAACACCTGATAACCCCTCATACAGGAATAATACGTGGAAGGCACTGCCTGGCTACGACACTGGTCCTAGACCAGAGTGGGGGGAAGGTTGTCCCGTATGGCTGTGGTGAGGTTGCGGTGACTCTGAACGGCAGTGCCTGGGGAAGGTTTCCCACTTCTTTTTGACACGTTCTGGGGCAGATCATCACCCACACGCCCCCACCGGTCATCCACTACAGAGGGGGGTACGTGGATATAATTTGCTTTGCGCTTGAGGGTTAAACAAGGCGCAGAATACTCTACAAATGATATCTGCCTTCCATGGCCAGGCGCATGGGTGCAACGCCACAGCAAGGTCCATAAACTGAATAAGGGCACACATGCACCCACTATTAAGAATACCATGAGAGATACAGCACCCACACACAGTTGGGGTCAACCTGAGGAGACAATTGACCAATCACTGAAGTGAAGCACACGCAGCGGCGTACCTCCACAGCATAGAATAGACTGCTCCTCTGCACCTCTATGCTCCAGCAGTTTCTGGGTGAGGTGTGAAAGGCACTTCCACGTATAAGGACTCGCACCCAGATTGTGCGAGTCGTGACTAATACCTGCAGACAATGGACGAAAGGCCCAGGCCCGAAGAAAGGCAAGGGGGCCAAAGAGAAATTCACCACACAAGCGAAGAAACTACCCACGGAGGTCATGGTAACTGAACAGAAACCTCAGGTGTTATCAACGGCGATGGCAAAGACCATGGATCCGCAAGCGGTTTTCGCGGTGATGAAACACGGCTTCTCGGCCCTCAATGACAAGCTCGATGGAATTACAGCAAACGTGGCGACCATTAAGAACCAATTGGAGAAGGACACTGGCCGCATAACTGAGGCTAAAACCCAGATTAGTACCAGGGAAGAGGCTCTAGAAGCCCTGCATAACACGGTGAAGGACATGGCAAAAGATCTGGTGACTGTCAAGCTGAAGTGTGAAGACTTAGAAGCCAGATCACGGCGTAATAACATACGTATCATCAGGGTCCCGGAAGAAGCCTTCAAGGGCCCTTTGGAGATCGCTGTGGAAACACTTCTGAGAGACCTACTGGGAGATCCTGGTTGGTCCCTGATGTTCGTCGTGGAGCGTGTGCACAGGTCTATGGCGCTGCGTCCGGAGCCAGGGGTATACCCCAGACCCATTATGGCTGGGTACCCTGAGAGCACAATAACAAAACATACTTTTTCACATTCCCGGAGGAGGCGACGAGCTTCATCGAAGCCAGCATACCACTCCCGACACAGCAACCGAGGGCGGACGTTGACGACTAGGACATTACAAGTGAGGCAAGCATGGTTAAGAAACACGAAAACACTGAAAGGATAGATACCGGAAAGCTATCAGAAAGTGTTATTGTTTTCTTACATTCATGCCAACGATAGTTTTCTTTTGTTTCGGATAACTGCATCACCGCTGAGAACTTTTTGGTGTTTCAAAAATTCAGAATGTGTTATAGAAATATGTAGCTAGAGGGGACCGGAGCAAAATAAGCTACCCGGCCCGAGCTTCTTGCGGAAGCATGAAGGGCAGTAGGGAAAGGGAGGGGGGGGCCAAGGTGACATAACTGAAGTTCAGGGAGCTGTGAGGGTGGGGGAGGGGTGGGAGAGGGTAAAGGGCGGAGTGAAACCACAAAAATCACAGGTATTAGCACACAAAGGAAAGGAGAACCCACAAGTGAGGAGACACATTGCCTGCAGTATAAAGCACCCAGGTTACTATGGCTAAGGAAGACAAGGGGGTCATCTTGTTACTGAGCTGGAATGTTAGGGGCTTAGGGTTACCGATAAAGAGGAGGAAAATAATGGCCTACATTAACAGATTAGGTCCGAAGATTGTATTCCTCCGGGAGACACATTTGGTGAATCATCAAGCTGTAAAGTTGGCTCCAGATTGGGGACCGCAACGACATTACACATCATATTCTACCTGATCTAGGGGCGTGTTGACGCTGATACATAGATCTGTCCCATTTACACACTTGAGTACATAGACTGATGGAGGGGGTAGGTATGTCCTTATACATAGCAACATCAAGGAAGCAGAAGTATTACTGATGAATGTTTATGGACCAAACATAGATGATCCCTCCTTTTATAACTAACTTGTTTCAGAATATGTGGTGGAGACATCAACACCATCCTAGACGCACAGTTAAATCGGACATCAGATCAACCCAGACCCACGACAAACGCTGCCCATATGATAATTTCCCACATGTCAGAACTCAATCTGTGAGATGCTTGGCGCACACTACATGGCACGTAGCGGGCATATACCTACTACTCCTCAGTGCATGACATGCATTCCAGGATAGATGTATGTTTACTATCCCACAATGTCATCAACTGGGTCACCAATATACAAATACAACCGAGGACATACTTGGATCACTCCCCAATACATATATGACTGCGGGTCCCAGATCTGAAGATCCACCGACATCCGTGGGGATTCAAGGTGGCAGCCCTGTCAGATTGTGTTTATAAATGTATCTTTGCCCAACACATTGAGGAGTATTTTGTCAATAACGAGGGCTCGGTCACAACCCAAGCTATACTATGTCAAGCATTTAAAGTTTGCATAAGGGGCAACGCGATGGCCACAGAGTTCGGGGTCCTGAAAGATATTCGTAATGAACTCCAATGGTGTGAAAGGGACATCGCTGGCCTACAAGAGCATTACGCGCACGATCCGTCCCCTCGACTGGGGTTGGAAATCAGGACACAGATAGAGGAATTTAGGAACACAGGTGGCCCACAGCGCCAAAGAGAAGTGGGAAACCAATCTGGGACATCCCATCGCTGATAATCAATGGACCCAGGTATGCAGCCTCACGAAACAGATATGATGTAATATGCGATGCAAATTAATTCATTACAAAGAAATACACAGGATATATTACACCCCAGCCAAACTGAAGCACATCTTTCCAACAACAGATGGCCTATGCCCTTGGTGTGGTAGCGAGGAGGCCGACACTTTCCATATGTTTTGGTAATGTGTTAGCATACGAGATTTCTGGTCGGGTGTATGTGGGGTGATGGATGAGATGGCAGACCACCCCATTGAATGGTCACCATTTCTCTGCCTATTGGGGGCCACGGGGAAGATGAGTCCAACATGGCGAAAGCTACTCAACATAAGACTGTTACTGGCCAAAAGGGCCATCCTTCTGAAATGGAAAAACAAGGCACCACCCACGAGGGCTGACTGGGATAAAGACATGATTTGGGCGAACGATAACAAAGAACTGTATGTAACCCTAATGCACCCCGCAATGCGTCTCAAAAACATCTGGGGCAGGTACACACAATATCTGCCCGAGAATGCAAAGAGGATGAGACAATGTTGTAATGTTACCTTGTAATTGATTGGTGCGATGTAAGACAGGATTTGCATGAAGTACGTGGAAGCTGTAAAAACATGTGTATGATACCCGTGGAAGTTTAAAATAAAGTTAAAAAAAAATAAAGAATGTACCTTTGACTTTTGTACTAAAACCCAAAAATCGCTTCTGGAAAAACCATTGTTTAAATCGTTAGCTCTATAGTGTGTAATTTTAAATTAATCACTTACATAAGGAAGCATACATAGAAGCATGACATTTGCACTCTTGGAGAAGCCAACAGGTGATCCCATAGATGTGTCTATTGACCAATTTCCAATTTACCTTACAAGGCTAAGTCATTAAAGAAGGCTGATGTGCTTCAGTTTAAGGGAATTGTTGAAAATAGTGTTCCCTACCAACACGAAGCAGGGTTAAAATACCAACATGGAACTGAAGCAGTGATTACGCACATCTTAGACAACCTTAGTATACGGGCTGATTGTGGAGGCACGGCGATGTGGTCATTTTAGACCATCCCGGTGCTTTAATACCACCCTCCTAATTAATAGATTTAAATCTGTAGGCTCCCATCCTCTCGTGATGACTATCGTTCTCGCTCTGTTCTATTCACAGACCTTCAAAATATAATGTAGCATTCATCGGAACTCTGACTGTCTCCTATTTCATTCAATCTCTACACCAGAAGCTCTTGCATCTCATTCGGACATGCTCTGCCATCACTTATAATGTATAATTATACAGCATTGGTAAAGCAGAGGGTTTGGACTCTTATCTTTCTGGTCCTGGGCCTTCCCACCTGAGTTCAGGCTGCGATTGCCCTTGTCCGGTGAACCTTGCGAACAGTGCATATTTACGTTTATCCAAGTGTTCAATGATCAGATAACAGTGTCTGTAGAATGCCACTGCACACATGTGGTTGAGACTTTGCATACTGAACAGCATTTCTCTCTGGCACTTCGTCAACTTCATTGGTTCTCTGTTAAGCACCAAACGCGTGAACCACAACCTCCATTAGGAAGTAGCTGCAATGCCATCTTTGAGGGGTGGCAAGGGTATGGCCATGGTCTCAAATGTATCAACTGGCAACAAGGGATAGTGGGAAGGAGGGTCAGTGCCAATGTAGTCCTTCAATGTAAGAACCCCTCTCTCCTTCGGGAAGTAAGGTCAGCCCCGCAGCAGTCTTCCAGTCAGAGGTCGCCAGACCTCAAGGTGGTAAAGCATGGGCAACCTAGGTGTGCGCGCCTTAACAGTTATAAAATCTACTTTCTGGCTCAGACCACAGCACTATGTGCTGCACTATCCTTTACTCGCCTGTGATCCTCAAATGTGGCAGGCAGCCCCCTCCACACCGGCCTGGCAGCTTCTGTGTCTCTAGGGACTGCTGCTCACTCAGTGGGGGCCTCGGGCTAGCGCCCTCCTCGTGTTGGCCTTTCAGTGACCATACCTGAAATGCCTTACACAGATCTCTGTCAGGTGGGATGAGACATCCGACTAGGTTTCTCTGTGAGGCCACAATGTTCAGGAATCCGCTGATTGGATGTGGAGCTTGTGCTGCAGCTTTGTCCTTGGCAGCCATCTTATATTTTTGCAGCAAATCAGAGGGGCAGAGGGAAGATATCTTGTTAGCTCAGATGGTTTTAGTCTCCATTCGGTGGGGCAGCAATGTCTAGCATCTTGGATCTGTGCTTTAAGAGGGCAATGCAAATACTAACCATTAGATTTATTATGGATGTTCTTGGGCTCGGGCAGGATATCAGGTTGGCATTGTCCTGCTGGTACTAAAGCTAGGCACCTTTTCTTGAGGACCCAAACTTAAATACACACAGTCTGGTTTGCATCCAAACTGATCAGCCTTGTCTTTTTGCAGGGCTGCTAGAATCCACCCACTGCAGCTCTGTGATTAAGGAGGGCTGAGATAAGTGCCTTTGTTCCCTGCATACCAGATTTGGCCCTGAGACTAACCTGATTAAACCAGTATTCCTGCAAGTCACCACCAAGCCACCACAAAACAAGAAAATCTGTAGGATGCATCAGTAAAGGAACTGACAGACACTGGTTTAAGCATGTGAATTAGCGCTTGTGCATTAAACAAGCATACATGCAAACGCTGAGAATTACCATCGGGAATCAAAGTGAAATGGATGATATTAGCTTGAAATATAATTAAAGTGTATGTAGCATTTTGCAATGAATGATGTTGACCACAATGTAAGAAACATATTTTCTTGAATTGTGCTATTCTTGTTCACAGACTTCCTTGATAGGATCAGGGTTGCAGAGTTCTGCCTCCGTGCGGAGTGTCTTACATCATCGCCCCTTGTCTTAAGTAGTCTTTGCAACTGCAGCAATGTCCCTTGCTCTTTAAGCTAAGTCAACTACAGATTCTCTTAGGTCCATGGGCACAGCTGGCTTTCAGGGAGTGAAAGGACCAGAACTGCCAGGATTCCTTAACTTATCTTCTTTGCCAGTGTGCCTGCACTCTACTGGGAAAGTGTTGAAATCACAAGAATCAAAGTCTCGTCTGGTGATTCCGTTCTCTGTATCAGAGATAATGGAGTAGGTTGTTGAAGCAGTTGTATCTCCACTTCCCATAAACAATGTTTCTCTGGTTGACTTTCCATGATGTGTGCCTCAGTGTTCATTTGTTGAGAGACTTGACACCTCAACTTCCACAAGACAATTATATGACTTGCTGGACTATTGCTGATATTTCTGCAGTTGGTCCACTGGACTTGGGTAGTGCTTGTATACTTGGTCCACTTGTCTTGATTAGTGCTTCTGTATTTGGTACAATTGACTTGGTCAGTGCTGCCATACTTAGTAAACTTGCCTTGGTCAGTGCTTCTGTACTTTGCCCACTTGTCTTGGTTAGTGCTGCTATTGTTCCACCTAATGACTGCCAAATGTAAAACATTTGTTGGGTGTGTTTCAAGGCATAAAATAAGCAGTGTCGCATAGCAATTATGTAGGTTTGCTAATTAAATGGAAACTTGTGTTGTAAAGTTGGCTATTTAAGTTACCCTGTTCAATGAAAGCACAGCTCACCCTGCATTCCTCTCCTGCCCGGTCTCTCTCCGCCCTCTTTTCTCTGTTCACTGCAAGTTCGAATGGGATAATGGAGAGAGAGAGTGCAGCAGCATCCCTCTCCTCCAATCTTAAGTGCCAAAACCCTCTGTGGGAGTGCAAAGCAAGATTTCCTTTTTCAAATAATTGTCAGGTAGATGTCATTGGGATGATACTTTAATTAAGCTAACTATATCTTATCTGGCAAAGACAAGTATGTGTTAACTTTATTTTTTTAAAAGAGAGTCACGTAATTGCATTCCTAAAAAAATCAGTTGCTACACAGTGTATTATTACAGTATTGATACTGAAAAACACTGTTTTGTCTCCAAGCTTTACAGTAACATTTAGGTTAGTGCATCGGAATCTCATAGTTTAAACTATATTTGATTTAATTGAGGAAGATGTATCACATTGATGAGTGAACACTTTTGAAAATGTACATGATCACACAGCCAAATGCTTTAGTGGTAAACCTAGGTCTGTGACATGCTCAATGTATACATCTGTGCAACTGTTGCTCAACTAATGAGCTGATCCCATACTCGCTGACATTCTATCATATCACCCTGCATCATGGGAACCAGAGAGCCGATGATACGCCAGTCAGACTAGGGAACAAGAAGCTGCAGAGTGAAGCCGGTGAGCCCACAGAGGGAAGTTGGGATCCCGGGGTTCTTCGTGGCATGTACCGCGTACCGGTAGAACAGAATTGTAGGAACTCGGTGAGCACAAACTGGGAGGCTGGGGCACTGAGACACTGGGAAAAACCAAGGCAGATGTGAATGAGGTATATGAACCAATGTATAAAGATACCAGAAGAAGCAAATAGCCAATCTTGGAACTGTTTAAACGTTGAGAAAGAAGGAAAGTGTGTAGCTTGGAAGAAAGTCCTGGCAGGAGAGTATACCTTGGCAGAAGGATTGCGAGTCTGGGACCTGCACCCACGTGTGTTGATACAAATCATTAAAAGCGTAATGGGAGAGTGTACCAGACTGACAGAGGAAAGGCTAGGACTCCCTCGAATGCTTGTTGAAGTTTCTGGAGTGTGTGTAATACAGGGGATCCCCTGTAACTGGAATTGGGACATACTGTGACCAAGCAATCATTCCAGCTGGTGCGAGGAATCATTCCCCTTAGTGTGATCAAGAGGCTAAGAGAAGTGGAACCGTTTCTTGACCTTGTGTAAACCTGGGCAACCTCAAGGTTAGAGTCACCCCTTGAGGTTGTGAACTGTAGAAATCTGAGGAAGGGCAAGGGAAGGTTCATTGAGAGTTTGAACATTTACAAAATCTGAAGAAACTCAGGGGAAGGGAAGTCCCCCTAGGGACTTGTGGAACTTTGTTTTCAGCACCTTTCTTTGAAATTCTATGTTGGAACCTTGGAAAACAGGTGCGAGCTGCCAGCTGGGAGACATTTTCCTTTTCACTTTATATAGATTTTAGCGTGTAAGGGTCAGGATAGGATTTGGACACAGGATGGAGAACTTTACTTTGGACATTCTGACATGGACACCATTTAGTTTTGTCAAGGCAGGGAAATACCTCTTAGAGCAAGGGGAGATAGGATTTTCTACAACCCCCTTTTATTTTGGTTAACCACCATGACACCCCTGACACCCATGTGTCTGCGTTTTACTCTTGATTCATTTCAATACACATATAAACACTGTTAAAATTTTCAAAACAACCGTGTTGTACACTGCAATTAATAAATAAATCACAATATAAAACAAATATATTCACACTTGATGTAACACTTAAGCATAGAATTGCATAATAGCCTGGCACTTAATGGGTTAATAAGAAAAGACAAAGATTATAAGGGTGTCCAAACGGATTAGGAAAAAACAAATAAATTGCATGGATCCCACCCATCGGAAGTGGATTACTTTTGAAATGAACATATTAAAGGATAGTTCCGGGACTTTTTTTTTATTGTCCCTACGGGTCGGCCATGTGTTTGTAAGCATAAATCGGTAGATCGTAGGAAACTTTCCTATGGACCTTACCCGACTTTTCGCCCATTATCGCACTCGAAATCAGCCTCCATTTTGTGATAATCCTATCATTCCGCCGCATCGACCTGGCTCACCTGCCTTTGCGGCACTAAATCAAATCCCCCGCCCCTGAGCCTGACATCAGCAGACGCGTACTGCCCATTTCAAGCACGTCTCGTGTCAACAATCGCTGCGCCTCAGCTATTGACGTGTTGCCATGGAAATGGCAGGACGCCTCTTTCCCCAATAAGTATAAACAGACCGTTTCACAACACACAGCAGCAGATTTTCGATTCCATTCCTCTCTCTGTGTTACTTTGAGTATTCTGTGACTCGTTTCAGTGCTCTGGTCAGCTACCTTCGCCGCTTGTAGCCCGTGTGAACACCTGTACCATCTCTGTAAATTATTTTACTATCTTTACCGCACAATGGCCACAATAATGCCGTATATGTACGAGCCCGAGTACACCGAGGAAGAACTACTGGAAAGTCAAGCACGCGAAAACGATGGGGATTCGGACGGCAGTTGGGAGGACCAGTCAACGGATGAAGAGCCTGGACCATGTCGCATGGACGGCGTCTCCACCTGGTGCACGTGCAATCGGTGCGAGCTAATGCCAACTGAGGAGGAGAACTGCTGCTGCCGTGAAAATTCCGGGTGCTTGGCCTACATTTCGGAAAGCGAGCAAAGTCTGCAGGAAGGCGAGCAAAGTCCGCAATGCATCACCGAGCTGCCAGAGTTCAGGGAAGCCTGCCTCTCACGGACCGTGTTGAGGATGATGATGGTGCTTATGCACGAACTTCGCGGCACTGTTCGTCCGCGTAATCCGAGTAACGAGTAAGTATACTCTGTTTGTGATGTCAGTGATGCCACCACTATTTCATGGTCGTCTCCCACATATAAAATTACATTTACATATCATTCGAACGCATGTAAATTTGTTCCATATAGTGCATTTTCTAGATATAATTTTTTTCTAAGAAAAATGACATGTGTTACCTGAATCGACATTGATAAGAAAGTTTGGTCAGTTTAATACAGTTTGCATCTTTTTTTTTCACAGGTGGTACAGGCTGGTGGCCTATCGTTGCTTCACTTGGTGGCTTCACGGGAGGCTCGGACACCGCGTTCGGAGAGTAATACCTGCCTGTGCGGTACTTGCCATTAGACAACATTTCCCCAGTGACAGTGGACAATACCGCGGATTTTCCCTCGATGTGCTGCAACCTCAACTTTACAATGTGTAATGTTTATTATTTATGTTTAATTAAAATCTAAAATAAAGCCCAACATATATTTTAACAATGGTTGTTTTGATTTTTTAAATGAATCTAGTGTATATTCTCCTGGGAGGGTGAGGTATTTATAAACTCACCCCCCTGCATTCCATGTAGTAGATCCTGCAGCCATCCTCTTACATTCAGTTAGATGGCCTCTCCTTGGTGAGGCCCTGCGGCAAACGGGTCTTGTCTGCACGACCACCGCCCCGATCCACCCCCCGCCCTATCAAAGGCAGTTCGCACCGGGGTACTTGTGCTGGCAAGTGGAGCTGTCAGGGAGCGATAAAGGCCAAGAGGTGCCAAAGACCATGTACACTTCAAAGTGGTCTATAGAGCATGGGTTGTTGTTCCCATGTCTACCTCCAGACCCCGTGTCTCCTGCCAAGCATCCCCCCTCACGCTGGACGGCCCCCTGCAATCCACATAAGTGTGTCTCCATTCACGAGTCTTCCTGTGTCTTGTCTGCACGACCACCGCCCCGATCCACCCCCGCCCTATCAAAGGCAGTTCGCACCGGGGTACTTGTGCTGGCAAGTGGAGCTGTCAGGGAGCGATAAAGGCCAAGAGGTGCCAAAGACCATGTACACTTCAAAGTGGTCTATAGAGCATGGGTTGTTGTTCCCATGTCTACCTCCAGACCCCGTGTCTCCTGCCAAGCATCCCCCCTCACGCTGGACGGCCCCCTGCAATCCACATAAGTGTGTCTCCATTCACGAGTCTTCCTGTGTCTTGTCTGCACGACCACCGCCCCGATCCACCCCCCGCCCTATCAAAGGCAGTTCGCACCGGGGTACTTGTGCTGGCAAGTGGAGCTGTCAGGGAGCGATAAAGGCCAAGAGGTGCCAAAGACCATGTACACTTCAAAGTGGTCTATAGAGCATGGGTTGTTGTTCCCATGTCTACCTCCAGACCCCGTGTCTCCTGCCAAGCATCCCCCCTCACGCTGGACGGCCCCCTGCAATCCACATAAGTGTGTCTCCATTCACGAGTCTTCCTGTGTCTTGTCTGCACGACCACCGCCCCGATCCACCCCCCCGCCCTATCAAAGGCAGTTCGCACCGGGGTACTTGTGCTGGCAAGTGGAGCTGTCAGGGAGCGATAAAGGCCAAGAGGTGCCAAAGACCATGTACACTTCAAAGTGGTCTATAGAGCATGGGTTGTTGTTCCCATGTCTACCTCCAGACCCCGTGTCTCCTGCCAAGCATCCCCCCTCACGCTGGACGGCCCCCTGCAGACCGCATAATGCCACGACATATACACGTCATTCATTCACAAACACACCCCTGTTTCGAATTCTTTATAACCCACTTCATATTTCTAATGAGAACTTCTTTGCGCTTTGCTAGTCAACCCGTGAAGGTGCTGGTTATCTGCTCTTCGTCTCTGTGAACTTCCGTGACCACTTTGAGCAAACTCGTCAGTTTGCAACCTGTGAACTGCTCCCTGTTCTACGACAAGAAACTACTCTGATCCCTGCATCTAACTGTTTGTTCGTCAAGGTAAGTCCATGTACCATAATCATTTTGCGTCCAATTTTTTAATTTATATCTATTTGCTAGTAGTCATCAAATTGCATCCATGTTTTCTTTTCGTTCACGACAGTACATGCAAGGAACTAGTCACATGTTCTGAGTTTAGTCAAATTACTTTTTCTATTTTTTGAAAGTTATTGAAATACTTATCCGCATGTGAATAACATGTATAGTTCCAAGAACCAAAACGGACCTTGCATTGAACCTTTTATGTGTCATTTAATGTTTTAACACATTGGTATTCATAGAGAATTGTTGATCTTTACTTTTCAGAACTTTCCATAATGCCTGCCTGTTCCATTGGCGGTTGCCCTTCGAAGACCCATAACAAATCTGAAGGTACTATAATGCATGTTTTCCCTAAGACAATAGATCAGATAAGAGAATGGGTCCGATATTGCGGATATCCAGCCTCTGAGATAGAAAGTAGAGTCCTAGAAGTCTTTGCGGACAAGAGGGGTGATCGATACCGCATCTGCAGCAGGCACTTTAGCCCAGACATGTACTCCACATCATTGCTAATAAGGACGAAAACACCGCGAGCGAGGCGAAAATTGCTCTCAACCGCTATTCCCACTCTATTCGTCCACATCCCTCCACTGGTGAGTCAAGTTTACGTATTTATCTCTCGGCATTGCGGTAGTGTGTAGCATTAGCTAACAATAATTTCCCCATTTATGTATCCACTCAATATGAAGGCTGAAGATTCTCCATCCGTGTCGTTATTGCAGTCATCAGCCACTTCAAGCGCCTATCGGGTAATCTTACTTAGCTATTCTGACACTGACTTGTTTTAGGCATGTAAATCAATAGTTTTAATTGATCGTGTAATTATTTTACCTAATGGTACACCACAGTACTCGTCCTCTAGTCTTTGTTTTCAGTTATAATTATTGTTATCCAAAATAATGCAAGTACTGTCTTTCAGGGAGATGCTGAGGAGTCCAACGCATTGACGACAACCGTAGATGTCACTCAGATGCTCGAGGTACGTTTCCGGACAGTTCCATCGATGGAGATCATCAGATCTTGCATTCTTGTAGCGTGATTGTTACACACAATGTTTCTTTCGTTTTTAGCCATTGGTATGTCCTTCTGTCGTCGCCCTCCTATGTGTCTTCTTTTTTCAATATTGTGTTCATTACTAATGAAAGTCCTATGTTTCAGGGAGTCGATGGAGCATTAGTCCAAGAGGAAGGGGGAGCATGCAGTTACGGGTCGGCGCAACAGCTTGCAGAAGTGTGCACCGCAGTTACAGCGTCCCTTGATGTTCTTATGCATTTCGAGGTATGGATACTGACAGATCAATCATGCGAGATCAAATGACGTGATTACATCCGCTATACTTCCTTCTTTATTAACGCAAGTACTATGTTTCAGGGAGCTGACGGAGCTTCTTCAACAAGAACATCACCCCTAGTAGTTGATGCAGATCTCTGGGTGGTGACACTTCCAACGATGGAGCAAATCGAATCATATTTGGATATCCATTATTTATTTTAGACAACTGATCATTTGTGCAGGTCTATTTAGATGAGCCGTTGACGCCTGCAGAAAGTTTATGTTCTTTTAAACAAAATAGAAAACCATACTAATGCAATTACTGTGTTTCAGGGAGTTGCTGAAGCGTCATCTTCAATAATATCATCAATGGAAGTCTATGCGGAGCCCGAGGTATGGATCTTGACAGTTCAATCTAACTAGATCAACAATGCGTGAACTATTGTCGTTTGAATGTTCTACACAATGCGTTCATTCGTGTTTTGCTATTGAGATGTACGTATGGGTATTGGTCCCCAAGTACATTTTGTGTTTTCAATATTATTATACATACTAATGAAAGTTCTATGTTTCAGCGAGTCGATGGAGCCTCAGTGAGTGATGGATGTGCTTATCATGAAAGTATAGTCGTTGCAGCGCGAGAGGAAGTGGAGACATGCACACACGAGTCGGAGCAACAGCGTCCAGATGTTGAAGTTCGAGGAAAGAAAGTTTCAAAGAAAAGAAAGCAAAAGAAGGTTAGTGTCCTGTTCACTATATTATGTTGTCTTTCACTGTCAATAGTTCAATACTGTAAGTTGTGTTTAAACTGAACATCCCTTTTCTAATCTGTCCTCTAGTTGCGAGTGGGTGTAAGAACTAGATCTACACAGACAGTGAAGCGAACGAGAGATGTTGCTTGTCAAACCTTTTGGCAGGGACTTGAGACTGGAGATGCATCGTGCCAATGGGAAGAATATGAAGTGATTGACAACGGAGCTATACCACCACCAGCCATTGATAGTGAATGTCCTCCTGGTAGTTTGGATGCAGTCGTAGATCAATTCACAGAATCCACACCCGCAAAAAATAAGAGCACGCGAAAGTTGAAGACATTGTTTTTTTCTCCCATCTCCGGACAAGGAACAGATGTTGCAATGGAAGAGAATGAAGTGGACGACAATGAAACACCATCAATATCACTCAGCATAGCGGAAGACGATATCAGAGATTGTACCTTTCATGCGAGTGACATGTCCTCAACGTTACAGGCCGAACCAGCTGGGATGCAGAGTGACAGTATAAGGAAAGAGGCCAAATTCATTGTATTCGATAGCTGTTTGATGGATATTATTATGATGATGAAATGTGGGCATTGGGTTGGTGGGGAAGTATGTGGGGAGCCATTGATTAATGTGACTCGTGCAATTCGAGGCACTAACCTTAAAATACATGCCACCTGTACACAATATCATCCGTTCGCATGGTCTGCACAACCCATGCTGGGGCAACTGCCAGCAGGCAATCTACTTTGTGCAGCGGCCGCACTTTTTAGTGGTTCAAGTTTTAAAAAGTTACAGTATTTCTTTCAGTTTGTGGGAATCCATTTCATTGCGAAAAGTCAGTTCTACAAATACCAAACCGATTATCTATTTCCAGCCATCAGCGAAGCTTGGAGAATGGAAAAAATGTCAATGGAAAGTACATTCGCGGGCAAACGCTTCAGGCTAGCCGGTGATGGACAATGCGACAGTCCAGGATTTTCAGCCAAGTACTGCACCTACCACTTTCAGGACATGGAAAGTAAGAAAATTGTGAGTTCGGTGGTCGTGCAGGTGTCACAAAGTACATCCTCAGTGGCCATGGAGAAAGTTGGCTTTGTAGCATCATTGCAAGAACTACAATCGCGGGGAATGGTGATCGACCTGATAGCCACGGACAGACACGTTTCAATTGCCAAGACAATGAGAGAACAGTACAAAAATATAAATCACCAATTTGACGTATGGCATCTTGCAAAAACAATCAATAAAAAATTGTCGGCTGCAGGAAAAAAAAAAGATATGCAAGGTATTTCACAGTGGTCCAAGTCAATCAGCAACCATCTTTGGTGGAGCTCAAAAACATGTGAAGGGTCGTTGGAAATTCTACTGGAAAAATGGCGGTCAGTAATGTTGCACTGTAGCAACGTACATCAATGGTCGACAAATGAGCATTTCCACAAATGTGAACATGGCCATTTGTCCACAGAGGAGGCACAGAAGAAGAAGTGGTTGATTCCTTCATCACCCACTCACAAGGCCATTGAAAAGATTGTATTTGATAAAACTATAACAAGAGATTTGAGGGGACTCACGGAATTCTGCCACACAGGAGATTTGGAGGTGTTCCACAATATGTGCCTAAAGTACAGGCCCAAAAGATTGCATTTTGGCATGGAAGGCATGATAAATCGGACTCTTCTAGCGGTCTTGGCACATAACCATAATGTTGGCCGTCAACAAAGTAGGACGACCGGAACTTTAGGGACGCTTCGCTACAATAAGGCCTTCACTAAAAGAAGTAAACAATGGGTGATCAAACCAGTGTTTGAGGATATGCAATATGAGTTTATTGAGAGACTTATCGTAGATGTCCTCGATAGGCACATACATGGAGTGGTGAACGAACCTATGCAGGGGACAACTGCATTGCCACCCAACATTGCCTCTGTTCCATGTCCACCTAAAGCAGAGCTCATTGAGAAATACACATCACGGTTTAAATGATTGTAATTCGATTGTCTGTTCTCTCGAGTCTCCTCATGTTGCAGGCCCATTGCAATTAAACCAAACAGTAATATAAATCATTTTTACAAAAATTATAGAATGTTTCCGTATTACAAACACATGGCCGACCCATAGGGACAATAAAAAAAAAGGCACGCAGACAAGATGCCCTTACACTAACTGGAGCTAACTAGAAATGTGTGCTCGCTCAAAGTGAAGGTCAGCTGCTTTGATGTTTTGCTCGGGTGGCGGAAAGGCCCACGACCCAATATAAGGTTCTATTGTGATTTGACCTTGACAGGCCGGGACCATCCTGAAAGACTAAGAAAAGATAATGAATAAAATTTCAGAAACGAAACGATGAGCCACGTTCATTAGAAGAAGTAACGTCGGCAAAGAAGGAGTGGTGTTTCGGGTCTGCCCTACACAGAGACACAATGGAAAATGCAAATATAATGTAAGTAACTTTTGATGAGTTTATACCGCAATTTCATTACTATACAGTGGCTTTAAAGACGGGTTCAGTTGTACTTGTTCGTTCTATGTGGCATAGTGTTTTCTACCGCGCACTATCTGGAGGAGAACCATCTTCTTTTACTGAAGCACCTCAAAACCTTCCTCTTTGCTTCTGCTTTCTCTCTCCCTCTCCCCTGCTACAACTGGTCCACTGTCTGCGACCTCGGTCCTGGGCCCTTCCACTCTCCACCTGCACTGCCTCCCTGTCAACCCCTGCACTGGGGGACTGTCTCAGTATCCTACAGCCCCCCCTTCCCAGCACTTGTTCTGCACTTACCTTGCACTTGCCACCAGCTGGCCCTATTTATTTATTATTTTATGCTACTTACCTTGTACTCCACTCCCCCCCCTCCATGCCTCGCCACGCCTTTAAACACTTGTGTACACCCAGTAGCGCTGTCCTCGCTATGAAATGAATAATTTTAATAATGATCTGATGGTGAGACTAATTTCATTTTTTATGTTTTTAGGTACATCATTCACTACTGTCTGTGTCACGAGTACCAGACACCGGCGGACGGCTTCTACAGCCGCCAGTTGCTTCTCCGCGTGAACAACGTTACCACCCTGACCATTTTATGGGACGATCGCCAAGTACAAGTATGCCCTTACGCGGTACTAACGGTTAGATGCAACATACCTACCGTTGTGGTGGCCTAGTGCCTCGTTGTTGGAACAGCCATGCGATTATCAGTGCGACAGAAGAGCTTATTTTTATCGTAAACCAACACCCTGTGTACTGCACACGAACATCGCTTCCCTCAAGACGAACTAATTTGGATCGAGAGCAAAGAAAAATGCAAATCGCTGAATATTCTCTAAACATTTGATGTCCAATAAACGTACTTTGCCAAATGTACAATCTTGCCGTTTGCTTTTAAACCACGGTTTCACATTCCGAATTGTGGTGCTGTATTGTGAGATGCTCTAAGACCCTGTGTACAGCAAAGGACCATCGCGTTCCTCAATACGAACTTTTTGGAACATGAGCAAATAAAAATGCAAATCGCTGAATATTCTCTAAACATTTGATGTCCAATAAACGTACTTTGCCAAATGTACAATCTTGCCGTTTGCTTTTAAACCACGGTTTCACATTCCGAATTGTGGTGCTGTATTGTGAGATGCTCTAAGACCCTGTGTACAGCAAAGGACCATCGCGTTCCTCAATACGAACTTTTTGGAACATGAGCAAATAAAAATGCAAATCGCTGAATATTCTCTAAACATTTGATGTCCAATAAACGTACTTTGCCAAATGTACAATCTTGCCGTTTGCTTTTAAACCACGGTTTCACATTCCGAATTGTGGTGCTGTATTGTGAGATGCTCTAAGACCCTGTGTACAGCAAAGGACCATCGCGTTCCTCAATACGAACTTTTTGGAACATGAGCAAATAAAAATGCAAATCGCTGAATATTCTCTAAACATTTGATGTCCAATAAACGTACTTTGCCAAATGTACAATCTTGCCGTTTGCTTTTAAACCACGGTTTCACATTCCGAATTGTGGTGCTGTATTGTGAGATGCTCTAAGACCCTGTGTACAGCAAAGGACCATCGCGTTCCTCAATACGAACTTTTTGGAACATGAGCAAATAAAAATGCAAATCGCTGAATATTCTCTAAACATTTGATGTCAAATAAATGTACTTTACCACATTTACAATCTTGCGGTTTGATTTCAAAGTACAGTTTCATATTCCGAATTGTGGTGCGCTGTATTGTGAGCTGATCTGTGTTGATTTCCGGGGTCTGTGTGGAGTCGCGTAGAAGACGCCTGGGCGCGTTTGCCTACGCAGCACAGTCACGTCACGGATAGAGGCGGGGAATATGAATGTTTTGATAAAGTCTGTTTCAGGGGCGGGGGATTTGATTTAGTGCCGCAAAGGCAGGTGAGCCAGGTCGATGCGGCGGAATGATAGGATTATCACAAAATGGAGGCTGATTTCGAGTGCGATAATGGGCGAAAAGTCGGGTAAGGTCCATAGGAAAGTTTCCTACGATCTACCGATTTATGCTTACAAACACATGGCCGACCCGTAGGGACAATAAAAAAAAAGTCCCGGAACTATCCTCTTGAGAGATCACAGTCTGTTATTCCTCAAGTAATGGAACTCTGATCAGGGGTAATCCCTAGTTCATTCACTGGCAAGATCATTGGTGTTTTCAAGAGCATTGGTTGACGTAGCAACCAAGAAAAGGTGCAGAGACGTTTCAACAAAATGTACTCTAATGCCTTCACCAAGACCAGAAAGTGGTGCATTATTGGATATACACCAATTGCTTATCCTAGATACCACACTAAATATTCAAAATCTCCCAATTAGTTCTTTAGATTTTCAGTTGGAGGTCATGCTCTTAATAAAAAAATCAATGTTTAATCTATGGGCAAAAATGACCTACTTGTATGGACACAATGTGAGCCATTTTTGGCTGTTAAAGAAGAAGAATCTGAAAGATACATATATAGTTACCAGGATAGTGGAAAATCAAGAAGAACTCCAGAACCATTATACAGTAGTGTAATTAAAATAGTGCCCTGGCAATACAATGCAGCGGCATGACATAACTGGGGGCAACGCTTGAGTAGCAATGTTCCCAATGGTTTCTAAAAATAATGAATAAAGAAAACTTAGAAATGGATGTCATGCCGTACACATATATGAGTGCGGTCATATGGTCATAGAAATCCCATGTTAATAATTAATAATGTGTGAAGTTACCTATATTGTGTAATCTCCCCTGAAAGGTACTTGGTTGATAGAAGTGCATCGGCAAGGATCTTGTGGCCTTATATGTTAACGTCCTGTCAGTAACAGAGCAACATCATGGCTATAATGACGTCAGTTTAGATAGTGTGTAACAGTACAGAAACTGTTTCTGAGTTTACCAAGTCATAACATTGTAAGCTAAACTAGAAAGTCATTAGTATAAAGACTAATCTGATGAACGGGGATGAGAAAGTATCCCTATACTCTTGTGTGTCAGAGGGGAATTGCCAATTCAAATGTTCTCTGCTACATTTATCAGCTGCATATCAGTCCCAATGACATTACTGAAACTAATCCACATTGAATTGTATGGGCTCAAATGAATACCAAGTTTAGCACATTAGGGTAGAGAAATTGTGTGCGTCAGAATTCAGGGGCCTAGAGGTTGGGGGTAACCTAGAAAGTAGCTAGGGCATAGAGATATGATCTCAGAAATATAATGTTTAAGCAGTTAGCATATCTGCATACAAAGTTCAATACAACTTTGTTATCGTTTTGGACCTGAGAGCAGATCTGCTCACAGTGATTTAAGGCAATTAGAGATCACCACATAGTGTAGCCCAGTCAAAATCCTCATTAAGACCCTGTTGATGGCTATCCACCTCTGAATCCAGACGTGTTCCTTTTGAAGGAGAAATCTCGCAATGGCTCGTGTAGGTGATAAGCCGTCTAGTATCCACCACAGGAAATCATCAGCTGTATGGTTAATGAAGTGTTTGACTAAGGGTGCATTCAAGTTCTTACAACGAATGCAGATCTGTGTTCGCCAAATCGAATGTAAGCCGCTTGTGCAGTGTGGACAATATGTCTTAGGCCACATGGGCATTCAACGCAATATACCACTCGTGAAGATTTTCAACTGGTAAATTGTTTAAGTTTCCACATATAGTCCACTGTACGGAAACGTTCTACTTTTGTGGTTAGTTTGCAGACAATACATGAGCCACATGGGTAATGGCCTGTGAGTGGGCCCAAATTCCACACCGACATCTGTCAGCTCTGAATGTTGGCCGGTGAATAGCTACAATGTACCAGTTAGTCACGTACATTCATATTGCGCCTGAGTGCAAAGGGGGGGTGTTCACCTTCAGGATGTAGTTGAATTATTGGCCAGTGTTTCTTAACGATCTGCTTGATTTGTGTGATGTGAGCATTGTGTGGTGACACAAATCAGCTTCTCTTTATGTGGCTGTTGTGGGGTGGTCATAAGTAAAGTGTCCCTGTGTATGTATCTGGCCCATTTGTTAAATTGACTTTTTAATTTCTTGAGGTAGCCACAAGCTAGCAGGCGCTTGAATGGCGGCTTGCCCATAGTAATCATTGGTGGCACTGCAATTCCTACAGATGCTCAAAAACTGTCCGTAGGGAAGTTTGTATTTTAATGCCTTAGGGTGATAGCTCTAATAGTGCAACAAGGTATTGCGATCCGTGTCTTTCCTAAATAGACAACAGGTTGGTCTATTCTGTTAATTTCTAATTGTAATATCCAGCAAGTGAATTTGTGTGTTGCTAGATTCCTTGGTAAATTGAATGTGTTGATCGAGTCCATTAATCCATGTGTGTGATTGGGCTAATGTTTCTGGTGAACCCTGCCAAATGAAAATCACAGTCTATGTATCGTTTCCGCAGTTTAATGTGTCCACTAAATGCGTTGATAGGGTTTAAGACATGTTGATGTTCGTATTGTGACATGTATAGAATTGCTAGGCTAGTGGCAAAGATTGCCCCCATAGCTGTGCCCTTTGTTGTTATTAAGAATTATTCTTCAATGCTAGTGGTAGGAGGGTTGAAGAGGACAATTTATCTACGGAATTAATCCACTAGTTCATAGACAGTTTGAAAGCCATGTGTTTCCAAGCCTCTCTGAAATACCATCAAGTCCTTTTCTATCTTAGTTTTAGAGTGAGGCAGTTTCCCCACATGAAACACTGAGGGTGGACGATTCTCCCTACAAAGTTAGAGATGCTAGTCTTCCGGATCGTAAGCTGGTTATGGGATACCACTCACAGGAATCTATTATTATACAGGTACGACTGAAATATTTTGGGGACACCCCTTAGAGTACGGCCATGGCTTCAGAACCAAACACTGTATATTGAGTTTTACTCTTTCCTTTATGGCTAGTCAACTAGGCTTCCAGGTGTGATGTGGCCAAAGGGCTGCTGGTCAAAGCTTAGAATTGCTGCAACATTGTGTGCCCTCTGTAGCTTGTTCCGATATTTTGCAGAAATCCCAGGGTATAAAGTCTTACAGTATTCCAGGCATGTTACTGCCCCACCAATATTCAAGCTATTTTGTGAAGGAGTTGAAGTAGTGGGAGAATCCCAAGATGTTGCTGGAGGTGAGGTAATATGTTTTTACTGGGTTTATCTGTGGGGTAAAAGAGAGGTCCCTGTAAAAAACGACACTTACTTTGCAAACCTTCACTACCAATGTGGTGGGCTGGAGGGAGCCTGACTCAGGCCAGTGGAAGAAAAAAGTTGAAAGTTGTTATAGTGACCCTCTTATGTTCCTTCAGATATGATATGATATGGCATTTGTAACGCGCTTATACACAAGTGTTTCAGCAAAGGTTATGTGTATACTAGCTGGATCTAGAAGCATCGTTGTTAAAGGTTTGCCTTGGAAATGTTGCCTGTGGGTTGCAAATGGCATGTCATAAAAAGTACCTTGTGAGTGTGATTCATTAGTAAAAAGTTTCTGAAACCTGTGTGAGCGCAACTTTTCTTCAAACTTGGAATAACACTCAAAGTTTGGGGTGACTACCAATAGGCCAACGCTCCACTGGGATAACACACTCGACAAGGAAGTTCATACTTCAACAGGGTGTAGTAATAAAATGCTCAATTATTTGCAGCTAAGGGAAATGGATTATCTCAGCTAATAAAATCTAAATAGAACTGACAAATCTAATGGCAGCTCCAGTCAAAAAGCATGGGCAGCATGAAACACTGCTAAGTAAAAAGCTTTCAACAGGTTAAAGTGACCTCAGTGAAATAAGAGAGAATTTGGCGCACAGCCTAGGATGATTTGGCAGACACCATTCAAATAAAGGACTCAAATGCCCGTGCGCTCTTCGTTACCAAGGTTTCTACAACAAACTGTTTAGAGGAAACTTCTGCATCCTCCGTCCTTTATTTCCTATGGAAGGGACACTTTGAGGCTTTATAGAAGTTAGACGAAGAAACCAGAGCCTTGATCTTGAAAACAAAAGAGTTAATTCACCGAGACCCTCCCTGTGACCAGCAGTGGAGGGTACTTGTGAAAGCATTACAGTGTGAACCTTGTTCTCTTGTAAAACTCAGTTCCAGGCTATAACCTTTAATGAGAGCCTGCGTTATGGGTCTCTCAGTCTTAGCGACCTTAAGGGAGCTCTACTGACATCCAGTATAATGGCCAATTCCAAAGCACCGATTTGTGTGGATATCCCAAATGATATTCCCCTAGACATCATGGGCAAAGTAATCTCCATAGGGTCAACAATGGAGAGGACCTACAGGAGCGATCACAGAAGCGCAACTCAGTTTTCGTGAGGCATGTCAAAATGTGTAAAAGGATGGCAAATGCAAAGTGCATGCTGCCTATGTGGACATTCAGAGTGCATTTTCACAACGTCCTTAAACCTATTTTACACCAGATTTGACACTCCCCATGAGTTGGTTTCAGAAGTCTGTCCCCTTCCTCCATGCTTGGATCACTGTGTTCCCCTTACATTAACCCCTGGAGCACTGCACTCTGTTAAATGCCTAGTTCATTTTATACGCAGCAGGAAATACTCTGTGAATGTTATCACCGCCCAGATTCCCTCGGTTCTGCGCCCTTTATAAATGCCTAAATAAATAAATAAATCCAATGGAATACCATAGTGGCGGGGCCATAGGGGGAACGTGCACCATTCTAAACCTGGGGTTAAGCACTACCACAGGCAGAGCATTATGAAAAGCTTTGTGTTTGCCACGAGCAATCCCTTTCCCTGACACAGCTGGTCAAGAAGCATGTGCAAGTAATGACTAGCCTCATATTACGATTCATCAGCAGTTTGAGGCCGACAAATCCATCCAGCTCTAGGCATCTTTGACGCTAAATCAGTGGCCACTACTTCCATATGGGTGAGAGAAAACAATAGCTCCCTAGGGAAAGTAAAAGTCACATTCCTAAAGAAATTACTAGGATTCCATCAAACTACCTGCATGGAAGCACTACACCGAAGGCAGGGGACATCTAGGATTCAGAGTAAGATGAAATTAAGCCTTGGGAGTGCAGTGCTTGTCCTATGGGATACAATAGATGGGTACCTACGGGTCAAGCCAACCTTGAACTTTTGCCACTATCAATGGCAGTCAAAGTCAATATCAAAGTCAAGTGTCCTCGTTCTGCAATCAATTTAAGCATTAGACCAAGTCTTACTGTAATACATTGTGTTGGGAAGTGTAATAGCACAGGCCAAAAATGTGATGAGCCTTGTGCATCGGTGTGGATTTTTATGACATTTCTGTTAACTATATTTCTAGATTTCTCAAAAATGTGATCACTAATGAAGACGGAAGGAAAATTGGTAGTATGTTATTTCATCATGAACGTTTGTCTTTTGTCCTAATCACTTTAGTAGATCCCTCCATAGACACAGTGACACGCACGTGTACGTGTGTGTGTGTGTACGTGTGTGTGTGCGTGTGTACGTGTGTGTGTGCGTGTATATGTGTCTGCGTTTGTGTGTTTTTCAACCAAATTGAGTCTACCAAAATGCATACCTGAAAATCAAATAGCTGAAATAGTTTAATTCATCTGTAGAATGCCCCCTCGTTATCCTGATGGCGAGGCACACCCACAGAGACTATGTGGGCACACCATACCTTGACAACTTACTTGCATGCATTGGAAAGTGTCATGTTCTTGCACATGTGCATCTAACAAGATAATTATGGTCTGCAGCAATTCCTATTATGTCCCAGTGGTGATTTCATGGCATATATATGTGCTAGAGTACTCTTGCCACCACCTGAGGACATTGCAATTCGGACTGGTTCCTAGAGGGTCATGTAACCGCATCACAAGAGGAAGTGGAAATAGCATTTTTGAAGGTATGTTCTTGCCATATCCTGTAATTGCAGAGAACCCTGACAGCATCAATAACAAAGCTCTGCTCTCCTTGTAAGACCAAGGGACCAGACAACCGCTCCATGGGGAAGGTGGAAGGCTTCTTGGATCATGTGGCATACTCATTCCCTCCTTATTCAGATTCCGTAGAAAGTTCAGCAGGCACCTCCATAGTCAAGTACAACAAACAGCAAAGGTCCATTCAGTAGAAGACTTCCTGTTTGGGCCAAAAGGAGTTAAAAACCCAACTCCAGTGGGTGACGTCGAAGCAGAAAAGGGCAATGCCATTGGGTTACTTCCTGTTAGACCCAGACCCCCTGATGAAACCACAGAATCCTAGCTCTGGGTTCTCCAGAGAAGGGAGGGTGATGAAATGGCCCACTTCCCGGCCCCCTTCTGCTGTACTCCTCTTTCACATTGGTAAGTGGCACTCTTCTTTTCCTGCCTGTGTCCACCTAAAAAAAGGTATGTTCTTTTGCCACCTGCTGTTCTCCACCTCTTAACCATTCTCTTTTCTACCTTTAACGTGGAGATTCCATGCACGACTCATATCAAGATATCTAAAAAATCACCATCTAAAGAAGAAGAGTGACAAATTAGTGGCCAGGACACATTACAAAGTGTTTGAGATGTCTTGTGTGTGGAAGGCCTTCACCACCACTGTATCTAACACAAGTCCAATGAACACAAAGTGCTGTTTTGATATTAGCAAAATCTTAGGTTTTTTAACAAAGTATTAGGTTAAAAGGAGGGGCGCCGACTGAAGCGGATGGCTGATGTAGTGGAAAGAGGCAGCCCCATTTCAGCAGGCAATATCTGTGCCAGCAGATCATACACCATCACAACTGTATTTATGCTATGGTGCGTCAATCAAAATCTTTGCTTCTTGCAATGCTTTTCTGAGTTGCCTTCAAATGCTGTGGGGATCTGGTCAAATTATGAACGGTACCGCCGGCAATGGGAAGCTCAATGCAGCACTGCCCAAGTGATGTCAGCCTTTCATGTCTGCTGCTCAATCAGGCCAAATTAGCTCCACATATGAGTCGTGCTGTTCAAGGAGGCCAGAGAAGCTGATTGCAATTGTGATCTATTGATCAGAGATATTGCCATGATGTCATTTCACACGTTGTCCTTTTGGGATGCAAGCTACAAGGCTCACTTTCACATTGCCCCAGTACAACAGAGACGGCCATGCCGATGTCTACATTCCTACACATATGCATTCATGTCGGTTTGTGCTGTGTTACCAAAAGAACACCCTACTCGCACATTGGCACAATGCACACACGCTTAAACATACTCTTACTTCCTGGAGGTGTTGACTGACAGAGACACACACACACACACACTTCCTTCTCCCTCCGACTCAATGTCAATGGCGGCCAGAGAGCAGAGGCTCCTTCATGTCGCTGGCAACTGCCTATGACATACACCTGCAGTGTCGGCAGACCAGCGCGCAGCAAGGGGCCTAGGTACCCAGACAGTGTAAAGCGGAGTTGCCATTATGATAGTGTGGCGCAAAGGGATATTAAACTGCAATTTCCACTGGTCTGCTTGACCACCACCGATTGTTCGCCTCTGGAATGAAAACCCATCACATCTGTGCACCACCTGTCTGTCCAAACATCTGACAAAAAGGAGGGTACTTGCCCCCTTGCCACACCTATGGACTTCACATCAGGGTGCACTGTAACGTGAGACAGGGCAGTGGGCTGCTACCTCACTCCGCCCAATTCCAGCTCTTGAGTAGCACACACTGCTCCCTGCTATCTGGATTGCCTACTGGCAGCCTTTGCAGTGACCCACTAGCTCAGGCTGGCACCATAATAATACAATAGGTAAGGCTTTGTGGTGCAAGCATTCCCGTACACAAGTAGCGGTTCAGGAAAGAGTGCTATGTGAGGGTTTCATGATGGAAATTGTTAACAGACCAAGGTTGAATGCTGAAAAAACAAGATGAGCTACTATTTATGTACAACGTTCACCTGTTGAAAGATGACAGGGGTGTCCAGGGGCACCTATAACAATAAGCAGTGGCACACTGGACTTATAGGACATCTGGTGACAAAGTTCAGGAATGATGCCCCCCCCTTCCCTGCACTTGCGCGATCTCAAGGTCACCGGCCTAGTAAGATCGTTGTCATTGTCTTCCCTCGGTTCCCCCTCCCTTGCCTCGTCACGCCTTGAAACACTTGTGTATAGGCGCGTTATAAATGCCATATCATATCATATCATATCATGGGGCCGTGCTGTTTATCTGTAATGGTGAAAATGCAAGAGTTATCAGGGTGAGTGTCCGTCCGCCTTCAATCGTGGGATTTGTCGTGAGCTAGCCTATAAGTCTGCTGAGGACGACTACCCGGTAATGCAGGTCCTCATGCACAGAATGTACAATGCATGGAATTATCCAAATTTGGAACAGAACAAGCCAAAAATGTAAATAAAAAAAGAAGTGTTGCGTTCTTGATGATCTGCTACCGAGACACAACTAGACAACACTTGGGCTGAGAAACGCCGAGGCAAGCCATTCTCATGCCTCACGACAAAGCAATGGCTGTACAGAAAAACAGCGACTATCTGGGATGATGGACTGTCCAGATTCCGTTTTTATAAATGTCCTGTCTTGCTCACTGTTCCCAGAACATGCTACGAATGGTGGCAGAAGCAAGGGCTTGACAATGGTCTCCTTGGCAGAAAACCACAGTAAACTTGGTGGGCCAGCCGTGCTACAAATAACTGTGGTTCGTCAATGATCATCAAAACAGGGTCCTGGTTGCCCATGCAGGAGCCCCATCCAACAGATCTAATCAGGTATTTAAAATGATTTTTAGTCCTCAGGTGCCTCCCGAGTCTGGGAAGCAAAGTGCAACAGGATAGCGAAAATAACTCTCCGTAACGATCACATGTCGAGCAAGAGAAAGTAGGCTGTTCCTGGGGACTTCGCAGAAGAACCGGGCCCCAGTGCCAACAGGATCCTTCAGCGAACACCAAGGCTGGGCGTGCTGGCAAATTGACACAGGGCTCCAATTTCCTTTTGGAAATGCACTACCGCACGTACTCGTAAACATTCGGAAATCTAAAGAGCACGTGCACGCGCCATCAAAGCCAGCATAAATATTCTGGCCAGGCACAGCACTCACTCCCGCCCTCGCTCGCTCTCTGTGTCTTGATTGTGATTTGCTCTGCCTACACTTGAGCGCACTCGGTTTCTAAAAGCCAAAGAGTGTTATGTTGCTATGGAATCAACATTTTATATTTGCACATTTTTAAATATTTATGATAAAATGGGAGGACTTCCTGCCTACTCTCCTTCGACAGCTATACATAAAGTATTTCAACATATATACAACTAATCCAAGAATATTGCACCTCCTTTGAAGCGGATAATCATCTGGGAACATGTTAAACATCACTCAGCAAAAGCTGGTGGGAAACCCAAGGCTGTCATACGTAACCGATACTTTTCAACCGCACCTTAAAACACAGATTTTTGAAAGAGGAAAACAAATATACTTTACTTTGTCCTTCACATTAAAAATGCGATGGCTTCTTACTGGCTCTGGTTAAATACCGCTAATTCTGAGACCGCGTGTCCCACCCTTTCCCAGGCCCGTCCGTTTTGCAGGAACCCTCCACTCCCAAATCTCAGGCTTTAAACCGGAGAGTCAGATTCAGCAATGGGATATAATTGATTCAATCTGTGGATGGTGCCACATAATCCGCCTTCTATCACCTAGATTGTTAAATGATGTTTACCCCTTCTACTGATGCCCTGTTGGTGCCAGTATGACTCGAATGGATCGCTGCCAATACACTGCAAAGACCCAGAACTACGCCGCCCACAACACCTTTGAGCTGAACAAAACTCAGCATGTCCGTTGCGCCTCAAAGTCCCCGAGGCGGCCAGGTGCTGCTCTGCCCAGCAGCTGATCAGACGCTGAAGGGCAGCTGCCCACGACCTTCTAGATCCACACCAATGGAAAGGCAATGGGCGTGGCTGTAGACCTGTACTTCATCACGGCTCCTCCCCTCTGGAACTCTGTTCTAGTGCGCCTGCGCCTTGAATGTGACTGCATCCGGTTTAGGTGAGGGGTAAGAACCTGTTTCTTGCTGCATATGGTTCCTACACTCTTTCACCTCCTCCCATGCCACATACCGCTCCCAAAGCGACCAAACCGTGGTGTTCAGCAAACCATTTTACCAGCAAAATGTATACACATTTATAACCATTCCTCCTCACTGGCGCTGGACCCAACAGACCCATTTTATGTGATATGAAATCATCACACAGTGGGTCAGATACAAGATACTATGTGGTCCTCGCTTAGTCATGAACCACCAGAGCCTCCCAAACTAACAAAAGAGGCATTAGGACATGCAAGAATTCGGTTCATAGTGATGGGTCAAACTTGCATAATTACTGAACGCAGAGTGCAAGAGCCCAAATGGACAAGAATAGCAACTATTGGCCCTCAACTGACTTATGAGGCACAACTGAAGGGAAGGCCATATCAGGGAGGATAAGGGACAATTACTAGCATTAATTACTAGTTCCAAACTCAATAATGTTATTAGCACATGAATGGGTGGGATCTTAAGATCACAGGCAAAAGAAAGGGCATAGTCGCAGACTGCGGGGGCCGACCAAGCCACGCCCCACATCGTACACTGGTGCATGCAGGGGCTGACAGTCCCCAGTGGCAGAAAAAGGGAAGACAAGGGCACAGCAGCACATACGTGCGCACGTGTGTGTAAGCGGTGCGGGCGAGAGGAGTGTGCTGTGTGTGGGGCAGGAAAATGCGGGTTCAACCCCCCATGTAAAAGTAAATGCCACCGACACAGGAGTAGATGGAAACGAGCAGTGGGTGGGAGATAGGGAGAAGGAGTTAATACTCCCAGAAATGGGCCTTTTCCCACCTGTCGAAAGCCTAAAATATGCAGCCTTCAACCTGTGGAATCTAGACTTAGAACCTTTCTGCCATTCCTCCCTTTGTCAGAGGGCTTACGTTGAGGGCTTGTATCGGTGGGCCTGGATCCTGCTCACTGTATTTCAAATATTGTACTGCCATTTTTTTACCACTTTCCACAAGCTCCACAATCTGCTATATGTCAGTTCTCCAAGTTAGAGTGCTGTCTACAGGTGCTTTAAAGCACTGAAGTTCCCAGCGGATGGACTACACTGCTTCAAACATTCCAAACACTGAGGACAGAGAATTGTTTTTAAAAGGTAAAGGGTGAATATTATATTTGTGACAAAGTCACTGGGTGCCAACAGAGTGACTCAAAGGGCTAGGTGTCTCGATGAGCCAGTGAATGATGGGCCCAGGAGTGGTGTGGAGAGGACCCACTGGTCCCCTTGCATGGCAGGGCATGGTCATAGAACCTCTTTCTAAGGACCCTCTTCCTAACCGAGAGCCTGAAGCTTTCTCTGGGAAGACCAACAGTCCCAGAATGGAAAAAGAAAATGTACCCTAGCATGTGTCCCGAGAATGTCCCAACCCAGCCTGCGGTATCAGAGAAGGCATGTCAAGCACCAGCATGATGCCCGTGAACCACAGTACGGACTACCAAACAAGGGTGTTCTTGAAGGCAGTAATGGACACATGTTGAGGCGCAGCATGCTCCAACTACCTGCACGCAGAAAGATATTAAAGCCTACACAGACCACCAGCATAGAATGCAGAAAATCCCCCGACCCAACGCAACTACAAGTGTGGGAGGCGACCCAACCCAACACTAAACTGCCACGCATCACAATGGAGACGTTACTAAACATGCACACATGTTAAGTAAACGCAATTATGCTGGCACATTTCTCACACTCAGTGGTCAAAGTTTATGAAAAGAAGTAGTGGAACTATGGTCCCTGCTGGCCTGCCCGCTTCCCACAAACCCCATCTCTGCGCCCCTCCAATGCACAATACAAATCCCCAAACACATGCACCTGCTGTTTAATGACACGTTCAGTGCAGTGACCTGCAATGAAGTGTAAGTTTCAACTGCTTCCTACACTTTTAATTCCAAACTAAACCATTCCGGAACGCTATCTTTTTAAAATAAAAGTATAGAAACAGTAAAACGTAATTTAAAAAAAGTAGAGGAGCACCGCTCCCAACGTCTCCCGCCCACTTCGACCACTGGTCATAAACTAAAGTGCTCTTGAAATTTACTAGCAAGCAGGTGACGTTAACACTACAGCAGGGGCCCGCCATGTGCTGCCTACTGAACAATAAGCTCAGACAGACCAAACTGCTGTATGTAAGCACTCCACACTCTGAAAGCACTCTAGTAGCATTTTAAGTTCTAAATCGCATTCACTCCAGACATCGCCCTACCACTTTAAATCATCTGCTAAAGCACAGAGAAGATGCATGCATTCAAAAGGGAGTTATAACACAAAAGACATAACTGCATTTAGTTACACCAATGACATTTCTCTGAAAAATCAGGTGAAGTCCTAAAAGTCCTTGTGGTGTTAGCTACAGAAACCTGAACATCCTCATGCAGGTAAACACTAAACGGCACTGGAGAAAAACGTTAATGCAGGAAGGGAGATCATCGAACTAAATGGCAAGACATTATTCATCCATGCAGCCTAGAACATGTGACATGCGGAAACCTCACTACACAGTAGACCTGTAATTATTAGCTGCCACCGCAGGTATAAACACAAACATAAGGTCTTCAAGACACACGCTTGTTGCCACTCTGTGAAGACATTCAGAATGCTGGAAGGCAGCGTAGTGATCAAGTTCCAGTCTGGAGCAAGTACAGAGACTGATCGCCCAAATTAGATTGCAAACATGACAGAGAAATCCCGGGCTCCAGGATAACTGCAAAACTCCTACCACCTTCTGGTCAGCAGTGGGTCCCTAAACCAAAAAGTACCTAAGACCAAAAGGAACCCGCAATGGCGCAACTCTCTTTGTAGCCATCAAGCACCGCACTGCTGATGGAACGCTGGCGGCGACAGCAAAGAAAGTTAGCATCCCATTACCCCAGGCAATAATTCCAGTCCTCTTAATTTCTTCACGCCGGTCGCCTCGACCAGGGTTCTTCTGTCGGAGACCACCTCATTGTCATCCTAGAAGAGTCCCAACGGCATCACAGTAAATAACAGTGACATGTCCTTTACTCTAACCCTGTCCATGTACGGAACGTATTCTTGGCTAGAACCTCGCCAGGTGTTCAAGTGATCACCATCCTCTCAGGCAGCGCTGGTGACGTCACCATTATCCGGCAGACCAGAGAGATCAGTAATTCTCCGAACTGCAGGGCACTTCAAGCACTTCACTGGACATACTTGAGGTAAGTTGCTCTGCCCTAGGCACTTACCGCAAAAGGGGCCCAGCAGCATTGTTATTAGTGTTGCTGCGGCACATTATCCTGCAATCCTTCACATTGCTGAGTGCATCTCCGCTTTTCAGCTTCTGCAATGGCTTCAACCCATAGCCAGATGCAGCGACTGGGGTGCACAATGGCAGCTCAGACAGCAAGTCAGCTCGTCCAGCTTGCAAGGCACTGTTCTCCGCCAACCCTAAACCGAAGACCGTTCCAGGACCTGCTGCTTTACAGCAACCAGCAGTATCATACAGGGAAACCGGGCTTCTCCTCCAACTGTCAGCCCAGGGTGGTAATTGCACTATTAACGTCCATAAGCAGAACCAGTCCACCCTCTCTGAGTGGAGAGAGCACCCCTCTGAGGTAACCCTCAGATCTGGGTGGCTCCTTTGCACACCTTTCTATGCCCTGCGTGGTTCCTTCTGGGGGCAGTGGTTCTCCTATCTTCTTCCCGCACCCCCTGCAGCAGGTAACAACTTCCGTTGTACCTCTTTTCAGGTCCTGCACACCTGCGGTCCAGATCTGAAGCCAGCTCGTCACCAGTGTTGTAAGAAAGAACTCCAGGTGGCAGTGGGTACATTCTCTCAGGTTCCTTTATTAATGATGTTACATGCAGATGGCTCAGCTGAGGGGCGGAGCCCCAAAGGCACCCACGGCACCCACCACCCGGGCTTATTCTGACCAACTGCTTGAGCTGGAACAGTGTTCACACGCAAACATTCAGGTCACCCATCAACATTCTCACAGTGAGACCCTTCACACTAGTATCCAAGGGAGAAGGATATGACAAGGAAGTTTTCATCCGTGATATTATATCTCAAAACTACCCACTTATAGAAGCATTCTTGACCCGGACGCCTTGGCCGAATAACATTGCCTGTGCTTTTTTAGAGTTTTTTGAATTTGGTATCTGCTGCCTTTTTAAGACAGTTAAAGTTTCAGTTTCTCAGAGACCACTGTAAAAACGCAAAGAATAATCTTTTAATGGCTCTCAAGGATACGATTTTGAACAAAGATTCTATCTTTAAGGTGCAACCTGCGTACAAAAGAAATGTTCAAACGCAAAAAGGTTTTGGATATATTAACCTGGGATGAGCTCCTTGTAGCAACCATGACCGATAACTCAAGGAATGTTTTGGCCAATGGTAAATGGCGAGCCAAAACCTTCTGACCCAGTCCATATGCCTGAAACTGCCGTTTAGGATTCGGATTGGATTGACATTTTTCTTCACTGTTTGCAAAGGCTGATGCTGTCTCAACTGCCCCTACATCTTCCCTTTCTCTTTCCTCTACTGAGTCTGGGCCTTTTATTGCGTCATCGTCTATTACATTCTCTGTAGAAGAGTTGCTATTTGCATTGAAGAAACAATCGATTAATAAGTGCCCTGGACCAGATGGTATCCCTGTTGACTTATTTCAGGGACAAGAAGAGTTCTGGGCTATTTTACTGTCAGTTGGTTTTAACTCAATGCTTACCACGGGTATTTTCCCTGCTTCCTGGAATCAAGCAATTATATGCCCGCTTTACAAAAAAGGATTCCTCTTAACATTTTTGCATGGCTAAGCTGCAAGACTGAGGCGAAACTAACACTATCCTCGCCCTGACTCAACTCGCTGTTTAGGAACACAGGTGCGGTGCTTAATTCGTATATTAAAATTGCTAATTATATTTATCACAAAAAAGAAAAACTATATGGCTTTCATGGACGTAAAAGCGGCCTCTGATAGTGTGAATAGGCAGAGATTGTGGCCAATCGTGGTTTTTATGGGCTCAGCCGAAGAGTTGGTTAGTGTTACAATAATTCCTGTGTACGATCTGCTGCTGAAGGCCACAGAACACCATGGTTTTCTGTGGGCGTTGTGGTCCATCAGGGCTGTGTCCGTGTCCCTCTGTTTTCTTTATATGTTAACATGATGTGCTAAAATTGCTTGGTATGTCAATACTGATTCTGTTGTATGCCAATGACAACGTTCTACTTGCAAGAACTCTTCCTACATTACAGACTTTGATCATGGCATAGTTGGCTTCAGTTCCACTCTTCATCTATCCATCAAATCGGCCATTATGGTTTTCCAATGAAGTCACAAAAAAGGGAATCTTCTGGACTTTTTTTGCAGGGCCTGACCCAGGTGATGTGAGACTAATTAGGGGGCAGAGAACCCTCTTTTTTTGTATGGGGGCCTGACTCTAGAGGGTTAGAGGGCACTAGGAAAGGAGAGAGAAGAGTCAAAGGCTACCCTTATCATTGGCGCACTGGGTGTGTGTCCCTATATTTGCAGTGAGGCTAGATTAATACATATTAGCCAAAAAGATCACAAATAGAAATTTCTTTTGAGCCTATTTGGCACGTAAGATATGCACAACACAAATCAATGTGCATATGCGTGGGTTAGTATGAAGAAGTGACTTATTTCATGTGCTGCTGCATAAATAGCGGAACGCAGTCATTGTCATGACAATGCAGCAGTACATGAAATAACAGTCACAGTCTTGCTGGTGGCAGGGACACCGATTGCCATTCATCTGGGGGCTGCTATCCACGCTAACTGCCGGCTGCTTACCCAACCCTCCTCCACCATCACATATCGCTCCATTATACGAGGTAGGCCACAATCCACATGGCTGTAAACTGGGCAAACCCATTAGTGACAATGAACATCACTAGGTGTTCCAGTCGACCCACCTCTGCTTCCTGGCAGAGGGGGGAAATACAGTCCACACCCTCGGGGTGACCATCTCCTGGGTCAATATATAAGAAACTGTCACATTTTTTACCCGGAGCTGCCGGACACCTGTCTGCTTAATCCCTAGACTGCACTGAACTATCGTTGGCGTGCCTTCATATCATAATTGTCTAACCCAGCACCCCAATACTCCGCTAACGACACTTTGGATATCCTTATATTCCACTGCTGTCTACTGGATTGTTCCTCCTGGTGCGGTGCCCCTCGTCCTGACCCTGAAAGAACTCCATATTTCTGTTTCCACATGACCAACGCGATAATGACCAAGGACACCAACAGTCAAAGTTCCATTAATATGTATGCGAAAGATGCGCCAAAACCGAACGAATCCCTACCGGAACCCATGGCACACATGTCAGGGTACCCTGAAATTACTGAGGTGCAGGAAATGATTGCATACATGCGGGAGGGATTCACCGCCCTCCACTCCGAGCTGGATGACATTAGCAGAACTATCTGCTCGATCAAAGCCCATGTGGAAAAAACCGACGCCCGAGTGACGGAGGTGGAGACCAGAGTTGGGACAGCCGAGGACGACATTGTGGCACTACGTGCTGAAGTGACCGCTCTGTCCAAGCAGGTGCAAGACATCAGGAAGAAAAATGAGGACCTGGAATCTCGCTCGAGGCACAATAATCCTAAGTACACGACACCCACATGCGGATCGACAGATAGCTTATCTAGGATATACTTGTTGGTACCATCACGTAAATGACTATCCTTCCCAGAACATTCTCGGACCACTCCCGGTGACGGTCTCCCTGAGGTGGACTACTGACAACACGAAGGTCCACTCGTGAGACTGAAACCACACTCCCTCTTAGACATTGCCTTTGAAACCGAACTGGGAACCGGCATTGATGATTTCTTTACACTAAACACTGGCTCCGTCAAATCACAAGCCACCCTCTGGGAGGATTTCAAGGCTTATATTCGACGCATCGCAATCTCCAAGGAAGCGGGGATGCTCATAGCAATTCAGAAAGACATCACCGAGATTGAATCTCGACTTGCTTTCCTGGAAACCTAGTACGCTTCCTCTCAGTCACTCGCCACTATTACCGATATAGGCACGGAACTAGATGCGTTCTGCACTCATGCGGAGCGAGAACGGAAGTTCCTTGAAGACCCCCAGTCAGCCTGCAGGTATGGGGAGGGTGAACGCCCAAGCCGCGTCCTCGCCAGATTGATCCGACATGAGAACGGAACGACACACATCCCGGCTATTGAGAGGGCAGACGGCACTCTCGCCCCGTCATCGCACGATATCAACACCTAATTTCACTCCTACGAAACCCTGTATTCCAACGTAGATACCGGGCCTCATTATGATGCTGGCGATAGCCGTGCCGGGAAAACCGGCACTGTTGCCGCCAATATCTTTTTTTACGGTGCCTGCGAATGACCAATTACCGGGTCATTACGGCCTTGCTGGACCCAGTAAATGCCCATTCGCGGGCACTGGAAAAAATGCTCCCCATCCCTAAGGGCTCAATGGGAATGGTGCCGGTTCATCCAATATGCTCTGCTCGCAGGAGCCGGTATGCCCGCCAGGCTAGTCCTGGCGGACGGGAAGGTACCTGTTAGCAGAACATATAGTTTGCCGGTCCAGTAACAACGGTACCGGTAGCTTACCGGTACCCTTGTTACTGGACCGGCAAATTTATAATGAGGCCCACGGCCTCTACTGCCGATATAGAATCATTCTTAGACAGTCTCCCGCTCTCTATCCTCTCGTCAGAGACTAGAGATGCTTTAGACACCCCTATCACACCCAAAGAAATATCAAAGCTATAGACTTGCTGGCCTCTGGGAAGGGCTCTGGAGCTGACTGCCTTCCAGTTGAGTTCTCTAAACGATATAAGGCTCGCCTGGTCCCCCAATTATCAATCCTCTGTGAGGAGGCATGCAGAACCAGCATCCCCCTCCCCTCTTTTCGAGAGGCAATTATCTTAGTGCTACTTAAACCGGGCAAGCCTCCCACACAATGTGGTTCGTACCGCCCCCTCTCTCTTATTAATTGCAACGTTAAAATGTATGCAAAAGTCTTGGCCCTGAGACTGGCCCCCTACATGACATACATTACCCACCCTGACCAATCAGGTTTTATTCCGGTGCGTTCCACTTCTCTTAACTTGTGTCACCTGTTTAACATACTTGCCCGAGTCGATCCAGGTATACAAGCAGTTGTGGCTACCCTTCACATGCAGAAAGCCTTTGACTCTGTCTCCTGGAGACATCTATGGCGGGTCCTTGAGAAATGCAACTTCGGGCCTCGCTTAATTTCCTGGGTTAAACTCTTGTATTGCTCTCCCGTTGCAAGGGTCCCATCGAAGGCCATTGCTCTCCTCCATTTCCGATAGCCAGAGGTACAAGACAGGGGTGGCCCTTCTCGCCGCTAGTCTTTGCCCTAGCAATTGAACCCCTGGTCGATAAGATACACCAACAATATATACACAGAGACATAAGGTTGCCGGGTCCCCCAGAGATCATCTCCCTCTACGCAGACAATGCTATCCTTTTCATCCGCTCACCCGAACGCAATCTGTCCCCTATATTAGAGGACGTCATTCGCTTTGGTGAGCTCTCATGCTCCAAGTAAATTGCTCAAAATCAATACTGTCCCCGCTGACCGAGGCCACCACACCTCTCGTGAACCCTTTGGGATTTGAGTGGGTGCAGTCCGAGATTACCTATCTTGGAGTGGTGGTTACACGTCACCAGAAGTCCCTATACAAAGCCAACTTTGGGAAATACCTCACCACCCTGAGCCGGAAGTGCATAGGCTGGGCCAGGTTGCCCATCTCGCTGGCAGGCAGAATCGCTATCCTCAAGATGGTCATGCTCCCCCCAGCTCTTATACAAATTCCTAAACGTCCCTTTATGGTCAGGCATTGAGTTCTTTACAATATTGACTCGAACCATCAATTCTTTCTTATTTCACACTGGCGCGGTCCGCCTGAAACTAGAAACACTAACCATTCCAATATCGAGGGGCGGATTCAGCACTCCTAACTTCGAGCAGTACTGGATAGCTGCTCAAGCTCACTTTGCATCACACTGGTTCACACCTACTGATCCCCCTCTCCACGTTAAACTCGAAGGTCTTGCTACGGATGGTAGAGATATCCGCCCTTTTGCTCTCCTCACCCAGTCCGCCAGATTTTAACCCCTAGACCCCATGGGGTCCACAGTACCGGCCCTGGATAAGATATGGAAGCAGTCCAGCATCCCGTGCCCATTTCATGGTGACCTCCCCCTTTGGAACTTTTTTCCGGAATCTCCCTGTGTAGACACCACTAGAACACTTCTTTGGTCAGAAACAGGCTTTGATTCTATCCGAGATGTCTTCGACCAGGGAATCTTCATTGAATTGGTGAACTTACCTGAACCCCTAGGGGGTAGAACCTCTTGCTGGCTACACTATGCAGGCCTTCATCGTTCCTTCAAGTAGAGGCTACCTGACTTCCCCTCAATCCCTTCAGATGACCCGATACTATCCGAAGTTCTTAATACCACAACCTTTAAGGGAAAAGTCTCTAGATTGTACACCATCCTCCAGGGTAAAAATGCTACCCCATTCGCTCAATGCAGGGAATCCTGGAGTAGAGATCTGGGCGTTGAAATCACTGACCAACACTGGCCCTGCATGTGTGCCCGGTCTCACTTAATTCACGATTTAAATTAATTCAATTTAAGGTACTCCATACATTTCACCATACCCCGATCAGACTACACCGCATGTCGAAAGACCACCCACCCACATGCCCCAGATGCAGAGCAGACAACGCAAACTACATATGCATGATATGGTCCTGTCCGCATCTCTCTATTTTGGGAGGAAGTATGCAATACAATATCTGAAATGTTGGACTGTGCTATTTATTATCCCTTCCCCATTGGCATGTCTTTTTCATGAGCTTCCCCAACTCGGGTGAGATTCCAGGAAGCTGGCTGGCCTATGCCTGTTACTGGCCACCGGCTGTATCCTGCTGCTTAAGACTCCTGAAAGAATGAGCACTACCAAGGAAGGATAGCAAATCAGAGCCAGCCTTACAAAATACCCCACAGTCTTATGGGTATAAAAGGGGCTTGGGAAGTTCATTCAGTGTCTTGTAACCGGAGGAAGCAGACATACCTGCTGATGTTTATGCAAACCCTAAACGTTTCACTTTTTCTTCTTTGGTTTCCAGGATCTTTGACTCCTTTTGCTGCCACTGCAACACTTTTTTATTATATGGTGCTATGGGAGCCAACAGGGCTCCTAGGAAGAAAGATGCTTTTTAGGGACCCCATTTATGACCTAGGGTAGTGGTCTTCAAACTAGGGGAGCAGATACATGTTCGGGGGTGGGGCTAGGCTCTTTAAAAAGGGAGTTTGGTAACTACCTTTTAATGGAAATAATAATCAGTTATGGCTTGTGGGCTGGCCCAGCAACACTATTTGTATTCAAGTGGGGGCTCAGCACAAAATACAACTGCCAAAAGGTTACTTTAAAACCCTACATTCATTTTAGGGAGTTCTCTGGTGGCAGCTGCCATATAGTTTTGGATTCAATGTAGTCAAATGTAACTTTTTTGGTAGTGTGGCGAATCGTGGTGCCACAATCCCCAGAAGAGACTCACTCCGGACTGCCTAGCAGAGGAACGGGGATAGCAGTGGCGTAGGTCGCGGCATGCCGAGGAACAATGGGCTATCCACCCCTCAGCATGCCTGTGCTGGAACAGTGGGAGCCGGGACAGCGACATGCTCTGCTCTGAGGGATGGAACTGGATGAGAGATGCTTGCAGAGAGGTGCTGCAGGACCTGAGAGCAAAAACTCTAGCCTTTTCCTTCAGCAGCACTAGCTGAAGCTCAGGATGTTTGTAACACCATAGAACATGTGGGCAGACCCAAGTTCAAATCCCCATAAAAGAACTTATAGGAATGTAAGGGTGCACCTAAATTAATCAAATAAAAACCTGAGCCGCAAGGATCGGACAAATAATAAAAGAGGCCCAAAATAAAAGAAGAATAAATAAAGGAAACGAAGAAAGAGGAATCATGATTAAAACAACAGACGTCCAACTGGACAATCAGGAGAGAGAGCCTAACACAAGAGGGCCAGAGTGGAAACACCCTGCCAGTCAATCTTGTAAGCAGGGCTTTCCTCCAATCAGGAGGCACAGGAGGAGGAGTCTGGCTATAAAGGCAGAGCCAGCTCACTCTTGTCTCAGTCAGGGACAGGTTCCCTGTACTTATCTCCAGACGCTGGTGAAGGGAACAGGAGCATGTGAAGGATCAGAATGTCAGAATCGGAAAATACCACCCCCGAAAGCTCCTCACCGGACTCCTTAGAGGAATCCTCCTGGGTAGATGTCTTTGGTCTTCTTTTCCCCTTCTTCTTTCTCTCCTGCAGGCCTTCGTCCGTCTTGGTGCTCTTCCTTCCTTCCTTCTTTGTCCTTCTTGCGCTCGTAGAGATAGGGACGAGCTCCGCTTGAGGCCACCCTGACAGTGGTAGGAACAAGCTGTCAGGTGAACCCAGGGGAGCCAGTCCCGTAACACCAGGGAAAAAGCCAGTGATGGGAGAAAAAACCCTGTTAGATGGCGAGTCCTTGCTGGAGTGTGTCAGAAGTGGAAGAGGCCGGTGAATGGTATACAGTAACAGTACTTGAATCCAAGGGTTACCGGACGAGGTAGACTGATGTCGAAAAGGATTGGACGAGAGTCCACAGCGATCCAAGGGAAGCAAAAGCGGAGGCTGTACACGAGCTGTCAGGAGGGAAGAAAAAGGCTATACTACAGGTAAGAGTGAAGAGAGGGAGAGAGAGAGTGCTGGTACAGGAGAGCGAGAGAGAGTGGAGCAGAAACGGGATCGAGCAAGGAAGGGAGAGAGCGAGCGGGAGCAAGGCGGGTGAACAAGAGTAAGGAGTCAAGCGCCAGGGAGAGGGAGAGAGCGCCAGCCGGAGAGAAATCGCAATAGGGTGCGAAGGATAGCTAAATAGAACGGAACCCCGTACAAAAGGAAAGAGCCTAGAAACAGGGAAAGCCGGAGCGGGCTGAGTACTAGGAAGAAAGTATCAAAGGACCAAGCACAAGGAGCGGCACTGGAAGCGAAGTTAGCAAAAGGCTGACAATGCGAGTTGCAACGCACAGCATTGTGGGCGTGGCTCCCTTTTAAAGGAAAAGGACCAAACAGACTAGAACGGTAAGGACCGCAAGGTGCCTAAGCAAGCCTCCATCTTTTCCACAGTGTCCAGGGTCGCGTTGTGACAGTATGCCCCCTTCTCATCTGGGATCCCCCGGGCTTACCCGGATGAAGGCAGTGAAAAAGACGTAACAAGCGAGGGGCATGGATGTGGCTTCTAGGTTCCCAGGTACGCTCTGCAGAGTACCCCTTCCAATGTACCAGGTACTGAACTGTACCATGTCTGTAGCGAGAATCCACCAGCCTCTCCACCTCGTATTCCTCAGGTTATGGATTATCGGGAATTGATAAGCGTGGCACTGTCCGACCATGCGGATCTGATAGATAGGCCTTGAGAAGGGACGAGTGGAACACAGGATGGATGCGCTTCATACTGTGAGGAAGTTTCAGGCGAAAGGCCACCGGATTGATCTGTGCGGAAATGGGGAAAGGCCCAATGAATCTGGCAGAAAACTTCCCTGGGTGTAACCAGCGTGGCAAGAATTTAGTGGACAACCAAACTTTAGTGCCAACAGTCCATTTGGGCTTTTGAGATCTCTTCCTGTCAGCATACTTCTTTTGGAGCTCCCTGCTAGTCTCCAAGTTCTTCTTAGCCTCCCCTTGTATACATTTCAGTTCACTAAGCCTTTGGTCAACCGCTGGGACAGCAGTCGATGGTATTCCGACCAAGGGAATATGCATGGGATGAAAGCCATAGGAGAAAAAGAATGGACTGGTTCCTAGGGAAGAGTGTACTGTATTATTGTAGGCGAATTCCGCTGTGGAGAGAAAAGACTTCCAACTCTCCTGTTCTTGACTACAGAAACAACAAAGGTACTGTTCTAAAGTGGAGTTCAGACGCTCAGTTTGTCCGTTGCTTTGGGGGTGATAACCAGAAGAGAGAGCTCTACTGATTCCCAGAGTCTTGCACAGTGTAGACCAGAAACGAGAAGTGAATTGAGAGCCTCTGTCGGAAACGATAGTTTGGGGTAGACCGTGAAGCCTAACCACATCTCTCAGAAAAACCTCAGCTAATTCCGGAGCTGATGGTAGGCCAGGTAGAGGAGAAAAGTGTGCCATCTTACTCAGGGAATACACGGTAACCATGATGGCGGTAGAGCCCATAGAGAGAGGAAGATCCACAATAAAATCAGTAGAAAGGTGTTCCCAAGGACGTGCTGGCAAATGTCCTTGTTGAAGGAGACGCAAAGGGCGATGCGTAGAGGGCTTACTGGAGGCGCAAATAGGACATGCGGCTACATAAGCCTTTACATCCTTGGCAAAAGTGGGCCACCAGAAATACCTTGATACCAAATCGGTCGTGGCTCCTTGCCCCTTTTGGCCAGCAGAAGGTAGATCGTGACACCAAGACATTGCTTGCATTTGAAGCTTTTTAGACGGAAGGAACAGGGTGTCCTTGTAGAAATACACTGTCCCTCTTTTCTCCAATGAAGACAGACGGTCGTTGGGTATCTGGGTAGAACTAGTTGTACGTTCAACCTCTTGTAGAAATGAATTGACCGCTCCTAAAATCCTTTTCCCCAAAAGAATCTCTTCAGGTTTGTGTCCGTCTACTGGGGATTCTTCTCCTAGGCTCCGGGATAAGGCATCAGCCAACACGTTCTCCTTCCCTGGAAGATACGTGATGTCAAAGTCAAATTGGGAGAAGAAATAAGCCCACCAGGCATGTCTGGAATTGCGACACTCCATTTGTTGGAGTACCTTAAGGTTCCTATGATCCGTTCTCACCAGAAATGGATGGGCAGCCCCCTGTAACAGATGTCTCCACTCGACACAAGCCTGGCGGATGGCCAACAATTCCCGTTCCAACACCGAGTAGTTTCTTTCACTCGGGGTGAGAGTACGGGAGTAGTACGCCACCGGGTGTTCGATACCATCCTTACCGGACTGTAATAAGGCTGCTCCTATGGCACCTCCAGAGGCATCGGTTTCAACCACAAAAGGAAGGGACTGATTGGGTTGAATGAGGATGGGCGCAGTGGTGAAGGCTACTTTGAGTACCTGGAAAGCTTGTTCTGCCTTCGAGTCCCATACAAATTCTTGACCCTTCTTTAATAGATTGGTAATGGGTAGCACGATCTCTGAAAAATTTGGGATAAAGCGTCTGTAAAAATTCGAGAGACCCAAGAACCTCTGTATATCCTTAGGGCTGCTGGGAGTGGGCCATAAAAGTACCGCCTTCACCTTCTCGGGATCCATCTGAACTCCTTCTTTGGAGGGAATAAAGCCTAGGTAGGGAACAGACGAGGATTCGAAGATGCACTTTTCTGGCTTTAACAATAGATGATTCTCTTGTAGTCTTCTTAACACCAGCTCCACGTGTCTGTGGTGTTCGGCCGGAGAAGAAGAGAAAACAAGAATGTCGTCAAGATAGACCACTACAAAAGAGTAAAGCAGGTCTGAGAATATCTTGTCCACAAACCGTTGGAAAACCGCCGGGGCGTTTACCAGTCCGAAGGGCATCACTCGATATTCGAAGTGTCCCAGAGGAGTTCTGAAGGCGGTTTTCCACTCATCTCCCTCCTTGATTCTCAACAGATGATAGGCACCTCGAAGGTCGAGTTTGGTGAAAATGTTTGCCCCTTCAACTGCTTCTAGTACTTCCTTTATAAGAGGCATGGGATATCTGTCTCTTATAGTCATACAGTTCAAACCTCGGTAATCATACACGGTCTCAATTCGGAGGTCCCTTTCTTGGGTACAAAGAACATAGATGCTCCGGCAGAGGAGCGTGACTCTCTGATGAGACCGTTCTGAAGGTTTGCGTCTAGATATTCCTTAAGGGCCCTTCTTTCTGGGAGAGACATGGGATACATTCGGCCGAAAGGAACGGAAGCACCTGGTTTTAACTCAATGGAGCAGTCTTCAGGCCGATGAGGAGGTAAAGAGCGTGGTAATTCGTCTTCAAAAAGTTCAGCGTATTGTTGGTAGCAGAGCGGCACCATCTGCACCACTGAGGCGGATTTAGGAGTAGGGATTCCCTTACCAGGAACCGGATTGGTCTGGAGAAGGCAGGAAGAAGTACAGAAAGATGATGAAAAGTATATATTGTTGGCTGACCAGTCTATAGTAGGATTATGCTTACGTAGCCATGGTATACCCAATATTATTGGGAAGTGTGCGGCTCTTATCATATCGAAAACAATCTGTTCTTGGTGTTGAAAAAGAAGCATAGTAGCAGGTATGGTTTCTTGTACAATGGGCCCGGAAGGAGAGTGGAGTTCCATCCACTCCTTCTACAGGTAAGGAACAGCTCTTCTGTAGAAAAGGCACCCCCTGATCTTGAGCCCACTGGACATCGATGAAATTACCCGCAGCACCACAGTCCAACATAGCCAAGACCTCAGCGGGTGGATTGGGCTCGAAAGTGAGATGAATGTTGAACACCAACAATCTGTTATCATCTTCTATAGCCTTCTGACAAGTAATGTTGCAGGGATTGATCGTCTCTGCCCGGTTATTATCCCTGCTCAAGACCGAGGAGAAGCGTTTCCCGAACGTCTTGGAGGTACTTCGGGGCAGTTCCGGAGCAAATGCTTAGAAGATCCACAGTACATGCAGAGACCCAGATCTCTACGTCTCTTTCTCTCCTCTGGAGTCAGGGGGCCTCTAGTAGTTCCGATCTGCATCGGTTCTTCAGTCTGGCTCCGATTAGAAAGAGGAACTGGAGTAGTACTGGCAGAAGGAAGGTTTCGGAACCTTCTCCTTTCTTGTCTTCGCTCTTGAAGTCGGTATTCCAGCTGAAGAGTCAGAGTCACTAGTTCTGGGAAGGAGATTGGACGAGCCACTCTGGCTAGCTCGTCTTTGAGATCGTCATGGAGTCCCCGGCGAAAGAGGGTTTGTTGAGCAGAGTCAGGTCATCCTGCATCCTTTGCCAGTCTGATGAAAGCAGAAGCAAAAGTTTGAACATCTTGATTCCCTTGACGAATGTCCAAGAGGGCTTCATAAGAGGAAAACAGAACCTCAGGTCTGTCGAATCTGGCTCTCATCTGCTGGGTAAACAGGGAATAATCGTTGACTGCTGGATCGGATTGGGATATCAACTGGGTGGCCCAAGCCAAGGCGTTTCCGACGAGATTAGCGACAAGGAAACCAACCTTGGACCTGTCTAGTTCGTAGGATTTGGTCTAAAAGTGAAATAGACCATGCAAGCATCCAGGAATTCCTTCAAATGCTTTGGATTGCCATCATATTTCCCAAAAGAGAATGACTGTGGAGGCAAGTCGCCCCGAGTATCATCTCGTACTGCGATCTGTTGACGTAGACTGACATTTTCGGTTCGGAGATTCTGTACTTCAGTCTGAAGGCCTTGGATTGCAGCTACCATCTCCTGGAACTGTTCTAGGGAGGCCATGTCGACTTGTGGGCGTTGCAAACTGTCAGAATTGAAAACTACCACCACCGAAAGCTCCTCACCTGACTCCTTAGAGGAATCCTCCTGGGTAGATGTCTTTGGTCTTCTTCTCCCCTTCTTCTTTCTCTCCTGCGGGTCTTCGTCTGTCTTGGTGCTCTTCCTTCCTTCTTTGTCCTTCTTGCGCTCGTAGAGATAGGGACGAGCTCCGCTTGAGGCCACCCTGACAGTGGTAGGAACAAGCTGTCAGGTGAACCCAGGGGAGCCAGTCCCGTAACACCAGGGAAAAAGCCAGTGACGGCAGAAAAAACCCTGTTAGATGGCGAGTCCTTGCTGGCAGGGAGTGTGTCAGAAGTGGAATAGGCCGGTGAATGGTATACAGTAACAGTACTTGAATCCAAGGGTTACCGGACGAGGTAGACTGATGTCGAAAAGGATTGGACGAGAGTCCACAGCGATCCAAGGAAAGCAAAAGCGGAGGATGTACACGAGCTGTCAGGAGGGAAGAAAAAGGCTATACTACAGGTAAGAGTGAAGAGAGGGAGAGAGAGAGTGCTGGTACAGGAGAGCGAGAGAGAGTGGAGAATGAGAGAGCGAACAGAAACGGGATCGAGCAAGGAAGGGAGAGAGCGAGCGGGAGCAAGGCGGGTGAACAAGAGTAAGGAGTCAAGCGCCAGGGAGAGGGAGAGAGCGCCAGCCGGAGAGAAATCGCAATAGGGCGCGAAGGATAGCTAAATAGAACGGAACCCCGTACAAAAGGAAAGAGCCTAGAAACAGGGAAAGCCGGAGCGGGCTGAGTACTAGGAAGAAAGTATCAAAGGACCAAGCACAAGGAGCGGCACTGCAAGCGAAGTTAGCGAAAGGCTGACAATGCGAGTTGCAACGCACAGCGTTGTGGGCGTGGCTACCTTTTAAAGGAAAAGGACCAAAAAGACTAGAACGGTAAGGACCGCAAGGTGCCTAAGCAAGCCTCCATCTTTTCCACAGTGTCCAGGGTCGCGTTGTGACACAGAAGGACAAAGAGACCGTGAAGACATTTTATGCATGATTTATATTTTACAGTAAAATAAGGCCTAACTCTCCCTATACGTATGGGTTCTCCCTACCAATTAACTAACTAAGGCGCTCATCAGTTAGAGTGAATGTCCAAAAACAAGTCTGTCCACTGTCCAAGTCTAACGTATCTAACCCTACTACTAATGTAACTAAGGACAGGAGAAGGACCACTTTCTCCTGGTTGCTGTTTTTTGTTACAGGGTTTCTATGTTCTTTCGTTCCATACACAAATAGTCTTTTTTTATCTTATGGATTAAGTAACTCTTGTAGGGGATTAACAGTTCTCCTCTCCCCTTGTATGGCAACAATCTTACTTTTGTATAAGTTCCTTGCCTCTTTCTTATCAGGTTCTAGCCTCTCTTACCAGAGTGCTGTTTTATGTATGAGCTTAAACCTTCTGGTCTCCTGGGTGTGTGTTTCCCAAAATATTTTTTTTATATTCTGTTTCTCATCCTTGGGGCCTAGGCTGACATTTAGCCTTTTCCCAAGGGAACAAAGCAATCAACTCTATACCTCCCCCACTTTGGGTATTTCCTGTAGCTCTGCTTTTCATGAAAGTGATTCTCACTTCTCGGCCCATTTCCAATCGGCTTATTCCCAATACTTTTCGCTATTATATTCTCTTTCTCATCTTCGGGATCTGGGATGACTTTTCCGTATCCGAAGGCAATGAGTTTTCAACTATATTCCTCTCCTCATTTTGTGTATTTCATGTAACTCTGTCTTTCAGGAACCCGGCTCTCATTCCTTGGTTTATTGCCAATACTGTTCACATTAGTACTTGGACGAGTTTTGTTTGAATCCCTATTAACTACCGGTACCCCATTCCCCGTATTACCTTCTGTTCCGAGGGGTAAGGTCATCAGAGCCTGTAAGGTTGTGGACTCTCTTTCTGCTTCTTCTTGACTTTGCGGTTCACTTGCCGTGCCATCTGGTTCACGTCTGTTTCATTGTTGTCTTCCGAATGAAACTTGCTCTGTATCTTGGTTTGGGAATGGTTTTCTCCCATCAGTGGTATCGACGCTGTTCTGGGGCGGACAACCCACCATAATTGCTGTTTGGTCATGCCACCACCGAAATCTCTCTTCAATCACGTTGTGTTGTCTTCCGTTCTCCTATGCCAGTCTCCCAATGTCTTTGGCTCCACGGAGCTCGGCTGACTTACGCGGGGTCTGCATTTTATTTATTTATTTTGTGTATTGTGCATTTGTAAGGCACATCAAGTACATCAAGTACACTGTGGTTCAAGGCGCCCACAGGACAACAGGGAGGGAACATGGGAATGTAAATCAAATATAACAATGAAAGACTGAGGTAGACACACTAGGCCTTGTGAGCATTCAGAACGTGCAAGTGCAGAAAAAGAGAAGGGATGAGGGAGTTGGGGGGGTAAGTGCTAGGTGTACCAAGAGGAAAGTGCTAGGGAGTGAGCAGCTGTAAGTTCCTAGGTGAGAGTGGCCAGCTGCCAATAAATAAGTGCAGGCCTGTTGTGGCATAGGCAAGTGGGAGCCAAGACTAGTGCTGGGAGCAGGCAGAGGTTGAAGGCGATTGGGTGTGGGAGGCCAGGGCCCAAGAGGACATATAAGGGCCCATGTCACCAATTTCAGAAACAATGGGGTTTAGCAGAGGCGGGAGCATGGGAAGGAGGAGGTAAAAATGAAATTATTGAGGAACTTCTGGAATTTTAGGAGCTCCGACTCAAGACGAAGAGGAAGGGGGGGGCTGTTCCATAGGAGGGAGCAAAGAGTTCAGCCACCAGCTTGCTATTTAGCGAAGCTCTTGACAAACAGAGTTGGTGCCGGAGGAACATAAAGATCTGAAGGGAGAGTATTTAGTGAGAGCAAGCTGTAGATAGCTTGGTCCCCGGCCCCCAACAGCATTATGGATGATGCAGAGGGATTTGAATTTGATCCGTGCAGCAACCGGGAGCCAGTGGAGAGTTGGTAGGGCTGGAGAGAAGTGGTTTGTGGGCTTGGGGTCAAGGATAAGTCTTGCAGCCCTAATCTGGATTAGCTGGAAAGGTCGTAGAGAAGATGTGGGTAGATTAAGGAAAAGGCTATTGTCGTAGACTAGCCTAGAGAGAAGCAAAGCTTCTGGGGGAAAGTGAGTAAAGGAAGAATTTCTTTCAGGAGGTGGAGTTGAAAGTGGGACTTCTTCACAAGGTCCTGAATGTGAGGGAGGAAGGAAAGAGGAGTCGAGGATGACTCCAGTGTGTCTGTCTTCAGATGAAGGAGGAGAGCCCATACAAGATTGCCAGAGTGAGGGGAAGAAAGAGGGAGCAGGAGTCCCAGCAGGAAGGATCTCAGTCTTGCTGGCATTGATCATTGGAAGTACACCAGGACTTGATGGCAGATAGGCAATCAGAAATGACGGAGGAAGTAAGGAGAGGGTCAGAGGGAAGTTTGAAGAAGAGTTGTGTGTCATCTGCATAACACTGGAAGATAGGGGAGAAGGTGGAAATGAGGTGTGCAAGTGGAGCAAGATAGGTGTTAAAGGGACAGGGAGAAAGGTTGGAGCCCTGGGGAACACTGCAGGTGGAAATAGAGGTGGGAACCCATAATGACCTGGGACGGACGGTCACTGAGGAAGATCAGCCAGTCCAGTGCCCGCTCCATGATACCTAGAGTATCGTGGAGCCGTTTTATGAGAATGGAGCGGTTGACCGTATCAAATGCAGAGGAGAGATCAAGTAGAATGAGAACATCTGGAAAGTTGGAATCAAGAGATGTGAGCAGCTCCCCACGGGTGTTCAGAAGAGCAGTTTCCATGCCTTTGGATGCTCTGAATCCAGATTGAGGGTCGCGAGACATCCAACAAGTTCAGTGTGCTGGGTCATTTGGGGGAAGACCGGCTTCTCCAAGAGTTTCCAAAGGAAGAGGGTGATAGATATGAGGCGGTAGTTGGCTGGACAAGACAGGTCTGCAGAAGGTTTTTCCGGACGGGGAAGTACAAGGGAGTGCTTGAGGGAGGAGGGGAAAGATCCAGTAGCAAGATAGTGGTTGCAGAAACCAGCAAGTACAGGGGCAAGAGAGACAATATTTTCCTTAATAGTTGTGGGTGAGCAGGGAGAAACCTGTTTGGAGGAGACCTTCATGGAGCGGACGACTCTGGTGGCCTCATCAGGCGAGAAAGGCAGAGGGAGCCTGGGAGGCCATAGGAGGCAGGGAGGTGGGGGCAAGGGAAGGGGGAAGAGGGAAATAAGGGTTCTTAGGATTGAAGAGGGAAAATCTGAGTATGCCTTCCGGTTCAAAAGACACCCCAACCAGAAGAAGCACCAACAACAACATGGCCGTCGATCATACGAACTCATAGCAATTCCCATTGCTCCCACGATGGAGAACTACCACGAAAGATACCCTGAAGCAGTACAAACTCTACCCAGAGTGGATGAAGACACACAAGACAGAACTGGAACCAGCTGCATGGAAAGAATTGACTAAAGCACCAAGAAGCCACGCTGCAAGGCGTTCGAGACATCATGACGACATAGCCACGTTAGACAAGAAGCACACGTGCAATCTGCACATTTGTACACTCACACACCCATCCCACATGAAGATACATACTGTCTGCACGTTTATTATTTTGCAATGTCGGCTTATAGCTGCAACGCAAGAGCTTGTGTACATGCTTGCAAACGCTTACATGTAACTAACTCTACGGTGTGACAGGAGCACTCAAGGGACCTGGCAGCCCTGACGCATTAAACCTATGGACACTATGGAAAACACATACTAAGAAACCAGACTAGGCCTTACGAAATCCAGTGGGCCATGATCGTCTTAGAGAAATCTCAAGCCCACAAGATGCTGTGCAAGCAGAACAGCTACGGCAGGAGCAATGGCACTGCCAAGGCCACAATGTTGAGAACGACATCCATCGGGGAGAAGGGAGTCAAAAACAGTAACTGAGCTGGCATTGAACCACATCTCGGTAAGGGTAAGGATATCAAGGTCAAGGTCTTCAAGGAGGAGGCAGATGTTGGCAGAGTGTTTGATGGCAGAACGAGCATTAAGCGTGGCTAGGTTCAAGAGCCAAGACAACACCGGCTGCAGCAAGGAATGTTCCCTGCAAAATACAGACTAATTCGATGAGCTGGTAAGAGTGGTCTCCAAACACGTGACCTGGCCGAGCTGATACTGGGCCAAGCCTCAGTGCTGGGAAGGAGCAACTGTCCCACGACCAGACAGCGGGTTGCAATAAACTCGCTAATCTCCAGCGACTCTTGTACGATGGGAATGGAGCGCTCTCATGGCATTAGTCTACTACACACTATTGTAACCTCTGACACATAGTTGCACTTTGCTGACACATAGTATACATGCATTACAACCAGGTGTCTCGCGGGCTGGGAACAGAGTTTTTTCCAGGCTTTGGGGCCCACGGCCTGGCCAATCAGAACCCTTGGGTCCAGGGGCAGATGGCGTGGGTCACTGTCCAATCACAGGGTCCGCTCACTGTAACACATTTCATGTAATAGTTTCTAGGGATGATCCAAGGGAACCACCTGACACAGCCTCATCCACTTGCATCACTTCTCAATAGGGTCCCATATGGGGATTACCACTCAGCGACCTATCCTGAGCAGTAATAGGTTTTAGGAGAGCACCCAACTAGTGACGCCGATTGTGACGTCACCAGGTATAAAAACTGGCCTGCGAAACCTGAATGCAGCGAGATATGCCTGGACTTCCCTCCATGCATATGATCCCTGTGTATTTGTTGTCTGTAATAAACTTCAGTGAGATTTTGCTACTTGAGTGGACCTCGACTTCTTTGGGACAAACAAAGGAGTTAGGGCCTTCCGTGAGCTGGATGTCCATGGACTTCTAGCACGGCTCTGGCTGCCTGGGGGTCCCCCTAACAGGATGTCATGAGTTTTTGCAGTGAAATGTGTGGCCAGTGCGTTGCAGAGGGCCTTGGAGGGAAGAGGTGGGGAGGAGACTGCGGAAGGGTTTGCTAGTTCCCTGCAGATTTTAAAGAGTTCAGCTGTGTTGTTGGCTGCACCAGAGATGCAAGCCTGGATGTGGGCCCTTTTCTTGGCGTGGATGCAGAGTCTGTATTGCCTTTGGAGCAGGCGACAGGTTAGTTTGTCAGAGGGTGAGCCTGAGGTCTGCCACTTCTGTGCCGCAGCTCTGCACTTGCGTTTCAGGGTCGCAAGTTCGGGGTCAAACCAGGTGTTCGGCTTGGAGGCATGTTGCAGGAGGACCCTCATGACTGGGGCAAGAATGTCAAGGGTAATAGTAATGGCAAGATGGATGTTGCTGAGAGCAGAATCAGAAGTAGAGTCTGTAGTGGGGAGAGATGGGGGATTAAAGCAGGAGCTGATACTTGTTTCATCGGATGGATGTTTGTGAACAGGCTTGGCAGGGCTGCGGGGGGATCGAGGCGGTCTATTCATCAGGACAAGCGGACCCAAGTGAGAGGTGAGAGTGGTCTGGCCAGGAGAGTGGGGTGATCAGTGGGGAAGAGAGTGAAAGATCAGTGTGGATGAAGACATCAAGAGTCTGTCCAGCCGAGTTGGTAGGACGAGAAGGGAGAATGGAGAGGGAATTAAGTCAGGGAAGATCAGAGTGACCCCACTGCCAGCACAGTTAGGACAAGGCTTGCAGATGATCTTAAAGTCATCGGGGAGAAGGGAGTCAAAAACAGTAACTGAGCTGGCATTGAACCACATCTCGGTAAGGGTAAGGATATCAAGGTCAAGGTCTTCAAGGAGGAGGCAGATGTTGGCAGAGTGTTTGATGGCAGAACGAGCATTAAGCGTGGCTAGGTTCAAGAGGTCTCCACCTTTGAAGGTTTTTCAAGGAGGGGTAGAGGGATGTGGTACACCAGTAAGGGGGGGGGCAGAGAGAGTGGAAGAAGGAGTAGCACGTGTGGTAAGGAAGTTAATGAGGGATGGCAGGTGCCGGTCAAAACAGGAGGCGGTTGGGTTGAGGAACCTGAACCAAGATTGTGCCAGTGTGACATTAATGATACACATGGACGATGCAAGCCCGCCAAGAGGACTTCCCATTTAGTGCAACCAATTATGGTGACTATGTGAGATTAGAGAGAGTAGAGATAAGATGAGGAGTCCATAGATCGGGACAGGGGACAGAAAAGAGGATATCAGTGAAGATCGGTCTGGAAGTTGCGCTGACATAGGTGCCTGAGATAGGTAGGCCAGGGTTATTGGTCAGGATATCCTTTTAAAGCTTTTCTCTTCCAGACTTAGTGAGAGAGGGAGGATAGGTGATAGTGTAGCAGTTAGAAAAGATTAGGGAGATGGCAAGTGCCATAGGGGCGGCGGAGGATAGTTGAAAGAAAGAAAGAAAGAAAGAAAGAGGAGGGGCTGCACAGCACAGCCCGTACACAACTCACTAGTAGCCAAGGCAAACAAGAGTACAGATGCACTACAAATACTTTAGTACTGCAGATGGGTGCAGGGATGTTAAAAAACAGACACCATGCTTCGTACTTGCAAAAAGAGACACAAAATGCAATGCAAAATAGGGGACAGAGAAGATAAAAAACATACACCAGACTTCGAATTTGCAAAAAGAGGCACAAAATGTAGTGCAAAAAAGGGGTGCAGAGATGTTAAAAACACACAACCGGCTTTCAGATTTGCAAAAGGAGGCACAAAATGTGATGGAAAGAAGTGTGATAAGTGTGATTAAGTAAGGCGAGGAAGGAAGAATGGTGTAGGCACACCTTGGTTCAACAGTTGTTAGGGTTAGTGGAGAGGCCATGACAATGTCCAGCCATCTCTCACATGCATTCTGCAGGGTGCGTACAGGTGTAGAGGCGCAAGTTTGTGGTGTAATAGGCTGCCTGCATGGGCATTGTCCCATGGTTTGATGCAGGGCGAAAAGAGGAGAAGGCCCTGTGGGCCCTCCACGGGCACAGACAGGGACCTTACTTTGAGGCCTTGATTGCAGGGGTCAGCTACCGCCTGCCGGCACATGGGATTGCTTATTCAATGAAAAGGCTGCCCAATCACAGAGGGGCAGCTTGCTAGTGGTGGATGGCTCCTCTACACGAGGATTAGTCGGCCATTTTGGAATGGCATTTCGGTATGCATTTTATAATTGCAAAATGCCTTCTGGAAGGTTCTACACCTTCACAAGAGCAAGCCCCACATGTGCACATCAGAGTAAACAGAAAGAAAACTTTCCAGCACAATGAGGCACATGTCGGCGCTCACTGTACAGATTCTTTTCAGTTTCCCTTGTGGCAGATCAGCGTTCAAATAGACCCCAGGGCTTATCTTTGGTAGTTGCAGTGAAAACGCTGCTCCTGCAGCGTCCGATGGAAATAAGGAGTTGCTGCTTTGCCTGGGCCTTCTGCCCTGCCTTATGAATATCACCGAACATCAATCTCCTTGTCTTTCAGTTGTTCATGTGCTTACTGGCACAGAAATAGCATGTTCGTCATTCAGGAAACAATCCTCTTAAAGTCTCATTCGGTATCGATTAATTTTGAGGGTGCGTAGTTTCTTTTCACAACCAGAAAGAGGCAAGTCTTCCCCCAGGATTCCAGATCAGGCAAGCACGGTGAACAGAGTTCCTCACACCGCCCGAGCCGTGATACACAGTCAGTGCAGCACACTCAGCCTGAACGCGGGCGGCCATGAACCACCCTGGGCCATCGCTCCTTCCTGGCAATGGGGACGACCTACCCTGTGAGTGAGAGAATGCAGCCGTAAGCGCAAGGCCGTTGACCATCGCCTCCTCGCTCTAGATTGCACCGTCCAGCCCTCTACCACTGCTGCAGCAGGACACAGTCCCAATGGCAGTGCAGAACAGGAATGTTGAACAGTCTCAGTGGCAGGGCATCAACGGAGAGTAGTCAGGCTGCATGAATGCCACAAACAGGGGAACCCTTTACATCACGCACACGCTCTCACAGCTACAGCTGGCAAGTCTTCCTGTCTCCAGAGGCTGCATGGTACAGCGTTCGACCTCAGATTTCTGCAGGTCTCAGCAACAGTTCCCCACCAAAGTCGGTCTGCACGCTGCGGACCGTCTTAGACCCAAGGGAGCCACGTGTCGACCTCAGATTATCCCAGTAACAGGTGCTGGAAGAGGTAAGGCGGAGATGGAAAACGGACCACTAAAAGACCATGGGCATCTTGAAAGTCTTGGTTTGAACATCTTCTGCCGGTCTCAGCAACTGTTCTGCGAGGACTCTGCCTCCTTCCACTCCGCTATACAGAGGTTGGATTCCCTTGATTCTCTATGCTTTCAGGGTTCTCTCTGCTTCTCACTGTCTCTCACTCTCTCTTGTCATATCATCCCTTTTCAGCATCCTCTGTACAGTCCATTGGTGGGACTGATTTAAAGGGCTAGACTTAGTTTCCTGTTGTGGATAGCATAAGCGCACTTCATCTTTATGGAATGCTCCGTTATGTTAAACAGATCCATGTAGGGCATTCGTTTCAGGGCATCAGGGAGTGCCCCATGGGAATGGGAGTCCTTGTCTTCAAGGGTGAGTCCCTCCCGGTGATGTCCCACTTGCCTCTGCTCCTAGGGAGGGTGTTGCAGAGTGGGCTGAACTCCCTAGCTTCCCAGTTGGCTGGGGGGGGGGGGGATTACCCCTTGGGGAGAAGGGACGAATTCCTTCAATTTGTCACAAGCTGTATCCTGGAGGAGGAGTTACTGCCTGAGTGAAGGAGACTGGACTACCCTGGAGCACTGCCTGCCTGGAAGGTGCCTGGGGGAAACCGATTGGCCCAGGGGGAAGTAGAGAAGAAGAATATTACCGGTGCAGTCCCACCTAAGCCTAAAAGGTGATACAGCTGACCTTTCTGAGTAGCCAAAGAAGAGGCTACCACTAAAAATAAAAGGTGGGAAAGCTGACCTGCCTAAGGCAACACCTCGATAAGGCTGTGGTAGAGAGACCAGGAGAGAAGAAAGTCCCCTGAAGAGAAGAGGAGCAAAAGCAAAGTCCCCTGAAGAAGAGAGGGGAAAAGCAAATCAAAAGAGAAAAGGGACACCAAGTAAGACACTCCCACAGAGGAGGTAAGCGAGACTGACACCAACCCCGGGAGGGGGAATGTAAACCCCTGAAAGGAAGACAAGGGTGTGGGAAAATACAGCAATGGGTCCCAACAGGAGCTTGGGTACAAAAGACACCTGAAGCAGAAGGCAGAAGCTAAAGGCTGCGGAAGAAAGATAGAGAAACTCAGAAGCCCAACAGGAGGTTGGGGCAACATGGGGAAAGAGAGAGAGAGAGAGAGAGAGAGAGAGAGAGAGAGAGAGAGAGAGAGAGAGAGAGATAGAGATAGAGATAGAGAGAGAGATAGAGAGAGAGATAGAGAGAGAGAGAGAGAGAGATTGATGAATTAACCAGAGGACTGGGATAAGGAACCAAAGAGCGTGACACTGCTGACCCGTCCCCTAATAGGTCCTGCACCTGAAGGGCAAATCTAGGTCCCAGTTTGAATTTTCACATAAGCAGCCCTGTTGCAGGCCTGCCTGAGAAGGCCTGGGAGAAAACCTCTCTGAATTGATGGACTTTGTTATTTTAGGGAAGGACTTTAAGTTTGAGTATTTTAACCCCAACACTTTGCCACCTAAGGGAAGGTCTTTGAGCTATTTTCATAATTTCACCATTTAACTTAGCCATTCTGACAACTCACCATTTTAGGAACATTTGATTCAGGAATCCTTTATTTTAGGTTTGACAATTAGTTGGGACAGGTAAGTTTACTTTACGGTTTTTAAATCATGGGTGATGTACAACTTAGGTTTGCACTATTACTGCAGGAATGGGCGCCTAAATCATTCAAGACCCAAGGCTTTTCAGTACCACACATGCACTGGCCTACCACTATGTAAGTTTTCAGTATGTCTTTACATTTTGTTATAGACACATACTGTCTGCGTTCCTTCTATCTGGAGACACAGGAAACAACCGGGTAACTAAATTCTTATCGGTACCTGCTAGCAAATGACATATCAAGACAACATGCCAAATATTTTGCCAAAAGTGTAAAAGCCCCTTGTGAAGCAGCAGCGCCTCGGCTGGTGCCGCGGCGGCCGCGGCGCGAAGCCGACCCGCACGAGTCGGGAGGCGCTGTCGCGTCCGCGGCCAGAGAGGCCAGAGAGGGGAAAGGGAAACCCGCGGAGACTAGCCGCGCGGCTAAAGCCGCTACGGGGGGACACGGCGGGGCCACGCAGGAAGCCGCTATGTGCAGCCGCGGCGGGGCCGCTCATCTCTCACCTGTTCGCCCCGGTCCGGGGGGGTGGGGAGCATTGTTCACGGCGACGACGGGATACGGGGAAGCAGCGCCCGGCTCGCTGGCCCCGTGCTGCTCATGACGCTGCCAGAGCTGCACGTTGCTGGGGGGGGGGAGGGCCCTGCCTCAGGACGCGTCCATACGCGTCGCGGCCACAACCGCATGGCCAATACCACCGCCCTCCACCACCAGGGGAACGGGGCCAACACCACCGCCCTCCACCACCAGGGGATCGGGAAGAACGACACGCTGGGACAGCAACCCTTAAGAGAGGAGGGACCATGTCCCAGGGACCAATACGAAGGGGGTTAACTCAAACCCTCAGGGATTGGTGGGGGCTTGATACCTCCACCTGTGATAAAAGAGCACCCAGGGAGACTAACGGGTTGTTCTCATTACACAGGAGACGGGGAGGAGAGAGGAGAGCGAACCAGAGTGGTGGGCCTATCCGGACAGCGGCTCGAGATAGGACCAAGCCAGGCCCAGTACCGTGGTATTATAGGAGGACAAGATACCGGTGAAGTTAACCGGGAGGACATATGATTTTTCTTACAGCATCTGCTGCCTTAAACCCAGAATAAATATTGTTTTAGCACGTGTCTGTCTCCGACTATAATTCCACCCTTCACACCCCTCTACTGAGAACAAGCAAGGCCACTCACGGGGCATTACAGTCATATTTTAGCTCTCTGTGCCATACCAGAGGAGGAATATCACTTGTCTGTGGCAGACACACTTGTCTGTGACTGCTCTTGGATAATTGTCATTTCGTTGCTAAATTGTCTTTGCAGAAGGGACCAGACTAATAGAAGAGTTGGTATTTCTTCTCTGGTAAGGTACATTGAGCTAAAGCGTGCAGGTAGCAAACCCTTCCGACTGGTCACCATCCAATGGAATAGCTTATGTGGTCTTGTTCATTCTCAGTAGACGGACACTCACATTTTTGAAACACTTCTCAAAGAAGTTTGATTTTCATCAGAGCGGTGATTTTTTGCAAGCCCTACGCAATCTTTAAAGACTGCTGTGTTACATAAAGCCGCACAGTTAACGCCACTCATTAGGTAGCCAATCTCGTTTCACTTACAAAAACATTACAATCCTAAAATTTCCAGCGTCATTCCCAAGATAAATGCTGCTTGGAAGATAATTACAGGAAGAATTTAAGCACACCGACAACTGCTGAAAAAGACATACAAAAAATGCAATTCTATTGCACTCCACAGGAAGGCTTTTCGGAGTGGTACTGGCTCTGACCACTTCCTAAAAGTAGGTCAGCACGCGGGACGTGGGCCCTGCCGCAATCACAGACCAATGACTCTGCATGAGACTTTTAGTCCCTTGGGTTCACAAGGTAAGACTGCTTAGCATGTCCTGATTTAAAAAAAGACCAAGTGCACAATGCTACGATGCAGGGCGTACCTTTTCACAATTCAAGTACTGTAGTGTGGAAAGATGCCATGTGACATGGGGTGGGCAGATATCTTCATGTAACGCAACACCACATTTCCTGCCTTGAACTTTATTTTCAGTTGCTCAAGTTGCATTGAACTACAGCTGCCATGACAAACTGGTTTGAAAACAAAAACCCACGACTGCACAAGGAGTCATTTGGTCACCCTACGCAGGACATTACTGCCAACCTCAGCTATAGTTTTGTGTTTTAACTTAAATTATCTTGCCATGGCTAGGCTGCCACACAATCTCCAGTAGACATTGCTGGTCTGTGATCACACAGAGGCATTCACCAGTTTTATTTTGTTGATGCCTTTATTTATTGGGATTTTATGCTATGGAAATGCCACTGGAGGGCAATTTCAGACCACGGAGGAGTAGGAGGAGAAACGGGTAGAGGATAAGGCGAGAGCATGGTGGTACAGAGGAGCACGTATTCAGGACAGAAGAGGAAAAAAGGGGATTTTAAAAACCATTTCACCGTAGCCATCTAGTTATGACAACGGATTCTCTTCACAAATATTTGCTAGGCCAATGTGTCCAGATTACTAGGGCAAGATTCAATTGCCTGCCTCTGCGATCCAAACTGTCATTTATGCCAAACACCTAATGAAGGCTTATTACACTTTGTAATGTTGTGTACATTCTATGGAAAAATCAGAAACTGTAACTGGAAAATAATTTGAACAGAGCCGGGCCTAGTACAATGCCGCCCAGCGTTATTATACCTACTTTGGGCAGATTCCCCCACTGGTCTTCGCTATCTTTTTTTAAATTTGTATTTTGTTTTTTTAAAACATTTGTTATTGTGTTTTGGTATAGAAAACAAACCTTTCACAAAAATTCAGAACATCCCAAATTGTCATACATACACATCTTCCCAACAACAATATGCTGCACTATTAGAAAAAGCCCTGATGAGGAATATGCGTTATACATCTTCACTTAAGCAATAAAACCTGAGGTGGGTGGGCGTTACCGGTGAGGTAATGCCCTCCACCGAGGGCTATATTGCTATTAGTACACAAGCACTTTTTACCGTGGTACTAATAGAGTATTTTCCTAGAGTTAAGGATCGGCATGTTAACCATTTCTCAGCTCGAAATAAAACTACTAAATAAGATGGCTGGCATTGATCTGGGAATAGGGTACTACAGGTAGTCCCTTCTCCCTTTCCACAATGGCCATTCGGGAGTCTAAGATGCACTGGGAACACTAACGCAACGGCAACGGAGAAGAAGGAAACACAAGATAAGTGGGGAGGGCGTTGCGGAGGCCTGAATATGTGGAAAAGGAGAGTGTGTGGTGCCACCCCCCGCCAGGTACTAACATTTGTTAAAACATCCATTAAAAGGTGTTGCAGCTATAAGCAAGGAGACCTGGTTTCCACTCATATTTATGGCCGAATCTCTGCAACTTCCATGTTTTTAAATATTTTGATGAAATGTATAACATACTTGGTGCGCTTGTCTGTTAAATGAGGACACACAGTAAATAAATGTTCTAATGTTTCGTACACAGACTTCTGTTTGGAGTATCTGTACGATTTGATCTGTCTTAAATCTAATACTGCTAATTTCTCGGGTTGCTAACAAATTGAGCTTTAACCTCAAAAAAGTATATCTTCAGTTCCTATTTGGAGATTTCCTTAGATAAGTTACAATAAACCCCAAATGCTTTTCAACAATATGTACTGAATGATATATTTGATATCTTGTGACTTAGTTTCTCGTACGAATGTAATCCCTATTTTGATTTTTTTTGTTTAATACTTGGTTAGGAAGTAGGGTTAATTCATTAACCAACACATCCATGTTGCTCAGTGGTGCTTGCATCACACCAGTCCATTGATTTAGAACAGGACAGGGCTGCCTTGTCATCACCTCTTGCAATTTGACATAAAGCGAATTTGGGGGTGCATTGAATATCTGCATATATTGCAGAAGTGATTTCCAAAGAGCACAAGCTTCCAAGGATTTTAAGCTAAATTCATACCATACCGTTTGCATTGGGAACAGCTTTAGGCAGCTTCAAAGAGCCTTGCCATATCTCACCCTCAAGTTTTTGCCACTGCATTCTAAGCAATGTGGATTCAGCCCCATAAGTCAAGCAGGGTACAATTTTCCCTTTGTAGAACTTAATTAAAGGTAGAATGGAACATGTCCCATACTTTGCATCTATTTTCTTCATTTGGGAAATAAGAGGCCTGCTTTTAATTGCAAATTATTAATCGAGGGCTTCCCTTGAGCTACTCTGTTCATAGTTAATACCCAAATATTTCCACTTGGGTACCTGATCTAACTTTATATTATTTATTATTAAGGTACCATGGGAAATTCCAGAGTTCGCTCTTTTGGGATTAAAAATTAAGATTATTGTTTTTGCTACATTTAGTTCTAGACCCAAATCACTCAGATATTGGAGGGTATACTTAAGAGAGCACTGCAAACCCATATGTGCCAAATCCATGAATATAATGTGATCTAAATATACCATATGTCTAGCAGGCCATCCAGTTTGGGATGAAACGTCACCCCGACTTGAAGTGCTAAACCTAAATCTGCAATGTACAGAAAAAAGAGTGCTGGGGTAAGGACACAACCATGCTGCAATCCTCTATATGACGGAATTGCTTCCGATAGAACTCCCTCAAAAAGAAAGGTAAACTTGAATAGAGGTGTCCGAATGGAGATGTTTTAAGATGTTAATCAAAGACAGGGCACAGGCCATAGCTCATAATGTGAGTCAATGCCAGTCCCTCTTCACTCGCTCGAATGCCTGAAACCGATCCAAAAAAGCCACATACGACGACTGACCCTGGACTTTGGCTTGTTTTTGAATAAAGGACAGAATGTGGGTGTTCAGAGAATGGTCTAAACCTTGTCTAAAGTCGGACTGATTATCATCCCCAATTTTAAATTCTTGAATTCACTTTCTAACATTCCTTAAAAGGATCACAGAGAAGATCTTACTTACCGAGTCAAACAAGGCAATAGGTCTGTAAGACGGACATTCACTATTGCCCTTCTTGAAAATCGGAACCAAGATCAATCTCTTCCAGGACGTCGGTGTCACCTTGTATGCCACGACATAATGAAACCATTTGAAAAGAATCTCTGACCAGATTAGTGGGTTTTGTTTATAGACTATTTGAGGAACCAGGAATGAGACATGGACACAGAAAACTCATGATGATTGCTATAAAAATTTATTGAAATGATAAAAGGGTTGGAAAATGTCTCACTGTCCCTAATCTAAGAGGTATTTCCCTAACACAACCAAAGACTAAGGGTCTGCTTTGTGTCAAGATTTCCACAGCAAAAATGTCCTCTGTCTGAAATCCTATCCTAGCCCTCTCATTCTAAAAATAACTCTAAGGTGTTAGAGTATTGTCTTTGGCTTGAAAAGTGCACAAATGCTCAAGTTCAACAAAAAGGAATAACTCCAACAAAAGTTCCAAATGGATAATATTCTCAATTCCAGGGAATGGCTACCTTCCCCAGGTTTCGCTCCATCAAAACAAATGTTGAAAATAATAACCAAGTATCTTGTAGTCCAAGAGCTTAACCCACTCCTCTTGGTGTTACAATTCACGCCAGGGGAAATGTCTCCCTTCCCCACGTCTTTTCCCCATTCAATGAAAGTCAAAAACCTAAGGGTAATCACAACTTGGGTGCAGGTCCCAGACTTGCAAAACACCTGTTATACTCTCCTGACAGGTTTTCCCATTCAGTTCCTTGATACAATTTGGGTGCGGGTACTAAACTAGCAAAATACCTGGTATACTTTCCTGTCTGGTTTTCTCACACAGTTCCTTGATACAATTTGAGGTGCGCGTCCCAGACTTGGAAAACACCTGCTATATTCTCCTGTCTGTTTTTTTCATAGGTTTATTCAGTCTCAAGATCTAGGGGCATATGTTGTTCCCCCAAGTTCCTCTCATCACTGGTGTATTTACATCTCCCCAGATACTGGGACTTTGTAAATCAGTTCGATTTGTGATGTTAAACCGCAGGGAATTTGCCTCACGTTTAAGTTAGGGACCAGGAATGCATTCTCCAGCTCCCTCTTGGGGCCCGAACTTCCACTGTGGGCTCACCAGTTTCAGGATGGATCCTGTATCTTTTCTGACCCCACTCGGGTCCCTCATGGCTTCAGCTCTCTCTCTCTCTGCTTTGGGCAGTGCATCTCTGAGGCTGGTGGTGGTCTGTGCATGGATTTGGCTTCCCTTGCCGACACAAAGCTCCTTTGCCTCGCGTCCTGATTCGGTGTCTCTTCTGCCAGTGGGAATGCATCTCCAGTCCAGATGCCACCTCGTCTTCTCCCTCTCGCCTCTTCTTAGCGCTCAGGGGTCCACCTGACAGCTAGGCTTCCCCGGCAGTACATAGCCGGTTGAATCTCACTGCATTTCTCCCCTGCTCCTTTCTTTGAAATCTTGCGTTACTCAAGGGAGTCGTTTGGAGCCAATCAGATTTCTCAAATAGCTAGACTGCTCGCTTCAGTTTAGCGGAGCAATCTTAATTCTGGTTGCTCTCTGCCTTCTGTCAGTATTGGCTACTGATGAAACTACATGATGTTTAAAAGTCATAGAACTATTGGTGACATGCACATCCTGGGCCAAGATTGCCGAGACACAGGGAGTGGAAACACCATCATCCAAACATGCCAATCTTAAATGCCCCCATATACCTCCGACATTGGAGGCGGAGGTAGCAGCTCACTGGGGTGCATCAGGTGGGAGATCTGTTCCCAGATAAAAAATGTATCACGTGGGAGGCCATCCAAAAGATAGTAGGCAATACACCACGACAAAGGATGTACTACAATTGGGTGAGATCGGCTATAGCCACACTGTGGAAGTCATTCCTGTCAGAACCAGTACCGCACCCCGGATTGGGATATATGTCCACAGCTAGCAGGGGTAAGGTCACATCATCTATGCTGTACAAATGCATATTGGCAGCACGATCACCAGTGGTTCACGGGGGCAGAGAGGGGTGGGAAATTGACCTGGGGCGCCCTATTACTGACAGCCAATGGCTTCAAATATGTAATCTTACAAGGCAGATCTCTTGCAATGCGTGATACAAGTGAATACATTATATGGTCATTCACAGGATACATTATACACCAGCCAAACTGAAACGTATCTTCCCGACAACAGACAGTCTGTGCCCTCGATGTGGTAGTGAGGAGGCCAACACCTTCCGTATGTTTTGGTCATGTGTGCATTTGAAGGGGTAGTGGGCTGATATATGTGGAGTGATGAATGCAATGGCAGACCAGGCTATACATTGGACCCCTAGGCTCTGCTTGCTGGGGGCCACGGGTAAGATGAATCCAACATGGCGTAAGTTGCTGACCATTGGACTGTTATTGGCTAAGAGAGCCATACTGCTTAAATGGAAGAGCAAGGCTTCACCCACCAAGAGTGATTGGGATAGAGATATGGTCTGGACGAACGATAATGAGGATCTGTATGCGAGTCTAACACACCCCGCAAAGCGCCCCAAAAATATCTGGAACAGAGATGCACAATATTTAGCGGAAAGTGCGGATCATGACAATGATGAAACTGTATAATGTGTTCCCCTTGTGGCTTGATCTTTTTCCGATGTGTGCACAACCTATAGGAAGAGCGATTGAACTGTGATTGAAATGTATACTGTACTTGTGGTGGTTTTAAAAAAAAAAGTGATATGACTAAGTGTTGGAGAATATTGAGGATAACTGCTACAATATGCCATGAGAAGCCTATTGTACTGAAGGGGTGTCCCTAAAAGGGAATGTCTCACCTGATGATGTTGTGTCACCCCCATGAGGTCCTCTCTAAAATAGCCACTCCAAGGGTCAGGAAGTGGCTGCCCTCCCCTGGCCACATGAGGAGAGGCTACCTCTGGGAAAAGTAGGGGAGGCTGTCATGGCCACTGGTCAAGGGCCAATCATTTCACCACCTGCAGGGTCCCAAGGCACCCAGTCTTGGCGCCTATGGCACCAAGCTCATTACAAAGTGTGCTCTGCACACAGAATACAGAGAGCACGTGCATCTAGGCCGGGCGGGGCCCTACCAATACATGGAAGGCACGTGCAGAAGGCAGGAGGAGTGGCAAGGTGAGGCCTAAGGGCAGTGGCTGGGGCCAGGCTATATAAGCCGGCCCCACCCGCATGCTGGTGCTTCGCATTAGTCTGCTAGTGCAGCGTAACGCTTACCAGCGTCCAGAAGACTCTTACCTGGTTCAGCACATGCATCTTCAGTCTCGGAACCCTCCAGCATCTTACCTGGAATCAGCCACGACATTGCTAGAAGCACCCGCCATCTGCTTCCCTCTTCAGCCGCTGCGCATCTTACCTTGAGACCACGCCATCGCTGGAACGCCTGTTTCCTGCTTCCGACTCTTCAGTCTCCGCACTCATCTTAACTGCATCAGCCTCGCCATCGCTTGAAGAATCGCTTCCGACTCTGCAGCATCCGCATCCAACTTACCAGTCTTCTCGAGTCCTCCGTGGGTGCCGCTTAGCATCCTTACCTGTCCCGAACTCCCATCTACACGGGGCCGTCATCCGGCCCAGCTTCTACGTGGATCTTCATCTCCGGCAACCTTCAGGAGTCCGGAAACCGATCAGCTGACACCGACCAGCTGCACCTGCAGAGGGAACAAGAAAACACTAGGTGAGCAATCGCATAGACTAACACGTTAAGCAGCGCAGCACACAAACCTGTTGCAGTTTCTGGAACAGTCTACTTACCACGAGTAGGTTCTTCGGGACAGACTTTCATCCTCACGTGCTTGTGGGCCATCTTTATACCTAGGGAGAGAAAGGACAATATATGGTTATGGACAATAATCATTGGGGAAAATTATCACAAAGGATACGGACAATAATAATAATAACAATAATCTCTTTTTCACCACCCTCTCTTTCCACCCCCCTCTTTCACTCACCCCACCTTCCCCTCTCCCTCCTACTCTCCTTTTCCCTCCTCATACCAAGTCCCCTCTTCAATCCCCTCCCCCACTCCTCCTGTTACACACCTACCCTCTCTCACCGTCCTAATCATCTTTACCCCCCCCACCGCTCATCATTCCAGCCTCATGAACATGGCGCTCTGGAACGCCAGATCCATCTGCAACAAGACCGCAGCAGTTCTAGACATATTCTTTCGTCTCAACCTTCATTTCCTATGTATAACTGAAACCTGGATCCCCCCCCATAACACTCCTGTCCCCGCTTCCCTAACTACCTCCTCGTCGTCCTTCTCCCATATCTCTCGCACTACTGGCCATGGCAGAGGTATTGGCCTCCTCTACAACCCCTAATACCTTTCCTCTACCTCCACACCATCTCTTCCTTCTTTCCCTTCCCACAAATTTCTTTACAAATCTTTCTCCTCTCCTCACCCCATTTCCTTTCTAATCATCTATCGACCCCCTGGCCCTCTTTCTTCCTTCTTTGAAGATCTCGATCACCTCCTCTCACTCATCTCTCCCTCCCCCTCTCCTCTAACTGTACTTGCCGACTTTAATCTTCACCTCCCTTCTCCCCCTCATTCCTCCTCCATTTTCTCCATCCTTGACTCCCACCTATTTTCCCCCCTTCATTCTTCCCCCACTCATTCCTCTGGCTCCACTCTAGACCTCATCTTCAATTCTTCCTACTCCTCTTCCCCAGTCTCTACTCTTCCTGTCTATCTCTCCGATCATACCTTACTCTCCTTCTCCCTTGCTCCCCTTCCACATTCCTCTTCTACTAGGCCCTCTCCACCCATCTTCTAACAACGTGACTTCCGCAACTTTGATCCTTCCCTCTTTATTGACACTTGCTCTTCTTCTCTCCCCTCTCCCCAAGACTTCTCTTCATTGTCAGCCAATGATGCTCTAGCCACTCTTTCCTCTTCTATTTCTTCCCTTGATCAACTCTACCCCCTTTCTTTCTTCCATCCAACCCGGAAACCCTCTCAACCATGGCGCACTCCTCAAGTCCTCTCTATGCGGTGCCTTCTCTGACGTCTGGAGAGACTCTGGCTCAAATCTCCTTCGCTTTCCAACCAAACCTTATATTTCTCTTACCACGCTCTCTTCGACACTTGCCTCGGCTAAACGCTCCTACTACTCTAACCTTCTCCACTCCCAAGCCTCCCACCCTCACCGTATCTTCCAAACTCTCTCTCGACTTCTCTCCCCTCCTACCCCTGATCCCTCCTCCTCTTCTACACTTTCTCCCTCTGACTTTGCTAGCTTCTTCTCCTCCAAGATTCTTACCCTTCGGCAAAAAATCAACTGCTCCTCGGATTTACCCTCTTCTCCCCCCCCTCATTCTGCATGTCCTATTTCTCACCTATCTCCCCCTCTGAAGTCTCCACCCTCCTCTCCAAAGCCCACCCCACGTCCGACCCAACCGACCCTCTCCCATCCCTTCTTATCCCTAAGATCTACCCTCTTCTTATTCCCTACCTCACTTCCTTCTTCAACATCTGTCTTTCCTCAGCTACTTTCCCCTCTGCTTTTAAGCACGCCACAATCATCCCTATTTTGAAGAAACCTTCTGCTGATCCCCTTCTCACCTCTCACTTCCGCCCTATCTCTCTTCTTCCATTCCTCTCGAAGCTTCTCGAGCGCCTCGCCTACTCTCAGCTCTCATCCTTTTTCACCAATCTCTCTCTCCTACCCCCTCCCAATCTGACTTCCGTCCTAAACACTCTCCTGAAACTGCTCTCACCTACATCCTTAACTCCCTCCTCTCTGCTCGACACTCTAAGCAATCCTCTATCCTTGTTCTCCTTGACCTCTCCGCTGCCTTTGACACTGTTGATCATCCCCTTCTTCTCCACACTCTTTCTTCCTTTGAGTTCAAAGGCTCTGTTCTTAACTGGCTATCCTCTTACCTCTCTTCCCTCTCTTTTACTGTCTCCTGGGGTGGCCGGTCTTCTCCAACCCAATCTCTAGAATACGGCGTACCTCAAGGTTCAGTGCTTGGACCTTTCCTCTTCTCTCTATACACCTCCCTCCTTTGGCCTGTTATCTCCTCGTTTGGCATCTCCCACCATTTCTATGCTGACGAGACTCAACTCGTCCTTTCTTTCTCTTCCTTCTCTACTGACCTCCACCTAAAACTTTCTTCCTGCCATACTACCATAAAGAACTGGATGTCTTCCCGCTTTCTCTCCCTTAACACTGACAAGAGTAAAGTCCTATTCTTTCCCTCCAACTCTCTTCCCCCTCCCTCTCCTCCACCTTTTATTCACTTTCCTCCCACTAATCTCCCTATCTCTCTCCATGCTCGTAACTTAGGCATTCACTTAGACTCCTCTCTCTTTCTCCCTCCCACCATACCTCTCTCACTTCTCGTGCCTGTCGTTACTACCTTTTTAATATTCACAAAGTCTGCTTCTCTCTCACCTTCTATGCTACCAAACTTATAATATCCTCCCCTATCTTCTCCCGCCTCTTCTACTGCTATTCCTTATTCTTTGAACTACCTATTTCTCATCTCGACCCCCTCAAATGTATCTACCATTCTGCTGTCCGTACCCTCTTTCTCCTTACCTCCCGTGACTCATCTCTACTTCCCTCTCTTCCTTTGGCTGGCTTCCATTTCACTCCCAACTTAAATTTCACTTTCTCTGCCTTGTCTTCAAATCTCTCCATGGTCTTGCTCCCCCTGATCTCTCCCCCCTCTTTCTGCTCTCCCTCCCGTTCCCTTCGTTCAGCTGACCATTTCCTTCTCACTGTACCTCTGTCCCCTTGTGCCACCTCCGGTTTCTGCTCCTTCCAACTCCTAGCCCCCCTGCACTGGAACTCCCTATCTCTCGCAATCCGCTCTACTCATAACGTCTCATCATTCCACACCTCCCTTAAATCTCTCCTTCTCCATTCTCCTCCTTGAAACCCCTTCCCCTTCCTGCTTCCCATCCCTCCTTTATCTTTCCACTTGAATATCTCCCTCCCCTACCTCCCCACTCTCACCTTTTCCTCTTCCCTCCTCCTCCTCCTCCTCACCCCCCCTCCCACACAGTCTTACTCCACTACTCTCCCCATTTCCTTCAGTTAATTGCTCTCTTACTGTTTTGTTGATTGATTCATATTGTAATTTGCTTCTACCGGTATATTGTTTATGTTTCATGTATTAAGTTGTTCCATTGTGCAGCGCTTTGGTGTAAAGCGCTATATAAACAAATAAATACAAATACAATAATCATAGCAATAAACCTACCTTCAAGACGGAATGGTCGCAGCCGGTCTGGACATCCACACTCAGGACCAGTGATGCAACTAGGTACATCCACAGAGCCCCTGCTGAAGGAAAACAGGACGCAGAGCCCATTTTTACATCAATACAGGTGAGCTTGCATGGGCAAACTCTTGCGCACTACCTTTTGGCACAAAAGAGGGGAGGGGAATCACAGCACCACCACGTTATTCTCATCGCCTCATCTTCCCTCAGGAACAGTACCAACACCCCGGGCCCTCGATACTGCTGCAGTTGGGGGAGAGAAGCGATCCAAGGGAGTAAACTCCTGGGAGGGCTCCAACCGTGCCCCAACGTCCCCGCAGAGACCAGGTGAGAGTAACAGAGGCATGGTATCACAAGTATGGCACTGACACAATAGGTACAATTTGTAAAACCTCCATTGAAGTTTCTGGAGTTGAAAATACTCCTACTTTTCCCTATAACTAAGATGGGAGTAGTCTCGACTATCAAACGATAAACAAAACAGTCCTAGTGGAGTCCGTCAATTCAAGATGGCCTATGCTAACGCCTGCCCGATCTCTTGTACAAAAATTGTATAAAAGAGAAATGTATGTAAAGGAAAAATCAGTGTTCAAAATAATAAATGTAGCTCAATCAGCTATCCTCCCCACGTTACACCAGACAGAGTAAGGCGGTCCCTGTAGGCAGGATGACAAGACACTGGCTCAGGTTTTCAACATAATAAACAGTTCCAAAACGTGGATTGAGGCCCTCCTGGCCCTCCATGCCAAAGTCTCCGTTTCCAGACTTCCAAATAAGGTTCCAACAAAAAGTTCATGTAGTCCCACCTCTGTCAGGCTCAGGTCTCTTCAAAACACAGGTCACGTGGATCCCCCTCTGTTGGGCTCAGACCCATTACAACAAAGTTCACATAGGTCCCCCTCTGTCGGGCTCACACCTCCCACAACAAAGTTGATGTAGGTCACTCTCTGTCGGGTTCAGACCTTTCACAACACAGTTCAAAAAGACTTGCCAAGGGGGCTCCCTTCCCCAACTTATTACACTTCGGGTCTCCCTCAGTCGGGCTCAGACCACTTCCAGATGTCAAAGACTTTTGAATGTGCGTGGCTTTCTTTACAGACCTCCGCAGGACCACTTCGACTAAACGTTCAAGATTCAACTTTCACTCTCCCCTTCTCTAGGAGTTAATTTGGCTTCTTCTCTTTTGCAGTTTATTCGCTTTATTACAAACAATGCACCTTTTATTGAGACGTTCGAGTGGGCTACTTCCTTTCGCTGGACCACTGCGTTACTCAGTATCGCCGATTTCACAGGTGTCCTTACTTCAAAGTTCATTCACTGGTCTGCCTTTCTTCGCATCTCATCCAGATGCGTGCATCCTTCACTTGCGATAGAATGTTGCCACTTCAATCATTAACACACACCAGTCTCTCAGGTCACTTGCCAATTCAACTGGCTGTGTGCGTTTCTCGGTTTTACGATTTCCAATTCACAAGTCAAGGTTGGTACCACAGGCTTGGCCTCGCCTCCTCAACTCTGCCGATCACCGGAGAGGTTTACTGGTGTCCTTGAAACACAATGCAGCCTTCTGATGTGGGATCTGGCCTTCTCCACTTGTCTTTCGTTGCCTGTCGGAGGCATCGACCTCCAGTAGGGAACTCTTGGGGTTTTCGACCCGCTGCTCTAATGCATTGGTTTGAAGCTCTGCTGAAGTAGGTTTGGCTTCGTCGTGGACGTGCTGCTCGTACTTGTGTTCTACCTTGCTCAGAGCATGTCTCTAGGTTCTGCCTTTTATCCGTGTGCAGAGAGCTAATTGGTATCAGGTGTATGCACTTAAAGTCAAGTGCTGATTTTGCCTGACCCGATTAGCGGGACATGTGCATTACGATGTATGAGGGATAGTCTTGTTACGCTCAGTCACCCTCTTCCTCAGCCCAGTGTTTGTGTAAAAAAATGGGGCAGGGAGTTTGGACCTCAGAGAACCCTAAAAAATAGGATGGGTTAGATTAACAAAAAAGGGGGAATACCTTGTCTCACCATTGGCTGCCTTACTCCCACTACCCAGGTGATTCTCCCGCACTGGTCCACCGACATGGTCTGGATCCAAAGGCGGTGGCCTTGCTCTGGCCACCTGAGAGAGAGATTCCTGGGGACTAGCCGGTGAAACACCCTCTGGTTTCTCACAGAAAGTAGTGATCATCAGGTTCATCACAACTATCATGGGAATCCCATCTGGACAGGGCACTCTTCAAGAATTAGCCTTCGATATTGCTTGATCAATATCGTTGCTATCGAAAATCAAGGACCAGCTTGAGTGTTCACAGGCATTGCCACATATTTGGAGACTGGTGAGATTGGAATATATCTTGGAGGAATGGATTTCCTTACAGCTTTTCCAATCGGGTTGGTTTGTACATTAGACTGAGAAAACACAGCACTATTAATGAGGTCCCAAAAACGATTGGACTGTTTGGACAAAAGAGTTTTCAAAATGTATTCTGCATTCTTTTGAAGCACAATAGTTTTGTGGTATTTTATCCTTGTTTCAGGATTGTTAGTTGAATTAACGGATCACTTGCATTGTTATATCAATCAGTGTATGCAGATATCTTTAAATTAACTTTAAATGGTGTCAGGGCTCTATGGGGTAACGGGTGGAATGAGATGTGACACCCATATGCACCCACTGCCTCTTGACGGGTTCTCAGCAGACCACTATTATTCCTAGTGTTAGTATTAACCCGCCCGGAAGATGGGACGACATTCACAGAAAACAAGAACCGTGTTACCACCTTTCCTGCATTACTATCCCTTAGCCCTGAGGTAACCCACACACAAGTTCCTTAGCCAGTGTGAAACGAAGGGCAGCATTGCTCCGGCCGATCCAATAGGTTCCCATATTGCAGTACGAAGTCAAAGTCTATGGAGGTCAAAACCCCTGTAGCCATAGTGAAAAGCCCCAGCATAGCAGAATAAGGATTCGGAAAAATGATGCTGTCTGGGGGAAAACCAGACGGGCCCAACTAGGAAAGAACACAACCCCAAAACCTAGGGAAACACTATTACTGGCCATATTAACATACAAGGGTTGCAAGGGTGGAAGGAAACTAGCCCCAGCAGCGGACAGTCCAGGCGCAAACAGGGAGGAGCACTATGACACTGAAGAGTGGTTAACAAAAAGGTAGCATGCAGGTGGTCACGGTGGACTGGCAAAAAGGGATAAAGCATGTAAGCAGAGCCAAGAGATTAACCTGTGAGCAGCAAATATTTGGCGCAAATCGAAGTAGCAAGGGAGTCAGCGGAAGGAGCACAAGGGAAAGTGAGAGGGAGCAAGAACAAAAGGCAAATACAAACTCTGCTTGGAAAAATCTAGGAACAAAATCACGCCAAGAATAGAGATCACCAACAAATGTTGCCAAACACCTTTTTCAGGTCACAAACAGATACAAGTCCAAAATGGATGCTACCCCAGAAGTGCTTTACTACTTCTGGTGTAGTCTTGGAAAACAGGGTGGCCATCTTGGACTAGGAACCTTAACTATAAAATCTAACAGTTACTACATCCTGTCTCCCACTGCCCATTACCTATACATTTTCCAATCTCTAATTCCATTCGTTGTGCTTTTAATCCTGACAGTATCCACACCTTTAGGTCTTCCATCATGTTAAAGTTTATTCAGAAATTCTCTATAAAATCTGCGAAGAAGCTTCAGGGCATGAACAAAATTTGCTGGATCCCATAATCTTTCTTCGGGACTAAAGTCTTTCCAATATATAAGGCACCCCTATTAATTACTGAGTCCAGCATTTTCTGAACCTCAACCTCAGAGTTACCTTCAATAAGTATTGGTGCAGATCCCATCTGTTCTCTATAGCTTGGCTTCCGCAAAGAAACATGGAGAACTGTATGGCTAGGCCAGTTTTCTGGTAATTTATACTCCATAGATACTATACTTATTCCCCTTATAATGGCAAATGGTCCCACAAATGTAATGCACATATTTTGCTAAATCCTGGAAAATACACATATTTTGTGGAAAGCCACACCTTTTGCACTGCATAGTTTTGTGTGGCTTTCTTCTTTTCCTGTATGAAAAGTTATTGTAATCCCTCTTTGATTACCTTACATGTTGTATCTCCTTAATACTCTCTTGGGATTCACGATCAAGCCCTTGCCTGGATTGAACCCTACCTTGCACCTCGCCAATTCTGCCATTAAATATTGGATGGCTTTGCACTCTGATGTTAAACGCTACCAGAACAGAGGCGCTCTTCTTTCCTTCCAAAAGCTCTCTCTCATCTCTTCCACTGCCTATCCAGTACCCAGCTGACACTCTTCCCCTACTCTTCTTCAGCTAGAAACCTCAGCGTCATCTATGACCCATCTCACACTTTCTCTACTTTCATCTCCAAAACTGGAACAGCAGCTCGCCTCAACCTCCTAAACATTAGGAAAATCAGGCAACTCCATCCTTTCAACACCGCCAAACATCTCTTAACTACTCTTGTCTTCTCTAAACGGGACTAGTGTGATAGCATCCTCTTTGGTCTCCCCAACTATGCTTTCTTTCCTCTCGACAAGATCATTAACTTTACTAACAGGACTCTCTTTGAACTCCCTCACTTCACTCCTACTTCCTCGTACTGTAATCAGGCCGGATGGCCGATGATGATGCAAACCAGGGCAAGATTTTAAAGTGTTCTCTTGCTTCACAAATCTATCCACGGTAAGGCACCACTGTATCTAGCCTCCCTCTATCCAACTCTACAACCCTTCTCGTAATCTTTGCTCGGCCTCCTCGACTAACCTTGCGCTTCCTCACGCTTACAATCTTTCTCTCTTCTTGCTCCATTTGCATGGACTTCTCGTCCCCCGAACATCTGGGAAACAGTCCACACAGATTTGTTCAAAGCCAAACTAAAAGCCTACCTCATTGCCTCCGAGTTACCCTCTTAACCTACCTTTCATCTGCCTGCTACCTAACATTTTTCCCTCGCCTCTACCCTGCCTCTGTCCATCACTTCCTCTGCTTCCACTTCACCCATCATGGTCACATCCCTAGCACAGCTGACCGTACCGCCTACGTGCACTTAAACATTTCCAATGTTGGTTGTCCTTCATCTAGGAATGCCCACTTATGGATTGTCCCCGGTGTCTGTTCATTTACTCCCCTCCGCAATCAGCTCAGAATGTCCCTCAAACTCACCCCATTGCAAGAAGCTCACTGCTTCCCGTCAAATCTGATTTCTTATCTATTTTATGTTCTTTATGATCAAAAGAGCATTGTTCTTCCTGTATATAAATAGATAAATAAGCAAATAAATATCTCATGAAATGTTTCCTTAATTATTTGTGACTACTTGTTAGCAACTGTTACCTCTGGGGCCTTCACAATACTTGGTAACATACGTGGGTGATACCTGCCTGAGGAAACAAAGTGAAAACCCTGCCAAGCTATGCACTAGGTAAGTATGCAAACTGCACTAGGGGAAAGCACTTGGGCAAGTCATTTTGAAACTATGTGACAAAACACCAGAAACCCTGCTCAAATGACAGTCTTTTCAGTCTGCTCATCTAATTGGGGAAAACTCACTAGAGATCTTTAAGGCTTTGCATATGGCAGCCCAAAACTTTGAAATGAACAGAGACTCTTAACCTGTTACAATGGCCTGATGTAAACCTATAATTTATTGAACAAAGGTCCTTGCTAATACTGGGGCAGTTGGTAGCATTTTAAGCCTAATCAAATAAATGTGAAATCTTAGTTAGTGTGTCCACTAACCCCAGGACTGTTGTAAAGTCTTCCAACTCTGGCGATTCCACCACAAAGTCCATAGAGAGCTTCTTGCAGGGTCTGCGAGTGCTGATAATGGGCACAATTCCCCTGCAGGTGCACCTTTCATACATTTTTCTCTGGCACACACTGTGTCCAACTTTACCTAATTCACCACTTGTTTCATTCCTGGCCACCAAAATAAAACATCACATCAATTACAAGGTTCTTCTAATTCCTGGATGCCCAGCCCATGGTTTATTATGGCAATATGCTAATGCTAACCCCTTTCATTGTGGACCTGGAAGAAAAGCTGCCTTTTCATATATTAATGCAATGTAAGTTGTCTTGCATAGCGCCCCTTCTGCCACTGCTGGTAGCCTCACTGAGCATGGCTTTGTAAGAAAAAAGGGGAGCGCGGCTCATTAGTAGGCTAGTGGGGGAGGCAGATGCAAAACCTCTGGATGCAGTTCAGAAGTACACAGTACCTGGGTGGCCGTTTGCTTTCCATGGGTTTGGCAGAGAAACTTGAAAGTATGCTATCCATAGGGAAGAGCCAAAGATCTGATAGACTACCTTGTTTTCAGTCTGGTTAGCTGCTGATGTGAGACTGTGCAATAGGGGTAAAGAGGAGAGCTTAGTCGTAGCTCGGGTAGTGATGATGTGCTAATGGTTAGGCCTTTGGTGGCTGTCTGTTGGAGCTGCGTTTATAGTGTAAAGTGGTAGAAGATCGTCAAGGGGTGTTGGTTAGTCAAGGGAAGGAGAGGAGTAGGCTTCACAAGGCAAAACAAACTGCAACCCTAGCCCATGCCATTTGCCGATAGATCCCCACTATATAGCTCCCACTGCCACCTGTCAATCTCCCTATTTGTCTTTCTCTCTCAGTTTGAAAAATATACTTTGGCTACCATGAGAAACATAACAAGCATCTGCGAGCTGGCAGATGAGGGAAAGGGGCAGTCTGAAAAGTGAGACATTACCATGAGCTACCTGCTAAGGATTATGGGAGGCAAGCACCTTTGGCTCAGAAGAAGGGCTTCTTGAAATTTAAGGACAGCAGTCACCCATTCACTTTACTTTGTATGTTGACTGTCATGCTGAGAGATGTCTCAAACCTCTCTCTAACACGCTCAGGTGCTATGCTCAGTGGCCTGCTGAGACTTTTGCCCATCAAGGGATAGCAAGGCGTATGTCAAGTGTTTGTCAGGGTCAGGGCAGAGGCCAGAATCCATATTTCTTTTGCCTAGAGGTCTACCCTGCTATCTCCCACAGGCAGCCAACTCATTTGACGAAGTCCAAAATGAAATTCCACCCAGCTGCCCTGCGCCCCATCAAAAGGCCACAACACGGCAGGTTTTGAAGCAGCACTAGGCCTTTGATTTCGGACTGATGCTGTAACCCTGCAGGGAGTTATTCAGGATGAAACAAGGAGCAGAAAATATAGAAGGTGGCGTTTGGATTCCTCAAAACGTGCAGCAACCTGACCTATAAAGGAAAGGGGGTCGGGTGCGGCAGCTGCAGGATGGTGAAGAGCAGTGTGTGTTGGTAGTGACAAACAGGAGATTTGGGTGGGGAGATCGGATGGAATTTCCAATCACACTACAATCTTGAGTTTGCAGTCCCTCTGGCCCTTTGCTAATTAAGGTTTTCAGGGGTTTTCATTACAAAGCCGTTTGCATAACAGAACACACCATCAATGCATATCCAGTTTCTGGCTTCTTCGGCAACCACTAGGCTAATGCTTTCATGTATAATACCTTCTCAATAATTGTAGCCACCTTTTCCTTCTCTACATTTCTTACCACCAAGATCCTGGCACATTCCGATAAAATATTCGGCCCCAAAGCCTTATACTGGTCTTCTGCTGAGTGGCCTTTGAGTGCTGTTGGGCTGTGGGTTTCGACCCGGAAGATACAAGACTTGTAAGTCTTACGAAAGCTTCAATATTCATTGTAAGCGGATTTATTATTATTTTATACTGGTTTTCTGTTTCCATACTGTGGACTCAGCCCCTGAGTGCGGTAACAAGCTAGAAGGAACCGTGCGCGCACGTATCTGCTGAGTGCCATTCGAGTGCAGTCGGGCTGTGGGACTCTACCCAGAGCATACAAGACTTGCAGTCTTACGAAAAGCTTCAATATTAATTGTGTGAGTTTCACATGGACATAACGTACAGCAGTGTATTTAAATGCACAGCACGCTATTTCTTCAATATATTTTCTCTTTGCCTTCTAGAAGCGGATTTCTTATTTTATACTGGTTTTCTGTTTCCATACTGTGGCATTGCCCCCTGAACAAGCTAAAAGGAACTGTGCGCGTGCACCTGCTGAGTGCCATTCGAGTGTTGTTGGGCTGTGGGACTTTATCTGGAGGACTCAAGACTTGCAAGACTTACGAAAGCTTCAATATTAATTGTGTGAGTGCCACATGGACATAACGTGCAGCAGTGTATTTAACTGCTTGGCCTGCTAGTTTTTCAATATATTTTCTGTTTGCCTTCTAGAAGCGGATTTATTATTTTGTACTGGTTTTCTGTTTCCATACTTTGGCATTGCCCCCTGAACGTTGTAACAAGCTAAAAGGAACCATGCACGCACAAACCTGCTGATTGCACTTCTAGTTCTTTTGGGGTGTTGGGGCATTGGTAGTGTTGAGGTTGACAACTATCTATTGGTTTTGGTACATATTTTTTCCTATTTTTAGGCTATGTAGTTTCTTTTGTTTTATTGCCCGACAGTGAAACTGTATTTCCTAATATTGAGTTTACTAATTCAGACTGCTTTGTGACTCCTTTTTACAGCAATGCCAGATGTCAGTAGTAAATATAGATTGTGCAGCTCCATATAAAAGGCCTGTAAGCGCAATATAAACACGACTGCAGCTAATACTGTGATTACAAACAAAAAACAAAGGGGTAAAATGGATGATAACTTGCAATCAATTGGAGCCGCCATTGGTGTGATAGCGGCAGTTTGGGATAAAGAGGTGAACCTTATTTGTCCCAAGATAAGATAACTACCTACCTCAAGCCAGCGAACACTCCAATTTTAGGAAATAATGAACACATTGTTTGTAAAGCGGTGATACATGTGGTTGGAAAAGAACAAATAGACAGTGCAGCTGTGAAACATGAGGTTGGAACTGAAGTGACATTCCTTTCGAGGGTGTCCCAATCGATAGTAACTCACTATTGAACCTGGTACTTAAGAGTGCCTAGACTGAGAATGGCGTGAATGTTGTCCATAATCAGTCACTAGTTTCCCCATTGTCCCAAATACTCCCAACTAATTTAGAAAGATCTCCTGATTTGGCTGATATAGCTCACCTATTGGCGATGACTCATTTTCCTCAACTGACATCTCAGAAGATGAGGACATTGAGTCCATTGAATTTCTAAAGGCACTCGTTACCCTCTGCAATTCATTGCAGAGAGAACAACAACCTCTGAAAGTGGGTGTTGGAAAGCTGGTGGATGTGGTATTATATATGTCGACACAACTTGATACAGTAACATCTGGAGTAGAAAGTAGTGATGTAGTTTGTCCTGATGTATCAATAGTAGCTGATGTACCGAGAACTGACCATAATGGCGATGAAAATAAAATAAGAGCAGCGGATATGCCCTATAAGAATACACTTGTAAATAAAGATACACCCATTGTAAAATTGAACAGTGACAAACTACTAGTTAGAACCACAAAGAAACAAGTGTCTACTAAACATAAAGCAAAGCTGCCTAAGAAAAAGAATAATTCAAGAAATACATTATCATTGTAAGAAGCAGTTCCAGCCAGATTTAAATGCATTTAGCTGGATGATCATTACACCATAGTAGTAGAAACTCAGCAAAATGCAAAGAGATGTAAGGTGAGAAGAATGAAAAACATTGAAGACACTTAACAAGGGACTATTAATAAATGGTGAAAACCAAGATAGTGGAACAAGCGATACCAAATAAAGGTGTATCTATCTCTATTGAAGAGGGTATATTTGATACTGATACTGTATCTTTCGAAGCAGTCAAGGATACAGCTGAAGACAACAAAGGCTACAATATTGCACGGACCAGTAAAAATTATATTCCAAAGGTACTTGGAATAGGTGACATTCTAAGCTCAGCCAGAAGCAGGGTTACAAAAATTAAAATCTTGGACGACTATGCATATATATATATAGCCCTTTTTTAACAGGAATAATGTAATTAAATTACAACGAAGGTGATCACATTGGTGGAGATTCCCCAAACATCAAGGAAAACAAATTGGTCTAGAATACATCTGGTTTCTCCAATCATTTTGGAACTTATATTCTCCAACACCAGTATATTTAGTGAGATAGGATATACATTCATAAACGTTGAAGATAAACAGAAGAAATCTGTAATAAGTAAGAAACACAACAAAACTAAAGTTAGAGAAAAAAAGATGGGGTTTGACAATGATAATTTATTGAAGAGGATTATCGTTGGTCTAAACACGAATATGTAGAACAGTAACCAACATTAGGGTATAGGTGTACAGCCAGGTGTACAGGTGGACTGTGAGGAAATTGATTGACAAGATCAGAGGAATGTGGTTAAACTATTGATACTCTCATGGAACACTAGAGGATGCCACTGATTTGTCTCAAAGCCGATGGGTATAGCACAGATTCTTGATGGCGATATATTCTTACTTCAAGAGACGTGTATGCTAAATGAGTTTGTATTGGATGGCTATACTGTGCTATATAGGAGGGCCTTAAAAATTAAAAAGGTAGGCCGTTTGTGGGTTTGCTAATGGGAGCTAAGAACCATTTGTTCCTTGTTGAGTTCTGTCCCACACATAAATGTAAATATATATTAGCAGCTACATTGTCCATTGGTGCTAAGACTGACGAGAAAAGTATTCTTATACTTTATGTTCACAACTCCCCCAATAATATATATAGAGCGGAAATTCTACAAGAATTGGAGAAATTATTGGACAGTTAAAGAAATTTAAATCCTGCGGGCTTATTTTGATTGATGGGAGACTTGAATTACAAGAGATTCAAGAATAAGTTGAGTATGAAATTGAAGACCAATGTATTTATACTGAATAAATATGGTGCTAAGATTGTATTGCCATGTGCGGAAGATACCAACGAAATGGATCCTTGATTAAATGTTATCAACATAAATTGCCTTAATCAACTGTATGTGAATGATCAAACAGATAAACCATCACATTACACTTGGTTCTGTGGAAATAAATTCCCTTGGATCAATTATATATTTTTTTCAAATTCATTAGTGGACAGCTTAGGCCAGTTGAGTCTTACACCAACACTGATTAGTGATCATGTGGTACAGAAATGTGAACTTACTGTCCCGACTAATATGAAAGACTTTGGGCCTCATTACGAGGCTGCCGCCGGTATATTTTTTTTCCGGCACCCAGGAATGGGCAATTACCGGGTCATTACGACCTTGGCGGACTCAGTAATTGTGCATTCCTGGGCGCCGGAAAATATTCTTCCCCATTTCTTATTTGAGCCCCATGGTGCTCTATGGGAATGGGGAAGCCGGATGCACCGGCACAGTTATGAACAGTGCCGGTGCATCCAACATGCTCTGCTCGCAGGTGCCGGTACGGCCGCCAGGCCAGTCTTGGCAGCCGCAATGGCACCCACTTGTAGTTTGCCGGTCCAGGAACTACGGTACCGTCATGTTTACCGGTACTGTAGTTCCCGTACCGGCAAACTAATAATGAGGCCCTATGTTTGGGACTCTCTGTCTAAATAGACCTGGTAATTCTATGCATTGGTCTATTAATAATAAAGACAGATTTGCTTGCTACTTTGAGGATCTAGTCTCAAAAATTGTTAAAAATAGCTGTTTTGACCCAAGATCCTTTGAAAAAATGTCTATGGCTGCTAAACTACATATAGTAGTAACAGGATCCAGGAGTAACACGGCTAAAATGATGTATAAACCAAAGACATTTGATACTGATGTTGCTAAGGGAAAAAAAGACACTATAAGGAAATAAATGGAGTTAAACATCATTATAGCAATGAATATGACAAAAAGAGCATAACGGGCTATAAAAATGTATGACGACATAAAGCCTCTGAACATTCTAATAGATGGCTGATACTCAAAAATATGTTAAAACACTGACGTGCATAAATTCTGGTATTTATACAATATGCATAATAAGGAAAATATTGGAAGAGGTAAAGATATTAACCCTAGAAAAGAACTAGATTGGATTAAATATATCAAACAGATATATGATAGCTTCTTGCCATTTATTACTACTACCTATACAGGGTGTGTAAGCAGCGAGAGCATTAATATGATTTTTAACAGTGCTGACATAGAAGCACTAATCATTAAAACTAAACCTTTGCGCGCTCCTGGACCTGGCGGAATACCAAATTTAATATACAGGAGATATCCTGTATAATAGACAAATATATTTACTCAAATATTCACTACAATTTGTATGATGGATTCATCCCGGTCAGCTGGCAGGTAAGGAACAAGTTACTTACCTGTAACTGTTGTTCTCCAGCATGGGTCTGGCATGGATTCACATGCTCATGAATATTCCCCGTCGTCAGGCTGGGAATCCTCGATAAAGAAAAAACCAGTATCAGTTTCGTTTCTGATCTGTCTTTCGTAGTAATAACCAATCACTGGTCTCTGCGTCATACTGACCACAGCCAATGACTGCCCTCTACCTAAGCACCGCCTCTGGCAGCCATCTTCAGATTTGGAAGCACGTGAAGTGGCAGTATGACCAAGTGAAGAGCCGCAGAGGGGTAGGCGGGAGGGTTCGCATGTGAATCCATGCCAGACCCATGCTGGAGAACAACAGTTACAGGTAAGTAACTTGTTCCTTCTCCAGCATGGGGTCTGGCATGGATTCACATGCTCATGAATAAAGAATACATAGCAGTACACACATGCACAACCACGGGAGGTGGCAAAGGCTCAACATTAAGCATTGCATCAAACTCAACATTAAGCATCTTACCTCCTCACCAGGCTCACCTCAGGCGAACAGGTTGCGCAGCACTGCTTGGCCGACCCTGGACTCCTCCCTGGAATCCCGATCGACGCAGTAGACCTTCGTGAAGGTGTGCGTCGACCTCCACGTAGCAGCCCTGCATATGTCCAGCAGGGGCACACCAGAAAGGAACGCCGTGGTAGCTGCGATCGCTCTGATGGAATGGGCTCTCGGATGGCCAGGCAGCGGTCGGTTTGCCAACCGATGACAGTACATGATACAGCCGGAGAGCCGTCTGGAAATGGAAGCCTTCGAGAGAGCCTTCCCCTGATTAACAGGTCCAAAGTTCACAAAGAGTTGTGACGTCTTCCGAAAACACTTTGTGCGGTCCACGTAGAACTTCAGCGCTCTAGCCACATCCAGCGAGTGCAAAGTCCTCTCAGCCGGCGACGAAGGCGACGGGAAGAATACAGGCAACACCAAGGGTTCGTTGAGATGGAAGTCCGACGGTACCTTGGGCATGAAGGAGGGGTGCGTCCTGAGCACTACCCTCCTGTCGTGAAAAGTCAAGTACGGGGCCTGGAAAGGAAAGGGCCTGGATCTCTCCCACCCGTCGTGCGGAGGTGATGGCCACAAGAAACGCTGTTTTCCACGACAGAAACTTCAACGGGGCCGAGTGCAGAGGCTCGAACGGAGGTCCCATGAGCTTGGTCAGCACCACGTTGAGCTCCCACGCCGGGGCCGGAGCCTTCACCGGCGGGAACGATCTGAACAGTCCCTTCATGAACTCTTTCACCAGATGATGAGACCACAAGGACGTCCGCCCCGTGGTTCTGGTGTATCGGGAGATCGCAGCAAGATGAATCTTGATGGACGCGTGTGCCAGTCCAGCTTTGGCCAGCGTCAGCAGGTACGGCAGTACTTGGGGAGCCGTAATCCATAGAGGGTTAATCTTCTGTGCGTGGCACCAGACAGAGAACCTCTTCCATTTGTGTCCGTAGCATTTAAGAGTCGAGGACGCCCTGGCCTGTGCAAGAACCTCTCTGCAGTCAGCCGGTATATCGTACCCTCCAAACTCTAGCGCTGCAGGAGCCAAGCCTGCAGGTTCAGCGACACCGGGTCGTGGTGGAAGATGGCGCCTCCTTCTCTGGAGAGAAGATCCGCGTCCGCCGACAGCTTGATGGGGGGACGTTGACAAGTCCAGAAGGTCCGGGAACCAGATCTGCCTCGGCCACGCAGGTGCGACGAGGATCATCCTGCACTGTGACCTCTTGAGCTGGTTGACGAGCCGGATTAGCAGTGGCAAAGGAGGGAACGCGTAGAGGAACAGGCCATCCCAGGGGAACGAGAAAGCATCGCCCATGCTCCTCGCCTGGGGAAACCTGCTGGCGAACCTCCGGCACTTGGAGTTCGTCGCCGTCGCGAACAGGTCGATCTGGGGTGTGCCCCACCGTCGGAAGAGGCGATCCACTAGATCCTGCCGTAGTTCCCACTCGTGGCACGAGCGCAGCTCCCTGCTGAGTGAGTCGGCGATGGTGTTTTTTATCCCTGCCAGATGAAACGGCACCAGAAACATCCCTTGGGCGACTGCCCAATGCCACAGGTCCTGCGCCTCCTTGGACAGTGCTGGGGACCTGGTTCCGCCCTGTTTCCTGATGTAAAACATGGTGGTGGTGTTGTCGGTGAAGATCCTCACCACCTTGCCCTTGAGGGACGGAAGGAAGGACCTGAGGGCCCAAAACACTGCACGGAGCTCCAGGACGTTGATATGTAGGGATTTCTCCGTCGGGAGCCAAAGGCCTCTTGCGTGCAGATTTTCGGTGTGCGCTCCCCACCCTTCCAGGGAGGCATCCGTGGTCACTGTCTCCTGGTGGGCTGGGGTCTGGAAGTCCATGCCCGCCGTCAGATGCGCGCGGGTGCCCCACCACCGGATCGCTCGTCGGAAACTCTCGTCGAGTGTGATCCTTTCCTCGAAGCTGCCCGTCGTTTGGATCCAGCGCGCGTCCAGGAACTCCTGCAACGGGCGCATCCGGAGCCTGCACATGGGAATGAGATAGATGCAAGAAGACATCATTCCGAGGAGGGACTTGATGGACCTCACCTTGGCCGCGTCGGCCGCCAACATCCGCTGCACCTTGCCCAGGATGGTCCTGGTCCTCTCCTCCGACGGGGAGGCCAGAAGGGACACTGTGTTGAGCCTCGCTCCCAGAAACAGATCATCTTGCGCGGGCACCAGGTGGGATTTGGCGTAGTTCACGGAGAATCCCAAGTCCGTGAGAAGTTGGACGGTCCTTGCCGTGTGAACCACGGCGAGCTCCCTTGTCTTGGCTCGGATGAGCCAGTCGTCCAGGTAGGGGAATTTTCGGTGCCCCTTTAGGATGGGAATATGGAAGTAGGCATCCTCCAAATCCAACGACGACAGGAAGTCTCCTTCCTCCAGCTGACCCAGGACGTGCTGGAGGGTGACCATCCGGAACTTTTGCGCCTTGATGAACTTGTTCAGACGTCGCAGGTCCAGGATGGGGCGCCATCCCCCCGTCTTCTTCTTCACGAGGAAGTATCTCGAGTAAACTCCGGAGCCCCGAAGCCTCTTTGGGATGAGTTCGATGGCGCCCTTCCTGAGCATCGCCTTTACCTCCAGGAGAAGTTGAGGGATGTGAAGTTCTTTCCTGGCCACGGGGGGGACGCGCGGACACTTTCTTTGAAACTCGAGCGCATGGCCCCGGGCCAAGGCGTCCAGCACCCAACGGTCGGTGGAGATGGACTCCCACACGCTGACGAAGCTCGCCAGCCGTCCTCCCACCGGGGTGCTTCGGTGGGGGCCCGACCCCACGGCCGGTTCAATCCTGCTTCGACGAGGCTTTGCCGCCTTGACCTCCTTGGCGACGACGGCGGGGTCCGCCAGACTTGCCTCGTCCTCTGTAGGCCTCCTGAGACGACGAGCGGGCCGCTTGACGGTAGGAGGAGAAACCGCCGCCGGAACCTTTGGAGGCGCCCTTGCCTTCGCTGCTCCGAAAGGGCGTCCGTCGTTGTTGCAGAACTCCAAGGGCCCGGGCCGTCTCGGTGTCCGCTTTAATGGCCTGAAGGGAATCGTCCACTGTTTTCCCAAACAGGTTGTTCCCATCGAAGGGCATGTCCAGGACTCTGGTCTGAAAGTCTTGACGGAAGTCCGTAGCCTTGAGCCATCCACGCCGCCTAAGGCAAACGCCGTTGCCCAACTGGCGGAACCCAGTGTCGGCGATGTCCGTCGCAACGGTAATGGCGTGGTCCGAAGCCACCTCACCTTCCTGCAGGATCTCCAGGGCCTCAGCCCTCTTGTCGTCCGGCAAGAAGTCCAGCAGGGGAGCCAGTTTGTACCAGAGCTCCCTGTCGTATCGGGCCACGATAGCCAAGGCGTTGGCAGCTTTAATCGTCGTCGCTGCAGACGAGATGACTCTGCGTCCCATAGCGTCCAATTTCTTTCCCTCGCCGTCCGGTGGGGAAGTCGATGTGGAGGCCGCACCCCTCCCCCGCTTTTTTCCTGGCCGCCGCGGAGACGACGGAGTCCGGGGTAGGCTGCGCCCGGAGGCACAGGGGGGCCGTGTCCGGGACCCGGTACTTTTTCTCGTACCGGTCTCTTCTAGCTGGCGTCATGGAAGGGTTCTTGAGGAGGGTGAGGCCCTCATCCCAAATGTCGTCCAATAGAGGCACTGCGAGGACCGTCTTCCTCTTGGCCTCGCGCCGCTGATAAAGGAAACCTTCCTTCTTCTTCTCCTCAGGGCAGAGTTGGAAAAGCTCGGATGCCCTGGTGATCATGGAGTGGAACGATCCAATCCGTCGGGAGGAGAAGCCCTGGTGGGAGGCGACGACGGTACATCCTCGTCGTATACCTCGTCGTCCGTACCCGTCGCTGCCGTGTCAGTCCCCGTATCATCCCCTTGGGTGGACGGGGAGGAGGGCTGGAAGGGGCGCGACGGCTGAAAAGGAGGAGGAGGGTGGATCCTTCTTTTCTTGGTAGGGGGAACCCCAGAAGGTCCCGGTTCTGGGTCCCCCGACGGGAGAGGTTCCGTCGGCAACGGTAGTCTCGTCCTTATCTCTGAGCATAAGGACTGTATAGCCAACAAAATGGCCGCCGAGCTGTCTCGCGGCGCTGGCAGAGGGGAATCCGACGGGCGATCAGGGGCCCCGTCGGTACCCTCGACGATGTCGTTGTCACCTGCGTCGGGATCCATCCCGACGGGCCGGTCTTCTTCCACGCCGAGGCCGTGGCTTAAGACCTCGACCAGCTCCTCCTCTGAGGTTGAGGCCGAATCTACGACGACGCCCTGCCCCCCCTTTTTCTTCCCCACGGGGGATTTCACGGGGGTCCTATCGATGGGCACAAAAGAGGACTCCCTCCGAGGTGGCAGGGAGACTCTGAGCCCCGAGGTCGCCACCACTGGTGTAGCCTCCACAGGCTGAGCCAGGGCCGCCGCGACAGTTTCGATAGAGGGCTTGGCCGGATGGATTAAGGCCTTCACCACCTTAGGTGCGCTCACCGCCTTATCCTTGAGGGGGGGGACAGTGCCTCGCTCCCCCTCCGCCTTCGAGCTCGACCGGGGCCTCTCCAGGAGCCTTGCCGGGTGCTCGGCCTTCCTCTTAACGACCCAGAGCGTTGGCTCGTGGTTGATGGTTCCGGGGAGGGTGCGCCCAGCCTGGCGCCCGTAGAGCCCGACCGTTCGGCGCTCCCGGTGCCAGCGGACTCGCGGTGCTTGGCCTTATGTTGGACCCCCGTCGCCGGGGCGTCCTCAAAGGTCTTAGAAGACCGCTCGGATTTCTTCCTCTTCTTCTCGCCGGACGGGCTCTTTCCTTCCAGCCAGTTGGCGAGACGTTGATGGAGGTCCTTCATGGTCCGGTCCGACATGTTGCCGCAAAACGCACAGTCCTTCTCCACGTGCGTCCTGTCCTCATGTAGGCAGTAAAGGCAAAAAGAGTGTTCGTCCTCCTTGAAGACGTTCTGCAGCTGGCATCCAGGGCAGACCCTGAACAGCTTTCCGGGCGTCGAGCTTCCCTTCTCCTGGGCCATGACCGGGCCTGAGAAACTTCTGGAGTCCTCCAAAAGCGTAGCTCGACGAGATCTTCACCCTTGAGGGGCGCAGACGAATCCGACACGGGTCCCCGTTGATCGGATGGAGAGTCGGTGGAGCTTGAGGCTCTTTTGACCGAAAAAACGAAGTTTTTGAGAAAAAACGTGAAAAAAATTAGCACTAGCGCTCGAGAGCAATAGCACGAGGATCCCAACACATGAACGTGCGGTAAAAATCTGAAGATGGCTGCCAGAGGCGGTGCTTAGGTAGAGGGCAGTCATTGGCTGTGGTCAGTATGACGCAGAGACCAGTGATTGGTTATTACTACGAAAGACAGATCAGAAACGAAACTGATACTGGTTTTTTCTTTACCGAGGATTCCCAGCCTGACGACGGGGAATATTCATGAGCATGTGAATCCATGCCAGACCCCATGCTGGAGAACCATTTTAATATCCATATTTAAGAAAGGGTCCTGCAAAGATCCTCACAACTACAGATTGCTAGCCATGACTGATGCCTGCTTGAAAATATTTGCTCAAATCCTATTACAGGAGGTTGATGCTTGGATTAAAAAGAATAATATTTTATCCAAGCAGCAAACAGGTTTCCAAAGAGGTATGAGCACTCTGTATAATGTCTGGACATTGTTGTACTTGATGTGAGATAATATGAAAGAGGATGATTAATTGTATGTAAGTTTTATTGATTTTAAAAGGTGCCTTCGACACAGTTGTCTGACAATTATTGTGGAATAAGCTTGATAAATGGGGTCTTAGTAATGTGATATTACATTTTTTACAGGAATTCTATACAGACAAAGTGGCCCAGATAACACTAAACCTGAAGGGTACCCTAAGTGAAAGAATGGGGGCTAATATAGGCTTGAAACAGGGCTGTTCACTTGTCCCTACTCTCTTCAACTTGTATGTATTGGATATGGGGCAGACTTTGAGCGGATGTAGGAATGTCTCACCTAAAATAGGCGATGAACATCTATCCTGGCTTGCTTATGCGGACGATGCATTATTGTTGGCTAAATCCCAGATTGTTGTGCAACAAATTATGGACAAATTAGTTCTATATTCAAATGTTAACAGGCTTGTTATACATTTCCAAAAATCTAAGATTACGATGATTGGTCCAAAGACATTTAGGTGGTTAATAGACAACAATAGCATTGAAGGTGTTCATACCTATGTATATTTAGGTGTCTTTATTTCAGACACCCTGAAAATAGCTATGCATGAACAATACATGTAAGAGCTGAAGGTGGATATTCCTTGGAAGGCCTGGTTAAACTATGTAAATGTGTCTAATTCCTTGTTTGAGCTATGAGCTAGAAATGTTTACCGTCAGAGAAACATGCTGGTTGGAATAAACTGAGGGTAGGATTTGGAGAAGAGCATGGGGTGTTCCTGCCAATGCTCCTGTGACTGGTCTGGATTGCGAGTTGGGCTTACTTTCCTTAAAAATGCAAAACAAACCAGGTATGGGCATATTTTATGTATGCACGAGAAGCAAAATGGATTAGTAGAATTGTTTTTCTTTCAATTTTAAGAAGGTGGTTACTCACGGTGTTGATAATCAAGGAGAATGGAAGAAGGATGTGTTTTCATTTTTTGATGAAATTGGTTTTAATATTGATAATGAAACTAATGTAGCAGTGATGGAAACATAAATTAAAAAGAAAACTAAGATTTATGACATAGAAAGCATTAGAACCTATCCAGATATAAAAAATAAGAAAATTATATAACGCAAGCGTTTCCAGTTGATATACCCTGTGATTACATTATAAAATGCCAAAACATGAAAATATTAAGATTTATAATGTCAATAAGGTTGGAGCGTCTTACGACTTAATGCAGAACTGGTGCATGGAAAAAGATACCATACTCCCTATGTTTGTGTAGATTTGGCTAGGTGAAATTTAAACAAAAATATTAGTTAACGAACTGTGTTGAATTAAAGGAGCTTTATCAAAAGGGTTATCTACGATTGCGACATACATTGACACATGTTTATAATGATCAAATGTGGAGTATATTATTCGCCGGGAACTATACGCTATTGAATTATACAATGTATTATATTTGGCTTATGATATTGGAAAGTATTGATCAACTAGGTATGATTAATAATGATCACATCTGATAATGTGGTAGACCTTTGTTTTGTGATTCTACAACCATATTATATATTGTACTATCCCTACGGTCTGATTTTACTATGTATTTTATGATTTTAGGATGAATTATATTGGTGACAAATATTTTGTAATGTTTTTAGAGAGTAATGTGATGCATTTAAATGTTTACTATTATGTTTTTTGTGTGTTGTGTTAAAAGGTTTATGTAAAACTGGTCTTCTGTTTGTGGTGCTTTTGACAAGGCATCTTCCGTGCCAGGCCTGTTTCTTGGCCAATATCTAACCTCGTAGTGGTAGCTGGAGAAGAATAACATCCAACATGCATGCCTATGGTTGACACCTTTCATATTCCTCCTCAAAATCCCTACATTTGTATACCTTTCCACACTAACACAGGATCCATCGAAAGAGACAGGTAATATCGCCATTGCTCAAAAGTGACCTTGATGGCTTTGAGCTCTTGATCAAAGATGGGATCCTTCTGTTCCACGCTGCTAAATGTTCTTGAGAAAAGCCATCTGCTGGAATTCCTCTGAATCAACATCTCTGATAATACAGCTTCAGTAGCTGATTCTGAAGCATCAGTTTCCACAATGAATCTCTATGTTAATTTGCATGTTTCAAGATGGGAGCTGAAGTGAACTTCAACTTTCAGCTTCCTTCAACTTTCTGAAAGGCCCGTTCCAACCCCCAAATGTTTCCCTTTTTGTCAACTTAATAATGGGGCTTACTATTGCTGAAAATGGTTATGATGATTCGCTTATAAAAATGAGAAAATCCGCAGCACATTTGCACCTCCTTCACTGTTTTAAGTAATAGCCATTTTAGTGTGGCCTCGATTTTAGATTTATACATAGAAATATCTATAGCTGAGCTATGAAACCCTAAGAAAAACACAGCATCCTTTTGAGAGAGAGATATTTCCAATTCACAAAGAATCAATGCTAGTAAGGACTTCTCAGACATGTAGAAGGATAAGGAGAATATTAAAATATCATCCAAACAGACTATTACAAATGCACCCAACAAGTAACAAAAAATATCATTACCAAGATGTTAAAAGCTTGCCAGAGCATTGGATAAACCAAACTGCATCACTAGAAATTCAAAATGCCTTTATCTATTGTTGAAAGTCATTATCCGCCCTCTTTTATGTCAGCCTGTTGCATGATCATCAATGATCAATTTTGTTTCTTCCTTTCTATATGCTGATTCCAAGGGCCTTCTTGACAGCACATTGCATCAAATACAATAATCAGTTGTCCCCAGTCCAACCGAGGATTGTGCTTTCTGAGCTATTATGTGCCCAGAATTAAGGGGAACCCAATTAACTTATTAAATAGAATTCAATTGTTTAATGTGACCACTTCCAGTGACCATTATTATCTCATCTGTTTCCCAGACCATATCCCATGAGGTTATTTCAGACCCGGCTACTGTCCTCATAGGCTCTGGCACCCCTTTACTTTGGGTAGGAATCTTGTGTAGCCTAGTGAAAGCTTGATCCATAAACTCTGCCTGGTGCCCCTGGGTCTAACATGACTACCACAGCTAGCAGGCCTAGCTCCAGGGAGTTGAAGCCTTCTAAAAAGAAGTCTCTGATTGTGAACGGATACCAAATGTATTTTCCTGGGCCCTTACTCAACCATGTTCCGTATAGTTGGGCCCAGACACTTTCAGGAACTTGGGGCACTTATGGACCTAGTGGTCATTTTGAGCGCAATACAAAGATTTTCCTTTCCATGTCTTTCTTTCTCAGCCACACTCAAGAGACCTTCTCACATTTTCTACTTGCATCAGTTTTACCTAGTCTTCATGTGCAGCAGCTGCCTGATTAGGTCCTAATTTTAGCCGTGACCAAAATGTATTTTTATCTCTTTTGTTTGACTGCAACTGCTGTCCAATTTGTAAGGTAGGAGTAATCAAATGTTTGCTGATTGATCGTGGGTTTATTTACAACAAAGGCTAAGGAGTCTCTGATCTTCTCTCTGAGACCAGCATGAGCGGCTGCTGCTGTGGGCTCATCTGTCCGTAGAGCAGATGAGAATGATTGCTGCAACCACATCGGACACATTTCTCCAGACCTTTGTTTTAAATGCAATAATTCCACGTGCGCTGCTCGTTTCTGTAATTTATGTTCAAACATTGCTGAGAATTTGACTAAATACTCATCATAATCCAGGGTCTTTGTTCAAAAGTAGGTGGTTTTCCCACACCAGAGTCTAAACATACCCTTGTCTGAATTGAATTTTCCAGGCTTAGGCATAAAATGCAATGGACACGGCCAGAAAACTTTAATACATCCTTGGGTTACCAATATATTCCTCAGGGGCTGTTAAGGCAAGATTATGAAAACATGTCACAGATCCACCTCCTATCAAGGTTGTTCTGTCCGATACCAATCAGGAAGTCCTTGTCCCTCAGCTTCACCTTCAGTCCCCTGGGTTTGTAAAGTTTCTTTGTGACCCATTAAGAAGGCTCTGCCAGTCTTAGCAGTCTTACATGTCTCCCTTATTTATTGAATGGCTTGTGCAATTCCTATTAAAGGATTACTGTCCAAATCCATTCTATGAAAAGGCTTGGCAAACTGTCACGATTTAATAGGGTAATATGAGGAAAGAGACATCAGACACTAATCTGCCCACAGTCTCCTGTCTAGTTCTCAGCGTGTCAGGATATTGGGCCTCATTACGAGTCCGGCGGTAACCGAGGCGGTAAAACCGCCTGGTTACGCCGGACTCGTATTACCATTCCGCCTCCTTGATTCCCGGAATTACTGGGGCATTACAACCCCGGTTTTTCCGGGAATCACAGCGGCGGAATGGTGTTAATCCCCATTCCCATTGAGTTCTAATGGACTCAATGGGAATGGGGATCATGGAAACACCGGCAGCATCTTGTAATGCTGCCGGTGTTTCCTCGTCCGCCTGCAGGCGGGCAGTGTTAAACCCGCCTGGTCATCACCTACCGCCTGCACGAGTTGTGATCGCCCGGCACGGAAACAACGGTGGCGGCGGGTTTACCGCCACCGTTGTTTCCATACCGGGCAATTTGTAATGAGGCCCATTGTTACTAGTGTTAGTGAAAACCTGTCAGGAAGATAGGTCGACACCCACTAAGAGGCGGGCCCCTGTTACTTGTGGGACACCTTTAAAAAAAAGAAGAACCTTTCTTGCTCTCCCTTAGTACCCTTGAGCCTCGGGAAAACCCACACACGTTCCTTACCCTGTGTGAAGTGAGATGCGGGATCACTTCAGTGGGTCCTACAGGTTCTCAGACTGCAGTGCAATGTTAAGGTGCAAGGTTATAAACTCCCCACAGTCGTATGGGAAAACCCAGCCCCAAACCTAGCCACATAGGGTTTGTTAGAAATGATGATGTAGCCTGAGGGAAGGATAACAAGGGCAAAACTAGAAGGGCTCAACTACGAAGGAATGCAAGCACATTAAAAAGCCAGGGAAACACTACTGCTGGCCATAACATAATGCCAGGGACGCGAGGGTGGAAAGAACCCAAGCCGGAAGCAACAGAGGTATAAAAAGGGAAATGCACTATGACAGAAAAGAGTTGTTAACAAAAAGCTAGTTCGCAGGAGCTCAGTGTGGACTAGAACTGGAGTAGGGAAAAGCAGGGCCGAGAGATTAACCAGCAAGTAGGAAATACTTCCCACACAAGGAATGAGCAAGGAGGTCAGTGCAAGGAACAGAAGGAAAATCGAGAGGGAGCAGGAATACAATGGAAATACTAACTTGATTTGGAAAAACTAGGAACAAATCCAGGCCAAGAATAGACCTCACCAAGAAATGTTGACAAGCACCATTTTCGGGGACCACAGCCTTAATAAAGGTCCAAAACGGTCGCTACCGCGGAACTGCTTCACTATTTCCCATGTAGGCTTGGCAAATAGGTCAGACATCTTGGACTAGAAACCTTAACTATTTAATCTAATGGTCAGCACAGCCTACTCCTTCCTCCCACACCTAATTTCTTATACATTCTCCAATCTCTCCTAATTCCATTCTTTGTTCTTCCAATCCAGACACAAAGCAAAGCACTTTGGGGGTGGTGAAGAGGGCAGGCGAGGAAAATCATGTCAATAAAGGGCAGCCTTTTGTGTGCTTTGTCTTCAGCCTGATGTTTGGGGACAAGTTTGAAAAGACAGCAATGGCCAGGGGAAGCAACTGAGTACCTAACAGGTCAATGAGGAGAACACCAGATTGGTTTGCTGACAGAGAAGCCAAAAGCACTAGGTTATTACAACTATATCCACGCATGGTGCTGTTGCAAACAGGGTAGATAACTCGTAGCCAGAAGAGGAACATAGGTGTTTTTACAACACATGTGAACCAGATCCAAGTAGCTTGCCCTATTAAGACAGCTAGAATTGGATCATAGATGCATTGGTTTGTGTTTTAGTGTCTGCACTTGGGTCATTCATTAATTGCTCTCCGACGGTCCCATCAGTAGATCAGAAGAGGGACCGAATTACCCGTGCACCCGGTGTGAATGGTACTGGGTAGATACGGATTAATAGGGAGTTTCAGCAATTTACACAAACGCTCGATCATTTTTACTTTGTATGCAGTTAGGATGTTGCCATTATACTGCGTGCAAAATATCACAAAGATAATCCTTCTTACACTATGAATTCTGTGCGGTTTTGACGAATGACCGTGCGCAATGAGGCTTACGCCTTTAATTGGAAACAGCTGCACAGGTCCAGCTACCGGTACTAATACCCCTGCCACGACACGCTATATGATCAGGTGACCAACAGCGTGACGCAGGCAGGCAAAAGTAACGTGACACTCCAGACGCCGTTGGAGTAAGTATGGAGCCGGAAATGTATCAGCGTTCCGGACCGACTTATTTCTATCTCGCTATAGTGCACCTTTTTAGCCGAGTTCTCGTTGTTTCCCAACTGTATTGAATGTTGGGCTATACTGAGTAATATGTTGGAGAGGGAGTGGTGACATTGTGCGTTTGTTTTGTACGAAGGGTTTTACGTTCCGAGTGAGCCACCAGCGCAGTTCGCAGTGATCATCGATAGAGCATTTTCAGCTCGCGAATGCCGACATACTAAGATTTTTCACCAGGAGGGACTTTCCATTCCGGTAGTGCCTATCCCCATGCATGCCTCCAAATAGAGGGTAAGCCTGAGTTTTTAATTTTATTAGAAACAGTGCAGGCTAGGGTCAAGGAGTTCTGTAACAATAATGCATCTAAAAGAGAGAAACTATGCGAGTGATTAGGAGTGTTATTGAGTATGCGAGAATTCAGTGACAATTCACATTACCACAATCAAGTGTCTGGCCACCTAATACTTAATTACTCTTCTGTTAACAATTGAATAGAGTAAAAGGTTCTTGCTGAAATTTATATTAAAATTAACACGAGTGGCTGATGCCACGCTTAATATGGGTCTTACCTACTTCAACTGCTATTTCTAGTGCTTTAAATAGTAGTAATTTAACATGGCTGATGCAGTATTGAAAGTATAAGGTAAATTCTTGTAATTTTGGATTGAAATTAGAACGGCATAGTTATTTCTGATTGGTGTGTTTATGTCCACAGATCACAAGTCTACAGTGAAGACAAGTGTACATCCCTGTTGAAGGTGTTCATAATAAATGCCATCACAGAGAGCCATTGGTAGGAGATTTTTCACTCCTACACTTTTTGAGGCTTCAATTAATAGTAAACAGTGTTATTAATTGCTGTTGTTTAATGTTGTCTCCCCTAAGGTTTATGAAGAACACTACAGAGAAGAGTAGTTTTTAGAATGTGAAGACTTGTTATTGTGAAATTGCTTTTTTTCCTCCCTGATGAAGTTCTTATGTATTTCTGTAATCATTGTTAAAGAACAAAACATGTTGGGTGTTGCACAGTTGTCAACATGTCTCAATGAATTATTTAATCAAATTGAACCACATGATTGTACACATGAGGATTTGTTTATTAAGGACATTAGATGTTTTAAGAGAGCAACCTGAAGGATAAGGACTGTCTTTTGTACTTGATAGAAGTATTTATCACCATACGGGGTCTTTGGTAGTTTTAGATAGTAAGTGAATGAGTGAAATTGTGCATTGTAAGGTTGTTTGAACCTCATCCTAAATGATAGGAAGTTGGAATTTCACCTTATAAATTCAATTGCACATCGTGAGACAAAAAGTAAAAAAGAAAAAAGAAAAAAATTGTGGTTTATCGCAGAAAAGTATTCCACAATTTGGTTTTAAGGTTATGAATTGTGTAATTGCTTTTGATAGAATAAAGTGTTATAATTAATTGTTACAGTGTTTGGTAAAATTGGTTCAAGGGTTGTAAGTATTCAAAGAGTGGTGTTTTTCATTCCCAAAGGGGTCACAACATAGAGGCAAAGAGATTCTCTAGTTTAGAAGCTGTTGCAAGCCTAGCTTGGGGACGAATCTCGGGCAGTTAAAATTGTCCCCAGAGTCTTTCTTGTATTATTTGGAGGATAAGTTAAAAACCCACACTCTTGGGAATTAAGAAGCAGAGCTGCATAGATGCCAAAACTGCTTGAAGGTACCCCTGCAGCTGCCTGGCTCAGGGTGACAGAATAAATGTTATGTACTTGCATGCCAACTAGATAGTGCCAAGAAAATACTCAAGACCAGAAATGGTTTTAATTTCATGTGGGTGAGAAAGCAATTGTTTTGAGCACAGTGGCAGGCAAAGCATTGGGACCTTTCTGGGTTTCGAAGGTGCCAGGTAGCCCACACAAAGACAGAGCAGTGGTGTAACCATGCACTGTGGATTAAGGCCAATTGTTAAAGACTAGATGCCGGGGCAGAGAAGGGGCTCAGTGGGCGGATATCCTGCTTTTCCTCTGAATCCGCACAGTTCCACTGAAATATCAAGTCCAGCTGCTTCACCAAAAAGCCCTACAGTTTTGTCTGTCTGATGGGAGCATGTGGAGGCTTCTGGAAGAGCTGTGCGGATCACTAGATAATGTGGAGGCTTCTGGAAGAGCTGTGCGGATCACTAGATAATGTGGAGGCTTCTGGAAGAGCTGTGCGGATCACTAGATACTCTGGAGCAATATCTAAGGACAAATGCTGTACTAGATGCTGCACATCATGAAGAAATCAAATCTGAGAGAGGCAGATATTTTAGGTCAAGATTTTGAAAACCAATGCCATCTTGAAAGAGATTTCCAAGTTCAAAGGAAGGAGTCAACTCAGTTCATGATTCCTACTTCACTGTTGAGGACTGAAGTCTAATAAAAACACCCAAGTACGGAGGAAAGTACATAGAAGAATATGAAAGGTGGTGAGCAATATTAGGATCTTCAGGGTGAAAGGGGCACAGTTACTTGGTGATGTAGGCAGACATAAATGGGTGCACCTTTATGTTCCTTTGGAAGAGTTACATGGTACATGTGGGCGGAAGATTCCATCAGCAGTAAAGGGCAGGAGATCAATGATGTGGATATCATCTGTTGTCTGAGGGTTCAATTTGCAGCAACATGCCTCCGCTGGCAAATTTGCTGATTTATATTCTACTGAAATTGACATTTTAATAATGATGCTGCGAGATGGAAGCTGTGCATTCATCCACTACCCCGCCACTTTTCACCTGCAGTCACTAAGGATACCTCATCGCAGTCTTGATTAGATGGATAATGTTTAGAGACTCAATGGAAAACTGACAACTACAACCTAAATGACAAAAAACGCTTCCAGCAGATTCTCTGCTCAATGAATGAATTGCATTTGAAATTGTGTGTACTCCGTGTCGAGTGATGTATGTCTCTGAGTTCTTGCCAAGGAAAACATGAAAATGAAAATAAAAAGATGAACTCCGAGGCGAAAAGGAGTTGGAATGCGGTGTCTGTACAAGGGATTAATCATGTTGGCTGTTGTTCCTTTTAACTTTAAGCAAAGGCCCACAGTGACATGTTATAGGCCAATAGAATGAGGGGAAAACTGTTCAGGGCAGATTCCAAGCACCACAGAGCTGCAGATAAACATTCGATAAAGACAACCGAGATAGATCATGAGCTATTGACCGCTGTTGGGACTGTTGGGTTTTTATGGAAACAAACAGTTACATCATTGTTGAAGTGCTATGTTTCACTCGAGTCAGTATCTATGTGTACGCAAGCCTGAAAAAGCTCATTGTTTTGCACGTGTACTAAACCCAAGTGATTTAATGCAAGTATAATTATTTATCATTCATAAAAACATGTTTGAATAAGCACAATTGGATCTATTTATTGAGATACTCAAAGAGCTAACCCTAAATTCTATTTTCAGTAGTCCACAGCTGGAACAAAAGGAAGTTTTAGCTTACTGGGAATTCAGAAAAGTTAATCAGCAGATAGCTGTCCTGAGAGGAGCTAAATACGCGATATCTTACGTTTCACAAGCAGATCTTAAAGGTAGTGGTTATCTGGCTGGCAGCAGATGTTCATCTGTCATGCACAGGAAAATGCGGTTGCCCCAGTAACCGATAAGAGAGTTGCTACAGACAGACAGACAGACAGACACACACACACACACACTTTTCTAAGGGAATGGTATTCTTGTCAAACAGATCAACATGAGAAACAGTGACCTGTGACCTTCCCAGGCTCTGGGGCCCATATGTGGCACTTACAACCAACAGTACATTGACTAAATAGCTTTCTTTTCAGGATGGGAACTGGCGTGTACCATTACCAAGCTCTTTGCAGCACTGAAAAGTATTTACAACTAGTTATGTGTTTTCAGAGATATACAATATATATTTATGAAAGATGATTTCCACGTTTAGAAAATATATTTATCATATAGATTGTAGTGAGAATTTACATGCACGGATGAATTCAATGTTTGGACTTCCCAGCACCACAGAAAGCTCAGCATCATTGCGAAATAAGCAAGTGAGTCTTATAAATGACATGCTACTGTTTAGCAGGACGTGGAAGGTATTGTTGGGAAGGGGACACGATTTTCCCCACCCCCGGCGCTTTAGGATAAGGCAAAGGCTGCAGCAGGCACTGTATGCGACCGGGGGAGAGGGGATTCCCTTAAGGCTTCTGTAAGATTACATGATTGCATGCTTTGTAGGCACAGCATATATGTGAGAATAGCAGCCATCTTAGATCTGAGTAGCCATATTGCAGCACAAAGCCTAAAGGTAGCGCAATAGTTAGCACACCAGGCCTAAGTCGCGAACATGAGCAACGGAATAGGTTGCATCCCATACACCGATTAGAAAGGCCAGAGCTGCAAAGCCACATAAAAACCTTAATTGTCCTAAAATGTTGCAGGCCTTTGCGCACTGGGAAGAATGTGCCCTGCAAGGCCACGGGAGCAGGGCTGCGCGTCTCTACAAGACACAATTCCACGAGAAGGAGGGAACAAGACTCAGATACCCACTATTCCAAATTTTAAGTTATAGTACCTAAATGTCCTAGGCTAAAGACCCCCTGAATTCCAAGGTACCAGCCAGCCCCAGACCACGGACCATAAAACTGTTAGACCCCCGATCAATCAAGATCAGAAACCAAGGTTCCCTTGCCTTCACTTTTGGGTCACGTGATTTGTGCTGCAGGATGCAGGGATGGATGAAATTATAACCCAAAGTGAGGGTGGGAGACCTTGGAGAGGTGCCAGGCTGCCTGGGAGTGATTGAAGTGTGTGAGTTAGTGTGACCTCAGCTTTCCCCCTGAGCCCGTCTTCTCAGGTGCTTCGTTACAGAGACAAAGATGTATTGTTCAGTTTGCGAATATCTGCCAATTACTCAGCTTCGCTATGGTGATGGATAAAGCATCACCCATGTGAAGGAAGATATACGGAAGGGGATTGGACCAATGGCTTGGCATCAGCTATGGAGCAGGCCCCCACAATTATAGGGTGTTACCAACCAGCCACGTGGGTTTTGACTGGATGCAATGACATCAGTGATCATGACCTGTGCCCTCATCAGGTGCTGTTTGTGCAGATTCTGGTAAAACGTTCTGCGGCAGCAGAGGTCTTACTTGGTGCATCCATTTTTGTGGGGAAAACCCTTATTAAGAGGTGAACTGGCCCTTTTTCCTTAGCGGGTTGTATTTTTTCTGGTGTGAGTATCTAGGGGGGCATTCCTACAGTATGCAAATCCTTTAAGGTAGGAATCCAGAAATGTTGGCCACAAGTATCATCTAGTAATGTCAGGAAAGGGGATATTTTAAAGGGACGGAAAAAAAATTAACGTGTGACCATTCCCTTAAATAAAGAAGGGGGTCTGAAATACAGACCAAAACACACTTACTATAGGGCTTTCAATGCCATAGCCAACTAGGTGGTTGGAGGTAGATTCTAGTAATAGATCACCAGGGTGCAGTGATAAAATGAGGTTTAGGAAAACCTGAATCTTGTTGTGGAAGATGTTTGTAACAACAAAAGTGATGGGTGGAAGGTTTTGAATTTATCTGAACCAGTGGCACTGCTCAGAGCAACCTTCCACACCACGGTTTCTTATCCCGGCTGCGCCATTGTTCTTTTGTTTTGAAGAAGTCACCCGAGTGGAGAGAGTATGCCCAGACGTGGACCCCATGCCTGCAGGGCATAGAGACAAGCTACTCCTCACTGATGAGGCCCAAAAGGTTGAAACATGTTTGAGGGTGCTTATGGGCTCGTGGAGAAGGGATGTGACCAAGCAGTGCAGGCTGGACTGCCCCTTTTGGGGTGGGGCCAAGCCTGATTTGCATATGGTCTTTCCCCTTTTGTAATGATATGATATGGCATTTATAACGCACCTGTACACAACGGTTTCTAGGTGCGACAAGACAAGGAGGGGGAAACAAGGGAGGACAAAATAACGATCTTACTAGGCCTTTTGTCATATAGATCGTGCAAATGCAGGGAAGAAGGAATGGGAGAAGTGCCAGGGGGGGAGGGGAATGGGGAAGTGCAGTTAACTCACAAGTGCAGCCAGCAGGTGGCTCATATGTGCAGAGAGAAGGGACCGTAGGGTTGCAGATACAGACCCTTGAGTGCTGGGGAGCCCAGAGGCAGTGCAAGGGTAACTGGACATGCAGAAGCCTGGGCTCGAGTTCAGAGGGTGGCCAGTGCGCAGAGCAATCAGGTGCATGAGCAGGATAGAGGAAGAGAGAAAGCGGAAACGAAAAGGAAGATCTTGAGTTGCTTCCAGAACCAGAGGTGGTCCTACTCAAGTTTTAGAGAGGCAGGGAGGCCCCAGCCAAGGAGATAGATCTGCCCCCAACTCTCTGCTTGGAGAAGTGTCTGACTCTCGGAGAGTTGGAGGTGGATGAGCATAGAGCTCGAGAAGGAAGATGTTTTGGAAGAGACAGTTGGTGGTAGAGCGGTCACAGGCCCCAGAAATCCTTGTGGACGATGCAGCTTGTCTTGAACTTGATCTTTGCCGCCACGGGGAGCCAATGAAGAGATTTCAGAGCTGGAGAGATACAATCCCTGGGCTTGAGACCAAGGAAAAGGCTCGCAGTCCTATTTTGGATAAGTCGTAAAGGTTGAAGAGTAGAGTCAGGAATATTTGGAAAGAGGCTGTTGCAATAGTCCAGCCTAGAGAGGATCAGAGCGCTGGAGACAGTGAGCTACTGGGGGAAAGTGAGAAAAGGAAGAATACCTATGAGGAGGTGCAGCTGATAGTTTGACTTCTTAGAGATGTCAGATGTGAGGAGAGAATTAGAGGGTGGAGGTGAAGATGACACCAAGGTTCTTAGCATTGCAGGAAGGAACAGGAAGAGGGCCCAGAGTGGGCAGCCAGATAGAGAGAGGAAAGGAGGGAGTAAGTGTCCCAATGAGGAGGATCTCAGCCTTACTGGAATTAAGGCAGAGATCATTGGCGGCACACCATTACTGAACTGCGGCCAGACAGTCTGGTATGAGAGAAGAAGCAGAGGTAGTTGAGGGGAGCCTGAAAAAGAGCTGAGTGTCATCTGCATAACATTCAAAATTGGAGCAGAAAGTAGCGATGCGGTGGGCAAGAGGTGCCAGGTAGTGGTTGAAGAGCCAGGGAGAGAGGTTAGACCCCTGAGGAACACCACAAGTAGACAGAGAGATAGATGAGAGGAAAGACTCCAGTTGGACCGGAGAGGGCCGGACGTGCCTGATCAGTAATACCAGGGTTGTCCCGGAGATGATACAGCAGGATGGCAAGGTTGAACCTGTCAAAAGCAGAGGATAGATCAAGGAGAATGAGGAAAGAAGGTAGATTAGAGTGACTTGGCAGGCAAAGAACGATGATCTGGACGGTTGCCAAGAGCAATGCCAGAGGTTAAGATTAATTCTAAACCTTCCAGCCATCACCTCTTTTGTTTTGCTGTAGGAGGTGTTTGACCAATAGATTTAGACAGTGAGCGGGAACGGTCAGGAATGATGTTCCACAACTTTTTTTTCTGTTTATCCATTTCTCAACTTTTTACGACCATATTCACAATTCTATTCAGAGGATTTGTCCATTCATGTCCGTGTGCAAGTGTAAGTGTAAAGTTGTAATAGGAGCCTTAGTTACTAGTCAATTAGACTATTGCAATGTCTCGGCCGCAACACCTTGTCACACGTTGCACTAGGCTTCCGCCTACCCTCTCCCCTGCGGAGACCACAGTTCCACTACCCTTTTAGGTACACTTCCACCAATAGATTTAGACCATGTCAGTTTACCCGTGTTGTGGCATTGATTGACAGACTATTTAAGGCAAATTCCAATGAAAAAAAGTCAGTAATGTGTATGTATGTCGAAGACTGGTGTCATCTGCATCCAATGTCACTCATTCCTGTGGGGTAGTGAGAGGCACACTGCATTGCATTTAATGCTGTTGAAAATTCAGGTTTTGTCAACGGTGTTTCAGGCAGACCCACCCTATGTTTTGAGGTTTGAATAACCTGCTATGGGTAGAATTTTTTATTATAAATAAATATATAATAAAATAATTTGTGTCTTGCCCCAGATTGTGGAGGTGGAATTGTTACTATTTGGAACCATCAAACTGGGGTTATTGCCAATCATCAAACAATTCGAAATTAATAATTGTGACAATCTTTTTGAGAATGGGTGGTTAGATTGTGCAGAATGGATGTCACCAAATTAAAAGATTATTACAGCTTCTCTCACCTATTCCCAAAAGTAGTCTTTCTGCCAGATTCCACTGGGCTGACCAATCAGTTTTTCCACATGCAGGTCTCCTGAGAGGGGACACTAACTGTAAATTAATTCTCTAAGGGTCTTTCAAGCTACCTGCTAGCCTTATTTTGTTTATGGTAATAATATGGGCTTGCTTTTTTGTTTAACTAGTGGGTCTACATTGGTTTTTATAGGTCGTACTTTTTATTATGCTTTATGTTCTATGTCACTTGTTGTATGTATAACCGTTTGTTGTATGTTGTGCGCCATCATGCCTATGGGTCCATTGTGCGCTCTATAAATAGTAAAGTAAACTCTCAAACAATCTCACTAGGTGTGCAAACTGACCTATGCGATTGCCACAAATAAGTTCATTGCCAATTTAAAAAAATTGAAATTGCATTATATTACCTCCTCCCCTTGTTTTGTATGAAGTGGTTGTTCCCCACCAACTCCTTTGCCTGCTACTTACTACCTCCATTTCTATGGAAAGATCCTCCTCAACACAACGGAACCCCTCTTTACTTTGCTAGCATTAAGCATGACTGCTTGTTCCACTTGCCTGGTCAGCTATCCTACCTGGTTATGGTTGGCCCAATTATACAGCATGACGACTAATGTATCCTGATCACAATACAACCAATCCTCCACTCTGTTGTCCTCATTAGGTACCAGGACTCTACTTTTATCAAAACAAAAATAGGAAACACCCAGGAGCCCAGTGGCGAGAAAGTTGGAATTAGTAGGAGAATCTAAGTGGCAGCTCTTTTTTTTCTCTCAGAAGACAACACCGATAAAATACTGTAACATTCCCATGTGGTCTGAGGGAGCCTTAATCCATGGCGCTAACCAGTGAATCAGAAGGGGCACCAAAGTATACCAGAGGAATGACCGACTAGGTGGATACATGGAACCATAGAGGCGCACACCAGATTCTCTAACTGTGATGAATCCAATTGTGTCATTACTCCATTCCCGGGAATGACTCCCCCTATTTGGACAGGGGACGGCAGCCACTACCTGATCTTGACCCTGGGGGTGGCTATATGAGAGAGGACCACCTGGGGGAGGTGACTCTCAGTGAGACCCAGTGGTCCAGTGCAGGAAATCGCATACCCTCCTTTTGCCTTAAAGGCTGCGTGTTGAGTCCCCCATACCTCAAATGGCATATTGTTACCCTCACTTCCCACCCTTATGTAAAGTTGGGTTGTCTAATCTCCAAACTCCCACAAGGGAGACTATGCAGGCCACGAGATGAGGAAGAGGTGAGAAGTAGTGAAGATCACTCCCCAGGTGACTCTGTATCCATTTACTGCGAGTGATCTAACACCAAACTTGCCCTCCAAAACTACTGAAAACACTTCTTCAAACTCTGCATAAACGTCAAACATTCTATCCAAAACTAATGAGAACACCTTTTTCAGTCTTTGCCTACATGTTATTACAAATTGACTTCCCTTCTCCTAAGGATAGAAGTACTGCCACAAGGAAGTTGAGCCGAGTTATGAAGATCAGGGAAGACCCAGAACGTAAGCCACGCTCTAGATGGTGTGAGCGCATATTGGCCGGCAAGACATTTAAACAGGAATGCCAGCCGACAGGAAGAAGCTAGCTGGAGAGGTTGAGTCCTCTCGGTGCTGACCGAGGGACTGCTGGGCAAAAGTGAGGTCTGTGGAGGCAACCGGCTCACAGGAGAAACCGAAGGAGGCAGACTGCAGAGGTCAGTGCGCCGCGTGGAACGTCTGGCATGCAGCTGTACCGAAGAGCAGCTGCTGCGCTATTGCAGCACAAGGGACAGTGGAATAGGCAAGCAAGAGCTGCGGGAAGGACAGGAACCACAAAGCAGAGGCGGTGAGCCCAAAGGAAGGAAGCAGGACAGCAACGAGCCGCTGCAGGATAAGCGCGGGAGAAGCCATTACTGCTACAGCAACCTGGTGAGTCCACCTGAGGGAAGAGGGGACACCGGGGCATTTTGGCAATTGGAACCAAAGCGAATAGAAGTAAATGAAGCAAATGAGAAGGAACGAAAAGTGCCATATTTCTTAAAGAAACAGAGCACAAATAATATAAGAAACTGGGTCTCATTACGAGTCCGGTGGTAGCAGTGCCGGTAAAACTGGCAGGCTGCCGCTGGACTCGTGGGGATTTACTGGCTCCGTACTTGCTGGAATCACCGGGGCATTACAGCCCCGGTGGTCTGGTAATTCCGGAACCGGCATTCCGTTACTCCCGATTCCTGTGTACTCCACTGGAATGGGGGCACTGGAAACACCAGCATCATGCGGTAATGGTGCTGGTGTTTCCACGTCCGTGTGCGGCCGGTGGTATTCGGCCCGCCAGGTCAGACCTGGCAGGTGTAACACCAAATGGCCACATAACAGAGATAGCCGGTCTGGAAAACGGTGCTGGCACCGTTAAATCCGGACCGGCTAACTCGTAATGAGGCCCAATGAAACTGTCAAGTCACAAGTGTTTTGTATATGATAAGAAGTGTTTGCATTTAAGAAAAGCCCTGGCAGAAGAATATACCAGGCAGACCCAAGGTGAAGAAGTGTTTCCATATAGGAAAAGCCCTGGCCGGAGAGTATACCAGGCATTGCACGTCATAAGTGTTTCTATATGATTAAAAGAAGTGTTTGCCTACGAGAGAATCCCGGCAGGAACGTATACCAGGTAAAAGCCCTTTGCTACTGCTGCGGCAGTTCAGTATTCTTTTCCTGTAGTAGTTTATTTGGTCTTTCGGATCTCGGATTTGTAGTTAAGGTGGTGGTGGGTGGACAGTTTTTTTTATGCTCGCCATTTGTGCTCGAGGGAGCGATTATGGGTTTTGACAGTCTTCAGGTGGGAACCATTTGGGGCTAGGTCCTTTGCGGGTGGTGGCGGGGCAGTAGGGAGTTAGGGGGAGGAGTGAGTTCTTGAGCCAAGAGTCAAAGTATTCGATAGGTAGAGGTCTGTTTAGTGGTAGGAAGTGAGTGTAGCAGGGCTTCAGCCAGGTCAGGCAATACGTTGACCATGTTCCAGCATTTGCGGCCGTGCGGTGACAGGCTTTTGGTGGTGGGGTTGGTGTGAGGACAGTGAAAAATAGGGCTGAGTGGTCTGTCCAAATGAGGGGTTTGGGGCTGGAAACTCTGACAAGGTCAGTGAGCTGAAGATTTCATCAAGGGTGTGGCCTCTGGATTGGGTGGGACCTGTGTTATGTCGGGAGAGGTGGAGTGCCTGTAGGCTGTCGACCAGGGTTTGGGTCAGAGTTATTGGGAACATCGAACCAGATATTGAAATCCCCCAGTAGAGTGAGTGAACGATGGTTGACCAGAGTGGTAGCTAGTGAGTGACAGAGATTGTTGGCAAAATGTCTGTCATATCCCGGTGGCCTGTAGATGAGTAGGAAACTGTGTGAGATAGTGGGCAACAGGGAGAATCTGACCATCAGGGATTTGCAGTTAGCTGTGCATGGCTGGTTTTCGGTGAGTGAGACGGATATGTGAGGTTTGTGGAGGATGGCTACTCTGTGACCACTGGAGGGTCTGTTGTGGGGATGAGCGCATAGTCGGGAGGGAAAGCCTTGTGTGCGACTGGTTTGAAATCGTCACTGAACCATGTTTCAGTGATGAAGATGAGATGAGGATTGTCAGAGGTGCTCAAAGATGCTGGGTCTGTTTCTGCCCACGGAGCAGGCATTGAATAAGAGGCAGGTGACTTGGTGAAAGGGGCTGGTTCCTCTGATGCTAGTGGCCGGACGGACAAGGCAGGTCTGGCTGGCTGGTGGGGAGGCGTCGGTAGTAGCAGGAGGGGATATGGGCGGAGAGGCCGGAACAGTCAGAGTTGTCCGGGTTGATGTTTGAGGGGGTGGGTGAGGTCGGGTTGTAGCGGGAAGAGTGATTGTTCATCGGTCGTTCTGCATGAGATGGAGGTAGGTGGAAGGCGGTGGGTGACGAGTGGTGCCGGTGTGGTGTGTGGGTAGCGGCTGGCTGATAGTTGGAGGGAAGTGGAGGTGTGGAAATGGTAGGCGAGAGGTCATGTTCAAAGAGGGACAATCAGGGAGCGACTAACAGGGAGTTCCTGACAGCTGTGAGAAACTTGAAGGTGTCTCCCTAGCTAGTCCCCCGGGATCTGTCATCCAGGTGTCCAGGACATGGTCATCGTTATTGGATCAGTTCCTGGGGGTGGACCAGTGAGGGAGGATCACCTGGATGGGGGGGTCCTCAGGGAGTGGGAGACCGACGGGTGAGATGCGGTGTCCCCCCTTCCTTCAATACCTCTTCCCATCCTACCACTTAGGACATTTGAAAACACTGCCCCCCCCCTTTCCCAACACAAACACTTTCGCACAACGGACTAACACCAGAGCCGTTTACCTGACATGTCCCAATACAAGGGTCAGGCAAAGTCCGGCAATTGACGAGAATCGCAAACACCTGACAGCCCTTTCCCTTCCCCACAGGGATAAAAGGTAGAGCAAGAGAGCACAATACGAGCAAGGCAGACCGCACGACAAGACAGATATTCAGACCCGGCAGTTCAAGAGGAGGAGAAAGGCAGCAAACATCGAGACGCGGACGAGGAGAGACAAAACCTTGCCCTTCTCGACAAAACCCTGTGAAACCTCAGCCGAAGGAATCGTAAGTCCGAGGACAATAGCCCAAGTGTGGTGCAGCAGATGTGAATGGTACACAGAGCGTATCAACGCTGATAAGCTGGAGCGAAGGAGACTCCTGCTTCCATGGTACCGGCCTTGACTCCAGTTATGAGGAAAGCCAAGCAGTTCATCATACCCGGTGAGTTGAAGGGAGAAACAATAAGAACTTGGCTTTAGTGAATGAAAGTCGCATAGTGGCAAAGTAAGAGAAGTTCAAAGAACTGTACAATTGTAAAGGAGAGACCAGCTGCAGAAGGGGACGGGCACCATGTGGGTGCTGCTCCGAGAAACTCTGGTCGAACCCCGTCTGAGTGAAACTACAGATACCAGAATGCCATATGAGAGCCGCCAAGACAGGTCAAAGTGGTCATACAGGAGGTCAAGCAAAATCGGTGTACAGTCAAAAATCTTTGACCTAAGAATTATACCAAAAGCAAGGGAAGTGAATCCCGCCACATAAGAAAGCAAGGGAAGTGAATCCTGTAAACATTGAAAGTAAAGGTGAATGTGCATTTGGCAAGAGTGAACCCAGAAGAGGGATGCTTCGGGGGCAAAGTCTAAAATCGTAAGAAACAGTGGGCCTCACTATAGGTTTGCCGGTCCGGCAACAACGGTGCCAATAAGCTTACCTGCACCATTGTTTCCGGACCGGCAAACTACAAGTCTGCCTGCTGGGGCCGCTGTGCCCGACAGGTCTGGCCCTGCCGGGTGCAGCAGTCATGGTAGGCAGACTTATCATGGGAGCACCGGCACCGTTAGCAACGATGCTGGTGCTCCTGTGTCCCCACTCCCATAGAGACTCTATGGGAATGGGGATTTACAAACATACCAGTGCCTGACTTCCCGGCCGCCGGATTCGGAATAAGCCGGTGGCACCGTGAGGTCAGATGCCAGTAAATTAGTCCGAGTCTGGCGGCAACCCGCCGGTATCACCAGCAGGGTTACCGTCGGACTCGGAATGAAGCACAGTGTGTTGACAATGGTGAACCCGGCCGAGGGACGTCCACTGGAACTGTTTAAAAAGACATTACGGTTTGAAGGAAATGAATGACGGAAAAGCCATAGTGAACCGGTTGAAGGGAAGATGAAAGTAAAGAGGGGGCAGTGCCCGGAAGAGGGTGACCTAGGTTTGAAGAATCCTCACCCTAAGTGAAACCAGGAAACAAACTTTCATTTTGTTGAACAAACTTTTGTTTTGTTATTTGAATACGTCAGGCCTTGAACGGCAAGTGGAACGAGATTTGGCCATCGAAGGCCTTGATAGCTGCACGAGGAACTGTCGTCTCGTTCTGGGAAAGTTAGAGAGTGTACTGTGCGCCAAGATTCCATTTTACCCCATGATCAAAACGTGTGGAAGGGAGACCCAAGTTACTGCCTGCTGACATATTTTTGAACACTTCTTTCTTTTCTTGAAAACCATGCCACATCCCTTTTTTTATTAGTTGTATGGTTTGGCAATAGGTTTCTTAGTATAGGCCCTTTTTATTTGACACAACGCCATAGGACTGCCTTATTTTCATTTGATGGTCGACACTTGCTCCCATCTTAGATTTAGGTTTAGATTAGACGTTTTTCCAACCTGCATACAGTTCCATAAACACCCTTGAACTATGATTACTTGTGTCTGTCTAATGTTGCCACCATGAGTTCCTTAGACAGCCGGGCTGTGGGTGGTGGCGAAGGAGGACTGATGCAGGCAAGATGAGGCATTGAGAGTCGAGGGTGAGGGCCGGTCATTTTTCTGAGTTTTGTGCATTTGGGTGCAGGGGGTCTGTGGGCGAGAGTAGGGGGGGTCAGACAGAAAAAGGGATGAGGCGATAGTTCTGGAGAGAGCAAGGCGTGCCATGCTGAGACAGTGGAAAGTGGTTGAAGGGGGTGGTCTGGGGATGGAGGATGAGGGGATGCTGAGGAGGGGTGCGTGTGTGGGGGGTGGGCATGGCAGGTGGTGAGGAGAGGGGGTTAGACAGAGGAGAGATTGGGGAGGGAGGCAATGAGAATGAGTTGGGGCCGCTAAGGGGGTGCCAGGCATTGGTGGGAGGGGTGGAAGTGGTGAGGCTATTTGGGGCGGGGTGGAGGGGAGGGTCGGTGTGTCAGCAGGATGATGGGGTTAGTGGAGTGGCATGGAGCTCCCCAAGAATGAGTGGTTGTTATGGTTTGAGGGGAGGGGTGCCCCAGTGGATTCTTACTAGAGCGGGAAGGGATGAGGGCAGTGGAGCAGGTCTAAGGGGTGAGATTCTGCAGGGAGGAGCAGATGTTACGCAGGTGGCTGGAAGCTTGTATTTCGAGCGCCAGAGTGCCCCCCCTGGCTTGGGAGTTGGATGTAGCGCATGAGGGGTTCTGGCTGACGTGGGTAGGGATGAGGGCAGTGGATCTGGGATGGCTGATGAAGTGGGGGTAGAATTTATGCGGGGGGTTGCAGATGATGCCAGAGTGGCTTGGAGGTTGTGTTTGGAGCGCCAGAGTGCTCCCCTGGCTTGGGAGTTGTAGATAGCACAGTGTGTGGAGGAGTGGGGGTGGGGGTAATTCTTAATGTGTGACCAGGAGGGTGGGTGCAAGGGGGAGTGGGTGTGGAAGTGTGGGGAGAGCAGGGAGGGGAGGGACGGTTTGTGGCGCGCCAGATCGCTCCTCTGGTCTGAGGGATGGAGGTGGTGTGGTGAGTGTGCAAGTACATAGGGCATCAGAGTGTAGGATGGTTTTAGCGCGGGGAAGGGGATAAAGAGGTGTGGCGGTGTATAGTAGGAGCGTGAGAATGAAGGTGCTAGATTATAGGTGGTGGGCTGGGCGTGTTATTTGCTTGCAGGTGTGTTTCTTTTGATTGCTAGTTGGGGAGGGTGAGGGGAGTGGCCAAGTTTGGGATTGATGCTGTGACTGAGTGCGTAGTTTCTGGGTCAGAGTTGAGGGGGAGGGGAGGAGGCTGTGGTTCTCGCTCTGTTTATTTCCAAATGGAAATGTCAGTTGTGGCAGTTTGGGGGAGCATTGCGGCAGGTGGGAGTGAATGGGTCTGAGTTGGTCGCTGCAGTTAGGGAGCGATTTGGTCAGGGGATCTTGGTTCATTGAGGCATCCAAGTCCAGTAAAAGCAGTAACAGCTACATAGCTAGTTTGAGATTGTGGTATAAGTGATGATGCCGAGATTTGAGGCACCTGGATAGGTGAGGGAGTGCCTAAAGTGGGGGCACAGCAGCAAATACGAGAAAACCTAGATTTAGGATACCTAGAATTGGGGCAGAGTAGTAAATGAGTAGTAAATGCAACATTACCTAGATTTGAGACAGCTAGCTAGGCAGAGAGAGCGTCTAAACTGGGGTACAGCCATAGTTCAACTACACCAAGATTTGAGAACCCTAGATAGAGGGTGTAAAGCACCTAAACTGGGGGCACAGCATTGAAAGCAATGAAACCAACAACGTCTAGATTTGGGATTCCCAAATGGGGGCACGGCAGTAAATGTGCTAACACCTAGGCCTGAGACACCTGGACAGAGGGAGAGAGCGCCCAGGATTGGGGCAACAGTAGTAATGGCACACCTACCAGACTTTAGATAGCTAGATAGAGGGAGAAAGCACCCAAAATGGGGACAGCAGCAAATGCAACAACACCCAGAACTAGGGCACCTGAAATGGGGGAACAGTAGCAAATTCAAAGCCTATATTTGAGACACATAGATAGTGGGAGCAAGTGCCTAAAATGGGGGAACAATAGTAAATTCAACAACACCTAGATTTGAGACGTTTAGAATAGAGGGAGAAAGCGCCTAAAAGGGGGGCACAGTAGTAGATGCAACAACACCTATAATAAGGACACCTGAAAGGGGGGCAACAGTAGTAGATGCAAAACCAATATTTGAGACACCTAGCTGTTGGGAGCAAAAGCCTAAAATGGGGGCACAGTAGTAGATGCAACAACACCTAGAATTAGGACATCTATAATGGTGGAACACTAGTAAATGCAGCAACACCTAGTTATGAGACACCTATATAGTTGGAGCCAGCCTAAAATGGGGGAACAGTAGTAAATTCAAAACCTATATTTGAGAAACCTAGATAAGAGGGAGAGAGCGCCTAAAATGGGGGATCAGTAGTAAAAGCAACAATACCTAGATTTGAGACACCTTGATAGAGGGAGAGAGCGCCTAACATGGGGGGAAAAGTAGTAAATGCAAAACCTATATTTGAGACAACTACATAGAGGGAGAAAGCGCCTAAAATTGGGGAACAGTAGTAAATGCAACAACGCCTAGATTTGAGACACCTGAAATGGGGGAACAGCAGTGAAAGCAACAAAAGCCACATTAGAAACACTAGTAAATGCCTAGATTAGATAAAGGTGTTTAGATAGTGAGATAGAATGGGTAGTTAGATGGGTTGGACCGTCTAATTGGGGACAGTCATTTCTGACTTACCTGTCCCCTCGCCTAACTTGTCAGTCGCTGCTGGTTGACGGCTGCAGGCTTCACAGACTAACACGGGCCAACAAGGTCTGGAGTTGCTTTCTGCAGGAGCTGCCCTTTGCCTTGTAGCCCTTCGCCACAGGGGGCTTCAACGAGCAGTGGGGCTTCCCTGAGGGTATGTCTTAGATATGCTTGACGACTAATGGGATCAGGGGGAGGGACCGGAGGTGGGGGGGCCAGTAACGAGCAAGTGGGTAAACCAATACACTGCGCACCAGCGCACACAACGGCTCCTTGGCAAGTTCGCTTCAACAAATTACTAAATTTAGCAAAACGGCTGCAGTGGGACCGGGGTCTTACCTAAGCACCAACAAGCTAAAGAGTGGTGCAGGACCAATCACAGAGGGCTAGGCCTTCGTTCCACAAAGGGGGTAGATTGACCAATGGGATTTGGGGAGGGTTGGAACGAGAAAGTGGGCAAAAAACACACTGCGCGCCAGCGCACACAACAGCTCCTTGTCAAGTTAATTTCAACAAATTACAAAATTTGGCAAAACGGCTCCAGTGGGACTGGTGGTCTTACCTCAGCATCAAGGAGCTAAAGAGTCCTACTGGAATTTCTTTCATTTACTTATTTTGGATTGGGATTAGCTGAAATGAAACCTGGGGGCTTGACCAGGCCAGGTCATTCCCCCTATACAGATATCACAAATCTCTCTGCCAACTGGTGGCCATCATACTGTGTAATGGGTCATTGTGTACTTTGCCAGATGCGTTAGAGCTGATTTACACTTCTAGGTAGATTCATGCATAGGGAATTGGCTAGGACACTGGCCTCTGAGTGAGGAGTAGTGATGAAAGCTGGATCATTTTGGAGCCAGCTGTTTTCATACCTGCCTCCTCAAATGCCCTTTTGAATTGGCCATGTGTTTTTTGTTTTTGTTTACATGTGGACAAATTGAACAAAACCAATTACCTTTAGGCAATGTGGGTTAGAATTTTATTTATGCCTGAAGCTGGAATTTGCTCCATGGCTTGGTGGATGAAGGTGTACTCTACTATGCTGTATACCTCGTCTTGTTAGCTATAAAAACTGTGTGGCTTTGAGCCCTTTCACAGCCAATAAAACATTTCAGCTCCATCTCCATTAACATTAACACTTAATAGTACCCGTCGAGGGTCAATGAGCTTGTAACAAGCAAGATCATTGGCCCTCGCCGGGGTCGTTACCAGCCCGACAAAGCCTTTATCAGACCCGTTGCAGCAGAGTTGTGGTCATCATGGAAAGGGAGAAGGGACTACGTGTAGTCCCTTCTCCCCGTTCCCTGGTGGCCATCCTTTTTGTTTACTTTTTTCAATGGCTGCCATGAAAAGGGAGAAGGGACCATAGACCCTTCTCCCCATTCCTTGGCGGACATTTTTTTCTTTTTTTAGCACCCACTATTAGTACCCCGGTCTTACTGGCCAGGGTACTAATAGAAGTAAGCCCCTCGCTGGGGGGGGCACTACCGCTTTAGGCAATGCCCTGGCGCCTGCGTAAAGGCTGTTGCTTCACTTGGGCCTGTAACTATGGACCCCAGGGCAGTACCTGAAGCAGTAATGCCCCCCCAGTGAGGGGCAAATTGCTTAATTAGATCCCATGGTGGGTGAATAACCCTTCTCCATTGGTCCGTTTGTGGGCTATAAGAACTGGTATGGCTCAGAGTTGTCTTATAGCCCGCAAATTTGACCTTTGCTTTGTTTTTTCTCTGAAAGCCATGCACTAGCAGTGCTTCACCCCCACCCCCCACACCTCCACCCCCAGACCAACACCCCCATACCCTTTCCTGTCTAGTGGACTGATTTAAAATTTCATTTTCCTACAAATACCATCCTTTATTCGTTTGTTACTTTAAATTAGTGAAAAGAATAATTTAATGTGAATAAGCATGACATATTTGTGTCATGTTATTTCTCATGTTTTTGTAAACTTAAATATTCCAAAGGGAATATTTAACATCCCCAAACAAAAATAATTTAAAAGACATATTTTTACATGAACCTTTATCTCTTTGGACATGAGTTCTATTCACTTTATAGACCTCGCCATCAGGCTGTACCATCGTTATGGGCCCCCATACCTTGTTAAAGCCGCTCTTCAGAGTCCATAACTCCCGATGAAGCCCTCGAGCTAGGTCTATAAAGCTTTTTGTATTGCTTTTGTTGCTTTCCTCTTCATGCCGGCAAAAATTCAAAAACGCTGGTAGATAATATGCGGTCGTAGCTAATGTACAGTGCAGTCTCAAGTAGCAACTAACCTTCAATCTTGGTGGGCCTGAGAACTATACTGTAGGAGTCGAAACTCAGAATTCTGTCAGGTGTAAACGGGTGAGGGACGACAGCTTCAGCTGAGCAATGCTTTTGAACAAATTGATGCTGGGGGATGATGGGCTCATCGAGAAGTGGAGCAAGCAAGTTAGTGGTCCATGTGTTGTGTGTAGTGCATACCAATGTGTCCTAGCTAATCTAGGGGTGTAGTTCTCGAAAGATTAAAACAGAAACTCTGCTGTCAATCTGTAGCTCATAAGAACAAATAGCACAATAATGACACAATTTACTTAAAAAGCAGCAGCGGATACATTAATACAATAAACAAGTAACAAGAAATACTGCACACATTCATATGCATGTGTTTTGCTATGAGCTTGTTCTATGTTTATTGTATAGGCAGCCAAAGAATGAAAATTAGCATTTATTTTATTTATTTTTATTTTGTCAGCAAGAAGGCACACCAAAACTTAAGATTTTTCTAGTTGCCGGAGAATTTCTCAAAGACATTTAGCCAAAGTCATACTATGGGCTATCTCAGTTTCGATTCTGTGAGAGGAGACACGTTTTAAGGTGCTTGCGGAGGGCCCAGCAAGAGGGTTCAGAACTTAATGTTAGTGGGAGGGCATTCCAATTCTTCGCCGCAATAACCGGGAAGCTGCGTCCTCCTGATCTTTGAAGCTTGAATCTCGGGGTGGTGAGGCAGTGCATTTAGGTAGATCGGGTAGGCCTAGTAGACTGAGCTTTATTAAACCTTTGAGACAGATAACTTGGGGGCAGTGTTAGAGATGCATTTGTGGGTAATAGCTAATGTTGTGAACAGTATACACTCGCAAACAGGCAGGCAGTGCACATTTCCTCTAGTTGCAGATATGTGATCTTTTTCCCTTTGACAGTTCCATCAGCAGAGCAGCAGAGGGGCCCTCCATCAGCTGGTAAAAGCAGCTGAGGGAGCACACAGTGTTTCAGTGGCTGGCTCCTCCATAATGGGCGTGGGGGGGGGGGGGGGCAGTTGGACGACGTCCCCTCGTCCATTATGGACTAGCTGTACCTCAACCTCTTCATGATACAAAAGGATATTCTCGAAAATGTCTTGAGTAGCTAAGGAGAGGTAACATGACTGACATCCTGTTATATTAGCAAATCAGAGAAAGCAGGAATCGTGGATACGCACACTGGACACATTTCAATAGCAGCTCTGTATTGAACACGGCATTGGGCAAAACAAAGCTAACTAGCATAGCACTTCTCAGTAGTAAGGCTGGTATCTACCCACTACTCAAATGCGCTCAACTAAATAAGGCACATCAAAATAAAGTACTTAGTCAAGAGTTTATGAAACACCTGCCTTAAAGCAGAACTTCATTCTACAATCTACAGTGTCGTTACCTCTAAATTAGCCTTTCTCTGGCCCTACCAGAATACTGCGTTTCGCCATCAGCAGTCGGTGGGCACCATCAAGTTGCCAAGACGAGGAAAGACAGGGCAAGAATAGCAATGGCTTCCTTTTCAACACTGGCCACATCAAGAGAGCTGACGTAGGGATGAAAGACATCCGGTTCCCCACATACACCTGCCTCTTCCCAACACATCAATTAGTCTTCCTGTTGCCCTTGGAGCGGAGGCTTACACTTATGCTTCATAAGTGGGTCTGGGGCTTGGTGGAACTAAGCATTCACTGCAGGGATCTGGGCCTTACCTCAAGGTTGCAAATTTAGACCCCTGAAGCTCAGCCTTTCATCTTTCTTCTGATATCAATAAAGTGAGTACCATAGGTTTGGGTAACACTATACATCTATTATCAGACTACAGGACACTGTAAACTCCCAAGCAGTGACCATGTGCTCTATAAATATACCTGCTATATTATGCTCCCAGATGAGGTTCCATACGATCGACAACAATGGTGTCCAAAGCGGTCTATAAAAGACTAGTGGCTTTCTCCCACACAAGTCCCTGAATTCAAGCCCGGGATTGGGCCAAGAATAATAATCAAACCGCCCTTCCAAGAGATCACGCCGAACGGATATTCCATCTCTACAATCAGAAGCACCTTGGGCTGGAACCAAGGGTAATAAACTACTGCCACAAGACCGTGATTTCGAAAGACATTGCATCACGATGAGACATGAAATGGAGATCAAAAGTGACAGGCTTCAAACGGATTCATCTTACTTGAGCCGCATGCATAAAGCGTGTGCGAAAGATACACTCAAGTGAGTCACTTTATGGGGAGGGCTGTAAAGCGAGAGTGGGATACCATGAAGGAACCTCACTTCCCAGAGCGCTACTACTGGACACTGCCACTGCTAATATCCACACCAAAGAGCTTCCAGCGCTACTACTGGACACTCCTGCTGCTAATATCCACACCAAAGAGCTTCCGGCGCTACTACTGGACACTGCCACTGCTAATATCCACACCAAAGAGCCTCCAGCACTACTACTGGACACTGCCACTGCTAATATCCACACCAAAGAGCTTCCGGCGCTACTACTGGAGACTGCTGCTGCTAATATCCACACCAAAGAGCTTCCGGCGCTACTACTGGACACTGCCACTGCTAATATCCACACCAAAGAGCTTCCCGCACTACTACTGGACACTGCCACTGCTAATATCCACACCAAAGAGCTTCCGGCGCTACTACTGGACACTGCCACTGCTAATATCTACACCAAAGAGCCTCCAGCGCTACTACTGGACACTGCCACTGCTAATATCTACACCAAAGAGCCTCCAGCGCTACTACTGGACACTGCCACTGCTAATATCCACACCAAAGAGCTTCCCGCACTACTACTGGACACTGCCACTGCTAATATCCACACCAAATAGCTTCCCGCACTACTACTGGACACTGCCACTGCTAATATCCACACCAAAGAGATTCCCGCACTACTACTGGACACTGCCACTGCTAATATCCACACCAAATTGCTTCCTGCACTACTACTGGACACTGCCACTGCTAATATCCACACCAAAGAGCTTCCCGCACTACTACTGGAAACTGCCACTGCTAATATCCACACCAAAGAGATTCCCGCACAACTACTGGACACTGCCACTGCTAATATCCACACCAAATTGCTTCCTGCACTACTACTGGACACTGCCACTGCTAATATCCACACCAAAGAGCTTCCTGCACTACTACTGGACACTGCCACTGCTAATATCCACACCAAAGAGCTTCCCGCACTACTACTGGACACTGCCACTGCTAATATCCACACCAAATTGCTTCCTGCACTACTACTGGACACTGCCACTGCTAATATCCACACCAAAGAGATTCCCGCACTACTATTGGACACTGCCACTGCTAATATCCACACCAAAGAGATTCCCACACTACTACTGGACACTGCCACTGCTAATATCCACACCAAAGAGATTCCCGCACTACTATTGGACACTGCCACTGCTAATATCCACACCAAAGAGATTCCCGCACTACTACTGGACACTGCCAGCGCTAATATCCACACAAAGGAGCCTCCAGCACTACTACTGAACACTGCCACTGCTAATATCCACACCAAAGAGCTTCCCGCACTACTACTGGACACTGCCATTGCTAATATCCACACCAAAGAGCTTCCGGCGCTACTACTGGAGACTGCCGCTGCTAATATCCACACCAAAGAGCTTCCGGCGCTACTACTGGACACTGCCGCTGCTAATATCCACACCAAAGAGCTTCCGGCACTACTACTGGACACTGCCGCTGCTAATATACACACAGAAGAGCTTCCGGTGATACTACTGGACACTTCCACTGCTAATATCCACACCACAGAGATTCCCGCACTACTACTGGACACTGCCACTGCTAATATCCACACCAAATTGCTTCCTGCACTACTACTGGACACTGCCACTGCTAATATCCACACCAAAGAGCTTCCCGCACTACTAATGGACACTACCACTGCTAATATCCACACCAAATTGCTTCCTGCACTACTACTGGACACTGCCACTGCTAATATCCACACCAAAGAGATTCCCTCACTACTAATTGACACTGCCACTGCTAATATCCACACCAAATTGCTTCCTGCACTACTACTGGACACTGCCACTGCTAATATCCACACCAAAGAGCTTCCCGCACTACTACTGGACACTGCCACTGCTAATATCCACACCAAAGAGATTCCCGCACTACTACTGGACACTGCCACTGCTAATATCCACACCAAATTGCTTCCTGCACTACTACTGGACACTGCCACTGCTAATATCCACACCAAAGAGCTTCCCGCACTACTACTGGACACTGCCACTGCTAATATCTACACCAAAGAGATTCCCGCACTACTACTGGACACTGCCACTGCTAATATCCACACCAAAGAGCTTCCGGCGCTACTACTGGACACTGCCAGCGCGAATATCCACACCAAGGAGCCTCCAGCACTACTACTGAACACTGCCACTGCTAATATCCACACCAAAGAGCTTCCGGCGCTACTGACACTGCCAGCGCTAATATCCACACCAAGGAGCCTCCAGCACTACTACTGAAGACTGCCACTGCTAATATCCACACCAAAGAGCTTCCCGCACTACTACTGGACACTGCCACTGCTAATATCCACACCAAAGAGCTTCCGGCGCTACTACTGGAGACTGCCGATGCTAATATCCACACCAAAGAGCTTCCGGCGCTACTACTGGACACCGCTGCTGCTAATATCCACACCAAAGAGCTTCCAGCGCTACTACTGGACACTCCTGCTGCTAATATCCACACAGAAGAGCTTCCGGTGCTACTATTGGACACTGCCACTGCTAATATCCACACCAAAGAGATTCCCGCACTACTACTGGACACTGCCACTGCTAATATCCACACCAAATTGCTTCCTGCACTACTACTGGACACTGCCACTGCTAATATCCACACCAAAGAGCTTCCCGCACTACTACTGGACACTGCCACTGCTAATATCCACACCAAAGAGCTTCCGGCACTACTACTGGACACTGCCAGCGCTAATATCCACACCAAGGAGCCTCCAGCACTACTACTGAACACTGCCACTGCTAATATCCACACCAAAGAGCTTCCCGCACTACTACTGGACACTGCCACTGCTAATATCCACACCAAAGAGCTTCCAGCGCTACTACTGGACACTGCTGCTGCTAATATCTACACCGAAGAGCTTCCGGCGCTACTACTGGACACTGCCGCTGCTAATATCCACACCAAAGAGCTTCCTGCGCTACTACTGGACACTGGCGCTGCTAATATCCACACCAAAAAATAACCACACCAAAGAGCTTCCGGCGCTACTACTGGACACTGCCGCTCTCAACACGTTACTATAAGAGTAGGACGTTTCAGGGCTCTATATCAGGCCTCTATAAAGCACAGCGTGACCTTAAGGCCCGCTTATGAATTTTGTGATATTATTACCTTTGATAATATCACAATATCCATTTATTGCTGCCGCAATACTGGTATTTACTGCAGGCGTTGACTACCACATGTGTTAATTACTGCATACAGTTATGCTTTAGTGTGGAGGTGATTTAAAAAAACATGCCTTAAAAAAGAGTTCTTCTGGTACTGAAACTCAGTTTGGCCATGTGCTAATTATCAGATGTTTAAGCACTGCCGCCAAACTGGCCATGAGGCCCTGAATGTTGGTGAGGGATGGATGCTCACACTGTCACTGGACACATTTCACCACTGGCCCCTCCGCACTGCACAGGGCATTGGTCAAAACAAAGTTTGTTTTTTTATCTGCAATATTTCTAATGTACCCTTCTGTTATTTTTACAAAAGTTGGGTGGCTTCACAAGACAAAAAGGAAAGAACTCTAAAGAAATATTTCAATGAAGAATTGTTGTTAGAAAATAGATTTAAAAAAACCCAAAAAAGCCACTTAAATTCAAACTGATTTAATAGAACTGCTTCCATGTGCGGTATGTAATGCCTGAATGTAAAAGAAAATGGATGCATAGGAATATACCATCCGTGCGGCTACACGAGGGCTGAGTAGCACGCCACTACTTAACGAGGTATAGCAAGATCATGGTGAAGGCTACCCAAAAATGTGCTGTGTTGAAGTATGGTCAGGCCCAAGAGAGTGGAAAGGAATCTAGGAAATTGGAATGGTTGGAATGGGGCCTGGTGCAAGAAATTTGGGGGTGCCCCAGATTGTTACACGTAGGCCCACCGGGCAGGACGGTCAAAGCATGGACTCAGCGTGGTGAAAGCACTTCCGTTAGCCAGACATGTAGGACGCCCTTGGCAGCCCTTTCCTAAAATGAGACTGGGTGGCCGCCTTCCACATCGGTGGCAGTTGGCGCCCCTCAGTGCAAATGCCGGAAGTAATGGCATGCAGGTAGGTTTCTTGGGGCAGCGATAAATGGCATAAAGCAGCCCCTACCGTATGTCATAAAGACATCGCAAGCCACCAAGGACAACAGTGACCAAATAGAGTAGCGAGAACAAAGGATTCATTGAACTCGACCTGACGTGCACTATCCTTTTCATGTATGATAGGGAATATTTGTAGTCCTTGTAAAACATGGCCATACACTCTCATCGCCTTTACTACATGGCTTCTAGCTTTTTGTAATTTAAGAGATCTTCCAGTTGCTAACACATCATTAATTTAGAATTTGTTTGGATTTTTTTTTAAATGCAGCTCCTACTGTGTTGGAGAAAAATAGTTTAAGCAGTTTAATAGAAATGTGTCTAACATTTTATTGCGTCCTTTAAAATAAATAATAACATGCAGATTATTGCTCACATGTGGTAAACTCCGGCAGTCCACACAATCAACATGCTACCAGAAACAGTTTCTTTTCTGGCTGTAAGGTGCCCCAGAAAGCTAGTTTACAAGAAGGGAAATTGAAGAGCTTGTGCTCAAGCGCCACAAGCGCAAGTGATGACAGAGCGGTACTGCTGCCATGTTCTTATTCCAGGTCAGTCGTCATATCACAAGTAGGCTGTAATAAGAGGTATTTACAGGATTTTATACAGGTATTGCGGACTCTTGAATTCTGGCGGCCAGGAGGTAGATATAACAGGAGGAGTCCCAACAGGACAAAAACAAAATTTACTACCAGTGTTTAAAATCACTTTGTATGTGGAGGAATCTAGCAATAAATTAATGTTATTTTTCCACATATTACAAGTCCATGTGTTTGTTCTGTTATTAGAACACAGCACGTGTTGTGCTCAGACTCCAAAATGTGTATAAACTTCACATTCATTCAATAAAACATAAGGTAATCTCATAGAAAACACATTTAAAAAATTGTGGTGCACACAGAAATATGCTAGATGCATATATGCTAGGCAAAACAAGAAGCATCAAGGTGTAAATACAGTGCAAAAATCCATACAGTAGATTAACACCCTTTCCTATGGGTGACACACTACAAACATCTACAGAAAAGGTGTACAGCATTTTTGTTTTACCAATCTGTTAAAATTCAAGCACACATATACTCAAACGCCAATCAATAATGTGGCTGAAACATAGCGTTGTGGGTGTGTTATTTCAAAAACACTATAAATAGACCAGCCAGTTGGAATATGTGTGTAGAATTGTTAATAATGCTTTTAGTTCAGGGGCCAGGAGGTACAGCAGAGGACTGGAAGGCGCGGCAAAGCAATTGCGCCGACACGCGAGGTGAATCAAGCTGTAGGCGATGCCTGCATTTGTATTGCATTTCAAAAGTACAACTGCACTGGGCAGAATGTCCACAAGAGATTGACAACACATTTTTAAAAAAAAACTAAATTGTGACAATGATGGTCCTCCTAAGATCTACAGATATTGCCTACGCATTGTATTCGAGAAGAGGCCCAGATGTCCTCACACTTCCTGACCTCGTTCCTTCTTCTGGACACAGCCTGTTCCAAGGCAGCAATTTATGACAGCGTATTTATCCCGCCGCCAATATCTGGGGGTGTTGCTGATTCCCATCTTCTCATAACAAAGCACTCTGCTGTTGTTTGCTTAGTTTGTTCATTTTTGGCGCTGTGGTGCCATTCCCCACAAGTCTTTATTGCAGACTAACACAGATGTGGTCACCGATAGCGGCAAGTTCCCACCAATGATACTGTTGATTGTTTTTAGAGCGCTAGCCCATACTAGTCCTCCCTCGCAACAGTGCTGTGGTAGGCGGTGCAGAGTCCTTTCTCCATTTCTACTTCTCCAGGAAGTATTCACTACGATACCAGTGCCGAGCGGGTCCCATGTCTTACAGGCGTCCTGCATGCCCCTATTTATCGAGACAACCTGGGTCTACAGCAGCATACAAACACCATCTGACAGAGACGCTCTTATTTTGGAATGCCATGCCCCCCCATGGAATGATGATGATATTTAACGTGACTCCTGTAACCATTTTGGTGATACAATTGTGTGGCCATTCTACCAATAAATACCATTTTGCCGTGGCTCGTTGAAAGGACATTACTACTTTACGTCCACGTGTCCTTGATGGAAGGCACATGCACGGCAGCCCAGTTTGGCCAGCATGAAGACCTAGTGAATTTGGTTATGCACCAGTGCATCCATACAGAACTATGGATGCGGGTAAAGGTCTAAGGGGGAAGTGAGCACTTTTAGTCTATGGATTAATGGTGAGGTTCGCCAGTGGGCATGGTAGGGGTGCATATTTGGATATGATGTTTGCTCTCGGTGGACGCAATAGCAATGTTCAAGTCTGTATTCTGTCGGCCCACACCCCATTTTGGCTGCTGAAGAGCCTAAACCTTTGAAATGTGTGTTGTAAGAGGGTCGTGATCTCACAGTTGTCTTTATTTCTGGGTGAGTCCGGGAAGGGGTTGCAGGAAAGCCTGCAAATAATAAGGAAATACCTAGTGAAAGAGTGTCAGGGATGGGACAACACAGTGGGGTATTTCAGGTGCATCCAGGACCTCTGAGGAGGCTTTCCCCAAAATCGTAAAGTGTGAAACCTACTCTTGTGCCACTAGGGACAACGTAACCTGCAGGAAATATTCAAAGAGGTGGCCATCAGAAAGATCTGAAGCCAGTTTTGCCCAATCCTTAGCGCTTAGGCTAACCCCATGCCGGTCAGATGGCACAGTGAGCTGAACGCTTGCCCCTGGTATCTGTGCGCAACCTGCTGGGGGAGATGTGAATCCTGGCAGGGTCAACTCAGCCTCTCATCCTTCTGAGGTCAATAAATTCAGTACCACTCTGTGGGATGGTAATGTCTTCAGTTATTTCAGTGCTCTGAGACCCATGGGTGTGTAGTGCTATACAAGAAATAAATTATTATTATTCAATGTAAAGGTCCAAAGCTTTGGTCAACAAAAGAGTTCCAAACCAATTCTACACATGTTCAGCCCCACTCTACAAAAGAGCACAAAGAAGGCTCTTCAGGGCATTACTCACAGCGGCATCTTTCTTCCTTGCACATTTGGGCCTCTTTGCACCTACCTTTCTTCAGTCTTCCATGATGCGCTGTCTGGCTCTCAGCATTCAGGATATGCCTCTGGATTATGAGCATTCAATGGATTGGCCTCTCTCCATCTCACGATGGTCAACATTCCATGGAGAGGCCTTTCGCAGACCTCTTGCTGATCAAGCCTTGTTCACACCTTTGTATCAGGGTCCGGGTTGCAGGGACGTCTCTCATCAAAGTAACAACTGTCAAAGATGGCCTCAAGAGCACACCAGCCACCATATGAGGTTCAAGGGTTTTTATTATTTTATGTGTAATGGGCCTAATGGCCGTCCCTCTCTCTTTTACCTAGGATGGGCGATGCCACCCTAACCCGACTTAACCCAATCCCCGGATTGGTTCCAGTGGTCAGTAACCCCCGCTAAGTAAAATCTCTCTTGCCAATGCCTTATCTGTTTAGCCGCCCCCAGGGAACAATCGAGATTTTCCAACCAGGATTTCCCCAGAAGATGGTTAAGGGCCATGCCTTCCAGACACACTAGTCTCCACCCTTCATGTTCTTTCTTCACTCTTTCTTTCCTTTCCCTTAATCTCTCTCTCACTTTCTCCTCCTACTCTCCCTCGCCTGCTCCGCCCACTCTCACCTCTTTCTCTCCTCCTTATCTGTCCCTCAGATGTTCTCTCTCCACAGTCTATGTCCACTATCCACTATATGATTCTCCACTCTTCACTCCACTAATACTTCCCCTCTGAACATCACCCCAACTCTCCCCCTCTCCTACTACTATTCCCCTCTCCACTCCTTCTACCACCACTCTTACCCGCGCTACTATTAAGCCACTCTCCTTTCAGTCAGTCAACCTTTCATCCACTCCCTACCTCTCTCACTCGCACGCACATTCACCACCAAGTACAACTTTCTCTCATTCCCCCAATGCCTAACCTTTTCTATAATTCATGTCTACACTCCTCCACACCATCCTTCCTCCTCCTGGTGTCTTGGTCTGCCAACCCCTTCTTCCCTGGCCTCCATAAAAACCCACACCTTGTTTCCTGTTCCTGGTTTTGGCCTCCTCCTCCACCCATTCATCTTCACCCACTAGTTCCTCGGGCCAATTGGTCCCCATCTTCCCCACCCAGGAGAGTTCAGACTGGTGAATACATAAAAAGGGGGCTAATCCCCATCCCTTCAGTCCACACGGGTCCATTGGCTTTTGTCAATGGCGGCCCGCACTGAACAAAGTCCAAGTTCGTGTCATGGGGCCCCTTTCCTGCTAATCTACAGGTAAGGGGCCAGCTCTGAGCAATGTCGCAGTTTGTGTCATGGTGCCAGCATTCCGCATTGAGACACTTCACGACTGATATACAGGTAAGTGAATTGGTGGTGGTGCATAGTAATTCCCGGCTGCCGCGTGTTACATTTGTTGTCAGCACGTCGCATAGTGGTTCACCCTTTCTTCTGTGCAGGTGTAAAGACGCTGGCAGGAGGCATGTCTCTAGCGACTCTGGTGGGCTGCCTTGTCACAGCGATTCTCTAGGAATACTGGTACATGTGGCTTTCTACAAGTCCAAGAAAAGGTCTGCCCAGCATTTCTATACATACAGAGGTATGGGGTGATCAAGAGTGGTACTATTAGTGATCAAACAGGCACAAAGGAAAAGGGCAGGGTCTGGGGCCCTCCAAATGCCCCTTTCCCCCTCTGGCATTGAAATGGCTCTGGTTTCCCCCCTGTAAGGTCTCCCACCCTGGACTGAGGGGGGTCCCATCCTCTCCTGACAGGACCAGATTACTGGCTCCATCACTCCACCTTGCACCAAGTGGTGGTGTCCATGCCTTGGCAGGGAGCAGCCAAGCCAACATTCATCTTCTCCCGATCTGCTGCCCTCACAGGTTTCATTTAGCCCTTTTCATAGCGATTAGGCGGTTTGTAGGCGTGCTTCAGTTTGTGAATTGTGCACAATCAGTCTATTCTCATAGTTTCTCAGAATTAACAGCTTGATGGGTAACTGCTCCTCCTTGGCTAATCTTTAAAGTGGCCCCATCTGTCCACCGCAGCGAGACATCAGTGCCATCTTGGATGTTTTATTAAAGCTGGTTGGTGCTCCGTGTCCTTCCATGCATCTCCCGCTTCAGGAGTGGTCTGCTGCAGTGTTGGAGTTAGACTGCTTGGTTTGTAGTTGCACTGGCATCTTTCTTTGCGTGGCAATCTATGGTGAAAGAGGGGTTGCGAACTGCTCGAGAGACTTTCTTTGAATATCTACAATTCCCACAGAGCCTGAAGGGCTTCCAGAAATGTAGTCCCTGTTGAGAGTTGGCATCAGGGGATGTCCTTGATGGACCTTTACCACATTTGAGGGGGTGCGGAGAGCATGTTAGATCCCGCTCCTTCCACCCTTTGGGAGGCAAATCGGGGAGCGGCTACACCAGTACAGTCCCGTGTGGCTCGGCACCCTCACTCACAAAAAAGAAGGGGACATTCCAGCAACTCACCACACTCCTAGAGCATATTTGGAGCCATTCCTGTACGGTGACCGGCATTATGTGCCTCTGTATGATTGGCAAGCAAGACAAGATCATTTATATTTGAAGTAACTGCATTGTTGGCACATTACATCTTGCCTTTACTAGACATCCACAGAACGCACCCCACATTGAATTTCAGAATCTTTGTCGGATTTAGTGGGGTCCATGGTGCTCGATAAAGCCTTATTGCTTAACCTGAGGGCACCCTAGGTGAGTCCAGGTACAGAGGAAATGGAGAGTGGGAGCACTTTATATCGAGTCGTGTGGGTAGCACAGCCAGAATGTACAGGCAATTAGGGAGCAGGTTGCGCATTGAGGAATTTGGTTCTGGAACAGCCGCAATATATCGTCCCAGAAGTCGTCGATTTTATGTTTTGTGGTTACAATCACAATAACATTTATTGCAGATCTACGCAAAATGTATTATTGTTGTTGATATAATAAATGCTGGTCAAAGAGGCGACCTTTACTGGTGCCTGTACATACCGCGAGAAGGACCAAAACAAAGCAGTTATTTGGAACAAGGGAACGTTAGATTTAGTAAATCGTCCTTATCTTGCCAGAGGTTAGCAAAGACTTTTAGTTGATTTTGTTAAAAACTTCCTCTTCATTCAAAGACGATGCTACAGCTGAGTGTGGGCATTTTGCAAGCTTTTCTCTAGGTTATGTTCCAACAGTTTTATACTACGCCATATCATCCTAGCACATGGCAGAGGCGTAGCCAGGATTAGCCAACAAGTGGGGCCTGAAGCTAATGTAGTTGGGCCCACGGCAGAGGCATTACCATTGGTAAATGCCCACACAGTGCTGCTGAGTGGGCATTTACAGAGTTCGGGTGGGCTTTGCCTATGCCTCTGGCAGATGGTGATATGACATGATCAGAGCATCTGGGCTGGTCTGAAATGTGGCGTGTTGAGCCCCTGCCATGGGTTTCCATAGCCCAGCCTGGAGGAAAGGGACATGGGAGGCAGTGAAGGCAGAGAAACGTGGTAACAAATAAAGGAATGTCACAACGGGGTATCTGGGACCAAGAATGCCAAGATGACCATTAGTTCACCGATTTATTAAGGAACGCTAGCGCGGAACTTCCCAGACCAGGTAATCAGAGCAACAGGATAGTCAGGATGCTCCGCTCAGTGCAAGAGTCCTTCCCGCCGAGTGTGGGTTCCCAGCCCCTCTCTCTGCACTGGTGTTGTGGGAACCCGGGGATCCTTATCACTCTTCTTTCAAAGTTCAAGGAGGTTGTGCAACCTGTGTTGCAGGCTCACAAGAAGGTTCCCGCACCCTCTTCTTTGGCGGGCTTTAGGTGTGGGATTTCCAGGCTCCTGTACCCCTGGCCACTACAGTTTGCAAAGTACCTGTCTGGCTGTGGCTGTTAGTTGTAGCTGGCAGGAAGATACAGAGTGGGGTCGTTGTGCAGTGGTGCTATAACCTTAAAAGCGTCACCCTTTCCCTCTCTGTACTGACCGTACTTTCCCCGAACCAGTCTTGTTCCTCCTCACGCAGTGTGGGCAGACTTCCTGGGGGCAACAGGGCCAGCCAGAAGCTGCCTATTCTGGTTGCCTATGCCATACTCTTCCTCACACTCCTCCTAGCGTGTATAGCTCCTTTGCCACTCTCCCCGATGTCACTAGTGGCTCTCTCTTACTCCCTGAATCTGGCGTTTTCCCGTTCTTCTTTGCCCTGCAATCCTGTCACCTCCACCTTACCCTATCCTTTCCAAGCCTTAGCTTCCGGTCCTAATGCCTGCTGAACAGCCATGACTTCCTTACGCTCATTCTCCCTCAATGTTTCCACCTCCTTCCTGTTTACTGCCATCTCCACCCTTTCAGTTCCACTTCTATTCTCATATCCTGCTTTCAATCCACTCCAGATTTGCACCTCCTCCCTCCTTTTCTCTTCTGGGTTTATCACATCGCCTCCACTCCTAAATGTTACACTCTCTCTCCTTTCATCTTCTGTTAGCACCCCCTTTCAATCCACTCCAGGTCCGACCTCCTCCTCCTTCCCTCTTCTGTTCGTACCACCTTCTTCCACTCTTCACCACATATGACCTCCTCGGGCAGAGGGTGAGTGCCCCAGAAGTCTGAACCCCACTCCCCCATTCTGCCACTGCGGTCCGTCATCCACTGGAATGGAGGCGTTTTGCTCCAATATGCCTGCAACGGGAAAGAAATGTGCACAGAGTAAGTTCAAAGGACTCTGTAGCAATTGAGGACAGGTTAAATATAGAATATTACACATGTGACGTATGGCTGCTTGATGGGTTCAAGATGACCCCTAAAAGGATGTTGGCATTCCTTCATCCAGGCACATGATTAACTTCACCCCACAACCCCAGAACTGGAGTTCCAGACTGCCAAGCCAATGGGCAAAGAGTGGTCAAGAAAAGGCCATCATGTGCAAAGCAAACGTGGGAGGTGACAAATAAGGCAGTGTAATAAGGCTCTCTTCTGGGAGTTGTGTGGCATTAAGAGAGATCGTTCTGCCATGAACCCCTGATAATACAGTAATCAAACCTTCACACGCCACCGAATCGGCCCAGTGGTACTACGCCCCCGGCCGGGTGCCTGCTTGCTGGGCCCCAGCTGCTCTCCTTCACCCGGGCCGCCTGGCTCATGCAACCCAGGCTGCAGAAAGCTTCTGGTCATCTGCCTCAACTCATCATGGGACAGCACTAGCATGTGCCACGTGACCTCTCACCACACAGAGCCCTGAGGAGCAACTGAAAGGGGGCATCTCTAGCAGCCCTGGCCCAGTGCCTGCTTGCTGGGCCCCAGCTGCTCTCCTTCACCCGGGCCGCCCGGCTCCTGCAACCCAGGCTGCAGAAAGCTTCTGGCTATCTGCCTCAACAGATCATGGGCCAGCTCTAGCATGTGCCACGTGACCTCTCACCACACAGAGCCCTGAGGAGCAACTGAAAGGGGGCATCTCTAGCAGCCCTGGCCGGGTGCCTGCTTGCTGGGCCCCAGCTGCTCTCCTTCACCCGGGCCGCCCGGCTCCTGCAACCCAGGCTGCAGAAAGCTTCTGGCTATCTGCCTCAACAGATCATGGGCCAGCTCTAGCATGTGCCACGTGACCTCTCACCACACAGAGCCCTGAGGAGCAACTGAAAGGGGGCACCTCTAGCAGCCCTGGCCAGGCTGCCTGAGCACAAGTAAGGACTTAAGCATTCTTTTATTCAAACACTCTATATTTTGTACAGATTTTTAATCGCCTTGTTAATTGCAGCTGCTTAGATAGGGATGGGGGTTATTTTATAGCGATACTCCGGTTTATTGGCACGTTAATTAAGGACTTTTTTTATAGAAAACAAAACACTGGTGTTCTGAAAACGGCTTTGCCCAGTTACACCCAAGGCAAAATCAAAGGCTAGGTGAGAAAATAACTAAATAAAGAAATCAGTAGACCAGATAAAAAGTGGCCAGTGTCCCGTGTGTGCCACCTTCTGTACATATTACCTTGTCATAGTGTATTCTATAGTGTTTGTTTGCCATTCGGGGGAGTTGGGACGCTTTCCCCTGCACCTTCCATTGTTGTGCAACCCTTGAGCAGTCTCTGGACGACAGGACCAGCGGGGCAAGAGATTCAATTAGGAGGTGGGGCAAGGGGCAGTAAAACTGTGTATCAAGCAAATGTCTTGACTTGCTGTCTATGCCCGTCCCCGGGCCGCAGTGGCACAAACCCCTGCCCCTTACTAAATAAGGATTTGAAATAACGCATGGCAGACTAGTTGGGCCCAAAGGGACAACACTCTAGGAGGGTAACTTGCCATTGACTGGCTTGCATTCAGAGCACGCCTGGCAGCTTAGGCGCAGGTGTTGAGGCCCTCCTGCACTTCCCAGGCATGTTCAAGGGAACAGAAGAGCACGCACTCTTCTAATCACTCTTTAGGCCCCGATTGGCCATGAACGGACAGATTCTATAGGGAGGAAAGCTAGGAGGGTCAGTGGCCATTGACTGGCTTGCATTCAGAGCCCGCCTGGCAGTTTAGGCGCAGGTGTTGAGGCCCTCCTGCACTTCCCAGGCATGTTCAAGGGAACAGAAGAGCACGCACTCTTCTAATCACTCTTTAGGCCCCGATTGGCCATGAACAGACCGATTCTATAGAGAGGAAAGCTAGGAGGAAATACGGGCAGTCTTACATTTGGGTGTCGCATATTCTGTTCGGAATTACCCGGCTAGCAAGCAATGCTGGACTTCTAGGGGAGAAGCCCTCTCCCCGCACCTGTGGCCTAGCCCACAGCAAACTCAGAGTATCCTCCTTATGCGACACGGTAGCACAGGGCCATTGCTCAGAAACCTTGGTAGACGTCTCCCCCATTGAGTACAACACCCTTTCTGGGCCTGCTACAATCGTAGCTACGATTGATTGGGTTTGCTCTTTTCGCCTAATGGAACTCAATGTAAGCGCCCTCCTTGAACCCTTTCACATAAGCACTTTGATACAACCCTATCACCTTATTATATAAAGTGTTGCCTCATACATGTTAAAAAGTGATGGCGCAAAACAAAACAGAAGTCAAACAGAATGGCATTAAAATACATCAGCACATCATTTTCACAAAATGCATATTGAGTCCAAAAAGGCAATGACTTTTGTTAAGTAAATGAATACATTTTTATTATAAAAAGAAATACTATCCCTCAGTTCGCAAATCAGATGAATCCGTTTACAGGGTACAGGTCACATTTCTATCAAATCATAATCATGTTCAATGTCTGCAAGAATCCACTTTCCAAAGAACACCCCAAAGTTGTTCTATTGATGCCCCCACAGGCAAAGCACGACTTCTCATTACAAAGCTAAAAACAGCAATAGCAACTTCAGTCAACAGAACTCCTGCCCAACTTAAACTGAACAAAAGCATACATCATACCCTTTTAACGCAAAAGTGAAATGCATAATGTCAAATGAACCAATCACATGTCACGAAATTGCAAAAACTTAAAACGCAACATGGAATGATAAACACTGGCAAATAAAGGAAGCTATTTTAGAAATGTAATAACCAGCAAGAGAGCCAGAGCACTCATTTAAGTCAAGCTATTCCCCAGCAACAGAACCTCTTGAATGTCTGCTTTCTAAGTCAAGCAAGACGTTCCCTGTGGCATAGGCCTGTCAATTCATGACATGATCTTCCGACAGCATCCTCTGCTTTGTCCCATCTGATTTGCCAGCCTCCCTTCGAAGGTTTGCACGGCATTATGTCCCTTCAAGATGGAAAAAAACCCTGATCAAGGTACTCGCATGTCACTTGATGGACACTCCCTCTGGGTCTAGTGTCCCTAATCCAGATCTACTGGTGCAGAGACATTGAAGTCCTGTCCTTAAGTGTGATGTGTATCAATAATTCAATTGTTACGGCCCCACCAACTGTGAGTTGGGCACCAGCTTTAAGTTGTTTAAACAATTCTCAAAGCTCTCTGGTAAGTGGCATATGGTCACACGTAAAAAGGTTTGCTTCCTGTCTGCAGCAAAAGTGTCTTACGTATCAAAGGCCACCTTTGATCTGTGCCCAGAAAAATGTTCCTGGACAGGCTGCCCCAAAGCAATTATCTCTATGTTAAAGGGCATGGCCTTCTGTACAATACATCCCCTAAGGGTTGTTATTTAAATCCATTTTAAGAGGAATTAACATGAAATGACTTTTGTTGTTTGCTGGTTCACTCTACACCTTATAACATTCTATGCAGTACTACTTCCATAAATGTATACTAAAATAAAAAATGGTATTAACAAAAGTATCCTAAAAGCACACACCTCACTTGAGAGGTTTGTTTGTTTATTTTATTTCTATAGCGCTCCAGACCCGGGAGTAAAAGGGCGCTTAGTACAAGTTACAAGGAACAGTACATGGTAAAAACAGTAATAGTAGGGCAGCAGATATCTACAGAATATACAGACAGTAGAGGTAATGGCAACCAAATCAAGATAAAATGAGACCCAAACAATATGTACAATTTATAGCTAAGTCTAACTTAACGGTTGACTTTTTGTCAGAGGCCACCCAATGGCAAGTTTCCTGAACAACTGGAGGGATTTGGAAGACTTAACATTCAGTGGCAGGGAGTTCCAGAGTTGGGAGGCGAGGACAGTGAAGTTTGAGCCTCGGGCTCTTTTAGATGTAAATCTAGGTACTGTAAGACATAAGGTATTGGACTATCTCGTGGTTCTGATGGAAGATTTCATAGTGAATTTATCTGTAAGGTGGGGGGGCTAGATGGTTGAGAGCTTTGTAAAATTATTTGGTACCGAATTGGTAGAGAATGACATTTATGAGCTTAGAGATGAAGGGAGCGAGGTCTCTTGCTGCATCTTTTATAATCTGTGCAGGGCAACTGTCCCCTTTGCAGTTTGACGGTTTAAGTGAAGTTATGATTTTTTGCACTTCTAGTGCAGTTACTTTTTGGAAGGTGAAGCCATAGTTAGTGTTAGAGGTGGTGGGTGGGCTAGGGATAGGGGGGCTAGAGGTGAGGCTACTATTGGAAAGTTGTAGTCTTTTATTTTCAATTTTTGTTTGTAGGCCAGTGATTTTGTTTGCAAGGGCATCTTGGATGCTAGTGCACCAGAGTTGGTCTTTCACGGACAGGTCCGTAGGTGGAATGGGGTTTTCTAGCTCCTTCAAGATGGTGAATAATTGTTTGGTATTGGAGATAGCATTGCTTATTCTTGTATTATAGGCATCCTTTTTAGTGCGAATTATTTCTCTTTTATATAGGGAGGATGCATTAGTGAGATTGATTTTATGTTCCTCTGATGGGTTCATTTTCCAAAGGCTTTCCATTTTGGACTTTCTATTTCTTAGAATTTTAAGTTCTGGTGTGTACCATGAGTTAAGATGTGCTTTAGGTTTACCTTTACGTAGTTTTAGAGGGGCAACAAGATCGATAGCTTTGGTCACAGCATTATTGGAGGTGTGTACTAGTAGGTTAAGGTCCGATGAGTTAGGGACCATATTTAGAGTGGGTAGAACCAGTGGGATGAGGGCTTCAGCGGTGATGTTCCACTTATTTCTTGTCAGACATGCTGGTGCTGGTGGGCACTGTCTAATGTGGGTTATTAGTGCTGATGTCAAATGAAAGTAGGAAATGGTCGGTCCATATAAGTGGTTGTGGGTCCTTGCAGATAATGTTACAGTTGTGGGCAGCGAGCCAGTCTAAAGTTCTGCCTTTCTGATGTGTGGGTAGGGTATTAAGTTGAGTGTAGTTCTGGTCGCGAAGTGTATTAGCAAGGGAGGATGCTGGAATGTCGTGAGGATCATTGTATCCCAGGTTAAAATCACCTAGAATAATATTCTTTAATAAAGGTTTAGATTTTTCAGCTATGAGGGAGGTTATGTCTTCCTCAAAGGAACCTATGGGACCAGGAGGTCTGTATATTAGGTCTAGGATGATAGCATTCTTAGGGGTGGTTTGAATTTTAATGGCTAAGTGTTCACAGGAATTTAGAGGAAGGGAGGTCACAGATCTAATGTCAAGCGAGGATTTGAATATAAGTGCTACTCCTCCTCCACGGGCATTAGGTCTGTCGGCCCTAAGGATAGAGTAGATGTCTGGAACCGCGAGGGTTAGAGAGGGACCTGCTGCGGCATGAAGCCAGGTTTCTGTGGTGGCGAGGAAATCCAGGTTTGCTGAACAGATGATGTCGGCAATTTCCGTAGGGTGGGCCACGATGGATCTAACATTAAGTGAGGCTCCTTTGAGTGGCATAGTATTTGCAATGATATTTTTATTACTGACTTTGGTTGTGGGATTATTGGTCATTTTGTTAAGTAAAGTGGGGAGTCTGCAACCTAGAGTATCGTTACGGGTCGTGAGGTTAAGGTAGGCTGTAAGGCGATGTACTAGCATATTACATGAATTCTGGATATTGAGGTTAGGTGGAGGGTTGCCTAAAGTAACACTGATTTTAGTACTGTCGTCTGTAGGTGCCCTATAGGGGAAAGGAGGCCAGGAGGGCAGAAGGGTGTAGGGCAGGGTACGGGTGGTGTCTGGGACAGCCAAGCTTGGCAAGTCCATTACTAAATGGGATAAAACTGTTTCTGCTACATGGCATGCAATCGGGCATAATGCAGAAAGGGAACATGATGAGTACTAGCCAGGCTGGCATAATTTAGATATGGATTAAGGGAGGGATACTGGAGGGATGGTGGATGTTGTTGGCTACGCTAGTGCTTGTGCGCCCTAGGTTGTTTTACACATACAAGCAAATACAGGTCAACTTCAGGCGCATAGCACTTTCAGTGTTTCCCTGTTTATTGGAAGCACTATAATGCATATTCTAAATGCATCTTGATTTAAAAGCATAGCACATTACCTATTCATTAGCTTCAAAGCACAATATTCTACCATTAGTACCTGGTCAGGCCTAGGCTGCTTTTGCTTATATGAGGGGATATGCTTATATGAGGGGAATTTTAGCAGGACATGGGGCCTCATTACAAGTCAGCCGGTCCGGAAAGAACGGTGGTGGTAAAACCGCCGCCACCATTCTTTTCCGCACCGGCTGAATAAGAGTGCTGCAGGCGCGAGGTGTCACTCCCGCGAGGTCTGACCTGGCGGATTTAACACCACCCGCCTGCAGGCGGACATGGAAACACCGGCTCTGTCATAGAAGGAACCAGTGTTTCCATTGTCCCCATCCCCATGGAGTGCTATGGGGCTCCATGGAAATGGGGACTTATACAATTCCGCCTCCGGAATTCCGGGTCATCGGGGTCGTAATCACGGATGCGGAATGGTAATACGAGTCTGGCGGTAAACCTGCCGGTTTTTCCGGCTCGGTTTCTGCCGGACTTGTAATGAGGCCCATGGTATCTTCTAGCAGGCCCCTGGACCGGGGTGCCTGGAATGTATTGAGGCATACTAGGGGCTATATGGAGATGCAATGATGGTTTGGGAAGTTGGATTTCTACGTTACTGCCACTGCAGTAGTCTTGGATTTGGATTGCAATGAGGCGAGAACAAGCTTCTACGGTCAGTTGTCTGGCATTAAGAGAGAACCTTCTGCCATGAACCCAGGAGAATACCGTAATCAACCCTTTACACGCCACTGAATCAGCACATTTGGGTGTCCATGTAAACTACGTGCCCTGGCCGGGTGCCTGTCCAATAAAATGGCCAGCCCTGGCTTGGATGACTTAAGATAAATGCAAAGACGGCTGTGCAAAATGTCCTGTTCTGCGGAACCAGGTTTGAGGGAAATGTTACACAGTGTGGGCAATATTTCATGCTCGTCAACCCTTTCCTTTCAGGGTTCAAATGTTTGCATGTGATGCTGACATGCCATATATGTTCAATTAAATACATGTATGAAAGGAAGCGTGACTAGAACCATGTTTAATTACTGGGCTCACTCTGCAGCCCGCACCCCTGCTCCTAAATAGTGACAGATGAAAGAGGAGGGCTACCTCTACCTAAAATTAAAACATTGAGACGTTGCAGTTGCTCATTAATTAAAGCCCATTTGATCATTTCATGCTACAAAGAAAACATGGGCAAACGGATGTACCGAAGCAAGGAGAGAGACGGCGATATGCACAAGATCACACCATGTGGCCAGGCAGGGAAGATCAAGATCACGATGATACAGTTATTCTGGTCTCCAAGCCACATCTTACACTTCCCCACACGCCCTCCCTTTCCTCTACTTGCAAATCCCTTTGATTAAATATAGCACTGGACGCTTGTGTTCAGTACATATCTAAGCAACCCTAGATTTCTCAGGTAAGAATACAGATGCTGAGAGGGAAAGATATTTGCTCCAAAACTGAAAAATGTAGGAAAAGTGGCTACACCAAAACGCGACTAGATCCACAGGCATTATTTCACCCAAATGATGGGTGTCGTGGATGTGACAATACATAACACTTGACCCCCGAAGTGACATCAAAAGACGGAAAAAGCATTGGCAATGCCAACAGTTTCAGCTTTTGTTTAGGCATGGGATGGGCATTTGCCAGGCACTGCCGTAATGGTACTAACTGGCAACTAATGGTAGTAGCTATAAAATGGCGTACCATACCTGTACATAAGCAAAATGGCTGGCTTTGCCAATGCTAGTTTTCATCAGGACTTCAGTGAAAGACACGCATAGTGCTTATAAATCAAGTAGCTGGAGGCACACTTGGTTGAGACATTTGTGTTACAACATATGCACATTTACATCTCCAATTAAGTCATTAATTCTCAGAAGACTGATTTGAAATAAAACTGGTAGGCTTTTTTAGCACAATGTGTGATGTTACAGCTTGATAAAGCTAGCTCAAAGAGATCCCAGAAGGATGCGTTTTGGGAGGGAAGGAAGCGGAAGGTGCTGGGAATGGCCATAGGGATTAGCATGTCCATGGACACTCAATGGTTAGGTAAATATGCAAACACCCTCTTCCAGCTTTGTGTCCCTCCACATATCCCTCATAGTTGGACTCCAATGCAATAGGTTGGGCTTATAGGTGGTGCTTTCGCACTACCTCTCAGCAAAATGAATACAATTGATCCTCTACTTCAAGTATGGGCAAGTGAAGGTTTTGTCACATATTTTTACTGGAAACCTAAGGCAGGAAAGTTAAGAGACTGCAAAGTTAATAAAGAGGGATTGATAATGAGCACAATACTGAACTATCAAAGATAAAACATTGTCTTAACGGGTCAGTAGTCACAATGGGTAAATCACAGGTTTGCAAAGCAGGACACAGTGGTTAGAAGCACACTTGCTACACTGAAATGATGCCCATTATATAATCCAAAGGTCCTGCTTCCAAAGTCTGTCACTTTGTCACTAAACAACACCCCTCATAAAACCTTTTTGTTGTAATATTTCACGATTTTCTTTTTAATACGCACTCTCACATTTGACAGCTCGGCGACGAAAAGGATGATGAGAGATTTGCCCAGGATGAAACTGTTTTAGTTCAATGTAGAAGTCGAATTTAGAACATGGATTATTTGGTTTTAATGTCAGCAACTTTGCTGCTAGGCTTTACATTTCTGTCAATTGATTTAGATAGAATGTAGCCGACTATACTGGTATTCGGTTTATTTCTTCCGGTCAGAAAAGGACACCCGAGTACATCGAGCTAAAGTGATGTGCCCAATAACCCACAATTGTGGGCAAGTGGAGAAGCAAGGATTAGAAGGCACCTCGCCTTGTTTCATAATCTGCAGTTTAGCCACTACATTACATCCTTTCTCTTATCCAGTTCTTCTGGTTTAACAAAGTAACTTGCACTGAAGTTTTTAAAAATATTAAGCACCCCACATTGGGTGGTGGGGTAAACAGAAGCACAGGGCGATAATAGGATTTGTCCAAGATTGCACAAGTCTAGTCAAATGGGGAAACTGGGATTAGAACCCATATAGTATGCTGCTTCTAAATTTGGGCACCCAACAACTAGGCCCCTTATTTTGCCCACCTTTATTTTCCATCTTGTCCTCCCTTGCGATCTTCCTTTCCTTAAGCCTCTCGCTCTGGTCCTCTTCGTTTCCTGTCCACTTTTGTACCTGTGGCAGCGTGGCTTCTGTGGCTGGAAGGTGGACATGTGCATGCAGGGATGCGGAGGGCAGGTGGTGCTTTACCTCTACAGGTTTCCATGCCAGGATGGGGCGTTTGGCTTGGATGGACAGGGGTGGGCATATGTCTGTGGGATGGGCTGGATGGCTAGCATGCAAGGCTGTGCATATGGGATACCTAAGCAATGAAGTGCCCGAGCGGACAGATGTGTAGTTATTGGTAAGTAAATATTTTTCTTGGGGTGGCGCTGGAGTGGTGTTGGCCGCTTGTTTGGCCGCGCGTTTGGTGTTTGGCTTTGTAACAACAAGTCATTGGAAGCAAATCGGAAGGACTCCAACTATAGACGTTAGGCTATAGTCTGGCCTGTATCCCCTAGCACTTGCTCCCCCTGGGGCTGGAGCGAATGGAATAAGGGGAGCGCAGGGAGGTGGAGGGGCCCTGAGTGGTTGGGCCTGGAGGCACTGGGTGCGAGGAAGTGTGGGTGAATTAACTGCCTGTGTCTTTGGCTGTGGATCTGGAGGAGGCCCGGCTGTGGTGTCAGTAACCACGTGGTGGCTGTCCTACCTAGGAATCTACCCAGGGGCGTATTCCATCATAGCACGGCGCCTCCAGCACACCTTTGCACTTAGGGGGTACCAGCAGAGAACCGGTTCAGTGTGTTACGGCCCGGAGACTGTGGGCATTTGCTTTGACCCGGGCTGGTAGAACGGAAATGCTGTTTCTGTAATACCAGGTGTAACGCTCACCTGATTCTCGCAGAGGCGCCGGTCTTGACTGGGCGACTACCGTATCTTCAAAGGTGATGTGCAGCACCCGATTGGCTCTTTGGGCTGGACCTCTGTGCCCTGTATGCCTGACGTGCAGAGTAAGATGTCTGCAGATAGAAAATACGGGGTTAATGAACTGGGGTTATTGGGGTGTCCCTATCTCTTTCCTCTTCTCCTCTCCTGTAGACCCCGACAGGTTAACGCTCTCACCTTAGGTAAGTGAATGCCGAGCTCTCCATCTGCCTCGGGGCAGGGTGCTGTAGCCAGTTTCTTCACTGGATAGGTAGCGCAGGCCTCTTGACTTCAGAGGACTGCTGTCTGTCGTTTACTGCACGAACGGTAAGTTTCGAGTAACTCAAATGTCTTTAAAGTCTTTAATAATGATGTCTCTTGTTTTGCAGGGTTCCGGCGATGGCGGATGACGGGCTGAAGTGAGTTGAAGATGGAGCCCGTGTGATGAATAGAAGCGCCTGGAAGCACGTAAGTAAGCGCTTGTTGCCAGCTTCACAAAGCGCTCTGTCTTTTTATTTTGCAGGTACAAGTTCGGAGCGGCTGCAGGGTGCCGGGATACCCACTGGGTTAGATGTGGAAAGGAGTAATGGCAGGTGAGTATTAAAGTTCCCCAATGTCTTTAAACACACCTTGTTTTGTCTTTCAGATGCGAGATGCAGCGCCGACGGCCTCCGGAGCGTGCGAAGAGTTGGTAAGCTTTTGTCTTTCAGATGCCGGAATGCAGTGTGAAGACCTCCGGAGCGCACGAAGAGTAGGTAAGCCTTTGCCTTTCAGATGCCGGAATGCTAACCTGTTCTTTCTTGTCTTTATAGGTGTTGCTGAAGACTGGATTCAGGATGGTAAGCCTTTTTCCTTAGGCCCAGGACCGGATGCAGAAGACACGATGAGCGTTCTGCTGCAGAGGGTGCAGAATAACGCAAAGCAAGATTCATCCACCGGGTGTGGTTTAAATAGCCTCCTGTAGTGCTTAGGTGTCTCCTTCCACAGCCACGCCTAAGAAAGAAAAGAGTTCCTGGTAAAAAAAGAGTTCCTGCCTTCCAGAAGAGTTCCAGTGTTCTGAATCTAGGGAGGGGCTCCAGCCCCACCCAACAGGAAAAGTAGTTCCAAACAGAAGAGGATCAGAGGCTCAACTGGCAGGCAAGTAAGCAGCATGGTCTGCTGCAGGTAAGTCCACCCAAGCATTATGAGCCCGGCGCTTCCAGCGCTGGGATTGGGCATATTTATGAGCCTGGTGCCACTGGCGCCAGGACTGGGTCCAAAAGGTCCCAATTGGGACTGGTTGGCACTCGGAACCTGGGTTATGGATCTGCTTCCAAGGGAGTTGGGAAAACCCTGACCTTTTGGAAGCAGAGATCATGACACCAGGTCGCCCCAGTGTGAAGAACCCCCGGGGGAGTGACTGTTGGGATCAACTTCCTCTCCTCTCCAATAACTGCGCTGATTTTCACTGCTGCTAGCGAGGCAGGATCTAGATAAAGTAACTGTAGTCACTCTGGAGCCATGCAGCGGGGGAAAAGAGCTCCCCATTCGATTTACAATCTACGGAAAATCAAGGCAAAACCGGTGAAGGAATGTAAGGAGAGCAACAAGAAAGGCGACAAACGCAAGAAGAACGCAAAAAATTCCATACCGGTTGCGCAGGAGCTATTACTGACTTCTTTGCTGCAAATCCTCCCCCTGAAATAAATTCAACCATAAATGAGGAAGCGACGGCTCCAGGCCTAAGTGGTAATATTTCATTAAATACCACTAACTTTGACGACATAGACAACAATTCATTGCTCGACCTCTGCTTAGACATACAGAGAGGAATGTTGTCACAGATTCCCCAGAAGGTATCAAGAAGCATAACATCTCCTAAGGAAAACATCAGCACTCCTTCGGGTGTGCAAAATCACGTGGGTAGTAGCAGTTGCCTGTCTGCTTCTCCAAATCTAGCGATGGCTTCCATGGAGGATGGACCTGAAAATGAGGCTGAGGATGACAATAGCCCGCATCTAAGTATAACTGCGATAGCCGAGCTTCAATCCTAGGTAGCCTCCCTCCAATTTGCGCTTAAAATACTTCTGCAAATGTCAGGACGTATTCTGACTAATACCAACACCATCACCTTGGCGCTAGAACTCAAGGATTTCCCTCGAGACGATGCAGAAGCGAATCTATCTGACGCCGTTCACATAGCGGAAGAGACGGAAGAGCAGGAAATCACTCCCGAGGAAGCTGCCGAAGATTCTACACCTTATGGGAGCCCCCAAGAGGAGGATGCACCAGCAGCGTGCATAGAGGATCAGGAGCTTGCACAAAGTCCTTGGGCTCCCCCTCCCCCTTCACGGAAACAACATAGATTGCCCAAGAAGGCACTTAAAAATAAGAAAGCCACAACGAGTGCACCACTTCCTACTGCTGGCCCACGGACTGCCTTCGAAACTCGCTCAAAAAAAGCCAGGAAAAGACTTGCGCGAGCAGCGGCCCGAGCGGCAATGACAAAAGGTCCCCTCTCAAGCTGGCTAGTACCGGGAGAGAAGTCTATTGTGGTGGACCTAGAGGAAACCTCGCTGGTGGACCCTGAGCAGGACGATTCTACGTTATTTCGTCGACCACTTTTTCATCGTGGGACTTTTCATCGCCGACCCTTTCATCGCCAACATATTTTATTTTTTTTTTATTTATGGGGGGGCTGTGCCCTCCCAAACCCCCCCCCTTACTTAAACAATCATACCCCCCCTTACTTAAATAATCATACCCCAACCCGCACAAACACCCCCCCTAAAAAAAAAAAAAATGTTGGCGATGAAAGGGTCGGCGATGAAAAGTCCCACGATGAAAAAGTGGTCAACGAAATGCGTGTATACCGAGCAGGACTTGGATTTCAGCCCCCCTATATGTCTTGAAGAACCCTCTGGGATGGGAGCAGCAGGAGAATCACCAGAGCCTATATGGCACGGTCAAAAAAGCTTAGTGGAGGAGTACAATGAGAACCGCATTTACTTTATCAAGAATCTTTATCCTAGTGGAAAAAATCCCTGGCTGTCACGCTCTGAGTTCTTAACCAGACTGCATTACATCCCTCAACTTCGAGTTCTGAAATCGGATGACTTTCTGTGCATTGAAACCCTGCAGGTGCCGAATTCACATGTCTCGGCAATACATTGCACTTTTCTGGCCTCTGCGCAATTAATCAGAAATTTTAAAGAAGAAATGAGGGCAGTTGACATTGATATTGATGTAGATCCACAGAAGAGGGATCCTCATGATGAACTTGAGGTTATTGATACATCTGCTCCCTCAGCCAATCGAGTCCAAGCCGGTGGCAGTAGAAAATTCTGCCTTGGTGGAAATACAACAAGCTCTCAAATCACTTTTGGAATCCCTCCCGCGAGTGTTACAGAACCATTGATGTTTTTCTTTAATTTCGTGGAATTGTCGAGGCTTCGTACATCTTTTGAGGTCTCAGGGCTCAGTAGACATATTGGCCAAACACAACTGTATCTGTCTCCAAGAAACTTGGTCTTTGGACCCCCTATTACTTGATGGCTTTGTTACATATCAGTCATTTGCTAAAAGAGGTGACAAGGGTCGCCCTTTTGGGGGTTTACTTACAGGGTGGTTAATACAGTTATATCACGAAAGATACAGTGTAAAGCCGAGGACTATTTGTTGGCGGTAGAGGTTGATTATTTGAATGAAGATGGCCTATGTAGATTCCTATTGATTAACCTCTACAATCCCCCTGGTGCTGTGATAAGAGAACCTTTACAAGAAGCAATTCAGGATCTATTGTCCTCTTGGTCACTAAGGCCTGGCAACATTGCGGTAGTGGTTATGGGGGATTTTAATTGCCATATGACTGGTGACCTCCTGGTATCTGCTAATCCCGACCTTGGTACAAAATGCCTGATGACCCATGGAAGAAGGGAGGATGAGGGGTTAGGCTGGCTGCAACTGTTTGATTCCTGGGATCTTACCATGATTAATGGTCGCACACTGGGAGATCGGCCGGGGAAACATACCTGGACTAATGGTACATCGTTCAGTATCCTGGACTACATATTTATGTGTCCCGAGATGCAGTCCAGAGTTGCTGATATGAGTGTAACTCCCAATAAATGGAGACACCATGCAGTGCTTTTTTGTTCACTATGCCTCCCCTGCCCCTCCACCTCACATTCTAATATTGGCAGTTTTCAAACCAATTGCTCTGGTATTAGAATAGTTTGGTCAGAGAAGAACATAAGAGCGGCCTCTGAAGCGCTTAAACCCGTCGCTTTATGGGGTCTTCCTCACTTTGATCTCATGACAGTAAATGACATAGAAGACTGGATTCGGGAAATCTCTGGCATACATGCCACTACAAAAACTAGGAACATGTTAAAGCCTGGGGGCAGAAATCTCCCCTATAACAAGGGAATCTGGGAGGCCAAGAGAGGGTATAGAGCTGAGATTTGGGGTTTCAAGAACATGAACTTAGTGGGAGTTGTCTATTATGAGAAAGTTAGAAAAGCGAAATACAGATATAGAGCCTGTATTAAGAGCATAAAATGGCATAGAGGAACAACAGACATCAAAGGCTGGTACAAACTATCTGTACCAGAAATTCTCGTAGCATATGGTCTCTCCTAAACGAGAACAGAGAGAAGGTTAATGGACCATTAACCAACCTTATTGGCGAAGAAGTTTGGATAAAATTGCTATTAGGTCGTAACTCGGGAGAGGCGGAGGCTCCTAGTATATCTCAAGTGAAGGCTCCCTTTCCCCCGCCGTTTGATGTTTCAGCGGAGGCCATTCACAACAAAATAGTCACCCTTAAGGCCTCTAGAGCCCCCGGCCCGAATGGGCTGGCCAGTCCAGTAATTAAAAACTACCCTGCATTTTGGGCACACCTCTTCTCTATTCTCTTTAAAAAGATCTTAGCTCAGGGGACCATTCCCCGCTCCTGGCAAACGGCTATTCTAGTCCCTGTGTTCAAAAAAGGTAGCCGCATAGACCCTAACAACTACAGGCTCCTCTCTATGTTGGACATTACTGGCAAACTCTTTGCTGCGTTACTGCTTAGTGAGCTGCAGAAGTGGGTGGAACAGACCAACATACTTAGCAGATTCCAATGTGGTTTCAGGCGAGATTTTTCCACCTCTCACAATCTGTGGGTGATGGACATGCTTCGTACACGGGCACTTAGCAAGGGGCAGCCCCCGCTTTATGCTCTATATATTGACTTCAAGGCTGCTTTTGATTCTATCCCTAGAGCAAGGCTATGGATTAAGCTGGAAACAATGGGTTGTCCGCCTGGTCTTTTATATTATTTAAGACAGTTGCACCATAATACCTCTGCGTGCCTCAGATTAAACCAGGAAGGCAGTATGACTAGACAGGTGACCCAGAATAGGGGGGTAAAGCAGGGATGCGTAACTGCACCCCTCATTTACAATCTTTATGTATATGATATCCCTGCAGCACTTGCCGAGGCCAACAACTGCCCCCCAAAAAATCAGTGAGGCACCCTGCACTGTCCTAGCTTACGCGGACTATCTGGTTGTATTTGTTAATACCATAGCTTGACTATAAACCTAGATAAAAAACCTAGATAAAACTAAGGTACTCAGATTTACTAGGAAAAGAGCATCTCGAGTCAACTTGTTGGTACATAATAATCATATACTTTATGCTCCATCCTATCGGTATCTTGGAGTGGATATTGAGCCGCTGGGCGACCACCCCTTGTGACGGCAAGGACGTATAATCAGGGCCTTGCAAGTAATAGCATTAATATCTTCGTTCTCAAATAAGCAGGGCGGCTTTACCTTGTGGGGGACCAGACACCTATACATCCAAGTGTTTGTGCCCATGATTATCTACGGACTTGAGTCCCTTCTCTCTTTCGATCTTGCCTGGCTGCAAGTGATGGAGGGCAAATTCCGGCGCCGGATATTGGTATTACCCCAGAGTGTCCCAATGGCCCTGATTAGGCTCGAATTGGGCCTTCCCTCACTCAAAGCTTTAGTACTCAAAAGGAGGGCAGGATTCTATCTTAAAACAAAGGGCAGCCCTCCCAATCCGTTATTGGCTGTGATCCATCAAGAAGTGAGCAAAAAACATACCACTTCACCCCTCCTTAAAGACATGACCAAATTTCTCACGGATATAGGCTGGACGCACAGAGGGGAGATTATCTCTAAGGATGTGCTAAAAGCGCTCGGCAAAAAGGTGGACCTATGGGACTGGTTAGAGAATTTCTCACACCTGAGTAGCTTAAAAACTTTTCATTTTGTAAAATATAGACTCTATAATTTTATGCAACCACAAGCATATCTGTATCTCTGCCCCACCAAAAGGCTCAGGCGTTTCATTTTTCTGCTCCGTTTGGAGCAATTACCCACCCTTTATAACGTAGGAGCCAGGGAAAAGATCCCTGCCAGTGAGCGAGTTTGTCGTTTATGCAAATCCCCTGAATGTTTGGAAACAGCCAAGCACTTGTTGACTGAGTGTTCGACTCTGGGGAGTTCAATCACTAATATCATGGGGAATTTGTACACGATCCCCTAACCATCTGTGAAACCTCATTCTGGCTTTATTGCACTAACACCTGCAACATGCATTTGTTTATTGCACTGTATAATGTGTGGCAGTTGATTGAAGAACACCTGGGCTCCTTGATCTAAACATCACATTATGATGAGTTAAAGATTGCTTGTGACACTCTGATCAGGCAGGGGCTTCACACCTATTGCACCTGTATTTCGACTATGAGGCAGGGTGTCTGTCGGTGAGAGGCCTAATGCTTGTATACTTGACTAAGACTATGCTGATGTGTTGGCAAAGACTATAAGTTACACACAATTGCCTATATTTGAGTATTTTGTTTTTCCTTAGGTGTACATATCTTAAAGAAATGTTGTATATTGGTCTATGATATTTGTTGATTTGTTTCTTTTAATGAGTTAATATTAATGTATGTAAGTTGTATCATGTGTAAAGTTTGAATTTATTTTCAATCTGTATCACATTAAAGAAAATTAAATTAAAATATGTTATTGGTAAGGCTGCATGAGATAAATACGGTCGAGTGGTTTTTATTGATGTCTGATATGGTCAATATTGCTAATCCTGTGTCATTGCAGCATATGCTCTACCTGCTGATCGGTATTGCTAACACTGACTGATGGTCAGCATTGCTAATTCCCGGCCTGAGGTTGCGGATAATTTCTCGCCTGCTGCCCAATAATGCAAATTGCAGCCCATGAGTTATTCCTAGTCTGCTAATCTCGTTTGTTGTCATGACTGGCACCTCAGCAGCAGTGATGTGCATTCTATTGGTTCACACATACAATGCACAGGGGGAAAGGCTCTTAAACTGCCTTCACATGGGTCCGCCTGCCTGCACAGCCAAACATATTTCACAGTGATCCACGGTTCATGGGAAATGTTTTGTTTGGCAGAAGGTTTTACTGGGTTGTAGACAGATTAACATCAAACAGTTAAATTAACTTTGGAAAGAACCATGAAAGAGTTCCACGAACAGGATTATATTTTGAAAGAGCGGTGAAAGGTTTCAAGCCATCCTGTCTTACTGGGTCATAGAAACACTGAGTAGCTGCATGGCCGCATGGAAAAAAGTCTTTTCAAATGAACTCGCCAGCACAGGTAGGCTCAGACGCTCTATGCACGACCAGGTGGGCAGGAATCCAAGATCAGTCCTGCGTTCCATAAAATAATTGCGGTAAAAACGTTTACAGAAATGTTTTCTGACTCGCTTTTTTTTCCTAAATTTGTATGGTAAAGTTGGGGAGCAGGGAGGACATAGGATGGGCGCAGACCAATTCCTTACAACCTAAAAATATGCCCAATTCCATTTCCCACTCCGCCTGACAAAAGCGGGGGCAATACTTGCCAGCATGCATTTTCATGCTGGCATTAATGCAACAGATTGCTATAGACTCCGCCTGAAATTATCACCTGTTCAAAAGCATGCAGATTCCACAGGAATCCATTGAAAATGCTGCCTGCATTTACAGTGTTATGCAGGATGGACCCAAGACTTAGGTAGGCACAATAATTCTTGAGCATAGCCTGTTCAAACTGAGCATCAGCGCTTGAGCTAGCATCCAAACTGTAGTGCTTACAAAAAACAGATTGTGAGGCCCACATGGTTGCTTTGGTGATGACATCTCAGGGGATAGGCCGCTGAAAAGCCTCCGATGCCACATTAGCAAGAACTGCATGGGCATGTTTGCTCTTTAGGGTAGGAAGCTCCTCCAGTGGACAACCTTCCACAAAGCAGGACACAATCCAAAGGGCAATCGAAGCTTTTGATACCTAGCTGCCTTCTTTAACACCTCAACGCTGAGCAAACATCTCCGAGACCCAAACTTCTTTTGCTTTCATTCATATAGGACTTGGCACTGCTTCTGAAATTGGGGACCAAATCTTTGAGTGGAAGATGGCGTGCAACTCTAGAACATTTCTGTGATCATTAAGAGACCAAACATTGTGAACCTGGAGAAGTTCCATTATTACCCCACATCTCAACAATGATGAATCAGTCATAATTGTTACACATGGAAGGGCCTCCTAAAAGGGTCTGTCGAGTTGTCCTTTTGTGACCCCCCCAGATCAGGATTGGCCAAATATACCCCGGAATATGGAAGATCTTTAATTGAGGATCTGAAGCCTGCGACGAAACAGCCGCAGGAAGGGCCAGAGGAACCATCAAGATGCATGAAGTCATGAGGCAGAGGAATCGTTGGAACCACCATGGCTGGTGTTGGCCATATCTATAGTCTTGTCTTCCCTAGGGAAACTCCAAGCCAAATCAGTGTCCCAGTAAAAGCCTTTAAACGTCCGGTCCTGGAGGCTATCAAGCATGACTTTTTTAGGGCGTAGAGAAGAGTTTGCAACAATTTCCTGAGTGCCTAGGAGGCCTGGTAGCAGGACAAATGGACTCCTCGACAGAGGAGATGGCATGCTACCGCTGAAACGATATTGATGAATACACATGGCCCAGAACCCAGACCAGAGGGAAGCACTTTGCATTGGAAATGGCTGTTGCCCAGAGAACAGGAGAGAAAAAGACAGTGGCTGGCCAAAATAGGGGCATGAAGCAGGTGCCACACAGATCCAGGCGCCCTGACACAAAGCAGACTAAATCTGTGCAGGTGTTATCACCTTGAACTTCTCTTTGCGAATGTAAAGATTGATTTAAAAAAAAAAAAAAAACATATGAGACAGTACGTGGACTATTAATTCAAATAACGTCTCCCAAAAAACCTGACCACAAAAGTGATGGGTGGAAGGTTTCGAATGAATCTAAACCACTGGCAATTGCTCTGGGCAACCTTCCACACCACCATTTTATAGCCCGTCTGCGCCATTGCAAAAGGGGACCAGCCATGTGCAAATCAGCAGCTGCTGCCACCGAAGGTAGCAGCCCAGCCCGAACTGCTAGGCCAGGTCCCCTCTGCACAGAAAACCAAGCAACTCCAGGCATGTTTCGGCTTTGTTGGACCTCCTCAGTGAGGTGCAGCCTGGTTCCCAAAAAACCTGAATCATGGTAATCTGCACATTTTGTTAAACTGTCTATTCATCTTTCATAGTATGGGATTATCTCATATTTCAAATTCTGATATACATTTTGCAACAGTAAATTACGAGTATGTTATATTTAAATTCTGAACATTTTATGATGTGCACATACAAGGAACTGCCTACATGGACTTTACCCACCACTTACCAACATTTTACAAAAACATACGAGGGTCATGCTTCTTAATGGCCAAATAATATCTGTTTATCATTTGTTGAAATGTCCGGGTGTTAAGAATTGAAACACAATGGATACAGGAGAATGATTCAACGGTTCTCGTAAAAGGATACAGACTGGTAGCAATAAAGGATACACTCAATGTCTTCTTCCAACGGAAGATGTCAGAGGTAAGGCGTAGTGTATCAAAAGAGAACCTTCTAACTAATGTCACTCTCTGACTAGTAAAATCCACAGTCAGAAAGAGCTATTAATGGGAAGGGCGTGAATGGGCCAAGATTCACCAGGCTGTTGATAAAGAGGAACTAATTTAGAATGATGATTGAAATGAAGGACAATAAGAACCTATGTTGAACTCACTAACCTGGAGGTGTAGCCAAGGAAGTCTCAAGAAGTCCGAAGAATCCAAGGAAACAACGGCAAGGAAAAGGTAGTGAGGGATCTAACCCGAGCAGAACGAGGGCCGCACTAGAGACGGGTTGGTGCACGCACAGGAAAGCGTCCAGAGTCCAGTGCACGTGTAGAAGGAGAGTAGGAGAATCTTGATCCAGGAAGTACAAGTCCTTAATACAGTAGAAATTCGATGAGCGCAGGATCTTGGTAGATGAAGGCAGAGCAGGACTCTGCAGGGTGTTGGTGCTGCCTGGTAGACAGCCGGAGTCTCCATACAGCAATAGGAAGCTGCGGTGTGGAGCAGCAATGCGGCAAGCTTCCAATGGAAATAACAGGAAGATGCCGCGGGTAAATGGTGGGACTCCGTTTGAACGAGGAGTGAAGAACCGCGTGCGAGCGCGGAAGAAACAGGCAGTTCAAGGAAAGCTGGAAGTTGCCGGGAGCTGCGTCGGAATGCGGGAAGGCAACCGTACCTTAGGAAGTAGAAAACGTCTGCGAAAAGCAGAAGAAAGCTCTGTAACGCGAATTGAGAAACAACGATCAGAAGCGCAGTTGCAAGGCTTCCGCTTCGTTAAATGAGTCAGCTGACGTGCGTAGGACACACGTGAACGTAAACGTCATCGCGTTGGTCATGTGATCCAAGCATTTGGATTAACGCCTCCCGGATAACTTTCATTGAGTGTAGAAGAGTCTAGCCGTTCTCAAGGCTGAAGAAGCCGGAAAACAGGGACGTTTGGGTTTCACAACGGAGCCGGGTGGAGAAGGCGGAGAGGTAGGCATGACACTGGGTTATAATATCTTCAGGGCGAAAGAATATCAATTCATAATTTGTTCAATTTTCCTTGTCATCATATCTTCACGATAGTAATCTCTTGTATTTCTTCCCAAATTTAGTTTTCCCCGTTGGTGCCTTGGTTAGTATTAATGCAGTAATATTGTATTTGATACTTCTGGGACAAAGACTGAGGAGGGAGATTACTCCTGATGCCTTCATTACATTCAGCATCCTTCCCCACGGGTCTCCTGTGACTCCTGTTACCTCTTCTCTGGTGGAGACACATCACCAGTTATTCCTGGGGTGTTGGGTCGCTGCGTTCACACTATGTGCTCTTCTTATTTCTCGTTCCGCTCCGCTGCTTTGGCTCTGCAGGGTTTCTGGTCAGGCAGTATCGGCGCAATTAATGGACCACTCTGTCCACCTCCTCATGGTCACGCCACTGTCGATCGGTGCTCAAGTCAGGCCTGCTCTGCATCGGCATGCAAAGGACTCCTGCAACCTGCTGTCGGTGTCCTCCCGACTGGAGGTTTGCTTCCCTAATGTAGATTCTTGCTTCCAGGTTCTAACTTCCTGGGTCTACCAGGCTTCATGCCTGCTTCGCTCCTCATTGTCCTTTCTTCATTTTTATGTCATACTGCTGGGTCCTTCCCAGAAAAGTGTCATAGTCCTTTGTATGTTTCCATTGTGTATTGTTCACACCTCCTCTGGGCCACCTCTTCCCAGTACCTTCTGTACTTGGCAAAAGAGTAACTCCATCAATCCTCTTCACACTATTCTTTGAAGATGACTTGAGATTTTATTTTAGACGTCCCTGCCTTGGTGGTATCAATTCTTACAGGAAGAAAGGAAGGAGTATTGCAATAACATACAATAGTGCTTTCAGATTGTTCCTCAGCAGACATTATGGGTTTCATGGTCTCAAGGGCAAGAAGGTTAGGGAGTTCCATCATGGAACTGGAGTCCTTATGCCCATGAGGGGAGTCCCTCTCTGTGAAACCCCGCTTTCCGCCACCCCTAGGGGGAATGTTGCATAGCGTTCTACCCTCCCTAGCCTCACAGGGAAGGGCTCCCCCCTGGGCAGAAGTGATGTGATCCCATGAATCGTCAAATTCTACACTCGTTGAGCCATGTGATCAGAACATCAGTATACAACTTACTGCATAAAACTGCGGCCTGAAAGATCACTGAAAAGTTTACAAGAAATGGGGAGCATCTCCTTATCAGCGATTCAAATTTTACTGTGTAGCAAACGTGCAATATTGTCTAATATTATTGATGGCCTTCCTCGTCTCTTTCCAGGCACATCACACAGAATTGTTTTAAAGACATGAATGCTGAATTGCATTGAGGGGTGAATTGATGACCTGGAGGAGGCAGAGTATTGACAGTGTGTATTGCTTCACCCTGAAAGGTTTCTAGCCAACAAGTTTCCGATCAAGAATTCAGTGACAAAGCCATGCATTAATGGGTGATTGTTCTTTTCTGATTTGTAGTTCAGCAATTTAACCGTAAGGTGACTCTAGGATTTCGTTATGGGCATAGTGTCTGTAAGGGGGTAATTTCTGATTGGATTGGGCTTTTACTTTAAGTGTGGGTGTACCGGACACCCACCTCTCTGATGTGCACTTCTATTTCACTTTTGTAGGTTGTCCATTTTAGGCTAAACTATGAAAATTAAAAAGGAAGACACACACCCGTGAGCCAGCCCTGCAAAATCCCAAGACAAAGATTTTGTGGACAAGGAGAGAAACCCAGGCTTGCACTTATGCAGACTGACCAGGGCACCAGTACTGCATTTTCAAGATCCAAGAGGGTGAACCTACGCTTTTCATTGCCAGTCTGCCTCCAAGGCCAAGTAAAATACACAGGTGTAACCTATGTGGCTCATCAATCATCAGCTGTACCCAATTTACAATCCCAGATGCCCATCATTGTCCTTGGACCCAGCCCCGGGTGAGGGTCCTGTGGCACATAAAAGGGTTTTACTTTAGTCAGAGGTTATGGGAGTTAGGCAGCAAAAGTGGATGGCGGCTGGAGACTGGTGGTGTAGCATAAGAGAGGGAATATGGAGAAGGTGGATAGCAGACCGCAGGCAAGAAACAGAAACGAAGCGGGAAGTGAGGAGGAAGGTAAAGAGAGGGGGAAGGAGGTGGAAGTAACACTGATGGTGGAAGGAAGGAAAAATAACGAGGAGGTGGTAACAGCAGATATGGAAGAGAGGAGAAATAAGGAAGAGATGGAACTAAATGCAGAAGTAGAGGGAAGGAGAAGCTAGAATGAGGTTGCAGTAACTGCCGAAGTGGAGGGAAGGAGAAGCAAAGAGGAGGTGGAAGTAACCGTGGAAGTGGAGAGAAGGGTACGACGTCCTTTCATCGACAGACTTTTTTTCTATTTGTTTTTTTGCGAACATTATTCAATGAAAAAAATAATGAAAAATATAGGGGGGAGTGGAAAGTGCATATAGGTTAGTGCGTTGGGTTGGGAATAGAGAAAAATATGGGGGGTGGGGGTTTAGGGGCAGTGGCCTCCCAAAAATAAAAATATATCTAATTCGAGGATTATTTTGTTGAAAGATATTCATTAAAAAACCCATTGAAAGAAAATTCAGTGATGAAATGACATAGAACCACAAGAAGTAGGTGATAGTAACCATCGAAGTGGAGGAAAGTAGAAATAAGCAGGAGGTGGAAGTAACTGCAGAAGTGGAGGGAAGAAGAAGCAAGAAGAAGGTGATAGTAACCCGGAAGGGGAGCGAAGATGGAGGAAGGAGGTTGTGGAAGCAACCAGGGAGGTGGAAGGTGGGAAAAGGTGGTGGTACTAACAGATGAGGATGAGGGGAAGGAACTTCAAGTGGAAACTCAGAAAGAGGTAAGCCAGACATCCGAGGAAGGCCCCAGTCGGCCAGGTCATTCCAAAGCCGGCACGAGCAGTGGTAAAAGAATCAAGAGTGAGGTAGGGAGGACAGTTTTTCAGCTGCAGATGTCTCTAGAGGGTGAGAGGGTGAGATGTCCAGATTCCCAGGTAGGGAAGTGGGGAGATCTCAGACACAGGCAGAGGGACAGAGTAGCAGGTCTTGTTAACGCTAGCTGACAAACTACTCTTGTATTAGGAATGTGTGAAGGAGTTTGAAAGAAAATCCCCCAGGAGGCCATCCCCATAGCCACAGGGTCAGTAACCCCTAGGAAAACCTGCACTGGTCTGACGGGCAGATGGCTTAGGAACTCCACTTAAACCCAGAACAAGGTTCGAGTGTACCTGGACTACACGTGAAGGATTGCTTCGAATGACTGTACAGTATCCCTGGTTGGGGTTTGTTCAGTGTGCTGTCCCCATGCGCAAGCATTGCTAGGGGGCACAAAGGGGAGGCATAAGTGGGAATCACAACTTCATGTGGCCAGATGCTGATTTCTTTCTGCTTCTCTCAGGTCTTCAAAGACCCGAGAGAGAAGCACACATTCTTTATCCCTTTGCCATGACCTTTGACATTACATCAGTGGATTATGAGTTACATAATCCTCTGCAGTGATGCCACAGTAGAGGGATATATCATTTTGAAAAGGAAGATAGTTGCAGAAAGGTATCTTATTGAGCCAGGGCAATAATTAATGCTGTGATTCAGATACCAAACCTGCATTTTGGGAACTTAGACACTGCTCAAATAATGTTTTCAAAAATAGTATTCAAAAATAGTATTCAAAGGAACATCTTAAAAAAACAGAGACAAAAAAGTTGCCAATTTTCAACACTGCCTGAAAAACATCCTGCACAGAAAAGCATCAACACAACAGGATCATTGTAGATGAGCAGCCGAAGGCGTCTGCAGGACATCCCGCCCCCTACTGTCTAAATGTTGGAAGCCTGAAACTGCACCATGTATTTGAGAAAAGGTATCCATTAAGAAAGCCATACCAGATGTATACCTGAAGAGATGACTGTCTATTGGAAGAGTTCCCCTAAGAAATATGAAAACAAGAGAAAGAGATGCTGGTGACATCACAAGAAGTGAGAGTGACGCACTGAGAAGATAAGATGATGTATGGACCTTATAGAAACTGATGACGAAATAAGGAATTGAGTGAACATCCTTATGCAGAAAAGTAGATTGCATGTGTGTGTGTGAGACGCACTGAAGAAAAGTAAACCATTCAATGTACGTACAGACGCAGCAACGCAAGTAGACTAAGTAATCATAGAATCTAGCTATATGTAGTGAATAGACTGCAGGCAAAGCCGCCATTGTGTCTGGACATAAGTGTCACAATTTTAAGTTCAAAACCACGGAGAAAGAAGGATCGAGAGCAGCAAAGAATTAGCTGGAGATCGCGGACTTGAAGTGTGAAGCTGTTTGGCTTGGTATCAAAGCTGGAGTAAGCCAAGGCCAGTTATCTATCCACGAAGGACACGAAGGACAAAAACCATGAGCCGCTGAATCATCCCGTGTTAAGGTGCAAAGAAAGAACACCACGAGTGCCAAGTTTATTAATTTAAGACAATTAATTACTGCAAAATAGGCCAAATTGCGGTCTCCTGTCACGTGATCCAAGGATGGAAATAGGAGTTGGGCATGCAGACCAGAACTGTGATAAGCGTGTGCCTGTAATCCCTTTTATTCCCAAGAGACGAGAATCTACTGCAAGGCCAAGTTCAAAGACAATCTTCATGGCAGAAGGCATGGGCGATGAGAGATGGTGGGCTAATTGGGTGGGAAGCCAAGTCACGTCCACCTCTCGGCACCTGGGTATGAGCTTGCGTGCTGCTAAGGAGCCGAATGTTCCAGATAGGGCACGAGCATGCCAACCAGCAAGGGCCTTATATTTTAAGAGCCAATAGTATTCTGTGTACTTAATAGGTGTTGGGGATGACTTGCACTAGTGGCAGACTTAAGTTGTCCACCTGACAGTAGATGCCCTGTCACAGCCCGATCCCTTTTAGAACGTATACTTAGATGTTCCCCTTGAGCCAACCACAATCCCTGGTAGGTTCTTCTTATTTGCCACGTAGTATGACATCACTTATGATGAATCTTTAGTACATAAGTGTGTTTTTATGTAATATGTACTGAGAGCTCAAGTGAACGTCCATCGATGATATTGTAACTCCCGGTTTTAGACAATTGATTGATTGATTGATATTTTATTTCTATCGCGTTTGTACACAAGTGTTTCAGAGCGCGACAAGGCAAGGGAGGGGAACAGGGGAGAACAAAACAGCGATCTTACTAGACCCAGTGACATTGAGAATGCGTAGGTGCATGGGAGAGAGGGAGGGGAAAAGTGCATGGAAGGGGGAGAGGTGGAAAGTGCGAAGCAGAGGAGAAAAAGATAAATAACAATAAATAAATAATAAAGGCAACAAACAGTGGGAATGCAGCCAGCGATTTGCAAGTGCTGGGTTTAAGGCAGCAGACAGGGTAGGTCTGATAAGTGCAGGAAGAAAAAGGGGGGGCTGTATGGGTACAGATACAGACCCCAGTGCAAGGGGTGGCCCGGAGGCAGTGCGGGAGGGTGGCAGGATGAGCAGGTACCTGGGCCCAAAACACAGAGGGTGGCCAGGTGCACGGTGCCAAGAGAGAACAGATCAGCAGGGGAGAGGGGGAGCGAAGGCAGAAGAAAAGAGGAAGGTCTTGAGGTGCTTCCGGAAACGGAGATGGTTCTCCTCAAGCTTTAGAATGGCAGGGAGGCTGTTCCAGAGGGAGGCCTCAGCCGAAGACAGAGATCTATCCCCAGCTCGTTTCTTAGAAAAATGACTGACCCTGCGTGAGTTGGAGGTAGAGGAGCGAAGAGCTCGAGAGGGGAGGTATTTGCGGAGGGATAGCGGAAGGTATTTTGAACCCAGGCCCCAGAAAGCCAGTGGACAATGCAGAGGGTTTTGAATTTAATCCTTGCATCCACTGGGAGCCAGTGGAGAGATTTCAGAGCTGAGAGATACGATCCCAGGGCTTGAGGCCAAGGACAAGTCTCGCAGTCCTGTTCTGGATTAGTTGCAGAGGGCGGAGAGTAGAGGCAGGTAGATTTAGAAAGAGGCTTTTACAATAGTCCAAGCTAGAGAGAACCAGAGCTTGAGATACCATGAGCTTCTGGGGGAAGGAGAGGAAAGGCAGAGTACCTCTGAGGAGGTGCAGTCGGAAATTTGACTTTTTAGAGACCTCAGAGATGTGGGCGGAGAAGGAAAGGGTGGAGTCAAAGATGACCCCGAGGTTCTTAGCCTCGCAGGTGGGGGTAGGAGGAGGGCCAAGGGAGGCCGGCCAGAGAGTGAGGAGAAAGGATGGTGAAGATGTGCCGATGAGGAGGATCTCCGTCTTGCTGGCATTCAGACAAAGATCATTGGCGGCACACCAATCTTGAATGGCAGTTAGGCAATCAGAGATGAGAGAGGGCGAGGAGGTGGCAGAGGGCAGCTTGAAAATGAGTTGAGTGTCGTCAGCGTAGCACTGGAAATTTGAGCAGAAAATGGCAATGCAGTGGGCGAGAGTTGCCAGGTATTGGTTGAAAAGCCAGGGCGAGAGGTTAGACCCCTGGGGAACACCACAGGTAGAGAGGAAGATAGATGAAAGGAAGGACCCAATTTGGACCTGGGAGGGTCGATCTGAGAGGAAAGAGGTCAGCCAGACCAGAGCCTGATCAGTGATACCCAGGTTTTCACGGAGACGGTTGAGCAGGATGGTACGGTTGACCGTGTCGAAGGCAGAAGAGAGATCCAGGAAGATGAGGACAGATGGAATGTTAGAGTCACGGTTGGTGAGCAGATATTCACGGATGTTTAGGAGAGCAGGTTCCGTGCTTCTGGCAGCTCTGAAGACAGACTGGTGGTCATGGAGACAGCCAACAGAATTGGAATGAAGGTTAAGCTGAGAGATGGCCAACTTTTCCAGGAGTTTGCCAAGAAAGGGAGTAATGGAAATTGGGCGATAGTTAGCTGGACAAGAAGGATCAGCTGTGGGTTTCTTGAGAAGAGGATGCACAAAGGAGTGCTTCAGAGGGGAGGGGAAGGATCCAGAGGCAAAGGAGTGGTTGCAAAAATCAGCAAGGGCCGGAGCAAGGGTGTCAATGTGGTCCTTGATGGTTTTAGAGGAACAGGGATGAACCTGTTTTGAAGAGGCTTTCATAGATCGGACTTGTCTAGCAACCTCGTCAGGGGTGAAAAGAGGAAAGGACGAGAAGGATGGTGGGAGGGTGGCTAAAGGAGGGTCAGCAAGCACAGATGGAGAGGGAAGAGGAGGAGTGTGGGTGGAGAGGGTGGACAGGATGTCCTGGGTTTTTTAAATGAAGTGAGAGGCAATGGCATTGCAAAGAGCCTGGGAGGCAACAGGAGGGGTAGAGACTGCAGCAGGGTTGGCCAGCTCCTTGCAGATTTTAAAGAGTTCGGCCGAGTTGTTAGATGCCGCAGAGACACAAGCTTGAATGTGGGCTCTCTTCTTGGTGAGGACAGAGTCGGTATTGCCTTTGTAGCAGGCGACGGGCCAGTTTGTCAGAGGATGAACAGGAAGTCCTCCATTTCCTCTCAGCTGCCCTACACTTACGTTTAAGTGTATCTAGGTCAGAGACATACCAGGAATTGCACTTGGCTTTGGACTTCAAACGGATCCTCATGACAGGGGCAAGAGCATCAAGCGTATCAGAAATTGAAGAGTAGAGCGGAGACAGAGCTGTATCAGGATGAGAGACAGCCAAAGGTGGAGGGGGGGGAGAGCAAGTGGCGGCAAAAGCCTCAACTGACACAAGCTTTATTGGACTTTGGCAAATTCCTGAGTCGGTCTAATTATTTGGTGTAAGGGTTACTCAGCATCCCATCCTTTGCATGACATGTTACTGGTTAAGGACCATATGTTCATCATATTGTGCCCAACTCCATGAAAGTGTATTTCATGTTTGGTTCTCAGCACTGTCTCCACACTTACACCGACACATTAAGTTCAGGTTTAAAATGAGAGCTGAAAACAGAGGAGAGAAAAATAGCCTGGCAAGGGAAATGATTTAACACATTTCAGATTGAAGATAGGAGCCCATCGTTATTCCTTGGAGGGTCCATACATAGTGACATTCTCTTTCTTGGAGACTCCAGCTTGGGCTGGTGACAGAAGCAGGGGCAAGGTGTCCGTTCCCCCTTGGACACCTCCTCCAACCCTGTGGACGCAACCCATCCGGCTTTCTGCTAGGCTTGTGCGGCGCCACTTGGTGATCATCAATTTCTTTTTAAATTGCACTAAGCAAGCTGCTGAGCGAGCAACATACTGTAGCTGCATTCTTCAGTCTTGAGATTACCTTTTTTCTAGGCAACTAAAGATGTTTGTGGAAATGCATGCACGCAAGAGAGTGTACCTCAAATGATATGCTGTGTGCGCTAGTGTGTTTTTAAGAGTTTGAATGACACATGTGCAGGTGAAGGTTTGTGTGCCTGACCGCGTGTATGTATATGCATGTTTCTGTGAATATGTAAGTGCAAACGCATGTCTTGTGTTTAGAAGGAGAGGGCAGCTGCTCCAGCATCATAAAAATAAAATGCACTGACAATGCCAGCTATATTATGGGTGAAACATCTTCAAAGTAATTTACAGTATGACTGCTGGCTTATATTGGAAGAGTGGCTTCATAAAAAAAGATATACCCTGGCAATGCTCGCATATATTTTTGGGTGCATCATCATCATCATGAAAGTGATTTACAGTGGGAATGTTGGCATATATTGTGGATACAGTTGTGAAAATGTTAAATACTTCTGTGTACTGTGGCTGACCTGGCATCTATTGCATTGATCCATTTGATACCCTAGAAAACCAAATGTAAATTGTATGGCTTTTTACCCCATTTTCTCAGAAATGGTGCTGTAAAACACACCCATTATTTAAGACATATTCTTGGAACGAGGAACCTTTTCGCTTAACCCCTGAACCCTCCTAACATTAGTTTGAGCTCCATCGCTATGCTTGGTCACTCATGCTTTCAAGGAGATTTTTTACCACTCCACTGAAAATATTCAACAGCAGCAACTGACCTTTAATCATTTAGAATGCTGGCAGCACCCTCCTCTCCTCGTTGGCACCAAAAGTTGTCTCCGGCACTGGCTGGTGACATTGGTGTCAATGAATAGACATACTGTCAAGGAGTTGAGGTCAGAAAGCAAGCATGTGAAGAGCAGATCGGTAGGGCTGTGGAATGCAAGTGAAAAAACGCGATGAGACAGTGCACTGGGCGGCAATTAAAGAGATGCACGCCTTTCATCATGCAAACTTTGCTACCAGGTTTCAGCTCAACAGAAACCCTCAAGACAAAGTTTCTAGACAATCCGATATGACGCTGGTGCACAAGGAAACACGGCAAACATATATAGGTTTCATGTTTGCAACCATATAATAATTAGCTTGCAAAGCTCTGTCCGGACTCTTTTACGTGTTTGAAACTGACGTGAAATCCCATTTCCACAACAGACACTTTGACAGGAAGTGTGGTGATGGTTTTGGGGCACGTTTGCATTTTCTTCTTCGTTTTTGCAGTAAGTCCTCTTGCTTTGAATGTGGTTAGGTGTACTTCTTTGTACAAAAGCATAGTCATAGTTGGGCGTGTTCTGCCTTTCGCATAAAACCAGAACCTTTTTTTGTTATTAAGTCCAATCTACCTATACGTGCTCATTGCACAAAAAAACTGAACATACCAGGCTGTTTGCACAAAAGCAAACTAAGCGCAAGCGCTTGACGAAGTCGCTCTTGCACAACCTCCCCATAATGTATTTGGTTTTGTTTCAAAAGCAGAGCTCACAATGATACACCAGTCAAGGAAATGCAACTACTTCCAAAGCTAAAAATACCCAGTTTGACACATTCTCTGCAGCTCAGTGACAAACACGATAGAGGACACATGTATCCATTCTAACATCAACAAAACTATCTGGATTGTCAACTGCTATGTTCACAGCCGCCCATAATAAAAAAAGACATCTTAATATAGCCCACCACTGAATCTGACATGCAGAGCCGCCATTGGCTTTCTTCAGTTGACTATCTAAGCCAACACCATTGCAGAGGGGAGGGAGAGAAAGACTGGGTGCAAGAGAGAGAGAGTCGGATAGAGTGCAGGGAGCATGGAAGAGAGATGTAGAGAAAGAGACAGCAGGGCAGAGAGAGAGAGAGAGAGTACGGCAGAGCGAATGAGAGAGAGAGAGAGAGAGAGAGAGAGAGAGAAGGGCAGAGAGAATGAGAGAGAGAGTAGGGCAGAGAGAGTGAGTGAGTGAAAGAGACATGGTGCAGAGAGAGATGGAGATATGCAGGGCAGAGAGAGTGATAAAGATGCATATAGAGTGAGTGAAAGATACAGAGAAGGCAGAGAGCAGAAAGTGTAGCGCGAGAAGGCGTACTCCTTTACTAATCCAGGCAGCTTCATTTATTTTATTTATTTATTTATTTATTTGTAACGCGCCATAGCTCGCAAGCATCAGGGCGCGAAAAAGACACGAGGGCGAAGATTAACAGGACGACACAAAAGAAAGTAAAGAGTGGGGGGCAGAAAGATGGCAACATGATTCGGTGTAGAAATTGCCTAGTTATTTGAAGAGAAAGGTCTTCAGATGCCTCCTAAAGAGTTGGGTGTTGCTTTCCAGTCTAAGGCTGCAAGGCAGTTTGTTCCAGTGGGAAGTTGCCAAACTTGGAAAAGCTCGACTGAGACCAGTGGCTTTGGCTGGAAGGCTAGGATTGATCAGTCCTTGCTTGGCGGATCTCAAGCTACGACTTGGCTCATACCACCTGAACTTTTTCTTAAGGTATGCTGGTGCCGTGCCGTAGAGACGTTGGTGGGTTAGGGTTAGTGATTTAAACAGGATCCGTTCCTTCACTGCCAACCAATGGAGATCATTTCTGTCCTTGGTGATGTGTTCTCGCTTGGATTTGTAAGTGATGGACCTGACAGCATTATTCTAAATAATCTGGCTTTGTTTCAGGCAATTATTGCTAGCGCCAAGCATTAACGGGTTACCATAGTCCAAGCGAGACAGGCTCCAGTGTAGGCTCCATTGAGCTAATGGTAAGACTTAATGCTTTTCTCTGACCAAAGAGTTACTTACCCCAAAGGTTGAAGTGGGCTGGAACTAAAAGTGTAAAACATTCTTCTACTTTCTGGGGCACTACGCCATCGTTTCCTTACTTTTTGTCCACCGGAGCACCGTTTATGGGGGGCAGATGGCCACGTTTGTTTTTTGCTTCCCTCCCCTTCTGGGGATTCGAATTTGGACCCTGTCGGGAATGCTCTAGTGTTCCAACTTGCTGGGCCATCGTCTGGGTGCCGGTATGCGGTTATTTATTTCAGTAGCCTGATTGGGACATAACGCCCATTCCTGACCACCTCATAGCTCTGCACAGCAGTGATCAGCGTTTGCTGTTTGACTTTAAGCAGAATGAATGTGAAATTGCTGCAGGCACAGCTGTTTATACAGGTAATTAATTGGTGGGGTGTGTTGGGGATGAAATTAACCTCTCCCACCCCCTAGGCGCTTTAGAGTAAGGCAAATCCCATAACTACACTAGCGATTTACCGGGGAGACGGGGGCATGTGAAGAAACCGTGCACGAATACATTACATGACAAAGATCCGTAGACTTAGTGCGCGCATATAAGCGCCATTTTTGTGGTAGAAATATTCGGCCCTGCATGACTGCGTGGTAAACACAGACCCAACGAAGAAACCTGAACAGGCCCAAGCACTGATGATAGAGAGACCCAAGCTGCTAGCTCCCATAGAAACTTTCCTTTGTTTCATAACTGTTGCTAATACATGTTATGCCGAGAAGAATTTGCGACTTGCAAAGCCGCAAGACAGCACCAGGCACTTCACAGTGCATGTTTATCGGAGCCAGGCCAAAAGCAGACCTCCAACCCCCACCCAACTCACCATGAGTTATGACACCCACAACTGCCCCAGTCCAAGACCCCTGACCACCAACCATAAACCCAGTGGCCACAAAAGATCTAAAAGAACGACCATTCCAACATATTTCATAATGATAAACTTTGTAATACGAGATACAGTGTGGAATAAATGATAGTCCAAAGAGAGGGCGGAAGCCTTGGGTGTGGAGAGTGCGATATGGACGGAGTGAAGAATGTGTGGGTCAGCGTGATCTTAAGTCTCCCACTGTGCCAGTCCCTAAGTTTCCCAGGTGCATGCCATAATGATAGAGTAGCATTTTCTTACATAGTTACTAATTGCGATCTCGACCCTGGTTTCCTGGAGATGAGCCCAGCTAACCCCATGTTATGGAAGACGGACAGACAGGGCTGGGACCAATAGCAGCCTGGTATCCTGTATGGAGCAGGGCGCCCATGTATAATGTCTCACCAACCAGCCAAGTTGTTTTTTTACTGTATATGTGCACGTCATTGATGACAATGTTTTTTCTTATTACATTCTGCGTGTACCATTTTTCGGTAGAATGTTCTTGAACAGCAGAGTTCTTCGCTGGCATACCTATTTTTTGGTGTGATTAAAACTTGTTATCCTTGCAAGAATCTCTTGGTCTTTTTTCCCTAGCGGGTTGTATTTTATCTGGCGTGAGCATTTGTGGGCGTGCCTTCAGGTGCATGCTAAAGTCCATGCTTGTCCCTTAAAAGGTGCAAATGATGGGCGATTAGAAAAGCAGGGTATAAAGCTGCAGCTGCATGCAGTGGGGGACAATGACTGCAAGTAATGGTGATCATTTCAGATGCATTCTCTTTCATTACGTTTCTTTCCGGCTTGATAGCACAGTTGTAAAGCGCAGTGTTGGGGGGTGGAGTGGAGGAAAGGCAGGACCCAGGAATGGGGTTTGCATTGGGGGAGGTAGAGAGAGTGGGTATGGGGTCGGTAGGGACCGGGGACAGACGAGTGGGACTGGGCAGAAAGGCACACAGTCTCACTACTTTTTGTAAACTTTGTACCCCTTCTTACCCCCCCATCTTGAATGGTTACCATGTCAACCACTCGTAGCACACGTATGATCTGCTCTTGATTTTAAGTTTTTCTTTGCATGCAAAGTAATTCGGTGCTTTTTTTAATAACGGTAATGGCAGTATGAATTAAAATTAATTATGTTAAGGTTTTTAGAAGTGCACACATACCTCTCGTTTGACCTTTAAGCATTGATTTGCAGGAAGAATTAAGAGGTGGATGAATGAATATCTGCATTTTAAATTGAGGGAAAACCAAGTTTTCACCCATTTCCTAAGCAGGAGACTGTTTTCTTTACTCCAATATTCCAGAGCTGGGCACGGTCTGAAAAGGCCTAAATATCTGAGCACCTCGTGAAGAATACACACATCTGGAGAGACCCACCTGTGGTTAATGTACTTGGACATTGCCCACCATAAATGGCGGATCCACCAGATAAGTTGAATAGAGCACACAGGAATGAATCCTTGCGCTTGAACCTGTTCTCGAAAAGGAAAGAGTGTAGGTGGCAGAGAAATGGAGAGATGTGCGCCATGTTACTGGTCCCTGGGAGAAGTCTCCGCGCAGCGTTTTAGACATTCTAAAACTGGCCTAAGATGCATCGGTCAGATGAAGAATGCAATATTTATACTCTAAGAGAAAAATGATGCAGTGGTTCTAGACCTTTACTCTCCTGGCCCACAAGCTAGGCTGATACGAAGATTAATCTTGCAGAAATAACTTGCCGACGAGTTCGGGGCTCATCATGACTGCCAGATACCCAATGCGACTGAGAAGGGGGCCCAGAATGGAGGGTCAATAGTCATGTGTCCAGAGAACAGACTACATTTCGGGGGACTGTCGTCAAACACTCAGCTCTGCAGAAGCTCGTTCCATGAACAAAATTGAATTCCCGATTTCAAAATATTTCAGCACAAATTGTATCTTTCATACATTCATCTTCCATCACAAAATTCTTGTCACACATCCATTCGAACAAAGCGTTATATAAAATTTCCAAATCCTTCAAAAACAGTATTCATACTTTACCTGCAAGTGGGGTTCTACACAAGTAAAGAACATACCTATTGTTTTTACATACAGATAGTTTCTGGGATAAGAGGGCCGGAACACTGAAAAGTAATTAAGTGCCCAAGGATTGGCCTTCTCCCCACAACAGTACGGCAATCTAACTTTCATCAATTTCAATGGGTTATTCCTCACCTCTAGTAGCCAAGGCCTTCAGACAGTGACCCAGTTTAGGTGCAACATGCCCAAAGTTCTAAGGAATGTATCGATGTTAACAGCAAAAAAGTAAAAAGTAAACCCACACAAGAAGAATGATGGGCAGACAGAGGTTGAAGGGAATAGCATAGGAAATATCCCTGGGGGAACCTGCCAGACAGAACCACAGTCTCAAGTATCAGCCGCCTCCTGATGCCGAAAACCACACTCCTTTCTTTTTCTCTCCAACCACCCTTTCCAAACTACCGCCCCCCTTATCTCTCCAACCGCCCTCCTTCCTAATCTCTCCCAAACTATCTTCCCTGATGTCTCCAACCACCCTCCTTATCTCTCCAACCACCCTCCTTCCTAATCTCTCCAAACTACCTCCCCTGATGTCTCCAACCACCCACCTCCTGACCTCAACCAAAAAAAACCCTCCTAACTTATTTCCCCTTCTTGTTTCCAATCTCCTCCTCTCCCCGCTCTCCCTCCAAGCTCCTTCCTTGCTCTCCAACTCGCTCCAGATTTCTGCTGCCAGTTTCTGATTAAATCAACCATACTGCCTGACTCGAATTCTAAGTGTACATAGCCCTGTGATCCCTCCTTTAGGGTTGGGCTCCCTGTGAGGATCTGAACATGTAGTTGTGAATAGGTGTGGAGCTGGGATTGGCTCACTTAATTCATCTGTGTTTGCTTTAAAATATTGGGCCTGGATCAAGGCTTCAAAAGGCTGAAATTGGATCTGCCATTGACCAATAGTGGAGATGCTGTTGCTGCAGGATGTCCAGAATGTTCCTTTTAGTAAAAAACAGCTAAAAGCCTGTAACCGCGCTCTACTGGCGTGTACATTTATGGGGAGCAAATAGAAGGCACTTTTGAATGTGCCACCACTCCATTATGTGAGATATCTATGCTCATGCTACAGGGAATCAAACAGCATCTGTTTCTGAAGCGGATGCACTGTATGAAGCTTGCAAGAAAGTGTGGTGTGCCCTGATGTCTGAATAGTCTCACTGTGTGAGTGACGTAAGAAAATGATTTGTGCCTCTTATGTCTGGATGGGTGTTCACTACCAGCAGCAAACTAATGTACTTCCTTGGATACATGGTTTCTTTCAATTGCAGAATTCAGTTCTCTTAAAGGGAGTGTGTTTAAAGATCCCTCTGCGCCAGGAATATATAGCATGTTTCTCTTTGAGGACAGAGACAGACATGTTTCTCTTTGGGGACAGGGAGACCACTGCACTACTGATTCCTAACCTTTTCAGCTCCCCAGGTGTAGGAGCTGATTACCTTAAAAGGACAGCGGCCCTGGCTGACCTTGTGTGACAGTCTTCTGACTTGGAGCGTGGAGTACTTGTGGGTCGGTGACCAGGGGATCATGCCCACACCGCCCCCAGGCCCATGATCCACTAGATCTAGGAAGACCCCGGGTTCCAGGGTCACCCCACTAGATATCCCCAGAGTTAGGCAGGGGACTTGTCTCCATGGTATAATAAGAATCATAACATCTCAACACAAATCCTCCGAACCGAGCGTGTCCAGATGTCCAAGTGACAGCGCCGCATCAGAGAGCACTAGGGGGCGCACCTGGATTGAGGAGTCCACTAAGGGTGGCGCCTGCCACCAGGCTCCTCCACAGTCAACAGCTCGAGCCCAGGGTTGCATAATTTGCAGTCTCCAATAAAAGAGAGATTGATTATGTATGGAACCCTGCAAGGAAATACAAAGTGTTTCTCACTTCACCATCTGAAAGAAAGTCTTACATTTTTGCCCTGCAATGAATTGCTGTTCTCACCTAGGCTCCATTTTGTACCTTCATAAGAAATCTGAACTTGATGTTTCAGTCTAAGTGCAGGGAAAGCGCTGAGAGCTTTTCAACTTATGTCTGTCTGAATGAACTGGATGACAAGATAGCACACGCAGCTTTTATCACCCCTATGGTGTTGGGTATAACATTGTTTTGGATATCATATCCCGATTACACCACTGTGAATGACTTAAGCAACACATCTAAGATCCTCTGTATAACTTCGAAGACTAAGAAAGCCTGTTCTAGGTTGTGGCTACAACACCAAAACTTAGATATGGTGGACCAGCTGCAGTACTGGGATATTTTACCTAGGCCCAACGGAAGTAGGCTGCTGGCTACCGTAAGAACCAAGGAATTGGCATTAAGACTGAGGAACCAACAGAAACACTTTTATAATAGATACAGTAAATGTACCTTGATTCCTGCAATTACATTTTATGAAAGTAAAATGGTGCTTGCTCTTATTTATGGGTTGGAAACTTTATTGGAGGTGGATATGACGTATTTTGAAGGTTTAATCTGGAGAGGTGTATTCAACCTACCAAAATCCACCCTGATGATTGCTATTCGTTATGAGTTGGGACCCGCCTCACTAAATGCTAAATTACTTTGGAAACGCACCTTGTTATGCAAGCAATGTATTTGCCCTCCAAATGATTCCCTATACAAGACTTTTAAAAGTGAGGGTCAGGAGGATTGCAATATGTTAGTGGGAAAATGCAAAAACGGAATGTAGGTCCAGGGAGCTCTCGCACGGGTAGTGTCTAGGGAATATGAGTAAAGTAAAAAAAAAGATGATTGGAGTAAGACTGGTTTGAGACCTGTGATCACTTAACCGAATATGAAGGATTGTCTAATTTAACATCCTCACCAAAAAAGGTTGGGAGTTTACCTCCTTACCCAATAAGAGTCCACTCTACACAATCAAGATCTATTATTATGACATTGCGATTAAATGTCCTTAAAACTAGAGTGAATATTGGACTTTGGGGGGAAAATAAAGATGCCAATATTCAATGTAGATTTTGTGAACAGAAACCTGAGCACAAACATTTGATTCTCGGTTGTGAACCATTGATGAATTTAAGAATGTTATGTTTTGGGCGCTTTCTCTTTATCATTGTGCGTGAGTCTTTTTGGGAACTAATTGCATGGGTAAGTCAATTTCACAAATTTTGGCACTATTGCACTTTATCGGATTAATATGGCAAAATAGGAAAAATATAAGAACACTTGTTTTAATGCTATTGAATGCGTTGATTCATTTCACTTTATCAGACTTGCTGGTGTTTTACATATTTGTGTAATAACTGTCTGTGGGACAGTAGCACTTTATTGTAATTTTATTTAAAATGATTAGGATAGAAAGCCCAGTCCCTCATCCACATCAATCCATGATTCCCACTTACGACTTCCCCTACCATCCTCTGTAATGCTGGTCAACGGGGGTAGTATACTCATTGTAAAAAGGGCACAGAGGGGCCTGTGAAGGCATCATGAGTCAGACACAGACAACAGGTTCAAGTACATTATACAATGTTTTATTTACTCAAAAAGGCAGGGTGTAGTAATGCCTAACTTGCCCTGTTCTAAGGAGGGGCGGGGGGATTTCCCTACCTAAAGAAAACTAAGGATAGTCTTTGTCAGGAATTCCAAAGTAAAACATCTGTCTGTGTCCAAAACCTATAGTTGCCCTCGCAGCTAACTGCATACAATGTGTAGGGACGTCAGCACCAACAAAATAGGAATAGTGTTCAAAGTAAAGTTGAGAGCTTCTTCTAGCTCTTGGCCTGTATTCAGCTTCCCCTTCCCCAAGATCAGAATAGTTCATAAAGAAGAGGGGTTCTCTTCCCCAATAGTTCAAATCTTCCAGCTTTCAAAACAATACTTGACTTTAAAATCATCAACACAGTCATTGCACAACACAGGTTTCTTTATAGGTGTTTCCAGTGGCTTTTCCATTCAAGGGACGCCTTGTCTAGGCGCAGTTGTGGGCCCACACGGTCCACCCATTACAGATCACGCAACCAGTACCCCGTCTTGACTGCTTTCCATTAGCAGCAATCCACTGCTTCTTCTTAGCAGTGATGTTTGCTTCAGTCACATGTGTCACACTCTCCCGACACTGTATTGTGGCTTGGTTGGCTACCATTCACTGGTTACACTTATTTATGTTCCCTTGGCTCTTGCCAATGCGTGTTTCCTTATAACACAAAGCTTCTTGAACTCTCTGGGCTGTGGCCAATGCAGGACTTCTCATATCATAACTCTTTATGCCCTCTTGGCTTTGCTAACACTTTTTTCTCAGTTTATACAGTTCCTTGTATTTTGGCTATTGCCACTGCTTGGTTTCTCATTTAATGCAGTGCATCATTTCAGTACAATTCACAAACTCCTTTCAGGAGGATTCACACTCTTCCTTTCACTCCTTTCAATGTTCAAGAGTGTTCACAACTTGCTTTCATTTAGTTTGGTATTCAAAAATGTCTTATATTTGGTTCAACTTGGTTTGATTCCCATATCAATGCAGATTTTCGTTTACATTAATATCCATCACTTTCTTTCTGGTTTCACTCACCGGTTGCACTTACAGCTTCTTGCTAGGTCTTCCGCCGTCACTGTTCCTCTCTCTATGCAGTACCTCGCGTCTTCTCCGATCCGTCTTCCATGGCTCGCATTCACTCAGCAGTGCTTCCTCTGCGACGCAGGCTCACACAATCGTTTCCCTTGGCCTCGCTGGCCTCCTTCTTACGGCTTGCCACTGGCATCCAGCGTCCCGTACATTTGTTTCCCGCTGCATAAGCGCTGAACTTTTTCATGGGTCTCAAGCGATCCTCCTGCCACACCGCTACACCACAGAGGTCTGCCGGCACCCAGCAGTTTGTGGGCGTTCTCACACAGCTGACTCCATTTCTCTCTGGATTCTAGCTTTTAAAGTTCCTGCCCCATGCTCATTTCAAAAAGGACTAGACCGCTCCCCACCTAAGCAGTAGTCCTTATTTACTCTTGCTTTCCTCCTCCATGTCCTAGTACCTAGCTGGGGTCGATATGTGTCTATTTTAACAAAGTGAGGATGTGCTGTTCTAGTCATGCTCTTCTTCGTCCTAGTACCCAAATGAGGTTAATATGTGACTGCATTAATAAAATTGAGCTGGTGTCGTTCTAGTTCTCCTCTTCTTCGTCCCAGTAGCATACTTGTATATTTTGGGGAAGTCCAGGGAAAGGGCGGACAAAAGCCTATAAAGGATTGAGGGATGGATGGTTTGTGGTGAAAGGGAAATGGGGAATACTGTGTCTTACCTAAGGACATCCTCTCCCCACTCCCCAAATCTCCTCCACTCAGGCGACCCTCCCTCGCATATCTGCCCCCAGGGTCGGGATCCAAAAGTGATGTCCTTTCCCTGGCCATCTGAGAAGAGGAAACTGGGGGATAAGAAGTGAGGACGCCTTCAGGTTCCTCACAGGCCATAAATAACTTCAAATTAAGCTTGGAAAACATCCCCCCCTCAACACCCCATTCACTCCTCTCCACATCACCTCATTGCAGCTCTTCAATGGTCTACTCTATACCTGCCACTCTGATTTCTGACTCCTAACTCCCACACCGCGCATCTGCTGCATTGCGCTTATACAGGTCTGCAGGGCTGAGTAAATGTGTGAGCTGAGTCAGGTGGGTGAAAGGTTCAAGCGGGTCTGCAGATTGGATGTGCCCTGTGAAAATGACTAATTCCTCAGGTTGCGTGGTTTGCGTTGCTGCCTACACTCACCATCGCTCCCTGAGGTTACAACATGTATGTCCGCCATCTTGCAAATAGTGTGACAACTACCCTCTTTCCGACAGGTCTCCCTGAAAGCCAATATGACCTCCTTTTGGATTTACGTTGGGGTATGATTTCAGACACTATTCTAATCTCCGTCTGCCCCAGTGTTACGCTTCGGCAGCGCCACTCTCCCTCCGCATTAACGCAGACTCACACAGCCCGGGGAAAGGCATCTGTGTGGCAGCGTTATCGGTTACCATGGAGATGGTATGGACACCGGCATCGGTCGTGTCAGCTGACACGTTCGTTACACACAACGCGTACACCGTTGCTCCGACTCTTGTCTTCATAACACTGTTCCTCTCGGGGCTCAGTGCTGCTAATTACAGTAACACGTTTCCTTACGTGTGTAGCTCCCTGTAGTGCGATTCTTCCCTCTTCACTCCAAGTGAACTTGCTTCTTCCTACCTACCTGACTTCCTGGTTCCTCGACTCTGCTTGCCTTCACGGACTGCTTACGGATTTCCTTTTGTCCTCGGCTCTACACGCTGTTACGACTCGGAACGTTCCTCGGATTGCTGGCGACTCCCTGTCAGAAGCCTTTTCTTCAGCGCTCTGTATTCCTTTTGATTCCTTCCTCAAGGGCTGCGACGGGGTGGTCAACCCTGGCATTTAGGGTTCTCTTCCTACAGTAAGTGCGCCTCCATTCAAACTGGGTTTCCATGCCTCTTGTGTTTGTTCTTTGGATTTAACCCTTCCTGCCCACACATTTGAGAATACAACTCATTACTTTGGACACTGTGCTGGAGTTGAACTATCTACCTAACAAAGTGCAGTTCAGGACGCTTTCCAGTTATATGCACCAACCCGGACCTAGCACGTCCCTCGTGCCGTTCGGGTGTACTTTTCCTCACTAACATCACTGTTTATTATTTTCTCCTGTCATTGTGTTCTCATTTTCTTTTGGATTGCTCTTTCAGGCACTGTACATACTCTTATAACTCCAACCAACCTTTATTCAGGTATTCATCCATTATTGTTGATTGTATTTGCACTTGCCATTTCCATCTGTACCGCATATTACCCTTTCTGTAGTTCCTTTTCAGCTGTTGGTCTAGCGGTGCACGTTTACCCCGCTCTTTTATTTGATTGATACCTGTGTCATATCAACACAGCAGATGGATACATCATAGAAAAGAGCCCCTCTTCTTGAGGAAGCCTGATTCACTGAAATCAGGGGTAGCTGAGGTCAAAGACTGATTGCTGCGAGAATTCCACCACTTCGATCTTCAAGGTCTGGTTCCAATCTTCCGACCCTTGGTGTGGTGAGTAACACCCAGCTAATAAGTTTGAGCAGGCCCCGGGGCATTTTCCTCCAGTGGTGCTAATGAAGTTGTCTCAGTTTGGCAAACGTGATTCAGCACTTGGCCTCCCGAGGTGGAGCGTCTTTTCATCATGACACATATATTTCCTAGGCAATGGTAGTTGTGATGAATCATACAGAATCCTCCTTAAAACCCTACCTACAGTCTCCTCTCAGGTGGCCAGGCAGAGGCAGACGCTTCCTGATCCTGGGGGCGGTGTTAGCCTGGAGGATCACCTGGGAGGAGAAGGGCCCTGGGGTAACAGGAGGACTTTGTGGGTTAAAGAACAGTATTTTTCTTCCTCAGAAAGTTAATTGTCAGAATATGAATGAAGGCAATCATAATCGGTCATGTATTAAGAGAAAAATACTTATAAGAGCTCCAACACTGTGAAAAACAGGAACCCCTTTAATCCCCAAGGAAACAGGGCAGAGAAGTCTTTAAAGCCACAAATATAGATTTGAAACATCCCCTTTCACTGTTAAACCAAATGTATTCTTTTACCCTCATGATATTCCTTTAAAGTAACTAAATAGGGGGAAGAAATACCTTTGTGATGAAAATATCATTACGCAAAGTGATTTTCATGTTAGGGACTTCACGTCGCAGAAGCCTTATAGCACTGGTACCAAGAAGAGGGCTACAGAGGCACAAAGGTGTGCAATGCAGCCCATTAGTGCTAGTGGCCCAGACCCGAGGATAGCCATGAGGCATAAAAGGCCCCCTCAGGTGCACACCATGAGTGAAGTCGAGTGGTGGAAGCAGGGACCGTTGCAGCAGTAGCAGCATGAGGGCAGTAGTATTAGTGAATGGAGAAGTTTGGTGTTCTCCACAAACCTGCAGAGGAAGAAAACGTGCTGGAGCCGAGACACTGCGAAGACAGCGGCAAGAGAAGGTTGCTGCGGCTCAATTTTTCGTCTGCAGCGGAAAGCGTACCTTGTTTCCACTCTTTCCCTCATAACGCATCTGCAGGTGGCAGGTGAGCACATGAACGCTGGGATAGTAGTGAACGTTTTGTTTGCAGAGGTCACGCAGTGAAAAGCGCACCTTATTTTCACTTCTCTCCATGCAAGACATTTGTGGGTGGCAGATGAGCCCTGAAACGTTGAGAGAGTTGTGGAAGCCCTGGTTGGGACAGACAAGCGCAGAAAGAAGCCGTACCAGAGAGTGTGCAGCATCACATGGCAGCTACAAAGCAGAGGACCTCGAAACAGAAAGGCAACCGACGTGCACTCCAGGACCCAGTGAGTTCACTGTAGCATTTGACCCTGATCGCTCCAGAGTGCCCGTTGATAAAATTCAGAACTTCTTGATCCTTTTTTAATACCGAACCAACTTAAAATAAGTTGATTACAAAATGTATGACTCATACCAATGTGATTTAAAATCAACGCCTTGGCAAGAGAACCACTTAATCTTTCAAGCCAAAGACTTTCATTATAAAACAGTGTGTTACAGTAAAAGTAAACCACTCCAAACGGCAATGTATTGAAAGAGATTATAAACCACTATTACCAAGCTAATAAAGACTTCTAAGAAGACCCATGAGCCTTTTCAGGTGTAGAGAAATACATTGCCCATATGTAAAAAGACATTATACAGAGAGGTGTTTTGAACAAACATTGCCAAAGAAGTGTGAAAAAGAAGAACGGTTGTCAGCAATTGGTAAATAAAGCAGAGGTGAAACAAAAGCATCAGGAAGGCAACCCTTCTGATAAGCGACAAAGACACTTGGTTCGAAATCAAAGATGTCTTAAAGTATTCTTTGTTGTTGAAGTATTCGTTATTCATGACGAGAAACTGTTTCAAGTTCTTTAATTGCAATAGACATTGTTCATGACATGAAGCCGTCTCAAGACTTTGAGTATAAGTAGTAAGGAAGAAGTTGGGTAAACAATTGTGATTCACCTGTGTAATCCAAATTGGAGCTTGTGTTATCAACTGGGATGAAGAGTTTAAAGTGGAACTTTTTAATGAGATAGGATTTCCTTATCCTTTTTGAACAATCAAACACAAGTCTGCTTGAATCTGGGAAAGGGCTTCAGGAGAAGCAGCTATTGCCATGTGAAGTCAATTGTTATATGTGTTGTTGTTGAATTGCCATATATTTCCTTGTTGATTTATTGTATGTTCAAGTGTGATGGACAGAAACATTTTGTTACAGTGTTACCTTTAGTTTATTTCAGGCAAGGACATCCTCGTCAGTGTAGGGATAGTGGTGCGTTTATCCAATATTTTGAGTTCATAAAATGTAATTTTTTAAAAAACCTTCACAAAGTTGTCCGCCTCACATTTCTGACCTCTCACATATTGTTCCCAGTGTAGCTGGAGCTCTATGGCCCACGTGGCTAGGGATGGTTTGGGCGCCTGCATCACAGAACCAGTGGCCATGCCCGGCCTCCAGTGTCACTCCATTTTCCATTCCCTAACCTCACGCATGTGACTTTGTACACCATTTATAATTCTACATTTTTTGGTAACAAAGTGCTTAGCGTTGAACTGAAACCTTTTAGAAAGGTTTGCATACGTGCTTATCCATTTAACAACGGTTTAGTTGTTGCACAGTACTTTATCGTCACATGCTTTTTGACTCACAAGTCACAAACCTGCTGATATGATCTGTACGTACTTGCTTTTGGACCTCAAATCTCCAACCCTACACAATAGGTCCATTCATTCACTCATATGTCAGCGGGGTCACTTTTTTGATTCGTGGGGGGCAGGGTGTGTGGAGTGAGGGGACCGGCAAAACCCCTAAAGGGGCACAGCTATTTAAAAAGATTAAAGGTCAGTTGCAGCGGTTGAATATTTTCAGTAAAGAGGCAAAAATATTTTCCTGAATTAATGCAAACTTGCCCAATATATCATTATGAGATCTGCATGGGTTCCCTCCTCCACCTTCCAACTTGCACCCCGCCGCCACCTGCCCTCTGGAGAATGTCTTTGACTTAATAGGTTAAAATGGTTCAATTTACAGCACAATATTTGAGTAAAATGGGTTTAAAAAGCCATACAATTTACATCTGGTTCTTTAGGGTAGCATATGAAAAACAGCAGAAGATTCCAAGTCACCAAAAGTACACAGCAGCATTTTACAACATTTTAATGATGTTGGTGTGCAAAATACATATTAGCATTGCATTTGCAAATCACTTTCATGATGCTGCAACCACATTATATGCCTACAATTCCACTGTAAATCACGCTGATGCCACACCCATTCTACATGCCAGTTTTCCACTGTAAATCATTTTACCGTGTTGTGCCCACAATACATGCCAGCATTCCCATTGTAAATCACTTTCATTATAATACAAACACAATATATGCCAGCATTCCCAGTGTAAATCAGTTTGATAATGCTACATCCAAAAAATGAGGAAGCATTGCCCCCATTAAATGTTTATCATGATCTGCGCCCAGAATAAATTCCAACATTGCTAGGGTAATACACGTCCATGATTGTGTGCAGACAATATATGGCAGCATTTCCCATATAAATCACGTTATTGATGCTGCACACACAATATATTGTAGGACTGCCAGGGTAAACCACTTTCATGATGGCTGTACTCACAATGTATGGCATAAATGATTCTGTAGACATTTTGAAGATGTTGAGCCCACAATATATGACAGAATGCTCACTATTTTACTTTAATGATGCTGGAGCAACATCCCTGCCCTGACAAACTAAACACATGCACAGATGCAGCGCACACACACATACATACATACACAACTCCATATCATTTGAGACAAGCACACATACAAAAATAACTAAACTTAACTTTTCAAGCATGATCTGCTATGTTCTCTCTGGTCTGAAATGGCAAATGATCAGTGGTAGACTGACCATCATGCTGTTGGACCATCACCTGATGCAACACTCAGGTGGTTAACCTATCAGTGGTAGGAAGCAGTGGACATATGCTGCTCACAAAGCAGCTCACTATCTGCACTTTTTTTATTGATGAATAGCAAGTGACAAGAGTCTGGTGTGGTTGATGGTATGCAGTTGACAGATTTCAAAGCATCAGAACATTGACACAGTCTACAATTGCCAACCCAATACCTCTTTAAATGAAAATGTAAGGAGCGTGACTGGTGTCATACGATAGAGAAAGTGAACTCTTACAAATTGTACAAGAGCCTTTTGCCCTTGGATAAATCGCTTGGATACTTGCCACTTTATCTAAGGAAGTCCCCCAACCCCTACTGACGCCGGGAATTTCTTCAGTTTAGGTTACATTTATTACTAACAGGTGAGATCAGGTAAGGTAGGGGTAAGAGGGACGAGAAAGGTGTGGGAAACTGTCTGTTATGTGGAGAATTAGGTGTGAAAAAGCATAGGACACATCTTGGTTCATTGCAGGGACCTTAAAGCCCAGTGATTTGCTCTGCTTAACAGATTTGTATGGGACACTAATTACACAGACACCAGTGTCATTTTCTATAGACTGGCTAGTGGGGAGGAAACTGTTTCAACAATAGTCAGACATACAATTGTTTGCTGCAACAGGGAAAATTAGAATTTCTTAGAGGTCTAGGGACTGGCTTCCCCCACTAAATGCTGAGATCTGATCTCAATTTAAGAAGCGCAATCATAAGAACACATACATAGATGCCCCAGATCAATACTGGAGCGATAGGTGAAGTACTCACAGAGGAGGAAGGTTTCTTGACTGAGATGTAGCATGCCCCATCCTCTTACCTATTTATTGGGGATGACCTGCAAAATTAACAAACTCTTGACTAGGAGAGTCTGTGGTGTGTTAACTACATATAAACCTTAAGGTGGGGAATCCCCTTCTTCAAGGTCATCTGGGGATAGAACAGTCAAATACAAACTTAGGTGATACCACACAGAACAATAATACTTCAATTCACTTTTATGCCTTAATAAGCAAAGGATGCATTCCATTATTGAGAACCAGGGTGGGGATATTTTCTTTTTATTAGACAAATTCTAATTTAAAAACATTAAATACAGATATATATCTTAATAGTGCATAATTTCAACATAAAAGATATATGTATATGTTAAAGCTCATGTGCTCACTTAATTTCATGTATACATTTTAAATATATCTAGGCTCAACATCAAATCATCCAGACTTCAGAAAGCATAGAGAACCATACATTTATGCTAAATTCCCATGTGCAAAATATTGCAGACTGACAAAGAGGCAAAATAGTTGTTAGAGCGCCTAATAGTGTAAGCAGCACAAACTTTAGTTCCCTACTAAAAGAGGTAGGTACATTGGGGCCAACTACTCTAATAATAGTCAACTAAAGGTGTCTATAGAGGGTAGTATCTAGGATCCTCTTCATCTCATTCATTAGACTTCCCTTATCTACTACTTTCGACGATGCATAATCTAGCTACCCCTCCTAGGGCACCGATAACAGTCTTCTTCAGGACTTCACAAACAATAGCTGCATATTCTTTCCAAGTAGTGGTTAAGAAATTATAAACACAAATGGAAACACAATACTATTAAAAACCATAACATGAACCCCTGGCCATTGCAATCAGGGCCGACAGTGGGATCTCAGGTGTTCGCTGTGGGGACTGTGAATTCAGACTTTCCTTGTTTGTAGATGACATCCTGGCTTATTTGACTAATCTTCATGATTCCCTTCCTAGATTACTTGAGCTTATTGGCCTCTTTGGGTCCTTCTCGAGGCTCAAGGTTAATGTAACTAAATCCTGTATAATGCCGATGGGAGCTATAGATCGTGCAGTCAGCAATGAAGCTGAGGTTCAGGGTATGCGAATAGAACGGGAGGCCACCACTTATTTGGGCATCACCATTCCTAGAGATCTGGGTAAACTGTTTGATGTCAACTTTCCCCCAATTATGGCAAAGATCAGTAGCGACCTTGTACACTGGGCACCCCTCACACTTTTGTGGTTCGGGCGTATAGTCACGGTTAAAATGAATATCCTGCCCCGCCTGCTCTACCTCTTTTCGGCTCTTCCCTGCATTATCCCGGAAGTCTTTTTCGAGCAGCTACAAACTCGAGTTTATAGCTTCATATGGAATGGCAGGAGGGCAAGAGTTAAGTTCTCTACCTTAACACTCTCGAAAACACATGGAGGTTTTGGTCTTCCGGATTTTAGGGTATATCACAGGCCATCCCAGCTAAGAGTGATGTTAGAACACATGAGGGGTGACATGGGGACTTATTGGACTTATATAGAGGACGTGCATACCCACCCGAAAAAAGTTAGGGATCTCCTTTGGGCCTCCCCGAGAACTATCCCTTCGCACCTCAGGTCCCACCCAACACTGGCTGGCCTGTGGGCTACCTGGAAACCGAGTAAAGAGAATAAACGACTGTCCTCTTGGCCTTCCCCCTTGTCTTCTCTTTGGGGTCCCCTGTTCAATCTCGGAGCTAGGGGTTTCTGCAATACTCAGGCATGGTCGGACAAGGGGTTGGAGAGAGCTGCTCAGCTCTTCGGCCAGGGTTCCTTTATTGAGTACACTCAACTGTCCGAGGCGATGGGAGCCAGCCCCCACCCCTATTTTTGAATACTTGCGGCTCAAGGGGATCCTCACCCATCCTACCTGGCTAGCCGACATGACCCACCCCTTGACTCTTGGAAAAGATTCTAGTGGAATTTCACGTTACGACAGGGGTCCATCTCTAAGATTTACAAGGTCCTTATCACAGCTAACCTAGAGGGTAGGCAGCTGTTTAAACGGATATGTGTGGACAGGTTGGGTTTGTCCCTTGAAGAACCAACATGGAGGGCAATCTTTAAATCAATCTTTTCGGGGAATTTATACACCTCGGCTATGTATCATGGCTTCAAGATCCTTCACTCTTGGCACTGCCCCCCTGCCACCTTGATGTTTGAAAAAGTCTCCCCACTGTGTCCCAGAAAGTGTTTGCAGCGACGTACTTGGTACCACATGTGGTGGGCTCCCCACTGTGTCCCAGAAAGTGTTTGCAGCGACGTACTTGGTACCACATGTGGTGGGAATGCCCGGTGATACAGGTGTACTGGGCCGAACTGCTCAGCTGGATCAAAGATATAGGGGGTACGAGCCCGTCCCTTTGCCCTCTGGAGATCCTCCCAAGTACCCCGATGCCAGACTCTGTGCTGTTTACTTTCCTGACCGTGGTGTTGTCAATGTTGAGAGGGGGGAGACTGGCTCTGGCTGCCCCCTCCAAGGCAGAGTGGCTCAATAAGTTGTCGGCCATTTTTATGTATGAGAAACTGGTAGCTATAACCAATGACACAATGCCTTCTTTCTTGCAGGACTGGACTATTGTTCTTTTGAATGATGAATGTGAATCCATGAGACTTTGGCCCTGTGGTATTGTTGGAGCTATTGTAACTCAGCCTCCTTTGTTTGCTATTTGCATCAAATATATCACAATCCTTAATATTCATGGAACTCTTTTAAATTTCCCAACGTTCCGTCACCAAAACTATAAATTATATACTGTGACATATTAAGGGGGCCGCCGCTTGAATCCTTCATCCGCAATATGAGAGCCACATAACGACGCAGGTGCCCATTTCAATGGGAAACTAAATGTAGTTATTTTATGTCGTAGTATTTTTCCTTTGAGGCACAATGATGGGAGAAATCCTAACCCAGGAATAAAATTCAGAACGATAAGGTCCACGAAGTGCAATTTACACTAAAAGAAAAAAAATTGCATGCCTACATGAATCTTATTTGAAAGAGTTCCATGAATATTAAGGATTGTGATATATTTGATGCTCTGAATTATAGGTGCAGAGTGTTTATTGAGATGACAATAGAAGAGCCGGATAGAACGTAGGTTTCTTAATACTATTAGACTACAGACTACAACTCTGTTTTGTATTGAACGACTAGGAGATGACTAGTGAGAAAGATTGGAAGTGCCAGTCTTGATGGCCTGACAGCCAGTTCGTTGATATATTGGCTTTGTTCATTATGTACCTCGAAAGGGAATAATAGATTTTTCATTTTCAGATTTTGTTTCGTAACAATTAATCGCTTTTTGCACGATCAGGGATGGATTGAAAGAAATGAGGATCCGCCCAGAGTTTGAGTTGAGCAAGAAATAGGTAAACGGCTCCTCACTATATTAAATGATAGGATTTAATCTACGGGTGAACAAGGGCTGGTGGCGCAGTGTTATGGTTTTTAATAGTATTGTTTTTCCATATGTGTTTAGTAATTTCTTAACCACTACGTGGAAAGAATATGCAGCTATTGTTTGTGAAGTCCTGAAGAAGACGGATATCGGTGCCCTAGGAGGGGTAGCTAGATTATGATATTATTAGAGCGGTTGGCCCCAATGGACCTAGCTCTTTTAGTAGGGAACTAAAGTTTGTGCTGCTTACACTATTAGTAGGCTGTCGGGGGGAAATTCTCCCGGGGCCGGCTGGGCCATCCGCGCACCTCCGGGCAGGGAGGCCCCAACTCCTCCCGTATATCCCAAAAGATAGAGTATGAGACACACGCAAGAAGCAAGGTGATTCTGCGGTTTATTAAACAAAACGGCAGGGATGGCCAAGGATCGTACGCGTCCGTCCTGACACTCTCTCCGCAGCGTGGGGCTCGCAGGCCCTTTTTACCTTAGCGTGACGCGCTACTTGCGTCACCTTAGCAAAATTAACAAAAAACCTATCGCCACTCTGGATTGGTTCCCCGAGTGGTAGGGTTAGTATAGCATACGTATAGAAGAATTGGTTATTGGTCAAGGGTCAGTCAGGTGGTATACTTGGGTTGTCCCTTCAGTTTGATACATAAAAATTGTTACATGAAGACCCCTGAGGATTGGTCAATGTGAATGGCGTCAGTGATAAGGGTCCCATGTTCTGATTGGTTCACCCGCGAGCCCCCCAGTCTGGGACCATCGCTGTTCCCAGCTCGCGGTGCACCTGTCATTTGCAACAATGTTTCACTATGGGTGTGTGCAGACAATGTGAGGACTTATTCATGAGCAGGAAGGCCGACTACTCCCACCGTCCCAGATGTCTGTTGAGTCGCTTAATTGTATCTGCCTGTGTCTTGAGACGGGGGACCCAGACACCTTCCTCCTGGGCTTGGCACCCTATCAAGTTCGGCTCGGTCACGTGAGGTAGGGACCGTGGTTGAGGCAGAATTCTGCACAATTAATATTATATTTTCACTGTGTGCTGGGTTTATCTTGCAGGTGCGACCTTGGCGTCGGCTTGCGGTATGCAAGTTTGCAACGTTGTGCCCTTGACTGTCTGCTTTCGCTGGGCTCATTCTGCAGGGTCAGCAACCGAACCCTTGCTCATTCAATGTTCATGAAAGCTTTTGCTTGCGGCCTACTTGGGCCTGGTGCATAGGAGAAACCATTTAATGTAGGGCGCTGTAGGTTATGGTGTCGTGTTGTTCTATCTTCAGTATCGTGTCTTCGTTATATTCCTCATTACGGTACATGGTTTTAGAAGAAGCGTGAGCAAGCCTTTTTAGATAAGTTCATTATGCGTCTTGCGTTTCTGCATTTGAAAAGCCTATGTTAAAAATAATAAAGATGCACGTCCGTGAGTATGTCCGTCGCCTACGTCATAGCACTGAGCATGTTCTTCGTGTGAATTGATGTGGGAGTGTCCAGTGTGTATGTTGCACGACTGTGCAGACCGTTAGCTAGGTCGTCATGGCATCTCTAAAGATGTGTTGATTTGGTGCTAGATGGTTTAGTCGAGTTCATCCATGCCGCAGGTGTCGGCATGTGCAGGGCAGGCTGGTGGGCATGCGAGTGGGCACATTCGTATGTTCTTGTACCAGGGTATTTGGTCGTCTGGGAGATGGGCAAACTCCTCTTGCGGCGGGTGCCTGGGCCGTGATCCTCTAGGCCATGGTTGAGAGGGGATTGGTGGGAGCCTTTTGGTCGCTTTTCCCACTTCAGTCCCCCCTCTGGTCGACTTGTCGACCACAAACACATCCTTTTCCTGATCTCCTCTTACTCTCCATATTTTAGTCACTCCTCCCAAATGTCCTTAGTGGTTGACATGGTCTTCAAATGACCAGTACATATATACAAAGGGTCCTCCAGGTGTGCAATATACCCATTTCCCTATGTAGCTCCTCGGGTTTCTTGGGTTCTCGAGCTTCACAGATGGTGGGTCCAGGTGATTAGTGATGATCTGGTTTCGCAACCTCTCTCTCTCTTTTATTATGGTTCCTGCGTGTTGGCCGTCATCTGCTGGCATCAAGGGGTGCATACCGACCATTTCGATCATCTGTGGTGCGTGCCTTCCGGGCCTTCCAAAACCTTATTAAGATAAGTGCAGCTCCAGCCAAAATAATGCATCCAACTATGATCTTCAGTCCGTTCGACAGCCAAGATGGCATCCATGACCATAGCATCGAAAAACAGCTTTCGTCCTTTTCTACACCTTTACTTTCGTCCATCATTTTGGAGTGCATCTGGGCCAATTGTGATACTGCTTCCGTGAGTGTACCATTGTCAGCATCGTTAGCAGGAATGAATGTACAGCATGATTGTCCTATCTTTGCGCAAACTCCTCCTTCCATTGCTGTGAGGAGGTCCAGTACATATCTGTTCTGTAGTGCAACCATTCTTACTGCTCGCAATTCCTCTTTTATTGCATTGAATCCATTTACTGTAGAGTTAATTGTCATCATTAGTTCCCACCTAGTTATCTGGAGCCATTTTGCGTTTGCGTAGGCCTGCAGTCCAGGATGTATTATTGAGGAGAAGAACATAGCTGCTCTGCTGAATAGTCTGTGTTCCGGCGGAATTGAGGTGAGTGCTGTTTCCAACCTTCCCCACAGGTAATTTCCTGTCAGAGGTTCTCCTTGTCTTTTCCTTCTGTTGAGGACAGTGTTGTTGCCGTTGCGTCGGTTCTCTGGCCCTTTCCGAGGCTGTGCAGATCTCTTCTTCCTTTTGTTCCCTTCATCCATCTTGGGGAAATTCGCCATATTCACATGTTTCTGGGGCACCACTAGTGATGGTACATTAACGTGTTCTATAGTGCATACACCATTCCACAAAGGGGGCAGTGTGTGGTACGCCTTGTCTCCACAGGCCCAGTAATGGTCCATTACTACTGCTGTTCCTGCTCCCCCCTCAGGTAGCTCTGTCACACTTGCACAGTTGGTGTTGTATCCTACATCTACTTCTCCTTTGTGCTGGTAGCATATCTTAGGTGCAATCATCGGCAGTATCGTTATTGGGTCCTCATCCTTCTCTATCCATGTTAGCATGGGTACGTACTTGACCCAAGTCATCCAACATCTGTTGTTGTGCTCTGCAATAGTTGTAGTATCTTCTCTCGTTACCATGTTGCTGCCAACCACTCCTATGTCCCATTTGTCACCCAGGTACACCTTTCCTGTTATTATTATCAGTGGTCTTTCCCAACATCCTTGTTTACCAGCAGCTTCAGTGGCATACCAATCACATGGTAGGTACTGTAATGTAACTTTCTTCGTTTCTCCTTTCTCAGGGCCGCTTGTTATGTATCTAAATGCTTCGGCATGTAGGCTGGTCTTGTGGTAGCTTAAATAACACTTAAGGAAGTTATTTTCGTACGGGTATGTGTCACGTGATTTCCATACCAGGTGTACCGTGTTCCCTTGAAATCTCCCTTTTGTTTGGAACAGTGCCAGGTATATTATACATCGTGCTGTTTTTTCATCTATTTCCGTGGCAACAAAAGTTCGGGATGCACTCATGGCGTATGGGATCAATGAGCAGACGTAGCAGCCTTCTTCTGTTGTTTGCTTACCTATTTTGGTCATGTGTTGGTACCACATGTTGTTAGAGACGTGCGCTGAATTTTGTATGTAGTTGTCAATATCTTTATTCTCCGAGTATGTGCTGCGTTTAACTCTATTACCCTTGTGTCTAATTTCGCTAGTACCACCTGACGTAACACCTGTTGCAGCCGGGGGTGGGGGTATATTAGATTTGGGAACAACAAAAATATTGATAGCATAGTTGTACCACCATACAGAGGCAGCCACAAACCCGGTGATCATCAAAATTCCTATCATCTTTATTACAGAGGCTAGTTTCACCGGCATTTTGCTCTTGCTGCAGTCCGGCAGCTAATTCTTGCGACGTTAAAGTTGCCCGCCTGAAAATTCTCAATATGCTTGTTATTAGTGTTAGTTGTTGTTTTCACGCTCTCCTTATCAAGTAGTCGTTCAGTGCCCAGGCGAAGAGCTGTTCCCACGCCAATCTCAGCGATCTATCTCTTAGGGCAGGCAAGTATGGCCGGATGTGGGGCATTGATTGCTCTATGGCCAAGAGGAGTGCTGTGTAGTAGACACGTACCCTCCTTCTTTTCTGGTGCTGTGGCCTTTGTATGTAATAGACAAATTGGTGCGATAATTCTTCAGGGTAGTTATTGTCTGAGGGTATCATCTACTCCTCCTGGGCAGTGACCTTTGTTAGTTATCTGCTTTCTTAATAGTACAGTAATACGCCGTACCTGCATGTGCGAGAGAAAAAAGAGAGAACATTCACGTGTTTACATGTGCATGTGCAAAACAATGTCCTTCAATTGGGTTATTATTGCAGTGGGTAGGGGGTCAATGGGCAGAGGGATTGGGGTTCAGGGTCAATTGGTAGAGGTTTCTTTACTCTTGAAACGTGTGACCATGGGGTGAGCGGTGGTTGTCTTTGGGGAATCAGGGGGGTGGCAGGGTATGGGGACACTTTGGCCGTTAGTTGCGGTAGAAGTCCCTTCCTCCGTTGGCGATGCTGTTGCTGCTCTTCCAATGGCCCTGTCGGTGACGCTAGGGCGGGTCTGGAGTTTGCAGATCTTTACGTCGTGCAGGTGATTCCAGGCACGTTTGTCTTGTAGTTTTACTGCTCTCGTTGATACCTCCTCTACCAGGTGGGGGCCAGTGAAGCGTGGGCTGTTCCATTTTCTATTGAAATTGCGAAGTAGTACGTGGTCGCCTTTGGCAATTTTGCACAGTTTTCCCTTTTCCAATTCTTCATCCGCGTCTTCTTGTTGATCACTCTTAAACCCGCCCCGCGTGCGCTCGAGCTGTTGAGACACAAACACCACACTAGTAATCAAAGAAGACACATATTGGTACATTTCATCGCCAAGGACATTTGCAGTGCTCTCATGGTCGGTAAATGCTCTTGATGTTGGCGTCAGAGGAAGGCGCATTTGGCGTCCGGTCACCACCTCGTGAGGAGTGAGGTGGTGGTCGGAGCCTGGACTATTCCTTAACTCAAATAGGGCTAGCGGAAGGCAATACAGCCAACTCTTCTTTGTTTGCTGTATTTTTGCAATTGTCTCTTTTAATAGGCCATTCAGGCGTTCGCAAATACCGTTGGCCTGTGGGTGATATGCACATGCAAATTTATGCTTGATGTTCAGTAAGGACGTGATATGCTGGAACATTTCATTGGCGAAATGCGGCCCATTGTCTGACTGCAATATTTCGCACACTCCCCACCTGGGAAAGAGCTCCCTTACTAGGAATTTAGCTGCTCGGAATGCATCTGGGTGTGAACAGGGCCCTGCCTCGATCCACCTAGAGAATGGGCACACAACTACAATCACATACCTATTTCCTTGACATACGTTGATCATATCAATATAGTCAATATGGATGTGTCGGAAGGGTCCCTCTGGCCGGGGTATGGTACCTTTTATCACCTTCAGCGTGTGACCGGCCGTGAACTGTTGACATGTGAGACAATTGCCGACAAAATTTGACACATGGGAATTTAACTCGGGGCAGAACCAATCTTCCCTAATTCGTGCTGCGATTACTTCCTTGCCTGTGTGGGCTGGGTGGTGTAGTTGGCTCAGGGCGATGTTCAATAGTGCCAGTGGCATTACCGTTTTTCCAGTGCTACCCTGGCGCCATAGTGCGTCAGTTGGTGACATTGTACATCCTCTTTTTACCCATATTTCTTTTTCTGCCATGGGTGCAGCCGCTTGTAGCTCCATTATCTGTGTGGCTGGGAGATGGGTGTACCCTTCTCTTACTAATAGCTCCTTAGCTATTCCCCTCCCTCTCCCTCTCTCTGACTCTGGGGGGTTCCATACCTCGCCAAAATATGCAGCATACTTCGCGTGTGCGTCTGCTGCTGCATTCCCTTTTGAAATATGATCTTCTCCATTAGTGTGTGCGGTGCATTTTACCAAGGCTAATTCTTGGGGGTCATTTATTACTTCAATTAGTTCAGCTAATAAGAGGGCATGTTGCACTGGGGTGCCGTCAGCTCTCCTAAACCCTCTTCTCCTCCACTTGGACAACCCGGAATGGACAGTAGATGTGACATATGCACTGTCGGAATATATGGTCACTCGCTTGTCAAAACTTTCCTTCAACGCCAAGATCAGTGCGACCAATTCCGCTGCTTGGGCGGAGTAATGCTGTGGTAATTGTACGCACTTCATCGCCACACACACCGGCGTCTCTGTCATTTTCACCACTGCAGCCCCAGTTCTCCTAATCCCGTCACTTTGGTCAATCGTTGATGACCCATCAATGAACAAGAGATCACCTCCCTATAGTGCATTCTCTTCAACCCTTCTGGTGCATGAATACATTTCAGTAATCTTTGTACAATCGTGTGCATATTCTCCTTCCTCAATTACCTCAGCTATAAACCTTGCAGGGTTGACTGTGCTACATCTAACAATTGATAATTCAGCTCTAGATAATATAATCTCATAACCTGACACCCTTTGCGTTGTTAATGTGGACTTAGGCTTGTTCAATATTGCCAATAGCGCATGTTCCACAAACAGTGTGGTTGGGCACCCCATGGTGATTGCTGATGCTTTCTCTACCGCAAAGGCAGCTGCGGCGAGACCTTGTTCGCAAGGGAAATGACCTAGCATCACAGGATCTAAGTGACCGCTGTAAGACGCTACGGGTTTGTAGCCCATGCTTATTTTTTGAGCCAACACCGCTTTCATCACTGTTGAGACGCAATGTGAAAATATGAAAAATTGTCGTTCATAATCTGGGATGGCCAGTACTGGAGCGGTTGATATTCCATCTTTCAGTTCATCGAAAGCCTCTTTCATTTCCATTGTCCACCCCAACTTTTTCTCCCCTTTGTTAGCTTCTTTCAACCCCTCAAGTAGAGGTCCTATGTATGAGCTGTAATCAAACACCCATGCTCTGCAGTAGTTGCACAGGCCAAGGAACTGCTGTAGTTCTCTTACTGTTTGTGGCAATGGTGTTTTTAAAATTGCCTGTGCTCTTGGTGGTGCAATCTGTCTCCCATACTGGGATATGAGCTGTCCAATGTAGAGTACTTGTTCCTGGCAGTATTGTAGCTTTTCCTTTTCTACCTTGTAACCTTTTTCAGCTAGTATTGTCAGCATCTTTAATGAGTCCTCTCTGCATCTTTTTTCGTTTGTGCTACAAATTATTATGTCATCAACATACTGCAACACTGTGCTTTCCACTTCAATGTTACCCAAGTCCATCTGTATTACTCTGTTAAAAATTGAGGGTGACTCGCAGTACCCTTGTGGCAATCTGGTGTGTTTCCACTTTGCGTTTCTGTAAGTGAAGCTTGTCAGATCTTGTGAGTCTGGGTGCAGTGGTATTGAGAAAAAGGCATTTTTAAGGTCGATCACTGTGAACCGTGACGCCTCTGCCGGAATGCCACACAATATTGTGGCCGGATTTGCTGCTATTGGGTATTCTGCTTCCACTATATTGTTCAAGGGCCTGAGGTCCTGTATGAAGTGCCAAGATCCACCTTTAGCCTTGCGTACTGGGTATACAGCTGTGTTGCATGGGGATTCTGATGGGACCAATATGCCATTATTTATAAGGGCTGTTATTGTTTCACATATGCCCTCATCTGCCTCTTTTGATAGTGGGTACTGTTTGACTCTGGGGAGTATTGCACCTTTTTTCAGTTTCATTCTTACCCCCCCTATGCTTTTTATGCACCCCACGTCGTAGGGGCTAGTAGTCCATAATGATGTGGGTACTTTTGCCATATCCTCCTCAAAAAAGGGAACTGGGGTGGACGTGGGTGCCTCAAGTGCCATTGCAATTTTCTGTGCCACCTGTTTGTACGTCACCCTTAGCCATATTTCCACACTCATCATAAATACCATTTCACCTTCTTCCTTTTCTCCTGAGAAGAGCTCCTCATCTGACACCTGGGTAAGTCTACATCCTTCTGCTAGTGCTATCACTGCCCTCCACGCTCTTCCTTCTCTGTATTGGGCATGCACTGCAATGTAATCAGCGGTTGCTATGATGCTCTCTATGTCCACCGAAATCACCTTTCCTTCTGGTTCGTTAGCTGGCGTTTCTGGTCTAAACAAGTAGGCTGCTGGCCTCCTCCAGATCTTTCCCTCTATCCCTGGCATCCATGCAAATGCCATGTCAGTCCCGTACTGGAACAGTTCACCATCTACTGGCTCAGCCCTAATCACTGTCTGTCCACAGTATGCCTGCATAATCTGTCGCGCCGTGAGCATATTAATTCCTGGAGTGGAGCAAATTATGCCGTCCTCCGTAAAGGAGATCGTCATATTCAACCTGTTTATGATGTCCCTCCCCATTATATTTACAGGTGAGGCCTTGGAATATAAAAGTGGAACTGACATGTCATAATCCCCTATTGATAAGGGAATGTTATCAGTAAAGGGAACCAACCCCTTAGCCCCAGAAAATCCTTGGGTGTTCATGGCTTCACCTGACATCTTGAATTTACCTTCCCTTATGCAAGACCGGGTCGCCCCGGTGTCGACAAGGAATGATAATTTTTTGTCACCTATCGCTACCTCTATGCGTGGTTCCTCCGCACTATTAGGTGTTACCGACAGGATGGGACACACCAAGGTCGTCTGTGGGCTGTCCTATTGGGGGTACAATGATTGACCACTACCTGTGTAAGGGTTGTGTCCCAGCACTGTCACCCTACCCAGTTATGTTTGCTGTAGTTGGGTGTTGGTCAAGGTTATGTTATGGTCTTGAACTTGTGTAGGTGGCTGTACTTGCTGTGTTAGGGGTTGTTGTGAAATCGCTACCTGCTGTTGAGGCGGTAGGTATGTCCGTGGCTGCTGTTGTGTTACTAGTTGTTGCCGTCCATTTGCCTGTTGTAATGTCTGCTGTTGCTGGATGCCCTGCTGTTCTTGCGGGAGCTCTTGTTGTCCCTGTTCATTCCACAACGGTGTGCCTGGTCTCACTCTACACGTACGCGACATGTGGCCCACCAATCCACAAATCCAACACACCGGTGGTTCCCTGTTCTGCCATGGAAAGCTTCCTGTGTTGTCCTGATATGTTGGATTCCCGGTGGGGTAGGAATTCCTAAGGCCCCCCACCTGTTGTTGTGTGTTAAATCCATATCCTCTCCCTCTCATTACTCCTCCCCTTCCCCGGTTGTAATTATAATACCCAGCTCCTGGCGTCGTGTATCCTCCTCCCATGTTAGTCTATTTTAAGTCTATTAGGTCCGTTCCTCCCTTTTCTCCTTTACTACTCGCTCCTCTTTGTGTTGATGTTGTTGCTACTTCTGCTCCTCTGTATACCTCCCTCCTTACTTCACTCTCCCCCCCTCCTATCTTCTCTTTCCCCTTCTTCTCTCCCCGCTATTCCCCTACCAATTTCCTCTCTTTTCTTTTTTAATTCTTCCATTACTTCACAACTCATTTTTTCTAATATCTTTTCATCTTCTTTCTTCCTTTCCCATCTCTCCCTCTCCCTTTCTATTATACTCTCTATCATCCTCCCTTCTTAGTATTTCCTTATCGTTTCTGACAGTAATCTCTTCTTCCATATTGCCATTTCTTTTTCTTTCTCCTCTTCCTCTTTTTTCCTTTCGCGCAGTACTGCTCTCGATACCCTTTCTGCCGCTGCCTTTAGCCTTTCGGCTTCTCTCCTTTGCTCCTCCGTTCGTTCTCTCATTTTCCCCAACTCATTCTTACCTTCTTTCCTTTCCCGTGCTCTCTCTCTTTCCCCCCTCTCGAGCTGCTTAATCAGTGCATTCTGTTCATCCCTTAATTCTGCTAATCGTTCCTCCAAAGTCTCTACCTTTTTCCTTAACGGCTCTTCCCCCTTTCTTTTCCCCTCTTCCCCTTCCATTTCACTCTCCCTGTCATTATCCTCATCCATTTTCCTCACCACCTCCTTCTCTCTTCTCCCGTTAATGAACCGCGTAATTTTAATAATATCTGTGCAGCTACCCACTCGTCATTTCCTATGTCCGTAGTCTGCTCTACTTCGGTCCTCCCCTCCCCTGCTATCATCTTCCCATGAGCTGACCCCGTTGTACTAGTCCGCTCCCCTCCCGTGTGGCCACCTGTAGCTGTATATGGAGGCGGGCTGTATGCCGGGTTCGAGTACCCCTCAGCTGCCCTTAATGGTTCTCTTGCTATTTCTCCTAGTTCTCTTAAAGGATACAACCCCCCTCCCTCTGTTTTCACTACCTTCGCTAGAGGTATATCATCGCTCTGTTCCTTTTTTATTTCATTTTCGGTTGAGTCGTCACTCTTTTCTCCTCCCTCTTGTCCTCTCCCCGTGTTCAGTGCTCCTTCGCTTCCCTTCTCCCCGCTCTCTCTCTCCTCCTTAATCTCCTTCTCTCCCGTTTTTTCCCCTATAATGAACATTCCGTTTGGTCCTGGTCGGGACCCCTGGAACATCCTCCACAAGTTGAACACCTCCACGTGGTGCGTTAACTTCTTCCCCTTGTATGTATTGTGCAGATAGTTCAATAGTGAGTGTTGGGTATATGGATCGAAGCTACCATTAGGCGGCCATGGTGTCGTCATTTTGTTGTCTGTCCCCTGTGTCCATTCTATGCTGTACTTGATCAACTTCTCTCTATGGGGTGATAGTGTTTTACATATGTGTTGCAGCGGGGTTGTGAGGGTGTTCCCCCACCCCCCGATCCTGTCCCGTATGACATAGTAGCGCTCCACTTGTTACCCTTCCCCTATTTGGTAGTGGTTATCTCACTAGTAGTTTACAATATACAACCTTGTACCTTTACCTGGCCCCGTAACTTTGGGGACTTGCGATAGTCCGCTAAAGAAAAATTAGTAAAATATAGTATTTACATTTGTATATTCTTTCTTTAGTTTCTTCCTTTATACAACGCCCTTACGGCCCCCTGCGGCCGGAGCGCACGCAGCCCCCTGCGGCTGCGTGCCCCTTGTGACGATCTTATACCGCCGTCCTATTTTTACTTGCTCCTCCTCCCTCCTCTGCACTTGCCGTGGCCGGCGTTCTCCGTGCGCAGCCACGTACCTCCTTTCGCCTTCCCCCGATCAACTCATTACCGTCTACCTCCGTTTCCGCGCCCTTAACACAGCTCTCCTCCCCACCACTCAAAAATGAAAGATGCCTGGTTCTCGAGATGTCCTATGTAAGCCCTGCTGGTGACATCACCGATCTCTTCAAACTATTGGTAAGTTCTTCATATATTCTTTAAGTCCAAAAGACACTCGCAATCTACCCCCGTTAACCCCACAGCTGTCTTCCTGTCACTCCTGGAACAAGGTAATCAATAATATAATCGGACTGCGCACACTGCGTCGCCTCGCGTGTGATACGCCCCTCGACAGGAGGGCTTAACCAGCCAATTATCTTCCGTATTAGGCAACTATCTAGCTACCGCCTACAGGGAAACGTCATCTATCTATCGAGTTTCCTGCTCGAACAATAGGGATCCTCATCTACTCATTGATCAATAATTGCCAAATCGTAGGAAACCAAACACACACACCCTTACACGTGGTCGCGACCTAGGCCAATCAGTTTCTACGAGCGGCCGCACGTGATGTTTTCGTGCTCCGCCCCCTTTTCTCCCGTAACGTAGCTGACTGCTCTCGCACTCGTCCGGCTACCATTCATTTCATTGCCAACACTAAATTATCAAACCTTCGCCACGCACCTGTGCAACACCTCCCGTATTCAATTCCTCCCCCCTCCCTCACAATTTCACATTGCTTGTTGGGCGTGGCATACTCACCAAGTTCTCTTGATGCGGGGCCGCTCGACTGCGTGCACCCCTCCAGGCGGCTCGCCACCTCCCCTCGTCTGGACTACGTCTGGACACTCGCCAACCGCTGGCGGGATACTTCTGAACCGGCTCCCGAGGGCCACTATCCGGATTGCGCCGTCCGGTCTTCTCGCAGTTCCGCGATGGTCCTGTAGTCCTCAAAATGGGGCAGCGGCAGAGGGGGCCGCGCCGCCGGGCCTCCTCGCAACGGGAGTAGTTGGAAAAATAAAAATAAAAGCGGACCTTAAACAGATCTCGGCAGTGCCTCCAACTTGTCGGGGGGAAATTCTCCCGGGGCCGGCTGGGCCGTCCGCAGACCTCCGGGCAGGGAGGCCCCAACTCCTCCCGTATATCCCAAAAGATAGAGTATGAGACACACGCAAGAAGCAAGGTGATTCTGCTGTTTATTAAACAAAACGGCAGGGATGGCCAAGGATCGTACGCGTCCGTCCTGACACTCTCTCCGCAGCGTGGGGCTCGCAGGCCCTTTTTACCTTAGCGTGACGCGCTACTTGCGTCACCTTAGCAAAATTAACAAAAAACCTATCGCCACTCTGGATTGGTTCCCCGAGTGGTAGGGTTAGTATAGCATACGTATAGAAGACTTGGTTATTGGTCAAGGGTCAGTCAGGTGGTATACTTGGGTTGTCCCTTCAGTTTGATACATAAAAATTGTTACACGAAGACCCCTGAGGATTGGTCAATGTGAATGGCGTCAGTGATAAGGGTCCCATGTTCTGATTGGTTCACCCGCGAGCCCCCCAGTCTGGGACCATCGCTGTTCCCAGCTCGCGGTGCACCTGTCATTTGCAACAATGTTTCACTATGGGTGTGTGCAGACAATGTGAGGACTTATTCATGAGCAGGAAGGCCGACTACTCCCACCGTCCCAGATGTCTGTTGAGTCGCTTAATTGTATCTGCCTGTGTCTTGAGACGGGGGACCCGGACGCCCTCTTCCTCCTGGGCTTGGCACCCTATCAAGTTCGGCTCGGTCACGTGAGGTAGGGACCGTGGTTGAGGCAGAATTCTGCACAATTAATATTATATTTTCACTGTGTGCCGGGTTTATCTTGCAGGTGCGACCTTGGCGTCGGCTTGCGGTATGCAAGTTTGCAACGTTGTGCCCTTGACTGTCTGCTTTCGCTGGGCTCATTCTGCAGGGTCAGCAACCGAACCCTTGCTCATTCAATGTTCATGAAAGCTTTTGCTTGCGGCCTACTTGGGCCTGGTGCATAGGAGAAACCATTTAATGTAGGGCGCTGTAGGTTATGGTGTCGTGTTGTTCTATCTTCAGTATCGTGTCTTCGTTATATTCCTCATTACGGTACATGGTTTTAGAAGAAGCGTGAGCAAGCCTTTTTAGATAAGTTCATTATGCGTTTTGCGTTTCTGCATTTGAAAAGCCTATGTTAAAAATAATAAAGATGCACGTCCGTGAGTATGTCCGTCGCCTACGTCATAGCACTGAGCATGTTCTTCGTGTGAATTGATGTGGGAGTGTCCAGTGTGTATGTTGCACGACTGTGCAGACCGTTAGCTAGGTCGTCATGGCATCTCTAACGATGTGTTGATTTGGTGCTAGATGGTTTAGTCGAGTTCATCCATGCCGCAGGTGTCGGCATGTGCAGGGCAGGCTGGTGGGCATGCGGGTGGGCATGCGAGTGGGCACATTCGTATGTTCTTGTACCAGGGTATTTGGTCGTCTGGGAGATGGGCAAACTCCTCTCGCGGCGGGTGCCTGGGCCGTGATCCTCTAGGCCATGGTTGAGAGGGGATTGGTGGGAGCCTTTTGGTCGCTTTTCCCACTTCAAGGCGCTCTAACAACTATTGTGCGTCTTTGTCACGGTCTGTGTTATTTTGCACATTGGAATTTAGCACAAATGTATGGGTTTCTATGTTTTCTGAAAGCTGGATGATTTGATGTTGAGCCTAGATATATTTCAGATGTATACATGAAATTAAGTGAGCACATGAGCATGAACGTATACATATATCTTATGTTGAAATTATGCAATATTAAGATAAATATTTGTATTTAGAATTTGTCTAATAAAAAAGAAAATATGTTTTGATAAAACTTTGTATGTTTTATTTTGCCATACACTGACTCTCCACCCTGGTTCTCATTAATGTAATGAATCCTTTGCTTATTAAGGCATAAAAGTGAATTGAAGGGGTAGTATTGTTCTGTGTGGCATCACCTAGGTTTGTATTTGTGTGTTAAACTACATACCAGCTCATGTGATTGATTATTCATTGCGTACTTTACAGTGTTATGGCTGAGAACATTGAAATGAAATGTGTAACTGGTATATGTGGTACAAATTGATTTTTCGTATGCATTTCCTTTTCAGGGACCACGCACCTTAACTGCTGTTGTGGTACAAGGTTTTAGGTACAATAGAATTTGGATTTGTATGGCTCTATACTAAAGTGTTTTTGAAAGTGATATTTAGATAATTCTCTTGTAATAATGTGATGTGTGTGTGTTTGTGTATGCTTTATGTTCATATATCGGGTTTTATATATTGTTTTATATATTTTATTGATTGTAATGAATGTTCCTTTTTTGTAGTTTGTGTAAGGTTGACTGGTTTCAACCATTATCACAATAAACAAATAATATAAAGACCATGCAACAGATATTGGTCACCACATTATGGCCGAAACACTATGTGAAACGGATAGGGTAGATAACTACGCACCACAAAATTTCAAATGTAGCCAGACACCAACAGATTGGCTGAAAAAAGAATATAAAAAAATGTATTGCTTCTTCGGGATCAAGATTTTTTCTAAGTAGGCAACAAACCCCTACGAAGATCAAATCCTCTTTTATGATCTCCAACTGTAGTGATGCTATACTAAGGTTCAATAAGGGTGCAGCGGCTGCGGACAGAGAAACTGGGATAAGTAGGGGAGCAATAGAAAAGAGGGGGGGCTCCAGAGAGGGAGATTTAGGTTGTTTAAGGTCATAGAAAACCAAGAAGCTGTTCTACTATTTTATGTGGTTGAGGGATCCTCAATGAAATGACTGCTTCTTGGATTTATGAATGTAATCTGTTTTCTGATTTCAAGTTTCAAAGAATATTTTATTTCAATGTCAGGATGGTGTAAGGCTAAACATATCCTGTAAATACAAAAAAGGTAGCATGCACCCCTCTCTAGGTGGAATATATAGGCAAACATAATGAGCACAATAAATAGACTAGCCTCTGAAATCTTCTAGTGTAATAGGTTATCCTTATAAGTGAAACTCATTGCCCACCCTCAGAATCCATCTAAGCGCAATACATTGCTCACCCCTCAGAAATGCATCTGAGTGCAAACACTGCCTGTCCTCAAAGTTCCTCCCTCTGTGTTAGGGAGCATTCTCAGAAATGTGCTAATTCCCTTCTACCTTAGAGACGCCCAGCTCTTCTGCTGGACTTTAGGACTTTAATTCCTAACCTGGAGAGAGTGAGGCCTTTTTCCCCACTCTCTCATGTTTTTTTCTGCGATTTGGGCTCTGTGTTTCTTTTGACTTTGGAATCTGATAAACTCCATAGGCATCATCTTTACATTGTGACACACAGCACCTTCAGTGCAGTGACACAGGGAAGGGAAGTCTCAGATTTCCCAAAGGTTTAAATACCTTCTCTTGGTGAAACTACCGTTTCCAAGAGCAGTGAAGTGAAATTCACTATATTTACATTTTGTAACTTTCTAGACCCAGCACACACTATCTTACCATAGGGTGCTGGAGGGGTTACTTAGTATCCCCTTTGTCTAGTTTCTCATGTTACGTTTTTATGTTACCCTTTCTACAATTAATGGCTGTGGCAGTGCACCATTGTATGTTTTTACCGCGGGCTGCGTTCGCAGCTGCAGTAAGGCATCCGTGTGTGCCCATTTTGTCAAAATGACGCTGGTTGTCTTTTTTCGCCATTTCTTGTTGGAAAGGTCCTTCTTGAGATTTACTCTGCGTGCCAAACCAGGATTGGTCTCTGTTCGTTTTGCCTTTGGCGGGATTCACGAGTGAAGCCCACCTCTGGCGCCAAAATGTCTGGCAGGGGCAGGAAGTGAGGGAGGTGCCTCAAACTCCCTGTGCTTATCCCCCTTGGTTACAGGGATGCTTCCAAAGGTCATTGGCCGGCTGGCTGTCCTTCGAGGACAGCCACCCTGCTGTGTGATTGACAGCTGGGCTGGAATTAATGGGAGAAACCTGCATAAAAGGGGAGGCTTTTTGGCCTAGAAAGCAGAGTCGACCACTGGACAAAGGAATCCGAAGAGATGCCTGCTGCAACTTCTGGACTGCTGGTTGACCCAGTGAAGCCCTGCCACGCTGCTGAAGCTCCGAATTCGCTTCGACTAGAGAAGCCCTGCAAGGACTACTTCTCCCCTTGGGTTGGTGGGACCAATCAACCCCAAAGTGAACTCGTTTGGACATCTTTTCGGAGCTGGCTGTACTTCCACTGCTGCTGCTGGAATCCAAGGGGCAGGGAGAGGAACACCAAACCGAGTGGATCGCTTTTAAGTCAGACCTGAGCACCAGGAAGATCCTCCGGACTTCCCTGAAGAAGGACTGACCAAGCCTGGCCACCTCGATAGAATGCTGGACCCCAGGTGCAAGCAATGTCTGAAGTGGTATCCGAGAACCGCAGTGTTGCCATTTTCTGTAGACGTGAGGAGCTGAAACCACGAAGTGCCGCTCAATTGAAGTTTGCCCATTGCTGCCGCTGACCTTCCCACTGCAGTGCAGTATATTTTGAATTTTTACATGTTTTGCTCTCTTCTGAAGAAGGCTTATATAACTGACTGTTAAATAAATTAATAATTGTTGAATCAAGAAACCTTGAGAGTGTGTATATTTGAACAACTCTCACTGTGAAACACTGTGTTACAACCCTAATGCTCACATTGACCCCTCTTGAGATATGCCTGGCTGCTCAGCCACACTACCAACCTGTGTAGTGCAGACCTATACCAAAGGTTGGGCTCCTATTGCCAGGAGGTCAAGGTTGCTGTGTTCTTCCAAAGGATACTGCACACAAACTTGCCTAACACTCTGTGAGACACTGGCCACCCCACGACTCCTCAGAGTGCTACACTTAATGAGAAGCCATACTGTTAAATGGGACAAGGCCATTCCCCAAAAAGGGATGGCACACCTTTAAGAGAGAGTTCCAGCACTTCTCAGCAGAAGGAACAAGTTACTTACCTGTAACTGTTGTTCTCCAGCATGGGTCTGGCATGGATTCACATGCTCATGAATATTCCCCGTCGTCAGGCTGGGAATCCTCGGTAAAGAAAAAACCAGTATCAGTTTCGTTTCTGATCTGTCTTTCGTAGTAATAACCAATCACTGGTCTCTGCGTCATACTGACCACAGCCAATGACTGCCCTCTACCTAAGCACCGCCTCTGGCAGCCATCTTCAGATTTGGAAGCACGTGAAGTGGCAGTATGACCAAGTGAAGAGCCGCAGAGGGGTAGGCGGGAGGGTTCGCATGTGAATCCATGCCAGACCCATGCTGGAGAACAACAGTTACAGGTAAGTAACTTGTTCCTTCTCCAGCATGGGGTCTGGCATGGATTCACATGCTCATGAATAAAGAATACATAGCAGTACACACATGCACAACCACGGGAGGTGGCAAAGGCTCAACATTAAGCATCACATCAAACTTAACATTAAGCATCTTACCTCCTCACCAGGCTCACCTCAGGCGAACAGGTTGCGCAGCACTGCTTGGCCGACCCTGGACTCCTCCCTGGAATCCCGGTCGACGCAGTAGAATTTCGTGAAGGTGTGCGTCGACCTCCACGTAGCAGCCCTGCATATGTCCAGCAGGGGCACACCAGATAGGAATGCCGTGGTAGCTGCGATCGCTCTGGTGGAATGGGCTCTCGGACGGCCAGGCAGCGGTCGGTTTGCCAACCGGTGACAGTACATGATACAGCCGGAGAGCCATCTGGAGATGGAAGCCTTCGAGAGAGCCTTCCCCTGATTGACAGGTCCAAAGTTCACAAAGAGTTGTGACGTCTTCCGAAAACCCTTCGTGCGGTCCACGTAGAACTTCAGCGCTCTAGCTACATCCAGCGAGTGCAAAGTCCTCTCAGCCGGCGACGAAGGCGACGGGAAGAACACAGGTAACACCAAGGGTTCGTTGAGGTGGAAGTCCGACGGTACCTTGGGCATGAAGGAGGGGTGCGTCCTGAGCACCACCCTCGTGTCGTGGAAAGTCAAGTACGGGGCCTTGCAGGAAAGGGCCTGGATCTCTCCCACTCGTCGTGCAGAGGTGATGGCCACAAGAAAAGCTGTTTTCCACGATAGAAACTTCAACGGGGCCGAGTGCAGAGGCTCGAACGGAGGTCCCATGAGCTTGGTCAGCACCCCGTTGAGCTCCCACGCCGGGGCCGGAGCCTTCACCGGAGGGAACGATCTGAACAGTCCCTTCATGAACTCTTTCACCAGACGATGAGACCACAAGGACGTCCGCCCCGTGGTTCTGGTGTATCGGGAGATCGCAGCAAGATGAATCTTGATGGACGCGTGTGCCAGACCAGCTTTGGCCAGCGTCAGCAGGTACGGCAGTACTTGGGGAGCCGTAATCCGTAGAGGGTTAATCTTCTGTGCGTGGCACCAGACAGAGAACCTCTTCCATTTGTGTCCGTAGCATTTAAGAGTCGAGGACGCCCTGGCCTTTGCAAGAACCTCTCTGCAGTCGGCCGGTATGTCGTATCCTCCAAACTCTAGCGCTGCAGGAGCCAGGCCTGCAAGTTCAGCGACTTCGGGTCGTGGTGGAGGATGGCGCCTCCTTCCCTGGAGAGTAGATCCGCGCCCGCCGGCAGCTTGATTGGCGGGGACGCTGACAAGTCCAGAAGGTCCGGGAACCATATCTGCCTCGGCCACGCAGGTGCGACGAGGATCATCCTGCACCGTGACCTCTTGAGCTGGTTGACGAGCCGGATTAGCAGAGGCAAGGGAGGGAACGCGTAGAGGAACAGGCCCTCCCAGGGGAACGAGAAAGCGTCGCCCATGCTCCTCGCCTGGGGAAACCTGCTGGCGAACCTCCGGCACTTGGTGTTCGTCGCCGTCGCGAACAGGTCGATCTGGGGTGTGCCCCACCGTCGGAAGAGGCGATCCACCAGATCCTGCCGTAGTTCCCACTCGTGGCACGAGCGCAGCTCCCTGCTGAGTGAGTCGGCGATGGTGTTTTTTATCCCTGCCAGATGAAACGGCACCAGAAAAATCCCTTGGGCGACGGCCCAATGCCACAGGTCCTGCGCCTCCTTGGACAGCGCTGGGGACCTGGTTCCGCCCTGTTTCCTGATGTAAAACATGGTGGTGGTGTTGTCGGTGAAGATCCTCACCACCTTGCCCTTGAGGGACGGAAGGAAGGACCTGAGGGCCCAAAACACTGCACGGAGCTCCAGGACGTTGATATGCAGGGACTTCTCCGTCGGGAGCCAGAGTCCCCTTGCGTGCAGATTTTTGGTGTGCGCTCCCCACCCTTCCAGGGAGGCATCCGTGGTCACGGTCTCTTGGTGGGCTGGGGTCTGGAAGTCCATGCCCGCCGTCAGATGCGCGCGGGTGCCCCACCATCGTATCGCTCGTCGGAAGCTCTCGTCGAGCTTGATCCTTTCCTCGAAGCTGCCCGTCGTCTGGATCCAGCGCGCATCCAGGAATTCTTGCAACGGGCGCATCCGGAGCCTGCACATTGGAATGAGGTAGATGCAGGAAGACATCATCCCGAGGAGGGACTTCATGGACCTCACTTTGGCCGCGTCGGCCACCAACATCCGTTGCACCTTGCCCAAGATGGTCCTGGTCCTCTCCTCCGACGGGGAGGCCAGAAGGGACACTGTGTCGAGCCTCGCTCCCAGAAACAGTGCGTCTTGCGCGGGCACCAGGTGGGATTTGGCGTAGTTCACGGAGAATCCCAGGTCCGTGAGGAGTTGGACGGTCCTTGCCGTGTGGACCACGGCGAGCTCCCTCGTCTTGGCGCGGATGAGCCAGTCGTCCAGGTAGGGGTAGACGTGGATCCCCTCGCGGCGCAGCTGCGCCGCCACCGGTGCGAGGCACTTGGTGAATACCCTGGGTGCCGACCGTAGTCCGAAGGGTAGGGCTTTGAACTGGTAATGACGCCCTTGGACCACGAACCTGAGGAATTTTCGGTGCCCCTTTAGGATGGGAATGTGGAAGTAGGCATCCTCCAAATCCAACGACGATAGGAAGTCCCCTTCCTCCAGCTGACCCAGGACGTGCTGGAGGGTGACCATCCGGAACTTCTGCGCCTTGATGAACTTGTTCAGACGTCGCAGGTCTAGGATGGGGCGCCATCCTCCCGTCTTCTTCTTCACGAGGAAGTATCTCGAGTAGACTCCGGAGCCCCGAAGCCTCTTTGGGACGAGTTCGATGGCACCCTTCCTGAGCATTGCCTTTACCTCCAGGAGAAGTTGAGGGACGTGAAGTTCTTTCCTGGCCACGGGGGGGACGCGCGGGCACCTTCTCTGAAACTCGAGCGCGTGGCCCCGGGCCAGGGCGTCCAGCACCCAACGGTCGGTGGAGATGGACTCCCACACGCTGACGAAGCTCGCCAGCCGGCCTCCCACCGGGGTGCTTCGGTGGGGGCCCGACCCCACGGCCGGTTCAATCCTGCTTGGACGCGGCCTTGCCGCCTTGACCTCCTTGGCGACGACGGCGGGGTCCGCTAGACTTGCCTCGTCCTCTGTAGGCCTCTTGCGACGACGAGCGGGCCGCTTGACGGTAGGAAGCGAAACCGCCGCCGGAACCTTTGGAGGCGCCCTTGCCTCCGCTGCTCCGAAAGGGCGTCCGTCGTTGCTGCAGAACTCCAAGGGCCCGGGCCGTCTCAGTATCCACCTTAATGGCCTGAAGGGAATCGTCCACTGTCTTCCCAAACAGGTTGTTCCCGTCGAAGGGCATGTCCAGGACTCTGGTCTGGACGTCCTGCCGGAAGTCCGTAGCTTTGAGCCATCCACGACGTTGAAGGCAAACGCCGTTGCCCAACTGGCGGAACCCAGTGTCGGCGATGTCCGTCGCCACGGTGATGGCGTGGTCCGAGGCCACCTCACCTTCCTGCAGGATCTCCAGGGCCTCCGCCCTCTTGTCGTCCGGCAGAAAATCCAGCAGGGGAGCTATCTTGTACCAGAGCTCCCTGTCGTAGCGAGCCACGATAGCCAAGGCGTTGGCCGCTTTAATCGTCGTCGCTGCCGACGAGATGACTCTACGTCCCATCGCATCCAATTTCTTTCCCTCGCCGTCCGGCGGGGAAGTCGATGTGGAGGCCGCACCCCCCCCCGCTTTCTTCCTGGCCGCCGCGGAGACGACGGAATCCGGGGTAGGCTGCGCCCGGAGGCACAGGGGGGCCGTGTCCGGGACCCGGTACTTTTTCTCGTACCGGTCTCTTCTAGCTGGCGTCGTGGAAGGGTTCTTGAGGAGGGAAAGGCCCTCATCCCAAATGTCGTCCAACAGAGGCACAGCGAGGACCGTCTTCCTCTTGGCCTCGCGCCGCTGATAAAGGAAGCCTTCCTTTTTCTTCTCCTCAGGGCAGAGTTGGAAAAGCTCGGAAGCCCTGGAGATCATGGAGTGGAAAGATCCGATCTCGTCGGGCGGAGAAGCCCTGGCGGGAGGCGACGACGGAATATCCTCGTCGTATGCCTCGTCGTCCGTACCCGTCGCTGCCGTGTCAGTCCCCGTATCATCCCCTCGGGTGGAAGGGGAGGAGGGCTGGACGGGGCGCGACGGTTGAAAAGGAGGTGGTGGATGGATCCTTCTTTTCTTGGTAGGGGGAACACCAGAAGGCCCCGGTTCTGGATCCCCCGACGGGAGAGGTTCCTCCGTCGGTAACGGTAGCCTCGTCCTTATCTCGGAGCATAAGGACTGTATGGCCAACAAAATGGCCGCCGAGTTGTCTTGCGGCGCTGGTAGAGGGGAATCCGGCGGGCGAGCAGGGGCCCCGTCGGTATCCTCGACGATGTCGTCGTCGTCACCTGCGTCGGGGTCCATTCCGACGGGCTGGCCTTCTTCCACGCCTAGGCCGTGGCTTAAGACCTCGATCAGCTCCTCTTCTGAGGTTGAGGCCGAATCTACGACGACGCCCTGCCCCCCCTTCTTCTTCCCCACGGGGGGTTTCACGGGGGTCCTATCGATGGGCACAAAAGAAGACTCCCTCCGAGGAGGCAGGGAGATTCTGGGCCCTGAGGTCGCCACCACTGGTGTAGCCTCCACAGGCTGAGCCAGGGCCGCCGCGACCGTTTCGATAGAGGGCTTGGTCGGATGGATCAAGGCCTTCACCACCTTAGGTGCGCTCACCGCCTTATCCTTGAGGGAGGGGGCACTGCCACGCTCCTCTTCCGCCTTAGAGCTCGACCGGGGCCTCTCCAGGAGCTTCGCCGGGTGCTCGGCCTTCCTCTTACCCGACCCAGAGCGTTGGCTCGTGGTTGATGGTGCCGGGGAGGGTGCGCCCTGCCTGACGCCCGTAGAGCCCGACCGTTCGGCGCTCCCGGTGCCAGCGGACTTGCGGTGCTTAGCCTTATGTTGGGCCCCCGTCGCCGGGGCGCCCTCAAAGGTCTTAGAAGGCCGCTCGGATTTCCTCTTCTTCTCGCCGGACGGGCTCTTACCCTCCAGCCAGTTGGCGAGACGTTGATGGCGGTCCTTCATGGTCCGTTCCGACATGTTGCCGCAAAACGCACAGTCCTTCTCCACGTGCGTCTTGTCCTCATGAAGGCAGTAAAGGCAGAAAGAGTGTTCGTCCTCTTTAAAGACGTTCTGCAGCTGGCATCCAGGGCAGACCCTGAACAGCTTTCCGGGCGTCGAGCTTCCCTTCTCCTGGGCCATCTCCGAGACCGGGCCTGAGAAGCTTCTGGAGTCCTCCGAAGTGTAGCTCGACGAAATCTTCACCCTTGAGGGGCGCAGACGAATCCGACACGGGTCCCCGTTGATCGGATGTAGGATCGGTGGAGCTTGAGGCTCTTTTGACCGAAAAAATCGAAGTTTTGTGAAAAAGCGCGAAAAAATAGCACTAACGCTCGAGAGCAATAGCACGAGGATCCCAACACATGAACGTGCGGTAAAAATCTGAAGATGGCTGCCAGAGGCGGTGCTTAGGTAGAGGGCAGTCATTGGCTGTGGTCAGTATGACGCAGAGACCAGGGATTGGTTATTACTACGAAAGACAGATCAGAAACGAAACTGATACTGGTTTTTTCTTTACCGAGGATTCCCAGCCTGACGACGGGGAATATTCATGAGCATGTGAATCCATGCCAGACCCCATGCTGGAGAACTACTACTATACTGTGTAATTAATGTGGCAGTGCCATGATCTCACAGCAAGGACACTGAACTTTTAATGGGGAAATAAGAGCACTTCTGAGCTGTGATGCCATCCTTTCAATACTATACTACAGTACTGGCCTTTGCCGGCGGACATCCCACGGCGCACAAAGAGCGTGCTTCACCTTCCATGTTCCATGGCTGGCATAAGGATGCCACTTCACCAGACTTAACAGCCTTCCCGAAATATCCTTTATTGAACGGCATATGCATGTTTCTTCTTGTTTCAGGTGCCTGAACTCTTAAAAAAGCCTAATAAGTTACAAAGTATGATCCTCTTCTGCCCCTCCCCTCTGACATTCCTCAAACACTGGTATGTAACCACTAATGGGCCGCATTTCAGGGACAAGCACAGCTCGTATGCATAGGAACTTTGGTGTGATAGAATTGGGCCCTGTGTGTGCAGTTAAGCAGCATATGTTGTTTACAAAAGCAGCTGCAGTGGTCTTTGTGAACCAATCGTCGTACCGTTTCCAGTCTGTCTCATTAACTTCTGCATTAGAAAGATAAAGCGCTAATGTTTGATTTTAGCTGTGCCTCCCCCCTACTGAAAAAAAGCTGCATTTTGGAGCAAGAGTATTTCTTTAATTTCGAATCACTCTGCAGAGGATATTCATACAAAAGCAATCAGATTGTGGGTATGGGGTCCTCAGCGAACTCTTCTTACGCATTTCCACAGGGGATACCATCTATTGAATCAATGTTGGACACTGTAGGGAAGCCAATGGCTGAGGCTACTGCAAGGGGCAGGCCTGTGTGATATGTCCGACCGGGAGCTACAAGTGCTTTGCTCCTGATGGAGTGCAATTACTGCAAGAGGAAACCGCTAATGGCCAACCTGAGGATATGTCTTAAACCCTTTCTGTGCACTATGGACATTATAAACACATACACAGGGGTAGAAATAAAGATTTGAGGAGCACTAGTTTAAAAAAGCTTCAGGATATCTGGCATCACCTGGTAAGCAGGGGTGGTATGTGGAGAGTGCTCCAAATCTAATTTCCACATGAGATGCGAAGTATAACATGTTGTACCTTACATTGGACTCGTTATGCTTTAAAAGTCTTCTGGAGATTTCCTAATGAAACTATACAGCTTTTCTCAAAAACACAGATTTAATGCTACATAGGTATATTTGTATACCCATGTTTTGAGCCGGTCTACTTCTAGAGTGTCTTGCCATTGTGCTGTAGTCCTTTGTTTATTTCTAGCTTTTATCCTCCCCCCTCCCCTCCCAACCCCTTAGCAATTGGTTCAGGCAGTCAGGTGGCTCTTTGCTGGTGCCATCTCTCCCTGTTTTCCTCTGCCTTCTCCCATTCCCCTTCACCCATCCTCTGACCCTCCCTTCCCACTCCACTGCCTATCCTTTTGGTTCCCATTGGTCCGTGCCCCCCATATGACTGGAACAGCTGCATTTCAGAGGCCCTTCCAGGGCAGTCTTGCCCGGGCAGCCAGTCGGCCAAGGGACACAGTTCTACTCCATGTTTAGCTGTGTTCACCTGGGATTCCTACCACAATCAACCTACAGCGACTGATCAGGTAAGTGTGGTCTGGGCAGGAAGTACAGCCATTACTGTACACCAGTAAAACCCCACCACCATGGGCGTAGGACATGGGGGGACAGGGGGGACAAGTCCCCCCACAATTTTAAGTGGGGGATGTAATGTCATTTATCCCCCCCAGAATATGTGTTTCGTGTGTCATACAGGGATCTGTTTTTGAAGTGGGGGGAGGGGCTGCTTACTTTGTAAGCTGCCCTCTTCCCCCTAGCCCCCAAAGCATGGGGGCAACACCCTGGGGGCAGATGGGTGATCATCGGCCCCCAGGGAAGGGGGCAAACAAAAAAAAGATTTTTTTTAATGTAGTTTTGGGTGGGGTGGGTGCGGGTGGGACCACTAGCCACCAGGGATTTTTGACAGGGGGGTGGCCCTCTCCCCCTGCCTTAAGTGGATGGGGGCACCTTACATAGCCCTCCCTGGGGGCAGATTTCTGCCCCTAGGAAGGGGTACATGAGATGCCCTCCATCCATTTGGGGTGGAGGGGAGAGGCCACTGCACATATTGGCTGAGCCACCCCTCCCAAGCCTGGGGCAGTACGTTTTGACCCCCCCGGGGGCATAGGGCCACACACATGCCCATCTGCCCCTAGGGAAGGGCAAAACAAAAATATATATAACTTGTTTTGGGTAGGGGCGGGAGGTAGGGGGGCCACTTGACCACCAGGATTTTTTGTGTTTGAAAGGGGGACGGCCCTCCCCCACATCCTAAGTGGATAAGGGGGCACCTTATGTAGCCCTCCCTGGCGGCAGATTTCTGCCCCTAGGAAGGGGGTACATGAGATGCCCCCATCCATTTGGGGTTGGGGGAGGCCACTGCAAATATTGGCAGAGCCATCCCCCAAGCCTGGGGCAGTACGTTTGACGCCCCTCCCCCTTGGGGGGCAGATGGCCACACACATGTGCCCATCTGCCCCTAAGAAAGGGGAAAAACTAAAATAAAGCAAATTATAACTTGTTTTGGGTGGGTGTGGGGGTCACTAAACCACCATGGATGTTTTTAGTGGAAAGGGGTGTGCCCAAGGGTGTCTTCTTTTCGGAAATGCATGGGGTTTTCTGTTTTCCTCAGTGGCTTCGACACCCTAGGCCCAAATCTGTAGGTTGTCCACGTGAGCAAAATCTGCTTTGCCGAAAGGCTTGGGGTTACCAGTGGGTTAGCCTTTTCCCTTTGCGCCGAGGTAGGTGCATCCACACATGCGAGGTACCGTTTTTGTTGGGACACCTGTGGGAACGCGGGAAGGTAGGACATCTGTTGTTGGCGGCGTGTTTCGGTGGGTGGGCAGAGGGAAATATCTCTGAAATTTGGTGGGAAAAAAAACACAATTTTCAGACATTTCACTCTGGCCACTCCCACAAGTGTCCCGATGTAAACAGTACCTCACATGTGTGGGTGCACCTACCTGGGCGCAAAGGGAAAAGGCTAAACCACTGGTAACCCCCAAAGGGTTTGGGGAGACAACCTACAGATTAGGGCCTCGGGTGTCGAAGCCACGAAGGAAAACAGGGTACCCCATGCATTTCCGAAAAGAAGACACCCGTGGCAATCCACAGAGGTCTGACTTGATTGAATTGCCCCAGAATTTATGACCCACAATCCCAGACAAAGTGAAAATTGTGTTTTTTCCACTAAATTTCAGACTTTGTCAGGGATTGTGGGTCATAAATTATGTGGCGATTTGCGCAAGTCAGACCTCTGTGGATTCCCACGGGTGTCTTCTTTTCTGAAATGCATGGGGTTCCCCGTTTTCCTTCGTGGCTTTGACACCCTAGGCCCAAATCTGTAGTTTGTCCATGTGAGCAAAATTCCTGAAAATCTGCTGTGCGAAACGACTTGGGGTTACCAGTGTTTTAGGCTTTTCCCTTTGCACCCAGGTAGGTGCACCCACACATGTGAGGTACCGTTTTCATCGGGAAACCTGTGGGAACGCGGGAAGGTAGGCCATGTGTTGTTGGCTGCGTGTTTCGGTGGGTGACCAGAGTGAAATGAGCAGAAATTGTGGGGTTTTTTCTGTCATTTTCCCCGATTTCCCCCCAAACTATGGAATCTTTCTCTACATAGTTGATGCCCGACCTGTGCAAATCACCCCTTACTAAACTTGGAATATTGTCTACTTTTCAGAAAAGTATGCCTTTCTGGCTTCCCATTCAGCTTTCCTACCCTTTTCTTCCATTCCAGCCACGCATGTCCTATTGGACAAAAAAACGCCAAAATTGCCTACCTCTCCCAAAACGGCTGATTAGCATATCAAAATATGTTATTTTGGTTTCCAATAAATCTGTTCTTGAAAGCCTGGAAAATGGCGAATCCAGCAAAGCAAACCATTTGTCAGGAAAACATCACAGGCTTTGTAAACATTTTATTGGCATTTTCTGAAAAAAAAAAAAAACAAATGTTCTCCTTTTTGGTTATTTTCTCTCACCCCCCTAAAGCAAACTAGGATTCCTGGGTGGCGTTATGACCACCTACATGTGGGAAAAAAGGGGCCAACTTTGGCCGAGACATCTCATGTGACAGAGAAGTTACAAGGGATTGAATGGCGACATACCGAAATCACCAAAAAAGCCCTTGGCACTGGGGGGAAATACCCATGGCAGTTAAGGGGTTAAGACGGTAAAGGCCCACAGGAGATAACATTTGTAAGATAGCTCAGTTAGTTAATTCTCCAAATGCAGATTGTGCACAGGAATATATAACACCTATGTTCAGCACCTTGCTTAATCTTCCGGTGGGATAATAGGCAGAGTGAATGCATTCAGCTTCCAATGCAACTCAGCATTTCCCAGGTCAATTGGTTCAGAAAAAGTGGTGGAAAATACTATTACTGTCGCTTTTTCTAATTGGCCAGATTTTCGTGCATTTTCTCGGTGGAGTTCGGGAGCCGAGTGGACACATCAGGACCCCCTGTATTTCCCGCTCCACCAGACAAATGCGGCCTTACTGTCAGCATGGATTCTCATGCTGGAAATAAGGAAAGGGATTCCTCTGGGATCTGCTTGGAAATGAAACCTGGTAAAAGCGGGCAGAGTCCAGAGGACGCCATTGCCAATTCCGCCAGCCATCGCTAATTGCGTGAGGTATTTACACTCTTCCAAAGTGGAAAAGCAATGTGATTTCACCTACCTGTTACGCTAAAATCTTTAAATTTGTGGCGGAAAAGTAAACTTTTGAAATATTCTGTGAAACCGAATCTGTTGCCTTTGAAACCGCTACAAGGCTTCAGATCATTTTTGAAAACTAAATACTTCTATCTGCCTTAAAATCTTGAAATTGTGCTATCTGTTCTTAATCGTGACTTGCTAACATTGTTGGTTGCCAGTGTGGAACATATTGTACCTAGATTAGGCTATTTTGTTTCAACAACGTACAACGTGCTAATTACGTATTGAAGTGAATACATGTAACTGAGCACTAAAGCAAGCTCAGCATCATTTTACTACAAAGCGCTTTAGTAACGCCCATATTTGTTTGGAGTGCTTGGATTGTGTGCCTGATTGCTGCATCTACACTTTACTTACCTGCAAACTACTCTGAACCACAAGTCCCAGCAGCACTAGCGCTGCTGAAAAAGAAACGTCAGGCGCTTCAGCGCCGGCGCTTCTGAGACGGTGCCGGTCTACGCCGGTCCCGGCGGGCTCACTATATATCACCCTTCCTTCCCCTCTGACACAGGTTAGTCAGGGCTTGGAAGCACAGGCTACGCCCTTTATGGTAAACTTTTGAAATATTCTGTGAAACCGAATCTGTTGCCTTTGAAACCGCTACAAGGCTTCAGATCATTTTTGAAAACTAAATACTTCTATCTGCCTTAAAATCTTGAAATTGTGCTATCTGTTCTTAATCGTGACTTGCTAACATTGTTGGTTGCCAGTGTGGAACATATTGTACCTAGATTAGGCTATTTTGTTTCAACAACGTACAACGTGCTAATTACGTATTGAAGTGAATACATGTAACTGAGCACTAAAGCAAGCTCAGCATCATTTTACTACAAAGCGCTTTAGTAACGCCCATATTTGTTTGGAGTGTTTGGATTGTGTGCCTGATTGCTGCATCTACACTTTACTTACCTGCAAACTACTCTGAACCACAAGTCCCAGCAGCACTAGCGCTGCTGAAAAAGAAACGTCAGGCGCTTCAGCGCCGGCGCTTCTGAGACGGTGCCGGTCTACGCCGGTCCCGGCGGGCTCACTATATATCACCCTTCCTTCCCCTCTGACACAGGTTAGTCAGGGCTTGGAAGCACAGGCTACGCCCTTTATGGTAAACTTTTGAAATATTCTGTGAAACCGAATCTGTTGCCTTTGAAACCGCTACAAGGCTTCAGATCATTTTTGAAAACTAAATACTTCTATCTGCCTTAAAATCTTGAAATTGTGCTATCTGTTCTTAATCGTGACTTGCTAACATTGTTGGTTGCCAGTGTGGAACTTATTGTACCTAGATTAGGCTATTTTGTTTCAACAACGTACAACGTGCTAATTACGTATTGAAGTGAATACATGTAACTGAGCACTAAAGCAAGCTCAGCATCATTTTACTACAAAGCGCTTTAGTAACGCCCATATTTGTTTGGAGTGTTTGGATTGTGTGCCTGATTGCTGCATCTACACTTTACTTACCTGCAAACTACTCTGAACCACAAGTCCCAGCAGCACTAGCGCTGCTGAAAAAGAAACGTCAGGCGCTTCAGCGCCGGCGCTTCTGAGACGGTGCCGGTCTACGCCGGTCCCGGCGGGCTCACTATATATCACCCTTCCTTCCCCTCTGACACAGGTTAGTCAGGGCTTGGAAGCACAGGCTACGCCCTTTATGGTAAACTTTTGAAATATTCTGTGAAACCGAATCTGTTGCCTTTGAAACCGCTACAAGGCTTCAGATCATTTTTGAAAACTAAATACTTCTATCTGCCTTAAAATCTTGAAATTGTGCTATCTGTTCTTAATCGTGACTTGCTAACATTGTTGGTTGCCAGTGTGGAACATATTGTACCTAGATTAGGCTATTTTGTTTCAACAACGTACAACGTGCTAATTACGTATTGAAGTGAATACATGTAACTGAGCACTAAAGCAAGCTCAGCATCATTTTACTACAAAGCGCTTTAGTAACGCCCATATTTGTTTGGAGTGTTTGGATTGTGTGCCTGATTGCTGCATCTACACTTTACTTACCTGCAAACTACTCTGAACCACAAGTCCCAGCAGCACTAGCGCTGCTGAAAAAGAAACGTCAGGCGCTTCAGCGCCGGCGCTTCTGAGACGGTGCCGGTCTACGCCGGTCCACGGCGGACAACGGCCATCGGCCCGACACTCTGCCCGTTTTTTTTCCGCCTACGCAACCAGTAAACAAGGTAAATTATGGGGTTTCCAAACCTCCTGCATCTTCTTACTGACGCAAAGCGCTTAGAAAATGAGCAACTCATCAAGCACTATATAAATTCCAAGGAAGTTCCGCACCCTGATACTACGCAACTGCCAAGTCGTAGTAGGACCATAAACTCAGAACAACCCAAGACTCCCCTTAAACCAGAGGCCCTTAAAATAGCACTACTAAACACGAGGTCCCTTAACAAACATGCACAAAATGTTCATGATTATATCCTCGAAGAAAGTTTAGATATCCTCTTCCTTACCGAGACCTGGCTACAAGAACCTACCGGTCCTACCATTAGCATAGCTGTCCCTACTAATTACATCATCCACTTTGAAAATAGAACAATAGGAAAGGGAGGCGGAGTCGCCATAATAGTCAGACAAGACATACACCTTTTCTCCTCGCCCATTCAATGCCCGGGATGCGAAGTTCTCCATCTCAAATTCGCCCCCTCTCAAAACAACAGCATCAACTTCATTGTAATTTATAGACCTCCATCACTCATATCAGACTTTAACGACGATCTCTGCCATATTCTCAACAACCTTAAAGGAAAGAATACAGGCACACTCCTCCTGGGTGACCTCAATAGATGGAGGGGAAACCCCACCGACAAAGAGGCTATCAGCCTAGAAAAAAATCTTTCTGACATTAGCTATTCGATTGCTAACAATGTTCCCACTATCAGTTCCAACAACCAACTTGATTGGATTGTCTCCAACAACGTAGACCTCATTGTAACTAACACACAACCCTGTATCTGGAGCGATCATTACAAAATCGAAGCCACACTATTCTTGCCTTCTAGAAAAACCTATTCCGACAATTTACCCAAAATTACCCAGAGCAGAAACCTCAAGAAAATCACGCCAGAAATGCTTTCAAGGGGGATCTCACACATCATGGATAACACTACAGACAATGACCCCTGCGACACCATCATCACCACCTATAACAACTACTTTCAAGATCTCCTAGACAAGAATGCCCCATTGAAAAACAAACTAGTGCGTCCCAATCTCAACCACCAAAGTTGGTACACCACGGAACTAGCCACCTTAAAGACTATCAAAAGGAAACTTGAAAGACAGTGGCTCAAAAACCCTACAGCACTCAATAAAGACACATGGAAGAAATCGGACACTCAGTATAGAAATAAAATTAAAGAAACAAAGAAAAACCATTACAACGAGCAAATCTCAGGTGCATCCAACTCTACGGGAAAGTTGTTTCAAATCTTAAAAACCTTCGAAAAGCCACCCACTCTCACCCCTCCTTTCCAGCCATCTCTGCTGGACTGTGAAAAGGTCCAAACTGCTTTTTCTCAAAAGATCCTAAAAGCTAGAGACACTATCTTAAACTGCAACACCACTAACATTCCATTGACTCACATCAAAACTGATCCTGAGATTAAAGTATTCAAATTCCATTTCACACCAATAACACCAGAAATCATGGCGGAGACTCTCTCTAACATGAATTGTACGTCATGCCCTGAAAACATATTGCCCCCCAAGTTCATCCTAGATAACAAAGACGTTTTTTCACCCTTTCTCTGCCGTATGACAAACTCGTCTTTTAGAGACCAGACCGTCCCCATCAGCCTAAAAACAGTCACAGTTACACCATTGGTTAAAAAACCTGGCCTTGACCAGCAAAATCCAGCCAATCTCCGCCCTATCACGAACTGCAACTTTTTGTTGAAAGTACTCGATAAAGTGGCCACCCATCAACTACAAGAGTACGTGGACAAGCATGACCTGTTACATCCCCAGCAATCAGGATTCAGAAGTGCACATAGCACGGAATCAGCATTACTTGACCTTCAATCCAAGATGCTAGAAATTCTGGATGGAGGCAAGGCCGGCCTGCTTGTTCTTTTGGACCTCTCGGCGGCTTTCGACCTATTAGACCATGGGAAGCTCCGTGAGGCCCTGGGAAAAGCAGGCAACTGTGCTGAGGAAGCTATCAACTGGATATCCTCTTTTTTGAGTGACAGAAAATCCAAAATCACTTGGGGTGGCCATTCCTCTGGCACGAACCCAGTGGATTGTGGTGTCCCACAAGGTGCGAGTTTCTCCCCTCTCTTATTCAATCTTTATATCCGTTGCCTCTGCGCCCTCCTCTCACAGTTGGGTATTTACTTTACCAACTTCGCAGATGATACCCAACTGATTATAGAACTCAGCGGAGACCACACCATAGACAACAATAGACTATCAGCAATCTATAACACTATAGAAAGCTGGATGAAAGCCCACTGGATGTGCCTGAATAGTTCAAAAACTGAACTTATGACATTCGGATCTTCAAAAGCCCTATCCAATCTAGGCCCAGCCTACTCATCTTTTATTATCAAGGACTCTAACATCCCGGTCTCTAGTAAGGTGAAAACACTTGGCATATACCTGCAATCCTCACTAGGAGCAGATGCTCAGGTCACTTTTCTCAAAAAAAACTGTCAATATTATCAGAGACTACTTCACCGTATTAGGCCGTATCTTAACGCCACAAATTGCGCCACTATCGCAAGAGCCACGATTATGTCCCGACTTGATTACGGGAATGCGCTGATGCTCGGTTCAAGTAACTCTTGCATTAAACAATGCCAAATAATTCAAAACAATGCTGTTAGAACCATCACCGGGAAGTCCAAGCGTGAGCATATTACCCAAGAACGCATAGGCCTTCACTGGCTCGCCATTGAGGAGCGCATCAAATTTAAATCCTTGACATTGGTCCACCGCTGTCTTTATGGCACGGCCCCCACATACCTGGTGAAGGAATTTCGCTGGTACGAACCAAGCCGCTGTCTTAGATCAGCAAAAAAAGGGCTACTTAAAGTTAGCCACACTAAAGTCAAAGCTAATGGACTCGGGAGAGCTTTCCCTACCAAAGCTATAGCGCTCTGGAACGAGCTGCCTGACAATCTCAGATGTGAAAGTAGGTACTTGCCATTTAGGAAACAGCTGAAAACGTTACTTTTTCGGTAATTCGTTACATACTCAGCATGGACTCCCTTGAGTCCCCCGTCCCTTCTTTTTTATGTTGTCCTGTGATCTGTCCTCTCGTGTGCTTGTCGCGCCCTGATGCTTGCGGGCTCCGGCGCGTTATAAATATATAAATAAAATAAAAAACGTGAGCCAATGGAAGTGATCCACTCCATGCAGTTTACTTTGCGTCTTGATTCTTGGGGGTTTTGCGTGATGCTACACATGTAATAAATAAATAAATACATACATTTAACATGACCCCAGATAAATGCCAATTCGTGATGAGAATGAGTGAGCATGGCATGTCGCTGGTAAGAGGGTGTCCTGTGCTTCTGGAGTGCGTTGGCAAATGCCCTTAATTGCCATCTCACGTTAAGCAGGTGCTGAAACCCATCAGTGTGGATTGCACAATAATAAGTCGACAGAGGTATTTCAAATGGCCAATTTCGCTCTTTGGGTGACATTGTCAAAGTGGGAGAATGTTGCCCAGCATGTGCCACTTTCTCTGCGCAGTGAATTGTGCCCACCCCAAGGAAGAATTGTGAAAAACCCACAAGGTCACTGGTCCCTGCTCTTTCTATGTGTGTCTTCACCACAGGGCGACAGATGCCGACTCAGACATGGGTAAGTCTCAGGTTGCAAGCCTGTACCCTAGTTGATGTGGCAAAGGATTCCAGACTTCTGAGGCTGATAACATTAGTAGCATTGAGTTACAGTGAATACAGTGTTTGAGTATCCTACGGGATAGGATGGGGAAAAAGTGTTATAAGAAGGGGGATACCACCTCTCACCCATCGGCGTCCCACTTACACTCCCTAAGGACCCCCCATTCAGGTGATCCTCTCTCACTAATCCAACCCCATGAACTGGATCCAATAGTGATTGCCGTGTCCTGGCCACCTGGATGACAGAACCCCAGGGACTAGCAAGTGAGACACCTTCAGGTTTCTCACAGCTGCGACCCTCCTTGCACTGCAGATCCGCCAAAGCGCCAAGAGACCAGGTAGGTGTCAACAGTGCGCGGTACAAGAACCTTTAACATAACATATGGTACTTGTTGACCAAAGGAATCAAACAGAGCTCCTGGTAGTAGTTTGTGTGAAGCCATCAGGCTCTTGGGCATTTCTCTGAGTCCTTGTGGGACAGCGAGACCCCTCCGGAACTTCTGGTGTGCTGTTCGAGTCCGCGACTGCAGTGCCTCCTGACTTCTTCGCCCATTGTAGAAACACTCCCCATTCTGGCCGGAAAAGGTTTACTAGTGTGCAGGGGGAGGGGATCATCATGTATACCCTAATCACCACGGGGTATTCACGTCACTGAGCTATCTTGCCATAAGCCGTTTCATACACGTGTGACTTGACCCAACTGCCCCTCCCATCACAGGGTTTTAAGTGGGCCGGGGCTCCCAAAACCTCAATCGAGTCAGAGCTGTGCACGTGACAAACCAGTGTTACATTCACTGTGCTATTTGTTAGGCTGCTGGACTTCTTTTCATTTATTCAATAGACTGCTTGCCACAAAAAGCCTATAAAAGAAATCCAGCACCTTCCAAATAGCACAGTGCGATGTGACACTGGCGGGTCACTGGCAGGGCTCGGGTTTGAATCCCCAGCATAGGAAAAGAAAAAAAAAAAGTTTATTTTATTGCTGTTGGAAGTGGTGGGCGATTACATTTAATATGCATTCAAATTATCACCATTAGTGTGTCATTGTCCCTCACAGCATGCAGTTTTATGCAGTCTACCCTTTAGAGGCTGCATAAAACTGCATGCTGTGGGGGACAATGACACACTAATGGTGGTATTTAATCACATATTTAAAAATGTGTGGGTTCCACACCTTCACAACATGCACAGCACACTTCAGGCCACGCCCATCATTTACATCACACACCCTCATTACAGCCCCCTCCATTTTGTCACCCCACGTAAATCACTGCTCTTCACGGCCATACAACTTCAATGAGAGGTAGAGACATTCTGTGCATAGTATGCGGTGCGAGAGCGGCCTTCGCTGAAAGCTGTGTAATCACCTGAACATCACAGCCTTCACTTGCCCAAAAGAGCAGGGTTCAGAGGATGCCTCTTATTGTAATAGACTGGCTAGTTCACACACATTACATTACATTACAGTGCATTGTGGTAGTTGTGGTCTTGCAATCAGGAGTCAAGGGTGGGGGAGGCGCAACAAGTGGACTGCTTTTTGTTTAGCATATTTCCAGGGTTTATACATTTGTTTAGATCAGTGGTAGAAGTGCACCAAAAAAAGTAGTGGCACTGTGGTCTCGGCAGGGAAGAGGGTAGGCGGAAGCATAGTGCAACATGTGACAAGGTGTTGCAGCCGGGCAATGCAATGGTCTAAGTGACTAGCAACTAATGCTCCAATTACAACTTTACACTTGCACAGGGACATGAATGGACACATCCCTCTGTAGAGAGTGGAGAATAGGGTCGTAAAAAGTAGAGCAACGCCGCTCGGGAACGTTCCCTCTCACTTCGATCACTGGTTTAGTCTTGATGTGTGCACCTTTCCAGTAATCGCTTTAAAAATAAAAATGTCTCCGTGAAATGCACACATTGAACATATTTCTACCAACTAGACCTGAGAAAATATGCAGCCAAGTCCCTAAATCCTGGCTGTATCCTCCTGGGCAAATCAGTTCATCCTTCTGTGCTTTATCCGTGGGAATTTTGATGTGAGCTCTGTTTGTGCATCAAAAACAGGATGATGTCATCATTAAATAGAATGAATGGGTGCGTGGGGTTGTTTTTAATTATGAAAAATAAGCAATACTTTACCCAGATGAAAATGAATTAAATATGCTGATCGGGTTGCGAGTGCCGCATTTGTTCCTGATTGCTCGATAGCTTGAAATGTTTGATGTTTGTGCATGTGTGTGCGCTCGCTTGTGTGCTTGTGTGTGTACTTTTAACCTCCAGTGAGTCAATGGCAGAGTGTTTAATACTTATGGGCGCTGTTAGACGAGTGCCACGAACAGCAGACATCTCAGTCGTTTTGATTTTCAAATGTAGGAGCTCGGAAAGTGTGTTTTTAATCGTCTTTGACTTCAACTCAAATTCCCTACAGCCCTCTGGTTAAATATTTATTTACATTTCTGGCCTTGATGTTTCCTTTGGGCCCATGGCATGTAAAAAAAGCAGTCATAACACAAGTGTTTACAGAAAGAAGTGGATGGAAAAATGTACCCAAAACTACAATCTGGTGTCAGTAGTTTAGGTGAGTACAGCAGCTGCCTAAGAACAAACGATGAGATCCAACATAATGTGTGCCCTGGGTCAGCTCCACCACCAGGAGGGTCTCGGATGAAGTCAGCCAATACCCCTGGGCTCAGATTCAAAAAAGGTAAAGATTTTCTCTGCAGTGCTTTACTAATAGTAGAGTTTAGGGATCAGACTATTTTCTTTTCCAAGTTGCATATTTTCTGTAACACCTCTGAATAGAGTGGTTATAAAATTCCATTTCAAAAGGCTGTTCTTGGGAATGGAAATCCTTTTTGTGGAACTACATATTTTTTTTAGTCTTGGTTATGAGGTGGCGTATAAACACCAACTATAATCCCAAAACTATTGTACTGGAATAAGGCAAGGAATCCAGGTGAAGAGGCAAATATAGCTTGTGGGTGTAGTTTGATATGTACTCACCCACTAACTGCCCATTGTCACGGTAGTCCTTATGGCCATTTCCACCCACTATCTCAAAGCGCATCGTCCTCGGATCTCTTTAAGCTAGCTCCATCAACGAATAATATCAAACTTTGGCCTCCCAGGCAGTCTGCTGAGAGTTAATGGCTTGACTGCCGTTTTAAATGCACTACTGATGTAATAAAAATTGCCTTAACCAAGTGTGCCTACAGTCACTGTGTTTGTATATTTTCCTTGCACGGAAGTCCTGCTAAAAATAATAATTGACAAAGCCAACAGTTTGGACTTTTGTGTAGGTATGGGACAGGCATTTGATAGGCACTACTATTGTATGGCCAGGCAATCTCATGTTCCAGCTATCGTCATTTTATGGCCAAATGGTACCTTTATGGTAGAGCCTGGCAAAGGCCTATCTCATGCCTGCACAAAAGTCAAAACTGTTGGATTTACCAATGCCATTTTTCTCATTTCTGTTTGAGATCCTGTGGTGGGGGCCACGCACAGTGGACACCCTCCTCGTTTGCTATATAGACATAAGGAGTCAGAAAACGTCCCCACACCCTAACCTTGTAGCAACATTCTCACTGGCAATAATCCCTGCATAAAATGAATGTCTCGTGAACTAGTATTGCCGAACATATCTTGCCAGCAATGAACTGGGCATGCATGTAATATCCATGTAACATAATAGTGACACACAAAATCTCCCCAGTGATAATACTAGCATACACTTAGCATCTCACTACAATAGTGGCAACACAATAATCTGCCAGGTGATAATCTTGGCGTGCACTTATTATCTCCCTACTAGAACAGCAATACAAACATCTGCCAGGAGACAATCTGGGCGTGCACTTAATATCTCCCTACTATAACAGCAATTCAAACATCTGCCAGGACTCCCAACTATAACAGCAATGAACAAGTTACTTTCTTACCTGGTAACGTTCTTTCGATGGGATGGTCCAACGACATATTCCATATCTATGACAAGTAATGTCCACAGCTGTGCTGCTTCGGAAAACTTTGCTGTCTGCGTCCTGCGTCAATGACGTTGATGCGCTGTCCCCGAGGACCTCCTCCGACGGCCGACGTCACCCGATATGATAAGTAGGACGCACGACGCCCATAGCCTCAGTTATAGTTTTTTCCCAGAACGTGTGCCACCAGTTTTCTGCCAGTCAGACACACAAGGCCTTGCGGAACGCAAGCTGCAATCGCAAAAGAAATTCTGCAGCGGGGAAGGCAGGGAGGGAGCGATATGGAATACGTCGTCGGACCATCCCATCGAAAGAACGTTACCAGGTAAGAAAGTAACTTGTTCTTCGAGGGGATTGGGTCCTCCGACGTATTCCATATCTATGACAGACTCCCAAAGCAGTACCAGAGCAAGGAGGAGGGAAAGAATTTAGAATACAAATTTAGCATGCCCAATCAAATTGCGGAATAGAGAACTGCCTTGCCAAAGGCCAGATCTTGCCCTCTGATGGAATCGAGGGAGTAGAGACATACAAAAGTATGTACTGAAGCCCAGGTGGCTGCCTTTCAGATGTGACGAATAGGAACTCCCCTCTGCAGGGCAGTAGACGCAGCCACTCCTCTGGTAGAATGGGCCCGCAAGCCAGCCGGAGGATCCTTACCCACCAACCGGTAACACTCAGAGATAGCTAAAATAATCCAACGAGACAAAGTCTGTTTCGTCACAGCTTGTCCTAAACGCTTCCCAGCGTAACCAATGAAAAGTTGATCGTCCACTCTGACCCGGGACATGCGCAAAATATAAAAGCTCAACGCTCTCCGAGGATCAAGCCTATTGAGCCTCTCCTCTTCCTTACCAGGATGTGGAGGAGGATAGAACGCCGGAAGAACAACCTTCTGTCTCAAATGAAAATCCGAAACCACCTTCGGAAGGAAAGAAGGACGAACTCTAAGGACAACCCTGTCCTTGTGAAACACAGTGAAGGGTGGCTTAACTGAAAGTGCTTGTAACTCACTCAATCTGCGAGCGGAAGTAACCGCACCAAAAACACAGTTTTCAGAGTCAACAGCCTCAAAGGGCAAGAATGTAAAGGCTCAAACGGAGCACCCATAAGAAACTTAAGAACAAGGTTCAAAACCCAACCTGGCACCAAAAAAGGTGACGGAGGGAACACATTAGTGAGCCCTTTCAAAAACTGTGAAATTAAAGGAATCTTAAAATAGGAACACTCTTCAGACGAACGCTTACAGATGGACAGCGCCGCCAGGTAACCTTTAATGGTCCCCACTTGCATGCCCCTGTGGGCCAAAGAAAGCAAAAAAGACAAAACCATGGCAATGTCGCATTCAAAAGGATCCACATTCTGAACTCTGCACCAGTCGCAGAACTTTCTCCAACGGCAACGGTACAGAGACTTAGCTGCCGGCCGCCTGGCCGAGAGCAACACCTCCATCACGTCTTCAGGGAGGTCCCAATCCTTATACCTCAACCTTTCAGAAGCCAAGCGTGAAGATTGAGGGATCTGACCTCTGGATGGAGAACCTGAACCCCCCCCCCCTCCCGTGAGAGCAGATCGTCTCGGTAGGGAAGACGACGTGGAGGGCAGATGGACAAGTCTAGAAGGTCCGGGTACCACGTCCTCTGGGCCCACGCCGGAGCAATGAGGATCATCCGGGAACCGAACCTCCGTAACCTCCGCAACACTTGCAGGGTTGACGGGGACTGGAGGAAACGCATACAGCAGTGGGAATGACCACTCCACCACGAACGCGTCTCCTAAGGCTCCTTTTGGAGGGAATTCCCGCAAGCAAAACCTTTCGCACTTCCGGTTGACACTGGAGGCGAAGAGATCCACTTGAGGGGTCCCCTGAGTGCTCAGAGTGTCCGCCGTCTCGTTGTCGTCTCGGCCATATGAACTGCCGAGATCGAAACTTCCTGCTGGATGGCCCAGAACTCGAGCTGCATCGCCTCCCTGCACAGCAGAAGTGACCCTGCCCCCCCTTTTTGTTGAAGTAGTGCATGGCCACCGTGTTGTCCGTCAGAATCAGGACACTCTTCCCGCGCACAGTCGGCAGAAAAGCCTTCAGGGCTAGCCTGTCGGCCCTCAGCTCCAACAGATTGATATGGAGTCGGGACTCTGACGGAGACCAACGACCGCTGACTGTCAGCTCGTTGGCATGAGCTCCCCATCCCGTGAGGGATGCGTCCGTCACGATCGTCACCTCCGGCCAGGGCAGCCAAAATGGGGCACTCTTCATCAGATTGCCCTCGACGGCCCACCACAGGCCGAGGGCGGCACCTGAACAGGGTCCGACAGCCTGCCGGCAGACAGACCACTGGAGCTTGAGTGCCCACTGCAAAGATCTCATCCGCAGACGAGCCTCTGGCACCAGAAGAATGCAGGATGCCATGAGGCCGAGCAGTCTCAAGAACTCGGACGCTGGGAGAGTCTGGGAAAACTGAAACTTGTGCACCATCTGCTGAATGTGAAGAGCCCTCACCTGAGGAGGAAAACACTGCCCCAGGGACGTGTCGAGCACTGCTCCGATGTACTGGAGCCGCTGGTGTCAAATGTGACGTCTTTAAATTGAGGGGAATGGCAGGTGACGGACAGATGATCCAGGACTTGCTCAGGAGAGCTCCCCCTGATCAACCAAGCGTCCAGGTAGGGGTAGTTGTGAATCCCCCCTTTCCTGAGATGCGCTGCCACCACCACCACCACCATGAGCTTGGTGAAAACCCTCGGGGCGGAGGTCAATCCGAACGGCAGGACCCGAAACTGAAAGTGCGAGTCGCCAACCGCGAACCTCAGGTACTTCTTGTGCTTGGGATGGATCGGCACATGGAAGTAAGCATTCTAGAGGTCGAGAGACACCAACCAGTCCTGAAGTTGAAGGGCCTGGAGGACTTGAGAAAGAGTCACCATCTTGAACTTGTCCTTCCTGAGGAGTTTGTTCAAACCGCGCAAGTCCATGATGGGTCTCAATCCCCCGTCTTTCTTTGAAATCAAAAAATAAGGGGAATACCATCCCTTGTTCCTCTCCGCTACAGGCACCAGTTCTATGGCGCCTTTCTCCATCAGGGCTTGAATTTCCTGCGCAAGGAGCGGATCCGGACTCTTCAAAGAGAGGTTCCCTGGTGGATTGTCGTGAGGCCTCTGCCGAAAAGGAAGACAGTAGCCGTGGGTTATGATCTCCAGAACCCACACATCCGAAGTAATGGCTTGCCACTCTACAAGATGCTGCGCCAGCCTTCCCCCAACCGGCGAACCATGGGACCTGGCCTCATGACTGAGTGGTAGCGGCTGCGGCGTTGCCTGAGGGCAAAGAGGCAACTGCCCGAGCGGCCTTGGCACCTCGAGTACCTTTGTTTCCACCTCTGGCACTCTTATGATGGCCTCTTTGACTGCTAGCTCCTCTCGCTTTACTGAAGGACGAGTAATAGCGAAAGGAACCTCCCCTCCATTGCTGTCCCCTAGGACGAATAGGCGGAGGTTGGCGAACTGCAGCGCCCAACGACTTTGCTGCAGCTCTGGAGGTCTGCAACCTCTCAAGGCTCTCGGCAGCCTTGCTGCCAAAAAGGTGTTCACCGTCAAAGGGCATGTTGAGGAGCCGTGACTGCACCTCAGGAGCGAACCCAGACTTCCTCAACCACGCAAAACTGCGCATTACGGTGCTCGCCGCCATGGACCGGCTGACACAATCCGCCAAGTCCAAACCCGACTGAACGGCCTCACACATGGCATCCTTGACATCCTGAACCATAGCAAGGAAACCATCCCGTTCGCGCCTGCACCACCAAACTCTCCGGGGTGGGGTGCCTAGACAAGTAGCAGGGGTCACTACTGACTGGACGGTATTTTTGGGATAAAGACTTGCCCACTGCCGGGAGACTCTCCGGAGCAGTCCAAGCCGCCGCCACCCTTCTCTGCAAAGCCATATGAAAAGGCAAAACCGGGTCAGTGGGTGGACCGAGATCAAGGATGTCAGTGAGATCATCCTGAACGAACTCCCCTGGGGGAGCTGACCAACCCAAGTACTCGGTAACCCGAGACATAAGGCGCCGATATGACTAATCGGCATGAGTGCCAGGCTCCGGCCGACAAAACTCCACCTCCGGAGAGGTGTCCAGTCCACTGGCATCATGCAGTGACTGCCTCAGGTCATCAAACTGACTATGGCCCGAGATAAGGTCATCTGGAACCATAACCGGAACCAGGCCACCATCAGAGTCTTCATCACCCTCTGAAATGTACTCCAGGCGGGGAGAGGAAGACCTCTGCAGACCAAAACAGTGCCGGACCTTAGCCATAGCCTTTTTAGGGGCAAACCCCGTGCCACGGGGCCCCTCCGACACCATCACCTCGAAAGGCGCCGAGCGAATCGGCGTCGACGTCAGCTGCAACGCCTCCAGCATCTGCGGCGTCGACACAGTCCTCGAAGCCGGAGCTCCGAGCGTGTCTCTCGACAACCTGGGCGCCGACGGCATCAACGACCCCCTCGAAGACGGAACCTCGAGAGAAATCGTCAACGACCTCGGTGCCACAGGCGTCGACGTCTTCTTCAAAGACGGCACAGGATCACGCGGTCTCGAGCGTGTCGTGGACCGGGACCTGGAACGGGCATGGCGAGAACGGCTACCCTTGTCCGAGCGGGACATCTCCCGCGAGCCGTGCCGACCACCCGAGCCCGAAGGCGTACGGGCGGTGTCTCTCGACCGGTGCCGACCGACCCCACTCGGAGGCGCAGACGGACCGGTGCCCTGCGATTCCAGAATCGCTAGCATCTGCTTCCCGAAGGAAGCCCATTCCTCCGGTGTCGCTTGCATGGAGGGATAAGCGACCCGCCGACGGGCGGAGTCCTCGGAAGAGGACGGGGAAGGCGACCTATGCCGGCGCTTCCTGGAATGCCTAGAAGAGGCAGAGGAGTGGCGAGACCGACTCCTGGAAGGAGACCCACCGGACTTCCGACGACGACGCGGAGAGTCACCCCTCGAGTCATCGGTCGAAAGCCCTGCAGACCTCGACTTCCGGGGCTTAGGCACCCGACCTACCGACAGTTTCTTCTTGCGTTGCCGCAAGGCCTTCGCAGTGAGCAGTCGACACAGTCGTCCGTATCGTGGGCCTCCCCGAGGCACCAGAGGCAGGCGTCGTGCGAGTCCGTAACCAACATCTTGGACCCTCAGTCTCCACAGTTCTTGAAGCCTGGAAACGGGGTCGAAGATGAGAAAGACATCGCACCAAACGAACAGGTTCAACGAACCGAGAAAGAAAACAGCAACTCCAACGAGTCGAGGCGTACCGAGATTGACGAAGCGAACACGTTCGCGGAAAAAACGGAACTGAGGCCATGGGCGTTGCGTGTCCTACTTATCACATCGGGTGACGTCGGCCGTCGGAGGAGGTCCTCGGGGACAGCGCATTGACGTCATCGACCCAGGACGCAGAGGCCAAAGATTTTCTGAAGCAGCACAGCTGTGGACATTACCTGTTATAGATATGGAATACGTCGGAGGACCCAATCCCCTCGAAACAACCATCTGCCAGGAGATAATCTAGGCGTGCACTTGATATCTCCCTCCTATAACAGCAATACACACATCTGTCAGGAGGTAATCTTGGCATGCACTTATTATCTCCCTACTAGAACAGCAATTCAAACATCTGCCAGGACTCCCAACTATAACAGCAATGCAAACATCTGCCAGGAGATAATCTAGGCATGCACTTGATATCTCCCTCCTATAACAGCAATACACACATCTGCCAGGAGGTAATCTTGGCATGCACGTCTCCGTGATAACCTGGGTATCACTGGTCAGGCTCTGGCGTGGCTGAACTCCTTCCTCTCCAATCGACCCTCCCAGGTCCAACTGGGTTCCTTCCTCTGACATATTTTTCTCTACCTGTGGTGTCCCCCAGGGATCTAACCTCTCCCCATGGCTGTTCAACCAGTACCTGGCACTTCTTGCTCACCGCATCGCCCCTCTGTGTCCCAACTTTCAGTGCTATGCGGGTGATACCCAGCTCATTTTCAGGCTACCCCCGGCCTCCTCTTCCCCTTCCCTCATCTCCGACTGTCTTTCTGCTATCCACGAATGGTGTGCCGCCAACGACCTCTGCCTTAATGCCAGTAAGACTGAGATTCTACTTATCGGCACACCCACTCCCTCCTTCCCTGCAGCTCTCTGGCCGGCCTCCCTTGGCCCTCTTCGTGCTCCTACCTGCAAGGCAAAAAACCTCGGGGTCATCTTGGACTCCACACTCTCTTTCTCTCCTCGCATATCTGACGTCTCTAAGAAGTCACACTACCAGCTACACCTCCTCAGAGGTAGCCTTCCTTTCCTCTCCTTCCCCCCGGAAGCTCACTGTCTCCAGAGCCCTGGTTCTCTCGAAGCTGGACTACTGTAACAGCCTCTATCTAAATCTTCCTGCCTCTACTCTTTGCCCTTTGCAACTCATCCAGAACAGGACTGCGAGACTTGTCCTTGGCCTCAAGCCCAGGGACCGTATCTCTCCAGGACTGAAATCGCTACACTGGCTCCCAGTGGCTGAGAGGATTAAGTTCAAAACCCTCTGCATTGTCCACAAGGCCTTCTGGGGCCTTGGGCCAAAATACCTTCAACTCTCTCTTCCTAAATATCTTCCTTCTCAAGCTCTTCGCTCATCCACCTCCAACTACCTCAGGGTCAGCCGCTTCTCCAAGCAACAAGCTGGGGGTAGATCTCTCTCCGCAGCAGGGGCCTCCCTCTGGAACAGCCTTCCTGCCTCCCTGAAACTTGAGGAGAACCATCTCCGGTTCCGGAAGCACCTCAAAACCTTCCTCTTTGCCTCCGCTTTCTCTCCCTCTCTCCCCTGCTAAAATCACTGAACCTGCACTGAATCTGCAACTGGCCACTCACCGATCTCGGTCCTTGGCCCAGCCACTCTTCCCTGCACTGCCTACTTGCACTAAGGGACTGTCTCTGTATCCTACAGCCCTTTCTCCTGGCACTTACCTTTCACTTGCCACCAGCTGGCCCTATTATTTGTCTTGTATTCCACTAACCATGTACTGCACTCTCCTTGCACTTGCCACCAGCTGGCCCTATTACTTATCTTGTATTCTACTAATCATGTACTGCACCTTCCCCTCTCCCCTTCCCTTTGCACTTTCTCCGAGTCCCCCTACCCTTGCACATGTGCGATCTGAATGACACCTGGCCTAGTAGGATCGTTGTCTGTTCTCCCCTAGTTCCCCCCCGCCTCGTCGTGCCTTGAAACACTTGTGTATAGGCGCGTTACAAATGCCATATCATATCACTTATTATCTCCCTACTAGAACAGCAAATCAAACATCTGCCAGGACTCCCAACTATAACAGCAATACAAACATCTGCCAGGAGACAATCTAGGCGTGCACTTAATATCTCCCTCCTATAACAGCAATACACACATCTGCCAGGAGATAATCTAGGCGTGCACTTGATATCTCCCTCCTATAACAGCAATACACACATCTGCCAGGCGGTAATCTAGGCGTGCACTTAATTTCTCCCTCCTATAACAGCAACACAAAATCTTCCCAGTGATGATCTTGGCATGAATGTATTACATGTCTATGAACCATAATGTAGTCAGGAAACAAATTCCCAAACCCACCATCAAGCCCTTGCACCTAAATATGTTAGGCAGTAACCTATGACAGTGGCTTCAGGCAGATCTACAAAAAGTGGGGAGTGCTTGAATAACTGGGCAGTTCTTCATGCAGGGTTTCAACATCATGTACTTGCTAGTGAATTTGCAGAGACCTGTGCTTACAACATACATTGACACAATCCTAGCATAAGGGAGTGTTTCATTGAGGATTTTGCCCAGTCTTTCCATATCAATATTATTACTGGGCCAATTGTGGCTTACGGTTAGGTACTGGGTGGTTTTTGGTTGGGAGGATACAGCGTATTGCTGGCAGAAGCAAGACTGATTTGCCCTTCTATATTGACCTTCTGTAATGGGACAAACGGGCTAAATAAAGATGGTATGGATGGTTGCTAAAAGCAATGCCAGTGGTTATGATCAATTCAAAGCTTTCTATCACATTTAGGTTTGATCTTGTTTCCAGAAGGTAGATGCTCTGCCCACACATTACACCATAGAGAACATAGATGCACCTATGGCTGGGCTCCTTATATAATGATGCAGATGGGCTAAGAAACGATGGTATAGAAAGTTATCCTGAACAATGCCAGTGGTTATGATGAATTCAGAACCTACCCTCCAACAGTGCTTTAAATGGGCCAGTCCTACTCGGCCCTCAGTACCAGCACTTCTTAGTTTTGAGCATTTGAGTACCTGCACTTCTCAACTATGGGGCGAGGTGCAAATGAAAGCTTTTCATTTCACTTTATCGCAACTTAAAGGACTGAGCTTCTGCAGCCTTTGCTGGGGAAAGCAGTGCCCTCTCCACCATCGTCCTCTCTCCACCACCCCCAGTGAAACACTGTCTCGCTAAGTGGCCTTCACCTGCTACAATTGGCATCCTTTCATGGAGCCGGGAATGATTTGTAAAAGCTTGGGAAATAACTTTTTAAAGATGTTTTTGTAATTAGCAATGGCTATTCTAATATGCAAATGTTAAAGTAAATGGAGCTCTGATTGAACAATGTTGACAGAAAACTCGCACACAGCTCCAGTTACCTACCGAATTTCTTATTAGGCAATGACGGTGATCAATAATAAAACTCCCCTTCTAAAGCTTAGTCTACAGCTCTGATGTCTGCTAGCTTGATAGGCAAAAAGGAAAGGAGGTTGCCGGTAGGCCACTGGCACCGGCAACCTCGGCTAACCGTTTCCGCCAGCCGATATCCTGCTAATACCGGGATATTATGGGTGGTGGCGGGACGGTACGTTTCCAATCCCGTGGACTCCGACTCGAGCACCAGCACTGTAACAAACGGTGCCAGTGTTTCAGTGACTTTTCCGCAGGTAGGAGCCTGAACTACCTGCAGGTCAGGCCTGCTGGAAGTTCACTGCCCCTACTGGCAGATTCAGAGTATGCCAGTCCGGAAAAGGTGACGTAACCGTTGTTACCGGCACGTTTTTCCGGACCAGCATGCTCATAATGAGGACCAAAGACTCATTTGATATGGATATTCACACTTTAACACAATGCATAATAACAAACTGAAAGTGTGTGTGGAAAGATCCCAGATACACTGTTTAGCAGTGTGTGTGACCCTTGGCACATCGTTTTATCGCACTAGGCATTGGCTTCAAAACACGGTGTGCCTAAAAGGGACCGTGCCGAAACGGCAGGTGACAAAATCGCTGCGCCGTAATGTCCGGCTTCGTAGCACCTTGGTGAGCACCTGCACTTCTATTTCTCCATTTAAAGCACTGATCGTACACTTTACTTCTAATAACGCACCCCATCCCTCCACACACACCTCAGCTCTAGGTGCTGCGAGAACATGATACGCGTGCGAGCCTGGTTCTGGGTAACTATTAAATAAATATGTGTGGCACTGTATACCGGCGCTCCGCGGGCTGCAGCGTCGTTTTCTTTAGCGATTACACTCTCCGAGGCGCTGCAGCCTAAACTGGATATAGCATAGCAAACAAACGTATATAAATCCGTCGTTTCGAGAAGCAATAAATGTCGCCGTGTGTACTTTAATCCGGTACACGGTCTGCTCTGTCTCGGAGCGTCTCGTCCAGCACGCCAGGCGCCTTTTCTCAGTAAGGATGGCTGGCTGGCCCTACCGAGAAGCCGCTCTCCCCTCCGTTTCCCATGCGGGCCTTTCAGGATTCCTTAACCCCTGGCGCACAGCGCCGCTTACTTGCCGTCCTCCTGCCAAGCGCTGGACCGCGGAGCCAACGCGGTGCTTTCAAGCACTCCCCGCGGCCTTATCAGCGGAGAGAGAGAAGGGAGGTGCGGGCCGCAGTGGGACCCAGGGGAGGGGCTGAGACGGTGGAAAAGAGAGCCGCTTCGCGCCGTGCTCCCTCCCCCACTGCCAAGTGCAGATGCGCTCTTCCAGCGCTTTCCTACTTTCTGGCAACCCTTGTTTTATTGGGAGGTTGTAAAGTACAGATTATTTAAACAAACATGCCTTTATCAGCTTGACTGGAAGCAATCAAAATAAAGGTAAAATAAGCTGACGGCTGACAGGTTGATTTGCATTTTTGGCACAAGGCTATATTCTACTTTACATAAGTCAACAATAACTGAAATTGCTGTGACCGCTCAAAGGTGTCTTTTAAGTAAAAATGATGGTTTCTGTAAGACTCCCAATATTCCAGCCTGCCTACATTTGCAGACTCTGACCTGCCAACTGGCACGATACCCTAGGGGACGCAGTTAGTAAAGGCTGGCTGACTAGCAAACTTCGTTTTGCATGCGGGAACCCGTAGTCTGATCTTTATAATTGGAGACACAAAACTACTCGTCCCAGAATGCAAAGTGCTGTTAGCTGAAAGGCTAAAATTGCAGCGTGTGTAACGCACGTGGGTGCTGTGGTGGTTAGGGTTGCCACCATTGTGTGAAGCAAACACCGGACTTGAAGCCCAGCCCACATTGTGGAAGCCCCACCCTTTGACACGCCCCTTTTATAGATGTGGAAACTAGTAGATTTTACTGTACCTATATTCGTTTTTTAAACTGCAAACTGCATTATTAAAATAAATAATTATGTAAGGCTGAAAAGGCATTCATTGAATTATATACCATACACTGTTTAACCTGGAAAATATGAAAAACGGAGCTAGTTCCGGCACATTTGGATCCAGTGACTGTCAAGTTGTTCAAATTTACCAAGATGTGTATTAACCCCCTTGACCATTTTTCCAGATCAATAGCAAATCATTATATATTTCTGTAAATGTTATTAGATTTAAAAGCAGCTAAAAATACACTCCTATAATAATTATTTACGCTTTGAAAGCTAGTGAATCCTTGGGATAGCTCAGTTGGTTAAGGACCTGCTGCAGAGCTCTGGTTGCACGTTGCACATAAATCACATTCCAAAAGAATCTCATGAGGAGAAAAGGTGAGAGAGCTTGTTTACACATTTTATAAAGTGCACGCCAATTATAGAATGGTCTGTTGCAATTTTAAAGAAACTTTGCCATTATTGCCCAACAAAATTATTTGTATAGGAGCGCAAAGCTTAAAACCTAGTTTAGGCACATCCAGCATTAAGATGGCACTTCCCAATCCCTACCAACCTTTCGGAGAGAGTGGGCAGAAAGCAGGGATAGTGTGGTGGGCCAGAAGGCAAATGGTGAGGCAGAGGGGTGGGTGAGAAAGCAGAGAGGGGGAGCAGTGAGCCAGTGCGCAGAGAGGGGGTGTGGGCGAGAAAGAAGAGGAGGAGGTGTGGACCAGAGGCGAGCGGTGAGCCAGAAAGAGAGGGAGCAAGCTGCAGATTGGGAGAAAGGATGGGGAAGAGCATGGTGGAATGGGAGAAAAGCTGCAAGACAGAGTAAGAAAGAAGGACTGTAGACCTCAGGAGGAACTGGAGAGCATAAGGTATGAGCGGAGGGCACACTTGGGAGTGTAGCAGGAACTAGGGAGTGCGATTTGTGGCGTGGCAGGTGATAGAGCAAGTAAGTAAGCATATGATTGGTGAGTGAGGGGCGTTGGTGAGTGGGGGCTGTGTCAGTTCTTGGGAGATTGGAGAACACAGAGGGAAATATTTTCAACGTTACAAATGATAATGATCAATAAAGTTAATAATATAGAATAGGCTTCTGCAACGACCCATAAAAGTAGCGCAAAACAAACACTGTTCAGTCAAGCCGGGGACTTCTGGTACTCTTCTTGACAGCCGAAACGATATACAAAAGGGATAAATAATTAATATCTGGCTTTTATGCAGCCTCGCTGAGACCTCTTTCTTACAAGCTAGTTCTCTAGCAGTCTCCTGTCAATAAAAAAATGTGTAGCGGAAATGCTGCTACAAATACAAAGTTCTGCCACCAAATTTGCTTTTTTATGTTGTAAAATGTTCAATTACATGCCGGAAAATCATGGAGGGTACGAATTGAAGTGTCATTTTTCCCAATGGAAATGCAGGTCTACAAATAGCAGGCTTGGAGGTTATTGTGGGCATGGAGGCCATGAATGGTGCAACTTCCACTTGAAATTGGTTAGCTGGATAGAGCTACATTCCTAAACGAAAGTATCGAGAAACAGCCCCATAACATGTCTGACAATGCCCGCCCAGCCCTGCCTGTTCATTCACCTGTGGTTTGCAATCTGGGACTTCAGTTCAGCTTTTCCAAAATGTGTACACCTCAAAGGAAATGCAGATTGGCATTTCCTAAAAACAAACACGGACCACAGTCAGCTTCCTTCCCACCACTTTCTCTTTACTCCACGCCATGTCGGTGAGGTGTGAGTGGTACATTCTGTGCTAATTGTTTCTCTGCTGTCCGGTACTCATAGGGTTGCTTTTCGGTCACTATTGCTGAGTTGTAAGTGACAGAATGCAAAAAGAAAGGCAGGCCTAGATGCCTTCTTCACATGTGACACTGCAACAACTTCATGTGCCTGAGGTCTGCTGTGAGTTGGTTGCGTTATTAATAAACATCATTTGATTTGTTCATGGTTGTGAATAAGTGCAGTTTTGCACCAAAAAGCAATTTTTTTGTTTTTAAACAAGCTGGCAACTTTTTACATTTCTTTAAATAAACAGTTTAACCTTTCTTTCACAAATACACAACATAGCTGTTGAGGACTGTTAACTATACTGTGCTTTACAATGCATATGACCATCAAAATTAGAAGCCCTAAATCAGCACTTTGCAGGAAGAGTTTGAATTATTTTGCACATGCAAGTGTCACTGAAGGTGAACTTGCCACCATGACCCATTTTCCATTAATTGCTACCCACTGGGCAGCCCTTATCTGACAAAGGAGTTGTAAATCGCAGGTCCAAGGAAAATACCACACAATTGATATGCAATTGACAGGCTGGCATGCTGCCACACACGTTAAAACCCCAAAGGCCGCTTCTGCTGTTAGGCTATGGGTGCCTCCGAGTCTTTCTTTAAACTGAGGCTGACCCACGGGAGAAACACAATCGGGATTTACAGTCTGTAAATCAGACACAGCTCTAAAAATACAGTCAGTCCGGTCTAAATCGCGATAGGTGTCAACTCTAGTGGTGATGCGGAAAGGAGGCTGTAAGGAATTTGACCATCTACACAGTGGATGTTCGATTGCCCGTTTTAAAAATACTTTTTAAATGAAATTGAATGATGTTAGATCAACCTCTGGAAAACATGTGGGCCTAATCAACACACATTTTTCTGTGCTCACAACATGACATACACATAGACCCGTGTACTTTGGGTGGACGGAGCCTACAGGCGCAGTTCCCCCTGCATATTTAGTTTGGATATGACAGCCAAAAGTACACCATGCCATTTCAGAAGGGGGAGGGCCAAGCCTTCCCCCTGCCATGGCCAGCCTAATTAACTAACAAAGGCTCCATGGACCCACCCTGTTCTTTTGTTGAGCTTTGTAACTGGTGCCAACACCTTTTCATATGCACTGTGTCAACCTGATGCCAGCTCCCGCTTTCAGTATCGATTGACAGGGAAATGTCAGGTATGGAACTATGTGTTTACAGTAGTCATCCCCGCAGGGAGACCCCATTCAGTAGGTAGGAGTATGTGGTTTGACAGAGACAAAGTCTGGTCTCGCCACAGCTGCAGGGGAGACCTGTCGCATTAATCAGGAATCACAGAGAGTTACATTAACCATAGAGACCCTTTGATCCACAATAGAAAGGAAGATGGATGGCACTTAGTAATACATGTTTTTACCCCTATACCTTTTACTTTGCAAAGCACTCTGGTTATAACCTCATGCATACAGGAGATTGTTGGTGGGGACCCAGGATATGCTTAGCCGACACCAATCACTGTGGGCCATTTGGCTTAAAAAGAGGGCAGAGCCCCTCCTTTGGTAGATAATCTAAAGAATTTGCAAGGAGTAGCAAGAAGAACTGATCATTGGACCCTGGATGAAGGTGCACTCTTTTTTACATCTTCCGTCAGTGAAGGAAGGCCTAGACCTCGAAGAAGTAAGCAAGATCCCTCCACTAAACATCTCCCAGGGAACAGAGGGAGATACTGAATCCAGAGGACCCTACAGCAGCTCCAGAACCGGTACCCAGCCAGCACAGTTCGTGCCCTGCTAGGCTCTGCAGCAAGCTTCCTACGTGGGAAGTGCCAGAGAGTCTCTGAACCAAACCAAGGACAAGGCAGCTGCCTGCAACCATCTTCTTAGCTTTGGGCCATCCGCCTCAGAGGACAACAAGAGCCCAATGAAGAAGCTGGGAGAAGTGCATCGACAAGGATCTACCGACGTCCACCTTAAAGGACATTTTCATGCCAGTGGAGCCCCAACCAACTGCACCGCTGTCTGTTACACCGCAGTCACTAATGCCACCTGAGACGCCTCGACCAGTGCTGCAGAAACCACCAACCAGCACTGAGACAACGATTCCTAACCCTGAGCCACTGTGTAGGCCAGCCTGCAGGCGTCCAACCGTGTAGGCCAGCCTGCAGCTGTCCATCCAGCCTCGCTCGCGAACTGCCTGCTGTCTGATACCTGCAGCTGTCTCCCATCTTGAACTCTTTCGCAGAAGCTGCCAAGCGCCCAGAAACCGACTCGATCCTGTCGAGAACCAAGAACTCCTACAGCAGATTATAGTTCTGTCCCCCTTGCCCTTACTCGAATGGCATTTTACAACCCAATGCTCCCTTTGTGTTGAAACCAAGTATCCTTGAACTATTGCGATTAATTACTTTATTTACTTTACCAACTACCCTCCTGTCAGTATCTAGAGTGCATCTCTTTTCCTTCTTTGAAACTGTCTGACCTCTGCATTCCTTTACAGGGTGGGTTGTATTTCATAGTGTGCTGGAACTGTCAGTTGTGATAATAATGAAGTAGATCTTTGTATACAACCTTGACTGGACATTCCCTTTTATCATTGGGTAATAATTGTATGTTTGCTGTGTTCCAACTAACCAACGATTCAAGACCTTGCAGAGATAAGACTGCTGTTCTGGCCACATTAGCAAAATTGGACAAGCAAGTTTATTATTTGCTTGTGTTTCCCATCTTTTCAGATCCCTTCTGATGTACTAGAGGTGTGTGAAAGATTGATGGTTTTGAAACCGATATTCAACCCTCGGCCACTGGTGCCCCGGAAGTTAATTTGTCACACAACCACTGTGTCTTTCCATTTGATACAGCAAATGTCTTTTTCCGCAAAGGTTTCTTTACAATTCAAAATAATGTGTGTTTTCAAAAATATCTTTCTTGGAATGGTAAAATGTCTTTCTTTCATAACACAAGTCCAACACTTTTTTAGCATATCACAGCTTCTTCAAATAAACTACTTTTGTCATGATAGCACAACAACCTCTCTTGGTAATGTCACAGCTTGTCAAACAAATGATTATATTAATAAGTTCTTGATTCAACAAAGGTCTTTCCACCACACCTTTTCGCCACAAATATACTTCATAAAACCATCTTCTTCTTTCCTGGTATACTCGCCTGCCAGGACCTAGTACTATGATCCCTGTACTGGTATACTTGCCTGCCAGGAAGGAAAAACCCCTACAACTACATTCAAACTTGATGGTAATATTGCTTCCAAGATTCTCTACACCAGTCTCACGTGGAAGGAGGGTTGAACGATAACTGCCCTTTCTTATGGCCCTTTGACTGTTGGCAGTTTGGGTTACAAGTTTCCCCCAGTTGATATCCCAAAAAGGGAGAGTTGTGCCTTTGTTGCCTATGTATGGTTTCACAGTTTCCTAGCTGTTGGCAATGCAGGATATAAGCTTTCCCAAATGTATATCTCCTGCAAGGGGATTTACGCCTTTGTAGTTTTATTGTGTTTTTCTCACAGCCTCTTGGCAGTTGGCAATGTTGGTTGTATGCCTTCCCCAATAGTAGTCCCCTATGAGGTAACTTAACGCTCTTGCCACCTCTGTTCTGTTTCTTTAATTGTTTGGTATTCACAATTATGTGCTTTCTGCTTTCTTTCATTAATTGTTCGGTATTCCAAAATATTACATTTCAACAACTTTGATATGCGGAGCGCCATGGGGTCAGCATTTACACCTAGTCAACTCATTGGCTTTCTTCGGCAGCTCCTTCTCGTGGTTAGGTGTTGCGACAGACCTCTGGTGTCTGGTCTGCTCTCTCTCCTGCTTCGGTGAGCTCTGCGTCAGTCTCCGGGAGCTCTGACAGCTCCGTTGATCTTCTGCGGCTCGTCTCGCACCGGCACGCCATGTGCTGATCTGGGAGCATGTCTCCTCAACAGCTGGGTTTCTTCTTGACACGTCGCTTCCTCCTTCTTTCTGTTGCTGCTCCTGCACCTCAGATATCTCCTGCTTCAACAGCTATGCCTTCTGCACGGCCCTTGACATCTCGTTCACCTCCTTCTCCTTCTTCCCACAGCTGTGCCTCATTTTGGGATTAAAATGACCCGCTGAGGGACCTTAGCCTAGACCACACCTTTTGATAAACAGCACTCTGAATCCTCATTGCCTCTGAACCCCTATTCCTCGTCCCAGTACCGTAACCATTATGGTTACTGAAGTCCATATGAGATTGTGTAACATTAGTTTGTTCTACTTTACTTTGTTAGATTTTACTGTTTTAGGTACTGAGAATTATTGTAGAAAGGGGAGGTTGTGAAAGGGGTTTGTGATTCCACTTTGGAGTGAGGATTTCTGTTTAAGGTGGAATTAGGGCAATTCAAGGAGTTCACTTTTAGTTCTTGAACCCTTGAAGTACCAACCTTATACTGTCTAGATGATTTCCCATGACAGGGTCTTCGGGGTAGTTATATGGGAGGGACTTGTACATTGATAATGTGCCATTAGGTATCTGGGAATGATTTGACTTTCATCCTCAGACGAAGATGAATACTGCATCCCCCCCTAGTGGAGTCAACACCCCCGTCCCCCGATAGCCGTCTCCTCCCATGTGATCCTCCCCCCTGATACCAGCACCAGGGTTAGGGTTAGGATCAGGTAGCGGCGGCCTTCCTCTGGCCATAAGTGAGGAGACTTTAGGCTCGGGTTTGGTGAGGACTCCCAGGATTCATCACACCTGGTTAACAAAATAGGTGATCATTTATGGGTACTCTGGTTTCTAGGCGAGTGGTAGCACAGGGAAAAAAAGAGTTGATAGAGAGGAGGCCTTCTGACCCTGCGCTCCAATTCGTAGAGGGCCCAAGAGATAGTGGGAGAAAGGTCATGTGTGAATGTATTGGTTGTGATGGTTGAATATAGAGTAGGACAGGAAATGTTAATCGTGAACATTTATGACCTCCCGGGAAGTGCAAATACACAATCTATACAATTGGTGATCTATGAAACCCTTATTCCTAAAATAGTAATGAATCCAGCGATAGCTATCCTAAAAGGAGGAAACCTGAACGCCAGCTGCATAGATTGTTCTTTGGCGAAGGGGGATGAGTTCCAACCTGACCGTGGGCTACATTCTAGGCATAAAAACATAAAACCTGCCTGCATTCGGTCTGATTTCTTCTATGACCAAGGGTTGGGCATTATGAAAGAGAATAGTGTGAGCACAGTAGCACCGCCCAGGACCTGTACCAGTGGGAATAAATCAATTATTGATGACTTCTTTGGGTATACCATTGTGGTGTCGGGTGCGGTATTGATGGATCAATGTGATCACTGCGCTGCCCCTAACTGCGACGGCCGAAATTCCGACGCCAGTTATGGCGCGGCGCAGTGATCATATAGATCACTGTGCCCGCTTCCCCGGCCGATTTTCCCTTCCTATCCGCCATCCCCCAAACTTACAGTTCACGGCAGCACAGTTCTGTGTGCGCCGCCTGCACCCTGCTATCCCTGCGGAATCAGCTCCTCCCACTAACGTGGGTTAGAGCTGACGCCGCAAGGTGCTTTTTCTTTTTTTTTTACGTCTCCCCCGCTTACCAAAATGGTAAGCAGGGGACACCCTGCAACCCCCGACTCCCGTTACGGCGCCCAAGCAGAGCGGGGCACACCCCTGCAACCTCCGCTCTGCTTGGGCGCGGTAAATGTCACCCTCATTTTGTGCGCACCCAAAGTCGCAGTAACTGCGGGGGCGCACAAATAAGGGCGACATTTTTGTACGATTCCGTATTGATGATATCCAACTTTACAGAATACAGCGACCACGCAAAACTGAGCTTTCAATCAATAATGCATAATGGGAGGGTGAGAGACAGAGTACGTCCAGAGCAAGTGAATAAAGGGATTCATCGGCTAAAGTGGACAGATAGGAATCTAGATACATGGAGGTGGTCAACATTGATTATGCGTGTATGAAAACACTTCATGAAATGACAAACTGGATAAGTATGGTCACCAGTAACTTTAAATGCCCATGTAATTTTAAAATGACAAAAACCGAGGGTAAACGCGTCTATTCCTTTGATAGAGTGGTTAGAGATAAAAAGAGAACTGTGGCAAGCAATAAGGAGGGTTAATTGTGCATTGTAGTATCCCTATAAGAAACATAAGGAAACAAGGTCCTTGAAAAACAAATATAAGAACTAGATAAAATGGTATCTTTGGTCTGCAAGAAATCAAGCATGGCAGAGGTTATATATGGTAATTAATGAGGGAGATACTAAAAAGATGTGGAACATCTTTAATAAAAAGGGTAACCCAGAGAAATCACTTGTCTGTAGTATTAGCAATGAGATTTGGGCAGCTTACCTGGGTAATACGCTTATGGCGCTTACTCCTGTAAGGCGCCCTAGTGGGCATTCCTTAGAGTTTGGTTGAAATCATCTTGAGCCTTAAAACATCAGGGGCCCGGGTACAGATGGGATCTCATATGTGGTAATGTGGACCTGTCCAAATCTATGGGCTAATATCTTGGAACAACTGGACTGGGTCACCAACTTAAACTGCACTATCACTAAAATAACTCCTCAACCCTGGACTGACCACCAGCTAATTGGCTTCTCTTCTACCATATCCAGAAAAACATAGACGTAGTACCCCCACTCCCGACCAGAAGTAAAAAAGACATTACAGCTGAAAAACTACTTCCTCATCTCCTCCCTACATTGAAATCTCTCACTAACAACTCCGACCTTAACGTACTAGTAGAGATTTCAACAACACCATGACCAAGGCCCTTGACATAATTGCGCCAGTCAAACTATGTAAACGTAAACAAAAGACCCACCTTAATACATGGTTCACCCACCAGCTTAAAGAATTATGACTTCAAAAAAGAAAACTCCACCACAATATGGCGACACTCCCCTACGGACAAGAACAAAGTCCAATTAACCAATTTCGACAATAGGTACGAAAAAGAAATAATCCTCACCAAAAAGAATATGTTCAATGGCAGAATTTCTAAGGCCAATTCCAACACCAAGTAGCTATTCACCATATTCGTGAAATGGAAACCCCCATTCCACCCACAGACAATGTCCCTAAAGATAAACAATGGTGCACCAGTATCCAGAATGCCCTAACCAACAAAATAGCTACCTTTCAAACCAAAATAGCCAACAAAAAAGCATCCCTGCTCTCCACCGAGATGCTACCCACCCTACCCACTGTAATACCTAGTACCAACACACCCTTCACATTTTCTCAAATCTCTATACTAGAAATTGAAAAAGTCATATTATCTCTGAAGCCTTCAAATTGTAAGGGAGACAGCTGTCCAGCACAAATAATTAAGGACGCAGCTAGAGATTTAGCACTGCTCATCTCCAAACTAATTAATGCCTCCTTCAAGACTAGTACTGTCCCAAATAATCTCAAAGAGTCCTGGGTTCTACCGCTACTGAAGAAACAGACCCAAGACCCATCCATCCCAACCAACTTTAGACCAATTACCACGGCCGTTCCTCTTGAAAATAATTGACAGAGTAGCTTATCTCCAAATTCAAAACCATCTTGAAGCCAACCACGGATTCAGACTACAACATGGTACGGAAACAGCACTAATTGATTTAAAGACTCAAATCGATGAGTTGAAGGCCAACGGTAAAACATCTATGCTATGTGGGATGTTTTAACCCACTAGGCTCTGCCCTGCAACATCCCTGTGTGCTGGTAGCACCAGAATCAGCAAAATGGCTGCGAAAATCCCATGCGCGCCAAAACCTAAGGAAATTGCGTTCCACCAAGCACAAAAAGATGGCTGCCAAATCTACCATACATGTTGTCAGTGGTGGAATGGAGACCGCACTCTGAAACATGTCGTTGGGCTGTCCAACATGTAAAAATGGAGCACAGATGAAAAGCAGTGCTTGCTGAAAGAAATCCAAAATCTGCTTTTAAATTTTTTCTTGGTTGCTAAAAAATACAGAATGCTGGTCCCAAACAACCGCAAACATCCAATCTTCTTGTTGGGTGTCCCAAGCTATGGAATACAAGGAATTATTGTGCATTTGCAATATCCAGGAAAGTTGAATCGGTCACAAAAACATCCACAGTTTCCATGCCTGGGAAAGCTGTCAAAATCTGGGCGCAGTACCAGAGGCCACCTGTGAATGTTTCAAAAGCCTGTTTTAAAACTGTAAAAGTTGTACTATTAAGACCTAATGTCTCAAATCTAAGTGACTTGTTATCAAGAGCAAACTAGGTTTCCACTACTTAAGCTTCATTATTTAGAACCTAGAATCAGTGTTCTAGATGTTTGTTTTAAGATTTGAAGTTTAATTTCAAAAAGAAAAATGTAACAAATTTACTTTTAAAGTAAGCCTGATTCAGCCAAAACTACAAACAAGCTTCTCCAACTGGGAAAGACACCTCCCTTCTGCTTCCCACCAAAAGGCCAGGAAATCACATTCAGGTGTTGATGAAGAGGGGAGGAGATTTGGGCTGCTGCTCCTGGGAGGAACAAAGGATCTTCATCAGCTGAAAGGATATGCAGATTAAAGTGTCAACAGTGCTCTCTGCCAGAGGAAGAAGGCAGGGATTGCTATGGAGCTACAAGAAACCATTGGAGGCGGGGATAAACAGTATTTTTGATTCACAAATGGACAAAAATCTGATTTCTAATAAGACTGATAATTTATTGTGGACAATTGTTAAATATATAGAAACCCCGGACTTCTGAATCTAAATTTTGGGTGCACATTTTAAGAGTTGCCAGAACTCTGTGCTATGTTCTGGAACATAACTGTAGAAATTGTGGTTTTATAGCAAATGCATTATTGTCAGAAATATGAAACTTCACACACGTATGCCCCAATGCAATGCGCACATGTGTACAAAGTTTGGAAAAAACAGATACTGTATCCCGGACAAAAAGTGCAACAATTTCTCAAAACCAGACCCAAGATCCTACAGAGACGGGGCTTCGATGAATACTTGCTCCACAAAATATGTGATATAGATATGCTATAACCAACCTATGTTTTAAAATTGAAAATATGTATTATATGAAAAGTAGATTTAATGTGCAAAAACAAAGGGGATGGTTTTCTGCCTCATAAACCACATCGTCATGATGACACTCTGTTTTCTTCTCTAATCAAGGGAGAGGAAAGACCCTAGCCAATAGAATACCAAGGGGTGTGCTTAGGGTAATTCAGCATACCCACCCCTTTCGTAGATACATAAATAGAGACAGCTGAGGGCTCACACACAGACACATACATTCACCCACCAACCGATTGCTGGCGGAGAACTTTGCAAGAGAAACCCATATTCCAGACTCCAGAATCCAGAAACATTGAAAGCAGAAAGGCCCATTTCCAAAGCTGAACCATTCTTAGCTTGACCTTTAAAAATCCAAAAACCAGATTTTACCCCAGACCTCTAAGGGGAACCAAAGAACAGCCTGGCTGTGCTGCAGCTGCTTTCCTGCTAAGAATTATTACCAGAATCCAAAGATCCAACCCAGTAGAGCTGTCCAGACCAGAGAACCCTTGCAGATCCAGCCCAGTCCTGCTGTGCGGTGTCCAGAGGGCCTTGCTGATCGCTGACCCGTCCAATCCGGTGTGCCCAGCAGTCTGTCCCAGAAAGCATCCCTGACCAGATCCCTAACTGGTCCATTCAAAACATTGGTAGTGAGTATCATTAGTATAGGACTGTCACTAGCATATGCGCTGTCCATAATCAACCACATATTATATCCAGAACTGTATTGTTAGAAATCCTTTTTGTCTTGCCTGAACTTTCCATCTCATTCCCCATTATCTTCTGTACTAGTAGTGTTAAAATCATCTTTGCGCTGATATATTTTCTGAAGAAGGCGAGCGTCTCGGCAGGCAAAAACCATCCGGTGACGTCCTGGCATGGTGGATGTGCTGTCATGTAGTATGCATCTTCAAAGTACTACTCCTAGTGTAAAGAAACCTTGTTTGTAATTTTAAAAGCGCATTCTTGTTTTGCAAATTTGCCTCTTTCTGAAAAAAACGACCTCCACGAAAACCTCTATAACTTCTTCACCGTTTATGCTAGAAACGAAATTTAAGTGTGAAGCTTTCCAATGAACCCAAAACCGCATCTCAACTCCTTATAGTTTTTCCACAATCGCGCTTACCGTGTGCAGAAAAGTTTGCCGCAAATTTTTCGTTTGGCTCAAATTCACAGAGGGTGGAGAGTTGGAGGCAGGCTCTTTGGGCCTTCTTGGCTATGTGTTTCTGGAAGGGCAGGCTTTTGTCAATGCAGAAGTCAAAGGATTTTTCTGAGTCCGAAAGTTGTGGATCAAATGTTGCTAGACGCATATGATTGAGCTGTAGAGGAGCAGCTTAATGCCTCTATCGGAAGTCCCGCCCCTATTCTGCCTATAGGTTGGAAACCGGAAATTGCGACATGTGCAATGCCAGTAATAGTGCTTATTAGATGAAGAGACTTTGAGACAAGGTATCTACTGAGAAAACCATATATGATGTATGCCCAAAGAGATCACGGTCTTCTGAGGGAGGTCTCTGAAGAAGTGTGAAGATGTGAAAAGGAGAGGCTGGTGACGTCACAAAAAATGAGTGTGACACACTGAGAAGGATGACTGAAGAAGAGAAGGCATAGACCCTATAGAATCTGATGGTGAAGTAAAGTATCGAGAAGACTGTCATGTGCAGAATGAAGATTGCATGTGTGAAGAAGCACTGCAGAAAATGCAAGCCGTTTTATAACTGTATAGATGCCTTAACGCAAGTAGACTTAGTAATCTTAAAGGCTGGCTATACGTTGTGAATAGACTGCAGGCAGTGCCGCTAATATATATATGTATATAGAATCTGGATATTCGATGTCTAGATTTTAGTAAGCTCAACCTGTGGAGAAAGGAGGATTGATAGTTGCGTGTGTGTTGCAGCAAGGAAATGAGGCAAAGCTCGAAGATGGACCAAAGGAAGGCTGCTTGGCCTGATGTCAAAGGCTAACGCAGCCAAAACTGGCTATCAGTCCTTGAAGAACAGTGAATGTGATACGCTGAGGCATCCCTTGTTAAGTTACAAAGAGAAAACACCACAAGTGCCAAGTTTCTTTATTCAAGACAATTAAATGCTAAAAAATAGGCTGATTCAGGGTCTCCTGTCACGTGAGTCCAGGATGAAAATAGAAGTGGGCATGCAGACCTGAACCTTGATAAGAACGTGCTCACACTCCCTTATATTCCCAGAGAAGAAAAGCGACAACAAGGCCAAGTTTGAAGACAATCGGAATGGTAAAAGGCATGAGAGATGTTGGGCTAATTGGGCGGGGAGGTACGGTCAAGTCCACCCACCAGCATTTGGGGTACAAGCTTACATGCTGCTAGAGAATCAAATGTTCCAGTAGGGTACAAGCACGCCAACCAATTGTAGAGGGCCGTAATACGAAGGGTCTTATAGTTTGAGAGCCAATGATGTATCGTGTTTCTAATAACTGTTGAAGATGACTTGCACTAAGGGAGGGCATAAGTTAGCCGCCTCACTATAGAGACCCAATCACAAGCCAATCCCTTATAGAAAGTATACTTAAATATTCCCCTTTGTCCTATAACAATCCTGCATAGGTTTTCTTAGCTTGCCACGTAGTATGACGTCACGTATGACAAGTGTTTGCTATATAAGTACTTTTTTTAATGAAATGCTTTGAGACTATGCTGTGCGCCGTCCATTGATGTCCGTTATAACTCATGTTTTAAATAATTGAGAAAACGGACATTTTGCCAACTTCCTGAGTCGGTTTTCTTATTTGGTGTGAGAGTTATTCCCCATTCCATCCATCGTACGATGTGTTGCATCGATTCAAAGGACCATAAGGGTTCAGAGCCAATGTTGGAGAAGTTGTTTTTTAGCGTGCAGATTAATGAGGATGAATTCAGTCTTGGATGGGTTTAGTTTGAGGTAGGCGGTCAACATCCACGACTGGATGATGGCTAGGTACTCGCTAAGATGAATTATGTCCTGTGCGCTGTTTACTCATGTACATATACATCTGGTAGGTTTTTAGTTTCATAGTAGGATTTGGTAACAGAAAAATACATGTGGAGAAATTAATCTGCCATCTGCAAAGTCATCTTTTGATATTGTCATCAATATTAAGAAAAAATACATGCAGTGAGAGAGCTAGCTCTTTATGTCCAGACCTAAAAAGGAGACAAAGTGTCCACCTGCCACACGCAATGCTCTCTGCTTGGATGAAACTGGTTGTGGAGTGACAGTCGAGGATGCTTGGAGGTACTCAAAGTTCAGGGCCATCTGAGACCACACCTAAGAGTAGGAGATGGAACCTATCTCAGAACTTAACACAGAATTGCACAACAGCTTTGCGAATTAAAGATGTATAATAATTAGGCCAATTACTATTGTTCTTACGAGCACCAGGGTTTAATCTCATGAATGGCTATTCCCAAAATACCAACTCACTCGGGACAAATAACCCACAGGAAGTAACTTTGGGAGGTAGTGTTCGTCTACAGAGTGGACAAGGTGTAGCATTTCGTGATGGACTGCTCCCCTTGGGGACAAGACCAAAATTGCTTTGCATACGATGGTCCCCCTTCTGTGGGCTCAATAACTATGGAGCAGAAGCTGCCAGAGAAAATGGCACAGGGTACGATTTAATTCAAGCTCTACAACCCTAAGTCTGGAGAGGGGTGGAATGCCTATACGTATATCCCCGACTCGATGTGTCGGAGGCATTCATCTTTTTTTTTGTATTTATTTGTTTTAGGTATTGATAACAACTTTTTCAAATTTAACAAACATTTTGACTTCATTTACAAATTGTCACATGAACACAAGTTTCCAAGTTAAAATACAAATCAAAGGATAAAACACAACACTGTTTCATTTACGGTGGCAAGTCCGAAACTTAAATTGTAAGTGAAAACCTATATAAAAGTTAAACCATCAGAATTAAATGCCAAATAAATTATAAAACGCATCATTAGAATTATTACAAAAAATGCCTCCAGTTTCGAGCTCTCTGGTTACAACGATGCTATCGCTCTTACAGACAGAAATGTGTCACTATAGACATTGTTACATCATTCTGACACTGAGTATGGTATAGTTAGATGACCGGTTTCAACATTTACATGTTAACAACATACTTGATGCTCGGCTGTGTCCATTCTGTTCAATTATCTATTCATCACCGCAACATCATGAAGATTCAGTGCAAGGATGTAATTTAAAGTGGCAATGTTCAAGGATATCGAGGTTGCATTAAAGATTTGTGACCACATTGAGACTTTTGTGAGGGTTATGAATTGACCAAGGAATTTATTTAAAAAATGTTTTCTCTTTTGAGCTAACCCAGGGCATTCTACCATTAGATGTTTAAGTGACTATCCTTGTTCGGGGTCTTTACGGAACCTGCAGCTAACATCCATATCTAAAGACCTAGCCCATTTTGCATTTTGCATCTTGGTGGGCCACAGATTTAAACGGATCCTAAAGAATGTTGTTGTATACTTTGTGTTCGGAAATGTTACTATATTTTACTAAATAATGGGCAGTTTGGTGTCAACTGAAAATCCCCTTCACAAAATATTGCATGTATGTTCCATTTTCCCCAAGTCGTACGCCAATCTCAGGACCATATTTTGGTGTTAGCCTTATCTGGTTCTTCAAGTTACAAATGCTACTAAATGTTTTACTAAATTTTACTTAATAATGGGCAGTATGATGTCAACTGAAAATCCCCCTCATGAAATATTGCATATCTGTTACATTTTTCCCCAAGTCGTACGACAATCTCAGGACCATAGTTTGGTTTCAGCCTTATCTGGTTCTTCAAGTAACAAATGCAACAAAAGGTCTGCTTTGGTCATGATGTTCTTGTAATAGGCTTCCCATGTATGCAAACGGCTAGACTTCTGGTTATTCAATGAGGCCATTAATATGGGCATTAGCGTCATGGCGTTAGGTCCCATCGTTCAACATTTCCCAAGCAGAGCGAGAGCTTGCCAGGCAATCGCAGCAGCTAGAGAAACCAAGCACAACTAATAGCAGACAATCGCAATTGGAGAGCTCTCTGGCAGACACAGGATTCTTTTCCAATACATGCCTTCCAGAGCAGCCCAAATGGGATGATATTCTGGGTGTTTTGCCTGCCCTCCATTTGCTAACACTGGAACAACTTCCTGCTTGTAAAAATTCGGAGCTGGGATGAATGAAAATTTCCGAAGTCGCCTATGAATTAGGTTAGCCTGAGACTCTAAAGTGCGTGTTTTTACTTTCAGGTCATTTCTGTATGGAAGGTCAGAGGGATGATTACTGACAGTTTGATCTAGGTATTTGTATTCATTGAGAATTTCCAGGGGAGCTTTGGCTACGGTCCAGTGAAATGTTGCTTTGCGAGCTCTCGGTAACAGTACCATATAGCATTAGATTTCGACACACTGATAGACAACCCATTAGCTTTTGCATAATCATCCAGAGCATTTAACTTTCTTTGTAGGCCCATCACCGTTTGGTCAATTAAAACAAGGTTGTCAACGTAAAATAGCCACTCAATCCTAGATTCGGGAGGAAAAGATCAAACAATCTCTAAAAAACATGAATATATTTAATATGAAAATTAAAATGTGTGGAAGCTAAAATACAACCTTGTTGTAGGCCAGAGTACGTTTGAATAGGTTTGGCTAACAGTCGATCTTTGGTTAATTTCACCTGGATCGATATGTCAGTATAAAATTTATATATTAGATTAGAAATATGGGTGGGGCCAATTTAGACCATAAATGTTTGCGGGACACAGAGTCGAAAGCTTGCTGAAATCTATAAAAGCTAAGAAAATGGGTTGCTTAGAGGAGATCACCTGTTTTGTAATGGTAGGTAGCAGCAGCAAGTTTAAAAGGGCCCTACTCCTTTTACAAAACCAGATTGATGGATGTCAAAAAGCTTCTCGGCCTGAATCCATTCAGTGATCTCTTTTAGGACGAATCTAGCAAAAATCTTTCCTGGATTGTCCAGGAGGTCAATAGGTCTGGAGTTTAATGGATCATTACGGTTACCTTTCTTGAAGATTGGTATAATGAATATTACTAAAAATTATTTCTAGAATGGAGGCCCATTCATTAGGGTGGCTTTTGAAAGCCAAATTTGTTAAACCATCAGGTCCAGACGCACGAGATGAACTAAGTTTATTGATGAGAATTAGAATATCTGTATGATCAAAAGTGAGAGCGGAGACATTTGCTGTTATACTATTTGCCAATGGTAGGTGGGGCTTCGGTTTGGCAAATAGCATGGAGAAATAGGTCATCCATGTCTGTTCGCTTACCGCATTTACCACCACTGACGAGTCTGCACAAGTAGGTGCCTTTTTAAATATATTCCAAATTTGTGCCGTAGATTTACCAGCAATAGCAGCTAGCATTGCTTCTCCATCTTGTTGCCTTTGGGTAGCTTTCATCTGCTTAATTGCATTTCTGTAGCGTGTACGAACATTAGCTTTGCCTTTTGTGTGGCGAAATATAGAGTATTGTTTCAGCTTTTTTCGCATCTGATCCTTCAAAGCTTTAATGGCCCGATCAAAATGATGTCTGTATTTAATTGCCGGTTGACTAGCATTATTGGACATTTCAGTGACCAAGTTGAGCATGTCTTTGCATTCAGGGCAGCTCTGTATCGTTTGTTTAAGAAAGTGCATTAAGATGGGTTTCAAGTTTAGGCATTGACCACTTAATTCTATTTCATCCATTATTGAGGGACACTAGGAATTCAAAAAGTCATGTGGTTTGGAGGTTGGAACAATCAATTTTATCTCTAAAATGTTGTGATGGCTTCAATCATTCAAAATGACCTGAAAAGATGCCACTCGATTGATGGCATACAATGAGATATAAACAGTCCAAGAAGGCCTGTGAAGACCCTCTGGCCCATGTAGGGGCAGGTGGGACATTGCCCGCTACAGTTCCATTCAGAATTATGAGATCTCGATCTTTCGTTAGTGCCACCCATTTTGCTGCGCGTGGTGCAAGCGGTTTTCCTTTAGAGGGCAAACAGTTGATATTAAGATCTCCCACTATTATAGTTAGGGACGATTGACCATCAAGGGCGATGAGATCTAACATTTGTTCAGCATATTTAAGAAAGATTGCATCGGAAATAGCAGCCGGGTTGCAATAAATATTTAGCATAGCAGTTTGAGGACTAAATGGCAAATCACTTTTAGTTGTTGTTAGTTTAACTAATAGGATCCCCAGGATATGGAAAAGCCCAGGGTGCAACATTAACCCCTGAATCAAGTTTTACTGCTGTTAGCAAGTCTATTGATGTTTGGCCTTTAACTTGTTTCAATGCTGGAATCCAAGCGATTTCAAAGTTAGGCCATAATGGTTGGGTTGTTATCCACGTTTCTTGTACAGAAATAATATTGTGCCTACTTAGACAGTTCACGTCAGGGTTCATTAAATGAGAAAACCCTTGCGTATTCCATAAAGCCAGGGTAAAGCTTTGATGAACCGGCCCTAATGATTTGCTGTTCTATTTGTCTGATTTATGGCTTTATTGTGCCAGGACCATTTTGATTTTGCCGGTCTTGATGCATTATCTTTAAACCAGACTTCTCAATATAGGTGCTCCTTTGTGGTGGTGTCATTAATAAATAACGGCTGATAATTATGCAACTCACCCCCATCAGTTGTTAAACAATCACTAAAAGGTCTGCCTTTACCATGGTCTGAATCTTTGTTCAGCTTTCTGTCCATTTTACTGTGATCTCGGTTTGTACGTGAGGTCAGCGTAGTTTTCTGCAACTCGAAACCACTTTTTGCGGGGTTTTCTCTCATTTGCCACAGTAAGTCTGACTATTTGAGAAGGGATTTGCAATGCTACTGTGTCAAAGTTATCACGTGGTATGAAACCAATAGATTTTATGTCCTCATAGCAAATATGTATACATTTTGCAATAGTATGAAAGACAGTAAGAAGTGTGGTTCTATTCGTAAATGGATCATTCCATTGTCTGTCTATCATTGTAAGAGTGAGTTGATCAGTAATCGCAATATATTCATTATTTTGAATTTGGGTACACAAGGTCATTGACTTATGCCGTCTCGCCGACTCTTGGTTCATACGAGTGGAATGGACTCAGGATCTTAAATGAGTCTGCTGATTTTTCTCTGGGAATGCAAAGACTCACTCTCTTAGTTATTGTGCTCTCTCTTGTTCCATCGTTTGAAAATTTGAAAAGTCATTAGATGCATCATTAAAAGATATCTTGCGAGAATGACTGGAAGCCTGCGGATAGTGTAGGCTTTCGGAGATGGCATCTATTTGAGGCAATGAAGAAATAGAATAAGTGGATGGGTTCATGAGCCTCGTCATTGGATTCCACTTCTCCAGCACTCACAATTGGTGAAGTGGGACCAGTGTCATGAGCTATGTGTACAGCCTGAGGGATAACCTGCCCTCCAGATATCAATCTGCCTGGACGGGAGCAAGCGCAAGGGGATACTTGTTCTGTAACAGCCCCACTGATCTCAACCGTGATCAATACATTTCTTGGCTCTAGATTTAGTTGATTTCTTTAACAGAGGTTGATCTTTGGCTTTTTTCGCAGCTTCCCACATTCTCGGTATCTGGTATCAAAATAGGAGAATTGGATAGATTCGAGCTAGGCTTGGATGCACTAGCATCCCACTGATTTTCCACAACCGTGTGCCTCAGTGACATTGGAGCGTAGAGTTCTTTATGTTGCCGATAGCTACAAATCAATGTCGGAGAGCAAGGTAGAGGAGTTAAAAAGAGTGGTATAGGACCTGTATTTTCATTTACATTTATGGTTCATTGGACCACTTCCAAATATAGCAACGGGCGTTGTATATGATCAGCCGCATGGATTGTGATTACATTCTGCTCCATTGCGCCATTAATTAGCTTCATAATCCGTGTTGAGAAAATCTGCCGGTCAACGTCTACGGAGGCCGCTGTGAGACGTGCCAGGACTTCTAAGTCCGTCGGTTGATGGTTCACTCCTACGAGTCCTGCGGCCTCGGCTACGATAGGGTGTACATTAGAAAGTTGAACTGTCTCCAGGGCAACACAGTATGCAGCACGTGCACCAGTGACTGCGGCATTGGTAACTTCTACTAGTTGACGAAACGTTCTGATATCATTACCTTTAGGCATGCAACATTTGCTTACCGCTCCCAGTTGAACCACCGGGGCATTCCTGAGCAGATCTTTACCTAAAGAACTGCGACTAGTTGGTTGATCAAACATTGCTGCTGCTCGCGCTGGCATTACAGAGGTCAGCATGTATGCTGCCATTACACTGCCCGCTCATATCTTAAGTGCACTACAAAGCAGAAACAAAATTAACAGCTTTGGGGAGTGACAACAGGCGAGCACCGAGCACCACGAAACAGCGTAACAGCACTCAACTGTGCACTCCATGTGTGCGCCAGCGTGATGCTGTTTAAATGAGCATGACGGTAAAGGTGGGTGTGCTTTAGTCCCACTGCAAAAAAGCAAGAAAAATTCTGTTAAAACATATATTGCTTTAAGGTTAATGTCCACAATGTACATCGTTTGGAAGTTTGAGCTGAGAAGCTCATAAATTGCATACCAGCACTGTCTAGCAGATTGTAAAGAAGGCGATCCCGGTCACAGGAAGAAATTCTCAGCGTGACAGTACTCAACTGTGCACTCCACGTGTGAACCACCAAGGAATTAATCTACCTCTCCTTGATGAGGCCCAGCAAGGCAGAAAGACGTTTTGGTTAGAGTGTGCGTCTCTGCAAGGGGAAGGCAGATTACCAGTGTGGCTAGGATTGCTCCCTTTGGTTGCAGGACCAATACTGATCTGCCTATGGCCAGCCCCCTTCTGTAACTGCGCAGGTGCACTAAAAAACAAGGGAATGGAGACCGATCCGAGCAATCGCCAATGGATACTATTAATTCAAAGCTTTCTATCCATCACGGATATAGAAATATGCTGAGCCAGAGTGTAAGCAAAGATGTTGGGAAGCGCAACCTGTGTAAACTGAACATCTGCTTTGCATCTTGCATTGGCAGAGCTACACTACATTAATCTACGGGCCAAAGCCCCGGTTGGTGCATTCTACACTTCAGTTTCCAAGAGAAGCACTAGAAATTACAGAGCGACTCACTTCACTGAGCCATTGGAGAAATGCCCTCGCAACCTTTAAAAAGCAGCTGAACCTTGGAACGAGAAGATCCACACAAAACAGAGAAGAAGTAGAATCTTTACCATACATGTGACGACCAAAGGGTATTAAAAGGGGCGGCCACCGACATCTCGAGTGCTGAAATAGCTGGGAGATATGTGGCTCGGGGCTGTTGTTTATAAGAGCCAGGCTGGCGCAATGCAGAATACTACTACCTGGGGCTATTCATGACTCCAGGGCATTCCCATGAATAGGGGTAATCACATTTCTAATTGTGTCTTTTGTAAACTTTGGGAAATTGTGCAGTATGATTTATGAACTACTGTGTTGCATTTTGGAATGTACAATACTGCAAAGGCAGGTGCTGATCACGTGCATATTAATGGGTAGACACTCGTTTTCTACTGGGAATAAACTTAAGAATTTGATTAGGCTACTTTTCTATATTGTGTAGAGTATTACCAGAATGCACTTACAATCATGCCAATAGCTTGATAATACGTAAAGGATAAACGTGCATCTCATTAAGCAAATGGCTGAAGTTCGATTTGATGCACAGGAATGCCTGCACATCCAGCGGTGAGAGCCACCATGTACCTTTTTTTAAGAAGACAAAGGCTAGGCTTCAAGGGTCAAGGCAAGGCAAAATATTACACAGATCCACATTCAACACCCAGGTAATCAAATGAAAATGTTTCTAGATAATACATGCTTTAATTTATTTAGTTACCAAAACTTGGTCCGATGGTCAGGTCCCAAGGTGAGCTGATTGGCTGCTGATCTCCCTGAGCTCCTCCCTCGTTGTCTGAGCCTTGTTTCCCAATGCCTGCCACAGTGCTCACCACTTCCGCTTCCAGGTCTATCTAGAGAAAAGACAGAATTCAGAAGGTCAAATCATATTCATTTCCAATCTATTGAGAACATCGTCTACCCTTGTTAATGGTCCCACCTTCTTACCACATGTTGGATCTTCATAGCCAAAGAGGCATTAGAGACCCACCTTTCATGAATAAAGGGCGTGCCCGCAAGATTGGAGAATTTGGGAAGCAGGAGACAATGGGAATCTTTTAAGAGTGTGGGCGAGTGTCTGCTTGTTGGAAAGGGTGATGGGAGACTGAAAGCGTGTGTATTGCTGCCAATGTTCGGGTGAATGGAATGTACAGGGAGCTGGAAAAGGGTGAGGAAACCATCACTTTTTACATAGGATGATAATGAAAAAGCCACTTTTCACACTTGCTGCACTGTAGCGTAGGCCATACATGCTCCACTGCAACCTTCTCAGTGCTCTGCTCAATAGAGGAGGACAGGAAGGTGGGAATTTAGCACTTAGCGTGTGGATAGGCTTCACAAGGAGGCAGAATCGTAAGGAGACAGGGAGGAGGCCAGTGCTCAAACAGGAGAATAGGGTGAGAGGGAGAGAGCGGACAGGGGCCCGGGAATGCAACATTGGTAGATGAATGGCAAAGCATATTCATCAAGAGTCTATTTTGCTAGGCCAGGCTTTATTGTGCCGAGGCATTAACATCGGGGGCGATTTATGAAGGAAAAAGTAGTCTCCTTCATGGGAACTCCTTGCTGACGTGAAGGGTACCAGCTAGTCGGAAACTGTAGTAGAGAGTTGGGTTCTGTTTAGGTTCCGACTAGTGAGATTTCGCTGTAACTTCCAGCTCTGCCAGAAGGTTAGATCATGAAGAGATTGGCTTTAGGGGGCCAGTCACACTTAGATCTTCCTGTTCATGCTCAGAATTTAGAAAACTGCTAAGTACACTGGACGTCGGCATGGGCTTCAAGAACACCGCCTGGCCCCATCGCGAGTCCTCCTTTTCACTTGCAGATTGGCGTCCTTGCAGGTTTGGGTATATCCTCATGGACCGGGCGTTCTCAGTGGCATGGCCTTGGATCCTGAGTGCCCCTCTGGTCACTTGCCTTCTGTGGCGGACCGACAAAACACGTGACACAGAAGTATGGTCCCAGCACTTTTAATGCTGTCATGGTGAGGTTGGGATAAATGCCTATGGGAGCGTAAGGTTTATCTACAACTAAACAAGGTGCTCCAATCTTGAAACCATCTAACAAAAGATGTGAGAATGGGTCCAAATATGCATTGGCCTAGTGCTTAGCCTACTGCAGTCTACTACAGTTAAAGAGCTCCCAGTGAATCATAGGTGTTCCTCCTGCCCATGGGAAATGCTACCCTCTAGGCCTCCCAACACATCTATTCTGTTTAGGCTGCATATGGGAATAAACAATTAAAGGATCCAAGGCTTTACCTACAATAGGAACATATTGGAACAATCTAAGAAAAATCTGTTTCGCTTCTTTGCCACAACCACAGTCTCAGGGATAGGTCACCCAGCTAGCCTTCTGTAATCCATCCAGGGACACTGTGTCTGGCTAATTTCTTCGAGCTCTAAGGACATGGAGACAAGCTCACCTTGGAGGGATGCAGCGCCTAGCTCACTGTTCAGACATATGGTGTATAATACATGGAGGACAGTTCACTGCCAAGCCTTTCAAGGCTCGTGGATCTCTAGGTCCAAACGCCTTTTCAGGCATCCAAGCTGCCCCAGGACATCCCCTCCTTTAGGCTCTGCTAGCCGGGAAAGACTAACCCTGCCCATGCTCTGCATCCATTTCCCAGGAGACTGAATGCTGTGCTGCTCTCCGATCGCTCCTTTGTTTGAGTACTTCTCCCTTTTCCCCCATTTCTCTCTTGCCTTATACACATCTCTCCTCTCTCTTGGACCAATCCTATTTGGCTTTGCATTCACTACCCTCTGATGTATTTTGAAAGAAGCATCCACACAGGCTTAGTGTCCTAATTCCATCATTTGCCCAAACTGTTGAGGCTCTGCAGTGTTTTTCACAGGGCTTCATAAACCTTGATAGCCATATTTGGTCCAGGCAGGAGGCCCACCTTCTTTGCCCCACTAGTAACTGCTTGCAGATCTCTGGTGGCTTCCTCTCGGTTGACATAAAGGATCCTGCAGAGCAGCATCCCACTTGGCACAATTATATGTCCCAGCTGCTGGTGTGTTTTACCTCTCTCTGCAAGGGTCCCTTCTAGTAGAAGGGAGCATATGGCACTCGAGCACTTCATGTAGGGGATTCTGGCATGACTTCCTGATCTTCCACAAGGATCCCCACTGTCAGAGAGGCCCCTGCGTGGAAGGCGTCTTAGGGCCTGGATCCTCCTGCCTTGGCTAGGTGCTCAGATGCTCAGCAATCACAGTGCTCTACTCAGATCCGGGCCCACTTCTTCTGAACTCATACAGATGGGAACTAGGTCTCTGGAGACAACACAACTATACCATGCCATAGTCCATATCTTCAGAGTTGGGGGCAAGAGTAGAAGGGGGGCTCTGCAAATGCCACTCTTTACTATTCCTCCAGATAGCACACAGCTGTGGCCCAAGGCACCTGGGTCACAGATTCCCCGTAATGCCATGGGATGGGATTGGGCATTTGCTTCCCTGGACAGCATCTGGGCACTGCCATGCATATGATGTGGGAGGTGCTTCAATGACTGGGACAATGCAGGCAATTCCCTTCATATCAGGCCCCACATATTCATTAATCTAGGGGCCGGCTATGAGCGTCCCAAAAAGAAATGCATGATGCATCAATGGCCGAGGAATTCTCGCCTAGAATAGCACCAGAAATCAGGCGAGACACTGCACCCTAAAAGTTCCGGACGCAGGGACTAGGTTGCTTACGTTACTAAAAACCTCTGGTACCAACTCTTTCTGAGTATCAGCCTAACGCGAGCGTCCACCAGTGTCCAATTTTCTGTGTAATGATTCAATGAGCAACGTTAGTGGAAGTGCTGGTTTAATTAATATACTGCTTTCCAGCAAGGGTGGGATTGTGGTCATTCTTTCTGGCTCCTGAGTCCTGTGTTCTCTTCGGCCTGGGAACCTTTAGCCCCGGTTTTCATGCCTCTTTGTGTGTGTGGGGAGGTGGGGGGTTAGGGGGTTGATCTTTGGGAATCGTGCTGAGCCACTGCCGCCTCCGTCATTGTATGGATGTCCTGGCTGGTATTTTCACCCCACTATTACACCCACCCTACAGACTGTAAAGTGTATGCCTTCATCATGAAGGGATTCGAGGCAACTGGTCCCCTTTTGCCCAGATGAATAATATCTAGGATTGTTGGTCGTCTCCATTAGTGCTTCCAAAATCATCTTCAAGAACTACTCCTGCCCTACCCAGCACTATCAGGAGGGTCTTTGAATGTGTATACATTGTTGGACGCAACAGCCCAACAGATTACAAAACCTCATCACCCATCTGAAACCATGGAAACCAAAGTAGCAGAGCTCGAAAAGTGCCTGAAGACCTTAATTCAAGAAAATAATGAATTTACAAATATAAGCACTACAGTGCCAGGTGGATCTCGGGGCAGTGGCTCCCCGACTTACTGGTGTTCTGGTACTGTAAACTTTAACAGTGTGATGAATCAACTTGCGGGGTGCCAGTGGTCCAGGGGTGTATATTGGTTTCTAAACCATCAATCAGCCCAGCGAACACACGGTTTTAACAAGGGAAAAGGGATGCACTCTGGATACTGACAAGGGGATGGATAGTCGCTATGGTTAATAGTTTAAGGTGTCTTGGCTTCAGCACAAAGGGAGTCTTAATATGTCTGTGGGGACCTTCTGGGAAGGACCAGGGGGACAGAACCACAATGTACCTTGTGCTGTAGGTGTCCTTGGTGCTCAACAGGGATGAGTCGGCTTCAGGGTGCCTTGTAGGCTTCTGTGACAGAGTTCGAGATGGGAGTCAGCTGCGGGTATCAGGTGGCAAGACGGTTCAGCGAGCAGAGAAGGACAAACGGCTGCAGGCTGGACTACACAGCGGCTCGGGGCCTGGAATCATTGTCTCAGTGCTGCTCAGCGGTTCTGAAGTACTGGTCGAAACATCTCGGATGTCTTTAAGCGACTGCGGCTTGACAGCAGTCAGTCGGATGCATCTCAAGGAACTTGACAGGCTCGAAAATGTCCTTAAATGCTTGTTGAGGCACTCCTCTGAGCTTCAATGGGCTTGTGTTGTCCTTTAAGGCGGACGGGCCAAAGCTGTGGAGTGTGTTGTAGGCAGCTACCTTGTCCTTAGCTGTAGTTTCAGAGATCTTCTGGCACTTCCTACCTAGGACGCTTGCTGCAGAGCCTAGCAGGGCATGCTGTGTGCTGGCTTGGTACCGGTTATGGAGCGGCTGGAGGGTCCTCTGAGTTCTGCATCACCCTCAGTTCCCTGGGAGATGTTTAGAGGAGGGATCTTGCTTCCCTCTTTGGAAATCCTATAGCCTTCCTTCACTGGCGGAAGATGTAAGGCAGACTGTACCTTCAGCCAGGGTGCAAGGATGAGTTCTTATTTCTGCTTCTGGTGAAGCCTTAAGATGATCTGCCAAAAGAGGACAAGTGGGACATAGTGACTGGTGTGGCTAAGCCTACCTCAGGTGAACCAATCCTGGGGTCCCTACCAACACTTTTCTATGTGCATGAGTCATAACCAGAGTGATTTGCAACAGGAAGAGGTAAAGTAGTGAAAACAGGAACAAGGTGTGCCCCAGAGCTAAAATGGTGGAACCCTTCTCTCAACAGAAAGAGCTCTGTCCACACTCCCTTGTCATACCAAGTCCCAGCCATCTTCCTGTCTGTTGATCAAAGAGTCTCTCTCTAGTTAATGAGTCTCACTGTGTGTTCCCTGCCAAGATGGCAGGTGTCCTTTGAAGCTGCAGCGAGACCAGACTTTGTGGCTCCTGCAAACCACATTCTCGTACCTTATGAATGGGGTCCAACTAGCGGGGTGGCCTAATGTAAACAGCAGACCCACACATGACAGTTCACTGCCCTTGATGCAGAGAGGCAGGAGCTGGCTTCAGGGTGACACAGTTGCATTTGAAAGGTTGTTGGGTTTCCTGTCTCCTTTGTTAGCCTGTGCAGACAGGCCCCATGTGGGCCTGTTTGAAGTACCCTATATTGGTATGGTAATCATTGCCACCAGCTGCAGGGCCTAACAAAAGAGCAGGGCAGATCCATGGAGCCTTTGTTAGTTAATCAGGCTGGTCATGGCAGGGGGAAGGTTGGCCCTCCTCCTTTCTGGAGGTGCCTTTGTACATTCCTCAGCTGTCACATTCTAACTAAATATGACAGGGATGTGCAGAGCCGGTAGGCGTTGTACATGGGTCTATGCTTTGTCGTGGTGTGAGCTAAGAGTCTCTCTGGTTAATGGTTCTCACTGTCTGGTCCCGGCTAAGGTGGCAGGTCTCTCTTGAAGCTGCAGTAAAACCAGACTCTCTGGCTCCAGCAAACCACATTCTCACACCTTATGGATAGGGTCCCCCTAGCTGGGTGGCCTACTGTAAACAGCAGACCCAGGTATGACAGTTCACCGCCCTTGATACTGAGAGGCGGGAGCTGGCTTCAGGTTGACACAGTTGCATATAAAAGGTTTATTATTTATTTTATTTATTTATTTAGGTTATTGGGTTTCCTGTCTCCTTTGTTATCCTCTGCAGCCATGCCCCATGTGGGCCTGTTTGAAGTAACCTCTATTGGTATGTTAATCGTTGCCCCCAGCTGCAGGGCCTAGCCAAAGAGCAGGGCAGATCCATGGAGCCTTTATTAGTTAATCAAGCTGGCCATGGCAGGGGGAAGGTTAGCCCTCCTCCTTCCTGGAGATGCCTTCATGCATTTCTCGTCTGTCACATTCCAACTAAATATGATGGGGCCGGGCGGTGCCTGTAGGCGCTGCCCAGTACATGGGTCTATGCTTTGTCGTGGTCTGAGCATAGGAACATGTGTTTGGATCAGCCCCAAACATGTTCCTGAGGTTGGTCTACCAACATTCTATTGAATTAAATATTTCTTTTAAAACAGGCGAGCACACACCCACTGTGGGAATGGTTAAATTCCTCACAAACAGATATGTCTGAAGGGCACCCGAGCCGCTATCAAACCCATTTGTAGCACTATTATATACAATTCTTTTACTGAGCCTGGGAAATTTCTGAGAACTAGCCTCAAGCAGCCTACTGACCAACAATGCCATTGTTTGGGCCACCCATTATAGGCACCAAACAGCCTGACATTTCAGTTCAGAGTTCAAACCATGCTCACTAGGAAATTAGCATCACAAACCAAGGACAGAAACTACTGGACCCACAACAAGATACAATGAATAGGTGATCCTCCATTGCATGCTTTAAACACCTTTCCAAAGGAGGAAGAGGTTTGTGCACACGTCAGTTACTGCGCTACAGTAATGAGTAGAATCCAAAAAGTTGATTCTTATAACATACTGGATATTTATTAGTGGCCCTTTACGATAACACATGTTTCAGCATTTTTTGAGGTGCCTTTATCAAATCAGGGCAAATACTGTTATCTATCCGATAATTTCAAGTAGTCATAATGTCGTAGTAACGGGTTAAATCCCATCCAACTCAGGAAAAGGGCGCTGAAAGTATCAATGCTCGTGCATCACGCGTCGGAGACGTTGATACTTTCAGCGCCCCTTTTTTCCTGAGTTTGATGGGATTTAACCCATTACTACGACATTATGCCGACTTGAAATTATCGGATAGATAACAGTATTTGCCCTGATTTGATAAAGGCACCTCAAAAAATGCCGAAACACGTGTTATCGTAAAGGGCCACTAATAAATATCCAGTATGTTATAAGAATCAACTTTTTGGATTCTACTCATTACTGTGGCGCAGTAAATGACATGTGCACGAACCTCTTCGAATTTTGACAAACGGAGTAGGGGAACTCTTTGTCTCCGTTTTCTGTACACACCATTGCGACACTACCAAAACTTGTACCATTCATACGGGTCGCGGAGGTCCAAGAGTGAGTTTGCAGAAAATTTCCCTTTTCTGTCTTTTTACCTTTCCAAAGGAATTCATTTGAATGGTATTACAATCCCCACTATGTAGCAGAAGGGCTTAAGAGTTGGTATAAAGGGAACACTCACACATTCTGACTTCGAACATAACCTTACCTTAATAGGATTGTTGATCTCACTATAAGGACAGATAAGAGACAAAGAAAAGAAAAACTAGAGAAGGCATGGAATAGTCAGACCAATAGGTTGACTTGCCATAGAGGTTGTGAACCTGATGAACATCTCCTTGAAACCCATGCAAATATGTGGTAGCCTTAGAGACCCATGAACTGTAGAGGAAAGGCACAGAAAGCACACTGAATACCTGTGCCTCTATTTTGGAAAGAAACTATACATCAAAAGCAAAACTGCACATTAATCATCAGGAAACAAATGGGGCCTTCCCGAAATGCAGCACTTGGAATAGGTCCATCCAGTCGTTTGGAAATCCATCTATTGGCTTCAATGGTCTCCTTTATCAAGCATTATTATGTGCATGTCTCTCTGACGGCGACTACTACTAATGGCAATAGCAATTAGACAGCAACTATGCTCGACTCAGCGGCTGCTGTCAAATGCATGGATGAAGATTATGCTTAGACTATAAACTTAAGAACAAGGAAAGAGGTTGAACCTGAAGAGGCCAGAGGTGTTTACAGGTTCAACTCACTAGACTGGAACTATTTCCACTTCATCTCTGCCCTGCAGTTCAAGCTCACACCCTCTCCTTGTCCTCTGACTATTGCCACAGGCAATTGATCAAGTTAGGTTTGCAACCCGGTCTTGGTCAATTACTGCTCAGATTGGTACTGTCTGCTTCATGCGTAGTAGGAGAAAGAGGCAGGGTGTCAGCTACCTCGTCACAACTATGACTGACCCAGCGATCTCCAGCCAAGCGGGGACCTTGTCATCAGCTAAGTATGTGCCCTCAATGGGACGAAAAGATCATTTTTGAAAAATTCATCATTGAATGCCTGTGTTAAGGCTTCATAATACCCTCAAAATCCCATCAAAAAGACCGTGCTCTTCTCTCACTCGCTGTAACAAACAGTGCTTGTGTGGATTACTAGAACCTGAAATCCAAGAGGATCCAGGACCAATATCTGCTTCCCTTGACTAATCCTCTACTCAGTCAGATTCAAGGTGACATTTCCTGAAGCTAGATCTTCAGTGTACAAGGTGATGGGTGGAATGCTGCCTTCAAGATGTAAGTAGGGCACTTTGGGAACTTGATTGAGCCATTTGATTTTGTAAGTCACCAGCAACCTTCCAATATTTTATTGACAAGATAATCCACAATTATAGCAATCATTTCTTGGATATACTTGGATGCCGTCTTGATCTTTTCAAACTTTAACAGTGTACCAAGTAGGTCAAAGCAGTCCTACAAAGTTTAGCGGAAAATCAACCCTACTGTGAAATATTCTGTGTCTTTCAGACATTTCAGAATGATTTTACCACTGCTCCTGTACTTACCCACTGATCCTGTGTAATAGTATATATTGGAAGTCAAAGCCATCGGTTGTTCCCTGGGAGCGTCCTCCAGAAAATGTTCTTTATGAAATCCACACAGGGGCGTTTTCTACTCCCTCCACCCCTCCTGACATTTGGAACCAGTGGAGATGAATTACACTTTTTTAGAAGTAGAACTGCATTCCGATAAGGAAGGTCCCAGCATACCTTGTAAAGTGTTCATCGATAACAAAAACCTTAAATACCTACATATTTTACATCGATCAAACAATCCGGTCCAGCAGATATTGTACTTTGCTTTATAACAGCCTACAATTCAGGAAAGCAGAATGCCAAAGTTGACCCCGGTCACGAAAAGGATCCTTCAGAAACGTCTTAATGAGGGGTTGGGGATGGCAAGTGGTCCTGGCCACAACCTGGGACTCGCCGACACCAGGCTTCCTTGTAAAGTGTGCTGCGGAATCGCTGAGGGCACTGCCTCGCTACCATTGACAAGTAAGGTCAGATTTGATCAATTGATCCTGTAATGCCTACTTTGCTCACTGTCGTACATGCAGTTTCTGCATTCACTGTAGCAACTTGTATATAACTCTCGTCTTTCTTTGGTCAATATATTGATCATATAGAATAACCAAAGTGGAAATGCATGACCAGCTTGAGTGCCACGATTGTTTAGGAGATAGCTAAGTGTGTTAAGTACTTTTAACAGAGACCTGTGTTCATATCCCAGTTCCACATCCCTGCAAGGCAGACTTTGTCTTTACAGTCTCTGGGGTTGATAAACCTGAAAATACAAACCTTTGGAGATAGTAAAGCAAACTGTTCTACGACAGACTTGAACCAGAAAATCTGATGTATAAACATAGCATCAGTATATTGCAGACCTAGAACTTGGCCCTCCAAACGAGGGTTGTAAAAACTGGGCCGCCACCTGCAATGAAGAGTATAATGCACTAGGAGGTGATTAAGTAGCCTAATTCAAGACAGTGAAGCCAAAGCGCCAAGGCCCATATTTTGGCTTTGCCATAGGATAATACAGTGATTCTAGACCGACCATATTATCTTGGTGTATGGTACTGGGCTTTGGTGAAATGGTTTCCCTCTCATATACTAGTGGCATTGGTTAGCCCATTTCCTGTGCTTTCTTTTCCTGTAGGCCAATTGAACGTTGGGATGCCTAGAGAGGAGAGCCCAGCAAATGACGCAGAACTCTGGCAAGCTTATTTTTAGGTTTATTTGAAACAAAAAAGGTGAGCTTTTTTTTTATAATTTCAAATGTACTTCTTGGCATCATGAATCTGCAACTGTGTATCAAACAATTATTATAAGCAGGTAAATGTATCACACAGTTTCTTTTTGGGGGTGCATTCACATCTAGATCCACATCAATTAATATCCTAATACTTCTAGACTTCCACGGGAATAAGATGGATAAAATATATCTATAATTATTCTCCTTTTGCATAGCATGTCACAGATTATTAACACAAATATTGCCATGCTGGTTCATCATGCGCTTCTGTACTTTCCAAGTCAAGTCTACAGAAAGGGGTATTATTTCTAGTTCATGATATACGCAAATAATTGCCCCTTGCTTTACGATGAGAACTGGGGAACTGTTTTCAAGCGCTGAAATTGTAGACGGACCTTAAATCCTAGCTCCACCTCTTAACCAAAGTGTGTAATCCTGTGCATCTCATTCAGTCTCCTAGCGCCTAATCTGTTAATATTGCCAGTTCATAATATTTAGAGTTTGTCAGTCTATAAAAGTAATTCAGACCTAAGGGCACGTGCTTGAAAAAAGCCTCTCGCGCGGTTTAACGGGCTTCATGTAGAGTTGCTTCATCTAGAATAACCACTGGCATGCTGCAATTTCTTGATCTACCCATTCATGGCAAAACGCGAACACCATAGCTCTCTTCTAATCTCAGTCTCTGTTACAGTATATGTAACCTCCATATATAATCCCCCCCTATAATCTGTATCCATCATTTATCCTGCAGTATGTGTACCTCCTTTGGCATGGAAAATCAGTGCCCACATTCCCCTTTACAAGTTTAAATCAAGCACAGGAGAGGAGGGCACCCACCAACACGTCTGACGCACGGGCAAGGGTCATTTGAATTGTGTTTGTCTCGTTCTCCCTCGCGACTCTTCTGGGTGCAAAGGAGCGATTGGCTGCCACCGGCAGGATGGACTGGAGTTGGGCCACGCCCATAAGGGCGAAGGAGGCCGGAGAGGCTGAACTCACATGATTGTCACAACGCTGTGCGAGCATCTTCATTACAATGGCGCTTACATAAAAACAGTAAGGGGAATCATGTTTATTTTTAGTAAATATTGGTCTTCGGTTTGCCGCATTCAAAAGACAGAACTGTTCACGACTGGAGTACTTCTGAGAGGAAGATCCGGACTTGAAGGCCTGACCACCGGATATTTTTCAGTGTGCGGAATAGGATTTCAGTGTGGCTCATTACCCAAGCTTTAAAAGGTCATCCAAGCGCCTGCCACAAGCTGGTGGATTTTACACTCCAAGAGTGTAAACATTGCAACAAACAGCACTTCCGCGGGGCGAAACCCGAAATTACTAATTCCTTTCTCACCAGGTTCGCCTAGTGTGGGCCTTGTGAAGAATGGTGGCACACATGAACCCTTCAGCTGTGGGAAAGGAAATAGAATTGCCCGAGGCATTTTCAAATTTAATTTCTTTTAGTTTCTTTGCGATAAGTGGGAATCCTAAAGACTGGGGCTCACGTCGGCAAGTCTAGAACACTGGCATGGACTTCCAATTTATCAATACTGTTCAGTGTTTAACCTCATGGACAGGCCTCAAGCACTAATAGAGGCGCACCACTTTGGCGCTCTGAAGTAATGGAGTTCTCAGGCTCACACACCACGCTGGAGTCGGGAGGTAAATTGTTGGGTAAATTTATTCCCCGACTGTGAGCACAGGTAGATAGATGGACAGAGTACTGGAATATCCATCCCAGCCAGCACAGCAACTCTAACCGTCACTGTAAGAACCCATAGAACCCAGTCACACCAACACACCAGGCTCCATGTGACATCACACCCTTCTGCACCCACACACATTACAACACTTCTCCCTCCCTAATAATCAACAAAAGGGAGAAATCCATAACACTACCAATCAATTCTCACACAATCCACGTGTAGCCAGCACGCACACCAATTAGGACCACCAACAAAACTCCCCTACATATTCATGCCAAACAGAAAAACAGCATAGCTATACCAGATAGCCCCACCACAAAACCAACACACTGTAAAATCACACACGCCTTGATGACCCTATGAAAACCATTGCATGCTGTGACCGCCTTCACATGCGCACGTTCCAGCAAAGAAAACTGGAACATGCCTTGATGACAAATACAAAACCTGTTAACTAGAATGACGAAGCAAACATGAAAACACACAAGCTGCAGAGAAAATGGAAAAACTGAAACTGGTACGCCTAGATGTAAAAAACACCAATGCCAAACAGAAAATTCCAAAAGCAAATGAAACCCAAACTCCAGCTCCAACTACCAACTGGAAACACGTCCCCAACAATATCAAACCTATTGGAATTGCAACACCAGTTGGAACTCAAACACAAACTCCACTCTCTCCTTACACCACACCTAGTTTAAACTACGGTCAGCGAACACAAACACCAAAACACGTACACCAAAGGTAGGTAAATGCACACTGTAACCAACAGTGGCACCAACAGCTGTAACCAACAACCATCACAACTTAAGAGAACCCGCCCAGCGTCCTGTAACACACAGAGCACTGTAAAACAGTGACTAACCAAAACCCAGAACCCGCCGGCATTCTATAAACCACACACACACAATCACCATGCACAGAATCCACCCGGCCATTCTGCGAACCCGGCTCCAACTGTGGTACCAACGGCTGGCCAAAATTATCACACTGTAACCAACAGTGTCCCTAACCACCAACACCACCGCACAGAACCCACCGGGCATCCTACAATACCATGCACTGTGACCAATGGTGTCACAAAAACTCACCACACACCGTACAGGAACACACACTGTAACCAAAAGTGAAAACAAAACCACAGCTATAACCAACAGCCGACACCAACCTACAGAACCCACCCGGCATTCTGCAATACACCCTAAACCCTTCACACATGCCAACACATAGATAAAACACACAGAAAAGGACAACACAAACAAATGGCAAAAACCAAATGTATTAAATAGATTAAAATGTACTTCATGTAATGCAGCTAACCATAATCAGTTCCCGGCACCCACTTATCCATGCAATATCCAAACCCCATAAAACGAAAACACCTGCAGCAGGAAATGTCAATAAAATAATGAGCAAGCAAACAAACCCTGCTCCCATATGTCCAAACCAACCACCTGAAAAGAAAAACAGTTGATCATAAAGCAATAAGCACATTTACTAACTGGGCACCCAGGGGCCACAACATAAACATTCACCACTTTGCCCAGCAGGCCCCAGAACAAACATTTACCCGTGACCAACCACAGTACAAAGCATCACTAACCCTGAGGCCACAACGTGTATCACAAACAAAATGCCAGGCCTCCCCCAACACAACTAACTTCATCAGTGCTCTGACAAGGTGAGGCCCTTTAATTTCATATAAAATGCCCAGAGATCCGGATCCATCTCCTCCAAACTGGCCATAAACCCGTGACATGTTTCTCAAAACTCTTCACCCCAAAGTCGACCCACTGTACAAATGGGACAGCTCCCCCTATCCTGGCTCACACTGGAGACGGCGCCTCTTTTGCTCGTCTCCAAAGGCACACTCCGTAAACAAATGTCCCGTGGCAACCAACGCTGCCTCTTGATATAACTTCTGTCCTTGAGATTACACTTTTCAAGCAAATCCCTAATTTTGGCTGAAGATGCTGACGATAATCGCTCCCTGCTCACGTGATTATTCAAAATGGGAGTACAATCCGTCGGGGCCACAATGCTGCGTTCCACAGTGACGCTGCGTTGCACGTGACAAGGCAGCATCGCACCATCATGCACTAGTGGCATCACCATACCGCACATGGGAACACCCCCGTCCCATCCGCCTTCTACCTCTACCACCACAACATTTCAGCCACTCAACATGCTCCCTCCTTTGAGTCGCCCTGCTCACCGCACTCGGACACGGATCATCCCTCACCCGGGACCCGCCCCGCTTTCAGAGGGCACCAGAGGTCCTGTAGACCCGCGTCTGCACCGGATCTCTGCTGGTCACCTATCGCCTTCGAAGCGTAGACTCCTTCCTGCCCATCCACACTTCTCTCCTGCAGACACTGTCTGCCCCTGGCTCACCTTTGCTCCAGTGAAATGTCCTCCCTTGCGCTGTCTGCCTGGACAACACAAACTGGGTCTGAGGCACACGTCTGCCTCACCTTCAAGCCCACAGACACAGTCACTGCATCCACCCTCATCCTCTGTCAAAGGCCCACCGACGTCTCGTCCACCCCGGACCTTGATCTGCCAGCAGTCACCAGACCTTCCTTGCAGACTTCACCTCGCAAAGAGCAGACTCAACCGCCACTCAGATGCTTGCACAAACTCTTAAATGGTCCTGACCACCTTCCTGTGACCGGACCTGCGGCCACCAACAGCACTGCAGCTTCTGCACCACCCAGTCTTCAGGATTGCCCAGGACCAACTCCTTCTGGTCCAAAGCATAGCTGGCACATTCCTGGATGGATGCATTTTCAGGAGGGCAGTATCTCGTCCCCCTGCTGCCCCTCCTTAGCCGTCAAGACCACCTCGTCGCCAGTGAAGTAATGGGGTTCTCAGGTTCACTGTCAAGAAACTGCGGCGGCCCAGACATTCGGGGAAACTAAGAACCCGTATTCAAGCAAGGGTTCCATTCCCTAACTCTCCCTCACGTTCGCACTGTTAGGCATCTGTTCCACGTATTCCCAAACCTGTGACTATATATATCTGTTCGGCGGCGTTGGGACTTACCAAGGAAACAAGGTCCTTTCACGTTCATCAGGTCACATGTCTTTTCACGTTATCTCAGTTCCACCTTGTCATATGATTATGGGTTTGCTACTTATGCCCCGCCCGTTTAGAATTCAATGCTTCTGAATTCGTTTTTTACGGCCTTTTTGCATTTGGTGATATTGCTTTCTTGGTTACCTACCCGGCTACGTCTTACGAAATCCCTTTTTCTTGCTCCCTGTCTGTCTGTTTCAAGAAGGCTACGTTACCATTGGAACGCTATTTGACCTGCTACGTTTGCCAATTTTGTACTTCATTCTGTCTGCATGGTTATTGAATCTGAATTCACCTGACATCCTATTCCTGCTCGGAACTTGCTGTCCATCGCACGCATTCAAAAGACCATTACCGCTTTCACCCTAGGAATCCTTGCTCACTTCCTTACACTTACCTTCATGAAGACTTCCTTCCTCGCGTGTCTCGGGACTGCCTCCTGGAACTCTGTTAGGCGTCCTCCTGCTGGCAGGTGTTAGGAGGAGAATTTCTTCACATCTATAGTACTGGGACCTTACCCGCTAGTCCAAAGGTACAACTCCTCATTTGCTCTACTGTTTGCTTAGTATCACGATCTCGCCTTGCTTATTGCTCATGTAAATATATTTTGGTACTAACCCTGACTTTCCTTTGCAGATCAGCGGAATCCTGTGGTGTCCATCCATCTTTGGGTCAGTAGAGTTCTCAGGCAATTATTATACATCCCTGAGAGGTACATTGGCAGAAAGAACTCGTCGGCTACACGTCAGGTTCAACTGCCGGAGTAGAACTCCAACCAGGAATTTCATAGAGTTCTGACATATTCAGAAGCCTCTTTCCTGAATGGACGCTACTAGTGACCCGCTGGCTCAGATAGTGTCAGACCTTAGGGCTGACATGACAGCCGCTCATGAAGCCACTCAACAAAACCTTCACAAATTTCGTGCCAGCATGCAACCTAGTGGAGCAAGCACTTCAAGGACGGTATCGGGCTCAGCTTTCGTTTCAGGCGGGTCTTCCACCAGACAGGAGAGTCCTCCTGTGTACATGGCAGCTCAATTTCCTCTTGCTGCACCGGAATGTTTCCATGGTGATCCAAAACATTTTCATACCTTCATCAATCAGTGTAAACTACACTTTTTTGTGTCGCCCATCCTCGTTCCCGGACTCTACCACCAAATCTGCATTCATTTTGTCCTATTTAGGTGGTACAGCGATGGTTTGGGCTAATCCATTGCTGGAACAAGGGAGTCAATTACTTCATGATTGTGATGCATTAATCACTGCTATGTCACGTGTATTTGATACAAGATACAAGTCCCAGGCCAATGATTTGGAACTCTTGTCCTTGCAACAAAGGGACAGCCCTTTGTTGGCTTATCTTGCCCGTTTCAATCAGTTGGTGGCAGAGACAGGGTGGCCTGATGAAAAGAAGGCTGCCCTGTTTTACAAAGGTTTGTCGGACACATTGAATGATGTCCTTGCCATGGTACCGGTGGTACCCTCCACGTTCCCCGAATTGTTGGATCTAGTCTTGCAAATAGACGATTGTAGGTCGGAAACGAAAGGGGAGAAAAGAGGTGTGTTTCTTGCTCCGCCTCCTGTAAGTACGTCATCTGCAGGTGATGGAGAACCCATGAGGATCGGAGCAATCCGGGGTCCTCTGTCTTCCATGGAAAGGGAGCACCATAAAAAGAACAATTTATGTTTCTATTGTGGTTCCGCTGAACATTTCCTAAGAGAATGCCCAAAAAACCTAAGAAGCAGAGAAATGCCAGGGCCCAGCAATAGAGGGAACCCCTTTGCCGAGCACGAATAAACAGGGTACTTGCTTATCAGTGCCTTTTGTCTTACATGCCACGCTGACCTGTCCTTCTAGAGATTCATGGTCTGTTCAGGCGGTTTTGGACTCCGGCGCCACAGGGAATTACATTGATGCTCATTATGTACACGATTGGAACATCCCTGTCACACCTAAAGACCACCCAGAGTTAGTCAGCGCAGTGGAAGGTACCACTTTATTAATGGGTCTGGTCACTGAACGTACCATAAACATTGTCATGACCCTCTCCTCCGGGGATGTGGAGGAGATACATTTTGATGTTATTGCAGCACCTCAGTTCAAGATCATACTGGTTTTACCATGGCTAGTGTTGCATGATCCTTTGGTGGACTGGCAATCTGGTATGGTCAAGTTCACTTCTGAACACTGAAAACCGCTGCTTTGCCCCAACGTCCCAAGTGTTCATCCCATGTTTCCCACTGTTAGATGGAGCTTCCGTGATTGGAGGCATGTCATCGGTTCTTCTACCTAAGGAGTATGAAGCATTTCAGGACGCTTTCGACAAGGTAGGGGCAGAGAAACAACCACCACATCGTCCTTGCGAATGTCCCATTGACCTTGTGGAAGGGGCTAGGATTCCGTCAGGGAGGGTTTATTCCCTTACTCAAAAAGAGAATACGGTCCTGAAGGAATATCTAGGCAAAGCTCTTGAGAACGTTTTCATACGTCACTCTCGTTCTCCGGCCGCCTCTCCTCTCTTCTTTGCACCCAAGAAGGAAGGGGACCTGCGCCCATGTATTGATTACCGGGAACTCAATGCAATAACCATACGCAATCAATACCCTATACCACTCATACCTGTCTTATTAGATCAGTTGGGTACCTCTGAATATTTCACGAAACTGGGCTTACAATCTTGTAAAAATGAAGCAAGGGGATGAGTGGAAGACTGCTTTTAAGACCAAATATGGCCTTTATGAATACCTGGTTATGCCATTTGGACTTTGTAAAGGCACGGCCACCATCCAATGATTCATCAATGACGTACTGAGTGAAAATAGGTACGTAGTCGTATATCTGGATGATATCCTGATATATTCTCCTTACTACGAAGAACATGTCAAACACGTGTCCACTGTTCTACAACGTTTAAGGGAAAACCATCTGTATGCCAAGCTCGAGAAATTTTTGTTCCATGTTAAGGAGGTTGAGTTCCTTGGGTACGACATCACCAATATGGGCATCAAGATGAGTGATATCAAAATTAAGGCTGTTTTGGAGTGGCCCACCAGTAAAGCCTTGCAGTAATTTCTTGGCTTTGCGAACTTTTATCGGCGGTTTATCCGGTCTTTTTCGGAAACTGTTGCTCCATTAACTGCATTAACCAGCAACAAACGTCAGTTCATATGGAGTGAAGAGGCCCAACAAGCCTTTGATGCCTTGAAAGTGGCTTTTACGACTGCACCAGTCCTGCAACACCCTGATCCCAGACTTCCTTTTCATGTGGAGGCTCAGAAGTCGTAGTAGGTGCGGCCCTTTCTCCATTATGCAATGCTACCGGTTTGTTACATCCAGTGGCTTATCACTCACGTAAACTCACTCAGTACAAGCAGAACTATACGGTAACTGAATGCAAACTCCTAGCTGTTAGGGGCGCTTTCAGAGTATGGAGACACCATCTACTCTGTGTTGCCTCTCCTGTACAGGTGTACACGGACCATCGGAACCTACTGGCCTTGCAATCTTTGAAATGCACCACGGCTCATCATGCCAGATGGCACAAATTCTTCTCTATGTACAACTTTGTGTTAATGTACCGTCCAGGTCAGTTTAACTCAAAAGCTGATGCTCTTTCACAGATTCACGGTTCTCCACCCCGGACATGGGATGGTGCCATCCTCCTTGATACCCAGGTGGCCTGTTCATGCACTTTACAACCGACATTGAAGTCCTTGATCCAGCAATGGGTAGCTAAAGAACCTAGCGAAATCAAGGATTACAACTTGGATGTGAACAAGAAATTGCCATTCGTTCAAGGCCGTGTCTACATTCCTGATCAAGTTACGAGACACGTGGCCTTACAATGGTGTCACGATTCATTGGTGGCTGCACACCCAGGTAAACGCAAAACTCTGGAACTGTTGCAACGTTGGTGCTGGTGGCCCTCTATGTACCAGGATGTGTCCTCCTACTTATGCTCTTGTTCCATATGTGCCCAATGTAAAGGTACTACGGCTAAACCAATGGGACTCTTACAGCCTCTCCCTGTTCCTGAACGTCCATGGTCCATGATCTCAATGGATTTCATCGTGGAACTTCCTCCAGTCATGGGATCTGACACCACATGGGTGGTAGTTGATTACTTTACCAAACTAGCCCCGTTTGTCCCCTGCAAGGGACTACCTACCGCTCCTGCGGTCGCTGATCTTTTTCTGCACAACGTTTTTCGTTTGTTTGGTCTTCCAGACGTTATAGTATCGGACCGGGGGATGCAGTTCACCTCTTGTTTCTGGAAACACCTCACCAGTTCCATTGGTATTGAAGATCGCTATTCTAGTGCCTATCATCCACAAACTGATGAGCAGACTGAACGCCTTAATGCTACCTTAGAACAGTATTTGCGTTGTCTCACTCTACAATACCAGGAAACATGGTTTTCGATTCTTGTTAATGCTGAGTTTGCTTACAATAACTCCGTCCATGCCTTTACTGGTACCACACAATTCCATGCTATGTACGGCCAAAACCCACGGACCAATTTTATGAACTTAACTCCTGATATGACCAGCCCGGCAGTGCACGCTTGCCTTCTGGACCTTTCTGCTGTGCATAAAGCAGTAAGTCTCCATTTGACGGAGGCCCAAGAGAAAACTAAGGCTTATGCTGACCGACACTGTCAGGAGGCCCCTCGGTATTCCATTGGTTCCAAGGTATGGTTGTCCACCAAAAACCTCAGCCTACTGGGCCTTAAGTGTCTGTTGCCTCGTTTTCTGGGTCCATTTTTGGTACAGGCGCTGGTTAATCCGGTGGCTGTCAAGTTGGAGTTGCCCACGTCACAGAAAGTACATCCTTTATTTCATGTATCATCACTCACTCAAGCCTTGTGTGGAGAATGCTAGGTTGCCTATTCGCCCTTCCCCTGTTATGGTTCAAGGCACTGAGGAATACGAGGTCAATGCCATCCTGGACAACAAGGTTTACAGGGGTACTAGATTGTTGTTGGTGGACTGGAAAGGTTATAGTCCAGCGGATCGGACGTGGGAACATGCCTCTAATATCCATGCCCCGCTACTCATGTCCCGTTTTCTTTCGCAAGGAAGGGGGGGTGTCACCATTAGGGGGGTACTGTCAAGAAACTGCGGCGGCCCAGATATTCGGGGAAACTTAGAACCCGTATTCCAGCAAGGGTTCTGTTCCCTAGCTCTCCCTCACGTTAGCACTGTTGGGCATCTGTTCCATGTATTCCCAAACCTGTGTCTATCTGCCGTGTATCTGTTCGGCAGCGTTGGGAGTTACCATAGAAACGAGCTCCTTCCGCAATCATCAGGTCATGTGTCTTTTTCACGTTAGCTCAGTTCCACCTTGTCATGTGATTTGGGGTTTCCTACTTATGCCCTGCTCGTTTTTAATTCACTGCTTCTGAATTTGTTTTCTACTGCCTTTTTGCATTTGGTGATATTGCTTTCTTGGTTATCTACCCGGCTACGTCTTACGGAATCCCTTTGTCTTGCTCCCTGTCTGTTTCAAGAAAGCTACGTTACGAGCATTGGAACGCTATCTGACCTGCTACGTTTGCCGATTTTGTACTTCATTCTGTCTGCACGGTTATCGACTCGGAAACCACCTGTCATCCTATTCCTGCTCTCGGAACTTGCTGTCCATCGAACGCATTCAAAAGACCATTGCTGCATTCACCCTAGGAATCCTTGCTCACTTCCTTACACTTACCTTCATCGAGACTTCCTTCCTCGCGTGTTTCCGGACTGCCTCCTGGAACTCCGTTAGGCGCCCTCGTGCCGGCAGGTGTTAGGAGGAGCATTTCTTCACATCGGTAATACTGAGACCTTACCCGCTAGTCCAAAGGTACAACTAATTTGCTCTACTGTTTGCTCACTATCACGATCTTGCCTTGGTTATTGCTCACGTAAATACATGTTGGTGCTAACCCGAACTTTCCTTTGCAGGTCAGCGGAATCCTGTGGCGTCCATCCATCTTTGGGTCAATGCACTTCTCAGGCGGTTATTATACATCCCTGAGAGGTACATTGGCAGAAAGAACTCGTCGGCTACATAACGGGTTCAACTGCCGGAGCAGAACTCCAACCAGGAATTTCATAGAGTTCTGACATTCACAAACCATGCTGGAGTCAGGAGGTAAGTTGTTGGGTAAGTTTATTCCTTAACTGTGAGCACAGGTAGATAGATGGACAGAGTACTGGAATATTCATCCCAGCCAGCACAGCACCTCTAACTGTCACTGTAAGAACCCATAGAACCCAGTCACAACAACACTCCAGGCTCCATTTGACATCACACCCCTCTGCACCCACGCACATTACAACACACTCATTGTGGAGCCAAGTGCAGTAGTTCCACACAAGAGATAAGAAGAGACGTTTGGATGTTAGGAAGGGGAGTGAAGGCTACGAGCACAAACAAAACACAGCTCGGCGTGCAGCAGGTAAAACTGTATCTCGTAAAATTCAAGAAGCAGTCAAAAGGAAAACATTCGAGAAAACCAGGCAGCCCGAACGAAGATGGCCTCGTAGAAGACGATTTCCGGCTGCCCCAGCCCTGGGATATATAAGAATTGTTTCCCCGTCCGTATTACCAGTACAAGATTGTGAGGCTTTGACCCCCGAGGGGGCGACGGTCTCCAGGGAGATTCCAGGTCCCGGGGATAACAGCAGCCAGGCATCAGTGAGGTGGGCCGCATGAGGCCCAGGAGAAGCCTGAGTCTGTCGGGGGGTAGAGGGAGTGCTGTACATCGAGGTTGCAGCGCAGAGTTGTAGGATAGTGAAAGACCCCCGATTTGCATGCGTGCCAGCAGTAAGGGAGCGTACCACATGAGGAGATGCAGGGAGCAGAGTCCCTGTCTGGAGGCCTGACCTGGACCCTGCGCTGTAGGAGCAGAGGTCATGCCAGGGCAGACAAAGGTAGCGTGCTGCTGGGCTACATTGTGGCATGCAGAGTGGAAGTAGGAGTCCTGCCGGGGACGAACTAAGCACAGCACCCGGGGCATGAATAGCGAGTGAAGGAGGCACAGGCACCCTCTGAGGCCCGTTGGTGCATGCAGATGAGAAGTGTGGGCAGGAGTGCACGACGGGCTTTGACATTTGAAACAGGAGGGAGGAAAGGGATGACTGAAGCAAGTGACACCCTGCACATATAGCTAACAGTAAGAGGACACCTGCAGAGGCTGGAAGAGGCATACAGTGGGACCCGTGTTGGAGGGCAGTTGGCCAAGGTGCCCTGGGATTGGTGAGTGAGACAAGACCAGTGCAGCCCAGAGGGCGTTTACTGCTAGTGGGGGTAGGGACCCCTCGGGGGTGTTCCTCCTACCCTGTAAGGGGTCAGAAGTTCATATTGGAGGCTGAAGAGAGGATCTTCGAGAGGGTTGACCCCAGAGGTGGTGGAGCCCACTGTGGTGAACAGTGCTTGTCAGGAGGTAGGAGCAGTAATAGGCAGTGTAAGTGTGGTGTGACAAGCTGGAGGGGAAGCCCTTAGTGGGACCCCAGGTGCTTCAGCAATACAGAGAGGCCCGACTATGGCCAGTGGAGAGAAGGTACGGCACCCACGGTTGGGCGTGTAAGAGGGGGTGCAAACCCCAGCTACTAAGGAGGATATCCAGGACATATTGCAGGAGATTAAGGCATTAAGAGGGGATAGCCAAGCCTCTATATCAGATTTGCAGGTGAGTGTGGACATGGTGGAAGATAAGATGGGGGGCATTGAAATCCAACTCAATGGAGACTTGCTGGAATGAAGTATGAGGCCATACTTGTAGACTTGGAGTCCATCATTGGGAAGTTCAGCTGAAAATGAACGATTTGGAGAAAAGGGGAAAGTAGGAGCAACCTTCGGGTATTTGGCCTAAAAGAGCAAAAAAGGCGAGACAGCAGGCATGTTGTGAACTCTCCGTTTGGTGATGAACGAGGAAAAGAGGTGGAGATTGAACGAGTGCACAGAGGAGGGATGGGCAGACGAAAAGGACCCAGGATCAGTGGTGGTCCGGTTTCAGCGGTATGGGGAAAAGACGGAAGTGTTGGACAGAGCAAAACACCAGTAGAATATCCAATATGAGGGGGACATGGTGCACAAATATCAGGACCACTGTACCTTCATGGTGGCCCGTCGCAGAGACCGTCGACCATTGACGATATTGTTAAATGAAAGGAGGATTCAGTATCGCTGGGCATACCCATTCTCATTGATCTTTGAGATTAAGGAGGTGGACTGCAGGGTCATGAATGGATTGGAAGCTCAGCAGATTTTACAACACATTTCGGAGGAAGAGCCACAGGGGGAAAAGCAGTAGACGAACAATGATAAGTCAATGGACTGGGGTCAGATGAGGGTGCTTCTGCCACGTAAGAGAGTGCAAGGTGGTTGAAAGTTTCAGAGGCTGAATACCCTCCTTTCCAGTGAAGTGACAATAGTTTATGGAGCATTGCAGAGGCCGGCGGGCTATATCTTGGACATGAGGGGAATAATGGGGTCAAGTTAAATAGGGGAAGGAGGAGGAGATATGGTAGAGAGTGGGGCGGGGATAGGGGTAAATTACCTTTGGTGGCCTATTTGTGGATGGAGGGTGAAGGAGGAGGGATGGATGCGGAAAGTTGGGAATGTTCTAGTTGTTGCAGGAGAATGTTGTTTTTGGTGTGAGTTAGGAGGTGAGGGCTCTCCATTGTTATGGCTGACATAGGAAATAGGAGAAGGAGGTTCTCAGGTCGCCTAACTGTGGGCACATTAAATGTTAAGGGTATGAACTCACCCATACAGAGATTGCTTGTTGGTAGGGAATTTCAGTGGTCTGGATTGGATATCCCCAGATTGCAGGAAACTAGGTTTTGACAGGTGAAGAACGCGGTATACCAGGGGGTTAGGTGGGGGTGAATTGGCTGGGTCTACTAGGCATCTAGGGACTCGCAAAAAGGGGCTGTGGGCATCGCGTTGCACAAAAGATTGAGGGAACCCTTTTTGTGGAAGAGAGATGGGCAGGCTTTGGTATTGACTGTTATGTAGGGCGAGGGGGATTAGGATGTCAGTGGCAATGCTGTATTTTCCAAATCAGGGGCAGCTCGGGGTTCTTAGGGAAGCGCTGGAGCAGATTCTTCATGAGATACAGGGTCCGTTAATATTTGGAGGGGACTTCAACATGTGGGCGGACCCGAGACTTGAGAGATTTTCCCTAAGGGAAGAGAGGGGTAGTGGCCCGACACAGAGTCAAAGGGGTATTATGGGTTTACTGAACTGCAGGGGCTGATGGACCTGGGAAGAGGATTGCATCCAGATGAAAGGGGTTTCACCTTTTATCGCCCCCTCATGGTACATGTACCATGATTGATTATTTGCGCCTTGGTAGGGAGATGGCAGATAGGGTATCTTCCTGTGAACCGGTTCCTATTGGTTGGTCAGGCCATGATATGGTCAGTATGGATCTGCTTTTAGATGGTTTGAGTACACAGAAATTGCTGTGGTGATATAATGATACTCCATCGAAGGACACTGTATTTAAGGAAGAGTTACAAGGTGCAATAGAGGAATTTTTCCAATTCAATGATATTGGTGAGGTGGATAGATGTATGGTATGGCAAGCAGCAATGGTAACCTGGAGGGGGTATGTTTATAAGGGCAGGGGCGAATAAGAGGAGAGAGAGGACGCTGATAGGGAATAAACTGCATGTAGAGATTGGTCAGCAGGAAGGGAGGCTATAGGATCTGGAAGAAATGGATGAGGACCTCCTGTAGGAGGTGAGGGTGAAATGACGAACTGAGAACGCTAGAAAGGGGGAATGTAGTCAGGAAACTGCAGTGCCTGAGGCTGAAAAATTACGAGAAGGGGATATGGCTTTAGCTACTAGGCTTCAAGGGCAGAGAGATGGATGAAGGGATAATTGAGGCGAACGAAGAATGTAGTTTGTTCCCGGAAGATGCCTGTAGAGGTTTTGCCACCCTTCGTCGTCATGGACTTTGCCAGGAGGATGGGGGGCGCCCTTGAGGCAGAAAAGGCGTTCGACAGGGTGGGGTGGAACTTCTTATATGCGTATATGCGGTACTACATAAATTCAGAATCAGGGATAGGTTTCTCAAAGGGATCCGCACAATCTATACAGAGCAGAGAGCAAGAGTGGCAGTGAATGTCAAAGTCTCAGAGTTTGAGCTGCTAAGAGGGACAAGGCAGGGTTGCCCTTTATCTCAATTGTTGTTTTCATTATATCTCTTAAGCCGTGGGCAGAGAAAATAAGGACCTCAATGCAGATAGAGGGAATAAGGGTAGTGGAGACAAAATTCAAATTCAGGATGTATGCAGATTGAATTCTTCTACTTGTACGCAATCCACACACATTAGTACCAACAGCGTTGAAGGTGATGTGATGAATCCGGTTCCATGTCTAACGAATAAATAACAACAACTTTTTCAGTAAATGAAAACTAACGAACAAATGTTGAATTTTGCCTTTTTTATTTTGGGTGGGTCTTCCCCAATCCTCCTGTTTCACCAGCTTTATTACTACCCTCAAACCCCCACCCTTTTTAATCCCTTACCCCACCCCATATATACTTTTAACCAAAAATTCACCATTTGTTATTTATTTTTCACTGAAAAAGCTATTTGTGTTTATTTTTCATTATAATCACTGTAGACCGGTGAATCCTACGGATCCCTCACTGTAACCCTGCCTAAAATATCCTCCCGGGTGGCCAGGCAAAGGCAGACGCTTCCTGATCCTGACCTTGGGGGTGCTGCGGGAGGATCACCCGGGAGGAGAAAAGGGTCAGGGGAGTGAGGGATACTTGTGGGATGAGACACAGTATTTACACTCTTGTAAAGAAGACATCCGACAAATACCACAGTACGTAATGGCCTGTTGCCATCATAATTCCATTGTTCCCCAAGTGGACCATCTGAATGTGAACAAATTCAGCCATGAACCCTGTGGTGTTAAAAGTAATAAACAGTCTGGTATAACCGAAGAAATGTATACAGTTATAAACTCCCCTAGCTCCCAAACGCATAAGAGGAAGTTGTATAATAATAGAAGTCTTAAGACCAAAGATCCCTATTCCTCTTCTCCAACCTGCCTTATGACCGATTCTTGTGATATTGCAGTATTTAAACATATCGGACTCCATAAACATGACAGCACACAGCTAGTTAACTATGTCGGTCACTATATCATTGTGAATATGGTTCCACTAAGCACAGTGGTACCCCTCCCATTGTAGAACTCAGATTTATTACACAACTCCCAAGCACATTATTTGCTTTCACTTTATTTATATCAGAATGCTGTGCTTTACAGAACATGACTTTTTTATGACATAATACTATGCCGTCAATACACACGTTCATTTCCATATACTTTTGACTACTTTTCATGACCATGGTCTTTGAACCATTTTACTTCTATGTTTTCTGCAGACATGCCATTTAATCAATTAATTTGGCGGGGCTAACGTATTCCTTGTGCTACTATTCAGGCAGCGCATAGCGTGAGTTTTCACATTCGCATTACACATATTCAAGAACTAACACCGGCAGTCACTGTTGCCTCTAACTTTGGTTGATATTTCATGGCTCCAGGGCAACATTCAGTTGCCGTGGATATGCTGCAATTTTGTTTCTGATGGGTGGAGGCTCCATTTGAGGTGTGCCGCGTCCCATTGGGATAACAGAGTACATTTACATATAAAGTGGGACGGCAAACCTGTGGATAGTGTTGGGCGCTGGCGGGATTGGATAATCCAAGAATTCAGCTGATATGCTTATAGTTTAGGTACATCATCAGGTCAGAAGACTCATGTTGGTGTTTGTAAATTGTTGCTTTTTTATTATTATTTTCAAACACAACACCAGAGCAATTGGAAAACATTAACGTGGCCAATGATGCCAGTTTTTCAACATAGGTGAGTGCACACAGCCGACGTGCATTTCGACCTAACGGGACACGGACTGCGCGGCTCCATTCCGCCGACCGGCACTAGAACCGGCTATCCAGCCACACTGGCACCCTGATCCGGGAGGACCAGCCATCAGCTCTATCCAGAGCCTCTTTTCTACCTTAATTAGCCCTGAAAAAGACTTCGGTCGAAACGCGCGTCGGCTGTGTGCACTCACCTATGTTGAAAAACTGGCATCATTGGCCACGTTAATGTTTTCCAATTGCTCTGGTGTTGTGTTTGAAAATAATAATAAAAAAGCAACAACTTACAAAAAGCAACAACTTACAAACACCAACATGACTCTTCTGACCTGATGATGTACCTAAACTATAAGCATATCAGCTGAATTCTTGGATTATCCAATCCCGCCAGCGCCCAACACTATCCACAGGTTTGCCGTCCCACTTTCTCTTTCAGCCAATTGGGAACCTTGGAGTTGGTCCCCAGACAAACCAGGAGCCAGGCTGCGGGCTAAAACACTATTGTTCATAAATAAGGTGCGCAGTGGACAGGGAGTCCCGACCCAGATAATTCCAACCAACTGTAACCTACATTTACATATACTTGTGATTTCAATCTCACCAGTTTTGCTGTTTACTTTTTGCACTTACTTTTACTTGGCGAGCTGATGCGTCCCGATCCCTCCACTTGTGGAGGGGTTGGGATGCGAGGCGCCGGGGGCGGAGACGCACCCACTGGGGTGCCGCTCCTCGGTGTCTTGTGAGTCGCCATAGCAACAGCATATAAGCTTTTCCAGCGCGTGCGCGTTCTTCAGTCTCTAATCGTCACTGATCATTGGTAAGTGGCTGCTCGGCACACTGCGGTGTGCATTATAACACAATAGTTGACTGACATTGTAAAGTAGTAAGACCTTTATACTATTCCATTTCAGAATGGTGAAATTGTCCCAGACTAGAAATACTGACAAAGGACAACGCGCCTTCGTGTGCGTTCTACTGATTGAGATCGCCTGTACATTTGATGCAGGTAAGCGTTGGCCCTTAGCACCGCTATGGGTACAGTCAATCAACATCAGTCATACGTTTTACTGATGTACCTGTGTCTTATCCAATTCTCGAAAGGTGAATCAAGAGAATATACATCTATCTCTATTGAGGCATTTATAATTGACCTATTGGTCACAAGACTAAGGTAATATTTATTCTTTAGTCATTACACATCCGATGAACAGCGCCATATAACAGCAATGATTACATTTCCTGTTATTTTCTTTTTTATTTTATAAGAAATGCTTACCAAGCAAAACTCAATTGTGCAGCAGGAAGCAGATGTGGTACGAGCAGCCGTGAGGTCTCAGGTGGCTGGATTGCAATGGAGACTCTCGGGAGTCACAGTGTCTCCAAACCAGCGTGGTGGATGTGGCAGCGACCAGAGAGAGAGAGGTTGCACCTGGTCGGGAGAAGCCATAGGTCCTGCAGCCCTGCGGAGCACCTGGAAGCTACATACCCAGACTGTCTGAGATGAAAGAGTGACTCTGGGGCATTGGAATGCAGGCTGCATGGTCAGCGGAGGCAAGATCACTCACGAGCAAATGAAAAGCAAACTAATAAGCATTACCAATAGCCAACTATTGAAAACTTACCAAAGCAAACTAATAAGCGTCACAAATACAAAGCTATTGAAAATTCACCAAGGTGGCTGGTGTTAAATAAAAAGAACCCTAGAACTGAGTATGTGAGTTTGGGCAAACACCAACAATCGGGTGGGGGGGTCTTATTAGACTCTCAGGTATGCCACCAATACCCAAGCTAAGAGAAATTAAAGAACAGGCAATATCAGTCTACCAGAAGTTGCCAAACACAAGAGGGGAATATTAAAAAGCCCCAGGGTTGTCAAGGTTGTGACTCAGATTCTGGGACACCTGCAATTGTGGTTGATATAAACTCACATTGCTACAGTTAAAGCAGAAGTAGAAGCAGAAAAATACTTTATCCTGAACATTATTTTGTTATTGATGAAGAAGTGAAAGAAAGGTGGACAAACAGGCTAACCTTCTGGAAGAAGCTACCCAGAGGAACATGAGCATTGTTTGTGGAGAGGTCCTGATATGGATCGATGTAAATGTTCTATTCCCAGCTAACATTTTGATACTTAAGAAGACTATTGAAGTTGCTGTTATTCTACCTTCGAAAGTTATCATTGAAGCACTTGTAGTGGAGCAGCCACGTGCCGCCCGCAGGAAGTCCCGCCCCCCTCCCACCTACATGCTGGAAACCAGAAATCATGCCATGCTTGACACCAGGGATTGTGACTATTCCGCGTCGAATCTTCGAGAATAGGTATCCATTAAGAAAACCATATCAGATGTATTCCCAAAGAGATGAGAATCTCTTGGAGGAGAACCCTGAAGGAATATGAAAAAAAAAAAAATGAGAAGTCAGTGACGTCACAAGAAACGAGTGTGATGCACTGAGAAGACTGGCCGAAGAAGGGAATGTGTGGACCTTATAGAAACTGATGACGAAGTAAAGGTTCAAGTAAATTCTCATATGCGAGACAAAGATTGCACGTGTGAAGAGCACTGCAGAAAATGCAAATAGTTCAATAACTGTACAGATGCCGTAAAGCAAGTAGACTAAGTGATCATAGAAGCTAGCTATACGTAGTAAATAGACTGCAAACAGGGATGCCATTATATAGGAGCTGGACATCGGTATCACAATTTTAGTAAGTTCAACCCATGAAGAGAAGCGATAAGAGCTGTGTTGAAGCAGCGAATTAGCTGGGAGCATGGGAGAATCGAGAAAGGGTGTCTGGGCTGGTGTCAAGGCCGGAGTTGCCAAAGAAGGGTTCATCTATCCTTGAAGAACAGTGTACATGAGACGCTGAATCATCCCTTGTTAAGATGCAAAGAAAGAACACCATGAATGCCAAGTTTTATTCATTTGAGACAATTAAATGCTGCAAAATGGGCTGTATTGCGGTCTCCTGTCACATGAGCCAAGGATGAAAAGAGAAATTGGACATGCAATTCCAGAATTATGATACTGCATGCCCGTACTCCCCAATATTCTCAGAGGCAATGATACTTGCAAGGCCAAGTTCAAAGACAATCTTCATGACAGAAGGCGTGGGTGATGAGAGATGATGGGCTAATTGGGTGGTGAGGCACAATCCATCCCACCTCCTGACACCTGGGGTATGATCTTATGTACCGCTAGTGAGCCGAATGTTTCAGAAGGGCACGAGCGTGCCAACCAATTTTAGAGGGCCACATAACGAAGGGCCTTATAGTTTGAGAGCCATTTATGTACCGTGTTCCTAATAACTGATAAAGATGACTTGCACTAGGGGTGGGCATTAGTTGTCCACCTGACTGTAGAGACCCAATACCAACCCGACCCCTTATAGAAAGTATACCTAGATGTTCCCCCTTGAGCCAACCACAACCCTGTAGATTTTTCTTATTTGACACGTAGTATGATGTCATGTATGACAAGGTTTTACTATAAATGTATCATTTTTTATGAAATGCTTTGAAAGAATGCTGTGTGACGTCAGTTGATGTCCGTTGTAACTCCCTGTTTTAGACAACTGATAATAAAACAGTAAAAATACTTTTCCATCTTCCTGAGTTGGTTTGATTATTTGGTGTAAAGAGTTACTCTGCATCCCATCTACTGCATGACACGCTATCCGCCAAGGGCCCTAACTTCATGTGGTAGCAGTGTTGGATGGTTTCAGACGCATCGATCAATTAGCTCCAGAATTTCGGATGATCAGACATCCTCCGCCATCTAGCTGGAAGATTGCTGGGTTTCCTGTGGAGAGCGGCCAAATAGAAAACTTGCAAGATGAACTGAGAAGGTGGGCAGGATCCCTCTTTGACGAAATCCTTTCCTGGTTTCCATGGGCGTGCTGCGGACAGAAGGGAAAAGTTTTCGGTTGGAAAAATAATAACGACCAAATGGTGAGTAGACTGAGGGCAATGGCAAATTAAGGGGACAGGGTTGTGGTAATTTAAAATAATGGGAACTATTGTGTAGAGATAGAGATAGAAGCGCCTACAGGACTGGCTCAAGAGAGCTCCAGAAGAAGTCGCCTCACACTCCAGCGGGAGTCACATAAGGAGATCATTTAAATCCTGTGACAGGATATGTGAATACAGGCAAGGAGAAAAAAGGGTGATCACAGGGTATTTCTAGTAAATATGTAAAGTTGACTAGTCTGTTTGTGTTATGTGCTGAGTTAAGGTGGTGAAGAGTGACAAAAGTTGTGAAGAAATTCAAACGAATTTAAAGAGCTAAAGGAACTATCTAGGGAAGTGGTTGGTACCAATCCAGAGATAGACAGAGATAATTGAAAAGGTAGAGGCTTGAATGGCGGTTGTTGGAGTGCACTCATATGTGTTGTTTTAAAAGTATTAAAAAATTGGTGAAAGCATTTAATAAAACCTGGTAAGTATTGACAGTCAATTGAGACTCATCAGAATGGGAGACACTCCTCTGATGCATTTGTGTAAGACACTGCCAAAGCACATGCCCAAGTTCAAACAGTATAGTGCAGAATGGGTGAAAGGCACGGCAGATAAGATGTTCATGCCGTGGCCACAAGGGGGATCACTGTCAAAAGCAGTATTGCAACACATGACCACATACTTGCACATTGCGTACACAGGGAAGATATTGTAGAAAAGATTACCGATCCTAGAGCTTTGGAAGATGTACCAGGAAGAAAAGGAAGATCCGCCACCTGAGGAGTGGATGCTTAATCAGTGTAAGGAGGAAGATGTTGAGCCCTCAGCTCCCCTTACCTCGCCTGAAGTGAAAGGCGCTAATGCAGAAGAAATAAGGTTGTTTCCTTTAAAGGAAATGAAAGTGGCGACGGGTCTAGTAATCCAATAGTGACGATAGTTCAGAGGAGAATAAGAGAAAAGAGGAGATCTTTAAGATCATACAAGATACAGAAGAGAAGAGTGAGCGATCAAATGCATTGACAGAATTAGAAAGAGATTAAGAGATGGAAAGGGGAAAAGGACAAAGCTGACAAGATAACGCTCGTGCAAAATTAATGGATGGGAGGACAGATATTACTCAAGCTAGATGGGAAAAGCATCGAGGAAGTAAGGCAAAAAGAAGACATGGACGAACAGGATAAACAAACAGAGCGAGAAAAGAGGTTGAAGGAAGACTAGCATAAAAGAAAGAGCAAGGAGCGACAAGAAGAGATGTATCAGGAGGAGCAAGAGAAGAAAGAGGAGCGAGCAGAGGAGCAAAGAAAGTATGACAATAGGCAGAGAGCAATAGAGGATAGGGATAGAAAAGAACGGAAGAGAGAGGAGGAGGAAGCGCAGAAATTAAGGGACAAGAGGATACCGAGGCGAAGAGAGAGTAAGAAAGGAGAGCAGGAGCGAAGACCGAAGGCAAGAGTAGGAAAGAATCAGAAGGGAGGTGAGAAAACAAAGAGAATTAGATGAAGCAAAAGAACGAAAAAGGAGACAGCGGCATCTTGATATTAGCCTTCTTCGTAAGGAACCAGTGGAGCCAAGCCCAGCAATAGGATGGGACAGAATAGAAGAGTTCCTTCCGTTAAAGGGAGCAACGTCGGGGGACATTGGAAAAATAAAGCTTTGATATAGGAAGTATCAGAGACAGGATCGATAAATCCTATCAAGAATTAAAGGAAGGTAGCAAATCTGGAAGCCGAGGGAAGGGAGACCAGTCCCTAGCATTCCAATCCCTAAGCGAAGAAGAAAATCCATTTAGTCTCAAGCATAGAGCCTTGTCTTGAAGCAGACTGAACTTAGATGAGGGTGAAGGGGATGAGAGTCACACTAGTTGGGGACTAGACATGACAGATGAGGAAAGACAATCCTTCCTTGGGGAAGAGGAGGTGAGCGCATGTGCCCCAGGAGGGAAGCCTTCGGACGGACAAAGTAGTAAGATGGTCCGATCTAGAGCCACCTAAGGATAGGACGGCGGATCCCATAGCATATCCAGAGCGTCCCCGAGGACGATCGTGTAGGGATAAGGGTGAATCACTGCTATATCTGAGCAGGTCAAGATGGCTACCAGTAAGATGACGCATGAATAGGCAGACAATGGGAGGCAACTGCAGGTTAGGGTTTATGCAGTTTCCCTTACTGGAAAAAGGGGGAGCGAGATCACAGTATATTCCATGGCCACAGATAGATAAGGCTAATTTAAGGTGCAAACTCCCGGGTTTGACTTCGGGTGCTGGGAAATGGATTTACCAGTTAGAGAAAAGGACAGGAGGAAACACACTGGCCATAGAGGGACATTAAGGGTCTCTTGGCAGCTATTCTTGGGGAGAGAGCTGATGACATATGGAGGAGAGCAGGCTATTCAAGTGTGACAGTACAAAACTCAGTGCATGACGGAGCGCCGTTTAATAACTGCAGAGCAGATGTGTGGACAGTTCTCAGCGTGCAGTATCCTGACACATCAGATATGGGTGCAATTATGACACGTAAAATGAAGACCCTATTGCTTACAATCAGGATATTGAAGTGCGTTGGCAACTTGAAATGCGGGAGCCGTGGGAAAAAACAGTGGCATTATTTTCCCACATTTTTTGTCATGGGTTGCCTGAGCAAGTACAGAGGCAAATGAAGAAACAAGTGGGAATGGAGGCGAAGCCGTGGGCTGAAATACAGCTGACGATAGTGCATCACTGTCAGCTATTGCAGGAGAAAAACAAGAAGAAAGAGGAGGTGAGGAAAATTGATGAAGCCAAGTTAGTTCAGAAGAAATGGTCAAAATGTGCCATGGAGGGGGGTATTGACATGCGGAGAAGGATTGGGAATACAGCAAGCAGTGCGTGCATCACAGGCGAATAATCAGTGCCGGATGGACTAAAGAGGGAATGGGTTCATGCCACGAGGCAGAGGTATGGGCTATAGAGGAAGGGGTGGATTCCAAAACAATCAAGGTGGGTTTCAAAATGTACAGGACGAGAATCAGAACACACATGGAGGATTTAACCAAGCGCTCTCCCCCCTGTGTGTTGGACTTGCGAGATGACAGGGCACATTGCACGCATATGTGGGAGCCAAGGGAATGTACAGAATGGCCAACTTTCAAGAGGGGTGGCAGCTTATCCTCCACCATATAACACCCAAACTAGGGAAGGGTTTGCCCAAGATCAGACAGTGTATCAGACACAAGTGCCGCAAATTCAACTGACACAGCAACCAGAGCAAGTGCAAATGAATCCACTGCAAGGGCAGTCGCAACACGCCCCCATGCAGATACAACTGTATGCAAAGATGGAACTATTACGGACACATTGAATAGGAGGTACCACTGTGGTAGGAGGAAATCCTTTCATAGGTACGGGGGTATACATGTACCCCAATAGGACAGCTCGCAGGGCGACTTGATGTGTTCAGTACTATCAGTGACACCGGACCCCCCAAGAGGAACCAAGGGTTGATGTGACGATAGGAGGCAAATCTTTTCTAGTAGACACTTGGGCTACTTGTTCATGTATACGATAGGGAAGATATCCAATGTCAGGAATTGCAATGAATTGCAATGAATGCAATGAATGATCAAGGATTCTCTGGAGCTACGAGTCGAGTTCCTTTTACTGATGAATTAGCAGTCTCTATAGGAGAGTGGGGCATTTCTGTTCCATTGTCCTATTGGCAACAGACACCAGTTAACATTTTAGGAAGAGATTTGATGACAAAACTTAACATGACGATTTCTTTTACCACTCCTGGAAAACAATACTTGAACATGGGTGAATTTATACTAGCTTTAACAGGGGAAATGGCTCCGCAAGGCGCTCCAGTAGAGCCAGAGGTTTTTCTTTATGGGTTGAACATTCTACTAACATGGCTACCTGGCTTAGTGGGAACAACTGAGGATACCTGAAAAATTCTTGTTCAGACCACAGATACCTATGGACGAAAAGGGGGGACAGACAATCCCTCTAGAGGTAGAAGCAGCCATTGTATGAAGGGAAATGGCGATGCTTGAAGGAACCGATGATGAGGGTAAACGATGGAGGACAGTAATGGCTCTTGAAGAAGGGTATAGGTTGACTGACATTACTGATGATGATATGTTTAGAGACGACTCAACATATGATGAAGTAGTGTTTCTTATGAGCATTACATATTTGATAAGAATAGAGAAAAAAGAGAAATCCCACAATGGCAATAATGTGACAGCGTCCAGCATTTTCTGAGGAAGACTTGGCGAAGGTGCCCAGCGTCCTATGGACTTCAGGCCCTTATGAAGTAGGATTATTAAAGGGAATAGGGGAAGTTAAAATAAAGTTGAAGCCAGGGGCAATTTTACCTTGAGCAAGATAGAACCCCATGTCTCAAGAGGCTGATGAGGGTATTCAAGACCATTTCAGCACTGATGAAACAAGGTATTCTGGTGCCATCAGAATCATCATGCAATACCACAGTGTATCCTATCAAAAGATCAAAGGGAGGATTGCAGAGATTCATGCAAGATATGAAACCGATTAACCAGATTGTAGAGGCAGAGTTTCCTCTTGTTCCTAGCCCGGCGATGATACTATGCAGTATCCCAGTGGAAGCACAATATTTCACAGTGATTGATTTAAAAAAGGATTTTCTCCATCCTGTTGCATAAAGACTCACAGGACTTGACTTCATTTATGTTTCGCCAAACTTGTCTGAAACATACTAGGCTGCCCCAAGGGTACTGTGAATCTCCATCAATCTTTAACAGGGTCCTCCAGATGGCTTTAGGGAATGTTGATTTGAAAAGTGCAGTGAGACAATACGTAGATGATATTTTAATTTGTAGCACTGCAGAAGATGAGTGCAGACAGGACTTGATTCAGTTAATGACTATTTTAGCAGACAAAGGATACAAGGTAGGCAAGGATAAACTAGAGTATTGTCAAGAAGAGGTGTTACACATAGGACAGTTGATTACACTAGAGGGAAAAAAGGTGACACCTGAAAGAGCTGAGGCGATTATGAAAACTGCAAAACCGCACACAGTAAAACAGATGCAACACATTTTGGGACTAGGAAATTATGTTAGAGTGTAGGCGTTTGACTACAGTTCGTACACAAGACCCCTTTCGCAGGCTTTAAAGAAAGCACAGGTGAATGAGGTTACAGTAGATGGACTTAGGAAATGGAGGAAGGGTTTGAGGAGTTGAAAAAAGTTATTTGCACAACTCCTGTTTTGGGAATCTCCAATTATGTGGAGGAATTTTATTTGTTTTCGCACACAAATGGGACAATCATGACAGCAGTAGTGTTACAGAGGACTACATTGTGGTACAAGCCTCTAGCATATTACAGTGGGATTTTAGACCCAGTTATGAAAGGGCACTTTCCTTGCAAACAGTCATTGGCAGCCGCTGCATTCGCAATTGAGAAGTCTAAGAGTATTGTAATGGGCTGCTCTCAGCAGGTTCCTTGAAGGGAGCGATCAAGATCTGGACCCCGAAGAGGCACTTATTAAAAGGAAGATACCAAAATGTGGAGATTAGTGAAGGTGTGGTCGATGATTCAACCAGAGGGGGGTGTGTAGAGGAGGCGAGAGAGCCAAGTGCCCCTGCAGGAAGTACCGCCCCCCACCCACCTATATGCTGGAAACCAGAAATCGACACCAGCGATTGTGACTATTCCAGATTGAATATTCAAAAAAAAAGGTATCCCTTAAAGGAATGGTTCGGTCAAAAAAAATGTATTGCCCCTATGGGTCGGCCATGTGTTTTTAAGTCTAAGTCGCTCGATTTTAGAAAAATTTCCTATGGACCTTAGCCGAGTTTTCGTCCATTAAACGCATGCGAAAACAGGCATCAGGGAGCTGCCATTTTGTGATAATCCTATCATTTCCCCCATCGCCCTGGCTGACCTGCTTTTGCGGCACTAAATCATATCCCCCGCCCCTGAGCCTGTCATGAGCAGACACGTACCGCCCATTTCACAATGCCAAAGCATGTCTCATGTCAACATTCGCTACGCTTCAGCTAATGACTTGTCGCCATGGAAATGGCAGGATGCCTCTTTCCTCAATAAGTATAAACAGACCGTTTCACAACACACAGCAGCAGACTTCTGATTCCATTCCTCTCTCTCTGTTACTTTGAGTATTCTGTGACTTGTTTCTGTGCTCTGAACACACAATGGCTACAATAATGCCCTACATGTACGAGCCCGAATATACCGAGGAGGAACTACTGGAAAGGGAAACGTGTGAAAACGATGGGTCTTCGGACGGCAGTTGGGAGGACGATTCAACAGCTGAAGAGCCTGGACCTAGTCGCATGGACGGTGTTTTCAACTGGTGCACATGCAATCGGTGTGAGCTAATGCCAACCGAAGACGAGAACTGCTGCTGTGAAAACTCGGGATGTGTGGCCTACATTTCGGAAGGCGAGCCACGACTGCAATGCATCACCGAGCTGCCAGACTTCAGGGCAGCCTGCCTCACATGGTCCGTGTTGAGGATAATGATGGTGCTTATGCACGAACTTCGCACAACTGTTCGTCCTCGTAATCCGAGTAACGAGTAACGAGTAAGTATACTCTGCTTGTCATGCCACTCCTATTTCATGGTCTTCTACTATATCCAAAATTACATATACATATCATTGTAACGCACGAAAGTTGTTCAATAGTGTGCAGTGTCTAGATAGCATTTGTCCGAGCAGAATGCCATTAGTTACAAGAATTGTCATTGACAACAAACGTTTATTAAACTTATCTTGGTCATTTAAAAACAGTTTGTTTCATTCCTTTTCACAGGTGGTACAGGCTGGTGGCCTATCGTTCCTTTACATGGTGGCTTCACGGGAGGCTTGGACACCGCGTTCGAAGAGTGATACCCGCCTGTGCCGTTCGTGCCATAAGAGAAACGTTCCCAAGTGACAGCGGTCAGTACAGGGGATTTTCTCTCGCTGTGCTGAAACCTGACCTGTACAATGTTTAATGTCTTGTATTTTTGTGTCATCAAAATAAGATACAAAATAAAACACCACATATATTTTAACAACGGCTGTTTTGATTTTTTAAATGAATCAAGTGTTTCTCCATTCAAGGATGGACGTCAGACATCTGTGCTCAGAATGGGTGAAGTTCAGGTCGCTGTGAAGCGGGGTGGTCACTATCTAAGCTAACATAATATATTATCAATGATGCATGCACTAAATAACACTTGTTCAAAGTCTTTCAGTCGGTTATGTCTCTATAAAAGTCACACATATATCTATGCTACCAATTAACATTGGATTATACAGGCCTTAGGTCAAGGGTCTTGACCACTATAATACACTGTTTGAAGTGTGGGTCTGTGCTCACAAGAATCTCCGCTATGTGGCATTTGTTATTGATAGACAATGATATACTGCAGTAGGGGTCTAATGTTAGTTGGGGATCTGCTAGGTGGGCATCATGGCGTGGTCAGTGGTCTGGCACATGAAGAGAATACCTTGCAGGGACACAGGGTCACAATGGCAGTAAGTTTCCACTGGCGAGGGTGCGTGGGCAAGGACACGTTTGTGGAGATGAACGAGCTATGTGCTTGGTTCAGGCCAGTTCACATGCAGGACCGTGATCTCAGAGGAAGAGTGATGTGTTAGATTTATTAGCTGTTGCAAATACCTCTGGAGTTTTCAAGTCAGAGTGGGAACGAGGGTGTGGGCCATGTGCTTTGCACGCTATTCTATCGCAGTGAGGCCTGGTCACCAAGATGGAGTGGAAAGGGGGTACAAAAATGGATGCCCGTGTCCTGCTCAGTGTTCCCATCTACGCGAATGTCATCCAAAGTTAACATCACATAAGGGCAAGGGGCGAACCCACTACTGGAGGCACTTGGTACGAGTTTCTACTGAGAAGTAAAGGATGAGAGGGGCCTGATGGCCCCTCGCTCCCACACACTTGCCTGCACGCCCCAGGCCCATCCATCCCACCCCCTCTATCAAAGGCGGTTCGCACCCGGGGATGAGCGCTGGTAAGGGTGGGCTGTCACGGGCGCAAACGGCCAAGGTGCCAAACAGCATGTACACCTCAAAAAGTATCCCACGCTCAGGGGCCATCGCTCACATGGCCTCCTCAGACCCCGTGTCTCCAGGCAGGCCTCCCCGAGGCAGGTCGCCCCCTGCAATTGTCAGAAGTGTGTCTCCATTCAGCAGTCTTCCTGTGCCTTATCTGCACGCCCCACGCCCATCCATTCCACCCCCTCCATCAAAGGCGGTTCGCACCAGGGGATCAGCGCTGGCATGGGGGGCTGTCACGGGCGCAAACAGCCAAGGTGCAAAACAGCATGTACACTTCAAAAGGTATCCCACACCCAGGGGCCATCGCTCACATGGCCTCCTCAGACCCCGTGTCTCCAGGCAGGCCTCCCCCGAGGCAGGCCGCCCCCCTGCAATAAACATAACACCACGACATACACACGTCATTCATTCACAAACACACCCCTGTTTCTAATACTTTATAAACCACTTGATATGTCTCATGAGAACATCTTTGTGCTTTGCAAGTCAACTTCTGAACCTTCTACCTGAGAAGCACTGAGATCTATGCTAATCTGCTCGTCGCCGTGCTATCTGTGACCGCTTCGAGCAAACTCGTCAGTGTGCTACCTGTGGCCATCTACCTGTTCTCCTGCAACATACTGCTCGGCCTGCTGAATCCAACTGTTTGTTGGTCAAGGTAAGGCCATGTATCCTAGTCATATTTCGGTAATTTTTACATTTCAATCTATTTGCTATTACAGTACCCAATAGAGCTGTGGTCATTGGTCGCATTGCTATTGACTTGAGTTTCAATTGTTATGCTATCAATAGATCTATTTATTTTCATCTGTGTCAATTGTCATCGAATGGCATCCTTCGGGGGTCCAGTCTATAATGTAAGCATGTTTCCTTTTCGTGCAAGACAGAACATTCAAGGGACGAGTCACATGTTCAGAGTTTAGTCACATAATTTAAAACATTTCTGTAACTTATGCAAATACTAAGCCGCACATGATGAACTGGTATAGTTCCGGCGACCAGAACAAACCTTGCATTGAGCATGGTATGGTTCATTTACTTTTTTATGAGATTTTTATTCATCAAGGTTTTATAATAATCTTGATATTTCATTTTCAGAATTTTCAACAATGCCTGCCTGTTCGATTAGCGGTTGCCCTTTGAAGACCCATGCTAAATCTGAAGGCACTACAATGCATGTATTCCCGAAAACTGTTGGTCGAATAAGAGAATGGGTCAGACATTGCGGATATCCACTGGATGAGCTGGAAAGTAGAGTCCAACAAGTCTTTGAGAACAAGAGGGGTGATCGATACCGCATCTGCGCACTTTCCATCGAACATGTACACCACATCTTGGGTAACAAAGAAGAATAAACGGCGATCGACACGAAAATTTCTCGCAAACGCTATTCCCACTCTATTCATCCACAATCCGTCACTGGTGAGTCAATTGTCCGTTTTTAGCTTTAGGTCTTGCGGTAGTGTGTAGGTAGCCGAATGGATTCATTGATATTTTAGGTGTTGTTTCCAATTTGTAATACTTTCGACATTGATATGAGTGTATAGCTTTTTGAATAATGACATTTATCAATATATTATTTTTAGATTTCATAACCCACAAACGAAATCTATGTATGGGCACAGGCAACTGTGCTATATTGCGCATTACTCAAGTATTCTGTCTCCTTACATGGCAGTTTTAAATATTGTTATTTCATTATCAAACAATAATTTACCTTTACAACTTCTTGACTATCCCTTGAATCTGAAGCAAGAACATTCTACTTCCGTCACGTGCTCGCAGTTATCAACCACTTCTAGCGCGTATCAGGTAATCATACTTGGCTATTCCCCTACAGACTTGTTTTATGCATGTTAAGTAATAGTTTTTATGTATCGTGTGATTATTTTACCAATTGTTCGGTTAGTGCTTTCCAATTGATATACACCTTAGTTGTCGTCCCCTGGTGTTTGTTTTCAGTTATAATTAGTGTTATCCATACTAATGCAAGTACTGTCTTTCAGGGAGATGCTGAAGCGTCCACCACATTGACAACAGCCCTAGATGATCTTCAGCAGCACGAGGTATGGATACTGACAGCTCCATCGACCGTGATCATCAGGACTGGAACACTTGTCGTTTGATTGTTCTACACCATGTTTCATTCGTGGTTAGCCGTTGATATGTACCTGTGCGGTCGACCCCAAGCGTGTGTTGTGTTTTCAATATTGTAATCCTTACTAATGCAAATACTATTTTTCAGGCAGTTGTTGAATCGTCAACCCACGCACTTGATGCGGAGCCTGACATTCAAGTAATTCCGGTGGAAGCGGGACCATGCAGATACGAATCGGCGCAACAGCTTTCGGAAGTGCGCACCACATTGACAACAGCCCTAGATATTCTTCAGCAGCACTAGGTATGGATACTGACAGCTCCATCGAGCGTGATCATATAACGTGATTCCATTTGCTATACTTTCTTCCCTATTAACGCAAGTACTGTGTTTCAGGGAGACGATGGAGCTTCCATTACAATCACAAGATCCCATTTAGATGATGCAGATGTAAAGAAATCGGAGAGATAAGTCGATTAAATCTGATCATATTTAAATATTCCTTGATTCTTTTAGATAATGCAACATTTGTGGTTATCTCTTTAGATGTACCTGTGCCGTCGACCCCAAGTGTGTGTTATGGTTACAATATTGAAAACCATACTAACGCAAGTACTGTGTTTCAGGGAGTTGCTGATACCTCCTCTTCAATACAATCATTCGTGGCAGTCCATGCAGAGCCAGAGGTATGTATACTGACAGCTCCATCGAACTAGGTCATCAGAGCTCGAATACTTGTCATTTGATTGTTCCACACAATGTTTAAATCGTGTTTGGCTATTGAGATGTACATGTGTGTTCGTCCTCACGTGTGTTTTATGCTAACAATATTTTGATACACAGCAATGAAAATACTGTGTTTCAGGGAGTCGATGGAGCCTCATTCCGTGCTGTCTATGCGGATACAGAAAATATAGTCGTTACAGCGCAAGAGGAAGGGGAGACATGCGGATACGTATCGGAGCAACAGCGTGCAGATGTTGAAGGTCGAGTCAAAAAAGTTGAAAAGAAAAGAAACAAAAATAAGGTTAGTTACAAACAGTTCATAACTTTAGAATTTTTTTGTGCTGGGGACTATTTTATGTTTTTTTCAAGTCAATTGTACTATACTTTATCTTGTGTTTAAACTGAACATCCCTTTTACAATCTGTCCTCTAGTTACCCGTGGGTCTACGAACTATACATACACAAACAGTGAAGCGAATGAGAGATGTTGCTTGCCAGAGCATTTACACTATGGAGGCTATGGAGGAACTATTAATTCAGACGTGGCGTGTTGAGACTCGGTATGCTCATGTCCAATGTACAGAAATCGAAATGAATGTGTCCGGAGAATCGGGCAAAGTTGTATTGGACCATTGCTACATTACGACCGCACCACCGCAACAACATGATACTGGATGTATTGAAGATAGCTCTGAAGTAGTCGCAGATCAATTCACACAATCTACACCCGCCAAAAAATTGCCACCAAAAAAGCTGTCGACATTGTTGTGTTCTCCCATCAATGTTGAAGTAGCAAATGTTGAAATGACAGAGAATGAACCAGCAGCAGCATTCACCGACGCATCAGAACTTTTTAGCAGCGATATTTCTTTCAAATGTGGTGATTTGTCCTCAACATCACAGGCCGAAAGAACTTTGACGCAGGATGACAGTCTAATGAAAGAGGACAAATACGTAGTATTCGACAGTTGTTTGAGGGATACTATAAGTATGCTGAAATGTGGGCATTCTAGGGAAAGTAAGTGGGAAGCCATTGATTCATGTGACTCGTCAAAAACAAGGCAGTAACGTCACAATACATGCCGCCTGTAGATTACATCATACGTTCTCATGGTCTGCACAACCGATGCTGGGGAAACTGCCAGCAGGCAATGTACTGTGTGCAGCTGCATCACTTTTTAGTGGCTCCAGTTTTAGAAAGTTAAAGTCTTTCTTTCAGTTTGTGGGACTCCATTTCATTTAAAAAACGCAGTACTACAAATACCAACATGATTATCTGTTTCCGGCCATTAGTGATGCTTGGAAAATTGAACAATTCTCTCTAGCAAGTACATTCGAAGGCAAACGATTCAGGCTAGCTGGCGATGGACAGTGCGACAGCCCTGGATTTTCTGACAAGTACAGCACCTACCACTTTCAGGACATGGATAGTAAGAAAATTGTGAGTTTGGTGGTCGTGCAGGTAACACAATGTACATCCTCAGTGGCCATGAAGAAACTAGGATTTTTAAAATCAGTGGAATATCTGCAATCGAGGGGAATGCACATCGACCTCATAGCCACGGACAGGCACGTTTCAATTGCCAAGACAATGAGAGAGCAGTTCCCACATATTAAACATCAATTTGACGTATGGCATCTTGCTAAATCAAGCAATAAGAAAATCTCGGCTGCAGGGAAAAAAAGGTTTGGAAAGTATTTCAGAGTGGTCCCAGTCTATCAGGACCCATCTTTGGTGGAGCTCCAAAACTTGTGAAGAGTCAGTGGAAATACTACTTGAAAAATGGCAGTCACTGATGCACCACTGTACCAACGTGCACCGCTGGTCAGAAAACCTACATTCCCACCAATGTGAACATGGCCCTTTGTCCCCAGTGGAGGCACGGAAGAAGAAGTGGTTGAATCCATCTTCACTGACACACAAAGCCATTGAGAAGATTGTTTTCGATAAAACTCTATCAACAGATTTGAGGGGACTGACAGAATTCTGTCACACAGGAGGTTTGGAGGTGTTCCACAATATGTGCCTAAAGTACAGGCCAAATTGCTTGCATTCAGCATACAAGGCATGAGACATAGGACACTACTAGCGGTCTTGGCCCATAACGAGAATCTCGGCCGTGAACAATCTAGGACTACGGGTAATGTAAGGATGCCTCGCTACACTAAGGCCTTTTCAAAAAGAAGTAAGCAATGGGTGATCGAACCAGTCTATGAGGAAATGGAGTTCGACTTTGTCAAAAGCCTTATTGTTTCTGTATTAGAGAAGCACAGATATGGAATTTTGAACGTTTCTGTGCAGAGCACTGATCCATTGCCACACAACATTGTCACTGTGCCATGTCCACCCAAAGGAGAACTGATTGTGAAGTACAAATCCCGGTTTAAATAATTGTAATACGACTGTCTTTTTGTAAATAAATGTTATTGTACAGTGTGCATACAAAGTCCGCTAACCCTAACCCCTGCATTCACCATCCTGGGTGCCGAACAACCTGGGTGTCATCTTTGAATTCTCTCTCTATTCACCTCATATTGCTGACCTTGTCTATATGTGTATGTATATATTTTTGTTGATGTCACTAATTTTCGTAATCTCTTTTAAATGCTGGGCACTGTTAACCGAGGGGAGGCTTGCGTATTGCAAATAATAAAACAAACAATAAATCTCACTTTCAACTCAACTCCTCGGATACTTTATACTTTCCCTGACCTTCCCCAAAAAATTAAAAGTCTCAATAGTTATGGTTCTTTGGGGCTTCAAAGCTCGAAGACAACAAGGACAAAATTGGGGGCCTTAGAACACGCCAAGCGAGCCGTTGCAGATGGGAGAGAAGCCAGTTCGCATTTGCACATTGAGGCGCACTACATAGATGGATTCGAAACTTCAAGTTCTCACAGATGGCTTTACTACGGGATGTTGCAAAGAAAGAATGTATGCTCATTTCTAGTGAAGGTCAGCGGCTTTGATTTTCAGCTCGCGCCTTTAAGAGGTCCACAACTCGCACTGGCAGTATAAGGTTCTATTGTTTTTTGACCTTGAGAGACAGGGACCATGCCGAAAGAACATTTGAAGGGGGTTTGGGGGGTGCAATAACGTAAGAGACGATAAGGCAGAAAATTCTGAAACTAGACCGAGTTTCATGTTAGTTCAGTATATGAAAAATCATTCTCAAAAGCACAGTGGGATTTAGGGACTTCATTACGCAGAGACACAATGGAAATTGCAAATATAATCTAAGTAACTCTTTAGACGCTTTTATACCGGAATGAAGAATTAATGAATGGATGCATGAATAAATGAATGAATGAAGAGCTTTGAAAACGTTTGTGGGATCGTCCTTGTAGCGGGCACATGGGCATGCAGGTCCACATTCCACAAGCATGTAGACAAAAAGTCGTTTCTCATTGTGTACTAACCTCGATTTATTTCGTTAGTTTTCGCATTGATTTTAGAGCGGAACATACTCCATTGCACTATCCTTGAAAGCAAATATAGTTTCAGCTCGGCCGTAATAAATAAAATGAATAATATTAATAAAGATCGGCTGGCGAGAATAATTATAAATGTTATGTTTTCAAAACAGGCATATCCTTCCCTTTTGCCACTGCCACCAGTTTCAGACACCGGCAGATGTTTTTTTTTAATCGCCAGCTGCAGCTTAATGTAAACAACTGCACAATCCTGATGATCTTATGGGACGATCGCCAAGGGCCCATATGCGCTTACGCGGTACTAGCGGCTAGAAGCAACATATCAACCTTTACGCTGGCCTAGTGCCTACTTGATGGAACAGCCTTGCCGTTCAACGTGCGACAAAAGTGCTTCTTTGAACAAAAACCAACACCCTGTGTACCATAAAGGAACAGCGCGTGACTCAACTTTTACGGATTTGCGGATAGAGATAAAAGAAAATAAATGACTTTCGGAGTTCATATGGCAATTGCTGAATATTCTATAAACATTTAATGTCAAATAAATGTACTTTACCAAATTTACCGTGTTGCTGTTTGATTTTAAAGTACAGTTTCATATTCCGAATTGTGGCGCGCTGTGTTGTGAGCTGATCTGTGTTGGTTTCCGGGTTCTGTGTGAAGTCCCGTAGAAGACGACTGGGTGCGTTTGCCTACGCAGCACAGAAACGTCACGGAGAGAGGCTGGGAGTATGAATTTTTTTATAATGTCAGGCTCAGGGGCTAGGGATATGATTTAAGTGCTGCTAAAGCAGGTCAGCCAGGGCAATGGGGCAAGTGATAGGATTATCACAAAATGGCAGCTCCCTGGTGCCTGTTTTCATGTGTGTTTAATGGACTAAAACTCGGGTAAGGTCCATAGGAAATTTTTCTAAAATCGAGCGACTTAGGCTTAAAAACACATGGCCGACCCGTAGGGGCAATACAAAATTTTGACCGAACCATTCCTTTATGAAAACCCTATCAGATGCATTCCTGAAGGGATGACACTCTCTTGGGGGAGATCCCTGAAGGAATATGAAAAAAAGAAAAGTTGGTGACATCACAAGAAACGAGCGTGAAGCACTGAGAAGAATGGCTGAAGAGGAGAATGTATGGATATTATAGAAACTGATGACGAAGTAAAGGACCAAGCAAACTTTCATATGCGAGACAAAGATTGCATGTGCGAAGAGCACTGCAGAAAATGCAAATCATTCAATAACTGTACAGATGCAGTAACGCTAGACTAAGTGATCATATAAGCTAGCTATATGTAGTGAATAGACTGCAGGCAAAGCCTCCATTATATAGAAGCTGGACATCGATGTCACAATTTGAATAAGTTCGACCAGGAAGAGAAGGGCTGAGAGCTGTGTCGCAGAAGAGAATTAATTAGCTGGAAGCATGGCAGATTCGAGAAGGGCTGTCTGGCCTGGTGTCAAGGCTGGGGTTGCCAAAGAACTGGTTATCTATCCTTGAAGAACAGTGAATGTGAGGCACTGAATCATCCCTTGTTAAGGTGCAAAGAAAGAACACCATGAGTGCCATGTTTTCTTCATTTGAGACAATTAAATGCTGCAAAAGGGGCCAAACTGCGGTCTCATATCATGTGAGCCAAGGATATAAATAGAAATTGGGCATCCAGTTCCAGAACTATGATACCACGTTCCTGTACTCCCTGATATTCTTAGAGGCAAGGATACTTGCAAGGCCAAGTTTAAAGACAATCGTCGTGGCAGAAGGCATGGGTGATGAGAGATGATGGGCTAATTGGGTGGAGCGAGGCACAGTCCATCCCACCTCCTGACACACGGGGTATTAGCTTACGTGCTGCTAGTGAGCCAAATGTTCCAGAAGGGCATGAGCGTGCCAACCACTTGTAGAGGGCCATATAACGAAGGGCCTTTTTTTGAGAGCCAATATACCGTGTATAAAATAACTGATAAAGATTACTTGCACTGGGGCTGGGCATGAGTTGTGCACCTGACTGTAGAGACCCAATCCAAACTCGACCACTTATAGAAAGTATACTTAGATGTTCCCCTTGAACCAACCAAAAACCCCCCCGTAGGTTTTTCTTATTTGCCATGTATTATGACATCACGTATGACGAGTATTTACTATAAATGTATAATTTGTATTTAATAGGATTTCCTTGTTCTTTCCTTTGAACTGTGGAGAAAACCCTTGTTTGGATCTAGGGAAGGGAAGTTCGCCCATACCACAACAAGAGACGTTGGTCACACTTTGAACCAGGTCATGTGTTATATATATTTGTTGAATTTAGTTGTCATACAATACCTTTTTGCTTTGATTGTTGTATAAGCGTGAGGGTTAGATATCCCTTAGTTAGAGTGTTCCCTTTAGTTTATTTTAGGCAGGGATATCCTTGTATGGGTAGGGATAGTGAGGCGTTTACTCTACCTGTTTATTTATAAACTGGCAGAAGTTGAAAACTCTTTGCAAAGTTGTCCACCTCACATTTCGGACCCCTCACAGTGATAGGAGAATATGGGTCCCTATCACGGTTCAAAATGAACAAACCGAAATCTATATTGAGCAAGTTTGATGGGGACGAGGAGAGGGATATAGCTGCCATTCAAACTTTGGAAATGGAGATCCAACGGGAGGGTATCAGGTATTTGGGGGTGACCGTAACAAGGTTATTGGAGGATCTGTGCAACGTTAACTTTCCTCAGTTGTTTGAGAAACTGTATGGTGTGGTGAATCTGATAATGTTATCACTCTTTCCCCGCAGGTAACTTCTCCTCATGGGGCCAGAGGACGGCAGCCACTACCTGATCCTGACATTGGGGGTGGGTACATGATGGAGGACCACAGGTAGAGGCAACCCTTAAGGGGTTGACATGGCATCATCAGAGGAAGGCACATATCCCCCCATTCCCTTTTAGGGATGTTCCCTCCCTTCCTCATGCATTGATGGCATATTGCAACAAACTTCCTCCACCACTTGCTAAGCCTATAGCCAGTATTCCTCAATACTGTATGAAAAACAGCATGGTAGGAACTGAGACGAGGAACAAGCACGGACTAGTATTGATTGCTCCCAAAAAGAACTAACATCAGCCTCCTCAATACCACAGGGAAAAGCATGACAAATTGGGATGAGGAAGAGGCAAGGAGTAGTAATGATTACACCTAAAGAGAACCAACTCCAGCTTCCTCAATATCACATGGAAAACAACATGAAAGAAACGGACACGAGGAAGAGGCGAGGCGTAGTCATGATTACTCCTAAAGAAAACCAATACCAGCGGTCTAATTGTTGGGACAATCCAATTGGTCCGGCCCGGTTCAAAACCATGCTGGGAAGGGAAACATGGAGTTCTCCAATGCAAGGCAGAGCGAGGTACCGGCGGCATCGCAGGAGTCTGAACGGCAGAACGGAGCACGAAGGGAATCTGTTGTGCAACATGCTCAGAGCAGCTCCTCTGAGGCCGTGGCATGATGCAAGAAAGTAAGTTGTGCTTTCCAAGTGCTGAGGAAGCTGGAACGCCAACCGAAGACTGAACGTCTGTCCGAGGTGCTTGCAGTGGTCGCGAGGGACGAGAGAGCCAGAGAAACACCCGACGTGGAATCGGGGAAAGCTGCAGAAGTGCAGGCAGCGAACCGGTGAGCCCAGCGAAAGAGTTGGGGCACAGAAGCACTGGCGGGCAAGAGAATGAAGGCCCTACACATTGGAATTAGAATTGGGGTCTGGGACCCACAATAGGAACTTGTGGAAAACCAAAAGAGAAAAAGAAAAGGGACATGATGTGTCAAGATCTGGCAGAGGAGTATACCAGATTTTTTTGGAAAGCTAGCTGAATTAACTTTCTACGAAAATACCGAAGACACGCTGTGTAAAGAAATTGCCTGAAAGTCCTGGCAGGCGAGTATACCAGGCGAGTCAAGTGTGTGAACCAAAGTCAAGTGTATTGAGTAAGTTGTATGAAAGTCCTGGCAAGCGAGTATACGAGGAAAGGTCAAGTGTATACAAGGAATTGTAAAAGCCCAAGGATTCTGAATTACATTTGAATGAGGAAGAAACCTGGCTGGCAGGGGGGTATACCAGGTGTCCTGTGAGTCTGAGACCCACACTCAAATTGCAATACAGTTAAAAGAGAATCCCACAGAAGGCCCGTGTCCTTAGGATTTTGAGTTACCTTGAATGTAGAGAGAGACCTGGGGAAGGGAGCCATTTCCCAGGAGTGGATTACAACAGCAAGAGGAAGGAGTTAACCTCTTGAACTACAAGGAACTTGGATTATTCTTTTGTTTTTAACTTTGCATTTTCTGGAGAGAAACCTGGGGAAGAGAGTCGTTCCCTGGAACTGTGAACATTGACCATTTGGAACATGTGTGTTGGAGTTTTAACTTTTGTGTTGAATTTGAACATTTGGGCACTTCAAGAAGCGGAGACGAGTGTAAGGGCAAGGATAGGATTTTTGACACAGGACGTACATTTATCTTGGACATCGCGACACTCCACAGCCCCTTGGTTTTGGTTGAGGTAGGGAAATACCTCCTAGAGTAGGGACAGCAAGGCATTTTCCAACCCCTTTTAATAAAAAAATCTATAACCAAAACCATGAGTCCTCTCTTCTGCGTCTCATTCCTGCCTCTTCACAATGGGGAAATGATTTTGTGGATTAAGTACACTATAACCTGGATGGGGTGGCTCAATGCACTGAAAATTAACTTCTTGCCCAGGGTCCTTTATTTGTTTAAAACGTTGTGAAAAAGATGTCCAAATTATTGTTGCGGGAGCTAAAAGGTCATATGCTCTGCTTCCTCTTGGAGCGAGGGGGGGGACCGAGAATTGCATTAGGCCCCTTGATGCTCCCGAAGGATCACGGGGGTGTAGGACTACCAGATTTGAGGTTGTATTATAGGGCGACGCAATTGAGGGTACTGGAGCTGCAAGGGCAGATCAGGATATGCACTGGGTGCACTTGAACATTTCCTGTTGAGGCCGGTAACGGTTGGGAGTGGCTGTGGAATCCCAAGAGGAAGATTCCAATGAAGATTAGGGAGCATTTCATATTGTGGTTGATCTGGGACAACTGGAGTAAAAAGCAAGGAATGGATGGGGTCACTACATGGCACTCACCATTGAATCATCTATGGGCGCCCCCGGTTCGGGATGATATTTCAAACCCGGCTAGATACCAGGAGTGGTTTGCTGTCATGTTAGAAGTGCGGGTCAGTTGTTAATGTTAAATGTATTTATACCAGCGCACCGTCACTAACGGAATTGATCCCCAGACGCTCTGGCGGATCGGCAAACAAGAAGGAGGGGTGGCAGTGGTGGGAGGATCGGGAGGTACATTTTGGTCCAGGAATAGGAAGCCTCCTTGAATATAGGGAAGCTGTCAGTGTTCTCCCAATTACAGTTGAAGGGGGAGGTGACAGCAGAAACATGGAGATCGGAAATACAGAGGGATTTTACACCGACTGAGAAAGTACTGGACACACAAGTGGACACTAAGGGGTTGAGATCTAGACTATATACCTCATTGGTGTTGGCAAGGGGGAATGATACGACAGCCTTGGGGTCAAATGGGGGAAAGATCTGGGATGGGAGGTGGATGAATTGTTATGGCAGAGAACGTGTAGAGGGGCATATAAGACCTCAATTGCTTGTCAATATAAATTGCATTGTGGAAAATTGTTGCATAGGTGGCAATTTGATCCAATCAGGCTGTCTAAGATGTTCCCTTTAATGAGTCTGAATAGTTTCAGTAAATGTGGAGAACTTGCAAAAGTTTGGCATATGTGGTGGTCCTGTGGAAAGGTTCAGCGTTATTGGAGGGAGGTCCTGGGTTGGATAAAGGAGGCAGATGGCATTGAGAGAAAATTGGACCCCATCTTGGCTCTTTTTCAATTGTAGTTGGATGAGATGGGGTGGAAGCCTATGTCACACATGGCCCATTTTATGTTGGTGGCTGCAAGGGCCTGCTTTGCAATATATTGAAGGAGAGTGTTTTTACCATTGGGAAGGGAGTGGGCCTCTAAAGCCAGGGAGATATATGTAACGGAGAATATTACCTTGTCTCTTCATGGCAGAGGCTCCAATTTGGATGAGATAGGATTCCAAGATGTTCAGGGACCGGTGGCATCGAGGTAGGGACTTGGTACTGGTTGGGGAGATGTCTGTATAACCCCTACACCCGCTCCTGGTACCTTGTGTGTAGAGTGTATTGTTGCAATGGGGGAGAGTGGGAGAATGTTCCCCTGAGCTGTATACAGGGGTTTGGTAGGGGGGATTTTGTTATACAACATATACATTAGGTTCTATGTCATATTGTCGAATATTAAAGAATGCACACAAAAAGCCTGTATTTCTTTTGGTCAATTTGGTGTGCCCTTTAACCCCTTAAGTGCCAAGGATGGGAATGCTCATCCTTTTTGCATAGACTTGCATAATAGCCTGGCACTTAAGGGGTTAATATTCACCAAATATCAAATTTCAACCTCCCACCCCGCCCCCTCACCTCTGAAATCGGGAGTGTGGCTCCCGGACCTCCAATTACTCCTGCACCCCCCACCCCCATAACGTGCCTAAGCCCCACTCTAACACAAATACACACACCTCTTCTCCACAACGGCCTCCCACACACTCCTAACATTACCCCACAACATACAAGCAGACACATAGACACACAATTACCTCAGTTCTGACTACCGTCTTCTTGTGCTCGTCTCGGCCGTGCCCGGCACCCCTGCGCGCACTTGTGTGCAACGGCGGCGTGACAGAAAAGGCTTTCTAAATATTTTTTTTTGTTTGTTTTTTAGGGAAAGCCATTTTCACTTAGTACCATAAATTATAGGGGAAGTATCTGCAGGAGGGGTTAAAAGGAAAAGTTGGCATGGTATTGATGTAAAAGGTTACTGTTGATCTTTTCGCCTTTTTGTGTTAAAAATGTAATAAGAATAAATTAAAAATAGGGACAGAACTCAACCAGGGGAACAGAATGAGTCCTATGTGCACAATGTGGGGAAATAACCTGAAGGTGGTGTACAAAGGAGGAGCCTCTGTCTCTCCCCCTCATTGGACCTTGGCCAGAACCCAAGGGGCAAAATGTGGTAGGCATTAAGGTAAAGGGCAGACCCGGCATTAGATGCAGACCATTTGCATGAAGCAAGAAAGAGGGCAAACACCAAATACAGGAATTGGCTAAAGATATAAACCTTTTCTAATAAAAATGCAAAATGGCAAGTTATGTTTAAAATCTGGGCCGAAAACGACTCAAAGAAAGGATGGCATATAATTTAAAAAACACCTTGACCCGAATGATAAAAATCAGATAAACGTTATTGCTGATTCGTTATGATGCGAATTCCTCACCATGTCTTATCATAATACCAGATTTGACAGCACTGGGTAGAAGTTCCTATGTGACAGTTTTGACATGACCTGTTATACCATAGATCACATGTATGTACTTCGAATGAAGATAGAACATGCAAGAGGTGCTGGACGTGATGGTTGGCCATAACAGCTATTAAGCAAAATATTTGTCTGTGGGCTAGAATCGGTCATAACTATTTCATATAAATCGCCAAATACAATCGGGTCGCGCCCTTGTGGATACAATCCCTACTTATACATCTAAAACAGCAAATCCTGCCAGCTTTAGAATACTTGCTAGGCTAGAAGCCCCTAGCAGAACTTTTGCCACTATTTCGCACTGAACTGTAGAATTGAGCTGAGAACAAGCATCTTTTAAACCCATTGCAAACCAGGTTTTGTAAGGGCTTCAAACTTAAATCTATGTATTCTAAAAATACTTACTGGCAGAGCCAAAAGTTTCATAGGTCCTCCTTTGTTTGTGGCATATATCGATTATAGGGTCACATTCGACTCTATTAACAGGAATTTGCTCTGATCGAAATTACTCAGATAGGGTATCACAGCTGGCTTATTGAATATGATTCGCCAACTTTATACCGATACTTCGGACAGAATCAGACTCAACAGAATGGGACTTTTTACCCTGGTAATTAACAACATTGGATTAAAACAAGGGTGCACACTTGCCTCCTTGCTTTTCAATATATATATATATATATATATATATATATATATATATATTTTTTTTTTTTTTGACATGCTTGAGGTCCTAGATAAAGTCAGAAGGTTTTCGCCAAAGATAGGTAACGAACAAGCATATCCCTTGGATGGTATATTCTGATGACATTAATATTCTTGATTATGCACCCATAGGTCTGAAAAGATCCTTGAAAGTCAAATCACCTTATTATAAACACCTCTAAAACCAAGGACATTCATTTTGGCACCATATGAACATCACCATGCGTGGAATGCAACGTTGGTGGTAATTCCATCAATATGGCTGACTCCTGTGTCTATCTTGGCTTATTACCTGTTCTAAAAGGGAGTTGAAATTACACGAATTCCGTAAGGTTAAAGCAAGTAGTCAAATTACCCTGATTAAAATGTTTGAGACGAAACCATGATGCATACAGATTTAAGGGGCATATGAAAAACGATTCTGTCCATTATTTATGCCTATGAAAATAAATTGAGCTATTATATCGAGATTTATGCAAAAGACCAGCCTAAAAGCGGGACTGGTATTCAAACCGGGGTCACTCTGCACAGTCCTGCTTCCAAAACAAACGCGCTGCCCCATAGCTACCCTCCATGTCGTGAAGTGGGCTTATCAAATGAAGTGAACTGGCACGATAAGTTAGAAGCCAAAATTTGGGAGCAGCGTTGGGGTTGCCTAACTGCTGAAGGAAAGCAGAGAATCGCCAACTTTTGCTGTACAGATGCTGGTTCTGTGAGGGTCTCTTCCTTCAGGAACTCTGTTTGCAGAGGTCGAGCAGCGGGAAGTGTGAAGTGTGAACGCTTTCCCCAAGGCAAGACAGGCTTGGGTGGCAGGCGAGCACCCGAAATCCTGTGGAAACACTCCAATTCTGTGAAGCGCGGAACAAAGCAGTTTTCAGGCCGCCGGCAGCAGAAGCAGCATAGAACACGACGGCTGCAGAGCGAAAGGATGCACAAGCCAAACCAGGTGAGTTCACATGAGTACAGTGACCCCAGAGGGCTTTGTGACCGCCCGCTAGCCAAATTCGTGCATTTTGAATACCGAACTAACGACAAAGAAAGAAAGTGGCAAAATAAATACTCTGTGTATCGAAATGGTGTAAAGCTGAGAGATATTTATTCTCAATGTCACGCTGATGCAAAGGGGAGAAAGTAAAGTAGCAGATCCATTGTAAACTTAAAGGTCGGAATAACTGTCAACAACACTCAAGGGCACTATTTTAAAAAACCAAAGTGAACAACTATTACCAAAGCCAAAAGAGGGTGACAACTAATCTAGATGGAAAGAACCAATATTGCCAAAGTCAAAAGGGGTAGTTAAAAAACCAGTTGTGTATGGATCTGAACTGAAGGCTGCCCTTATGGACAGAAGGTATTCAGGAGGAGAGAAGCATAACATGGAACTCATGTGGCAATCAACTGTGTGGAACAAACAGCACCAATGTGTCTCATGTTTTCCCATAATAAGTATTCAACACTGACGTTGTGGAAAATTAGAGACTTTATACCTTGTACAAGGGAGAACTGTGCCACAAAGGTACTTGTAGTAGTGGCAGTAGTAATTTCATATTGTCCTGGCAGGAGAGTACACCAGGGCAATGGGCATTTGTAGTATGGGCCTGACAGGTGAGTGGACCAGGCTCAACTCTTTGAAGTACTGTGGTATTATTAAAAGTGTGGCAGAAGAAGTGGCAAGACAATCCAAAGTCATAATTAATTGCGGAAATACCTTTCCACAGGCTCCTGTGCCTCTCCCACTCTGTACAACATATATGCAAAAACACTTTTTGACCAACTAGATTCCCTGGGTATATCCTACACAAATTATGCTGATGATACTCGGATCCTCATCCCTCTCTCTGGCAACTATGAGCAGGATCCCAGCCACATCATCAAAATCGACACCATTCAAACCTGGACGGGCAGTCACAAACTTTGTCTCAATGATGAGAAGACAGATCTTGATCATAGATCTGCCAGCCCGCCTCACCAAACTCAACTGTGCCTACAAAGCCTTCACAATCGAATGCCTGCACCATCCCAATCTCATAGGCAGGCCAAACACTTGGCATCTACCTCAACTCAAACCTATGCAGGACCCTCCAGGTCAATGCAATTGCCTCCTCAGCTGCCTACACCATAAAATTCTTTAATGCAACCAAACTCCCGCCTCCTCACAAGACTACGTAACCATTGCCAGAGCGGTAGTAGGCTCACGCCTTGACTATTGCAACTGCCTCCTTGTAGGTCCTTCACAATGCAACCTTACCAAGCTACAGACCATACAGAATAATGTCATCCGAGCTGCCTTGGGTCTCTCCAGATGTGATCACGTAGCTACCAACAGGAAAAGCAGCTCCCTGGATACCTGTAAGAGAGTAGATCAACTTTAAAGTACTCTCCATCACTCATCGTTGTCTTTCCAACTCGGCACCACCCTACCTTTTGCAGAGAATCTCTAATACACGTTCATCTCGACCCACAAGACTCGCTTACAGCCACAGGCTCTTCAACCCCACGCTTCAAGCGCACACAAGCTGGGGGTTCTAGTTTCCCAGTCATAACAGCTTCACTGTGGAACAACCTACTTCCCTACTAAGTGCTGAAACTTCATACTGGCCCTTCAGAAGACAACTAAAAACTATCCTTTTCCATTGACTCTGCAATGACCTTACCATTAAAAGTTGAACTTTATTCCTGCCATTGCCAACAATGTCCTGCCTGATTTATACCTGATTATTCCCGCCAACAATGTCATGCCTGAGTTTGCTATGTTTAAGCTGCTATGCATTACCTTGTTGAGTGTATTGTATCTACAAGTGTGAGGGACAGAATCCTTTTGTTAGAGTTTTTTCTTTATCTTTCTTTATAGGTAGGGAAGTCCTCGTTAGGTTAGGGAAATTGAAGCATTTTTCAAACCCTTTTGAGTTTAATAAAATGTAATCTTTTGAAAAACCTTCACACAGCGTTCAAAAGAGAAGCATTTTGGTTATGTTGTCTATCAGCTAGATAACTTTCTTTTACTAAAGCACTAATTAGACTGAGGATGTATATTGAGGAAAGAATGAATTGGCAACTGTTTGTATTGTCTTTTTGTTTTAATGTATATAAGTGTGTAAAATTAATTAAAACTGTACCACACTTCTAAAAATAATAAAACATATTTCCCACCAAACTGAGACAAAGATTTTAGTGTCTTTGGAAAATTATCTGATTGACTTAGTAGATGGACTTGTGCCAGGCAAAATGCTTCATGGGTCCATGAAACAGGTCACTAGAGGCTGGCTCTCAAACAAATGTAATCTACTATGCTGAAAGCCAAAGAACCTAGAGAGAGAAAGGAGATGTTCCAGTAGCCCAGAACTATAACAATAAATAAAACAACAGCATTGTGAGGATAAGAGAGATCTTTAAAGCAAATAAAAAAAACTTTGTATATGAAATTGAAAATTCTTCAAACCTGATAAAAGGACTCTTTCCTTTCTGAATTAACTCAATCCACTGGAGACAGTTTATACTCCCATCCCTTCACAACACATTCCATATTCTTTGCGCAGAAAATCGAACATGTAAGGTCTGAACTGGCACAAAGCAATTTTAGCTCACAGCAGATCAGGAGCACCGAGTCTCTGGCTACCCCTAAGCAAATCCTTCACACTTTATGAAGGTTCAAGGAGTAATATATACTTGACCTTTTATTCCATTGTAAATGGTCTTGGTCCCCAATGGACATGTTAATATCCAAGGTGGCCTAGGACATTAATTATTCAACTCATGTTTGAATCTTGATATCTTCCCTTCAAACTGAAAACAAGCAGTAGTGGGTCCACTGCTCAAAAAGGCCTTTTTTAGATCCCACTGAACCAAACAACTTTCACTTTATTTCCCAATTACCTTAAAGGGAAAAAAAGCTTGAACGTGCAGCAGTAAACCAACTTCACCAGAATATTGAGGACACAGACCTCCTTGATCCAACCCAGTTCAGATTTAGATTGGCAAAGAGTACAGAACTAGTGACAACAGCTATCCTTGATGAGCTAAGAGAGGTGGTGGAGGGAGGGGAACAGGAGTGCTGCTGTTGTTGGATCTGTTGGCAGTGTTCGACACAGTAGACCACCAACTACCTATCACCAGATTCGAGAGCCTTGGAGTTTGAGAACATATTTTAAAGTGGATATATTCTTTTTTAACAACTGGTCAGAATCCGTGCATTTGGTCAACTGCTCATCAAAACCTAAACCAGTGAACTGTGATATACCACAGGGCTCACCTCTGCTGTTATTTAATCTGTATATCTGTCCACTGATTGAACAAATCTGATGGTCTTGCTTTTTGTTTTTTAACGATGCCGATTATAACCAGATTTTGATTAGAGTATCTGGAAAAACAGACCCTCTATCGCAAAAGGTGAAAGAATGCCTTCTTTCTATCAAGTATTGGATGCATCAGAGATCAGAATTATTTGAAAATTAACCCTGACAAGACAGATTCTTGTTGCCAATGCAGCTTCAGGCCGATGGAACCTCAACCTCTGGCCTGATCAGTTTTGCCCCTGCCCTAAATCAAAAGAAGCAGTTACAAATCAGGGAGTTATTTGGAATCTAAACTTGCCTTTAAAAATCAGGTGGTATTAGTATCTAAATCATGTTTTTATCAGTTGAGAATGAAGTGTGATGAGTCTGATGATGTCATCACTCCTTTCCTGGAGGTAGCCTCTCCTTATGTGGCCAGGGGACAGCAGCTGCTACCTGATCCTGACTCTAGGCGTGGCTAAGCGAGGGAGAATTGCATGAGGGGAGGCAACCCTCATGGGCGGAGACTGGCATCATCAGATGAGACATAGTATCACTCTCCCCCTTTTAGGGATGTCCCATCCATTTCTAATGCCTTAATGGCATATTCTGGTGACCCTCTTCAGTCTCCTACAAGACTTGCTGATGGAATCTGTGATGAACCAGATATGAGATGCGGACATTGAGGATTCATAGTGACTGCTACAAGCTTTTATTGAAATATAAAAAGGGTTGGAAAAACCCCACTATCCCTAATCTAGGAGGTATTTCCCTACCTCAACCAAAACTAAGGATCTGCCCTGCTTCAAGATGTCCAAATCACAATGTCCTGTGTCCAAACATCCTATCCTAGCCCTCACTCTCTAGAAAGTAACTACAATGTATTGTCATTGGCCTTGAAAGTGTAGAAATGTTCAAGTTCAAAAGAAAACAGGATAACTCCAACAAAAAAAGGTTCCAAATAGGTACTGTTCAAAAATTTAAGGATATGTGTTTTCCTTGTGATTCCCTTTTCACAGTCTTGCAACTTGGGTGCAAGTACCAGACTCGCAGATCACCCGTTACGCTTTCCTGCCAGGCTTTTACCTTCAATATCATGAAAAGTATTAAAGATGAACAAGTTACTTACCCCTGATAACGATCTTTCGACTGGATGTTCCTCCCACGTATTCCTTATCTTATGATATTTAAAATATCCAGTTTAGCTGCTTCAGAGAAAACAACTGGCAGCAGTGGGTGCTGCACATCAATGCCTGTCGACTCGATGTCCCTTTGAGGCCTCTGTCTCGATGTCGACGTCATTTAAGGTATATATAGCGCATGCAGCGTCCGGTGGCTTCAGTTCTGTTTTTATGGATATAGGATCTATCCCATACCTGACAGTTACTCCTCCAGAGAGAGCGCAGATGGCAATATCAAAGAAAATTCTACTGCGGGGTAAGTTGGGTGGGTCGATGAGGATTACGTGGGACACTACTCTGCCCTGCAGCAATTACACACAAGGCTAGACTATGTTTTTGGTACACCTGACATAGCGGCAGAGACCATGCATGTTGAATATAGAGCAAGGGTCCACTCAGACCACTCGCCCTTGATCCTCGGATGGCAATATGGTCCCCCGAGAGCGAGGATACCGACATGGCGCCTTAGAGCGGAAGCGCTAAAGGATCCCCTTTTTAGGGAGGATATGAGGGAGGAGATTGTGAATTATTTTGAGACAAATACTGGCAGCGTGGACTCGGCGGGTACACTGTGGGAGGCCTTCAAGGTGGTGATGAGGGGAGTGGCTATATCAAATTCTAAAGGACTGCAGGGAGGGATCCTGGCAGACCTGCGGGCAACGGAGAGTGAACTGGAAAGGGCATAGAAGGGGGGGAATAATACTAAAGAAGATGCCGAAAGGGAACTCATGCTGCAGCAGAAATGCGCTGGCCACTGGGAGAGACTGTGTAACCTCAACTACAAAATATATATAGAGCTGCGGGAGGGGATAAACCTGGGAGGATCTTGGCATGGCTATTTAAGAGTGAAACCCCTAGGACCATGATCAGGACAATAATAAGAGAAGATGGGAGGGTGGTTGATACCCAAGAGGAAGTCAACCAGGAGTTTGTAGACTACTACGGGCAGTTATATGGAGACGATGGGGAAGATAATCGTGCAATGATTGTGGAAACACTTGAGGACATAGGATTGCCGCAGATTAGTGTAGAGGAGAGAGAGGAGCTAGATGAACCAATCACTCTGGAAGAGCTAGAGGAGGTGGTGAGACAGTTACCCCTAGTAAGACTCCGGGGGCTGACGACTCCCAAGTGAATTTTATAAAACATTCAAGGGAGAGGTGCTTCCCCCGCTGCTGGAGATGCTGAATGAGGCATATGAGCGAGGCAGGCTGCCTGAGTCACTCAGGGAGGCGGTCATAATACCGCTACCCAAACCAAATAAGCCAGGGCATAGCTGCGGTTCATATAGACCTCTATCGATGTTGAACCAAGACAGCAAAATACTGACTGCTGTCTTGGCAAATAGATTGAGGAGAGTCATAGGCAAACTAATACATCCTGACCAGACAGGCTATGTCCCCAAATGAAACATAACCAACAATCTTAGGAGGCTCCACAGAGTCATTAAATAAGGAAACTAAAATGTAGGTGAGCAAGCAATCTTGTCATTGGATGCAGTAAAGGCCTTTGATTCGGTGAAATGACCATGGCTGCTGGTGGTCCTCCTGGCTGGCTATGGGATGGGTCTGGGATATTTGCAGTGGGCCAAGATGGTATATAGCGAACCGCTGGCTAGAGTTAAAACTGGAGCAGTGATATCGGAGAGATGGCAACTTAGCAGGGGCACTAGACAAGGTTGCCCATGGTCCCCTATGCTGTATATATTGGCTCTGGAACCTGTGGCGATCTGCCTGAGGCAGCAATACGATACGATAGGCATTGCTGTCGGGGGTGAACGACATCTGATATCTTTATATGCAGATGATGTGCTGTTGTATCTACGACATCCAGAGGAAAACCTCCAATACATACTGGAAGTAATGGGAAGATATGCAGAGATGTCTGGGATAGCTGTGAACCCTCAGAAGTCTAGCATGTTTCCATTAGGTGGAAATAAAGGGAGCCCCTTGGAACAACTGCCGGTGCTACAGATACCATGGGCGGTAGACACGTTTCGCTATCTAGGGATAGACATATACCACACGGTGGCGGAGGAGCATAGGTTCAACACAGAGGTAGCTATTAGGAAAATCGAAAACTGCATGAGGTTCTGGGTAAAGCTGCCCTTAGCGATGATGGGGCAGGGGGAAATGCTGAAGATCGTGGTTTTGCCGAGGCTCCTGCATTACTTTGGGAACATCCCGCTTTGGATACCTAAGAAATTTTTCACTAGATTGGACAGTATGTGCAGGGATTTTCTGTGGCATGGCACACGGAACAGAGTAGCCCTCTGGAAACTTCAGAATTTCCATGAGAAGGGGGGCATTAAACTGCCCAATTATGAAGTCTACTATGTAGCGAGCCATCTGCAATATGTCGCTAAATGGCTCTCAGATGAAACGACTTCGGAATCCAGGCTGTTTGGACAAGATTGTGCCCCATTTTACTTGAAAGAAATAATGTGGCTGCCCAAGACAGAGATGGAAGGGCGTCCAAAGATGATGGTACTTGGGTGGAGGATGTGGCGTAGGGCGTACCAGATGATGGAGAGCCCATCCCCGTGTTCCCAGCAGGTGCCACTAGTTGCATTGGCTGGGGGAGATAAACAACTGAGGATGATAATTAGAAGCCACTGGGAACCGGTTGGGTTAGCAACAATGGGTGATATGTGGCAAGAAGGGACCATCATAGATTTTGAAATGCTGGGGGAGGAAACTGGGTTACGCATGGGCCAGTATATCACGTATCACAGAATGGTGCAGAGAATTAAGAAAACATGGCCTGAAATGGTACTGGCAGAAGGACCTGATGCTATCATAGACACGATATATGATGTGGCAGAGGGGGGACATGAGATATCCAGAATATACGAGATGTTGATGTCTAGAGTTGGTAAGGAGATCGTACAACTGAGACTGGACTGGGAGGCGGAAGTGGGAACCCCGATGGATGACGGGTTGTGGGAAAGAGTCCAAGGGTATCACAAGACGGTCTCGAAGAATGCGAGATTAAAACAGATACAATTGTTTATTACACATAGGGCGTATATGACATCCCAGAGGATATTGAGGTTTAAAAACGTGGGACGGCAAGCATACCCCAAATGTGATGAAGAGAATGCGGGCATGGTGCATATGTTTTGGTCATGCCCGGTCATTGAATGCTTCTGGAGCGAAGTGGCACAGAAGCTAGCGGGAAAGGGGGTTAGGATTGGGGTGGATACAGTGTGGGCCTGTTTGTTGGGGGGTGGGGGGTTCCCCAGACCAAGGGAACTTCAGCATGTGAGCAAACTAAAAGACCTGGCATATGCGCTCACAAAGAGGAGAATCGTTATGGGGTGGAAGACATGCCACAGGCCACGATTAGAGGTGTGGTGGAGGGATTTGCAGAAATGGGCTGAGGCAGAAACCATGGTATGGCTGGAAGCGAGTAGTGCCAGGGGGGAGGACGAAGCAGAGACCCTGATGGCCTGGGGATTATTAATAGCAGAGTTGTTTGGATCAATACAAGACCCAACGGAACCAGTAGAAGAGGAGACTCCACTATAGAATGTAGGAATAGAACGCAAGGAGTAATAGGCTCGGGATGGGAGGGAGGGATAAGGGGAGCAGTGTACATTACTAAACGAATATTGTGGAAATGTTGTAAATATGCTGCAAGTTTGGTTTGTATTGTTTGTTTGCATAAACTAATAAAAATTGTTTAAAAAAAAAAAAAGGATTACGTGGGAGGAACATCCAGTGGAAAGAACATTAACATGGGTAAGGGTAAGTAGCTTTTTCTTCGAATGGATTGTGTCATCCCATGCATTCTTATCTTATGATAGACTCCCAAAGCAGTTTCTAGTATTTCTGGAGGAGGGAGTCTGAATTTTTATGACAATTTAGTAGTTCTCATGGGTCTGTGTGCACAGAATGCAACACTGCTTTACCAAATAAGCCTTCCCGGCCTGAAGAAAAGTCCAAACTGTAAGGTTTGGTGAAAGTATGTATGGCCGACCATGTGGCCCTACATAGCCGCACACATTTCTTTTACTGGTACTCTCCTCTGTAATGCAGGGGAAGTCGTCATGCCTCTAGTTGAATGAGCCTGAAGGCCTTCTCAAGGATATTTTCCCGCCAGTCTGTAGCATTCAGATATTGCCAGTATTATCCATCTGGATAATGTCTGTTTAGTGATAGCCATACCCAACTTGTGGCCTGAATAGCCAACAAACAGTTGGTCATCTTGTCTTATTTTTGCCATTCTGGTGATATAGAAGCTTAGTGCACGTTTGGGATCAAGCATGTGTAGCCTCTCCTCTTGCTTCCCAGGGTGCGGAGGAGGGTAAAATGATGGTAATGTTATTTTCTGAATCAGATGGAATTCAGATACAATGTTGGGTAAAAAGGTGGGTTTCACTTTAAGGACAACCTTGTCCTTGTACAAAATAGTGTATGGAGGCTTGCAGGATAAAGCCTGAAGTTCACTCACGCTTTGGGCAGATGTAATGGTTACTAAGAAGATGGTTTTTGAGGTTAGCAGCCTCAAAGGACAGGAGTGTGTAGGTTGAAAACGAGCACACATAATGAAGTTCAACACCAAGTTGAGATCCCAAACCGGGGCTTGAAAAGGGATGGGAGGAAAAACATTTGTCAATCCTATTAGGAATTGCATTATTAGAAGAATTTTGAAGTAAGATACCTCCCCCAAAGTGTGCTTAAATATAGAAAGCGCCGCAAAGTAACCTTTTATAGTACCAATCTGGAGCCCCATATTAGCTAGGTGTAACAGAAAGGATAACACCATAGGTGTAAGTAAAAAAAGAGGTTTGGAAAAGTTAGTCAAAAGCGCCAACCTTATTCAAAAAATATGTTCAAAGGTGAGTCAGTTCAATTTGGTTTTTATTTTGAACAATAGATTAAAGAACATTCAAACAAAAATTGTTCCAATTTTGTGTTTACTTCACACCATTTCAATCCTTAATGCAACTTGATATTAGGCATTAGCTCCACACCTATAGTTCAGTAGCTTCTTCAAGAAGAATTCTTTTTGTTTAACTGATTATCTGTGCCTAACTATATCTCTCTCAACATGTGTTTCCCCATTGTTGCTAACAATGGTTCATCAGGAGAGGAAGTGTATTTGCTAAAGGAAAGAAAAAAACAAAATTTCATTTAGAATAATGCTAAATTACACATGTTAAATTTTGCTGTTAATTTTTCCATACCCAAAAAATGCATTTTTTTATATAATGACTCACCATTCTTGTGATTTTAGCATATATCCAGCTAACTTTAACAGGCTCAAAAATGGATGACCAAGTAAGCTTGATGGTCATTTATTTTTTCAGGGTTTGCCTCTTATCCCAATTTCTGGGAAAAGTTCAGTGTTATAACTGGAGGGAGGAAGGTGAAAAGAAACAACAAGAAAGTATTTCTTGTTAGTGCGCTTGGAGAAAGGGTCACAGTTTAAATACTAATTTTCTGACACTACTTTGTTCATTAAAAGTCTACATAAATAATACTCTTACCTTGTTTCTTGTTTTGCGATCCTTTGCCATGATAAGCATCCGAGTAAATGGATGACTCACCTTGGTTAATTCCTGCTATTTATGCCGTGATCATGCCGTGATGCCGTCATCACGCCACGTCCACGTGATTTAACGTGACGAGATGACATCATTTTACGTGCCGGCGGCCATTTTAGATTGGTAAAACTACCTCTTAACTCGAACCTTCCTAAATGTTGATCGTGTTTTAGGAATACTTATTTATTTTTGAATATTATTGTTTGTTGGTCATTCAACTAAGAATGATTCTGGTGTTATTCTGTTTTTAGTTCTGCATAGATAAGTTATATATGAGCTCATTTTGTTTTTTATTGGCTAATTATTAAAATTTTATGGTGTGCTCATCATGCAGACATGATTTGTGGGCTGACTTCGAATTCTCATTTGATCATTGGGTAATACAATTCTTAGATCATGTGTATTAAGCAAATTAATTCTAATTGTAACATTCATGTATAGAAAATAAACAGGTAAACAAACTCAAACAAAAAAATATAAAATAGATATTTAAAGCCAGTTATACATTTCCGTGTCACAATTTAAACCTGTGACACAGGTATCCATGATACAAATCCATTTGCATTCATTTTTTCGTAATAAATCTTCCTTATTTCCTCCTCTCGGAGATAGAGTCACTTTCTCCAGGCCAAAAATTCTCAAATTGGAGATGTCAAAGTCTGGGTGATTTGTGATGATATGTACTGAGATGGGGGATCTTAGATCTTTATTTCTGATTGCTCTTATATGCTCTTATATGTTCAAACCTTCTTATTTTTAATTTTCCTACAGTACTTCCTATGTATAGCTTCCTGCAGGTGCATTCTATCCCATAGATAACAAAAGTAGAGTTACAGTTAATCATTTGATTGATGTGTTTAGTTTTTCCATTCGGTAGTTCAATTTCCTTTTTTCCTTGTTTTATGAATGGACATCATTTTCAATGCCCACATTTGAAAGTTCCTTTATTTGCCATTTGAAAAAAGATTTTCCTCTCATTGGGTAATGGACTCAGAAAGCTTGAGCTGACCAAATTCTTAATAGTCGGTGCTCCTCTGAAGCAAATATTTGGATGATTATCCAGATGTTTTTGCAGACTTGAGTCTGTGAGAAGAATATTCCAGTGATTCTTGAGTATTTGTTTGATCCTACTGGCTTCCGTACTGTATGTGGTGATGAAAGAAGTTTTTGAACTCATTTTTGCTGATTTTGGTTTGTCTTTCAAAAGAGAGTCCCTTGATACAAGTTCTGCCTTGATAGTTGCTTTGTTGATGATTTTTGTTCCATAGCCTCTCAGTATGAATTTTTGATGAGTTTGTCGAAGATTATCTTGAAAGGTAGAGACAGTGCAGCAATTTCTTTTAATTCTGAGAATCTCCCCATTTGGAATACTGTGAACAGTGTGTTTAGGATGATGAGATGTTGCATAGAGAAGACTCTTTCCAGCTGTAGGTTTCGTGAATAATTTTGTTTGGATTTGTGCGTTTTCAACAAAAAGTTCAAGGTCCAAAAATTCTATATTTGTGGCACTGGCTGATTTCGTGAATGACAAATTAAAAGAGTTATTGTTGAGATGAGTTACATAGTTGTCCAGATCTTTCATGTTACCTTCCCAAATTAATAAAATGTCGTCTATAAAACGACCCCAAAATTTGATATTTTTGTGGAAAAGTGGATGTTTCCAAGCATGTTGCAACTCAAAAAAACCCATAAAAAGGTTTGCATAGGAAGGGCAAATTTTGACCCCATAGCAGTTCCTTGGAGTTGTTTAAAGATGGTATTGTCAAAGATGAATATATTATTGTGCAAACAAAAGTGTAACATTTCAATTATCATTATGTTTTGCTCAAGAAATGAAACAGATCTTGTTTTAAGAAAAAACTTTGTGCTTTCCAGGCCTTTTTGGTGTTGTATACTTGTGTATAGTTGTACTACATCCAATGTGACAAAGTGGTAATTGAGTTCCCATGGTATTAGATTTAACTGCTGAATGATATGTTTTGAATCTTTGACGAATGAAGCTAATTTAGCTGCCAACGGTTGTAAATGAGAGTCAATGTATTGTGAAGTTTTCTCTGTTATTGAGCCAATGCCATTTATGATTGGTCGAAGTGGTGGAAAATCTTTATAAGTTTTATGAACTTTAGGCAAAAAATATATTGTTGCCATGATAGAATTTTTACAAATCAAACTTTGATATTCCTTATCACCTAATGGGTCTTGTTCATGCCAGGTTTTGATCTTATCATTACAGAGAATTTCATAGGTGTATTACATGTAAATGAATCAACATTCTTATCTCTACACCAGCTACAGAATTTGTTTCCACGGCAGCAGTACAAAGACTTAGTTGCTGGCCTTGTGGCCGAAAGCAAAATCTCCATAACGTCATCCGGGAGGTCCCAATCCTTGTATCACAGCCTCTCAGAAACCATGCGTGAAGGCTGACTGTCTTGATCTCTGGATGGAGAACCCGACCCTCCTTTCTTTGTGGAAGACATATTCGAGGGCAGATGGACATGTCCAGAAGGTCTGGGTACCACGCCCTCCTGGCCCAATCAGGAGCAATTACGATCATGGATTTCCCAAACTTTTTCAACCTCCTGATGAATTGAAGAATGACAGGTACTGGAGAAAACGTGTACAGAAGTGGAAATTCCCTGTACACCACGAACATGTCTCCTAGAACTCCTCTTGGGGGAAATTCCCTGGAGCAGAACAGTTCGCACTTCCGGTTGACACTGGTCATGATCAAAATCCACTTGAGGGCCCCAAAGGGTGAAGATCTCTTGAAGGACTTCCTGAGCTAGTTCCCACTCGTGGGAGTCTGTGCTCTGCCTGCTCAGAGCATCCGCCGCCGTATTCTCCACTCCGGCTAGGTGAACTGCCGACAGGGAGATCCCTTCTCGGATTGCCTAGTGCCAGAGCTGCATTGCCTCTCTGCACAGTGGTAGTGACCCGACACCACCTCTTTTGTTGAGGTAGTACATTATCAGGACATTCTTTCCCCGTACAGGGGGTAGAAAGGCCTTCAATGCTAGTCTGATTGCCCTCAGCTCCAAAAGAATGATGTGTAGTTTGGAGTGAGGCGTTCGTCACTACCGTTATCTCCGGCCATGGCTGCCAAAAAGGTTCTCCTTTCAGAATGTTCTCCTGGCAAGCCCATCATCGATGGTCCTGTGAGACTCTACTCGGAATCTGTAGGAGGACTGACATCCTTCCTGAGAATTGGGACCAATGGGTCCTAAGAGGCCTTTTGAGAGATCTCATTCGCAGGCGAGCCTCTGGCACCAGAAAAATGCAGGATGCCATGAGGCTGAGCAACCTTAGAAAGGCAAAGGCTGGGTGATGCTGGGCACTCTGGAATTTGGTGACCATCTGCGGCATGTCTTGAGCCCTCACCTCTGGTGGCAAGGCTTTTTCCAGGGATGCATCCAGGACTGCTCCAATGAATTGGGGCCTTTGAGATGGTATCATGTGAGACTTCTTGAATTTGAGGGAGAAGCCCAGTCTGTTCAGGTAGTGACAGGTGTAGCTAAGATGTAACAGGGCCTGTTCAGGGGAACTGGCCCTTATCAGCCAATCGTCCAGGTAGAGGTAAATGTGAATCCCCCCTCTCCTGAGACTCGCTGCCACCACCACCATTAATTTGGTGAAAATCCTCGTGTGGAGGTCAGCCCAAATATCAGAACTCGAAACTGATGATGAGAACCGCCAACAGTGAACCTCAGATACTGTCTGTGCTTGTAATGGATTGGCACATGAAAGTAAGCATCCTGACGGTCCAATGATACCATCCAGTCCTGAAGCTAGAGGGCCTAAAGGATCTGAGAAAGGGTAACCATCTTGAACGTGTCTTTCCTGAGGAACTTGTTCAAGTCTCTTGAGTCCACGATGGGTCTCTATCTTACGTCCTTTTTTGGAATTAGAAAGTATGGGGCGTACCAACCCTTGTTCCCTCTGCTACAGGTACTGTTTCTATAGCACCGTTCTCTAACAGGGTTAATATTTCCTGCATAAGTAGCGGATCTGAAACTTTGAAAGAGCCGTTTCCCGGTGAATGGTCCAAGGCTTTTTTAGAAAGGGAAGGCAGTAACCCAGGCAATTGCTTCCAATGCCCATGCATCTGAAGTATGCTGCGACAGTCTGCCTCCCACTGTAGTCTTGTGAACTAAGTCCTCAGAGAGGGTTTGGGGTGGCTGACGCAGTGGCTGATGGCAAATTAGCCGCTGCTGAGGCGTTATTAGTGCCTCTTCCCCATCCGCCACGGGGGAAATCTTCTTTGGCCTCTTTGAACCGACTGTCCTCTGCCTCTTCCAAATGTGAAGTAGTGACGAAAGGACCTACCCCTCCAGGGTGTAACTGTGGGGCGATTTGGAGGTTGTCTAATCGCAGCACCAAGGGATTTTGCTGCTGCCTTTGAAGTTTGAAGTTTCTCCAGACTTTCATTATCCTTGCGACCGAACAAATGTGTGCCGTCAAAGGGCATGTTGAGCAGTCTGGATTATACATCTGGAACAAATCCTGACTTTCTCAACCAGGCAAACATGTGCATAACTGTACTAGCCGCCATTGCTCTGCTGATACTGTCAGCGGAGTCGAGACCAGTCTGGAGGGATTCACACATAGCATCCTTTCCATCCTTGACTATGTTTAAAAACCTGCCTCATTCTTTCCCTTCAGGGATATAGTCAGCCGCCATGGATATACACTCCCAAAGGGTATGAGTGGACCTAGCCAAAGTGCACGTGGCATTTCCTGACTTCAGGGCCATACTTCCAGCAGATAAAACCTTTTTGGCCAGAGCGTTGTAATGCTTATCATCCCTATCAGGAGGGATAGTAGAGTAGGCATTTTGTCTAGTGGTTAAGGTGGCAGCTTGCACCGGAGTTGGGTGTTTTGACAAATAATAGGGATCACTGCTAGAAGTCAGTTTCTTGTTAACAGTCAGACTTAATTCAGGTGCCTCCCAATTGGTAGCTACACGCTTTTGCAAAGCTGCATGGAATGGAACAATTGGGTCTTCCTGAGGTCCCCTGTCCAGTATGTCGGTCAGGTCATCTTGGTCGTAAACTGGACTTGGTCTAGTCTATCCCATATACTCAACTACCCTCGACCTCAACTGCCTATAGGTAACCTCTGCATGATGAGATGGATCTGATCTGCCAAACTCTACCTCTAGTAAGATGTGCAAACCACTGGCATCATGTAGGCCCTCTTGATTTTGAATTCTTCAGAAATGAGGGCCTCAGGGACTATACTGGAGGCCAAAAGGTCTAGATTCATCTGATGATGGCTCTGCGTCCTTATAAATGGAGGAAAGAGACTTGTACCTGATATTTTTCGACAAAGGTACCGAACTAGTCAAAACCGTCGACATTGAGGGCTTTGATGGCTGCGCCGACAAATATGACACCTGTAGCATCAAGGAGCTCGAAGCCTGATACGTCAATGGCTTTTCATGGGTTTTTGCCACTGATGGCATCGATGACACGTCTCTTGGCACCAATGGCGTTGACGACTCAGTCCGATGGCGTTGACGACTCAGTCCTTGAAGAGACTTTTCCTCGACTCGAGGGATCCTTAGACCGCTCTCGAGGAGTTTTGCCTGCTGGGCCCGAAGGGGCACCGGTCGCATGCTAATTGGGTCTTTTGACCGGAGCATGGCTTTTGCCACTACCCCCTTGCACTGGGGTCTGTATCTGTACCAATACAGCCCCCCCTTTTTCTTCCTGCACTTATCAGACCTACCCTGTCTGCTGCCTTAAACCTAGCACTTGCAAATTGCTGGCTGCATTACCACTGTCTGTTGCCTTTATTATTTATTTATTATTTATCTGTTTCTCCTCTGCTTCGCACTTTCCACCTCTCCCCCTTACATGCACTTTTCCCCTCCCCCTCTCCCATGCACTTGTGCGTTCTCAATGTCACTGGGCCTAGTAAGATCGCTGTTTTGTTCTCCCCCGTTCCTCTCCCTTGCCTTGTCGCGCTCTGAAACACTTGTGTACGAGCGTGATAGAAATAAAATATCAATCAATCAAAAAGGGGGTCAAGGCTGCATTCGCGAACACTTTCATCATTTTAAGTCAAAACTCTTCCCACTCAGCTGCTGAGGACATTTTAGTTGGGCATATGACCCATTCCGGAGAGGAACTCGAAATCGAAGATGGCGACCGATAGCGCTGTTTCTTTGAATGTCTTGACAATGACGAATGGTGGGAACCACTTAATGATCGGGATCACTTATTTTTCTTATGGCGAGGAGAAACCGTTCTTGACTCGTCTGAAGTCCTTTTCGACAGAGTCGATGGGGATTTATGGGTCCTACCTGCCGCAGGTTTCCCTATGCGCTCTCTCAGAGCTTTCAACATCATGGACAAGCAGTCCTCACACTCTGATGAAGGATGAGTGGATCCCAGACACCACAAGCATATTCTCTGGGGGTCTGTAACAGACATTTTCGAACCGCAGTCACAGCATTTTTTGAAACCCGACTTCGGCTATAAGACGCCGATGACAAAGCCATTTTTGAAGATTTCTCAAAGATTCTTTTCTCAAATGAACGCTATACATACCTTCGGTGATGTAGACATTGAGATGGAGGCCTCCGAGGCACATCGAGTCGACAGGCATTGACGCGCTGCCCCCTCTGCTGAAATTGTTTTTCCGAAAAGCAGCTAAGCTTGATATTAAAAATATCATAAGATAAGGAATACGTGGGAGGACACAATCCATCCAAAATGGTTCTTTCTTAGGATTCTCTTTTTACACTTAAATTTGCGTGGTATACTCTCCTGCCAGGGCTTCCTCCTTTGATACACTTCACACACTTGCAAACTTAACTTTGCCTGGTTTACTCTCTTGCCAGGGCTTTTCATGTGATTCACTTCACGCACTTGCAAACGTGGCTTTGCCTTGCATACTGTGAGTAACCTGAGGACCACCTCACTCCTTTTCCCACTGGATGTTCCTCTCAGGTGGTCAGGGAAAGGCCATCACTTTAGGATCCTGACAGTGGGGGTGAATATGTAAGGGAGGATCACCTTGGTGGAGTGAACTTGTGGAGTGGGGAAGAGGACATCCTTAGGTGAGACATGGCATCCCATTTCCCTTTTGACACTGACCTCTCTATCCTTCAAGCCTTTGTAGGCCACTGGGAGCCTCTTCCCTTTTCTTCCCTCCAAACTGTTCCCCAGAAACACCACCTCAAAACTGGGACGAGGACGAAACCAACTAGGAAGACACATCCTCATTTGGTTGGGACAAACACATATCAACCTCATTTTATTCATACAGACACATGTCAGCCTCCTTTGGTTAATTCAGACACTTATGAGCCTCAGCTGTGTACTGGGAGGAGGAGGACAACACGAGTAAGGAAGAACTACCGTTGTAATGTTGAGCGGTCCAGTCTTTTAGGGACTCATTATGGTGGCGGGCACTTTAAAAACCTACCTCCGTTTGGAAAAGGAGTCGGCTGTGGAGGCCGAGGCGACAGCTGGAGGAGCAACTCTGGATCAGCGGTGTGACAAGCGGAGCACTTGGGACCCAGTGAAAGATGCAGAGTTTATGCAGCAGGAAGGGAAGCTAAGGAAAGCTGGATGAGGGTAGCACACCGTGTGAGGGAGACTGCCGTGACTGAGCAAAGCAGTCATAGAAGTCCTGGGCTACAGGTGAAGCATCGCTGGGGAGCAACGCCACAGAGAACCGCTGGGAGAGGAGAGAGGTCCCGCTCGCGTAGGGGAGAACCCGGAGTGCTGTAAGCTTCAACCGGTGAGTTAATGAGAAGCACCGGGCTGGCAGACGAATTTGCATTGAACATTGTTGTTTTTGATACCGAATGAGCTGAAAGTGATTTAAATACTTTTGAATAGGGAAACAAGTACTTTTGAATATTGAACGAACTGAAAGTCAAAATAAGTACTTTTGAATGCCGAACAGAGTAAAGGCAAGTTTTAAGATCCCGTGAGTGGAGTGAAAGAAATCTGGTGCATGTAGTAGATACCACAGAATGTATTGTATGAACCACAAGTTTTGGCAAAGTCAAGAAGGGTATGAGATGAGAAACCAGGTATTGGCCAAAGCTAGAAGAGTTCAAGGAACTGCAGTTTAAGAGGAAACATGTGTTGGCAAGAGCCTGAAGAATACAGAAAAGTATAACAAAGTGCGCAGTGGTCAACCAAGCCATGGTACAGTGTCAGAAGAGTGCGACACTGGTGGTTCACTGTGATTTTACCTAAACAACATTTTTCAATCGTTTTTGATGGATTATTTAGCAAACAAAATCCATTGAATAAAATAATTGAATTTGTTTTATGGGCGGTGACCCCCAAAACCCCTCAATTTCCCCTATGTTTTTAACCCCACTCCAACCCGGCCACCTATTTTAGCCCCTCACACCCCCGCCCCCAATAAATGTATTTGTTTAGTTTAAAGAATCCATTTGTTTTTTTTTTTTTTTTTTTTTTTTTTTAGGTAAAATCACAGGACACTGACACTGTTAAATCAACCAAACATCACTGTCAAAAGAAAGCAGTGGCCAATTGTTGATGGAAAGCAGTCAAGAAGGGGTATCGGTTGCGCAACCTGTAAAGGATGGACCCTGTGGTCCGACAAGTGTGCCTAGACTGAGCGCTCCCTGTATGGCAAGGCCAATGAAAATATCTATAAAGAAGCTTGCGTTTTGCAACAAACTCTCATGTGACTCTGAAGACAAGAAACAGAACTGCCTATGTGAACTAGTGAAAAGTACTGATATCAAAAGAGCTGGGAAGTGCCCCAAGAAATATTTTGAATCTGAACTCTTGGGGAAGGGAACCCTGATACCTTGTTAACGGTTTTGAACTTGGGGAAGGGGAAGCTGATTACAAGCCAAGAGCTGGAAGAAGCTCTGAACTTTATTTTGAACACTGTTCATTTTGATACCGACATCCCTACTTTGAGAAACCTAGGGCATTCTCACATGTAGACCCCTAGAATCCTCTATTCAGGTGGCCAGGGGAGTGCCATTTCTCTTGGATCCCAACCCTGGGGGTGGACGAGCGAGGGTGGATCACCTGGGTAGGGGAGGCCGGGGTTGTTCTCGTGGAGTACCCCAGGTGAGGTGCAATACTCTAACGGGTCGATAGAAGAGGAGGAGGAAGTCCCAGACACCTTCATGGGATACATTGATTCCCATCACCCTAATCCAGGCCTCACTTTCCCTAATTCTAATCCCATCATCCATGACCCAAGGGTGAGGAAGGAAAGACTCAATTGCCCAATGTGGGGAAGGAAGAAAAATCAACTAAAACAAAGACAGAAGTCTGACATTAATATCCATTCCTCCTCTACCAATCTAGATCGCAGGGAATACCATCAAGGCTCATTTATGTATAATCAACCATCAGGAATATGGAAGGGGCTAACCATCCACTTGAGGGAAAACCAGGATAGAGGATTTCCCTATGCCCACCTTCGATTCCCTGATCGAGTAGTGGTAAATATATCTGTCTGCCAAAACCGTTCCATCACCCACTCCCCATTTCCAACCAATAATGGGACAAGGAAGAGGTAACCGGGAGCAGTGTATATTACCCATAGAAACATGGGGAAAGTAGGAGAAACCTACAATAGCAAGAACTCCAGTTGTCCCACTAATCAGGCAGGCTCAGGCATTTAACAATGACCCCTCACACCCGACTCCACTTGACTGTTTTTTCAACTATAAAAAGGTGTGGTTTTTCTTCTGAAGAGGGCGTGCTGGGAATGCTGACCAAACCAGAGAAATCAAGGAGCAGAGAGCAGCAGAAGTTGAAGCCTGGAGGAAAACAGCGGGCCGAGACTCTGGCCTGGTGTTTGTGAGGGGCTCCAGTGTGGCTAGGGAACCGTGCCTCCAAGGAGCTGGGGTAAAGCAGCCTGTTTCCTGGTGGTTGTGTTCGGTAAAAGGCTTGTTCCCTTGGGACGTGTCCCGGTCCAAAAGTGACTGAGGGGCAGGTGGTGAGACCCTGACCTCAACCCTGTGCATTCAGAGGGACTGCTTGTAAACACGATGCTGCCCGGTGAGTGAGAGAGAAACCTGGGAGCGTGCGTTTAACTGACACAGAGCGGGAGAAAGAAACAGAATAAGAGAAATAGAAAGAAGGAAGTTGTGCTAGTGGCGTGGAATAGAGAGAGAAGGTAGTTGCGTTAGCGGCGCGGAGGAAAAGTAAAGTGAAAGAAAGGCATTTGAAGAGTGCAAAGAAGCATGCAGGTAAATAGAGGACAGTGTGTCAGGTGTGCAGGAAGCACGAGAAAGAAAGACAGATGCAAGGGTGCACGTTAAGGGAAAGAAAGTATGTGAGGTGTGCAAGAGGCACGATAAAAAAGCAAAGAAAGATGCAAGAGTGCACAGTGGAAAAAAAAGAACAGCAAAGGGAAGGTGCAAGAGTACATGAGGAAGAAAACAAGGAGAACAAGAAGGGGTGCAGAGCACCTGAAGGTAAAAGGTTTAAAAGGAAGAGCAAGGAATAAAGAGAGGGGTTACAGATCAGAGTGGTCACGCCTAGGAGGAGCAAAGAACCAGGTGGTTTCAAAAGTCTCTGATTGTACCCCATAAGTGAAGTATGTGTGAAAGAACTGTAAATAAAAGAAAAGGTACATCCTGACAAACTGAACTTGTGTTTGAAACCAGAAAAGGGGCTTAAGCTTGGGGAAGGTGACTCTGAGAAGCCAAAGTGGAATACCTATTCCAAGATTTTGAAGGAAAAGCAAAGCACATCCTGACAAAACTGAATTTGTGTTGATAGATGAAAGGGGCCTGACCTTGGGGATGGGAACCCTGAGAGGCCTAGCAAAGTTGGACACTTGTTTTGTAGTTTTGAAAGGATTGAAGCTTGGGGAAGGAAGCTATGAGAAGTTTCAAAAGCAACTTTTATATTTCTTTTGTGGTGTTTGTAACTTGGACAAGTTGAAGCTTGGGGAAGGGAACCCGAAGGAACCAAAGACACAGAGTATTTGAGAATATTGGAAGGGCTTTGTGGAGAAGATCTTACGAACAGCCCTTTTCGATTGAATTCATTTTTGTGACATTGACCAAACTACACCTGGTGAGAAGACAACCTTAAATCAACCTTGTTTCCTATTTTCTGTTGAACCACTGTTTTATTCCTGTTTAAAGACTTCCTATCATATTTTTGTAAAGAGTGAGGGCAAACATAGGTTTAGACACAGAAAAACCTTTTATTTGTGGACTATCAGACATCGACGACCTTTAGAAACATCAGTTAAGGGAACCATCCCTTTAGAGTTAGGGCCACTTAGGCATCACACCAGCCCAGGAGCCTTAGTAAATAAAGGTTTTGAAACCAACACCTTTGAGTCTTTGGCCCTCATTGCAACCCAGGTGTGTAGGGGTTAACGGCGCCGTAAAAGGTGGCGGCGCCGTTAAACCCTTAATGCCTGATTACGAAGTCCCTTTGCGGGTTGGAGACTTTAACGCCTGCTTTTTGCAGGAGTTAAAAACCAACCCGCAAAGGGACCTTGGTGCCAAGTACGGTGCCGCAATTTGCGGCACCGTACTTATCGCCTTCCCCATTTCCATTGAGCCCTATGGGGCAAAAATGGGAATGGGGAAGGGCCATGGCGGCATGGGGAATTACCGCACCGCCAACCTCGGAATGGGGCAGTAATTCCCGACTATACTTAATTTTCCATAGGTAGAGAAGTCGAACCTTAGCATCGGGCCATTTAGGCCCTACTCCATCCTGCCTTTTAAGCGAATCAAACTTTTCAGAACCCATTTTGAATCTGTTGTCTGAGTCTACTTCATGATGCCTTCACAATACTCTCCTGTCAGGGCTTTTCATGTGATTCACCTTACACACTTGCAAACTTAGCTTTGCCTGGTATACTCCCCTGCCAGGGATTTTCATGTAATACAATTCTTTCACAATTTGCTGTCGGTTCTATACTAGTAACCCTGTTCTTGTTATCTCATTTGTCAGATTGCTTTCTCTTTTCCCCCAAATATCGGGTCCCCGACCCGTTCTCATACTAAATAGTTCTATACTTTTGCCCCAGCATCTTGAATCCCTGATGATGGGCTTGCTTTCCCGTTTCAAGTGATATGCTTTCTAACACAATGCTCTGCACGAAGCACCCCAGCGTACCAGCTCCCTGCTACGTGATCACCGGCTTTGTTTGGCTGCTCTGGAGCTTCTCGTGGCTCTCACTGCTTCCTCTCCCCAATCGTTGTGGGCGGCTAGCGTTTCTCCTGCTCTACGATACTCGTGGCGTTGGAAGGGACTTCTCTGCTTCCCACGCTCCCAATGCTTACACATAACTTACCTCCAGGCAGGATTTCCACGAACGCAGTCTCTTTGAGCCACCTCCTCCTGATAATGACCATCTGCTTTCTCCAGATTCCCTGAGTCGGGAATCAGGGCTCTCCTCCCCCATTCTTCAGGTGTAATCCTTTTAAAAAATCCCAGTGCTTGTCAAAGACCTACGACCACTAGAGCCCATCTCCAGCTTCTCATCATCAGTGATCTGTATTGCTCCAGTCATCTTTCTCGTCCCAGTACTTCCACATATATAGGAATGATAGGCAGTTCTTGGTCTACCATATTAAAGAGTGTTATCAGAAAGTTTTGTGGGTGGTTGGTGGGAACTACCACATTAAGCCATAAAGGCATGAGATATGGAGGTGTCATCTCTAAAAGCGAAGGGGAGGAGATGTGGTTTCATCTGACATCGTCATGTTGTCCCGCGAGGGTCGTCTCCCCTCATATAGCTTCCCCAGGGTCAGGATCAGGTATGGCTGCCGTCCCCTGGCCACATGGGGAGAGGCCACCTCTGGAAAGGAGTGATATCATCAGATTCATCACACATCCCACAATATCCTGTAATGACAAAGACTGACCATCAATCTAATACATCATTTAAAGATACTGGGATGAGGCAGAGGAACAGAGTTATGATGATCATTAGAGCACGGAAGCCCACACCATGCTCCAGTTGTTGGAAGGAGTGGCACTGTGGCGGATATTTAAATCCCCAACAGCTGATGTAGCGGCAGAAGCTGACAGGAGCAGGCGGCTCCCATTGGAAGGAGAAACGGTTCAGCGAGAGTCCAGGTGTATGTGAGGCCCGCAGAAGAAAAAGGAGCAGGGTGAGTGCTGCGTGGCGTGGAAGATCGGACGTTCCCGCTGAGAAGGAGAATCAGGAGAACCAAAGTGCTCGCATTGCACGGTGAGTGACAGCAAAACGTTGCCTCCGGATCGCAGAAGTCAGGGGAAGAGCAGATAAAGGATGGGACGCTCTCCTGACCTAATGGAGTGTTGCACCAAACAAGGAAGATTGCGAAGGATGCTGAAGCTGTTGCACATAACTGGTGAGCTTAGGGCAGCAAGCCCTATAGAAGTGATTAAGAAAGGGTTGAACTGGATATTAAAAGCATGTCAAAGGCTGTGGCCTACAGTTTTATATGACTAAGACCCACACCTCAAATTAAGAGACGTGTGAGTCCTGCGCAACAAAGTCCTGGCAGGAGGGAAGACCAGGCACTTGCGAGATTGGGACTCTCACCTAAATTGTGTGACTAAAGAACCTGGCAGGAGAGTACACCCGGTGTTTCATGAGACAAAGAATCCTAAGGAAGACACATACCCTTCTGATTGTGAATTGAGTGAACTGCATAAGAAAGACCTGGCAGGAGAGTATACCAGGCAAATCTAATTGTGTGGAATACATCTTGAGGAATACCCATGCCCTGGGGATTGTGAATCGAGTGAAGTATGTAGGAAAGTCCTGGCAGAAGAGATACCAGGCTGAGTCAAGTCTGAAGTACAATTGTAAATATCAGGAAGAGAAAGCTATCTTCTTGAGATATGATATTTTATTTATAGTGCGCCTATACACAAGTGTTTCAAGGCGCGGCGAGGTAGCGTAGGGGAACAAGGGCGAACAAGACAACAATCTTACTAGGCCCAGTGACAGAGATTGCGCAAGTGCAGGGGAAGGGGAGAAGTGCCAGGGGTAAGGGGAAGAGGAGCAAGTGCAAGACATAGGATCAAACATCGAAAACAGGAAGTGCGGCCAGCAGGTGGCATTGCAGGGTTAAGTGCAGAAAAACGAGTGATAGATGAGTACAAGTAGGGGGGGTTGTAGGGTTGCATATGCAGCCCTAAGTGCAGGGTTGCCAGGTGGCAGTGCAAGTGCGCAACTGGGAGGACAGGGACCTGGGCCCGTGATTCAGAGGGTTGCCAGGTAACCCGTGCAGTGTCAGACAGATACAAAAAGCTTGCTTATATTTTTGGAACTTTTGTCTTGCTGGACAGAAACCTGGGGAAGGGAGATATTCCCAGGAACTGTGAACACCATCTAAGTAGAAACCTTTTTGTTGGAGTTGTACGTTTTGTTGAACCTCAACATTTGTGCACTTTTCAAGCCAAAGACATTATCTTTAGCACCCTAGAGTTACCTTTAGAATGTGAGGGCCAGAATAGGATTTCGGACACAGGGTATTTTGCTTTGGACATCTTAACATCAGACATACCCGTCATTTTGGTTGACGTAGGGAAAATACCTCCTAGTGCATGGACAGCGAGGCATTTTCCAACCCTCTTATTATTTGAATAAAAGTCTATAACAACCAACATGACTCCTCTGTGTCCGCGTCTCATTCCTGGTTTATTACAGAAGGCCCTTATCCACTACCTTTCTTCGAACAACAATGAATGGCAATGAATGCCTTTGTGTCTGCCCGGAAACTACTTATGAGATTGTGAAGAGTACAGAACAACGCAGCGCATATGATGCTCATGTCAAAGAGAACGGTGCATAACAGAGCATATATCTCTTGGTATGGCCTCTCTGTAATGTCTTCCCGTTTGGAAGAGAACAATTTTCAAAGCAATGTGCTTAGCATAGAAATCACTGCAAGACAGTTACCCTGGTTACCTCCCACAAAAACTAAGAGTTTACCATTCCCTGTCATTCCTTGAGATCACAATCTGGCAGACTAATCAGACATTTTGAAGAGAAAGGATCGGAGGGCGATCCTTCTCAGTAGTTGCAGTGAAACAGTGGAATTCCCTTCCTGCCTTTCTCTGCACTGAACCAAATCTGTTATGTTTCAAGAAATGACTTATGGCCTTTCTTTTAAACTAGATCTTTCTCCGTTCATCTGACCATGTCATGCTTGAATGATTTATATGACCTACAGCACCAAGATACCTTAGGGTGATAGTTAGCACTTTACAAAGACCCAAACAGATTTACACATACATATATACAATCATACATACATACATCCATACATACATACATACCTGAGCCGGTGCTCTCCAAATTGGTGCAATATTAGTCTGCCTTGAAGGGAGACAACCCCTAGTGGTAGTGTACCCAGTGATAGAACAGTTTGTTTTTCACTTTAAGTGTAAATCAAAAGAAAAACTAAGTGCTCATAGTGTCACTGACAGCCTGCCTTAGCCACTCAGAAGACCGCATATTTTTGCATAAGACTCTCACCAACATCACCAACCATTTTGGGCCAGGAAGCAGAGTGCTCTGAGCCGTAGGAGTTCCTGCATTATCTGAAAGGAGAACTAGCAGCGAGTTTTAAAAAGATTCTAGGTGGACCTGAATGTGACAAGGGCAGTGTCAGCCATCATGATGCCAGTACAGAAGAAAGTGGTCTGGCTGACATTCGACAACCTAGGCTGATGGAAGGAGTACATCCAAGTCCCACCAAAGTTCAAATAGGCAAGGGCCCTCTTTTAATAAGAATCTTGGGGACTTTCCTCATTGATCTAGCAGACGTTCTTTCTCCTGGAATAGACCATGCTCGTCTACCCAGGTTAAAAAGGAAGAAAGCACAGTTCTGCGAGTGTCTTGGGCCCAGTTGATAAAGTGAAGGCGGTGTTTATACAAAGGATCATCCAGCATGGACGTCCGTGCCCAGAGGAAGACAAACATGCAAAGACTACCACTACTTGACCTTTCTGTCTCCAACAATGGATTGGCAAGTCCTGTGACGAAGAAGCAAAGGGGAGATGGCTCTGAATGATTCTGGTCAAGGAACGAGTAAGGTGCTTGACCAAGACGATAACAGAGTCTTTGGCTCAGATCTTGTACATCCTATGCCATCCAGCTGAGAGCTGCCCCTGGGGCTTCAAGACTATGTTCATAAGAAATTAACAAAACCTCAGGTTAAAGAGGCGCGAAACATGCTGAGGGTGGAATGCAACAAGGAAATTTGGAATCGACCCCAAGATTCTGACCTTCTTGGTCAAGCAGCTTAGGTTCCACAAGAAAGGGAATGATAGGACTCATGCCAGGACTACTGGATCATACAGTACCACTGGTAAAAATATTGAATCTGGCGGATGAAGTCAAACAGTTGGAGAAGAGCGATCAGCCTGCTGGGAAATGTGAAATGCACAATTTCTACAGTGTGACATAGAATTCTGGTGAAAATTGATGTCAAACCAAAAGATCTGGCAGGTTCTAAAACAGAACCTGTAGCTCACTGACAGCTATTTGGTGAGCCTTTCAAAAAAGTATGTGGGGAATTTTGTTGGTACCTGTGTGGCTCTCAATGCAACATTGTATAAAAAGGATTTTTCGTATGCAAATATGTGCACAAGCCATTTGCAGAGTACAGCCCACTGTCCACGCAGCCCTCCTGAGTCTCAGGAGGATAGCTCAGGGGCAACATGCTCACCTTGGAAGCAAGACGACATGGAGCACCACAGGTTCGATCCCTTGGTCCGCACTTGGAAACCTCTGGTTATTAAGCGTGTTATAAATAACCTATCATTTCATATCATATCCTATCATATCATATATCAGTATTTATTCAGCCCTTAAGGGAAAGCGCACAATAGCTGGAGCATAGACAAGATCATCCCTTCTTCCCCTTGAAGAAGCGTCCCAGCAAGAGCTGAGGTGACAGAGGAAAGGCTTTACTGTAAGTGATTCCCAGGGTTAACCGTGCTGAGTGGAGAATGTGCCCAAATTGGGTTTGGGGGTGGGGCCAGAGGCTTACAAAGTTTGATCACAACTGAAGACAAATTATTGGCGACCGTTGGGTGATTCAGATGGTCCAGGATGTCAGAAAAGAGTTTCATGGGCAGCTCAACCCTCTATATTCTGGGTTGAAAAACGCCTTTTTTATTAACAGAGAAGACAGAGAGCTGGCAAGGGAAGAGGCCACAGTTCCTGCACAAAGACACCTAAACGTACAGCAACCACTTCACAGGGAAGAGAATAATCCAAGCACCGTTGGTCATTGAAGTGAAACAATTCAATGAGTGTGTTGTGCATCACCATTTCAAGATGGAAGGTGTTCTCCTGATACAATACTGGGTAATCAGGGTAGGGCTCAATGCTGTATATCTGGTGGTACCAATCTACAAACTGTATCGGAAATTCCTTGAGTTCAAATGGGACCATCAAATATGGGAACTCTTAGGCAGTCTACTGTTATTTCTGCCTTACAGGCAATGGTGTTTCACCAGATCTCTCAGATGAGTAATATCAGCTCAGAGAGAAGGGAGCTCGGATGACTATATATCTGGATGACATGATCTTCATGCCACAAGAGGCATGCCTGAAGGAAAATGTAGCAGACTGGAAGATCTCCGTCAAGGTCTAGATTTCCTAATGAAAGAGCAGTTAGAGTTAGAGTTATTGTCAGCCTAACAATTGTCATTTCTGGGTTAACAGGTTGATAAAGCATTAGCTACCCAGAAACTATTAAATCAGAAAATTCTCAACAGAAATAGAGAGATGTGTCTGTAAAGGCACCAAGTGACCACCAGGAATATATCCAGGCTGGTAATTATATGTTCCCCATTAATTCAGGTCACATTTCTAGACCCCTTATGCTACAGGGTCAGGCAACGCTTCAAAGCTCAACATCTACAGAAAGTGTTGTGTAGTGACGCTGCACACTTAATACTGCTGTTTGGTGGTAGAACAGAAAGGTTTAATTAGAGGTCATTAGTCGGGAGGGGTTATGTTATGTCATTGGGATTTGTGCTGTGAACCACTGCCATTTTCATGGTCTCCATGGGGATAAATGCCTAGGAGTTTTAGGGTGTATACTAGAAATATTAGGTAAGGTAAACAGTGCTCAGGAAGTAACAACTCAAAAGTGATTTCTTCATCAGCGTCTTCACTTAATCTCGCCATTCTTCATCTCTTCTTACGACGTCCCGATGTACAAAGTAAGGTATTCAGAATGGAAGGCCAACATATATTTCTATAAGTTCGCTATTGTTATTATTATGGCATTTATTGAGCATGAAGCTAGCTTCGGGACGCATCAGAGCGCTTTACAAGTCATGTGAGGAAGGCACAGTGAGAGAAGCTGAGATACCAGGGATGAAGATGATAACAGGGGAGATGGAGGGTGGTAATTCAGCAGCAAGGGATCTACCCGCAACCTGGTGAGGAAACAAGAGGGAGCAGGTCACCAGGTCTCAGGTTAAGTGTGGAGTGGAGGGTGTGTGGACCTTGGTGTTAGGGAGGAGCCATTCCTTGAGGAGAAGAGTATTGAGCACCTTCCTGAAATGTAGAAGCGAGGGGACAGGTCTGGTATTGACACAAAGGAGTTTCCAGAGTCTGAGGGCACAGACAGAGAATGCCTGTCTTACGGTTCTTCCCTTTGTACATGTCGGAGTTCAAGTCTGGTGAACCTTAGGCCTTTGGAGATCCTGAGTTTCTCCGTGAGGAAGTTTGGTGACTTCAGGGCAACAGCCTTGTAGATGATGCAGCATGATTTGGAGATGGAGCATGCACGCAGCGGAAGCCAGTACAGTTCAATAAGGGTTGGGGTAATGTGAATGAATTCCTTTTATAAGGCGTGTTGCAGCATGTAACAAACAGCTCAAGGGTGCCAGGGTAGTCGACGGAAGGCCTTACAGATGGGCATTGCCACAATCCAGATGGGAGAGGACCAAGTCTTTGACAGCAGATCGGAAGTTTATTTCTGGGATGAAGAGAATGATTTTCCGAAGGAGAGAAAGCTGGTAAAAAGCCATTTGGGTCTTCTTTGCTATGTGCTGCTTGAAAGAAAGGTGTGTCAATGTCAAACCCAAGGGGCGCAGGTGGGCAGTTGAGGTGTGAAGCCCCCAAGGTTCACAGCAGAGAACCCGGTCTGGATATAAGTGTGTTCAGTGTTGTTGGTCAGCAGTAGGAATATGGTCTTGGAGGGGTTGAGCTTCAGGTAAGCACTGGACATCCAGGACTGGATCAATGTGAGGCAGGCCTTGAGCCTACGGAAGTCTTCAATTGAGAATGTCTTGAGGAAGAGCTATGTGTTAATAGCTTATTGGTGGATGCCGAGTGGGGGCCAGCAGGGTTCCGAGCGGTTCCATGTAAAGGTTGAAGGTCACAGGGGAGAGAAAGGATCCTTGTGAGACTTGGCAGGTGATGGATAGGGTGGGTGATTCAGAGGAATTCATTAGGATGAATAGGTGGCAGTTAGCAAGGTAGGATTTGAACCAGCTGAGGACGCTCTCACTGATCCCCATGCTGTGATGTAGGATAGTGGTAAGTGTCTGCTGGTCTGTTGTGTAAAATGCTGGTGAGATGTCAAGGACAACCAGGAGGCAAGGATCGCCATCATCAAGAATGGTAAGATAATTGTCAAGCATCTTGATGGCAGCCATTTCTGTGCTGCAGCTGGGTATGTAGTCAGACTGGTGGAATAATGGAGTATGTTGGCTCTGGTGCACTGGATGAGTTGTGTGGCTATTTCTTTCTTGAGGGTCTTACCTAGAAAGTGAATATGAGTGATGCAGCAGTAGTTGAGGTCTTCAGGGTTCAGTGTTGATTTCGAGAGGTGAGAAGATTTGTCTGGTCTTCAGGGTTGAGGAGAAGGTGCCCTGAGCAAGGAAGCTGTTGTTGATTCTCAGGTAAGGGATGAGTGCCTAAGTCAGAAGGGTCTTCAGTACAGAGGCAAGGGGGATGTCATCCACGTAAATGTGGCCTTGAGGGATGCTAGGCTGGGGGTGAGGTCTTTCATTATAAGTGTCTTAAAAGTTGTCTAGGTAGTGGTGGTATTGCGAGATGGGATGTGTAGTGTGCTTTCAGTTGTAGCGTTTGGTGTTTATGTGCTGGCCGACCATGATGATCTTGTTAAATGAAGCAAGAGGCGACAGTGGTGGATTTTTCTATGGAGTGAGGTTCTGATGGGTTGGGAAGAGGGTTGATGCAATGCCCGATGGCTTTGAAGAGGGCTATGCTTTCATTTTTGGCCTTGGTGTTTTGATAGTATTAGGTGGCACCACATGGTAATCAGTCGTCTGCATGTATGATATGATATGACATTTACAATGCGCCTATACACAAGTGTTTCAAGGCACGACGAGGCAAGGGAGGGGGAACAGAGGAAAGACAGAGACAACGATATTACTAGGCCAGGTGTCACTGAGATCGCGCAAGTGCAGGGTATGGGGTGGGGGGGAGAGCAGAGGGAAAGGGGGTACGGGGCAGTGTAGTTCATAGGATAACATTAAAATAAATAAAGGGTGTCCAGTCAAAGGATCGATTACAAAAGGCTCGAATGCAAAAGGCGAGAGTCAATAGGGTTGAAAACCAAAGGTTTGAATTTTTTATTTTATTTATATATTTATTTTTGGGTTTCCATGTAGGTAAAAAAAAGTATATTTTACACACAAAAACAGGGGTTGGGGAGGGACCCCCCACAAAAAAATATATATATATTTTAAAAAAAAGATTTTTTTTTTTCGAACCTTTTGTTTGAGACTATTGACTCGAACCTTTTGTCATGCGACTCTTTGCAGTCGATCCTTTGACCTATAACCTAAAGAAAGACTATAAATAAAAAGTGCGGTCAGTTGGTGGCAAGTGCAAGGGTAGACATCAAGGTGTCAAGTGCTGGTGGGGGCTGTATGGGTACAAAAACAGTCCCCGAGTGCAAGGGTTGCCAGGGGGGCAGTGCAGGTGTGCAAGTGGCAGGGAGGGGACCTGGGCCCGAGATCAGGGGTAGCCAGGTAACCCGTGCAGTTACAGTTACAGCCAGGAGATCAGCAGGGGAGAGGAGGAGAGAAAGCAGAAGCAAAGAGGAAGGTCTTGAGGTGCTTCCGGAACCAGAGATGGTTCTCCTCAGGTTTCAGAGAGGCAGGGAGGCACCAGCAGAAGAAAGGGATCTACCACAAACTCGTTGCTTGGAGAAGCAACTGACCCTGAGGGAGTTGGAGACAGATGAGCGAAGATCTCGATAAAGAAGATATTTAGGAAGAGAGGGTTGAAGGTATTGAAGCCCCAGGATCCAGAAGGCCTTGTGGACAATGCAGAGGGTTTTGAACTTAATCCTCGCTGCCACTGGGAGCCAGTGCAGAGATTTCAGTCCGGGAGAGATCCGATCCCTGGGCTTGAGGCCAAGTGCAAGTCTCGCAGTCCTGTTTTGGATGAGTTGCAGAGGGCGGAGAGTAGAAGCAGGCAGATTTAGAACAAGGCTGTTGCAGTAGTCCAGCCTAGAGAGAACCAGAGCTCTGGAGACAGTGAGCTTCTGGGGAAGGAGAGGAAAGGAACAATACCTCTGAGGAGGTGCAGCTGGTAGTCTGACTTAGAGACATCAGAGATGTGTGGAGAGAAGGAGAGTGAGGAGTCGAAGATGACCTCGAGGTTTTTAGCCACGCAGGTGGGAGCAGGAAGAGGGCCAAGGGAGGCCAGCCAGAGAGTGACAGGAAAGGAGGGAGCGGGTGTGCCGATGAGGAGAATCTCGGTCTTACTGGCATCAAGGCAGAGATCATTGGCGGCACAGAGTTCCTTGAGCAGGGCAAAGTCTGAAGTTCTGCAAGATTTTCACCAAATGCTTTCCTGTTTTGTGATGGGTCTTATGTTTAAGTTGTATTCTTGAGTTTACCAGAGTGTATAAGGTTTATGCTTGAGTGTGGGTTCTTTCACTGAGGCACGACGATTGATGATTGTTTTGAGGGCGGCATTGAGTTCTTAGAGAAGCGAGTCACAGTCCTGGTTCGTCTGTGGTAGATCGACCCCATGTGAAGTGGAGGTTGGCACTGAGAGCCTTTGCTGGGAAATTCTTGAGTGATCTGAAGGCTTGTTATTGTTATTATTACAGAACATTTTCATTTTCCAATTAAAACATGTTTACTCGCTTATAAAATATACCCCTGGGATTCACTTTTTTACTCCCTAAAAATCATTTTACTTGCAACTTTAAAACATAGGGAGTAAAATACTCCCACTTCAAAATCTTATCTAGAGCACTGGCTGGAGGGCTGCTTAATTAGGGAAAACAGGCAGCAAGACAAGGCACCAGAGGATTTGCAGTGATTGATTGACAGAGGGGAGGGTGTGGTTTATATCACATGACCTAAATGTACTTGCACCAACTCACCAAGTAGTTTAGCCTCCAGGATACCTTGAACTAATGACACAAAGGTTCCATGGATATGGCCCAAAGCAAATGTTCACAAACCCTAAGTTTCAGAACTGTAGCCCTATTATACCACAACAAAAAACTAAAGTTTTCCTCTGGAGAGGATCATGAAATAGTTACTCACAGTCTGGTCCCTTCAGCAGGCCTCTCTGTTTTCACTCCAATCTTCAGGAATCTCAGGTTTCGGCTGGTTCCTCCTCCTACGCTTTGGGGTTTTCAGGGTTCACGGCAGGTTCCTCGTGGACCAAAGGGGTTGTCAGTATTCACATCTAGTCCCTCGTGATCCTTAGGTTTCTCAGGATTCACAACAGGGACATCCTCGACCAACGGTTCCTCAGGATTCACAACAGGTCCCTCCAGAAACTCGAGTTTCTCTGGCTTCACATTAGCTCCTTCTTGGACTTTGGGTTTGTCTGGGTTCACAACAGGTCCCATCCTGGACCTTTGCTTCACCAGACTTAACAGCAAGTATGGACATGTCTTCCCCTTCATTGTAGTCCTGATCAGGCAGATGCAACTATGCCACCCTCCTGCCACAGATCAAGTCATATCCCTTATTACCTTAGGTTTGCCTACATGGTTTCCAGATCTGGAAGCCTGCTGCTTCCAAGGGACTTCCAGATCACAGTAGCCTTATGCCAGGCAGAACTTCATCCCGGCTTCCTTCTTCCGCCAATCTCAACTTGTGGCCAAGGAGCATAAGTAGGCATGTCTGCTGCTCCTGGGTTCTCCCATGTACTGCGTTGCTCGAGCCACTTTCCTCCTCATTGGGCTGAGGAGTGTTTTCAAAGGGGGATTCTGCTAGGTTACTCGTCATTAAACATTTAGTGTATGCAAGGTTTGTGGTTATTCTCTGCTTAGGCCTTATTTGCCCACTGTGAAAGCATCATGAAGTACAACACAGACAAAAGATATCAAGTTAAACAAGAACATATTTATTAACTTAAATGTCAGGATGGTTGAAAGCCTAACTTTCCCTATGCTAAGGTGGGATTTCCCTACCTGAATGAAACTAAGGAAAGTCTGAGTCAAAGAGTTCAACTTAAAAGTCAGTCTGTGTCAAACACCTATACTTGCTCTCACAACTATAACAAACCAGTGTACAGGGTGTGAGAAACCTGAGGGCGTTCTGACATCTACCCCCCTTGGATTCCATATACAGGTGGCCAAAGAAAGGCCATGGCTTTTGTGTCCTGCCCCTGGGGGTGGACAAGCGAGAGAGGACCACCTGGATGGAGGGTCCTTGGGGATTGGAGGTGGGGTACCCTTAGGCAAGACACAGTATTCCACACCCTCCTTTCAGGAGGGAACTCCTATCCCAGAAGTGGTTATGGGATATCATTTACCATGTTCCCTTGTCCCTGGAAAGGACAGGAGATATTATCACCCATACATGTTAGAAAGAGGAGGAGAAGGATTGGGTTTGAGGTACCTTGGGAGAAAACTCACTTTCCCCGTTATGCTAGTGGCCACCAACCTAACCCTCACCCGAACCTTTGTGGTTCATTGTAGAGTAGTTACCCTTTATTCCCCTTTTGGGGACATGACAGTACTAAGACGAGGAAGAAGCAACTGAGAGTAATGGACACCACTTATTCTCACTACTTTGATACTGGGACGAAAAAGATGCCTGAAGGTCAGGCATGTCCTTTTAATCAGAGTCAGGCAGCATTGATACATGGAATATACCTGCAGCCCATTGAGGGACCACATGTGTATATAAAGTGGAACACAGAAGCACATGGAAGCAGCAGGGGACGAGGAAGCACCTGGGGAACTTGGCAGAGATCATTTTAATACCCAGGACCATTCCAGAGAGCGGGAAGCCAAGCAGCTGAGACGCTGACAAAAAACCTGGTAGTCCTGCCGGTGGAACTGTGCAGGATGGGGAACCCTCAAAAAGGAAGGTGGGCAGCAGGCGCTGCCATGTAGCAGAGGAAGAGCTGAGCACAGAGGCCAGCGTGTACTGAAGGAAGCACCCAGCAAACAGGCCTTCCCTTTTGGGGAGAAGCCGGCAAGAGGAGCTACCGGGTCCTGGTAAGTGTCAGGGACACTGGAACCACCTGGGCGCTCCAAGGGACCGTGAATATAGTAGCAGTCTACGAAAGTAAGAAACCTTTGCATTTATTGAATACTGAACGGAATTAAATATGCAACGCTACATTACTTTTTAATATCGAACTGAATGAAACAATCAAAACTACATTTATTTAATACCGAACTGAGTGAAATATGCAAAACAACACATATTGAATACCTAAGTGACAGGAAACGCGAGACTGCTCATTCTGAATGTTGAATTGAATAAAACAGCACAACTGCTAACATTGAATACCAAATAGAATGCAAATATTAAACATGCTAATATTGAACTCTGAACTGAAAGAAAATAGGAAACTAAGTTGGATGAATGACTGACTGCAGAGTTGAAGTCAAGACTGAGAAAGTGCTTGTTGCGGAGCTGCATTTGAGAAACCACTTGCGTAGCTGAATATTGAACTGTTCAAAGAGAACTTAAAGTTCCTGGTTGCGGGACCTGTAATGGGTGGATCGTGCGACCCAACAACTGCACCCAGATCAGAGAACTCCTACATGTTGAATAATGAACTGCTGAAAGCAAATGCAGGTTCCTGGTTGCATGACTTGTAATGGATGGACCGTTCGGTCTAACATCTGTGCCAAGACCAGAGAACCCCCATATACTAACAAGGAAGCTTGCTTTTGTGTCAAAAGGAAAACTACTGTTGGTGCATATGGACTTGGGGAAGGGAACCCTGAACTGTAAAGAAATGTTGAAACTCAGTTAAAGACAGAGCTTCAAGATACTTCTTCTTGTGACACATTTTGATATTGACCTTGGGGAAGGGAACCCTGAGATGTGCTGCTCTAGAACTATATTGAACTTGGGAAGTGCATCCTGACATTTACAAAGGTGTGGAACATTATTACTTCAAGTCCAAAAGAAGGTAAATTGAACATTGTGATGAACTTGTTGACATTTGGGGAAAAGAAGCTGAAGATTAAGCCTGAGGTGGAAATGGCTCAGACCTTTACTTATGGAACACTGTTTAGTTTAGGGTTGACATCCCTACACATTGTGTTGTCTTAGTTTTGAGGGCAAGCATAGGTTTTGGACACAGACAGATTTTTAAGTTGAACTTAACGACACAGACTATACTTAGTTTCTTTAGATAGGGAAATCCCACCTTAGCATAGGGCAATTTAGGCCTTACACCATCATGACACACTCTTTGAGAAAAGCCCTTTATTACACATTGAATCTGTTGTCTGCGTCTCCTCCCATGATGCCAACCTCACAAGGTCAGAGCTTTCTTTCAGCTCCCTTCCCCCATGTATAAGGCAGTTCCACAAGAAGTCTAAACGTTGTCACAGTTTTCAAGTTAAGGATTATACAATGTTGAAATAGTTCTCGGGGTTCCTGTCCCCCGAGTTCCAAATGTCACAATTGTTCACTTCTTTTCAAAACACCAAAAGAAAGAATCATGATATGTCAGGGTTCTGTTTTCGGGGACTTGTACTTCACCAAAATTTGCAATCCAAAAGAAAAGATAATGAAGTTTCAAGGCTCCTTTCCCAAAACCTGTATTCCACTATTCACAACTCAAATGAAAAGCGGGATGAAGCCTCAGGGTCTTGTACAAGTCTTGTAGTCCACCATAGTTCAAAACATACAACAGAAAAGGGCCTTACCTATATTCTTCTCCCCTCTTTAGCCCATGCAGGTCCACTTCTTTTCTTCTTGTAATAAAGTTAATTTCAGGATTTCATATAGTTAATGGAACCAACATTCAGTGATTAATTTTACCCTGCAAAGTTCAGTTGTGTCCAAAATGCAATATGCAGTGATTATTTATGATTGCACAGTTCCATTAACTGCTGAAAGTATCATGCAGTGTTTTCTGTTTAATTATTACGTTTGCATTCAATCAGGCCTTTTCTGGACATTGATTTGGCGTATGTTCTTGTTTTCATTCAGCCTGCTATTCAATAGTGGTGCTTTTCACTTTAAGAGTACTTCCCCATACTCTGAGTCTATAGTATGTTTAATACCGAAGAGGTTTCTAAGTGTAGACCCAGGATTCGAACATGTGTTTCGTGTCGACTTGCTTCCAAGACCAGCGTGTTGCCACTGACCTATACTACCCGTGCCCAGTCCAATACTAAGTATGTCCGTTTCTTTGAAGTTCACAATGGAAAAAGGCTTAGGAGCCAAGACCTTCCAAACTGTGCTTTGGTAACGTATGTGACAATTCCGCTGCTAGTTAAAATGTTTATCAGGAAAAATCTAAACGTTCATTCATTTGCGCTTTGCGTACTGGGTTTCATATATTAGAGAAACGCACAGGTCTCTTCAGTTGCTGTTCTTGCAGCACTGCGCACATGATCTGCAGTGTCTGCTGCTTGGGGTTCAACCGCTGACCCTTTTATACCCCTGGGCCGGCTTCTTGAAATGGGGAATGAGCATGTCACTTGAAAGGGAAAGGAGTAGCGATTCGGGCTGGCTCCCTTATTAGCTGCCAGTCCGTTCCACAGGCTCTTGCAGGTCCCTTCTTATTGCAGTCTTAAGCGTTTCGATGTGCTGTAAACCTCGGACCTCTCCACGGCAGTCTTTTCGGGTGGCTCGCCTTTCTTCCAACACAGTTCACAGCTTCTTATCCAGGACTCCCTGCTGCTGCTCTCCGTATTGCTTTTTCCTCCTCCTTTTATACACCTGTAATCCTCCAACGGGTTGCAGGTGTGTTCTCTCAATCAGTTTTGCCTGGCCATAATTAGAAGGACATGCCTGACAGGCATCTTCCTCGTTCAGTATCAAAGTGGTGAAAGTGTGTGGTGTTCATTACTCTCAGTACCGTCAAGTGTCCCATATGGGGAATTGAGTGGAGCTATACTAAAATAACGTATAAAGGTCAGGGAAGGATTATGTTGGCCGTCATTAGGAACATGGGCATATCATGTCTCGCTTGAGGCCATTCCACTCCCAATCCTCATGGACCCTCCACCCAGGTGATTCACCCTCGCTTCTCTGCCCCTAGGGCTAGGATCCAACAGTGATGGCTCTTCCCTGGCCACTTGCGCAGAGGCTCCAAGGGCTCCAAGAGTGAAAACACCCTCAGGTTTCTCACACCACATTGTTTTATTAGCCAGGCTTTTGCATTTATTACTTGTCTGGATGGCTTTCCCGTAGGCTAATTAAGGCACACAAGCTCCACAAGCTTCCATCTTGAAATCACTGTTCAAACAAGCCACGACTTTGCAGGGTTCCATGGCCTTCCTCCACATAAGTCCAGTGTTCCATGTACTATGTGTGGGAGAAAAGGCTGATGATAGTGTTCCTATCTGCTCAGTTCGCGGGAAGCGGGAGAAGCCGTTTCCCTAGGTTTTGCAAACATAGCCTGTTCACTTCTAATGACTCTCTGCCTCTCACATTTTAGGTTCTCTGTTCCTCAGGACCATTATGTCTTCTTGCATGGCATTCTAGTAATGAAGTCTCATGAGGCATAGGTTGTCTCAAGATGGGCTATACCATGTCTCTGGGGGAACAGAGAGCCTGCAGGGTCCCACATCTTGCACTTTCTGGGAGATACATCTGGTAGAGGTCTGATCTGCCCAATTCTGGGTGGCTCGCTTCCCCCACACATAAGGAGGAGGGGTTCTGAAACCTCACCAAAGCTGTTATATTCACAGTCTGTTACACACACCATGGAGATCTGGACAGAACTCGGATGGTGGGTAAATCACATCAAAGGATGAAGGACAAGGCAATTTCTGGCTCCTTTGTCAACTTTGTATTTGCTAAGGATGGGATATGCTTGTAAACAACAACTGAATAGCAAGAAAAACAAACTAGACAGTCTTTAATCAGGTGCCTTACAAAATACAGGGGTAAATCTCTGATCTTTTACCATTTCTGGGTAAAGGGATTTGCAATGGAGGGGAACAAGGAGAGAAAAATAAAGAAAGTTAGAGGTGTAGAGGGGTGGGTGATGGACACACAGATTGAGGAGAACTCAAGAGAGTAGCATGATCGATGAACATAGGTAGGGGGCACAAGACTATGAGCAGATTTGAAGTTGAGGAGAAGAAGCTTGTAAAGGCACCAGTTGCAAATATATAGCCAGCCAGCATGGAGGTGGAAGCGGGCAGAAGTAGGAGGGCAAAGAGTGGGGCAGGTAGTACAGGCTGTGTGTGATAATACTGAGGGCTTTGTGAAGCGGATAAAGGAGCAGTCAGTGCTGCCAGGATTAGAAATTAACAGTATTCAATGCAGTGTAGAAGATAGATAAATGAACAATAGGCAGCAAAGGGCCATCCAGTGTCGGATAACGGAGAAGCAGTTATATATTTTTAATGATAGGTCAGAAGTGACCGACGGGAAGGAGTAGATGTGTATCATCGTTGCGTAGGTGGTAGGAGAATCTAAAGAGGAGATGTGTTTACCAAGGGGGCGTGTAGAGCGTAAAATGCAGAGGGCTAGCAAAAGAATGAACAGAAAGGTAGGTGATCCAGGTAATGGCAGGGTTCCTTGCCTAAAGGTTACAGGGTGAGAAGGTGTGATGTGGAAACAGTGGCGGCCGCCCTGGATCCCGGGAGAAAGGAGGGGGTTGCGGAAGGGGCTAGCCGGGTGCGAATGATTGCCTTTAAGGGAAAGGAAAACAGGGTAAAGACTACAGACCCCAGAATGACCCACGGAATACAGCATCAGGGTGGAGGCACACCAGTTGGAAAAGAAAGAAAAATAAGGAAAGGGAAGACTGGGTTTCCTTATCTTATTAGACCCACCCGAACAGAAACGAAATACAGGGTTAACCCACAGCGGGCGGAGCAGGGAGGAGGTGGGGAATCAGGGTCAGGTGTGACAAAACCGTTGCTGGGAACACCAGGCGCTGATAACGGGGGAGGAGCAGGGCAAGGGTTAAATGCAACTGCAAGAGACTCAGACGGGGTCTTCTCTTGCAGGAACAGCGCGTGGTGATGGGCGCCGCACCCGAATGGAGTGAGACCATCGGAGAGTACGAGTGGGCTTACTAGGAAGAAGAGGAAAACCCACAGATTGACGCTGTACCTTGTCTGAGGCTCAAGACAGCATTCCAGTGAAGAAAAGCGGCAACCAGAGGAAAAGTAGTACGAGGTGTGAAGTGTGGACAATTGCTATTTTTTTTTCTTCTCGTTTACACAGACGGCTAACAGGTTGAGGGGTGAAAGCCTGTAAACGCCGGGGTGATGTAAGAGACTATTGAGGGACTTATAAAAGCATAACCGATGAATGTGCGAGTAAAGCAAGTCACAGCGCCAGTGCCTGTGAGGTGAAAGGAACCATCATCAGTGGGCTGAATTTAATGACCTGTGAAGTGTTATTTGTGAAAATAAACAACTTTGAAAGAAAAACATTGTTTGTCTCCAGCTGACTACTTAACAGAAGGATATAAGGTTGTCGGACCGTCTAAAAAGCAGCGGATGGCTCCAAGAGAATGATGATGCAGGATAGTTTGGAGCCATGGCACAAGGAAACAAAGTCAGTATCATGGGTCGGTGCCAATTCTGTGGAATAAAAACCACAGAAATAGGTTAGAGGTAGAGGTGGGAGTTCACAGAGACCATTAGTATCAAAATAGCTAGGCATCACGTTGAGCACCACTCTCCCCAGGATTTCTCAGCAGTGGGCAGGAGGGAGACTGATCAGTCATTAGTAGGGAAGTGAAGGTCTGCAGAGGTCTTCTTGTGGCAAAGCAGTACTATATCCACCTTAAAACATGCATGAAATGACCCAGCGGAGAGAGGGAGAGGTTGAAGAGAGATGAGATACAAGCGTGTAATTTGAGTTATTTGATGGTTTAATGTGGAAAAGGATCAGTCTGAGCGCATGCAAAGTTGGCAGATGCAAGGAGGTTAGTCGGGGTAGCTTAGATTATTTGCACCAGTTCGAACACGTCAGCGTAAAAAGTACATTTTTACATCAACTGTCTAGAATAATTAGCTTGCTCTTATGAGGTGAGGTGCCTTGCTGGTGACGCGGTTAAATGATGTATCCCTACTGCAGATGGATGGTTCGGCAGTGAGGTACATCAATCCTTTAGGAAGCACACAATTGAGTTTGAGCACAGCAAGCCAAGGCTTTCTGGCACTACTGTTTGGACCCCAATATCTCTGTACACACAGAATATATGCAAGGCCTCTCAAATGCAACAGCGGATTGGATTTCAAAGCGTCTCCATGACCAGAGCGATGGTTAACTATAGAGACAGATCATTTAGAAGTTGATGAGCCTTCTCCTCCAGGCTCAATATTCAAATTCCAACTTTCTTTAGATGGTGCTGAGATCTGAACATGACTAATGCATTCATACAGAATGGTGGCAAGTCTTTCGAATATGCAGTTCCCTATTCTCGATGATCTCCAGAGTTCTAGTCCAATCAAGAGGATCGTCATCCTAATAACACCTTTTTAGATGGTACAAGCCTGGTTTCTGAATACTAAACCTTGCTATGAATTTTTTTATCCTTCGCCGCAAATAAGTAATCGGCTGATGAATACAGAGGGGGGTTATCCATCGAATGTTGAGCACAGACAAGAGGCCTGGATAATTACTGGGATAGATGAAGATTACCATGTCTTTCATTAGGGGCTGAGCAATTCATCAAGGCGTTTGTGCTCCAGGTACTGCCTAGAGTGAAGCAACAGTCTTGTCTGGAATAGCTGGTGTCTCCCCTTCAGTGGTCATAGTACACATTTTGTATTGCATCGGATTAAAGAAGGTATGACTTATAGCTAGGACAACAATCTCGTATAGATCGCAATATTAGCTGGCCACAGCTACAGAGATAGTGAGCCAGCTGGGGAACACCTTGTGGTCTGAAAGCCCTGGAAGGAAATATTACTGGTTACATTTCCAAGGACTAGATACACAGCACTGAGAGGCAACAACCAAGTCCTTGAAATCAGTTTGTAAACTGGTCAGATAATTCTCAGTTTACCTTTAGAGGGTTTTTTGGTGAAGTTAACAATTGCTCTGTCTGAGATCTTGCAAAGGAGTATCATGCATAAGGGCTCTAGGCACAGACAATTCTAACTTTTTTCTAGAAAGAAATCACTATTTCCAGAAAGACAAATAGAGGGATTAAGTCTAGTCCATATCCAGCCATCCAAGTTCAACTTTGTTTGTGAATGTTAAATTGTCCTAGAGGCTTTGAATAAAGCTCTAGAGAGTTGATACCACATATTTATGGTAAACGGTTTTGGTCTCTCAGGAAGTCCAGCAGAATGGCTTCCACCTCTACTATTGCCAGCTAGGTGAAGTGGATCGTGTCAGACATAGGCACAGATGTCAGCATTCCTACTTTAAGTCAGATTTTGGCATTAAATCCTTTCAAACAAGGGTAAGATTTGAAGACATGGGAATTGGTCTATGGACTTTGCTTTCAAAAGCTTTGGATGGAAGGAATGTCTTTGTTCGAATTAAGATTTCAACTAAGCCCTCAGTCTTGTCATAGGATGCAGATTTCCTATACAATTTGTATAAGGAAGTCTTGATTCTATAATACACTCAGAGGTGATGATTCTCATTATGGTCTTAGTAGAATGATTCAGGGGATTTGCTAGATCCAAGTTGAGCTTAGATAGTTTTTACTACATAAGATTTAGCATTTGTCTAATGTTGGTTAGTAATTATTGACTGCTTAGTATTTAAAGCTTCTTGGCACTTCTGGAATATTGCATAACGTTTTGAGAATTTACTTACCTGGTCAATAGCAGCTTGAAACCCTCAAAATGCAAAGGCTACTTATGCCATGCGTCCCTCTTCAAAGATTGTGCCTAGTGGCAGGCCCTTTTATCACGGCCTTCATAAATGCATCCTTCGCCAAAAGCTTCGTTCCCAGCTACCCTCAAAGAAGCTTGCATCCTCCCTCTCCTAAAAAAATGTTTTAACCCAGCCATCCCAACCAACTACAGGCCAATCACCACAGTCCTCTTCCTACTAAAAAGTCTGGACCGGGCAGCCTACCTGCAATTTCAACAGTTCTTAGAGGACAACAAAATCCTTGGGATGCGACAATCTGGCGTCCGCCCAGGTCACTGCACTGAATCCGCTCTCTTAAAAAATCAGCTAGATGTAATCAGGGATGAAGGCAACTCTGCCTTGCTCCTCCTCCTAGACTTATCCACCGCATTCGACCTGGTCAACCACCAAATCCTCTGTCACCACCTCACCATGCACGCCAACTTCTCCTGTGAAGCCACTGCTGGAATCCGCATCCTTCCTGGAAGGAAGAGCCATGAGGGTCTTCTCAGAGATTGCCAACGCCTCTCCCTCCCCCATCACTTGTGGTGTGCCCCAAGGCTCCTCAATCGCCTCAACCATAAACAATATCTTTACAAGGCCACTCTTCAATATCTTGGACTCATTTGGTGTAGCTTACACCAATTACGCTGATGACACCCAAATCCTGATCCCAATCTCAGGCAACTATACAGAGGACTCAAACATCCTCAACAATATCTATTCCACAATACAGGCCTAGATGGCAGCAAACCGTCTTTCCCTTAACAGCGAAAAAACAGAATTCTTAATTGTCGGTACCCTCAATGCCCTCAAGTCCCTCAACACTCACTACACTGCCTTCCAGATAGACAGCTGCTCAATCCCCACCTCAACCACGGTTAAGACTCTAGGAGTCTATCTTGATGCTTCTCTCACCATGACCAGACAAGTAAACGCCATTGCCTCCTCGGCAGCTAATGCGACCAATGTCCTTAATGCCGCCAGACCCTTCCTCTCCAAAAACAACTGCCTTACCATTGCCTGTGCTATCATTGGTTCTAAGAACAATTACTGCAATGCCTTATTCACAGGCACCTCCGTGAGAAACATCCATAAACTCCAAGTCATACAAAACAACACCCTGCGAGCAGCCCTTAAAATCCCAAACAGAGAACACATCTCCAAAGCCAGGAGAGAAGCACACTAGCTCCCTATCCGGTAATGTATCACCTTTAAAACACTCTCCATTGCCCACGAGTGCCGATCCAACTCAACAACCCACTACCTCACCCAATGAATCACTAAAGTTCACTCCACAAAACCTACTAGGTCCCCGTACACTGATCGACTCATCAACCCCAAAGTAAAGAGATGCAAAGCCGGAGGCCCAAGTTTCCCCTACCTTGCAATGAAACTCCTCCCTCCATTCATGAGGGCTAAGAAATCCTATTGGATTTTTCATAAAGTTCTTAAAACCTAAACAGCAACTCCAGATGAATAACCCCACAACACCACCATACTGCATGTTATCACGTACTACATTGTACTCTATGTAATGCAACTGTGTTACTATTGTGTAAATGCACCTATTACATGACTCACGTTGATTGTATGACAATCTAATGCAACCGTGTTACTATTTTGTAAATGCACCTATAACATGCCTGTTACATGACTCACATTGATTGTATGACACAACTCCACTACTTGACTTGTACCTGTAACAGCGCCTCAGGGTTGTATGCGTGCTATATAAATGAAATAAATAAATATATATAACAAGTTCTTTCCAGGCTGCTTTGGTACTGACGAAGAAAGGTCTTGCATATTCCACCATGCTGAGTCAAAGTATGCAGCCTCCGCTTCCTTCACCACACTAGCCTGATAAAGACCAGGCAAAGCGCAGCAGCAAATGGTAGAAAACAAGATGGACAAAGGTTTCAGATTCCAGGAGACTGCAAAGAAAAAAGTGCAGGCAGGAAACATGCAAAAAACCTCCATGGCGAAATCCAGGAATTCAGAAGAAACTCCAGAAAAGGACACCAAATACTAAATATAGCAATCAGGATACAGAAACCCTAAGGGGAGAAAATCTCCAACACGAGGCAAGTGATGTTGAGACCTACTGTGCTGGAGCCCAAACTACCTTCTTATTATAGGTTACACTGCCATCAGTGATCCAGAACTGATATGGGTCCTCTTGGGAGAGGTAGGCAGGACAGGGAGATACTAGGGCTGACCTCTTGCAACCATTTTAAAATACAAGCGTTCAGCAAGTGTATGGCTTAACACTGCACGTTATGTGTTGGACATTGAGGTGATTTTGAAGGAACCACTCGACGAGGATGCCAGGTGGAAGAAGGTGTGCTGGGGGAATTCTCCTGATTTTAGGAGTTTAGGAACAGGGAGCCAACAGACGTAAAGGCACTGCGCACAGGACAAGCCACTTGACCACACAGACCCAACATGTCAGCTGAGTAGCAAGACCCCCTGCTCCAAACAAGTCAGAGGTCCAGTTAAGTGGGCAGCACTGAAAGTGCACGTGGAGGGCAGCAGGGAGCATGAACAACAGTGCAGAAAAATCCCATTCCAAAGGAGAAGAATGCAACTGCCTGTGGAAATTTACCAATCTAGGAGATATTTAAGAAAATCAGCTCCAACAAAGGAACTTGCAGAGAGATGATAAAGACCAGAATGGAATGGTGTTCTCATAACAGAAACATCTTACCCGTCCCTGCCGAGCATGGGAAATGCAAATATAAGCACGCAATCATCTCTGGCCACAGGACATGCAGAAGCATGTAGAGTGTTATGAACGAATGAAACCCCCAATATAAAGCCAAATAAATCAGAAAAGGCATAGACATGGTAACGGGTTCCATGCCATTTCGCCCAAAAGGAATTGCTTCGAGGTCATTTGTTTCAAAGGGATTACTTTGCAAATTCACTTCGATTTATTTATTTTCTATCTGAGGGGTCTCCCCATCCTCACCTTCACTACTACCCTTACCTCAAACCCGCACCCTTTTTTCACCCCATAACTCTCAATTACATATATTTATCTTATTAACTTCGAAGTAGTCACTTCGGGGTAAATTACTTCGAAGTAATTGGTGGCGTTGAAACCACGGGATACGATGGTACACATACTATCATCCCAAGCAACAAAACCCCCTTTCAAGGTAAGACTTGAACAAACGTGACTCCTTCAAAACATTTTTGAAAAAGAGGAGAGGCAAACTAGCAGAGGCAATGAGAGACAGATGTGATGCCAGGTTCCAGAGGACACCAGGAATAATACCAAACTAACCAATCATGGAGATGCTCACAGCAGCAACTCTGATAAAAGGCAAACATATTTCAAAGTGTCCTCCCTCGTAAAGGGACTGTCAATACCAATTGATTATACAAAGGCACTAATTAATCAGAAATTAAAATTTAAATATATATTTTGGTGAAATCAAAAGCACCAATCAACCCATATTTAAGATATGGAATTAAATGTCTCAGGAAAGGACTTAGGAAACTTCTAATTATGTTCATCAACCTGGATAATGCCAATTCCGAAAGTGACATGTACGAGAGTAAAAGACTCAATATACATCAAACAGCAGACACTGAACTGGGAAGTAATTCAAACTTCACACCGATGATTCTATGTCATTCCATGCTTGCTCATATTACCATATGAAATGAATAAATGTGGTTTGGGTGTATGGATACAATTTTAGATATTCCCCCGCATGGGGGCCACATACTTACTGTAGATTTGCAAAAGATGAGAGCACCTGCTTTTGTAGTTCTTTGCTACTAAATAGATCTTTTTTTTCTTCCAAATATCAGAAGAAAAAGGTATACATTTATTCTTTCCCAGCATGCTTCAAACAGAACGCACACCCCTTTATAAACTGAATAGGGTTTATAAACCACACGTGATAACCAGATATGTGTCTTTGTGACCCCGCTTTCCTTTTTTTCATTGCTTGATTTTGGCTAATTCCATGCGCGTGTTCCTCCATAGACATTCACTGTGATATATTATGCATTCTTACAGTGTTTAAAATGCAATGTTTGAGCCCTGAAGAGGTAGATTGTCCACATAACTCATGTAAACTCATACCTTTTCTACAAAACGTACATATGTCTTAACATGAGAGACTGTTAAAAGCACTTACTTTCTTCAAAACGTGCAATGTGCTTCCATTCTTCTCAGATGCAATCAACAAATCCGGGATTGTAAGTGTCATCAAAGTTTCATACTCACAGGATATGCTCATCCCTTTAAACATGTGCCACTTAGACAATGTGATGTATAGCTCCACTCTAGGTTCGCTTCTTAAGGAAGTTTCCTTTATTCATGGTTGCACTGGCATGTAGCCTGACCAAGAAGAGGGCCATTTGGGCATGAAGGCCGTGCCATTGGTGGCGGGGATCACATTTTCTATTTTAGTATATGCTAATGTTTTTGGAAAGGTTTCATTGTAGAATGCTGTCACTCAGTGATTTACTGCTTTACCGCTGGGGTATTGAATAAACAAAATGAAGCATAATGCTTGCCTCATCAATAACATCAAGACTTTCTTATGGAAATTGTATAGAAAAATCGGCATTACGAAGGTCATTGCACTATACTGCTCAAATATCTCGTGGAAGATTACATTTATGCAACCAATAATCCATTACAACAAACAAAATCTCTATACATTTATGATTCTTTTCACAAAGAGTACCTTTCGAATCAAATGATTTTCTGTATCTGCCACATATATGATGTTATCCTTCATAGCCACTCCCTGTGGAGAATTGAAAGCTGACTCGGAGAAGCTTCCATCTTTCCATCCTTTTTTGGGTCCTATTGTGAAAAGGAAAGAGAAGAACTTATTTTACCACAAAAAAAAAGGTTACACATGACTGGAAAATACAAGATCCTGACTATTACTAATGATACTGGTTCAGAGTGTCATGATGGCTCTGTACTGACAGACAGAAATACTTTACTCGGATTAAAATCCATCAATAAAAGCAATTAACAAGCATCACTACATACCATCTTTTCCCTAAACCTTAAACACGATACATTTCCCTAGAGGTCTGTAAACTACCACCTTCACAATAGTAAGTGTGTACAAAGCCGCAACATATTCCCTAATGGAATTCAGGGTAAATATATCCCAAAATATTTCATGCAATTTTGTACTGTGTTACCCAATAGCACTGCAACTGCAGAGAAAAACGCAGCTATTTACCTATACACAGATCAAAAAGCAAGTCTGAAAGATAGATTCCCTTTTTTAAAAGAAAAACAAAAGAAAATGTTGGATCTCCATGTATTCCAAACACAATTGTAACTACATATAGAATGATAAAACATGTTAAAATGCTTCAGGAATACAAACGTTCAGTTGTAATAACACAGTAGACTGTACAATTTACATTTCACTCGGACTCCAATAAAGACATCTGAAATGGGTTACACTCAAGCGGCCCTAAGGTGTAAGTCCCAAGGTTCCTAGTCATGAATCAGGACCCAGTGCTTAGTGCCATATTCCCTTTACTTAGACAGTCCTGATGCAGAGCATCCAGATCAGGTCTTGGTATAATTGCATGTTATATCTTGGTCCTCTTGTGGTTTGCTGCACGGGCCAGATATTGCCAGTCGCTGATCACCTTCCTAGAATCCTGACATTAGTGTATTTTATGCCTACCAGCAAGAACGTATTATCCCTCTTTGTCTTGGGGGATAACCACAATGATTACCAGCAGGACCTCCCCTCCCACCCTCCGTTCCCGGGTGCTTGTCAGATTGAAGTAAGTCTAAGCCACCAGCAAAGGATCAACATCCCGGGCTGGAGCCCACGCCAGGCTAAGGCTCCCTCCCTCGTTGTAGATCTCTGGCTCCTGACATGTTCTGGGTTACACCCCCCAGTTGGCTGTGACTTCAGCGACAAGACAGTCACTCGCCTTGGCCCAGATCTGGGTTAAATCCCCCGTAGTTTAGAAGAAAAACGTCTTTCCTTTTTATTTTCTGGCCCTTGTCAGGACCTGGGCTGCAGTTCTCAGTAGATCCCCTGCAGTTTGCTATCCCCTCTGTCCACCTCATGTCAAAGAATGAATTATAGATCCTTAGATCCCAGTAAGCCATCCTTTACTCCTGCTCCTTCTACACAGCCTCTTCAGATCACCACGCTAACTGCTGCAAGATCTGTTCTTCTCAACCTACTTTTGTACTCCGTCCCATTAAGTGCTCAATAATATAGAAGATTGGTCAGGCAATCCATCTATTATAGCAGGGGTATGTGATTGCAGGGAATTCTTGGTTGACTGTCCTCCACCCAGTGAAGTCACTTTGTTACGTTGGATGTTCGTCCCCGGATGTTCGTCCCCTTGGTTCCTCGCAATCGCCCAACAGTTTCTCTGAAAGTGAACTCAGGGTTTAAAACTTCCTTCCAACATCTTGAGGCCAGGCAGAAGTTCCCTCAGCATTGCGTGGGACAGTGCTCTGTGTCAGTTTAAAGATATATAGTCCCTCTCATTCATTCCTTTCTTTCTTTTTCTCACTCATTCCTTCTCTCTCACGCTCTCTCGCTTTCTCTCTCTCTCTCGCTCTCTCTCTCTCTCTCTCTCTCTCTCTCTCGGGCACTCATCCCTGCTGCTAGTGAATGCTAGATGTGTCTTCCTCCATTTCCCCGAAACGCACGAAACTCACTGAGCGGTTTGCAATTGATCCGTGAATATGCCTTTATGTTCAATGTAACGTGGGTCGCCCTATGAATAGTGTTACGGGCTGCACAAGCACCAGAATTTAACCCGTTTTCCCCGATTGTAGCTCTGAATCAACCTACAAGGAACTGTTTTTTTTCTGCCTACAGAATACATCATGGTTTTTCACCAATTTCATTATGATTTTAGTTATTTGTATAGTGCATTACCCTAGGGTTTCGAGCAAGCATTGCCTATATCTGAGCACAGATGAAAAGTGTAGGACATCAGTATCCTGAGGTGGCCTAATTAAGTATGACGAGAGAAGAAAGACGCTGCATACCAATTATGTGAAGAGGTAGGCACTCTAAAGGCATAATGAAGCAAGACACAGACAACAAACTTAAAATTCAATGTAAAATACTTTATTAAATTAAATGGCAGGATAGTAGAAGCCTAACTTGCCCTATGCTAAGGTGGGTTTTCCCTACCTGAACGACACCAAGGAAAGCCTAAGTCACAGAGTTCAACTTAAAAGTCTGTCTGTGCTTCTTCAGCTCACAGCTTTCTTTCAGCTCCCCTTCCCCAAGTATAGGAAAGTTCCACAAACATGTCTCAAGATGACCTTTCTCCAGTTCACCCACTGGGTCTGGGCTGTGAAAGTCCTTTAGGGAATGTTCCGGCGTCTTTGCTCCTTGTCCTGTCCCACCACGGCTGCCTCCTCTCAAGCACGGTCCCCTGCTGGTCTCTCCCACACAGGCCTCCCTGTTCTCTGCTCCACTGTTCTCTTTTTATACACCTGCAGCCCCTTGACAGGCTGCAGGTGTGGATCCCTAATGGGACTTGCCTGATAAAGAGACATGCTTGTCCCTCATAGCTCTTTGTAGGCATTTTCCCGGCCCAGTACTAAAATGGTGAAAGGGTGTGGTGTTCATTACTCTTAATCACATCTTCCCTGTCTCAGTACCAAAGTGGTAAAGTGGTGAAATGGTGAAGTGTTAATTCCTCTTAGTTACCTCTTCTTTGCCTCAGTACTGTTAAGTGTTATATGTGGGGAAAAGGAGAGGAACAGCTTTACGGTAACCCATAAAGGTCGGGGGAGGGTTAGGCTGATTCTCAACAGGAAAATGGGGATACCACTTTTAATTGATCTCATTTTTCCCTTCCTTCTGCTGTCTCTAGACTGGTGAGGTCCTTTATCATTTTCTTTGTTATTGGGATAGGTGTAACAATATCCCATGATTGCATTTGGGATAGGGTATCCTCTGAGAGAAGGGAGTGTGGATTACCGTGTCTCACCGCAGGACACATCAGCCTAAATCCCCAAGGATCCTCCACCCAGGTGATCCTCCCTCGCTTCTGCACCCCAGATTTTGGGATCCAAGAGCTATGGCCCTTCCCTGGTCACCTGAGAAGAGGGCCCAAGGGAATTATATGTGAGGACACCGTCAGGCTTTTCACAGTTCCTAACATTTTCCTAAAGGCCATCATGGAATTCAGAGAGAAAAGCTGTAGCAGGAGGTAGGTTCCAAAGGCAAGGGCCCAAAACCGAAATCAGCGCATCTCCTCTTGCTAAACAATGTGTGGTAGTACTATGTGATTGGAAAACTGTAGAGATATACTATCACTTTGGTGCAGAGATACGTAGGTAACAATACATAGACACATTTGAAACCAGGCTCCCAATTTTGAAGGTTATTCGTTTGGAAATATGAAGCCAATGCAAAGAGTGTCTGGCTGAGGAGACCAGAAAGGCTTTGAGAAAGGTTTTGAGAATTTAGCAGCAATCCGGTGTACAGAGCTTTGTAGTAATCAAGTAGGAATTTTCCAGAGTGCACAATCACCGCCTGAGTCCCATGCAGGAGGAAAGAGAATCCATCCCAGCATGTGTAAACAACGGAAGGAAGCCCTAATTACATCACTAACTTGGTTCATTTCATTTCAAGTTCCGAGACAACTCCTACATTCTTGATGTATGTTGAAAACCTGGTAGGCAGATAGAACATAATTGGTGATCCAGGACATCTCAAAGGGTCTTTTCAGAGATGTGAAGGAACCAGTATCATGGTCTCAGTCTTGGCTGGGTTGAGTTGAAGATTGTTGTTGCTCAACCAATGTTTAACTTCAACAAGACAAGACTAAAGATAGGAGATATTCTCCACCTGGTCAGGGAGCTTGAGAAACAATTGTAAATCGGCTGCATAAGAATGGAAAGAAATATCCAATTTACCAATAATAGACAACAGAGGGGAAACAAAAATATTCAATAATAGGGTGGACAGGTGGGGGGGGCCCTGAGGGACCTGTGAGGTTGGCAACATGGAAGGCGACACTGACAATAGATTCAATGTAACAAAAATAGCTTTATTAACTTAAAGTCAGGATGGTCTAAGGCCTAACTTGACCTATGCTAAGATGGGATTTTCCTACCTACAGCAACGAAGTATAGTCTGTGTCAGTAAGTTCAACTTAAAAGTCGGTCTGTGTCCAAAACCTATGCTTGCCCTCACAACTAACACCACCACCAATCTGTAGGGATATCATCCAAAAATCAAACAGCGTTCCAAAAGTAAAGTTCTGAGCTATTTCCAGCTCATGCTTATTCTTTATCTTCTCCTCCCCAAATATCAACTAGTCCACCACAATGTTCAAGGTACCTTCTCATGTATTTAAAGTAATATAGTTCCAAACCTTTTTAAATGATCAGGATGCCCTTCCCCACAGTAATTACAGTTTCATGGTGGCAAGTCTCAGGGTTCCCTTCCCCAGGTTCCGGTATCAAAGGTGTCACAAAAGGAAGTATATTGAAGCTTTGCCTTTAAGCTAAGCTCCAACAATTCTTCACAGCTAAGGGTTCCCTTCCCCAAGCACAATAAGCATCAATTGAAGTTTTTCTTTTGACACAATAGCAGGTTTCCTTGTCAGCATATAGGGGTTCTCTGGTCTTGGCGCAGTTGTCAAACTGCCCATTACAGGTCACGCAACCAGGAACCTTTAGTTCTCCTTTAGCAGTTTGATATTCAACAAACAAATAGTTTCTCAAAGACAGTTCCAAAACAAACAGTTTCTCAGACTTGAACTTCAACTCTGCAGTCAGAGCCCTTAATTCGATTTAGTTTCTTACTTTCTTTCAGTGCATGATTCAACTTTAGCCGGTTTGCGGTTTTCATTCAGTTGGTTATTCAATATTAGCAAGTTTGCTGGTTTCATTCAATTTCTTATTCAATATTGGCAGATTTACTGTTTTCATTCAGTTTGTTATTCAATATTAGCAGGTTTTCTGGTTTCAATCAATTCGTTATTCAATATTAGCATATTTGCTGCTTTTCCCTCCTCTTGCCTTTCGTTCATTCATACCGCATTTGCACTAGACACAGACCCAGCTTTCATCTGGAGGGTGGCACTGTAATAGCATGCGTTTTGAATGCATTATTTGCCCCAACGCAATAACTTCAATAGCACTTGTTGACTCTGTGTTAGAAAATGCATTCTGCGGATCAGGGTTGCTCCTTGCGGGTGGGAGAGTATGTCTGCAAACCTTCTGGCATAGAGCTACATCTGATGTGATAGTGTGGTCGGATATAACTAAGCAGAAAGCAAGCAGGCTTCTCTAAGAATGGTGCACACACAAGACAACTGGGAAGATAAGCGCCATGCTTGCTCAAATGTCAGTCTCATGCGTAATTTTGACAGTTACTTCAAATAATCAGAGCAATAATTTATGAAGATCCAATTAGTAACAATTGAAGCTTACACCACTGATCTGCAGTACTTTTTAAAATTTCACGTCCAATCCACTTTCCTCCAGTTTATTAATTTACACTCAAAAACACATCAACCTCAAGGAAGAAAAGCCTTTCCTAGGTTCATACCAACCCAGTTTAACACAGCTGTGTTGTTTCCCTGCAATCTGTCCCAAATATCAGTGCCAACACATCCCACGTGACATCCCATTGTTGAGGGTTCACTCCCGATTTCCATCTGAAGTGCTTTCCATAGGTGTGCACAAGGTGTATATAATGTACAGTTCTGTAACGTTTTGCTGTGAGTCATTAAAATGCTTAGGTTCTTACTACTTAATTAAGCAATAAGAACGCGGTAATGAACATATTTCAAGCATTAAAACAACATATCAAATCAATAATACGCACAACTTTATCTTTATCCTCTGATGGGCTGCAATTACAGATATGGTTTCTGAATACTCAACAGAAACCACTTCCTGAGCGATATGAGAGTTCCATTTCATGCAATAAGTGAGCAACCACTTTGCTTTTTGCTGAAATTTATTGCATTTTCATTAAACATATCGTCAAAATTGTCATCACATAAAGTAGCTTGATCACAGGTTAAGAAAGCCAACGTGAGTAACATGCCGCGACAAGTACATGTTTCATTTCAAGAGGATCGTCATCAGGTAGCTCTGAAACGTTACATTAAAGTAGAAAGCTTCAAATTGTGAAGATACAAAACAGTGCCCGGAGCAGGTTTCATAATCTATTATTTAACTGTGAAAAAGGAAACGCTGCTGGTATGATATTAATGGAGCGCTACATCATTACTGTGTCTTCGTTGATCTAATGAAAGACGTGCAAATCCCAATATACCCGGCAAAACAGATTTACGCACTATATTAGTAATGTGTCCTTTTTATGAAGGCCAGTAATGACACATACACATGAAAAGTCCATCACGTTAATGTGTGGATGACCATTACTGCCTAAATATCATACAATGCATTCATTTCAAGTTTGCCACTAACTCTTATTCTTGTCTCACAAATGCTATAATTCAAGTTGATGGAATAATTAGAATTGTAAATGCCAGTGTGTCTGATACTAAGTTTTGTGCGATGTACGAGGGAATGTGAACCTTCAGTGCCCCTGATATCCACAATGAATCCACCAGTCAAAGCATACCCTTACATTCTATGATATAAATGTGTGAGTTGCTAAACAAACTCTGCCATCCCTGGACCCAGGAGGCAAGATTGATGGCAAAGGTTTTTTGACAACCCTGCTATGAATCTTCACAGTATCCTAAACGTGTACAAATACAATCAAAAGAACATTTTTCAGTGTACTGATGACTGGAATGTGTTCACCAAATATGTTAAAATGTTACAAAATCAATACAGGTGACCTCACTTTGAAACTCGAGATTCTAGTATAAGATCCAAAACGTTGAAGACAGCAATTTAGATGCCAGTCGTCAGTCATTCTTGCTGGAAACATGCTTTGTAGTTTGTGAATCCAAAATGCCAAAAGTATTTTCTGCCTGTCTCCGCCTCATGGATGACTTGGTGTACATCATGGATGACTTGGCACAATCTCATTAATTTGGAATTTCGACTTCGACACATGATGGTGTTGTGCTAGAAAGTCTCTGGCAAATGGAAATTTGGAATTGTTTGTCCCTAATGTCCCCTTTATGTTCACCAATGCGTTACTTGGTAGGTCTCGTTGTTTCTCCAATGTCTAATTTCCCACAGGAAAATGTTCAGCTGTAAACTGTGTATTTTCGAGATGCAAGTTGCATACTGTCTTAACGCTATTTTTTTGTCCTGTTAGGGGGTGAAATTGTGTATTTCCAGGGATTACATTGTTGAAATGTTTGCAATTTAAACATGGAAATGTCCCCGTTTTTGGTTGTTGCAAATACATTGGTTGATCAGATACTTTTACAGTATCAGTGTGTACCAAATATTCTTTTATGCGTCTTTGTCTTCTGAGTGCAACTCTTGGGGGAAAACTTGCATAGTCTGTAAACTGGGTTCTGTCTGTAATATTGTCCAATGTGTTAAAATCAATTTGATGACTTCATGGGATGCTGTCCATAAGTTATAGGAAAAACTAGTTCCAATGTACCGTGTGTGGTTTTAGGTTTGTACTGTAAAAGTTCTTCTCGTGATTTCAAGGTTGCTTTCGTGTGAGCTTGTTCCAGTACTGGAAGGGGCTAACCATGCACCAGTAATTTGGACTTCAAATAGCTTGCCTCCTTGTGAAACTCATTAATGTTGGAAGATATTCATCTTGCTCGTAAAAATTGTGAATAGGGTAAATTATGTCCCAAATTTCTGGGTGGAATGATTCCCATTGCAATAATGAGTCACTGTCAGTAGTTATGCGGTGAACCGTGATATTGAACTTTTTCTCTGGTGATAAAATCACATTTGTGTCTAAATATGTCATTTCTGTTTCAGGGGTGGTTAATGTGAATGTTATGGTACTGCATGCAGAATTCACAAATTCAAAAACACCTTGCAAAATCCAATTCAGAACCTTGCCACAAAAGGAAAACGTTGTCAGTATATCTTAGCCAGAATGTGCTACCATTTAACCAACACTCAGATTGTAAGATCACTGATTCATGATTTTGCATGAACAAGCTTGCCTATGTGGGGGAAAAGATGCCCCGATCAATGTTCCTTGTATTTGTTGAAAAAAATCCAGGTGGACTCTGAAGTACCTATTGTAGAGAACAAAACATAATAGGTTGCAAAAACAATCCATAGTGAACTTTTGAGATCTGATGGTTCTGCAATTCCTTCTGTATGGAATTTATCCCTTCCTCACAGGGGCTATTGGTGTACAAACCTGTGGCATCCAGCATAGCCAAGCAGTAAATATCATCCAAACCATAGCCCTCCAGTTTGTTGACTAAATCTGGTATCCATAGAATTGCTAGAATAAAAAAAAAAATTAAAAAAAAGGATATTTGTTTGAATTTCGGCTGAATGAAAATTTCGTACAAACGAAAATGTCTAATAAATATTCAATTTGTTGACATTATATTGAACAAGTGGAGCGGGGTTTGCCCGGGTGTCCCCCCGCACCATTGTTCGCTATAATGGCATCAGGGGTTGCAAGGTTGTCCCTCTCTCCTGAGAAAATAAAGTCAGATTAAAAAATGTAAATTAAAAAAGGACCCTGCAGTGCCGGTTCCCATCCACGTAAGTGAAGGGAACCAGCATCGCAGAGGGATGGAGGAGTCAGTGGCACACAACTAGGTTTGCCACCAACAGCTAAAGGGGGGATTGGCTAAGGAGGGGAGTTGGGTGGGGGGGACATGATTTGATCAAAGGGCACATTTCAAATTCGGCATTGCTGCATACATCAATTTCAAATTCTACATTTTGTGCCTCAGCCAAATCAGGGACAACCATAAACTCTGTGGTGTCCTTAATATGATGTGGGTAGTAGGTAACCAAAGGTTGGAAAGTGTTATCTATGTAAACACATATTCGAAAATGCAATAATGTTGTGCCACTATGGGCCTGCCCGTTGGATTGTGCAAATGTTTATGCATCTTCGGCAGACAATAGAATACCGGAATAGTTGGATAATTAATTGTGGGTGCTATCACTGATCCAACCTTGTTCTTCAGCAAATGTCATAATAATTGTAATTTTCTACTGTATCATAAAGGTGGGGTCCATTTTTAGATTTTGTTTGCACATTATTCAACTGTCGTCTACGTTCAGTTGTGTATGTTGCTTTGTCCATTACCATTGTGGTGCCACCTTTGTCTGCCAATTTGATTGCTAGTTGGCAAATCTTAGTGATTCCAACACATCCCGTTCATGTTTAGTCATGTTACAACTTTTACATTTTTGATTGTATTTAATTTGTCTTAAGCCAGTGTGTACCTTTTTAAAAGAAATATTAAGGGCCTAGACTGAACTGTGGGTAAGTATGTACTTTTTCCACCATGTTATTTGTACTTACCAATGGTTATCGCCTGTGGAGGTTGTTCTGTGAATTGTACCAACTCCAGTTGGGATATATTGTATGTATATATGTTCTATGTAAGGCACTCAGGCGTCAGAGCTATGTAAATAACATGCATCAATTGTACATTTTAATGCCAATTTCCTGGTCAATTTCTCATAATCTCTGAAAACATCAAAACTGGAATTGGTTGTCGATAGAACAAAACTAAGCCCCTTTGGAGTATGTGTTCTTCTTGTTTTTCGAAATGTTTTAACGGGATAAGTTGATTACTAACGTTTCTATTGTCACAGTACTTGTTTTGCTATTTCTGTTTTTCTTTCTACCTCTGCGGGTGTTCTTCTGTGTAAAAAAGAGAGACAGTGGATTTTGAACCAGTGCTTGCTGTTGATGGTTTATTAAGACAGATGTTGCGTCTTCCTCAATGTCTGTTGAAGAGCTCAAGGGGTTGGAGGAATCGGTGTTGTTCCTTGTCATTTGTCGATTCAAAAACGTGCTTTGTGCAGCTGGTGGTCAATCCTCCAACCAAGTGTATACTCAGTCGAATTGATAGTCCAGTGAATCTCGTCACTTTATCTCCAATTTGGTATTATGTAAAATCAGCTAGGTATTCATCCAGTAATGTGTTGATATGATTAGGTGACTCTTAATTCCTCAACTTTAAATTGCTGATCCAAGACACTGTTTGTTTCCTCTATTTCCACTTGAACTTTTTCAATGTCTGTAGACAGTTCTTGAATAGTTAATAGTAACACATCCAGTGAACATTTGTTGTGGATTATTCTCCACTTAATTAGAAATCCTTTAATGCGCCTGCACAATGTAGGTTGTAATAAAAATCCGTCGATCTCGTGGGATTGTTTGAACTTGATAATATTGTGCCATAGTTGCAGCATGTATAGTTATGTTCACTTGTTTCTTCATGAGATAGTCAAGCTGTTTTGTAGAACTACGTTTCGGTTGATCTTTAAGTAGTGGTCCTGTTTTGACCAAGAATTTCAGAATTTGAGATGGTTCCGCTTCTGTCAAGCATAACAAATCTGCTTTGTTATCTGTGCTTGAAGCGATTTCCTCAAATGTTGCCATGATGTTGAGGTTTGGCTGTTTATTTTGAATTTACACGATGGAAATTCTATCACATTATCAATATAGTGCCTTGATCGGTTTAGCAATGGTATATTGGGATTTGTCGCATGTTTTAATGTACTAACAAACACTTCTGAGACACAACAATGATGTAGTGCTCCATTAATATCCTACCAGAATCGTTCCTTTTTGTCAGTTAAATAATACATTATCAAGCATGCTCATGGCACAGTTTTGTATCTTCACGTTTTGAGGCTTTAATGTAACTTTTCACAGCCACCTGATGACGGTTTTGATGTTAAGTTAATAAAAATGCAAAACATTTCAGCAAAAAGCCAAGTGGTTACTCACTTATTGCATGACACAAGAACAATCTTAACGGTCAAGAAATGGTTTCTGTTGAGTTTTCGGTGGACATTATAATCTCCAACCAGGATTCACAATTGAGAAAAAACCCAACACCCTCCAAAATTGATTGTTATGGTGAGGTATTACTCCTGTTGTTTATTACTGATATGGTTAACAGACCAAAGAATTCTTACTTTAACTTTGACTAAGGCATGCTAGGCTTGATGGAATGTAGCAACAGACAAAGAACAACCTATTTTGTTTGTGATTTGGAAATTTTCCTTAAGATTTGGCGTTTGGCAGGTAATAGATTGATGTTGTAATACAGACTCGCTCCTATCAGAAAGCATTCAAAAATAATAAAAATTGTTCATGAATTACTCATTTAGAATAATCAACTGAAAGTCCCTGGAAATGCATATGGATATATTTTATACTCGAGTGCTACAAATGATAATCAAAGAAGATTCAAATGGTGGTAGTTTGACGATCTTAGATATAAGCATTTGTATCGGCTTGCCCCAAGAACACACAAACTCGCGAATACAGTTTGGTCAAAGAGCTTTCTAATGGGTGAGGCCTCCTTTTAACGGCTAGTGTGGGCAGTTCCCTCCCCAGGTTTGGGAGTCCTCTCAATTCCCCCGGCTTGTCTTAGATATCAGTAACCCCTACTATCTAATATTTACTTGACTAAATGTGATGGAGTGAAGGCAAATTCCATATCTCTCTACTACACTCTGCAAACAATGCAGGTGGTCCCTGACCCAAGATCTCCAAAAGGTAGTAATCTGGAATAAAAGTTGCCTTTCAGATACTCCAGCCCCACTTGGTCTTTTACTTCCACCCCTCCGTTCCTCTCTCACCAACTCCACCCACCGTCTCTCCTTGCTCTCCCTGCACTGTTGCTCTCTCCCTCTGATTTTCCTCTTTTCCTCGCTACTACCTACCTACACCCTCCGATCTTACTCTCTTCCTCCTACACTCTCTTCTCCACGCCACTGCTACTCTCGTTTCCGAACTGCTGCTAACACCCCTTTTCTAACCCTACTATTTTCCACATTGCTACTACTACCCTTTCTCCACTCTATTACACCCCTCTAATATCCCCCCTGCCCTTTCTGTCTGAGTCACCCTCCTTTTGCTTTTTCATTCACTTGCTAATCTACCAGAATGACTGACACCTTTTAGGAATACTAAATACCAAGTACCACTTTCTCTCACCAACCAATACTTCACCTTGCACACTCCTTCAGCAATTCTCCTCCATGTTACTCTTCACCGCTCTTCCTCCGGCAAGTCTCTTTATCCTTCTACTCCTTCCTTGACCTCACCTGAATAACCCACACGTTTCTGCTTCCTTTCCCCCCTTGTATCCTCATCCTTACCTCTCCATTGGCTATCTATCTCACTCTCCTGGTTACCCCGGCCAACACATGGCTATGCTTTCCCCCTGGGAGGCATTACAGGTGAGTGAAAACATAAAAGGGGTTTTAAGCCCCCCCACCCCTGGCTCTCTGCAATGGCAGCCAGCTGCAGCAGCAATCAGTCTCAATATCCCATTTCATGCGAGGGCTCCCTGGCATGCCAGACTGACAACAGGTCCGCCCTGCAGCCTTGTAACAGGTTACAATATTGTCCATGTGGGTAAGCATGTTGCATCGCTGAATGGAAAGCTCTGCAGTCTGTTGGCTGCGATCATTGTTAGAAGATGAGGCGTGTGAGCTGCTGAAGTTGCCTGGATGGGTCATTCTATCACCTGCGTCTCTTGATATTTCTCTCCCTGTCAGGCTGGTTGCTTGTTCTCTCCCACTGGGTCTTCTGAAAACTGTAGTTTTCTGGGAGAAACAAACTGGAGAGCATTGTGCAGAATAGGTATGGGGCAAGACAAAGTGGTACTTGTTTCTTGCATGCAGGCCTAAAAAGAAGGGAAAGGGACTGGGGCCCTACCAACTCCCACTCCCCACTTCTGGGACAAGACTGGCCCGGGGAATCCGTGCGGTAGGCCACCCACCCCACGCTGAGAGGGGGTCCCATCCACTCTTGACAGGCCCAGGTCGCAGACGCCATCACACATTTCATGAACTGATTACTCATAGCTACGTGTTGGGCACATTCAATTAAATAAGAAAAGCTTTGGGGAAATTAATGTTGCTCTGTTCGGGCACATTCTAAAGGTGACAAAAGACTAAATAATGATCATAATTAGGACGGTTGAACCCCAAAATACACTATTTACATGGACTAAGGGACAGACATTGATGTAAAAGAGATTTACCAGGTATTGCTTATATCTGGACTTCTAAACTAAAGCCTTTGTGTACATATGAGGGCGGTAATACATCCAGGGAATTCGTTCCTTCCACTTTAAGTGGGAGCCACTCCCTTTGAGACCAAGAAGTTGAGAATGTGGGCACACGATGCTATATCCTGCTTAGGGGTCAGGGCAAGTGACATCACACTGGGGTTGACCTCCACCCCTTAAGAAAAAAGGCAATCTCAAGCAGAGATGCGTCCACACCTCCATATTGTACTGACTGCCAAATGTTTGTAGGGCAGATGACTGCTGCACCGTGACATGACATGCAGGGATCTTTAAAGGGGATTGGTTTGGTTTCTGACTCTGTTTTGGTGATGCCCCTATCTGTAGCCAAGGACCAATAGTGTATTTTCTCTCGTTTCGGGAAGGAACTGAAAAGACCTGAGGCCCAAACAGCAGGAGGGAGAAGTAATACATCACTGGAGTGGATCTGTCTGCATCGGTGCGCAGAGCAGAGACTCTTACCCTCGCAATCCCCTGCAGGCAGAACCACGCTGGAACTCTGCCATGCCAAGCGAGGAGGAGACCAGGAAACCGCACGACCGAAGGAGGAACCGACCGCCGTGAGAGAGGTTTGTCGGCATCTGCAGAACCAGACACTGAAGTGCCGTCCAAGACAGACAGGAGAAACCGAACGCAAAGACCCGACAGTCAGGAAGTCAGAGTCGCGGTTCCACAACATTTGATTCCACCAGCTCCCCTGACGCACTGCTACAGTTCAAAAGGTACACAGCTAGAGAGAGGGAGGAGGGCTGAAAAACCCAGAACAAACCTCTGAGGGGGTGATAGCGATATGGCAAACCAGGAACTGAATTTGAGCATAACCTGCGAGGGGTGGACATTAAAAAGATCCTGGAAAGTGGGGAAAACAGAACGAAAAGCCCATGAGGGGCTATGAGTAAGAATACCCCACGGGGGACTAAAACAGAGTGAAAAGGACTGCAGGGGACTAATAAAGAGGATCACGGGAGGGTGTGAATACCAGCTGGACACAATAAGGCCAGAGAGCCCACCAAGCCTACGAGGGGAAAAGATTGCGAACACCTTGCAAGGGTGTGTGAAGGAGTGGCCTGAAGTTTCCGTTAGTGTTTCTCTCTTAGCTCGGGATGAGCTATCTCCCTTCCTATCAGAGTGAAATCAAGACATACTGTGTCAAAATAAACAAACTAGCGAGTGCAGCCACTTTTACAAAGTGTATAGTTGTGGCAGGAGGAGCCTGACACACAGGAGGCATGTTTCTGGCTATTGCAAGGAAAGCATGGTATTGAAGTAAGACAGACACAAGTGACCAGAGTTTAAGGGTAGACTACAAATGGGAGCAAACTACGACCATCAAATAATAATAATGCAGTCCTAGTGGAATCTTGTCAAAAGAAAAGGGCCTATACTAAAAAAACCTATTGCCAATCCTTACTGCTTCTTTACAAATAGTGTGGGGTAATATTCATGAAAAAGAAAGAAGTGTTTACAAAATGACAAGTCAGGATCTTCAGGCCGTTGGCCTCCCTTCCCCATGTTTTCAGCACAGTGCAAGCCGGTTTACTCGAGCCAAGCACACACACTGGCTTTCTTGACACAAGAATGGAGTTCCAATTCCAGCATCAGGGCCTTCTGTGCTCAAGTCTCTTTTCCATCAAAATCTCTTGATTTGGAGGGCCTGATGTACAAAACAAAATAGAACGTTCTTTTCTTCTTATAACTATATGATTTGGGGTGTCTTCTCCCCGGAACCCCCTCAGCCGGGCTCAGATCCTTTCTTCACATTCAATTAGTCTCCCTAGCCAGGCTCTGACCAATTGCAGGTCACTTTATACTTATCGAAGACTTTCAAATGTGCACAGATTTAGCTTGACCCATCGCAGGACCACTTTGATACAAAGTTCCTTTCTTATACCTATTAGAGACCTTCAAATGAGCACCCACATGGCGCCGGACCACTCTGTACACAGTATCTGATTTCGCTTTTGTCCAAGTACATTCGCTCCTTTAGTTTCCACTTGTTCGTGCCTCTTATCACATGCGCTTAAAACACCGTCCTTTGTGGATTTCTTCATACAATGTAGCCGCTTGCAATCTTGGTTCAAACACAAGCTGATTCCCTATCGGTTTCTCCGACTCACTGGCTGTGCTTCTAGTTGCGCTGCTTTTTTCACAGGATCCAAGGACAGTACCACAGTGGCAAGCGCTCCTCCCGGCCTGGGTTATCAACACGGTAGCGCCCCAGATACTTTTGATGTACTGCGTAGGCTTGTTCAGTTTCAGTTCTGGGTTTTAGGCTTCTCACTTTCCAAGGCTCATAAAAGTAACGGTTTCTAGAGGGCAAAGGTACTTCCCTCCTTGCAACCTCTCTCCGGTCTCTCTGCCTTTCTCCTCGTGTTAAATCGCCACCTTGGAACTGCTGCTTACTCGTGCACTTTTTCTCACGAGTGTGCTTTCCTGCTCGGCCTTTTATCGAAGTGGAGAAGTGTGATGGGAGTCAGCTGTGTGTAATGATTAGTAATTGCCTAATCTTGCTTGACCAGGGTGTTGGGACAGGTCAGGTACATGGTTCTGGTGTTAGTCCGTTTTCGCTCACAATTAACTGTCAGTGACAAAGTATTTGTATCGGGAAAGGGGGGTGGGATTGAGCTTCCAAATATCCTACCTGGTAGGATGGGGAAAAGGTGTTACAGGAAAGGGGATACCGAGTCTCACCCTTCGATGTCCCACTTAAACTAACAATGGTAGATTTCCACATAGATAGTCCAAAATCGTGTTTTTCGTGCCGTTAGACCACATTGATCTACCAGGTGTGTCACTAACAGTTGTTCCATTTAAGGTCCATGAATCCCACTCTGTCATAAATTCATTCCATTCTATTCCTTTGTTGCTAGCTTTTGGGCAGTTCATGGCATTTAAGGAGGCAATGTTTGGTAAATTACTTCTAACAATATCATTTTGTTATTGGCTGACATTCCCCACTTAGTAATTATTGCACCAATACAATCAAACATATCACTTATACAATTTTTGTTAGGAGGATCATATACGTTAATCAGCAAAATGTTAGCAGCCTTAATTGATGACTAAGATTTAATTTCTACTGCCAACACATTATCGTTAGCGTCACTCATGTCCACCCTATTTGAGAGGAATTCATGACTGACGCCAACGATCAGTCCATCATATGGGGGTCCCTTGAGGCCGGTTTTACTTTCACCTGATGCAGAACTTGACTATCGATATAAAAGTTGTTAATTAACCAGGTCTCTTGCAACATGAATATTGGCTATGCAATAAGGGTACTTAAGGATGGGCCTTTATTTATAAAATGAGAATGGCCTGTTGTGTTCCATGAGCGCACTTTGAATTCTCATTCTTGAAGTCACTCCATTTCCTGTACTAGACACTTCAGCCACTGAGACCCTATTTGGTTATCAATGCCTTCCATCTTGGGAGCTATAATTTTCTTTGGGATAGTTATCTCTTTCTGATTAGTGGTGCTACAGTGTTCACAGTAAGAGGTTGGTGAGATGTTAGTGATCTCCCTATCTAAGTCATAACCTAGATAATTAAGCGATTCATGTTGACTCCGAATCAAGGTTGCAGTTGCCGGCAAGACACAATGAATGTGCGATACTGCATCAAACCCTCTTTTTGTTGGTTCTATAAAATTGCAATCACATTATTTCAGGATATGCAGGGATGGAATTTTTGCAAATAGATTCACCAATGCACATCTATTAATATGTTTGTTGGATCTTAAATTGATTTTTTCACTAATTACCACCACACGTACAACTAACAAGCGTACTATTTTGTCAGTGTAATTTTCTATCTCGTTCCTAGGAACGTCATTAGACAGTTAACACATTTTCTTTGTCTCTCGGAAGGGTTAAATTGCATTTCGTAAGGAAAAAGTTACTTACCTGTAACTGTTGTTCTCCAGCATGGGTCTGGCATGGATTCACATGCTCATGAATATTCCCCGTCGTCAGGCTGGGAATCCTCAGTAATGAAAAAATCAGTATCAGTTTCGTTTCTGATCTGTCTTCCTTAGTAGTAACCAATCACTGGTCTCTGGGTCATACTGCCCCCAGCCAATGACTGCCCTCCCCCTAAGCCCCGCCTCTGGCAGCCATCTTCAGATTTGGTAGCACGTAAAGCGGCAGTATGACCAAGTGAAGAGCCGCAGAGGGGTAGGAGGGACGGTTTGCATGTGAATCCATGCCAGACCCATGCTGGAGAACAACAGTTACAGGTAAGTAACTTGTTCCTTCTCCAGCATGGGGTCTGGCATGGATTCACATTTTCATGAATATAAGAATACATAGCAGTACACACATGCACAACCATGGGAGGTGGCAAAAGGCTCAACATTAAGCATTACATAAACTCAACATTAAGCAACTTTTACCTTCCCACCAGGTCTTCAGGCGAACAGGTTGCACAGCACTACTTGCCCGACTCTGGACTCCTCCCTGGAATCCCGGTCAACGCAGTAGAATCTCGTGAAGGTGTGCGTCGACCTCCACGTAGCAGCCCTGCAGATGTCCAGCAGGGGCACACCAGACAAGAACGCCGTGGTAGCAGCGATCGCTCTGGTCAAATGGGCTCTTGGACGGCCGGACAACGGTCGGTTTGCCAACCGGTGACAGTGCATGATGCAGGAGAGCCAACTGGAAATGGAAGTCTTCGAGAGAGCCTTCCCTTGGTTCACAGGCCCAAAGTTCAAACAGCTGTGACGTCTTCCGAAAACTGTTTGTGCGGTCCATGTAGAACTTCAGTGCTCTAGCCACATCCAGCGAGTGCAAAGTCCTCTCGGCCGGCGACAAAGGAGACGGGAAGAAAACTGGTAACACCAAGGGCTCGTTGAGGTGGAAGTCCGACGGCACCTTGGGCATAAAGGAGGGGTGCGTCCTCAGCACCACCCTCGTGTCGTGAAAAGTCAAGTATGGAGGCTTGCAGGATAGGGCCTGGATCTCTCCCACTCTGGCCACAAGAAAAGCTGTCTTCCACGACAGGAACTTCAACAGCGCCGAATGCAGAGGCTCGAATGGAGCCCCCATGAGCTTAGACAGCACCACGTTGAGCTCCCACGCCGGGGCAGGAGCCTTCACTGGCGGGAACGATCGGAACAGTCCCTTCATAAATTCCTTCACCAGGCGATGAGATCACAAGGACACCCGTCCTGTAGTTCTGGTGTATCGGGAGATCGCAGCCAGATGTATCTTGATGGAAGCGTGAGCTAGTCCAGCCTTGGCCAGCGACAGTAGGTACGGCAGTACTTGAGGGGCCATAATCCGCAGAGGGCTAATCTTCTGTGCATGGCACCGGACAGAGAACCTCTTCCACTTATGTCCGTAGCACTTGAGAGTGGAGGACGCCCTGGCCTTTGCAAGAACCTCTCTGCAGTCAGCCAGGATATCGTACCCTCCATACTCTAGTGCTGCAGGAGCCAGGCCTGCAAGTTCAGCGACTCTGGGTCCTGATGAAGGATGGCGCCTCCTTCCTGGAAAGAAGATCTGCGTCCATCGGCAGCTTGACCGGTAGGGACGCTTACAAGTCCAGAAGGTCCGGGAACCAGATCTGCCTTGGCCACGCCAGTGCGACGAGGATCATCCTGCACCGTGACCTCTTGAGCTGGTTGATGAGTCGGAGCAGCAACGGCAACGGAGGGAACGCATAAAGGAACAGGCCGTCCCAGGGGAACGAGAAAGCATCGCCCATGCTCCTCGCTCCTCGGATGGGGAAACCTGCTGGCGAAACTCTGGCACTTGGAGTTCGTCGCTGTCGCGAACAGGTCGATCTGGGGTTTGCCCCATCGCTGGAAGAGTCGGTCCACTTGATCCTGGCGTAGTTCCTACTCGTGGCACGAGCGCAGCTCTCGGCTGAGTGAGTCGGCAATGGTGTTATTTATCCCTGCCAGATGAAACGGCAACAGAAACATCCCTTGGACAACGGCCCAATGCCACAGATCCTTGGCCTCCTTGGATAGGGCTGGGGATCTGGTTCCGCCCTGCTTCCGGATGTAGAACATCGTTGTGTTGTTGTCGGTGAAGATCCTCACCACCTTGCCCTTGAGGGACAGGAGAAAGGACCTGAGGGCCCAGAACACTGCCCATAGCTCCAGGATGTTGATGTGGAGCGGCTTCCCCTCTGGGAGCCAAAGGCCCTTCGCGTGAATGTCTCCGGTGTGCGCTCCCCACCCCTCCAGGGAGGCATCCGTCATCACCGTCACCTGGTGGGCCGGGGTCTGAAAGTCTGTCCCTGCTGCTAGATGAGCGCAGGTGCCCCACCACCGAATCGCTCGTCGGAAGGTCTCGTTGAGAGGGATCCTGTCCTCGAAGCTTCCCGTCGCTTGAATCCAGCGGGCGTCGAGGAACTCCTGAAGAGGGCGCATCCGCAGCCTGCACAGGCGCACAAGATAAATGCAAGAGGACATCATCCCGAGGAGGGACTTGATGGACCTCACCCTGGCCACGTCTGTGGCCAGAAGACGCTGCACCTTGCCTAGGATGGCCTTTGTCCTTTCTTCCGACGGCAAGGCCAGACGCGCCACTGTGTCGAGCTTGGCTCCCAGAAACAGTGCGACCTGAGCGGGGACCAGGTGGGACTTGGGGAAGTTGATGGAGAACCCCAGGTCCGTGAGCAGCTGGACGGTCTTCGCTGTGTGTTCTACGGCGAGCTCCCTTGTCCTTGCGCGGATGAGTCAATCGTCCAGGTAGGGGTAGACGTGGATCCCCTGCAGGCGCAGCCGCGCTACCACCGCAGCGAGGCACTTGGTGAAAATCCTGGGTGCCGACTTCAATCCAAACGGGAGGGCCTTGAACTGATAGTGCCGCCCTTGGACTACGAACCTGAGGAACCTCCGGTGTCCTTTTAGAATGGGAATGTGAAAGTATGCACCCTCCAAATCCAACGACGACAGGAAATCGCCCTCCTCCAGCTGTCCCAGCATGTGCTGGAGGGTGACCATCTGGAACTTCTGTGCCTTTATGTACTTGTTCAGTCGTCGCAGGTCCAGGATGGGTCGCCACCCTCCCGTTTTCTTTTTCACGAGGAAGTACCTTGAGTATACTCCGGAGCCCCGGAGCCTCTTTGGGACGAGCTCGATGGCACCTTTCTTGAGCATCGCCCTTACCTCCAACAGTAGTTGAGGGACGTGGTTTTCCTTCCTGGCCACGGGAGGAATGCGGGGGCACTTTTTTAGAAATTTGAGGGCGTGCCCCTGGGCCAGGGAATACAGCACCCAAAGGATGGTGGAGATGGACTCCAACACACTGACGAACTTCGCCAGCCGGCCTCCCGCCGGGGTGCTTTGGTGGGGGCCCCGACGCCACGGTCGGTTCAATATTGCTTGCAGGGCGCCTTGCCGCCTTGGCCTCCGTGGCGATGACGGAGGGGTCCACCCGACTTGCCTCGTCCTCTATAGGCTTCCTGCGACGAGGAGCGGGCCGCTTGGCGGTACGTAAAGGAGCCACCGCCGAATCCCTTGGAGGCACCCTGCTTGCGTCCGGAGCTCTGAAAGGACGGCCTTCACTGCTGGAGAACTCCTAGGGCCTTAGCTGTCTCTGTGTCCGCCTTGATGGCTTGGAGGGACTCATCCACTGTTTTCCCAAACAGGTTGTTCCCGTCGAATGGCATGTCCAAAACCTTGGCTTGTACGTCCTGGCAGAAATCCGTCGCCTTGAGCCACCCTCATCGTCTGAGGCAAACGCTGTTGCCTAGCTGGCGGAAACCGGTGTCGGCAATGTCTGTTGCCACCGTTATGGCGTGGTCCGACACCACCTCCCCTTCCTGCAAGATCTCCAGGGCCTCAGCCCTCTTGTCGTCCGGTAGGAAGTCCAACAGGGGGGCGATCTTGTACCATAACTCCCTGTCGTAGTGGGCCACGATCGCGAGGGCGTTGGCCACCTTAATCGTCGTTGCTGCTGACGAGATAACTCGTCGTCCCATTGCATCCAGCTTCTTTCCTTCGTCGTCCGGTGGGGAAGTTGACGTTGAGGTCGATCCCCTTCCCCGCTGAGACGACCGAGTCAGGGGTCGGCGGCGCCCTAAGGCACAGGGGGGCCGCGTCGGGGATACAGTACATCTTCTCGTACCGATCCCTCTTGGCAGGCGTCGTAGACGGGTTCTTGAGAAGGGTGAGACCCTCGTCCCAGATGTCATCCAACAGAGGCACGGCGAGGACTGTCTTCCTCTTGACCTGGCGCCGTTGGTAAAGGAAACCTTCCTTCTTCTCTTCGGGGCAGAGCTGGAAAAGCTCAGATGCCCTGGCGATCATAGCGTGGAAAGACCCAATGTCGTCGGGCGGGGAGGCCCGGGCTGGAGGCGATGGGAGCTTCGTCCCGTCGTCACTGCCGTCGTCATCCGTACCCGTCGTGGCCGTGTCCGTGGCCGTGTCCGTTCCCGTGTCATCCCCAGGTATGGGGGAAGTGGACAAAGGTTGAGCAGGCCGCGAGGGCTGAAAAGGCGGGGCTGGATGGTCTCTCTTCTCTTGTTTGGGGGACTTCCCGACGGGCCTGGCTCTGGCTCCTCTGTCGGGCCTGGTTCCGGCTCCTCTGTCAGTGGTAGGGGCAATCTCGTCCTTATCTCCGAACATAAGGATTGTATTGCCAACAAAATGGCCACCGATTTGTCCTGCGGCTCCAGAAGCGACGGTTGACTAGGAACCTCACCGGCGTCGCCGGCCCTCTCGTCGTCCCCTTCGTCAGGATCCCTCTGGTGGCACCGGGCCTCTTCGACGCCCTCGTCGAGGGCCTCCAAGACTTCGACCAGTTCCTCCTCGGAGGCTGTGTCTGTGTCCACAATGGCCACCAGCTACCCCCCTCTTTTTCCGCCGGGGTCTTCACGATGGGCCTGAAAGAGGATTCCCTCCGCGGTGGCAGAGAAACTCTGGGCCCCAAGGTCGCTTCCACTGGTGTAGCCTCCCGAGGCTGCGCCAGGGCCGCCGCAACTTCCTCGATAGAGGCCTTAGCCGGGTGAATCAAGGCCTTCACCGCTTTTGGCGGGCCTGCGGCCTTCACCTTGGGGGGAAGGGTCACCGCCTCGGTCCCCCTCAGCTGGATCCTTCGAGATCGACCGGGGCCTCTCCAGAAGCTTCGCTGGGTTCTCGGCTTTCCTCTTCCCTGAGCCAGAGCGTTGGCTTGTGGCTGACGGTGGTGGAGAGGGTGTGCCCTGCCTGGCAGCCAAGGAGCCCGACCGTTCGGCGCTCCTGGTGCCCGCGGACTTGCGGGGCTTTGCCTTCTGTTGGGCCCCCGTCGCCGGGGCACCCTCACAGGACTTAGAAGACCGCTCAGACTTCTTCTCACCCGACGGGCTCTTTCCTTCCAGCCAGTTGGCGAGTGTCATGACTCGCGCTCCATGGAAGTTATGGAGCCAATGGAAGGTCTGATTCCGTTCCTACATTAGCGGTCTAGTCTCCCGAGCACAGCACGTTACCGTCATGACGCCATGACGCATATAAATAGGCGTCACAAACGGTACTCGATGCGTTGCAACCTTGCTTTTCTTGTTAGGTTCGTACGCTAGTGCTTCTTCTTCCTCCTATGTATTACATTGCTTCCTTCTGTCCGTCTTCAGTTTGTGCTCTTAGCAACATTCCCTTGATTCCTCTTGGTGCCTCCTCCTCTCCTCTGTTGCTTTATACTTTGTGGATCTTGTGCCTTCAGTTCAAGTATTCTTCCTCCGCTCTCCTACCAATCAGAGCTCCGGATACTTACGCTAGCCCGACTCCAGCATTGCCTACTGGGAAGTGAAGTCCTCTCGCCTACTACAACGGAAAGCCTCCAGCCTAACATCCATCGTGCTACTACATCCAAGCACACCAGGGTTTTTCAGCCACGCTTTTCCCTGGAATTGGGGGCGGACTCCCTGCGAGCCCCTTCTGCCTAGCTGTCTGCCAGCGGACAGGGTGGCTTCCAGTGGAGCTCGTCCCAAACTCATCAGGAAGGGACTGGACCTTTGGAGAGAAAGGAGAGCTATCGACACCGACAGTTCCTCAGAAGAACCCAGTACAGGTGAGGAGGAAGAGGAGGGTATTTATCAAGTAACGAATACTTCTTCGCATGACAGTTTGCAACGCCAAAAGATGGCCAGCTTAGAGCAATACCAAGAACTAGTTAATGCCATACAGGGAATTACAGCCGAGCTTCAAACCATGAAGGTAGAAAACACTGCCCTTAAGGCTGACAATGCCGCTCTAAGACAACAAATACTTCTGAGAGAAGAAGTTAGGGGAGATCTCCCACCTATGTCTCTACCTTGTGGGAAGTATGAAGGTAACCCCAAGAGGATTAAGGAATTCCTCGACGCCTGTAGAGTATACTTCACCTTTCGCCCAAAGATGTTTGAATTCGACAAAGCAAAGGTTGGTTTCCTGGTATCAAATCTTGGGGGAAACGCTCTAGCTTGGGCCACCCCGTTGGTTACAGAAGCTGACCCTGTGCTGAATGATTACAATGCCTTTGTACAACGATTCAGAGAACGCTTCGAAAGAACTGAGACTCTGTACTCGTCTTATGAATACATACTAGATCTTAAACAAGGTCTTTCTGATGTACAAACATATGCCTCGAACTTTCAGAGGATAGCTTTGGAGACGGGATGGCCTGACTCAGCAAAACAAACTCTCTTTCGAAGAGGATTACATGAAGATTTAAAAGATGAACTCTCTCGAGTAGCAAGACCCTCCTCCTTCCAAGAACTGGTAGCTCTGGCCCTCCAGATGGAATTTCGTATTTCGGAGAGACGAGCGGAAAGGAGAAAGACTAGACCCAATCCGCCTTCTACACCTTCCTCCTACTCGCCAACAGTTTCCGACAGATCTCTTCCCCTTACTGAAGAGCCTATGCAGATAGGTGCCGCAAGGGGTCCCCTTAGCGCTGCAGAAAGAAAGAGACGAAAGGACCAAAGCCTATGCATGTATTGCGGTTCTGAAAAGCACCTTCTAAGAGATTGTCCGGAAGTTCCTCCCCGAAGATCGGGAAACGACAAACCCCGACCCTGAGCAGGGACAAGGAAGGGGCTTCTCTAGCTAATCCCTGTGTTACAAGTTCACCTCTACCATGTATCCCTTCAAACCAACTCATGGTCTTAAAGATAGTTCTGGAATGGGCCCCAAACCAAGTCGTGGAATGTCTAGCAATGCTTGACTGTGGGGCAGCTGGAAACTTTATGGATGACCAATGGGCCAGCAGACACACCATTCCTAGGAGAGAAAAACTTCAACCCATACCGGTCGAGGGAGTGGATGGTACCCCCTTATCTTCAGGTCTTATCCGACAAGAAACCACAGAAGTCTTGGTTAAGATGAAGACTCACCATGAGACGGTAATATTTGATCTGATAAAAGCTGCTCACTTCCCCGTGATACTCGGAATACCCTGGTTAAGAAGGCACAATCCTGGTATCGACTGGGTAACTAACATTATAGAATTCCGGTCTGACTTGTGCATGCAGTCCTGTTTGAAAGGAGAAGGACAACATTCACATCAAGGCAACACAGTGCCAGCGAAGAGTATCAACTCCATTCCAGTTGTCTATCAAGACTTTACCGACATCTTTGCAGACACTTTACCTAGACCTCTTCCTCCACATCGAGCTGAAGATTGTAGTATCGACCTTATACCCAATGCTGTGGTTCCATTTGGGAGAATGTATCCCTTATCCCTTCCGGAAAAGGAAGCATTAAGGGAATACCTAGCCAGCAATTTACAGAATGGTCTGATCCAAGAATCAACTTCTTCAGCTGGAGCGTCTCTATTCTTTATACCAAAGAGGGGAACCAAGGAACTCAGACCTTGTATTGACTTCAGGGGTTTAAATAGCCAAACCATTCGAGACAGATACCCAATGCCTTTGATAAAAGAGATCATGGAAGCAGTCCAAGGAGCTAAGTGGTTTACCAAACTAGACCTCAGAGGAGCGTATCATCTATTACGAATCAAACAAGGAGATGAATGGAAGACCGCCTTTCGTACTCCATTAGGACATTTCGAGTACAAGGTAATGCCCTTTGGGTTAGTTAATGCGCCAGCTCAGTTCCAAAGATTTATGGACAAAGTTTTCAGTGATCTTCTGTTTAAGTCCACTGTCGTCTACTTGGATGACATTTTGGTTTACTCTCACACTTTAGAACAACATCGTACACAAGTAAGGGAAGTGCTCAAGAGACTCCGAGACCACCATCTATTAGTCAAGCCGGAGAAATGTCTTTTTGAGGTCTCTACAGTTCCGTATCTGGGATTCATTCTGTCAGAAGACCGCATAGAGATGGATCCTAACAAGACTGCTTCTATAAACAATTGGCCTGTTCCCAGCTCTGTCAAGGACATCCAGAGATTTTTGGGACTGACAAATTTCTATCGAAAGTTCATCACAGGCTTCTCCAACACAGTTCTACCTATTACAGCTTTATTAAAGAAAGGGGTGAAGTTCCATTGGACTCCAGAAGCAGATTCAGCCTTCCATCGGCTTAAACAAGCATTCACCTCTGCACCTATTCTCAGACAACCTGATCAGTCTCAACCCTTTGTGGTAGAAGCTGACGCTTCTCAAGGAGCTATAGGAGCGGCTCTACTACAAAAGAAGGAGGATCAACTCGAACATCCTATAGCCTATTATTCCAGAACACTCACCTCTAGTGAAAGAAACTATTCAGTGATTGAAAAGGAACTGTTAGCCATTAAACAAGCTTGTGAGGAGTGGCGTCATTTGTTGCAAGGAGCTAAATACCCGTTTCAGGTTCGAACGGATCACAGAAACCTGAGTATTCTCCAACAGATGGAATGCAGAAACTCTCGTCATGCTCGTTGGGCATACTACTTCTCCCAATTTGATTTCATAATTACATACCTTCCTGGTAAAGAAAATCACTTAGCTGATGCTCTCTCCCGCAGCCACCAAGAAGAACCAGAGAATAACCCTGAACAGGAATGGCTACTCAAGGGGAAGAGATTCATAGGAACAGTTAATAATTATTTACAACAAGTTCTGGAAGCCCAAAAGACCATCTCCCTTCCGAGAGACCACTCTTTAACCTACAAAGGAGAATTCCTGTTTAAGGATGACTTGCTTTATCTGCCAACCCAAGATCTCAAGAACCAAGCCCTTTCTTGGTGTCATGATCTGCCCATGGCTGGACACAAGGGACGTGCTGCTACTCTAGAATTACTTAAGAGGAATTTCTGGTGGCCTAAGATGAACAAGGACGTGGTGGAGTACGTCTCTTCCTGCCCTATATGTGCCCAGAGTAAACACAGTTCGGCTAAACCTTTGGGGCTTTTACAACAGGAGAAACCACCTGCCGGACCCTGGCAACATATATCTATGGATTTTATTGTTGAGTTACCCAAATCGGAAGGATATTCTGCAATCATGGTTGTGGTCGACTCTTTCAGTAAGCAGGCTCACTTCGTTCCTCTCAGAGGCACTCCTTCTGCCACTACCACCGCGGAAGTATTCTTAAAAGAGATTGTCCGTCTTCATGGAATACCATCTACAATAGTGTCTGACCGAGGAACACAGTTCACCTCCAAATTTTGGACTATCTTGTGCAAACAGTTGCAGATTCAGAGAGCGTTGTCTTCCGGCTTTCACCCAGAAACTAACGGACAGACTGAACGTCTCAACGCTACACTGGAACAGTTTTTAAGATGTTACTGCAATCAGGCTCAAGATAACTGGTCTCATCTATTATCAATTGCAGAATTCTCCTATAACAACACCAAACACACTGCAATAGGAATGAGTCCTTTCAAATGTACCTATGGATACGAACCCAAACACATTCCGTGTCCTACTGTTCAACCTACCAATGTTCCAACCATAGATCTTCTACTGGACACTCTTAGACAAACTCATAAGTCGGCCCAGGAAACTCTGTTAGCCAGTCGCCAGACTTACAAGAGATGGGGTGACAAGAACAGAAGACCTAACCCTGAATGGAAGAAAGGAGATAAGGTATGGTTATCTACTAAATATCTACCCCGAAGAGTTCACCCAAGTAAACTCACTCCAAGATATATAGGACCGTTTTCCATAAAACAACAGATCAATCCTGTGGCTTTTCGGTTAAACCTTCCACACTCTCTTCGAAGAATTCATCCAGTATTTCATACCTCACTTCTTAAGGAGTACAAACCAGATCCTTTCTTGAGAACTTCCAAAAGAAAGATACCCAAGATGGATGATGAAACACAAGAGTATGAGGTTTCTCGTATCTTGGACTCTCGCTACAAACACGGAGTCTTACAATACCTCATACTATGGAAAGGGTATCCTTGGACGGAAAGATCCTGGGAACCGGCTAAGAATCTACATGCCACCAGACTTCTACGCAGCTTCCACAAACTCCATCCAGGCAAGCCTGGAGGAAGGCCTTGGCGAAGGGGTTATACTGTCATGACTCGCGCTCCATGGAAGTTATGGAGCCAATGGAAGGTCTGATTCCGTTCCTACATTAGCGGTCTAGTCTCCCGAGCACAGCACGTTACCGTCATGACGCCATGACGCATATAAATAGGCGTCACAAACGGTACTCGATGCGTTGCAACCTTGCTTTCTTGTTAGGTTCGTACGCTAGTGCTTCTTCTTCCTCCTATATATTACATTGCTTCCTTCTGTCCGTCTTCAGTTTGTGCTCTTAGCAACATTCCCTTGATTCCTCTTGGTGCCTCCTCCTCTCCTCTGTTGCTTTATACTTTGTGGATCTTGTGCCTTCAGTTCAAGTATTCTTCCTCCGCTCTCCTACCAATCAGAGCTCCGGATACTTACGCTAGCCCGACTCCAGCATTGCCTACTGGGAAGTGAAGTCCTCTCGCCTACTACAACGGAAAGCCTCCAGCCTAACATCCATCGTGCTACTACATCCAAGCACACCAGGGTTTTTCAGCCACGCTTTTCCCTGGAATTGGGGGCGGACTCCCTGCGAGCCCCTTCTGCCTAGCTGTCTGCCAGCGGACAGGGTGGCTTCCAGTGGAGCTCGTCCCAAACTCATCAGGAAGGGACTGGACCTTTGGAGAGAAAGGAGAGCTATCGACACCGACAGTTCCTCAGAAGAACCCAGTACAGGTGAGGAGGAAGAGGAGGGTATTTATCAAGTAACGAATACTTCTTCGCATGACAGCGAGACGTTGAGGTCGATCCTTGATGGTCCGTTCCGACATGTTCCCGCAAAACGCACAGTCCTTCTCCATGTGCGTTTTGTCCTCGTGAAGGCAGTAGAGGCACTTCGAATGCTCATCCTCTTTGAACACATTCTGCAGCTGGCATCCAGGGCAAATCCTGAACAGCTTTCCGGGCATCGAGCTTCCTTTCTCCTGGGCCATGTACGGCGTAGGCCACAGAAACTTCTAGACTCCTCCAAGAAGCGTAACTCAACGAAAACTTCGCCCTTGAGGGGCGTAGAAAAATCCGAAACGGGTCCCCGTTGATCGGATGTAGAAACGGTGGAGCTTGAGGCTCTATTTGACCGAAAAATTTGAAAATCTCTTTGAAAAAGTGTGAAAACGCAGCAAAAAGCTCGAGAGCTAAACATGAGGACTCCCAACACTTGAGCGTGCAGTAAAAATCTGAAGATGGCTGCCAGAGGCGAGGCTTTGGGAGAGGGCATTCATTGGCTGGGGGCAGTATGACCCAGAGACCAGTGATTGGTTACTACTAAGGAAGACAGATCAGAAACTAAACCGATACTGATTTTTTCTTTACCGAGAATTCCCAGCCTGACGACGGGGAATATTCAGGAGCATGTGAATCCATGCCAGACCCCATGCTGGAGAAGGCGCAGTTCCACTTTGGTTTACTTCTTCAGAAGATGGTACTTGTGGATCGCTATTACTGGCATTAATTTCTAATTTCTATAAGCTTCTGCCAGCTAGTTAGTGTTCCTGCATTTTGTTGGCGTTGTTTCTTTTTTCTATTCTCTCTCTTCCTCGTTTTTCTTGTCTTTCCACGAGGGACAGATACAGACGCAATTGTAGAAATTAAGGTTTGTTGTTGATCTTCAATCTCTGTGCCAGTGTGATTTGCTGCCACTCACTCCGCTGTGGTCATTGAGCACATGGTAAGTGCAGTGCCTCCAACCCCATTTGGGGCCTTGTTGTGGCCTTAAGGGACGACAGGACGCTGTAGTGAGTTCTAACCGACTTTATTAAATGACAACCGGTGTGGACCCTTATATGTCCAAGCTCAAATCAAGCACTTACAGTTCAGTTCAGTTCAAGACTTCCCCAGTTGAATCACTGTGGGAAGTGTGTGCACTATGATAGCACGCTGTAAAGCTTCTAGGGCCTCCATGTAGCCTCCTGTGGCTGTGGTGTTACACCCTAGAAGCTGTGCTGTAAGGCTGCTGCAAGTCCTCACTTTCTCAGCTCCTCATCAGGAGCAGCGCTGTGGTGCGACCGCTTCATCTGGCGGGCTGCCAGCTCTGAAGCGGGAACGTTTTCCCGCGGAGCGTGGGCTTGCGAGATCACGTTATGTGCAATCTTGCGAGAACACGCTCCCGCGATCGTGTGATGCCCCCACAGGCCTCTTCACCCCTTGCCTCCACGGCACCAGTGGCCGTGTGGTAAGCCAGTCCTCTCCATGACCTGCTCCCATGTGTGTTTTGCATCGTTTTTTAAATTGTTTGTTTTCCTCCTATTTCCTGTCTCTTTCCTGTGTCCCTCCAATCCGCTCTCCCTGTCCCCCCTCCACCCGCCTCCCATCCCGCCCAGCACCTTCCATTGGCCCGTAGGCCCTGCAGTTACACCTGCATGGGTCTGTGATCCCCATTGCTGGCCCTCACTCCGCCGTGGTCGTTGAGCACACGGTAAGTGCAGTGCCTCCAACCCCATTTGGGGCCTCTTTTCACCCCTTCACTCCACGGCACCAGTGGCCGTGTGGTAGGCCAGTCGTCCCCCATGACCTGCTCCTGTGTGTGTTTTGCGTCCTTTTTTAAATTGATTTGATGGTTTTCCTCCTATTTTCTGTGTCCCTCCAATCAGCTCTCCCTGTCCCCCCTCCACCCGCCTCCCATCCCGCCCAACACCTTCGTTGGCCCGTAGGCCCTGCAATTACACCTGCATGGGTCTGTGACCCCCCATTGCTGGCCCTCACACCGCCGTGGTCGTTGAGCACACGGTAAGTGCAGTGCCTCCGACCCCATTTGGGGCCTCTCTTCACCCCTTCACTCCATGGCACCAGTGGCCGTGTGGTAGGCCGGTCCTCCCCTTTACCTGCTCCTGTGTGTGTTTTGTGTACTTTTTTTTTAAATCATTTTTTCGTTTTCCTCCTATTTCCTGTGTCCCTGGAACAGTCGGAGTACATGGAACGGATGGAGTACATGGAACTATTGGAGTGGGCCCGATCTCAAACACCTAAGCTAAACCAACATGTCACATCTCCACGCTTACTCTCTTCTTTACACCACCACTCAACTAGAACACAGCGATACTACGACACCATTCGGTATAGCTGTTCTCATACCATCATCTGCCTCATACTCCCCATCACCCCAATTAAACACTGCTGGTTACACACCCTCCAGCCTAGGCGTTCCTCCTCAGGCCGAACGCAGCCAGAATCGGTCTGGATAAAAACCTGCCAGAACGAACACATACTCCTGATCTCTCAACCACCACACCTACCGCTAAGAAGCAGCTATCACACGAATGCCACACCAGCTGCACACATATCAGGTGCTCACATGCACCTTTGACTCTCTCTATTTCTCTTTACTGACTTGAACTTCGGGTCCCAAGGGCGTTCAACCTACCAGCGCCTTGAGACTATACCAATGGTACATAAGGCGCTATATAAATGCAAAATAACATAACATAACAGATGAGTTGGACTTCTCGGATATGGGTTGTTTGACCGAGGTCAATATATTTGTAGTGGAATTGACCGTAGTCTGTTTCGCTGCAAATCTATTTGACCTTTGGTCAATCAACCCAAATACTTGTCCCGCCAGCAGCCTGATATTAATCCCTGCACCCCTACTTATCTTTTTCACCAGCCGCTGGATGCCAGTGCCTCTGCTGTATCCCTGCAGCGTCAGTTCCGTACCACCAACGCAGGTCGGAGCTGATGCCGCAGGGTCCCTTTTTCTTTTTTTTTGGAGTCTCCCGCTTCCAATGTCCTGGAAGTGGGGGACAGACCCTGCTGCCCCCGAAGCCCATAATACCAAACATGGGGAGCGGGGGACATCCCTGGAACCCCTGCTCCTCATGTTCGGTATAATAGGTTTGCATTTTTTGTAGTGGCTAAATTCTGTCAATGTGTCCATACAGACATTTTTTCAATCAAATTGGCAAATACTGAACTTCTCAAGTCGTTTTTCTTTCAGTTTGTGTAATTTGTCATTCTTTCATCTCCGTTTGTGAGTCGGGTATGTAAGTGGAGAGTCCACCTGAACATTATGACTTGTGGGCCTTCCATTTTCATCCTGAGTATTAATAACGATTGGAGACGAATTTGCAGTTTGTGCCACACCAGGTTGCATCTCCTGAGAGTCCTCAGTGTGAGATCCAGACTTTAACTCGGTAGGCAAAATTTAAAGTACTTCACTATGTTTCTGCGTCTCAGTATAAATGTGGTCACATAGTTTTAACAAGATTTTTATTGCCAAATTGAGAAGACAATTTGGAAGTTGTGTGCCAATTTCAGTGGAATTATCGACTCTCGAGTGACTATGCTCGGTGGTACTTCCTCTGCATCATTTTCGCCGGCCCCAATTTCATACATCATTACAGCAACTGAGCATGGACTAGGTGGAAAGTTTAAGGTAGATGGAAACAAAAATCGGGTAGTAGAAAGTCTTTGAATATCACGTGTCTCGCTGGCTTCGTTTAGTATTTCTGCACGAGATTGAGCAGACTTCAATTGCGGTAACAAAGATCGAGTAAAGAATTAAGATCCATCTCATCGAGGGAGGCCCTGGATGTAATGCTGCTATTGTTTTCTCCCAGGGGCGGAGCTTCGGGTAGTTTATGGGTCATGCGATCTTTTCCTGCACCTGTTTTTCTTCCAGGTTTGAAGTAAGCGGTGATATGGCCAGCTGAGTTTATTTCATGCATAGTCTCTTTAGCGATAGGGGTAGCGGCTTCTTTTGGCAGGGCTGGACTTTCTTTAGCTCCATGCCTACTGTCATCTTTCTCCACTCGCCCATAACCATTGGATTTCCCATATGGTTTCGCTTTGCACAAGTTATAGTGTTTGTTTTGACAAGGTACTGTTCCATGCATAATGTAAGCTCAGGGGGGCTTACCTTCTGCTAGGCGCACTCTTGCTGCAGACCGCTTTTCACACTGCTTCACAAGCACGCACTACGCGTGTACTGGAGATGCAGTGCTCCACCGTAGGCCTCCGCCTCACTTTCCAATGGACACAGTAAACAGACTCGCTCCTTCTCAACCAACAGAAGGCAATTCCTGCTGTAGACTGCTTTCCACACCGCTTCACACGTCCATGCAGTAATGCACTTTCTCTTTGGAGATCAATCGGCAAGTTATCAGGATATGTGCGGTTTGTCTTCACCAAGGCAATGCACTGCTTTACACTTGCAAGATTACGGCATAGCGAGCGTGCAATACTAGCAGTACAGAAAGGCTGCTAACAGTTCAATAGCAGTGATTTCGAAAGAACCGGAAGAGCTACACTTTCCTCTGATATGCCATCCTCTTCTCCACCCACTTTAGTTGAAATAACTATTTTGTAGCGCCAAAGCACCACCTATGAGCCAAAACCAATGAAACTTGCAACTCTGCATGAAATCATTCAGCAAAGTTGAAACAAACTTCCATGGAGGCCTGTCCTTAGGGAGACATTACTAGCTGTATGCTGGGGCCTTCCCCGCTAACACTACTCAATCTCAGTGGCCACAAGTTGAGAAAATCAGACAAAGTGAACAGCGCAAACCAAGGCACACTCATGGGGGAGGCTGGAGGACTCATGGGGATAGTGCTGTAGAAAAAGAAAGTTAAGGGCAAGTATAGTAAGACCACTGAGGTACTGAAAAAAAATCCAGCAATACCTACTACGATTGGTAATATAGCTCGGCGAGTTAAGCACTTGCCTTAAAGAGCTCTGTGCAACCAGCAGTCATCCGTGAAATTCCCGGCAGGGCCAACTAAGGGCTTCTCCGTTCCTATGGTGATAAAGTTATTACTGTTAAAATGGGTAATAATAACTCCACATTTGACAATGGTTTATAGAAACCTCATATTGTCTATCACCAAAGGGACTGGAAGGTGAATTCCCTTCCTGAACCAGGACATGTTGGGCCACAGTTAAAGGAGATCGTGCATACAAATCTGGTTTGGATGCATGCATGTATAGTATTTCTACAGCACAAACCTAACTGGGAAGTAACGAAACGCTCTATATAGGGAAGGTACGCAGGGCGTTAAACGTATGGTGCAGTGAAAGCATTGGAGCTGGGAAGGGTAGAGGAAGCAGGGGAATGGGAGGCGCTCCAGAGAGGGAAAGGTAGGGTTGAAATGAGTGTTCAGAGATTGGTGAGATGTTCTTTGAAGAAAAGGGCCTTCAATTATTACATATACATTTGAGCGGGTAGTTTTATCTGTATTGGTGGCTTGTTCCAGAGAAAGGGTGTGTAGCAGGAAAAGGCCAGTTTCCTGGTTGTCCCCTCTTGCTATTCTTTGTTTCTAATCTGGTCATGGTGTGGCTTCTGGTTGAGCACTGCCCTCCACTATGTCATTATTTAGTTGAGCATGGAAAGACCTGGTCCAAATATGCTAATGTGGATCAATAACTTTTGGAAACTCGACGAAAGGGACACAGGATAAGCAACAAAGACATCACATCTTAGTACGAACAGCAATAGGATGACAATAGTACTCCAATCTCATGTTATAGGATGACGGTAGACACCCTAGAGTGAAGGTGAAGGCTGTGTATATAGACTTTGGGGGTCATTCCGACCCTGGCGGTAAGGGGTTAATGGTGACGGTAAAGGTGCCGCAGTCGTCAACCCCTTACCGCCTCATTACGAGTTCTGCTTGCGGGACCCGCTAAGGACACCTGGTTTTACCAGGTGGCCTTACCGTGTCCCCCGAGCAGCCCAGCATGCTAACAACGGGCACGTTATTAACGGGCCCGTTGTTAGCATGCTCCCCATCCCCATTGAGCCCTATGGGGGCTCAATGGGGATGGGGATGGGTTCCTGGAATGAGGAATTACCGGGCCCTCCAAGGTCGGAATGGCCCGGTAATTCCTCATTCAAGGAACCCGGACCCGGTACACGGTAAGGGGGTAGCCATGCCGCTAGTAGCGGCATGGTTACCTCCTACCTCGTAATGACCCCCTTTGACTTGCTGGATGGATTTGGAGAAAATGTTCATAACAAAAGGTTTGCCACTGCCCCTCTGCCCCAACTGTATATGTTGGGTTACATTTGTTTAAAGATGAAAAAGGTATAAAGAAAACAAAAATAAATGTCATTGAAAAAAAGTGAATTTTTTAACGGATCTCGTACAAAAAACACTGAACGGATTTGGACCAAATAAAAAACAACATGGGCATAAAGCGACACTATTTCCTTTTATGGTTTGAGGTATATCCGTCCAGTAGTTTATAAAATCGACAAAGAAGGGAGTTCCTGCTGCTCCCAAAAACATTTATAAATCTCCTATGGTGCTTTGAGAAAGAGAACCTGAGAAAAATGAAAACCCCCCATTTATTATATTTTCTTGATGCAAGTTATTTCCACGATTCTGGGGGAAGCTGAAAATTAAAGGTGCTCAAAATGCTATTGGGAGGAGAAAAAGGATGCAATGGCATCAGACTACAGGTGTGGAGGGGGAAAGAGGACACTATGCGAAGTTGAAAGGATCTCGGGAGTCAGTTATAGGTAGAAACTATTCGGCTAGTCAGGGGAATCTCAGGAGATTACTGTTGCAACAAGGCAAGATGTGATCAGAGAAACAGCGTCACATTCTCAGCTTGGAAAAGAAGGCTTTCTAAAACAAAACTCAAACCAAGCCTGGCCTCAAGTATGTGAAGTGAGGGTGCGGGTGGTCACTGTTCCCCTAGAAATCTCCCCATGTTTCAATTTTGACAACACTGATGCCGATCTTAATATCTCAGTGACTCTCTGTACAGTTGCTCGCCACAGTTGTTCTTTTGTTTTTTCACAATCGCAACTCACATAATCCCATCGCCAGATGCCAGAAAAGGTCACACCAGATCCAAACAACCAAAATCTCAGAATGACAGCACTTTCAGCAGACTGTGAACTGGTAACACCATCGAACAGCAACCAACACTCCAAAGAAGCAGTGGACTCACCCTCCAAGCAGACAGTCGAATCTCCAGCCCAAAGCACAACAGAATAACACTAGACGGTTTGTAAACCTATGCTGGACAAGGGGGATGGGCTTAGAGGAGTTTGTAAAGCCTTCCAGCTGTGTAGCCCTCCTTCCGGGGAAAAGGCATTCACGGATTTCTGCAGGAGATCAGCGAGCACTGCAACCAATGGGTTGAGACAGTCACTGCATACAGAGACCTGCACTATAAAAGCAGACCACAGCAGAGGCAGAGTGTGGGTTGTATGGGTGAGGTTGCAAATGGAGAGGAACCAAGAGATCAGGCAGAGGAAGGATGGCTGAGTGTTGGAGAGGCGAAATTTGAAAAGGTAAGGTATTTGAGGGAGAGACGCATCAGTTGTGTGTTGTGTAGTGTATTGTAGTGCAGGAAGTGGAGAGGGTGGAGTTTAGGAGGTGAGAGTGAGAAAGGCTGAAGATAGCGCGGGGGATAGCAGAATAGTGACTGCAGTTTTTGTGTGACAGTGTTAGGAGAGAGTGAGGCGTGTACAGAGGGGTGTAGAAGAGTGTTTCAAGGCATAGGGTGTTTAGAGAAGTGGGGAGGGGGTGACAGTAGTGAGAGCGGGTACAGTAAAGGGGTGAGCAGGACACCCTATCCCTGAGTTTTGTGGACAGAAACAAGCAGTCGTAGGAAGAGCACTAGCAGTGGCAAAGTAGTACAGAGAAATGTGTACAAAAAGGGGGGTTGTCCTGACTAGAGAAGTCTAAGCTGGCTGCAGTTTATTCATTGCAGTATGATTTTAAAGACAATCCGCTATCTAAGGGTGTCACAATTTATATAGTTACCAAAGATAGCAGTACATGAAAAGAACGGTAGTAAACCACTTGTGCTCAATCATTGGTTTGTAAAGGACCAGCTTTTATTAAGTGGCTGTCCTTATTTCTTTAAACATTTTGTGAAAGAATTGTAAATATCATATCAGGGTGCACATATTTCACCCAAATGACACAACAAAATACAAACAGGTATCGGTGCAAAGTATGAAACAAAAAGTAGAGTCAGTACATACAGGCACGTGCTGTGTGTTAACATTGATCCAAAACAAAATGATAGTACAAAGGCATCATGTTAGCCACTAATACATTCTATTTTGGTGTTTTTCTAATTGTAGAATGATTCTACCCAACAGGATTTATAACAGGTTTTACCCAATGCAACGTGTAACTGGTGTAACCACAATAATCCTAAAAAGATGTAAAGACCTTGGATGGGTCTATCATAGCCAGGCTACAGGGTGACCAAAAAGTAGTTCATCGACGTCACTGAAGTAAATCTCGACTAAGATTTTAAGGGGGATCCTATCACACTGCTAGGGTGGAGGAGTCCCCGGACGTTTCGGCTTTTGGTGGGTCACAGCCTTCTTCATGGTGCCAAGGAGTGGAGTTCCCTTATCGGGTGCTGTGAAGATCTTTCTTTACGAGATAGTTTAACAATGTTGGGTCGAAGCAGGAAAAACTTTCTTTGGTACTTTTCGTTTCCTTGATGGTTGGTTTGTTCTTGTATCAGTCTTTGCTACTGCGATATACCCAGAAACGACCTGTCAGTGCCCACAGTTTAGGAAAAGTAAGCCGCAAAGGATCGCCGGCATCCAAGTGCGATAGAGTAATAAGCTTGGGTGCAGTAGAGACTGGCTCCCAGTTGGTGGAAACAGAGAAAGGACTGAGGTTTAAACCATCAGGCACATGATGCCTTTGTACTATCATTTTGTTTTGGATCAATGTTAACACACAGCACGTGCCTGTATGTACCAACTCTACTTTTTGTTTCATACTTTGCACCGATACCTGTTTGTATTTTGTTGTGTCATTTGGGTGAAATATGTGCACCCTGATATATGATATTTACAATTCTTTCACAAAATGTTTAAAGAAATAAGGACAGCCACTTAATAAAAGCTGGTCCCTTACAAACCAATGATTGAGCACAAGTGGTTTACTACCGTTCTTTTCATGTACTGCTATCTTTGGTAACTATATAAACTGTGACACCCTTAGATAGCGGATTGTCTTTAAAATCATACTGCAATGAATAAACCGCAGCTAGTTTATACTTCTCCAGTCAGGACAACCCCCCTTTTTGTACACATTTGTTAATGGCCCTTAGTCCTGAGTCTGGTTCGGGCTCCCCCTCTTGTATACAAAGTAGTACAGAGACACTGTAGAGGTATTAGAAAAAATAGTACTATGGAGAACATAAAAGTCAAAAGACAGTATAGAGCAAAGTAGTAGAGGGACAGTCCAAGTAACCAGAGCGATAGTAGCATTAATACAGGAGGTAGTAGTGTTAGTGATGGTGCAGGATTGTGGGAAAAGGAGGACCCTATGAGCACATACATATTATTACAGAAGGGATTCACAAAGACATACAAAATTACATCATGGAGAACATCTACGGCAGGACGCTGAGCTAAAATGGTCATCACGTCCCACAACCGCTGAATTTCAAGGGTTATGTGGCATTAAATCTGTATATATGCACACACATACATACATATATATATATATATATATACATATTCAAATTGTCTGGACGAGTCTGCACACACACAGCAGGATTTCCCCTCCTTTTCTAAAATTCAGGCCCAATTGGGCCCTCTGCTCCCATATGGAGTAGCAGACATCAGTCATATTATCCCCAAATTCCCCCAAAATCTGAGGATGTCCAAATTATCATATTTGGTTCATGATTACAACCTTTAATGCTTGGGTGACTGTTGTGACACAAAATGTGCACCAAGTCCAGTGTGCATTCTGCACATAGTGACTCAAGCATACAATCCTTTTACCACAGACATATTTGTCAAATATCTAGGGTCTTTCTTATGTTAGCAAAAAATGCTCTTCGATATTATGCAACGAAGCCCAGAACTCACATTGCTGTTCTTTGTCTCCTTTTCCTTTTTCATAGGGGTGTTTCAAAAAAGAATACAACATGAGTTTACTAGACTGTGCATCCTCGCATGATAACTTATCAGAAAATTATTTATATGGTTATTGTAGGTGTTCATCAAATGCTTTGCTCAGTATGACAAGTGTAACATTCTTATTTCAACTGTAGAACAAACTGGAAATTGACCATTAGAAATTAAAGTTATACATCCTTAAAAAGAGACAGTTTATAATGTTAGAATAATAGCATTTCTTTTTTATAGATCTAGCTCCTTTGCCGACAATACACACCAGTGTGTCTCTGAAATGTCCTTCCTTCTTGGAAAGGGTTAGCTCAGATTAAAACCAATGATCTGTTTCCTCTGGCAGCACCAAGACAATGTTTAATAATGTGTGCTGACCACTGACTGCACAAACATTAATAATTAACCAAAAATTGAGTTGTAAACCTTGCAGCCTGGTACTTTGGTCACTTATAAGGTCTGTAAAAACGCCAGCAAGCCCCCTATCCTCACAAACACCCGTCCCCCACCCTGTGTAGACAATGCCGCCTGTGTGATGGCCACAATTCTGCAGGACACACAGTGACAAAGTAGGAGTCAAAATACCAGGGCAGTCCCCACCGTGGGGGTAACCTTTGGCGCAGCTGCTCTTCTACTTTTAACCATAAAAACACAGCCCTGCACCCCCTTAAACAGAGGGAGGAAGATAGAGTGGTAGAGGGGAAAGAAAGGGAAACGGGGAGAAAGAGAGGGAGAGAGAGAGAAAGGAGGGAGTTTGGGACATAGAGGGAAAAAGTGAGAGCAAGTGAGAGGAGGACAGAAAGGGAGAGAGAACAAACAGAGTGAGAGAGAACTTGAGAGAGGGAACGCAACAGAGAGCGAGAAAATGCTAGATCAGTGTATGATATGCCTGGTACACCTAGTAGGCCAGATTACATGAAGACCCAGTGACAAACCAGTTGCCAAGAAAAACTTGGTACCTATTCATTAAAGCACAGGAAGTATCTTAAGAGGGCAACACCATTGTTCAACAATAAAACTGGATGCAGATGCAAATGTAAAAGCCAAGTATTTACAAAGAAAATGTTACTTACCTTATCTGGTAACGTTCTTTCGATGGGCTGTTCCTCCGACGTATTCCACATCTATGACAGGTAATGTCTGCAGCTGTGCTCGGACATTACCTGTCATAGATGTGGAATACGTCGGATGACACAATCCCCTCGAAGATATTGTTTTGGTCAAATGTTTCCACGACAGCCCTGATGAGCTGATATCGTATCAGGTTGTGTAATATAAAGTGGTCTTTTAAAGTGCACTGCTGCATTTTGGCAGCCTGATTTCACAAGGTCCTGCAAGAAAAGAGATGAGGGTTAGTTGTTAGTGGGACAGGGGGAAAGGCAGGTGTGAATCCTGAGTTATTGATGCATGCAGGCCAAAGGTACCTGAGCCCGGAGTGCCAGTGAGAGGGTAAGTGGTTGGTGGCGGGGACACTTGGGTGGGTGCTTCATCCAGAGGGAAGAGTCCAAGATCAATCAATTGGAATTTAGCGAGGCGAGACCGGGTTATCAGCTGGTAGGGGGGACATGTGTGTAGGACTAGAGGAGTGAGCAGTGTAATTGCCCTGTTGTGTGTGCCATGTTTGTAGGCAGCTAGCTGCCATTTGTGAGAGCGGATTGTGTGAGTTGTGTAAGGTAGTTGCAGAAACAGTTGGGAGTGGGTTAGTGGGGGGGCTACGATGGAGGATTGGGTTTGTGAAAATGTCCATCTTTGGGCCGATTATTTTTCAAAGCTTTGCAGAACATTTTTTAATTCTTGTCTCTGGGCAAATAGTTCATAGTGTTCTGGCTCAGTTTAAAGGGTGCGAGCGACCGGCTTGAAGGAGTCTTTTCTCCTGACTTCCTTGATTGAAGTTTTGTGTTTTGTGTGTGGCGCAACGCGACAGACTTGAAAGCAGAGGTGTTTCTGGGGTGGTACAAGGGGCTGAGAGAGCTATAGACCTGGGTCTTTTGTTTGCAGCCCGGGATAGAAGCTCAGGGGCTACAACCAAAAGGTTAACTAGACCTGAGTCCCGACAGTGCCGACATTAGCGTAGTGTGAGGAACCCGAGGGCATTCTCCCATCTAATCCCCTTGGATCTTCCTCTCAGGTGACCAGGGAAGGGCAGCTGCTTTTGGATTTTGACCCTGGGGGTGGATATTGCAAGGGAGAATCGCCTGGGTGGAGGAACATTGGGGAGTGGAGGAAAGGTGCCTTTAGGTGAGGCATGGTATCACCTTTTCCTGAGTCAAAATACATATTACCTCCCCCAAACTTAATAGGTTATTACCAATCTTCCCCACTGTCACACACTCTCACTGTATCCCATTCAGGTCCATTTAAGAATGGGACAAGAAAGAGGAAACTAAGAGTAATGCACACGTCCACCTGTGCACACCACTCTAGTACTGGGATGAGGAAGAGGACTGTAGAACATCACTCTAAAGATCAGGCATGTCCCACTGACAGAGGTAACTATAGTCAGGCAAAGGACTTGCACCTGCAGCCACTTGAGAGGCTACAGGTGCATATAGAAAGAGAGACCGACATGGAGAAAGGCAACCACCTGGGAAGCCAGGACGATGTGGAGCAGGTTGGAGAGAGATCAGTGAAAAGGACGCTGACTGCTACAGGAGAGTGGGAAGCACGCTGAGGCTGGAGAGAGCCATGAGAGAGTCAAGAGCCCCACAGAACGCTGAGCCGAGTGTCCCCCAATAGGGCTAGGGGACACAGAAATCCCGACTACGCTGCAGGAGACAGCCAGAAAGTTCGGACGAGGCGAGCATGGCTCACCGGTACTCACGATTTAAAAGAGGGGAGTGAGCAAAAGCAGAAGAACGCACAAGCACCCGCAGTGAGTGACAGGGAGAGAACACTCATGCCGGGGCACTCCAGGGGCTTAAAACGGGCCAGGGAAGTTGCTGAACATGTATATAATGAAAGGGGTCTGGAGGCCCAATGGACATTATTGAATTCCGAACAAACTGAAACTAAAGAAAATCTATGTGCAATATATGAAAATACCACATGAGTGGAGAGAAAGTGATGTGTATTTATGAACAGAATGAAAATAAGGAAAAAAGCATTTATGAACATTCTGAAAGTGCAAAACCAAGTGCAAACCAGTAGTGAGAGTTGGTGAAGAACGTGAAAGGCAAATGATGAGCACTATTGCAGAGTGTGATAGCAAAGTGGTGACAAGGAAAAAAACACCACAAAATGTACTATGTGAAAGGCAAGTGTTGGCAGAGTCAAGAGACTGTCAGGGAGAAACAGGACTACAGATTAACCGTCACAGGTGTAGAGAGGAAACCTAAAGTGGCAAAGTAGTCCAAGGAGAATCAGTGAACATTATGAAATGCCATGGGTCATCGGTTGCATAACCTGTGATGGGTGGACCGTGTGGTCCAACAACTGCGCCTAGACCGAGTAACCCCTACTTGGAGTAAACCAAAGAAAATAAAGAGGTCAAAGTTACTTTGTCTAACAAGTGTTAAAGTGACTGAAGAGAGGAAAAGTCAAATGAAGGGCTGGAAACCCTGAAAGGGGACCAAGTGGATTTTGAATGCATATTATAAGGTGAGAAAGTTAAATTAACTGTGAACTCTGTTGAACACCCCTGCTTGAAATCTCCAATCTCCCACATTGTTTGAGTGAGGAGTGCGGTTTGGGCATGCGCCATGTTGGTGAGAGAAAACAAAGAAAGGTTCCAAGTGGACTAAGTCAACGGGAATGGGAAGTCCATTTGATGGAGTTGGTAAGAAATGCTTTTGCTTGATACCGTAATTAATGGTGATGTACTACTGTACCACTTGAATATCCAGTGTTTTACGAATTTTGGGTTGCTGTTGTGTGTTGTTAAAGGTGAGGCTATTCAAGCTCCACAATAGCACACAGTGCAGCTCCCACCTGCTTACAAAACAGCCTTCGAAGGGTTCGAGAGATGTCCAGAAAGACGGGTGCACTTGGCGATTTAGCATCACCATTTCTTGCAAGCTCGTCCCATATAGTGGAGTATGCAGATTCATTTCCTCTCCTTGTCTGAATCTCTAATATGAATCCTGAGGGAAGTTGTTGCTTTCAGCAAAGAAGGGTATGTTGAAGATTGGTACTTTGCTGTGTCATTGTGGTCCACTGCAGATTTAAGGAAATGCCTGACCAAGTATGTTCTCAAAGCAAGAGGATCAACACGGTGTTCAATAGATGAATTAAGAAGGGAGAGGAAAGGGCGAACACACCAGGGTTCTTTGTTATTGATTTGTACATGTTGGGGGGACATGGGTGTTCCAGTAAACCTTTTGGATTACTGCCATTAACTGTGGCTAAAACCTCATGCATCAAGACGGACAAAAAGCTCAATGATGAAACTGATCATCTGCTTGGAGCTGCTCCGATCACATGGATTGGTGTTAATTGTCCTTTATATGTGGTCTTCGAGTAGCCACATTGTTTCCCTAAATTGTACTGTAATGGCATTGCAAAGCCCTTGGGATGGCATTGGGGCTGTGTAACAGGCTGAAGTGGTTTTCAGCTCTTCGATCATTTTGAACATTTGCTTCCAGCTGTGTTGCATAGACTGCAGTGTGCATAGTGAGCTCTTTTCAGCCTTCACAGGGAGGTGAATGTCCTAACGGTGAAGAGAGGATAAGTTCAAACATCTATGAAAAAGGGAAGCTGAGGAGGTGGAAAACATATTAAGAGAAAGACCTTGAAACAGCTAAAGCAGAGGTGATAAGGGCAGAAGGAGACTTGATAAGGACACAAGAAGGGAAGGCAGAGTAAGAGCAGGTAAAGCTAAAGTAAGGAGAAGCGGCCAACCAGGAACATCTGGAGGCAGCTGAAGAGGAAAGACCTAGAGGACAGGAGGTAAAGGATAGCACGGATGAGGGACATTTAGAAACAAGGAGGCAGAAAACCAGGGGAGGGAGGGCGACACTAGGAGGAAGGAACAAAAAAGGCCAGTCCTGCATGGAGGGGTGCATGATAGAAACCTTTAAGAACTGGGGTAGGAGGGCTCTCAGCTGGTCAAGAGGAGGTAGATCGAGGTCCGTGCTAAGCCTGAGAGCAGGAATTCGAAGATGTGATCCTCGCAGCAGCCCTACAATGGTAGGAGCAGTCCGAGAGAAAAAAGAGGAAGGGAAAAGGCTAAAGTGCCTGCTGGCCCATCGCTGGTTGCAGTATCAGAAGCCTGATCGCATTCATATACACATAGGGTAGCGGGTGCCGGGTTGGGAGGTTACTGATAGCACAGTCAGAGGACCAGTGCATGATATGACGACTTCAGCACTGGCAAAGAAAGTCACAGTGCCAAGAACTAAGTGCTTGCAATACTATTAAAACACAGAGACTGAGCTGGTTGTTCGACCGACCGACCGACCGACAGGGGTGAGGTGTTTGCGCTAGATTTAGGAAAGGACTGAGAACACTGTGCTATTGGCATCATTAAGAGGAAATCCCTGACATCTGTGTATTACTTAGGTGTGGGTGTTAGAATTGGGCAGGGTCGGGGCTGCCTGCAATTCAGCCATGTGAATCTGATTCTGCTGCCTCCTGCTGCATGACTCTGCGTACTGAGGCCATATGCGTTCAAGTCTTTCCAGACTGATCTGCTCATTTGTTACAGGCCAGAGAGCCCACTTTGTCAGAGGGGCCGGTTTGTGCAGCATGCTGCTTGCCCTTTCTGTTTTTTTCTCAAGCCGAGTACCATGAATGTTAATCCACAACTCAAAAAGCCATCTGACTCACAAGCAGGACTCATAATTTCCCAATGATTCTTCCTTCATGCTTGCATCTCTCATCTTGTAGGCCCTGCTGGCTAGCTCTGGAAATCATAAGCACCTTGACAAACCAGGCTAGGGGCGAGATGGAGGCCCTGGGGAATCCCCGTACACCATCATTGGGCCGGCAGAGAGCCTAGGGTCTCCCAAATCCCATCCTCTTGCCTCTTAAATGTGACCTTGTCACAGTGTGTTAAGGTTGCAGCTGATTATAACAGTTGGGTTATGAAGTGAGGTCTTGAAGGAAGATTCGTTGGCTTCTCTGCTTGTACCAGACTGCCTTTCCATCCCTTGACCATGGCTTTATTGAATGGTAGGCTTGGATGCTTTTGGTTGTACTGCAAAGCAACCATTTTATGGTGGTGATGGGTAGAGGGTTGGAGTGTGGTATTCTAGCTCTGATGATTCGACCTTAATGAGACTAGAAAGCATGAATAATCAGGGTCTCATCACAGAATGGGACTGGACAGATGTAGAATTGGGTAGTGAACCTGGAGAGCTCTGGACATGTTGGTAGGGATCCATAGGAGGAGGATTAAAGCATGGTAGAGTAGCACCTGAATGCAAGAACAACAGTGAGGGACAGCTACAAAAGCAGAGCACAGGAGGGAATCCTGCATGCAATAAGCTTAGGGGGGGGGGGGTCACCTGGTTCTAATAAACTCTAGAGGACTATCTTCATGCGGGATCACCTATAAGTGGGGATACTTGGCTGCATCGTAGGTATGAGATCACCTAGGTGCAGAATATAGTGGCGAGATCCACTGGAAGCAAAATACCGTGGACCCCAAATATGGTGCAAGGGGAAATCTCCTAAAAGCATAACATGATGGTCAATCACATAGAAGCAAACTACAATTGGGGAATGAGGGGAAACCAGGATGAAAAATACAGTGGATGGAAAATACAGGGAGTGCCGGAAGAGGGTTGTGGCTGAGCGAAAGGCAAGCTTTGGCTTCTAACCACAATTTTAAGCCCTCGGGAGACCAGGAACCATGGAAGTTGAAAATTTCATGCTTTGCCCAACTCCAAGCTCTGCCCATATTTATGGTTTCAACTGTTCTTTGAACTTGGATGCTTCACTGATTTTTCTCAACGCTAAAAGTAGTCTTCCTGCTGGAATTCTTTTAACAGATATATCATTTCAGATTCCGGTTTACCACAGAGGAACAATAGTGCAAAGCAAAGGAACTTGTCCTTTAACCTTGGCTTTCCACCCTAGCACACTTTCCACTACACGCCTAGCAGTCCTTGCACTGTCAAGTAGCACACCACTTTACTACACCAATTTTGCAAGTGGTACCACTAGAAAAGACTAGGATCACCCTATTCCCAGACCCCTCCCCCCATCACAGAACACGCCACTGAACGCTCACATTCAACGGAAGCTGATTTTACTCATACATTGACTAAACGAAGATTAAAGAGGAACACTTCCGCCGTGCTCATCAGACAATTGTGTGATTAACCAACAGAAGTATCAAACTTCCACCTTGATAAAGTGGACAAGCCTTCTGAAGTCGACTTACACAGCAACACTAGTCACTGGACAAAAGTTCACCCCCAAGTTGGGAGTAAAATGTTTTTTTAGGGAGTGAAAATGGAATGTGCATTTTCAATAAGAGTATTTTATAAGTGGGAAAATATATGTTTCATCTAGAACAAAAATGTTTTGTAATCATTATTTCTTTGCACCTAGTTATTCATGCACCTTAAAAATTACATGTTTACGTCTTCTGATCAGGCAGTTATAACAGTAGTGTCTTCCTGTGGTACTACGTGCATTACAGGTCCAAACAAATCCATGGAGCTGTGTGGATGAAAGCAGGGGCACAAGGTCTGTTTCCTATTTTTAGTTGTGAGTATTTTTACTCCCTCTTTTTATCTTTTGGAAGTATTTGCCTATTTTTAGACAGTAAAAGTGTCTGATACACCCCTTACCTGTAGACCTGGTCCACCCAATCACATTGCAACCCACAGCCTTACTATACTATCAGGTTCTAGTAGGGACAGGCTTGAGCAGCAAAGTAATGTAATGCCAACTGGAAATGTATAAAGTGTTACATGCACCTCCATTTGCGATGCAACGTCAAGATTCAATGCCTTCAGGCAAGACTAAATATTATATGAATGGCCATTTGTTATCGAACGTCGGGCTATGGTCTACCAGAACCCCAGCAGCATCTAGCACTTCACATCCCAACAATATGCAATCAGGCCAAAGCAACAGAAGGGCGGATCACATGACAAAGTGACACCGTGTATATCTAAAGTGCCTTAATACCTGAAAACTTTAGCATACAAAGACCTGCACACGTGTGCAAACACACACATATTTGGCACTCATTAACTTGGGGACGCTACTACTTTGTTTGACTTGTGTCCATGTCTCTGTCCCTGTTCATAAGGCAGAAATCAGAATGTATCGTCACTATCACGCGGACTTGGGATTTGCCCAAGGTTATTTAGAGTCACCAAAGTGGCCAGGCAATCTCGGATTGGTCTTCATCTGATAAATGCATGCATCCCGGGAAGTTAGCTTTCATCAGCTCTAGAATTGCCACAGTTATTCAAGTAAGTCGGGAGTGGGTAATTTATGCAACTGTTGTTTTCCTTGGCTGTGGTAGCTGCTTCTCAGGCTCCCTACTTAGTAATGAAACGCTGATTTCCCGTGGTAACCATGGTAAGCAAAGAAACTAACAGTGAAAGTTGATAGGACAGGCATCTGAAGGTAGGCACAAGTCGCTGCAGTCCATTGTGAATTTACAAACTGAAGTCCACCCTGTTCAGTCACCCAGCAATCCTGCCTACAACGGTCCTATCTGACCCTCTCAGCAGCTTAGGACGGATGGCCACACAGCCTGTGGTGCCTTGATACCCGCATTGTCATACTAATGCTTCAGGTTATGTGCAAACGTGACACATCAGTGCTGTATAAAAAGTTTCTATGTCACTATTAAACGCCATTCATTAAATGCTGGTTGTAAAAACACCAGGGCAGCACTCCCTTTTTCTGTATAAGGGGGTAACCACACATGTCCTCCTTAACGCCCCCTTCCTCTACCATGTTAGCATCTGCTACATTACTGGCCTGTATTGCGGGGGTTAAAAGGCAATATGCCAGAGGCGATTTCACGGTTTATTAAAATGCACCGAAATGACCCTGATCAGTCCTCATTCCATTTCCTTGAGATTAATGTTACTGCATCTATATAGGTGCTAATGTGCAGTACTCTGTGACCTGTGTATAACAGTTCTAGGAAATGTAATACATATCAAAACTGTATGCCTGGGGTCATGGGGTCAGTGCAGTGGGTTCTTAGTGAAGATGCCAGCCTGACTATTGATCAAAGCGCCTGATATAGTGTGACCAATGACGCCTTGACCTGTATCTGATGCAACATTTACAGCATCATAGTCCATGAACTGGCTCCAGAAAGTACACAATATTCTGAAACATTTGTCACCTCAAAATGTGTAAGAAATGTCAAAAGGCAAATATTTGGCAAAATACAAACTACTGCAATCAAAGGGCATTGAGAGTAAAAGTATAAAGAATATGTCAGGCGATCAAAACAAATGCGGTTTTGAACAACTGTGTGTTGCATAAGATGGGAGTTAATAAAAAAAAAAAAACACCAATGGTGAATCAGAACTGGAAAAGTCGATAGGTCTGGGTTTGGTAAGGAACAGTGGGGTGGAGGCGTGCACAGGGAGGGTTACTGCGGAAGGGGGGCACAGGAAGTAGAATGACTGGGGAGTGGGAACAGGGAATGCTGAGACCATTTGCTTGAGACTAGGTTTAGCTGCTGATCAGTGTCATGGAATTCGTCCAAGACATGGATCTGCGACCTTGGGCTGGCCGCATGATGTGGACTACAACACCCATTAGGACAGGCTAGCATAGTCAATGGTGAGGCATCATGGGAGTCGTAGTATAAAATATCCAGAGAGTCCCAGGTTGCACACCCCCGTCTAGGAACATAAATAAAAACCAGCTTACTAACAGCTCCCCAGGCCACACCTGATGTCCCTTAGCACCATATATATATAAACAAAACTCATGTACAACATGTGTCCGCCCCCCCTCACCCCCTACCAACGAAACCCTCCCAATAGCGACTGAAGATGGAGGAAGAACTAGAAATGGGGACATCAGCGAATTTCCACACTGCTGCAGCCCATGTCTCACGCTCAGACATGGACAAAACAAAATGATCCGCCCCCCCCTCGATTTCCTTGATCTCACTTTTTCATGACACATAAAAAAAGAACTAAAAAAAGGTATTCTCTTTGCTTGTGGATGCATGCACTGTGGATTGACCACAGTCCAATCAGACGGCCAAGAAGATGTAGGGGAGGAGTGGTCCAAAAGACCCCCCCTTGCCTACACCTCCACCCCAGGTGAGGGCCATGGCTCATCGGGCGTCCCCTCCTTACCACCAGGGCCCAGGTGGTGGATGGCTCACCTGCTGTAGATATTGCCTGCACGTATAGAATTTAGCTAGGCCTCAGAAACCATTTTTGTCTACTAAAAATGGTGTGAGCTCAGCGCACTGTAGCGCGGCCCCCATCTTCGGAAAGTTTCAGTTATCCCTGTCGCCGCAGCACCATGGCAGATCCGCTGCGAGCCCGTTCCCACGAACAAGACGGACATGAGCTAGCGTAATACACTAATATTGTAACAGTTCACCTTCCGCAGTGTATCATCGCTCCCAGCATGACCCGACCAGCAGGCCTGGGCAATGAAAAGAACAGTAAAATGGTCCTCAGATGGCAGAAAGTCTCTACATATTAATGCCAAGACCACTTGCAAAGTATGCTTTTCTCCACAAAATCTCTTATATTACAAAAGCCTGTAAAATGTATAAACATAAGAAAGCATGCTTCCATGATATAAGCAATGGCAAGCCCACACCATTGCATTTGGGTGCTAATAATAAAGGAGCGCTTCAGGGATCTATTTGTTACGTTTATCACTGGGAAACCTGCCTCCATGGTTTTGCGCCATAACCAAGCTAATGCTGCTAGAGTACATGAGAAGACGAATGTAACCATACTATGGACTCATGTGAAGGATGCGCGAGAATGAACTTGTCATGTGTGTATGTCTAAGCCCCTTATGTGCCACCACCGTCACGTGCAGTGGCGGGTCATTTTCTATGTACTCCACCAACCCGACTACTACCTCATTTTCTGCAAATGTATATGCATATAACTAAATACTGTAGCTGTTAAAACATAGTGTACAAATAAGGTGCTCAGACTGGGTATAATCGAGACACATCCAGCAAAGTTGAAATGCATGTTTTAAAGTGATTTGAATAAGTATTATAGAGTGTTCAATTGTTTGTGATGTTTTTGCCTAAAGTCGGCAACACACGAGGGAGATACCTTTGTGAATACGTGCAAGGCCATTCCCCCTCCCACCCTGCGAAGGCTGCCAAGACACGAGAGCAGATGCCCGCGCTGCGCTACTCCACCTCCCCCAACCAGACTGGAGCCGCTTCAAAGATTTGTAGCCCCCTCTGCAGCACCCAAGGCCGCGGCCCGCCACCTGCATTATTTACAGCACAGCAGTAAACCTCTGCCTGAACACACACTTCCAAAGGCGCCCCCTCGTAAACCCCACAACCCACCGGATCATCTTAGACTTATGGCCCTGTGCAATCAGGACACCCAACACTTTGACAACATACAGCGGCACATCCATAACAACTTCTAACAAGGCAGAAAGACCTGTACCGCCCGTCCCAGGCCCTGAAGCTTAGCCCCTCGACCTGTGGCCCCGGTCAACAGGACACTGGTAACCATGTCCTGACGTATTACCACCAGACCCCTCACAAGGTGCATTCCTCCTGTGTTGCATTAACCTGTAGAATAACCTATTGGAAGATTTACTAAAGAAGATAATATTGCAATGACTGAATGACTGCGGTGTGCATGGCCTAGGGCAAATAAGTCAGGAAAAGACATTCATCTCTGACACTGGCCGCGATGTCACAACAACACCGCCCGGATGAACTCAGCCAACCTGCCAGGCCCAGCCCAACCCACGAGGCTGACCAGTGACGTCTTCCAGCCAAAGCCAACCGCATCGCAGCAGCACCTATAGTTAGTCATCGCCACCCAATCCCATCGAACTTGTGCCCCCTATAGTGTGTAGGTTCTTATGACGTTTTTTGTAAATATATACGCCTGTCTTTGCTATTGTCAGACAGAGCGCTCTCGGAGTTTGCAGAGTTCTTTGCATGCCCTATTCTGATTGATAAACTCCTATTTAAGCTCACCCGCACTCTGTCTTGGCCTTATTCCCGATTTGGGAGAGTCCTTCATTGTCTCTCATTGCGGGGAGGATCGTGCTGGTTGGGGACGCTTGCCTTCAGTGGTGACCCCGAAAGCGTGATTATTATTATTATTATTATTATTATTCTTTCCCGACCTAACATTACCGTCCCCTTTTGGCACGAGAATCTCCGGTCGAAAAGGGATACGCACGGTGAGCCGGCTCCAGGAGGCTGCCCGCCAACGGCGACCGGTACACTAAGAAGTGCGCACTCAATAGAGAGAGGGTACGGGATCCCGGTTGAAAAATCCCCTTTGAGTACCGCTCGCCGGAGCCTGGGCTGACTGTTGAGCTGACGGCAACACTGCCTGGACGGACCCAGTTTCGGAGACTATCGGTTCAAGACGGGCACGTGAGTATTGAGTGCGAGCGATTGTAAAGGGAGTGGGGAAGGAAGTGTAGGACAGGGAACAAAGAGGGGGTACGCAGATCTACTAAGGATCATCCTAAAATTTCCTTGCTTTTTCTTTGCATATGGCCATTAGGATTACGAGGTGAATAAGAGATAAAAGTGACGGGAACCTAGCTCCGAAAGGGGGTGGAAGGCGGCGCCGCATAGTGCTATCTTGACTAGTACTGGAAATATATGAAGAAGTGGAATATAAGATAAAAGTGTTCAGCAAAAGGGGGCACTGAGAATATACTAGTGACCGCTATAATTTGATGTTGTGAATGTGTAAAACGGCTGTAAATGTATAGTAGTTAACTGGTCATGGTAAGTGTGACCGGATAGAACCTTTTTAAGATAAAAATGACACGGTGAAGTGAGTGGGTACGTTTTTGGTTTCCGGGTTGATATTGTCAAAATAAATGATGGTTTGCTCTTGTATGTGCCCCCCAAAGAGAATGAAATAGAAACTGTGTACAGCCAGTTTTGTATTGTGCAGGCAGGGGGAAGAGCACAAAGGAGCCCATTATTGAATGTGAAGTAGAAAACGAAAAAATAATATTGATAATACATCTACATTGTAGTTGCAGACACACAGAGACACACAAGTACTAGGAGGGCACAGAGATGGGGGCTGAAACACCCTTATCACATATTTGTAAGAATCTACCAGGGTACGCGGAGCGGATTAAGAAATATCACGATCAATGGATAACAGAGCTGAAGGGAGAGGGTTTGCCCCAGATATGGCCAGATGGAGGGTCCTTTGATAAAAGTGTTCTGGATATGGTGGCCACATGTATTTGTTTGAAATATAAGGGGAAGCACTTGCATAATAGGAGGGAAATATTGGATCTCTGGAGGTTGTTTGAAGAGGTACCACCGCCTAAGGCACCAGCATTAAACCCTGACCTACCATCCACCACAGACAACCCACTGATGATACAGAAAGATACTAAAGAAGTGTCAAAAGTAGAACCACCAACCGAGGTAATAAGTTTGTACCCGATATTGAACAAACCTGTGCCCGCAGAGGGGTACAGTGACCCCACTTATGTGCCTCCCCCGACGACTACTACACCCCACCGACCAACGGCACCCCCGCCATATGAAAGCACAAGGGAGCGAGCCCAGGCAAGTACACACAGGGTGGACATAGAAAAGCTAACAGATGATTTACAATCAAGGCTCTCAATAGCAAAAGATGAGCTCTCAAGGATAAGAGATATATGTGAACAAACAGCACTTAATTCTACAAGATCAGGGCGCACGTCTAGAGCGCCGAGTGAGAATAGAACACTTGAAGACGGGTGGAAAAAAGGTGAGATACTGTTCAGAATTGAGGAAGAACCGACACGAATAATTGAAGTAGGGGTACGAGAGGGAGGTATCGATAATGAAGAAAGGCCTATAGGGGACAGAGAAGAACTACTATGTGATATAAGGGACGATGTAGAAGAAAGCGACAGGTTGAGCATGGCAATGGGAGGGGGAAGTGAAGGGGTGGATGGTACATGTTCACTGAGAACACTGGATGATGAGTGGACGGGGCGATTAAGGAACTGGGTGGGGAAAATGGCATCACTGGGAACATCAGCAGCCAAAACAGGTGTAGATGAAACGACAAAAGGAAGGCTACAGCTCCCATTGATACATAGGGGAGGAGGGAGGCCGAATTATATCCCCTGGGCTCAGATGGATAAAGCCAATTTATTAAAACTATTGCCCCCGCTGTCGGGAGGGGCAAGTAAGTGGATATACGCCTTTGAGAAGCACACTGCTGGGGTACCCCTAGCAATAGGAGATGTGAAGAGCTTGCTCGTATCAGCAGTGGGCGATCAGGCTGAGAGAGTATGGGTTAAGGCCGGTTTCCCGGGAGTAACATTAGACTGTGACCGCCATGATGGGGCCTCCTTTAACACAGTGCGTGCCAGGGTGTGGGATGCCTTACGCGAAACATTCCCAGATACGCCAGACTTACAGTCAGTAATGCAGTGTACAATGAATGACGGGGAGGAGGCTATGGATTACATTTTCCGGGTCCAAGAGATGTGGAGAGCAGAAACGGGTACGCCCTGGTATCAATCGACATCTTTATTTTACTTCATTATAAAAAGAGGACTCCCAGAGGAAGTGCAAAAGGCGCTCGACAAGATAGCAGGTATTGAAGCAAAGGGATGGCCCGAGATTCAGAGCATAATAGTACACCATTGTAAGCGAATAAAGGAAAGGGAGAAGGAGGTGGCGCAGAAAAGATTGGCAGACGAAGCGAAGTTAGTACAGACAAAGTTGGTGAAGGTTGCAGCAGCAGTAGCCGCGCTCCCACACAGCAGGGAGGGAGATGATGAGGAGGAGGGGCTGATAGCAATACAAGGAAGGGTGGCAACTAATTGGGCAGGAACAGGACAGCGGCAGTGGAACGAGCAGGAGCAAGGCGGAGGTCCGCAGTGGCAAGAGTGGACCCCTCGAGGGGGACGAGGTGGGTACAGGGGCCGAAGAGGAGGTGGACCGGGGTACGGGGGAATGGGAGGAAATGGATGGCAGGGCCCTAGAGGTGCACAAGGGAATTGCTGGAACTGCGGAAGGTGGGGGCATTATTAGATCCAACAACGGGTTCCAAGAGGTAGAACAATATGGCCATCCCCACCCGGGGAGCCCATATGGACTCCGAATGGGACAAAAACAACTGAGAAACCCAGGCCAAGGTAATGCTGAGCAGCAACAGGGACAACAGTATAGAACACAGAACAATGACAGTATGCAATATACGCCAGGCAACCCTTTCGCGACAACAGCAAACGGGGCCCCCGCACCAGCACCTTACAGCGGCATGTCCGTGGTTTCAGGAAGTGTCTTTAATCAGGGGGGGGCAATGAGACACCCCGCATAGGACAGCCCAAAGAGAACACTTGCGTGTCCAGTTCTATCTACAACCTACAATGCAGCAGAGGAACCATTGGTAGGGGCGCAGATAGGAGACAAGCAGTTCATATTCATGGTTGATTCAGGAGCGGAAAAATCATGTATCAGAGAGGGCCGGTTCCCGTTATCTAACCGGAAGTAAGAGACACAGGGGTTCTCTGGGGCTGTAATTGAAGTTCCTTACACAGAAGCTTTGGATGTAACAGTGGGGGGTAAAACTGTGAAGGCACCCTTACTGTATTATGAACATTCCCCAATAAATTTGTTAGGGAGGGATCTCCTGAGTAAACTTAACATGACCATATCATTTACCGAGAGAGGAATAGTGTGTTCTACACCCGGGATATGCCCCTTGCGTGCGATGCTGGTAGTGCAAGCCTACACAACCACACAGGACGTACGAGGGCTGCCACAAAATGAGGAAATGTTTATTGAAGGGCTAAAGACTTTGGCCCTCATAATTCCAGAGCTGAGAAGAATGGACTGGAGGATTCCAGCAGAGTTCCTCTTCTGCCCCATAGTGTGTCCTGACACGGCACCAGGATCGGTGGTATCATTAGACTTGCACGCTGTACAGGTATCAGCGAAAAGGATCGCTGTGATTGGAGTGGACAGGGAAGGATGTGAGTGGCGTACAGTGCTGTGTACAAATGCCAACATCGCCCTACGAGAGTTGACAGATGAGGATCTCTTTTCAGACACAGAAGGGGATGGTGAGGTAGTAATGGAAATAGCGATGCCCTGTGACATTTTGATTCAAGCCAGGGAAACCCCCGTCCAATTGATGGCAGTGGTAGGAGCACCGCCGTCATTTTTTGATGACGACATGAGGCTCGTACCAAATAATTTGTGGACAACAGGCCCCCATGATGTAGGGCTGTTGCACGGAGTATAACCTGTGGTAATAAAACTAAAGCAAGGAGCAATTTTACCCCGAGTCAAACAGTATCCATTGTCCCGTGAAGCTGAAGAAGGGATAAAAGAGACAATAAATGCACTACTAGCACAAGGGATAATAGTGCCTTCAAACTCCCCATGTAACACATGTATTTATCCAATCAAAAAAGTGAAAGGAGGGTCTTGGAGGATGATACAGGACTTACGCCCCCTAAATGATGTAATTCAGAAGGAGTTCCCTCTAGTCCCGAACCCTGCATCAATACTATGCAGCATCCCGAAAGTGGCATCACATTTCACAGTAGTAGACTTGAAAAACGCATTTTTCTCAATACCCCTGGCTGAAGAGAGTAGATACCTCACAGCATTCACACTGGGGTGTAAAAGATATGAACACTGCAGACTACCACAGGGATACTGTCAGAGCCCGAGCATATTCAACCGCATATTGCATGAAGACTTGGGAAACCTATCAGTTGAGAGTACGATTATTCAGTACGTAGACGATTTATTAGTGTGTGCACAAGACGAGGTAACATGCAGAAAGGATTCAACACCGCTCCTGACTCTACTGGCCAACAAGGGGTACAAGGTAGACAAGGAGAAGTTACAGTACTGCCTGACAGAGGTCTTAAACTTGGGACAGATCATATCAAAAGATGGAAAAAGAATAATTCCCGACAGGGTAGAGGCAATAAGATCAGTAGGAGAACCCACAACAGTGAAAGACATGCAGAAATTCTTGGGGATGTGCAACTATTGCCGAGCATGGATATTAGACTATGCAGCATACACGAGGCCCCTCCTACAAGCACTCAAGGAAGCACAACAGGAGAACAAAAAAATAGAATGGTCAGAAGAAATGAGCACATCATTTCAATCATTAAAAGAGCTAATTTCAAGCGCTCCAGTACTAGCAAACCCCGATTATGGACGCGAAATGTACCTATTCTCACACTGCAAGGGAACTCTCATGACAGCTGTACTGACACAAAAGACGTCCCTAGGACACAAGCCATTGGCTTACTATAGTGGTACTTTAGATGCCGTGATGCAAGGTCATTTCGCGTGCGAGCAATCACTCGCTGCAGCCACGTTCGCGATTGAGAAAAGTGCCACAATAGTAATGGGTTGCCCTGTGACATTGTTTGTGGAACATTCATTATTTGCAATACTTGAAAGGTCAAAAAGCACACTGACAACACAGCGGGCGACAGCCTACGAGATTATATTGTCTAGCGCCAACATCCATGTGGTGAGATGCAAGACAGTGAACCCTGCCACATTCATTACAGAAGCATGCACACTAGAGGACATGCAGGACCACGATTGCGCAACCTACACAGGAGAAAGAGGGGAGGACACCGTGGTGTGTGAGAACGCTCTGAGCGAGGGGGAAGTGTACTTTGTGGATGGGTCTGCATCGATCGACGTGGACACAGGGGAAAAACATGTCGGTATGGCGGTGGTGAGATTAGAAGACGGTGAGTACGAAACATTAGTTCTATACCGCCTCCCATCACATTACTCCGCACAAGCAGCAGAACTGATTGCACTCATAGAAGCACTACATGCAGCAAAGGGTTGTGCAGTGACAATATACACAGACTCAGCTTACATGACGACGACAGTACATGGAGGTCTAGCAAGATGGGAGCGGAGGGGATTTCGACGGGCAGACGGAACACCAGTACAACATGCAGAATTGTTGAAAGAGTTAATTGAGGCCCTACAAAACCCTACTGCAGTAGCAATAGTAAAGTGCCAAGCACATACATCTAACACAGACGTTGTGTCTTTGGGGAACGCGGCAGCAGACGCTGCCGCCAAGGAGGCTTCCTATTTTCAGAAATATGACACAGGTGAGTACATGCTGCAGCGTAAGGCAAACGAAGAGCCCCCAGAAGGGTATAACATGATGCCCATATCACAGATACTAGAACTACAGGAAGGAGCTAGTGACGACGAAAAATTGATGTGGACAAAACGGGGGTGCAGCAAGTCGGGAACAGACTTGCTGTGGCGGCAAAATAACTCAGGGAAAGTGGTAATGCTAATCCAGTTACTAGAAATTGCATTTCAACAGCTACACTTCCCTGCACATAATACCAAACAGCACATCGCAGCAGAAATACAGGAAGAATGGTTCGTGCCCTGTCTCCAGGAGCACGTATCTCGATTAGCAATGGAATGCACAACATGTCAGATCTACAATTCAGGAATGACATTACGCACACTCCGGGGAACAATTCCTAAACCCATTGGCCCATTCAGAGAACTGCATATTGATTACGCAGACATGGGGGAAAGATGTAATAGCGCACGGTACATGATCGTGGTTGTGTGCCCATTCTCAAGGTGGGTGGAAGCTGGACCATGTGCACGACCTGATGCCAAAAGCGCCGCCAAGTTCCTAGTGAGGGAAGTTTTCCCGCGCTGGGGAATTTGTGACGTGATTCGCTCAGACAATGGGACTCATTTTGTGAATGAACTCTTCAAGGAAGTCACTACATTATTGGGAATAAAACATAAATTGTGTTCGATTTATCATCCTCAAAGTAATGGCATAGTGGAAAAGATGAACGGACTGCTAAAGGGCAGGTTATCAAAACTATGCTTTTCATTGAAGAAGAATTGGATTTACTGTCTGCCCCTTGCGCTATTTGAACTGAGAAATCAGCCAAGTAAAGACCACCATTTGTCCCTGCACGAAATTGTGACTGGGAGACGAATGCACACAGCACACTCCCCACTGCGCGAACACTCAGATGCACACAGGAGCGCCGCGATATTGGGAGAAGTATTCACGGATTATTTGAAAAAATTAACAAGGGCAGCGCGCGTCATATCAAAGCAGCTCTCCCCACCCTTCACTAGAGAAGAGGGAAACATAACAGGGTCTGTCACAGAGCCTGAGCAACAGCTACAGCTAATGCCGGGCGAACTAATTTATGTCAGGAGTTTTGTGCGTCGATGGAATGCACCACGGTTCCACGGCCCATACGAGGTAGTGTTCTGTACGCCCACAGCTGTGAAAGTGAAGGGCTTGAGGTACTGGATACACTTGACAAATGTGCGAAGAGCTTATAATAATGTGCAAGAGGAGGAAGATGAGGAGGCACAGACAACAGCAACCAATTCAACTGAACAAAATGTCTGAACATTGACTTGTGTGTGTGCTTCAGCAATAAACGTGAATGGGAAAGTGACTGATGAAGTATTGCTGCATTCTCTTTTTATATGTAATACGGGAAAAAAAAAAAGGTTTTTTTTGTTTTGGACTTATATGTGATTAATGAAGTGATCAAATTATGACTTGTTTACACCCTTGTCTGTGAATTCCCTTCCCTACAACCCTACCCGCTTCCATTACCCGTCAATATATATTGGCACTGATGGTGTCAGCAAAATGTTTACATGCATGCACTTAATGCACTTTTATATCTCAAACAGGAGCTACCATGGCATCTAACGGGCAGCCTGCAACGGATAGAATTAATAGAATGAGAGAATTATTACATGAGAAATGCAGATATTCGTATGAGTGTGGATTATCTGTCTGCATTACATTGTTTTTTATACTAATGTTTGGCCTGGTAACATATTGGTTTGTAGCGTTCATCTCGATAGAGATGAACGAGGGGGGAGGGATTAACAGCAATGGGATTAACAGCACTACTGGGACCAATACAACTGCAAGTGTCAATACAAGGGAAGGTGATTTTTTGGTGTGGGACGGAACTAAACTTGTATGGGGTTATCATACCACACCATCCAGTGCTGTCATCTTACAAAACAAAAAGCCACAGGGTGGAGTGCAAAACAACACAGTGTCTCCACCCGGGATACCTAATTACAATGCCCGTAGTTTAAATGACCGAAACCCGTCTGCCATATCATGGTTGTAAAACACCCCCACCAGCCAGCCTGCCCCCACCCTAAAAAATGACCTGCAAGATAACGTCAGGGACGAAAAGGAAAAGCTGCTAGCAATACACGAAACATTATATGATGCATGGGCCACGTGGGGGCGGGAATGAGAAAGGGGGGTCTATTTTATCCCTCGCCCAGGAAGTTGGGAAGTACATGAGGAACAACAGCAGCAGACGGAAGAGGGAAGCAGGGAGGAGGAAGTATGATGAGTACTATGGGTTAGGTCTAGATAAGATGGAAGACCCACGACAGCCCCACCAAACAAATAAATGGTATGCGGATATGAGTGCCACAGCTAAACAAACAACAAACGAGAGCTGTTATGTCTGCTCCCTCATCCCTCACGCTTCAGGTACACCCAAAGTATTGCTACCCAAAGAGGTTGCCAATTATAGATGCCCAATGTCTCCTTCATCTCACGTTATGCAGGATTAAGAACACATTCCAGGCACACAAAGTTACTTTTCAAATGCTGCAGAACGAAAAAACGTGCTATCCAAAGACGGCAGGTGTGGTATGTTTGAAAGAACCGTTTTTTGTAATACAAGGGACACTTTTTTCTGATAACAAGTGGAAGGATGAAGAAGTAATGTGCAAGGCGGAAGCACTGAGAGGTGTGGCTCCAGAGAAATTGCAGTGGATAGAAGAAACATGCACACCAGTATGGAAAGAACACATTTCAAAACTAACTTGGGTAACCGCCATTGAAAAACCTTTCAAACTACAGAACGAAATAGACTATGAACTGTGTTTTAAAGGAGAGGGGAAGACCTCCATGGGAACAAACAAGAACTGTAACAAGACCCTCACCATCCCAGATCTAAGAAAAGGGACAGCGGCCCTTATGGACACGTACTGGGTATGCGGCAACCAGGCATACCTACACCTCCCCCCGTCTTGGAGTGGCAGCTGCTCAATGGCCACTCTGCCCTCAGCCCTAATGGTAATACCAGAAAGCCACATCGACGGGAGCAAAAAGACACAGGAACGCCTGCAACAGAGTGCAGCCCAGCCAACTGCGGAGTCACAAATGTATGTCCTGTCTTCCGGAAACAAGGGAGAAGTGCTGACCCGTAACAGACGTGCATCAAACTACATATCAAAGGAATCATCAGAACTATTGGATCAGATCCCAGATAAATATCGATTATTCAGTTCAGCAGAAACATTCTTCGCCTCACTTGTCTCAAGTGTCCAAGCAAGAGCAAACGCAAAATGGCTCCAGATAACACGCTGGGAATTGATTCAGCTGGCGAACGACACTGAAGAAGGGTTCAACGTAATAAAAGTGGAACTAAGGGCCTTACGACTGATGACCATGCAAAACAGGTATGTCCTGGACCTGTTGACGGCAATGGATGGAGGTGTTTGCCGAAAAATAGGAAGTGCCTGCTGCACTTTCGTACCCTCTGAAGACGCAGAAAATGGCTCCCTGTCCCATGTGATCGAAGCAGTCCACAACCTAGGAGAAAAAATGAAAATGGAAGGTGGAGCAGAAGACAGTACATGGTTCGATAACATCTTCTCCTGGGTCCCCTCATGGCTTGGAACAACTGTGAAATTTTTGATGCCAGCTGTGGTGTTCCTCCTTTTAATTTTTTGCCTGTGCCAGGTGGGTCTTTGAGTCTGTGCTAACGCAGTACCAAATGGTGCAATGATGATGGTGACAATGGGCAACACCCGTGGGACAATACAAAACATGCAGGAAGTGCAGGTACAAACAGGAACAGATGACACACCAAGATATCAGCTAGTGCCTATCTATCACGACAAAGATATCATAGATAAAGCATGGCACACCACCATTAGAGAGCCCTGTGTATTAGAATGGTACCAGGAGGTGTGGGTAGATTTGGCGGGAGATGGCAGATGCATATACCTGACTTGTACCCCAGATGAATATGCCAGAAGAGGGGAAAGCTTACGGGGAGTGTGCAGAGCATGGATGCCCATAAAAGGCACACCTGCATGGTATGAGGCAGTGATGGAAGAAGAAGAATGTAGAAGGCTGGAGGACTTAAAGTATTCGTTACTTAAGTAACGAAAGGGGGGAAATGTAGGGGAGGAGTGGTCCAAAAGACCCCCACTTGCCTACACCTCCACCCCAGGTGAGGGCCATGGCTCATCGGGCGTCCCCTCCTTACCACCAGGGCCCAGGTGGTGGATGGCTCACTTGCTGTAGATATTGCCCGCACGTATAGAATTTAGCTAGGCCTCAGAAACCATTTTTGTCTACTAAAAATGGTGTGAGCTCAGCGCACTGTAGCGCGGCCCCCACCTTCGGAAAGTTTCAGTTATCCCTGTCGCCGCAGCACCATGGCAGATCCGCTGCGAGCCCGTTCCCACGAACAAGACGGACATGAGCTAGCGTAATACACTAACGTTGTAACAGTTCACCTTCCGCAGTGTATCATCGCTCCCAGCATGACCCGACCAGCAGGCCTGGGCAATGAAAAGAACAGTAAAATGGTCATCAGATGGCAGAAAGTCTCTACATATTAATGCCAAGACCACTTGCAAAGTATGCTTTTCTCCACAAAATCTCTTATATTACAAAAGCCTGTAAAATGTATAAACATAAGAAAGCATGCTTCCATGATATAAGCAATGGCAAGCCAACACCATTGCAGTTGGGTGCTAATAATAAAGGAGCGCTTCAGGGATCTATTTGTTACGTGTATCACTGGGAAACCTGCCTCCATGGTTTTGCGCCATAACCAAGCTAATGCTGCTAGAGTACATGAGAAGACGAATGTAACCATACTATGGACTCATGTGAAGGATGCGCGAGAATGCACTTGTCATGTGTGTATGTCTAAGCCCCTTATGTGCCACCACCGTCACGTGCAGTGGCGGGTCATTTTCTATGTACTTCACCAACCCGACTACTACCTCATTTTCTGCAAATGTATATGCATATAACTAAATACTGTAGCTGTTAAAACATAGTGTACGAATAAGGTGCTCAGACTGGGTATAATCGAGACACATCCAGCAAAGTTGAAATGCATGTTTTAAAGTGATTTGAATAAGTATTATAGAGTGTTCAATTGTTTGTGATGTTTTTGCCTAAAGTCGGCAACACACGAGGGAGATACCTTTGTGAATACGTGCAAGGCCATTCCCCCTCCCACCCTGCGAAGGCTGCCAAGACACGAGAGCAGAGGCCCGCGCTGCGCTAGTCCACCTCCCCCAACCAGACTGGAGCCGCTTCAAAGATTTGTAGCCCCCTCTGCAGCACCCAAGGCCGCGGCCCGCCACCTGCATTATTTACAGCACAGCAGTAAACCTCTGCCTGAACACACACTTCCAAAGGCGCCCCCTCGTAAACCCCACAACCCACCGGATCATCTTAGACTTATGGCCCTGTGCAATCAGGACACCCAACACTTTGACAACACACAGCGGCACATCCATAACAACTTCTAACAAGGCAGAAAGACCTGTACCGCCCGTCCCAGGCCCTGAAGCTTAGCCCCTCGACCTGTGGCCCCGGTCAACAGGACACTGGTAACCATGTCCTGACGTATTACCACCAGACCCCTCACAAGGTGCATTCCTCCTGTGTTGCATTAACCTGTAGAATAACCTATTGGAAGATTTACTAAAGAAGATAATATTGCAATGACTGAATGACTGCGGTGTGCATGGCCTAGGGCAAATAAGTCAGGAAAAGACGTTCATCTCTGACACTGGCCGCGATGGCACAACAACACCGCCCGGATGAACTCAGCCAACCTGCCAGGCCCAGCCCAACCCACGAGGCTGACCAGTGACGTCTTCCAGCCAAAGCCAACCGCATCGCAGCAGCACCTATAGTTAGTCATCGCCACCCAATCCCATCGAACTTGTGCCCCCTATAGTGTGTAGGTTCTTATGACGTTTTTTGTAAATATATACGCCTGTCTTTGCTATTGTCAGACAGAGCGCTCTCGGAGTTTGCAGAGTTCTTTGCATGCCCTATTCTGATTGATAAACTCCCATTTAAGTTCACCCGCACTCTGTCTTGGCCTTATTCCCGATTTGGGAGAGTCCTTAATTGTCTCTCATTGCGGGGAGGATCGTGCTGGTTGGGGACGCTTGCCTTCAAAGAGTGGCACAATCCGGAAGCAAAACTGTGATGCAACGGACCAATCAAGAGCCCTTTGCTGTCAATCAATAGACTGATGAAACACAGAGTTCATGGAAACCTCGTTTGCTATATGCCCAACTCTGGTCAGACTTATTCTTAACATTAATAAATAGGGTAAAAATATTCATTGAAACGTTAAAGTGTACCAAAGTACGTCACAATTCGTTTGGAAACATTGACCTTTGAAAACTTCTGCACACAAGAAGCTGTGATTGCCCCTGCTTCTTCCCAGCATTCCTCATAAAAATGGCACCCGCTCTTGTTTAGATGTGAATTAGGTGCCCACTTCTGGAGGTTGGGTCTCCCTCAATGAATTAAGTACCGGGAGGAGGAAGAGGGACAAATTAATAAGGGCTGAGGATTTCTAAATGCGCAGTATCATTGGGCTTTAGCTCCCGGCCCCCCATGAAATGCTGGGCTGTTGCTCAAGGGACATGTTCACATCAGAGCTTTCATGAGCAGAACAAAATGCAGATGATAAAGCAGTGTCCTCGTAGTCACTTTTGTTACACGTCTTTTGTTATCAGTAGGGCATTTCTTAGGAGTAAATGTTTAGGTGCTAGCATTGTGATGGGATATTTCCAAATGAAAGATCTCACTGTCCGCTTGTAACGCAAAGTTCCCTTTTAAAGATGAGTTTACATCCATGCACTGGCATAACGGGGGGGCCCGAAGCACCCGCGTAGAGGGGGCCCCACTTGGAGAAAAAAAATGAACAAAATATTTTTTCAAAAAATATATATTTTTTAAATGTTTCTTTTTTAATTCACTCTGCAGTCATAAAGAAATTATCTTTATGAAGGCAGAGTGACTACAAAAAAAACCCTTATTTTTGAAGTCTGAGGGCTCCCCCAACCCATGACATGGAAGGCCCCAGGCTGGAGGCCTCCATGTCATGGGGTTGCGGAGCCCTATGACTCCAAAAAGAAATAGTTTATTTTTGAAGTCACTCGGCCATCATAAAGAAATTATTTCCGTCATGGTTCGGTCATTAACGGAAATCATTTCTTTATGTAGTCAGTGACTTCAAAAAGAAAAAAAGTATTTCTGAAGAAATAGGGCTCCCCTCAACCCCATGACGTGTGCTTGTGTGAGTGTATGGTGAAGGGGGCACACTTAAATGTGTAGGTAGCTGCCTGTGTGAGTGTATGGTGAAAGGGTTCACATAAATGTATGGGTGGCTGCCTGGATGTGCCTGCATGGTCAAAGAGTGCACACATAAATGTATGGATGGCTCGGTGTGCGTGTGTGTGTATATGGTGAATTGTGTGTCTGCTTGTGTACAAAACCTACATTTCGTGGGGGTCTTATCCTTCAAATGGTAGGAGAGGAGCAAACTTCACGGGTGGTGGGGAAGGGGTAAACCTATTTGTGTGGGGGCATCTAACTTCTTTACGCATTTTAAAGAGACTATTCTAGTACAGCTTCAATTTTACAAGCAGTTAACTCTCTCTTTTAAGTCTGAAAACAACCACTTATGGACTTCTGTGAGAAAGAACGGTCTCCTGTTCCCTCTCTACCCTTCCAATCACTCCCCTGGCATGCAAGTACTAAACCCACATCACGATTTCAATTGCCTAAAAAATGCAGGTACTAACAGTGAAATGCTTGACGTTAGTAATTGCTGGGCCCTTGTTAACAGCGAAACCCAGGTGCCGTTTAACATCTGTGTCCTGTTCTGTCCGGCAACTGCTCTGAAGGTCAGCCAGGTTCAGTCAAAATAGCCCAAAATTTCAGGGAGTGAGCGCTGAAGCCCAGTTAACTCAATGGTGTTATTCCACTATTTGTGTTTAATGCCTTGATTACTTATTGATGATCGTCATTACTCCTAGCCCTATTCTTCCGCGTCCCTGTACTTGTGTATGAGGCAAACTGCCTCATACACAAGTACTGGGATGAGGTAGAGGTGCATGGAGGTAATGCCTGACTTAGCTACCTGTAATCTTCATTACTCCTAGTCCCTCTCCTCATCATCCCAGTACTTACCTATGAGCCAAGGAGCCTCATACGTAAGCTCTGGGATAAGGAAGCGGGACGAGGTGGGCCAAGGAGCTGTTTTTGGAGGTTGGGGTAGGGAGTAGGAGGGAGAGGGGATTTGTGGGGCGGCGGGACTGTGCGGAAAATCATAATGGTTGTCCATGTCCAGGCTAAGCAGGCATGATATGTGGTATTAGTGGCTAGAGAGGCATTTTGGTGCAGCCAGTCTAGTCATTCCTCAGTTTGGTATGACTTTTTTTTTAACTGCGCATTTCTGATAAAGCAGTCCTGCTAAGTGTAATTACCCGGCTCGACTGGCATTTAGGTGCTGCCAGTCTAGCCGTTTCTTACTGCAGCATTGTATATTTTTTTGGGCATCTGTGATAAAATGATATATGATATGATATAAGTCATTTATAACACGCCCGTACACAAGTGCTTCTAGGTGCAACAAGAGAGGGGAGATAGAGGGAGGACAAGACAAACAATCTTACCAGGCCTTGTGTCATTCATATTGTGCAAATGCGAGAACGAGAAATGCAAGGGGAAAGGAAGTTGGGGAAGTGCAAGGAATAGGGGAGGGAAAAACAGGGCAGCAATGCTCTGAGTAAGTGCAGCCAGGGCAAAGCAGCTCTGGGTAGTGCGAGGAGAACAAGGTACTATAGGGTTACAGTTACAGCTCCTAAGTGTGTGGTAGGCCCGGGGGCAGTGCAAGGGTGACTGATCAATAAAGAGCCTGGACTCAGTGAGACTCTGAGGGTAGCCAAGCAACCAGTCAGTAAATCAGACAGGTAGGTCAGCACGGGAGGGAGAGAGAGAAAGCAGAGGAGAAGAGGAGAAGAGGAACATTTCCGGCTGCTTCCGGGACTTCTGGTGGTCCGCTAATGTTTAAGAGGGGCAAGGAGGCCATTTCAGAAGGAGGCACTTGCAGAGGAAAGAGATCAACCCCCCATTCTCTGCACGGAGAAGCATCCAACCCTTAGAGAGTTCGAGGTAGCTGGACGAAGGGCCCGAGAAGGAAGGTATTTTGGAAGAGATAGTTGGATGCAGTGTGGGCCCCAACCCCAGAAAGCCTTGTGGACAATGCAAAGGGTCTTGAACTTGATCCTTGCAGCCACCGAGAGCCAATGAAGAGATTTCAGGGATGGAGAGATACGATCCCTGGCTTGAGACAAAGGATAAGTCTTGCAGTCCTGTTCTGGATTTGTTGCAGAGGGCGGAGAATAGAGGAAGGCTGATTGAGAAAGAGGCTGTTGCAATCGTCCAGCCTAGAGAGAAACAGGACTATGGCGACTGTGAGCTTCTAGGGGAAGGTGAGAAAGGGAAGAGTCCCTTTGAGGAGCAGCAGCTGGTAGTGGGACTTCTTGGCGATCTCGCGAGATGTGAGAAAAAAAGAGAGAGTGGAGTCGAAGAGGACACCAAGGTTTTTTGCCTCGCAGGAAGGCGAAGGAAGATGGCCCAAGGTGGGCGGCCAGAGTGAGAGAAGGAAAGTAGGGGCAGGGGTGTCAATATGGTCCGTGATGGTTCTGGAGGAGTAGGGGAGCACCTGTTTGGACGACACCTTCAAAGATCAGACTTGTCTAGAAACCTTGTCGAGTGTTGTCAGAGAGAAAGAAGAGAAAGGAGGAGGAGGTAGAGATGCCAAAGGGAGGCCGAGAGAGGGAGAGGAAGAGGAGATAGATGACAGGATGTCTTGAGTTTTAGCAGAGAAGTGAGAGGCTAGAGCCATACAGAGGGCCTGGGAGGGAACAGGAGAGGTAGAGACCGCAACAGGATTGACCATTTCCTTGCAGATTTTAAAGATTTTGGCTGTGTTGTTAGAGGCAGCAGAGACCTGAGCTTGAATGTGTGCTCTCTTCTTAATGAGTGTTATTGCTTCGGCTGGCATTTTTGGGCACCCAGTCCAGGTATGTCTAAATGTGGCCTGGCATGCTTTATTGTAATATTACTATGTGTCTACACTGGTCTACATTGTGCAGCCAGTGGGACATGTTTTCAATGTGGCATGGCATTTGTAATAGCAAAGCATTAATGTTCGTCGGCACTGTTGGTGACTTGCATATATTGGATTCGTGTTACCCTACAAAACAATTGCAAACACTCTGGCTTTTTAGCCAATTTCATCAATCACCGTGTGCGCAATACCCCTTCAGCAGCACGTGCGTGCGTATTGTTCAAGCGTGATAATCTAGGCTGGCCCAGAGTGTGGCACGACACATGATTTGTTGTCAAGGGGGGAGACCCTCAGCATGCCCCGCAGGTGGGCCCCCACATTTTGTGTTACACCACTGCATCCATGACGTCTACTAGATTGACATGTACAACATAGCTTTGCTATTATTGGCTAGTCAAATGGTCTTAACATCATGCATATAGTTTGTGACAATAAATATCTATGTCCAGGTGACATTATTACAGATATGCTGTTGGTGTGTGCCTGAAAGTGTCGACAGTACAGTTTCAGGCTCACATTGTTCTGCATTCTGGGACTTGTGGCTTTATTTTCCACATACTGAATGGAAAACTACAATGATATTCGTTTAGCTTGACATATCTTTGTAGGGATGTATCGTTAGGTTGCTTTACTATGTGATGTGTGCATTTTGGAAAAAGTTTCTATAAGACAGTACTGTTGTACTCCTTGAAAGCCGAAACTCAACTATGTGTACCAAGTAGAGCGCAGAAGGTATGTGGCCAAGTGCCTACATTGCAGAACTATGTTAAAATCCTCTTATTGCTGCTTAAACAAAATGATCCTGAGAAAATGAATTATTATCACTGACTTAACTGAGAAAACTGTAGCGCTTAGACGCGATTACTTCACACTACTCAAAATAAAGACTGCTGTAAAATGGGCAGATTTCATGATTTTACGAATAAGATTGTGCCCCCCCCCCCTCCTTGTGCACCTCTGTTAGTGGCCCGGTGGCTATTAACGGGAATTGCGCTGCTGTTACGCTGGCTCGCCTCCCCTCCAATAGAAATTGATTTACGCCCGCCAGGCAGGCAGTCAGTGCCCCAAAGTTCTAGCATAGAGGACTGACTGCAGGAGAACCAGCAGGGCACTCCCCTGCTGCTGCCAGGTATTGAAGTTGCTGGGGCCGTACAGAGTACTTCCAGCCCATTAAGAGAATAAGGGAAATGCTGCGCTATTGAGCCTTGCACAGCGCAGCTTCTGCCCTTTTCACAGTTTCTTTGAGCTTCTTAATCTGCAACAGATGGCGGGTAGAGGAGCAGGGCAAGGCTGCCTTGTTTCAATGGAGACGTTTGCAGATTAGCGATAGGGCTCTCGTGGTGTGTAGGTGTCAGATATCTTGCGATTTTGTCGCGAGCAGTGGTTAATGGCGCTCCCAGGTATTGCTTGCTCTAAGTTATTCGTGTATGTAAATGCAAACATGTTTTGTACAGCCTGTATGCCTGGCTATGCCATACTATGGAATGTTAGGCGAGGGCATGCTCCATCACGTGACGCTATGATATTACACACATTCATGTCGCTGGCCCAGTGTGCACTAGTTGCTGCCATTTTGACTTTAGTTCCCACGCGCATTCCCCTGGGAGAGCGGGCAGGGGGCCCATACACGTAAGTGTGCATGTACTCCATCAGTTGCGAATGCAGGCACTGCATGTTTGGCAGCCCACAATGTTCTTGTTCGGATCCCACTAGTAATCCTCCTAATTTGCAGAAAATGAGTCGCTCAGCAAACTGGCCCGTGCCTGCGGCAGCGTCCAGACGGGCCGCATCGAGAGACGTGCATGTACGCTTTAATGAGTTCCTGACCTTGCCTCAGAAGCACCTTGTAAAGCTGCAATGGTATAAATAGTACGCAGCGCGTGTTATCATGCGTTAATGCACACTCGTAGAACGTGCACGTCATGCATTACATGCGAACAAACAATGTCTCTTCGAAAACTCGGGCTGGAACAGATGAAGCGCTGGTGTCACGAGTCACCACATGTTCGAGGTGCTAGCTCAAGTCTTGAGAAACTAGGCAGCACACTTCTAAACGCCAGCCTGTGCCACTTGTCCATTGGTAAACACATTGGTGTCATCGCGCCTGGTGGCAGCATGCCATCAAACACAGGGGCTGGGCAGAACCGTGGGCCTGCTTGAGTAAAGCCCCTCGTTAGGGCCTTATAAGGAACCCGTTGTCCTGCCTTACCAGGTCAGGGACTGTTTCAACAGAGAAGGCTACCGCGTGCTACTCCCTCCTAACTACTTCACGTGGTGCACTTCAATGCAGTCTTTAACTAGTCCGACAGTTTATTGTGTGTTTTCACAGGCAGGTGTGATGAGGTCCCCTGCCTGGAATTTCACTAGTGACCACTAGCCAGGCACTACAGGGTCACACACACAGGGGGGCCCGGATGGACACGGGTTCTTTATGAGCCAGGCTCATAAAGAACAATAAACAAAACATTCATTTGGGTCAAAAAATACCATTGTTGTGGACATAGCACCTCATTTTGGGTGCATAGTGTATTTAACATTGGAATTTTCATCTTTAAAGCAGCCCCACGTGCACTCTTGGGTGGGGCTGCTGCTATTGGGTTGCCTGGCACGTGCTGACTCACTAGGAGTGGCAGGGTGTGGCACGCAAGCCAAGCCTAGTGGTCGTTCCCGCAATCACAGCTATATAAACTGCTCTGATCCCTGAGGCAGACGCTTCGCGTTATTCTGCACTTCCATGCAACGTAACGCTCACCGTCGCCTGGGATCCAACTTACCTTTGGAAGTCCTGTCATCTGCCTCCATACTTACCACCTGGGGGGATCCTGTTCTCACCTGTGGACGTCGTCTTCTTGGCACCGTGGCTCACCTTCAAATCTCCCAGGGCGCAGACATCTTCATCTTGGCACCGTGGCTCATCTTCCATTCTTCCGGGACGCTGAAGTCTTCATTTTTGACACCGCAGCACAACACTCTCCACCAGCGACCGCAGAACCTGCAAATAAAAACGAAAGGCAAGGTTAGACACTTAACAGACTTTAAGTTTAATGCCGCGCTACCATTAAACCTCGCTCCTTTCCTTGAACCATTGCTCACCTGTTGTCGGACATTGCGGTTTCATCCATCTTCCTCCCGGCTGCCTTCCGCACCTCCACAGCTGCTGTTGGGCCACATTTCCATCTATTTGGAAGAAAACAGAAGAAAACAGAAGAGAAAACGTTATTCAGGAATTAACAACAACATTGAGAGCAATAATACCAAGACGAGAGACGCAGAGAAAACAAAGAGGAAAATACAAGAGACATTGAGAGACACCACCAACCAGGAGGAGCATAATCGCAGCTGGACTGGACTATACTCATCAGGGATCAGTGAAGGAACTAGATCCCATCAACAAGCACCCCTGCCAGAAGTAGCTGGACGGAGAGTTCATCATCCATACTTACCAGGTGAGCCTTATGGGCCGGTACGTGCTCACAGAAATCGCACCTTGGGTCGAAGGGTTTGGGAGGTACAACAGTCACCAATCAGCGCACTCACATTTTCTCATATCCACACAGGAGCAGTGCCACCAATTGTCGCCACCCACAGCTTGTCGACAGGGGGAGAATCATAAAGGGTGTGATCTAACACCCGGGAGGGCTACAAACGTGCCCCAACAGCTCCACAGAGCAGAAAATACATTTCCCATAACACCCCTCAGGAACAGAAACAAAACCCAGCAAGGCTACTCTCAGTGTCCAACCACGATCCTTGAGCCCTTATGCTCACAGCACAGTCCATCATTAATAAAAACGTACACAAATCCCTAACAAATTCGACCAAAATAATTTGGTATTTTCGTATTCCATTTTTTCTACGGATGCCGGGGACATCACATCAAAAGAGGAAGGAAGTAAAACCTGGAGTGGGGTGGAAGGTGGTCATAGGAATAAAGGAAAATAGGGAAGAGGTAAAACCAGGAGGGAAATGGTAGGAGGCGGCAAGAACAGAGGGAAGGTGAGAGTAAATAAAATGTGGAGTAGTGTTGATGGAAGGAGTAAGGATTACAATCCTGAACGAAGAAAGTACGATTCAGAGTGGCGTAGAAAGTGGCAACAATAACTAGGGAAGGGGCAGTGATAAGTAAGAAGGCAAAGGTGGTAGAGAATGGGGTTAAACTACAGGGGAAGAAGGCTGTCAAATCAAGAGAAAAGGAAGAGGGAACGGACCAAGGTGGATGTTGGAATTTGAGAAGCCATGGTTACTTATGGCGTAGTTTCTAGGGTTGTTTGTGCAGAAGTGAGGTGTCCTAGTAGCATGGCTGGAATGCCCCCCTTTTTGGGGTAGGACCATGCCGGATTTAAAAACTGATTTCTCTATTCTGTAATGTAGATCAGGCTGAAAAAACAATGGAACATAACGTTGTCAAGAGCAATTGCCAGTGGTTATGAATAATTCAAAGCTTTTTCATCCATCTCTATTCAGAGATGTATTTATTTAATTGCATTCCTATAGCAACCTCTTGTGGATTTGAGAAGAGTGATGGTGACATGATTTCACGGAGTGTGAGAACAGGTCTCTTATGATGTGTAGTGCTGGAAATGAAAACAGTGTATAGTGGCAACTGCATATTGATAGGGTGCGAGGCAGAGCCTGGGCAGGGCTAAAGTTGGAGTCATGACAAAAACAGTGAGTGGAACGGTGGGCAGATCGCCAACAGATGCCATACTTGTGTTAATATTCATGTTTGTCAGTGCTTTATTTGAAATAAAAAAGGTGGTGGTCCAAGAAGAACTAAGAAAGGGGTGTGCCTTAGAAAGGTGATGAGGCAGGTATCATGACTTACCAGCCATGGTCTCTCTCGTCATCCTGGAGCATGAGCCCACGGATCGAGGGCGGCATTTATCCTACCAATATAGCAGACAACGTGACTGCGGTATTGTCACGCCGCCTGTCTTGGGGCTTCCTTACCTGTTACGGCGCTCCCCGTCCTGGAGGCTGTACCCGCGCTTCCGTCTTCGGGGCTTAGGGACGTCTTGGTTTTCGCGCGCTTCCGGGTCTTATGTGCACGTTGCTCGGCGCATGCGCGGGCGGCCGCTCTCCGCGCATGCGCCGTGCGCAGAGTGCTCGGTTCGGGGAATCCTGCGGCCCAAGCCTCGTTGTGGGCAGACCAATGCCTGGGAGACAGCACGGCTTGCGTTGCAAGCCTCCCAGGTGTTGGTGGCCACATATAAGGAGCCCCGGCCCTTATTCAAACCGCGTATCAACGCGGTTTGGTTCGGACCGTGTCTACGCTGGTTCCTTGTCTACTTACCTGTTTCCTGAGTCCTTCTGCCTTGCCCTGTTCCAGGCTGTTTTTCCCTTCTGGTTCCCTTCTAGTTGCCTGCCCTGTTCCTTTCTCCTTTATTCCTGGGGTTGGGTTCCTGGTTCTTCCTGGCTCTCACACTGGTTTTGGGGTGGTTCCCCCCTCAGGCCTTTTCCCATTGGTCCTGGGTTCTACTGCTCCTTCTGGTTCTCCTTGCCTGCCTGCCTCTGTCACTTGCTGCCTGTTGCCGATACTTGGAAGAACTATTCAACCCCCGCCTACTGGTCGTCGTCATACCACATCTGGAGCCTATTGCCTTCTGTGAACCCAGAACTATCGACAAGGAGGCTCCCCCTGTCAGTGCTTGGGAGCCGGTTCACCTGCAATCCAGTTCCATTCGGGCTGGAGCTGGGCTGGTTTCCCACGCCATCAGTTACATCTCCACGGAACATCAGACAGTCTGGCATCATCTTCAAGACTATGCAAAGGGGTAGATCAGTAGAAGCACTCCCTAATATTATATAGTTAGAGATTGATTTGCTCAATGATGTGTAAAAATGTAAATATTCTTTTGAGGTGCGGGGGAGGAAACGTGAACCTGGCACAGGATCACAACAACCGTATAAGAAGAAACAAAAAAACGAGGATCCAAAGCTAGGAACCCTCCTGTCCCCTGCACTCTATCATAAGTCCATCGAATGATGGTTCAACAATTTTTAAATGCATTTGTTATAGTTAACCAATGGTATTCTGATTAGGTTAGTAGTAAGACTGAACACTCAGTAATTTCGTAAAAACCCAAAACAGGGGGGGTTTTAATTAATGTCACAGTAAATTCACCATACAGACTTGGAGTGAAAAAGCCAAAATGACTGTCTACAGAGAAACATAAGAAAAGTAAACAGTGATAGTCCATTTATATAATTTGTGGCTGACGCGTTTCGGGATACATCCCTTCTTCTTGAGCCTATTGAATTTGGACTGTAAAACATAAATAAACAAAGAAAAACCATTTCAATAAACGTAGTATACACATGTTTAATGCTAAACACAGTGGTCCTTATTAATCCCACATCTGATTTCCATGTAGAGGTATATCTTAACTAGTACAGTTCAAGTATAACTGACTGAGGTATTCATAAACGTTACTCCACAGTAAGGGGTCCCAACTGTGGCTAGTGCACCATGCAAAATCCATAGTTTACATCAAAAGATAATGAATGGAAAAATAGTAATTGTCTATCTGTGAGAAACATCTCTATGAAGTGTGTGCCAAAAACTAGAGTGGCGGCATACCTTAGGTGTAATCAAGGTGGAGAGTGAGTAAACCCTAAGGTTTGATGAACTCGTGGCTATCAATTCTTCCCACCAATTGGTTGAGGAAATGCTCATCTCAGGAGTACAAGATGCCTATACATGAAACATAATGAAGCGGTTCTGAGAGTTTTGATATTGGCTACAAATATAGTTGGTCAAGATAATATTATCAGTTCCTAAAAAGTGTCCACTAAAAACAGAGAGATAAATGGACAACAGTCCCATATGAATAGAAATGAAATGGGGCCTAAATGTAAAATGGGCGCAAAAAATAAAGGTCATATGTCAAGCTCTCGCTTACCTTAAAAGCTGTAAACTCGATTGGGAATTACACGTGCGGATGCACTGGTGGCCCGGAGATATTCATATGTCCCATAGCGTCCTCGAGAACCTGAGTCGAGTTTGCTATGTTGGAAAAAATAGAGGAAGTAAAGAATTCAGAGAGTTCCCCAATGGAGAGGGGGGACCTAATGAGTCTTTGTATATAAATGGTGGAGAGCCATCGGTATCGTCTAATGTTTACCTCTACAACGTGGTTTCAAATGCAACTACACGATCGCGTGTATAGAGAAAGCCGCTTCTGCTGCTAAATGTAGCTCGAGTGCGAGCGCCTCCCGATCCAAGAGATGTGATGCTCGTGCGGGCTCTGGTGGGTCTTATCGTCTCCCTGGCAACACTATACACAAAACAGCCCATCAAGGACCCAGTATGTGTGTGGGAAAGATAAACAAAGACTGGGTCTTACATGTGCACTAGAGCAGTAACGCTGGTGCCTACACGGGCGCCATTATGGAAAGTGCATTGCACCATAGAAAGGTGCCTGCTGTAGTATGACAACAAAGCTTGATACCACATTAAAAGGCTCAACAATGTACTAAAAATGAGTCTCAGAAAAATCAGAAACACTTATATTTATGTTACTTGAAAACGGACCCCAGATCAACAATCCGGAATAATACAAGTTAAATGAGTATATGGGCTGGAAACTGTGGCCACAGTGAGGAACCTCACAAATTGAAACTCAATTATATGATACCTGTACATAAATACATAAAATGTTATGCATATGCTTAGGTGTAAAGTGCACTGGTGTAACAGTGGGAACACCCCCAATGGAGCAACACGAATTCCCACTACCTGTCTCTGCATTAAAGAGAAAAGTGATAACACATTGTAGGGCAAGAGTCAATGAACAGTGGGCCGGTCAACGTGTCCCGGACTGATAAAGTTTTAACAATTGCTCCACTGTGGATAGCCAATAATGACACACAATATGTCTAAGGAGTGGATTCCATTGTCATAAAGTACAGTTAAAACAGTTAACGAGACAAAATAAAATTTAAATGGAATGTCCTCATACACAAACAGTATAAACCTGAGGGGACAGTGAAAAAAGATATTTTAGTATGCTACAGTGTATTGGCTCCATTGTTCTATAAGGGAACATGGAGTCTGGTCAAGTTCAGATAAAGCACCTCAAGGAAAACTCCTCATTGAGCCCTTGTGGGTTAAGTGTGTCTAGTTGGTGTATCCAAAACTTCTCCCTGCGAGAGAGGATAGATTGGTAGTCTCCCCCTCTATGTGGCTTCTTGACGAACTCCAGGACTTGAAACTTAATCTGGGCCACCGTGTGATGGTGTTCAGTCAGTTATACTTGAACTGTACTAGTTAAGATATACCTCTACATGGAAATCCGATATGGGATTAATAAGGACCACTGTGTTTAGCATTAAACATGTGTATACTATGTTTATTGAAACGATTTTTCTTTGTTTATTTATGTTTTACAGTCCAAATTCAATAGGCTCAAGAAGAAGGGATGTATTCCGAAACGCGTCAGCCACAAATTATATAAATGGACTATCACTGTTTACTTTTCTTATGTTTCTCTGTAGACAGTCATTTTGGCTTTTTCACTCCAAGTCTGTATGGTGAATTTACTGTGACATTAATTAAACCCCCCCCTGTTTTGGGTTTTTACAAAATTACTGAGTGTTCAGTCTTACTACTAACCTAATCAGAATACCATTGGTTAACTATAACAAATGCATCATCTTCGAGACCCCAAACCGGATGAACAGGTACGCAGCGCCCTCGTGACGCTATCTTTAACAGATTGAGACGCCTGTCTTCGGATTCCTAACACTACGCCAAATGGTGACACAGACGTTGGTGCTATTTCACAGCCGGAAAGTTCCTTGGCCCACACCGCACCAATCAAGTTCGATGGAGATCCCAGACGTGTGGGTGAATTCTGCAACCACTGTCGCATACATTTTCTCTATCGTTCATCTCACTTTAACAATGATAAGGCCAAGATCGGCTACATTCTGGGAAACTTGTCTGGAACCGCTTTAGCTTGGGCAACACCTTTGGTTGTTACCAATAGCCCTATTCTGAGTGATTTCGTAGCCATTGAGAAGGCATTCCTGGAAGTGTTTCAATCTCCTAATCTGGCATCAGCAGCGCAGAACCAATTGATGGATCTGCAACAAGCCAATACTGATATCATCACATACATTAGCCGTTTCCGTCAATTGGCGACTGACTCCCTATGGCCAGAGATAACGCAAAAGACCTTGTTTCGCCAGGGATTAAGAGAAGAATACAAAGATGAGTTGTTACACATCCCTGAACCTGAAGATCTTCAGAAACTTATCGAACAAGTTTTGAGGATAGACCAGAGATTGGCCGAGAGAAGAGGAGAGAGACGTCGTCTTGAGAAGTCTTACCCTAGATCGCTGACTCAACCTACTGGGATGTCAGCTCCTTCGGATTCATCCCCGGAGCCAATGCAACTGGGATCTGTAAGGGGTCCCTTATCCAAAGAAGAGAAGAAGCGCAGAAGAAGTCAGCGACTGTGTTTGTACTGTGGTGGTGCCGGTCACTATTTGGGTACCTGCCCTCTGCGTCCTATCAGGAAAGGGGGAAACTAGGAGACCTGTCGTTAAAGGGGAAGGCTACGACAGGTCCTGTTTTGCTTCCAGACCTTTCCTTTCCCAGTTTTGAACTGCACCCTATGCAGCCGGCCGTCTTGATGATTTTGAAGATCACTTTAAAATGGCTTAACAAGACAATTGATATCCATGGTCTATTAGATTGTGGGGTTTCCGGAAATTACATTGATGAGGATTTCGCCATCAACATTGGCATGCCATTACTTACCAGAAGAACTGCCATACCGGTGGAGGTCATTGATGGTACTCCTTTGGCTTCTGGTCCCATACGGTTGCATACTGTCGGCATGCTTTTACGGATCGAGGGACATGAAGAAAGCTCTCTACGTCATCAAGTCACCTTCATATCCAGTGGTGCTGGGACTGCCTTGGCTTTTGCGACACAATCCCACGAATAATTGGGAGACCCGCACTTTGGTGTTTGCTTCTACTCTTTGCCTTCGAGAATGTTGCTGTCGCAGTATGTCTTTGGAATCTCCAACCCCAATACCTCTATGTTCTTTGTCCCAGATTCCTAATGTGTATGCCGACCTGAGTACCGTATTTTCTGAGCCCGGAGACATACCTCTTCCACCTCACAGGACTTTTGATTGTTCTATTGACCTGATTCCGGGTGCAGTGATTCCTCATGGGAAGATATACGCTCTGACTCAGTCCGAAAGACCGGTATTCCGGGACTACCTTGATGATTGTTTAAGGAAAGGGTACATCGTACCTTCCAGATCCTCCGCCGGATTCCCGCTGTTTTTTGTCAAGAAAAAGGAGGGGACCTTGCGGCCCTGTATCGATTATCGCCAATTGAACGACATAACACTAAAGGACAGGTACCCATTACCTTTGATTCGGAACATCATGGAATCCTTACGCTCGGCCAATGTCTTCACCAAATTGGATCTCCGTGGGGCCTACCACATAGTCAGAATTAAAGAGGGTGATGAGTGGAAGACAGCTTTCAAGACACCCTTTGGGCATTACGAATACAGGGTAATGCCCTTCGGGTTATGTAATGCCCCAGCCGTCTTCCAACGGTTTATGGACAATGTCTTCAGCGATTTGATTGGCATCTCGGTCTGGGTATACCTGGACAACATCCTGATCTTCTCGGACAATCTGAAGGAACATGTCTCACATGTCCAAGAAGTACTTCAACGACTATCACAGAATCAATTGTACGCCAAGGCCGAAAAATGTTCTTTTCATCGGAGTAGTATGGAGTTCCTGGGATACGTGATTAGCAATGCAGGAATACACATGGATTCAGACAAGGTAGAGGCTATCCGGAACTGGAAACAACCCCATGACTTGAAGTCTCTCCAGCGGTTCTTGGGTTCGCCAATTTTTATCGGCGTTTTATCCCACACTTTTCGCGTGTCACGGCTCCATTGACACGTTTGCACAGTGTCAAGATACCTTTTCTTTGGAATCACGAGGCGTCAGAAGCTTTTGATCGTCTAAAGACGGCGTTCAGTACAGCTCCCGTTTTACGTCATCCTAATGACGAGATACCCTATGTCATCGAGGCTGATGCTTCCAACTTCGCTGTTGGCGCTGTCCTTTTACAGAAACACCCTACATCAGGCAATGAACACCCTGTGGCCTATTTCTCACGAAAACTCACTTCTAGTGAGCAGAATTATGCAGTCAAAGAAAAAGAACTATTGGCCATCAAGACGGCGTTTGAGGAGTGGAGGCACCATTTGCTTGGTGGTCGTTTCCCCATAGAAGTCCGTACGGATCATTGCAACTTGCAGTTCTTGCAATCTTTGCAGTGTCGCACCGCTCGCCAAGCCAGATGGGCCTTCTTTTCCCACTATGACTTCAACATCACCTACATTCCAAGCTCTCAGAACCAGAAGGCTGATGCCTTATCCCGCTCTTGGATAAGGAAGAAGAAGGAATTGGTTTGAACACTCCGATGATATCTTCCAAACATTTCCTACTGACCATAACTCTGCATCTGCAGAGAATAATGCAAGAAACCTTGATGGACCCGGAACGAGTTAACCTACTGAAAAGACTACAAGTCACTGAACGCGATGGTTTTCTGTTCTTTTTGAACCGTCTATACATACCTACGAGTACTCTTCGGTTAAACATCCTACATGGGTTTCACGATTCGCAGGTCATCGCGGTATCAAGGCTACCCAAGAGTTGATTTCCAGACAGTTCTGGTGGCCCGGATGGGCCAAAGAAGTTAAAAAGTATGTGGAGAGTTGTCCAATCTGCGCTCAGACCAAGACGCCCAGGAGGAAGCCTTTGGGATTACTTAAGCCTACTGAAACACCACCCTACCCCTGGCATACTATCGCCACAGACTTTATTGTCGAGCTACCACCTTCTGAGGGTCACACATGTGTTATGGTGGTTGTGGATTGTTTCACGAAGTATGCACACTTTATTCCTTTTTGTAAGATCCCGACTTCCTCCCAGATGGCTCTGGCATTTCTACACAACATCTACCGGTTACATGGTCTACCAGAGAAGATCATCTCAGATCGCGGTTCACAATTTCTTTCTTCTTTCTGGAATCAATTGTGTAATCATCTTGGTATCCGCAGAGCCTTGAGTTCCGGCTATCACCCACACACCAATGGTCAGACTGAGAGGACTAATCAAACCCTGGAGCAATACTTACGTTGCTATGCCAATGCCACTCAGTCCAACTGGATGAGGTACCTGGATCTGGCGGAAGTGTCCTATAATAATGCAACCCATGCCGCCACCGGTATCAGTCCCTTTTTTTGTTCAACCGGCCTACATCCCAAGCTTGTTCCCTTCTCTCCTGTGTTATCCAGCGCTGTTCCGTCGGCAGATCAATTGGTCTTCAACATCCAGGAACAACACGACTTGGCCAGGAGTACTCTTGCGGAGGCACGAGAGCGCATGAAGGAGCAGGCAGATAAGGGCCGGACCGCAGAACCTGATTTCCAGGTGGGCGATTTGGTTTGGTTATCCTCCAAGAACCTGCCAGTACGCAATTTACCCACTAAGTTGGCACCCCGGTTCTATGGGCCTTTCAAGATTTCCAAGCGCTTGTCCTCGGTGGCTTTTAGGCTAGTGTTACCCCGCTCTTGGCGGGTACATCCCGTATTTCACGTCTCCCTTTTGAAGCCCTATGTGGAGGATGTCTTTAGGCGCACCGGTCCACGTCCCTCTTCCATTCAGGTACGGGGGGTTCCCGAGTTTGAAGTGCAGGAAATTTGCGATTCACGGATTCATCGGGGTGTGCTCCAATTCCTGATTCATTGGAAGGGTTATCCTGCATGTGATCGCACGTGGGAACCACGCTGTAATGTGCATGCACCCCGGCTTGTCCGTGACTTTTTCCTTCGTTTTCCTTGGAAACCTGGGGCCCCGGGTCTTACTGGGAGGGGGCATAGTGTCACGCCGCCTGTCTTGGGGCTTCCTTACCTGTTACGGCGCTCCCCGTCCTGGAGGCTGTACCCGCGCTTCCGTCTTCGGGGCCCGGGGTTGTCTTGGGTTTCGGGCGCTTCCGGGTCTTGTGTGCGCGTTGCTCGGCGCATGCGCGGGCGGCCGCTCTCCGCGCATGTGCCGTGCTCAGAGTGCTCGGTTCGGGGAATCCTGCGGCCCAAGCCTCGTTGTGGGCAGACCAATGCCTGGGAGACAGCACGGCTTGCGTTGCAAGCCTCCCAGGTGTTGGTGGCCACATATAAGGAGCCCCGGCCCTTATTCAAACCGTGTTTCAACGCGGTTTGGTTTGGACCGTGTCTACGCTGGTTCCTTGTCTACTTACCTGTTTCCTGAGTCCTTCTGCCTTGCCCTGTTCCAGGCTGTTTTTCCCTTCTGGTTCCCTTCTAGTTGCCTCCCCTGTTCCCTTCTCCTTTATTCCTGGAGTTGGGTTCCTGGTTCTTCCTGGCTCTCACTCTGGTTTTGGGGTGGTTGCCCCCGCAGGCCTTTTCCCATTGGTCCTGGGTTCTACTGCTCCTTCTGGTTCTGCTTGCCTGCCTGCCTCTGTCACTTGCTGCCTGTTGCTGATACTTGGAAGAACTATTCAACCTCAGCCTACTGGTCTTCGTCATACCTCATCTGGAGCCTATTGCCTTCTGTGAACCCAGAACTATCGACAAGGAGGCTCCCCCTGTCAGTGCTTGCACTGTCCCGACGCCACACTAATCAGGGGTGAGCGAACCTGTGGCGTTGGGAGCCGGTTCACCTCCAATCCGGTTCCATTCGGGCTGGAGCTGGGCTGGTTTCCCGCGCCATCAGTTACATCTCCACGGAACATCAGACAGTTCAAGACCCCAAACCGGACTAACAGGTACGCAGCGCCCTCGTGACGCTATCTTTAACAGGTATATCCATTCTTTTGCTCTAGTGTTTCCGTGCTGGGGAATAGATCCGTTTCCAATTGTTTCTCGATATGTACAACTCCCGGAGTGTAGACCCTTGCGTATCAACGCCTGGTATGTGGTATTTCCCTACCTCGCGCAACGCATTAGAGCCTTCCTTAGCTTGGTCCTTGATTTCTGGTATTTTTCTGCCTTGTCTTCCTTATTCCCAGATTGCCTCCCCTTCCTGACTTCCAGGTCACCTGTTATTTCCTCCTCTGTTGGTATTTCGTTTTCCCTACCTTCTTTGGTCGCTGCGTCTGCTCCTTGCAGTTTACTGTACTGAGGCCTTTCCTTCTATTGGATCGTTTTGTTGCTGGTTTGGACTACCTTGTACTGCAACTGCACTTTTGGCTATTTGTTATCTACTCTACAACAGCTTCTTAAGTCGTTGCTGATCTCAGGTTTTTTCCTTCCTGTGGGGAGGTTTTTTTCTCCAGTTTTTAGAATTCTGCTCCGGACTCTACCCCTCCTGTGAATTCTTCCCATCGGGCAGGATGACGTCCGGAGAATCTCGCCCCTATCGCCATGACACCCGTACCCGGCAGAAGTCTCACCAGGGATCTTCTACAGCCGAGGTATCACGCAAAAAGTGTCAGGTGAGCCAATCCATTGATACTTAAAGTTTGAGATGCCAAGAGACCATCACATCTGGAAAGATGGATCCTGTTAAAGATCTTTTATGTGGCATGCAATAACTGTCCACAGAAATGCAGACTTTAAAGGCAGAAAATGCTGCCCTTCAACAAATGGTTTTGACCCGTAATGTGCTAGCAGTAGAAAGCCCTGTTTTAGGGTCAAGCCTTGGGAAAGTATGATGGATCTCCAAGAAAGTGAAGTCAATTTCTGGATTCATGTCTTATTCATTTAACATTTAAACCCAATTTCTATGCCTCCGAATTTATCGTATACCATTTGATTGGAAACGTCTTATCCTGGGCTAAGTCTTTGGTAATCAATGAGGATCCTCTCAGACAATTACGCTCCCTTTCTCATGTCTTTAAAGGCAATGTTTGATCGGCCAGAGGTGGTGTTTTCGGCCCAGGAAAAACTACTGGATTTCTAACAAGGATCAAAAGACATGTTGACCTACATCTAAATTCAGACAACTGCCCAAAGCATCAGATTGGTCTCCAAGTGCCTGTTTCATGCCTTTCAGGCGTGGATTAAACGAGGAAGTGAAAGATGAACTAGCAAGAGTTGCTAGACCCCACAGTGTTCAAGCTATTCTTGATTTATCAGAAAAAAGAAACTACTGTCCATCATTAACAAGGACACCACTGGGCATACCTCTGGTTACAGGTGCTAGTTCTTCTCCAATGCACAAACCCAAGACTATGCAGTTGGGTTCTCTCCGTGGTCCTCTAACCAGAGAAGAAAGGAACCAAAGAATTGAAAGAGGATTAGGTCTATAGTGTGCCTCTCCCAACCATATTATCCGAAACTGCCCTACAGTGCCTTCTCGATGGGCGTGAAATGCCAGCTCCCATTCCTAAATGGAGCATGGAAACGGGAGTACAAAAATAGCTCCTAATAATCTTTTTCACTGGAGTCCTCTGTACGAACATCTCTAGTAGTTCTTAATGACCAAAGACAAACAACCGACCCCTGTTCCTGCCTTGGCGGATTGGGGTGCCATGGGCCTGTTTTTAGATGATAACTGGGCTACCCTACACACAATCCCTTCAGAAGCCAAAGAAATGGTTCAAACCATAGAGGGAATTAATGGGGAACATCTTTCTTTGAATCCCATAACCGAATTGTTCAACCCACTAGTATTTATGATAAATCATCATACTAAAGTTTTGTCCTTGGATATAATAAAGGCAGCCCATTATCCTGTTGTCCTGGGAATGCCTTGGTTACAACGTCACAACCCATTTATAAATTAGGCAGCAGGAACTCTCTTTTTAGGTTTAGAGTACTGCATGTCCAAGTGCCTGCAGGAATCTACAGGATTGGTACTGGACACCTGTGTAGGAGTTTTGGAAGGAACAACCAAGTCACTGTCTCATGCTCAGAACGTACCTCCTGAATACTTAGAGTTTCAGGAAGTCTTTTCAGAGTCACAAGAAAAAGATCTACCTCCACAGCACCCTGAAGATTTTGCCATGGAGACCTTGCCGAAACCATAATACGTTTTGGCCGGATGTTCAACTTATCAGCCCCAGAAAAACTGTCTTTAAATGAATATTTGGAGGTGAATTTAAAGAACGGACTCATCCGACCATCTAAGTCACCAGCTGGTGCATCTTTGTTTTTTTGTCCCAAAAAAGAAACCAATGAGCTATGGCCTTATCTTCACTATCGTGGTTTAAATCAAGTTACGCAAAAAGACAAGTATCCCTTAACACTTATTGTGGATATATTAGAGGTCCTACACAGATCTGTGGTGTTTTCCAAGTTGGATCTTCGAGGCACTTACCACCTTATACATGTCCGGTCCGGTGAGGAGTAGAAAACAGCATTTTGCATGCCTTTTAGCCACTATGAATATCTAGAAATTTATCGTATCCCATTTGATCGGAAACGCCTTGTCCTGGACTACGTCTTTGGTAATCAATGAGGTTCCTCTCTTAGACAATTACGCTCCCTTTCTCATGTCTTTAAAGGCAATGTTTGATCGGCCAGCGGTGGCGTTTTCGGCCCAGGAAAAACTATTGGATTTCCAACAAGGATCAAAAGACATGTTAACCTACGAAGGACTGTAGACTACAGGGGGAGCGTAAGGTGTGGGTTGGGAGTTTGGCAGGGACTGGGAAGTAGGAATTGTGACTTGGCACTTTGACAGATCATGTGAGTATGCACATGACTGGCAGAATGAGAGGTTTGGTAGTGTAAGTTGTGATGGGCAATCAGTGAGTGTGAGGAATGTTGGTGTGTGGGTACTTGCGAGATTGTAGAACACAGAGGGATAATATTTTCACCATTACAACTCATAATTGTCAATAAAGTTAATAATATTAAATAGGCATACACATTCAACCAAAAAAGTAGAGCAAAACAATGTTCTGTCAAGCCAGGGATATCTGGCACTCTTCCATTTAAATTAATACAAAAGGTGCAAATGACAATCTGGCTCTCTCGTAGCCTCACAGAGTGCCTCTTTCTTGCAATCTGTCAATCTTACACCCACCAGTCAATAAGAAAAGTGCTGCAGAAACGCTAAAATAAATGCAATTGTGTGCCGCAAATTACCTTTTTCATGCAGAATTTCATTGTGGGGTACATTTACCAGCCCCAACAGAAATTCCCATCATCACCAAACTGCATTTCAGCATTCACCCGAAAACGGCTGTGCTTTTGTCTGCTTAGCACATGTGTGGCGAGATTTGAACACAGCCACCCCAAGAATGGCTGTACTTTATTCTCATTCACGTGAATCCAGAGAAAATAACCTACATTCAGAATGACACTAGATTGCTGTTCTGTCATTTAAAGACTCAAGGCTGCATGATAAAATGACCTGCATTCAAGACGGCATCGCACTTGTGCCTCCTTTCATTTTAAACATCACACAGTTTTGCTCCATTAAAACACAGCCCTGTATGTGTATTTCATTTGATTGCCATAAAATAAGGCAATCCCTCCCAGAGCGGCATTTTTTTCATGAATAAAGTCCATGAAGAGCAAAGAATTCTGTTTCAAGTCCGCACTGCTAGGATTTACTTCTGAAATTAACCTGCACATGCAAATTATTGCAAAAGGAAAGCTATAGCGTGCCTATCTCTCTCTTGCCTCATTTCAATTACAAAGAAACTCTTTTCAGCACATCTCTGTGTCCAGAAACTGTCCATATCTTTAAAAGCCTTCCAGGAAGTTAATGCAAAGGAAACAGTGTGCGGCAGGAACCGCATTTTGTGAAATTAACATGAGAGAAAAAGAACACATGTGAATCTGCTTTTGCAAAGCAGGAAAATTACATTTTGAAAACTAAATGTGAAATAAGACCGTGGCTCGCACAGAAGCACCATTGTATATATGTGGGTAGAGGGGCTGCAAAGCTATGTATATTATGCTCTTTTCCCCCAAAAAGACCAATCAGCCTGGCTGAGGCTCAGGAATTCCTGTCAAACCAGTTTGGTATAAAGGCTAATTTCGCACCTACCAGTGAACTGATGCTGCAAAGGAATGTGCTCTGTTCTTATGGGACTGACCGTGTGATAATTACAGGTTCTACCAGACTTGCTGGCAGGACTGCTCCCAAGGACAAAGGAAGAGGGTGAAGCCCTGTGTGTTGAACCGGAGGTGTAATTTCCTCTACATTCGTTCCCAGCACCCACTGGGTGGCTTCAAAGGGGAGTCATGGAAACCCTTTGTTCAGGCTGACCTAGGAGGAAGACAGTTCGGCTGGGGGAGTAGAAGGTATGCCCATACAATGGACTAATCTGGCCCATTGATTTTAAAATCTGTGGTACATTAAGACATTTTGCCCAGCACCCTAAATAAGTAAGAATTCAATATTATGCTAGTATTTTGTGGGATTTGCGGACAAGCACAATGAGACCATGTGCATCTTTCTGGCACGTGGTGAACTGGAATGGCAGGAAAAATGCATTTCTGGGTGAAGCATAAATGGCACAGACATTAAACTTGGGGAAAATATGCCAAATACTAGTATGCATATGTGTAGCCAGAATTTTAGATATTATGTTTCTTCTGAAAACGGCGAAATTATGCCAAAGGGCGATGCAACATCCCACAGAATTGGCATTTGAACTGGCCAATTCTCTTATGAAATATGGGATCTGCAGATCTGCTTTTTATGATGGTGACTAGTGTCAATTTGAAGTTTAGTTCCATAACTCGTTTTTGTAAAAAAAAAATAAATAGGCTTGTGAGAAAAAGGGAGTCATAAAATGCACACACAAAGTGAGGTCACTTCCCTGAACCAATCAGCCCGGAGGGAGGAGGGGACATAAGTAGTCTGGCCTATCCCATTCGAGGGGTAAGTCCATAGTACTCCCCCCCCCCTAGATTGTAAAATTCTATGTCACACTGGCTATATAAGAGGGAGACAGGGAGACCCAAGGGATAGATTCAACATTCAAGATTCCAAGACTCCAAAACCAGATCCAGAGGCAGCTGATCCCATCCAGGCAGGACCATCCAGATCCAGGCTGAACCACCCATCTAGAACCAAGCATACACAATACTCCAGGGAGAAAAGAGGATAGGCAGCTGATCCCTTTAGGAGAATCCAGTGACCAGACCCTTTGCCCAGCCGACACATTACACTGTCCACAGTGACCAGACCTTGCCCAGCTGTTCCCATCCAGGGAGAGCCCAGCTGTCCCAGTGATCAGATCGCATGACTCCGCTGTCCAGAGACCTTTCTGGCTGTCCAAATTACCAAACTCATGTGTACCTTGTAAGTATCACATCACCCAGTACCCAAAAACTGCACATCCTGCTCTTTCACCTTGCATCCTGTTCAAATCCTATTAAAATCCCATAAAAACCCTAGTCATTTCCCAAACTACCAGTATCCTCTGTTTACCCTTTCCCTAGAAGAATCTGTGTTAGCCTAGATCTGTTGGCATATTTCTTTTCAAATTCTTTCAGTTATCTGTCTCAGTCCCTAGTATCATTTGAAATAAATACATGAATTCCCCTATAAAAAGATTCATGGTGAGCTGGTTGCAATTCGAACTCAACCACCTCATGTCAATTGCCTTTCTTTAATAATTATAGTCCTTAAAATATATTTTCAGAAGAACTATTCATTGTGCCAACAAAACCGAATTTGCCCATGTAGTTTGCTTTTCTTTAAAAATCCAACTTGCAAAATCCCATACAAAAATCCACACTATCATCCCATAAAGAGTCATCCTTTCCCCTCAAAATCCTATCTGTTCTGTGCCTTTGTTCCTCATCCCAAAAATCGATTTCCGATTTAGACTCCTAAGCCAATTTTCTTAGATGTTTGCCAGTTTAAGGCCCATGTGAAATAAGAAATTCCAATCCTGCCGCGTGTGTTTTCCTGTGCATTGTTGTCCTCCCAAAATCGATCTTCTCACATGCATTCACGTTGCTTTAGTTCTCTGCTTAGTAGCATGTACGCTTCCTTGTCTCTTTAATACAGCCAGATATCCTACCACAAGTGTAAACTGATCTATAAGTAACCAGTAAAATCTGAGTATGCCATTTTGCTCATTTTGAGAGTTTTCATTTAGTTTCTGGCCTCCCATTCTGGGCAGTGGGTTGAATTTAAAAAAGTCGATTTTTCCCTCTTCTTTCTGACTCCTTGCCACTTCTTTCCACCCACACAGAATTTAGTCAGCAGGTGTTTGGTGGAAGTGCATAACCTATGTGCCATCGGTGATTGTGAAGAAAAGTGACTTTGTTTCCATTTCTATTTAAGGTGCATGTATCTTGTGTTAGAAATTGAATTGACGATGTTAAAAGGTTTTGCATTTGTATTGCCACACCGTGGTGGCTGCTGCCCTACTTTTGATTGGCTCTGATTTTCACTTGAATTCTATAAATAAATAAACATTTCATTGTTACACACCGGCCTAGTTCATGGTCCATTGCGACACAGGGTATTTGTTAAGGTGGGTGTGAGACAGTTTGGGTGCCTTCTCAAGAAAGAACCCAGGGTTCAAATAAAAATAAAAAAGGCGTTTATTATTGTGTGCCACACTCATGGTCAGTGGAACAAGTGTTACGCTCACCTGGTATCCACGGGGACGGCACCCAGCCCTGGTTGGATGATTTGCACTCTCGAACCCTCTCCCGGTCCCTTGGTAAGGCCTCTGGTTACAGATGGGTCTGCAATATAGGAGAGCTGGATTCAATACCAGATTGTCTTTGTTTTCCCACCTTCTTTGGCCTCAACTCTTTCCTCCCCCTTGGGCCATCTCCTCACCTTAATATTGTAAAAGGTGGATTCTCCGTCCTGCTCCTCGTGGCAGGGGCACGTATATGTGGGGGGCGAGCAGCGACAAGTTACTTCACTGGTGCAAGCCCCCCTGTGGGAATCCAGGCCTGCTGCGACTCTGTAGGTTTGCTGCTTTACAGTCTTTATATGCAGTTCTTATGTTCCTCTTAGTTCGAATAATAATGTCTCGCTTCTTTCTTTTTAGGTATGGAAAGGTATTTTGGTGTTGTCATGCAGTTTGAAGATGAGCATGGGCCGGTAGGCGAAAGCGCGATGTGCGCAATGCTGTCCGGTGAGTAATGCGCGATGCGCATCGCTGTTTCGCCTTTTATATTGCTAACCTGTGTCTTTTCTCTCCTTGCAGGTTGCGATGTTCCTCGCCGAGCGCCGTAATGTTCCAGCAATGATACTGACCAGGAGAGGACTACCCAGGTAAGAATTGTGTGGCTTTCTTCATTCGGGGGGAAACGTGAGTAAACGCTTACTAATGCTGTCTTTCTTTCTACTCTTTCCAGATTATGGTATTCCAGGATGCATGCGGTGCCGGATGATGAAGTTCGTACCTTCAGGTGAGTGGAACTGAAGTCAGCGATGGATTGAAGACAGAATACTGTTCCAGGTAAGTTTCGTAGTGATCTTTCTCTCTCTGCAGCTCCTTGGTTTCAGGTAAACTGGCATTAAAGAACTGGACACTATGAGCGTTGCGCTGCCCACAGCAGAATAACGCAAAGCATGTTCTGCTGTTTGGGTGCGGTTTAAATTGTCTCAGGTAAAGTAGTACCAGGCCTGCCACACCCAAAAGACTAGACCGCATAGCTCAGTTCCTTGTAACTGAGCTATGTGTGTGCCTCCAACCCCCCCCCCCGACCCCCAAGTTAAATATTTCCAAGTAAATAGTCCCATTCTAATGTTGGTCTTCATGATGGTTATGAACCTGGCACCAAAGACGGCCAGGACTGACTCCAAGAGAGTCTTGGATGAGGTTTTAAGGCCTTTCACCCGGCCCTAACAGGAAGGCTGACTTGCAAGTGAGGGCCAGGGGCAAGGGTCATGACAGAAGTCCCTGGCTGGAGCATGTCATAAAATCTGTTATATCATTCTGCAATATCCTAAAGGGTCTGTATGAGATAAAATGAGCACATCTGAAGTGCTCAGGGCAGATCCTGGTTTGCCTCTTGTGAATCCGGCCCGTATAAAAAGCCTTCTCCCTGTGTGGTGTCCTAAATCGAGGAACTACCTTGAGCTTTTTCTTGTCAATTCTATTTCGGTTCATGAGTTGCATGATATCAGCAGGGACATCATTTATGGGTCGCCAGGGGTTGCAACTGCTACCCCTGTGGTCTCCCTTGCTACCTCAAAAAAAATAAAAGTTTTTTTAAATTGAGGCTCCTGGGCTGCGGCCAGCAGCATGCGGCTCTTTGTTTCTAGAGTGGCTGGTTTTCTGGTAGCTAAAGCCGGTAAGATCGCTCAGTGGGCAGTGATCTGCAGGTTGCAGGTTCGACACCCGGCAAGGTCAACTCAGGCTTTCTTCCTGCTGAGGTTGATAAATGAGTAACACAGGTTGGGTAATACTGTATGTATATTTGTTCTATAAGAAGCGCTTAAGCGTAATTCGCTATATAACACATCATTATCGTTTGGGCTTGGACTTCTGCTTACATTCACAGTAATTTGGTAATATGGGCCTATACGCACTGATATTTACGATACGTTTCGTGATCCACTCCTGTATGGAATGTAGATTACTTTACAGTGATACCATTACCATATTTTTCATAGCGTACTTAGAAACAATGCTATGTGATGCCACTTCCTGTTTTGCCATGGGTGAGAGGTCATGTTCCATCTCTTCCAGTGATGTCACTTCGGGGTGGGACAGATGACATCACTTCATCATCAGAGGTCATGGGTCGTGTGATGTCACTTCCGCTACCCCTGGCATTTTGGTGAAATGACATCCCTGGATATCAGCAAGCAAAACTTGCAGCCTGTGTGGCGCCCTTGTCGCAGTGCATTCGGTATCCCCAGGGTTTAGATTGCAGCTCTTGCTATGTATAAGTAAGACTACAAGTTATAAAGACAATTGCCCACAACTCAACACTGGAAGAGGGAGCACTCTTAAACACTTCCAGGCACAACTGAATAACCTATGTAGAGGAGGTCCCAGATATGACCCGCACCCCTGCTCCCCATTGCGAGTTGCCAGTAAGGTACTCGCCGTGGTACATGACGTATGAGGAGCAAATGAACCAACAGAGAGCCGCACTGGGACTCTGCCCCTTGTACGTAAGGAGATCAATACCGGTTGAAGCAGCCATAACGCGACAACCCTGGGCAGCACAATACCCTATCAAACAGCCATACCAGCCATGGATACGAAATGAGGAATACCTGCACATGTTCCACGAGGAGACCCCTAAAGCCTTAATGGAAGGCCAATGAAAATAAACCATGGGCCCGAGCAGCCCCGAGAACAAACAGATTTGGCTACTGAAAGCACGAATGCTAGTACTAGTAACTGCAAGGATAATGATAATGGATGCAGGGGAGAGAATGGTGCCATAAGACAATATGGAAGCAACCGCCCTACTGAATGTGTGTAAATAAGCTTGAAATGCAAGAGGATAAGAAATCGATACCGCTTGCAATGCCTAGTAGAAGAGTAGAGCGGCAAGCATCAACCATATATCTAGCTCAATACTGCACAATGTACACATGCGACTCCATTTTGTGAAAGCAGAAATGTACCCAGGCGGCCAAAGGCCTTACAGGCCGAGTTTAGAAACCCAGCAAAGACCAGAGAAGGAGCGGAATCGAAACTCAACAAAGAGAGGCTTATACCGGGGAGATTGAGGTCAACCAGAGAAGGGGAGCTGAGCATGAGCTCACGAGACTCCAACTACAGAGAATACCAGCCCGCACGTGAAGGTCAAGATAAGAGAGGCCCACGCAGGTGGTCGAGCGCACACAGAATTAAATACACAAAAGGTTGGAAACTGAAGCAGATTCACGGTGAACCAACACGTGACCAGACAGGCGCGAAGTTGTACCACCGCCTGATGTCATCCAGAACCAGGGGGTGCCATAACTTTTCCTGATAAGAGACTACAGATCCGAGGCCATACCCAGCCAACTAATTGACACAATGCCCAAAACACTGATTGATGGAAGGGAGGAAGGGTGGATCTAGGGACACTAGGCACCTGGGTGTCTACTCTATAGCTGCTAATTAAAATGGAGATTTATGTTTAGGGGTGTAACTTGCCCAATCACAAGGGACCATGTAATCTAGGGTCCTATAGACACTAACCAATGAGACGTCGTACTTGTAGCGACATCAATCACGTGTGGTGTAGAGGGAAGGGCACAGACGCCCACCCGATAAGAGTTATCCAATCCACTTGCGTTATTTCCATATACAGTTACAGCACCTATACTTAAGTTACCTTTCCCAACAAATTATATTGCACAATGATTTTTTGTAGAATTAGACGTCAATGATGATGGATTTTGCCCATAAAAGAGGCCGTTTGACTAATGTTCGAACAAGTCGGGGTGAGGCAGGTGTTTGTGATGCTGCTGATTTCCATAAACTGATGTATGTATCATTAAACGGACTTCCCTTTGCCAATTTACTGAGTCCTGATTATTGAAATTTGCCGGAGTATGGGAATCCTGCACTCTGTCCTCGCATGGTGTAGCTATCTTGTATTACTAGTTTTCAAGGGTGAGTACTGGCCAATGGGCCCGTCAGTAATTTCCTCTCCTCGTCAACACCTACTTTTAGTTTTTATGTAGAACTTGATGTTAATGGAAGTCATTTTATGCATTCCCAATGTTGGCAGATAAGTGAACTGAGATACAGAGAGATAAGGGGATTTAGCAAGGATCAGACAATGTTGGTGTTGTACTGCAACTGGGGTTAAAACTAAGCCTCCCTTATTGTATACTCTCTGCCCCCTCCTCGCCCTTCAACTGTTTGTCAAAGAATATTAACTGACAGAGCAAAAAAACTCCATGCTAACCCTGCCACCAAGACCCATTAATTATGCATTGGGTAGAAGTGAATGGCTTTAATTTCGCTTCAATGTAACATATCAGTCATCTCTATGTGTGTTGACTTTCTGATACCCATGTCCCAGAAACGCTATCCCAGGCATGAAACACTGTAATCTATCATTTGTTTGACTTTTCTGAGAAAGCACCATAGATTACAAGAGACACGCTAAGTAAAGGTGGGATGAGTGCCAAAATAAATTCCCCATATGCGTCTAGTACAGAGAAACCTTGATTCTACTCAAGGCACAGAAGCAAGCTTTATGTTTTACTTTCTTTACTGTCAAAACTCAGCAAGTTTTAAACTTACAAAACACTAGCAATCTGTGTAGTTTTACCACTAACATGTGATCTCGACTGCCAATCCCTTGACACGGGTCCATGATCTCACTTCCTTTTCATGGCCCTTCCTTAGATGCAAATGAACATCCAGCAGCACCGATCTCCTCCCGCCTGTACTGGCTCTAGATCAAGCAACTTAAAGGGCCCGGGACTCGAACGCAACTATCTGAAACTAACGCAGAATCCCAACTGAGGAAAACTCAGGAGAGGCATTATGAAGGAGTAGATCAATGGTTTATCATCAGTTCCCAGGAAAAGACAAAAGCAGCAAGGATAAATAAAGAACTACTTTGTGAGAAGTTGTCAAACATTAGCAAATAAACCACACTTCCACATATCAATATGAGCGGTAAACTACTACATGGGAACACTTCTGCAGAGAACATGCACACCCCTTCCCATCAATGCTATCCAGGTTATGGTGATTGCACTGACTGGAGTATGATCATTAAGAAGGCCTGGGGGACTGGGCACGTATGCCGCTAGCTGATAAATCAATGCCAGCTTGCCAGGCCGTGCCAAAAGCAAACAGCACTTACTCTCTGTCTGCCTCTGGCTGGTTTCTGTCCCACTCCTCCCCGATGTTTTGGTCTTGGTGGATAGAGAAACATGAGTGGTAGCCTAACAAGACAACGTTTGCCGGATCACCATTCTACGATGATCGGCCCCATTCTCATAAATAGCTTTGTGTCTGGTTTTGAGGGGTTTGAGGGTGATATGTGCTTTGATTAGGAGTCCGTAGAGGTACGTTGCCGGTTCTCCTCTTGGTTAGAGCGATGCCCTGGTCTATTCGGGTTTGTGTAGACAGGTGATCAGTTTCTTCTGCAGTATACACAGTAGCACTTTGCAGTAGTCCGTCTTTGCTGTATTGTACTCCATCCACTTTTAGCTGTGTGGCTTTCAGCCAGGAATGCATGAACTGACTGTCATACTTTGATCTAGTAGTGGTTTGATTTAATGCTGTGGTGAATGTGTGGTTCCGTCATTGCCAGAGTATGCAGTTACTCCTAGGGTTCTAATTTACCATGTAGATTTGGTGGCTATGAATGGCTTGGAGAAGGGAAGTCTTCTCGGTATGGAAGTTGGAGTTGATTAGTGGTCATTCTGTGTTTGGACCGTTTGCGCATAGGGCAGTTTAAACTAACTAGGATTTGATTGCGAGGCGCTGATCATGGAGATTTGCTGTGCTATTCATGAAGGTCTCTCTTGCAGCTATGTCTAAGGCAAACGCACTGTCAGACAAGCCTACAGATGGCAGGTTAGTGTTCCAGAGCAAGGGTAAGCAGCAGGCTGCAAGGGCAGACTGGTCCAGGTGTTGCAGTGTGCACGCCTGCTCTAAGAGCGAGCAAAACACCATGTTATTCAGAGAAAGCCCTGTGCACCTTCAGGGTAACTAAGCCTGCCTAATGAAGTCACCTTGTTGGAAGATTCTCAAGGGTTGGATGACTGCCTACCAGAGAAACGTCTTATGATTTGTCCAATATGTATATCGTTTGCTATATGCTTCTAGAGATATTTCATGCACCAATGGATTGGTCTTATATCAATAGAAACAGCTTGCTAAGAATAGTTAGCAAAAATAACGAACCTTTAGATGTAATGGTTAAATAGCAGTTCTTTCAGAAGTTTATGAAAGCGCTGGTGAAAAAGTGCATTTCTCAACAATGGAGGGGTAAAGGTCCCAAGGAAAGTGTTGATCAGTAAAAACATATGCCACCAAATCGACTTCTGATGACTTGAAGGACTATACTGTACGATTTACGGTGCTGGAGCTCTAGTTCCAACCTGCTGCACATGCAATGTTCTTTGATTACAAGTAGAAAGGGCACACACTATGTGTTGGACTAAGCATATCAGACTAACCAGATATGTATCCTATTGATCAGATGCACTGGTGAGCAGATGCATGGTGCGATTGAGGATTGCCAAGCGTTCTTCAATTTCTACCTCTGCGTTGCTTTCTTGCAATGCATGTGGAGTGCCTTGCACCCCATGCCATTGAACCATTTTACTAAAATATTAAAACTAATAAGGCCTTCAGCTGTTCTTAGTTTTCATAGCTGTGTCAGAACACCCTACCAAGTCACCTTCCAATGTAACGTCCATGCATGGTACGCTGTATAGAAGATAGACAGGACAACTTTATAAAGGTCTGATAGAGGCCAGAGAAAGCCAAAATAAAAGAAGGACTAATGCTTAAGGATACTGAAAAGTGAGTGAATGCAGAGGAAGGCGAGAAAAACTGAAGGGGCCGAGAGAGCCTTGAGGACTGAGTGCGAGGCCACAGAGTTGACAATGCAAGCCATGCTGCTAATATAAACTGCAGACTAGGAGTACAGAACCGTACAGTGCTGCTGTTCAAGACATGCTACCACGCACAGGGTGTTGGTATGCTAGTTCGAAAGTGCAAGCAATGCTGCAAGACCTAAGCTACTGATACATGAATGCTTGGTTGCATATGCTTGAGATGGCTGGAGAGCTCTCCAAGTGCAAAGAGACAACACACCGGAGGCAGAGGGACACCAAAAGAGAGAAGTTCTTAGCAAAGCACCGATCCACCATGCGAGGCGCTTGGTGGATGACTCATGAAGAAATGCTGTGAAAGGCCAAGCAAGGTAGAAAGGGGGTAATTATGCTGTGAGATAGATAGGGGACGATGATCGAGCAGCTGGGAAATTTAAAAGACTCACTGTGGTACATCGATCACAATCAAAATTGGGACAAATAAGCAGAACACTAAGATAGGTATACTGTGAGGAGATGTGGAACTCTACTAGTTAAAAGGATGAGCCACAGGTGGATGTTCCAAAGAGGTGAAAAAGACAGTTGAACCATGGTAAAAAAATTCTGCATTCTAGCAAATGCAGACTAAATCTCATACATTTCATCAGTTTGGGCTATATAATTGCACCAAGAAAGAAATGCTGCTTTCTGGTCACTGAAGTCCTAATACACACACTTTACAAATCGGACAAAGACCATTAACTAATCAAGCAAAACACTGAATTCAGAAAATTGGCCTAACAATCTCAACACACTGTGTGAGACATTGGCATTTTGGGAATCAGTGGGCCTCATTACAAGGCTGCAGTAATACAGGCACGGCTGCCTCTGGTATATTATTTTTTCCGACACCCTGGAATGAGCAATTACCGGGTCATTATGGTCTTGCCGGACCCGGTATTTGGCCATTCCTGGGCGCCGGAAAATATTCTTCCCCATTCCCAATGGGGAAGCCGGATGCACCGGCACTGTTGTGAACAGTGCCGGTGCATCCAACATGTTCTGCTCGCGAGTGCCGGTACAGCCGCCAGGCCAGTCCTGGCGGCTGCAATGGCACCCGCGAGCAGAACTCGTAGGCATGCTTACCGGTACCGTAGTTCCCGGACCGGCAATCTTATAATGAGGCCCATTGCGTGCTAAAAGAGGTGTATGAAGAAAATACATTTATGGAAGATAAGGGCCAGCTTCCATGTTGGGACTAATGGAATCCCACTCAAAAGCTCTGGAATTCAGGTGCTAGAAAAGACTGATATGATATGATATATGGCATTTGTAACGCGCCTATACACAAGTGTTTCAAGGCGCGACGAGGCAGGGAGGGGGGGCACAAGGGGAAGACAGACAACGATCCTACTAGGTCAGGTATCATTCAGACCGCGCAAGTGCAGGGGTAGGGGAAGGGAAAAGTGCAAGGGGAAGGGGGAGGGGGAAGTGCAGTACAAGTAAGTAGAATAAAAATAAATTAATAAATAGGGCTAGCTGGTGGCAAGTGCAAGGTAAGTGCAGACAAGTGCTGGGAAGGGGGGGGCTGTAGGGATACAGAGACAGTCCCGCAGTGCAGGGGATGCCAGGGAGGCAGTGCAAGTGGAGAGTGGCTGGGCCCAGGACCGAGGTCGGTGAGAGTGGCCCAGTTGCAGATTCAGTGCAATTTCAGTGTAGAATTTAGCAGGGGAGAGGGACAGAGAAAGCAGAAGCAAAGAGGAAGGTTTTGAGGTGCTTCCGGAACCGGAGATGGTTCTCCTCAAGTTTCAGGGAGGCAGGAAGGCTGTTCCAGAGGGAGGCCCCTGCCGTGGAGAGAGATCTACCCCCAGCTCGTTGCTTTGAGAAGCGGCTGACCCTGAGGGAGTTGGAGACTGGCAGCCAGAAGAACGGTGAGAGAAAGTGTGTTGGTATAAAGAAAACAACGGAGGGGAAAAGATTAAAAGGCAGACTGGAACTTCGCACAAGTCGCTTCATCCAACCAATCACCTTTAGTGAAAATCCGGATCCTGGCAAATAGTGTTTTAAAATAAAGGTTAGTTTAATTAAATGGTACTGTCTGTTGTGCGAGTTTAATTAATAGCATCTGCCACAACCAGTTTGCAAACATTGTTTATTAACATTTGGCAAACGTGTGTTTTCAATAAAGAGATCTTGCAATGGCACATCATGTTATTTTATGTTAAAGGTACTTGTATAGCGCACCGTCACCAACGGAATTGGTCCCCAAGCGCTCTGGTGGATCTGTAAACAGGAAGGTGGGATGGGTTAGTAAGGTGAAGAGGGAGTAGGATAGTGAGAGGAGTGGTGTACTGTTGACAGCTTCAACTCGGTAGACACTGGGTGTTGAGCTTTGGTGTGAATATTGGATCAGTGTCAGTTCGTGTGTGCTGTTGGTGCGGCTTATGTGTTGTTGTTGTGTGTTGAAGTGCGTGTGGCTTGTTGTGCGAGAGAAATTTGACCTTATATCGGTTAGTGGGTTATATTACATTTTACATGCTAACATTCACAGTTATGTCTAAGTGTAGTGTAGTATCCTGAGGATCTACATGCGTGTTGAGGATGCCGCTTCCCGATGTCAGCTCAGGGTAAATGGTTACGTGATGTTGGTTATGCTATGCCTCGGGTTTCGGAGAAATGACGCTGCTTACCAGGTTCATGACATTGCCAACTACTGAATGTACTAGTTCTATCTTCAAGTGCTTAAAAGTAAAAACAGCTCGCAAAGAGTTGGATAATCGTTTGCCTTTTAAATTCTTTAACCACTGTGGGTCGAACTATACAGACATTTTAACAGTTACCACTGGAGAAATATATGCGGCACGTACCTCCTATTGCTTGTAGGATTTGGCCATTTTTCTGTGCAACCAAAATTCGGTGGTTTCCAGTGTCCGCGATCACCAACCTATTGCCTGAATGGTCGAGGGTCACTTTGCCAGGGAAATGCAGAGTGGACGGCGGGAGGGAATCTCGGTACAGCTTTGTTGCGATCTTTTCCGACGTAATTTCTTCTTTATCGCTGTAGTACTTAAGCGCCAACGAGGTAAATAAAAATAACCTTTCTTTGTTCCCTTCTCCAACTAAGGAGAAAAGCAGGTTGCCATGCGGCCCCAGGATGACCAGGGTGGGCCAGCAGGAGATCTCCAGCTCTTGCCAAAGAGTGGCTTCGGCGTCGTTTACAACAGGGTGGGTTATGTTGTATCGAAGGACGGCGCTTTTGATATTGTCCAGCACCTTCTCATTTGGAAATTTGGCTGAATGGACCCCAACAACAAGCAGGCCATCTGAAAACACAGGAAATACAAAGATCAATGTCAAGAGCCAAATAGTACTATGTTTCAATAAGTCCTAACAAAATGTTAACAAATGCAGAGGGTGCCATTAGTGATGGATATGTCGGAAATTCCTCAAGGAAGAAAAAAGAAACATAACCTGCACACTTAAGCCCGCTAATGTGGAGAAGAAGGGTTCACAATTCAATTTCAAGAACGCTAACAAGAACAGAAGCACTGATAGAGAATTGGCAGAAGCTGGTGTGTAGTTTTAACTCTAGTCTTCAAAAGAAAATAGGATTTACTGCTGGGTCGTTTCCATTCCAGGCTTGCAGCCAAATATGCTAAAATAAGAGTTGCAATGCACTAGTGTGGAGGCACGGAAGGAAGCCATGATGGGACAACAGGCCTGTGCATTTGCAGTTGCTTCGCATTACGCCTCGCACATGGTCAGGGTGCGGCCCCAGTGGGAGGCTGACTCCTTCCTTGTGGCTGGGGTTCAAAGCATTTCAGTCTGTTTGCATGACCATTTGTTTCAGCACTACATGTACATATGTGTTAATTTACCCTTGGCCGCCAACTTTTGCAAACACAGTAGCAATCTCTTTCACCTGAATATACTAAGACTGGAGTTATAATTGATCTCGTGTCACTCATAAAATGGCTTTGTCCAGGGCCTTTTCCAGGATTTGTGATGGCCTGAGTGGCACAAGACATGCAGGGCCCCTAGGTCCCCTAATTGGCATAGGTTTTGAAATCAACCAATGTCACAATAAAGAAATTGACGTCACAGGATGTGAAATCATTCTGGTACTCCAGTGCATCATGGGAAGAAACTTAAAAAGATTTGGCATGAGTAAACCAAGAGACAAATCAACACAATCACTTTTGCAATACTGACAGATCAGGCCCAGCAAGAGAAAGTCATTTACCCAAAGTCACAGAATTTGAGGTAAGTGGCAAAGCTGGTATTGAGCCCTGTCTTCAACAAGGGATTTGACCCCATATTTTCTCATCTCTGGTTTTATAATCTATTAGTGTTTCAATATAGCGCTTCATGCCAGATTCCTCTACAGCTTGTAAGATCTCAAGCTGGGATCAGACCATGTTGCATGCCATGCCCTGTTCCCAAGGCGAGTGTGTTGCACCTGACCAATTTTCCTGGCTTTTGTTGGCAAACATATATAATCAACCAACCTGACAATTAAACAGTAATAGAAATATGTTAAGAAAAAATAAAACTGTACGATTGTGCAAAATGTGTTGTTCATTAACGGAAACTGAAAAGCACTTTTTTTTAACAAAGGGGGACGATGGGTTTCATTAGGCCTCATTACGAGTATGGAGGCAGCCATGCCCTTAATACGTTCTATTAAGGGCATGGCTGCCTCCATACCGTGTTCCAGCACCGGGTTCCTTCAATGAGGAATATCGGGTCATTCCAACATTGGAGGACCTGGTAATTCCTCTGTGAAGGAACCGATCCCCATTCCCATTTGAGCCCCCAGAGGGCTCAATGGGGATGGAGCTAATAACGGGCCCATAACGAGCCCGTTATTACCTCGTTGGTCCCCTCGCGGGACGCGGAAAGGACGTCTGGTTTTACCAGACATCCTTTCCATGTCCCGCATAGGGAACCTCGTAATTGCGCATCCCGTAATGAACGGTGCCAGTCCCGTACCGGAAACCTTCATTTCGGGAGCGCAACCTCCTAATGAGGCCCATTGTCTTGAGAGAAGACACATTTCAGCAGCGATATGGAGCTCTCTGGGGGCTTTCAGGCGAATACGCCCCAGCAGGACTAATCATACAAACATTAACACTACATTTTAATTATATTAGTTGTATTGCATTCAAATACTATAGTGACAGTGAGGCTAAGTGCCAATGGACAGTTTAGACAGCCTATCCCTATTCATCCAGGCTTGACACAAGGCTGTGTCCTTCTCCATTGATTTTTATATTGATATTGCTGATGCAGGAGACTGGTTGATAAAAGGAAAAACTGTTCCCCCGAAAGCTGGATTTATCATTTGCAAGATGTGGGGTATGTAGATGATATATACTACTTGATCATACGCCAATCGGTTTCCATAGAATTATCTAAGCACTAAATGCCTTTCCTGAAGAACAAGATTTGGCTTTAAATAGGATCAAATCTAAGATTCTATGTTTTACTTCTAAGACGCACCTGGCATCTGGAGGGAGAGCCCCATGAGCAAGCACTAAACTCCCTGAGCAACAGGACCAGCTATGGGTTCTTTTTCAGAATTTCCTTTGCACTAGAAAGGTCATATGTGTATTGCATTATAAAGGGGTTTCAGAGGCTATCACCAACCACCGAGAAGGCAGTGCTTATTGACCATTTTTGGGAGGAGAGCTGGAGATGCTGGGGACTTCTTCTCCGTAAAAATCCCACAACTAAGAAAAGAATATGCTGTAAAGGTGGTACATTCCTGTATCAGAACCCAGTAATGTGTTCTGGAAGAAGCTGTAAGACTTCAGTAATGTACTTTCTGATGGACAGCAGGATTCCACTTCTTTTGAACTAGCTCCAGGAACAGCCCCATTGCACACATTTCAGGCCAGCTCCACGGAGCACAGGCTTGGCTCCACAGGCAAGTGGCGTAGCTGGTACATAGGTGGAAACACACATTCCTCCTTGCCAATGCTCCACCCAATGATCCATGCTCAACAGAGACCAGGTGGAACAGTAGAACTAATGAGGAGAAGTGATCACTGTATTCCCAAGAGTTTTGAACGATACGAGGCAATGTGATGCCTAATCTGTGGGAGTGAGATTGTATCAATCAGAAAAAACATGATCGAAGTTAAGTTATTTTTGCTTTGAATGGACAGGATCACTGTAGACTCCTCATCTTTTCGTAGACTTGCAAAGCGATACCATAAAATAACATGGATGTGTTCAGACCAACGGAACGAGCAGTACCTTGACACCAGTCTGGGGTGAATGAGGCCGATACAATAAACAAGGCAGAAATTGATCGCTACAAAGAATGTTTGGATTACATAGAAAAAGGATTTTTTTTCAAATTAAAATACACTTTTACTTAGCCAATAATGGGTTACTAATACTATGCTAAAGTATGTTTAAATCCCGAATATGGAGTACCTCAAATTCTTTTCGGGAGAGATCCAAAATGAGCAGCCTCCCCTGGCAAAGAGTCAAGGCAGTAACACCTCAGAAAAAACTCAGTCATCCAAGTGGTGGCCTGATAGGTGTCTAACAAAGGGACGTCCCTCGTCGGAAGGCCAGCGCATCTAGGAACACCCGTTTTCGGCCGTGCGATGAGGTGAAGGGATTAAAAGGTAATCAGTCCCAGACACAGATGGGTGGCTCCGACTTATTCAAGCATCACAGTATGGAGAGAGCAAATGGATGAGGTCATAGGATCTCTGTGCTTGATTGACACTTCTGAGATCCAATTGGAAGTTATTGGTGGAGCCGTAGGTGCTTTGTTCTAAAGTACTGGTTTTTGTTGTTATGTTTTGATATGATGTAGGAGACAGCTGCACCTGACGAGGAACAGTGTTACGAGTGTGCTTATTAGCAGAGGTAGCCCTGTTTATTGAAGAAAACATGTTGCGCCGGTTGCACTGTTGAAATGGCTGTTTTCAGCCCCTTGGCTGAGTTGAAGACATTCCGTGAGAGCAGAAGGCCGTGACGAAGTCCAAAGGCTCCCTCGCTGCAAAGCTGCAGACCTAAACACCAGTTTTCCCCTCCGGCCACCTCCCTTGCAAAGGAGGAGATACGGGCTGAGCCGAGGACGAATCCCGACGCGGGCAGCCGAAGGCAGGTCTTACGCGATTGACGCATAATAACAAAAGAGCCGCTCTGACAGCTGGAGTATGAAGCGGATTCATATTCAGAGCGCCGGCTGAGGTGGACTACGAAGCAGGCATTCGACCTGCGAACGATGTAAGTGGGAGAAGGATGAAGCGATCAGGGTGTCCGTAGACACTGGAGAAGGTCTGATACCGAAGGAGGGGATAGTCAAGGATGATCCTCATGTTATACAGAGACTGTGGGTCCCTTACAGTGGTATTGAGACCCTGAACCATGGTTTAACAAAGACTATCCGTAATGAACACGGGTCTGCACTAAAGAAAGGCAGGGAAGAAGACAACAGGCCAGTTAGTGTTTTCATCTACAACAATTGATCGGAGTAAAGAGGGCGGAACAAAGAGGACTGCTCCAGAGTGAATCGTATAGGAAGGTCCTACCAGAAGACACCTAAGCAGGCTGCTGAATTCCACAAGCCGCTTTCTTTGCACTTCTAACCCTAATCAACAGCACTACACTGGTTTGAATCAACCACAGAAATAAAGACTGTTGTCTCTCACACAAGAAAAGGGAAAAGAAAACAAAGAGCCACAGGAGAGAGAGAAAAGAAGTTCCTTCCAGTTCTTTTTTCCCCCCAAAGTGGGTGATCTAATTGAACACTTTCTTCATTTTCTTCATTGTGTTACATAATAAAATCCTGTTGAATATTTACAAGTCTGTTTGTGTTTGAAGAACGGGTGCCTCAGTTCCAAAGTCACATTTTCCTTGAAGTGCACCAGACGGAGCGAATTCATACATTGAAACTGCAGCTCACTCACTTGAGTTCAGAAGCGATAGCCACCAGGAAGATGGTCTTCATAGAGGACAAGAATGCAAATGCTCTAGGTGAGCCAGTATCAGAAATGCAAGACCAAGTCCAAAACCTAAAGTTTAACAACAAAGGGTTTCACGTGGAAGGAGCTATCCAATCCCCCTAGAAACTGCATAACCATAGGAAATGCAAAACACGAACCCTATCTAGAGTTCCACATGAAAACAGACATAGTTGCCAAACATCCTTCAACAGTGCCCAGATTAAGGCCCCTCTTGGACAAAAATGTCAAAAGAGCCATCAGGAACTAAAACATTGATGCTCTTGAGGCATCAACTGGAACAAACTTTCGTCCTGCAGTCATAGATCGACTTAGTGGAGAGCCAATAGGCTGAGAACATGCAGAAGATCTTCAAAAGGGTCCTAATCTTGGATCCCCAGAGATCATCGGAGGGGAAACGTCTTGGCGCAAAACACAAGAGATTGTAGCACTGCCCGTTGGTTATATGTGATTTTACCAAAGGTAAAATCAGAGTGGTACATTTCAACGAAGACAAAATACTGAAACAATACCGAATTCATTTTGTTTTCTTAATTTAGGGGTGTGGGGGGGTTCCCAAACCCCCCCTTTTTTCTAAACATTTAACCCCATCCCGCCCATTTAAACCCCTACCCCACTACCATATATATTTATTATGGGTCTCATTAAAACGTAGCTCTCAGTTTTGTTTTTGGTAAAATGACTGGATACCTGCCTGTCGACAGGAGGGTGTCTCCAGGTTGCAAAGATGTCCCATTACGTCAAGGGTCTACAACCTGTGGCTCTGCAGATGTTTAGGACTACAACTCTGATGATCCCTCACCACTGACTATGCTTTCTTGGGCTGATATGAACTGTATGTAGTCTGAAATAGACGGAGAGACAAAGGTTGCACACCTGAGGTACCGCCTGGTGCAATTCCAATTATCATCCCATCTGCTACAGCAACCACAAGGATATTGTTTCCTGCTGAAGAAGCTACTCATAAGGAAACGACTTCCCTCGTGGGCACCATAAAAAGAGTCGAGCATGGCTTCCGTTCACAGGATGAGCGACTGCACTGTGGTGGTGCTGTCAGTTAAAATCTGCACAAACGTTCCTCAGAAGGTTGGCAGGAAGGCCTAGAGGGAAACTTTTGCGATCCATCCTTTCCAGTGGCTTAATATGGATAACTTTCTCTATATTGTTTCAGTGGCTGCATACAAATAGGCTGGACAGATGGGTTTCCCAACATAGAGAGAGGTGTTCATTAACAATGTCGTCTCGGCTTATGAAAGGACTCCCAGCAGAGAAGGGTGGGCGGAGAGACCCCCAGCAGAGCAGATCATGATGAACATGGCCAGGAAATATGAAAGGATCTTTCAGACCCACCCCCCAGAAACCTGACGCACAGACGTCATTCAGGGACTGCATCACCTTGCCACTTGCTCTGCTGGAATTCAGATTACCATAAGACCCAAAAGAGAAAGGAATTCTGAAACCTGCGAACGAGAACATGGCAGACACAGAGAGGTAATGAGTGTGACAGAAATGCTAAATGGAGCGCAGGGCTAACAAAGACAAGATTTAACATCCTGCACAGCGTACATGTAGCGGGGATTTAATCTTGCATGTCCCAAGTGGAGAGCCTTGAGCTTTCCCTCTATCTGACTAACGTAAGGACCAGATTAGGATCTCCCCTAACATCTGTGCCGGAGCCAGTTGGCCATACAGAGCTCTGTGGCTTAAAGTCTTGAACGTTGAAGATCTAGGATGGACCATCCAGATGGTTTGGGTCCCCCCCCCTAGGGAATAAATATAATTGATTACACACGAATACATGAACAAGAACGAACATAGCAAGTATACATTACTATTAGGGCAGTTGTAGGACAGAGCTTCATCTCAGCCACAACACTACTCAGTCCCAAGGCAGGTAGGCAGAGAGATCATGCATCAACAGGGTCTGGAGCGGAGCGTCCTCCCTCTCAGCGATACTTCAACACCCGGGATTCCAATTCTCTGTCTACTCATAGGGACCTTCTCCTCTTAACAGGTAAAAATCCCCACCCCTCATAGGTTGCAGACTGCCCCCGGGCCAAAGGACAGACAGCAAGCATGGGAGGCAAGAGTGGAAAAATTCAGACAGTGGAAGAACCTAGCTCGTCATCTGCGCTCTCGTTCCCAGCACCCCTTGTCAATGCACCTACACATCTCTAACTTCGCTCTCGACTCGTCTTTGAGTGAACAATACGCAAATTATGCTACACAGTGAACTCATTTACTTTGCGCTAAAATATTGCAACACCTGCAGAAATCATGTCTGCCTCCTAACTGAGCTTTCAGAAACGTAGACTGTCATTGCAGTTTGGGAGTGAATTTCCAAAATGGCCACGCACTGGCACCATGTTATTTAGCTCATTTTCACACATGCACTACAGCATTCCCGAATTGACTTCCCACCCCGACCTGATTTTCCAGCTGCAAAATGTGATGAAAGGATGTGTGACAATACCATTCTTGACTTGTAGATTTCACTCTCATTCCATGTGTAGTCACATCATTCGTTTAATACGTTTGGAGATTTAAAAAAAACATTTTTTACACAGTAAATGGAATATATAGAGTACATTTTGATTTTTGCAATATATTATAGTGAACTCTTTAAATTAGAATAGTTGAAAAAGAATAATTAACACATAATCATGGATTTCATTCCAACAAACTGGGGTATTGGATCCTGTAGTGACTGATTTTTATTTCATTTTTAAATGTTACATTTTTTTATTGCGTTTGCTCCCTAACATGCAAGGTACGAAAGCGCACTAACGCTTTTTAGGCCCCGTGTCCTTAGCTTCTTAAGCTGGCCTTTAAGCACGCACCACAAATATTCTTCTGTAACTCGTTACAGGACCCGTCACGTTCCCATACAACACTGCAGACAGCTGTGCATGTTGCAGTTTTGTCTGAAAAGGGTCTTTCCGTGTTTAAAAGGGCAATTTCAATCGCACGAACAGCAGCTATCAGCTGAGCTAGGAACGACATTGCCGATGCCTGCAACCAATCCCAGAGCCGATTCTAGCGAAAACAACCAACCTCGTGTCGCCAGCCCTCTCCTCGTCTGTATGCTCGAGGTAATGCCCCCAGCCAGGCTTTCTCGTGGCTGTTCCTCATTTCTGGAATTCTCGGATTTAATAGTATATTGATTAACGATTTATTGAAAGGAGGAAGGTACAGTATGGACTGGATGCCAATCTACTATTTACGGGTGCGATGGAGGCCCGCTTCTCTGCACAGGATTGTAAAACGAACCATGACTGTGCAGAACATAACGAGGAATATGGAAAGAGAACTCCTACCCACAATGCCACGGGGGACACATTTTCACTACTGGGGCAGAAAGCCATTTCGCCTCTCAATATGAAGAAGAGGCCAATTGAACCGAGGGAGCCAAGCTCCTCTTCCACCGAAGAACCTCTTTTAAACAAATGAGGGGGAACACGGTGCATTATCTGTCAGGGAAAGTGGAGACAAGCCATAGGTTTAACGGGTAGTTCTGAGCACAGGAGATCTCAACAAGAGTCGCCTAGCCTGCTGAGCTACCTCCTTTCCTGCCTTGTGCCCTGGGCTCAGTAACCAACTTTCAAAAAATGAATATCATATGCTCAAAATCGGCCGATACTAATCAATATAACTACATTACGAAGAGGATAGGGTAGTTCCTGTGAATTCATTAAAAGTCCATTGGGTTTCTCCTTCATGGACAGGCCACCACGCTCGTTTGGGATGTACGAATCCTGAAACCCTCAACGTAAGAACTTCCTGGGGCCCCAGTGAGATTCCTGCTTCTGTTGCTAAAGGAAAGAGGAGGGCAGCTGCCCCCTCTGCCCAGCGCATTCGGCGCCTATATGCACATGCCACAGTTGGACGGGCCAGGGTTCATACATTTCATATGGCCCCACTCCGAGTATTAGTGAAAAACGGGCACTGTCTTCCCCTTCTTGTTTACACTTGTGAAACACTTGTGTATAGGCGCGTTACAAATGCCATCTCATATCAAGATACAGCAATGCAGACAGGGGGTGGGCACACGGTGTTTCTTAACTCTCCCTCGCGCTTCAGAATGTTATCAAGTGAAGGCCTTGGCTTAAAAGCCGCACTTTAATCGTCTACTCGGTATGTGCTATGCCTGGGATTTCCAAAGCATCCAGTGGCCAATGAGCTCTGCTTCAGGGGTGCTGCGAGTGGCCCGCCACGTTTCACTGGCCAGAATGCACGTTTAAACTTATAAATCTGATGTCCACGAGAGAGACGTTCTATGAACTCTTCACACCCGCGCCCTGCAAGGTCGGTGCGGAAGGACACTGTTCCCACCGAATGCACCCGTCTTACCACCGATGGCCTTGCATCCTTCTTGGCAGGCCTTAGGCTTCACCCACACGGCACGGGCTTGAACTTTCATTACTATTTGTCAAACACAGAATCCTTTCCCTCTGTAGGGGGGGGGGGGGGAGTCATTCCCTGCCAACAAGAGTAGTCCACAGTGCTTTAAGAAACTGAGGGGGGTCATTTAAGGGCGTGGCTTGCCTGATCGGTGTGGCCAAAAACATGAAGGCGTGGCCTACAGAAGAGCATCTAAAAATTAACAGGGGGGTGGAGGGGTCTTGTCTGCATAACTAAGCGAATATTGCAACACTGCTGGCACAACCAAAACGTGTGGTCCTGGGCAAATCATTTAATTGCACTTTTGAGGGTGAGGCTTTTTAAAGAGAGAAAGTTTACTGCTTTTAATATAAAAAACAAGCAGTCCTTGCATTCGGGGAGGGGGGGCCTACCAACAACTTGACCGGAGGGCCCCGGGCTTAGCCTCACTTTTTGGAGACTGCAGGGGGCCCAGCCCTGGCACACTTAAGGCACTGGCTCCTCCATGGATCAACACTTACCTATTTTTGCATGCACCTCAGAATCGGGCCGGAGTCTCCCTGGGGCTTTTGGATGTAGAACTGCACATTTCAATAGGCAGTGCACCGAAGTTCAGCTTTTAACAGTTTGAGAAGTTGTCCTAAATCACAGAGATTGGACTTTGTGTATGTAAAGGCTTTTGTCAAACGTTGATACAGATAGTAAACCATCAGTCCGTTCAGTACATTGGCCCTTTGCAAATGGCACTCAAACTGCTGCTTGTCGATAACTTATCAGAAACATGAGCAATAGTGATTTATATATTGCTTTTATAAAGTGCAGCTGGAGGTTTGCTGCTGATTAAACACCTCTTCGGCATCCACTGAATATTTGCCCAACTGCTCGGCATTCAAGCGTACAGTGCATGTGCTCTTCGCTGCATCCAGATCTGCAATGTTCATTGTAGATTGCAACAGCCATGTTACATAAAGTTTCAGATCGTGGAAAAAAGGTGCAATTTCCTTTTTCATCCCAATTTTCCTGCGTCTGTGTTAACAAATTAAGTGAAACGATTTTGCCTCAAATGCAGTGCCATCGTTCACATTTGAAAGTGTTATACAATGTTATTGAAATTATAGAAAAACAAGCAATGATATAACAAAAGCCATAATAAACCCTCAATGTCCAGACAGCTTTGGGACTGCAAAAGGGACATTATTAGATCTCCCTGCAAAGGCTTATACCATCCCTAATGGATTCTGTACTATTTTGTCTGAACTCTGTCTCCAATGATAATGGAGCCCACAATGGCTGTCCCCTCATGGAGTTAATGGGTCAAACATTAACACCCTTTTGTCTCCACTCCTGTTGTGCCTGTTACTCTCAGCCCTATGCTGTAAAAAGCACAACAGGGAGTGAAGACGAAAGGATGTTAATGGTGGGTGGGGAGGCTGTGAGTTTCCGAGCTCTGAATAACGAAAGTGCCAGCCAGCCACAGCTTCACGCAAACTACTTTGAGAGAAGCTGTGACTGCCCTGCACTTCTGTCAGTAACAGCTGCTGACTTGATGATGGCGGGTTCATCTGCCGTTGTCAAATGGTGGGACCAGAGGGCCCCGGCAGGGCCCCGTCTCAGCATCACTTTTTGGAGGCTGCCGGGGCCCTGCCCGGGCATTTGGATCTCAGGTATTTATTTGCATCCCTGAGAGTAGTCATGGAGTCATGCACTTCCTGCATCTTCGAATCCAGCGTGGTCAGGGTCCTCTCATTGTGGTCCACTCGCCCTCCTAGGTCACCTACGTCCTTCTTGTTTACACAAATCACCAATACCATTTCCTTGCGCAGGGTCAATATCTCGGAGCGGAAGGTGTCCTTTATGTCTTGCTTAAGTGTTTCTGAGGAGCGTACCAAAAAATTCTGATGTAAGTATAGCCATATCAGGTGATGAATGCACTCCTTCTGGCTCCCCTCGTGGCAGGTCATCAGGCATTGTTGACTGCTTGGAGGAGGGTGCCAGATATGTTTGGATGTAGGTATCCTTGGTTTTCTTGGTAGGTTTGGGCCACTCTAGGTCTAGGGTTGGCCCCCTGGCTTATAACTCCCCCTTAAGCATTTTACCTGCATCCAAATGTAGCTTCATCTGGTAGTAGTGGTGGACCTTGTCTTGTGGGGCCCTCCTGACATGAGCTGACAAACTTGTCTGGTATCTCCTACTACCCTCTTGTGGCTCACCGCCCAGGGCTTCCCAGCTATTTGTTACTCTCTGCGTGCTGGTACTAGGGTTTTAGTTCAGTTGTCAAATTGAGTTATGGTTCACCGGATCCAGGTCTGCCCCTTGCGCAGTCGCACAGCAGCTCGCCTTTGCCTACCTCCAGCGTCCAGGATCAGGCTCTTGCTCTGCATCACCAGTGTTCGACGCAGGCAGGCAGACGTTATTATGGAGAGGGGGGTTTCCCCATTGCATCTCCCCCTCGTGTGCACTGTACTGGGGGCGAACAGGCACCTCCCAGGAGGCTCTCCGCTCCCCACGCACGATATCGTAGGTTGTGGAGGACAATCTGCCGGCAGAGGAGACTAGGCCCTCAAATCTCTTCTGCCCCACGGGCACATCACTCTTCCCTCATTCCAGGTATGTGTGCGAGGACAGCCCTTCTCTGTCCACTTGTCCCCCTCCCCTTCTTCTTCGGCTTCACCTCACTCCGGCCGATGAGGGTAGGTGAACAGCCTATTTCCACTAACATCGTGTATTCTCCTCTCGTTGCCGGTCCAAGGTTGCCATCTTGGAAGTTGGCCACCGCACGACTCTTGTGTCTCTGCACCGTCTAGCGCCTCAGGGGAGCATTCTCTGCATCACCGGCTGTCTCCAGTCCGTTCACTGGGTCAAGTCCTAAAACTAAAAGTGCGGGGACTCAACAAATCAACAAATGCAATGATATGTGACGTCACCAGTAATTAGCATATCAAGGGGAAATATGCACATTTCATTAAATTGACTTTGTATAACCACCCAAATTGCACAGGACGGATGGCATTGGCCTTTCATAAAATCAACAAACACAAAACCAAGAGAGGATATTTTCTTCTAAAAGTGTTTTTGAAAACGTTAAAGGGTGTGCATGTTTTAAATTCCAAGAACTAATACATATGTTTTCCCTGGAGCATGCAGTACTGAAATGGGACATTTCACCTTTAGTTGTTTGTTATTTTATTATTTTTCATCAGGTTATATAGTGCAATGGTGAGGTGTCCGGCCTATAAACCTTCCCCGGGTCAGCTTTAATTCATAAATTCAAGGAAGTCTTTCAATTTTTCATTTTAGATGGGGGGACTGAGTCCACCCTCTGAAAAAAGTTGGTGGACTCATTCCAACTGCATGTACCCTCAAATTTAGCCCTGGTTGTAGGGCCGAAACTTACAGCGGGTTTGGGATGTGCGTCCTAATGCTCCGCCATCTTGGTCACGCCCCTCGATTTATATATTTTTACATTCCAACTCCAAAAGACCAGAAAGTAATGGTACTTCTCGGCGGTGTAATGCTAGACTTCAATTGCAATGCCCACGAGGAAGGTTTTGCTGAAACCCAGGCCATGGTGCCATACCATGGAGTGCTGATGCTTCTCTCCATTTCAAGAGGCTGTATGGTTATGGCAATGGTTGTGAAGTGGCATAGGTCCTTGCCTTAAATAAGGCACCGTCATTGAGAGCTGGAGTGGAATCTCACCCAGTATGAATGTAGTACTAAAACAATAGGCTTAAATGGGTTAAAGGTTATGTATGCCTAGGACACCAATTCAAATTTGGCTTGGTGGCTGAGAGGATATGCCACAGCCTGTGCAACCAATCAAAAGGCACAGGATCAGGACCCTACATCACCAACGACACTAAAGTTCTTTCTCCACAGTCACACTTTGTGATGAATACAATTTGATTTATGAAGACAATTAAGATTTCCGGCCTTCTCATAATTCCGAGGGAATGGACATTTGGTGTGGTGATAGATTATGGAAGTAAGGTTTGAATCTTCCTTCTCGGGAGGATAGTTCAGGGGCAACGTGCTCGCCTTGGAAGAAATACGACACGCAGCACCACAGGTTCGATCCACGGGTCACCGCTTAGAAACCTCTAGCTATTAAGCGCGTTATAAATAACCTATCATATTATATATCATATCATGAAGGGTCAGAGTTGTGACTATCTCAGCTCAGGAGTAAATCAATAAAAATGGTAGCGCCTCCCAGGAAGAGCGTGCCTAGATACTCGCCATAAAATATAGTACTCAAATGTATGCATGTGCCTGCAGTTATCTGGAAAATTAGGGTAGCTGCCATGTTGTCAGATTTTTAGGATCACTAAAAGTTAAACCCACTAGCCATTTTGGGATGATAAATCTTTCTCCTCCCTCAGCCTCCATCATCCACACCTCCCAACTCCTTGTCCAATCAACAAGCAGTGGGTGTATTGGGGTGGGCAGGGAGAGAGCTGGGCCAATCTGTAGCGTGGGAATAATGATAATGATGGAGTGTCACCAGCCCTATAAGAGATCAGTTTCCAATCTTAGAGGTATCTTTCTTTGACTTTTTGGCTCTTCGGACCTTCCTTTACCTTTTGATTTTTTCCTGGACTTTCCCACTCTATTACTTCTGGACTCTTACAAGGAACAACTAGCACATTTTATTAAATCCAACTCAAATAATTTCCACTTTAGAAAATCACCCTATCCATTTAAATTGAATTGTGTTGGGGACTGCGTGCCTTAATCCTTTCCATTAAACTGTGGGGAAAGCTGTGTAGATCCTTAGTGCGTTGAATAGAAGTTAAATCAATTCATTCTCATATAGAAAATAACAGGTTAGAGTTTGAAACTAGCAAAGTGCATGCCCAGTGTGTTCTAGCCGGTATAGACAATAAAGTACTTAGGTGACTCTACCTTTCTGAAACTCCTGCCTTCTGTATAGAAGGGGGGTGTCCATAATCCCAAACTAAGTAACCCTAAAAAGCGGACATTCAAGTGAATATAGAGTGTGCAAAACAACATTTCCTATTAATTTACTTGCATCCCAAAACGAGATTCCCAAGGCGCTGCATTTTATGTAAATAAAAAGTCCAAAACTATGTTCCTATTAAGTTCCTTTCCTAAACTTTGCCTTTCAAATAAAAAGCCCAAAACAATTTTTTTCAGTGCGTCTATTTTTCAAACCCTGCCCTTTAATAAAAAGCCAAAACCATTTTGCTACTGTTTTCCCACTACCTGTATTTTGCCTTCAAATTAAGGGGTCATATTTAACTGACGCCTGGGGGTGGGGTTGCTGGGAGAGAAGAGCATTGTGATAACGCAAGCAATACTGGGGGTTGATTCAAATTTCATAATTGTTAATGTGCAATAAGTATTCTTTGTTTGTTGATGTTGTTAATACTCACACAAGTTGTAAATACCAAAATATAACCCAAATAAAACCCTCAAGGAACGAAGGTGATCTGTTATGGAATGGTAGTGGAATAGCCAACTGTGGGCCTCCTCTGAGAGGGCGATCTTCCCTATGAAATACCACCCCGTCCAAACCAAGAAGATACGGACGAGATAGAGGTGCACCTGGAGGAGCAAAAATACCACCAGGTATTTACCAAGCTGAAAAGAAATAAGGGACAGTTTTAGTACAGGAGCTGGATAATGAAACAACAAATCAACTAAGTCAAAAGGAACTAACCCGAGTATGCTGGAAATTAATTTTAAATGGAAGATAAGGTAGAGGTGGTAAAAAACTTCCCTTTCGACATTGTTTTTTTAAGGTGACTCCTGGATTGGGATAGTAGCAAAACAATATGGAGATTAGGGGGATGTAGGGTAAAAGGAAAGGGTAGTTAATTTGGTTAGTAGGGACCGAATTTCCCAAACGGAACGAAAGCACTCTAATCCGTACCGGGAAAGTGCAGTAAGGAATCCGTAATACAAAACATGTAAAAACCAGATAATCAGCCAGCATACAAGTAAAAAATCAGGGTCGTATTACCAGAGTCAAGGTCGAACAATACACGTGAGGAATCCGGAATCAGAAGCAACTCGTAGAAGAGCAGGGGTCGGTAACCATGAAACAGCAAATCGAGAGCAAGAAATGAACGACCAAGGAATCGGGGAACAACTTCAATCAGAAGCACTTGCCAAGTGAAATGAATGCATTTTTATGCTTCCGGGCTGAGCATGTGTTTATATGACGTGGGTGTGTGCGCGATGCTGGACTGCGTCGTGCATCCACGGCAACTGTAGAGGAGCGTGGTAGTTTGAGAACATTGGGCCGCTTGAGGCAGCGACATTCCTGCAGGCACCATGGCAACCACCAGGAGCGCCGAGTACATATTTCGGGCATTTTCCGTTTCAGGAAAAGGAGGCGATGAGACCCGTGAGCGGGAATCGTGACAGATGTAAAGTCTTTAAATTCCACCTGTGTGTTGTAGCATCTGTAAATTCATTAGAAAGACAAGTCAGTCAATTTGTGCAAAATTTGAAATTGTTATATTGTGTTGTGCCATAGCGTTGATGGCAGATGTTTTGGTTGTTTTATGGTTCTTTGTCAAACCTTAAATAAATATATATTCTTACTATACAGCTGCCTGGTTCCTAGCTCATTGGTGGTACAGAGGGTATTTGCCGGGGTGGTGCGAGATAGGTTGGAGGCCTCACTAAAGTTGAATCTGTATAAGCGTTTTAGGTGTGCGCTGCCTTGCTTGATGGGAAGGAACTCCCGAGAGTGACTGCCTAACAAATCGTGACACTCTTTCCGAAGATACTTGCCAGTATTGTCCTGCCTCTTTCAGACTCGCCAAGGCCTAAGCAGATGACAGGCTGGACCAAGTGTTGTAGTTGCAGGGAAGCGAGGAACTGGAGAGAGAGCAGACAGCACAGCAGAGCCGCCAGAAAACCACAATGCAGAGATGGGGTGGACATTCAGTGAGGTAGGTGAACTGAGAGGGAGAGAGGTCACTACTCTTTGCAGAGACACAATGAACTTCATAACGCAGTCGTATGGAACCTACAGACCAGCGTAATATCAATGGTGCCCCTCAAATCCTGGGGGCCTGAAGAGAAAAGCGACCCACCTTCCCCCAACTAAGCTTACTTAGGAGGTCCTCAGAGGAAAACACCAAGGTCGCAACAGTTGTCCTCCAGCATTAGCAAAATGTGAAGATCCCACACAGAGAAAGTGGGTGGAGCTTAGTCCATGTATTTAGATTCACTGTACATACACCCGCCCTGGGGTAGTGGGGTTGGAGATTAATGCTGGTTTGGTTAAGGAGAGTTAGCCAATTCCACAATTCCAAGAAGGGGAGGAGGATTTAAGGGAAATCAGGAAGCAGGAAATATTGGGTATACCGGGTGAGGTGAGCAGTGGAGTTAGAGGAGGACCGAGAGACCAGAAGGAGATAGGCAGGACGATTGACTGTGAAAGAGATTGCTAGAGAAGGTGAGATTGGTCAAGGAGCGATAGTGGTTCTGTAATGCAAGTGTGAGACAAGTGTGAAATGAAGCCAGAGTAGAGTGTGAACACTAACACATGGTGAGAGTAGGGACAGGTAGGAAGTCCCTGAGGGAGCCAGCCTGCTTTCATGGACTCCATTGATAGTAAAAGAACTATCAGTTGGAGTTACTGTTCAGTAGCGCTAACCTAGAGTTAGGGATTTCTGGGGTAGGGTGGGGTTTCCAAGGGAAACGAGAGAGAGTGGGGGGGGGGGGGTTGGGAGAGGGGGGAGAGAAAGGGAAGACAGTAGGCCCCACAAATAAATTATAAAAATCCATCAACTGTTCTAGAGCCATCTGTTAAGATAGGCGTCTCGTGGGCGCTGAATACCTGAACTTCCAGTTGATGGTCATGGTGAAGTAGCCAGGCTGTCCGACTGATGGTTGCTGAATGTGTAACGCGAGGAACCAGCTCAACACCCACCCTGAATTCAAACAAGGTCAGTGGTGAACCGGCTCCCAACGCCACGGATGCGCACTTCCCTGATTTGCGTGACGTCGGGACAGTGCAAGCACTGACAGGGAAGGCGGATCTTGACTGGATGGAAAATCCACAGCAGGATACAACAGCTAGGCTCCAGAAGTAACAGTAGACTGATGAAGAGAGCTGAAGATGGCAGATCCAGTGGATGGATAAGTAGTCAAAGAACTCCAGAGAAGGCAAGAGGCCAGGCACAGAACCAACAGGCAAGGAGGCAGGAGGGACTAGGAACCCTGGGGCAGAACAAGGAAAAGAGCTGGAAGGCAGGAAGGGAGCGGGAATAAGGAGGCCCAGGGAGTCTACTGTCAAGAAAGGAAGGAGGCAAGAACTACCAGAGGCAGACAAGGTAAGGAACACCAGCAGGGAAGCACAAGGAAGAAGAGGCTGGCAAGGCTGAACAGGTGCTACTCAAGAGTAACACAGGCGAGGACGCGATCAGGATACAAACCGCGTTGAGACGCGGTTTGTTCAAACAAACTGGCCCTTAATATAGGGCAGGCAGCACCCGGGAGGCTTGGAACGCAATCCGTGCTGTCCCCGGGTGCTGACGCGCCCAAAACGAGGCTTGGGAAGCAAGCTTGCAACTTTCCGAGGGCTCTGTGGACGGCGCATGCGCGGAGGGCGAAACACGGCCTTCCGCAGCTCCGCGAACCACGCGAACGGGAAGACCCGAAAGCGGCATGAGCCGCAGATGACCGAGGTCTCCCCAACCTGTATCGCGTGTAGATGCGCCAAGACGGGAAGCGCCGGGACCTGCAGATGCGCCCCGCACCCCAGGTAAGTGGCATGACACCATCTGAGACAAGTGGTGTAAGAAGTAGGTTTTCTCCAGACCTCGATGCAGAGGTTAACCTACGCCCAAAGAAAGAACAAGATTCAGGAAGACAGAAGTACTGGAGGTCAGGATAGGGTTGGAAGTTTTAAGCCTCACACGTATATATGAAGCCTGTAAGGATAACTCTGAGTTGGGAGGCCCAGCAATGGAGGCCTATTGGTCCACAGAAAATATCGCACTAGACATACATCCAAAGAAGAGCCTCTTTGGACAAGCACTAGAAGCATGTGGGAGATTTCTTATCAAATACCAGCTAAAGCCAGTGGATATGGACTGGGGGACCGTACATAAGGAGTGACTTTCCAACAGTGGAGGAATCCATCCTCCTCCTCCTCAAATGAGGACGACGACGAAGAAATAGAGAATCCATTTGGAACACTAGTCTCCCCAATCCTATATCCCACTACATCATGATGGAAGATATGCCAAGAGCCCTTGCAGAAGGACAAATGGCTATCAGTCATCAACACCAAGAGACCTTAGTCGCCTTGCAGGGGGTGATGACAGAAAAACTAGAACAATCAGCAGTACCCCTGACGGTCCTACAAAATATCACCTCCAGGGATGACCCCTCCATATTCTTTATAAACTTTGAGAGGGTAAAAGAAACGTCCAGATAGCATTGCGAACACTAAACAAGATACCTCACGCAGTTGCTGCCAGGGGAAGCACAAGCTTTCCAAGCCCTAAACCCAGAAGGAAGGTCTCCCCTATGAATAGTTGAAGATGGGGATATTGGAAAGACTGGGACAAGATAGGGAAGACTACGGTAAGGGGAAAGATACTGTCTGCACCTACAACAAGGGGAAACACACTGAACAATGCTCATATAGGATAAGAGAACTTGTGAATAAGTGGCTGATGGATAAGACCTACGAGGAGGTAAACGATGCTGGTGTTAGAACAGTTCATAATTTCTCTTCACCCATACTCACAGAAGGTAATCTGGAAGTTACATGAGCACACAATGGGCAAAGCCATCCAAACCGCCAGTCACCACCAGAGGGCTATGCCTCTCCCAGAATCTGGAGTGATTCCTAAAAAGCCGGTCGAGCCATGACGATCCTGTGCATAAGAGACAAAAACGAATTGGTTAGAAGGTAAATTCCCACTTCACCAACCAAAGGGGAATGCTGACCCAGGCCAGGGAACCCAGTGGACTCACGGAATATAGGACCTCCAACATGCCCGGAAGCCATCACATGTTTTGTGTGTGGGAAACCAGGACACCAGCCTACATTTTGTTAAGAAAAACCCAAGGAGGAACCAATGGAGATTGTTCTCCTCCAGGGTGAACACCACTTAGCCAGGAACTCGAAGAGGCTCCAAGACCAATTGAGGAAGAACTAGAGCCGAGTGCCTGGCCGACCTGTTTCTGGGAAAAGTAATGGAGCTAGAGCCAGGAGCCTAGGCCAAGAGTTCGACAGAGAAGACCAATCAAAAATGTCACCTCCTTGTAGAAATCCAGGATTTAACGGCAAGGGCTCTTTTAGATTCAGGCAGCAAGAGGACAGCAGTGCGGGCCGATCTTATCACCATGGAGTAGCTAGATCAGGGAAATCTGTTGAGATCATTTGTGCTCATGGGGACATCAATCTGTACCCACAGAATGCTCTGACCCTGCATGTCCTCGACCACACTATCCAGATGCCCATGATTGTGATGCTGAGTGTAGTCTCACTCCTAAACCCCTTGGATCCTCCTCTCGGGTGTCTAGGGAAAGTCCATCGCATTTCAATCCTGACCCTGGGGGTGGAGAAGTGAATAAGGATCACCTGGGTGGAGGGTCCACGGAGAATGGGAGTGGGGTACCCACAGAAGAGACATGGTATTCCCCTTTCCCTATTGACAACCAACCTAACCCTCCCCCAACCTTTATGGGAAACTGCAAGACCTCTTCCCTAATTTCCCCACATTCAACCTTTGAAAGTACTGGGGCGAGGAAGAGGAGACTGAAAGAAATGAACACTACACCTTCATTTTACCACTCTGGTACTGGGAAGAGGAAGATGCCTGCAAAGTATGGTGATAGTCAGACATGTCCCTTAATCATAGTCAGGCAAATCTAATGAAGGATCCACACCTGTAACCTTTTAAGTTGTGACAGAGAGAGAGGAGAGAGAAAACCACATTAATAATCAGGGAGGCCTGTGGTGGAAGAGACAAGCAGGGGGCTCTTTCCAGGAGGAGGCAGCCGTGGTGAGACCTGTGAAGGAATCAGGATGCCCAAAAGAGGAAGCCTCAGCGTTTTGGAACTTTGCAGAAGGAAGAAGGATGCCGTCCACGTCCACCCAGAGGCAGTGGAGCAGTCAGCGTGCGGCGGTGGGCTCTGGTGTGCAAGCAGGGTTCGCAGGAGCTGGCCCGCCAACCAGCAAAGAGGAAAGAAGCAGCAGGAGCTGCTGAGACCCATTGAGTGTCGGGGAGAGGCACTTGGCAACAGGGGTGTTCCTAGCGGGCTGAAAGGAGGTAAGGAATGCAATTTAGCTACCAAACTGAACAGACGCTTAAACCTAGATTCTGACTAACAAATAGAATCCAGAACAAACATTTTACCTCACTGAGCCATTGCTTCAGTACAATTTTACTTTCTTTTGTGTTTTATGCAAAACGTGCACACCGTATTTATGTTTATGTTTGCTACTCTTGGGTTTCTCAGTGCCCACCCATCATACAAAGACCGGAAAGCCAAGGAGACATGTCAGAACAGAAAGGTTTTCACTTTTTTCTGAATTCATATAAGGATATCTAATGTCCAGTGGAACAGTGTGCCACCGTTTGGTACCACCATTGCCATTCATTTGCAGCAGTGTCATCAGATAGCCCATGGCAGAGCAGTCAGATATCCCTGTCTGCGCCGCAGGATGCATCGCATCTCATCTCATGCGGCGACAGGTACTGACATAGTGTTTTCCCCCTGCACGCATTATGGAAGGAGTGCTTAGCCTTTTGCAATAGGAGGCTGCAGCAGTAATCTGAATCGCGATTGATTGAAGTGTGGGAATGGATCTACTCTGTCACCAGTGAGGCCTTCGAAGTGTTCAAACTGGCAACAGGTGCCAGCATTGACACATATGCATCTCAACGATTTGCTTGGGCTTTCAATCAGATGCCTGACAAATGTAATCACAAAGTATACCCCTCTTTTAAGATCCGGAATGTTTACTAGTACATGGTATTTGCTTGTTAAACGCAGAGAAACCTACTCACTTTTCTGGGGTACTGTAGATTTATTTCTCAATATGCATAGCAACAAGTTGCAAGCCCGTGTCAAACAATAATTAAAGCAAACGACCACCACCCACGCGCTTCTGGGCTGGAGTAGAATAACTCGTAGATAATTTTACATCCGCCAGGCTGTGGCTTATTAGGAGTGTAATAAGGTCTTGCTTTTATGCTCACGTCACACTGCATTGTCCTATTTAAAGTCCTCAACTGTGAAGTTAACAAACAGGTGTTTTTTTTATATAAATGCAAAATGGCCTGTGCTGCAAGAAGCTCGAGCGGCAGCACGTGACGTGTCCCTTTTTCTGTGAGCTGCTCCATCAGCATCTCCATCTCTCTAGTGAGGAGGGAGAAAAGTGGACTGTGCCTTGGAAGCATCGTTAGCTTTTGCGTGCTTTTGGATTTTAATGCTCAGCAGTTGGGTTACGCTACTTCACATGCCGATACCGGTGTGCAGCAAAACACAGGCATATTGGGGGCCTGTGGCGTAACAGGTGGTATTTGGTAAAGTGGGGCATTAGTAAATGAAAGTTCTTAATGGCAATGCTAAGTGGATACGACAGACATTTGGGATCATTTTGAATGGTCTTTTAGGTTGTCGTCTAAGCTATGTGATAAACTGGCTGCTCCTCTCCCAACTTAAATGTCATCCACGATTTACAAAATATTCCATTCAGGATTTACACAGCCATTCTTTTACCGGCTTCAGCTCGAATTTGACTCTTAGGGGGGTCATTACAGTTTCGCTGCTCCAAAATAATTGCCGGTAATTCCGGCACCAGCAATTTTACCGGACCGGGGAAACACAAGTTTGCCTGTAGGGGCACTGTTTTACCTCCAGGCCTGAGCTACCAGTAAATCGGGCCCCCACCAGCAAACAAACACCACAATTACCGGCACCGGTAATACCAGTGCCAGTAATTGCAGCAATCGCCTCCATGGCTACTGCATGGACGGGGGATTTACCAGCGTTTTTGCCACCTGGAATATATGTCAGGTGCCCGGAAACGGTCGGGTCAGTTTGCTGGTATCCCGCCGGAATTACCGGCAGGATACAATGACCCCCTTAGAGCCAAGGCAGACCCCTGCTCATACTTGGGCTTCTCACCTTCAGTGATGATTTGCGGCAAGCAAGATGTACTTTTCGAACTGTGTTTTTTATTGCTGAACCAGTTTGTGGGATAAGAGAAAGCAGTGCAAATTGCCAATAGAAGGTGAAACCCTTTGTTGTCGGGGGGAAAGTAGTTTCTACCGCTGTATCTTTTCACTACAGCACAATTCATGCACAAAAACATTTTTATGAGAGGTTTGTAAATGTGTCTTAAGATGCCAAATTGGCGACTGGGAGAAGGCAGAGCTGCAATAGAATAGGGTGGACTGGAGAGGAACTGATGAGGGAAAGCTGTGTGAGAATCGCATGGGGCAGCCTCACCGCTTTATTAAAAGCCAGACTACTTAGAAAAGGTATAATTGTCACACAAACACGGCCAACTATGCAACATTCTGGAGTTAAGAGTATTACAGAGGGACTTCACAGTCTCAAAAAACGAAATGATTGCTTTAACTTTTTTTTTTTTTAACGAGAGTAAATCCCTGTTGAAATATTTTAAAAAAAGACATGTGCACGTGGAACTAGCAGTCCTGGTGACAGGCGCCATCTAGAACGAGTACAGGAACATGGTCTGTATGTCTGGGAAAGGCAGTGATGTAGTTAGCATGTGGCATTCAGAGAACAGGTGCAATGGTTGCATTGGTAAATTAGTTTGAGAATGCATCAAGTGAAAAACAATCGAACAATCATGTGGTACCAAACATCTCGATTCAAGGTGGATTGCAAATCATTGAATGCAATATTATACCACGTTTCCATTAATCCTCGGGAAGGAAGCTTTCCTCCCAGAAAGAGGTCTTCGTCGAATGTGGTGTAAATGCCAGTTAAGTAGTGGTGTTTTCAGTGAACTCCTCTTCGGGGAGCTTATTCCTGCAGAGAAATCCGCCTTAACAAACATGACCTAACAGAACCCTCCAAAGAGCATACACAGCCAATGCCATGGAGTTATTTTGGCGGAATTTCTTTACCCAACCTAACGCGCGAGCGCCGCCCTCTGGGATCTCTCCAAGAATACACCTTCATGTCGTAGCACTGAGTCTTAAAGACACAGCACTAATAATGAAAGAGAAGGAAGTGGATCCAAGCTGAAAGCAGCAAGGTTCCCCATGCCAGGCACGAGAAAGTCATCTAGTCATGTTAGAAGAGCCGTCTGAGACGAGGCAACGCAGGCACGCCGGGCACCATATCACTATCGGGTACAGAGCCAGGCATTGCGTTCAAAGATCAGCAGAGTTGATCATTTGGCAATGCCACCCTGCTGAGTAGAGCTGTGCTATCTCGGTGTGGCAATCCACTGATAAAGCAAGGATCTGTTAGGCAGCAAGCGTTGACAGAGGTGAGAAGCAAAGAAACATGCAGATCCACGTGTCGTGGCTCACCTCTGCCCGCCAGTATTTGCCAAGCGCCTCTTAAATCCTTTCTGGAGTGCACCGTGGCAACTGTCGGTGCATGCCACTGCATTAAGGAAGCCTACGTGCTTTGCTCTAACTCGGTGTGGGCATCAGAATGGTGCGCCTTCAGCTAGGTCTGAGAAAATGTCCCCTATCCATGTGCATCGCAGCCATCCCAAGATGGCGGCCATGTCATGACCGATGGCCAGACTGTGCGCCACTGCTCATTCGGCTGCCCTCAGTACTGCAGTCCTCTTTTCTGATCCGGGGTTTTGGGAGCAGAGCTTCATGAACGCTCCTAGCTTCTATTCCCTGTATTCTCAATGCGATTACAACGCTTGTAGGCGCCTTCAGATGCAGCACTGACTTAGTTCTTTCATTTGCCTGAAATGTCCTCACAAACCATATTAATTCTGACTTTTGAAATGGTCTCCGCTTTATCCCACAACGTAGGGTCTGACTTCCTCACTTTCGTCTATGAAATTCCACCTGGAATCAACCGTTACTTAAATATCAGGCTACAAACCCTGTGCAATAAATGCGTGGGGTTCTCTATTGTGATCAAACAAAATCGGAAATACATTGTTCTATGGGTTGAGGTGACCCACTCCTGAGCACCTCAAACAGACGGTCTCAGACATACCAGTTACTGATCCCACCCATAGATGCAGTTCTGTCAAAATGCCAGGCCAGTCTCAGAGAAAGAATAGCGGCGCAAATCCCAGAGGCATGCCTCCCGGGGCATCCTCAGTGAGGTGGCTTGATGAAGGATATTTACCATTGTTTGCTAAACACCCGTGGGCTGTCAAAGATGCATCACAATCAGTCTTGTGGCCACTCTTGTTTTAAGCAGAGTTTATCTAAAGCAATCGAAAACATTCTAGGCCACAGCTACAACTAAGTACCATAGACCAAGTAATTGTGGTGGAGACAGGGTGCACAGCAATCACTGTGCCCTACTACATTGGCCCACCTCTCTCCTCCTACCTTATCTTCCCCACCACCCATTAGCTTGAAGCATGCATAATGCACCACTCTCTTTCTAGCAACTGTTAACCCCATCTATATCCACTAAGCTGTCAACTGTATTGCCTGGTCATCTCTCATATCTAGATGAAGTGTACCCTAACGGTGCTAGCCACTCCAGAAAGAACTGTGAGCGTTAGCTTGCGTCACATTCAGACAAAATTGTGAATATGAGCTTGCATCACACTTGGCTAGAATTGTGAATATTAGCTTGCATCACATCTAGACAGAATTGCGAATATTAGCCTGCGTCACATCTAGACAGGATTGTGAACATTAGCTTGCGTCACATTTAGATAGAATTGTGAATATTAGCTTGCATCACATCTAGACAGAATTGCGAATATTAGCTTGCGTCACATTTAGATACAATTGTGAATATTAGGCAGTGCCAAATTTAGACAGAACTGTGAATATGATCCTGCATCAGATTTTGATAGAATTATGAATATTAGCGTGCGTCACATCTAGACAGGATTGTGAATATTAGCCACTGCCACATTTACATAGATAGAAATGTGGAGATACTGACGTGCGATATCTAGAAAGAATTTGAAATTACCATGCATCACATCTAGATAGCGATGCCACTAACCAACCCACTAAGAATCTCACCCCTCACACCACAGAACACGATTGCTACCAACCGAAAACCACACCTAAACTCAGCAAACGGTGTTAACTGAACTGAAAGAAAGGGGGAGGAGGAGGAGGAGAGAGAGAGAGAGAGAGAGAGAGAGAGAGAGAGAGAGAGAGAGAGAGAGAGAGAGAGAGAGAGAGAGAGAGAGAGAGAGAGAGAGAGAGAGAGAGAGAGAGAGAGAGAGAGAGAGAGAGAGAGAGAGAGAGAGAGAGAGAGAGAGAGAGAGAGAGAGAGAGAGAGAGAGAGAGATATGTGATTTAATCAACATTCATATCTTCTGCAACTGGTTACCAAAGTTGAACATTCGGCTAATTAAGCTTTATAGACCTAGCCCAAGGGCTGTACTGGGAGTTATGGGTCCTGAAGACGGAGTTAAAGGCCCAAGAGCAGCAAGGGCATTTAACAAGGTTTACGGACCCATAACTACAGCCAGAGGACATGGTCAATAAAGCTATTATGTCCCTTTCTGTGGAGTGAAGGGTGTGAAAAAAAGGCAATCTGCCAGGGGTATTTTCTGAGAACTAGCAAATTCCCAACAACCACATACAAACGCGATGGAGGAGGGCGGGACAGGGATTAGAAACCTGCCTGACCGTGTCTGCCAGTGCGACCTGGCAAAGCATGCAGACAGAAAATGGCTGCTTCCACCCTAACAAGGTAAGGCGCGATGGGAGGGGGGTGATTTTGATGCTCAGGGCCACGTCTGTCAGGTGTGGCCCGGTGGAGGAGTGCGACGGTGGCAGCATGGCTGTCAGAGTGGTGCTCACGGTAATGAGAGGGAGCGTCGCACTGAGAGATGTGCCGTCAGTGAAGCGACCCCCGTTGAACGGCGAGGCTTCCCTCGCATTGGTTAATTTCCAGGCTATACTGATTTTCCGAGCCATAACGGCTTGCGTAGCCTGGAAATTGGCCAAAGGGGGAAAGCGGGAGTTCCACGTCACGCCCCAAGGAAATAGTAGTGGTTAAAATGTTACAAGAGATGGATATTTACAGGGCTCAAGTCGGGGGGAACACAAAGGTGGACAGAGTCCCCCACTTTTTTCAGTGGGCACCTTGATATGCTAATTTCTAGTGATGCCACATTCAATTGGTATATTAATGAGTCCCCCCCACTTTTATTTTAGGAATTTACCCCTCGTTATTAATAAATACTTAGCAGAAGTAGAGCTTTATAAGGGAATAGTTTACTAGCTAAAATTGTACAGGGTGTACTCTAGATCGTACAACCAATAGACATTGCAGTTGTACAACCACCGAGGTACCTCGATTTGTAGCACTTGACAGCAATTCCAAAATGATTAGCAATACACTGAAAAAGCTTTGAGTTATTTAGTGTTGCCCAAAAAGATTAAATCTTCTTTACTTAATGCAATATGGATGCACAAAGATGTGCCCTTCTTCTTTCAAATGATGGTACTTTTAAGAAAGGAATTCATGAGCCCTTTTGACTGGCAGACTGGATGAAGGCTGCGCGGCTAAACCAACTCCATCCCAATTTCACGAAGGTAGCCAAGAGGAGCTAATTTCCTGCATAGTTCCATTCAAGCAAATAACTTGAGCGGCTTTGATAGAGGCAATGTGCCGAGTGCAAGGGTTTATAAATATTAATGAAGGGAGTAAGGGACGATTCATCCCGAGTTGTTAAACAGGAGCCCTTCTGCAAACTCATAACCTTGCAAATGAATTCAAGATGATTTGAGCACCGCAATCAGAACCTTCGTGGGGAAGCAGAGCGCAGCGGTAATCCTATGTGTCTGTCAACGCTTTCTTAACCCATGCACTTTGAAAGCGGTAGAGAGTATTTTACCTAAGCATCTGTCCCACCCAGAGTCTATGTTAGAAGAGCGTCCATTGATTTGAGCCTTTAGCGCCGGTGCACGAAGAGGCAGCCAGCCTCACACTCACTCCTACATGTTCCTATCCATTGTAGACATCTGGGTCAAGCAATTCTCTCAAGAGATTGCGAACTTCTATTAATCTCACGCCAGCCTGCCTCAGCGACTTCTTCCTCCTGGCCCACCACCCCCCATGCACCCACCGCCTTTGCTCTGCTGCTTTTTGTGATCCCCCCCACTCGACTTCCTTGCCTGCCGTTCTCTGCCTCCATCCACTGATGTCTGCCCATCTTTGGCCATTTCCAGATCTGGCTCGGGCTGCAGCACCACTTCTCGCCAGTCACTCCCTTTCCTGCAGACCAGTCCTCACTCAGTGTGGGCCGTCCTCATGGACCGGTTTGATGCAACATCCTGGTAACGACCCACCACTTCACATGGCCCATTACCTCGGGTGGGCAGGACGTTACCAGATGGCAGAGCCCGCCGGGAACGGCACTATCATCTCAGAAGTGGATCTGCTGTCAGTCATCAATGTCCATCATCTCAAAAAAAAAAGTAGTGAGTAGACATTGGATAGTTCAGCTTTTACTTCGGAGTCACAACAGCTCACATGATTATAGTAATAAGCACCCGTTCTGGGGCGCCTTAACGGGTGGTAACGGTCTATGGTCCCAAGGTAACGTTGGGCCCTGGCACTGTTGCCACCTGGCGACGCCCCCAGAACGGGTGCTTATTGCTATTAGCAGCCCGGGCCTAACCCTTGGGTTGCAAACAGCAATATATTTGTGTGAATCGAAGGGTGGCCGCGAGTGTGCAATCCATTGATTCACACAAGCCATCCTCACCCAACATGACCACCAGGGAAATGGACGGTGGGGCACCATTCCCTGCAGTGTAATCATTAACTGAGATGTTATTTGGCTTTTAGGCTACATTGACTTCGAGAATCTCAAAGAGAAAACTTCATGTCCCAACAACCACTGTCTAAACACCCATGTCCATTGGTCTACTCAGACGCCATCTTGCGAATGGACTGTTCATCTCTGTAGGTTTAGTTGCCAATCTCACACAAACCAATTGGAAAGATTTCCTCGAAACAATCGAGTTGCTTGGACTGCTTCTAAATAAGGATTCGTTTTACTAGATCTACTTCTCACGCCAAAGGCCTGCGAGGAACTGCCACGCCCACTTCACCTCCAACCAGAGTCATGCTAAGACTAAAGGGTCAGACACACGAATGACACAACAAGCTCAGTAGAAGGAAGCGTTTGGTCACTATAAATGCTTTGCGGGCAGTATAGTTCTTAGGTCGACACATTTCATTAGACCAGATTTGTATTGTAAAGTTATATATACCTAAAGTAGTTTAGATTGTGTTAGCCCTCATTCACTTAGCTTAGCTAACTTGATATGCTAGGATTTGATAGGTTATTTATAACGCGCTTAATGCCCAGAGGTTCCTAAGCGGATGCAGGGATCGAACCTGTGGTGCTCCATGTTGTCTTGCTTCCAAGGCGAGCACGTTGCCCAAGAGCTATCCTCCCAGCCTCCCTTGTCCATTGCTTCTCTCATACCAAGTGAGCCTGGGTTCAAAACCCTGCATTACTAATGACAAACTGTGCATTAACTTTAATAAGTACCACTTGTGTATTTGCTGATATGTTTTTCACATGGCCTGGCTGACATTTAGCCTACTAAGATCATCTACGTGAATGCCAATGGTTTAGCTTTTTAATTGTTCATTTCTTGTTAAAAGTTGCAGGGGCAGCTTTCCCTAACAGCTGTACCAAATTTGGAAGCAAGACAACGCCGAGCAGCATAGGTTCGAATCCGGCCCTGCACTTAGAGGCTGGACTCTGGCTTTTAGTGTGATATAAGAGCCCAAAACAACTTAATGTATGCATGTATAAAGTTAAAGCGCATAGATGCCCCTGGGCTTTGTTGCGATATATAAATGAAAATAAATCGGGCATGGGTGCAATACTGGATGAGTGTCACCATGCTTTCTGGGTCATCCAAGCCAACCCGCCTTATTTGTTAGTTGTTTTCTCTACATAAGTCCAAACTGTCATGCCCATCTCCCTCTCTCGCGCTCCCTTCCCCCCTCCTTCCCTTCCTCTCAGTCATACCTCAACGAGGGCATGCATAATATTCACGAGCTACGCTGATAAAGGCAGGGTTTTGCCTTGGGTTAGCCACGTGAAACACTGCTCATTGTATTGGGTCTTACCGGGGAGCCAGTTGAATATAGATGCAGTTATAGGTTCCTAAAAGCAGAGCAGCGTATTTCAGCAGTCATCATTTTATCTCATCGTGCAATTACGCTTTCGATCTGTTTTGCACGCTTCTGCTGTTCCCATTTAAGTAATGTATGGCTTGCCTTCTTTTCGACAGTCGAGGTTCACGCAGGTCCTCCCGCGGTAAGCACTTTGGGGGAATGGATGTCCCCAGGTTTATATATTCTGTTTAGTTGCGCAATTTTCCATCTCGTTTTCCAAATTGGTGTCACGTGTCGGTGCACCTGAAAAAAAGGTTCCTTGCGGTCGCTTCTTTGCTTGCTGGCTCCATTGGAGTTTTAGTGCACTATGAATTAGCCCGCCCCCTTCTTTCCTTCCGATCCTTCTGAAAGGTCCACGCTCCGACCAGGGAAGATGCAGAGGAAGGCGCGTTTCCGTTGAAGCGCCTTGAGTAGGAGTTTCCTGAACCCCCACCCCCTCGGCTTCTCCTCATTGCAGAGGGCCCCCTCACCCTCATTAAGTACAGAGGAACTGAACGGCCTTTATAATAAGAGCATTCGGAAATGCCTGCCCAGTAGAGTTATAAGAAATGCAAGTTATTTGGCAGAGGCGTTGCTTGGGGGTGCGGGGGCCATATAGCCCCGGGCCTTCATCTCGCTGAATAAAAAATACCAAGAGCAATTAAAGCCGTCACCACGAGAACAATAAAACTAGTGACCGGTGTGATTCTCAAAAACAGTTGTGGCTAATGTGTAGCCATAGGAAAGGCATGTGGGGTATTCATTAAGGTGGGGGATTCACGGGGGCCTGCGGGGGTCTACCCCCACATTTATTTAAACAGGTTGATGTTTTTTGACTCTCAGTAAAATATTCCTTGTGTTCACGTAGATTCCCTGGGACTCCTATATAAAAGTCACAGTATCCTACTTCTTCAAAGGCATGCCTGCCCAATAAGGCCAGTTTTGCAACATTTGTTATGCTTGCCCTCCAAAAGTACCTCTTTACTCTGCAAAGAACAAGGTAATTACCCCTGGTAATGTTCTTTCGACTGGATGTTCCTCCCACGTATTCCTCATCTTATGATAGACTCCCAAAGCAGTGTTAGGTTTTGGAGGAGGGAGTAAGAATTATCAGTTTTAATGTTTGCAATGGATTGAGTATAAGACTGCTTTCCAAAATCCTCCTTCCTGGCTAGAGGATGAGTCCAGACAGTAATGCTTTGTGAAAGTGTGGATGGTAGACCAAATGGCTGCCACACAAATGTCTTTTATAGGCACCCCTCTCTGGAGAGCGGAAGTTGTTGCAATGCCCCTTGTGGAGGAGTGGGCTCTTAAGCCTTCTGGGGGATCTTTCCTGGCCAATCTGTAACATTCAGAAACGTCAAGAATTATCCATCTGGGTAAACTTTGTTTAATAACTGGAAGTCCCAGTTGTGGCCAGTATAGCTAATGAAAAGTTGGTCATGCTGACTGTAAAGGATTCCAATTGGGCGTCTCACACTGGATCAGGACTCTTGCCCTTAGCCTAAGATGTAGCGCTCAATTATAATACTTTTTCTTTATTTTCAACAAAGTCGAATTGAGCTGGCACCCAACTCATATCACTCCCCCTTTCACAAATAACACGGGTCACAATGGACCATGAACCAGGCCAGTTGGTGTGAATACAATATTTATTTATTGATGTTAAATTCAAAGTAAATCACACAGTTTGAATATTGGGCAGCAATCACCAATGGGATGATAATCACAATGTAAACTAATGAAATATACTTGGTTGACCTTCTACAAGAACATATTCAAAGCACAAATGAACAGGAGCCCTTTTTCAATTCGGGTAGATCGCACCCAAATTAAGATTTCCCCCTGCAAACCCCTATTTGAGCGAATGGAAAGGAGCAGCAAGTAGTTAGGGATATTAGGCAGCAAACAGAATTAAAATCTGACCTTCCCTCACAAAATAAGAGGCAAAATCCCTTTGCAATTGAATAAAATGACACTAAACAAAAAAAGTCGTCATTTTCAGCCGTCATAATTAGGACGGTCGAAGTGATCACATAGATCCGAATTGACAAATAATTAAATTAATATGCGGTTGAATCAAGGAGGTAAGGATGATTTATCAGAGTATCAGGAATGTAATATCACTAACAACTACAAGGCAAGGTATCAACAAAGGGCATACAATTCAAAAAGCAACTTGAACGTAAAACCACAGTGCAGCCAAATCATACGTTGAGAAGTTGCATTTTACACTTTTGCAGTTTTAAATGTCAAAACGTTTTTTTTTTTTTAAAACGGGTGAAATAGACAGAATCGGAATGCGGTGTTTGGGCTGGGTGATAGATGCACATCACAGGGACAATATAGAAGTGAAAGAGTGGCTCAGCTGAATAATTGGATAAGATTTTCAAGGAGGAAAGAAATTCGGTTTTTTGAAAATAAACGCAGTTAACAGAGAAAGTGGGTTTGGAAAGAAAGGACAAGTTTTACTTAAACTAGATGTAAAACTAGTTTACATCTAGTTTAAGTGCTAGATGTAAACAATTTTACATCTAGCACTTAAAAGATGTAGCGCTGCCCATGAAACAGGTTAAGCGGCTGCATTAACCCCCTTCACGCCGCGTGTCTTCATGTGGAAATTAATTAAATTATTCAAAATATGACTAAGGATCTATGCAAGAGAGAGATAAATAGAAGAATGGTGCTAACGCATAGAGATCAAGGACAGGAGGCACATAGAATTCTGACAGTTTTAAACAAGTTACCAGGGTATGGATAGGATTACTTAGAGAGTCGAACAAAGAAAGCATCAAGATGGGATAGGCTATGTGGTGCTACGCGATGCGGAAATACTCAAAATCCGCACTTGAGTTTGGGATTTGGGACAGTCAACCAGGTTCTGGACTCAAAAGGCTCTGGTCACAGCAGGACGGCAAACTCTTCTAACAGCAAACAACTGGGCAAGTCTTGTCACTGGATGGCAAGGGTACAGCTGGCATGCAGGTAGTCAGAAAAAAAACAGTCTGGTCACAGGATACTCCCAAAAGGGTGCCATAGCTTTCTCCCCCTTCTCCCTGAATTAGTGGGACTTTGTTATGGGGTTTAGTTATGAAGGGTGGTTCTGCCTGGATAGGCGGGCCTGAATCACTGCCATCAGCTTGGTGAAAACCCTTGTGGCAGAGGTCAGGCCGAATGGCAGAACTTGAAACTGATAATGAGAACCGGCAACAGTGAACATCGGGTACATTCTGTGCTTCTGATGGAAAGGCACATGAAAATAAGCACCCTGAAGGTCCAATGACACCATCCAATCCTGGAGCTGGAGTGCATGAAGGATCTGAGAAAGAGTGGCATCTTGCATTTGATCTTCCTGAGGAACTTGTTCAAGCATCTCAAGTCCAAAATGGGTCTCAATCCTACATCCTTCTTGGGGATTAGAAAATAGGGAGAGTACTACCCTTTGTTCATCTCAGTGACAGGTACCGGTTGTATAGCACCTTTCTCTAGCAGGCAAAACATTTCCTACACAAGGAACAGATCTGGAACCTTGAAAGAGTGACTCCCCAGTGGATGGTCTTTTTTAGAAAGGGGAAGCAGTAACCCTGGCTACTGTTTCCAATGCACATGCATCTGAAGTAATGCCACGGCATTCTTGCAGATGCAGTGAGTCTGCCTTCTACCGGGATCTTAGGAGTCAAGGCCTCAAAGAGATTTTGAGGCAGCAGAAGCAGTGGCTGATGGTAAAGTAACGTTGCTTGGGCGGACTTTGCATCCTTGAGGAGAACCATCTCCGGTTCCGGAAGCATCTCAAAACCTTCCTCTTTGCTTCTGCTTTCTCTCTCCCTCTCCCCTGCTAAATTCTTCACTGAATCTGCAACTGGGCCACTCTCAGCGACCTCGGTCCTGGGCCCAGCCACTCTCCACTTGCACTGCCTCCCTGGCAACCCCTGCACTGCGGGACTGTCTCTGTATCCCTACAGCCCCCCTTCCCAGCACTTGTCTGCACTTACCTTGCACTTGCCACCATCTGGCCCTATTTATTTATTTTTATTCTACTTGCTTTGTACTGCACTCCCCCCCCCCACCCCTTCCCCTTTTCCCCTTCCCCCTACCCCTGCACTTACGCGGTCTGAATGACACCTGGCCTAGAAGGATCGCTGTCTGTCTTCCCCTTGTTCCCCCCTCCCTGCCTCGTCGCGCCTTGAAACACTTGTGTATAGGCGCGTTACAAATTCCATATCATATCTCTTTCTCATCCACCATGAGGGAATCTTCTTTGACTCCTTTGACTAGCCAGTCCTCTCGCCCTTCCAACAGAGGAGTAGAAGCGAAACGACTTACCCATCCAAGATGATCCACTGTGGTGAGAAGGTTGTGGCTGTCGGATGGCGGCTCCAAGGGATTTGGCCGCCACCTTTGAGGTCTGCAGTTTCTGCAGGCTTTCATTAGCCTTGCTGCCAAACAGCTGGGTGCCGTCAAAGGGAATGTTGAGGAGCCAAGACTGCATATCCAGTGCAAATCTTGATTTTCTCAACCACGCAAACCTGCGTATTACCATGCTTGCCACCATGGCCCTGCTGAGGCAATCAGCAGAGTCCAATCCTGATTGTAGAGAGCACATAGCTTCCTTGCGGTCTCTTACAATGTTCAAAAAGTGGCCTCTTTCTTCCCCTTCGAGAATATGATCAGCTGCCATAGCTACACAGTCCCACAGGATGAATGTGAATTTTGCTAGGGCGCAAGTGGCATTAGCAGACTTGAGTGCCATGCTTCCTGCAGAAAATACCTTACTTAACCAGGTGTCAAATCGTTTATAATTTCTATCCAGTGGGATGGTAGGGTCTGTTTTGTAGATGTTGCTGCTTGAACAACTCGACTTTCAGTTGTTGGGCGGCTAGATAAGTAGGTAGAGTCGCTACTAGATGGCCTGTATTTTTTGGTGAGGTTGTTGTTTACCGCTGGACTGGACTCGGGAACCTCAAAATTTGTTAGTATCCTTTTCTGGATGCTATATGAAAAGGAAGAATTAGATCCTTTTGTGGACCTTTATTCAGAATATCGGTTAGGTCGCCTTGCTCAAAAGGTGGAGCAGGTCTGCCCCATCCCAGAAAATCTATGACTTTAGTCGTCAGGTGCCTATAAGAGGAATTAGCATGGTCTGCTGTGTCTGGATTGGCAAATTCTATTTCCAGTGAGGTGTCGAACCCACTAGCAGTTTGCAGATTCTTATACATATCTTTAAGTGTGGATTATTCAGAAATAAACCTTTCTGGGATGTTAGGTGTGCCCAGCTGCAATCCAAATGGTGGAGTGTCATTTAATTGTCTAAGGGTTTGGAATCCTCATATATTAATGATAAAGACTTGAAAAGGTCGTTTTTCGGTAAAAGCTTATATGATTTTTGAATCGCTTTAGGTTGTTAAGGTAAAGGTGTCAATGGCTTCGACATAGGCAACGATGGCTTTGACACCAACGTTGTCGACTACTTTTTCATCGATGGAGTCAACTGTGTTGATGCTAAAGGTGTTTACGTCCGATTACTTTTCCATCGAGTTTGCCTTCGACAGAGCCCTCAAAGGGCTTGACCCTTGACTCAAAAGAGTCTTCGACGATTTCTCGTTGTGTCGAGATCTCGAGGGGTCTCTGACTTACGTCCAGGGTTTGAGGGCACGCGGGAGGTAGTCATTGGCCTTTCCTTGTCTGCCTTATTCAGCTCGACAGACAGGAACATGGCATTTTACCTTTTCCTTTGAGAGGTTGGGGCCTCTCTCTCGAAGAATTTCAACATTTCCTGTATGAAATTTTCCCACTCAGCCGGAGTAGGGGATTTAGTTGGACAAGTTATACTTCTCTCCGGAGAGGAATCAGATGAACTCGAAAAGGGCGACCTATAATGCCTTTCCTTTGACTTACTCGAAGATGACAGGGAATGGTGTTCCTGGAGCACAATTGTTTTTTTTTTATCTCTTCCTTCAAGGAGAGTCACCTCTCGACCTGTCGGATGATATTTTATTCGATGGCGTCATCTAAATGGATTTAGTAGGGGTCCTACCTGCTGCTAATTTCTCTTCAAGCTCTTTCAGAGTCTTACCAGTCATCAAGTGAACCGATTTCTGTTCGACGCCATGGCACCACAGACCCACCCAATGGGGGTCTGTGAGGGACATCTTCGTGCCAGAGTTGTAGCACTTTTTGAACCCGGTCTTCCGGGGTTGAAGGAGCTGAAGATGAGGCCATTGCTCAAACAAAGTTCTCACAAAAACTGAAATGCGCCGTTATTCCCGAAGCGAGTGCTATCGCGGAAAAACAGAACTGAAGTCAATGGGCACTGTGCATGCTATATATACCGACGATGACGTCAACTCCGAGATGGAAGCTCTCAAGGGACATCAAGCCGACCGCATCGACGCACAGCACCCTCTGCCAACAAACCAAAAAAAAAATAATAATAATTCCGAAGCAGCTGAAGCTAGAACATACATCATAAGATGAGGAATATGTGGGAAGACAATCCATTCAAAAGTGAACAACGCCAAACCATCATCTTAAAACCCTGGGCAGATCACTGCTTTCCTATCCACATAAGTGTTGCTCTAAGGGCCCAACCCCTCTCTTAAAACATATCATCCCAACCAAGCTCTGGGTGAGTTAAGCCAACTGGATCCCAACATCAATGCTGCTCTCGCCTCTGCTGCTTTAACTGAAATTGACATTTGAAAGAGACTCTGTTCTGTTAGTACGGTCACATCTCTATGCCCGCTTGTACCAAAGCAGCAAGTTAGTTATCGGTTACTGCCTGCAGCAGCCCATGCATGCACAATGATTCCACATACAGAATTTCTGATAACTGAATAACCGGATGCAGGGAGTCAGGAAAGCTACATGTGTGGCACGTTTCAATAGTACAAACGCTACAAAATTGTTTACAAATTGAAGAAGTCTAAGGAGGTAAATGGGCATCAGTCCCTGCCAAAATTCCTACAAGTGAGATAAGCAGATGCACAAAATAGGGAAATATTTTGAAATTGTAGGTATTTTACTAAAAATCGACTAGGAGTAGAAGATTGAAACGTTTAATTGTTGCTATGCAAGTGTTACTGCATTTTAAAATGTTAAATATTCCAGCGTTGTATGGACCCTGGTGAAACTCAGGCTATCCTAAATTAAACTATATGACTATTGTTTTCTAAAATATGCAAATGAGACAATACTAATGAGTACTTCATTAAAACATTAGAACTAGATGTTAATAAAAGCATTACTTTCAAAAAGGTATTAAAATACATAAACTAGTTAAAAACAAAATGATGCTTAACAAATAATACAAATCAGGCACAACTACTGTTGAGTACTATTACCACCCAGCTGCATGAACATAAATCCATTCGCTTCACGTGTAAGATTTCATCGATAGAATTACTAGATAAACTGGAATGAATTCTACATATGGAACTAATGTCGCCACCGTCTAAAAGTTTGCTACTGCTAGAGGTGGTAATCTACATGCCGGCTATCTAAACTCCCTCTGGGACATCCTAACTGTCCCTGCTCTATCCAGTTATTAGTGTGTTAATGTGGCGTTAACACCCGATCCGGCGGGCCAGATCGGGTGTTATCGGCCCAGGGCCCGAGTTGAAGACCGAGCAGAGCGAGGTCCTTTAAAGCGGGTCCCTGGGCAGATAACAACCGATCTGGTACATCATAGAGGGCGTTAAGGCCATTAGCACCCCGGGTTACCAAAGCAGTAACCCGGGGTGTTAAAAAAATAAAGCATTTTCATACAATGATAGGCAGCTGCATGCTTTCCATTCAATGAATGAAATACTGTCCCGGGATGGCCGAATGGATATGGAAGGCAGGGCTCCATACAGAGCCCCTCTTCCATTTCCATGGCGACCATGGATCGGAGCAGCAGCACAGCAGCAGCATGGTTGTTGCCACCAAAGAAAACAGTTGGGGTGGGGGGAATGGAGGGAACAAAACATTAATGATAAGGGAGGGTGGAGGAAAGATGGTGCTGCCGCCAGGGGAAGCAGCCTCCAGGTTCCATGTAACGTAGGCTGAGATTAGCGGTTTCAGCCCGCGATCCAAGGAACCTGATTGGCTATTCCCTCCACCCTGGGTGCTAATTGGAATTGGAATAGTGCCGGCACTCATCCTGTTAAGAGTCTGCTTTCTCTAGCACGTCCCCCTCTCACCTCTGTTGTCTACCCTTACTACTTCTCCCATAATTAATCCTGCCACCAATCTTCGAACCCTTTGGCTCGTCCTAGACCATGTCTCCACCCTTTGATGTTAGTACCTACTTTGTCTCCCTATTGCTATTACCCTCTCCTCCCCACTACTATTCCCTACTTCACACTGCTACTACGCCCTCTCCCCACTACAAATACTCACATACCCACCTTCCACTTTATACCATACACTTCAGGCTTACTCCTTACACAATACATATTCTACAACCAACTGTAACACATACACACAGACTCACACAGCAGTACCACTTCCCCTCATTAACCAATACCTCACCTTTCTCAAAAGCCGCCTCCACTCTCTGACTCTCATTTCTCCCTCCTACTGTTGGTCTTCCAACTCCACTTCCTCTGAACTCAGCCAAATAACCCACCATTCATATTTCCAGATGGTCATTGGACTCCATGGGGGGACTTGCCGGTATTATCGCTGCCGGTAAAACCAGCATTTTTTGTTGGTGGGCTGCTGGAATTACTGGCAGCTCGGCGCTGCTGGTTATTCTGGCAACCCCACCAGCAAACTTGGAGTGTGCCAATGCAGAAACGTGCGGTAAACAGAATTAGCAGCACGTTATTTCTGCACCGGCACACTCGTAATGAGGCCCTATACTGAATATATAGAAATGGTAGAATCAGTAAACATTTTCAATACCTTAGTACCCGACAAAGGTGATATTTGAATACAACTTGTCTGCACTCCTTTTTTCTAATTGTTTTCTTCTAAGGGTGAGACTACACTATCTATGACAAATTATCTCAATACAATAGGATTGTACATATCCCAATGCCTGTCCTCTGTACAATAACCTTTCTGTATCTTCTTGGCTTGTGTATATGACCGAATTACAGGGAGACCCCTTGTCCCCACGGCCCTTCATTCAATCCTCCTGCACGTACCCTCTGTTATTTTGGTTTTACAATATTTTCTCTTGTTTAAGCAGGGAGGGAGTGAGTGAGTGGGTAATTTAATGGCACTATATAGCTGCATCGAAGCCCAGATTGTCTCATCCCTATTAAATGGCAAGGACCACAGTAGATTAAAGACCAGCTATGAGCTATGAAAAGTCCTCAGGAGCCACGGAAGATAGAGACACTCCTATCCTCAAGTGAAGCCCCCGCCCCCGTTCCACTATAGAACACCACAAATTGGAGAAACCCTCCCAAGGAGGCAGGAGTGCTGCATGACACACCCCCTTCCTTATGACAATCAAACAAGGGTACAGTACAGGAGCTGCAATAGGGGGACACAAGGCAGATCTTTAAAGGCAATAACAAAGATATCTTCACCTGAGATATCCGGAGCAGAGGCTTACCTGCAGGTATACGGAACCCAGCCTTGGACCTAGACTGGAGCGTAGAACTCGTGGCTTTGGTAAATAGAAGCAAAGAAAAGAGAAACACTAAACATCTAAGTCTAACTAGAAATTAAGAGGTTTTGACACCTGGATTCCGATAACGGAGCTTCAAGCATAAAGGACCGTTGAGAGAACAGCACCACTATGCACTATCTGCCTCTTTAGACCGAGGACCTGTGCCGTGGCGATGCTGTGGGACTTGTGCAATGCGCAAAGATTGCTTATTTATTTATTTTATCGTTTTTCTAAAAACACGCTTAATACCGGAGTTCGGTTTGTAAGCGCGGATCCGAACCTGTATTGCTCTGCGTGGTCTTGCTTCCAAGACCAGCACGTTGCCCTGTGCTATCCTTCTTTAGAGGAAAGGACCTCACAGTGTGGGCATGTGTCGCGTTGAACCCGGAACGTTTTCCTTCATGGGAGGGGAGAGAGAGCCACGGCCCACCAGGGTTGGGTTACCGTGCCCCCAATCTCCAAGAAAGCCCACTCACCGCCTCTGTATCCTAATATTTCCCTTGCAATTCAGCAGGTGTACCCCCCAGCGAGGGATAGAACAGGCCACCACATTGTTTGTTTCTCTTTTTGCAGCCTGCTCATGAATCCAGTGTCGTCCTCTCATCGCCTCTTCCATGCTAAGGGTTGGGAGGCACACAGGGGTGAACTGTTTTCCATATCTCTTGTAAGGTGTCCCATCTAGGTGTACACAAGTAGTTTTCCACCACGTATGGGTAAGGGACACCTTTTTTAAAATTGTTAATTCCTTTGCTTAGTTTCTCAGTTTTCTTTCATTGGCAGTAGCAGTTTTGCCATCATGAAACTGTTTTTAGATGCCGTCTAGTCTTTGGCACCTATAATCACAGAAGATCTGCTCAGAGATAGACACCAGCAATTACTTATGAGGTTTGTCCTAATTAGGGCTTAAGACTCATCACATAAGAATGCTTTCAGGTTTTGTGATTGGTGGACTATGTGTACTTTACAGCTGTTAACTTGCAAGATGCTTATTGTGTATGTACTATGCACGCTTGCTTGTAATGTTATCACTAATCTTCTCTGTAACGGATGGTAGTATTTATTTAGTAATTGTGACAAATCCCTAGATACTGTCACTTCTCCCCAAAGGGGTGGGGGGGCCTTCCCATGAGGCCAGGGAGTTGAGGCTGTGAGCCGATTGTCCCCATGGGGGTGTTGCACAGCGGGAGGATCTCATGGGGAGAGCCTGCCCTTCTGGAGACAGGAACAGACATCTAGGGAGAATGCAGTATGATCACCTCAAACCTACTCCTCATAGCCCCCCACATATAATACAGTTCAACCAAAAACCTCAACACTCAATGTACGTGTATAGGGCCAACAGTCTAGCCGACACTGAGATGAAGAAGAGTCCAGACTACTATGGTGAGACTCCTATGACAAAGACTGCGACGAGAAGACGGTGTGGACCTATGAAGATTGCTAACAGGAATATACGTGAGCATTCTAGTTCTCCACTAGAAATCAATGGGCATAATCATATAAATAGTGAAGAAGGACAACAACAGTTTTCAAGCCATCCCTAGAGGAGCTAAGGACTGATGTCGCGGTTCAACGGGTAAACAAGTGAAGGCTGCAGACTGGGACGCTGTCAGAAGGAAGCAGGTGTCTCTACGAGGTCTGACATGGAAGGACCTACCCGGTGACAGGTGGAAGAGCAGCCCAACCGGAGAAAACAGAAGCACCACAGGGTCACGAGTGGGCAAGAACGCTGGACGAAGCCAGCAGCTGCGGAGCAGGCCATCGAAGGGAGAGGTACGGGGAGGCAGCCAGAAGCCCAAGAACAAGTCCCAGCATAGACTGGAGCATGCCTAGACGCTCCCTAAAAGGTAGGGAAAGAAATGGGCCGGTTGGTGGAACCAAAGGGAATGTTGGCACTTAAAGGGAAAGACCTCCAGGGGACTATTATATGTCATCTTCTTTGTGACAGTACCTGGCAGGATACTGAACCAGGTCTATCCAACAAGCCGAAGAGAGAAATATGGGTCTGGAACCCACGACAAAAAAGGCAAGAGAGTACGACCCTTTTCCTAGTGGCGGTAATTGGCAAGCCAGAGAACGAAGTGGACCAAACTGGGAAAACCTGTGTCCATACTGATGTGTGAACCGTTGGGAAGTGTGCAGCAAGGAGCACCAGGGGAAGGGAGTCATTCCCCCAGGGTACTGCTGAGTGTGAAGTGACTGTGAAACCAAACCACCAGGGGGTCATTCTGGTAGGGCTACATTCTGCAGGAAAAGGCCAAGAAGCCTGGAGAAGAGTCTCATTCCCCCAGGTTAAAGTAAAACCACAGTTAAGAGAAGGGAGTCATTCTCTTGACAATTGAGAAGGACAGTTATCCAACCAAGAGACCAGTGGAAGGGAGTCATTCCCCCTGGTTTTGTGTGAATAAACAGTGAGAGCCCGACACCAGGAGAAAAGTGTAATTCTCCTCATAGTAGAGTCTAGTTGAGTCCACAGGAAGGATCAAAGCAGTGATCCAGGGGAATTGAATCATTCCCACTGGAGTGAACAAACAGTGAACTTTTTGATAGATTTTTGATACAGAGTGTTATTGGATTGACAGTCCTGTGTTGGTGAAGTATTGAAACCAGAGGAAGGGAGTCATTCCCCCTGGTTGAGAACTTGCAACCAACCAGTCCAGAAGGGAGTAATTCTCCTGGACCCATAACAGTGATGCAACCTTCGAGTTTAGTTGTAAGTCTAAGGGATAGAAACAGGAATTTTGACACAGGATGGTGGACTGGTCTCGGGCTACAATGATGTGACGTTCAAATGCGAATGATGTCAGTGTAGGGAGACTTTGGAATGGTTGGAATCCTGTCATGTGAACTGGTTGGGTTTTCCATCAGTGACAGTTGCTGAGTCTGGGTGGTGGCCATGTCATCTATTGGAATACATGCAATAAAGAAACTTACCTGGCCTCTGTACTCAGACTCAGCCACACCAGGGGTACCACATCGTGAAGCACAGGGTGTAGACATACAGTGGATTTGTAAATCACATCATGGCTGCCGACCTTAAAAATGGCAGTGGAGCTGTGAGGTGAGAAGGTGGCGGGTGTTTGGCCTATCGTCCAATGTGATCAAAAGTTTATATCTTAGAGATTGAGCTTTAACATCATTTTAACTTTGGGCTATGGAGGTGGTAATCAGGGATTCACTGGAGTCTTTCCTTGGGTCCTAAATCATCATGACTCTTGTGATCAGGAGCAGATATGGTGAAATCCCTAGCCCTCACCATTGGGCTGGGAAAAGAAAGAAGACTTCAAATTTACCCCAGGTTGTTACGCGAAGAGAGCACTCCTATATAGCACCAAACCCACTGCTCAACCGGAATGGCCCAAAACAAACAGTGAGACAGTCAGAGAGCTTATTGCAGCCTGAACTTTGAGCGCTCCAGCTGCGATTATGATCCTGCTGTTAACTTGTTAATTCCTGCTTCACAGTCCGAGGAACGCAATTTACCTGCATCCAGGGCCAGAGTGTGACACGTGCACGGACACAGGTAGAGCTTCATTCCCACAGTGAAGCTCCATGGCTGAACATGCTCCTTACCCTGACGGCAAAATGACAGACTGCTGTTTTAAACCTTTGGTTACCGCCAGTCAGGTAATGCTTGAATCTAATCATGGAAGGGGAAAAAACACACACCCAGCTGGGAATCCTAAGTGGAAGAAGCCATACACCTGAGAAAGGCCATTGAGAACTGTGGCATAGCCAATCACACGACAAGGGGCGGGTAGAGGATAGAGAGGCACTAATCAGGGACATTTTTGTGTTACCAGAATAATCAGGAGCACTGGAGGGAGTGGCACAGACAGGGCTGCAGACCTGAAGGAAGAAGGGCATGGGAAGGAATAATAGGGGGAGGGTCCAAAGAGAAGTCTGAAAGCCTGTTGGGGGTTATATCCCAAACTCTGGAAGACCCCAGATCCAGAGGAGGCGAGAGAGCACTGCCAGTCTGCCAAGAGCTATACCTCAGACACTAGCCCAGACTAGACCCAGAGAAGGAATTGAAGTTGAAAGCGTAATGAGGGCTTTATATCGTAGGCAATGGTTAGAACTAGAGCCAGAAGAGTGAGGTATGCCCTGGAAAGACACCATGGACTGTGGACCAGAAGGCCTACCACTGGATGGCGAGTGAAAATCTTGCAGCCTTACACCCGAAGTGAGGGGGATGAAAGTATGTAAAAAGCTACTATCAGTGGCCGAGGAGGAGGATGTATATCTAGAGGGTGAGGATATTGGAGTCATGGGGTGAGAGGTAGTAGGCGAAACTAAGAATGGCCTGAGACTGTGCATAAGGTTGGGGAATCCTAACCTCTTAGATAGGCCCTTGTACCACTTTGTGTTTACCTATCCTGACACCCCTAGCATTATCTGTAGGTTATTCATATGAATCCAGAGATCAAGGAATGGTAGATGGTGACCCTGTTGCGTGATCCACTCTGACTCCTGTGACATATCCATTCATCTTGTGCCTGGGCGGACCCTCCAGCCCTGTAGGCATTTACACACCCCTGCTTGTAAATAAAAATGGCTGAGCAATACACTTCTGACTCACGCAGTCTGTTGATCCTACATCAAAGCAGGCATGCACTGATGATCTTGATTAAGACCGTCCCCGTCAAGTGAGAGGTCAGAGGCTAGACGGGGCGGTTGGGTCACAGCCGGTTTGAACTTGGAGTAAACATTTTAATATATTTTGATGATGTCATACTATTAATAGTTTAGCAAGGCACTATAAATATCACAAGAGTGCAGAATCAAGAACTATAATATATGAAACTATTGCTTACATAATATAATTGACTATTCATGTAGCATCCTAAACACAATAAGCCCACAGTAGGAATAATCATATGTTCTATTGTTATCCATGGTATACAGCTGTTTTGCCACCAGGTTATTTTTTTCGGTTATTTTTTATGAAAAAACTACATCGAAAAATATAGGGGGGGGTGAGTAAGGGGATAAAAAGGGTAGGGAGGTGGTTGGGCTAGGGATAAAAAAAAAATAGGTAAGGGGGTGTCTGCGGGGCCTGTCAAATATTAAAAAAGTATGAATTGAGTTTTTTCTGTCATTTGTTTGTTAAAAAAAATTACATTGAAATAAAAACTGGCGCCAAAAGAACATAGAACTGTTACCCCTATAAATCATACTCCAATCATACTCCTACAATTGATCAATTGATCTGGAAAGGATGATGGGCAGACACAACACTGTCGAGACGCGAGCTCCAGATGGGTCTTCATCACACCAAGCAATATTTTCAGCTATTCATTTTTTTTAATTGGTGTGACAAACGATCAAAGCATAAGACAGGGATAGCGTTCTTTGTTTTTTGTATTTTGTGGTCATTTTGTGCCAGGATCACTGTTCCCCCCCCCACCTTAAACCTTTGAAGACACTTATGTATTTTCCAATTCCCTAAACCTGCATTTCCAGAAACCGGTGTGCACTTACGTTACGTGGTTCTACAGGGATAAGGTTCAACACAAAACACAAGGGGAACTCATATAGGGTCTTGGGTTCTACCTAAATCTCTAAAGGGACAGTTATATAAACTGTACCAGAAGTGGTGGCACTTTGTAAGTGCCTAGCTAAAGAACCATTCGCCATTTCCCCGATACACTAATCTAATAGACAGTTTCAGGGATAGAGCCCAACACGCTTCTGAACCTCAGCCCCCGGGATAGAGCACTCTGCATGCTTCTTAACCTCAGCCCCCGGGATAGTGCACTCTGCATGCTTCTGAACCTCAGCCCCCGGGATAGAGCACTCTGCATGCTTCTTAACCTCAGCCCCCGGGATAGAGCACTCTGCATGCTTCTTAACCTCAGCCTCCGGGATAGAACACCCTGCATGCTTCTGAACTCAGCCCCCGGGATGGAGCACTCTGCATGCTTCTGAACCTCAGCCCCCGGGATAGAACACTCTGCATGCTTCTTAACCTCAGCCCCCGGGATAGAGCACTCTGCATGCTTCTTAACCTCAGCCCCCGGGATAGAACACTCTGCATGCTTCTTAACCTCAGCCTCCGGGATAGAACACCCTGTATGCTTCTGAACTCAGCCCCCGGGATGGAGCACTCTGCATGCTTCTGAACCTCAGCCCCCGGGATAGAACACTCTGCATGCTTCTTAACCTCAGCCCCCGGGATAGAGCACTCTGCATGCTTCTTGGTTTCTTCTACCAGTAAGTAGTTCTTGCTCAAATGCTAAGGATATTATTACCTTGGCTACGCACAGCCCTTGCTTACCTATCTACCTTACCTACCCACTTGCTCATTTTATTACTTGTGACGCACTCCTCCCAGCAAGCACTTGTGCCCCCTTGCTAAAGGGTTTGGACAGGCTATATTCTCATCCCTGGCTTCAGCCCTTCACAGGTTCCTGGCTCTTCTTCCTGGCTTTTAGGTCCTTCCCAGAGGCTGAGACATCCGAATTACCACAAAAATCGATTACTGTTAGTGCCACTTGGCCCCGTGGAGTTGCCACGGGATTACAAATGGTGGTAATACTGCAGGTGGAAATGCTGCACAGTAAATCCACTGGTTTTTGGCAGTAAACTGGCAGATTCTCCTCCAGCTCTTTGCTGTATGTAGTATTAGTTTGCTATTGATATAATTAAATGGAGAACGCCCTCCATGCCTGTAGGTTCAACTTGGCCCTCCTTTTGATTTTAACCATTTGCATCCATGATGGTATATTCTCAGCCTGTAGAAATGCCATCTGATCTCAATCCACGGTATACCAGACAGTAATTTTTAGAGTTTAAAAAGAAATATGTTTATTTTCAGTTAACATTTATTCTTCCTTAGTTTCTTCCTTAGTTTCAATATTGTTCATTTTGGTGAAGTTCGTTTTACTGTGTGCTAAGCCATGTTGCAGCACCAGGCAAGAGATCAATAACTTCACTAGAATCAAACCCATTGATAAACACTTCTATATATACCTACAACTAAATTACATTTTGCTGCAAGCAACAAGGAAGGCTCTGGTGGGGTCTTGAATTTTGGAGCGAAAAGAAGATTTTGGGTTTATTCCATATGTATTCCATATGTACTAGATGTGCCATAAGGCACATCAACTGGAGCAAACCATTCAAGTGTCCTCAAACACATGAGCTTAAATAACGCAAACGGAGCTTGCCATAATGCACCCATGCAAGATTACCGACTATCACTGTCCAATCGTACTCCGACTCACAACGCTTGGGATTCTTTCTGATTCTAAACTTGATTTTTCACCCCACATAAACTGGATTGTCAGTAGCCCTTGGTATCACCTTTGCTTATTTAGACACATACATCTTTTCTTAAATGTTTACTAGTAGAATACCATTGCAAGAGCCATAATTGGTCAAACTAGATTACTCCAACACCCTCTATATATAGGCCTTCCTACATTCTTATGCCAAAACCTCAAATAACTCTGTCCGGGCAATTGTCAGTACGCCTCATAACCCCTCTTCTGCGCCACCTTCATCGGCTTCCAATTTCTGCCAGTGCAAAGTTCAAAATGGCCACTCTAGTCCACAAATGTATCCTTGGTAAAGCCCCACAACACCTAGCTAATAGACTCCAACTTTTTGCTGCCTCTTGACTTTTATGTCCCACAAACTCCTGTAATCTGATACCCTGAGATTTAATATGCCCTCATTCGGGAGAAGTAGCTTTGCCATGGAAGGCTCAAATACCTGTAATTAACTCCCTAAAACACAGACTTCAATCTAACCTGGACCATTTCAGGAAAGACCCAACAACTAATACGTCTGTTACTTATTTTGATCATTAATTTCAGAAATGTATTTCCTGGTCCCCTCTCTTTTTTTCCTGCCAATATATTAGCCCGCAAATGCCTACAGGTTTTGAGCACTTGCAAAAAGCGATGTAAGATGTTACAGTTCTATCTTACTACTACAAAAATGATAAGTGGAATACAGCTATGATTTCCTTTAAGGCATCAACCAGTCCGATTGAATAAGCCTAATTTCTAGCATTGTCTCCAAATTAAAGGGATCTGGAACTGTAGTCAAGCGAGGACTGGCATGCAGAGATCCTTCGACGCGCTTAGTACATTTTCAAAGTAGCTGCCACACAAATGTCATTGGTTATAAACTCACTGAAAACATTTGATCTGACCAACATTTCCTGGCATCCCGGACACATTACGCTCTTAGAAGCTACGGGGTTCAGAGAGTGACCACGCATCTGGGTACTTTCCTCTAGCTGCGTGTTCACGAGACGGCGTTCCGGGCAGGTCAAGGAAGGAGCCTTACTTAAACAGGGCTCATTCAAAAGAATACCGTTCTTGCAACGGTCATGTTCTAGGACTTTTTGATACAGGTTAGTGTAAGGGATTTAGGTGTTTAGTATATTAGTTCCTGCTTCCAGTGCTTTTTGGACCTAGGTTACACCATGGACAGCTGTTTTCTTACAGGTACTGCTTTTTCCTTTGATGCTATTGTTCTCTTGATACAAGTTGGTTTCCGCTGCAGCCTCATAATTCTCTATTGCCCTCTTCTCATTACTGAAGCTACTGTTCAGTCACTTGTCACCAGGGGGTGTGTCACGTAGCGCTCCCATCTAGGGGTTAAACTCTTACTGAGTTGCATTTATTTTTGACCTGTGGGTTATTTCCTCCCAGGAGAGAGTTGTATTTGCATCCTAGGCTCCCAAGGGGATCCACGGTTCCGGTGCAGTGCAGACTCTGACATACAAGACTCTTAAAGGGACATTTTTTTTATGTTCTCTGACGGTTTTGCTTCAGCATTGTCTACAGCGACATATGAGGATGTTGCATTCTTCTTCTCAGTAGGAAGTCTCATTTATGCTGATAGTGTGGCTCATTCAGGGAGTTCCTCGCAGGAACTGAAGTCCTTGTCCCCTAAGTGGGAGTAACTTCCACTGAGGTCCCACTTGCCCATACCCCTAATGTGAGTCTTGCAAAGCGTTCTCACTTTCATAGCCTCAAAGCAGGTGGCTTCCCCTCTTGGAGAGAAGGGACGAATACCATTGATTCGTCACAGCATCCAACCTCCAACTGGGGACATCTTAAAGAAGTTAAGGATCATTTTACATGCTACATATTCTCTTCTCTTGCACTCAAAGCTATTCATTGCACTCCTATCTCAAACAAACAATAAAGGTAATAGTGTGCATGCAACACAACGAGCTCTCTTGTCTATGGATCCCAAATGCTTCCTGAGCCTCCTCATTTGCTGCTGCTGAACTCCATTACTCTGATCCACATTGTAAAAAAGACTATATTCAATATAAACCAAGAAAGGAAGAATGAGAGCTTGGATGGCATCGTCCTACAGTTCACAAACAGGTTTGAGATCCCCCTAAAACTGTTTCAAGTCCATAAAGACCATCAAAACAGAATGTTTCAAGAGAGTAATATTATGTGTTATGGGTAATATCACAGCAGTCATCAACGCAATGCTTGCCTTGCTCTCAATGTAACCGCTTGTGGTAGTCCTGTCGTTAGTCCTGAGAGAGCAACGTTAGCTTAACTTGGACTCCTCCTTTGCCAATCACCCCCCTGTACAATACCCACTCACTACCCCATCCTCGCTTTCTCCACCATAGTACCTTGATATAACTATTGTACATGGTACGGTATCCTAAATCCCAAATAAATCAATATGTAAATGTCCATTACAGAGCTATGAGTCACAGACAAATCAAATGCTTAATTGGTGCAATTTACAGGTATAAAAGGTCAGACTCTGTCTTGCAGATATGTCTGTCTTGGACTCCTTTCCAATTCTCAGTTACTCTCATTGTGAACTGGACAAGATCCTCTATGGCACCTTGGTTCTATGAAAGAATGTCCAAACCTCCAGCTCCTTCCACTGAGAATGCACCAATTCCATGCAATAGGGGAAGAATGATCGCTCAGGGGCAAGGTGTTTGTCTTGAAAGCAAGACAACACAGCGCGTCACAGATTCGAATCCCGATCGTGTGCTTAGAAAACCACAAGCTGGTATTAAGCGCGTTGTAAAAGAACAATTATTATAATTATAAGGAACTATTAAACAGGCAGAGGCAGGTGGGAGCACATAGGCTTGTGATAGGGTTATAGTGCTCCAAAGGTATCATTTAAATGATCAGAATCCTCGTCATACATTTTATTATGAAAAGAACAGGCACTCGGGTGTCGGAGAGATGGCACCATTTTTGTTTATGTCCTACAGTTAAGGGCACTGTATGAAACCAAGGGCAAAAAATGATGGGGAGGGCAGTTTACTCCCAGTTCTAGCCCCTCTGCACTTATGCCATGGAATTAACTTTCCACTCCGATCCAAAAATAGCACTCTGCTCACCAAAAAGCTGTCCTATAAACATAGCAACGGCCTGGTGAGGACGTATGTCTATCTGGGCAAATGAAAACCCAGGTGACTGTCGGCCCCTGCCATCTCCTCTACATGACCATTCAGCCTGATCCATCCTTCTCCATCAAAGGCCCTTGCCCTGAAGCATCAATGGCACTATACGAGCCAGCTTGGCATGAATAACGAAGCAGGCAAAGTCACTAAATTCCTGGTCGAGTGGGTGCAATTGGTTGCCGTGGTTCCTGGCCACCTACACCAGATGGAGCCCCTTAGCTCGGGGGTCTGCCACCTGATGTTCTGAACTGAGGGCTTGGGCCTATCTGGATTTATTAAAAGCTTACATTTATAATAATATAGAGCTGAGCTTGCTACCCTGTCAGGAATGGGAAATTGTTTATGCAATGCCTGTGCACAATGAATATCATATTGTATATCTTGTTTCCTTGTTCTTATACTGTTTAATTCCACTCTGTCCATATTGATGGAGTTGTTTGGTTATAATGTGAACACTTGTTTTTCTTTTCTTGCTAATGATTGTTTTGATGCTTTGTAAAAGTTTGAATAAACCATATACAAATAAAAAAAAAAAAGATGTTCTGAACTATGACTCCCATGAGCTCTCAGCATTGACTATTCTGTCTAGGGCTGATTGGAGTACTCGTGCAAAACATCTGGAGAGCCAAAGGTTGCACAACGCTGCTTTCATTGGAGAAGGCCAGCAGGATCCTGGGAAGACATGCTTTGCCACCCACTCAATAAGCAGGCATCCCAGCCATGTTGAGGGATGTTGGGTCAGATAGGAGCTGCATAAGCGCTTCACGGCTGTTTCTTGCTCATGGTAAGCAGCGTAGTAGGAAAGGTACCATGCTATAATGGAGGTTGAATGTCGCAATGACTGCCAGTGAGACAAGACTGTGTAGCAGCGCACACTTTGTAGTTCTGCCAAGGATTGTGGTCGTGCTGTATCATAATTTATGAATCGAATAATCTGATTAAAAGTACGCAAATGAAGTATATACTTTGTTATGTGCTAGCCTTCAAGAGTATATTGTGATCAGTCGCTTATCCTCTTTAAAATTACGACACCACCCTCTGCTGACAAACATCATCATCATTTCTACACAGAAAAAGAAAGGACAATAAATAAATAATGATACAAGGGGCAAGTGTGAGAAACAGAACAGTGCAGAACAGGCTGCTTTTAGGAAGCTGTGGTTCAGGAAAGACTATGGGGACTCCGCCCAAATCGTGAACTCCAGCGGCTTCCTTCACAGGCCCCACAGACAGCTACAGCCGGGTCAAAGCTGCAAACTCAGTGACACACACCCACGGCCTTGATCATAAAAGAACATGCGCCATGTGCTGCTCCGCGGATACAGGCATGCGGACTTGGGTTGGGATGAACCCTGATCGGAAACTACTATGGTGATGATTTGGCGCTGCATAAATGCCTGACCACATAGCATGAGATTCAGCTTCTATTAGGATCACAATGCTGACTGGAAAGCTAGGATAAACAAGCATTGGCAAAGCTAATATCCATTGGCCAATTAGAGTATACTGTGATTTCTAGTATTTGGGATAGTTTACCAGTTTTAGGCATTGTATCCTAGTACAAGGGGGTGGCCGCTCTACCCTCGCAGCACTATGTGAGATAGGTAGGAGGAAAGAGAACCTCAGAAAGAACTCCACGCAGATTCCTTGGACGGAGCAGAAGAGGAAGATGATGGCTTCAACTTGACGCGAGGAGCAGAACCACTCTACCCCATCTGTAATGAAGGTTTGAGGACTTACTGCCCAGGTTCTAAGGCGCGCAAGTAGAAGATTTTGATGATGCCCTTCCTACCTCACAAGGCACCATGTGGTGGGAAGCCTTTTTCAGTTCACTGGAAAGGGTGGATGGTGCAGCCTTCATGAACATTTTGAGGATACATTCCTCCAGTTTGACCTTTGAAGGCGGCTTACCTGTACTCATTTTCTATTGCGTGAGGAGTCGGAGGAAGACAATTTAGACCGATGGCATTGCTTCCTAGACTTCTAATGCGAGGATGAGGACGGTGAGTGTCTGGATCTCAACCTATCGCACTTAGCTTGTTTGCTGTTCTTTGTACCTCTGTGAGTTGAAACCTCCCTGGAGCTCTTGTTGTCCGACAACGACATTTTTGAAGGGGTAGCCGAAGGGGATTTGGACAAGGGCCTAGCTAGGGCGAGTTTCTCTCTTCTCTCCTTCAAGTCCTTAATGGTCATCAACTGGCACGAGCCACAGTCATCAATCTTATGGCCTACTCCTAAACACCAGAGGCAAATTCGATGTTGATCGACGTTGATCTGTGATGGACATTTTTGACCCACAATCCAAACACCTCTTCAACCCAGTCTTCCGAGTAGACATATGAAAGATTTTGATAATGCAGTAGATAAATCGCAAAGGCGATCAAACCATTTTGAAGCGTGCCGTGCATAAAAAGAGAATTGAGGCAGCGGGTGCGGTCCATGCTACTTAGAACAGCTTCAACATCACTGCTGAGAGTGGGATGGAAGCTGTCGAGGGCCCACGAGTCGACGGCACATGCCGCTCTCTGCGGTCGAAAAGTTTCCGAAGCTGCAAGCAAGATGTCGAATATATTGAAGATGAGAAATACCTGGGAGGACACGATCCATTAGAAATATGGAATTGGGGATCATAATTTTGTAATTAATTCAGGAAGCAACCATTCTCCATTATTGATTTTTTTTTAATTCAATAAGTTGAACAGTCCGTTCCCAGTCATCCAGCAGCCGGCTGCACAAGTAAATAACTTTTGCTCCTTTCATTAACGTTACGGCTGAGGGCTCTGATGAACATGAACCCCAGAGTACCACAATCACACACACCTTGTTTCACTGATGTTTCTTTTTGGGTTCTATATATTGAAGTTGCCTAGCAAGTTCACACCTCAGTAGGGTAAACACTACTATATACCATCACACAGTAGTTTACACAGTACGAAGACTCAGAGTAAGGTGTTCCAGCACACCCAAGCAGAACTATAGAACGACTTTTAGGACTACATCACTAAAAGCAGGGTAATCCCAAATTACTTTTAGGGGATATCCCCTGACCCACTTTTAGACAAGCGGCCCACCAGCGTGCCTAAGGGCAGCATGCTACTACCAACAGGGATATGATCACCGCTTCAGATTCCCTACTGTCTCAATACCAAATCTGCCTGCATATTGGATGCAACGCTGCGTGCATATTATAGGCAAACATTGTGTGCACATTAAATGTGACATGAGCCAAATTTGCATGCTTCATTTGAAACACCGAGTGCCTATAAGAGTGAGTCATTAAAGCATCCTCATTAAATGTAAATGTGCGAATATTACATACAACACTGTATTTATACAGAAAAACAAGTGAACGGTATACACACAACACTGCATAAGCGCTGCAACACCGAGGGTCACATTAGATGCAACTCTGCTTTTTAAACGCAAAACCATATGCGCATTAGAGGCACCAATGTATATGTGATGCGACATTATGATAAGAGTAGAACATGCAACAACTAGATATTTAATGCAACATTGTATGTTCATTTTAGGAAACAGTGTGCACAGTATGTGCATATCAGATGCAACACTGTGCATTTGCGACATAAAGCTGTGTGCCTATTAGATGCAAAATGATGTACATAGTAGATGCACTTTTCCTACAAGCCCAAGTGCTGCAAGACTACTACGGTGGTGAGTAGGCACAGTATAAAAACCTTGTAACATAACACTGTGTGCCTATTAGATGCAACACTGGCATCATTTTAGGTGCTTGTTAGGTGCAACACTGTTCTTCCAATAGTTCAAGGAGACTTACATTGCATCGCCAGTTGCTGGTGCCAAGAGAGCTGCTCCATCATGCCATGGCAGAGGTGAGGTGCAGGAAGTTGTAGGGTGGGTTATTTCTTTCTCCAGGAATCAACGCCAGTGCCGGCCTAAGATGGCCTAATGCCCCCATTTATTCAACTTCTCGGCTTGCCTACAAGCACGCAAAGCCAGCTGCATTACACACAACGCTATACGCATGCACACTTCCTGCTCCCCGGCAGCCAAGGTCACCACTTCTGGAAGACGTTGCATCTCCAGAAGCCAGGAAATAGCCCAACAGAGAACAGGAGAAATACATTGAAAAGCACGACTAGGAAGCAGACATGCTATCTAGGTGTATGCCCCAGAACGTGAAACCTCATCAGACTCGCCCCGCCCTCGTGGTATTCCGAAATAGCACTCTAAGAAGTCTCCTGACAACCAGCTTGCAGAGCTCGCCCGCCGCCTCTTTTAGCACCGTTACAAGCGCCCCGCTAACTGAAAACGTTAACTCTCCCCCCGCTTTCCTGAATGGCCTGGCAGTTCTGCATGATGGGTGTGCGGACTCGCCCCCTCAATGTGGCTGAGACAGAGAGAGAGAGGGCAGCATCATCTACCTGCTGAGGGGGATCAGTGTGTGGCAACATGGAGGTGCCAAGTGCAGTGGTGGCAACCAGGGGGATCAGACTATGCTGCCCTGCGGTCACACGACGAGAAAGGCCAACGCCGGAGTGCTCACTGGATGTGTGATATGGAGGATAAAGAACGCAGCCCCGTGAATTGGGAAGACGACAGGAGAACTCGGAAGGCAAGCAACTGGAGAGAGTGAGGAGAACCGCGTGTTAAGTCCCTGCCTTTGGCCGCGGCGTCGGCGCGAAGCAGGGAGGATAGGCCTGGGGATGTAGGCCTTCTTGCGCAGCTCCCAGAGGAGCAATCAACACATGTACACCTTCGTGGTATAACGGTGCCCTGGAACTGCCTCCGTGCACCGCGTAGCGGGACGCAAGGCGGATGCAACATTCCTCCTTTATTTTAAACTGAATAATAACCATTTCCCAGCCAACGGGGCTTGTCCCTTTTTCTTTAGTCTCTTCCAATAGGGTTCTACCATACATAGTCTCGGAGTCTGGCCGGAGGCCTGGTCGCAGTTCTTAGACCATATCTCCCACCCGTGGGTTCAAACTCCTGTCTACCCTCGGGTCGCTCACCTTCACTGTTCTGCTCACTCAGCTCTGGTTCACTCGGTGGTTCTTCTGCTCCTTTGCCTCCGATTTCTCCATTGTCTGCATTTTCCTGTCCCTCTTCCCTCGGCAGATCTTCTCCTTCCTCCGGGGGCAATTTGCCAACTGTCCACAGATTCTTTGGAACTGCCTTGAACCATGACGCATTTCTCGTCACCTCCCTTTGCCCCCTCTTGGCGGTTATCATGGTGCCTTTTCATCTGCTTATTGTCCATGGGGCGGTGTCATATCGGGTGTCCAATTTCGATCTGGATGGATTCCTCACCATGACCACTTGATCTCAGTGGTCGGACGGCCTGGCATTTCTCTTGTTCCTCATGTGGGCGTTTGCCCCTGTTCTTCTTCGTTCGGTGCGCTCATGGTCGAACGTGTCTGTGCTCCTACTCGGATGGTGTAGTATGGAGAAGTTAATGATGGTGCCATACATTAGGTCTGCCGGCGGTATTCCTGTTGTGCTGTGGGGTGTGACTCTGTAATTCCGTAAGAATCGGTATAGGTCCACCTGCCATGGGCTAGCATTGACGCGCGACAGGTGTAATACCTTGTTAACTGTTCGCATGAAGCGTTCCACGTCACCATTTGCTTGCGCCCATCTCAGCATTATGTGGTGGTATCGGATATTGAGTTACATGAGGTATTTTTTGGAATTCTTCTCCTTGGAAAGGTGGGCCCTTGTCGCTCCCGATACTCCTTGGTAGGCCATGGGTTGCAAACATCTTTTCAATAGCGGGTATTACCACCTCTGCTTCCGTGGAGTTGACGATCTCGACCTGCGGGTACCTGGAATGGTCGTCAATTGCCACTAGTAGGTGGGTGCCTTCCTGTATTTTGCAGGTCTATGCTTATGGCGTCCCATTTAGCGGACCCTCGCACCACCGACTGAATGGGCTCCAGATTTTGGCATGGCAGGCAGGTGTTGATGAACTGCTAAACTTTGGCGTCCATTTGGGGAAACCACATGGGGTGTCTTATCCGGCCTTTTGTCCTTACGATGCCCTGGTGTCCTTCATGTGCCAACGCCACTATATTATCCTGTAGGCTTGGCGGGATGATGATTCGGGTTCCCCGTAGGATGAGTTTCTTCCGTGATGGAGAGGTCCTGCCGGACTGCGAAGAATCCTGTGAGGAATTCTTTGGCTTCTATTGTCCTGTTGTGGGTGTTCCGAAGAAACGATTTCCATTCCCCGGAGAGGATTGTGTCCTTGACTAAGTCACAACATGGGTCACTTTGCGTGGCCTCTACTATGTCCTCCAGCCTAATTGCCCGTGGCTTCATGGTGTGTATTACCTGGCAGATGTGCTCTTCTGTCTCTTCCGCCACGTGTATTTCCCGCAGTGTTGCCTCTCTCGGGTGTCTCGACAGGAAGTCCGCCAGGTTGCCACTGCCTGGCTGGTATGACAGTTCAAAGTTATATTGTTGAAGATGTAGTAGCCACTTGGCAATCCTGGCAGGGGGGTGGGATGAGGTGCCCGTGAATATTGGGAGCAATGGTTTGTGGTCTGTGTATATTTTGAATTTTCTGCCGTACAGATACAGATGGAAATGGCACCAGCCCCATAATACAGCTATCACCTCTTTTTCAATGTGGGAGTAGCGTTGCTCCGTCGGTGTCAAAGCTCTGGATGCATAGGCAATCGGCATGGATTCCCCAGTCTTTGCTACCTGTATGAGAATGACCCTTAGACCCACGGGGCTGGCATCCACGTACAGTTCGGTCAGCAGTGTAGGGTCGTAGTAGGCCATGGTGGTGTCTGCCGATAGAGAAGCCCTGATGCGCTCGAATGCCTCTTGGCATGTGGGCCCCCAATCCCACTTTGTGCTGGCTTTTGTGAGTTCACGAAGGGGTTCCGAAAGTGTGGCCAAGTTAGGGATAAACCGTCCACAGTAGGTGGCCATGCCTAGAAAACTGCGCACCTCCGTCGGTGTTGTGGGGAGTGTGGCAGCTTGGATGTCCGCCACCTTTTGGGGGTCCACTGAAATGCCGGTGCTGTTAAACAATTATCCAAAAAATGAGATCTCTTCCTTCAGGAATTCGCATTTTTCTTTGTGTATTGTCAGACCCGCACACTCTAGCCTGCTGAGTAGCATATGGAGTCTTCGCATATGTTCTTTGTTGCTGGCATAAATTAGAATGTCATCGCTGACGTTTAAAAAACTCCCGGGATGTCGCGGATCACCTCCTGTATTGTTTGTTGGAAAACCTCAGCTGCCGAGGAGATCCCGAAGCTTAGGCGCTTGTACCTGCGTAGGCCGATGTGGGTTGAGAATGTCGCAATGTACCGGGAGTCCCGGTGTAGTTTCAGCTGGTGATACCCGGCCTTCAGGTCGACCTTTGAGAAGATTTTGGATCCAGTGAGGTCTGCCACGATTTCTTCAAGGGTCGGGGTGATATGGCACTCCATTTGCATTGGGGAGGCGCATGTCTATGCATATCCTGACTTTTCCTGGTCGTTTAGGCTTCTTGGTGACAAACATGGGAGAGACACACGGCGTGGGGCCAGTCACTTCCTCGATGATGCCCGCTTTTTCTAGTGCCCTCAGTTCCTGTTCCACTTGGTTGCGTATGTGAAACGGTGTCCTTCTGTGTCGCACTGCTCTCGCTGGACTAATTCATCGATGTGTAACTTGATTGATTTCCCTTTTAGGCATCCGATTCCCTTAAGAAGGTTTGGGTATCCCTCTAGTACGTTGTCGATCTCCTGTGTGTCAGTTACTTCACAAATGAAACTTATCAGTCCCAGGTCCTCTGCAGCATCACCACTTAAGAGGCATTCAATGCCTGCGTTCACCACGCAGATTTTTGACTGCAGTGATTTTTCCCCCTTGGCTGATGTTGGTTCGGAACCTGCCTACTATGGGCAGTGGGGTCTTGCACCCGTATGCGAACAGTAGTGTGTCCGTTGCTTTCAGGGCCGGTTGTGGTTGTAGTTTTCTGAAGGTGGTCAGTGGCATTACGTTCACGGATGCGCCTGTGTCTATGGTCATTAGTATGTTCTGGCCCTGGATTGCCACCTGGCATTTGCGTCTTCTCAGCTTCTTTTTCGGTTTGGTGTTTCCGTAGTTGAGGGCCGACACCAGGTAGACTTTCTTCCCTTTCTTCCAATGCTCATTTGCCGCTTCCTGTTGGATGTGTGCTGGGTCATCCCCTTCTTCCTCCGTGGAGGAGTTTGTGGTCTCGACACGTTGGGCGCTGGCCTGTTTCTTTTTCTTGCCTGCGCTCTTGTCCTGCGATACTTGCAGTGGTTGCTGTGGTGCTCCTGACGACCTGCATACTCTGGCGGTGTGGTCTTTTCTGCCACACGCGCCACAAGTTGTTCCTTGAGCCAGCAGTTGCATCGTCCGTGATGAGGCCCTCCGCACCACCCACATTCCGTGGGTCCCGGGGTTGCCATTTGGGGTGCGTGTTGTGACCACTGGCCTCCCCCCTCAAGAACTGGCGATTCGTGATCTGGGCTACAGTTGCTGATGTAAGGGCCAGCTGTAGTTTTTGTAGGGTCGTGCCCATGTGTGCCGCCCTGGCGTGAGCCAATTCCCTCAGCGGCCCAGTTCAAGGATCCCTGTCAGCGATATTCCCTTCTCGCTCTGCACCATTCTCCTCAGCTTTTCCGATTGAATCCCGTTTATGAGTTGTCGTCAGATCTCTTTCTCAATGTCTGTGAATTCACATAATATTGCGAGCTTCAGTAGTCTGGTGTGGTATGCATCCAGCGTTTCCTCTTCCATTTGGATGGTTGTGCAGAAGATAAATGTCCCATAATCTGGATTGAGCTGGGGCATGAAATGGGCCGTCATGGAGTCCTTTGTTTGCTGGTAGACGTCAAAGCCATCCGTGATGGCCAGTGATTTGAAGATGACTAATACCTCATCCCCCACATTCAGTAATAGGTGTGACCTAATTTTTCCCCGACGTGGTAATGTCCTTGCAATCCATTGCCATCTTGAACTTCTGCAACCACAACTGCCATCGTGGGCCAACCGAAGACGGGTCAGTATATGGCTCAAAAGGATAGAGCGCAACGGTCGAGCCACCTTGCGGGCGGGTCTGCGGCATAGACAGTGACAGGTTCGCGGCCATTCTGGACAGCGTGCCGGGCCTGGGGGCGGATGTGCCTGTCGCCATTTTTAAAGTCAATGCGCACGTGCAGTATCCGTTCACTCACCTTGTGCCCCTGGGAGTGTCCTTGATATCCTTTCTGTGTTCTCCCGTATTGGGGTATCCGGTGCTCCTTTTCCCCATCCACAATTCCCACTGTGTGGCGTAGAAGCATCCTGGCAGGTAATTATTGATGTGTGGAAGGAATTATTTTCTTGGGAGATGGAGTAAAAAAAAAAAAAGTATTTTTTTTTTAACAAAATCTATATTTTTTTTTGGGTGGGGGTTTGTGTGCCCCCACCGTGTTTCCAAAAATTTCACCCACTTCAGGGGCTTCAAAGAGACTGGGCGGCGGCGTTACGGGTGTTGTCTCGTTCGTGTCCTCGTCACCATTGTTAAGTCCCTGCCTTCGGCAGAGGTGTCAGCGCGAAGCAGGGAGGATGTAGGCCTGCTTGTGCAGCTCCCGGAGGAGCAATCAACACACGGACACCTTCGTGGTATAACGGTGCCCTGGAACTGCCTCTGCGGAGCGGGGGCAGGGCCTTTATTCAGACGCCTTGCGTCACCGCGTAGCGGGACGCAAGGCGGATGCAGCACCGTGGTCCACGAGGAAAGTACTCCAGAGAATCCTGCTGTGACTAGTAGGGCTAGGTGAGAACGCGGCCAGAAGAGATCGACTAATGGCGGGGGGCTGCGGCAAAGCCTGCCGGTGCACACCCGAGTCAAGGCTAAGTCTAAGAGGAGGGGTGAGGCCGGCAAGTCGAGAAGCAGCTAGCAGCGTTCAAGAAGTAAAACCGGACATGGGGATCTGCTGTAAGAGGCCCAAAGCAGCCTGCCAATTGCACGATTGAAAAGGTGCTATATCGTGGCGCAATGCTGTATTCCGGAAAGCAGACTCAGCTTTTCTATTTATTTATGGTTAGAGGCTCTGCATGCTACCTAAAAGATTCCACAGTGCTCGGCCGGCAATTACAGAAAACAAAGAACAGAAGATGACAATAGAATTAGAAAAGGAAGGTTTTCAGCTTTTTTCGAAATCAGTATTTCATCGTGGGAATATGCACTGCAAGTTGGGAGAGTCGTCACTCCCAGAGGGAACTGAGAAAACATTCTTTTGGTGGCAATGCTGCATGCTGGGATAGAGTCCTCACTCCCAAAAGGAACCGAGAAAACATTCATTGGGTGGCAATGCTGCATGCTGGGATAGAGAGTCCTCACTCCCAGAGGGAACTGAGAAAACATTCTTTTGGTGGCGATGCTCCATGCTGGGATAGTCCTCACTCCCAAAAGGAACCGAGAAAACATTCATTGGGTGGCACTGCTGCATGCTGGGAAAGAGAGTCCTCACTCCCAGAGGGAACTGAGAAAACATTCATTGGGTGGCGATGCTGCATGCTGGGGTAGAGTCCTCACTCCCAAAAAGAACCGAGAAAACATTAATTGGGTGGCAATGCTGCATGCTGGGATAGAGAGTCCTCACTCCCAGAGGGAACTGAGAAAACATTCATTGGGTGGCAATGCTGCATGCTGGGATAGAGAGTCCTCAATCCCAGAGGGAACTGAGAAAACATTCATTGGGTGGCGATGCTGCATGCTCGGGTAGAGTCCTCACTCCCAAAAAGAACCGAGAAAACATTCATTGGGTGGCAATGCTGCATGCTGGGATAGAGAGTCCCCACTCCCAGAGGGAACTGAGAAAACATTCATTGGGTGGCGATGCTGCATGCTGGGATAGAGATTCCTTACTCCCAGAGGGAGCAGAGAAAACATTCATTGGGTGGCAATGCTGCATGCTGGGGTAGAGTCCTCACTCCCAAAAAGAACCGAGAAAACATTCATTGGGTGGCAATGCTGCATGCTGGGATAGAGAGTCCTCACTCCCAGAGGGAGCAGAGAAAACATTCATTGGGCAGCAATGCTGAGAAAATATGCATTGGGTGGCAATGCTGCATGCTGCGATAGAGAGTCCCTTCAGTCCCAGAGGGAACCGAGAAAACATCCATTTGGGAGGCCATGATGCATGCTGCGATACAGGATCCAACACCCTGAGGGAACGAAGACAAACCATTTGTTGAGGGAATCTGCTGCATGTTGGGATATCAAATCCAACTCTGAGAGTGATCTTAGAGTACACCAACAATGAAAAGTGGCGCTCCTTCAGGTTCGCTCAATGTTTGTTTAATGTCAATATAATTCAATGAAATATAGTTTATAACGTGTCAAGTGCATAGACTAAGAATAGTTTGTTAATTCCACATTAGTACCGTGCAATAGTGTCCCAAATGGATGCTATCCAATACAACATTCAACCCGCATCCGAATGTAAACCAATTTAATGGCTGGATACCATCTTCAATATAACGTGCATGAGGCAACCGCCCTTTCTCGGGTAATCAGCCAAAGCCAGTCCCTTAGTTCTGCAGGGAAAACCCAATGGTTTCAGAGAAACCATCTGCTGGGTGAAAGTGTATTGAATGCTGCATAGATAACAAGAGAAAGCGGCACTTGACCATCATTCTGCAAGCAGGATCTGAACACCTTGCACCTGAAGCATCTAAGAGATAGCTGACAATCATATGTCATGCTGGGCACCTGAGGAAAAGACACCGGACCAAAGAAGTACATTCTGGATATAGAAGTGTCAGAGTTATCGGCCACTGGAGACAATTACATTTAGTGAACATGCAGCAGGCGGAGTGCACGAGTCACAATACCAATTAAACAAGTGGTAACTGGACCACAAAGATGAGGGCCAACACTGGCCATTCCAGAAAAGTTCAAAATACATGTTTGTTTAACTTGATCTTTGATGTCTCTCTTTTAGACCATTGAGTCTAGCACATATGTTGAAATTAGTCTGCCCCCTTTCACCAATGTATGACACATGATGAAACGCTCTTTAGAAGGTATGGTAGAAAGGCATGTCTCTTTTTGCCCTGAATGTAGTCGGCTGACACAGCCTGCAGAATTGAGTCTGGAAGAAACGGCTCAAGGAGTAGTGGGGATGGGGTCATCAGCTAAAGTCTCGTTGACAAGTAGCACTGGATTCCATGGAAACCTGTTGTGCAGATGTGATCAGATAGACTGTGTAGAATCAAAGAGGAGAGTCAGGATGGGGAGAGAGAGAGAATGGAAGTCATCATGGAGATTCTCAGCAACAATAAGGATGAGAAGAACTCTTTGGAAACCACAGGTGCCGGGATAAAGGGAAGAGGTGGCAAGCGCCAGGACCGGAGAAGAGACGCCAAATGCTGTGTCCCAACAAAGCTGTTGAAAGAGTCCTGACAAGTGAAGGTAGAGAGCAAAGTAGACTGGGAGATGAGAAGGTGTTGCCCAAATGCGAGACAAGATAGAAGGTTTGTGGACAGAACTCAGAAACAAGAGACAGAGGATTCGGGTGAAAAACACTCGATGGAGGTGAAGATCCAGGGATAAACCTTGACCGAACAACTCATTGATATAAAGGACACACACGGGAACCCTGCCCGCTGGAAGAGTGTTAGAGTTTCGGAAGCACCTTGAGATAGAGAACTTAAGAGTCATACTTCAAGCTGGAACCTGTGTCAGACCTCTTGCATCCCATCAAGAAAGTGAACTTAAAAGACAAGTTGGAGAAGAATCGTGGTGACCCGAGGCCCCTGAACACCAGAGAGGCCAGGAACAGTAAACAGCAAACGAAGCACATCATTTCCTGAATCAGAGATCAGCTTTGATGTGCGGCAGCCACTCTGTTAGCACATCCCTTCTGGCAAATTCTGCATTTGGCACAACTATGCCCGGGCAAAGGGATTCGTGCGTGCAGATTCAATTTTGTAAATTGTGCCATCCACGGTATTTGGATTTTCTGGATTGTCCCTTGCAAATGATAGAAGCAAGACAGGAAACCCTTTGATGACTCAGGTCCATAGATTTGAAAATCCTATCAAGATGTAGAAAGTTGCGCAGGTCTGAAAATACCACAGGTGATTCTATCACATCTTTGGTGACCGCAGTCCTCCGAGCCAGACCTGTCATTTGTTGATGTTTTTGGATTTTTTTTTTTAAGTTGCTTCCTTCGTCTTCTGAAAGCAGGATGTCACGTGACATTGACCTGTTTATTCCTAGTTCTTAGAAAAGGGGCAGTCCAAATGTGCTTTTTGCTCAATATACCAGGAGGGCATAAAACTCAATGGGTACGTGTACGTGTACACACACACACACACACGTGTACACACACACACACGTGTACATACACACACACGTGTACATACACACACACACACACACACGTGTACACACACACACACGTGTACATACATACACACACACACACACCACCCCCCCCCCACACACCCTCCCCATATTGAGTGGACTCACGCAAGACTAGCAGAGAGAGATTGGGAGCTAGAGGATTGTCTCGAACTCCCAATTTATGAGCCACAACACTTACTGACTGTGCCGCAGAGACTGGCTTGGAAATGTACAGCAATCCATCCACTATCAATTAGAGTAAAAGCTTGTTTTTAATCAACATGGCAAGATTCACAGACAAACCTGCACAATATAGCGTCTTTATATCACCAGATGAAATAAGATGAATTAAATTATGCGAGCTTTTGGGTGAAGGCCCATATGTATTCTATATATTAGAAGAGAGAAGTGCATTGGCGGTTTATTATTTGTACTGACACTTTATAAAGTGGCTGCTGCTCGTCTGTTACATGGGGGCAGCCTTCTGACATTCGGATCGTGCAAGTGCAGTGACGAGAAGTGCAAGAAAGGGGTAGGGTTGGCCCTGGGGCTAGGGAAGTGCAAAGGGGGTGCCAGAGATGAGAGACAAAGCAAAGTGCTAAGACGGGGGTGGGACAAACTCAGGGGAGTGCTAATCATGGAGGGAGGCCCGGAGGGTAGTGCTGATAGGGGGAGTGCTGGACTGGACAGGTCAGAGTGGGCCTGGTAGCTTGTAGGAGTTCATAAGGGAACAGGCCGCCAGTCGCAGCAGCAGAATAGGTGTCAGCAAGGGAGGGAGAGAGGGGAAAGAGGTAGAGAAAAACAGGGTCTTGAGGTTTCCAAAACGTAATGAGGTCCAGCTTAAGTCTAAGACGGGAAGGGAGGCACCATCTGAGGAAATGGATCTACCTCCCACTCTCTGCTTGGAGAAACGTTTGATCTGCAGAGAGTTGTAGACAGAAGACCCAAGGATTCTGGCTGGGAGGTATTTCGGGAGAGAAAGCTGGACATAGAGACACAGCCTTGTGGATGACACAAAGGGTTTTGAATTTGATCCTTGCGGTCACCGGGAGCCAGTGGATACATTTTAGAGCTGGAGAGATGCAGTCTCTGTGCTCAAGGCCACGGATAAATCTTGCAGTCCTATTTTGGATTAGTTGGAGGGGGCGAAGGGAGGGAAGAGGAATATTGAGGAAGAGGCTATTGCAATAGTCAAGCCTAGAGAGAACCAAGGCTCTTGAACTTCTGGGGGGTGGTGAGTAAAGGTTGAATGCCCCCAAGGAGATGGAGCTGACAATTTGACTTCTTGGCAAGGTCTGTGATGTGTGGAGAGAAGGAGAGAGAGGAGTTAAGATGATCCCAAGGTTTTTTGCCTCACAAGTGGGTGATGGGAGGATGCCCCAAGGAGCCTGGCCAGAGTAGTCTTGCATGCCTTTTCTGGATTAGTTGAAGGGGGTGAAGGGAGGAGAGAGGCAGATTGAAGAAGAGGTGGTTACAGTAGTCCAGCCTACAGAGGACCAGGTCTCTGGAGACAGAGCTTCTGGGGGAAGGTTAACAAAGGGAGAATACCTCTAAGAAGGTGAAGCTGAAAGTGGGCCTTTTTGGTGAGGTCCCTGATGTGAGGATAGAAGGAGAGAGAGAAGAGTCAAAAGGGACATCAAGGGTTTTGGCCTCAAGATGGTGAGGGGAGAGGACCCAATGAGGGCAGCCAGAGAGTGGTGGGAGGGGGGATAGGGAGCAGGGGTCCCTATGAGGAGGACCTCGGTCATTGGCGTTAAAACAGATTGTTAGTAGTGCACTATGCCTAAATAGCAGTCAAACAGTCAGAAATGAGAGAGGGGGAGGGGGAGGGAGAGGAAGTGCATGGAAGTGTGGGGTGCATTCAAAGGGCCCAAATAGAAGTCCCATTTCACATGAATAACAACATTTGAAACACTAAAACAAAAACGGCCTGGCATTTGTTTTTGTTTTTCAAGTAAAGTTAAAGAGCCATGTTGAAAGGGGCCTACGTGTCATTACCAATGGACAAGCAGCATTTTAATTCACAAAAGGAGGAATCAAATATCCCTGTCACATGGAAAACACAATTTTTAAACATTGAAAACAAAAACAGCCTGCACATGTCTGTGCAAATTAAAATGGCTTTAAAAAGCAAAAGTGAAAGAAATATCACTGTTCACAGAAAAATATAAGGAAAACAAAACATGACGTGTGGGTTGACAAAAGCGATGTATTTTATGTTTCACCTACAAAACTACAGTGACATTTGTAGAGCCACTTTGTCTTCATGGAAAATGCTCAAAGGCAGACCCTGTTTCTGGCTTTGGGCAAAACTTCACAAAGGAAAACTCCCACTTCCAGCCTGGATGTCAGATATCTCATCTAATGACCACCCACAATAGAATTTCCTGCTGAAGGCATTGAAATTCAGTGTTCTCCAGACCGGCTGGTTCTGAAAGCAAGGACTTTAAGGAAAGTCAGCATTGGTAGAGAGTGAGGTGGACGAGAGGAAAGGGTGCAGCTTCACCTGGGAAGGATGTTTGGAAAGGAAGGAGGTCAGCCAGTCCAGTGCCTGGTCCATGAGACCAAGGGTATCACAGAGGCGTTTTATGGGGATGGAGTGATTGACGGTGTCAAAGGCAGAGGAAAGATCAAGGAGAATATGAACGGCAGGAAAGTTGGAATCAAGGTTAGAGAGCAGATCTTCATGGGGTTTCAGCAGAGCAATTTTTGTCCCCCTGCTGCTCTAAAGCCAGATTGGTGGTCGTGGAGACAGCCCACAACTTCAACGTGGTGGATCAGCTGGGGGATGACCAATTTCTCCAAGAGTTTGCCCAGGAAGGGGGTGGTGTAGATATGGCGATTGTTGGTGGGGCAGGAGCGGTCAGCGGAAGGCTTTTTAGGAGAGGGTGCACAAGGGAGTGCTTAAGAGGTAGAGGAAAGGAGCCCGTGGCAAAGGAGTGGTTACAGAAATCTGCTAAGGCAGGAGAGAGGAAATGTTGTCCTTGATAGTTATGGATGAGCAGGGGGCACCTGTTTGGAGGAGACGTTCATAGAGACATCATCAGGTGCTATGGGGGAGAAGGAGGAGAGTATATTTGCTTAATATAGGCAGATTTTTGGGAGCAGTAGTATTTAAATTAAGGAGGGGTGGGAGTACAACAATAAGTACGACTCTATCTTTATTATTACGAGCATATGCTAATGTCTGTTTCTAATGTTAATACTGATTTATAGCATTCGTACTTTGTGTAAGGTTTCTTTCAAACCACACACAAACATAATACAAAGAAGAACAGCGTCCACAACCCGAGGTAAAAGCTCTGCTTCCATTCATCACGGATCTGCGAGAGACATCAATTCGCGTGATGCATTCACTGTACTGTCCTGGCCAGCGCTTCTTTCTCCCTCCCCCTGCGTTTTCCTTTCCTTTCCTGCGAGAGGGGGCGTCATGCAAATTAGCAGCCGCTCAGAGCTCCTGCTCCCAGGGCAGGCAGTCCGCAGGTCATGCTGCCCCCTCACTCTGGGATTGCGAGAAGCGTACACACACACACACACACGTTTTGCCATTCATTATATTAAAACCTGTGATTTTCCATTTAAAAAACATGACATTTTCAAATCCCAATCCAGTCAGTTCCTTTGACTTAATGCTGCTCCTTCCAGAGGTTCAGCCACCACCCACAGTGGTGTGCCAGCAGGGCAGGCCTTAGCCCAAGGCTGCCGAGGCGACCCCACGGGGGAACCATTAGCCCCCTGCCACGCCAGCTCTGGTTTTCTGGGGGGTTACGGGGAACACATTCAAGGACTCCCCTGAGCTGGCGTGATGGGGAAAGGCACGGCAGGCACCCTGCTAAATTAAATGTGCCGCACACGCTTGTGCTAGCGCCAGGCTTTCCAGTGCAGGAGCGAGGCGCATTTTATAACAATAGGGAGCGAGGAGTAAAAAAAAAAAAGAAGGAAATTGGCGAACATAAATTCACAGCCTGGCCATTGAGAAAGAGGGATGCGCCCTGAATAGGGAACCTGCAAAGGGGTGGCGCTGGCTGTTTGGATGTTGCCCAATCTAGGGAGTGATGCTTCAGTCTACTCTAACAAACTCCTCACACTTCCCAAGCAGTCACCCCAACATTCCAAATAGACATCCATCAGACCCAACCCAGCTGGTGCACTCCTCCGTCTCACCTAAATAACCAATCAATCTTTCCAGATTTCCTAAATGAATTCAGGAGGTCACCCCATCTGACGTTGATATGAGCACACTGTAGTTTGCACAAATACAGAGCCTTACACACTCCCTCAATGACCCCTTAACCCCACGTCCTATTATGTGCTTCTCACATAACATGCACACATCTGGCCCCACAAAATTCTACTTCACACCAAACCATGTTGCACCTGGCTCTACGAAATTGACAAGCGCATACATGGAAGGAACGCACCTCTTGAAAAGGATATCTAGTAACCAATGGTCTTCTTGATTCAAGTTTCTGCTATTTCAATGGGTCTACGAAATGGACATGTCGGGGTTGGGAATTGCTGGGAGTTATTTAGCTCCTGCTTCTAGCCTAGGAGAGCCTGGTTAGCATTAAGCTAACAGCTACCATAAGCTACTTTTGAATCCTCATGCTATTTGCTGCCCTGCAAATATGTGTAAGTGACATTAACTTTGAGTATGTGTGAATATCACTAAAGAAGATTTGTTACACATTAAAACACAATGGATCATACATAATGGGGAAAAAAGTGAAAGTAGCAACTCCTGGTAGCGCCTGCCTCCAGGGCACTGCGTTCGACTCCTGCTTATCGAATCTTAATTTCGAGCTGTGCAAGTGCATGCATGGGACGAATCAAACTCTTCATGTAAGAATGTAAATATCCTTGTAACCTACGCCGTGATACCCCAGGTTTTTGGGCATGTAACCAAATACAATAAATACATTAAATTAAATAAATTCAATAGGATAGCAGCTGCCAAAGTTTCTGATATCCCAATGGATCTAGATCATCCCTGGCCAGGCGCCACTGCACATTCGATGGGCTCGCGCTTGGTGACGAGGATAGCACTCCCCGAGGAGACAATGGCCTGGACATCCCGCAACATTTGTAGACCACGATCCTTTGGAAGGAAATGCGCCAGGAGCAGCATCTGGAACATCTCAAATCCCGCAGAGGCGGAAGCGTTTTTCCATTTTTACAACATTTTTTTTTTTTTTTTTTTTTTTTTTTTACGGCACAGGGTTTGCTATCCTCCGGACGCGAAGCCGGGTAATTTTTGAACTTATAAACATCCGAACGAATGAAAAAAAAAACTGCAGGCTCTATCCAGGGCCTTAACTTCACCTTTTTATTGCAGAATGTCAGTAGTTTAGTTTGGTAGGCTTAATCTCTGACAGCTCCACAGGTTTGCAGCTGTCTTGTTATCACAAAGTAGGATTACCTAATCAACACAGCTGGCCAAAAAGCACATTCTGCCTGCAGTAGGAAGAAAATAGGCTTTCATTGTATTCATGCAACGTCATATTCGGAGAAAAAAGGCATACTCCCGTTGGGAAAACATTTGGCTTTGCGTTAAAACGTGAACCGATGTCTTACTGAGAATGTCTTGTTTGCGCGCCTCCCACTCCACCGCCAGCATTGGCTGGTGTTCCAGCGAGTGGTAAATTGAATAAAAGTACATTTCTTTGCGTAGGACTGTGCCTCGGGAGCTCTGACCATGTGCTCTGGGTTATGCATTACAGCTGCAGACAACCGCATTCCTGGCTTCAAATATCATTCATTTGGTTGCATAATAGAATAACTGAGGAAGGCGAGACGGAGTACAGAGGTGGCCAACGTCTCCCAGAATCCCAGAGTCCTTCACTGCGGCTGCCTCCAAGCCTCTCTGAAAAGTTGCTGAATCAGGTTACACAACAGTAAGACTTTCTGGGGCATCGCATATAAACCTGTGTCGGCTCTCCTCCATTATATGGAGTGTAACCCAAGAAATACGTTTACACAATTGACCCTAACTCAGGGCATGTATTGGTTCAAACATGTAACTGTTTGGCCTGCAGGCACCCTGAGATTTGCTCACCAGGGACTCCTGCCTCCGCGGAACCCGATGGGCTTCGCTGGACTGACTAAAGCGTGCGGTCAACTCCCAGCCACAGATATTGAAAACTAAACAAAGAACATCAGAACCATATGGATAGAGTTACCAGAAGACTCCATCTCACTGGATCATTAACGGCGGAGCAGCCGGAGGGAGAGCCGAGACAGTATCAATTGTTTCTAAAATGAAAGCCCAAAGTTGGACAAAAGGTGTCGTGGTGACATGGCGTCACGTGGGCGCCCTATTTACAAAGCAGAGGACAGAGCTGAAACGGACTAGGTCTGTTCAACTCCGTTCAGTAATGCAGCGTGGCCCTGTCTTTGCTTTCCGAGGGACAGTTGCCTCAGGTGAACAACGCCAGGTTTCAAGCCATTGATCTATTTGTGTTACTGTGTAAAAGTGACTGCAGAGTGGCAAAGATGTATTCTAAAAGCTTTCTCCACAGGAGAACAATGGAGAGTTCAGTCGTGTGGTCAGATGTTACAATATTGTAAAGGAAATATGGTGCACGATGCCATGTTAGGCTGACACCTGTGCAGTTCCCTCTGTGACCACTGCAAAAGATTTAAGACTACAGATGTTTGACAGTAAACCCACTTGGTAGCAGTCTGTACCACACAGATTCACTTGGTAGCTGTGGCTGAGCAGTCAGACCTCCCTCAAGAAGAGTTAAGCAGTATACAGAGTATTCACAATAGGTCAAAAAGAGCACAGTAGAACAAGTAAACACTGACCAGAGCTTGGTGTAAAAGAGATATAATTATTAATTTAAAACCACACCTAGTAAGACACACAGCCACTAAAGTTAAGCAGTTAAGAAACACGGTCACTAAAAGATATACACTCCCTTACAAGAATATTAGACAAGTCTTAAGTAAAGCCCCACTTATTTTCAGACAGCGGTGAGCGCTTAACGCAGATGGCACTCTAATTTGTTTTAAAAAGGGAGAGAAAAGCAGAGTATAAATTGAACCAGATCCCAACACTTTCATAAGAACACAACAAGAGAGGAAGGCAAAGTAAAACCGTGAAGTTAGAGTTCAGAAGTCCGGATCCACTTTAAGAGGATCAGAATGAAATGTGTCCAAGGTCACATGGTTGAAGTGCACAAAAGTCTTGAAAGGGTTCAGAAAAGAGTTGGACCAAAGAAAGGGACCAGTTAGATGGTCAAGGTGGCCAGCCCAGTCCAGAAGGTGAAGGGATTATTATTACCTTTTAGCAATCTTTAGAAAAGGAGGCCTGGCGGACACGGTACCTTAAAGTGGTGAGAATACTCCAGCTGGGCAGTTGTTCCCGGCAGCGGATGCAAGTCGGTGCTTCGTCCGGGGGAAGAGAGGATCTTGTCGGGGAGGAAGACAGGAGTCCGTTGCACTGCCAGGGAAGAAACCAGCCGCGGAGTTCTCAGGTAAAAGGAGCAGTCCTTTCATTGGCGGTCCAGTGGTAAGTGGCTATCTGGTTGCCGGGGTGCTTGGCACGGGCAATTCGACCACAAGACGTCCTGGGATGCGAGGAAAAGAAGGTAAACTGGTTGTGCCCACCAGTCAGGGGAAGAAGCCTCTCCAGGCGGGAGATCTTCTCTGTCGTCAGGAAGTGGTGAGTCGGTTCTGCAGGGCTCCACCGGTGGTGTCGTCGTGGTAGGTCGGCTCAGCTTCTCCCTCGTCAGATTCTCAGGTCCTGTGGCGACTTCTGAAGTTCCAGTCCCCAAAGCCCCGCTTTTATGCAGCACACCCCCATTCACTCAGCCTAGCTGTCAATCAAACATGCTAAGGGGTGAGCCGGCCGGCTCACCACTTGGGCCAATCACACAAGAGTGCGACTTGAGTTACCAAGGTAACTCAGTCCAGGGTGCCTAAACCCCCTCCCACACCCTCTGTGGTACACAAACAGAGGGGCACCACTTTTGGAGGCTTCTGTGGAGAAGCCCGCCAAAAAGTGGAACAAAGGGCTCGACTTGGGTTGGAGTCACAGAAGAGAACACAAACGCCATTTTAGAATCGAGTCCTGGCAAAAAATACCAACCGGCGAATTAATATTAATTAAATAAGCCGGCGGTATGTTCGAGGCTATGAGAATTAAATAATTAAAGTTGGTAGCCTCGAACAATGGGAAAATCCCATAGGAATATATTCGCAGTCGAATATAAAAAGTAGTATCCACTGCCACCAGCCAAAACTTGATCAGGGGGGACGGAGATGTGCCCCCTCGACTAACAGACCCCGGGGCAATCGAATTGCCCTGATCAGTACATCCACAATATGATGGTTTGTACCGATTTCTGTTAATAATTTGGGACTAGTAAAGCCAATGGTGACTTTACATGCCCTGGGAGACAGTAGTCAGTCCCAAGGTATGGAGTCTATGGTGGGGTGTCACTATGACACCCCTGTGTCACTGCACGGAGGGTGCTGTGTAACATACATAGTAAAAACATATGAGACCCTATGGAGTAAAGGACCCCATAGCCCATAAAACACTTTAACAGTCAAAGGAACACCACAAACCATGTCCAAGAGTGGGAGAAAAAGAGTCTCACTCTTGGCAGGAGAAAAAAACAAACTCCAGAAATCCAGCAAAGCTGCTGGGGGAGTCACTAGGTTAGGAAATTCAGCCTAAACAGAGAATTCTCCCTAACATACCACTCCTTTAAGCACCAGAGTCCCCTCATTGGGGAATTATTACAAAATGATTAAAGGTACCTTAAGTGACATGAAGTACTGGTATGTCATGAGATCCCATAAGCTCCCTTGATCTCATTATTCAGGCTCTGACACCTGGGAAGTCACTTTCCATTTCTGCGCCACCTCCTCTTTCACACCAGTCACCTTATTCCCCTGTAGGACCGCGGCCTGTCCGATAGCCTTTCCACCCCCACGTTCAGTGGCAGCATACACCCCCCTACTTTATAGAATGCCCACTGTTCTTTGCTGGCACACTCGTCGCCCATTGTCTATCCAGAGTATGCTTGGCCCCTTTGAGTTGTACACTCCCTAACTTGGTTTTCGCTCATCAACCCTTCTCTCCCGCTCTCAAGACTGGCTCCTGAAACCCACCCTCCTCTAGGGACAGCGACCACTCCCCTTTCTGACCCGTGACTGCTTTGCTCACCTACATCGTGCCCCGGCCTCATCACCAGTGACAGCATCAGGTCATTTCAATCTCTTCAAGTGAAATGGTCACCACATCTTGGGGAGGCTCCTGTAACTGTGAAAGAGGAAGCTTGATCTCTTAAGTGGTCATATAGGGTTTCAGCTCATCGATGGCTACCTGCCTTCTTTGTTCTTCTGCGCAGGGGGCAATAGCCTGTTAATCTGCAGGCCACACATCCCTTGTTGATTTATTTACTCTGGCTTCTGTCACAGGATCCAGGCGAAGGCTGCGGGCAATGCACATATTCAAGCAGGCAGCCACATTGTTAGCATTATGTTGATCTAGGAGACCTTTATAACAGAAAGGCAGATGCAAAAAATGTTGTGCAATTTAGAAACAAAACAGATAATTTAAAAAGAATGTTCCCATTCTGTAAACTGATTGCATGATCAGTCACATGCAACGTGTAGACACAACTGCAGCAGTTGAAACTGCTCATGCACCATAAAATGTGTATGCACACTGGACCACAGCACTTGGAGGTCATTACAATGGCAGTTAGGCGCTATATGGATGCCATTTAACATAACAATGCATTTTTGTTGCCGGGATATGCAGGCGGGTTTGTCAAGGGTTTTGACCCATGTTGAATCAGTAGACTGGGTAGATGTGGGGGATGAGCTGTCACCGCCCACATTCACGCCAGAATCCAGGAGAACTGCGCAGTTTGCGCACACCAAAATGGTCACCTAATCTGCCACCCACCAGTGCAAAGAAAGGTGGTTCTGTTCAAAATCCGTTTTTATTGATGTCAAAAAGTTGCTAAAATCATGGGCACAAGACCACTCTAAAGATACAACCTTCTTGTGGGGGGTTCCACATCACAACTCTACTGTAAGGATGCCATCAAAACAATGTTAAGCAAGGATCCTATATTATCAATCAAAAGACCACTCTATTGAAATGCATTAATTCAAGACAGATCCCAAAAATGGGTTCAGTACCAGCTTTGTCCACAAACCGGCGCTAGCGGTCTAAACTCTGACAGTAGGACTGTATCTCAGGAGTGCAAGAGGATCCAGCCTAACTGGGACTTCAAAGCCTGTTGGTTAATTAAAATTCTTAACCACCTGCTGTTCCCAGAGACAATCTGATTCAATTAACAGGCCAAGAGGCTGGGAAACCTTCTCACCCCAGAGACCCACACAACAGCCCAGGATATCACGTGACCCTGGTGATTGGGAAGGAGGGGTTTTCCCTTCAGCCTGCTGGACATCACACAATAGACTCTTTCCCTTGAATGGAGTATGTTAATTTTGGATGTGGACTGTAAACAGAGCTCTGCCTGGGAGCAGGGACATGTGAGCTGACCCACCCAGCTTCGAGGGGCGGGCCAGACTTGAGTGTGTTTTCCTATTGCAGCAAATATATGTTTAAGTTAAATGCTTCTAAAATATTGTATTAAGCTCACAAAAATGTGCAATTTGGAGAACCTTAATCCAAGAAATGTACCCACAATTCAAGACTTGATTCAACTTTGTACCATGTTCTGAGGCGAAACCCCGCTATTTATTGATATTACAGACACCGGGTTTATGCTAGAAACCTAGTAAATCACTGGAATGTGTGTAGAAGGAGGGTGTACATTGGTGTAATTTTTATACAGATTTAACATTGGTAAACCAATTAAAAACAAAATTAAGTTGTCATTTTTTAATGCAAGCCCCTAGGAAGATCAGAGTCGGACAAGCATGGACCATAAGGAATCTGTAATATGTACATGTAATTTCAACAAATTGTGTATCTGGGAAATATGTATTTGGATCAGAAATAGATTTGTGTGCACATTGACAAGGGGAGTGTTTTTCTGTAAGCCATAAAGATGACGCACAACCCAGCTCCCCAATCAAGGAAGAGAGGAGCCGACCCACCCACTTTCTAAACACATAAAAAGAGACTGCTGGGACAGGTAGAGACACTCAATTCCCATTTTCTGCGGAGCACGCTGACGGACAAATTCACATCTAGAACTCCAGAGACCTAGACTGACTCCATCAAGACAGAGACCAGAACTTAGAACTCTGACTCCAGAACTCAAAGCAAAGGCCAAACCCACAAGCTGAGTTCTCTTCAGCAGGCCTCAAAACCAACCAAACTATTCAACAGCCGGTCGAGCTGTTTGAATTTTTGCCAAGAACTTCTGCCAGAACCAGAGACCCAGAAGGCAGAATTATCCGGAGAGACCAGACCCAGACCAGATCGCTGTGCAGTGCCGCTAGCAGAGCTGACCCAAATCCAGTGAGCCGAACCAGGCAGAGACCGTCCGTGGCGAGGGAACCGCAGTCCAATCCTGACCCGATCCGTGACGAAGTCGCATTCCTGTCCAAAATCTAGTGCGAGTACCCAGCAAGCACTGTGCCAAAACCAATCTCTTAGTTTAAAATAATCAAATCCAAACTATTTTAGCCTATTAGAACTGCCTCCTAGAATCGTGTCATTCCGTCATCCTTAAACCTGAAAACTGTCATCTGTCATTCTGAGCTTTAAAATTTCAAATCCGAAAAACAACCTTTACTAAATCGGCCGTATCTGCGGAACGGTTTGTGATAGAAGCGAGATTTAACTTTTATTTTGAAGCTGAGATTCTAAGCTCTAAACCGACTTGCTACTCCTCATACTCCCTCCGTAATTGCACTCGACGCACGCAACTAAATTTTCCGCATTTTGACATTTTGCTTAATTTCAGCCACGTGTAAAAATATTTGCCCTTGCTTTCCTTTGCTGAAATTCGTTTGCAACCTGACTATCATTCATAGAGCATTGCTAAAGTGATCCTGAACTAATACAAAGTAGCTGTTACCCACCCTGAACCTCTAGAGGGAATTAAAAGCATTTTTCGCATATTTTTCACTTCTTTGCATACCACATCAAAGTATATTGCCTGTGTTTAAAACTCTTACCTGTTTTCCTCTAAGCTTGCTAGGGAGGAACTGAATTATATTTGATTGCATTCCTGAGAACTGTGTGCTTTCCTTCCATCTCTTTACCTTGCATAAAGTGGGGGGTGTGTGAATTGTCAAAGAAAAGTGATTACATTGTCTTTTGTTGAAGTCATATTAAGTTGTTTTTCTGTACTGCGTTTTCATTCATCATTGCATTGTCCTTGAAGCCATAAAAGCATTCTCAGCTACTTTATCCTCTCTATATCACTTCTAAGTCATCAAAAAGAGTGTACCATTGTAACATTATCCATTCTTGATCACTATCATCCTCACAAGTGTGCTATCAAATATTAAGTTACTATAAAAGTGTGATAGATATGGAAAAAGTTACTTACCTGTAACTGTTGTTCTCCAGCATGGGTCTGGCATGGATTCACATGCTCATGAATATTCCCCGTCGTCAGGCTGGGAATCCTCGGTAAAGAAAAAACCAGTATCAGTTTTGTTTCTGATCTGTCTTTCGTAGTAATAACCAATCACTGGTCTCTGCGTCATACTGACCACAGCCAATGACTGCCCTCTACCTAAGCACCGCCTCTGGCAGCCATCTTCAGATTTGGAAGCACGTGAAGTGGCAGTATGACCAAGTGAAGAGCCGCAGAGGGGTAGGCGGGAGGGTTCGCATGTGAATCCATGCCAGACCCATGCTGGAGAACAACAGTTACAGGTAAGTAACTTGTTCCTTCTCCAGCATGGGGTCTGGCATGGATTCACATGCTCATGAATAAAGAATACATAGCAGTACACACATGCACAACCACGGGAGGTGGCAAAGGCTCAACATTAAGCATCACATCAAACTCAACATTAAGCATCTTACCTCCTCACCAGGCTCACCTCAGGCGAACAGGTTGCGCAGCACTGCTTGGCCGACCCTGGACTCCTCCCTGGAATCCCGGTCGACGCAGTAGAATTTCGTGAAGATGTGCGTCGACCTCCACTTAGCAGCCCTGCATATGTCCAGCAGGGGCACACCAGATAGGAACGCCGTGGTAGCTGCGATCGCTCTGGTGGAATGGGCTCTCGGACGGCCAGGCAGCGGTCGGTTTGCCAACCGGTGACAGTACATGATACAGCCGGAGAGCCATCTGGAAATGGAAGCCTTCGAGAGAGCCTTCCCCTGATTGACAGGTCCAAAGTTCACAAAGAGTTGTGACGTCTTCCGAAAACACTTTGTGCGGTCCACGTAGAACTTCAGCGCTCTAGCCACATCCAGCGAGTGCAAAGTCCTCACAGCCGGCGACGAAGGCGACGGGAAGATCACAGGCAACACCAAGGGTTCGTTGAGATGGAAGTCCGACGGTACCTTGGGCATGAAGGAGGGGTGCGTCCTGAGCACTACCCTCGTGTCGTGAAAAGTCAAGTACGGGGCCTTGCAGGAAAGGGCCTGGATCTCTCCCACTCGTCGTGCGGAGGTGATGGCCACAAGAAACGCTGTTTTCCACGACAGAAATTTCAACGGAGCTGAGTGCAGAGGCTCGAACGGAGGTCCCATGAGCTTGGTCAGCACCACGTTGAGCTCCCGCGCCGGGGCCGGATCCTTCACCGGCGGGAACGATCTGAACAGTCCCTTCATGAACTCTTTCACCAGACGATGAGACCACAAGGACATCCGCCCCGTGGTTCTGGTGTATCGGGAGATCGCAGCAAGATGAATCTTGATGGGCGCGTGTGCCAGTCCATCTTTGGCCAGCGTCAGCAGGTACGGCAGTACTTGGGGGGCCGTAATCCGTAGAGGGTTAATCTTCTGTGCGTGGCACCAGACAGAGAACCTCTTCCATTTGTGTCCGTAGCATTTAAGAGTCGAGGACGCCCTGGCCTTTGCAAGAACCTCTCTGCAGTCGGCCGGTATGTCGTATCCTCCAAACTCTAGCGCTGCAGGAGCCAGGCCTGCAAGTTCAGCGATTTCGGGTCGTGGTGGAGGATGGCGCCTCCTTCTCTGGAGAGTAGATCCGCGTCCGCCGGCAGCTTGATTGGCGGGGACGCTGACAAGTCCAGAAGGTCCGGGAACCATATCTGCCTCGGCCACGCAGGTGCGACGAGGATCATCCTGCACCGTGACCTCTTGAGCTGGTTGACGAGCCGGATTAGCAGTGGCAAGGGAGGGAACGCGTAGAGGAACAGGCCCTCCCAGGGGAACGAGAAAGCATCGCCCATGCTCCTCACCTGGGGAAACCTGCTGGCGAACCTCCGGCACTTGGAGTTCGTCGCCGTCGCGAACAGGTCGATCTGGGGTGTGCCCCACCGTCGGAAGAGGCGATCCACTAGATCCTGCCGTAGCTCCCACTCGTGGCACGAGCACAGCTCCCTGCTGAGTGAGTCGGCGATGGTGTTTTTTTATCCCTGCCAGATGAAACGGCACCAGAAATATCTTTTGGGCGATGGCCCAATGCCACAGGTCCTGCGCCTCCTTGGACAGTGCTGGGGACCTGGTTCCGCCCTGTTTCCTGATGTAAAACGTGGTGGTGGTGTTGTCGGTGAAGATCCTCACCACCTTGCCCTTGAGGGACGGAAGGAAGGACCTGAGGGCCCAAAACACTGCACGGAGCTCCAGGATGTTGATATGTAGGGATTTCTCCGTCGGGAGCCAAAGGCCTCTTGCGTGCAGATTTTCGGTGTGCGCTCCCCACCCTTCCAGGGAGGCATCCGTGGTCACTGTCTCCTGGTGGGCTGGGGTCTGGAAGTCCAAGCCCGCCGTCAGATGCGCGCGGGTGCCCCACCACCGGATCGCTCGTCGGAAACTCTCGTCGAGTGTGATCCTTTCCTCGAAGCTGCCCGTCGTTTGGATCCACCGCGCGTCCAGGAACTCCTGCAACGGGCGCATCCGGAGCCTGCACATGGGAATGAGGTAGATGCAGGAAGACATCATTCCGAGGAGGGACTTGATGGACCTCACCTTGGCCGCGTCGGCCACCAACATCCGCTGCACCTTGCCCAGGATGGTCCTGGTCCTCTCCTCCGACGGGGAGGCCAGAAGGGACACTGTGTTGAGCCTCGCTCCCAGAAACAGAGCGTCTTGCGCGGGCACCAGGTGGGATTTGGCGTAGTCCGTCCAACCGTGAGAAGTTGGACGGTCCTTGCCGTGTGAACCACGGCGAGCTCCCTCGTCTTGGCTCGGATGAGCCAGTCGTCCAGGTAGGGGTAGACGTGGACCCCCTCGCGGCGCAGCTGCGCCGCCACCGGTGCGAGGCACTTGGTGAATACCCTGGGTGCCGACCGTAGTCCGAAGGGGAGGGCTTTGAACTGGTAATGACGCCCTTGGACCACAAACCTGAGGAATTTTCGGTGCCCCTTTAGGATGGGAATATGGAAGTAGGCATCCTCCAAATCCAACGACGACAGGAAGTCTCCTTCCTCCAGCTGACCCAGGACGTGCTGGAGGGTGACCATCCGGAACTTCTGCGCCTTGATGAACTTGTTCAGACGTCGCAGGTCCAGGATGGGGCGCCATCCCCCCGTCTTCTTCTTCACGAGGAAGTATCTCGAGTAAACTCCGGAGCCCCGAAGCCTCTTTGGGACGAGTTCGATGGCGCCCTTCCTGAGCATCGCTTTTACCTCCAGGAGAAGTTGAGGGACGTGAAGTTCTTTCCTGGCCACGGGGGGGACGCGCGGGCACCTTCTCTGGAACTCGAGCGCGTGGCCCCGGGCCAAGGCGTCCAGCACCCAACGGTCGGTGGAGATGGACTCCCACACGCTGACGAAGCTCGCCAGCCGGCCTCCCACCGGGGTGCTTCGGTGGGGGCCCGACCCCACGGCCGGTTCAATCCTGCTTCGACGAGGCTTTGCCGCCTTGACCTCCTTGGCGACGACAGCGGGGTCCGCCAGACTTGCCTCGTCCTCTGTAGGCCTCCTGAGACAACGAGCGGGCCGCTTGACGGTAGGTGGAGAAACCGCCGCCGGAACCCTTGGAGGCGCCCTTGCCTCCGCTGCTCCGAAAGGGCGTCCGTCGTTGTTGCAGAACTCCCAGGGCCCGGGCCGTCTAGTGTCCGCTTTAATGGCCTGAAGGGAATCGTCCACTGTTTTCCCAAACAGGTTGTTCCCATCGAAGGGCATGTCCAGGACTCTGGTCTGAACGTCTTGATGGAAGTCCGTAGCCTTGAGCCATCCACGCCGCCTAAGGCAAACGCCGTTGCCCAACTGGCGGAACCCAGTGTCGGCGATGTCCGTCGCAACGGTAATGGCGTGGTCCGAAGCCACCTCACCTTCCTGCAGGATCTCCAGGGCCTCTGTCCTCTTGTCGTCCGGCAGGAAGTCCAGCAGGGGAGCCAGTTTGTACCAGAGCTCCCTGTCGTAGCGGGCCACGATAGCCAAGGCGTTGGCCGCTTTAATCGTCGTCGCTGCCGACGAGATGACTCTGCGTCCCATAGCGTCCAATTTCTTTCCCTCACCGTCCGGTGGGGAAGTCGATGTGGAGGCCGCACCTCCCCCCGCTTTCTTCCTGGCCGACGAGGAGACGACGGAGTCCGGGGTAGGCTGCGCCCGGAGGCACAGGGGGGCCGTGTCCGGGACCCGGTACTTCTTCTCGTACCGGTCTCTTCTAGCTGGCGTCGTGGAAGGGTTCTTGAGGAGGGTGAGGCCCTCATCCCAAATGTCGTCCAATAGAGGCACTGAGAGGACCGTCTTCCTCTTGGCCTCGTGCCGCTGATAAAGGAAACCTTCCTTCTTCTCCTCAGGGCAGAGTTGGAAAAGCTCGGATGCCCTGGTGATCATGGAGTGGAACGATCCAATCTCGTCGGGCGGAGAAGCCCTGGTGGGAGGCGACGACGGTACATCCTCGTCGTATACCTCGTCGTCCTTACCCGTCGCTGCCGTGTCAGTCCCCGTATCATCCCCTCGGGTGGACGGGGAGGAGGGCTGGACGGGACGCGACGGCTGAAAAGGAGGTGGAGGGTGGATCCTTCTTTTCTTAGTAGGGGGAACACCAGAAGGTCCCGGTTCTGGGTCCCCCGACGGGAGAGGTTCCTCCGTCGGCAACGGTAGTCTCGTCCTTAACTCTGAGCATAAGGACTGTATAGCCAACAAAATGGCCGCCGAGTTGTCTTGCGGTGCTGGCAGAGGGGAATCCGACGGGCGACCAGGGGCCCCGTCGGTACCCTCGACGATGTCGTCGTCACCAGCGTCGGGATCCATCCCGACGGGCCGGTCTTCTTCCGCGCCGAGGCCGTGGCTTAAGACCTCGACCAATTCCTCCTCCGAGGTTGAAGCCGAATCTACGACGACGCCCTGCCCCCCCCTTTCTCTTCCCGTCGGGGGATTTCACGGGGGTCCTATCGATGGGCACAAAAGAGGACTCCCTCCGAGGTGGCAGGGAGACTCTGAGCCCCGAGGTCGCCACCACTGGTGTAGCCAGCACAGGCTGAGCCAGGGCCGCCGCGACAGTTTCGATAGAGGGCTTGGCCGGATGGATTAAGGCCTTCACCACCTTAGGTGCGCTCACCGCCTTATCCTTGAGGGGGGGGGGACACCGCCTCGCTCCCCCTCCGCCTTCGAGCTCGACCGGGGCCTCTCCAGGAGCTTCGCCGGGTGCTCGGCCTTCCTCTTACCCGACCCAGAGCGTTGGCCCGTGGTTGATGGTGCCGGGGAGGGTGCGCCCTGCCTGGCGCCCGTAGAGCCCGACCGTTCGGCGCTCCCGGTGCCAGCGGACTCGCGGTGCTTGGCCTTATGTTGGACCCCCGTCGCCGGGGCGTCCTCAAAGGTCTTAGAAGACCGCTCGGATTTCTTCTTCTTCTTCTCGCCGGACGGGCTCTTCCCTTCTAGCCAGTTGGCGAGACGTTGATGGCGGTCCTTCATGGTCCGCTCCGACATGTTGCCGCAAAACGCACAGTCCTTATCCACGTGCGTCTTGTCCTCATGTACGCAGTAGAGACAAAAAGAGTGTTCATCCTCCTTGAAGACGTTCTGCAGCTGGCATCCAGGGCAGACCCTGAACAGCTTTCCGGGCGTCGAGCTTCCCTTCTCCTGGGCCATGACCGGGCCTGAGAAACTTCTGGAGTCCTCCAAAAGCGTAGCTCGACGAAATCTTCACCCTTGAGGGGCGCAGACGAATCCGACACGGGTCCCCGTTGATCGGATAGAGAGTCGGTGGAGCTTGAGGCTCTTTTGACCGAAAAAACGAAGTTTTTGAGAAAAAACGTGAAAAAAATAGCACTAACGCTCGAGAGCAATAGCACGAGGATCCCAACACATGAACGTGCGGTAAAAATCTGAAGATGGCTGCCAGAGGCGGTGCTTAGGTAGAGGGCAGTCATTGGCTGTGGTCAGTATGACGCAGAGACCAGTGATTGGTTATTACTACGAAAGACAGATCAGAAACGAAACTGATACTGGTTTTTTCTTTACCGAGGATTCCCAGCCTGACGACGGGGAATATTCATGAGCATGTGAATCCATGCCAGACCCCATGCTGGAGAAATAGTTTAATTTTCAAATAAACCTTTTAATTTGCAAAACAAACCTACTTCTTGGCTCAGTGGGGTCAGGGGGATTCTAAGAGAGGGGTATTATATAAGGGTTGTCATCCAGAGTAAACGAACTGGACATAAAAATACATCAATAAGGGCTTCCATCAGCATCCCAGACTAGGCATTGACTTAGCTTTAGTGTTGAATTGAAGTCGCTTACAGGTTTTCCCAGCTCATGAATGTGGTCCTCAGACAACCTTTCAAAATGGGCCCTCCGGTATCCTCAGCCAGCCCTGCCAACCATGTGCTATTGCCTTCACTGAAAGCATGTTCTCCCCTACTCTCACCCTCCCCTCAACCTTCTCAAACTTCACCCTCATTTCTCCCCTCCAGCGATAACCCGTTAGCAAATGCACTCCGATCCTTCACACATATCGCTCTCCCTTTTCTCCTCCTCTACATGCCTACGTATTCAGTGCTAGCATTCACATCTCCCTACTCGTAGATGTGTCTCCCTTACTAACCTTTTTCATCCACTCTTAAAACTAGATTCAGATCTTCTGCAAACTCTAAAGGTCTCCTCAATGAACTCCCCAACAGCACCCTAGCCCCCCACACTGCAAGCCATAACAAACGCAGCAGCCAGGCTACTCTTACACCAATCCAAACATTCACACATATCCCCAGCTCTCGCCCAGCTGCGTTGCCTTCCCATACCTAGAGAATTGCTTTAAAAGGACTCTGTATTGTTTTCAAATCCATCCACCACAAAACCCCATTTTACCTTCATGACAAAATGAAACCCCTCACCCACACAAACAGCAAACAAGCAAGCAAGCCAGTGCCTCCTACAAATTCCACTCTGCAAGCTCACCTGCACACAAAACAAGCACTTGTACAGTGGACATCCAGGGCATGGAGCACCCTACCTCGCCACATATGCGCTGCACCCTCTTTCATAAGTCTATCAGGCTAAATTTTGCTTGTTTAGCTTGATGCATGCTACTCATCAGGCCGATACCTGGTCCATGGGAGCATATTGCAGCTTAGCCCATCTGGCTACTGTTACATCATTCTAGCACGCCTGCAACTGTGATGGGAAGGTTACTACGCGTTAGCCCACTTGCTACTGTGATTTGGTAGGTTACTACTGTCTAGCCTTATTGCAATTGTGTTAGATTACTGCATTTTAGCCCACTTACTACTATGATTTGGAAGGTTACTGCATTTTAGCCCACTTACTACTGTGACTGGGTAGGATATTGTACCTTAGCCCCACTGCAACTGTGTCCTGGCAGGTTACTACACTTTAGCCTGAGCTTATGTTCCCTAAATTCTACCCCAGTGTGTCGTATTGCCATTACTGCATTGCCAACTGATGTTCTAGACTCCTCAACTGTCTGACCACACGCTGATTACGTGTACATTTGCATTTGTATGCCTTCAATCTAAATTGCCTACACTAAACACCATCTTGCTTTTAACACACGAGCACCTTGCATATCTTGACCCAGCTTGCAACTCATTATGCATCAGCACCTCTCCTTGCCTAACATCACCTGGCTACTTCCTCTCCTCATCACCATTGTTTGCACCAGCATCTATGGCCACACCAGCCAACATAAGCTCTGCATGATACCTAAGATCACCATGTCCCTCAGCCAGCATTCCGACTCACCCATCATCCGAAGATCACAGGGCACCCGCCCTTGTCCATGCCACTCTTATTCCACACAAGCCTTATCTGATCTCACCTGCACTGTGGCTGGAACACTTTGCCTCTAAACCAACACCCCATCAACCTTGCTCTGTGACCTTAAGGAATGCAAGACTAGGCTCAAGATTCCTCCGCCATATCCACATACCCCAGAGGCTCTCCCTGCCACCACAGAGCCCATCATCTACACAATCTTGCAGAAACGCTATACACTCACCACCTTAGAGACTCCCCTAAAGCAACTCTGATCAAAGGTGCCTTGATTAATGCCAGGTCACTCCCTGCGCACGCCTTAGATATTGCTGATCAGATTATAACACAAGACCTTGACTTCTTGGCCATAACTGAGACCTGGCTACATGCCGCCTCAGGACCATTACTAGCTCTCGCCATTCACGCCGGTTACACTATTATCAGATGTGACTGCAATACCAACCAATCTAAAGGTGGTGATGTCGCCTTCATCCACAAATTCTCCATTGGCATCAGAAGCATTAGCAACCAACAAATCCCATCTGCAGAACTACTTATGGTCAAACTCCTCATCTACCCTAATCAAACGGCCACACTACACCTCATATACCGACCACCTGGACCCATCTCCACCTTCTCAGATGACATCATGTCCATCATAGCTGATAAAGCCAAAACCAAATCACAAATCATCTTACTTGGTGCCTTCAATCTTGGATTCAAAGACCCTAATGACCCTGCAGCGCTAGACCTAGCTAACACATTAACTGACCGGGGCTTCACCCACCACATTTTGGAACTTACTCACTCCAAAGGTGGAACCCTCAATTGGTTTGCTGAATCTAACTGCTGTATCAACCTCCAGGACAACATACCTTGTGCATGGTCAGACCATCACACAATCATCTTTAATATTAAAGCCATTGACCATTGCCCCAAACAAGAACACACCCCAGACACCCAGACCAGAAACAAAAGAGACATTACAAAGGCAAAACTACTCCTCCTTATTCTCCCACTATTAAGTAACATTGCGTCCACATGCACGGATCCTACAGCTCTAGTAGACACCTTGAACCAGTCCATGCTTAAAAGCACTAAATGTCATTGCCCCTATTAAACCTAGGAAACCCAAACCCCGAGCTCACCTCAACTCGTGGGTCACCCCACATCTAGAGAACTCTGCAAAGTAAAATGCTCTGCCGAATCCCGATGGAAAAGTCACCACTCCGACGCCAACAAAGACTACTTAACCATTGCCTCCCTGAACTACAAAGAAGCCATCTTCCAGGCAAAAAAAACACTTAAAACGGCCGCATCATGGAAGCCAAATCCAACACCAAAGAGCTCTTCAAGATTCTCAAAGAACTTGAATCTCTTGCAAACCCCCAGACACATGCAGTAAGAACAGCACATGGTGCACAAATATACACGCTGCCCTCCTGGGTAAAATTTCCACTCTCCAGGCCAAAATTAATGCCAAACAATCCAGTCTCCGGACTGACAGCCTCCTCCTCCCACTCGGACCACCTCCCCCGACACTACACACAAGCCTTTCAGCTTCACAGCCCTAAGCACCATTGAGGTTGAAAATATCATCAACAAGCTTAAACCGACCAACTGCCAAGACGACCTTTGCCCCGCGCTTTCTATTAAGGAAGCGGCTCACGAATTAGCCCCTTTTATCACCACCCTCATCAACACATCCTTCAAAACAGGCATTGTCCCTGACAATCTAAAAGATGCATGAGTCACTCCCTTGCTCAAAAAGCCCTCTCTTGAAACAAGTATATTACCACGGTTCCTTTCCTGCTTAAAATCCTTGATCGCGCAGCTTACCTGCAGATTCAGGATTACCTTGAATCCAACAAACTCCTTGGTCTTAGCCAATCAGGCTTCAGGCCTAGACATGGGACAGAAACTGCCCTCATCGATTTGAAAACACAAATCGAGGACCTTAAAGACAAAGGGAAACTGGCTCTGTTGCTCCTATTAGACCTATCCGCAGCCTTCGACCTTGTTAACCACCGCATCCTTTATCAACACCTCTCGTCAGCCGCCAATTTTTCAGACTCTGCCACTTCCTGGATTAGATCATTCCTCGACAATAGATCTATGCCAGTCTTCTACCCTTCTGTGGTCGCGGAACCCTCACCTGTTCCTTGCAGCGTGCCTCAGGGCTCCTGTGCGTCTCCCACACTATACAACGTGTTCACCAAACCTCTCTTCGATATTCTTGACTATCTGGGTGTCACCTACACAAACTATGCCGATGACACTCAGATACTCATCCCTACCACCGGAGACTACTTGGCGGACACCAAATCACTGAATGACGTCTACTTGGTCATACAAGCATGGATGGCTCAACATGAGCTTTGTCTTAATGATAAGACTGAGCTCCTTATCCTTGGTTCACACCATCATCTCAGCAAACTTGATCCTGCTTTCAAGTCTTTCATCATTGACGGCAACACTATCAAAGTCTCTAATGACACCAAAACCCTCGGTATCTACCTTGATTCCACCTTGTCTCCATCCAGCCAGACAAACTCTGTTACACCTGCCTCTGCCTACACATGCAAACTTGATTACTGCTTGTCGCCCCTTTCTCTCCACGGCTAACTGCATTATCTTAGCCAGAACTCTCGTCATGTCCAAGCTCTTTATCTGGGAACCAGAGAAAGGAATGTAAACAAGCTGCAGGTCACCCAGAACAATGCCATCAGAGCAGCCCACATTCCAAGAAACAACCACATTTCAGACAGCAGACGCAACTTGGGCTTGCTCTCAGTAACCCAAAGAATTTCACTAAAAACCCTGACACTCACTCATAAGTGTCTCTCTAACCTGTCTCCGACATACCTCTCCAATCGATTTACACCCCGCACCTCCACTCGCCTGCAGCGATCTGCTCAAGCCAACTGTCTCACCCTCCCCAGGTTCAAGCGGCAGAAAGCAGGTTGTTGCAGCTTCCTGGTGCTAGCAACCAAATTATGGAACTCACTGCCCTCCACACTCAGGTTCGAACCCTCCTCTCACGCCTTCAAATGTAAAACCAAACTGTGGCTTCAGGATAGCGACAATTAAGTAGCGGCCCTACCCACCACCTGACCACTTCCTACCATACTCTGTTACATCTCTGGATTTACCTGCTAATGTACATTTTTGTATGCATATGACCTGTGCATACCCACTATTGTAAATTGTAATTATATATGACTCAACTCGCCACATGCTCATTACATATTCTCCTATGTTGCTCATACCCGCAATATCTCATGTTCTTGTGCTGTACTTACTACATGATGTACTAAATGTCTCTGTAACCTAACCTAAGATATGCGCCCAGATGCCCGAGGGCCAGGCGCGCTTTACAAATAAAGAAATACAAAATACAAATAACTTTCAGAAAGAGCCTCAAAACGTGCCAGTTTCTCTGCACATACTCCTCCATCTCCACCTCCTCTGCTACTACTTGTACATCTTAATCTTCCTATAATAGCCTTAAAATATCTGCTAACGACTTTTTCAAACTTTGAACCTTGCAAGATGCTCTGATACCCTCTGGCTAGGGCAAGAGAGCGACACAACGTCTTTAAAATAAATCAAATACTGCTTTATTCAATGCAAACAGTCCCCGGCTTACATATTTACACAACGTGTCAATAGTCCACTTGCTGCTGGAGAAGGGCGCTCAGCCAATCAGGCAGCTGGAAATGTGGGCTGAATCTGCCAGTGACTAACCGTTTTCTCTCAGCCACGCAACATCCCTTCCCAAGATGGCACTTTTATTCTTGCTCGGTACCCAACCCCTACTCACACTCGCGTTGTCCCTTAAGAGTTTCCAGACCCACTGCCCCACTCGTCCTGCCCAACTAACTTATCTGCTAGCTTGGGAATTTCACCGCTGGCTGCTGAGCACCCTCGTGGACCATGACATCATTCCCACAGAAATAAAAAGGGACTTTGGCTGTGGCTGATTGGCCGTTACCTGCCCTGTTACTGTATGCCCCTGAACGTGGGAATGATAGCTATATTCATGCGTCACTGCATGTTCCTCACTAAGCTAATTGATGCCAACAGTCTGACGAACTTTAATGCCTAGTTCTGACTCTATAAAACGGATAAATAACATGGTTTCTTTTTAAACCATTGAGACAGTGGTACACATAAGCACCCGCACAGAGAGAAATGAAAACACACCAACAGCATTTCTATTCCTAGGGACTCGAGTGGGGTTCGTAGTGTATTCTTTAGGGTAGCTTGTAGGAAGATTAGAAATGTCCTTTAGAAATAAAAAAGAAAAGAATGTGCTAGGATGCTTACAAGTCAGACTTAGTTATAACATGTTTGAAAGAGAGCATAAAGGAAAGCCCACTACTTTTTTTTACCTAGTGATTCTTATAGAATTCCTAGCATCTTACTAGTGTACCACTATACGAAACGGGTAGAGGGTCAGTACTCTGGCCCTGTCAAAAAGGTATGGGGACCACTCCCAGCCTGGGGTGGGAGGCCTATGAGAATGGAAGCCAGAGACAGTCCTACCCCAGAGGTGGAACGTGGCAGTTGGAGGGAGGGCACAAACCCTGTCCCTTCTTTATGTGCCTGTGTGATTGAAAACGGTATCACTCTTAATCACCCCATTCCTCTACTACAAAGTGCTGTCCAGTTTCTCCCCATTGGGTTTAGGGAACTAGAGATACCGAAGCGCCAGTAGTGGACCAAAGAAGGAACTGTTTACAAAGACCTTCAGAGGGGAGGCACGTACCAGCACAGCCCAACCATCAGAATAAATCAGACAAGCTATGACACAGACAACCTCAATAAATTTCAACATGTACATGGAACCGCTCCGTTCGGCAGCAGAGTTGTAAAGTGGCTCCTCAGCTCAAACTGCAATCCACTCCAGGAGGACCCAACGCTTACCTGCAACAAAATCACAGAGTGACTACTTAAGAGAGACTGCAGTCCCATGGACTTTGGATATGCTCATCCGAGTTGAAACTTTTGCTGTGCAGGCCCCACCATTGACATGTGGCCACAAGCACACAGGTGAGGAAGGCGCGAGGCTTAGTCCCCCTTACCTGGATTCTGCTGAATGTAAAGCCCCCTGAGAAGGTGAAGACAGAGCCCAGGGAAGAACCAATGGAAGGAGGAAGGGGTAATATAAAATAAGGTATAGGAAGCAGGAAGTTGTGGATTGTTCAGGTGAGGTCAGAGGAGGTAGACCAAGAGACCAGATGGAGGAAGGACGGAAAAGTGGTCCATGGAGGATGTTTAGAGAAAAGGTGAGGTATTGGCTGTGGAAGGAAAGTTCTACTGTGTTTTGAATATTTGTGTGAGTGGAAAGAGTAGTAGGAGAGTTGGAGTGAGTGAAGGGTGACTGAGGGAATGAAAGGAAGGCGACTGAGGAGATGGTGGAGTTTAGTAGCAGTACTGTGGAGGTTGGAGAAGTGGTAGTGTAGAGATCGGAGAAGTGGTGGTGTAGAGATCCGAGTAGTGGTGGTGTGCAGGAGTAGCGGTGTAGAGAGAGGAGAGTATTGGTAGTGTAGGAAAAAGTGCACAGGTTATTTCATACCTAGTGGCCTGTGGGAAATAAAAATACCCTACTTGCCCATTGAAATCCACAGGATGATTTTGTACAAGTATGATAGGTGAAAACCAGAAGGTATCTCACCAGCTAGTCCCTACGGATGTCACGGCCTTTGCCTTTGGAACCAGACCCTGGGGGTGGACCGGTATGGGAGGATCACCTGTGCGACGGGTCTTCGGGGAGTGGGAGTGGGACACCGGATGGCGAGACGCAGTATCCCTCTCCCTGTAACACTTTCCGCATACTACCCGATGGGATATTTAGAAGATCAACCCCCACCCCATTTTTCTGCACAAACACTTTTACATGGACAGCTGACTCTGGGAGAAAACAGACTCGCACCCGAGCCGTGTTCCTGACATGTCCCAATACTATGGCCAGGCGAGGTCTGTCAATTATCGACAATCACTCGCACCTGACTTCCATTACACTTCCCCACACAGAAAAAAGGTTGGAGATCGAGAGTACACTCTGAGCGAGGCAAAGCACACAAAGGTACAGCAATTTCAAGGTGCCAGCTGAACCAGAGGAGAAAGACGGCAAGGCACGAGAGGTTTGTGAAAAGGGCAATCCCCTGGACCTTTTCAGCAGGACGCCGTTACTTTCAAGAAACCTTCAAGGCAGAAAGCATAAGACCAGGAAACCAGGCTGAAGAAGTCTGCATTGTGTGTCAGAGATATCGAGGACACTCCCAGCATAAATGATCAAGGCGGGGAGGAGCTGCAGACGCCTTGGTATCGTCCTTTGCTCCAAAAACAAAGAAACAACAAGGAACAACACAGCCAGTGAGTTGGGGGAGAAAGAGGCCACACCAGTCAGTGTTGAAGGCAAGGTTGCAAGCGAACATTAATGTGTGTGATGAAAGAAGCGATTAAAGCTGCATTTCTGGTGAATGTTTGAATTTAAGAAGGAAGAATTCAATACCGTAGACAGAGTGGTCCGGCACTGTGAATGTACTCAATCGAAAGTCGCTATACGGTATCCTGACAAGAGAAACGAAAGTAGAAAATTGTTGTGAAATATAATTGTGTAAAGGGAATCGAAGTGGTCCTGATATTGTAGAAAAGGGGTCAGACCCCAGAGGAGGGGGGATCCATGGTCCGAGTCCAGATGAGGGAGACCAAATTGTGAACATTGTAGAAAAGGGGTCTGAGCCTGGACGAGGGAGACCCGTGGCCCAAGCCCAACGGAGGGAGACCAATTTTGAAATTTATAAATATGAGAATCCTGACAAAGGAAAGGAACTTTTTTTGTTTTGTTTGCTACACCAGGCACTCTGTAATAAGAGACTGTCATTGCGAGAGAGACTTTGGCGGAGGACCCTGATGCCCATGTGCTGAACTGTTACCTCATGGTCAAGAAACCAAAGTGTGTGCGAAGCCCGCCCGTGCCGCCTTGCCTCGTGCTGAAAACATCAGGAAGGGAACTCAACTATCCTGACATATCATTTCTTGAACACTTTTCTTTTGCATACATTGTTGTCCCACACTATTTTATATTTAGAAGTATGGATTGGCAATAGGTTCATTAGTATAGGCCCTTTTATTTTGACAGACTCCACTAAAACTGTGTTACTATTTGATGGTCGCCGCTTGCTCCCATCCTTAGCTTTAGGTTAAGATAGGCGTTCAACCAACCTGTTTAAAGTTCAGTAAACACCCTTGAAATGTAATAACTTGTGTGTGTCTTCACTGTTTGATAACATCCATTCCTTATATGTGGTGTCAGCAGTGGGATGTGACTCAATTGAGGTACTCTAAAATTCCAGAAACGTAGTCACAGAGCCTCAGATCCCTCCACTGCCAAGAAAGAATCCATAGGCTTTGACATCTGTAGTACCAGAGCTACTCCCATCTCTCCCACAGACTTAGTCCTAATACCCCCTGAGGGTTGTTACATGAGACTAGCATCAAAATCTGGCCTCGTCTGGAAGTTTGGTCTGTATGTCCTAGCAGGCGTCATAGATCCCGACTTCCGGGGAGACGTAAAGGTTCTCCTACAGAATCATGGCAAGACTCCTTTGAAATACGTTGTGGAATACTTGAGAAGGCTCTATTTCCCTGTTTTAAGGAAGCAGGTGAAACAGAGAGGTAGATTACGCTTTGAAGAGGCTGATGAACCACCCACCATTGAGGCAAAGAGGGAAGAAGGCCTACCATCCTTCCGGATTTAGCCTTTGCTCAGCGAAATGACCCTGCACTCGCAGAGGCTTTCGAACAGGTGATTCCTGAAAAAGAAGGACAAGAAAGGCAAAGCCCATGTTTCTTCCTGAAACAGGGATTACTATATAGAAAGGAATCCTCCAGAGAAGGCCTAAGTAAGTTCAATTAGTAATCCCCAAAACTCATTGTAAGATCGTGTTAGAGATTGCACATTCTCATTTGATAGGGGGACCTTTAGAACAATCTAAGACTCAAGATCATATCAGTGGGAAGTTCTAAAGGCCTGGTATACATGCAGAAATAAAAGAACTTCATCTAGACATGTGAAATATGCCAGAAAACCAGTGCACATATTGCTTTATCTGCCCCACTAAACCCTTTACCAATTATCGAAGTCCCTTTCTCACGAAAAGGGATGGATATCATTGGACCATTGGAAACCTCGTTGATTACGCTACCCGATACCCAGAGGCATACCCCATGAGGAACAGTACAACCCAAGAGATCCTAAAACAGCTTTTACCATTGCTCCTGAGGGTTGGTTTCCCCAAAGAAATTCGAACGGATCAGGGATTCAACCTTATGAGCAAACTGAGTGAAGTTAAGGAAAAGCTACATATCCACACCTTAAGAACATTAGTTTAAAATCCACAAATGGACGAGTAGGTTGAGAGATTCAATAAAAACCTTAAGATGATTTTGAGGGAGTTGGTAGATCATGATGGAGAGGATTGGGTATCACGATCAATACAATTCACCCCAATGTTAAGGTATGGAATGGACTCACCAGGACGGAGAAGCAATGATCAAGGCACTTCACCAGGAAGGGAGAATATGTTGACTGGCCACGACAACCCCTAAGCACTGCCTTGCTTTTCTTATTGTAGTAAATTAGGCCTTGCAAATGATGTACCTCACTAGCTAATATCAAGAATAAAGCTAGAGGAGTCAATCAATGGAAAGGATAACAAATCCACCAACCGGAAGCACAAGGCTGCAAGAAAAGAGCACCTTTCAGTTTTGCCCTCTATTTTAAGAGCCACGGTTTAGTAGACAGGAAGGCGTACTAACCTTACTGTATACGGAATGTTGACAGCTGAGCTCTTGGTTAACTGGAATACATCTCATAGGCTTCTCCTAATAAGTTAAAGGTAAGCGATAAGAATAAGGAGAAAGTTCCCCTACAGCGCCCCCCGCCACTTACAACCCAAAAATTGAATGTCTAAACCCCCTATTGTTCTCTTACCGTATGGAAGCTGTTCTTTAGTCAAAAAGGCTGAAGGTGATAAAGCAGAGAGGAGCAAAAACGAAGGAAGGGAAGGTTAGTCAGGTACTTATCCCAGGTGGCACAAGGGATGCACTAGTGTCGTGCTGGTACACAAGTATATCTACTGGAGAGCGTCCAATATGTTTGGTGCACTTTACTGTAGTAAATGAGGAAAAGGATAAGCCAAGCCGAAGTCGGAGGAAAGCGTGAATACAAGTTGGCATGGCGGAGAACAAAAGCAGTCCTTTAGCAAGCCTTGGTCAGATTAATCCGTGAGGTCGAGTTGCTGTGGGCAGAGACCAGAAACAGTCCTTTTTGCAAGCCGTAGTCGGATGGAACCGTAAAGTCAATTTGCCGTGGACGGGAAACAGGAGCAGTCCTTTTAGCAATGCCAGAGTCGAAAAACCAGGTAAGCAGAATACAAGTGGAAACAAGGAAACGGCTTCGAGACGTGAAACAATCAGAAGCACCGTCTCCCATTTGCAAAAGGTTTAAATACGTCTAAGCTGACTTACTCAAGGAACACGAAGTGGGACCTCCTGTCATGTGACCAGCCAAGGAATTATGATGCCCTGCGCAGCATCTCTGGAACGCACAATGTCTACAGGGAAACTTCCCTGCCAATCTCCATTGTGAGAAGAACGGTCTGGCAGCCGTCCTATAAGCAAAATGCTGTTGCTCGCGGTGTGAAACAGCAGATAGCTTGATTTTGGTTGTAAACTAGGTATGCACCGAGAATAAGTCAGCAGGCATGACATTGGGACAGCATCGTCCCCTGGGCCCCATTTGCAGTAAGAAAGACCCCTCTGGCATCCACCGGTTTTCCTCCTTTTGAACTACTTTATGGTTGGGAACTAAGGGATGTCTTAGACATGCTCTAGGAGACCTGGGAAGCAAGGGAAGAGGCACATATATATTCCCCTTTCACAAAAAAGCTACCAGATTACAAGAGCATATGAACCTTGTCCGAAATCTAGTTTACACTCAGATGGAAAAAGCCCATGCCCAGGAGAAGTCCACCTATGACAAGAAAATAAACTTGAGAACTTTTCCAGTAGGCAGTAGGACAGAAGGTGCAAGTCCTCTTACCCACCTCTGAAAATAAATTTGTCTGAAAGTGGCACGGGCCATATGAAGTACTAGAGCAAACAGGGACGTGTACCTATAAAATAGCCCAACCTGATAAAAAGCAAAAGACCCACCATTATCATGTAAATCTGTTAATGGAGTGGAAAGAAAATCCTTCCTCCACCTCGATATTCTCTTGTTTAATACCGGAGGAGATGGACAACTCAGAACGTATTCCCCAAGAACTATCGAAACAGAAGCAAGAAGACAAACAATCTGGGCATGGCATCCCCCAATGTATTCTGTGAAAAACCAGGGAGAGTACATGGTACTTATTATTTCAGAACTCCATGTAAAACCCTTCAGACTCCTAGAAGCACGAAAACATATACTGGTAGAGGAAGTTACAAAAATGCTGAAGGCAAACATTATCAAGCCTTCTTCCAGCCCATGGTCCTCCCCTATTGTATTGGTGACCAAACCTGATCATTCCTGGCAGTTTTGCATAGACTTCAGGCAGGTTAACGCCATCTCCGCCTTCGATGTCTATCTCATGCTGCGCATCAATGAGATTATAGATAAATTCGAAGTTCCGTCTTTCGATCAACCCTAGACTTGACCAAGGGATATTGGCAGATCCCAGTACATGGACCTCAAAGAAAAGCCAGCTTTCTGAACACCCCTAGGACTATTCCAGTTTAAAGTGCTCCTTTTGACCTTCATTGGGCCCCAACCACTTTCCAATGGCTTATGGACAGGACATTACAGCTCTATGATTTCTGTGGGGCTTATATTGACAACATAGTCATTAACAGTAGGACTTGGTAGGACCATCTCTTCCATCTGTATACCATCATGAGAACCCTCAGAGAAGATGCCTTAACTGGCAATCCATCTAAATGTAAACTGGGCCAATCAGCCACGTGATACCTTGGCTTCTTGTAGGGAATGGCAGTGTCCAGCCCTAACAAAGTGAAAGCCGCCCTAGATACCCCCACGCCCAAGACTAAGAGAGACCTCAGGGCATTCCTAGGATTGATTGGTTATTACCGTAGGTTCATTACTCATTTTTCGGATAAAACAGCAAGATTAACTGACAAATTAATCAACGCTGAACCCCAGAAGCTTCATTGGACTGATGAGGATGACATATGCTATACCAACTTAAAGCAAACTTTATGCCGGAACCCAATCCTGAAGGTAGTAGATTTTTTAAAAAAAAATAGTTTGTACTACAAACTGATCCCTCTCTCTCAAGGCTAGGAGCAGTCTTATCACAAATGTGTGATGGATTTGAACATCTTATCCTATTCACTAGTCAAAAGCTCTTCCCCTGTGAAAAGAACTACTACGTAATAGAGTTAGAGACCCTTGCCATCAAATGGGCAATCACCAATCTAAGATACTACCTTTTGGGAAAGAAAGATCACCCTTGTCACAGACCACTGTGAACTTCCATGATCTTGCACATTGGGCGATTGTTCTTCACCCCTTGGGTCTCCCTCCGCCAGGCTCAGATGCTTCTTAACAACCAAACAAAAGTTCCTTCTTGCAACGTGGGCCTCTCTCTGTCTGGTCAAAGCCCTTTCACTCTGAATATCAATACTATCACGATGCAGAATTTACTTCTCTTAGCTTATCCCATGGCATCCCTTCATCGGGTTCACATAGCCACCCTTAAAACGGTTCATGAATTTCTAACAGTTCATGTTTTGCTTCATCTCATCAGAAAGCGTGGTTTCCCTACTCCTGGCTTTCTCTTGGCAATGGGTCAGAGACTTTCGATCGTACAAAGGATTTGACGTGACCTTTGTAGGACCACCACCCATTCCTAGCTAGTGCCTTCTGGTACTAGCAGTTTCAATACCAAACAAAAGGGGCCTGCGAGAGTCCTTCGAATGAGCACTCCTCAAGCGCCTGACCACTCTGCAGCTGGCCCTGGTCTGGGTTTCCCTAAAATTCAAACACACACAAGTTCTTTGTTCACAAGTTCCTTGCATTCATATAATGTTGCAAAAAAAAAGCACGTCCCTCCTTGTCATTCTTTCAGCTTTCGCCACCTTTCTTCTCACTTTGAACTACCATCCTGGAATAGCTGGTTCCTTGTGCAGTTGGCCTTGCTCATATTGTGCGCTCATGCTCCGCCTTTAATCCCTGTTGGGGAAGGTAAAGGGCTGTCAGTTGTGTGCAGTTTTGGTGAATTGCCTGACCCCCCCCTGTGTTGGGACATGTCAGGTAAACGGCTCTGGTGTTAGGCCATTGTCCGTCACGGTGTAAGAAAGTGTTTGTGTCGTGAAAGGGGAGTGGGGGGGTAGAGTAGAATGTGGAAAAGGTGTTACAAGGAAGGGGTACTGCGTCTCAACCTTCAGTGTGCCACTTCCACTCCCCAAAGACCCCTCATCCAGGTGATTCTCCCCCATTGGTCCACCCCCAGGACCTGAATCCCAATAGCGATGGCCGTGTCCTGGCCACCTGGATGACAGATCTCCGAGGACCAGCAGGTGAGACACCTTAAGGTTTCTCACATACCCTTCCCCTATGCGAGGTGGATATACCTGTTCTTTGTCCAGGTTTCCCGTTGTTAAGACCTGAAAGAGAACAGGGACGAGAGATGTCCAGGAACTCTCGCATATTCCACTGATTGGTTTTGGTCAGTGTAGGTAGAGGTGGAGTGGTTTTATTTGTCTCTCTACAATAACCTATGAATTGGGTTTCAAGAGCTGTTTTGGGTTTCATAGGCTCAGAGATTTCAGAGTCCCATATTGGAGAATTTGGGCAGTAGTAGTTCACCTGCCAGGATCTCTGGGGTAGAAAATCTCCAAAAGGGAGGTGGAGATCCCTGTAAGAGAGAAGAGAAGATGGGGAAGTGCCGGCCCAGAATAACTTCCTCGGGGAGCCCGGGAAATATGGCTGATGATATTTCACAGGATACGGCCCAGATTTCAATGTGCACTGGTATTTTAGGGTAAACTTCATTGTCTCCATGTACGTCACTCTATCTAGAGCTGCATTGTCTAGATCTTTAGTTGCAACTAAATCGAACCATATAGCTGTTTGCTTACTACCTGAGTCGATCAAGGCCCATCCTTACCTCCCACTCACTCAAGCCTTTTCATATGTGAACTCGGTAGGAGTTTGACATAGACAAATGCTAAAGGTCTCTAGCTCTTCCTCGGCTTCTTCCCACTCTTATTCCTTCAAACAGCCGATTTCCATAGGTTCGCCTTTTATATTCTTTGGACAGTGTCTACCTAAATGCCCAGTTTCTCTAGAGGAAAAACAGACCGGTGGTGGTGGTCTGCCTCCTTTCAATTCCTTCCTTCTGCTTTCATCCTTGGTCTTCAGATAATTTTTCTTGATTTCTATTCTTTCTCGTGGCATCCCTTCCATGATACTATGGGACCCCCATTGTTTATCTATTCACTGAGGTTGAGGTCGATGGACAGGTTTATGATCCTTCCGTTCTTCCCCTCAATGGGCCAAGTGAAAGTGTTTAGCTGCATCTGAGTGGTTTTGTGCAGTCAATGGCTATGGCTAGGGTAGGTAAATTTAACTGAACGGAATTTTTGCAAGAAAGGGGGTAAGGAATTAGTAAATTGTTATAGGGTAATCATCTCTGCCAGTTCTTCTAAGGATTTGTTATTAGTCCATAGGGCCACTGTGTTTTTCACACGTTTCCTCAGTTCTAAAGGAGTTTCTCCCGGGTTTCACCTAATGGCTCTGCCGATAAAAGTTGCAGGTCTGCCCCATTCTTTTTAAGAACCCTTCTTTGATGGATAGAAAGGTGGCTCCCTATGCAAGGTTAAGTAGTTGATATGAGGTTTATAGTTCGCCTTTCAGCAAGGGACCCAAATAGCATCTTTTAAGGTTCACTTCCCATCCCTTTTGGTTTTCCAGGCATTCAAAGTTTCAAAAAGCATTTCGTAAATCTTCACCTTCAAGATATGGTTGAAGTACGCCTTGTAGTAGTAAGGGTCTTGATTGCAATTCAATTTATCTGGTTACATTTTCTTGGAGTCTATTTTCGGCCTGTATCTGATGGGTCGTCAATTGGGTGATGACATTGGCCAGGTTGGCCATTTCTTCCGAGGGTCTAAGGGTTCCTTTTGTGGTGTCCGAATCAGAAAAAAACAACTCTCAACTCCCTTGGATAAGGTTTCAAAATCCCCAGAGACTTGGGAGTCTGTCAAAGGAGTGGACTGTGTTAAATTAATCTTTAAAACTGATGGTCCTGTGACAGAGGATGACTGGGTACCATGAAAAAAGAGCTCAGAGGCAGGGCGATTCAGAGCACTAGGTCTGAAAAACGAAAAGACTGGCCGAAATCTTAGGATTATTCGGTCTCACGGTTGTATGTTGTAATGGGAGAGAGGAAGGGTGTCTAGCAACACTTGAGTTTTAACCCCTTAAGTGCCAAGGATGAGTATGCTCATCCTTTTTGCATAGACCTGCACAAAACAGATGCTGGTGACCAGGTGGGACAAGCAGTTGAGAGGACAACACCTCTTTCATTGTGGATACACAGTCAGAGACTAGGAGATCGAATAATTTTATTTTCCCCTTCTGGTGGTACCACAATTATTATCATGGGTTTCAACTGACACCACATGTAAGGAACTCATGGTGGCAACAGTAAAGACAGACAAGTGATCACAGTTCAAGGGTGTTTATTAAACTGTATAATGGGTGAGAAAACCACTGATTCTAAACCTAAATCTAAGATGCAAACAAGCTACGACCATCAAATAAAAATAAGGCAGTCCTAGTGGCGTCTTGTCAAATAAAAGGGCATATACTAAAAAAAAAAAAAACTGTTGCCAATCCTTACTGCTAAGTTATAAAATAGTGTGGGATAATGTTCACCAGAAAAGAAAGAAGTGTTCAAAAAATGATAAATCAGGATGGTATGGCAGGATCTCCCTTTCCCCACATTTTAAGCACGGGACAAGGCGGGTCTCCTGAGCACAGCACACTCCTGGGCCTCTCCAGCACGAGGTTCACAATTCCATTCAACAATACCAGAACCTTCAGGGACCAAGTCACTTTTCTATTAAGTTTCTTGCCTTAGAAGGCCTGCTGGATAAAAAAAACCAACAAACAAAAGTTCCTTCGGTGATCTTGCACATTGGCAGATTGCTCTTTTGCCCCTTAGATCTCCCTTCGCCGGGCTCGGATCCTTCTTAACAAACAAACAAAAAGTTCCTTCTTGCAACGTGGGCCTCCCTCTGTCAGGTTCACTACGGCATTTCACTCTGAATATCAATACTATCACGATGCAGTATTTACTTCTCTTAGCTTTTCCCTTGGCATCCCCCAGTCGGGTTCAAATAGCCATCCTTAACACAGTTCATGACTTTCTAATACAGTTCACATTTTGCTTTATCTCATCAGAAAGCATGGTTTCCCTTCTCCTAGCTTTCTCTTGGCAATGGGTCAGACACTTTCGATTGTACAAGGGATTTAACGTGACCCTTGAAGGACCGATCTGACTCCTCAGGCCGCCCTTTCCTAGGGCCTTCTGGTAACTGCAGTTTCAACACAAAACAAAAGGGGCCACCGAGAGTCTTCAGAATGAACACTCCTCTGGTGCCTGACCACTCTGCAGCTGGCCCTTCTCTTGTCTTTTCCTAAAGCTCAAACACGTTCTTTGTTCACAAGTTCCTTGTGTTCACATAATGTTGCTGATTGCAACCTTGGACTCAACACAGTTCGGTTTGCTCACTTCACTGTTTAAATACAAGCATTATACAGCATGATACACTCCTTCACGTTTGGCGTGCTCAAATATTTGAATGCACTCGTATGGTGGACGCTCGTTGAGGAAATAAACCACAGAACTTTAAGTGGAATTTGAAGTTGTTGATTCATCAACATGAACTAAAGACAAAGGTAGGTGTGGCGACAGGAAATAATATCTTCCTGTTATGCTTTGTGTTGCAACAATGTATGATATTTTTAAGACACAAATACCACTCAAAAACAATAGCGTGTGGTGGGTTAAGCTTCCAGGTGTCCCACATGTTGTTGCCTGTCTCTGCATGTGGCTCCACAACCTTTACTCTCTGCATATTTTATCTATAATTGCATGCTCATTTGTCCCACTCTGGGAGTGCATGCCTCTCGGAAAAGTGCCTCACACCCAGGCACCGTTTTAATTCTTTGTTTGGCCCAAACTAGCTCAATTAGCTCTACTTTTGCTTTTTAATAAACTTTTCTATGCCTGATTGAACTTCAATCATAATATATGGCATAATATGACCTAATATTAGGCTTTATAGATTTTCCCTTAGTTCTTCGTTCCACATTCTTTCCTTAGAGGTCAGCTTTATACACCATGCTCTTTTGGTCTTGAGGAAGGCGGATACTACCCTGCACCGCCGAAACGTATTGACACTTGTGTCCCGATTCAGACACGACAGGAGCGCACCGACTCGGATTTGCACTAGCGCCATACGTAGACCCCTTATCTACCTAACCAAGCTGAGACTCTACACACATACAATCATTTTATAATAATGGATCTGTCTTACATTGCTCTAATTCTATCAAATAGGACAGGCTGTTGTGTGGTGTTTAAAACTTCAGGCATTTAATAATGTATCTGACGCTGTATATAGACAATGTTATGGTCAAAACGTCCACCTCATAAGATATGAAAACCATGTTTTACATGCACTACTGTTAAAATATTTTTTGAATGTTAACACATGTTGTCTAGAATTTAGGCATCTTTACTTTCCTTTTCTTTCAACTTTTGGCTTTGGATTTATTGCTTTCATGTTATGTGCTTTATTTATGTTTTACTTTTCTTTAATATACATTTGTACATATTTTATATTGCATCCAATAAATGTGGCATCAAACAAGTGCTAGGATTCAGTGCAGTGTGTTTTTGCTTTAAACAAATAGAGAATAAGGAGGATACTACATAATGTGTAAATAATATACAGTGTAAGCACCTCCCTCAAGACATTTACAGTGAATCAACCCACTGTTAATCCACACATTTTTTCCCATCGGAACACCTAACTTTGCCTTTAGTTTAAGAGTAGTAGCCTACCCTCTCGTTCATGAGTTCATCAATATGAAAACACATTATTGAAAATGACGTGATAGGCAATGGTCGCCCGAGTGTTTAGAAAAGTGTTGCTTAGGTGCCATTTGGAGGCTTGTTTCCAATTGTGGTTCCAAGTCAATAGAACCATTGAATTATTTATACCAACGCGAAGGAGTGTATCATACTTAAATAGCAGTATTTAAACGGCGAAGTGAGTGATTTTATGTGAACTTCACCCAAAGTACAAGGATCTGAAACTAACTATGAACTAATAAGGACATCCTCTGATGAATGTCCTACCGACATGGTGCTATGGACAGAAACATGTTGGGATTATGAAATTGTGACACATTATTTGGAATGAGATGTCACTTTTGTCCTATTGTGTCTTTGTGATGAAGTGTTAAATTGTTTGAATTGTGATTGCTGTGCAATTGTATAGTTTGCTTTCTGTTTTTTGTATTTGTTAATTATTTTTTGGGTGATGTTAACAAAACCTTTACTAGTATTAGAAGTTTGGGTATATGTCATATTAACCAAATAAATTAGACTATGCGTTTTTACTAATGTCTACGGAGTCAGGACTTTGCCGGAGGATGAGAGAAACGACTGTTAACATAGAATGTTATGAAGATCGTATTAATCTGTCTCTTCTCTATATTTACACAAGTTTGGTTTGCCCTAGTTCGTAGAGAAAGGTTTACCCCGGCAGGGGTGTACCTTGGGGAGCTGTTTGTTACCTGTAGTATATACCCACTACAATGGTCAGGCAGGGTCAGGCAATTACTGATCATTACACACACCTTACCAGCATCACACTTCCCCACAGGGATAAAAGACGGAGCACAAAAGCACGCTCTGCGCGAGGCAAATCACACAAGGAAACAGCAGTTCCAATATGACAGTTTAATACAAGGAGAAAGGCGGCAAGACCAGAGAGGGTTGCAAGGAGGGACGTACCCTTGACCTTTAAAAACAGTTACTTTCATGAGCCTTGTAAAGTAAGAAACCCAACACCAGGAACTAAGGCTGACCAAACCTGCACAGTGTGTCAGAGGCACCTGGAGCTTTCCTGCGTCGATATCGAAGGCAGGGAGAAGCGATTGCCATTGTGTTACTGTCCTTGGCTCCTGAAACAAAGCAGCGTCAGTAAAGACAGCACAGCCAGTGAGTCTGAGCGACAGATACTAAACCAGCTTGTGTTTTGAACCAAGGTTCCAAGCGGCCACATTGTAGAAAGAGAACAGTGTGTGAGGTGTTTGTAACGAGTGACTCAAATAATTGGAAACCAAAAGAGTGGTTGAACTTTACAATTGAACTTTGGGAGGCCAAGAAAAGATGTATACACAGAGTGGTCCAGAGCAAAGTGGGTGCTCAATTGAAAGACTCGGTTAGGTATCCAACGGATGCTGAGTGTGAGAAAAAGGAATATTGAGATCAAAGTCGTCATGCAACGGGTCAAGCTACACCCCGTGCACATTCGAAAGTCTTCGACAGATTAATGTACATCACACCAGGCCCTCATAGTCAAGAGACTTGCAAGAAGTAAAGAGGTTTGGACACAGAAGGTCCTGAACTGTGAAAATTGAACTCTATCCTCGTGCTGCAGAAGCCAGAGTGTGAGATTTCCTCGAGTTATCTGCCTTGCCCCGTGCTGAAAACGTGGGGAAGGGAGGCCGATGACCCGAACATCCCGATATATCATTTTGTGAACACTTTTCTTTTTCATGAACATTACCTCACATTATTTGAGAATTAGTGGTAAGGATTGGCAATAGGTTTTTTTTTTAGTATAGGCCCTTTTATTTTGACAAGACTCCACTAGGATTGCATTATTAATATATGATGGTTGTAGCTTGCCCCCATCTGTAGATTTAGGTTTAGATAGGCGTTTATCACACCCTTGCGAAAGTTCAATAAACACCCTTGACCTGTGGTCACTTGTGTCTGTCTTACTGTTGATACCATGCCTTCCTTACACTGCCTACCTACCTATCTTACCTACCCCATAGCTCATTTTATTACTAGTGACGCACTCCTCCCAGCAAGCACTTGCTCACCATTGCTAAAGGGTTTGGTCGGGCTATATTCTCACTCACAGGATCCATGCTCTTCTTCCTGGTTTTCTGTCCCTTCCCAGAGTCTAAGACTGCTGAATTACCACCAAACTCGACTACCAATAGCACCACTTGACCCTGTGGAGTTGGAATCCATAGGACTCCATGGGATTTTTGGTGGATTTGCGGCTGGTGTAAATACTGCAGGGTAAATCCACCACTTTTTGGCAGTAAAGTGGCAGATTCACCTCCAGCTCTTTGCTGTATGTAGTATTAGTTTGTTATCGATTTAATTAAATGGGGAAGCCTTCCATACCCACAGGTTCAACTTAGCCCCCTTTTGTTTTTAATCATTTGCATCAATGAAGGTATATTCTCAAGTTGTGTAAATGCCCTCTGAACTCAATCACCTACTCTATAACAGTATGAGTATTTTTTTTATAGTTTAAAAAAAATGCATTTTCATTTTATTTCCAGTAAACATTTATGGTTTCTTACTTTCAATATTGTTAATTTTGGTGGAGTCCATTTTAATTACCATTTTAATATGATCCCAAAACATTTTGCCGAGTAGCCCATGATACTGTGCAGGGGTCGGGAGTTCCCTATCTAGGGAACTCACTCTACTACATATACATCTGCTGCCATTGTGCCAGGGCAGTCCATTCGCCCCTGCACCTTAATATGTTACAAAATATACAAGACCTGAATAATTGTACTAAGTTACTGTACAATTATTTAAATCGAGGGTGTGCAAAGTGCTACAGAATAAGCACTGTCTGTTACGCTCACCTGGTTCCCACAGGGGCGTCGATCGGACCCGGACAGCTGCGGTCTCCACCAACGTGATGCGTAGTGCAGAGATGACAGTCTGGACTGGTCCGCCTAATCTTGTCTGCTGGACTCATAGAAGTATTCTCCTGCAAGTGGAGAAAGCAATTTAGCCACCCGTGGACTTTAGTGATGGGCCCACCCCACCCCAACTGTTCTCCTGCTCCCCACTAATCACCTCCGATATCCCCTCTTGGTAACCTTACTTTATGTTTTTAAATGATGAGCTCTCCATCCTGCATGGCATGCAGGGGCACGTAGATACCATTTACTTCACTGGTTTGAAGGTACTGGAGGAGTTCCGGAGGAATATTGACTCCAGTGTCGATAAAGTTCAAAGAGTTCAATATGTCTGATGTTCACTCTTGTTCCATTCCCTTGTTAGGTTGCAGCTGGGTCCAAAAGAATATTGCCTGGAGGAAAGTGATGGCGTTCAGGTAAGAGTTGTATTACCAAAGACTGTCCGGTAAAAGTTGCATGAGTTTAACTTGCTGTTTTCTCTCCCTTTATAGGTGTGGCATAGGAAGATACAGCGGATTAAAGGATAATACCTCCGGTGGTAAAGCAGGTAAGCCTATAGTGGCAAGAGATTGTCTTCATCAGTTTTCTCGGCTCACCTTGTTATTCCTTTCGTTTTCCCCCCAGGTGCTGGGTTTCGACGAAGAAAATGATGGAGGCAGCGCCGAGTCGAAAGATGCGGTGGACTGGTGAGTATAACATGGCGTTGCTACTGGCAAAGCGACGCGTGCTGAAATAATGTCCTTTCCAGGCTCGGAGATGTGCTGGGTCCGGAATCGGGTAAGGAATCAAATAATGCCCGTGATCTAACCTCTTCTCCTTTCTTTTCCTTTTGTCTAGGAGCTCCGGATTCGAGGCGGGCGTGGCAGAAGACTGGATGCTGACTTGCAGACACGGTGAGCGTTACGCTGCTGGATGCAGAATAACGTGAAGCATGGGCTGCTGTTCGGGCGTGGTTTAAATAGCCTGCAAAGTAGTCCCAGGTAAGAAGTTCCCCAGAACCACACCAGAGTGAAAAATAGTCCCTGTAATAAAATAGTCCCATCCAGGCCTCATGTTGGCTTGGACACATTTGCAGCATGGTCTGCATAAGGTAAGTAAAGTCTAAGAGCCTGGCGCCTATGGCGCCAGGACTGATTTCCATGATGAGTCTGGCGCCTAAGGTGCCAGGACTGAATCCAAACATTTTAATAAGTATCTGGATGCCTGCTCCCGGAGCTGATGGACTCGATCCGGATGCCCGGGGGTAGGCATCATGACACTGTCTTACTGTTGATACCATGGCTTCCTTAACGTTCTTAGACCTGCAGCCCTACTGTTTCACTGTGGAACACCGAAAAGGTAAACACCACGGAAATGTTGATTTCCTTTCCCGGTTTCCCTGTGAAACACAGGTACAAAGTCCTTTCATCGACAGTCGTTATTTTGATGTTTTTTTTTAATGAATATCTTTTAATGAAAAAAACAAATCGAAATATATAGTGGGGGTTTGGGAAAGGGTATATAAGAGATGGGGGTTTGAGAATAGTTAAAAAAAACTATAGGGTAAGGGGCACTTGGGTTTAACACACCCACAAAAGAAAATTATTTGGATGAGTTTTTTTTGTTAAACAATATTCATTAAAAAAAAAAAAACATCGAAATAACGACTGTCGATGAAAAGACATCGAACCGAAACAGGTGTGGCTACATTACATAGGGGAAGGGTATGTGAGAAACCAAAAGGTGTCTCACACGCTAGTCCACGCAGATCTCTCAGGTGGCCAGGGCACGGCCATCGCCTTTGGATCAAGATCCTGGGTGTGGACCAGTGCAGGAGGGAGGGTCTTCAGGGAGTGGGACAAAAGGATGTTGAGACGCAGTATATCTCTCCCTGTAACACCTTTTCCCCATCCTACCTAATGGGATATTTAGAAGCTCAACCCCTCCATCCCTTTTTCTGCACAAACACTTTTACATGGACAGTCGACTCTGGAAGAAAACAGACTCACACCCGAGCCATGTACCTGACATGTTCCAATACTATGGCCAGACAAGTTCAGTCAATTATCGACAATCACTCACACCTGACTTCCATTACACTTCCCCACACAGATAAAAAGCAGAGCACAAGAGCACACTAAGCAATACAAACCACACAAAGGTACAGCAGTTTCGAGGTGGCAGCTGAACGAGAGGAGAAAGATGGCAAGGCACGAGAGGTTTGTGAGAAGGGCAACCCCCTTGACCTTTTCGTCAGGAAGCTGTTACTTTCCAGAAACCTTCAAGGCAGAAAGCTAACCAGGCTAAAGAATCCTGCATTGTGTGTTGGAGATATAGAGGGCCCTCCCGCGTAATTGACCAAGGCGGGGAGGAGCTGCAGATGCCCTGGCTCCAAGCACAAAGAAACGACAAGGAACAACACAGCCGGTGAGTTGGGGAGACCGAGGCCAAACCTGTTTGTGTTGAAGTCAAGGATGCAAGCAGCAACATTGTAAAACGAACAAACATAGTTAAACGAATGTGATGAAAGGGGCAAGTAAAGCTAAATTTCTGGTGAATGTGTGAACTTAAGAAGGAACAAGTTACTTACCTGTAACTGTTGTTCTCCGGCATGGGTCTGGCATGGATTCACATGCTCATGAATATTCCCAGTCGTCAGGCTGGGAATCCTCGGTAAAGAAAAATCAGTATCAGTTTTGTTTCTGATCTGTCTTTCGTAGTAGTAACCAATCACTGATCTCTGCATCATACTGACCACAGCCAATGACGGCCATTTCCCTTAGCCCCGCCTCTGGCAGCCATCTTCAGATTTGGTAGCACGTGAAGTGGCAGTATGACCAAGTGAAGAGCCGCAGAGGGGTAGGCGGGAGGGTTCGCATGTGAATCCATGCCAGACCCATGCTGGAGAACAACAGTTACAGGTAAGTATGGGGTCTGGCATGGATTCACATGGTCATGAATATAAGAATACATAGCAGTACACAGATGCACAACCACGGGAGGTGGCAAAAGGCTCAACATTAAGCAATACAAAAAACTCAACATTAAGCATCTCTTACCTCCTCACCAGGCTCACCTTAAGCGAACAGGTTGCGCAGCACTGCTTGGCCGACCCTGGACTCCTCCCTGGAATCCCGATCGATGCAGTAGAATCTCGTGAAGGTGTGCGTCGACCTCCACGTAGCAGCCCTGCAGATGTCCAGCAGGGGCACACCAGATAGGAACGCCGTAGTAGCAGCGATCGCTCTGGTCGAATGGGCTCTCGGACGGCCTGTCAGCAGTCGGTTAGCCAACCGGTGGCAGTGCATGATGCAGCCGGAGAGCCATCTGGAAATAGAAGACTTCGAGAGAGCCTTCCCTTGATTCACAGGTCCAAAGTTCACGAATAGCTGTGATGTCCTCCGAAAACTCTTCGTGTGGTCCACTTAGAACTTCAGCGCTCTAGCCACATCCAGCGAGTGCAACGTCTTCTCGGCCGACGATGAAGGAGACAGGAAGAAAACAGGTAACACCAGGGGCTCGTTAAGATGGAAGTCCGACGCCACCTTGGGCATAAAGGAGGGGTGTGTCCTAAGCACCACCCTTGAGGCATGGAAAGTCAAGTACGGTGCTTTGCAGGATAGGGCCTGGATCTCGCCCACTCGTCGTGCGGAGGTAATGGCCACCAGGAATGCAGTCTTCCACGACACAAACTTCATATGGTGCTGAGTGCATCGGCTCGAATGGGGGCCCCATGAGCCTGGTCAGCACCACGTTAAGTTCCCACGCCGGGGCCTTCACCGGCGGGAATGACCGGAACAGTCCTTTCATAAATTCTTTTACCAGTCGATGGGACCACAGGGACGTCCATCCTGTGGTTCTGGTATATCTGGAGATCGCCGCCAGATGAATCTTAATGGAGGCATGGGCTAGCCCCGCATTTGCCAGCAATAGCAGGTACGGCAGCACTTGAGAGGCCGTAATCCGTAGGGGGTTGATCTTCTGTGCTCGGCACCAGATAGAGAACCTCTTCCACTTGTGACAGTAGCATTTGAGAGTCGAGGACGCCCTGGCCTTTGCAAGAACCTCTCTGCAGTCAGCCGGTATATCGTACCCTCCAAACTCTAGCGCTGCAGGAGCCAAGCCTGCAGGTTCAGCGACACCGGGTCGTGGTGGAAGATGGCGCCTCCTTCTCTGGAGAGAAGATCCGCGTCCGCCGACAGCTTGATGGGGGGGACGTTGACAAGTCCAGAAGGTCCGGGAACCAGATCTGCCTCGGCCACGCTGGTGCGACGAGGATCATCCTGCACCGGGACCTCTTGAGCTGGTTGATGAGTCGAAGCAGCAACGGCAACGGAGGGAACGCATACAGGTATTGGCCGTCCCAGGGGAACGAGAATGCATGACCCATGCTCCTCGGCTGGGGAAACCTGCTGGCGAACCTCTGGCACTTCGAGTTCTTCGCTGTTGCGAACAGGTCGATTTGGGGTTTGCCCCATTGTCGGATGAGTTGATCCACCTGATCCTGGCGCAGTTCCCACTCGTGACACGCGCGCAGCTCCCTGCTGAGCGAGTCGGCGATGGTGTTTCTTTCTCCTGCCAGGTGGAAGGGAACCAGGAACATCCCCTGGGCGACCGCCCAGTGCCACAGATCCTGTGCCTCCTTGGATAGGGCTGGGGATCTGGTGCCTCCCTGCTTCCGTATGTAAAACATTGTTGTGGTGTTGTCCGTGAAGATCCGCACCACCTTGCTCTTGAGCGACGGGAGGAACGATTTGAGAGCCCAGAACACGGCTCTGAGTTCCAGGATGTTGATGTGCAGGAGCTTCTCCTCCGGGAGCCAGAGGCCTCTTGCATGGAGATCTCTGGTGTGGGCGCCCCAACCTTCCAGGGAGGCGTCCGTCATCACCGTCTGCTGGTACGCCGGCGTCTGAAAGTCCTTGCCCGCCGTGAGGTGCGCTCGAACGCCCCACCACTGAATCGCCCGCCTCAACACCTCTTTGAGGGGGACCCTGTCTTCGAAGGTGCCCGTCGCCTGCGTCCAACGGGCGTCGAGAAATTCTTGAAGAGGGTGCATCCGTAGTCTGCAGACGCGCACCAGGTAGATGCAAGAGGACATCATCCCCAGGAGGGACTTGATGGACCTCACCCTGGCCACGTCCGTGGCTAGCAGGCGCTGCACTTTGCCCAGAATGGTCTTCGTCCGTTCTTCCGACGGTGCCGCCAGGTGCCTCACTGTATCGAGCTCCGCTCCCAGAAACAGGGCTACCTGCGACGGCACCAGGTGGGACTTTGGGTAATTTATGGCGAATCCCAGGTCTGTGAGTAGCTGGACGGTCCTCGCAGTGTCTTCGACGGCAAGTTCCCTCGTCCTTGAGCGGATGAGCCAGTCGTCCAGGTAGGGGTGGACGTGAATCCCCTGCAGGCGCAGCCGCGCCACCACAGGTGATAGGCACTTGGTAAAGACCCTGGGGGCCGACTTCAATCCGAACGGCAGTGCTCTGAATTGGTAGTGGCGTCCCTCGACAACGAACCTGAGGAACTTTCGGTGACTTTTGAGGATGGGAACGTGGAAGTATGCATCCTCCAGGTCCAACGACGATAGAAAGTCGCCTTCCTCCAGCTGTCCCAGCACGTGCTGGAGGGTGACCATCCTGAACTTTTGTGATTTTATGTATTTGTTCAAGCGACGAAGGTCCAGGATGGGGCGCCAGCCGCCCGTCTTCTTCCTGACGAGGAAGTACCTTGAGTACACCCGGGAGCCCCGGAGCCTCTTCTAGACAAGCTCGATGCGCCTTTCCTGAGCATCGCCCGTTCTTCCAACAGCAGTTGCGGGACGTGATTTTCCTTCCTGGCCACAGGTGGAACGTGAGGGCACTTCTTCAGGAATTCAATAGAGTGTCCTCTTGCCAGGGTATCCAGCACCCAACGGTCGGTGGAGATGGACTTCCACACGCTGACGAAATTCGTCAGCCGGCCTCCCACCGGGGTGCTTCGGTGGGGGCCCGAGGCCACGGCCAGTTCAGTCCTGCTTGGAGGTGGTGGCCTTGCCGCCCTGGCCACCTTGCCGACGAGGCGCTCCCTGCTTGCCACGACCCCTGTAGGCCTCCTGAGACGAGGAGCGTGCCGCCTGGCGGTAGGACGACGAGCCACCGCTGGATCCCTTGGAGGCCCCCCCTGTCTGCCTCCGGAGCTCCGAAAGGGCCGTCGTTGCTGAAGGGCTCCTAGGGCGCGGGCCGTCTCCGTGTCCATCTTTATGGCTTGAAGGGATTCGTCCACCGCCTTTCCGAACAAGTTGCTGCCGTCGAACGGCATGTCCAACACCCTGGTCTGGACGTCCTGACGGAAGTCGGTCGCCCGGAGCCAACCCCGTCGTCGTAGGCAAACTCCGTTGCCCAGCTGGCGGAACCCGGTATCGGCAATATCGGTTGCCACCGTTATGGCGTGGTCCGACGCCACCTCGCCTTCTTGAAGTATTTCCAGGGTCTCGGACCTCTTGTCGTCCGGTAGGAAGTCCAATATGGGGGCCAGCTTAAACCAGAGCTCCCTGTCGTAACGGGCCACGATCGCCAGGACGTTGGCCGCTTTGATCGTCGTCGCCGCCGACGAAATGACCCGTCGCCCCATGGCGTCCAACTTCCTACCCTCGCCGTCCGGAGGGGAATTCGATGTTGAGGCTCCTGACACCGCCGCTTTCTTCTTCGCCACCGCCGAGACGACCGAGTCTGGCGTTGGCTGGGCCCTGAGGCACAGGGGAGCGGTCTCGGGGACCCGGTATTTCTTCTTGTACCGGTCCCGTTTGGCTGGTGCCGTGGAGGGGTTCTTGAGTACCGACAGGCCCTCCTCCCAGATGTCATCGATTAGAGGCACCGCGATGACAGTCTTCCTCTTGGCCTCCCGGCGCTGACAGAGGAAACCTTCCTTTTTCTGCTCCTCCGGGCAGAGCTGGAACAATTCGGACGCCCTGGTGATCATGGCGTGGAATAAGCCAATCTCGTCGGGCGGAGAGGCCCGTGCGACGGGAGACCCGTTCCGTCGTCGTCGCCCTCAGAACCGGTTGTCAAGCCCACCGCACCGTCATCTCCCGACTCGTGGGAGGATGAGGAGGGAACTGTAGGCCTTATGGGGGCGAGTGGAGGAGAGGGTTGGGTCCTCCGTCATTTGTTCTGAGGACTTCCCGACGGGCCAGGTTGCGGGTCCTCCGGCCTGGGCCGTGGTAATCTCATCCTTATCTCAGAGCATAAGGACTGGATCGCAGACAAAATGGCCGCCGAGCTATCCTGAGGCCTAGGTTCCGGCTGCGCCGACAGGGAAGGCTGCTCTTCCTCACCATCGTCGTCTTCCTCGGTTATCTCCCGAGGATCTTCCTTACTGGATTGAACCTTCTTGAATTGGACTTCGAGATTCCTCACGGCTTCGGTCAGTTCCTCCTCCGAGGCTGACTCCGAGCTCGAGGAGGCTACCGTGCCCCATCTCGCTTCTTCCATCATGGTGGCCATGACGATGGGCTGAAAAGAGGATTCCCTCCTTGGCGGCAGGGAAACTCTAGTCCCAGGGGCAGTCTCTGCTGGCGGGGTCTCTGCCGGCTTGGCCAGAGTCGCTGCGATCGCCTCGATAGATTCCTATGCGTGCTGGGTAGGGGCCTTCACCACCTTAGGTGCGTCCAGGCCTTCTCCTTAGGGGGAGGGGTGACGCCTCGCTCCCCCTCTCCCGAGATCGGACGGGGCTTCTCCTGAAGTTTACCCGGGGTCTCGGACTTCCTCTTCCCCGAACCGGAGCGCTGGCTCGTGGTTGACGGTGCCGGGGAAGGTGCGCCCTGTCTGGCGACCGAAGAGCCCGACCTTTTGGCGCTCCCGGAGTCAGCGGACTCAAAGCGCTTGGCCTGGTGTTGGGCCCCCGTCGCCGGGGCGTCCGCATAGGACTTAGAAGCCCGCTCGGACCCTTTCTTCTTCTTCTCACCCGTTGAGCCCTTTTCCAACCAGCTGGCGAGACGGGATCGACGGTCCCTCATGGTCAGCTCCGACAAGTTCTTGCAGAACTGGCAGTCCTTCTCTACATGAGTCTTGTCCCCATGAAGACAGTAGAGGCATCGCGAATGCTGGTCCTCAAACACATTATGCAGCGCACATCCAGGGCAGCTGCGAAACAGCTTGGGTCCGGGTGACAAACTCGCGTCCTGGGCCATCTCGAAGTAGGCCGCAAATCTTCTGGAATCCTCCAAAAGATTGATTCGACGAAATCTTCACCCGTGAGGGGCGTAGGAAAATCCCGCAACGGGTACCCGTGAACGGGAGTAGAAGCGGTGGAGCTTGAGGCTCGATTAACCGAAAAATGTGAACATTCACCTGAAAAAGTGCGAAAACGCAGCAAAAGCTCGAGAGCTAAGCACGAGGACTCCCAACACTTGAATGTGCGGTAAAAATCTGAAGATGGCTGACAGAGGCGGGGCTTAGGGAGATGACAGTCATTGGCTGTGATCAGTATGACGCAGAGATCAGTGATTGGTTACTACTACGAAAGACAGATCAGAAACAAAACTGATACTGATTTTTCTTTACCGAGGATTCCCAGACTGACGATGGGGAATATTCATGAGCATGTGAATCCATGCCAGACCCCATGCTGGAGAAGGAAGGATACAATAGCATAGACAAGAGAAGTCCGCCACCGCGATTGTGCTCAATCGAAGGTCTCTGTATGGTATCCTGACAAGAGAAACGAAAGTAGAAGATTGATGTGACGTATAATTGTGTAAAGGGAATCAAAGTGGTCATGCGACGATTTAAGCAAAACCCATCACAGATTCAAATATCGAGAGGATCTGATCCTGGCAGAGAGAATCCGTGGTCCGAGCCTGAAGGAGGGAGACCAAATTGTGAACATTGTAGAAAAAGGGATCGGAGCCCGGAGGAGCCGGAATCCATGGTCCGAGCTCAGATGAGGAAGACCAAATTGTAAATTGTGAACATTGTAGAAAAGGGGTATGAGCCCGGATGAGGGGGACCCGTGGTCCGAGCACAAAGGAGGGCGACCAATCTTGAACTCATGAGTGTAAGAATTCTGACAAAGGAAAGGAACCTTTGTGTTTCTACATCAGGCCCTCTGCAATAAGAGACTGTCATTGCGAGAGAGACTTTGGTGGAAGGCCCTGATGCCTGTGTTGAACTGTTACAGCATGGCCAAGAAGCCAGAGTGTGTGCGAAGCCCGCACATGCCGCCTTGCCCCGTGCTGAACACTGTTAGGGATAATTTTTACTGCATAATTCCTCCCACCTTAAAGACCCCCATCTCTTTTTCTGTAATTTAGGACTTTTTAATTTTAACCCTGGAGTGAGTGAGCCCTTTTTCTCACTCATGTGTTTTGACCCGATTTGGATTATGTGTTTCCTTTGTTGAGTCTGCCAAACTCCATAGGCATCTACATTTTGTATGGTGATGCACAGAACCTTCAGTGCAGGGTCACAGAGAAATCCTATAGATGTCTCATACAGTTTAATTACCTTTTATTTTGTGAACTACTGTTGCCAAGAATAGAAAAAGCAAAATTAAACTTTACTTACCTTTTCTCTTTGTGGGTCCAGCACACACCATCTTATGTGGAGTGTTGGGGGTTGACTTCGTAGCCCCTTATCCTACCTACTATGTAACATTTTTGAGGTTACTCTCACTACTTTAAATGGCTGGTGGCAGTGGTTTCATTTTCCTACCATTGGGCTTTTCTACCGCAGGCTGAATCCTCAAGCTGCAGTATAGAACCCATGGGTAACCCTTTTGTCAGAATGGCCCAGTCTTCTTTTTTTGCCATTTTGTGTTTGGGAGGTCTTTCTTGGGTTTTACTCTATGCGCCAAACCAGGTTTGAGCCCTTTGTTTTGCCTTTGGCAGGCTTCAGTACTGAAACCCGCGTATGGCTCCATTGTGTCTGGAAGGGGAGGAAGTGAGGGAGGATCTCAAAACTCTGCTGTCCTTTGTCTTTAGGAATGCCTAAGTGCACCCAGACCCGACTAGCTAGTTGGTTGTCCTTTTAGGACAGCCACCCTGCTGTTTGAGTGACAGCTATGCTGTGCATGAATGGGAGAAACCTGCTTAAAAGGCGAGGGTTTTGGGACTGAAGACAGAGTCGACCACTAGGAAGAACAACCTGATGAAGAAACCGTGAAAAAAGCTTGCTGCATCCTCCTGGACCTTTGCATTTTGTGGTGAAGCCCTGCTGCTGCGCTGCAACTCCTTTTTTCTGATCAACAAGTGAAGCTCCGGAAGGGATGACTTCTTCCCTTGGGTTAGTGGGACCTACTAACCCAGAGACAGATTCTACTGGACCACCTTCCCTGACTGGCTGTACTTCTTTGCTGCTGCAGGAGCCGAGTGCTAGGGGTCGAGAAATCTGTAGTCGAGTGCAAAGTCTGAAAACTGTCCAGAAGCTCCAGGAAACTCCCCAGGACCCTCCAGAAGCAGGACGACCAGAGCTCGAGTCCCCTCAGCAGAGTGCAGGATTCCAGGAGTGAAGGAAGCCCAACTGGTACCCAAGATCTGCAGTGGTGCGGTTTACTGAGCGCTGAAACCGCAATGTGCTGCTGACCTGAAAAGAGCCCATAGCTGCCGCCGACCCCCGGATTGCTGCTGCAGGAGTCCTCCAGACATCCTCCCTCTTGGCCACATGAGTGAAGCCCAGGAACCAAGGATCTGCATCACTGCAAACAGACAGAAGCCAGCTGGACCACTCTTCTTCTAACCAAAGGTGCTGTTCTGACTTGGAGTACTTACCTCAGTGCCTTTAGCTTTGCGCTTCTCAGTTGAGACTTGCAGTAGCTACTTTGCTAGAGTTGACTTCAGCTCTACCCTTCACAAGTGTAACCCTACAGTGATTTTTCTTCAACAAACTCTCTAACTTTGTGCAAGTCTTTGCTATCCAGGAAGTGCCTCAGCTCCATAGACTGTGCTCCAATTGACTTTGGGTTTTCTGTCTCCCGGCAGACTCTTCTAGTCCATTTGACTTTGATACTTACTATACCTCATAGGAGATAACTTGGTTTTTAACTATTATTTCTGGGAAAGGTTTTTGTCTAGACTTCATTGGAATATTCAAATACTCACATGCTCTGAGAACCTGTTTAACCTTTTTCCTTCCCTTAACCTTTCCTTTCTCCAATCCTCAAAATTTACAAAGTGTACTAGTGATATATAAATGACATTTCTGTCCCAGTTAGTGAAGTCACCTCAGGGTGTAGGAAGTGTGTAAAAAAACATATCTAAAGAGTATCTACTAGCTTTGTGTTGATTCTGGAAAAGTATTTTAAAGTATATTTGATTGTTACATTCATTGCCCTTTTTAAAGAATGCTTATTTAAAAAAGGCGTTTAAATAAATAAATTATTTATAACAAAAACCTTGCATATGTGTTACATGGCTACTTGTATTTGTGGATTTCATTGCTATAGCTCTACACTTCACGTTTACCCCTCTTGAGATACGCCTGGCTGCTCAGTCACACTACCAACTTGTGTAGTACAGGCCGATACCAAAATGTGGGTTACCTATAACCAAGAGGACAAGTGCTGTGTAGTCTCACACAGGTTTACTACATCAATTGTTGCATTACAAAAACGTGGGGAAGGGAAGACAACTGCTAAACTATCCTGACATATCATTTCTTGAACACTTTTCTTTTGCATACATTATTATCCCACACTATTCTGTATTTAGAAGTAAGGATTGATATAGGTTTATTAATACAGGCCCTTTTATTTTGACAGACTCAACTAGGACTGTGTTATTATTTGATGGTCGTGGCTTGCTCCCAATCCTTACCTTTAGGTTTAGATGGGCATTCAACCAACCCATTTAAAGTTCAATAAACTCCCTTGAACTCTGATCACTTGTATCTGTCTTTTCTGTTTGATACAATGCCTTCCTTTTAGTTAGCAGCAACTCCCGGGCACAACGTCTCGTAACAGCAAGCAGTGTTTTGCTTTACAGATAGCCCTTGACACTCAGTTACCAAATAAACAAAAGACATGCTGTTGGTTACATTCATTGGCACAGGCATCATGGCCAGAATTATTGGGCTCGTTCAATGCGCATAGCAATGTTTTTTCCTGTTCAGTCATGCTCAAATCGACAGGCCGGCTACTGTTCGGCTTCCAGATGGCCACCAAAGTGAGAATGCGTGTTCTTTGGGATAGGATCATGCTACCAATGTTTACAGTACAACACCCAATTCTAGCTTCCAGATACTCCTGTTTAGCAACCCTTTAATGTTAGTGATGGCTGGGCCATGTACTATTGAACACAACACGAGAAGACACAGATGAAGAAGAGAACGCATCGAATGGGACTGACATGATACAGAGAAAACAGTGATAATAATGCTTCCCCTTTATAGCACTTCATGTCGGATTCCTCCAGCTTCTGAATAGTGTAATGTAATGGGGTGTCCCGTCACAAATAACCACCCTGCCTTTTATGAAAATTCCAAGGGTGTTTACTTGGAAACTTAATGGTCAGAATGGCTGCTTCTGTTCTGGAGTCTTCAGGGTCTAAGGGACTGGGGACGATTGGCGCTAGGGCCATCCTTTTCCTCTCTCAACTTCCCTGGGCATGGGACCCACCTCACAGCGCTAGACATCCCCACTGGGTTGTTCTTCACTACCGATCGATAACACCTATCTGTTCTACTAACTATGACTATGGGTAGTTTTCCCTAAGAAGCCGGCTACCTGTCTCTCTACGGAACTTCTAAATTTCCCTCTCCTATTTTTAGTTGGTCTCTCTGGGAATACGGAATGGTGCCTTCTTTCACCAAGCATCACACTCGCATCTTTTGCAGCCTCTCACTCCTGACCCTTCACTATCCTTAACCTTAATCTATTCTCAACCCACCACGTTACTGCCCCTCCAATCAAACTCCGCCTTTCCACCTTCGATCTTACTTCCTTTCCCAGACCTATTCTTTACTTCTGCTTGTACTTCGAACTATACCTCTAACTTGGTTCCTTTTCCCTCCTTTCACTCACTCTACTTCCCCTCTCTTGCTTTTCCCCTTGTTATAATTGCTTTCTCACTTATTGCCAATAACCCCTGCTACTCTTCCAATCACTGTCGCTCTTCCCGCTTCATTACTGTTGCTATTTCCCTACTACCACTTCCTCTCTACTGCCTTTACTGCTCCAAGACACTCAGGGATATGGTGCCCTGCACACTGTCCTCACTGTTACAGAACCTAGGGATATGGTGCTCAGCTCACACCTGTGCTACCGACTACCACTCTACCACTTGTATTCTTCCCTTACTACTCCTGCCACCTACTACCTTTACTCCCAACAACTACTACTGCTGCTGCTTCCGCTCCTACTACTATCTCATTCCGCCACTACTCTTAATCTACCTGTAATACACACACTCTCCTCTCTCTCACACACAAACACTCCACATAACTCCCCCTTAACAATAGCCTCTGCACTCCAATCTCTCTCGCCTCCTCTGGTCTTTTGGACGTACTCCTCTGTCTCCTGTCCTCACCCAACTAACCCACACATTCACACACACCTCCTTATATACCCCACCTCCTCTCAGGATTGGCCACTCACTCTGTCCAATCACTTACCTGGCTCAAGGGGGAGTGTTCAGGGAGGCTTCAAAAAGGGCGTGTAAGCCCCTTCTCCATTTCACAAAGCATCTCTGGCAAGGAGAGTGGAAGAGTTCCTGAGGAAGTGGAGTTCCTGTTCCAGACGGCCTTCTAATGAGCCTTTTCAATCTTAATATCTCTGGTAAGCTGATGGGCGTCTCATTAATAAGGCCTCTTTTCCTGAATGGTGTGTAGATTTTTGGAGACTTTACTACACCACTTTCTAGCGTGGCTGGTGTTAGGCTGCCGGCTGTGTGCTGTGAGGAAGTGTTGCTGCGTGGTGGCTTTCCTCTGCTGCCTCCCGCTGCAGTCTTCACTCACCAGTGTTGGCCATCATCATCATCATCATCATCATAGGTAAGGTGGGGATGTGAGGGGGTCGTACATTCTTGTGCGAGCACCAGAGAATGTTTGCGGTGGACTCTGTAGTAACTGGCTTTGTGTTTCTAAGGGGAGGAGAAGTGCAGTAATCTGGCCTACAGATTAGCTGTGAGTGTGAGGTCATCTGTAGTGGAATGTTTGTGTGGAATGTTTGTGTGGAGGTGTTCTGCTGGTGGCGGTTGAAGAGGTGAGTGAAACAGTGAGCTGAGAAGATGGGTGTGGGGGTGAGCCCGGTGTTTCCTGTGTCATCTTGTGTCCCCTACCATCCCTGTGTCCTGTGTCTTGTGGAGGAGTTCAGGACATGGAAAATAAAGAACCCAAGAACTTACCTTGATGTACTGGCGGTCCATCATTGTTACACACTCCTTCCCAGACACGGCCTGTAAGTAGGCCTTGTAACATGTAATAACAGGTGTCATTAATCCATTTAATGAAATCCAATGTATCGACCTCAGAACAATGAAAGGCTAAGTTGATGCTGCTGCACAGACCTTTTCATTTGTGGATGTTACTTTGCTGTTAAGTGGTTTTTATAAGTATTTATTTGCGAGTTAGTGTGTTATTGTTGTATTTTAGGGTGGTCACTGTTCCCTTGCCCTAGGTTGTCTGAGACCTGACTTTGAAGATTTACAAGTGCTGGTGCAGCCAGGGGACTAAGCAGTTCAATAAGCTCTGGGGTATTTAACTTGATCCGGATCACAGAGCTTGTTGAGTGCTTGTGGTGCACTCGCTTGGGTGTATGCCGGATGAGGGTGTCCCAAGACTATGTATGGAACCTCCTCCTCGTTAGAATCAGGTTCGACCCCAAGCTCCTACAATTCTGAAAAGAACTCACAACCCACCTTTTCAAGGAGTCTCTCCTCAACAGCTAGGCCACGCGTCAATCCCCCCGCACCACCTGACTCGCTTCATGCTGTCCGCCCCTCTCCTCCCCACCAGCCAGTACAGCTGTACCCCTCCTCTGTGCCCCTCTGTATCCTAACCCCCTCTGTATAGCTGTTCTGTCGTTACCTCTGAAAAGTGCTCCGTTATGCATTTGTACTGTTGTATACTTCTGTAAAGCGCTCAGTTATGCAGCTGTACTGTTGTATACCTCTGTAAAGCACTCCATTGTGCATCTGTAGTGTATACCTATGTAAAGCGCTCTGTTGCTTCTTGAAGCTAGGACCACGCGCAATAAAAATAAAATGCATGATAACATAGGGTGCTGAAAAGGTTAGAGGAAAGGACATTACAAGGCAATGTCCTAATTAGTAAATGAGAACTTCTGACAGCCATTTTAGTGGTTCTGGAATGTGGAGAAAGAAGGCCACTGGGGATAAATAGGTAGCCTGGAGCTGAGGGACACAGAATCGTGGTGCAGGATGCACCTGCAGATGAGAGAGAAGGGACACAACCGTAGAGGCATCAGGGCAATGATAGAAGAGGCGAATGTGTACATTTTCCAGAAAATTAGATCTCCCATTCAGTAGGGAAAGCTTTCTCTTCCACCTTTTAATACTTTAAAAAATAAAGAGAAAACATGGTGTTTTTCAATGGATACATGCAAGACAAAAGTGATCAGCAGATTTCTTCAGAAGGTTGTTGAACATCATCTGGTCGTTTACAGCCGACGAGTCTCTAGGTTGGGCGACAGGAGGAGCGCCCAGAAAAAAAGTTTCAGGGTCAGGGTCATATGGTGGGTGGAATTCCATAGGCCCTAATCATCCACAGGGTTTAAGTCTGGGTCCTGGTAGGTCGGATCCTGGCCACCCTGGCCAGGGTCTTGGGCATAGGAAACATCCTGGCTAGGATCATCTGGATCATACAGAAAGACATCCCTCTGGGGGTCCTGATGGGATTCCTCCAAGGAGGAGAATTGAGCACTGGGAAAGTGGAGCCTCTGGGACTTAAGAGGGACAGAGCAAGGGTCCACATCATTATGTCTCTTTAGAATGTCATCGAATTGGCCTTAGAAATTAATAAATTCAGCCATTTTATTCATACAAGCCTCAAACTTGTCCCTGGTCCAGTCAGGTGAGTCTGAGGGATCTGGAGGGGAAAAAGGGCCTGCAGGGGAAAAGGGTCCTGATGCAAGGCCCTAGAAAGAAGAGGGGAGGCCGTAAAATAGCCCTCAGTCTACAATGGGGCCTCCCTGGGGTCCAAAACAGTCGAACTGGCTTTAGAAAGCTTCTCCCAGAGCTTCGGGAGTGTTTTCGTCGAGTGGACCTGTCTTGGCGGGTCTTTCGGTGATAGTGTTCCTTTTGACGCTACTGAGTCGGACGCCAAAGATTTAGTAGACTGGCCCTCTACAGAGGAAGATTTAGCACCATGCATAGCCTGCGGATGCGGTGCTAAGAGAGCACCAAACCGCGAGTTTTGGAATGCCCAGCCGAAGACTTTGACGGACAGTGAGCGTACAAATGGGAAAACTTAGGAGTTGTGTGCTTGAGAGCAGTTGGTGCATGTGTGTCCCTGTCGCCGAGATGTGACTTCCGACTAGCATTGCTGGTGGCATGCTTGTCTGGGACTGGGACAGACACATGGGAGCGCAAGGGCTCCACAGTAAGGTCGACAGCCTCCAAATAGAAGCCACGGCTGCCGGCAGATTTCTTGTCTGAAGCGCCGGCGGGGGAGTGACTGTCAGCATGCATGGCATAGGCCGCCCACTGTTTCAAACGATTGTCTTTCAGGGTCTTGGGCTGAGAGAGCTTACAGGCTTGACACAATCGCTCATCGTGATCAAGAGGGAGACATTGATTGCATCAGCAATGGGTGTCCTTCCAAGAGAACTTGACGTTGTCAGACGGGCAAAACGTAAAAGGTGTCCTCTCCATAGCAGAGGGAAGCGGCAGCCAGACCAAGAGAAAGGGCAGAGAAGGGTTAAAGCAAAGGCATTCTCAAGAGGACAATACGAATAGGGCCCCACTCTTCCTACTCTAAAGGTCGGGCCGATCAGGCCAGGATGGAACATCGGCAGACAGGATCAGGCGTCAAAATAGCTGTTGAGTAGTCGTTGAATGCAAGCAAATCACTAAGAACAGTGAAATTAGCAATATAAACTGTTACGAGCTCTGAATTATGTGCGTCTGGCTAGGTAGGTGGAAAAAAACAATCTGGTGGGAACTTGACATGCGAGGGATTTTGGGTACACTACACGTCACGTTAGGGATAGTGTTAGTCACGCCCATGTCCATGTTCCTTTTTGATCTTTGAAAAAAAGATGCAATAAAAAGTTGCAATACTCTGCGATTACCACTAGATGTCGTACTATATGCACAGCATGTGATTCTAAGCAGATTAACAAGCATCAGAAGTAGGTTTATATATAAGCATATGGCCAAGGCAAATGAAAGGCTTTACCAAAGTGTTTGATGGCAAACTCCTGCTGCTTATGGGTGTTATTAATACCCAACAGAATGGCACTCAAGTGATCTACCTCAGATGGATGAATGATTGAATCGTTCCCGCCGGTCTGCCAACTTGTCCAGATGACTGAGGCAATTGCTTTGCTCGTATTTCAACACTTTTTGGACCAACTCTACCGGTTTGTGTCAACTGTTTATATGGGCCATTTTTAATCGCACGTTATTGGTACTCTTGGGGCACTACCAGGCATAGACTTTAAAAATGGTGGGTCCTTGATTTATGCATATATCATCTACTTGGAGTACTAGCTTCAATGCTCACAAGTGAGCAAGTCATATTGCTGCCAGGAGTGGCTGACGTGATGTCTGAAAGGCTGGGATCCATGACCCAGAAGATTAGCCACACTTGCTGTCTGGGAAGGGTACAATACTGGCTACAAGTTGATTAATTATAATTGAATAATGAGGGCATATAGAACACCAGCAGTGATGCACAAAATAATGTAACTGTAGTAATGTGGACCGGCGTTCCCAGGGGGTGGCAGGTCGCTGGCGATTATTTATCTCGATCTGGTGGAGTTGTGCTAAGACCATGGCCCTCATTACGAGGAACCCCCTAACACTGTTGGCGCCGCCTGATATCCCTGGTGCTACCGGGATATAACAAGCAGCAGGGCTACAGTTCTTTCCCATTCCCATGAAGTCCGATTGTAATGGTGCCGGTGCTTCAGGCAAAAGCATATCCGTAGGGGCCTGACCTGCCGGGAATTCCGTGCCCCTAACGGCAGACTCATGGAGTGGTTCACCGGAAAGGGAGCCGGTATGGCGTTGCTATTGGCACCTTGATTTCCGGACCGCCAAACTTGCAATGAGGCCCCATGTCTTTCGAGAGGGGGGGGGAGTTAAGCTGTCAGGGCTTTTTAGTACGAGACCAGAGATTACCATAAAGTTAGCAGAAATGCCCTACCCAAATGAAAATATTTTCACTAGGTTTAGTTCTGGCGAAGGGCGGGGTGACATTCCACTTGAAGAATATCGATGCCTGTTACAGCCAACCATTTGATTTTCAGAAAAGCTCTGAAAACCAATGTATTTTAGTTCTCTGGCTCTTTACAGATTTCCATAGTTAGCAGCTTCCGAACTAGCGCCATGATGCCCTTGGGCGACCATGCGCTTTACAAATTCAGGTAACATAACATAACAGTCAAGTTCGGCAAAAGGGTCGGAGTAAATAGCTGCAGAAAGGGGTTTGTGCACAGCTGTCAGGAATCAAATTGCTTGCAAATCCAATGTTACCATTTGGCAAATTGGCATAAATTGATTAGCCATCTGACTTAGAACCACCATTAAAAAGAACTGTACCTATTAGTATTGAAGACGTTTGTAATTTATAATAAAACATGAATACATTTATTAGGCCCCTACTTCAACTATATGTTTTTAATAGCCTGATAGTTGGTCACCATGGATTGGGTTTGGTTGTGGGGTAAGATGGGTTTGATAGAACTTTAGCCACTATTTGTAGAGCAAAATCACAGATCACTGCAACATTTACATTTCAAACCTTAAAGAGCAACAGAATTACCTTAAATTCAGGAGGACGCTGAAGAATGGCCTTTTGTAGCATCATTTGACTGCTGATGATCATGGCCTTGCAGGGAAGGAGTAAAGCCAATAGTGGCCTCGTACCACAGTTGCACTGAATCGGCTCTCCGAATCTCTGTCCACCTGCAGCTCCCTGCTCCCCTCCTTCCCAGTGGTCTTCTCTGAACCCCCCCTTGCGCCCCATCACGTGCTCATTTCTGTTCCATTTCACATCTAATGTCTGTTTTTTACTCATCTTCAGGGTTGATCCTGCGTCGTTGATGCACTGTAATATATTGTTGTACGTGGTTTTAGATTGTAAATTGCTTGTATTGCCCAGTTTGGCTGTCTTGGCTTTACTCTACGCTAAAGCGTAGAGTAGCCAATCCCCGGGCCCCGTTTTATTTATGATGGGAAAGAGAAAAGCCACTTGCCAAGCAGGAGCATCTGAGGGGAACAAACGGGAAAATAAAGAACGCTATTAGGCACACAGGTTTATTACACACAGGTTTATAAAGGGGCCTCCCGTAGAAAGATCTCTGGGAAACTTGAACACATTCAAATTGCAGAAAGGGAACTGGCGGGAAGCCTCAGGAATGTAGCCCCCTACCATTATACCAGTCGCTCTACACAGTGTAAACGTGCCCCCAAATAACGGGCCCTCCCCATTACCACCCTGATTTAGAGTGGAAATAAGAACTTTGGAAAGGATGGTATGACTAAGCGCTCAACTCCAATCACACAACTTGAACCATTTTTCCCTCTTCAGCTCCTCTGTCTCTGTTACAGGGGCTAGAACTAGCAGACTGGCAAGAGAGGTTTATTAAAAAAATAACAGGCCGCCACTGCAAGGTGACCAACATTTTTGATTATTTGAGGAGTTTCAGACAATTGGTTATGGGCTCATTAAATATTATGAGTACCCGGTGAGAGGGATGTGGCGACCTCCAATCCTGCCGCATTGAGCCTCCCCAGGGCTGGCGGCCGCCATCTCCCCTCGCCGGTGAATGAGTCTTCCCCTCCCCCCAGTCCCCATCCACAGAATTCCCTCGTCGCCCTCCCACCCCCACTGACCTTCTTTTCTGTCCATTTCGGGAACGGACACGCTGGGAACACCTGTGTCCCGAGCGAGTCTGCTCCCGGTCTGCGACAGGCCGTCATGGAAAGGAGAGAAGGGACTACGTGTAGCTTCTTCTCCCATTTCCATGGCAGACAATTTTTTATTTGCTTTTTTCTATTGTTTTCAATGGACGCCATGGAAGGGGAAAACTGACTTAATTTTCCCTCCCCTTTGGCCGTTTTTTTATCATTTTTTTTCTGTTCTGAAACGCCAGAGCGTTTCGGAACAGAAAAAAAAATGCTTTTAGTATCCCGGTCTTATGACTTTGCTCTGGCATGTAACTATGGGCCCCGGGGCATTACCTGAAGTGGTAATGGCCCACCTGCTCCGGTCCTATTGCTTAATTGATGACCTGATAGAATCACTGAACGACAAGCATCCTACAGACATGGGAACCTTTAATACCTTCTTCACATACCAACTTATCCAATCAGTCTTCTGACCCAAAGAACATTATTGTTCAGGGTACTCCACATACTAATAATAGCAACCAGAAACAGATTGTAACTCGATATTCCCTGGTGGATCCTTTTCCCTCCACTTTATGTGGGATACCATCTAGGAAAAGGCTTCTGGGGCACAAACATTGACACCGCCATAGTGTCTACTACTGTGCAACTTCCCGCAGAAGATGTCCCTTTGGTACGGATTCTGGTGGGCTTACTCAGGGTTTCGGTCAGGCCATGGTACCAAGGGGGTTCTGGTCTCATTGGTGGACGACCTTGCTCGACTGTGTGATCAAGGTGGCACGTGGACAATGATACTGCTTGACCTGTCTGCCGCCTTTGATACCACCGATCATATAGTCCTGCAGAGTTGCCTTGCGGCCTCTTTTGGGCAGTGTTGTCCTGGTGCACTTCTTTTCTTTCGGACCGGTCCCAGTCTCTTTCTCTTTTGTCCTCCATTCGGCACCTACTGCACATTCCTGTGGTGCCCCTCAAGGCTCCACCATTTCTCCAGTTCTGTTTAATGTTCATGTCCAGCTGCTTACAAAGCTCACCGCCTCCACGGCTTCACTTGCTGTGCCTACGCTGATGACACGCAGATCCTGGTTCGCCAAAACTGGGTGCTACCAGACACTGCTGTCAGGCTGAGGACTTGTTTGGAGATCGTGGGAGAGTGAATGTGTACCAACTGCTGAAACTGACTGGGGAAAAGACAGAGGTATTGGTGGAGGGATCTTCGGAGGCGGTTGCTCTTTGGTCATCTCTCTTCTGGCCCCCCTCTCTGGGCTGTTGCCTTACCCCAGTCCTGATGGTGAAATATTTGGGGATTAAAATCACCTCCTTTTATCAATGGTCACTCAGTTCAGCACCCTTTGCCAGGTAGGCCATCTTAAATTGAAGACCTGCGTAAGGTCTTACCATTTTTGTCGCCCCATCTTTGTACGCCAGTGATCTCCTCTTGGTAGTATCTTCTTTAGATTACTGCAATTCACTGTTTCTCTCACAGCCAGCCTATTTGATTCAAGAAACCCTTGTGTACAGGCGTGTTATAAATGACTTATCATATCATATCATTCGACGCTTGTAGATGTTACATAATTCAGCAGCTCAAGCATTGACTTCTACTCCTCAAGGTGCCCATATCTCCCTGGTCCGCTGTAGCCTCCATTGGCTTCCGGGGGCAAAGCAGGTTCCGTTTAAGGCACTTTTAGTTCTGTAGGCTAAGTTTAGATTAAATGTGCCCCGCCTCTTCCTGCACTCTGCCGAGGCCTTTCTGGTTGAGGTTCCCCGTTCTAGGCTGACCCGGGTAGGTGGTCGGTCCTTTTTGTTTGCAGCATCTGCACTGTGGAACTCGCTCTTTGGAGGATGGACGACTTTATATCGTTCAGGACATCCCTGAAGACCTATATTTTTTCGTTTAGCCTGTTTTTCCTTCTCTTGTGCAAGTTAGCGTCAAGATGCCTCTCGGTGATCGTTACACGCTATAAGTTAATCTAAGATAAGATAGAAAAGCCTTAATATGCATAAATCCGACCTCTCCTCTCTCCCTCTCCTCAATCAACGGTTTCTCTTATAAACAAAGCATTTCACTGGCTAAATACTCGAATAATTGGCACAAAGGTGGATTGTGTAAGTCGTTGATGGCGAGACAAAATAAATGTGTGGGCAATAGACCAAAAGACATCATTGGCAAATGTTTGGTCGTTACATTGGCTAATCCATTCATGACAGATAGAATTTTGAACTCTAATTTTGCTGTTTTTTTGTCCATCAAGGAAAAATTACTATTTTACTCCTTGCTTATTTTTATAAGCACCTCTCACATCACACTCCAGATAAGATTGCATGAAGGGGGGCAGGAGAACACCTTCATAGACAAGAACCTGCTGGCACCAGGGTTAGCTATTGTACCCCAGCGTATCCCAACATTGGCAGCACCGAAGCACACATAGTGTTAAATACCAAATCCTTCCCACAAACTACCCACACATGTATAGGGAAAAGGGGGGGGGGGTATTGCTGAAAATCCCTTTTCAAGCTCTAGCATCCTTCAAAGAATTAGATTGACTACCCATAGATACAACGGTGGTGGTCCCTTAAGGAATTACTCTAATTAGGGATCAGATAGCCGATCCAGTGGATGAGCGCTGGCACCATCTCTCTGTTCTCCTGGAATTTAGCGGGACAGAAGGGAAAACTTGCAGACATTGAGGTTATACGTTAATTATAGATGTTTGATGTGATTATTCTCCAAGAGTACATACCAAAAAAGGGAACACATTCACCAACTTCGACTCCTATCTCCCTTTCCTCCCCCACATTATGGACCTTGCCAAGGAGGTCCACTTCCAACCCCACCTCCTCAGTGGCATCCTTCCTTTCCTCACCTTTCGCCAGAAGCTCATTGTCTCTAGAGCCCATGTACTCTTTAGATTGACCTACTGCAACAGCCTTTCCCTTAATCTACCCTCTTCCTCTCTCCGCCCCCTCCAGCTTATCCAGGGATGTGAAACTTATCCTTGGCCTCAAGCACAGGGACTGTACCTCTCCAACCCTAAAATCTCTCCACTGGCTCCCGGTAGCTGCAAGGATCAAATTCAAATCCCTCTGCATCACTCACCCTAAGGCTTTCTGGGGCCAGGGACCATGCCATCTACATCTTGCTCTCACCAAATACTCTCCCTCTAGATCTTTATGTTCCTCCGGCTCCAACTCTCTGTGTGTCAAGCACTTCTCTAAGCAGCAAGCTGGAGGCCGATCTCTTTCCTCGGCTGGCTCCCTCCTCTGGAACAGCCTCCCCCTCCCACAACATCATGGCCGGATGTCCTTAAATTCCGGAAGCGCCTCAAGACTTTCCTTTTCACCTCCTCCCCCCCTCCCATGCTAAACCTCTCAGTCGCTGTGATCGGTGGCCTTGGCCCTTATATGTCCTTCTGGGTCCTGGCCTGCCTCCCAATAGTCTGCAGCCCCTCCCACTCCCAGCACTTGCACTTGCACTTGGGCACTCACTGGCCTGTGTTCCCTCACAGGGCCACACTTCTTGCAACGGCAGATGACCACTCTTTACTATGCGTCTTCTGCCAAGCGCTTAACTGTTTCCTGGGCAACCTACTCCCGGACACTCCCCCTTCTGGCAATTTCCTAGCACTTACCCCACCTTTCCCTGTCCCCTCTCTTTCTCTGCACTTAAACGATCCGAATGCTCATAAGGCCTAGTAGGACCACCTCTATTCTGTTTATTATTGTTTTATATTGCCTTTGTTCGATGTGCCCTCCCCTGTCCTGTGGGTTCTTTGAAACAATTTATTTCTGTATAAGCGCCTTACAAATGCACAATAAAATACAAAAAAAATTAAAATAAAACTCTGGACTCAAAACAAATGTTAAACAATGAGGCGCTTTCTCTGGTACTCCTGCAAATTGAGCTTGTGCTGACTACACATTTGTAAATCGCTAGTTACACATTTAGCAAAAACAATTTCAAAAATATATATTTTATTTCATTTTCATTTAAACATATTAAAACATACAACCATATTGTCCCATCTTCTATTGTCCTAATCCCATTTAACCTCACTATAAAACTCCTAATTGTGTCAATGAATTCCATTTTCCATTCACGATAAATTGGGGATTCCCACTTTATTTCTAGGAACTCCAGACATGAAGGCATTCAGTCATCAACCATTCGTGCCTGCAGATACATACAAGCATACACACTATTACACACCGAATACGTGACATCAAAAATTGTTGGTCTCTTGAACACAGCATTCTTAAGTAATCATCAACTAACTCCTGTTGCATATGTAACATACAACAGAGGTTCAACATGTCATGTTTCTGTTCTTGTGCTACTAATGCAGACACTTCTGCAGGAGCAGACATTAAATTCAGCCGGACTGGTATTAAAGTGCAGGTATTAACATGCACTAGCACTTTACCGAACCGGCCGACTACAGTTTCCTGCTGGGGCACCCGAATTCCCTCCAGCAAAAAGCTGGAGATAAGGCAGGCGCTTTACTTGCAAAAAACACCATGATTACCGGCAACGGTATTACTGGTGCCAGTAATGACAGCAAATCCCCCCCATGGAGTCCCATGGGTCACAAAGAAACATATTTACTTTGTAGAACCCATGGTAGAAAAGTATACCAAAAACTCTAAGAAAGTAGGCATTGGAAATTGTGAAGTTGAACAAAGAACTTTTTCATGGTGAGACCAAAATACCTGGCAGATGGGTATAGCCGGAGACCTAAAGAGGAGGGTTATACCCAGAGAACTGAATAGCTCACAGGAGGATTCCTGATGGACAAATGCATCAGGTGATCCACCAATATATCTAAAGAGGCTAAAGAGAATCGAATATGGAACATCTTATTTGAACAAGATCCTTTTTGTGAACTCAGTGCAAAGAAAGTCTAGGAAGAGCTAAATGATATGGGATATATTGTTTGCACAGGAATTTGCTGAGCCTGGTATAAAGAACCAAAGGAATTGTCATTTGGAAGAGACACTTTTGCCATCCTTAAGAAACTGTGGTTGGAAGAGATACTTTTTGCCATCCTAACTGAAATATCCAGAGGGAGGTTTTTCCTTGGAAAAGACTGTTTCTGTTGGATTCATTGTGAGCCCTTTTGCCAAATAAAAGTAGGGTTTCCGGTTTTCGGTGATTACCGATATTTACTGATATCTAACTCCTGTTAACATTTTTATATTACTCTGGGGACTTCAATAAAACCTGGTAAGTGAAGGGGGCGGGATTCAAAACTTTGTTGTCTTATATCCAAGAAGCGTTGCCGGTGAGCTATCCTGGCAGCTCTGTGAAAACATTGCGTTTTACAACTCTATTATGCACCATTGCCACCTTGTGGCAGAAGATTGAATTGACTGTGACCCTGTCCAAAACTGTATGCTGTTCTGGAACACAAGAAACGGCATAAACTCGTTGTCTGGGTAATTTATAGTGGTCTGAGCCGCTCCAACCTGCAGCGGATCAATGTGTGTATTGATTCTTAAACTCTGTGATAATATGAATTTCCGCCACGGTGCACACCTCGCGTAAAGCTGCCCCCCTGCGGCCACCGCCGAGCCCAGGCAAACACTTCGCCTCCGTATGCCTTCCAAAGAGTCACACGATCACGCTGGAAATAAAAGTCTTCCTCCCCCGGCCTGGGAACGGCACTATTTGGCTGCCTCGCTTGCCACGTATTGAAAGGCGCTATAATGTTTCACCATTTGGCTACAATGTTACTCTGTGAACTTCACTTTCATTTCAAAGAGATGTTTATTTTTACAGCCGACAACTTCACAGATCTGGAGGAATTTATCAATACCCGCCCCTCCTCCCAGTGCACAACCCAATAAAAAATAGAGGGAGAAAAAAACAAGTGCTCCGGAGCCGGCATACTCCCATTATGTGTACACTGTCTAGTCCGGGCGTTTTATTGGCCTTCCCAAATGTTGTTTTACACTAGAAGCAGCGCTGCAGACAATGAGGGGCAGGCCACTCGCCCAACTTCACCCGGGGTCTGCGACATCAGGGCCACCGCACAACACAATTCTCACTTGATGATTTCATTGAATTATGCCTTTTTGTCACAGAGAAAATGTGCTGGGGGTAATTAATTATATTATCGACAACAAAAAAAGTACTTTATTTTTTCTGCGCGAGCCCCAAGAACCCACAATAAAACAGATTTGTTTAGCTCATGGGAGTTGAAATGGAGCTCCGGCGTCTCGCTGAGTTTACCAACAGAAACCATTGTACCAGAACTCATTGGCACAAGGCGGTTCACTCAGATAGGAATGGGGAGAGAGAGAGAGACAAAAAGCGGGAAAGAGGGAAAGAGGGAAAGAGGGAAAGAGGGAAAGAGGGAAAGAAAGAGAAGGAACAAGTTACTTACCTGTAACTGTTGTTCTCCAGCATGGGTCTGGCATGGATTCACATGCTCATGAATATTCCCCGTCGTCAGGCTGGGAATCCTCGGTAAAGAAAAAATCAGTATCAGTTTCGTTTCTGATCTGTCTTTCTTAGTAGTAACCAATCACTGATCTCTGGGTCATACTGCCCCCAGCCAATGACTGCCTTCTCCCTAAGCCCCTCCCCTGGCAGCCATCCTCAGATTTGGTAGCACATAAAGTGGCAGTATGACCAATTGAAGAGCCGCACAGGGGAAGGAGGGAGGGTTCGCATGTGAATCCATGCCAGACCCATGCTGGAGAAGAACAACAAGTTACTTCTTACCTGGTAACGTTCTTTCGACGGGATGTTCCTCCGACATATTCCTTATCTTTGAGAATACGTTTCCAGCATGGAATTTTTTCTGTAGAGGGCACTGCGCGTCGATGTCCCTCGACGGCCATCGTATCGGCGCCAACGTCACCATGCCCATAAATAGCCATGCGCTGCGTCCGTTGCTCAGTTCCGATTTTGTAGCATAAGAAAAGACATGCCTGAAAAGGTTAGTAACCTTGAAGGCGCGAAAGCTGCAACCACAAGGGAAATTATCACTGCGGGCATGGATTGGAGGGGCGATAAGGAATACGTCGGAGGAACATCCCATCAAAAGAACGTTACCAGGTAAGAAGTAACTTGTTCTTCGAAGGGATTGTGTCCTCCGACGTATTCCTTATCTTTGATAGACTCCCATAGCAGTGGTATGTAATTGGAGGAGGGAGTGATAGTGTTATGTATCCCTTTAGGGATGGACCGAATGTAATACGGCCTTGCCAAATCTGGTCTCTTGAGCAGTGGAGGAATCCAGATTGTAAAATTTTGTGAATGTATGTGCGGACGACCATGTGGCAGCCGCACATATGTCCCGGACCGGTACCCCTCTCTCGAGAGCCGAAGAGGCCGCGATACCCCTGGTTGAATGAGCCCTGAGATTTTGGGGTGGCTCTTTCCCTGCTAGTCTAGAACATTCCAGGATGGCCAAAATAATCCACCTGGAGATGGTTTGTTTAGTTATGGGTAGTCCCAACTTGTAACCTGAGTATCCTACAAACAGTTGGTCTGCTTGCCTGATCCTAGCCATTCTGCTGATGTAAAAGCTGAGACCTCGCCAAGGGTCCAGCCTGTGTAGCCTTTTCTCCTCTTTCCCCGGATGGGGAGGAGGGTAGAATGAAGGCAAGGTAATTTTCGGAGTAATATGGAATTCAGAAACCACCTTTGGGAGGAAATTAGGCTTCACCTGTAGGACATTCTGGTCTTTGTGGAAGATTGTATGTGGGGGTTTACAGGAGAGAGCTTATAGCTCACTCAACCTCCTAGCAGATGTTAGTGCTACCAATAGGACAGTTTTAAGCGTGAGAAATCCCAATGCGCAAGAGTGAAGAGGTTCGAATGGAGTGCCCATTAAGAAGTTTAAAACTAAATTTAAGTCCCATAATGGAACCTTGAATGGTTTTGGAGGGTAAACATTAGTTAGACCCTTGAGAAATTGTACCACTAGAGGAATTTTGAAATAGGATGGTTCCTCCGCAGTGCGCTTGAAAATAGAAAGCGCTGCGAGATAGCCTTTTACAGTGCCAACTTGAAGGCCTGAGTTAGCCAAGCAGAGTAGAAACGATAACACCATTGGTGTACTGCATGAAAAAGGGTTGATATTCTCTTCCCTACACCAGCTGCAAAACTTGTTCCAACGGCAGCGGTATAAAGACTTTGTTGCTGGTCTTCTGGCCGAAAGCAACACCTCCATGATGTCATCAGGGAGATCCCAATCCTTGTACCGCAACCTTTCAGAAGCCAAGGGTGGAGGTTGAGGGTTCTGGTGTTTGGATGGAGAACCTGACCTCCCTTCTACGAGAGAAGATTCTCTTCGAGTGGAAGACGGATTGGAGGGCAGATGGACACATCTAGAAGCTCCGGGTACCACGTTCATCTGGCCCAGTCCGGGGCAATTAGGATCATGGTTTTCCGGAATCTTCTCAACCTCCTTATCATTTGAGGAATAACAGGGACTGGTGGGTGCGCGTAAAGGAGTGGAAACTCCCAGTCCACTACGAACGCATCTCCTAGAGCTCCTCTCGGGGGAAATTCCCTTGAACAGAACAGATCGCACTTCCTGTTGGTGCTTGTGGCGAACAGATCCACCTGAGGGGTTCCCCAAAGGGCAAAGATCTCTTGAAGGACTTCCTGAGCTAGCTTCCACTCGTGGGAGACTGTGCACTGCCTGCTCAGAGCGTCCACTGTCAAATTCTTCTCTCCGGCTAGGTGGACTGCCGATAGAGAGATTCCTTCCCGAATTGCCCAAAACCAGAGCTGCATTGCCTCTCTGCACAATGGCATTGATCCTACGCCTGCTCTTTTGTTGAGGTAGTGCATGGCCACCGCGTTGTCCGTCATTATCAGGACATTTCTCCGCTGTACTGATGGCAGGAAAGCTTTCAGCGCTAGTCTGATCACTCTCAGCTCTAGGTTGATGTGTAGTCTGGACTCCGATGGAGACCAACGTCCGCTGATGGTCAAGTCGTTGGCATGGGCTCCCCACCCTGTGAGCGAGGCGTCTGTGACTACTGTTATCTCCAGCCATGGTTGCCAAAACAGTTCTCCTTTCAAGATGTTCTCTGGATAGGCCCACCATTGAAGGTCGCGGGCTACCTTGTCCGGAATCCGGAGGAGATCTGTCATTCTCCCTGAGAATTGTGACCACTGACTTCTCAGTGCCCACTGAAGAGATCTCATTCTCAGGCGAGCCTCTGGCACAAGGAAGATGCAGGATGCCATGAGGCCTAGCAACCTCAAAAAGTCGAAGGCTGGGAGACGTTGGGCATTTTGAAACTTGGTGACCATCTGTAGAATATCTTGAGCCCTCACCTCTGGTGGCGATGCTTTTCCCAGGGAAGTGTCCAGGACCGCTCCAATGAACTGGAGTCTCTGAGATGGTATCATCTCTGACTTCTTTAAATTGAGGGAGAAGCCCATTCTATGAAGGAAGAGGCAGACATAATCTAGCTGGGTCTGGGCCTGTTCCGAAGATACGGCCCTGATCAGCCAATCGTCCAGGTAGGGATAAACGTGGATCCCTTCCCTCCTTAGACTCGCCGCCACTACCGACATCAGCATGGTGAAGACCCTCGGGGCGGAGGTCAGCCCAAATAGCAGAACTCGAAATTGATAATGAAAGTTGCCATTTGCAAACCTCAGGTATTTCCTTTGCTTGAGATGGCTTGGAACATGGAAATAAACATCCTGAAGGTCCAGAGACACGAACTTCAACGGCGCCGAATGCATAGGCTCGAATGGGGTCCCCATGAGCCTGGTCAGCACCACGTTGAGCTCCCACGCCGGGGCAGGAGCCTTCACTGGCGGGAACGATCGGAATAGTCCCTTCATAAATTCCTTCACCAGGCGATGAGACCACAAGGACGCCCGTCCTGTAGTTCTGGTGTATCGGGAGATGGCAGCCAGATGTATCTTGATGGAGGCGTGAGCAGTCCAGCTTTGGCCAGCGACAGTAGGTATGGCAATACTTGAGGGGCCGTAATCCGCAGAGGGTTTATCTTCTGTGCATGGCACCAGACAGAGAACCTCTTCCACTTATGTCCATAGCAATTGAGAGTTGAGGACACCCTGGCTTTTGCAAGAACCTCTCTGCAGTCAGCCGGGATATCGTATCCTCCAAACTCTAGTGCTGCAGGAGCCAACCCTGCAAGTTCAGCGACTCCAGGTCGTGATGAAGAATGGCGACTCCTTCTCTGGAGAGAAGATCCGCGTCCGTCACCAGCTTGATGGTGGGGACGTTGACAAGTCCAGAAGGTCCGGGAACCAGATCTGTCTCGGCCACACCGGTGCGACGAGGATCATCCTGCACCTTGACCTGTTGAGCTGGTTGATGAGACGGAGCAGCAACGGCAATGGAGGGAACACGTACAGGAACAGGCCGTCCCAAGGGAACGAGAAAGCATCGCCCATGCTCCTCGGCTGTGTGAACCTGCTGGCGAACCTCTGGCACTTGGAGTTCGTCGCCATCGCGAACAGGTCAATCTGGGGTTTGCCCCATCGTTGAAAGAGCCGATGCACCTGGTCCTGGCGTAGTTCCCACTCGTGGCACGTGCACAGCTCCCTGCTGAGTGAGTCGGCAATGGTGTTTTTTTATTCCTGCCAAGAGGAAGGGAACCAGAAACATCCCCTGGGCGATGGCCCAGTGCCACAGATCCTGGGCCTCCTTTGATAGGTCTGGGGATCTGGTGCCTCCCTGCTTCCGGATGTAGAACATCGTGGTGGTGTTGTTGGTGAAGATCCTCACCACTTTTTCCTTGAGGGACGGAAGGAACGATTTGTGCGCCCAGAACCAAGGCTCGTAGCTCCAGGATGTTGATGTGGAGAGACCTCTCCTCCGGGAACCAGAGGCCTCTTGCATGGAGATCTCTGGTGTGGGCCCCCCCCCATCCCTCCAGGGAGGCGTCCGTCGTCACCGTCTCCTTAAAGTCCGTGCCTGCCGTGAGATGCGTATGGGTACCCCACCATAGAATCGCCCGATAAAACTCCTCGTCGAGCGGGATCCTGTCTTCGAAGCTGCCCGCCGCTTGAAACCAGCGGGCGTCGAGGAACTCTTGTAGCGGACGCATCCGAAGTCTGCAAAGGGGCACAAGGTATATGCATGAGGACATCATCCCGAGGAGGGACTTGATGGACCTCACCCTGGCCTCATCCGTGGCTAACAGTCGCTGCACCTTGCACAAAATGGCCTTCGTCCTTTCTTCCGACGGAGACGCCAATCGCTCCACTGTATCGAGCTTCGCTCCCAAAAACAGTGCTACCTGCAACGGAACCAGGTGGGATTTGGGGTAGTTGATGGCGAATCCCAGTTCCGTGAGCAGGCGGACAGTCCTTGCTGTGTGTTCGACGGCGAGTTCTCTTGACCTTGCACGGATTAGCCAGTCGTCCAGGTAGGGGTAGACGTGGATCCCCTGCAGGCGCAGCCGCGCTGCCACTGGTGGGAGGCACTTGGTGAACACCCTGGGTGGAGTCTTTAATCCGAACGGCAGGGCTCTGAATTGGTAGCGACGCCCCTGGACTACGAATCGGAGTAACTTTCTGTGTCCTTTTAGAATGGGCATGTGGAAGTAAGCATCCTCCAGGTCCAACGACGATAGGAAGTCGCCCTCCTCCACCTGTCCCAGCACGTGCTGGAGGGTGACCATCCTGAATTTCTGTGCCTTGATGTACTTCTGACGAGGAAGTACCTTGAGTATACTCCGGAGCCCCGGAGCCTCTAGGGGACGAGCTCGATGGCACCTTTCTTGAGCATCGCCCTTACCTCCAACAGCAGTTGAGGGACGCGATTCTCCTTCCTGGCCAAGGGAGGAATGCGAGGACACTTCTTTTGAAATTCTAGCGAATGTCCGCGGGCCAGGGTGTCCAGCACCCAACTGTCGGTGGAGATGGACTCCCACACGCTGACGAACTTCGTTAGCCGGCCTCCCACCGGGGGTGCTTCGGTGGGGGCCCGACGCTACGGCCGATTCAGTCCTGCTTGGAAGGGGCCTTGCCGCCTTGGCCTCCTTGATGACGTCAGCGAGACCTTTCTTGCTTGCTGCGACCTCTGTAGGCCACCTGGAACGAGGAACGGGCCGCCTGGCGGTACGTAGAAGAGCCACCACTGGATCCCTTGGAGGCTCCCTGTCTGCCTCCGGAGCTCCGAAAGGGCCGCCGTTGCTGAAGGACTCCTAGGGCTCGGGTTGTCTCTGTGTCAGTCTTGATGGCCTGGAGGGACTCATCCACAGTCTTCCCAAACAGGTTGTTGCTGTCGAACGGCATATCCAACACTCAGGTCTGGACGTCCCTACGAAAGTCCGTAGCCCTGAGCCATCCTCGTCGTCGAAGGCAAACCACATCGCCCAGCTGGTGAAATCTAGTATCTGCAATGTCCGTTGCCACCGTTATGGTGTGATCCGACGCCACCTCACCTTCCTGCAGAATCTGTAGGGCCTCCGCCCTCTTGCCGTCCAGTAGGAAGTCTAGCAGGGCAGCTATCTTGAACCAGAGCTCCCTGTCGTAACGGGCCAAAATCGCTAAGGCATTGGCCACCTTAATCGTCAGCACCGCCGACGAGATGACTCGTCAACACATGGAGACGAACTTCTTGCCCTCGCTGTCCGGCGGGGAAGTGGAAGTTGAAGCCGCCGCACCCGCCGGTTTCTTCTTGGCCGCTGCCGAGACGACCAAATCTGGCATAGGCTGGGCCCTGAGGCACAAGGGGGCGGCGTCAGGGACCCGGTACTGCTTCTCGTACCTGTCCCTTTTGGCGGGTGTCGTGGAAGGGTTCTTCAGGTTAGCCAGCCGTCCCAGATGTCATCGAGCAACGGTACCGCGAGGACCGTCTTTGTCTTGGCCTCCCGTCGTTGGTAAAGAAAGCCTTCCTTTTTCTGTTCCTCAGGGCAGAGCTGGAAGAGCTTGGATGCCCTGGCTATCATGGCGTGGAAAGAGCCAATTTCGTCGGGCGGAGAGGCCCGAGGGGGGGGGAGGGGGGGTGATGAAGGAATGTCCATTGCATCATCGCCACCGTCGTCGTCCGTCCCCGTCGCTGTATCCGTCGCTGTATCATACCGAGGGTCTGGCGTGGGGGATGAGGGGTCCACAGGCCTTGTGGGCACGAAGGGCGGTGCGGGGTGGACTCGCCTCTGCTTGTTCGGAGGGATTCCCGACGGTCCAGGTTCTGGATCCTCCGTCGGGGTCCGTGGTAACCTCGTCCTTATCTCAGTACATAAGGATTGAATCGCCAACAAAATGGCCGCCGAGCTATCATGGGGCTCGGGCAATGGCTGCGATGGGCGGGATGGCTGCTCCACTGGGCCCTCGTTGTCGCCATCTTCGATCACCTCAGCAGGATACTTCCCCTGGGATCGAACCTTCTCGAACCTCTCGTTGAGGCATTCCAACCTCTCGTTGAGGCCCTTCACAGTTTCCACCAGATCCTCCTCGGAGGCTGAATCCGAGTCCGTAATGGCCACCGGCCTCCCCCCTCTTTTTCCACCAGGGCCTTCATGGGGGTCTTAACGATGGGCTGGAAAGAGGATTCCCTCCGCGGTGGCAGGGAAACTCTGGGCCCCGAGGCCGCCTCCACTGGCATAGTCTCTGCCGGCTTCGCCAGGGCCGCTGCGACAACCTCGATGGAGGCCTTTGCCGGGTGGATCAAGGCCCTCACCACCTTAGGTGCGTCCTGGGCCTTCGCTTTGGGGGGAGAGTCATCGCCTTGCTCCCCCTCGGCTCCCTTTGAGATCGACCGGGCCTCTCCAGAAGCTTACCCGGGTTCTCTGACTTCCTCTTCCCCGAACCAGAGCGCTGGCTCGTGGTTGATCGTGCCGGGGAAGTCGCGCCCCGCTTGGCAGCCGAAGAGCCTGACCTTTCGGCGCTCCTGGTGCCCGCGGACTCGCGGTGCTTGGCCTTCTGTTGGGCCCCCGTCGCCGGGGCGCCCTCACAGGATTTAGAAGACCGCTCAGACTTTTTCATCGCCTTCTCACCTGCTGTGCCCTTCTCTAGCCAGGCGGCGAGGCGGGAACAACCATCTTGCTTGGTCCGTAGCGACAGGTTCATGCAGAACGCACAGTCCTTTTCCATGTGCGTCTTGTCCTCATGAAGGCAGTAGAGACATCTCGAATGCTCGTCCTCCTTGAAAACATTTTGCAATCCGCATCCCGGGCAGATCCTGAACAGCTTGGATCCGTGAGTCGAGCTTCCCTTGTCCTGGGCCATGTCCGTTGAGGTAGGCCTCAGATCTTCTGGAACCTCCAAGAAGCGCAACTCGACGAAAACTTCACCCTTGAGGGGCGTAGAAGAATTCCGAAACGGGTCCCCGTTATTGGAAGTGGAAACGCTGGAGCTTGAGGCTCGATTAAACCGAAAAAATGAGAAAATCTCCTGAAAAAGCGCGTAAATGCAGTAAAAGCTCGAGAGCTAAAGCACAAGGACTCCCAACACTTGAACGTGTGGTAAAAATCTGAGGATGGCTGCCAGGGGAGGGGCTTAGGGAGAGGGCAGTCATTGACTGGGGGCAGTATGACCCAGAGATCAGTGATTTGTTACTACTAAGAAAGACAGATCAGAAACGAAACTGATACTGATTTTATCTTTACCGAGGATTCCCAGCCTGACGACGGGGAATATTCATGAGCATGTGAATCCATGCCAGACCCCATGCTGGAGAAAGAGAAAGAGAAATAGAAAGAGAGAAAGTCACCTCCTATGAGGGTGTGTCATTTCAATAAGTGCCCATATTTTGATTAACGCGCTGTTCTCGTGGTGTTTATTTGAGTGTGGAGGTCAGCTTCACACAGTTTCTGCCTGGCTTAACAACTGTGTATGCTTTCCATTGTTAATTGCCAGTTCCATTTTAATTCATTCTTTCCAACGAGGGTGCGTGACTCACATAGTTGCCTTTCTCAGGTGGAACAATTATGAATGCTCTCCATTGCGTTGTGTCATTCTTTTTTTTTTCCACTAGCACCCTGATCAAAACGAACGTGGTGGTGAGGCGGTGTGGAGGCTAGGTGCAATAACTATGAATGCTCTCCACCGGTGGTCGTATTACCATGACGGTTTATGATCCATTTTTGATACTCATTCGAATGCATGCTACACAGAATCACTGGACAGTGAGTGCTTGTGTATGCGCAGTGCATGCTGGGGGGTCATAGTTTCACTTGGGGAGTGGCACACTGGGCCTTTGTAGGGGAAATGTAGGTTGGAGCGGCTTGGATGGCGAGGTTGGGGATTTTGAGTTGGCAAGGGTTTGTACAACAGATTACTGAATTACCATGAAAGTGATTAGAACATCTTGCACTGAGAGATTACCCTACATATGTGCACAATGAAACAATAAAAGAACACTTCTGTGGTTACACCAGAAAAAACAGGTATCTGGGATTTTTTTAAAGAGGCAAACGGGAAAACACTGATAAACATGGATTCAGAATTTTTGAAATCACTGGAAAAACACCCCCGGAAGTAAAAATAAAAAAAGAAACCCCTAAAACATGAAACCCTAAATATAAGTCAGAGACCTTTTCTTACATGCTTAGTTGTTCATTTTTGTGTGAGAGTCAGATTATTATGTTTTGGACACAAGAACAGTTTATATATTTTTAACAATTCGAGACAAGACTGATCTTTAGTTTTAGTTTCATAGACAGGGACACTCTCTTTATGATAGGGACAGAGGCCTTAAACATGTCTGGGGTTGCTTGTGTTTCCGTGCAGAGGGGACCTGACACAGCAGTTCGGGCGGGGCTGCTTCCATTGGTGGCAGTACCTAACTGATTTCCATAGGGCTGGACCCCTTTTTGCAATGGCTTAAACAGGCTAGAAAAAGGTGGTGTGGAAGATTGCCCAGAGCAGTGCCAGGTTCAAATTCATTCAAAACCTTCCACCCATCACTTTCTTGGTTATATTGTGTATTCCTATGTGAGAGAGGGCATGCCCAGATGTGGGTCCCTTGCTCGCTGCGCCATAGAAAACCAAGCTTCACCTCACTGATGAGGCCAATCAAGGCCAAAACCTGTCTGGGGTTGCTTGTGTTGCCATGTATGGGGGTCCTGACTTAGCAGTTCAGGCAGGGCTGCTCCCATTGGTGGCAGTCCCTGACTGATTTGCATATGCCTGGACCCCTTTTGTAATGGTGCAGACTGGCTAAAGAACAGTGGTGTGGAAAGTTGCCAAGAGCAGTGCCAGTTGTTAAGATCAATTGAAAACCTTCCAGCCATCACTTTTCTGGTTATAGAAGAGAGAGACATGTAAAAGAGCATTTTATGTAGAGTGAGAGGGGCGAAAACCAGATAGAAGAGGAGGGAGAAGAGAGTGAAGATTTAGATAGCAGGTTACCTGAGCAAAAGTAGCCCGTTCAAGGATTTTTAGAAAGAAATGGCAGAAGTGAGATAGGCTGAAAATTGGCAGGAATAGATGAGTCAAGAGGAGGTTTTTCAGAATAGGAAAAATAAGTGCATGCTTAAAAGCGGCTGGAAAGCAAGAGTTTGTAAAGGAAGAATTAATAAGAGAAGATGAGGAAGGAGAGAAGGGTAGATGTGAGGAATAGAAGAGGATCAGAAGGAGAAGCAGTGGGGTGAGCACTAACCAGAAGACCGGAAGTATCGGAATCAGCAAGAAGAGAACCAAGAAAAAAAATATGATGGTAAAACAGGAGAAGAAGAGAAAGAAGAAGCAGTAAAAGCTGAGCAGAGGTTTGCCACGCTAGATGTAAAGTAGTTATCAAAATCAGAGGCGGAAAGAGACGAGAAAGCAGATGGATCAGGAAATTTAGGAGACAAAATATTATGAAGTTGATAAAGACGACACGGGTGTTGGGAAACAGAAAGTGCACGTTCCGAAAAATGTAATTTATTTGCGGCAAGTAAAGTATAATCAAAGGAAAGATGAAAGCGCAACAAGGTCAAAAGTGGATCGCAAGTTTTTCCATTTGTGTTCGGCTTTATGCAGGTGGCGACTGAGGAAAATAAGGTCGGGAGCGAGCCAGGGATGAGGAGCTTTACGATTAGGAGAAAATAGGTGCAGAAGAGAGACTGAGTCGAGTACAGAAGAATGCAGAGTACCAGTAGCTGAATCAGGAGAAAAGGAAGAGAAAATGAAAATTGATGGAAGAGAGTAGTGCAAAGAAGAAAGAAAAGATGCAGTTAAAAGAAGAAAGATTACAACGAGTAAAGATAGTCGAGGTAGAGGAAGAAATACACAGAACAGGAGAAGAGACAGAAAAGCAAAATAGTAAGTGATCACAAGCATAAAAGGGGCAAGTAGACACAGGTGAAGAAGGAAGTGAAGAGAAAATTAGACCAAGGGAAGAACCAGACTGACGAGAGGGGAGAGGAAAGAAAATGCAAATGATAAGAATCAGTGAGTGGAAACAGCAAAGGGAAGGATGAGTTAGAGGAGGGGAGATTGAAGTCCCCAAGAAGAGAGGTGAGGAAGACGGAAGAAGAGATCAAGATGTTGAAGAAAATCAGTAGCTAGACCAGGACGACGATGAACAACAAGAAGATAGACATAAATTAGCAAGTTTAATTATGATTAAGGCTTCCAGTTTTCAATTTTTACTGATTTTTACACATAAATACAGTAGGACATCAATCTGCTTTCTGTCTGTATTTATTCAAATGGGAAAAAAACAGAAACACTGGTCTTTCTGTCTGGTTTTCTATGATGTAATTCATCCATCTGCAATGTGATTGGCCTGCGATTGGCCGCATGGAGAATGTAAATGTTTTATACATATAGCATTAAAGTTCTTCAAATTGCTGACAGCATAGATCTTAAGGCAGCAGCAGTCCTAGGATCAACCATTTGTTTTCATGGAAAAAATTGAGCTATCATTTCTTTCCCATGTGGCTGCATGTGTGCTTTAATAAATGCATTTTATATTACAACAAATGCAGACAAATACTGGTTGCGAATTATCCTTTTATATGACAAAAAAGTAAAGTGGATGAATACAGAAAAAAAGGCCAAAAAATAAATATTGATAAATAGGAACGGAAATGGTGGAAAAATAAATACCATAAAACCGGAAGCCTTAATTGTGATTCGCTTGGGGGCTGGAGTAGAGCAATTGTAGCAATGTTAACAGTCACTGTAATGTCCATCTTGCAGCGGGGGGGCGGGGTCGGTGGGAGGAGTCTATGGTGCCTGGAGCACAATTGTCCACTAACTAGGGGCCCAAATAAAGGACATTATAAGGGAGGGCAGTTTAAGCGGAGGAGCGAGAGAATGCAAGCGTAGGGGTGAATCAATGCTCGAACGGGAGAAGAGACAAGACAAAAAGTGTGGGCCACCACTTTAGCCGTACTATAAAATGGAATGCAGGAAAAATGGTGCTTTTACGGTATTCCACAGATTACTAGTACCATCATTCAGCAGTGTTGCTAGGTCTGGAAATGATCTGGGGTTACGCTAATGTTGCGACTGTTGGGGGACTCGGGGCTAGCTAGCCTTTTGGTTGTAGCCCCAGAGCTTCGATCCGGGGCTACAACCAAAAGACGCGGGGCTATACCCCCCTCTGCTTCCCCCTAGCAATGCCTCTGCAATCATTGATATATAAAATATGAGCCGACACACAGTGGCTAATCCCCCTCACTAACGTGAGAAGGAGGTTTAGATTCTATTAAAGACAAGGAGGCAAGTATTATGCATTATTCTTTACTTCTGACAACCACAGCAGCAAAGAAAAAACTTTTACAAACAAAAAAGTTTGAGTAACGGAACTAAATAGAGTTCACAGTCAATGTAAGGGTGGGGGACTCCCCAATCCAACATGGAGGACAGGTCATGCCATGCAGCGGAGCAATGAGCACGGACCCTCCTCTATATATGTCCTTTACTCTAATCTCAACTCCTCTTTCGGCAGCTGTCTTGCATCAGACGCCCACTGCAAACACCAGATGATATATCGCGGAGACAGGATCCAACGAAGCTCAAGGATCATGGCCTCTCCGCATCCTAGAACTGTGACAAAGCGCACCTGAACAGAACATCCCACCCTGAAGCTGTAAGAAAAAGAAACAAAATGGTGGGTGGGTGGGATAATACTCGCCTCCTTGTCTTTAATGGAATCTAAACCCCCCTTCTCACGTTAGTGAGGGGATTAGCCATTCTATGTCAAGACAGGAGGCTTCATATTATGCAAGTTTAAAGCCCTTGCATTACATTAACCTCAACATGATCAGTACTCCTGTGATAAAATGTTTTGAATGTTATCTGTAGAGCAATCAGCTGCTTTCAAAATGTTTTCCACACCACCCCCCAGAAAAACGGCTTAGAAGCCATGGCACCCCTGACGGAGAAACTGAAAGGAGGACATATACATTTCCACCTAGTGCATAATCCTTTTAATACATCTGGTTAAAGTGGCAGGGGACACCAGTATGGGGTTCTCTATAGGAAATCAGCAGCTGAGAGGCATGAGGAGGAGTAAAAACCTCTGTCTTCTACTCAAAACATTCCAAACACTTAATCACACATAGCTTACAATCCTCCATAAAAGTTTGATAAGAATGGAGAAATTAAACACTTAGTTCTCCTATAATACAGAAAGTGACCAGGAGGGGAAGCGGGGCGGGGGGGCATGGGAGTGAACATTTTGTTGCCCACATCCAATGTTCTGATATCAGAAAACCCTTTAATAGAAACAAGGCCTAACATCATAGTTAACTTGGAGCTTGGAAAACACAGTTGTTGCAAAGAGAAGTCTCCACTAGAATGCCAGGTGTGGAACAGATCCAAACTATTTAACGCCCTATAAAAAAATAGAATGCTCAGCTGTAGGTGGAACCTTAATGCTAATTAAACTGAGGAGCCCGTGCACCCATAAGAGCCTACCCACTGGCTCACCCTTAACCAAACATGTCTCGCTGAAACTACTGGTCTAAACCCATTCATAGCCCTGTAAGCCTCGCCCTCTCTGAACAATTTCCCCAGGAAGCTAACCACCACTACTGGAGGGGCAGGAACTTAATCGAAGCGATGAGCCACACCAGCTAACCCAGCAGTACCATGCTGAAGAATACCCAGACTTGGTAGAGGACGCCCAGGAGTCCTTGATGACACATATAGATTCCTCTGATAGTCCCAGGAAGCCCCGGGAAGAGCTGAATCTTCCAGGCCATAAGGGTGAGAAGACCCTGAAGGACTGCTTGTGAGGAAAACCGGTCGGGTCCGACAGAAGCCTCGGGTGTAGAGGAAAAAAGAAGGATAAAATAAGGATAACCCCCCCGCCAAATCCCAAAGGGGTGCGCGTTGCCATCTGTCTGCGCACCCTAACTAGTACGCTTACAATCATGGCAAATGGAGAGAAGCATACAAAAGGGAGGACTCGACCAAAGCGCCAGATGCTAGCGCACTGGGAACCAGTCTCCACCTGTAAAACCGGGGAACCTGGCAGATGGGTCTCGAGGTAAAGAGATGTCCTAAATCGGATCCTAAAGAGACAAGATCTTGGCTAACAAAGCCCGGTCTAACATCCTGTCGCTCCAGTCATGGAGGTGACTGGAGTTGCAATCCGCGACAGTGTTGCTGACCCCCGGAAATTCTCTGTTTTCAGCCCAACGTCCAGATCTAGACGGAAATGCCAGGATTCCTTTGTTAGGACTGCTAGGGTCTAGAACCTATTTCCCCCCACCCCCCAATGATTGATGTTCTAATTGCTGACACATTGTCTATCCAGAGGATGACACAGCAGTTCTCCTGATCCTTGAGAAGACTCATGACCGAAAAAAGAGAGCCTGCCAAAAGCTCCAGACAATCTAGTTGCAGTTTCCTCTCTAATCGGACCACTTTCCGTTTATGGAAATCTGACCTATCCTGGCTCTCATCCCACTCTGCTGGCATTTTACTCCATAATGACATCCAGAGAGGAACTCAAAATAGCACTACCATTCCAGGCATCCCTATACCTGAACCAGAAGAAAGCTTGGATCGAAGATGACAATACACCAAAACCCTGGTTAACTGCCTGAGGGAGACCCTCCCTTTCCTAAGGAGGAGACGGATTGCCTTCTTATCTTAGAGAGCCTGCCGTCTGGAAGGAGATGGAATCAGAACTTAAACCTATCTTGAAGGCCAGAAACTGGATACATTGCATAGGCTACAATAAGTACCTCTTGACATTTATAACAAAAACCTAATGTCTGTAGAAGGGACAGAGTTAACGCCAGACGAGTCCGAACAATCCGAGAGCCCTGAGCTAACAGAAGTACCTCATCTAAGTACATTATTATGCGGACCCCTTGCACCTGAGGTGAGCCATTACCAGCTTCATCAAATTGGTGAAGCACCAGGGCAGACAAAAGACCAAACGGAAGGGAGGCAAAACTGCCAGGTGTGAGACCTCATGGAAGACAGGGACCAACACGTATGCTGAGAAAAACAGAGACTGAAGGACACTGGGACCACTACACCAGGGATCCGAGGAAATAACCTCCCACTGAGGAAGAAATCTGCTCGGACAGTAACATTTTTTTATTTGTACCTCAATCTGCCATTTCACTTTCACATGCCTGAGAGGAGGCTTGAACCCTGCATTTCGCTGCTGGTGGCCCCTTGCCCTACTTGTTCAGCTATTTGAGTCCCTCCCCCTGGAGAAACAATCACCAACAAATTGCCTTGGGCCGTTGGGCCCACCTCCATTTCTGCCATGTCTGCCAGCTTGGGATCAAGTCACATGATGAGGGACCTATGCCGCTCTTTAGAGATGGAGGAATTGGCGTTACTGAGCAGGTAACTTATTTGAACCCAGCCCCGCAGGACCTGCACAACAATAGGGGCATAGACGGGGCTGCCTCCTCTGGTAGTTAAAAAATTCTGGGCCAGCGGACCCAACACATCTAGCAACTTGCACTGACAGGTTCTTCAGGCCTTATCTGAAGGATACTATGGACTGGACAATTTCTGTAGTGAGGGCCACCTTACCTGGACCCACTGGCCTAGTGCAATCCCAAATCAAATAGTTTCAGCCCTGCTTAGGCAAGGGGCGTCTGACCCCACGATGATTCAGGAAGGATGATATCACATCCAAGGGGTGTCATTCAGTGGACCTGGCGCCCACTAACATAAAGGCACTGGTCCTTTGGGAGAAAAAGAGGGTGGGGTCTAACTTCCTCTTGCGCCTTTTTGGAGGCGAGTCAGAAAGCTATCATTCGGAGCACATGACAGCACAAATTTCCAGAAAAATTAATATATATATATATATACACACACAATGTAAATGTATAAATTGTATATTAAAGCATATGAAAAAATAAAATATATAAAATGCTCAGCAGGCAATTGTTAATAAAATTCTTAACACGGCTTAATTTGCCGAAACACAGACACGCCGAGCTGGCGAAGTATGTAGCTGCTACCCTAGCAGGGTGTGGCAGTAAGCAGCACGCGAGAAAGTATCTCGCAAATTTTCATCAGGCAAGCCTGAAGTCGAGCAGGCAATTTAATATGCCCACAGGGTGGGTGGGCAGTTACTTGAGAAAAATTAAGGAAAGTTGCCAATGAACTCAGGAAAGGAGGGAGAAACCTGCGAGCGTATACACTACGCGCACAGCGTGTGTGGGCCAGGGAAAGAGGTAGAAAAAATCCCTGCGGTAGCCGAGCCTGAAGCAAAACCTCCAAACAGGCCCGAGCGCCAGCAGAAATGCGGGCGCGAATTCGCTGCGAGTATATATAATACTCACACGGCATGGGCGGGAGAAATAATCCCTGCAGGCGCCGGGCCTGAAGCAAAGGTTCCAAATAGGCCTGAGCACCAGCAGAAATGCGGGCGGGAATTCGCCGCGAGTATATACAATACTCGCACGGCGTGGGCAGGCAGGAATGTGAACATAATTATTGTTACCGAGGGGCTTGTGCATACCGAGCTTGAAGCTAATGCCTCTGTAAGGCTTCCGTGCGACGTGCCTGGAACTTTACCGATCCGTGAAATAAAGCAGCGGACGTTCCAAAGTTAACAATTCAACAATGAAATGCAACAGAACATTTGTCTTACTAAAGAGCAAAGCTAGAATGACTGCATCATAAATAACCAATAAAATACATGTTACAATGTAACAATTACTGACTAGCAGCAAGACACAACTGAAAGGAGTGATTTAGCTTGTGGCGTCAGCAGCAGAGAAAGAGGAGTTGAGATAAGAGTAAAGGACATATATAGAGGAGGGTCCCCGCTCATTGGTCATCTGCAAGGCATGACCTGTCCTCCATGTTGGATTGGGAGGTTCCCTCCTTACATTGACTGTGAACTCGATTTAGTTCTGTTATTCAAACTTTTTTGTTTGTAAAAGTTGTTTCTTTGCTGCTGTGGTTGTCAGAAGTAAAGAATAATGCATAAAATGAAGCCTCCTGTCTTGACATAGAATACATGTATCGCCACCAGAGGCATCGCTGGGGGAGTTGGGGGGGTACAGCTCTAGGTCTTTCAGTTGAAGCACTAGATATAAGCTCAGAGGCTACAACCAAAAGGCTAGCTAGGCCAGAGTCCTGACATTAGCGTATCCCGGATCTTTTCTAGACCTAGCAAAACCCCTGATTGCCACTATACCAGACTTTGTTTCGGCAATTGAGCTCTGGCTTCTGACAAGGGCAAGCTTGCGCAGGTGGAAACTTCCGAATCATGCCTGAGGAGTGTGTTGGAGGAGCCCGTATATTGTTTTGTTAAGTACTGAGAGAATCGATATGTCGTTATAATGAACACAGAGATTACAACACAATTCGCGAAGTGTAGGTACCCTGACCTTTGTTACTGTCGAATTTCAGCAGCTGCTTGAAAGGTTATGGGCAAAACAATAATTGCATTTCCCACTCGAAGCCATAGATTACAAGAAACATCAGTCGGGAACGTGCTGGCCCCCCAGAGAACAAAGTGCAAAAAACGAAACCCCGAGAAAACGCCTGCAATGGAGCTGGGGACTCAACGTGTAAACGTCCGCGCAAACGCGAAAAGGCTGCAAAAACATCTGACGTGATCATTCTGTAGCCACAGATCTCCTTTACCCGGGACATTGGCTGCCTCTGCTAGCCTGGCTGGAACTCCTCCAAGCGGGCATTAACTGCAGCAAAATGCTCAGCTCCAGGAGCAGAAATATTTCCCCTGGCATCCTGGTGACATTTTTATTTATAACATAATGTTAATAAATTAAAGAGACAACCTCTGCATCGCAATCATAAAGGCGTTTTTCCGAATCCAAAAACGAATTTGGCCGTGCATACTTGAGCGGATGAAAACACGGGACAGAGGCAGTAAGTACATCTTGTCATCGCGGTGGATTAGATGCAAGGTCCTGCATTGTGGTACATTTTGTTGTGCAGGTTTTCTTTGCCTTCTTTGGCCCTCGAAAAGCGCCAGAAATAGCTCCTGTGGCATCCAGGAATCCCAAAGTCTTAACAAATAAATACGCAGAGCCGTAAGGCACCAGCTAAAACTGGTTCCGCCTCATTGGGACGCGGCTGTGTGGCAACAAACCGGATATGACAGTGTCGACGACAAAATCCCAAAATGGAGGAGGCACCCCGATAACCCGGGCGGTGTCCTTCTCCTATCCTCCCCCTCCCCAGGATGAGGGGGAGGTGCCCGCAGGAAGCGCGGCAAGACAAAGGGAAAGCCCGCGAAAGGAAACCGCGCGGCAAATCGGAGAAAAGCCCGCGAAGGGCAACAAGGGAGAGGGGAGGGGCTACCCCCCCTTTATAACAAACGGGCTTCCCACTGCAGGCAGGATCGAGCCTTAGCAGTGGGACGCCCACAAACCAGCAGAGGACTTCGTTTTGAGGACTTCGTTTTCGTTCGTGTTGGAGTTTGTTGCGGTTTGTGATGCTGCGATCCCGTGATGCTGTGGCTGCTGGAGTGCGTTTGTTGGATCCGAAAGGAAGAAGAGTTCCGAGGTCGGGGCGATTTCCAGCGAAGGAGTGATGGTGTTCCAGCAAGGAGTATGCGTCGGGTAAGGATTGGGGTGGAGATAGCGCCAATTATGCGCGGTTGTAGCTGCTGAGGTAGCTGGGGCGCTCTCCGTATTAATAGGAGAATAAGGGCTGGTCAAGTGGCACAGCGAGTAGAGCGCCCGCTTTGACATCCGTGCAGAGCTTGCTAACGCAGGTTCGAATCCCGGCCGGGCCAAACTCAGCCTTTCATCCTTCCGAGGTCGATAAATGAGCACCACACACCCTGGGTAATAATAAGCAGCCCTCAGATACCTGAGGGTTCATAGCACTATATAAGTGCCTAATTATTATTGAGCGGGTCGGCGGTCGAGGAGTAAAGTTTAGCGCTTTTGAAGCAGCAGCAGGCGCGTAGGGGGTTAATGCCGAGACGAGCGATCTCCTCAGTTCCCAACACCTGGGTTAGATAAATCCGGAAAGTGTTCCGGTGTGCAGAGGTAAAGGGTGCGATATAGTGCAGTTGTGAAGGGACCAGTCTGCAACCATGATGTAGTTCATGAGAGGGATGGGGGCGAAAAAATACGTTGTTCACGTTGACTTTTATACTATATGCGACGAAAGACAAGGGTTCAGTGTGAGGGTGAAGGAAGCCCTTCCGCAATACGAGGGCAGTGCCTTCCTATAGCATTGGCGTTTAGGCGTCAGACATGGAGGCTTTCCAGTGGGGTCCCCCGAAGGTTTTCACTTTAGACGGAGGGTGAAAAGGACCTCGGTGGTTGGGACAGTCAAAGGCTAAGGTTGGCAAATTCAACGGTTGCTACAGCCGGTCAGGTGGCACAGCGAGTAGAGCGCTCGCTTTGCCACCGGTGCGGAAGCTGCTAACGCAGGTTCGAATCCCGGCGGGGCCAAACCCAGCCTTACATGCTTCCGAGATCCCCCGAGGACATAAATGCCAAAAATTTTTATCATGCAACAAGTGGCTCAAATAGGTGGGATGGCTCAGAGGCAAGGCGTGTGGCTGGGAAGCAAGGCACCACAACACAGGTTCGAATCCCGATCCAGCGCTTAAAAACCAATCTCGGATATGAGGCGTTCTGTAAAGGGGAAATTATAATTATGGGTGGTTAGTCCAACATCTCAGTCGGACGAAGCTGCGTTAGGGCATCCATTGTGGGACTAAGTAGGAGTATACAACTAAGTAATAATTGTGGGTAGGGGTCCGAGTTGGCACATAATAAGCGCTTCAGCAGGACGTACGGTGTAAATTACATATGGCAAGTAGGTGGTCGGACGAGGGTACTGATCTTCTGCCCACCCAGGACACATTTGGGGGGGAATGTGGAAGTTGGGATCGGAGGCTGTCCGCAACACACAGATCAGACGGGTGTTTCTGATAGCACAGCACCGGGCGGGTTGGCACACACGAGGGAGTGGTCCCGGTGTCCTAATGGATAAGAAAATGTCCTCTTAAAGCAGGGGTCTTGGGTTCGGGTCCCGGTCTTCCTTGGGTGGTTCGTGGCAGGTGGTTTTTAAGGCGGCATTCTAGTTTATAAGGTGGAAGATTTCTTAAGGGGTAACGTGCTCACCTTGGAAGCACGACGGGTCAAAGCGCTCCAGGTTCGGTCCGCGCATAGAAACCTCTGGGTATTAAGCGGGTTATGAAGAACTTAGCATATTTCATACACAAATACTAAAATGTTCTGGAAATGCGGGCATGTATTCTTCCAGTGCGGTTGTGCGGGCAGTAGGAGTGGTGGTCAACTGGTTTAGTGCAGGCGCGGCGAGGGGCGTCACGAAAAGACAATGCGAATAAGCTGCTATGGTGGGTTACTGCACTGTGCGCATAGCAGTTTTGACCAGTTACCATAAGGTAGTCTGTAATTTGCACAAGTTACGGCGCATGTTGAAGGACGTCTTGCAGTTAGTGTGTGAGCGCCACGAGGCAGGTAGCACACAGTTGCGCTACAAGGATTATGGCATGCCTCTTTCCAACGTTAGGGGGTGCATCACGAGGTAGGGAGGACGAAATGGTGGTATAAGCATTATGGTTGGACTCTGGAGCACCACGAGGCAAGATGGTAGGACTGAGTTACATGATGGTGCGACATGGGCACAAATGGGGGCTTAGAAGTTTGGCAGGGGCGTAATAACAAAGTGCAGGGGAATTACAACCCAGGTACAGGTATGAAGGGGCAGTATCACTCAGCTTTATGCCACACCTTAGGTGGGATAGGGCAACTGTAACAGGCCTATGCACAAGTCGTTTCAGGGGCAACTTTGCAGCTCCGGGGTTTACCGAGTTTAAGTTAACAATGTGGCATGTTACTATTCGATCCGTGGCAGCAGCCAGCGAGGGTAGTACGGGCAGGCGTGTCGCTTCCTTATGTTATGATAGGCAGTTGTAACGCACCGGTAAGCAAGTGTTGTGGAAGGCGCAATCTGGAGTAAAGGGGTGGCCCCTCCCCACATGTTTCAGTAGCGCATGGGATCATCAAAATTATTGCGGTTGCAGTATAACTGGCCGAGCTACATCAGTATAGGCAGGTGTAAGGTGCACTTGGACGGAAAATGGTTAGCTTGTCACTTACGATGGGTCGCTTAGGGTCAATTGGCAATGCACAGTACGGTACAGGCGGAGGTTCGCTGGTGTGGTTGGAGGCAGTGATTACAGAAGGAACGGACAACTCCTAAGGTTGGTGTGGCAATGTTGGGCCGTTACAAGTGAGGTCCAGGGACGGCCGCAGCTTTAAAGAATGCTGCAATACTGGCGGGCGGAAAGGAAAGGGGGTCATTGGCCGGGTTTAGGAGTTGCGTTTAATGTTTCAAACCTATTTTGGTGCATTATGGGGTTGATAGTTGGGCACAGGATTGGTATCAGATTGGCCTTTTATCCGGAAAGTCAAGTTATGCCAGACGCAGTGATGCCACTGGCCGGGGTTAGTTCCTTGTATACCTACAAGACTATAAGTCCCGGTGGGCGTTTAGGCATTTGCCACGGGCATTTCTAAACAAGGCGGCGTTCATGCGGCTGCTAAGCATGGGGCAAGGTGCTCTCTATGGTTACATTTTGGGAAAAGGAAAATGGCGGCGTTACAGTGAAGACATTTTCGTTCATTACACAGACGTCTGTCTTTGTGGCACAGTCAGTAGGTGTTGTGACTTGTACCTGAAGGGTTAGGGGTTCAAGGCGAACCTCAAACTTAAAATTTCTGTAAGCATTGTGAAGAATTACGACCCCGGGCGGGGTTTGTACAATTAAAACGGAAGGTGATTTCCCGGGAAAGCCGGGACGTCTGGTCACCCTACGCAGGGGATGGGTTCTTCCAAGAAACAAAAGTAATCGGAGTTGGGTTGCAATAAACGTCCACACCTATAATAGGGAAGACTTTGTATGAATAGGGATTTTCTGGTGGCTATGGGATATGGGTTCCACGGAGTATTACGGTTCAGTGATGGTAACACGTGTACGTGTATGGCCTTGGATTAATGGGGTATTTGCTAGCCATCGATGCTAGCAGGTGCAAGAAGGGTGCATGGCCACGGGAGGTGCCAGGCATCTCCCTTAGGCTTATACACAGCCCAAAACTGTTGGGTTCGAGAGATGGGGGCGTGCATATCTCCCGGTTTGATCACCTTGGCTTTACGGCATGGGGGCATATGGCCAAGGCATTTGGGGGGACAGCCCTGGGTACGGTTGCGTGGGGGGGGGTCTCGCTGCGCACAGTGAGTCACTGGTCCCATCCGCGGGAGGTGGATAGTTAAGCACATGTGCCGTAACTCGGCAACGTGCGGAACTCGCAGTCTGGACTTTTATACAACATCCAATGAAAAGGTTAGGATGCATCTGGACCGAGTAATGGTTTCCTAAAGCGGGTTTCTACGTCTTTAGGACAGGATAGCGTGCCACAGGACTTAACATTCTTTGGGGGAGGCACAATTACTGTAAGATTAGCGGAAACATTGCGGGTTGATAATAAAATTATGGCTAATAGTAGAGGTTGTATGGATGCAAGTAAGCCCCGTTTCTGGAGACGAGACCGGGCCCGCCCTGGGTAAGGCGGAGGTCAAGGTGGAACAGGAGGGAAACAGCCTTTTACAATGCTCTGACCAGCGCCCCCGGGGAGCCGAACGGCAGGGGTGGCTGGTGGTAGCAACAAGGGTCCAGCTTCGCCCAAAAATGAAACGGCGCTCTCCTCGCCTACGGACACCTTCAAGGGCAGGGTGGGCGTGAGCACAAAGGTTGGGAGAGTTGGGCCTACGACGGCTTGGTGCAAAGGAATAAGGGGAAGCAAGTAACGCCTACGAGGGCAGGCAGGGGTGCCCCGGAGTAGGCTCGCCCTGGTTAAGGCGGAGGTTAAGGCTGAACAGGAGGGAAAGGCCCAGAAGCAGAAATGTCCCAGAGCAGGCTCACCCGAGTCGAGGCGGAACATGGGAAAGGCGTCAGGGGCAGAAGTGTCCGGGGACGGGCCCCCTCCCCACCCTGGTTAAGGTGGAGCGGGATTGAAAGGGGACAGAGGGAAGTCCCATGAGCAGGCACAGGGCGCTCTTTGCAGGAAATATCGGCACGGCGGGGTGACAAAGGGAGCGCATGGTCGGAGGTGATTCCCAGGGCAGGAGTGAATGGCACGGGATGCAAGGGTTGAAAAGGGCACAACGGCAGGGGCAGGTGCGCAGATTGCTAAGGAAAGGGCAAAGCCGGACATATGGTTCATACATGTGGGAGGTAACGACCTGAGAAGCCTGGGAAGGGGGGCTCTGATGCAAAGGATGATGGTCTTCCTACAGGAATTGGCCAGTCGAGTGGGTGAAACAGAAATCAGTGGGTCAGAAATAATCCCGAGGCCGGAATGATCAATGGCAGATTCTGCAGGGGCTTTGGCCAGACCAGGCACGGCTGGATTAATTTGAATTACTCAGGGTATTTTCAGAAGGAAGGGGTACATTTTCACCAGGGTACAACTGTCATCACTGAGGGGGGAGCTAGTCTACTGGATCCTTTGCGCAAAAACCCTAAGAAAGTGAGGAAGGGAGCAAGGGGGAGCCACAGTGGGCGGAAACCCATCTGTGGCGTGGCGGTGTTTGGGCAACCAAACACAAGAGACAGACTCCGGACGAGCCAGGAGAAAGCTGGAAGGGTCTTCCCCCTTCTCAGACCAGCGCCCCTTGGGAGCCTGAACGGCAGGGGCGTCTGGGGGGAACAACAAGGGCTCAGCTTCCCCCAAGGAAACGGCACTCTCCCCGCCCAGGAACACCTGCAGGGGCAGGCGAAGCTCAGGCCCAAAGGGTTGGGAGAGTTGGGCCTATAATGGACTTTGGGAAAGAAAGGGGGAAGCAGATTATTGGACACGGAGCGGTCGCCGCATCTTCTGAGTTATTGCCACTAATGTGTACAGTGTGGTTTTATGTTATTGTGGAAAATAAATCTGCGGCCTTTTATGCCAAAAAACAAAGCAAGACTCATTCTACACACTTCTTGGGGGGTAAATGAGGAATGTGTTATTGCTATGTAATGGGTCCAAAATGGACGGCTGCACGGGTTATGACAGTGTCGACGACAAAATCCCAAAATGGAGGAGGCACCCCGATAACCCGGGCGGTGTCCTTCTCCTATCCTCCCCCTCCCCAGGATGAGGGGGAGGTGCCCGCAGGAAGCGCGGCAAGACAAAGGGAAAGCCCGCGAAAGGAAACCGCGCGGCAAATCGGAGAAAAGCCCGCGAAGGGCAACAAGGGAGAGGGGAGGGGCTACCCCCCCTTTATAACAAACGGGCTTCCCACTGCAGGCAGGATCGAGCCTTAGCAGTGGGACGCCCACAAACCAGCAGAGGACTTCGTTTTCCCACCCACCCACCCTACAAACAGGACAAGCAATGAGGCCTGATCGTCGTTGTCGCAGGACGGCAGGCGGTGTGGCGGTGTTTGGGCAACCAAACACAAGAGACAGACTCCGGACGAGCCAGGAGAAAGCTGGAAGGGTCTTCGCCCTTCTCAGACCAGCGCCCCTTGGGAGCCTGAACGGCAGGGGCGTCTGGGGGGAACAACAAGGGCTCAGCTTCCCCCAATGAAACGGCACTCTCCCCGCCCAGGAACACCTGCAGGGGCAGGCGAAGCTCAGGCCCAAAGGGTTGGGAGAGTTGGGCCTATAATGGACTTTGGGAAAGAAAGGGGGAAGCAGGTTATTGGACACGGAGCGGTCGCCGCATCTTCTGAGTTATTGCCACTAATGTGTACAGTGTGGTTTTATGTTATTGTGGAAAATAAATCTGCGGCCTTTTATGCCAAAAAACAAAGCAAGACTCATTCTACACACTTCTTGGGGGGTAAATGAGGAATGTGTTATTGCTATGTAATGGGTCCAAAATGGACGGCTGCACGGGTTATAATCACGCTAGAGTCGCCATCTTTGCCGGGAAAAGGTACTGTCAGTGCGGCTTACACCTGACCATACTGTCGCGAGCACCAAGCCAAGTGAGACAGACACCTCCAAATGACCCCAGACGGCTTGAGAGAGAGGGTCTGTGCCCAAGACATTATCTTAGGTGAAATGGGTGAATTTTAACAGCATACATTTAATGAAAAATCGGATAAGAATCTATACATTGAACACAAAGGTAAGTACGCAAGCGCAGCAAATGATCCAGTCATTGTGACGCTGGTTTGCAGGGCACATTTTCAGAGCATATGGGTTAAAAATGTTAACTTAAAAACAATGGGTTTTAGAGACAGAATACTTTAAAGGTAGGTTTTTTCCAAAGCACCACAGAAGCTGTATGTACATCTTTGTAGTACTGTGCCAGGAAAATAATGTGCATCACAAAAACTGCAACATGAGATGTCATGCCTACCAGGATCACAGTGCCACTGATTAATCCCGGACGAAAAAAGTGGGCACCTCAATTAGTTTTGGCTTGATTCGTGATATACTTAGAGTGTCGGCTGGGTTTTGGTGCAGTCATGGTGGGATTCCAGTTAGCTCACAATTAGTCGGGCTTCTCAGGATCCTAAAGGAAGTTCGATCCTTTGTAAAAGGCCGAGACAACTTCCTGTTCGGTAATGGGTTGTGGTGGGAAGGTGTGCACAGTGCAGACTCACACCTGCAGAATTTTGGAGTGCTTTGAGCAGGGTTTTGATGGGATGGAAGTAGTATTTGGTGTAGTTTGTTGGTCTCGGGAGTGTTTTGTAGTCCATTTTCCTTAGGTTCAAGAAACTCAGTAACCAAGCTTCCGACCCAACAGTGGCCGCAGAAAACTATCGGATTTGACTTATGCAGTAGCAGGGGGGAACTGATTCGACCTGTGTACCAAGTTTTGATACCTCTGGATTTACCCCTTGGAACCTACATTAGACTTGCCTCCAAGTCAGGTTTAGCCTGGCGGCATGGTCTAGACATCTTAGCGGGTGTCACAGACCCTCACTATAGAGGAGACAAAGATTGTGATACAAAATAATGGAAGGGAACAATATCAAGTGAAAGCTGGGGAATGAATAACCCAAGGAATTCTGTAACAAGCTGTGTTTCCTAAACCGCAGGAAATTAAGTCCTCTGATAAAACTGAAAGAGGAAGAAAGGATTTTGCCGAGGCAGATGGACATCCTCACATTACACCAGAGACAACTCTACCTCAAGTGTTGAAGAAGAACTTGAAGTTATACCTGATTTAGCCTTTGCCCAAAGGAACAATCTTTTGCTTGCTGAACCTTTTCTTACCCGAAGAGGAGGGGAGGAAGAAAGGTGGAAAATATTTTTCCTAAAGAGTGGGTTGTTGTATAGAGGAGATAATCGGTCAGATGGCATCTGTAGGTCACAAATTATAGTACCTAAGAGCCAGAAGAACATTGGACTAGAGATCGCCCATTCTCACCTGACAGGCGACATCTAGGGAGAACCAAAACTCAAGCTCAGATCCTGAACTGGTTTTATTGGCCAGGGATATATGCAGATGTAAAAAACGTGCTCACTTGTTCCCTAGGTCAAAAAACCAGTATCCAAATGTCCCCTCTATCCCCATTAAATCCTCTGCTCATTTTCGACAAACCATGTTCACGCAGAGGTATGGATATAGTTGGACCCCTTGAGCCATCCAAGTTGGGAAACCGGTACATACTGGTGACAGTAGACTATGCAACCCATTACCCTGAAACCTTTCCTTCACAGAATAACACAACAACAAATTCTCAAGCATTTAATTCAGTTCTTCTCAAGAGTTGGGTTTCCAAAGGAGATCTTAACAGACCATGGATCTACCTGTATGAGTAAACTCATGTCAGAAGTAAAGGACATTTTCCAGATCCCATCTTTGTGCATCGCTATCACCATCAGGCGGTTTGGTGGAACGGTTTAACAAAACCTTAAAACACATTCTAAAGAAATTAGTTGAAACTGATGGAAAAAATTGAGATGTTATGACAACATGGGCCCTTTTGGCCATTAGGAAAACACCACACTCCTCAACTTTGTTCTACCCCTTTTATCTTTTATATGGAGGGGAACCTCGAGATGTTATCAATATGTTGCGTGAAAGCTGAGAGAAATGAGAGAAAGCTACTTTGCCACTATCCCAAACTGCCCCTAGACTGAAAGAACATATGGCAGCAGTCAGATCAATAGTACAAACTAATATGACAAACTCAGGAACATCAAAAAGATTATTATGATAGAAAAGGTGTATTAAGATACTTTGCTATCGGACAAAAGGTCCTAGTTCTCCGCCCTTCATCGGAAAATAAAATGCATGGTCCCTATGAAATAATGGCACAAACAGGGCCTTATAATAATCAAGTTTTTCAACCAGACAGCAAGATCAAGGCTCACATTTATCATGTGAACCTTCTTAAAGAGTGGAGGGAGAATCCCATTAAAGACAATGCTGTGGTATTAACTAGTTTACTGTCTGATGAAAACAATCCAAATACTCCGATTCCTTCTGATTTAGCTAAAATTCAAAAGGAATATCTAATGGACCTTTTACAGCCGTTCCCTGATGTTTTCAAGTCTGAACTGGGGCGAGTAAAAGGAATATACCATTATTTCCGTACATCCCCAGGAAAGGTGGTCCATTTAAAACCATATCAGATACCTGAAGCCAGAAGAAGTATTATTGAGGAATAAATAGAAAATATGTTAAGGATTGATATTATCGAGTACTCACAGAGTCCCTGGTCATCCCCAATTGTGTAAATTACCAAGCAAGCACAATCGAGAAGGTTCTGCATTGATTTCAGGAAGGTAAACGCAGTCTCCCAATTTGACAGTTACCCCATGCCCAGAATTGATGACCTTATTGATCAATTGGGGCCAGTCATTACCTCTCCATGAGTGATCTGACGAAAGGCAACTAGCAGGTCCCAGTTAATCCAGCAGACTGTAGCCTTTTCTACCCCCATTGTGCTTTTCAGTTTAAGGTGCTACCTTTTGGGCTGCATGGAGCACCAGCTACTTTTCAGAGGCTAATGGACCAGAACCTCCACCCCTACGCTTCCTTCTGTGCAGCCTACATCCATGATATCATCCACAGTAATTCATGGAAATAGCATGTTTATCATCTGTATTTGGTCTCTAGGGCGCTAAGAAAAGCTGGACCTACAGCCAAGCCAATCAAATGCCAACTAGCTAGATCAGCAGTCAAATATCTGGGTTTTTGTTGGAAACAGATGTGTACAGCCCCAAACTGAAAAGGTCAGGGCAGTTAAATAAACCGCCAGTCCCAAGACAAAGAAAGATCTGAGAGCCTTTTTGGATTTGGTAAGATATTACAGACATTTTATCCCTATTTCTTCATCCATTATGTCCTATCATACTGACCAACTCAGAAATTGCGGAGTCCCAGGAGATTAAATAGCGAGAAGATCAGTTGTGTTTTGACAAACTCAAACACCCGTTTTGCAGCAAACCTGTGTTAAAAATGGCAGATTTCAACTGGGAATTCATTCTACAAACTGGCGCTTCGCACAGGTCTGGGAGCAGTTCTTTCACAAGATCATGATGGTATAGAGCACACAATTCTCTATATAAGTAGAAAACTGTTCCCAAGGGAGAATAATTATGCAACTCTGGAGCTAGAAGCTTTTGCAATCAAGGGGGCCACATCTCACAGGCAGAAAATTCACATTAGCCTCCAACCATGTCCCCTTAACATGGATGAGCCTTCCCAATAACAGTTATGCAAGAGTCACATGCTAGTTCTTAGATTTACAGGCCTATTGTTTTTCAATTGAACACAGCAAAGGAAAGGAACCGAACAGGGGAATGTGGACGTCCTTTTCTCGTTTTCCAATAGGTGCTGCAAGAACCAGCTACATTAGGGGAAGGGCATATGATGAATCCAGTGGAGTCATCACTGATGACCTTCTCCCATGTAGCCAGGAGAAGGCAGCCGCTACCTGATCCTGACCCTGGGGGCGGTTTCACGAGGGAGGATCACATGGGAGGAGACAGCTACCGGGGAGAGGTCATGACTTCACTGGACAAGACGCGGTATCTCCACCTGTCCCATGGGCAATACCCCTTATATATAAGACCCTTTTCCATGAGGAAGACCCTAAGATGCCCCAGACCCTCATGTCATACTGTCAGATACGTGTTTCAACCAGTGGGAGAAGTGAATCCTCGTTTATTTAATGGCCAAACACACAACCATGACCTATCTCACAATGCTCCAATACAAGACCTTTTTCTTCTAAGGTTCCTTATTGTAAAAACACTAAAAATAACTATTCCAATATCATGTGTTTAACAACATCTAGGAACCTCAACTCCCAGAATTCTCCAAGTACTGAAACGATGACGATGCAGGAGTTTGAACCATGTACCAAGAATTTGAACCACACCGAGCAGTCTGGTTGTTTTCTGAGGAACCTTTGCACGGCCATTTAAACTTAACACGCACACTGCTCCGGGAGGCAGGGCAGCAGAAGACGTTGGCTCCTGTTCACAAACAGTACGTACCGGTGTGGCAGAGCAGAAGAAGCCACCATGGGAGAGCCCCTGAAGCAGAGACTGCAGTGCCGTGGAGACGTTGGGAACAGCGAGAAAGGTCCTGGGCACTCAGCGAGTCGAGAAGCTGGCATTCTCCATTTCGGATCCTAAAGGGAAGAAGATGTACAATCACAGAGCCGCGAGGGAGGTCGGAAGAACATCTATAGCCTCCATATTGGAAAACGGGTTACTGCAGCACACCACAGAAGCGCAAACCCGACCGGAGATGCTGAAGAAGGCCTGCGAGTCTACCCAAAGTTAGTGGGAATCCTGGGGCGTTACGGCGATCGCGCCAACAGCAATTTGAACATTATAACTTTGTGAATATGGCAAAAGGCTTACTTGAATACCGGAAGGCAGAAAGGCAAACCCCAATAAACTGTGAATATCAGAAATGCAAATGTGGGGCCAAACCTAAAGAAATCTAACCACAAGTATATTTATATATCAACCTGAGGGCCAGACCTAAAATATTGATGAAACAGAGAAGCACATGAGAAGTCTTGGTAAACCCAAGACACCAGAAGACTGAAATATATATGAGAAATCCTGACAAGCAAGACAGCAAGCTATTGATAGAAATCTAAAAGTTCTAGCAGTGGAGTATACCAGGCAAGTGAAACTCATAAGTGAAGACCAGGCAGTCGAGGACACCAGGCAGTTGGCGTTGCATAAGAAACCTGCTAGGAAAACAAACCAGGCAATTTGTAGGCCCCAAGAAACAGTAAAGGAAAGATTGTTGTTTATTTATTGTACACTGGAAAGTTTGATGTAAAAAAGCCAGACCACAGAGAAAGTTACATTAAAGAAACAAGAATCTTTTGAGTACAAAAAGGATACCAAGGAACTGTTTGCACAAGTGACTAGTCTTCTTGGAATTGAGAATCCAGGAGAACGGTCCCCCCTTGGAACCTCGCACCTTGGAGAGCATTTTTGTTGGAATTATACTTATTTTAGTTGTGAACAATTGTTGGCCAATTGAAGATACTTTTCCTTACACATTATTGGTTTATAATGTGAGGGTCAGGATAGGATGTGGTTTTTCAGTTATGGATATCCTGCACAGACAGATCCTTACTTTTGGTTTATAGGCAGGGTTACTCCTATTTAATGTAGAGGGACAGAGAGGCATTTTCCCAACCCTTTTGTCCGGCTCTCATTTCTGACCCCTCACAATATATAGTGGGTCAGATGGCAAAGGCTTATATAATTTCTCTATTCAAGCATTAATAGCTTTAGCAGCTGGTCTTCATACAGAGGGTGATCAGTGCTCTCACAGATTGAATTACGGGACTGCAATAAGACAGTTTTGTGTTCATTTAAAATGCTTTCAGTTAAGTCTATTTCGTCAACTGATTCCTGTGCTTTAATCCCCCCAACCTACCTGCAGCCTTTTTGAGCAGCACAGTTTACTCAAAATGGACTTCCATTGGGAAAAGCAGTAATTTGGTGGTTCAATCACCTCAGAGGATGCATGAGGCCATCCTCTGGATTCCAAATTTCTTCCTGCTTCACAGGGATCTCTTCATAATCCTCAAAATATTCTTCATACTTTTTCTCCTCCTCATCAAGAGGGTCCTTGGGAGGCTCAACATCTATCATTGGTTTCTTACTTGGCCCAGCCTCTGAAATGGGTGATTGTAGTCTGTGCCTGAACTCCCTCTCCTCTTGGAAGGTTAATTTTTTTTTTTACCCAGTGGAGAATTCTTCAGTGTCCCACATTTGCTTACATTGTTGGACACTGGCCTCGTTTTTTGTTTTAGAGGCCACAGACGGCTCCTCCCAACCTAACTCCTCTTCTTACCCATGTGGAGAAATCTAACAAGTCATTCTTTAAGAGTGTTGGAAGTAAGCGTGTAGCAGCCTCTGCATATATGTCTTGGTGTGAATGTGACCGAGTCTTAGCAAAAACCACCATTTTGCCATGGGAGAACCTCTTTGCAGGTGTACTTCCTCTACCCCTCTCTGAATGTGCAGGAGGTTAACGCTTTGGGTTTAGTTTTCTACTGCGTTTCATCTGCGCCAATAGCGGTCATTGCCTTAGACCGATTAGCCTCAGATGCTGTAGAAGTTTACCCTAATTATTTGACGTAACTAGCAGGTGTTGACCATTACTTGGCCTTGAACGATTTAGCAGTATCGTGGTTGCCAAGTGCGTTCTCCATAGACCTGCTTGACTCTGATCCTTAAGAACTGGAGGTAAATTTCGAAGCATTCATTTTCAGCACATCCTTTGTTGGCTGTTTGGGTCAATGTCGACACGAGATCGCCACTCTGTAATCTTGATAACCTTTTTCAAAGTGCAGGCTCCCTCATGTGAACGTGGCCTACTTAAACACCCCAGTGCTTGACTCTGCGATTTTTAGAGTTTTTGCTTTAAAGCACTTGCAAGCCAAGCACTGGTATTCGGAATGGTCCATTGGAAGGCATTTTTTACACAACCTTGGTGCATCCATCCAAGGGAACTTGGTATCAAAAATGAAATGGCTTATTCTCCACGAGTATGCTAAAAGTTGAGGGCAGACAGAAATGTAAATGTGTGGGGGAATTAGAGGCATTCTAATGCCATGGGAAGAATATGGTATCGTATCCCTCCCCACTTTCCCTACTGTACTCCCTTTTGGCGGATAGGACTCCTTCGATCGCTTCGTCATCGATATGGTGACCTTTTTTCCACTTATTTGAGATCGAGCCATGAGATGGTTTCTGGTGTCAAACAAAGTGGTCTTATGGAGTAGAGTCGAAAATGTAATCTCACCTCCTCCACTTGCATGCGACCAACTGATGGTGAAAAAAAAATAAAACATAGAACGAAGCGTGACAGATCAATAAATGTAGAGAAAAGACACTGTCACAGATGTGCCTGTTTCAAACTTTTAGTACTCTGGACCAACCACTAGCCAGTGGCCTATGCAAAGCATGTGAATCTAAGCAGATTCTAAATCATCAGAAATATATATTTCTCTCACTCAAACTTGCAGAAAGACCTTCCGACATGGTTGTTAACCTCATGGTGCATCACACAAGCATCTCATTTTATCATGGGATTTCAATATCTGGTTTGAACAAGGAAATACAATTTCAACCAGGTGACTGAGCTCCCACATGCCTACCCTTCACCTCAAATACATGTTTAAAGCAGCTACTCACTCAGCTGAACATAGTCCCCTTCTCAGCAATCGAATTTGGGGTAACTACTATCTAGCCAGCCATTCAAGTACAAGTACTGTAAAGCAACCACCTTGTGGTATCTTTTAGGCTCGATTCACCTAAACTCATGTTCTCAATGCACAAGAGTCAAGCAGCTATTAACAGAAGAAGGACACCAAGGCAACCATTGACTTCCCACATTCCCGGCTGCCAGAAGAACAAATGGAGATACTCCACAATTGGACTACAGAACAAAGCTCTGGATATTAGAATACCAGTGAAATAATTCTAACCAACAGACAAAACAAGCAGGAAAGTGGTTCACCCAAAAACAGGAACCTTGAAGAAAATGAGCGGGACACTGGCACTGAGCCTGTGGATGTCTTCGATGGAGAATATCTTGAAATAGAGCGGTGTATCAACTACGTATTGGTGGATGTGGATGTTGTGTGGAGCGAGGAGGGTTCCAAGCAGTTCCACAGGTGGGGGTTGAGGGCTATCAAGAGACCACTAGGAGGGAGGAGTGAGTGGTGCACTTTGGAGGCACTTTTTATAGAGAGTGGTACTGCAGTGTGACTGTTCATGTTTGTGCAGCGAGTGTGTTTAGGAAGGATAAGTAGTGTTTGTAAAGCAGACAATACTGAGGGAAAAGAGGGTGTTTGAGCAGTAGTTGTTTGAGAGAGGAGTCGTGGTTTGGAGGGAGGGGTCATGGTTTGTGGAGGAGGAATGTGAGGGAGTAGGAACGTGAAGAAGAGAGAAACAGCATACTGGAAGAAGGAGTAACATCAAAAGATGGAGGCAAAGGGACAGGAGATTGGAGGGAGGAGAGAGGCGGAAGAGTAGGAAAGGGATAGAGTTAGTGTGGGATGTTAGGCATAGTCTGAATCAAGCAGAGTATTTGTAAGGCACAATCCAAAATCCAGGTAGAACACTAAACCACAGCATAGTGTAGGGAAAGTTATGCAGTCCCTGAGGGAGTTTAGAGAGATCAGGTATTCTGCTTTTAATTACTCACACCTAGCTGAAGACAGAATTAGGCCTAGAGGTAACCAAGGGTATGTACTAACCTGGGGGGTCAGTTTCACCTGCATTTGGGTGGAGGTTCAATGTAAAACAAAAAGAAAAACAGCCCACGGGTGCACAAAGACGTCAATTAAAAACTCTTGAAAGCCTCAGACATGGAGTGATTCTTGTGCCTTTTGACATATGCAAAAACCCCACACAGAAAAGTCAACAAAAAATTGTCGGAAGGGCGCTATACAAGACGACTGCACATTACATTACTTCCAGGGGGCAGCCTATTGTCTTACAGTGGCCAAGTAGGTTAGGCTTGCAGTTTCGGGGCGCCCTCAATCTTCGCCATACTTTTTGTTCCCATATCATCTCTCAGCCCCCCCACAGGCCTGCAGAGTGTTGTAAAGGTCAGGCATGTCTCAAGTGCTCCACTAATTGCAACCAGGCAATTACAATTTGGCACTCACACCTGCAACCTGACTGTGATGGTTTAGGTGCCTGATTTCCCTTTTCTCCCCCTTCTGTCCAGCTCTCCTCACCTGAACTGCCGGAATTACTGCTGGGATCCTGTAGCCGCCGTCGAGTAAGATAGTCCTTCTCCTTTTTTCGAAGTGCCTGCTTGTCACGGAGGGAGGCCACCTTGACTGCTGCTGGGAACAGCTGGCCGGGGACCTCCCTTCCGGGACTAAGCCGAAAATAGGGGAAAAAACCCCTGATGGGGAAAAAACCCTGGGACTCCTCAGGTTGTCAGCAAGGTAGTATTGTACGTGGCCGTGCAGGTGAGCAGGAGAAAGTAATAAGCAGGATCCGTGTTGGTTGCAGGAAACAGCAAAGCAGCAGGGGGGTCCTACTGAGTGGAAGAATCCCCGAAACCCCTGCCAGCCAAGCAACTAGCGGGGCGAGGACCAGGAATGGGAGGAGGTCAGGAAAAAAACACCGGCAAGGCACCGGCAAGGCAGTCCAGAGAGAAAGCAGAGGAACGAAGGAAAAAAGGGGCGGAGCCTATCCGCGAGGACGGAACCGCAGAGAACTGAAACAAAGTCGCCGAGGCACGGTGACTACAGGGAAAACTGGAGGAGAGAGAGAAAAGAGAAAAAACGTACGCCGTGAAGGGGCGCGAGAGCAGAGCAGAGCAGAGTAGACGGAAGCTGAAACGGGGTAGGAGCGAAGAACCAGGAAGTAACGAGGGCTTCCACTGGACAGTTGCAACGCAGGGACCGCTGGGCCGGGAAGGTAATTATACTCCCAGCGGCCCCGCGTCGTGAGGAGGAAGCGTGATGGACACAAAGGAGGGACTAGTGCCCTGCATACCTGTGTCCTAATTTCCAACGCGGGAGAAGCCGCCAAGCGGAACGCCTGCGGGTGACAGTATGCCCCCTTCCAGACCGTATCACCCCCGGCTTCCCTGGGTGCAGGCGGTGAAATCTAGCGAGCAAACGAGGCGCATGCACCTGAGAAGCCGGTTCCCAAGAGTCCTCCGACTCCGGATAACCCTTCCAGGACAAAAGGTATTCCAACCTGCCTCGATAGAACCTAGAGTCCCTAATGTTGGAGACTTCATATTCTGCTTGAGTGGGGGTCTGTGATGGAGCAAGTCTGGGCACTGGTCTGTGATGGGAATCGAAATAGAAGTCTTTAAGGAGAGAGGAATGAAAGACTGGGTGAATGCGACTTAGAGAAGGCGGCAGCCGAAGACGGTAAGCCACAGGATTGATTTTGAGAAGAATGGGAAAAGGACCCAGATAACGAGGGGACAGTTTAGAGGGTCTTGTCCATTTGGGTAGAAACCGGGTGGACAGCCACACCTTGTCGCCTGGCTTCCAGTCCGGACATTCTTTGCGATGTTTATCCACTCCCATCTTAGATCGTCTCCTGCTGTTCTCCAAACTCTGTAATGCTGTGTCATGGGCATCCTTGATCTGATCTAACACCTCTTCGGCCGTCGGGGAATTGGTGAAACTGGGAATTTCAGGGAGAAAGGACTTAGGGTGAACCCCATAGGTACAAAAGAAAGGTGAAAGACCTATGGCAGAGTGTTTGGCATTGTTATACGAGAATTCTGCAGTAGGGAGTAGGGAAGCCCAATTCTCCTGGTGTTGAGTGACGTAACATCTCAGATATAGTTCGAGAGTGGCATTAAGTCGTTCCGTCATCCCGTTGGACTGGGGATGAAAACCCGAAGAGAGTGCTCTCTCAATTCCTAAACGGGTACACAGGGCTGTCCAGAATCTCGAAGTGTACTGGCTTCCCCGGTCCGAGATGATCTTGTCGGGTAGACCGTGTAGCCTGAAAATGTCTCGTGCAAACACTTCAGCCATCTTGGTGGCTGTGGGAACCCCAGAAAGAGGGGAGAAGTGTGCCATCTTGGAGAATGCATCTACCGTGACCATGATGCAGGTACATGATCCAGATTCCGGGAGGTCTACAATGAAATCCGTAGAAACCAACCCCCAAGGGCGAGTAGGCATTTCAACTTGGGTAAGTAATCCCAACGGTTTCCCCGTCGGATATTTTGATCGGGCACAAATAGGACAGGTCTTCACAAAGTCTAGGGTGTCTTTCCTCACGGTGGGCCAGGAAAAGGTTCTCGAGATGAGCTCCAGAGTGTTGATTCCCCCGCGATGACCCGCAAGGCGGGATGTGTGACACCAATCCAGAATCTTCTTCCGCAGCGGGCCTTCCGGAATGTATAGACGTTTCTTGAAGAACAGCCAGCCGTCTTTCTCTTGATAAGGAGAAGTGGGGTGCAACGCAATTCGAGGAAGCTCTTGACTCACGGCGGTCTTAACCCCTTGTAGGAAAGTACTGACCTGGGCCAATATCCGATTGTGATGAAACATGGGTTCAGTGTCTAGTGAAGCCCTTTCCTTGCTGGAGTCCTTGCGAGATAGAGCGTCTGCCAGACGGTTAAGCGAACCGGGAATGTAAGAGATCTGAAAATCATATTGTGAGAAAAGATAGGCCCAACGAGCTTGCCTGGAATTTGAGCACTCCATTTCTTGGAGGGCTTTCAGGTTTTTGTGGTCAGTCCTGATGAGGAATGGATGCCTGGCCCCCATGAGTAAATGGCGCCATTCGTCACAAGCCAATTTCATAGCCAACAACTCCTTTTCTAGGACCGAATAATTCAATTGGCTAGGTGAGAGAGTCTTGGATAAGTAGGCTACTGGATGCTCCACACCGTTGACAGTCTGAAGTAGAACCGCTCCAATCGCGATTGCAGAAGCGTCAGTCTCCAGGATGAAGGGCAAAGTCTGATCTGGGTGGTGGAGGATCGGAGCCGAGCAGAAAAGATGTTTGAGTAGTCTGAAACTGTTTTCGGTATCGGGCGACCAGTAGAACGGAGAGGCCTCTTTCTTGAGTAGGCGAGTGATGGGATATACTACTTCAGAGAAGTTGGGGATGAATCTTCTGTAATAATTGGAAAGTCCCAGAAACCTTTGCACCTCCCGGACAGATGTGGGTGCGGGCCATTCGAGGATGGCCTGAACCTTCCTCTGATCCATATCTATACCCTCTTCGGACAGCTGATAGCCCAGATACTGCACGGAAGGGACCGCGAATTTACACTTCTCAGCCTTCACTAACAGCTCGTTCTTTTGTAGACGTTCCAGGACTTGAGTGACATGCCCGATATGTTCTTGTAGGTTGGAGGAGTAGATAAGGATATCATCCAAATAGATGATGACGGAAGTAGAGAGCATGTCAGAAAACATTCTGTCCATAAATCTTTGGAACACAGCCGGGGCGTTAACTAGCCCGAATGGCATCACCTTATACTCATATAGACCGAATGGAGTGCGGAATGCCGTCTTCCATTCGTCACCCTGGGAGATTCTGAGCAGATGATAAGCGTTTCTGAGGTCAAGTTTTGTAAATATTCTGGCCCCTTGTACCGCCTCGATGATGTCGGAGATAAGTGGCATAGGATAACGATCACGGATCGTCACCTTGTTGAGACCTCTGTAATCGATACAGGGTCTCAGATCAGTAGAGTCTCTTTTTTTTATGAAAAACAGAGGAGCCCCTGCTGGGGATTTTGAAGGCTGAATCAACCCGTTCTTCATATTAGTGTCCAGATAGTGTCGTAACACAAGTTTCTCGGCCAGAGTAAGGGAGAACATTCTGCCAAAGGGAACTAGGGCATTGGGTACCAGATCTATAGTACAGTCTTCGGGCCGGTGAGGTGGCAGTATGGAGTGAAGGTTCTCCCGGAACACCTCAGAGTATTCTGAACAATAGTTGGGCAATGCAAACACTCTCACACAGTCCGAGGTATAGGCCGTAACGGATTCAGGGCCCTTCTGGCTCTTCGGAGAAAGACAATGTTCGGTGCAGTATGAAGAACCAAAGCTCAGCTGGTTCTTAGTCCAATTGATCTGGGGATTGTGTTTGCGAAGCCATGTGATTCCCAGTATGATTGGGAAATGTGCAGCCCGGATAATGTCGAATCTTACCACTTCTGAATGATGAAAAACTGTTAAGGACAGATCTTCAGTGGTATGGGTGATGAGTCCGGATGATAAGGGAGAGCCGTCGACTCCTTCTATCTTCTGTCCTTCCTTCCGGGGTATCCTGCGTAGACCGACCTGGTCTGCCCACAGGGTATCAACAAAGTTGCCGGCTGCTCCGCAGTCCAGTAACGCGAGAGTCTCCACCTTCTCACCTTTTACCGTAAGAGTGGCAGTAACTACCATGAGTCTGGTATCTTCCTTGGGTTCAGAAGAAGAAACTGTAAGCGAAACATAGGGACGAGTAGAGAGAACTGGAAACCCCCGGACACTAGTCCCTATTGATGCCGAGGGTGCTCGTTTCCCTGCCTCTTGCTAGGCAATTCAGAACAATCCTTAAGAAGGTGTTGGTCTGACCCACAATAGGCACAAAGTCCCTTTTCCCTTCTTCGCCGTCTTTCGGCAGCAGTCAAAGGTGCTCTTGTGGCGCCTATCTGCATGGGTTCTTCTGACGCGGCAGTGGAAGAGCGACGAGGGGGAGAGCATGCCCGAACATCCAGGGGGAATCCTGAGCCACGTTGTCTGCGTCTTTCTGTCTTCCTTTCTTGTAGACGATACTCGATATGCAGTGCAGCCGTTAGTAGGTCCGAAAAAGTAGGCGAGCGAGTAGACCTGGCTAACTCGTCCTTAATTTCCTCTTTGAGACCCCTCCTGAAAATGGCATACTGTGCAGGTTCTGGCCAGCCAGCGCCAGAAGCTACTGTCTTAAAGGCCGAAATGTATGACAGGACATCCAAGGAACCCTGCTTGACGTCCAACAATTCTTCAGAAGCAGTGAATGATAATTCTGGGCGTTCGAATGTCTGTCTCAGAGAATTCTGAAATGCTGAGTAGTCTTGAAGTATGGCATTGTTGCTTATGACTAGGGGAGTAGCCCAAGTCAAAGCATTGCCGGTCATATTCGAGATTAGGAAGCCGACTTTAGCTTGATCCGTAGAGAAAGTGCGGGGTCGGAAAGTAAAGTAGACAGTACATGCCTCTAGGAATTCCTTCACCTTCTTGGGGGCACCGTCAAACTTTCCCGAGGATAGTATCGTAGGTGGTAGTTCTGGAGGAGGGGGTTCCCTGGCGGAAACCATTTGTCTAAGGAGGGCGTTCTCCGCCTTGACTCCCTGGAGTTCTTGAGACATAGCTTGGATCGCCTTCCAAAGCTCTTGCACTTGTCCCTCAGCGGACATCGTGTCTTTACTTGGCGTTGCAATCTGTGATGGTTTAGGTGCCTGATTTCCCTTTTCTCCCCCTTCTGTCCAGCTCTCCTCACCTGAACTGCCGGAATTACTGCTGGGATCCTGTAGCCGCCGTCGAGTAAGATAGTCCTTCTCCTTTTTTCGAAGTGCCTGCTTGTCACGGAGGGAGGCCACCTTGACTGCTGCTGGGAACAGCTGGCCGGGGACCTCCCTTCCGGGACTAAGCCGAAAATAGGGGAAAAAACCCCTGATGGGGAAAAAACCCTGGGACTCCTCAGGTTGTCAGCAAGGTAGTATTGTACGTGGCCGTGCAGGTGAGCAGGAGAAAGTAATAAGCAGGATCCGTGTTGGTTGCAGGAAACAGCAAAGCAGCAGGGGGGTCCTACTGAGTGGAAGAATCCCCGAAACCCCTGCCAGCCAAGCAACTAGCGGGGCGAGGACCAGGAATGGGAGGAGGTCAGGAAAAAAACACCGGCAAGGCACCGGCAAGGCAGTCCAGAGAGAAAGCAGAGGAACGAAGGAAAAAAGGGGCGGAGCCTATCCGCGAGGACGGAACCGCAGAGAACTGAAACAAAGTCGCCGAGGCACGGTGACTACAGGGAAAACTGGAGGAGAGAGAGAAAAGAGAAAAAACGTACGCCGTGAAGGGGCGCGAGAGCAGAGCAGAGCAGAGCAGAGTAGACGGAAGCTGAAACGGGGTAGGAGCGAAGAACCAGGAAGTAACGAGGGCTTCCACTGGACAGTTGCAACGCAGGGACCGCTGGGCCGGGAAGGTAATTATACTCCCAGCGGCCCCGCGTCGTGAGGAGGAAGCGTGATGGACACAAAGGAGGGACTAGTGCCCTGCATACCTGTGTCCTAATTTCCAACGCGGGAGAAGCCGCCAAGCGGAACGCCTGCGGGTGACACTGACAAGCGGTTGGAGGTGTATAAAAAGGGTAGACATCAACAGTATAGAGACCAGCAAGGAATCCTGTATTCAAGGAGGCAGACGATGTGGGTCCTGCAGGAGAGCCAGTATGCCGCAGATGACCCCAAGGAGTTGTGGAGCCATGGGCCAGACCAGCCGCGAGAAGCCCATAAGGGTTGGAGCTTCATTGGTCGAAGGTCCACAGCGTGAGCTGCTAACACAGAAAAAATAAACAAAGTGACCAACAGCGCCCGCGGAGAGAAAGCAGAGCTGCCGGCAGGATAAAGAGAGAAAGTGAAGTTCGAGCGGGGCTCGCGGTCGAAGGAACATAGCTGCCCAGAGGAGATGCCAGGGACCGGTGATTGAAGAGGGAAGAGCACTTGAACCGGGGCAGTCCTGTGGGCATCGGGGGAAGACAAAATAGATGCCGAATGAATGAAAAAGCATGAGGAAGATGAAAGTGACACCGAGCAACGGGTTGAGAGAAAAATAAGGACAATATAACATGCAATCGGCATATTGAAAGATCACAGCTATTGCATACCGAACTAAATGAATGCTTTTAGCAAAGCCATGACTTGATGACAAGTGTATGTGAAACATTTATATTACTTATTGAAAGCAAAGCACGAGCCATATGAAACGCAAAAGAAAGCAAGTATGGAAGATTGTGAGACACCATGAAAGCAAGGTGGTGAAGGAACAAAACCACCACAAAGTGAACTTCATATGAAAATACACTGTGTCAAGGCCAAAAGACTGGTAAAGGAAAGAACATATTGTGGCAAAGACAGGAGGTGACAAGGAGAAGCCAACTGAGTGTGAACCATCGCACAGGTACAAATGCAGAAGGGCCTGTGTGGGCTAGAGAGCCTAGGGCACATGAAATGGGTGGACCGTGTGGTCTTACAACTTGGCCTAGACCAGGGGAACCCCAATTGTGAAAGACAAAGTTTGCGGAAGTGAAATAGGAGAAAGCAATCTGATTGAATTGTTAAGAAACCAGAAGGAGTGTGAAGTTGGTCTGGAGATGTTTTTAACATTGAACTATTGAGAATAAGTACAAGTTAATTGTCTTGAACTTGGGGAAGGGAACCCAGGGGTTTGTAGAATTGTCAAACTCGGGGAAAGGGAATCCCGAAACACTGTGGAACTGTCTTGAACGTGGGTAAGGGAACCCAGAGGATTTGTGGAACTATCTTAAACTTTGGGAAGGAGAGCTGAAAAGTAAGCCAGGAGCTGGAAGAAGCTCATAACTTTATTTGGAACACTATTTCCTTTATTGCTGACAACCCTACACATTGTTTAGCTTTAGTTGTTACTCAGACTTGCCTTAGTTTCTTTAGGTAGGGAAATCCCACCTAAGTATAGGGCAAGTTAGGCCTTCAACCATCCTGACATTTGAGTTAATAAAACATTTCTGTTTGAACTTTGAATCTGTTGTCTGTGTCTTGCTTCAAGATTCCTTCATCTTTGAAAATAATGCAGGTGTAAAATATACAAGCAATTGCAAGTAATCGTTCACAGTCGAATTTCCCCGTTATTGTATAACAATTTCCCACCCTCCCCAAAAAGAAAAAGTAAAAGAGAATTTGAGCCATCTAACTCTTTTCACAAATGAGTCTGCATCTCATGTGTTTCTATCTTCCATCTCTCCATGTATGCATTCTTTGATTGTCAGGTCTCCAATATTCCATCCTGTTCCTCAATGTTAACCTATTCCAAGGACAGATATTTTTATAAATTGAGGTCTATGAAGTATGGGCTCTCTATCCCGCACATAATCTAGAAAGGGTGCCGACTTGCTGATGTATTTAGGCATACCTAAACCAATACCTTTACCCACCAATATGAAATTATCGGCCCCTCTGGAGTCTTCCAGAATCCAGCTCGGGTTAGTCTTGCTGCCATGAGCGAGTGGGAAATTAAGATAAGCTTTGGACCCGGATTTAAGAAAGGTATCGTCCTCAGGTACATCCCCCAAAACTATGATTAACGGACTCATAGGATGTTATCTACCCGATAGGTCCTTAATTGCCGCCAACATTTCCTTCCAGTAGATTTGTATTGTTGGGTTACTCCACCACCTATGAGGCATATCACCCATTTCACCAGAGTTATGCCAGCAATGGTCTGAGTTTTTGGCATAGAGTTTATGTATTCTCTGGGGGTCACATAACAGCGATCGCACAATTTAAGAGCTTCTTTTTCTATCAGGGTGCACCTAAGAACTCTTGTGTGCACTCATCCAGGATCCCCTAGTTATGTCCGTCCCCAATTCCTGCTCCCACCTAAACATGTACGGGATTTTCTCCCACTTAGATGGATTTTTTTAGACATCTATAGTAAATGGATATTGTCTTTACCCTCAATCACTCCTGCATTACGATTTCCAACCCAGTCAGGACCCTGATGCCTGCATGTTTCACCCCTCTATTAGTGATCCAGTATCTAATTTGAAAGTAACAGAAATGTTCCGTTTCTGGAAGTGAACATTTCTCTTTACATTCATTAAATGCACGAGGGTGGTCATCTTTTTATAGTTTCTACCGACCCTCAGTGGCCCCTGCCTCTCCCAATTGGCAAAAGCCCCCTTGTTCAATCCTGGGGTAAGTTCAGGATTCTGGATGACCATGAGAGTGCCTAGACCCGCTGGCAATCCCTGCTGAAAGCCTGCACTATCCTAATGTCAGAGTGCAATTAGCAGTAGTCACAAGTCCTCCTCTGACTCGTCTGGCCTCCTTTGAGAGGAAACCGAGAAGGGCCAGTGAGGAATTTGATTGTAACTGTTCAATCTCCTTTCATTTTGGGTATGTGAAAAAGTAGAGGGTGTTTCACTGCCTAAACCCCAGGCATCCTTACTCAGGTGGCCAGGCCACGGCCATCGCTTTTGGATCCAGACTCTGTGGGTGGACAAGTTCGGGAGGATCACCTGGGTGAGGAGTCCTCAGGGAGGGGGGGAAATCCAGATGGCGAGACATGTTATCCCCCCTTTCCAAATAACCCGGTCCCATCCTATTTTATATGATATTCCACCTTCTCAGATCACCACTCTTTCCTACACAACCACTGAGACGAAGAAGAGGAGGTCTGAGGCTTCAAAGGAGTATCACCCATGCAATACATTGGACATGTCCCACTAATAAGATCAGGCCATGTCAGGCACTTGATCTTAATTACATACACCTGGTACCTAATAGCTCTCCGCACATGGTTAAAAGGTAGAACACTGAGACACACTTGGAGCAAGGCGATGCACAAGAAGGAGCAGTTCTTCCAGGGCAACGGAGAACCAGGCGGAGCAGAGCGACAAGCCAAGAGACGGAACCGAGGTATGGAGAAACCTTGGAAAACCTGGCGAGAGATCGTTATCTGCGAGGGGCCTTGAAGGTTGCGCAAGGAAGCCCAGCTAGAGAGAAGAGACAAACCTCTTTTGTATCTCAAGGATACCAGCTACCCTCACGGGTCAACAACAGAGTTGGCAAAGTGCAGCAACAGTTGTGGTATCAGCTTTGAGTTCAGGATCAAAGCTGCGAAAGATGAAAAACAATTAACACAGCCAGTGAGTTGATGAAAGCAATGAAAGTCCGGTCTGTGTTAAATGAAACATGATGGCAATAGCATCCGACAAATGAAGGTTGCGCGTGTGCCGATAAGATGCGAGAGAAAGCAAAGCATTGTAAAGAACTGTAAATTAAAGATACCAAGTAACAGATTGGTCTGGCGAAAGAAGATTGCCCAAATAAAAGTCTCTGTGAAATGTCTGATGCCATAGAAGCCGCGGGAAGAGAAAGAAACAGAGATGCAAGATTTGAACTGTTAGGTTTGATCACGGCTGAGGGAAACATCGATGTGAGAGATGTCCTTGAACTGTTAGGTTTGATCCTGGCATAGGGGAAACCTGGATGTGAGAGAGATCTTTGAACTTTGAAATAAGTACTGTGCTCGTAACTACATTTACCAACAGGCCTTGGTCTAGGAAAAAAAAAAGTGATGTTTGAGGAAAGAAGGTCCAAGTGGTCATTCCGAGGTAAGCCTCGCATTTTCGAAAGTCTTTGACAGTGCAATAATGTGAAAGAAGGCTTGGGCCCAATGTAGGGAAGCCTATGAAGGTGTGAAGCTTGGGGAAGGGAACCTCCACAAATTGTGATTGAAAGGTTTTGGCCCGTGGATAGAAACCTGTACTGAATTGTGGTAACCAGAAGGAAACAAACTTTTGTTAAACTTTATTACAAGGTAAAAGGTGACCTGGGCTGGACTGAGAGAAAGCCGAGAGGTCGAGCCAATAAACTAGTGACTTCATGGAAAGCAAAGTGGGCCCTGGTCCACGAAACAAACTGTTTCCTTGTGTCGGAAGCCACAGTGTGTCGCAAGGTCCAAGTGTGCCACTTTACCCCATGCTACAAAACCTGGGGAAGGGAGTTTACTCAGCCATACTGAAATTTTTCTGAACAATGATTTTCCTTTTTGCATTACACATTCCCTTTACACATGTATTGTATTAGAAATAGGACAGGCATTAGGTTTACTACTATATGTCATTTTATTTTGACTGAGGAGTGAGTAGAACTGTATTTTCGTTTGGTTTGATGGTCGAGAATACTCCCATCTTAGTTATAGGGCAAGATAGAAGTTTTGCAACACCTTTAAAACCATCAATAAAGGTTTTGAAACGTGCAGCCTGTGTCAGTGTCTACTTGTGATACCATGCCTCCCTCACAGGTATCTTCCCATTTGTGGCCAGCCTAAAATCAGGGCTATTTCAGTTGCTTAAAAATACCTCTGAATTGAGGGAACATTCAAACCGCCAACCCCTGTTGATCTACTAAGAACTTTGAGTGATTCATGGTGGTTTATGTGCCCATATAAATTTCCCTATTGCTCTTTGGAGTTCTAATCGGTCCCTAGCTGTAATCTGGATTTGGAGAGACTAAGACATTGCACAGTTTCGGGAGTAGGGTATTTTTTACTTTTGCACACACCCCAACCAAGAAATCTACTGCAAGTCCCAGCGAGTCAATTGATCTTTGGCCTCTTTCCATAATGTCAACATATTAGATTTCATCAGCGTGTCGTATTTTGAGGTGATTCCAACTCCCAGATACTGTATTTCTTGCTCAGCCCATTTAAACAAGAACCCCTGATTCAGAACCCTAATAGTTTCGGGGGAATCACTGATATTAAATACAATGGATTTCTCGTTGTTAATCTGGAATCCTGAAATATTACTAAGGTCACCCCAGTGTGGTCAGCAAATCTGGCAGGGATGTGAGTGGGTCTCGAAGGAAACAGTATTTTGCTGGCGTATAGTGCTATTTTATGAATAGTTCTGTGTGACCCCTGCCGGATTCTAGGGTTTAGGCAAATCCGTTGAGCCAACAGTACCATTGCCAAGGTAAAAATAATTAGAGTCGATAAAGAGCATCCCTGTCTGTTTCCCCTCTCCAAGGGTATTGGGTGAGTCCATTGTCCATTCACTCTCACGTTCACGTTGGGGATTATAAAGTTGGACATAATATATCTAGAGATGTTAGGGACAAAACCAAACTTCTTCAGTAAAGCTTACAAGTATTCCTAGCTTATGCTGTCAAATGCCCTATGAGCATCTAACAACATTATCAAAATTTAGCAAGTCTTTGGGGGGCCATTGCTATAAGGTTCACCACCCTTCTGATGTTATCATGCGCCCTTCTATCCATGATGAAACCTATTTGATCTCGCTTGACCAAAAACAGGAGAACTACCCCCAATCTTGATGCAATAACCCTGCTAAAAATCGTATCATCCACATTGAGCAGTGCAATCGGATGAAACACTGTGCCCGCTTCAGAGTCTTTCCCAGGCTTCAGGAGTAACGTCGTTGATGATTCTGCCACAGAATCGGACACCTTCCCTGACTTCAGAAAGGAATTTTATAGCTTGGTAAGGTGGTGAATTATTATAGGGGCGAATGTCTTGCAAAACACATTTGTGGAGTCATTGGGACCTGGGGCTTTACCTTTTGGAAGTGAGTGGATTGCTTGTGCCACTGCTTGTTTGGTTATTTGTACTTCTAGAAACTCGAACGGTTCTTCCAGAACTTTGGGAGGATTAGCTACAGTAATAAAATTGTCCCTTTGAATTGGGTCCCTCAGATGTGTAGCTGTCTTCTCCTGAAAATAATTTTCAACTATTTTGGGCTTCCCAGGTTCCACGAAAGGCCCAGTTTGACTAATTATTGCTCCCCTAAGGACTGATTTGCCTGCTTTCCACACTGTTCAGAGATCTAAGTCTCCTGTGACATTCTCTGCATAGTAATTATGCAGGGAATCAGATATGTGGGTTTTAATTGCTTTGTCTCATACGATAAATCATTTAATCGCCAAAACGGTCTACTGGGCTGGGCTATTAAATTAATTCTAAATCTAGCGACATCTTCACTATGGAATGATCGGAAAGGACCCTTGGCAGGATTTTAATCGCTGTTCTATCCGGGATCAGGGTACTGGATAACAACACCATATCAAGCATTTGATAACCCCTTGTGAGCTGCTGAGAAAAATGTTTAATCCCGTTCCCTTGGGTGGAAGAATCTCCTGGCTTCGATCACAAAATAATGTCGTCATTGCCTGGAAGTTCTGCCTATCTAGACCTGTTGGTGGTAAGGACTTATCCATGAAGCGGTATACTGCACAATAAAAGTACCCGCCTATTACTACCTCTCCAACTGCAAACTCTGCTAGGACCCTTGAAAAAAATTAAATGAAGGCATTCTGTCAATTGTTTGGAGCATAGATAGAAGCCAGAGTAAACCTACGAATCCTCAATATTGCTGTGATCAACAAATATCTTCATTCTCCATTCCCTCCGAGTATCCATAACCCTTACGGGAGTCCCGTTGCGGATCAAAATGTTGACTCTCCGTTTTTTGGAGCCACTGCTTGCAAAATAAGCAGTGGGATACACTCTTTTGCATAGTCATACTTCATCCTTTAGGAGTAGGTGGGTTCCTTGAAGAAATACATCGCAGCATCCTGGTATGCCAATCTATGGAGCAGAGACTTTGTTTGCTCAGTGAATTAAGATCCTGAACATTCAGGGTAACGATTTCAAGGTCAGGAGTCGCTATTTATAAACCGGTTGGGAAAGGCATCATTCCCTCTCCAGTCCCCAAACTCTCCCTTGTATGGTGCGTACACAGGGCCTCTAATTTACTTAGTATGACTCAATTGTCAAATCGAAAACTGCAATCCCAACAAAGTTAGCATTATAATAATATAAAATGAATCCCATATTTCCCCGCCTGGGTGGGGGGGAGCACCCTTCCCCACCCGGCAGTGACTATCCCAACCGACCACTCAACAGCCCTTAGCTTGCTATAACACATAATATCCCCCCCCCAGCACATGTTTCAATTTGCACAGGCGACTGGTCAGATTGCCCCTGCACCAATATTACCTGGTGTGCCCTTAATGGCAAGACAAAGGTCTTTCCAGTGAACCAAACGCATGATGTACAGTAGAGCAACAGGAAAGAAACATGTTACCACGTCTAGGAGCCTCCGGGTCCCTCAGCGTTTGTCTCCGGGATTTGCCATAAATGTCTTTTTAGCTGAAAACCTTGTTTCTGTCTACCTGCCTTTCGATTCCTTAAGGGATACAGGGTCCTCCCACCATCTGACTCTGGACGGCTCCCTGAGTCCTCTCGATCCTGCGCCAGGAGGCCATCCAGTCGCCCCTTCATCAGTGCTGCTGCCTCACTCTCTGCCCAGATTGCGTAATTTTGGTTTTATTACTCGAATAGAAGTTTACATGGAAAGCCTCATCTATATTGCACCTTGTGCTAGCTCAGCCAGTTCGTCACCACGTGAGCTGAAGCCTCTTGGTGAGTGTGCATGGGGTGTGAGGGCATCTTTGAGTAAGACACAGACAACCGATTCAAAGTTCAAAACAAACTCTTATGAACTTAAATTTAGGGATGGAAAAAAAGCCTATCATGCCCTAGAATATGGTGGGATTTCCCTATCAAACTAAAACAATGGAAAGTTAGAGTCAATAAGTTCAATTTAGGAATCTGTCTGTCTCCGAAACCTATACTTGCACTCACTAATCTTATACAGGATTAGTTTCAGCTCTTTCCACGCTTCTTTTTAATTTATATGTTCGGCTACTGGCGGACCTCATAACAGAATGTGGAGTGCTTTTTTACTCCTATGCGGACAACACATAGTTAATATTTCGGTTGGACTCATCAAGCTGCGCCTCCCGAGAAGCGGCGTGACTGCCTGGAGAAAGTGGGAAGCTGGATGGTGGCCAACTGGCTGCAACTAAATGGCAGTAAAACCGAGGTCCTAGTGGTTGACCCTCAGGAGAGGGCCCACCTCTGGAACTCGCAATATCGGCCAGAGTCACTTGGTCCGTTGTCCATCCCGTGCTCCTCTGTGAAAAACCTTGGAGTTAAACCTTCACCTAACGGGTCACGAGGCGCTCAGATTTCTGCCATATGCAGCACTGGGTTTGGAAAACTAAAGGCTTTAAGAAAAATGCTCCCTTTGCTTCCCCCTGAAAGCTGGACAACCCTGGTGACATCCACTATAATTGGTTTGCTAGATTACAGTAACAGTATCTATCTGGGACAACCTAAATATCAGATACAGCGACTGCAGGTCCTCCAGAACGCTGCAGCTCGTCTACCATGTAGGGCACCTCAGTTGTCCCCCTCTCACGACTTGCTATACCGCTTTCAGTGGCGGCTCAAACTTATGTGCATTGTCCACCGCGCCGTGCACAATGTAGGCCTGCACTATTTGAAACAGAAGCTAGATAGATACTGCCCAATGAGAAACCTGCGGTTGGACTCATCAGCTTCTCAGGATCCCCAAATGTCGACAGAAGCAGCTAGGTGGTCGCTCTTTTTCCATGCTGCTGCCCACCCTATGGAATGCCCTGCCACTGAGCCTAAGAACTTTGGCCGACTATCTTCCCTTCAGGAGAGCCCTGAAAATGCATCTGTTTAATCTCTTTTTTCCTCTCTGTTAGAGTATTTGGCATCTATGAGTTTATATGAGCCTGCCCTACTTCCTGCTAAGCGCCTAAACACCCATGGGCGTTAGTTTGTGCTATAATACAACAAAATAGTGTTCAGCATAAAGTTCATAGCTTGGTTCAGTCTGTAGTTTTCTTTCATCCCTCTACCCCAAGTATAAAGTCTTAAGATTGCCTTGAGTTAAAAAATAATATAAGTGTGAGCAATACTCTGCGTTCCCTTCCCCAAGTTCCAAAGCAGAGTTCAAAACGCATAATATCCTGAGGCTCCGTCCTCAAGACAAATACATTCCAACTTCAGTGATGTGTTCGTTTGAGGGTGTTTCCCAATTTCTTAAATTTTCTGTGCCACACTGGGGCCCTCTATATATTGCTTGTCTTTGTATCACAAAAGGGTTTTAGTTGCAATTGAGAAATCATTGAAATTCACCTCTTTAAAGTTAATTTCCTAAAGTTCCCTTCACTTAGAAAAATATTACACACAAGTTTGCTGGCCTTTGTACTCACTTTGTAATTCATTATTCATTGATCTCTTTATGGTTATATTCAATAGTTCTTTAGAGATAGCATAGTTGAAAGTTGTTTGCAATATAACGTTTCTTTCACTTTAGCAATTATCATCCAATGTATGCAATTATATTGAGAAAGTTTCCCTTCTCTCGGTTTCTTCATAAGCAAAAATTGTCTTTTAATGTGGTATTCAAAATGGTGCAGATTTATAATTGGAATGTTCTCTGCTGTTTGGGTCTTCTGTAACATGTGAAGGTGGTTACTTTCATTCAATTCGTTATTCAATGCGGCATTCAAACATGGTGAAGATTTTAAGGATTGTATATTCTTGTTCAATTCGTTAAATATTGTAGTTCCCATGTGCCTTTAAATTGTTCTCATCATTCAGAGATTTATTGTCAGAATGTACCAAAGTATTAACTGAAAAGGATACAATACTCAAAAGGATACAGGAGGTAGGGTCTTCCGGATCCCTGTTCACACGATTTGATAGTTGTGAAGTCAATTGAAGACCTTCCAAATGATACAACCCTCTGGCTGATAAAACAGGCAGAGCGATGGATCACTGGAAAGGGCGTGGGTAAGGTATAGAAAGCCAGCCTAGGACAAATTAAAGTATCATGAATAACTGCTCCAACCTGAGTATGATGAATTAGATAATGACAGGAATGTTCACACTGACCTTTAGTTTTAGGGTAGAATAATCCAGAAGTCTCTTGATGGATTTGAATGAAGAACAAACGACAAGGAAGGGAAAATTAGTAAGGGAGACTTATCCCGAACGGAAGGAGGCTCACGCTAGATACGGGTTGAATTCACCACAGGATAGCGTCCAAAAGTTCAGTTCAATGTCACCTTCCAATAATCCTTGAAAAGCTTCCTTCCCACTATCGGGATCAATCCTTCTGTTAATTCCACAGATGCAGGAGTTAGAAATAGCGCTCTTTTTAAGGAAAAACAAAGTCCAGGCGGTTATAAACAGCCGCGAAGAAAATAACGTTTGAAGACAACGTGCGCGTGTGGATTTTACACGCGGGCAGGATTCGCGCAGTCTGGGCCAGCCGCGTGTGAAGACAACGTGCGCGTGTGGATTTTACACGCGGGCAGGATTTACGCAGTCTTTGCCAGCCGCACTTGAAGACAGAGAGCGCGTGTGGATATTACACGCGGGCAGGATTCACGCAGTCTGGGCCAGCCGCGAGTGAAGACAACGTGCGCGTGTGGATTTTACACGCGGGCAGGATTTACGCAGCCTTGGCCAGCCGCACTTGAAGACAGAGAGCGCGTGTGGATTTTACACGCGGGCAGGTTTCACGCAGCCTTGGCCAGGCGCGCTTGAAGACAGAGAGTGCGTGTGGAATTACACGCGGGCGGTGTTCCCGCAGTCCGGAACAGCCGCGTTTAGAGACAACGTGCGCGTGTGGAATTACACGCGGGCAGGATTTACGCAGTCCGGGCCAGCCGCGTATGAAGACAGAGTGTACGTGTGGATGTACACGCGGGCAGGATTCCCGCAGTCCGGACCAGCCACGCTTGAAGACAGAGAACGCGTGTGAATTATCACGCGAAGGAATAGCTCCAGGAATCAGCGTGTGGCGGAACACACGCTATTGAAGGCCCAAAAGTAGCTTAGCTGTAGAAATATGCCAGAATGCAGATCAGAGGTTCAGCTACACAACGCCAATAGATTCGATCAGAAGCAGCGAGTGAAGTTTCTACGCTGCTTAAATACGTAATACCGTAGTTCACGTGACGAAGCAAAAGTCACGTGAAGTTAGCGACGTGAAAAGTGCAAACGTCGTTTTCCCGGTAACGTATCGAATAACCTCCATTTGGAATAGAACGGTCTAGCTGTTCTACGAGCGTAGCGTCCAGCATGCATGACAGTGCCATCCCCCAAAGGGACAACCTCTCCCCTTCTTGTGTGAAAGCGCTTCAATAAAGCAGGAGCATGGATATTAGAAAGAGGTTCCCAGGACCTATCTTCGGGACCATAGCCCTTCCAATCCACCAGATAATATGGTCTACCAGAACGTAGTTTCATATCCAGTATGTCTTGTACCTCGTATTCATCTGAACCCCGCACAGAAATAGCAACAGGCCGTACAGGCAGTCTAGTAGCTTCAGAAAATGGCTTAATGAGTGACACGTGGAATACAGGATGCACTCGCCATCGTTGTGGCAAAGCCAGACGTACAGCAGCAGGATTAAGAACTTGGAGCACTACATACGGACCGATGTATTTAGGCAACAATTTCTTTTTGCCTGGAATTCTTAAGTTCTTAGTGGACAGCCAGACTTTCATACCAGCCTTATAGACAGGTGCGGGTACTCTATGAGCATCGGCATAGAACTTGTCACGTCGTTTAGCCTGCTCCAATTGCTGCTTCACCTTTCTCTGTAATCTCTTCAGATCACGAAAAGTACGGCCTGCGGCAGGCGTGTCCAAGGATAGACCGGAATCCAGAGGTATTGATCGGGGGTGTTGCCCATAGAGAGCATAGAACGGTGAAGTGCCTATGGCACTATGATAAGAGTTGTTATAGGCGAATTCAGCCGCCGGCAGTACCGTGAGCCAATCCGATTGGTATTGCAAACATAGACACCGCAGATATTGTTCCATAGTACAATTGACCCTTTCAGTCTGTCCGTCAGTTTGAGGATGATAAGCACTGGACATTCTATCATCAATCAGTAATGCAGATGTTAAAGCTCTCCAAAAGCGTGACGCAAACTGTGAGCCCCTGTCTGTAATGATTACTGATGGTAGACCAAAGAAACGAAATATATGTTGGATGAATAGTTCAGCCAGAACAGCAGCAGTTGGTAAACCAATACAGGGAATAAAGAGAGCCAATTTAGTGAAATAATCCACTACGACCCATATGGTATCATATCCCTGATTTGGGGGGAGTTCTACCACAAAGTCCATAGATATCATGTCCCATGGTTTGTTAGGGACAGGTAGGGACTGGAGTAAGCCCACTGGTTTACCAGGAGTATTTTTACATTGGATACATACAGAACAAGAAGATACATAGTTTATAACATCTTTTGCCATGGATGGCCACCAGCACCACCTTTTGAGCAGCTCCAGTGTTTTCTTCCGTCCAGGATGGGCTGCAATCAAGGAATCATGATTCCATTTGAGGGCTTTATTCCGCATTGAAGGAGTTGGTAGATAAAGTACTCCTTGTGTGAATGGTAAACCGTTATGTACGTCCAGATTCATATCCTGGACTACTTGTGGAAGAATTTTTACCCACTCTTGTACTTCGGTTTTTAGGGATGGTTGAACCGAACAACTACATATTACATGATCTGCCAACAGCTGTATCTGTACTTGTTTTTCTTCCTGCGCCTCTTCACTCATACGGGACAAAGCGTCCGACTTAACATGTTCTCGGGCAGGACGATAGGTGACCTGGAAATCGTATTGGGCAAAAAAGACATGCCATCTGGCCTGACGGGCCGTAAGGCATTTCATGGATTTGAATGCCTGGAGATTTCTATGGTCAGAGTACACCAACACCTGTTGTTTGGCCCCAAGAAGATGATGACGCCATTCTCGGAAAGCATCTTTGATAGCCAGTAGTTCCCGCTCAGTGACGGTGTAGTTCCGTTCATATGAGGTGAGTTTGCGAGAGAAGAAAGCCACTGGGTGTTCCTCCTTGGTTTCTGTGCAAACTTGTGAGAGTACTGCACCAATAGCGACACTGGATGCATCCGCTTCAACGACAAACTGGCGATCAGGATCCGGATGTTGAAGCACGGGTGCAGTGGTAAATGCTTCCTTCAACTTTTCGAATGCTGCTTGGGCATGTTGGTTCCAACAGAAAGGAACTTTAGAACTAGTTAAAGCCGTCAAAGGAGCTACTGTTTTGGAAAAGGAATGGATAAATCTGCGATAGAAATTCGCAAAGCCTAAGAAAGACTGTAGCGACTTGACATTATGCGGAATCGGCCAATTCAAGACGGCCTTTACCTTGGAACGACTCATTCGAGCACCTAGATTGGTAATGTCGTAACCAAGGAATTCCACTTCCTGTGAATGAAAGACACATTTTTCGGCTTTCACATGAAGATGGTTCTCCCTGAGTCTTTGTAGGACTGTAGAAACATGTCTGACGTGTTCCGATAAAGATGATGAGTAGATCAGAATGTCATCCAGATAGATAACCACAAATTGGTCCATTATGTCTCTGAATATATCATTCATGAAGAATTGAAATGTGGTGGGAGCATTGCACAGACCAAAAGGCATCACCAAATATTCGTAAAGACCATACCGTGTCTTAAAAGCGGTCTTCCATTCGTCGCCTTCACGAATGCGAACCAAATTGTATGCACCTCGCAAGTCCAATTTGGTGAAATAACTGGAAGTGCCTAATTGATCCAATAGAACGTTTATTAGTGGTAAGGGGTATTGGTTTTTTATGGTGATATCATTAAGTGCCCTGTAATCAATGCAAGGTCTGAGATCTCCCTCTTTCTTAGGAACAAAGAATAGAGGAGATGCAGCAGGTGATTGTGAGGGCCGTATAAAGCCCATTGCTAGCGCTTTATCAATGTATTCTTTTAACACAACATCTTCTTTAGGTGTTAGTGAATAAACACGGCCTGTAGGAATTTTGGCACCAGGAATCAATTCGATAGGACAGTCGTACTGTCGATGAGGAGGTAATTGTTCTGCCTGGCCTTTATCAAAGACATCAGCATAATCAGCGTATTCGCATGGTATGATATTGTCGCATTGATGTACAACGCTGATAGTTGAATCCTCCACCATAGAGGCCAATATGTGTTGTTTATTTGACACCTCCTGACTGGTAAAGCAATGTTCATTGCAATGAATCGAAGGATATTGGAGCGATCCCGAAACCCAGTCAACAGCAGGATTGTGAAGGGTTAACCATGCAAGACCAAGTATGATCTCGTACTGTGGAGCAGCAATAACATCGAAGATGATTTCTTCTGAATGATTATTCGATAACGTCATCTGAACAGGTACCGTCTCCTGGGTTACCATACCAGAAGTCAAAACAGATCCGTCCACGGTGTTCACCGTTTCAGGTCTTTTTTTGTTAACAAGGGGTAAGGAACAATTCTTGGCATAAGTGATGTCTATGTAATTGCTGGTGGCTCCAGAATCAACCATGGCCTTGGAAACCACTTCTCGCTCATCACAACGTAACGTCACCTGAACTATTACAGGTGCATGTTTAGGAATGGTACTGGAGTCCGATGAAACACTCGACATAGGGACTCCTGCTATTGTCGAGTTTTGGCGTTTCCCGCACGCTTGATGGGTTTTTTAGGACATGTTGCCATTAAATGCTCGGAAGAACCACAGTACATACATAAGTGGTTTTTTCTTCGGTTCTCCCGTTCTGCATTGGACAATCGGCCTCTCACGGCGCCAATCTGCATGGGTTCAGGGTCGTTAGAGATGACTGCTGGTGTCTCTGACCGCCCCGAGACTGGCATGAAGGGCTTTTTCTCTCCCTTTCGAGCATTCCTTCGGGCGTCGATTTGTAGAACCAAATCGAGCAACTCTGGAAAACCCGTAGGAACCACAGGAACTGTAGATAAGGCATCTTTCAGTTCTTCAGAAAGACCCTTGTAGAAAACAGCCGTTTTCTTGCTGTCAGGCCATTGGGTTTCCGCCGTCAGTTGATTGAACCGGGCAACGTAAGACATAAGGGGTTGGCTGCCTTGTTGTAGGTTAAGCAACTCTAAATCCGTGGCTTGAGTAGAGTAACGCATGTCAAAGACTTTACTCATAGCAGTCAAGAGATCGTCACAATCATACAACAAAGGGCTATTTGTTTCCAACAAAGGGTTAGCCCAAGCAGCAGCTGTGCCCCCTAAATGGGAAAGCACGAAGGCTGCTTTTGTGGTTAGATCAGGAAAAGATGTAGGACGGCAAAGAAAATGGAGTCGGCACTGATTTACAAAGGTTCTATAGGTTTTGGGATCACCCGTGAACCGTTCCGGAGGGGCCAAGGGAAACTGAGTGGGCATAACCACATTAATAGTTTCCTGTGGGGGTGCCGTAGTCCCAGATCCAGATGCAGTAACCATCGGCACCTGTGCTCCCTGAGGACTACCATGTAGGGCGTCTTGCATAACGTCCATACGGTGCCGTAACATGTCCTGTGCTGTAACCATTTCATTTCTCAAATCGCTGATCAACTGTGTCAAAACAGCTAAAGGATCCGTACCCTCCATGGCTTCTGATTCTGTCAGAATGTACCAAAGTGTTAACTGAAAAGGATACAATTCTCAAAAGGATACAGGAGGTAGGGTCTTCCGGATCCCTGTTCACACGATTTGATAGTTGTGAAGTCAATTGAAGACCTTCCAAATGATACAACCCTCTGGCTGATAAAACAGGCAGAGCGATGGATCACTGGAAAGGGCGTGGGTAAGGTATAGAAAGCCAGCCTAGGACAAATTAAAGTATCATGAATAACTGCTCCAACCTGAGTATGATGAATTAGATAATGACAGGAATGTTCACACTGACCTTTAGTTTTAGGGTAGAATAATCCAGAAGTCTCTTGATGGATTTGAATGAAGAACAAACGACAAGGAAGGGAAAATTAATAAGGGAGACTTATCCCGAACGGAACGAGGCTCACGCTAGATACGGGTTGAATTCACCACAGGATAGCGTCCAAAAGTTCAGTTCAATGTCACCTTCCAATAATCCTTGGAAAGCTTCCTTCCCACTATATGGATCAATCCTTCTGTTAATTCCACAGATGCAGGAGTTAGAAATAGCGCTCTTTTTAAGGAAAAACAAAGTCCACGCGGTTATAAACAGCCGCGAAGAAAATAACGTTTGAAGACAACGTGCGCGTGTGGATTTTACACGCGGGCAGGATTCACGCAGTCTGGGCCAGCCGCGAGTGAAGACAACGTGCGCGTGTGGATTTTACACGCGGGCAGGATTTACGCAGCCTTGGCCAGCCGCACTTGAAGACAGAGAGCGCGTGTGGATTTTACACGCGGGCAGGTTTCACGCAGCCTTGGCCAGGCGCGCTTGAAGACAGAGAGCGCGTGTGGAATTACACGCGGGCGGTGTTCCCGCAGTCCGGAACAGCCGCGTTTAGAGACAACGTGCGCGTGTGGAATTACACGCGGGCAGGATTTACGCAGTCCGGGCCAGCCGCGTATGAAGACAGAGTGTACGTGTGGATGTACACGCGGGCAGGATTCCCGCAGTCCGGACCAGCCACGCTTGAAGACAGAGAACGCGTGTGAATTATCACGCAAAGGAATAGCTCCAGGAATCAGCGTGTGGCGGAACACACGCTATTGAAGGCCCAAAAGTAGCTGTAGAAATATGCCAGAATGCAGATCAGAGGTTCAGCTACACAACGCCAATAGATTCGATCAGAAGCAGCGAGTGAAGTTTCTACGCTGCTTAAATACGTAATACCGTAGTTCACGTGACAAAGCAAAAGTCACGTGAAGTTAGCGACGTGAAAAGTGCAAACGTCGTTTTCCCGGTAACGTATCGAATAACCTCCATTTGGAATAGAACGGTCTAGCTGTTCTACGAGCGTAGCGTCCAGCATGCATGACATTTATTTATGTATTTATTGTTCATTTGTTAGGCGCTTATACAGGAAGCAAATACTGTTTCAAAGCGCCCACAGGGCAAGAGAGAGGGAGAGGATGATAGTCAAGGAAATTCCAACAATGATAAATAATTAAATACAACAATACACAATGGGGAGTGGAAGACGAACCTACTATGCCTTGTGAGTGTCCAGAACGTACCACATGCTTTCATTTGCATGCGACGATTCCATAACAAAGTATTCATTCGGCTGTCATGAGTTAACAAGTCTTCAATGTTTATCGGTTCATAAGGATTATATTCAGAGACCTTGGACAATGTGTCTTTCAATCCACGTGGCCACTCCGTCCGTAACAAAGTATCCTGACACGCAGCATCAAACACTCGCATAACAGGTTTCTGTGTGTCTCGAAACTCTGTGGTTCCTTTGATGCTTGCATTGTATCAATCTAATTAAATTAAAATATGCTGTAAATGTTAATTAAGAAATCCTATGAATTATCATTATATTCAGAATTGGTACACATCTTTTTAATTATGTTTACTCTTGTGTACTATCTGCACTGAGAGCAAGATCAGAACATGTCCTGAATGAAATTGGGGTGACTTTGGAGACCCTGATTATCAATCGGATGAAGGCTAAACAAGGTCTACTTGATTTTGATTGGGCTCAGACCACTGATGACTTCCACTCTTATTCTTCCCTGAGTCATTTGAAACATGAACACCGGTGCAGAGGCACCCCAACGAAAATTCTGCTTCAATTCCCAAATCGATTCTTTAGAGGCATCCTTCTTAGGGTACGGTAGAATCTGCTCCCTACTAGGGAGATTCAATTAAGAAGGTGATTAATTCTGGTGGAAGCAGACTGCTGTAGGTTCTGTATGGGGAAATTGCAGTCCTTAAGGCACCTGGTTGTTGAGTGTGTAGCTCTAGACAGCCTAAGAGCGAAATACCTGGTACATTTGGATGTAAATTCAATAATGTATGGCGAAGACCTGGTATGGAAGCGCTGCCTTGATATACATAATATTCATGAGGGGCTGGCTCTATCGGGCTTTATTAAAAGTTTGAATCTGTAGATTTGGAAATACTCACTGTCTACTGCTGGTTCGATGCTTATGGAATATGTAATGTGCATTTTCTCTTTATTTAGATTATGTTACCATCTTTTGTATTAAGTATCCTTTAAATGTTTCAATTGTGTTTCTCTTCTTTTTAATTATTAGATGGTGACTAATTTCAATGAACTGTACTTATTTCTGACTTTTGTATTTGTAAAGGTTTAGTTAAACCGAATACAATAAAAAAAAAAGAAAATTATATTCACTATTCATTTTTAGAGTATGTGCAATGTAAATACATTGTTGTATTTTATGAATTGGGGAGTTTGGATTGATGAATTGTGTTATTGCAATTTTCTATCTGAGTGTAAAAATGTTTTTATTAAAAACTAACTTCCACGTTAATACATACAAAAATAAAACAAAGAGCAGGTTGTTCAATAAAAAGAGCTGTTTTCCCAAAGCTATCGGAGTTTACCATACTGCCACCTGTTAAGTTAAGTAGGCAACTACAGCTCAGGGAAGTGGTTGGAAAGAAGTTGTAATCACCCAAGAGGGGCATAATGTACACAACATCCCATAAACCCCCATATGTTTGCTGGCAGGGACCAATGGCTGCTTGGAAAAGCAGCCTTAAAACTGTATTCTAAGCAGGGATCATACATACTGATGGCTATGATTCACAGGATTTTGTCACTTCTCCCAAGAGGTGAGCGCTTCCCTGTGAGGCTAGGGAGGTGTGCTTGCTACGCAACCTTCCCCCTAGGAATGGTGGTAAGCACGACCTCACAGGGAGAGACTCCCCTCTTGGGGACAAATACTCCCATTTCATCAAGAAACTCCCCAAGCCCCTTTGAAGTGCCACTAACACCACCAGAGCTTCAGAAAAACATCCCAAACAAGTCACTGTTTGTTATTGTAACATCACACAAAAAAATCAACAGAAAGACAAATATACATACTGAGAAGAAGAAGAGTGCGCAGGAAATAGAAAATTACTCTGTGGTTGGAAGCCAACCATACTGGGACGAAGAAGATTGAGCGAGCAACAAGGAACGATCAAAGAAGAGCGACAAAGGACTACAGTTCTACTCTGGGGAGGACCTAGCACTTCCCAATAAAAAGGAAAGAAGGACCAACGTACAATGTTGGTGAAGCCTGGGAGTTTCAAAACTGGAGAGAGTGAGAAACCAAGAGCGTCCGGGAGGTCCTCGGTCAAGTGGACGCTAGCAACTAAGAAGAAAAGGAGACACGGAGAGGGCAGGGAGTCAATCTATGTATATCCAAGGCAAGGCGGTTTTGTGGGCCAAAGCAGGTGGATTGTCTGGTCCTCAAGCGACAAAGAGACCACAGTAGAACAGGCTCTGCTGAGCCACACATAGAGACTGGAAAAAAGAAGAGATGCTAGAAGTGTTCAAGCTGCGAGAGAGAGAGACTGACCCCACAGGAAGAACCAGTGACGCCAACCCAACAGTATGAATGTAACGGAAGTAGCAGGAGACCCGGAAGGGGAACAGGGAAGCGCGAGTATAACAGGACTCATCATACTCATCCCAGTGGTTGTGAATACCGTAAAGAAAGAGAAGAATACCAAGGGACTCATCATGCTCGCCTGAGTGGTTGCAAATACTTTAAAGAAAAAGAATAATACAGAGGGACCCTGTACACCTATTCCATTGAGTGTGAATTTCATAAAGATAGTGAAGATTTGCTCAGATACAATTCATTCAGCCCAGAAAGTGGTTGAAGACCAAACCAAGGATAGAAAGTAAGAAAGAGACACTGAAAGATTCCCAAAGGAATAAGGGTGAAGACCCAATCTTGATAAAACAAGGAACTGTCTTTAAAGAGCGACAGAGGGAAACAGGGGAGGTCAAAGAGCACCCTAGAAGAACTAAGGAACTGGTTCACTTAATCACAAATAACTATTTAAAGATAGAATATGAAGGGTAGAGATGCCCGTCTATGAGAAGGAAGTCATTCTGCTGGACCTCTTTTCTTTTGATGTTTTGATTAGTGGTAGGGTCAGCATAAGATGGTTTTTGGATAGAAGACAGACTGCTGATTTGGACTACTCTACTGATGGTGAGCACACACATTTGTTTTGTGTTAGGTAGGACAAACCCTTTTGTGTAGGATAGGCCTTTTCCCTTTTATTTAAATAAAAAATATGATTTGGTCCGTCTCTTTCTTCTGACCTACCACACTATCCTAATATGGAAATTAGTTCCTGCTTACCCACTTATCCTTATAGAACTTGGCCATTTGTGGATGTTCAGGAGTTAGGTAACACCCAGTACAGAACCTTTGGCACACTTGGGCTTACATTGTTGTCCGGCAATAGCAAAGACTCCCTTACCCACTCTTCTCCCTGAGTACTATGAGAGGGACCTTACTGTTCTATAGAGCGCTATACAAGAAATAAGAAAGGGATATCTTTATGCGTCGACAGTCCTGTAACACAGTCCCCTGTACAGGAACCCAAGCTGTGTATCAACCGCACTCTCAGAAAATACATTACAATACATTATCAGAATAATATGCTATTCCCTCCCATTGCACCCATCCTTCGAGATATGATTGTGGAAGTATAAAACTACGAGCAGTGACCCACATATCTGATTTCTTTTCCCCTGTGTGTGCTCCTCATTCACTCTGTACACAGTCGCTGTTCAAAGGTTTTTATCGTTATAATGGTAAAGGGGCTTGCTATGGGCCAACCCGCTCTTTTTAACCTGGGGGTGTGGCGTTCCCTTTCTAACACAGGTGTCCCTCAACCCCAGGCTTGTCATTAGAGATTGGTAATCCCTATTATCTAAATAGCGGTCTAACTGGATGTGATGGCCTAAAGCCAAATGCCTTAGCCAGCTAAAATTTCAGCTGGGAACAGTCTAGGTGGTCCCTGCTCTAAGTTCCCCAATGTGATGCAACAATGGTTTTTGTGCCTTTCAGGCACTCGTACCCCACATGGTCTTATCCATCTGTGCTCTGGCATTCCTCTTCCTGTGTCTCCCTGTGGCTCTTTATCTCCTTCTACTCTCCTCCCAATTACTCCCACCCACTGTCTCTCCTCTAATCCTCGGATGTTCCTTTGTCTACTTTCTACCTCCACCCTCTGATCTTACTGCCTACCACTAGTAGTCGCCCCTCTCCACACCACTACTACTAGTACTAGTACTACTACTACTACTACTACTACTCTTCTCTTCACACAACTACTCCACCCATAGGCACAAGCTTTTTACTTTCCCACTAAGCTTTTCATTCACTCCCTACTCTCTCCATATTAATCTCACTCACTCACTCACTCAAACCCAAGTACCACTTTGTCCCACCAACCAATACCTCACATGCAAACTCCTTCCGTAATTCCCCTCCATGTTCCTCAGGCACCTTCCGAGCCCCTGCATCTCCTCCCCTGATCTCACCTACACAATCCACACCTTCCTACTTCCTATCCTTTATCCTCACCTGCCCCACCATTAGCTCTTTGCCTCACCCGGTCCCCTGAGCAAACAGATGTCTGTCCTTTTCCCAGGGGAGGTGTTACAGGCAAGAAAGCATACAAATAGGATCTTAAGCACTGCCCCTTTTATTTCGTATTAGGTTCTACCTGCGTTGTCAATGGCAGCCTCCTCTCATCATAGTCAATGTCCCAGTTTACATTAGGCTTGGCTAAAGAGCTCACTGTGTAGTCCTGTTGCAGGTAAGACATTTTCCCCATGTGTTTGACAGTTAGCCCTGAGGTTATAGGAATGCTGCGTGGACAGCTCCGTGTACTTGCACTGTTCTGAGTCTTGTACCGTGTGTGCTCTGCTGAGATCTTGTGCAGGGTGCTCTACGGTGCCCGAGTTCCACGCTGCCTCTCTCCTTGTCTAGTTATGCTTTGTTTCATCCACCACTACGAGCAATGGATGTTGTAGGTTCCTAGGAGACACAAAAGGATACTGGCCAGCATGGTGCAGTACAGGCATGGGGTAATCGACAGTGGTACTTAATCAAATGTGCAAGCACATGAAGAAGGGACTGGGGCCCTCCCAACTCCTATAACCCACCAATGGGGTAGAACTTGCTCTGGCACAAACCCTGGTAGGCTTCAAACCCCTGGCTAAGAGGGGTCCCTATCCCTTCTTAACAGGGACAGATCCATGGCCGTGTCACAGGAGCATCAACGACATTCCCTATACATTGCCACATGATCTATGAAAGCATAATCCAAGCATTTGATGGACTGATTAAGCATCTAAGAAGAAATGGTTATGTTTTCCTTGTTCTCTATGTGCGGAGTGGTGTCTTCTTTAAAAGACACAGTACCAATGTAGTTTGTTCTATGAATTCATGTTTCCTCATTGTGTTGAGGTTGTAACCGAATTGCTTGGGCAATGAAATCCTTCTTAACTGAGCGCACCTCCAGAGTGTCCATTGTAAAGAGGCCGCAGACCCCATCCAACTCCCTCGCCTACCTTCTACAATGCCTATACTAAGCTCCTATTTGCGGCATTGGATGCCATGGGTGTCATCTACTCTAACTTTGCGGATGACACCCAGATTCCTCATCCCAATCTCAGGGAACTATTACCAAGACACATTGCTCATCAACAAAATGTATGCAATAATACAAAATTGGATGGCTCTTGACAGCCTATGCCTCAATGATGAGAAAACGGAGATTCTCATTGTGGGCTCCCCAACTAAAATCAACACACTCCATTCGTATTACACATCAATTAATATTGATGGTACTCCTATTCCAGTAAAAAGGTAAAAACCTTAGGTATTTATTTAGACACCAGTCTAACTATGACAAAACATGTAAATGCCTATCCTCAGCTACCTCATACACCTCCAAATTAATAGCGCTAAGTCGCCAGTTCCTCACGCCCAAAAATTGTACTACTTTAGCTAGGCCCCTGATATAATCCAAGTTGGATTACTTCAATGTACTCTTACTAGGTACCTCCAACGCCAAAATGGCCAAATTACAACTAATGCATAACAAAGCATTACGTACAGCTCTAGGACTAAAAAAGTCAGACCACATCTCGAACATTAGGAGAAAGACCCAATGGCTACCCATTAAGGCTAGAATCATATTCAAATCACTATGCATTACCCATAAATGTCTCCAAGAAAGCACCCATATACATCAATAACTCAATAATTAAAAAAGAATCTAATAGTACGCTATCCAACAACAACTCGCTCCTCCAGGTCCCGCATTACAAGAGCTCCAGAGCAGGGGGAAGCAGCTTCCTAATTATGGCCCCTAAACACTGGACACACTCCCACTATACTTCAAATATGAAGACTCATTCCAGCGTTTCAAAATGTCACTAAAAACGTGGCTATTTAACCAATTACAATCTGTCCACCCTCCCCTATATAAAGGCCAACGAACTGAGGACCGTTACCCTATGATGTAAACAAGTCAACTTGACCTATGTAAGCATCATATGTTATTCCATATTATGTCATTTTCGTATTGCCTTGCTTATGCATGTACTGTGAATGCTTCTGAATCTATATCAAGATGTCTGTAACTACGCCGCGATACATCAGGGTTTGTGCGTGTAACACACGTAATAAATAAAAGTGAAGTAGCAACAATAATACATAGCTCTGTTTGGAAGATTCCAGAATGTATGCAAAGGGGAAAGTGACATGCATGAATCGTTGCTATATTTCTGTGAAGTGAAATTGATGCGATTCTTTGACATATCATTTTTGATGACTCTTATATGATTTATAGAAAGTTTTGGAACACGTGCTGGCATAACATTGTTTGTACAAAGAATACATGTTTTTACATGAATAGATTTGATGGTGACCGAAATAGTGCGAGACTTACCTTTTAAGAACTATATTTCAAAGTAGATTCACTTGGATCAAACTAATTCCGATATAGTCTGTGAGGTTACTGTAATACTCAAAAGACAAGCAAGCATTCATTCTTCAAGGGAACGCTCTTGCACATCTCAAGCCCAACACACAACCACTCAAGCCCATCACACAACCATTTCCGGTAAGCACTAGAAACCGCTCACACAGGTGCGTGATCGTTCACAGGAATATTAACCATTTGCCCTTTTCTGATCTGTGCTATGATTCGCCTACACTTACTTTAACAGCAGGCAAACTATAACATACTCCTTTCCCACCCCTCATTCCTTTCCCCCCTCCTCTGCAGCCCTTTTCACTATCTCGCAGACGAAGACAGGATTCCACTGGCAGGGCACAATATCACGCTCCTACGACACGCCTGGGCACTGATAAACCGCATCGTGGTGACTGGAGCAGTGTTAAAAAAACATAACATAACAACACATTCACCAACCAAGTCTGACCATTATGTTCCAACTTGACAGCACACAAATGTGCCACCATCAGGGCAGTCGAGAAACAGGAGTTGGCACAGCACCAAATCAAAGAGGGACCTCACACAGGACCACACCTCTTACAAATCATCTAGCCCAAACACTGGTCTGTAAACCAAGGGGCCACATGCATTGGTGTAAAACCCAGGGACAGAATATATACACGATCACAGTTGATGTAACACCTACTATGTTTTTTAAAGAAAAAAAAGACACTTTTTTTGATCGACATCTAATGTTGTGATTTTCGACTGTTTCTCAACTATTAATACCATCTTACATACAGAACGTGTTCAATATAGATTTCCTTTTCACCAGGCAAATAAGAAAGTCACAAATAAAATAAATCATACCATATAGTGGAAATTAAGCTGGAAGAACCCAAAATGGAAATCATTTGGACCGATTAGAGCTATATTTACAATAGTCCTAGCACCCACCAAGTCATCTGGGGCTTGTACACAATCGTTGTCCCTTCAGAGCTCTGGTCCTGTTATATATAAAGTTAAAGAATTGCAGGGGGAAAGTTCAGGGAGCACTTCTAGACAAGATGTTAAAGGGGCGATTAAGAAACATGACGACATAGGATGAGCTTTCAGTGGCCTACAGGCTTGAAATCATGAATGCCTACATTTAAATTAGAAGTTGTACATGTTTCAAGTCTTGTTGGTAACTTTCTTATGGTCCTGGTGTGCCTATCTTTTTATAGCATACGCGCATGCCAGATGCTCTGTGACGATATGGAGGTACGTATCCACATGCAATATGTTGAGAGTATTTGAGGAATTGTTTGGTTGTGTTATCTTAACAATCGAATGTAGTAATGATGGGTAAAAAAGAATGTGGCAGTCGGGGAGGGTACCTAGTTCCATATGGAGAGGGACTCAGCGGTATGAGTCATTGGTAGTCTGGGAGAGTACCTAGTTCCATATGGAGAAGAACTCAGTGGTATGAGTCATTGGTAGTCCGTGAGAGTACCTAGTTCCATATGGAAAGGGACTCAGTGGTATGAGTCATTGGTAGTCAGGGAGAGTACCTAGTTCTATATGGAGAGGGACTCAGTGGCACGAGTCATTTCCAGAATGCACTGAGCCAACACCTACAGATTTCTCTGCCTCAGGTCGTGAAGGAGTAAACATTTAGAGTTGCAAGCTACTAGCCAGGCATAACATGCAATCAGCACCTAGCATGAATGCCACTTCTCCACATGCACAAAGCGCACTATTTTTCACACGACCAAGAATAAATGATCACTCGTCGAGGGCTATCAAAGTCAGCCAACTTGACACACGCAGGAATTGTTCTGTTTCAGAGACTTCATTGGTTTTGTTCGACAGAATCGGTGGCAAGGGACATGGCTGTTTTGCCTTTAGAACGTGCCTATGAGTCACAAAGTAATAAACAAGAAAAATATCAAGATCTCGGTCTCGAACTTGCTGATGAGCTTGGGATCAATTATTTGCATCTAACTGCACATGGCTGATTCAGGGATGGAAAGTGGCTGAGTGGCGGGCGTGTGTGGGTGTCGCAGTCGAGCACCACACCAAGTCATCAAATGCCAAGACTCGAGGTAATCAATACCCCACCTCCTCATCAGGCAATTTCTCAGGTCTGGGAAAGACCAACCCCAAGGATTCTATGGGCGGCAGGCTTTTCTTAGAGTGCATAGGCTTGGAAAACAGACACAGGACAGCAGTGCTAGCCACCATATGCCAGCACATCCATTTTTAATTCATACGTTATATCAGTGACTTCGGAGTTCTGTGTCAAGAGTGATTCGAAAAGGTTTTGGAGTGGACAAGAGCATTCTTGTAATATGGGCGCCATATAATTATATTCATTCATCTGTTAATGAGAATAGATGCTCGGTTCTGGCCATGATCACAGAGTTATGGCCCGTCCTACATGAGAAGAGAAGGCACTTGCTTCAATGGCAGTATTTACAAAACCTGCACTTGGCCCATACGGGCGGAAGACCCCTTTACATAGCACCATTAAGGTGGGTTACTTCGCGAACATGCCTAGATAGTTACAGAGAACAAGAGGTAACAAGGGATGGGGACGGGGCGTAGACATTGGTTGAGGGATGTAAGCATTGCCTAAGTGGCATCAGTATTCCAGGGCGATGGCTAGAATGAGGGAGGGGTGTAATGGATCTTTACAGCCAACATGTTGTTCAGGCTTCATAGAGTGCACCCTAACCACCGCTGGACCTTGTAGTGCTTAAAGACAGCATCCAAGTAATGATCTGCCCTCCAACCAACGAAGCGGCTCTAGCTTTCCATCTGGAACGGTTCCCTGGGTTCAGGCTCCTTTTTGTAGAGCATCCCCTTCAAGGATGGTCAAACACAGATCCATATTTCACGCAGTCATGATATACGTTAAAAACAACAAAAAAACGATTCCACATGCAATATACTTTGATGTGGTATGCAAAGAAGTGAAAAATATGCGAAAAAAATGCTTTTAATTCCCTCTAGAGGTTCAGGGTGGGTGACAGGTAGTTTGTATTAGTTCAGGATCACTTTGGCAATGCTCAATGTCTAAGATTGAACTAAGAGGCACCCCACCAATGACCTATGCGACCAATGCAGCTTTTAATAGCTACACTGGCAAAGTGAATTATAGGCACTCTGAGGGTATGGCATATATACTACAATGGAGCACAGACATGCAACGTACTGAAGGGTGGGAAAAATTTCATTACTATTGGTCATGCTGGCTTGATCATCACCAAGTGGGTTTCCAGCATGGGCGGAGTACAATCAATCAATGCTTCAGACTTTTTCCACTACAAAAATATTTCCAGCGAAGGAAAGTAAGCGTATAGGTACTCATTTTGGATTTAAAATCTACTTCTGATGGGGTACCACAATCATGACTGTGGAAAAGATTGGATTCCACTGGTACACCACCGTCACTGGTTAGGCCCTCATTATACTCTATAGTAGTAATAACGCAGCCATCCGCTGGAGCCTCGCAGGCAATCTAATATCGTCATTTCCCATATAGAAGGGGGAAAACCAGGCTGCATCTTGGCACCTAGTCTTTTTCATTTATCAAACCCCTGTTTGAGGTAATTGAACAAGTGCCTGCCATCGCACCCACATTGGTTTATGATAAGATTGTGCTCCTTTTTGCAGACGGTGCAGTGCTTACCTCAATGACACCATTTGGTTTAAATAAGCTTAGATAATGGTTTAGAAATTAACCAGTCTCAAACAAAGACAATGGTGTGTTATCATCCATGAAAGAAGGAACCCAAGTGCACAATATCTTTTTAGGGTAAGCTCTTAGAGCAAGTCTCAAGGCATGATTACCTCAGCATAAGAATTGAGAGTCTGTGTAGCTGGGATAAACAAATCGAGAAGGCCGAATTAACACATCGAGAGATTCAGCAATGCAATCGTAAAGTTTGCTAAGTTACCTGGCAATGGAGTGATCAGTCTGTCTATTCAAGTATACAAAGCCAAAGCGAAATCTGCAACCACATTTGCCTAAGAGTTATGGGGATATAACAAAATTGTCAACCCCAGTGAATGAACCCCCAATATATCTATACCCTAACGATGCATTTAATCTGTAGACCCCCGGGTCCCCAAAACTCATTTGAAGAAGATATTAACAATATGATCTCAGCCAGTACTAAACCCTCATCACAAATCCTCTTGCTTGGCAATTTTAATCTAGGCTTTAATGATCCTTCTGACCACTCGGCACTACTCCTAGCCAACTCCTTGACTGAGTTAGGCCTCACTCAGAGAGTTCACCTACCTACTCATGACTGGGTAGCAGATCTTACCGGCACTACCAACATAATAGCTATTGAACCATTATCTTGGACGGACCATTGCTTATTGACTGCATACCCCCCGTGAAAATGAACAACATAGCCCCTCCTATTCCAACCTGAAACAAGAAAAATATTACAGTCGATAACCTTAGGCCTTTTCTTGAACCCTTGTCAGAACCATTAACATCCACTGATCCCGAGGAATTAGTAGAACTATAAAATAAAACAATCAATAATGCTCTAGACCGAATCGCACCTCTAAAAATGCATAAGAGCAACACTTGGCTCACCCCCAAACTCAAAGACCTAAGGAAAGAAAAAAGGAAACATGAAACCATTTGGATAACTTATCCAACCACCATCAACTAAGAGATCCTCTTACAAATCACTGCTAACTACAAAGATGAAATTCTCGCAGCTAAACGTGACACTTATAATGAACGCATTGATGAAGCTAGTTCTAGAACAAGAGAACTCTTTACTATCCTGAGAGAACTCGAACCACCCACTCTCCCCACAGATCTCTGTTCCAAAGACTAAACCTGGTGTACAAAAATCTTGGAGGCCTTAGCAAATAAAATTACGTTACTCCAACAGAAAATTGAGGATTAAAAAATGTAACCTGCCACCACAAGCTAACACACAAAAACTATGTCTCAACATTCCTACCTCAACTAACGATTTAAATTCTCACCAGTATCACCCCAAGAGGTACTAAGAATTATAGCATCCCTCAAACCATGTAACTGCCAAGGGGATTCATGCCCAGCCCCTATCATAAAGGATGCGGCCAGCATCCTCGCTTTATTATATCACTTTTCAATGCCTCCTTCCGCACCTGTACTGTACCCACCAAACTGAAGAATTCTTGGGTGCTTCCTCTCCTAAAAAAAACATCTCTCGACCGCAATATACCCACAAATTTTAGACCCATCACCACAGTCCCTTTCTTGTTGAAAATTATAGACAAAGCAGTCTATAATCAAATTCATTTGATTACAGGTCTCCGTCAATCAGGCTTTAGGCCACAAAACCGCACTGAAACAGCCCTGATTAACCTCAAAATACAAATCGATGACCTCAAAGATAAAGGAAACTCAGCCCTTTTCCTCCAACTGGATCTATCGGCTGCCTTTGATTTGGTTGACCACAAGATCCTATGTAATCACCTTTCCACAATGGCACACTTCCCACCAGAAGCTAAAGCATGGATCAAGTCCTTCTTAAGCAATAGGTCGATGAGAGTGTTCTCAGCCTCGGCCGCAGCTGACCCCATCCCCATAAAATGCAGAGTCCCCCAAGGATTGTGTTCATCATCCACTATGTACAGTGCATTTACCAAACCATTGTTTGATGACCTGGATCATCTGGGGTGTCACCTACACTAACTATGCAGATGACACCCAGATCCTCCCACCTCTGACAGGAGATTATGACAAGGACTTAGCATTGATAAACAAAATCTACCTTATCATTCAGGCATGGATGGCCACACATGGCCTCTGCCTGAATTATGAGAAAATGGAACTCCTCCTCCTAGCCACCCCTATCAATATCGCCAAATTGGGGGAACGATACTGTTCCTTCAATATTGAGGGCAACAACATCAAAGTCTCTTGCGAGGTAAAAACACTGGGTTTTCACGTCGACTCCTCATTAAACATGCACAAACAGGTCAGTGCAACAGCCTCTGCAACTGCATACACGTGCAAGCTCATTCGAGCCTGTAAACCCTTCCTTTCCTCCAAAAGCTGCATCACCCTGTCCAGAGCCTTAGTCTTATCCAAAGTTGACTACTGCAGTGTGCTTTATCTAGGATCCATTTCAATAACTGCCCCACAGTATCTCACTGAGAAATTCTCTCTAAAACACTGTGCCCGACTTACCAGATCCGCTAATTCAGGATACCTACAAATCCCTAGATACAAACTTTAAAAGGCAGGCGGTAGCAACTTCCCGGTCCCAGCTGCCCAACTTTGGAACTCTCTCCCCGCTGCTTTAAGAAATAATCAATCCTTCCATTGCTTTAGAAAAATATGTAGAACTGGCGGATCACGAATGATGCTCCGTATTAGCCCATCCAGCCCGCTTCCCGCTACTCTGTATAGCAGCTCTATTTATAAATGACCACTGTACTCTTGTTTATTTCTTACTGTAATTCATGTACATAGATTGTATATTCTGAAATGTCTTTTTATTTTCTCTGTATGTAACTATGAAACTGCCTTTCTTGGATTGCGCACAGATACCTAAGGGCGAGGCATGCACTATAAATAAACAAACAATTGGAAACAAACTGGTATTGTGTATGACAGAGGTGCAACGAGTTCTGTACTGGGTACACATACAGACATCTCCACATTTGGCTAAGTACACGGAAGCATTGTCAGATGTCTTAGCTGAAGATGGTGGACTAGCGTTGCCTTGGTGCAGGCATAGGAAGTCTGAACTGAAGACACTAGATCATATAGATACGTGGACGTAGCAGTATGCATGAACAATACGTAGAAATGATTGGTTCAAACCATCGTACGATGATGATGATGATGATGATGATGATAATGCACGCAGTGGTATAATTCCTGAAGGTCAGACTGTTCTGGCACGTCCTTACTGTAGGGTTACAAATGAGACTGGTTTTGAAAAATATGCAAGATTCCTAGAACAGAAGGTTTAGGTTGGGCACTTTGCCCTTAGGTTGTGTCCTGAAAAGCTTGAACACAATGAATAATGATAGCTGCATGAATTGTGCAGCTGCCAAGGAAACATTACAGCACTGCCTATTAATTTGCCCGATGTATATGGACCTTATATTTGCATATTTAAAGCATGTGGTGTTAGTAGGACTGTTGGTGAACCTATGCATTTCTCAAAATTAACCTCGGACGAGACGGCATTTTTAGCAGTAGAAACATTTGTTTATAAAGAATGGCTTTGCAGGACTAGACGTGTAACTGCCCCATAAAATGAGCATGGCGTTACTGCAGTTGGTTTTTTTCTACGTGTATCTTGGAGGGAAGGATTATGCACATATTGTACATATATTATTTTATGTATTACTACTATTTACTCACTTTTATCGCGATTCATGAATTGTCCTTGTTGTGATCAACTTGTCGTACTTTTGATGTTTTTTTTTATTATGTGTTACATGCATTGTGCTTCAAAGTGTAAATGTCGAAATACTGCTGGTGTGTTTGTTTGATGACCATTCGCAACCGTGAGGTGGCAAGCAGCAGTAATTCGGCTGCTCAGAAGCCAAGCTGAATCCCATAGTAATTCCGAACAAGCTGTTGGGTGCTGCAGTGCTCTTCCCAGTGTGCCCCCCACTGCTTCCTCCCAGTGCCACGCAAACCATTTTTTCTTTTTATTTTATCTGCCTCGGCCAGGCCCAGAATGGCCTATAAGTCAATAGGGCAATGCCCGAACCAAAAACCCCAAATGCTAGTGTGCCAGTTTTTTGGACCATGTGGGCCAGTTTGATAAGTTTACTTCACCATGCGGCTAGTAGTTTAAACCAGTGTTACTGAATAAATGTTCTTTAAAATTCACAATTTGCAGCACATTTTATGAAAAACCCCTGCCTTGGTACTTCTCAAACTGTCACAAAAGGAATTAATTGCCTTTTGCAATTGTGGGCCACGTTTTCATTGGTGCCCGAGACAATGTTATACCCCAGTCCGACTCTCGGCCCCAGCTGCGTCTCCCACATTATTCACAGGAGGCCATCCAAATGGAAACTGAGCTCTTCCTAGAGCCCCCTATTTATTAATTAATTTATTTATTTATTTATTTGATTGAGGATTTATTAGGCAGCTATACAACAGAATGGTGTTTCTAAGCGCCACAAGACAAGTGGGGAGGGAGTAAAATAACAGTGGCAAAAACAACAAACCTACAATCGTGGTCCTACTAGGCTTTGTGACATTCGGATGTGCAAGTGCAGTGAGGAGAAGTGCAGGAGATTGGGAAGTGAGGGGGCCTTTGAGGGAACAAGGTGTGGCCAAGTGCTGGTGGGGGCCCGGGAGGGAAGTGCAAGGGGAGTCGGGTGGAGGCCAATGGCAAGTGCTAGGGCGGAGGAATCCCACGGGTGGGGTGCACAGCCGCCATGCAGCGTGCCCAAAGGGCAAGTGCTGAAGGGGGGTGCTGGTGTTGACTGGGTGGAGGGCCTGGATAACATGTGAGATTCATGAAGGACCAGGCCGCTAGTCTCAACGGCAGTGGGGTGATTAGCAGGGAAGGGAAGGCGGAAAAGAGGTAGAGAAAAGCAGAGTTTTGAGATGTTTACGGAACTTAAGGAGGTCCAGCTCAAGTATGAGGGGGGCAGGAAGGCTGTTCCAAATAGAGGCACCAGCTGATGAGAGGCCTGCCACCTACTCTCTGCCTGGAGAAGTGTTTGACAAGCAGAGAGTTGGTGTTAGAGGAGCAGAGGGCTCTAGCAGGGAAGTATTTAGGGAGGCAAAGTTGGAGAAGGCGTGGTCCCAGGCCGCAGAAAGCCTTGTGGATGATGCAGAGGGTCTTCAATTGGATCTGTGCGGCCACCAGGAGCCAGTGGAGAGATATTAGAGCTGGAGAGATACAGTCCCTGGGCTTGAGACCAAGGATAAGTCTTGCAGCCCTAGTCTGGATTAGTTGATGGAGGCGTAGGGAGGAAAGGGGGAGACTGAGGAGAGGCTGTTGCAGTAGTCCAGCCTAGAAAGGACCAGAGCTCTGGAGACATTGAGCTTCTGGGGGAAGGCGAGGAAAGGGAGGATGCCTCTAAGGAGGTGAAGCTGGAAGTGGGCCGTCTTGGCAAGGTCCATAATGTGAGGGGTGAAGGAGAGAGCAGAGTCGAAGATGACCCCAAGGTATTTGACCTCACAGGATGGTGATGGTAGAGGGCCCAAGGAGGGCAGCAAGAGGGTATGAGGGAAAGAGGGTGCAACGGTCCCAATGAGAAGGATCTCCGTCTTGCTGGCATTAAGTCAGAGATTGTTAGTCCCACACCATGCGTGGATGGCGGTCAGAGAGTCAGGGATGTGAAAGGATGAGGAGGAGGAGGTAGAAGAGGGAAGTTTGAAGGAGATCTGTGTGTCATCATCATAACAGTGGAAGTGAGGAGAGAAGGTGGAGATGAGGTGAGCAAGAGGGGCCAGACAGATATTGAAGAGCCATGATGATATGATATGATTGGTTATAACATTCTTAATAACCAGATGTTTCTAAACTCAGACCCCGGGGATCGAACCTGTGTTGCTCCATGTCATCTTGCTTCCAAGGCGAGCACGCTGCCCCTGAGCTATCCTCCCGAGACTAGGATAGAGCCCCGGGGAACACTGCAGGTAGACTGAGTTGGTAGAGGAGAAAGGGCCTAGTTGCAGCCGGGAAGGGTGGTTAGTGAGGAACTAGGTCAGCCAATCCAGTGCCCTGTCTGTGCCCGGTCCGCGACGCTGAGGGAATCATGGACCCATTTTATGAGGATACAATGGTTGACCGTGTCAAAAGCAGAGGAGACATCAAGGAGAATGAGAACAGCAGGAGAGTTAGAGTCAAGATTTGCGAGCAAGTCTTCACAGGTATTCAGGAGAGCAGTTGCCGTGCCTCTGGATGCCTGGAATCCAGATTGATGGTCATGGAGGCAACCAACTAATTCAGTATGAAGGATCAATTGAGGGGTGGGGGGCAACTTCACCAAGAGTTTACCCAGGAAGGGGGTGGTGGAGATAGGGCGATAGTTAGCCGGGCATGAGGGGGTCAGCAGACAGCTTTTTAGGAGAGGGTGCACATTGGAGTACTTGAGGGATAGAGGGAAAGAGCCAGTGGCAAAGAAGTGATTAAAGAAGTCGGCAAAAGCTGGGGCAAGAGAGGAGATGTTGTCCTTAATGGTTCTAGAGGAGCAGGGAGCACCTGTTTGGCCGGGACCTTCATAGAGCGGACAACTCTAGAAACCACATCAGGTGCAATGGGCAGGACTGAAGTCAGTGTGGGTGGAGGGAGATGAGCCAAGGGAGGCAGGAGTGGAGCTGGTGGAGATTGAGCACAGGGTGTATTGAGTTTTAGAATTTAAAAGAGGTGCAGAGGGCGTGGGAAGGAAGGGGAGAGGACGAGACTGCAGTTGGATTGCCAAGTTCCTTGCAGATTTTGAAAAGTTCAGCCGTGTTGTTCATGGCTACAGAGATGCAGGCTTGGATGTGGGCCCTCTTCTTGGAGCGGATGGAGAAATGATATTGCCTTTGGAGCAGGCGACATGCCAGTTTGTCAGAGAGTGAACCTGAGGTCTGCCACGTCCGTTCAACAACTCGGCATTTACGTTTTAGAGACGCTAGATCGGAGTCATACAAACTGTTGCACTTGGAGGCTGGCTTCAGGCAGATGCTTATGACAGGGGCAATGATGTCAAGGGTGTTGGAGATGTAGAGGTTAAGGTTGACATTTTCACAGCAGATATCTTGTTTTTTGGGGCAGAAACAAAGCTCTGTGCATTCAACACAATCCTTTTTTTCCTCTTAAAAAAGTAAATATACAATTCACACCTGTGATTTTGTCCCATGGGCCAATGGCAATGAAGTCTTCCATGGTGGCCCTTGTTAAAGGGCCTCAATTTGCTCAGTCTCCTATTTGTTTGGACAACAAGCCGAAAACACCAGGCAGAGCCCTTCCTGGAAGGCATGGCTGCCAAATATTAGTTTGACATTTTCCAAACCCAAATGGATTTTACTATTCGGTGGGCTCATTAGTCCAGCCTTGAAAGAAATTCAAACGTTTCTATTATGACTGAACATTGCATACTAGATAGATTTTTTTTAGCTAGGTTTCAATTCATCATCACCACCATATTTGTTGCATAATGCAGTGTATCTGCTTCACATTCGTTTAGCAGCACTTGCGACTCTCCATCAGCTCTACAGATAAGGTCAGCCACTTTTACACCCTAAAAATAGGCAAATACTCCCAAAAAATACAAACCAGGAGTAAAACTACTCCCAAAAAAATAGGAAACCCTAGGACCTTATGCCCCGGCCTTCACCCACACGGCTCCATGGATATGTTTTAATAAGTAGTGCACGTAGTACCACAGGAAGAAACTATTATTATTGCCTAATTGGAAGAAGTAAACATGTATCTTTTAAGTGTATGAATAACTAGGTGCAAAGGAATTATTATTGCGAAAACATTTCCGTTTTCCAGTGAAAACATTTTTTATTTGCTTATAAAATACTCTCATTGGGAATTGGACTTACATTTTTATGCCCTAAAAAATCATTTTACTCCCAACTTCAAAATATTATCTGGAGCACTGCTGTCAACAGGACAGAGTTTCCAGAGGAACTCTTGCCCCTGGTTGTAGCTCCTGAACGCAGAAAGAGGACGTCAGTGAAAAGAAAAGTGCATACATACTTTATGATGATTGCCCATATTTCTAATGGAAGAAAACCGAAATAAAAAGGCAGCTTATGAAACGTGAATACTAGCAGTTAAAGCCACGCTTTTACGGAATCTCATTGTCTTAAAAAGCACCAATTTTTGCCCATCTCCTGTTCACTCTAGACTTCACTTTCTCACTCGTTCATTCATTAAATACTTAATGCGGTCTTTTATAACCTTGTAATATTGCCCCGCGCTTCACTTTCATTAGATTTCATACATTTTGCATTTTTTTAAATGCTGATTTTTAAAACGTTTAACATTATTTTCCTATTTTGGTGACGTATACCTTAATCCTTTTTCCACTAACACTTGCACTAAAATTGTGTACTTTTTCAGAAATATGGTCGTTTTGTTTAAGGGCCTTGTTCATTATGTGGTGTAATAGGATTTACACAGGGCAATCGGTGTCTGGATGTACGCGCGTTTTAATGGGAAACAGTAGCCCTTCAACGCACTTAAACTCAAACTTTTTGGGACACTGTTTCTTTTACATCAGTCCAAGAGAGATTTCAGGGTGAGCCCTAACAATGTTGCAGCCACCATTTTAAGTGGGTGTGGCTTCCTTTAGGCGTGCACGAATCAGAAGAGAGGACCAGCCACTGGCTCCTTAGCAATGCTCCGCTAGGGGGTGGGCTGAAACCGAGTAGACAAGCCACCGAGGAGACAAGCCAGCAGCGCAAACGTCTCGACGATTACTAGGTTGGCGCCCACACCTCAGTGTGGATAGTGTTCAGAGTCCATTTAAAACCTCACAAAGGCAGAAAAAGACTGAACTAGAAAAGGGAAGACACCCAACTTTCAATATTCAATCAAATGTTAAGACAAGAGACGTTTTTATGGGAGGGCAAAAGGGGCACTTGCCCAGGGCCCCCACCTTAGAGGGGGTCCAACAAGGCTGTCTGATCTAAAGAAGTAAGCCTCCTTTGTTCACCAGACTTAAATAGCACACATCATGACATTTTATGGCATGGTGCTGATGCTCTAAACCTATTCCCTGCCCGTTTTGGCAAGTAGATTCTGCCTCGATCATTTCATCATGTAATGCCTTCTGTGTTCACAGTGGTATATGTAGTTTGTGTGTTCCTTGCGGCACAACTCCCAGGCCCGGCCTTGGGGGGGGGGGGCGAGCCGGGTAACCGCCCGGGGCGCCACACCCCCGAGGGCACCACTAGCCCCTGCCACGCCAGCTCGGGGAAGTCTTTCAAGGGCTCCCCCGAGCTGGCGTAGAGGGAGAAGGCAAGGCAGGCGGGCATATTCAATGACAATCGGGTGCTAAGCACCCGATTTTCACCAAATGCGCCCCTCCGCCGCAGCGCCTTCAACAAAATGCACCATTAGCACCCCACCACGCCAGCTCTGGGCAGTCCTTCAAGGGCTCCCCCGAGCTGGCATAGTGTCAGAAGGCGTGTCAGGCGCCTCATTATTATTAAATGAGCCTGCAGCGGCAGACCTCATCTAATAACAACAGGGTGCTGATGCGCCCTATTCAAATAATTACCTCCTCGCCGGAGCGAGGAGGTTTTAAAAAAATAAAAATAAAAGTGTCACTTCCTGGCCCCGCCCCCTTTTGACCTGGGGCGCGCGGGGGAAAGGATGGCGCCAATTCGCCCAAGGTGCTGGGACCCCAAAGGCCGGCCCTGACAACTCCTGTAGCATTCTTTCCTTCCTGTGGGAATTATGCTGGTCATATGCAATAGCTACATTTGAAATGCACATTGGTAAATTGAGTGCCACAATGGTTCAGAAGTTAGCTCAGTGTGTTAAGCACTCAGTGCAGAGATATGTGCTCCTATGCAAGATTAGAATAGCACATTCCTGTAAGGCTGGCTGAGCCTTTCCTATGTCTTAAGTCTACAAACCTGCCCGCATATGTAACCTCTTTGTAGACTGATAATGTTGGCCTTCAAATGGTACTTGTTCACCATTCTGATTAGAGCAAGAATGAAGAGGGTAAGGGGACTTAAAAGGGAGTAAACACACTTATTTTTAATGCTGTGAGGCAGCACATCAACCTATGGGTAGTGATCGAGGCGGGTGGGACGGGGCAGATCTTGTTGATCACTTAATTCCTTTAGTTTGGTGGAGGGGGCCCCAAAGATATCCATGCCCAGGGCCCCTAAACTACTTAAGGTGGCCCTGGGACAGTAGGTAATTTCCATATTTAAAAATGAATCTAGAACCTCTCACCAGATTGTTTGACATGTTCTCTGGCGAATACTGTTTCCGCTATACCCAACATGTGCTAAGCAGAAAAAAACAAGGGAGATTCTACTGGTCAAATTACACAAGAGACACCACTGGACACCAATAGAAGCCATGAAGATGTAACTAGAGAGAACCGGAATCTTCTCCGTCGCCGGTCCGCAGATAACCAAACACTGATATCCTCGGGGCCACGCCTGCATGGCTACCCTTGTGTGCACTGCAGACAGTTCTCTGCTTGCCACAGAAACACTTTTAAAAATAGGGCAGGACATTTCTGGAATACTGCAATGTGAAGCGGCTATCTCTTGGAGTCCAAAATAACCTCCCGAGTGTCACTTTAGAGGTAGAAATAGCTGAGCTGAAGATAAGAATAAAGAGGTCTCGGATAAGGGCGCAAGGTGGCAGGCGGCTTCCTGCATGGAGCGCTCTACTTTGACATGAGCCCACTGGCGGTTGCCGATAATGGGCAATGTGTGGAACGGGACAGGCCCCCTTGCCAACTGTCGTTGCATAACATGGCCAGGCATACAGTGCCCCGAGGAATGTCTGAGCAGCTTGCGTCCGTCACAGTAGCATACTTTTGACGTTCCACCACTTTGGTCATTGGTCAAGAGCCAAATCATGCTACCTCAACACGAGGCACATATCAAGACCAGCAGGGGGCTATTTACTGCACGTGGGGGCCAGCACTGGTCTAGACAACAACAGGGTTCAAACTTAAATGATGAGACATGGAAGAACATGCTGTAGTTCGCGATGAATTGCACATCTGACAGGCAAAGCGCTTTGAAGCCATAAACTATGCCACAAGACACGATACAAATGCAAGATAACATAACATGTACGACAGGTTAGTCTTTAACGCAAAATTACGAATTACATAATTTTACTGTGTGCCTTGTTTTTGCAACATCAATTACCATTGTCCTGGGAGGATAGCTCAGCGGCAACGTGCTTGCCTTGGAAGCAAGACGACACAAAGCTACACAGGTTGGATCCCCGGGTCCGCGCTTAGAAACCTCTGGGTATTTAAGCGCGTTATAGATACGCAACTAAGACAACAAAAAAAAACGATCACGCAACAAATACAAAAACAATTCCTGTAACAGCGCCTCGATGCCTGCGGGCTGTGTCAGTGCTTTAAAAATGCAAAAATTAAATAAAATAAATGTCATTGTTCTGCATCTCTTTCGCCCCAACTGTGTTTGTTCCTTTCTCTAGGGGACCCCACATCAGCAGTTTGTGGGGATCCCATCTGTTAAGCGTAATTACCTTACCCTGTGTGCTCCTTTCTTTTTAATCCCACCCTTTCCTAGCGTACACTTTAGGGTTGATAGGCAACTGGCTGCCTCCACCGCTACCCGTTTCTTTTTCCAAGCATACCTCATCTAAGTCTGTACGTGTGCCCTGAATTCTGCACACAAAAGCCAGCAAACAAAGGCCACAAAAACAATATTGTGGTAAAGATGACCCGGAACCCGTTCCCAAAGAGGTAGAATTACGATACTTGACAAATACGCAATTAATTGCTCGTCTGTCCTGGAATTTGCAATTGATGTAGTTTTAAGTGCGGGCAATTGGCGTCTGCAGGTAAGCGTGTGGCCAGCCTTCCCGTAATGTTAATAGCTTTTAAACTACAGTCCTCTGCACAATTAACTTTGCAGCGCCGCCTTTTATACTGCTAGCAGCAACAGCTAGGTTTTCATCAGGTTAGTTCACTACAAGTCCTTTTTAGACACAGACATTGCCATTGGTCAGGCTATTCTGATATTAAGATATATATATATATATATATATATATATACATATATATATTCTTGTTGCCGATTCACCATGGTCCTGAAGGTTCTTTTTCATTTTGCACGGTTCTCTTTTGGGAGTCACTTATCCTCTTGTTCTGGTATACACAGCTGTTGTAGCGGGGGCCGTATATGCTTATTTTCACTATGGTATACACAGTCCTTAATTGTTTTTAATAACTCAGGCTGCTAGCAGCAGGCCTTTTTTTCTCTTTTTTTAATTGTATGTTGCAGGCAGTCGGCAAAGACTTTTCATGTAGTAGCTTATAGGCGCTTATGTGTACTTGTTTTACAGAATGGTAACACCCACCTCCTGAGGAAGACGTTCAGTTAACCACCACTACACGTCGAAACCGGTCGAGAGATACATTCTACAGGGATGTGATCTTTGCATCTGTTCTTCCTATCCACCCTGACAATACATTGTCTTTCAATTATTTCTATTGTTGGTAAACATCGCAATAATGTGTGTCATTATGGGGACTAGTTATGAATTCCTTTTCCCCATTGGTTCTTAGCATGTTTTTTGTGTCTTTTAGTACTTTGGATGTATGCCACGGTTTGATGAGTTGTGTGTGAATGAATGCACCATGTATGTTGAGTATGAGTGATGATGTTTTAGCCGATTTTTGGCATATTGTTGCTGCTGTTTTGCTATGTTAAAATGATCAGTGTATAATCATTTTCTGTGATTTATTCACTAGTCTTCAATTTTTGTATCACTTTAAATAAATTTGGAGACATTTTTTCTAAATATACTTTTCTCTGGACATATCTTTTCTGTTTTTTGAAACTTAGTCACGATAGACACAGAGCCTCGTGGTCATGTTCCGCCTAACTTCAAAAGGGTGGGAAGGGGTCTTCAACTGTAAGCCACTACTATAGACTCAGTAATTGAGACAAACAAATTGAAGCTGGAAAAATAGGATCCGGGGGAAGAGCTAAGCAAGGGAAAAGATACACAGCAAGGGCAGCAGTTGGACATTCCGAGTGGAACAACTGTTAAGGTTTCCAAGGTAATGATGGAAGAAATAACTTACAAAAGGTTAATCTAGTAACTCAAAGCCCCTACAAAAAGAGCCAGCTTGAGACAGGATTGCTAAAGCCTTCACTTCCTGGAAAGAGGAAGGTCAGAGTCTGCTGGGCACTTATCCAAGCTAGTGGCAGGGACCAGTCTTAAGACTGAAAGAGAAGAGAGCCTCATGTGGGCTTCTACCCAGACAGCCCCATGGGTGTCCCAGAAAGAAGGGGAAGGCCATGGCATCTGCTGGAGACTAGATTCTAGACACTGGAAGGGACCCTGCTGACCTAGAGTAGGCCGAAGTACTGGCTATGACAGAGCCATTGAGAGATAGTCAGCAGGGAGTACCAAAGAGAACCCAGGACCCTGTTTGGGCTTATTCTCCTCCTTGGAGGAAGCCACTGCTTGCTGGGAGATATACGTCAGGCACTGACGGTGGCCATATTTGGGGCCCGATATACCCTTTGGGCATATTGGTACATCTCAGGATGAAGGGAAGAAACCTGGGGTGCCTACCGAACCTTAGCCCATGGTAGGTGGCACAGGCCAGGCGGAGCAGCAAAAGGGCCTGGAGGCCTGCTGGCATTGATGCAACGTTGGAGGCCACAGCACGGTCCCAGAATAGACCCAAAAAGCCATGAGACTTCAGGGGCCAGCCAGAGAACCAGTGGCCCACCTACCCTTTTAGAGCTTGGCCAGAGGAGCTGGTTCTGGATTAAGCGAAAGAGACCAGAGGAGCAGGTCAGGGAAACTCTAGACCCGTCAAACAAAGAAGCTTGCCCTGGAACGCTGGGTTGCCGCAGAGCTCAGGTTGTTCAGCATGTTGTTGCAGTGATAGCTGGAAAATCACTGGTGTTACTCTGAGCAACCTTCCACCCTCTTGTTTTTCAACCCACCATGTCATTACAGAAAGGGGAAGGCCATATGCAAATCAAACTTGGTCCCAGCCCAAATTACTGGGTTTGCGTGCGTTTCCATGCATAAGGGACGCAGTCTTGCAGTTCAGGTGGATTGTTCCCATTGACGCAGCTCAAGCCGGATTTGCATATGACTTGGTACCTTCTGCAATGGTGCAGACAAGCTGCAAAACAATGTTATGGAAGGTTGCCCAGAGCAATGCCAGTGATAAAGATTTAATCACATCTTTCCAACGGTTTTTCAGCCTAGTCCTACATTCTAGTGACGAGAAGAAAATGTAAAAGCTTGATAGTTTCTTTAAGCTGAGAAGCGTAGTAGTCGCTATATCGCAGGCACTTTATTTAGGTTACATGTGATTATAACGAATAAATAAAGAATGCATTTTTACCGAACCAAAACATGAAAAAAATATCGATTTTATGTTTTTTTTTTTTGGGAGAATGGGGGGGCGAGTTCCCCCCAAGCCTCCTGTTCCCCCATGTTTAAAACTGCACCTCAACCCTCTCCCTACCAGATGTAATCCCTTACTCCACCACCACATATATAGATTTTTTTAATTCTGTATTATTTCGTTGTTTTTTATTAGTTAAAAATGAATTTTTTATTTTGTATTCGTTATAATCACTGGCTACCTTTATTTAGACAAGCAAGATGGGCATATATGCTTGCGAGAAGCAGAGGGGTGTGCTGTGTTCTGAGCATTTATGTGAGACCTCAATATTCCTGGAACTTTGAATATTAGGGTAGGGAACCTGGACATGGGCACTAGGTCCATTAGTGTAAGCCCAGCACCTTTTATAGTTTACATCCTGACACGTCCATTATAGCTGTTCTGCCTTTTTTGAATTATAAGTAAAACCTCTGGGCCCTGTTAGCATTAGTTCAACCTGAATAGAGGGATGGCTTGGAGTTTACAGGACAGGGCCGGGAGAGCAGCCCAAAAGGATTGCTCCTTAGGCAGGCAAAGGCACTTAGCTTGAGAACTCGGCCAATTAGAATCCCTGGCACCTTATTAGTTAAACCTACCATGGGCACTGCATCCCGTTTAGATGCTTCCAGGCCCTTACACGGAGAGGCTTCCATCCAACCCATTGTTTAATAAAGGTGTTTAACTGTATTGGGTTGTTGTCTGTGCCTTTGGTCCCTTCAGCACACATACCAGAAAGTTTATGTTGTGCCGAAAAATCAATGTGATAATCTGGGCCAGCGAAAGGGGAAAGTAATATTTAGAATCATTTTATTTGTACATATATTAAAGGAAATACAATAGGACAAACAATTGTGATCGAAACAGTGGCTTAAGGGGGGGGGGGGGGAGCTTGTAAAGTAAATATGCACCAGTGTTGGGGGTCAGGGGGGGCAGATAGAAAGAAAAACCAGAAGGGTAGGCTAGGAAATCTAATCTGTTAACTAGATGATATCCACCGGTTTTAACCTAACATTCGCATGATGCCCTCTATTAACATGGCACAGTAACTGCAGCCCAGGATGAGAAGCCTAGTCAAAGGCAGGATTATGTAAATGCACTCCCATAAGCACCCAGCCTCAGCGTAAAATGATTCCTGCCTCCCACCCCCATATAACCATTCCATTAAAGACCCTAGCAGGACTCAAGGGAACCTTCAGGAGGGCAGGACTGAGGCTTCTGCTCCCCTGAATCTTTTGTTGAAATCCCACCCTCAGTTGAATATGCCCATGTTTCCTTCCAGCTTTTCCATCCATAGAACCTGGCCATTCACGGCCCAGGGGAGTGGATGGAAGGGCTTTGTATGCTGTTTTTTCTTGGGCATGGTTTCTACATGCTTTGGCTTACCATGACACTGTAGTACCCGACAACGACTAAGCCATAGGATGGCTTGGTGTTCTTAGGCACTTTGCACACAAGCATAGGGGTTTGGTAACCATGAGATAAATAAGTGAGGAAACCAGAAAAGTTAGGGTTTTTTGCTCGCTTTTCGGGACGCTGTTGAAAAATTGCCAAATTTGGATTTCTGTCTTACAAGCCCTGCCAAATGTTGTTGAGGGCGATCAGGAATTGAGGATAAGGGCTTTGCCGCCTCTCTTTTCTTGGGCATGGCTCCAACACGTCCAAGCTCAACATGCAGTGAGCAGGTTCCATACACACTCCCAGGCGGCTCCAGCAATATCTCCCTTCGGGGCTGCACCCCACAGAATACAGATTAGTGCCACAATAAATAAAGTCCAATTTTACACATAGCTCTTCCACCTTTTCCTTCTCATGACCTCCGGAGCACCTTATCCATCCCTGCCCTCATCCCGACTATCTACTTTAACGTCTGCTCCCTACCACTAATGAGTGCTTTATCATACTCCTCCTTTACCTCTCTGACAGGCAAAAGCACTTCACATCATGAACAATGGCAGTAGGCGCTATACAAACGCAAGATCTGTGGTCTGCACTTGTGTGCTACCATGCTCCAGTGTGCTATAGTGTTGGCTGCAAACCCAGCATCACTCGAGTGTGCATGTCCTCCCTTCTCGTGTAAAAATAAAAGGCATATGCTGGATTTACTTCAAATGGTACAGCCTGCAGACTGCTGTATTCTTCTGCTCGGCGTGCCTGTATTTTCAAGTTGCTGGGTTCCTATCAGTTGTAAACCTGACGGGTTCCTCCTCCTCCACAGGTTCCCGAAATTGCAGCAACTGCTTCATCCCTGGATTCTACTGGTATTAAAGCCCCCTGTTCCAAGCTCTTGTGCTCTGTTCTTCCTCATGACGTGCCAGGTTCTGAACAGCACTACCAGCACTTAGCCTTCCCTTGTAGGTTTCTAAAACTATTGATTTGCCTTACAGCTGATCTCGCTCGATTATTGGATACTGAAAATGCAAATAGTTTGCGTTTCAAAAAGAAAAGCCTGGATCCTTTAGCCTAAACTTTCCTTTGTGCACATTTCACAATGTATTTGAGAGATTAGCCATTTATAATTCCCATTCAACTCCATTGGGGACATGCAGTTTTAATGCATGGGTCAATTTCACCACTGCAAATCGAGGAAGCATCTCCTCTTACAAGCAGGCAGTGTTTATAGGCCTTGCCCGAGGGTCGTACACAGAGTGATGGGGCCCGAAGGTCCGAGCGCATAGAAGCTGAAAGAATTTGGCATGAAGCGCCATTTAAAAATGTGATTTTATTCTCGGTATGCTCACTTTGATCGCCCAAAGCAGCTGTCCACTTAAAAACATGAACTGCTACCCGGCAGTCAATTGCCTCTAGAGCGCAGCGAGTAACCAGCGAGAGAAGAAAAGCAGATACATGCATGTCTCCATAGTTACCATGCTAGAATGACCACCAAAGGGCTGAGACGAGGCTAAATGCAACATGCATATAACGTGATTAAAGAGGGGCACACACAGTGATAGTGTATGAGCGGATTGATTATTTATATACCCACTGAATAACACTGCAACGGGCAGAGCCTTTGGTTTCAAGATACGGCTCTCTGCAGATCTATGCAGGTGGCACCCTAGTGGCGCATATCTAGTCCTTTCCCAAACATGCGGGTTGGCACCCTAGTGGCGCATATCTAGTCCTTTCCCAAACATGCGGGTTGGCACCCTAGTGGCGCATATCTAGTCCTTTCCCAAACATGCGGGTTGGCACCCTCATGGCGCATATCTAGTCCTTTCCCATACATGCGGGTTGGCACCCTAGTGGCGCATATCTAGTCCTTTCCCAAACATGCGGGTTGGCACCCTAGTGGCGCATATCTAGTCCTTTCCCAAACATGCGGGTTGGCACCCTAGTGGCGCATATCTAGTCCTTTCCCAAACATGCGGGTTGGCACCCTCGTGGCGCATATCTAGTCCTTTCCCAAACATGCGGGTTGGCACCCTAGTGGCGCATATCTAGTCCTTTCCCAAACATGCGGGTTGGCACCCTCGTGGCGCATATCTAGTCCTTTCCCAAACATGCGGGTTGGCACCCTCGTGGCGCATATCTAGTCCTTTCCCAAACATGCGGGTTGGCACCCTAGTGCCGCATATCGAGTCCTTTCCCAAACATGCGGGTTGGCACCCTCGTGGCGCATATCTAGTCCTTTCCCAAACATGCGGGTTGGCACCCTAGTGGCGCATATCTAGTCCTTTCCCAAACATGCGGGTTGGCACCCTAGTGGCGCATACTTTCCCAAACATGCGGGTTGGCACCCTCGTGGCGCATATCTAGTCCTTTCCCAAACATGCGGGTTGGCACCCTAGTGGCGCATATCTAGTCCTTTCTCAAACATGCGGGTTGGCACCCTAGTGGCGCATATCTAGTCCTTTCCCAAACATGCGGGTTGGCACCCTAGTGGCGCATATCTAGTCCTTTCCCAAACATGCGGGTTGGCACCCTCATGGCGCATATCTAGTCCTTTCCCAAACATGCGGGTTGGCACCCTAGTGGCGCATATCTAGTCCTTTCCCAAACATGCGGGTTGGCACCCTAGTGGCGCATATCTAGTCCTTTCCCAAACATGCGGGGTGCTTGGCGCATATTTAGTCCTTTCCCAAACATGCGGGTTGGCACCCTCGTGGCGCATATCTAGTCCTTTCCCAAACATGCGGGTTGGCACCCTAGTGCCGCATATCGAGTCCTTTCCCAAACATGCGGGTTGGCACCCTCGTGGCGCATATCTAGTCCTTTCCCAAACATGCGGGTTGGCACCCTAGTGGTTTTGACCAGAGGCTGACACAGGGTCTTATTTATTTACTGGTCTTGTACATTAGGAAAGGGGGATTGAAATATATCCAAGGCAGGCTCAGACTGACCTAAAGCCAATGCTCACAGGTACTGTCCAACACGCTAGTGTCAGTTATTTTGGGTCAACATGGGCCTGTTTAATGAGTCATTCCACTGTACAGCTGGTAGTTGTGGGCAAGGTTACTGATCAAAATCACTATTTGCAACCGTTTTTGCGAAAAACGTCCTATGGGAAGCACTCAACAGTGTGTTACACAAGGTGTGGGGCACCTTTATATTGGTACGCGGGGCTTGTATAATGATCCGCGGCAAATGAAATGCGATCATGGACAGAATTAGAAGTCATAACTACCCTTGCACTGTTGGCAATGGAGGCAGTGGGGCGACACCTAAAGTGACTCGTGTTACGAATGAGTTATGGAGCCATGTCAGTAATCGTGTGCGTCGCCAAGACCCAAATGCCTTGGGCTGAAAGAAAGGCTCAGGGAAGTGAATCTGTCTCTAGGGTTGGTTGCATTCCTTGTGCGGCCTTTGAGTCATTGACAGGGTCATGCACTCTGCACGGCGGCCTTTCACAGTAATGACACCACAGTCAGATCATGAAATGCAATGTGACATGGAAATACACAGATGACAGTTCCAGCTAGAAACAGATGCATGCAGTCCGAGAACTGCCCCCAATGCTTGCATTGATGATCCCTAATAAGGGCGACATTGGTATGCAGCCTTGAGAACTGTCTGAAAAATGCTATATTTAAAGTACCACTACCCTATAGACAAAGACATTTTCCTAGAGCCAAGGCTTGGCATTTGAGATAATGTCCATACCCACGATGCATCATTGCCCATCTTGTTCTGAGCTGTAGGTGACCTTCCAGCGATGCCTACTGGATGGCGCTGTGTTGTGTGTGAATTGGCACACATGGAATAATGTACTTTGAGGTTAAATGCTGGAAAGGAAAGGATGCACTATGGCAGGGGTCTGGAACCCATGATCCCTCTCCATTGACTGGGCCCGATCGTGCTGCAGCCCAAAACATCTGGAGAGCCAAAGGTTGCAGACCCTTGCCCTATGAATTTGGGTCTCGATCGATAACTGCACAGCAGTGAGCAGAGAGATGTCCAGTTGGGCTTGGGTGGGACGAGTGCTAGATTTGAATGTCCCACCGACTGATGTGTGCAGGGCTGTGGTCCCTAGTTTCCCTTATGTCTAAAGGCAAATTCACTGCAGCAACGTCAGTCTGTTGAAAAAAAGTTCCGGCCTTGCAACCCTCCAACACTCTCAAATAACAAGCAGGCTTTTAACAAGAGGTGCCGATGAGCAAAATGCACTTCATTTCCTTCTGAGCTGGACTGCGCGTTCTCACACATCACTAAAGCACACATATTTTCTTCTGCCCAGTGCGCTGCCTTAAAAGCAGGTCCACAGGATGTCGCGCGATCAGGCCGGAGATCGGCCTATTGCCGCGGCCCTACAATGACGCAAAAGGGACATCAACACAACGCAAACCCATGGACGTGCTGGGAGAGAACAAGCAGTCCTGCAGATTAGGGGAGCACTTCTGAAAGAGCCCTGAAGCCTTGCCAGGTCAAACTGCGCACAAAGGACAAGTGACTAGGCTCCTGGCCCAATGGCCATGCCAGACGCTTCTAATGTTAGCAGTCAGCGGCGCGGGTACCTTGATCGGAGTACTGCTGCTCCAGCGCGTGCAAGTCAGGCAGGAGGTGCATGCAGTTGATGCAGCAGTATGTGAAGAAGTCCAGCACCACCACTTTGCCACTCAGGTCTTTGTGCAGGGAAAGGGGACCTTCGGTGTTCAGCCACTGCAGACCTGCAATTAGAGAGAAAGACGGGTCTCATCAGTTAGTGGAAACACAACAGAAAATGGAAGCAAGCAGTGGAGGCAAAGGCTCGTTGACAGACAAGGCACAGGCCTTAAATTGCGGCCACCTTGACATCTGTAAGGTGCTTGCGCTCCGTGGGTGCAAGGGGCATTCTGGAGCTGCGTGCGGTATCCTGCAAACTGGCTTTCCAGAAGTGCATGGTCTAGCATAGCATATAGTAGGAAAGCACATTACAACATAGCACACGAGTCAATGTGGCAGTGATCCCAAGGAAAATGAAGATGATCTGTAAGGCAGAAGCAATATGTGGCTAAATAAGGAGCCGGTGCACGATATGGACCTTGAAGGGGCTCCTAGAAGATAACGTCCATGTTCAAACCCCCCCCCCCCCCCCTCAGACATTGGGAAAAGGTCCTTCCTGCCATCCCGCTCTCTCACATTGATGGGATTGAAATAAAGATTTGATGAGCAGGGGTTAAACTCGTCTCCTGCGTATCGGGCATCTCCCAGGAAGCAAATCGGACCTCCATATGAGTACACACCTCAACTTTGTGTGTATTATTTATGATCCATCATGCTTTAAATCTCTTCTAGGCATGCCCCAATGCTTCTTTATACACAAAACTAGACTTTCTGGTCTACGAGCAGGAGCTGTGTATCTCCCATTTTCCAGCAATGTGTATCCTGGCATTAAGACTGTATGAGATGCCGTGCAAGTGCCCAGCAGTGTGTGGTATAAAGATATCGCAAGTCACTGAAGAGTTCATGAAGCTGCAGGCTAAGTGGCCCGATAGGGTCATGGAACTCCAGGGTGACCTGGAATATTTTTCACATACAGTTAAGGGCGTTTTTCTCTCCAAATATTCCCTCCCAATATTCTTTCTCCATTTGTCCCTCTAATGTCTTGTAACACTATATCCTTTTTCCCATTTCAGCTTCTTTTCATTTCCTTCAACAACTTTTTGTTTCCCCGTCTTTTTCTATCACTACAGATTCCATGCAACCTCTCTATGTTTATGTTTCTTTCTGTTTGGCTTTCCTTGCTCTATCCTTGAATCTAGACATTTTTCTGCCATTGAGACTCTGCTTTTTTCTTTCCTTTCCCCACCCTATCTTTCCAGCTCTGATCTTTTTACACCAGGTCTCTTGTCTCTTAACTCTAGGCTTTCCTTTCTGTCTCATTTTAATCAAGAGGTTCATCCATCCTCCTCTCCAAACAGTGCCCCTGCCTTAATGAGCAGACATTCACAGGGTCCAGAAGCACAGAACTCTCTTCACTTTACAGATGGTTCCAAACTCCACGGTCCAGTCAGAATTCTCATCCAAAGCAGGCAAAACATCTGCACAACATGATGACATGGATGCCTTCTGGAACGATGAAACACTACACACACCCTCTTCAGCACTCTTGCTATACACATGCACTGTAGCTTAAGCTTCCTGAGCGAAGTTACTGCCTATTGTGAGGAGTCAAGAGTAGGATTGGGACACACAGACATTATTTTGGTTCTTATAGACTTATTTTATAAACATAAAGAAAGGGGTTGGATACAATCCTATCTTTCCAAGATTCTGAGGGGTCTCACTGCATCAACAAAACAAACTACGGTTACTGTCCAGAATGTCCAACCAAAGTCCCCTGTCCTGCGTCCAAAACCCTAATCTGATCCTCACCCGCTAAACCTAATATGTTATAAGGGCAACGTCCTTTAGCTGCCACCTGCAGCTATTCTCCAGCAATTCAAAGTAATATTCCAAAAAGGTGCAAATAAATGCACCAAGTTCCATTCTTTCTCCTCCCCATCCGCAGGTCTGTTAAACCTTTACGCTTCACAATTAGTTTTCACTCTTCACCTGGTATACTCGCCTGCCTGGACTTTGTACCACTTTTATTCAAGAAATCCCAAAGAACTTCAAACCGTTCAAGGGTTATACCCGTCCCCTAGATTATCATTACAACGTTCTTTGCTTTAAAGGTGTATGGGTCTTACCTTTATCTTACTTCATACACAGTCTATCATTTCCCTCTACTTGGTTCCTAGTATATTCTCCTGCCAGGACCTTATAACACTTCAGCACAATTCTCAGTATTCTCATGGACTTTCCTTTCCATGAATGGTAGATTTAATGTTTCTGTCTTGCACAGTTCACAAGTCGGTGCAGGTCCCCGATCCGCTACTTCACATACCCAACAAACTTCCTTGTCAGGTCTTTCAAAATCATAATATGCATCTATTCACATTCCTAGGCAGATTGGCTTTAGCTTCAACTCATGGTCCAATCGTACACTGGTTGTCAGTCTCGTTTCCATATAGGTTTTGGACCTTTACAAACGGTCCCAGTGTACCTGCTCGAGTTTTCCCAGCTTTGTTTTGGTGTCCTTTCTGGTATTCGGTAGACTGGACAAAGTGCCCTGACATCCCAAAACATTTACACGGACTCACTGGCTTTCTTAGGCATCTTTATAGTCCTTTGCATCCACTGGTCTTGTCTGCTTTCTGTTGTGGGCTCCGACTGCTGCATGGTCCGCTCCCATGCTTCCACTCTGCATCTGCCTCCTTCCAGCAGCCTTCTTTGGTCACGGTGCTGCAGTGAAAAGCCTCTTCTCTTGGGGTTGCTCTGGATGGTGTACACAGGCTCGCTGCGACTCAACAATCTGCTTCCTTCTCACGTCCTGACCGCCGTCGTGTATGGATTCTCCTTCTCTCCATCTTGGTTTTCCACTGCAGATTTTCTATCTCCCGGCAGGGGTCATATGTTGCCAACAACTAGTGTGCACACTATCCTTTTCAGTCCTCCTCTTCCCAGTCATCTCTAAGGATATGTATGGGTGATTCAGTTACCTTTATTGGGACGTTCTACGTTGCACTATACCATGCATTGATTAGATGGAGGAAAATAGATGTCATTATCCCTTAAAGAAGGGGAGGCATACCATACGTGCTCTGTGGAGTCTCACCCATTTCTCCAATGGTGTTCTCCCCCATGTAGTCCTCCAGCAGATAGCTACCCCCAGGGTTTGTGTCAGGTAGCTTCTGCCCTTCCCTGGCTACAGGAGAGGAGGGCCCCACCAGGCAATCAGTGACTACTCCATCTGATTTGTCACACTATTCAGACTAATGCATCAAATCCCAATGCTAAACAGCTCCCCAACCCCATGGAAGGCACACAAGGAGGCTGGACGTGATATGGGAGAAAAAAGGCACATCACATACAGGGATGCGATTACAAACTCTACCACAGAAAAAGAAAAGGAGATTTTAAATAAACCTATAGTCCTTTAACGTATTAGGCAAATGTCTCAACCACTATTAATCTTGCATGCACCACCTCTACCAGCACTAGGCGGAACTCAAGGACCAGCCAAGAATACTAATATAGATAGGTCCCCATTTGTCGACTCTAGTAGGCCGCCATTCAAGCTCACTCAAGTTCCATCTAGCTCCTAATATTTTCATTATGTTTTGTTACGCACCAACTTACAGTACACAGTCTTCAAAGCGATGTAAAAATACCACCTGGCGGGGTAAGGTAACAGCAGACAGGAAGGGATAAAAGGTAAAGCAAGCAACACTCCTAGTTGCGCAGTCGGCAAGTAAACACAAACACTTCTCCCTTTGTGTAAATATCTAAGCCTGAAATTAAAGGATGTCTGCAAGCAAATCCTAGCAAAAGACCCACAGCCAAAAGTGAGATTAAGAACCCAAAGCCTGCCTTATAAATCACATACACCTTTCATAGATGGGTTCCAACTAGATTACCATTGGGTTACTTCTTAGATTCAACTCATCTGCAGTGCATCTACTCTAAGACTCCGTCCACAGGGATCCCTTTATATGTCTGCCAACATTCCCCACTGGTACTCGTACACAATGTTACATGACGTATGATCATTTACTGGTTAAGAAGACGTGGAACCCACTTCTGCTAATAGAATTGCTACATCCTGGTGGTTGGGGACTGGAGCGAATTCCAGAGAGAGAGATAAAGAGACAGAGAAAGAGTGAAAAAAGAGATAGAGGGCTGGAGATATAAAATAATTACTACACCCAGGTAGTGGAGGACTGGAGCACATTCCGTGAGAGAGAGGGGGAGAGAGAGAAAGCAATAAATACAGATAGAGAGAAATAGAGATATATCAGAATTGCTACATCTAGGTAGTGGAGGATTGGGGTGAATTATTTAGCAAGGAAGCAGAGAGAAAGAGGGAGAAAGAGATAGAGAGAGATAGAGAGAGATAGAGAGAGATAGAGAGAGCTGTACACCGATGCAGTCATCTCGATGGCCCTCAAGGGCCTCCGTCTCGAGGATGATGTCAGGATGAGGTGGAGGGTAGAAAGTGGATAATACTGTTTTTTGTCCTGCATTAAAATCTGAAATGATCTTAGGCAAAAATGAAGGCTTAACCCTCAGGGCAACCTTGTCCTTGTGGAAAATTGTAAAGGGTGGTTTAGATGATCATGCCTGCAATTTACTCACTCTACGGGCTGAAGTTAGGGCTATCAACAAAATGGTCTTGAAAGTTAGTAACCTTAATGGACACTAATGTAGAGGTTCAAATGGTTCACACGGTTCCATGTAATTTCATTGCGGGATGTTTTTTTTTTTACCGCAAATTGTTTTACGAAAAAACCCATCTTAATTTTTTATACATTTATTTTTGGGCCCCTCCTGAAACCCCATTCCCTTTCAGTTTTTATCTATTCCCAAACACCCACATCCTATATACTTAATTCTCTAACCCCCCCATACATATGGGGTCAAGGGGAGCAGGAGTTGCAGGGGTGTCCCCTGCATGTTCAATGTGATACAATTGCTGTAAACCACGGCCATGTTTTGGCGACATTTTTGTAAGACAACCTTTTTTGCAGGGACATTATCACATGGAACCGAAATTAGTGAACGTCAAGGTGTAATTCATGTTATGCAACCACAGTGATACAACCAGGGAAATCATACATTGCAGTTTGCATTAGAAAATATAAATTCTCCATTATGTATCTGTGAAGCTGCGCCTCAGCTGGTGCCGCGGCGTGTAGCCGGCCCGCACGAGTCGGGAGGCGCTGCCATGTCCGCCCTTTCCCTTGCAGCAAGGGAAGGGAAACCCGCTGCGGGTAGCCGCGGCTAAAACCGCTACGGGTAGCCGCGGCATGGCCGTGGAAGAAGCCGCTATTTACAGCCGCGGCAGGGCCGCCAGGTACTCACCTGATCACCCCGGTCCGGGGGAGGGGAGCAGTGCCCACGACGGCACCGAGAGGCGGGAGAACGGCGCCCGGCTCGCCGCCCCCGTGCTACTCCTGACGCTGCCAGAGCTGCGCATTGCTGGGGAGGAACGCCCAGCATCCGGATGCGTCCCTACACGGCGCGGCCACAACCGCATGGCCAACGCAACCGCCCACCACCACAAGGGGAACGGGAATGGCGACACCTCGGGACGGCAACCCTTAAGAGGGGCGGGACCACGTCCCAGGAAACAATGAGAAGGGGGTTAACCCAGACCCTCAGTGATTGGTGGGGGCTTGAAACCTCCAGGTGTGTTAAAAGCGCGCCAAAGGAGACTAATGGGTTGCTCTCATTCCACAGGACACGGAGAAGAGAGAGGAGAGAGAACCAGAGTGGTGGGCCTATCCGGACAGCGGCTCGAGATAGGACCAAGCCAGGACTAACGCCGTTGTACTACAGGAGGCCAAGACAACGGTGAAGCTAACCGGGAGGACTTGATAGTTATTCTTTCAGCATTTGCTTCCTTAACCAGTGAATAAATATTGTTTTAGCACTTGCCTGTCTCCGACTATAATTCCACACTTCACACTGGCGACGAAGGTGGGATTTTAGACAGCGCTATGGAGTCTTTGATAAAGACCCTGTCTGAGGGCCAACAACAATTGCAACAGATGGTACAACTGCAGTCACAACAAGAAGCTGCGGATCGGCAAGCCTTTCAACAAGCCATCCAGCTGCAGGGCACTATACTGACCACCGCACAGGACAAACAGCATGAGACCATGTCCCGTCTCACCGATGCAGTGGCCAGTACTAGAAATCAACCACTGGTGCCCTCGGCCCTCCTACAAAAGTATAGGGACGGAGAGGATCCTGCCTTCTTCTTTACTAGTTTTGAACGCATAGCCAGAAACGCACAGTGGCCTCCGGACCGGTGGGGTCAGTATGTCACCCCCCTACTGTCTGGGGTGATGCAGGGCGCCTACCAGGCGGTAAACCCCAACGGCAACACGCCGTACGGAGAGATCAAGGCTGCAGTACTAGACCGCTTAGGCCTGGACGACGAGGCATACCGGATCCAACTGAAGGAAACCAGGCTCAGGGCCGGGGAAAGTCCACGCCAGCTATACTATAGGATAAAGGACCTAGCGGAGAAGTGGCTGCTGGCTCCAAACCCCGCTAACCAACCCCCGATCGATAAAATTATTCTGGAACAATTTGTCGAAGCCCTGCCCGGGCAGATGAAGAAATGGGTCAGGCAGCACCATCCTAACCAAGGCTGTGGATATTGCATCAGCATACCAGAAGGCCTGCCACTTCCGACTACCACCTACAGGGGTATCGGCCCGCATCGCCATCCCGATATCCGACCCCCATGTGATTAGGGGTAACCGAGCCTTACCCATAAGATGGAGACCTTCCGATGAGAACACCAGGAGACCCGAGGACAAGAGACCAGGAAGCGAGGAGAAGGCCCCATCACCGACCCCTGGTTACAAGCAACCGCAGTGCTATGAGTGCAACGAGTGGGGCCACATAGCCCGGTTTTGTCCCAGGAGAAGAACGGTTGAACCCATGGACATCGGCTACCTGAACCCGATAGACGAGGACGGCATCCCAGGACCATATGTGGTGGACATTCGGGTCGGCGGCAGACCATCACGTGCACTTTTGGACAGCGGCAGCAGGCAGACCGCCATATCACCAACCGTGAGTAAAACTCCCTGCTTACCTAACATAACCGTACCTATCCGATGCATTCACGGGGACACCAAGTGTTACCCGATGAAGGCTGTAGTGATTGACTTAAATGAAACCTCCTCTCCCTTGAGGGTTGCCGTCCTACCTCGTCTCCCCACCCCGGTGGTAATTGGGACCGACCTCCCCAGTTTCGATCAGACATTAAGGGATATAAGGGAAGGGCAGTCCCCGCCCAATTCCGATGTTGCAGGGACGGACCCCGTCTCCCGGAAACCCCCACCTGGGCGAAAGAGGCGGACCCAGATGGCATGGTGTCAGGCCAGTTATATGACCCGGCCTATCGACTGGAAGCTTGAAGGTAACGAAGACACCATAAGGGGGGGGAGACCCTAACCGACCCCACCCTACGAGTGGCCACGGAAAGGGCCGCCCGGGAAGGGGAACCCAACCTAGCCAGAGGCCCAGGGTTTCTACTGCGACAAGGTCTCCTATACTGGAGGTATAAAGGTGACGACGACGCCATGAAGGAACAACTGGTGCTACCGAAGAGCCACCGTCTTATAGTGCTACAACTGGCCCACAACCATCCCTGTGGGGGTCACATGGCCTCTCTTAAAACCCAACAAAACCTACTAAAGAGGTTTTACTGGCCAGGCATTTATGGGGAGGTCGCCCAACATTGCAAGAACTGCCCCACCTGCCAATTGACTAGTGGGGTTCTACCCGCAAGGGCACCGCTACAGAAAATGCCCCTCATTTCAATCCCATTCCAGAGGATCGGCATGGACATAGTGGGACCCCTGGAACCAGCCAGCCGCGGCTATAGATACTTACTGGTCGTAGTCGACTACGCTACTCGGTACCCAGAGGCCTTTCCCCTAAAGGGAACATAGGCCCGGGTATTGTGCGACCAGCTAATTCCATTCTTTGCCCGAGTGGGGATACCCTCCGAGATAATCACCGACCAGGGTACCAATTTCATGTCAACCCTCCTAAAACAAGTATGTGAACAGTTCCAGATCAACCAGTTGAGAACCTCAGTATATCATCCCCAGACTGATGGGCTGGTAGAACGTTATAACCAAACAATCAAGAAAATGTTAAGAAGGGTGACGGGACCAGCCGGGAAAAACTGGGATTGGGTGATCCCCCTGGTGTTAATGGTGTTAAGAGACACCCCCCAGTCGTCCACCGGTTTCTCTCCCTTCGAGCTCTTGTTTGGGAGACAACCTCGAACAATACTAGACCTGGTTAAAGAGGAATGGGAATCCACAGAAGAAGTGTCTTTAACCGAGTATACGGAGGAGTTAAAGGAACACCTAACCGCACTACGTACACATGCCCAAACAACTCAAGAAAGGAATTATAACAAGGGGAGCCGAATGAGAACCTTCAACCTAGGGGACCAGGTATTGGTACTCCTGCCTACCAGCACCAATAAACTATTGGCTAGATGGAGAGGGCCGTACGAGATCACTGATGTACTAAGCCCAGTAACCTACCGGGTACACCAACCTGATCGTACCACCCCAGAAAAGGTCTATCACATCAACCTTCTAAAAAAAATGGAACGAGCCTCTTCTGGGTGCCTTTGTATGTATCGAGGAAGCCAAACCGGACGAGATCCTGAACACCGTTCCTGATACCCTGGATTCAGTCAATTGGGGAGACACCCTAACCCTCGAAATGAAGACGGTCATCAGGAACCGGCTGTGCCCTTATGCTGACGCCTTTTCCGCCTTACCTGGACGAACCGATGTTCTTGAGCATATAATCAAAACAGATCCCGGACCACCTGTGAGGCTTAGACCGTACTGGATACGCGAAGCCAGGCGAACCATCATCAAATCCGAGGTGGATGAGATGCTAAGGATGGATATCATCGAGCCTTCTGTCAGCGTTTGGTCGTCCCCCATAGTACTCGTCCCTAAACCGGATGGCTCGGTCCGTTTCTGTATGGACTACAGACAATTGAACGCGGTGTCCCGATACGAAGCCTATCCAATGCCTCGGATGGACGAACTCCTGGAGGGCCTTGGAGCAGCCAGTTTCTTAAGTACTCTAGACTTAACCAAGGGCTATTGGCAAATACCCCTTCGCTCCCAGGACAGGGAGAAAACTGCCTTTTCCACCCCACAAGGCTTATATCAGTATAAGGTCCTGCCCTTTGGCCTCCACGGGGCCCCCGCCACGTTCCAGAGATTGATGGACATCATACTGAGACCGCATGCTGGATATGCTGCTGCCTACCTGGACGACATTGTGGTATACAGCCAATGCTGGGGATCGCATCTGAACCACCTAGAACTAGTAGTGGCTGATTTACAGAAGGCAGGACTACATATCAACCCCAGGAAGACGATGGGAACCCACGAAACCAAATATCTGGGCCACATAGTGGGTGGGGGAGTGCTGAAACCGCAGTTGTCCAAAACACAGGCTATCCATGATATACCGACTCCCACCAACAGGAAACAAATACGAGCGTTCCTGGGGTTGATCGGGTATTACCGAAGATTTATCCCTGACTTCTCCTCAATAGCCGCTCCCTTGACGGACGCATTGAGGCTCAAAGGGAATCCCAACCTGACCAACGACCCGAGGGCCCTGAACGACATAGCACACCTAAAGCGAAGGATCACGTCCAACCCGGTCCTCTGCTGTCCGGACTTCCAGAAACATTTCGTTTTACAAACGGACGCCTCAAACCAGGGCCTGGGAGCTGTGTTATCGCAGATGAATGGGGAGGACCTGCAACCGGTGTGCTTCATCAGTCGGAAATTGTTGCCCCATGAAGCGGCTTACTCAACCATTGAGAAGGAGTGTTTGGCCATCAAGTGGGCCGTTGACTCGCTCCGGTACTATCTGTTGGGTCGCCGGTTCACTCTGTACACCGACCATGCCCTCCTCCAGTGGCTGGCTCAACATAAGGTCACGAACCAGAGGGTACTACGCTGGTTTCTCTCCCTTCAGCCTTTCGACTTCGTCACGTTGCACAGGCCCGCCAGGTTCCAGCTGGTGACTGACTATCTGTCTAGGTGTTCACCCTGGCCCGAACGGCCTGGGATTGGGGTGGGGATGTGTGAAGCTGCGCCTCGGCTGGAGTCGGGAGGCGCTGCCATGTCCGCCCTTTCCCCTGCGGCAAGGGAAGGGAAACCCGCTGCGGGTAGCCGCGGCTGGGCCGTGGCTAAAACCGCTACGGGTAGCCGCGGCATGGCCGCGGAAGAAGCCGCTATGTACAGCCGCGGCGGGGCCGCCAGGTACTCACCTGATCACCCCGGTCCGGGGGAGAGGGAGCAGTGCCCACGACGGCACCGAGATGCGGGAGAACGGCGCCCGGCTCGCCGCCCCGTGCTACTCCTGACGCTGCCAGAGCTGCGCATTGCTGGGGAGGGACGCCCAGCATCCGGATGCGTCCCTACATGGCGCGGCCACAACCGCATGGCCAACGCAACCGCCCACCACCACAAGGGGAACGGGAATGGCGACACCCCGGGACGGCAACCCTTAAGAGGGGCGGGACCACGTCCCAGGAACCAATGAGAAGGGGGTTAACCCAGACCCTCAGTGATTGGTGGGGGCTTGAAACCTCCAGGTGTGTTAAAAGCGCGCCAAACAAGACTAATGGGTTGCTCTCATTCCACAGGACACGGAGAAGAGAGAGGAGAGAGAACCAGAGTGGTGGGCCTATCCGGACAGCGGCTCGAGATAGGACCAAGCCAGGACTAACGCCGTTGTACTACAGGAGGCCAAGACACTGGTGAAGCTAACCGGGAGGACTTGATAGTTATTCTTTCAGCATTTGCTGCCTTAACCAGTGAATAAATATTGTTTTAGCACTTGCCTGTCTCCGACTATAATTCCACACTTCACAGTATCATTCATGTACCACAAAGATAACAAACCAAGTCATTTACCTATATTGTATTCAAGGAACAAACACAGAAATGCAAACTGCCCATTGTAAAACATCTCCATTCTTCATTTTTTCATTTCATTCTGGCATTTGTTTTCTGACCTTATTACAGAAAAAAAGGAAAATGGCAGAATCGCACTGCAAAGAATAAATACAGCACTAGAGGAAATATTACCACCTAATATGGGGCAACTTGAGATCTCGGAAAGCAGAAGCTCTAGGTTCCTGCATGTTTAACAGGTAATAGCCGTTTCTGTTGCTTTAAGGATGAAAAGCACACGCTGACAATGATTCCCATTCATTGCAATATATTGGTTGTATGATCAGGTGTGTGCTTCCCACCACCATTTTCCAATTGAAAATGTTAACCAATACATACACTTTATTTCCCGCAGGAATATGAAGGCATGTTTTCCCAGTGTGAGGAGTCCGAGGGAATCCTCCCATCTACCTCCCTTGGATATTACTCTCAAGGTGGCCCGGGAAAGGCCATCGCTCTTCGATCCCAACCCTGGGGGTGGAGATGCGAGGAAAGATAACCTGGGTGGAGGGACCTTGGGGGGTGGAAAGAGGATGTCTTCAGGCGAGACATGGTATCCCCCTTTCCCTCATGACAATGGCCCATACCATGCCCCTGCCTGAGCACGGTATGGCAAGTCTTTTTCCCTTCCATACACACCAACTGTTCCACAATCATATGCCTTTAAGACTGGGAAGAGGAAACGGCAACTAGGAGTAATGCACACTTCTAGTCAATTTCACCACTTTGGTACTGAGACGAGGAAGTGGACTATGGAGGAAAACCATTGCGAGGGTCAGGCATGTCCTCTTAATAGGTGTAAATGTGGTTAGTCAAAGGACCTGCACCTGCAACCAATTGAGAGGCCACAGGTGCATAAATGGAGAGACTAGCAGAGGAAGAGAGAACCCGCTTGGTGAGAAGGACGCAGCTGTGCAGCGAGTAGCAGGATGGAGTGGGGCCGGTGGAGAGGATGCTGTGCATTTCAGAGGGGTGAGAGGCACCACAACCCGTCCGGGAGACCTTGCAAACCCTTATGCTGCGTGTTCCCAGCTGGGGCTCGGGAACACAGAAGACTCTGAAGAGCCATGGGCCGCTGCAGCGAGGTTCACAGGTGGCGAGTGCTGCTTGCTGGAACTCCCAACGCGTACCCGAGAAGCAAGTGGAAGCTGGAGAACAGAAGAAAGACCCCCGGAGGAGCTGCCGAGCACTGGTGAGTGTGAAAAGCGGAACTCTCGTACCGGGGATCTCGTGGGGTGGGATTTGAACATTTGCTATTAGCGATCAAATTGAAACTTCTGAGAAAGGGTTTTGGAGAACGAATGAAAGAATATTGAATAACGAACAAACTGCCACGTATTTTGTGAAATTCAACAACATTTATTGAATACCGAACTAATGAGAAGATATGGAAATTACATGAAAATACAGCGCAAGTGAAAAGCGAATGATGTGCAATTATGCACAGTGAAAAGCGCTAAGAAGCATTTATGAACAATGTGAAAGCCTGTAATGAGCACTTATGAATTAAGTCTAAAGCAAGTGTGAAAGGCAAGTTCATGAAATTTGATGCACAATGTGAAAGCAAGGTGGTGGAAAACGAACACCACGGAATGAATGAAATACAATTTGTGGCAAAGCCAAAAGACTGCCAAGGAGAAAACAAAAGCAAATGTTGATTACTTGCACAGGTACAGGGAGAAAACCCTTGTTCAACAAGGGAAATCAAGAGCATCACAAAGTGCCACAAGGTTATCGGTTGCATGACCTGTAATGGGTGAACCGTGTGGTCCAACAACTGCGCCTAGACCGAGTAGCCCCTACGTGGGAAAGAATCAAGGAAAGCCAAGATACAAGGCTGTGTGATATAAGTGCTGAAGTGAAATAACTGATCTGTGTGGACTATTAAACGGCTTGACGAATTACCAAGGTATACTGGAAGTATCATTGAAAGCCAAGAGACTTGAACTGACTGTAGTTCTGTTGGAGGAGCTAACTTCTTGTGGAAGGGAACCCCGATATACATGGTACTGTGTTGAACTTGGGGAAGGGAACCCCAAGAGCATTTTGGAACTATTTTGAACTTGGGGAAGGGGAAGCTGAAACAAGCCAGAGCTTGAAGAAGCTCAGAACTTTATTTTGAACACTGCTTCATTTGGTGCTGACATCCCTACACATTGTATATCTTTAGTTGTGAGGGCAAGTATAGATTTGTGACACAGACAGACCTTTGAGTTGGACTTAATTACACAGACTATCATTTGTTTATTTAGGTACGGAAATCCCACCTTAGCATAGGGAAAATGAGGCCTCATTCCATCCTGATAATTAAATAAATCCTTTTGTTAAGAAAAGAGAATCTGTTGTCTGTGTCTGGTTTCATGATGCCATCCCGCCAGCTATAGCTCTGGGTGCCACCAGATATAATGTTGAAGTGGCATGCACATCTCCAGGAGCCAGCTGAAGTTGTCAAGGCTCCTTGCTGCTAATTTCAAAGTTATGTTTGGGGGTCATCTGCCTGGAATACTAGTTCTGGGGCACCTGTGGAGAGCATATATTATAATGGAGTGGTAAAGGTTTGGAAGTTGAAGGTGAGCAGCTGCAGATGTTTACGGGACAGATTTTCTGGGATCTACACCGAACAGCCATGGGCGATTAAACGGTGCAGTTCAAAATAATGATAATTCCATTGCCGCAATGTTTACCTCTCTGCCAAATTACAAGAACAAAAAACTGGCGGTAATTCCATCGACACTAATTCTGCCAGCGGAATTACTGCCACGATAACCAGGGGTACCGCTGAAAAAAGCAATGGTAATTTCACCAAATTACAAGATGCTAAACCGCTGAAATACTGCCAAAAAACAGATGGTAATTTCTTCAAAAATGCATTTCAGTTAACCACACCTCAGAGGTGGATGTAAATTAATGCAGGTGTAGACAATAAGCCACAGATACATCCATTTGCATCCCAAAGAGTATTTAAGGCCCACACCTTCCACCAAACCTTAGAAGCAACATGCAGACCCTAGTGGGCATAGATTACGGGCTCCACAACTTGATGTTCTATATTGAGCAGAGGAGACGTGCCATGGGGAGACAACCCATACCCCGGGTGAGACCCCCACCCGGACAATGACGGATGACCAGCTAACCAGACTCTACGGGCTGAATAAGGACAACATAGCTGAGCTGCTTAGCCCGATACAGCTACACCGAATCAGACCAGCAATCCCACCCCTGCTGAAGCTGGTGGCAGTCCGGCACTTAATAGCTACACGCACATTTCAGCACACCGTTGGGATAGTACATGGCATGTCATAGCCAACATTTTCTAAAGTATTGGCACAGGTGCTTAATGCACTAATTTAACATGCACCAAATCACATTGCCATGCCCACAACCCCACACATGGCACGTTTATATCCTACAGCACACTTCTCCAATGTGATTGGCACACTGGACTGCATGTATGTGGCATTGGTACCACGCAGGCACAGGAGCAAATATACCACAGCAGAAAGCAGTCGAACTCCATGAACGTGCAAACGACATGCAATGCAGATCTGACAGTGAAACACTGCTGCACCCGTTTCCCAGTTTCAACCCATGAGTAACAGCATCCTGCCAGTATACATGGACTTCCACAGGGACCATCATACTTTGCTACAGGATAAGTAGCAACTGTGAAAATTGTATGCACAATGTGGCCCAAAGATTGAGAAGGGGTGAAGGGGGGTGGGAGGGGAGGGGCGGAAAAGGAGTGCTGCCACACACGCATGACACGTGTAAAAACAATGCAAGTACATGATGCATTGGTGTGCAACAATGCAAGCAGACATGGGGCACACAACTCTATACTCCAGAGTAAACTGCCCTTTGCCCACATCACCCCCTCCTACAGGAACAGTGACATGAGTGGCCCTGATAGTAGGGTACAGAGGATGCACTGATGTATGCCCCACGATCCCTGGCAAAAACCACCTCACAGTAACAAACAGAAAGGCATACAATTGACAAGACTTCCCAACTAGGCCCAGCACAATGCCAAATCCAAAATAGCAGTAGGCCAATGAAGTGAAATAGAGTAAGGGCAGCGCTGCACTTGTGAAAAGGGGGCATCCCCATTCACCATGCAGCTGAATTAACAGTACTCCTTCGCTATCAGCCATTGTAAGGCCTGTAACATCACATAGAGGAACCCTGTATTCCGATGATGTATCTGATGTAATTATTACACATGCTGAAATGTAAAATGAGGCCTGAGAACACAACAAAAACTTCAATCATTAATCATGACACTTACCTATTACAGGTGACGCTGGCTATCCACTTCTGCCATGGCTAATGGCACCCATAGGAAGGCCTGCGACTCCAAAAGAGATGGCGCACAACGAGACATATGCATGGTCCCTCCTATTATTTTTGGTCATCAGAGAGACCCTCCTTTGTTTGCATATTAAGTAACTTTGGGTGGGTCTCACCCTAAGTTACCAGGGGAATCCAGACGTGGACCCCTTGCTCACTGTTCTTAGAGAGGCACAGCTCCACCTCACTGATGAGGCCTAACTAGGCCGAAACACGTGTCTGGGGTTGCTGTTGGTACTCTTGCTCAGAAGAATTGCCTAGCATTTCGCTGCTGGACTGCCCCTGGGCAGGACAAAGACCAATATGCAGATTTATTTCTCCTCTGTGACAGGGACAGTGAGCTAAAGACTTGGTTGAGACTCTCCCAGGGACCATCCACCCAAGAACGGGTCAATGGGCTGTGTTCATGCTCGTAGAGAGACTCCCAGACCCCCTCTTTGTTTTTCATCATTATGAGTGTAATCACTCTCCTGTTCATGATGCCACTGCAGAGGCTGGCCAGCGTGTATGGGTGATGAGATGGTGATGAAAGGCGAGAGGCTGGGAAGTCGTGAAGAGCCAAGCTGATGGGGAAAACCCCTTGTGATGGCAGAAGTGTAGGGAATGTTTGCATCAGTGTCCAGTGCCACCCTTGTCGCAGAGGTTTGCATTGGCGCACTGGTGATCTGAGGCACAGAGGCAGCTGTGCTGATGGTTGCCACTGTGGCAGTCATAGAGGCACATATGGCGGTGGTGGTGTTGGCCACAGCATCACAGCTGCCTGAAGTGGGGAAGGCATGCGGTGCCCAGTGCTGGCAGACCCAGCTGATGTTACTGTCGGGTCATCGGGCACTATGGTGGCTGATAGACATTCTGCATTTTTCATGACCTCTGCCAGCACTCTGCATGGATTACAGGAGGTGTGTCGGGAGGGTGGTGCTGTGGTTGAAGTTGTGATGACAGAGGTGCCTTCAGTGCTTCTGCCTTCCTGTTCCTCCTGGCTGCCATGGCTACCTGTGATGAGATAAGTGACATGCCAACCGATCCAATGTGAAAAAGGGGTTGCTTATGCATTGCATAAGAACATTGTTCTAAGCCCAATCGTTCTTCTGGGGAAGGGTGTGGGTATTTCACATGGGAACCCAGGGACTACATATCTTTGTACCATGCAACTGGTGAGTGCGTCTTGATTGCCTGAATCCAGTAGGTGGAATGGCCCTACAGGAATTGTGTAGTGGCCACTTGGGGTGATCATAGCAGTGAGGCTAGGTGCAGCGTTTGATTGCGTAGGCCTTCACTGTTGTGTGCAGCATCCCTACAGCCCTTCATGAGACTTCTTGGTATGTGGATGGCCAGCATATGCCCGCACATGTGTCTTTCTGGCCCATTGCATTGCATGTTTGACTATGCCTCTGTGTGTGAGGGTGATGCCGTTTGCCCATGCACTGGAGAGTGGTTGGTCAATTCACGGTACATGTGGCAACTTATATGTTACACTTATAGTACTTTTTTACAGTGTCCTCTCACTCCACGTCATGTGCTCTTGGGTGTGAGCAGCCAGGTGGCCTGCCCATTGATGTACACCATTGTGCACTTTATTGGCAGCCCCACAGTTAGCAGGTTGACAAGCAGTGGAGGTCGTGTGCTCTGTGTTGTGAGTCTGATCTTTCACATTGCACTTACCAGGCTCAGGTTGGCTGCCAGCTCCAGACTCAGCTGCTCCTACACCCTCCAGCCCTGCCAGGAGGAGGATGGTGTCAACCGTCTCCTCCCAGGGACCAGGATGAGGGGTGCCACAGTGCCTTCCCTGTTGCAGCTGTCTCCCTGTGATGTTGTGCAAGGTGACTGGGCACCCTAACCTACAGGTAGTTCCATCGTTTGAGGTCGTCGACATCTGTGGGTGCAGACCACACTGCCACCACATACCTCTGTCCAGATGCCAGCCTTGCACTGCAGTGTAGACTTACCATCGAGTAATTCCACCAATTTTGATAGTGGTAACGGTAATTCCGCCGAATATTGGCACAATTACCACTCAGTGTTGGATTTTGTCAGTAATTCTGGCGGAATTACCAGTATCACAAGGTGGATTTTTCCACGTCCATGGGCAGATAATATGCCGCTAATCCCACAAACATTGGCGGTGACAGTAATTCAGTATGGCGGAATTACCATTATTATCACCAAACTCGGAATGAGCCCCTAAATGTTCACTGAAAAGCTACTAAGCTCTCAGTCATCAAGGTGCTGATGTGGTTAGAATTCAAGTATAAAGGCCACAAGGTGATGATGACAATGCTGCTGGATCTTGCAAGGCCTGATGGAGGGGAATGCTTCACGTCACAGCAAGGGCAGCCTTTAACGTAACATTTATTGAACAGAATTACAGAAGTATTTTCCTTTGTGATCAGACTTACAAAACGGCAGGAGCTCAGGACCCCTCTGAGGTTTGAGGCCCATTTCAACTAAAAAAGTTGAAAGGCCCTGGCGACGTCCCTGCTGCCCGGCCTACGCCTATTGTCAGCCCTGACTTTCAGGCATGGCTGGGCTGCAAGGCGACTTGAGCCTATTCTCCATTCTAGGAGAAGCAAATGTCCCATTCTAGACAGCTGAGGAAAGATGTGGTGCGGAGAGACAGAGAGCAGATATTCTAAGAGGACAGTTTTATTTCTTCTTTGTATTTAGATTGTGCCTTGTGTACTCACGTTTTAAAAACTGTCTACGTTTCAAAGTCTCTGCTTTGGGAGTAAAAAAGAATGGAAACGAAATGTAACTTCTATTGGCCAGAGAAGATATGTTCAAATGATACAGGCGTCCGTCTAAAGAGACCTCGTGTCATGTGTGCCACATTCAGCCAGCCTTGGCATGTAAAGCACTGTTGGCTAAATCTGGACTATAGAAAGGGATAAAAAGGAACATGGGCCCACGTGGCAGCTGTGGCGCGTTTGCCATCTCATTATAAAAGTGTTGTGTGCTCTGTGGAAAATGAATAAGCCTGGAAGTGCGGAGGAGGGCAATGCAGGGTGTGACAGGAGGGTGACATTAATGACAGTACCATAATGATGAGGCCTGACAAGGAGCTAGGGTGGAAAAACCTGGCCACAAGCTTTATTATATCATGAGCTAGAGTGCAAAGAAAACCAACCAACAACAAAGAAAGATAAGACAACACTAATATTTTGGAGAACAAGGGATCAGGTGAGCGGGGGCCCTACTCCCACACACGGCCAACTCGAGGCTGATCCCTGCCGCCCATCATACAAAAGCTTGTGACATTATGTAGACCCAGCGGGTGAGCTGTGCCTGGTTTATCTTCTTTGCTTTTGAGTTAGTTTTTCAAGTTCAATCTTCGTTTACGGAATTTATCTTCTTGTCCTGATGAGGCATTTTGTCTTTCCCCTGGTTTTATGCATTTTTCCTCATTTTGAGGCATATATCAGAAATGTTAATGCAACCTGATTATTCAATTAACTAAATTTTTTTACTGAGTATCGCCTTTCTCATGCTGTGAGGCGGCGATGGCACTGTTCCTGCACGTGCTGAAGACGGGGAAAAGAAGACTGGGGGCTACCTGCCGTAGGCCAAAATTGGTCTGAGGGCAGGTAGCCCCCTTTGAAACATGTGGGTGTCAGGGGCAGGGACTGCCATGCTGTCGCCTGCCCCCTGTCACCTTCTTGCAGTTTGGGTGCCCAGAAGTCTGTGTCCCTTTTGTTACTGGGGCCTGAAGGCCGACTCTGTACACCCGCATGCTAATTGGGCCAGCACCTGGTAGGTGCTACCCATGTCCTGTCCCACTACAATCCCACCTCCCATTTTATGCCCCTGGGCCTCCCACCTCCGGGGGATAAGGAGGGGAGTTGGGAGCACGTAAAGCAGGCATCCCTTCCAGAAGCATGGCGAGCATGTTTAGATTGACCCCTGCACTATGGAGTGCGAGAATTAACACATTTCAGCATTTTAGCAGACAATGGGCCTCATTCCGGGTTTGGAGCTAACCATGGAGTAATTAGCTCCATGGTTGCCTCCTAAACCGTCCCAAATCGGGCATGGTGAATGGAGTCATTACCGGTCCATTCCAGGGTTGGAGGGACCGGTAATTCCCCATTCACCTTTTGCCCTTCCCCATTCCCATTTCTGCCCCATAGGGCTCAATGGGAATGGGGAAGGAGGTAATTACGGCACCGTAAATTACGGTACCGTAATTACCTCCGAAGTACCTTTGCGGGTCCCGTACTTAACTCCTGCTAAAAGGGACCTCGGAATACGGAGGTAAGGGATTACCGGCATCGGCACCCTTACCGGTGCCCGTAATTCCTTACCTCCAACCTCGGAATGACCCCCAATGCATGCAATGTGTGGCTCCACACCGTTTAGCCTCTTGTTTCAATGTAGAAAGGGCTCCGCACAAGCCTAAGCACAAATATGGCTGAAGTGGTCTGTAAGAAAACATACTTAGAAAGTTTGCAAATATTGATTTTATTTTAAACATGCCATTGGATGCATATAATTGAAAAGTGAAGATTAACAACCTTTTTCCTCACCTTAAATTGCTAGTATACACAATAGACACTCCGACCAAAAAAAAAGAAAAATCTGCGACTTGGTAAGCCAATGGTAGACCTATTCAAACAATGTCTCAATACTGTGATTGAAGTGTCTATATCTAAATAACAAATATTATGGGTTAAGTCCCTTTTTTGTTTTGGCTATTAGGTGGTACTTAAACACCACATATAAGGTGAAACTACTACATTGGAGTACAGATCAGAGGGAGAGGGGACAAGGGGGCACAGTCTGTAAGCGTTGTTTGGTTTCTTAGGCACGCAACTGACTGCGAAAGGCCATGCCAACGCATTACCTGCCATTTGCTCTCCATAATATGCCCTACTGGGATCTCTTTGCGCTCCTAGAAACAATGTTTTGTGCTGTAAAGGACCTGCCAGTGTTCGTTCGAAGCAGTATTCCAAGAGTGAATGGCTTAACTGCTGGTATAAATGAGCTCCTGGTGCAATACAAATGTGGCTTCAGCCACTTGATTTATAAGCTACATGTCTCTGCTGAGCTGTTCCTTGCACTGAAGTCCTGTTAAAGACAAGCATTGGCAAAGCTGACAGTTTTGGCTTTGTATAGTTAATAGATGGGAATTTTCCATGTACCGACACTGCATGCCCAGGTACTTACACCCTTTTCCTGCTGTTACGAATAAACCTCCGAGGCACCAGTGGTCCAGGGATCAATATCGGTTTGCAAACCATAAATCAGCCCCACACCTCTAGTACACCAGAAGGGATCTGAACAGATTGGAAACGCAAAAAAATTATAAACCTCTTTGTCCAATTGTGGTAACACGGACGGAACGGCAGGCTTATCTCCGCGAGATTGTGGATCGTTGGTTAGTTGCAACACAGAAAAATACAATTATTACCCAATGATAAAAGGGACTGTCCAGTCAATGTTGTATAAAAATATCTACATTATTATTCTCACAACTAGCACACTACAAAATACTACCCACCCTGTAAAGGAATGCAGAGGACAGACAGCTTCAAAATACTACCCACCCTGTAAAGGAATGCAGAGGACAGACAGCTTCAAAGAAGGAAAATGGATTATAATTATAAAAATTGATAGTTATAATAATTATATAATAATTGTTCATTTATAACACGCTTAATACCAACGAGTGGTTTCTAAGCGCGGGATCGGGATTCGAACCTGTGTTTTGCTGCGTTGTCTTGCTTCCAAGACAAACATTTTGCCCCCGAGCTATCCTTCCTTCCCTTATCCAGGATGCACTTTGGATACTGACAGGAGGGTAGTCAGTAAAGTAGTTCATCGCAATAGTTCAAGGATACTTGCTTTCAACACAAAGGGAGCAATGGGTCGTAAAATGTCACTAGGGGCCTTTGGAAAAGGACCAGGGGGACAGAACCACAATGTACCTTGTGCTGTAGATGTTCTTGGTGCTCGACAGGGTTGGGTCGGTTTCAGGGTGCCTTGCAGCTTCTGCGACAGAGTTCAAGATGGGAGACAGCTGTGGGTATCGAGCAGCAGGCAGTTTCGGTGAGCAAGGCTGGATGCATGGCTGCAGGCTGGCCTACACGGCGGCTCGGGGTCAGGAATCGCCATCTCTGTGCTGGTCGGTGGGTCTGAAGCACTGGCCGAGGCATCTCGGATGGCATTTACTTCCCCGGGGAAACAGTCAGCGGTGCAGTCAGTTGCAGCTCGAGTGGCTTGACAGGCTTGAAAATGTCAGTCGGTAGAGGCTTGTCGATGCACTCCTAGCTTCTTCACTGGGCTTGTGTCGTCCTTTAAGGCAGACGGGCCTACGCTGAGGAGGGTGTTTCAGGCAGCTGACTTGTCCTTGGTTTAGTTCAAAGAGTCTCTGGCACTTACCACCTAGGAAGCGTGCTGCAGAGCCTACCAGGACGCGGTGTGTGCTGGCTGGGTACCGGTTCTGGAGCTGCTGGAGGGTCCTCGGGATTCAACATCTCCCTCTGTTCCCTGGGAGACATTTAGGGGAGGGATCTTGTTTGTTTGTTTTAATATTTGTAATGCGCGCCAGACCAGAGGGGATCAGGGCGCAATAGGCATCAAGAGGGTTGTTCAGCTTTGGTTACATTGCTGTATAGGATAAGACGGTTATTCAGATTAGGTTACATTGCTGTGCAGTATCATACATTATATACAGTAAATTATAAGAAGGGCAGTTTGTACAGAATAGTTTGCATGAAACTGGCAGGTTGCACAGTATGAAAAACACAATAGACAATATATACAGTATGTGCAAGAGGAACAGGAGTTACATTATATATGTAATGCAAGGTTAGAGGTTGTTTTCCTTGATCCATTGGATCAGGTTGGACCTAAAGCGAAGGTAGGGTAAGTCTGCCCTCAGGGGCGGGAGGAGCGAGTTCCAATATTGGGCAGCTTTGACCGGGAAGCTGCTTCCACCAGTCTTCGTACGTTTAAATCTGGGCACCATTAGAAGGTTGGCGTTAGCAGTTCTCGTGGGACGGTTGGAGGGTTGTATCTTAAATCTGGCTATGAGGTATTGGGGGGCGGATTGGTGGAGACATTTGTTTGTCAAGGACACTGTTTCGAGAAAGAATTTGTCGTTCGTGGAGAGCCAGTTATTAGATCTTCTACAGTCAGAAATGTGGGCTTTCTTAGGAATACTTAGGGCTGCTCTCAGGGCATTGTTTTGTAGAATCTGAACCTTATTGGTGATGTATTTATTGCTCCCTAAATACAAGGCATTACAATAATCCAGTTTGGACAAAACAAGGGCTCTTGCCAGAGTAATGCAGTTGTTAGAGGAGAGGAAGGGCTTAGCTGCTCTGATTAGCTTGCAAGTGTAGTCTGTTGATGATACAAAAACTGAAAAGAGCAGGGTGACTCTAGTCTCTGGACCAGAGTATTATAATAGAATCAAAAAAACAGAAAGAATATGTCCAGAGAAGGATATTATTAGAAATAATGCATCAAGATTTATTTAAGGTAATACAAAAATTGAAAACTGGTGATTAAATCACAAATAATTATACACTGATCACTTTAATATAGCAAAACAGCAGCAACAACATGACAAAAGTCAGCTAAAACATTCTCACTCATCCTAGCCATTCATGGTGCATTCATTCTCACACAACTCATCATACCGTGACATACATGCAAAATGTTAAAAGATACAAGAAACATACTAAAAACCTGTGGGGAAAAGGGATTCATAACTCGTCCCCATAATAACACACATTATTTTAATGTTTACAAACAATAGAAATAATAAATAGACAATCTATGGTCAGGGTGGATCAGAAGGAACAAGTGCAAAGATCGCATCCCTGTAGAGTTTATCTGTTGATGATGCCATGGAGTTGACTTGTTTTTTAAAGGTTAGCGTAGAGTCAAAGTAGAATCCAAGGGTTTTGACCTCCTTGGCTACTGTTATGTTATTGTCACCTATTATGAAGTTGGAGTAGGTATGGCCTAGTGGTGCCAAGGATGAGGAGTTCCGTTTTGTCATGATTCAGACATAAACCATGAGTGGCCATCCATGCCTGGATGATGAGGTACACTCCATTCACAAAGGTGAAATCCTTGTTGTAGTCGCCCGTCAACGGAATGAGGATCTGGCAGGGGAGTTGCTAGGTCTGGAAAAGACCCGGGGCTAAGCGGATGTCGGAACTGTTGGGACTGGGGGCTAGCTAGTCTTTTGGCTGTAGCTCCTGAGATTCTATCCGGGGCTACAACCAAAAGATCAGGGACTATAGCCCCCTTAGCCCCCCCCTAGCAACGCCCCTGGGATCTGGGTATCATCGGCATAGTTCTTGTAGGTGATACCCAGGCCGTCTAGATCTTCAAAAAGGGGCTTTGTGAAAAGGTTGTACAGAGTAGGGGACACACAGGATCCTTGGGGCACACCGCAGGTGATAGGTATGGGGTTGGCGGCTGCTATGAATGAGAGGACGCACATTATTCTATTGTCAAGGAAGGATTGGATCCATCCTATCGCTTCTTGTGAGAAATGGGCAGCAGAATCCAGGTGGTTACATAGGATCTTGTGGTCTACGAGGTCAAACGCAGCCGAGAGATCAAGTAGTAACAGTAATGCTGCCTTACCATCGTACCTCAATGCGTCGATTTGTGCCTTGAGGTCGATTAGCACGGTTTCAGTTCCGTGTTGCGGTCTGAAGCCTGACCGATGTACTCCTAAAAGGTGGTTACATTCCAGAAATTGTTGAATTTGGAGGTAAGCCACCTTATCTCGAATTTTAAGCAGGAACCAGACTGTGGTGATAAGGTGAGAGTTTGTGGGTATCGATGGATCAAGTGTTTGTTTTTTAAGTAATGGAAGAACCCAAGACTGTTTCAGGTTATTGGGTATGGTACAGGTGGAGAAGGAGGCATTTATAAGTTTGGAAATGAATGGTGAGAGGTTGCATGCTGCGTCCTATATGATTTGGGCTGGGCACGGGTCGCTGTGGCAGTTAGAGGGTTTGAGGGCAAGGATAACTTTTTCAACTTCTAAGATGGAAACTTTATTAAAGTTGAAGCGGGGTGTGAGTTGATTGGGAGGTAACGGCGAAGGCTGGGGCAGAGGCGTGGAGGTTTTGGTAGGCTTGGGGGCAAGGAGGAGAGTTTCTTTTTTGTTGTTAATCTTGGTTAGAGGGTCGCTACCTTGTTAGATAGGGCACTCTGAATACTGGTGCACCTTAATTTGTCCTTGTGACAGGTATCCGGGGCTTTGATAGGCGTTTCTATCTCTTTAAGGATTGTGAACAATTCTTTAGTCCTTGAATTGGCTTGCGTAATACGCAAATTGAATGAGGATTGTTTGGCGAGGATGATTTCTTTTTTGTAAAGGGTGGCTATTTTACTGGGGTTGTTTTTGTTAGTGTCAGGGGGATCTTGGCTCCAAATTTGTTCTCTTTTATGTTTTTCTAATCTAATTGCTTTCAAGTGGGGGGGAGAACCAGGTGTTCACATGTTTTTTAGGTTTGCTCTTTCTTGTTTTCAGTGGTGCTATGAAGTCTAGTGATGATAACATTATTTTGTTGTACTCCTCTACCATGCTATCCAATCAAGGGTTCTTCCTTTAGTGTGGGTTGCACCCATCACTTTTTGGGTGAAGCCCAATTCCTTGAGGGAGTTGTTGATGAGGGTGGCATTGAGGTCTAATGGGTCGTTGAAACCTAGGTTAAGATCTCCTAGGAGGAGGCATTGTGAAGAGTTTTAAGGTTGTCAGATAAGATATTAGTTAGGTCTTTTTCAAAAGAGCCTAAAGGGTCAGGAGCTCTGTATATGAGGTGAATAGACAAGGTCTGGGTGTCGGAGATGGGCAACTTGGCTGTGTGGGATTCGCATGAATCTAGGTTTTGTGGCGTGGTGAGTTTCAAGGCTAGACTGGTTTTGGCAATTATAGCGAGACCTCCACCTCGGGTTTTAGTGAATTTTATTCTAAGGAGAGTATAGTCCTTGGGAATGGCTAACATGATCGCCGGGCCTGCTGCTGAATTAGGCCCGGATTCAGTGATGGAAAGGAAGTCAATTTTTTCTGTCTGGAGTAGGTCGGCAATTTCCGTTGCATGGGCTACCATGGAGCAGGCATTTATTAAAGGCTCCTCTTATGCTAGTCTGGGTGGATTCCATAGGTAGTATCTGAGTGTTGTGGTGGTGTTTCGGGTGGGTGTTGATGTCTCGAGTAAGCCGGCTAGTAAGCTGAAGTGAGTGCTTGGTCTTGATAGTTTCTCTGATGGAGACTACATGGTCTAGTGTCCAAATTATTCTGACTTTGAAGTTTGCTGTAATGGGTCGCAAGATAGGGCGTTATAGCTGCTAATGGCAAAGTGGGTGTCATGGTGGGATTTAGAGTGCTGATTAGGTTTAGGGTGGTCCTCAACAGGACCGTATAGATCATTGGCAAATACATAGTTTGCACATATGGTAACTGAGTGGTGTTGGATGTGGCACTAGGGCCGGGTGAGGGTGGCTATATAAGGGTACGATGTTAAGTCAACAGATAGTAGGCAACATCAAATAACTGTGGCCGTAGGCAGTAGGCAAAATCAAGTAGTTAGGGCAGCAGGCAGATTCAATAGTTAAGGCGACAGGCGGTGGGCAAAATCAAATAGCTTTGGCAGCAGGCAGATTCAATAGTTAAGGCAACAGGCGGTGGGCAAAATCAAATAGCTTTGGCAGCAGGCAGATTCAATAATTAAGGCAGCGGGCGGTCGGCGAAGTCCGATAACTGAGGCAGCAGGCAAATTCGAATACAGGTGGGCAGCATTAAATACATTGGGAGTACATATGGTTAGGCTTGCTTCCCCCGTGGAAATGCTGGCCTTCTTTCACTGGCCAAAGCTGTAAGGCACACTTTACCTTCATCCAGGGTCCAATGTGGAGTTCTTCTTGCTACTCCTTGCAAAGTCTTCAGATGATCTGCCCAAAAGTGGGGCTCAGCCCTAGTTTAAAGCCAAATGGCTGCAGTGATTGGTGTAGGGTAATCCTACCTTAATGAACCAATCCTGGGTCCCCACCAACAATCTCCTGTATGCATGAGGCAAATGCAGAGTGCTTTGCAACAGAAAAGGTAAAGAGGTGAAAACATGTAATACTAAGTCCCACCCATCTTCCTGTCTGTCGTGGACCAAAGGGCCTCTCTAGTTAATGAAGTTCTCTGTGGTTCCTGATTAAAGCATAGGTCTCCCTTGAAGCTGCGTCAAGAACAGACTCTGTCTCCATCAAATCACATACTCCTACCTTCTGAATAGGGTCTCCCTGCAGGGACGACTGCTGTAATCCACACATTCCCAGGCATGCCATTTCACTGTCCATTGATACTAATGGCAGAAGCTGGCTTCAGGTTGACCAGTGCATAGCAAAGGTTTTGAGGGGTTTCCTGTCTTATTTGTGAACCTCTACAGCCAGGCCCCATGTGGATCCGTTTGAGGTATACTCTACTAGTATGTTAATTATGTTAATTGCTGCCACCATTCTGCAGGGCTTAACAAAAGGACAGGGTGGCTACATGGAGCATTTGATAATTAATTAGGCTGGCCATGGCAGGGGAAATGTTTTCCTCTCCCCCTTCTGAGAGGACATGGTGTAATCCTGGCTGTCATATCCCAACTAAATAGGACAGGGGGACGGCGCCTGTAGACCGTGTCCACCCAGAATACACAGGTCTATGTGTATGTTGTGCAGTGAGCATAGGATAAGTGTGCAAATTAGCCCCACACATTTTCTGGAGGTTGAATTAACATCATTCCATTTCTTTTAAAATTTCAAAAAAGCCCAGGTGAGCGCACACCCACTGTGCGGATGGTCGAATTCCTCACACCCGCTCTTACCATTTTATGGCATGATAGTACAATTATGGCGGTGCCGGCAAATGCTTATCCGACGATGCTGACACAAGAGCCAAACCCCTTGAGTTTGCCAGTGCTTGTTATTTCAGTGCAGTGGAGTGGACTTGTGCACACATTTGCAGACAATATTTTAGCCTTTACAAATATGTCTCCTTTGGGTACTGGCTGTGGCATGGCCTTACCCACATTTAGTTGCCAGCTCGCATGGAAAGAGCGGGGTTCCACCGGTCCCCTGTAGAAATGGGATCCCTATAAAATTACAGTCTGCATTTCTGATCAATCACCCATAAACATCCCACTGAAAGGTTAGTGGAAATGGAGTCAAGCCTGAGGAAAAATAAGCAATTTAGATCAAGGCAAAGGAAAGAGGAAAACAAAAACAAGCATTGCGAAAGAAAGTAGTTTGGCCATTTGCATAGGCATTTCCCAAACATTCTCCATTAGTCACCATTACCGTGATACAACATGCCCTTTTATTGCCATCTTGCTATCATACACCGTGTATTGGGGTACGCAAGTCAAAGCAATCGCACCATTATCAGGGATTGCAATCAAATGGCTACACACCTACTCAATTATTATGGATCGTCACACAACACCTAGAGATACACACTAACAAAAACGGAGAATCTTGGGGTGGGTCATGGGATATTGTATAATCTTCAGAGTGCTAGAGCACTTCCAGCCTTTCTACAGTGATGGCACAAATCTGATTTCCCTCTGACCGGACGAGCATGTACTCCACAACATTACAGCATTACATGTTGTGTGTGTTCTTTTGTATTCTGAAGGATACACACGCAGAGCACCAAATGTCTGGAAGGCTGTACTTAATCCCGTTGATCTCATCAGCCCTCTACCATGTATATGACAAGGGTTGGCAACTGCTCCACCAATCGTCCATATTAAGCAATAAACCGGGTCAGGCAATGGTTTGGGGCAGAGTTAGAAGCCCAAGTGAAGCAAAGGCCTTAATGTGGGGGCAGGTGTAAATTGTGAGAGGGCGGGGAGAAGAGGTCATTGGGCAACAAGGGCTAACCAGCCTGGGAGGGGAGATGGCAGTCTCCCAATACTGAGAAGTCTTGGAATGCCCCAGACAATACCAAAATGCACATCGCCAGGCACTGCTCTCAGAGGAAATCTTGCTCAATATTATGTCGTAGGAGTGAAAATGTCTCTTTGGTTGTCACAAAAATAAAAAAAGACTGCTTTAGAAAGACCGCTCTGACAACACTGCGAGCGCATGGTCTTTCTAAATCTTAACTGTCAGGCAGGCCGGGACAGGCAGGGGAAAACGGTTATGAGGTGAGTGTTTGTGTGCCTGTGTATGTGTTCAGATAGTCCAGAACAAGGCCCTGCGGATATCGTCTGGAGCTCCAATCTTCACAAGGATAGCAGACCTTCACAGAGACCTGGACATCGAGATGTTGGACGAACATCTAGCGAACCTCAGTAACAACTTCTGCCAAGGACTGGATCAGAACCCGAACCCTCTGATCAGAAGACACACTGCCACCACTGCAATCCCCTTCAACCGCTACCCGCGGCCCATCACTGCGAAGACCCTGTGAAACCAGCCCTACTGTGACAAGACCTCACAGACCAAGAAGAATATAAACCCACGACTACATAATCAACCCGAGAAGATGGAGTAATGAGGCTCAAGCCTCGGTCTCCAAAATCACCGCTGATGGATATAAATCCATCAGCAAGAAGAAGAACAAGCGCCTGTGTATGTTGTGTGTTTTAGTGGGGAGGGAGTTTGGGAGAAGGCGTGTGTGTCTGCATGTGTTTTGGTTTGTTTGCGAGTTTGTTTCCTGGGGGGAGTCGGGACCAGTGTTTCTTGGGTGGAAGGAAGGGGACGGGGAGCGAGTGCATGTGCGTGTTTGTGTCCATGTTGTGCCGGAGGAAAAGAGGATTTGGGGGGATCAAACCCCCCAAAATAGTGATTACCCCGTGTTTCAAAGGCCACACAAAATCATCTGAAAAGTAACATCTTTTGGTGTGCAGCCTTTAAAATGCAGAGTAATCAAATGGAGCCTATTATGTTTGTATGTATTTATAACAATTTGCCATGTTGATATCAAGTGTTGACAGATGCGTGTGAAGGTTTTCTTTTCATTTTTAGTGCCCTGGGATAGGGGAGGACGCACACAAGAGGGGAGAAGCTGCAACATTGTTGTTACCTGTGACACTGTCTGAGCAAGGGCTAGGCCTAGCAGAAATGCAAATTGAAACGAGAAAAAGTGAAGCTAAGAAATGAAGAAGGTGGCAGGGGAAAGGAAAGAGTGAGTGAGGGGTAAAAGCAGCATTCGAGATATAGAATGACAAGAAGACATAAGAAGGAAGGCAGATTGGAGGGAACCGAGGATGATGGGACAGAAGAAATGAAGAATGGTGTCAAGAATGAAAGCAAGGAAAGAAAGGCTTAAAAGAAAAGACAGAAATGTGGCAATCCATGGGCCTGAAACGTACCCTTTCTTTGGAGCTCCTCCGTCATCTGTGAATGTGTGTTGGGGCGATTCGAGGCTTGATGGGCGTACTTGGCAAGTTTAGCCTAGGCCATCAAAACGATAGGGTCAGTTCTATGCCAAGGTTCCTACCAGATCGGAGTTTGAAAGGTGAAACGTAAGTGAACACATGAGGTGTGGTCCAGGAGCACAATGTGAAGCCGAATGAGCATTTTTAAACCAAATTCTTTCCTACTGTAAAACATGTCTTTTTTTCTACACTCCAATTCATCCTTTCAACATGGCTGTTCGTTTCAGGATGATAGAGATAGATCACTTAATGTCATTACTGCCGCAGCAATTTATCATCCTATCTGAAATAAACTTTCTCTTAGGGAATCTCCTATTTTCCTAAACAGGACGTCAAGAAATTTCGTCACTTTGCCTGAATTTCCTACTGTGAGAAACTGTATCTCAGGCCACTTAGTGAAATGGTACCCTCAAACAATCCTATTGTGGCAACTAAGGATGCCCACACCAGCTGTATAGGATGCAAGCCCCTAGCCATCACACAGAACCACAGCTATTAGGGAAAGGGGAGAGCGTCAGCCCCCCCCTTTGACTAAGGAGCAGCTCTCAAGGCAGCAGCCCTCAGACGTATACTTTAGGAAAAGAGTTTTAGCTCTATTCTGGAGGTGCAAATATCATGGGTAGATTGGTGATTAGCAGAAGCTTATTCTAGATTGTGGGGTCTTGGAATCTAAACGATTCGTACTCTGGCACTTTGGACAGAGGGACCAATAACACGTTTCAAGCATGCCAAAGCATGGATCTTGGAGGGAACAGGTCTATGAATTCTATGCACTGTGCAGCCTAGCCATGCTTGCCTCTTTGGAACAAGCAGCACTCTATTCTGGCTTTGACAGGCAGCCAATGCAGTGATATCCTGAGATACGAAATTTGGTCTCTTTTACGAGCACTGGATCACCCCAAAGGCAGCATTTCACACTACCTCCAGAAAAAACTTGCTGGGGGGGGGGGGCCTTTTTCGGGACTATTCAAATAGCCAATTCTTAGGTTGGTGAGAGCTCGCACCAATAAAGCTTGGTTGCCATAAATTGGCAGAGCGGCTTGAGACACTTTATTTGAAGGAAAACTGATCCAACAGACTTGTAAACCAGCGTGATAAGAATTAAGTTTGAATCCCACAGGATCTTCGGTTCTTTCCTTTGGTGTTACTCGGAGGGAAGGGAAAGTAAGGAGAGGGCAGGTTGGATCTTGGGGGAAAGCACCCAGAATGGATTATCTCCGTACAGCAAAAACTCAACATCAAAACCCTGTGCATGGTCATATGTGTGTTGGATAGTTTGATGGGCAAAGAGCCAATGGCGAAGAAGGTGCAGCCTTCAAATCTGTGCTTGTGGTGATGTGGATAAGAAAGAAGGAGAAGGCTCAGGTGGTTCCCGGCGGGGCACAGAGTTTGGAATTGCGAGTGCAGAAGGTGGGGTTTGCTGCAGGAAGGCCACAAAGTGGTAGGTCAACTGGATTCTTATGGCAATAATGATCCAGCGTTGAGAGGGGAGTGTGGCTGTACTAAGTGGACGGGCCGCATTCGAGGACGTTTGCCGTTCTTTTCTGTTAGATGAACTGTGTGGTCTGCCCCATGTCATAGAGGAAGTGGGTAGGAGCAAACTGACAGGATACTCGCAGGAAGGGACAGAAAATGCAGTGGCTCAGAAATCCACTAAGACTCTTCACAAGTAACTGTTGCCCCTAAATATATGCATTATCTTCTTTGCCAACACAATGGCATTTTCTTTATTCCTCAGATCGGATGCAATCGATTATTTTAATGAACATATAGCACACTATCTTACAATATAGGTATTTCATAACCAACAGAGTAAAATGTCAAATACGGGATGGGTAGGTATGAGGGGCAATAAAATAAGAGCAAGAGACCTGATTCCCATTTTCCCCAGGGTTATACTCAAACTGTCCAACAATGTCTTGCTCTTGATGAGGTATATTCACAGTGCAACATCACCACACAAAAAAGACACAGCGAAGATGTTGTACTTCCAAGGTGAATGGTGTTCTACGACTGTGGATGGCGACTGTTACTGGCTCGCTTTCTTTTATTTCTTACAGACTGGTTTCTCACTACTAATTGTCTAGGTTGTATTGATGTTATGACGCTTTGTATACATGAACGCTGTTTGGATCTACTATACTAAGGCTTGCTGCCCACCTATAGCAGGTTAGGAATGGATTCGGGTGGCTCCAAGAGATGAGGTTCAACCTATGTTTCTGTGTTAATGAAAGTGCAATGTTGATCATGCTTGCCTTTATTTATTTTTCAGGAATATTACAAGAGTTTACCCCCGAAGAACAGACTTTATTGCCAAAACGCGTAGGATGCTTTTGACTGACCCTCATTCATAGAATTTTCTTTATTGAAATCCTTGACTGTGTTTGTCAATACTTTGAGCTTAGTGGTTACTTGTATGAATAGATGGTTTGTTTACTGTATAATATTATTCTACAAGATTTTCTATGCACATTTTCTGGACTCTGAACTGGTTTTCTATGTGATGAAAATTGAAATGACTTTTTGTTCTATTATTTATTAAATAACATTACATAGGACAGGTTTATACATTTTATGACTAGTAAAATGCAGAACCTTTTTGGTTCGCCTTCAACATTGTGCATTTGGGCTCTGGAGAATTTATTTTACCTGGACAGTTTTTAAAACAGAAATATGTGACAGGTCTAATATATCCTAAGCGTTGTGTCCTCTTTTTACTTGGTGCCCAATCAGGGACGTCATTTGGGGGTCGCCAGGGGTCGCAACAGCGACCCCTGTGGTCTCCCATGCTACCCCTATTAAAAAAACGAGAAAAAAAAACCTTTATTCTTTTTTAAATTGAAACTCCTGGGCTTTGGCCAGTGCCATGTGGCTCTTTGTTTCTGGAGAGGATGGCTTTCTTGTTCAGGGCTCTTAAACAGGTGGTTCTACAACTGTAACATTTTGCACCAGACCTGCAGATGAACTGGCCTGCTATTAAATCTCACCAGTTTAACGGTGTCCACTACATAGTGTAATTTGCTTTCTGACTTTGAGAACCTTCATACATGTAATTGCTCATTTTACTATAGCCAGTAAAATAGCTATAGCTGGCAAGATAGCTCAGTGAGTTGAGCACTCGATGCTGCGATGTGCGAGTGAGCTGCAGGTTGCAAGCTTGAATCCCGGCAAGGTCAATTCAGCCTTTCATTCTTCTGAGGTTGATAAATGAGTACCAACACAGGTTCGGTGATATTGGATGTATATTTTTTCTATTAAAGCGCTTAAGTGCTATATAATAACGCATCATCATTTGGCCTTGGACGTCTGCTTGCATTCACAGTAATTTGGTAATATGGGCCAATACAAACGGATATTAAGGATACATATGGTGATGCATTCTTGTATGAAATGTATATCACATTAGAGTGCTATCGTAATCATATTTTTCGTAGTGTACTTAGGACCAGTGCTATGTGATGCCACTTCCCCTTTTGTCAAGGGGTGAAACGCTGTGTTCCATCGCTTCCTGTGATGTTACTTCCGGGTGGGGTCAAACGACATCACTTGGTTTGATGTCATAAAATGTCACGGGTCATGTGATGTCACTTTCGCTACCCCTAGAATTTTGGTGAAATGACGTCCCTGTGCCCAATATTGAGGCGAGTCAGTTTCAAACATTAAAATAAACTTTTTTGGCATCTAAGGGAATTGAGACGCACAGGAATGAAAATGGGTTTGTGTAGGATGACACATTGTACATGATTGGTGTACAAATACACCAACAGGCGAAGAAACCAGGTCTGGGATTCACGTCAGATGATTGTCAGGTATGTAAACCACATTGACATGCCATAAACCCCCCCCCCCCCCCCAAGTATTGGGATAATGTATTCACCTGCTTTTTCTGCCTTGCTTGGTAAATGTTACAGTTACTGTCACATACAAATAAGTTGTCTGAAACATATTGGCACCCGCATATGTGCCAATCTAAGAGGATACTACATTTTAATTTAGTAGCAGAATAGAAGCCAGTTCTAAATAAAGCGCAAAAAGTTTCTCCGGGTGTTTTTTTGCCTACATATAGTTAACTATTGAAACTGAGCTCCCTGCTCAGATTTGCAGTTGTTCTGGGATTCTCTTTTGACGAGATGGTGCCAAGGCAGTATTTTAGGAAGAAGTTCTGATGAAGGGTGAGATTGTTTATTTCTTAGAGAAATACTGGAGAGCAGCCTAAAGATTGCAATCGCCAACTAACAGGAAACATTGTCTTCTATACCAATCTACTTTACCCGTAAAAGGTTCTGGGAGTGGGTGGTTGAAAGGCGGTTTCAATAAACCCGGTTTGTCCCAGGTTAAAAGAAGCAGAAACATCTGTACGTATGACCAGTGCTGGTCATTGGGCCGGCTCTCGCCGGATCCGAGATCTGGCTCCAGATGTGTAGCCGGATCTCAGGATCCGGCCAGATTCAGTCGCCGCAAACCCGAAACCCATGCTCTGTGATGGGTTACTTTGAAAACAAAAAAATTTGAAAAAAACCCACATCTGCAACAGCACGGTGTAGGGGGGCGGAGCAGCTCATTGCCGCCATGAGCGCTCTGCTGGCTCCACCCCCCTACGTGTACACAGCAGGACTTTGATACAGATCACAGCTGCAGGACACGCAAACTGTAACTTCCTCTGGTGATCCCGTGCACGTGGTCACCAGAGGAAGTTAGTCCTCAGCCACGACCCAGTTTATTTATTTATGCAATGTTTGTCGGATACATGGACCCGGATTATTCATTTATTTATGCAATGTTTGTCGGATACTTGTATCCGACAAACATTGCATAAATAAATAAATACCCCTATTAACATTGAAACTATCCCACATGATGCAGCCACCTAACTGCTTTCAGAGGGGAGCTGCAGGCGCTGTGCCGGGTGTACTTCAAGTAAAAGAAAATGTTGCTTCTGGCAAAACAGAAATCGGACGTTTCAATAGTAACCAAGGGGGAGTTTTTTTTAAATAAAATGGGATGCAAATTGTGTATTTTAAATAATATTTACTCAGCAACACTGGTAAAAACTATTATCCGCACAGTGAAGTAACTCATCACCAGTGCCATGGAAGTAGTTTAAAGTAGAATTGATATATAGTTTGGAAAAGAAGCAGCATGAAAGAAATTGCACAGTTTTAAACTATTATTTTGGACATTACCTTTGATCGGAGATCAACTGCCAGCTCCGCCCCCCAACCAGCCCCCCAAACTCTGCCCACGCCGCCGAACTTTGTGGGATCCCCCGCCACATTTTTTCCATTTCCACCACTACATACGCCCGGATCGCTTTATGTGTCATTTTCTAGTAAGAGATGTACTAAGCTCCTTGGACATTTCCTCACTTTCTTGCGTTCATCAGACTTTATCAAACAGAAAATGGAACTCCAGCCGGCCTCCTCTTCTTAGCAAGAACTTAAAGCATTGCTCTTCCGCTCTGTAAAGCGCATATCCGAGGACCTACAGGGTAATTACTAACATGCCTCTCTCCTTTCCTTCCCGCACCAGCAATGTCCTCCACCCCACTGCTCTTCACCCCAATCTCCCCCTTCACCTTTCCTGCCCCTTAATTTGCAGCGCTGCATGGCAAGGATGCATGTGCCGCAAGTGCTCCAGTACTGGATTTTCATTTAACTAATGCACTGTGCAGTCATTGTTAACTGAAAATTAAGAAGGATATCTGCGCTGATTAATTGCAACTCACTGAACATAGGCTGCACAGATGCTGTGTGCTGGAGATTAAATGATGAGGTTAGTTATTGTATAATTTCATCATATACTAATGTGCTGAATGCAGTCTTTATGCTGAGTAGAGATATGTGTGCCTTGATTCTTTCAGACACAATGCACCTTTACAGTGAAAGTATTTGATGAATACAAATTATCATACCGTCCCCTCTTGCAAAATAAGGTGTAAGGTTAGTGGCACAATACCAGGATGTCACTGGTATTGTACCAGTATGTCACATGCTTTGCTTCAGCACCAAATGTTTTTTGAACAAGCTGATATGGAACAAGTTACTTACCTGTAACTGTTGTTCTCCAGCATGGGTCTGGCATGGATTCACATGCTCATGAATATTCCCCGTCGTCAGGCTGGGAATCCTCGGTAAAGAAAAAACCAGTATCAGTTTCGTTTCTGATCTGTCTTTCGTAGTAATAACCAATCACTGGTCTCTGCGTCATACTGACCACAGCCAATGACTGCCCTCTACCTAAGCACCGCCTCTGGCAGCCATCTTCAGATTTGGAAGCACGTGAAGTGGCAGTATGACCAAGTGAAGAGCCGCAGAGGGGTAGGCGGGAGGGTTCGCATGTGAATCCATGCCAGACCCATGCTGGAGAACAACAGTTACAGGTAAGTAACTTGTTCCTTCTCCAGCATGGGGTCTGGCATGGATTCACATGCTCATGAATAAAGAATACATAGCAGTACACACATGCACAACCACGGGAGGTGGCAAAGGCTCAACATTAAGCATCACATCAACTCAACATTAAGCATCTTACCTCCTCACCAGGCTCACCTCAGGCGAACAGGTTGCGCAGCACTGCTTGGCCGACCCTGGACTCCTCCCTGGAATCCCGGTCGACGCAGTAGAATTTCGTGAAGGTGTGCGTCGACCTCCACGTAGCAGCCCTGCATATGCCCAGCAGGGGCACACCAGATAGGAACGCCGTGGTAGCTGCGATCGCTCTGGTGGAATGGGCTCTCGGACGGCCAGGCAGCGGTCGGTTTGCCAACCGGTGACAGTACATGATACAGCCGGAGAGCCATCTGGAGATGGAAGCCTTCGAGAGAGCCTTCCCCTGATTGACAGGTCCAAAGTTCACAAAGAGTTGTGACGTCTTCCGAAAACCTTTCGTGCGGTCCACGTAGAACTTCAGCGCTCTAGCTACATCCAGCGAGTGCAAAGTCCTCTCAGCCGGCGACGAAGGCGACGGGAAGAACACAGGTAACACCAAGGGTTCGTTGAGATGAAAGTCCGACGGTACCTTGGGCATGAAGGAGGGGTGCGTCCTGAGCACTACCCTCGTGTCGTGGAAAGTCAAGTACGGGGCCTTGCAAGAAAGGGCCTGGATCTCTCCCACTCGTCGTGCGGAGGTGATGGCCACGAGAAAAGCTGTTTTCCACGATAGAAACTTCAACGGGGCCGAGTGCAGAGGCTCGAACGGAGGTCCCATGAGTTTGGTCAGTACCACGTTGAGCTCCCACGCCGGGGCCGGAGCCTTCACCGGCGGGAACGATCTGAACAGTCCCTTCATGAACTCTTTCACCAGACGATGAGACCACAAGGACGTCCGGCCCGTGGTTCTGGTGTATCGGGAGATCGCAGCAAGATGAATCTTGATGGACGCGTGTGCCAGACCAGCTTTGGCCAGCGTCAGCAGGTACGGCAGCACTTGGGGAGCCGTAATCCGTAGAGGGTTAATCTTCTGTGCGTGGCACCAGACAGAGAACCTCTTCCATTTGTGTCCGTAGCATTTAAGAGTCGAGGACGCCCTGGCCTTTGCAAGAACCTCTCTGCAATCGGCCGGTATGTCGTATCCTCCAAACTCTAACGCTGCAGGAGCCAGGCCTGCAAGTTCAGCGACTTCGGGTCGTGGTGGAGGATGGCGCCTCCTTCCCTGGAGAGTAGATCCGCGTCCGCCGGCAGCTTGATTGGCGGGGACGCCGACAAGTCCAGAAGGTCCGGGAACCATATCTGCCTCGGCCACGCAGGTGCGACGAGGATCATCCTGCACCGTGACCTCTTGAGCTGGTTGACGAGCCGGATTAGCAGAGGCAAGGGAGGGAACGCGTAGAGGAACAGGCCCTCCCAGGGGAACGAGAAAGCATCGCCCATGCTCCTCGTCTGGGGAAACCTGCTGGCGAACCTCCGGCACTTGGTGTTCGTCGCCGTCGCGAACAGGTCGATCTGGGGTGTGCCCCACCGTCAGAAGAGGCGATCCACCAGATCCTGCCGTAGTTCCCACTCGTGGCACGAGCGCAGCTCCCTGCTGAGTGAGTCGGCGATGGTGTTTTTTATCCCTGCCAGATGAAACGGCACCAGAAGAATCCCTTGGGCGACGGCCCAATGCCACAGGTCCTGCGCCTCCTTGGACAGCGCTGGGGACCTGGTTCCGCCCTGTTTCCTGATGTAAAACATGGTGGTGGTGTTGTCGGTGAAGATCCTCACCACCTTGCCCTTGAGGGACGGAAGGAAGGACCTGAGGGCCCAAAACACTGCACGGAGCTCCAGGACGTTGATATGCAGGGACTTCTCCGTCGGGAGCCAAAGTCCCCTTGCGTGCAGATTTTCGGTGTGCGCTCCCCACCCTTCTAGGGAGGCATCCGTGGTCACAGTCACCTGGTGGGCTGGGGTCTGGAAGTCCATGCCCGCCGTCAGATGCGCGCGGGTGCCCCACCACCGTATCGCTCGTCGGAAACTCTCGTCGAGCTTGATCCTTTCCTCGAAGCTGCCAGTCGTCTGGATCCAGCGCGCATCCAGGAACTCTTGCAACGGGCGCATCCGGAGCCTGCACATGGGAATGAGGTAGATGCAGGAAGACATCATCCCGAGGAGGGACTTGATGGACCTCACCTTGGCCGCGTCGGCCACCAACATCCGTTGCACCTTGCCCAAGATGGTCCTGGTCCTCTCCTCCGACGGGGAGGCCAGAAGGGACACTGTGTCGAGCCTCGCTCCCAGAAACAGTGCGACTTGCGCGGGCACCAGGTGGGATTTGGCGTAGTTCACGGAGAATCCCAGGTCCGTGAGGAGTTGGACGGTCCTTGCCGTGTGGACCACGGCGAGCTCCCTCGTCTTGGCGCGGATGAGCCAGTCGTCCAGGTAGGGGTAGACGTGAATCCCCTCGCGGCGCAGCTGCGCCGCCACCGGTGCGAGGCACTTGGTGAAAACCCTGGGTGCCGACCGCAGTCCGAAGGGAAGGGCTTTGAACTGGTAATGACGCCCTTGGACCACGAATCTGAGGAATTTTCGGTGCCCCTTTAGGATGGGAATGTGGAAGTAGGCATCCTCCAAATCCAACGACGATAGGAAGTCTCCTTCCTCCAGCTGACCCAGGACGTGCTGGAGGGTGACCATCCGGAACTTCTGCGCCTTGATGAACTTGTTCAGGCGTCGCAGGTCCAGGATGGGGCGCCATCCTCCCGTCTTCTTCTTCACGAGGAAGTAACGCGAGTAGACTCCGGAGCCCCGAAGCCTCTTTGGGACGAGTTCGATGGCGCCCTTTCTGAGCATCGCCTTTACCTCCAGGAGAAGTTGAGGGACGTGAAGTTCTTTCCTGGCCACGGGGGGGACGCGCGGGCACCTTCTTTGAAACTCGAGCGCGTGGCCCCGGGCCAGGGCGTCCAGCACCCAACGGTCGGTGGAGATGGACTCCCACACGCTGACGAAGCCCGCCAGCCGGCCTCCCACCGGGGTGCTTCGGTGGGGGCCCGACCCCACGGCCGGTTCAATCCTGCTTGGACGCGGCCTTGCCGCCTTGGCCTCCTTGGCGACGACGGCGGGGGCCGCCAGACTTGCCTCGTCCTCTGTAGGCCTCTTGCGACGACGAGCGGGCCGCTTGACGGTAGGAAGCGAAACCGCCGCCGGAACCTTTGGAGGCGCCCTTGCCTCCGCCGCTCCGAAAGGGCGTCCGCCGTTGCTGCAGTACTCCAAGGGCCCGGGCCGTCTCAGTATCCGCCTTGATGGCCTGAAGGGAATCGTCCACTGTCTTCCCAAACAGGTTGTTCCCGTCGAAGGGCATGTCCAGGACCCTGGTCTGGACGTCCTGCCGAAAGTCCGTAGCCTTGAGCCATCCGCGACGTCGAAGGCAAACGCCGTTGCCCATCTGGCGGAACCCAGTGTCGGCGATGTCCGTCGCCACGGTGATGGCGTGGTCCGAGGCCACCTCACCTTCCTGCAGGATCTCAAGGGCCTCCGCCCTCTTGTCGTCCGGCAGAAAATCCAGCAGGGGAGCTATCTTGTACCAGAGTTCCCTGTCGTAGCGGGCCACGATAGCCAAGGCGTTGGCCGCTTTAATCGTCGTCGCCGCCGACGTGATGACTCTGCGTCCCATGGCATCCAATTTCTTTCCCTCGCCGTCCGGCGGGGAAGTCGACGTGGAGGCCGCACCCCCCCCCGCTTTCTTCCTGGCTGCCGCGGAGACGACGGAGTCCGGGGTAGGCTGCGCCCGGAGGCATAGGGGGGCCGAGTCCGGGACCCGGTACTTTTTCTCGTACCGGTCTCTTTTCGCTGGCGTCGTGGAAGGGTTCTTGAGGAGGGAAAGGCCCTCATCCCAAATGTCGTCCAACAGAGGCACTGCGAGGACCGTCTTCCTCTTGGTCTCGCGCCGTTGGTAAAGGAAGCCTTCCTTTTTCTTCTCCTCAGGGCAGAGTTGGAAAAGCTCGGATGCCCTGGCGATCATTGAGTGGAACGATCCAATCTCGTCGGGCGGAGAAGCCCTGGTGGGAGGCGACGACGGAAAATCCTCGTCGTATGCCTCGTCGTCCGTACCCGTCGCTGCCGTGTCAGTCCCCGTATCATCCCCTCGGGTGGACGGGGAGGAGGGCTGGACGGGGCGCGACGGTTGAAAAGGAGGCGGTGGATGGATCCTTCTTTTCTTGGTAGGGGGAACACCAGAAGGTCCCGGTTCTGGATCCCCCGACGGGAGAGGTTCCTCCGTCGGTAACGGTAGTCTCGTCCTTATCTCGGAGCATAAGGACTGTATAGCCAACAAAATGGCCGCTGAGTTGTCTTGCGGCGCTGGCAGAGGGGAATCCGACGGGCGAGCAGGGGCCCCGTCGGTATCCTCGACGATGTCGTCGTCGTCACCTGCGTCGGGGCCCATTCCGACGGGCTGGTCTTGTTCCACGCCTAGGCCGTGGCTTAAGACCTCGATCAGTTCCTCTTCTGAGGTTGAGGCCGAATCTACGACGACGCCCTGCCCCCCCTTCTTCCCCACGGAGGGTTTCACGGGGGTCCTATCGATGGGCACGAAAGAAGACTCCCTCCGAGGAGGCAGGGAGATTCTGGGCCCCGAGGCCGCCACCACTGGTGCAGCCTCCACAGGCTGGGCCAGGGCCGCCGCGACCGTTTCGATAGAGGGCTTGGTCGAATGGATCAAGGCCTTCACCACCTTAGGTGCGCTCACCGCCTTATCCTTGAGGGAGGGGGCACTGCCACGCTCCTCCTCTGCCTTAGAGCTCGACCGGGGTCTCTCCAGGAGCTTCGCCGGGTGCTCGGCCTTCCTCTTACCCGACCCAGAGCGTTGGCTCGTGGTTGATGGCGCCGGGGAGGGTGCGCCCTGCCTGGCGCCCGTAGAGCCCGACCGTTCGGCGCTCCCGGTGCCAGCGGACTCGCGGTGCTTGGCCTTATGTTGGGCCCCCGTCGCCGGGGCGCCCTCAAAGGTCTTAGAAGACCGCTCAGATTTCTTCTTCTTCTCGCCAGACGGGCTCTTACCCTCCAGCCAGCTGGCGAGACGTTGATGGCGGTCCTTCATGGTCCGTTCCGACATGTTGCCGCAAAACGCACAGTCCTTCTCCACGTGCGTCTTGTCCCCATGAAGGCAGTAAAGGCAGAAAGAGTGTTCGTCCTCCTTGAAGACGTTCTGCAGCTGGCATCCAGGGCAGGCCCTGAACAGCTTTCCGGGCGTCGAGCTTCCCTTCTCCTGGGCCATCTCCGAGACCGGGCCTGAGAAGCTTCTGGAGTCCTCCGAAGTGTAGCTCGACGAAATCTTCACCCTTGAGGGGCACAGATGAATCCGACACGGGTCCCCGTTGATCGGATGTAGGATCGGTGGAGCTTGAGGCTCTTTTGACCGAAAGAATCGAAGTTTTTGTGAAAAAGCGCGAAAAAATAGCACTAACGCTCGAGAGCAATAGCACGAGGATCCCAACACATGAACGTGCGGTAAAAATCTGAAGATGGCTGCCAGAGGCGGTGCTTAGGTAGAGGGCAGTCATTGGCTGTGGTCAGTATGACGCAGAGACCAGTGATTGGTTATTACTACGAAAGACAGATCAGAAACGAAACTGATACTGGTTTTTTCTTTACCGAGGATTCCCAGCCTGACGACGGGGAATATTCATGAGCATGTGAATCCATGCCAGACCCCATGCTGGAGAATGCCCTCTATTGTCCACACAGAGTGGGCTGTGAACACATCTTTAGAGTCAATTGGGGTAGCCGTGAAGAGAGTAATCCATAGCTGAAGATCATTTCTTGTCCTGATGAAGGTCGTTCAATACAAGTGAGGAGGATGCAGAGGATGGGCGGACCTCCTGGTTATTGGCCGAAACACATTGTGTCGACCTATTTCCTTTCTGGTAAACAAACATCCAAAGTTTATGGCATATTTTGCAGCCAGTGGGAAGAACCTTTAGAATCAACTAGATTGAAATTGTAGGGTATTTGTATTTATTTTATTTGTTTAGTGCGCCTGGCCAGAGGGCATCTGGGTGCATGTCTTGGTAACAGTTACAAAATCGTACAGCATAATACAGTTACATTGTAAAAATTACATATGAGCATGAGAAACCTATATACACACATTAATACAGTTACATAGTAAAATTACATACGAGCATGAGAAACCTATATACACATTAAGAACACAGATTATACAAGCCGAGGAAGCAGGTAGCAGGTTTGCATGAGTGGTTCACAAGTTATACCAGCAGTGGGGCACAGACGAGGAGTTTAATCGTTTTGGGTGATTAACCAGAGTTTGGCTTTTTGTTTAAATGAAGAGGGGGAAGGTTCAGTCCTGATAGAGATCGGTATAGAAGCAAGAACTGGGAAGCTCACCCCACCTGCTTTCTGCAGTTTGTATCTAGGTATAGACAAGCAATGAGCTTGGGCTGATCTCAGTGGACGGGTGGACATGTGTTGCGAAAAGCGGTTGGCCAGGTAGAAGGGGGCCTGATTGGTCACACATTTGTGTGTAAAGGCAAGAGTTTTCAAAGATATTCTTTGTGCTACTGAGAGCCAGTGTATACTTCTCCTAGTGTCGGAGATGTGTGTAGAACTAGAAATGTTATGGGCAGCCCTGAAGGCGTTATTTTGAATAACCTGAAGTTTGTTCAGGTTACGTTGGTTTGTCCCTAGATAGAGAGCGTTGCAGTAATCAAGTTTGTGCATAACCAAAGTCCTGGCAAGTGTAATGCAGTTAGAGGTGCTTAGGAAGGGGCGACACGCTGTGATGAGTTTACAAGTATAAGCAGAGGCTGAGATCACAGCATTGGGTTGTCTATTGAGCGATAGTGGCGGAGTCTAGGTAGATTCCTAAAGTGTTGGTGTCATTAGAGACCTTGCTGTCAATATTAAAGGCTTTAAATGACAGATCGAGTCTGTTCAATCGATATTGGGAGCCTAAGATGAGGAGCTCCATCTTGTCATCATTAAGACAGAGCTCACGTTGGGCAATCCAGGCCTAGATGACTTGATAAACAATGTTGAGAGCTTTTTTGTCCACAAAATGGTCCCCAGTGATGGGGAGGAGTATCTGGGTGTCATCAGCATAATTAGTGTAGGTGACACCCAGATAGTCAAGTATGTCGAAGAGAGGTTTTGTAAACACATTGTAGAGTGTCGGAGAGACACATGCGCCTTGTGGCACCCCACATAGAACAGGTGACGGTTCAGCCAAAGCAGTAGAGGAGAAGACCCTTATGGACCTTCATGGACCTCATGGGTATAGTTCTGATCTATCCAAATAAATAAATAGTACAATAAATTTGACCCATGTGATGAACACATAATTTGTTCAATTGTGGCTCCAAATGGGAGTGTCTCCCCAGTGCTTTAAGTGGGCCAGAGCCTGCCGGGGTCGTGCCCCGGCAGTCTCCTAAAAGTGGGGTTGAGCCGGGGCCCTGCCGGGGCCCCCCCGGTCCCACCACAACATTGGCGGGATGCATTATCCCGTCGCGGCTGATGCGCCTGCCATTATGTCAGGCAAGCTGACAGAAATGTCAGCCAGCCACAGCATAGCTGTAGGTAACTGGCACTTCTGTCAGTCACTGTAAATTCCTCTGGTGACCCCTCATGGGAGGGGTCACCAGAGGAAGTTACTGTGCAGTTGTTTCCCCAGGTCGCTGAGACATCTTTAACCCTTAGCGAACCTGGGGACTCCTCGACATAATTCAAGGTTTATAAAAGATGGTTTGAAAAGTGCACAATTCAAGCCATCTTTTATAAAGCTTTGGCGACGGACAAAGACGCCTCTGGTTTTGTCCGTAAGTAAAGTGGTACAAAAGATGGACTGAATTGTGCACTTTTCAAGCCATCTTTTATAAACATAGAAATAGTTAACAAAGATGGCTTGGAAAGTATACAAACCATAAAGGTACGCACACAAATATATAAATGCTATATATTTGTGTACGTACCTTGTATGGTTTATGTACTTTTCAAGCCATCTTGAAGTACAAAAACCATAGTAAGGCACGCAAACAAATATATAAATGTATATCATTTATATATTTATGTGCGTACCTTACTATGGTTTGCGTAGTATGCAAGCCATCTGTTCTGCTTAATTCATGCTTGATTCAAAATGGCGCAGGCGCGCGATGCATTCTGGGAGCGCTCGGAGCCATGTTGGATATTTACTTCACTCCGCAGTGAAAGGCTGCACACATTTTGCTGAAGTGTTAGATTCACAGTGCTGAGACAAACATGCTTTTTCAAACTTGGTATGCAGTCGAGGCCATTTCTGTTGGGAAAAGCTAACGTTATGACTTGCTACTTTTTTCTGTGGAGCATGTTTTTAGAGCAGGGAGGCCCTGCGTTCCTTGGGGGGAGCTCTCGATTGACCCAGCTGACAACCGACGGCTGTTCCTCAACTGCACAGGTGCAATTCCAGAAGGTTCGAGAATGAACTCCCCTTTTGTGGAGTTCCTATATATGCGGAAACCCGGAGGGGTCAGGTGAGACTTCAGCCAGAGAAGAACGCTCCGTCTGGCCTTCCTGTGAGCTGTAGCACTCTCTTCCTGGCTGCCCCCTGGAGTCTTCCAGCCGCTTCTGGACGAGATGAGGAAAAGAATTACGCTCACGGTGATGTATTTCTTTTGACTTCTTTACTTCTTCTGCGATCTATGTCCTTGTTAGTTTCATGAGTTATTTTTATGTACTTGTAATCTTTGCATAAATAGCCGTAAAGAGCTGATTATCTTCTAAAGAGTGTGTGGCTGTGAGTTATTGTGTCGGTCTGTTTATGGGTTGAAATATTTGCTCTATAATTGCATTGGTGATTTATGGTTGTTCCGTGCACTTTTCAGAGGAGAGCAATACACCATCTTTTATAAACATAGAAATATGCTATATATTTCTACGTTTATAAAAGATAGCTTGCATACTACACAAACCATAGTAAGGTACGCATACAAATATATAAAATGTTTGCGTACCTTACTATGGTATGTGTACGTTTTAAAGGCCACGCTCATTCCACAAACCACGCCCCCAAATGAGGACGCCCCCTCGATTTCTTACTTCACTTAAAGCCCTAGGTCTCCCCATATAAACAATTAGCTCAAAATGCTAGATCGCAATTCTTAGATTCTTGCTGATTTGCACATTTACTAACCCCTTCGAAGCACTTATCTTTTCTCTGCACTTGTTTGCACTGATCTGGGTAATAATACTGTGATGGTTATTTGGTCGTAAATTGTCTACATGGTTGTATGAAATGTCAAGTAATGGTTTTTAAATATGTGTATTTTAATAAGTAATAGAAAATATGGTTTGTTTTTAAAATAGTACATTTATTTTGTCTAATTAAGTGGCGAGGATAAAATGTACTGTTCGACTTACATGTGAACTCCTGGTAACTGGATTAAGTGTAGGAGAGGGTGGGTTGGCTCGTTTCGTTCTGAAATGAGTATGGTAGATGTACCCCACGTATGAGCAAGCCCCCCGAAGACAAACAAAAAATAGGGGTAGACGCTGTGCGATACTTTGAGTGTAACCAGACAGCTGGGATCAAGCTCTTCCTTGATTTGCTGAAATCCGTTCGATTTGGTAAGTCTTTAAGGAGGGAGGCGCAGAAAGCGTTGCAGGCACTTCACTGCTCTCTCTCAGCAGCTGCTTCCCTGCCTCACCGCGCACAGGCCGTCTTCCAGGTGCTCGGTGATTGATGGCGCTACCTTGCAAAGGTCTGGTGGCTTCAGCGCCAGGAAATATGTGGTCCTTGCAGTAGCGTTTGGTTTTGACCTAAGTGGCTGGGATCTCGCTTTGAGCAACTTTGGACTAGCCCAGCAGGAGAAGAGGGCCTAGGATGGCCAGAGGGGAAGTCGCTGGAGCCCCACGCCAGTTGTCACTCCAACCACTTGCCTGTAATTCACTGCCAGCGAGTCTGAGCTGAGCACCATAGCCACGCATTAAAAGCAGCATGGACTGGGCGGACTAGCCCAAGGCTAGAGGCCAATCCGTCCAAAACGCGGAGAGGGCTAGGCACGAGGCACTGCCAGAGGCGGAGCTGTGGGAAAGGGGCTTGGGGAGGGGGCTGAGGGGGCTTTAGCCTCAGGTCTTTTGGTTGTAGCCACAGATAAAAGCTCAGGGGCTACACCAATAGGCTAGCTAGCCCCGAGCCCATATCCTGTGTGACAGTCTGCTTTCTGTGGACACTTCAGAGAAAGGTGCATTTTCAGAGCATAGTGCTAAACTTTCATTTAGAGAAGGTGCAAGTATTGGGCACTTCTGTCACCAATGTCCATCCCCTAGGAAAGCTCAGTTGGTAAACTGCCAACTGCTGACTGGCAGGACACTGTCCAAAGTGAACAGGGTACCCTAGGATAAGGGATGCCCCGAGTAGAAGCCAGGTTGAATCCATATCCTTTAGGCCTTTTAGTGACCCTCAACAGAGAAAGGTGGAGTTTCCAGAGCATCCCAGATGACAAGATAAGATGTGTGTCATTGTGAAGGGGCTCTGGGAGGTCAATAAAACGAGTACATGAAATTGGGATAATAGGAACACCTATCATTTAAAGCGATCCAAGCTTCAAGTGTTCAAGAGATATGCATTCAGATCTCTGGAGAGAAATGCGGGACAGTGATGGGACCTTTGCTAAACCATCACGTGCAGTTCTAAACAGAGTGCAGGCCCTTCTTCGAATACTGTGCTCCACATGAGCTATTTGATTTCTCACTTTATTTCAGTTTCAGGGCTCGTGATGGACTGGTTACAAATCTTGCAATCATGTTTTTCTTAAATCCATACCGTAGTACTCGTGAATACGTTCATTAAGGTTAGGCTACAATGAACCAAGAAGGTTTAAAAAACCTTTTAAGAATGGGCTGTGGCTCATCAGCCATCCGAGGAGATGTGATTTTGTCAGCTTCCTCTCCCATCGCTATACATCTTGAACAATATTACTGTATTTAACAACCAACAATAACTAATACACATTTGATGGGACAGTATTCTTGCATTTAGAAATCGAACTTCTGGCGCTTGATATCTTGTGTACTGGCACAAAATGTGTGCTGGATCACTGGCATGGGCCCATGAGCTGGGGTTTGGCAAATCAACCAAGCAAAGCTGCATCCACATGAGCGAGACAGCAAATGGAGACAGCCAGCAACATACACGGGGAACTGCAACCGAAGCAGGCTGGTGCAGCTGCTTTTGTACAGAGTATAGGTTCTGGGGCACTCGGTACCTCCTACAGTCGCCTGCAATTTTCCTGCCCCTTGACCATGCACCAGTGGGGTGGTGCCGCAAGGTCTCCAAACTTGCTTCTTGATCCCACTACTCTTTTTTGAAGCATAGGGTCGTGCCCACACAGGGTGTGGGGGAACCTTGTGTTTCCATTTTCTATTTCAATCCTACTCTTTCTACTCTGTCATAGTTCAGCTAGGGTGAGACAGGGCAAGAGTCCCGTCTGATGTTACACTGGGGCCACTTTAAATAGTGTACATTGAAGACATATATGTACAAGTAGCTGCTGTCACGCAGAACACAAACACTGTGCATGCTGAGGACAGTTAGTCCCAGACTACCCAGAGAAATGAGCAGGTGCAGCAGTATTGGCCCCATTAACACAACCCTCGTTGCAGGCACAGAAAGCAAACCCGTAGAGTGTTAAAGATTAAGATTTGTAATCTTAGCGTTTACTATTCTAGCTGGAGTACGGATAGGGTGATACAGGTTTGGTGGATGCTGGCCGGTTCCTAGTCATTCCATCGAATCCTTACCGTCGACAGACCATTCTATCCAAAAAAAATGCATCGAAAAAAATGTCATTGAATGCATTTTTTTAATTTACTTATTTTAATGGGGGTCCCCGACCTAACCCCCCCTTTTTTACCCTTTAAAGCCCATTTAAATTAAAATAAACCCTTTACCTTAAAAAAACATGCATTTGATGTTTTTATTTCGATGCTACTTTTTAGATGGAAAGGCATTCAATGGTATTACATTCGATGCAATGACCAGATACCCTCCTAGATGATCAAATATCTAAAATTCACTGCCGAGTGGCAAGACTGGAGAAGTCACTTAGGGGTGCACTATCATGCCTTTAAAAGCAATGCCACCACAGGCAACACAGACAGAAGACGTTATCCCCTCTCATCCTCCGAGGGATAATGGTAACAATGTTTTGGCAAGCGTGCAACAATAAGGACATAATAATTGCTGTTATTTATTTATTGGAATTTTTGTTTACCGCTGGACCTACCCAGAGGGTCTCGGAGTGCCTTACATGGTCCAAATATTGAAAAGGTGGGAGTTGAAAAAAGAAGTTACAAGATGTTTTCAGGAAAGAATAGGAAGATTAAGATAGACTAGTGGTAACAGGGGAGGTGGACGGCCAGGGTTATGTGTGGGGAAAGCAGTAGGTTTTAAGATGATTTCTGAAAGTGGTGATAGAGGATGCACTGCGTATGTGGATAGGTAGGGTGTTGCATGCCTTGAGTGCCCAGTAGGTAAATGCTTGTTTTGTGTGCATGTGAGTTTACAAAGTGAAATGTGTAGAAGGTATTGACTGTCTTGTCTGGTTATTGTGTAGGTGCTGGGTTTGAGTTTGTCATGAAGGCAAGATGGAGCTTTGAGGTGGATGGCTTTGATACAATGCAGAGTCTTTTGAAGGAAATTCTCTTGGGTATGGGGAGCCAGTGGAGCTGGGCAAGAACCGGGGGTGATGTGTGAATGTTTGGGTAGATGCAGGACGAGTCTGGCTGCTGCGTCTTGTATGGCTTGCAAGGGGGCAAGGGTGTTGTTGGGGAGTCCAATGAGGGGAGCATTTCCATAGTCCAACTTAGACAGAATGTATTACCCGGTTACAGCGGGCAATAAACTACTATGTGATCAGAATTAAGGTACTTCTGTGCAGACCTCTAGTTTTGAAGGTATGTTCACAGACATGAAACTTAAGAACAAAGTTAACATTAGAAGTAAAGTGGCCAGGAAGATTTCTGAAACTCACCTATACCCAAAATAATCTACATGATTTAGAAAATCGCAGATGTTGCCACAACATACATGTCATGGGTCTTCCAGAGTAAAAATAATCTAGCGTTGTTACTAAATTTGAAATTCTTTAATTAGAGGCACTCCAGATGAAACTCTCCTACCACAAACTGCAAGATCACATGGCTCGAACAATGCCCACTTTTAACCCGGAAGGTCTGGCTCCCACCAAGACCAATTTTCCTTTACGTAGGAGGATTCAGGGCCAGGGAATGCATGCTGCGAATGCTACATAAGAAAAATATATTCTACACTTCTTCCAAAATGTTGTTCTCTTCCGATTCCAGTCAAACAGTGCACATACCTTGCTGGCCCTAGGAGGAGATGAAGGCAAATTCCATAACTATTATATTTCCATACCCCAGAGGAAGCACAAAAAATATATAGAGGATACTAAAACCTGGTAAGAACAGTCAACAAGTATCTTGTTCAGCCTCTGGGCTTGTAACGCGGTGTGGCGTTCTGTACCTCAAACAAGAATTATAACTCAAGAAATAAAAGTCTTTGACCGGTAAATAAAGACATGCCTATATAATATATTTATACAAATACTACAAGACGCAATACTACAAATAAAAAGACAAGCAAGTGAATCATCCAAGAAATAAATAACAGGAAGGTAAAAAGCATTTGATATAATAAATACCATTGGACTACAAAATAAAAGATATAAATAAATAGCGTGTAATTAACACAAGTTTAGACCCTGAAGAAGCTTGTACACTGCTTGTAGATTCTACAATACAATGTTGAGAAACATGTGTGGGCCATATGATCATTATGAGTTGCAATCAGAATTTGTGTTTGTGTCAAGGAATAATATTGAGGTTATGTGTTTATCATGCGTTGTAATTAAGAAGTGTTTTTGTACCATGGATTAATATTCACTGTAAACCATAACACTAACTTGCTACAAGCAAGCACATTTTTGGACAAGTATTGCATGTGCAGGATTTGATTTAAATGTTGATATGTATATACAATTAACTTATCAATGCAAATAAAATATAATGTTCTTTAAGGTAAATATTCTCTTTACGTTTTTTCAATGGTCCAGGCACAACATAATAGGAACAGGATTTTGAGCTCTTTGAGTCCTCTCGAAGTTGGAGTTGTAACATATTAGCAAGATTTCACAACAAGATCTTTTAAAATGTAAGAAGCCATGCATGACACAATACCACCCAACAGTCAAGTAATGTAAAGTGATCTTGTACAGCATCCTTCTGCCATTTGTATGGCCTTATACATATAGGGTTGTTAGTGGGATAAAGTGAGAGATAAATGTGAAACCCTGTGGTGCTGATGGGTGTAGGTCAGAGTACCCTATTACTATGGGTTGATGTGGTTCTATCAGTTAGGCGGTGACACTTGGAAAGATGTTCCTCCAGAGGGGGAGAACCCAAAATCTGACAAATCATTCTCAGTCTGGCATTAAACAGTGATGTGGTGGTAGAGGTGAGAGTCAAGTTAGCGTAATTCAACTTGCTTTAATGTGTTGTAAAGTATTCATAAGTAATGCCCTGCTGACATTTTTGTGCAGTGTTGCTCTGTGCAGATCGAACGTACCTAGGTTCTGTGTGCGAGTACGGTTCTGTGGGTTTTGTGGAAACATAGTGGAATATGTTATCCGAAGATCTAAAAGGCTAATGCTCTTTTGGTGAGGTTAACTGCTAAGTGTGTCGGGCTGTGGGTAGTAATTGGATTGAGAGAAGGGCTGTCATCACTCAATTAATGTTCATGTGGTATCTACTAAACCTGTAAATCCCTGGGGGATTTGTGTGTGTGGTGTAAGGACGTAGATTTTAGAGTGGAAAAGGTTAGTACGGGAGAGGAGGGAAGTAGAGAAAAGTAGGTATAAGTAGTGGGGGGAAAAGGTGACAAAAGACAGACCCCCATTGGGCGTGAGGTAGTATGCACCATGTATTTTCTGTACTATTAAAGGTAACCTTAACAGTGGATGGTGTTGCAGTGCTGAACTCATGCTGGGGTGAAATTCTCTATCCTTGAATGCTCAACCCAAGGACTGGTATACTCCATCAACCCTCTATTGTAAAGCCCCTTTCGGAGTCACCACAGCCGAACCCAGCCACACATTATTGCTGAAGGACATAAAGCTACATCGAAAGGTGATCATAAACAAAGCCAAGATGATGGATGGATGCTGCAGAAACCAAACCCAAGGGAAAGCCACGACTAAGCCCCAAAAAGCCAAACTTAAAAGATGCAAGACTGGAAGCACCGAAGCCCACATGAGAGGAGAACCCAGAAGAGACTTGGTCCTGCGACTGAATGAATCACAAGGTGGAACATACAGCTCAAACGTTATTAACCTAAAGCATTAGAAGGATTTCCAAGAACTGCAATTAAGTAAGAGACTGCTCACCCACCCTAAAATGTGATGAATTACAAATAATGACCATGTTGATAGAACACCAAAGCCCATACAAAATGGTGCTGCAGGTTCATGTGAACATTGTACAATGCCATTACTGCATGGGTCAGTGGTTTGCGAGCCCAGTGCCTTGAGTGGGCTGAGTTGCAGCAAAGTGTTCCTTATTTGAATGCAGATGCCTGACCAAGGATTGCTAGCCGAGAAGTCGAGGCCACCATAGAACCAATGTTGGGAAGCGTGATGAACCACAGACATCCGGAAGTTAGCCTACAAGGACAAAGATGTCAAAATGAGGCATGAATTAAGCCCAGCACATGAAAGGTTATGACCCGCGGAGAACCTTGGGAAGGAGGCTTAATTGGAAAGCACCAAACGCACTCAGAGGCCAAAAGAAATTGAGGGAACCCCTAGCCTCACCAATCCACAATCCAAAATCGAGATATACACAGAGAGATGCCGATCTTGAATTCACAGATATGCACCCCTTTGGAAAGCTACATGCTGTGTGGTCCTGTGTAAGCAGCCAGGGAAAGGCTGGAACAAACTTAAAGGAAGGTTAACATTTCCCACTGCATGCTGTGGCGGGAAGCTCTTCTGAATCCTGAAAAGGTCCAGAGGCAGGAGGAACCTATGTGACATATTTGTTAAGTTTGAAAAAGTTACAAAGTCGGAGAAACCGCTGTGAAACATTTGTATATCCTGAAAAAACCAAGAGGCAGTCAAAGCTTCTGTGAAAATTAGGCATTTCCTGAGAATTCCAAGAGAAGAAACGGCCATATTTGTCAATAGGCAGAAGAAGGCTCTTTGAGACATGTGTATCATGATAAAGCTGAGGGGTGAATTAGCTTCTGGATGCGAAAAATAAGGTGCGATATAAGGTCCTGCACTTTCAAATCAAAAGGAAAGGAAAGGTGCAAAAATTGCAAAATATGGAGAGATGCGAACTGTCGTTCCCAAAGAAAGCAAAAGACACATGGCAAGGATATTTTGACTAATCCATGAAGAGCTGGAATGATATGTCCAGGTAACAGCAATCCACAGAACCCTCAATGGGATCTTAGCATTGTGTGCAGCAGTTGCAGTGAAGCAGAGCACTTTCGTTCATGAGCATTAAATAAAATGAGTAATTTTGTTTTCCCCTTTCAACTAAAAATATGCTCAGAAAAATGTCTGCAGATTTAAAATATGAACTTGGTTTCTGTCTATTATGAGCCCATCACATATGAAACAACAGTGTACAGAATCTATAATGGGATGCCGAACTGGGCTTAAGCAACTGCAGTAAAATGGAGTCCTTTCATGGGTGAAATCAACAAAATGAAATTTCGATTTTGCCTCCAAAGTGACAAACTGCAAAGCAAGATGTTCACCAAAGCCCCTAAAAATGTAATTATGAGGTCTTCTTTAACAGCTGTATGCAAGGGACAACTTTGCAGTAACCCGTATATGTGCTGTAACTGTGCGCTTTCTAAAGAGCTTATTTAAAGGTCATATGTGAGTTAAAAGGCAATTTTTGGCTGAAGGGGGAAGGCTGTGGGCTGCTTGTTATTTCTTCAAATGTGGAACTGCATTCCTTGAGACCTAGAGAGGCATGTAACTTCAAACATGGGTGCCTTCCCTTAAAAATACAAAGAATAAGATGCTCTGAGATCAGATCTACGTGGTGGACAAGATAAGACAGATCTGGTCTCCAGCATGTATGACTTCCAGGTCACACAAACCTATAAAAAAAGTGCATTAGTGGTCTTTACCCCTTGGAATGAGCAGGCTAATCTAAACACAGACCCCTCTGCTGATGTCATGTGGTCCAGCAGGGTGGGGGTCAGAGCCAAGGAGTGGTTTGGCTGCCCATTGTGTAAAATGTGAGAAATGTATTTTATCATGTAAAATTGACAATCTTCATCCCACCCCAGTCATTGTAGGAATTTTGGAAAGATGACAGTAAACTCCTTCAGATCATCGCAAAACGATTTTTGTGAGATCAACACAAATAAAGTTATTAATGAAAACGTAATGTAGCCCTCCTTTTGAATTTGTGAGATATAAAAAGTTAATTAAAGCGGGCCCAGTGTGATTCATATGCCTCCCACCAAGGTCCATATTGTTCACTGATCTAATTCTGGAGTAAATGAAGAAAACGGTATCTTTGCACAGGAATGACGTACAGAAACCCAACAAGGTCTAGGTGATTTGCTGAAAAATGTAGTGTTGAAAATGCATTAATATCTGTGAAAACATGGAGATTAAGGGCACTTGTCATGCAGTGAGATTTCTATGTCCAGTACCAGTCCAAGCCCCAGTCAAAGTAAGATGTTGAAGTGATCTCCTCCCCTGGAGTCCCAGAGCACTCCCACATTTTCTGGACCTATCAGCACACAGGTGAGCTTGGGGTACTGAAGCATTGACCAATCCCTTCTGCAGGAACTATGACAAATCAGTGGTGTTATTTGCACTATACCTAAGTCTGCCTGCCTCAGAGCAAGACTTTTCCTACTAATCCCTGAGGTGATCTGCTGTCGAAATCTGGAGCATCATCCCACCAGTGAGAGGCCTGGCTTGCAGTGGAGCCAGATGATTCAGAAGCTGTCCTGGGACCCCTTGAGCAGAGACCTTGACTGACCCCCGTTTACTTTCCCAGCAGTGTCTTGACACTCCCTGTTGTCAGTCCAGCCCTCTCCTGCAAGTAGAATGAAACCCCAAAAGCTATAGAGTGGGTAGGCCCTGTATTCTTGTAGCATTGCCTTAGATAATCCCCCCCATTGCAAATCCCGCTTGTCTGTATATTTCAGTCAATTTTCCATTGAAGAATCCCCATTCTCCTGTGTAGATCCTTAGTCTATCTAAGTAAAACATGTATTGCCCCATTGAATCCACGGGATCTGTATTGGTGGAATTCGAAACCAACAATCTTTTCCCAGTGTTTTCTGAGCCAGTATAGTTTGAAGGATTTGCCAAAAGAATTAACTTCAAAATGCCCTGTCTCGTATTTCCCCATTGTAAGGTGCAAAACTAAATTGTTCCCATTTTCCCATTCTGTTGCCAATTCCCCATTGTGCAGTAAAAACGAATTCCCGTTTTCATTTTTCTTTCCCCACTGAAATTGTGCTAAACATCCCAAAATCTGTTTTCTCATCCTGTCTTACCCTAAATCTAAAAGCCTGTGTGGTGTACCAGAGGTGGCAAAATTCATTTTCCCCCTGCATCTCTGTCTTCTCTTAAATGTTGTTGTGATTAAGTCTTCCAAAATCTGATTTTCCCCTTGTGTGCTGACTAGTATCCTCTAAGGCCATGCCAGTCTTTCAAGTAGAAGAAAAACAAAATCCCTTTCTTTCAATTCTTTCCCATAGTAGTGGTGCTATTCTTTCCCATAGTAGTGGTGCTAAACAGTTACAAACCGATTTTACCATTGCGCTCTAAACACAAAGAGCCAACCCTAGTAGATGTATTGGGGGGTGAGGGTTGCTGGAACCAAAAAGTATAATTATATTTGCAGTCACTTTCCTGTCTATTTGCATTAATTTTCCAGCTTGTGTGCTTTGAACTGGTGTCTTATTGTATTGTGGGGGGTGATGTAAAAGCAAGCTATTGTTCATGCAAGTTCCAGTGTCATATCTGTGGTGGTATTCTATTAAAAGGATATTTTGTCTCTGTGTTGCCACAACATTGGTGGCTGCAGTAAGGTGTTTATTCTAATTTGACTTAAATGAATATATGAATAAATATCTTATTAATCCACACAGCCCTGGTTCCTAGTCCATTGTGACAGTGGGGGGGTAATTCATAGATTTTAGCGCAGAAGCAGCGCACGCAAGCAGCGCAGATAGGGAGCGTGCGCAAGCTGCGTACGCCAAAACCCATTTTCACGCACAGCGTATTCAATCATACTTACATCCATAACCAGACGTGGCACAGAGTTGCGCAGCGACCCTGCAGCAGCGCCAGTTACGCCCCCAACCCTGCCCCGTGCGCCAAAAACATCACACGAATCCCCTACATAGCACAAAGGCCAGTGGACCAGTATACAGACCCCCCCCCCAACCAAGAAAACTTGCTAAAAACACCACATAGCCCTCATGTGCCAGAGAAATCCTGTGTAAAACTCCCCGCGCACCCCTCGGAATACGCGTACCCCTCTCTCGCGCCAGCGAAATTGTGTGGAAAAAGTGCCCCCTGTGGTGTGGGTTGCCTGTGGGGCATGTCCAGGGGTGATGGGCTGCCTGTGGGGCATGGGGAGGGTGGATGGGCTTCCTGTGGGGCATGGGGAGGGTGGATGGGCTGCCTGCAGGGCATGGGATGGGTGGATGGGCTAACTGCGTGGCATGACCAGGGGTGATGGGCTGCCTGTGGGGCATGGGGAGGGTGGATGGGCTCTGCAGGGCATGTCCAGGGGTGATGAGCTGCTTGTGGGGCATGGAAGGGTAAATGGGCTGCCTGCGGGGCATGGGGAGGGTGGATGGGCTGTCTGCGGGGCATGTCCAGGAGTGATGGGCTGCCTGTGCGGCATGGGGAGGGTGGATGGGCTGCCTGCGGGGCATGGGCTGCCTGGGGGGCATGTCCAGGGTTGAAGGTGGCTCCCCTCTGGTGTGGGCTGCTGCAGGGGGTGTATGTGGCTCCTCACCACATGGGTGCGCGAATAAGGGGGTACGCGAGTGTGCTTTACACACCAATTGGCAGTTCGGGCCCTCCCGGGTGGGACCTCCACCCCTCCCCATTCCCCACAGGCAGCCCACACCACAGCGGACCACCCTACACCCCTGGGCATGCCCCTCAGCCAGGCCATCACTCCTGGGCATGCCCTGCAGGCAACTCACATGGCACCATGCACATGTGAGCCCCAACACATGTCCCCACCCCCAGTGAGGGGCACCTGCCAGCAGGCCCTGACTCATGTCCCCCCACCTAACACGTCATCACAATCCCAACCCATGGCCCTTTTGACCACCCACATCCCACGCCACCCCAGTCCAAACACCCAAGCAAGCATTCCATCCATTCCACATTGAAATCCCCATGTCATGATAGATACCAAATAAACAGCAGGCCCATGAATACATGTCTGTCAGACCCACACAATGGCGACACATGACTGAGAAAACCCACATTGAGACATGCACGAAACCAATGAGAGAAGACCACACAAATAATGTAGAAAATAAAAATGTATTAAATACCAAACAATTAATAAAACGAAAGCACACAAGAAAACAAAACAAAAAAATCCAAGTCCAGATGTGCAAAATTAAGCACAAAAATGAAGGCTGCAAACAATAAAATACAAAGTAAAATGGCTCCAAAATGTCAGTCCATAAAACAAAATCCAAAGTTCCAAAATAAAGTCACTCCAAGTCCATAACTATTTACAAATGAATATTCAAGGGTCCATGAGCTCAACAATCCAAAAGGAAACCTAACCAGAAACCTACCTAATAAATAACTGTTTACTAAAAGGAGGGGCATAGTCCATGCACCCCAAAGAAAAATAAAAAAGAAAGGAAACCGACACCTACATAACTATTTACAAAGTCAGCGGGCCAGTCCCACGGCTCATTTAGCGATGTTCCGGGCCAGGGCATCATCGAACTCCATGTCGATGTTCCGGAGGCGGGCCTGTTCCCTGGCCTCGAAGTCTCTCAGGGATGCAGCCATGGAATCCCTCAACTCCCTGAGAGTTCCCTCGAGGCCCTCCGCCCGCCTCAAAGCCCGGTGCATGGAGTTCTCCGCCCTGACCCTCCTGAGCCGTGCCCTCTCCGCCCGCCGCCTCTCTGCATCTATTTGCTGGCCAAACCGCTGCCACATAGAAGACCCTCCCAGTCCGAGGGCCTCCTGCCCCTCGGCCGATGCCTGCCCTGATGATGTTCATGGACACGAGGCCACATGCCGCCTACATCGAGCCTGCCGCCACCTTTCTGCTGCCTGCCGCTGCCACCACGACTGCCTCCGGGTAGATGGCAACACCCGGGGCCATCGTGCAGGTGCCCTGCTTGAATGTGCCTGCACGTCGTCCGTTGCCAGGGGTCCAGTTGCTGGGGTGACCACCTGTGCTGGAGTTCCGACTGCGACTGTGGCAGGGATGGGATCTCTACCAGCCTGGCTGCGTTGGTTCAGGCAGGTCCACAGGGGGCCCTGGTGGCATCTGGGCCAGAAGACGGCACAGAGAACGACTGGCGTATAGTGTGCACAGAGGAGGAGAGGGCCGCAAGACAGTGCGTCACATGGAGGAAACCCGCGACCACGAGCCCTCTCAAATGGGCCACGTTGGCACACGTCTCTTCGGGATGACGTGTGTGGTCCCCCCAGGAAGCATGCACGTCATCACGAATTATACGTGTGCACAACGCGACACCAATGAAGACGGACTCGATCCTGTCCCCACGTCCGCAGGTAGAGGAGTGCCAGATAACGTGGACCTCCCCCTTACCTGCGGACGGGCCTGGGCGGGGCATCCCTGCTGGTGCATGGTGATGCAGTCACAGTGTCAGGGACAGTGACATGCACAGGCCTCTCCGAAGCAACCTGTGCGGCCTCCTGCCCCTGGACTGCACCACTTGCACCAGTGGTACTACCCCACCAGGCCCCATGTGCAGCTTGGATGCAGCCTCTTCCTCCTCCGTACACACCACCAACCTGGATGGCTCTGCACCGTCTTCCGCCGTCGCAAGCCCCTGTGGGGGCTCACCCGCCCCTTCCGCTGCAGCCGTAGTGGCGGATGCGGCACCAGTCCCCTCGCTCCCGGATGATGGAATTTCCTGGGAGGGTGACTGGGCCTTGCGTCGCTGGCCGGTGGAGGCATCCCTGCCGCTTTCCTCCACTGAGACGTCTCCACCCTCTTCTTCACTCGCTGCTGTGTAAAGGGAGACATTGAACACAAGCATCAGGGTACTGTACAATAGTCCCGTAGACACAAAGCAATAGCACATGAGTGGCACTGCCAAATGTCACTTCCATCATGTCCCTCCACAACACATGGGTCAGTGCAGGCAACACACATGCAGAAACGGCATGGCACATGCAACAAACATTTGCATCCATGTCCAAGGCACCGTAGAAACATCCAATGGTGTGTTTAAACTCACATGCATCATGGTACATGCTGATCACATGCACACACATCACCAGAGGGTCATGCATCTGGCCCTGTATACCCCCAGACACAGTGGATACAAGGATGACTAGGCTGCATCAGTGAATCAACACATTGTCACAGACATGTGTCATGCATCCATGGCGTTTGCCAGTCACTCACACACTACTCAGACACACGGACATGTACACCATGCATGTCCATGACAGCAGCACCCATCTCTCACACCCCAAACATGTCCAAGTACAGACACAGGCATGCATGCATGTGTGCATTCCGCGTGCTGCTGCACATGATGCATTGTAACACATACACCATCCATGTGGGTCAAGCCTGACTGGACTCACATGCAGCACCATCATGTCCCTGCACACACACATCCATACATGACCCATGTCACACATACAGCCAAGTAGCTAACTACCACCACACTGCAATATGCACTGTTTTAAACGGGAATGCATGGGCACTTACCACTCGACTCAAGACGGGCCTGCATCATGAGGATCTGGTGGTGAAGCACTGGGGGAATACGCTTCAGGACCCTAATCTGCTGGGTGGTAAGCTGGCCCCGGCGCCCCACTGCATCCGCTGCCTCCAAGAGGCGTCGGGCCTTCTTGAGGGTCCTGGACTTGTAGTCCTCCCAGCGCTTTTGGACGTGTTTGATGTTGCGGGGTGCCGCCTCCTCCGCGTTGATGGCACCCACTGTGTGCTTCCAGATTCTCTTCCTTCCTTCCTTGCCGGCGCACGATGGTGTGTAGAGGGCATCATAATGCCCCAGGACTTGCTCCACCAGGATGCCAACTTCATTTGCACTGAAGCTGGCAGCCCTCTGCCTCTCTGCTGGGGGGTTGCCACTGGTGCTGGATGGAGTTGGTTCAGACATGGCAACCCCCGAGGCAGGTGTGGGTGGGCAACTGGGTCCTGGGTCTGGGCTGTGGAGCGATTGAACACCAGCCGGCAGTCTTCTGTTCCAGCAGGGGTGGTCACAGCAACTGGACCCCTGCAGATGGCTAATGTGCAGGCACCAATTGGCAGAGCACTGTTGGCAGAAGGCAGGCAGCAGCAGCAGATGGCTTGTGGGGGGCAGGAAAATGGCCTTCTGGGCAGGAGCGTGGTCTTCTGTGTGTTGTCACGTGGCCAGCTTGATGCAGAGTGAATTGGCACGTGAAAAAACAGCAAGTCAGCGTGTAATTCGAGGAAAGGGCCTTATCGCGTAAGCACGCCAGTGACGTGGGCGTTGCCTTGCGCGTGGGCGTCGACTTCAGCACGGGTTAAAGGTGAGCGCGGGCCCGCAGTCCAATGTACGTGCTGTTCGTGGAGGCCGACACATGCGTTTACTCTTCTGGAATCACACGCATTACTTCACAGCGTTTGAAAGTTCATACCTCTTCTTTTGGCGGGGTGTTGCCTACGCGCACACGCGTGTGTGTGTTTTTCTTTTGTTTTCCACGCAAGGCAGGCGGTGAGTCGCACGCACGCTATTTTTCCCACTGTGATTCACCCTGTGCATCGCGTACCGTTTGAGGTCATAGTAGCCCGCGTGTTCCACGCGTATGTGTTTGTGTCCCTGGGTGCCACACCGTAATGCTGGAGGTTAAATCCATGCACGTGGGCTACCGGGGTCACGTGCACATTTCTCTTTCGTATTTTTACTATTTTTTGTTTTCATTTTTTGTTTACTTTTTTTTGTAATTTTTGGGGGGGCCTGAGCGTTGCGTGACCCGTCATTCATCCCAATGGGTCACAGACAGCCTTGCAGGAGCACAGGGGTACCTATGCCATCCAGTACCCTGCCCCCTTCTACCCAAATGCCCAGGGAAATTGTTCAGTGCACCTCCCATCGGCTATTTACCATCTGTGCCATGGTTGTGAGGCCACCAAAGGGTAAGTGGGGGAAAAGCTGGGTGTCCTCCCAGGGGTGTGTGTGGTCAGGCACGTGGATGCGGAGACCAGGGGGGACAGGGAGTCCAGGGTGGCCACAGAGGGGGGAGAGGCAGGGCGGCCCACTGGGCCGGGATGCCCAGTCACGTGCTGGTGCAGACATGCCACTACCCCCTGTGGCTCCTGGTGATGCAGCTGTTGCATCATAACCTTGCGCCCATATGACACAACAGCAACTTACATCTGCTGTCACGGGCGCACCGGTGGTGGTAGCTGCAGGTGCAGCTGTGGGCACCACCACCTGGGCTCAGGGTCAGGCAACGCATGTGGAGTTGCGTGACGAGGACTCCCAGGACGATTTCCATGTTGTCCGGAGGTGCGGGTCACGTGGGTCCAGTGTATCTGTGACTGGGGCACACGTATCTGGGGCAGTTATGACATCTGCTGCCCCAAGCAGCCGGGTGGTGGTAACTGCATGGGCAGATGCAGCCAACACCAACCTGGCAGTGAGTCAGACCCAAGCCAGACCTTCTGTGCTCATTCCAACACCCCCTGCCTTGGTCCCGTCCACTAGCGCCACTGCCCCCACTGATCAGGGCCACATTGGCCACTCGGGGTCAGTACCACCACCCAAAAGGAGGAAGCGTGCTCCTGCGCAAGAGGCTGGGACACCTGACACGGCTCCGGCCCCCGGCACGTCGAGGAAGAAGCCTTTTCGGCAAGCAGGAATTTGACTTCCTTGTGGACTACGTGTCGGCACACCAACGCGATATGCTTGTGGGCCCACAGTGCCATACACCACATCACCAGCATTGGGTCCACTGGCAGCATGTTGCAGATGGTGTGACAGCCATGGGATTCCAGGTGTGCATGGCTCAGGACTGCTACATGCGCTGGAATGACCTCAGACGCAGTGCAAAACAAAAGCGTGCCTCCAAGTATTCCATGTCTCTGGTGACTGGTGGTGGGCCACCACCAGAGGAGTATGAACTCGCTTGGCATGAGGAGATCGCTGCAGAATTCATCCCGGAAGAACAAATCCGTGGAGTGGGTGAGAGGATGGATTATGATGCATCGTCCGGTGAGTATTGATGCGTGGTACTCAACGACATGTGTTTTTGGCGTGTGTGACCCTCCCAGCTACAACTTGGCTCCTTCCTTTCATCAATCTCCCTCTCTCCCTGTGGTGTTCACCAGGGGTCTGACCTCTCGGCCTGACTTTACAAACAGTACCTGGCAGCTCTCGCCTACTGCATTTTCATTTTCTGCTACGACTTCCAGTGCTATGCTGATGACACTCAACTCTTTTCCAGGCTGCCCTTGTCCACCTCTTCTCCCTCCCTCATTTCTGATAGCCTCATTGACATTTAAAATTGGTGTACTGCCAACGATCTCTGTCTAAATGCCAGCAAGACTGACATCCTGCTCATCGGTACACCTTTTCCCTCACTCTCTAGCCAGCCCTCCTGGGCCCTCCTCCTGCAAAGCCAACAACCTCAGGGTCACCTTTGACTCCACACATTCCTTTTCCACACACATTTCTGGCATTTCTTGAGATATATTAACTTGTTGCTTAACCTCCTCAGGGGTATTGTGCCTTTCCTATCGTTCACCTAAATGCTCACAGTCTCTCAAGCTCTGGTTGTCTCAAGGTTGGACTAATGTGACAGGCTCTTTCAATATTCTACCTGCCTCCACACTCTGCCATCTACCACTAATCCAGTACAGGACTGCGAGTCTTGTCATTGGCCTCAAGCCCTGGGATCCTATCTTTCCAGCTCTGAAATCCCTTCATTGGCTACCAGTGGATGCAAGGATGATACTTCAGACCCTCTGCATTGTGCACAAGGATTTTCGGGGCCTGGGTTCAAAATACCTTCAACTATCCCTCTGCCAATACCTTCCCTCTCGAGTCCTTTGATCCTCTACCTCACACTCCCTCGTTAATTGAAGAAATAAACTGGGAGCAGATCGGTGTCTACGGCTGGGAGCTCCCTTTGGAACAGCCTACTGGCCACGTTGAAACTTGAGGAGAAACATCTCTGCTTCCGGAAGCACCTCAAGACCTTCCTATTTGCTCCTGCATTAGCCCCTCTTCTCCCCAGTTGAACAGTTTCCTCTGTTTGCACTGTGCACCTGCACACCCTTTGTCCTTCGGGCCAAGGTACCTTCTCACCCTGCCTCCCTGCTGCACTGCCTCCAGGCCTCCCAATGCAATGGGTCCTGTATGTGTACCATACAGTCCCCCACTCTTCTTCTGCACTCATCAGGTTTGCCCTATCCATATGATCTTACACTTGCCACTTGCTGGCTGCACTACCACCTTTGGAATGCCTATTCGATCATTGGACTTAATTTTCCTTCTTTGGTCTCCTCTGTTTGGCACGTTCCACTTCTACCCCTTGCAGGGTCTTCAACCCTTTATCCCTTCTCCATGCACTTGCGTGTTCTCAATGTCACTGTGCCAAGTATGATAGTTGTTTTGATTTCCCTTTCTCCCTTGTTCCCCTCCCTTTGTTTGTTTGCGCTCTGAGCCACTTGTGTATGAGTGCAATCTTGATGAGATTTCATATCATGTCATATACATCCTTTGTCCTTGGTGGAGTGTGTCTCACTCTGACTGTGCTGATGGCAGTGGCTCCCCATGCACATGTGTGCACATTCATGTTCCATGTGCATTCCATGTATGCCCCTAGGTGTCCATGACTGCCTGCTCATTGTAGTATGTCTCCAGGATGATCCAAGTGTCATGTTATTTGGACAGCCATTTAATGCTCACTGTAGCTGTGTGTGTCATCACGCACAGCTTTAGGGTGTCCACATCTGTATCATGCACATGGCTCCCCCTGTTACAGGCCCACTGCCTCTTTTCAACTGTTGTTGTGTCTTCTGCATGCATGGGTGTACTATTGATGGTTCCTCATCTGTCCTGCATCATGTCCACTTCATTTGACTGACAACATGCAATAGACGCATGTCAACACTGTCTGTCAATGCACAGTTCTGTGGGGAACCTTTCATTGCCATGCAGTGCCTCCCTGCTATTGCCCAGAGGGTGGGTGTTTCACGGTATCCATGCTACATGGTGCATGCAATTTGCACATGATGGCTGCAATTGCCCTGTCGTCATGTTTGGAGATTGACATCACTATGTATGTGTTGATGTTGGAAGTTGAGGGGCTACTGTGGGATGCTTTAACCCACGCATCCAAGCCCGACAACAGCATTGTGCATTGCTGGCAGCGGAAACATCAGAATGGCCACTGGAAAGCATGCTGATCGCTCCAAACTATCCAAAAATGTGCGGTAAAAACCGGAAAAATAGGCTGCCACCCACTTTTGCCATATTAGTGAGCACAGGAGGTCACTGCCTAAAACCACCATTGGGCTACACACACAGTAGCCTGACACCACTCGGAAATAGCAATACTGATTGCCAAAAGCAACACAGAGCTGTTTGGGAATTCATTTTCTTGATTGTCAAAAATATGCTAAAATCATGGCTCACAAATCACCAAAAAGATCCAACCTTCTTGTTGGGTGTTCCACATTATTCTACTGCAAGAATCCACATCAATACAATGTCAGCAAGAATCATATGCTATCAAGCTAAATCCCCTTTTAAAAGATAGACAGCTGTCAAAAATGGGTGTAGTACCATTACTCACCTCTACCAGAAAGCCAGCGTTTTAAAACCACCAGTTTCTTTGTAAAGTAAACAATTGAACTCAAACTATGCCAAAGAAAGACTTGCTAAGAGGTGGATAAATTTAAAGCCATATTCTGAAACAGAAGACTGGATTTAAGATATGTTGCTTATTTTCAAATTATAAAATGCATTATTTTCACAAGGAACTCTGTGCAATTGATCAGAAGGTAGCTTTAATTTAAAGTTCCAAAGACTTGCTTCCCTGGGAATCCTTCACACCTGGGGCCTTCCCAGCAACAGGACAGGAGATCGCATGGACATGTTCATTAAGAGGGAGGAGATTTTCCCTGCAGCCCGGAGGAAAGAAACAACTGCTCTGGGAGAGACAGGCCATGTGACATCTGACTCACCAAGTTCTGGGGGGGCGGACCAGACTGAGATGTGAATTCAATTGAGAGCAAACATATGTTTTATAAAATTGCAATTTACAAAGTGTTCCAAGCTGACAGAAATATCAAACTTTGAGATTCTCAAAATGACATATGCACTCACAGTTCAAGACTAAGCTGGACGCTGTACAAAAACTTCGGGATTTATTAATATTGTGGATACAGTGTTTATGCTAGAAACCTACAAACTTACAGTAATATACTCAGAGAGGGTGTGTATGTCTGTGTGAGATTTGGGGAAGAACCAATCTTGGCAAACCCACCAAAATCGCGAATAAGTTGTCATTTCTGAACTAAAGCTCTTAGGAAAATCAGAGTTGGAACAGAATGTACCTTAAGGAATTTGCAATGTGTATATCTACTATGAACAACTTGTGTATCTGGGAAGTATGGTTGTTATGAAAAATGTATTTTCTCGGTAAAAGAAGAGGGGAGGGATGTCAGCTAAGCCCTAAACACAGCATCATGATGACACCTCTTGACACGCTGGTCCTTTCTCCAGTCAGAACCCAGAAATCTCTCTGACCTATCAAATCCTTAGAGGGTTGGGCATGTAGAATCAGCCTTCCCACCCACTTTGAAAACACATAAAAAGAGACTGCTTTGGACAGGCAAGGACACTCATTTTTCCACTTCGACTGATTCCTGCGCAGCACTCTCCGGACCAGATCCAGATAATATCCAGACGGAGACTCCAGATAGATCCAGAGACCAGACTCTAGAACCAAGCTCTAGAACTTGAAGCAGCGAGGCCTAATCCACCAGCTGAATCCTCTTTAGCAGGCCACAAAATCTTTTGCAACCTGATTCTCAACAGCCGGGCTGTGCTGTTCTACTCTAGCTATGAATTCTGTGCTAGAACGGAGGTCCAGACCCTGAAAGCAGCACTGTAATCCAGAACCGTCAGATCCATTCTGAGGGACCGAGCAGACCAGAGGCCGTGCTGTGAGCAGAACCAGTGCCTGAGACCGTCTGGTGGCGAGTGAAGTCCAAACCTGACCAGATCGGTGACGAGGCCCATTTCTATTCCATTTCAAAACTAGGAGTGAGTATCTAGTCTAGAACTGTACATAGTCATCTCTTAGTCTAAAGTAATTATATTCAATCCGTTCCAACCTGTCCAGAACTGCATTTAGAATTTTGTGTCCATCCTGTGATTTCAAATCTGTAAAAGCGCCTTCCGTCATTCTGAAATCTTGACTTTATTTCTGAAAATCTACCTCCACAAAAACATCCGTAACTTTTGAACCGCACGTCCTAGAAGAATTTAACTGTCATTTTAAAGCCAAGATCCTCAGCTTTCCAACAATCATAGCCCGTAATCACACGCACGCGGAAAAAGTGCAGCGAGTTGCAATTTAGCTCAATCTCACCACATGTTAAAAATCGCTGTTTCTTGCTTTCGAATGCTTAGATTCGTTTTCAATCTGATAATCACTCATGAATCATTTCTAGTGTTGACCTGAACCAATCTAAAGTAACTATCACGTATCCTGAATATCCTTTAGTGAATTAAAATCAATTTAGCATACTCACTGAAATCACATTCAAAGTATTTTTGCCTGTTTAAAATCATGCCTGTTTTCTCTAAGCTTGCTGGGGGGGGGAACTGGAATTGAACTGCATTTTTGATTGTATTCTTGAAACCTGTGTACCCTCCTTCCCATCTCTTCATACTGCATAGTGGGGGGAGCGAGTAGTCACAGGGGACAAAGTGATATTATCTTCTGATTGAATTCATATCAAGTTTATTTCTGTGCTGCATTCTTTCCCATCTTGCATTTCCTTGAACCATAAAAGTATCCTCTGCTACCTTATCCTTCTTCTTCTTCCGACTCCTTTTTTCCTTGTGCCATTATAATATTCCCCATTGTTGATTCCAGTTATATTCATAAGTGTGCTATCAAATATTATTTTATTCATAAAAGTGTGATATATATATTGTTTAATTCTTCAAATAAATATTTTTGGTTTGCAAAACAAACCAACTTCTTGGCTCAGTGAGGTCAGGGAGATTCATAGAGAGGGGCGTTATATAAGGGTTCATCATCCAGATTTAAGAACTTTGACATCAAAATATATAAATGAGGGCTTCCATTGGGCATCCCAGACTAGGCATTGACTTAGTTGGAGTGCTGCATTGAAATCACTTACACTACACATGCAATGAACAGTACACACCCACTCCTGTGCCAAGTTCAGACCTTCAACATGCCAACACAATGCTGCTGTGTGATAGTGACCTGCCATGTATGTACCCATGTCCCTCCTTTCACTGTATAGAAACGCACTAGCGTAGGTGCCTCCTGTGACACATGTACTCTGCATAGTTGATGGTAGTTAAGTGCTGCACGTGAACATGCATGTTACATGTGTCACGGTGTGTTTGGTTTGATTGCCAGCTGTGGCTATTTGTGTGTTCCCCCATGCTTATGCTACAATCCATCTCTTTGTTGCTAGCTCTCATTTCTGCTTAGGATATGTGCCTGCTAGAGGTTGTGTGTGATGCAGGTGATGTGCAACATGCAATACATGTGTTGCCTTCACATTTTGCACACATCCTTTTCTGCTTTTGGGATACCCTTGCATTACAATGTCACTGGATGCATGTTGGGGTTTGAGTTGCCCGTGACATGGCTGCTACATTAGTTGGCTGTCAATGTTGGGATCTGTATGTGTGTGGTATGTGCTATTGACATGCGTGTTCATGTTTCTTTTATTATGTCGCAGTTGAGGACGCACTGGTGGCAGAGGATGAAGATGTCATCCCAGACACGGTGGTCAGTTCACATCAACAACCAGGCACCAGTGGTGGTCGTGGAGTGGCAACCCACGAGTATCCACTGGTGCTCCAGGCCATCGTGTCCAGAGCTGACTGAGTCAGGCTCTGATGTATCCTCTGACCACTATGTTTAGCCGGATCTGCATCATGACGTGTCGCTGCCGGTAAGTGATCCTGTGTTGGATGATCTTGTGTCCGCGACATCTGCAGTAGGGGGCCAGGCAGGGTTGGAATGTCAGCCTGTGGTGGTTATGGGTACAGGGTCACACTCCACACCAGTTGGCCATGTTCCTGGGGCATCAGGTCGACTGAGGGATGCAGTCCTTGGGGCCAGCAGGTGTGGTGTCCGGCACGCGGTGGCCGTGTGCCATCAGGGTCAACTGAGTGGGAGCATGCCAGGATTGCCATAGCGCAGCAACAGGGGGGAGCAGTTGAGATGATTGCTCAAGGTATGGAAAGTGTGGCCCATTCCATCCTCCCCTCTGTGGGGCAAGTGGAGCTCCAGCAGCGGGCAAAGCGGTCCACGTGCCGCTCCATCAGGCTGGGCATGGCGGCGTATGACAAGGTGCGCCGAGCTTAAATGGTGGCTCTGTTTCAAGCACTTGATGCTCAAGCAGAGGCACACTGTGAGGCCCTGAGGGTGGAACACCAATCCCTCGGATATACTCTGGGTGCGCTCTGGATAAACAAGAGTAGGCGGGCAGAAGACAGGATGGTGCAGCTTGAAGGAACCCTCTCAACTCAACTCCATGCAAGCCAGGAGTCGCACCGTTTGTCTTGTGAGGCCATGCAGGCAAAGCTCTGTCTTACACGTCAGTTCTTGCAGGAGGAAGAACGCGAGACACGTGAGGTAATGCATGCTGACCTACGTGTTATTGCCATGCAGAACCTGGCTAACCAGACCCGCATGTTTGCTGTCGTTGAGGGGCAAGGCGCGGCTAGGCGTGGTGAGGCAAATGTGCCACGTCCACCTTCTGATTTCCATCCAGAGGGTGACGACGAAAACAACCTATCTCCCCACATAGGTCGGGCCGTGCAGGCGCTGAGCCCAGTGAGATTTTCTTTTTTTTATCTCAACAGCTACACATGTGGGTGTAGAGGTGCACGCTGTACCTCCCCCCTCCTGGGTGCACCCCCAGAGTCATATGTGGGCATTTTTTATTTTTTTTTTCCTTCAAATATTTATTTTTTACCAAATATTTTTAAAAATATATTTTTTCTGCAAATATTTTTGAACATATTTTTTCTGCATTTTTTATTTTTTCTGCATTTTTTTGCCTGCAAATAATTATTTCATAAATTTTTAACTTCTGCTGATTTTTTATTAATTGCATTTTTTTGTCTATTGTGCATTGAAGTGACAGTGTGGTGCTTTGTGGCATTTGAAGGAATCCACTGTGTGTTCCAGCTGGGCCCATTCAGGCTTGAATTGTGTATGTGTTTTGCTTGGGGTCCTGACACATATGCTACTCCTGCTTCCCCTTTCCATGGGCTCGCAAGGATGTCTCGGTGTGACAGCATCTCACACAGGGGCATTGGGCTTCCGTCATACCTGTGGCTAGCCTGCAGTCCTACTTGTGTGTACACCCCTAGTGGGTATTCCGGATGGCTTCTCCAATGCATGTCTGCACTTCACTTTGGTGATTATTCTGTTGACTGTGCATTTCACCATTTTGCTTATGATATTTTTTATGAATTGACTGTCTATGTTCATGAACTTCCTGCTGTAGGCAGTACCATGCACCCTTTGGCTGTGTAACACACACTGATAGTGGGAGGGGTCCGTGTGCTTACAATGTTGCATTGGGATACTTGTCCTACAATGATTTTTATATGCCACATGAAGGCTGCACGCAGAGTTATCCATGTCACCACGCATTTCAACAACCCCCCATTCCTTGCTTGCCCTGCTCTGGCCATCTTGCAGCCCTGCCTGGTATTTTGTTGTGCCATTTGAAGTACGGCCGCATTGCTTTTGACTTGACTGTCATGTTTGTGGCCTGGACTTGCTCCCCCCTCCCAATGGTTGTACTTGGCCCTTGTGACAATCCAGCCAACAAGGAGGCTGGAGCCTGCCACGACTACCAAAGGCCCACAATGGAGGCCCTGTCTAGCCCCGTCCACCACCCTTCTGGGTCCCTTGATTGTCCCCCTGTCTCCCCTACCCCCGCCAGTCTCCCTCTGTCTCCCCCTTCACCATCATACTCCCTCCACTTCTGCACAGTCTTCTCTTTCCCTCTGCCCACTTTGTGTGCTTTCTTTCCCCCTCTCCCTCTTCGTGCATTTACACCTTGGCCCCCTCCTCCCTTCTCTCCTCCCTCTCCACCACCCTTTCCCCTCCTCCTTGTCCTCTGTCTGTCTTTTTCTGGTACGACCCCAATTGCCGTCAGGCATGGTGATACGTAGCCGCTTTTTCTTTAAAGACACTTCGCCCTCTGCCTCCGTCCATCCGCCCCCCCACCTTCACCTTTTTGAGTTTTATTTTGGCACTTACTTTTACCAAGGGTCCCTCCACCACTGATTACAGGTCGTCTGTTCCCCTTTCCCTTCTGTGTTTCTTCTCCCCCTTCCCAGCACTATCTTGATTCTTCGTCGACCTTCCAAGGTCTGTCACTTGTTTTGTTACTCTCCTCACCTCTTCCCTCCTCTCCCCTCACCCCCCTCCTTATGTGACTCCTGCACTGCAACTATTGCCGTCAGGCATAGCAATGTTGATGCTAGTTTTGTTTTCCCACATTCCCTCCCTAGACTCTCCCTTATTGTTCCAGGCACTTGTAATATGTACTTTGATTTGATAATTCATTTTCACATTCTGGACTGCTTGAATGACTTGTAGGAATGTACTGTTATTCTCCCTTGTTCCCTCCCTCCTTGAGGCGCTTTGATGAACTTTGTGTGTAGGCCCTATAAGGATTTTCAATGAATCAGTGATGTGGGGTACTATGTACATGAAATGTTCTGCTGGTCAATGGCTGATCCTATGTTGGGTTTTATTTTGAGGTGTAAGGGGATGGATGTGGTTTAACACACAGGGGGGTCCTTGAGTGCAATGGTCACATGTGCTGTGTACAGGACACTGAGGCTCACTTTATTTCACATGCATGTATTCGATGTATGTCCCTACTGACACAAACACTTAGGCAAGGCCCCCCACACCAACGTCGACACCATGCACACACGTGAACCCAGATTGCCTTCTGAGGCATGCTGTGTCACGGCAATCCATGTTCACTTCCGAATCATTGATCGTGTACATGCATGACAGGGTACTATTTGGTTGATTGCACTTTTTTTCATGATGCTCAACGGGTTTCCCCAACGTAACGCACGCTCATTGTGCTGTCCGGTGAGCGGTGTGTTGCAGGGGACACACGCAGCACATGGTGTTTGAAATGCCAATTTTCTATTGTCCAATGTGCATGCCAACAGGTATTCTGACTTGTGTTGCTTGCACCACTGGTGGCATGCATGTTTGCCACAGTTTTCAGGGTGTGAGGTTTTGTTCAGTCATTTCTTCAGATTCCATGGCGGGTGTAATTGCCTGGTGCCTATTTACATTTCTCACGTGGCACTTCATGACTATTGTGTCATATGGTTTGATGTTTTGCCGTTGCATACCATGGTATGGTGTGGCAGACGGGGGTCATGGGGGTTGGGAGGGTTTGGGTGGCATACCAGTACTTTCATGCCCTGTTTTGCAGTGGGGGGGGGGATGCACCTTGCATGTGTTCCCTTTGGTCACATGGGATTGGTTGCCTTTAAGTAGCTAGGGATGCACACAATGTGGCACTTCCACGGACACATTCTCATGGTTGTAAGGTTGTGACAGTGAACTGCCCCTTTCTCATCATCGATTGTCACCTGGTATGTGCCAGGCCTGTGTGCACTCCGCAGGGGTTGGAGTTTAGGTGAAAAATGTGGCCACAAGCTTGGTATGGGCTGCCTCGCCACATGCCCCTTTCCCCTTCCATTAGCAGTGGCCGTGCATGTGGTTGGGGATGTGGGGACACCACCATGTCCACCGGTACGCCATGCTGTGTTGCAACGTTGTGCAGGACACATGCTGCCACAATGATCCTGCACACTACTGGTGGTGCATATAGTAGCTGTCCGCCAGAACGGTCAAGGGAGCGGAAGCGTGACTTGAGCACTCTGAATGTGCGCTCCACTATGGCCCTGGTTGCAATATGGGCTGCGTTGTATCTTACCTGGGGTGGTGTGGTGGGGTTATGTATTGGCATCACCATGTAGGTGCTCAGAGGGTAGGCACTGTCCCCTGGTAAGGTGATAATGGTTGTCATTAGTTGGGCTTGTGTATTTGTCTGTGTGTGACATGCATGCATATGCACAGGCATTTGTACTCCCCTCTATGAGCCATGTGTCGCCATGCTTCCCAGCTTCCAGGGCACGGCTCAGGGCGGGCATTCTGAATATGAAACTGTCATGGGTGGACCCAGGATAGTTTGCATAGACAGAGGTGATGATTCCCTTGGCATCGCATACAACCTGCAAGTTGATGGAATGCCAGTGCTTGTGGTTGCGGTAGATGTTTCCAGTGGCCCTAGGTGGACATAGGGCCACATGGGTGCAATCTATGGCACAAAGCACTTTGGGGAAGTGTGCCACCCTGTAGAAGTCCAGGACCATGGCCTGCCTTTCTGCAGGTGTTCTGGGAATGTATATGTGCCTGCGGACTGAGGGGCGCGCAGTGATGATTGCCAACATCTGGTGTAGGTAACGTGATTGCGTGGGCTGTGAGACGCCCCCCACTATGGCAGTTGCCCACTGAAATGACTTGGTGGCCAAAAATGCAGTACATTGAGCACCTTCTCCAAGGGGCTCAATGCTTGGGAGCACAGGGTGGGTGATGCAAGTTCATCCTCCCACTCCCTGACCAGGATGATATAAGGTGGAAACCTATACCTGCTATAGACCTGGTCATCAGGCATCCCAAAAAGGCTGAACCTGGCCAAATAAATGCAGGGCCTGGCTATTCTCCTCCTCCTGAGGTGTCCCACGATCACTGCTGCGAGGAATGGGACATTTATCGTATCTGTATATGCTTGTTTGTGCGCACTTTTATGCTGCGCGGGGGCGCTTCCGCCTGCTTTCGCGTGGCGGACGTATTTGTGCGTGTGCATGTGTTTTGACGTGCGCGGGTTTTCCCTATTCAATTCCATGAATACGTGTTGTTCACTAGCATGTGGGCGTTGCGTGTGTTTCCCAGCGGTACTCCCCACGTTACGCCTACATTTTCACGCGTTGTTCCCCATGCCCCGTGTTCCGCCCCCTTTTTAGGTGTGTGCGCGAGAAGTTGTGCACTTTCCCCGTTCCTGTAGCGCACGCGTTTGGAAAGTCGCAGTGTTGTGTAAGGTATGCGTGGATTTGGCGCACATCCCAGGAAAAACAGGCGCAGGGCCTTCCATGAACTGCACGCGTGCGCTAGCTTGTTCACACTTGCGCCAGCTTGCGCCACAAATTTCGGCGCACATTTATTCCATGAATTACCCACTGGGTGCATGCTGAGGTTGGGTGCGAGACGAAACGGGTTGGAGGGCTTATCAAAGAAAGAACCGAATAGGAAATCCAAAGCGCTTTCTTTTGCAGCACATTCCTTGTGGGGGGAAGGAGCTGCCTAACTTGGGTATTACCGTCCAATAAACAGCGACAAAGCTAAGAGGCATAAAAAGCCTCTGTGATCAAATAAAAAGAGTAGGAAAAGCCATTGTGAAAGGTTTCTGAAACTTCATAAAGTCAAGAGGCGAAATAAGCCTCTGTGAAATGTTTGTGTATCTTGGCAAAGCCAAGAGACAGAAGATCCTAAAGGGATCCTAAATCCTACAGCGTTTGCCGACAAGCCTCTGGGAGACTGGCAATCCTAAAAAAACATTCAGAGTGTGTTGCCAAGTCTATGACAGACTAACAAAACTAAGAAATGATAACGAGTTGGATACTAAAACCCCAATTTATAAAAAGCATCGATTCCAAATAATCGTTTCTTAAGATTCACGTTTATTTGTGTCGCTCAAGTCAATTCCCATACCAAGTTGGAGAGTCAAAAGATTTTTCTTTGCAAATTCAGACCTGAAGATGCACCAAAGTCTGCAGGGAGCAAAAGAGACTCAAGTAATGAAAAACTCAAGTCTTTTAGACACCTTCGTTATAAAACTCGTTCAAATAGCAGCAAAAAACCTCTGGGGGTATGGAAAACCTGACCAAAACACACCAGAGCTGTATTAAAGATGGCAGCTGCAGGCTCACCGAGAAGAGGCAGACTGCCTGGCATTTCAGCAAGCAATACTACTGTAAGGAACTTGGCAAATGTTCTCTGTGGAAAACCATTGGCAAGCCATGGTACAACTAATAGATGTCATAACTTCAGTTAGGTTCTAGACAAACATACCACCCTGTGTCCTCTATAAGTGCTCTCCAGTCAAGGACCCGAATTTTTATCAACTTCTAAAGGGTCATGCGAAAAAGCTAAATGAAAGCCAAATAAGGGGTACAGAGGTTACAGGGGTACAGAGGTTACAGACAAGCCTCTGATAGACTACCCAGATTAGGAATATAGAGGTTATCGCTGATCACAGATACAGAAAAAAAAGATTTTTTTAAATCCTGATGTGTGCTTTTTATTGATGTCAATTGGCCACAACTACTAGCAATGTTATACACATGTTATATGAGCCCCAACATTTAACTGTCTGAGCCGCTAAATGTTCATGCCAAGGTTTTGTAGGTTTGCTATATTTGCCCTTCTTCCATTGTCCAACGGACTCCACCTTTACCCTTTTGTCGCTCACATCGCAGGCTGCAGTTGGGATGCATTTGCTTTTTTGCTCTGGATTTGCAGTGGCCCTCTGAAACCCGTGGTTTGCTAGTCAGTGAAACTTGGGGAGGTCAGTGCTTTTACATTGATGGGAGGTGAGCATGTAAGGCCAGAGCTTTCCAGTTCACAGATAATGGCTGCATTTGCATTTTCACTTATTTTCCCAAATAGAGGCTACCTTCTGCGTGTATTGCTTCCCAATGTAAATATTGTTAACATGTACTGAGGCATACACAAGTACAGCGTGTGAAGAATCCCAGGGTATTGTCGCATCTTTTACAGGGGAGGCCTCTTTCCATGAGACCAGGGAGGTGAGGTCGCTACCCGATAGTCCCCCTGGGGGCGGTACTCAGTCGGTGGATCTCATGGGAGGGGAAGTCCTTCATGGCATTGCTGAAAATGGCCCTGGGATAACGCAGAATTTATTCTGCCCACCTTACTTGAACGCCACACTCAAGTCCCTTTGGTCCCCCACACCTGTTTGCTATATTTTGGTAGAGGACATCCTGAAAAAGACTGAGGTGAGGAAGAGGGAGGCTCACCCTAGTCCGAGCCAAACTAGTACTAGGTAGAAAAAGATGAAGCCCAGAGGCGAAAGCCCACTGCAGAACCAATATATGCGGTACAGCTGCCCAAAGGGAGGCTGTGTGTTAAAAAGTGAAGGACTTACTTTGTTGTTTGCCAGCCAGCCCTGGAGGAGTTGGGGAGGAAACGCTGGTCCTGTAACGAGGAACCCAAAGACTGGAGGCCGGGACGCAGACTGCCACGGATTCTTGCGAGGCCTTTGCGAGGCAGACCTGATCGGTGGCAGAGACACGGGAAGCCAGACCAGCAGAAAGCGACCAGGAGCAGAGACGCAGGCGGCCAAAGGCGAGAGACCTACACCAAAGCTGCAGAGCCACGAGAAGGAGAACACTGAGTAGGTAGGTAGGGAAAGGGCCGGACCAGTCAGCCGGGCATTGAGGGAGCTAATGAAAACATCCCGAAAAGCCCATGGGGGCGAAAGGGATCCGGTTCAATATAATCCAAACGTTGTAAACTCTATAACACCACGAACATTAGAAGGGGATGAAAAAGAAGGCATACAAACAAGTGGAAACTTAAAAAACCCATTTAGAATATCCCAAAGAGCACAAGGGGGGGGTAGGAGGAGAGAGAGAGAGAGAGAGAGAGAGAGAGAGAGAGATAGAGAGAGAGAGAGAGAGAGAGAGAGAGAGATAGAGAGAGAACGAGAGAGAGAGAGATAGAGAGAGAACGAGAGAGAGATAGAGAGAGAACGAGAGAGAGAGAGAGAGAGAACGAGAGAGAGAGAGAGAGAGAGAGAGAGAGAGAGAGAGAGAGAGATTAGTGAACCAGACCCGACAAGAGACTGGAAAGGATTGTTTTTGTGCTACGAACTGGGGAAGAGGAATTTCTCAGTGGATTTTGAAGAACTTTGTTTTGTGACCAAGTGGAGCCAGAAACCCAGGAATAGGTGTCCCCCCCTCCACCCTGCAGGAGAGTGGGGAATTGGGCTATCTTTAAGTTTGGCTGCACTCATGAACTGTGAACATTGAACTACTTTTCTTTGGATAAGAACTGCAATGTGGGTGCCAGCATCCAGGATGAGAGAGACCTCCTTAAGAAAAGGCCACCTTTTTCCTTGGAGTTAGATTGTAAGTGTAAGGGACGGAAATAGGTTTAGACACAGGATGGTGGACATTTATATTTGAGGGACATCCTGGCAGGGTCAGTAGTATTCTTTTGTTGAGGCTGGGCAACCCCTCATGGTAATTAGCAACAGTTGGGCCTTTCTCCAACCCCTCGGTATTCTGGTGTAAATAAAGCTTAATACAATCATTTCCACCAACCTTGTGTCTAGATACGTACTTCTGCACCCTTACAAGTGTAAATATATCACATTTGTTTTCCTATTCATGCCCCATCAGGATCATGCAGACATTGTGCCACTCCACATACCAGGTAGCCCAAAGAGCTAAAGTGGTATAACTACCTGAGGGATAACTGTGGCCCCTTCCCGATTATATTATTGGGTGAGACCCACACCCTCCATCCCTTGCCTCCCACAACCACCACAGAATAAGAACCCTACAACTTCAAACCTTTCCCCACAGGGCTTAAATACGAGTGCTGTAACGACATTAGCAGAACGTTTGGGTGAACGTGGAGAGATTTTCCAATGTCGCTTTCTGTTGAGCATTCCACTTTTGGAAGGGTATCAGGAGAGCTGCGAAAAATAACCTGAAAAGCTATACGGTTCTCTGCCCCAAACATGATGCTAAAAAGAAAGCACAAACAAATCTAACTGCTTAAACATATACCAAGCCTAGCAAGAAAACCATCATTTGTTTGGTCTTACACAAATATTTCAGAGAATAGGTGGCACCTTGGTCTCCCCTAAAGCGACAAACCTATGGGTGTAGAGTGTGTAGCGTGAAGGGTGGCCTGGTGCAGGCCAAAAGAAAGGTCCCAGCACTCCTGCAGTTACTTAGTTTTGCCTCAGGGGTTGTGCTTTAGCACTCAATATTCGTTGTGCCTCAGATGTGATACTTTAGACCACAATTAACCTTGACTCAGAGATAGTGCTTTAACACCACTATTGGTTTTGAGTCATAGGTGGCAGGCCAGCACCACAATTAGCTTTCAGTCATTACTTTGCATGCCCATCACTCTGCGACAAGTCCCTTCTCCTACATGCCCATCTTCATGCAGCACAGATCACTGAAGCCCTGATTGGCTACTAACACAGCCAACAATGCCTACCCACCCCTGCTACGCTACCACTGACCACAAGCTTGTCCTGTGAGAGAACACATCAAGGTATCAGTCACCATGCGTCCTCAGCAAAGGACAGAATCACACATGGACGACAGCTGGTTGGGCGTCTTTGGGAAGGAAAGGGCATCCTTCCTTCCTCTGCAGACACCATTCCATCATGCACCATGATATTCTCTAGTCCTCGTTACTCACAGACATAGAAAGCCCTGCCTACACCAGGCCCATCGCTTTGAAACCTCAAAGATCCCACTGGCCTTATCTCCACCAGTGACTTGGACATTATTTTAATTAGAGACCCCTGGCTCAGCCCCACATATTCCTCGTCCTTCTCATTCTTGCTACTTCAGGATACATCCTCCTAGATATGGGCAGGGTCACTGGTGGCCCGAGCTCCAGCACAAGTTGCCATGGCAGGGTATCCTGCAGTAATCATCCCTCTACCGGCTCACCCGCTCCTTCCCCCTCACCTTGACACAAACAATGTTTTTCCTCATTTACTGTGGCCTTGGAACATCTCGGCCTCTACGGAGGATATCACTGACATAAAGACTTCTGCATTTATTCAATGACTGATTACTTCTTCCTGGGTAATGTCAATCTTTCTGGTTCTTCAGGGATGATCAAAGCCGCAAGAGAAATAGCCATTGACTCCATTGACACATCTGATATCAAACAGTGAGTGTTTCATCATAGCCTAGAGCCATATCAAGGGCAACAGACATGGAGCAGTCCTATCCTCCTCCCCGCAGATGGCGTGCCTTATACCTATTGAACTGCATTGTTCGGATCGCAATACCATCCAGAACCACTGCACCTGTCAATTCCTGTGCAACCAAAGGCAGCTGCCATCTAGCGCGATCACTGGTCGATCGTCATGGACTTCCTCAAAGAAGCACTGGAGGCAAAACACTGCTTAATGACAGCAGTTGCATGTCCAACCACGTTCCTTAATTCCCTGATCACTGCTATTGTTCAAAGCAGGACTGTCCTCAACAAACGCCATTGCACTGCCAAAACTACGCCGGGCCAGAACTAAACCACTCACTGCCTGGTATTCCCAGGATCTCATGAACAGTAAGCACGTCATCTCCCCGGCCGAGAAACGTATTTCATGGCAATCTCACCACTCTCAAACACCTGCGTAGCATCTAATGCTCCCTCGTGAAGTCAGCAAAACCTTACTAAACAACAGCCATACTCAAGGCTGCAAACACAAGAACATCTCCAGCCTTGGAACACTGCAGGTCTAAATTGCGATCTATGTCCACTTACTGCTATTTTACCCAAAAGAATTCTCTGCTTCAGCTCTGCCATGCTCAACCTTTTATCAAAAAGTGCATTGCACGCAACTAACTCTACAGAACAATTAACCACATTTCTTGTTTACAAACAGTTCACATGAACCGATTCACCACCCAAACACTCGGCCGAGTGTTAAGCTCCTATCATTACAAAACCTTTGTAAACTCTGTACTGACATAACCAGTACATCGTTACGTTACTTACCTTCTACCAACCAGAATACAACTATTCAGAGTGCCAGAGAATTACAAAATAATAATGACATTTTGGCCTGGATTATTGATGCTTTAATTTTGATAACATCCGTTTAAGAAGTAGTGTTCCCAATAACCCCTACAACACTACGGGAACAAGAAATACACTATAAACTCATGCACTGTGCATTATGGAAGTGAGCGTAATGAAAGCTTATTTTAAATGATTTTACTATGTCGTTAAATAGCCTCCAAGAAGTATTAAACAACTCTATGAAGATGCACCAAAAACAATATTATTTCTTTTATTTTGAATTTTGTGAATTATAGCAAATATGTCCTATACAACAATATTAAACATGTATGAATACTAAACGGAAATATATAAATACAAACAATTCGTAACTGGAAAATATTCACATTGATATTCATACAAACAGACACTAAAAATAAAAAATAAAATCTGTGATACAACATTAAAAAAAAAAAGATTCAGATGGGACAACTTGTTTGGACGGGCCGGCCCGTCTTTAACATTAGGCCAGGTCTTCCCCCGGACAACTTGAGGCTATCTGCAGCACTACAAAAGTGACAACATAAAGACAAGGGTGTGCACAGAAATGAATCCATAACTTTGTTGAAAAAAGGGTGCTGTAAAACTACTCCAGTTCATGCATTAAAGTATTTACATGATCAACGGGACAACTTTCCTCCTTATTCACTTCAGATGAAAATAACTGACCTAACGACAAATATGGCGCATACAATCAATTGCATGTGCACATTGCAAGCCACGCCTTTATGCTAGAAAATCAACCAGTGCTGGAACCATCACTGCACCCTTCAGACACAACACATCTTTATTTACCAAAGACATTCAGGTAGAACATTATTTCCATGCACGTTTATCCCCAAATATTCTTCACAAGTGTGGTATTCATCTCTTCAGTGCCTTGCTTTCAAACACTCTGAGAAGATATCATATACATCAAGCTATGGGTTACCTTCTGCTCTTTACAATAAACTGTTCACAATTTTCAGTAAAAATCCTTGTGTAGCGCTTATAGGCTTGTCTCTCTGTGAGGTGGGACCAGACGTGAAAGGGGATATGGGACACCCCAAGGTCGTGGCAGTTGGCCGCGAGGGGCAAAATACACACACATCCCACCTGTGTTAATCGAGGCCGGCGTCGGGAGTTGTAGCCCAGGGTCGGGGCTGGAGACAGCGAGCCGACGGGAGATGCAGGCAGCCGCGGAGCAAAGACCCACGCAGCCCCGGCTTGTTCGGTGAGGCGGGCCGCTCTGCAGGAGTGAGGATGTGTTGGCCCACACGGAAGGAAGGAAGAGGAAAAACAAGGTTATCCATGAGGGTGGGGGGGCTCACGGGACGAACAGGACTGTGTACGGGTCTATCCTGACAAGCGGGAGAATCTGGTGATACGGAAGCAGACGGCAGCCTTTAAAGGAGGCGGGATATGGAAGGATCAGCCAATGGGAAGCCCGATAGACAAGGAAGGTTCCTATTGGGGGGGAAGCAAGTCACTCACAGAAAATAAAAGCCCGGGAACTGATCACCTCTGTGTTGTTGCTTTTTCTAGTCATACGGAGAGGACGAGGAGAGAAGGAACGACTGGTGGGACTATCCGGACACCAAGGAGGCTTAGGAGGGCTAAGTTACGTCCCTGGAAGGTTGCCTGAGAAGTGAAGTAACTCAAGGACTTAATTGACTAGAATTTCTTTTGGTTGAGTTTTATGCCTAATTTCAGCAAATAACCCCCTGGTCCAGGTCGCGATTCCTACACTCTCTAAATGCAAAAAGGAGCCGAACGGAACAGTACTAAAGATTAGCAATAACGTTCATGGAGCCACTGTTGAGAAACGTTTCTTATGATTTGAAGAAAACTCTGGAGTTCCAGCGTTACATTTCTACTCAGTCTCTCGGAATGAGGGAGGAGGACTGCTATATGAAACTGAAATGTGTTTTCCGATTCAGCAGGAAGTGTCTCTAAGATCGTAAGTGGTGCCATCTATAAAGGACGGAATGATGTATTGGTTTTACATCTCAAAACAACTGCAAACTCAGCAATCATCGTAGAAGGGAGTAATTCCCTTACTAAATACCACATCTTGTGAAAAGCTGGCCCTTGTGATCTCGCACATCGATGGTAGAAATGCCCTCCTGAAGGGGCTGGCAGTCGCTCACTTGGTTCCACTAAAAGCAATACACCACACTGCAGCACGGCTTTGAACGGGTGCACCAATATTTGACTGCATCAACTCCATCCAGGCCAGGAGGCTGTGCAAGGCTCTGTGTAACTTCTCCAAAGCCGTCACGAGTAGCACAGCAGTGTACCTGGCAGCCAAGCTCCACATATCTGGTGGCACACGGTCCTTGCGTAGCAAATCGACCAACTGGTTTCAATCACAACTTGTTCACAAAGAGAGTACATGCAAACAACCCTTCTCTTATCACACACCCACCCCTCTGGAACTCAATCCCTGGATCAGCTCACAAGGCCCCCACAATTCTCCAATTTTGAAAATCTCTCGAAATGTGGCTTTTTCAACAACACCTGACCAAGGACTAATCCCAATGGATGTACAGACTGATATACAGACCAATGTACAGACGAAACTCACAGTACCGCGCTACTGTTAAAAGATGACAGCACAGATGTTGACTATCACACCCTGTATAACGTTCTGCTGCTGGTGGGTCTGCACTTTAAACAATAAAATAAAAGCATGCCATATTATTTATATATTAAATGTGAAAATTATAAACTAAATATTCTTTGCTGACTGTAAGGTCACCTGTAAAAATAGGTGAATAGATTAAAATGATTTAGCATAATAAGTATCTCCATGCTATTATACTGTATTCAGTTCACACCTGATCCTTTGGGAAACAATATCATGTTTGGCAAACCTTTGCGATTTAAGTACACCCTAATACATGCATTCCTTTAAATCAATAAGACTGATCTTTGTCGAATAAATAACAGACATAGAAAGCTCACACACATCATTCACACATGATGATGTCCACACAAACTTCCCAAGTGAATCAATAGGTCAGGAAGCAGCTATGACGCTTTTGGCTGACCCTAAAATGGTAGTCAAAGAAAATAAAGAGCTGGAGGTTTACACACAAAAAGGAGAAAAAGAGCAGGAAGTCAGGGCTAGGGAAAATCAAGGACGAAAGAGCCAGATAATAAAGGCTCTTATTGCTCAAATCAATGACCATATTACAGAAGGCAGGCAGTATCCACTAGCTTTGCAAGGGAGAGGACAGAGTTCATGTCAACAGGCACTGAAGAGAGAAAAGAGCAGGAAAGAAGAGGAGAGGAGGATGGAGAAACAGAGAGGGGGAGGTTGGAGCTGGAGGAGAAAAGATAAAATCCAGAAGAAGTGGTGAGAAGAAATAGCTGGGAGGGGGAAAGGTTGGAGTGAAAACAATATTTGAAGGAGGGGAAAGGGGGAAAGAGAGAGTTGAGGAGGGAGAGCAAAAGCTGTAAGGGAAAGAAAGAGCCAGGAAAATAAAGATCCAAACGTTGAGAAGCACCATCATTTGCCATGCCAATAGGGCCAAAGTGAAGAAGAGATGGCATGAAGGGGCAGGCAGCGAGAACAGTGTGGGAAGCCAGGTCACAGGGGCAGAGCCGTTGCAAACCTTGTAGAAAAGCCTAAAACCGTAAGACCAATACAGTGAACAAGGGACCAGAAGGCGGTCAGTTCAGAGAGTCTATTAAAGAACTGGGGGGGGGGGCAGAAGCTGGCACGAGCCAAACTGTGCACCGGCAAAGTTGCTGAAGCGAGTCAAGGGCCAGTGGCAATGCCAGAGCGATGAGGAAGTACGAGGTTCCGCAAGGTTCCTACCGGTCTCCACTCCTCTTCAACCCATCTGTAGAATCCCTTGGAAAGACCCTTAGCAAACAACATCTATTTGCACCAATACGCAGATGACATACAAACATACTTCCAAACCTCATCCCTTCACAACTCCACACCCTCAAAAGCTGTCTCTCTGCCATCACCACCTGGATGGCCACCCACTTCCTCAAGCACAATCCTTCCAAAAGGGAATACCCCATCATCTGCGCCCCCAGGAACAAATCCGACCTCACACTCTGGATCAAAGCACTCAACACAAACAACGCACACATTCATCACCACACTTATCAAATCCTTTCATTTCGTCATCAACTCACACCTTTCTTTCACAGTGTCACCAAAACATTAAATATAAAACTACATCTCCTATGCAAAATAAGCCCCATCCTTTCCCCTGAGAACTTCCACACTGCAATCCAAGCCAGATTACAGTAATAGTCTCCTCACTGAACTCCCCAACAGCACCCTTACCCCCTGCAAGCCACACAAAACATAGCACCAAGCCTCATGCTCCACCTACCCAAACATTCACACATCTCCCGAGCTGCGCAGCTCTACCCGCTTACCACACCCCAGAAATTTTCCTTTAAAGGACTCTTCATTGCATTCAAAGCCATCCACTTCAACCCCCACCTTACCTTCACGGAAAACTAAAGCCTGCCACCAAAACAAACCACAAACAAGCGAGCCAGCATCTTCTACACATTCAACTAACATGCACACAAAAACATGCATTCGCCCAATGGGCAACCAGAGCATAGAACACCCTTCCACTTCACATCTGCACTGCACCCTCCATCACCACTTTCTGAAAGAGTTTCAAAACATATCCAATTCCCCACACGTAATACAACCCCTCCACTTCCCCTGCTACAAGTTGTCTACCCTAATCGTCATATCTTAGCCTGAAAACATGTGGTCTGTTTTATCCCCCACTTTTTGAACCTTGTAAGGTCTCCGAGACCCTCTGGGTAGGGCCAGCACTGAAAAACAACAAAATATAATTACATAATAAGCAGTATAACCGCTTTATTAGCCATACCAGTAAGACGTGTAGTGATTAAGAAACGTGTGGCAATGAGCAGGCCATCAACATGACCTTGACACCCTAGAGTTAGGACCCAGGTTGGGGTGGGGAGGGGAATTCTATCTAAACCAACTAAGATAGGGACAGTGACGCCAATAAGCACTGCTAGAGCAGGCAGGTGAACAAATCACCTCCCTATTCCACAAGCTGTCCTGAATAGAACAGCCAAGCCTAAGGGACACCCTTAGAGTAGGAGGGGTAACCACACACCTGCCCATTTAAGAACCGAGGACACAAGGGTTCCAATGACAACAGGAGGCCATCAAAAGCCCAAGAGGACAGGTTGCAAAGACACAGATTCAAAACTACGACCAGCATCTCAGAGGACCAGACCCCATGGCAATGAAAGAAGTTCCCAGGTGCACTTTATTTCCCTGCGACTGAGTAACATTTGGGGACATGGTCCAGGTGTGCTCTCCCAGGAAACCTTGCTTTCTTGACTAGGGAGTGGACTGTTGGATTTTGGACATGAGGTCCCTCATGATGAGGAAATACATTGCTTTTGTTTTTACCTGTCTGGACACCTATTTGCTGATAGAAAGTGTTTCTTTTGTTGTACAGAAAACACATGTAGTCCTATTCCAGTTCCCCTACAATGTTCTAATTTTTCTTATTGTTTAAAAGTATTTGGCCCTGCAGGCCGATGGCAGATGCAACCTTGAAATAAATATATATATATATATATATATATATATATATATATATATATATATATATATATATATATATATATATATATATATATATTATTCCCAAGTAAGAACGGCATCAAAAGAAAACTGTTCATGCGAGCAGCACTCCACATACAAAAGTGTTCCAATTGTCAAGTAGTAATCACGGGTAACCAACAGCAAACACTGCAATGCCGGTTGTAAGTTTTAAAAAAACCTTCATTTTTCTTTTGCAGCAATAAAAAAATCCATTTAGTTCTCCCATTGAGAGTTTTCTTGCCAGACGGCAGCCTGACGCGTTTCGCCACTACCCAGTGGCTTGCTCACATTCACTCATCACCAAAGGAAATTCGTTTTTATAAAAAACACACACCTCAGTGAAAAACATAGAAAAGGTGACTTGGAAACTCAACATAGTGTCTGTTAGCCATTTTGGCTTGGGCTACTAGTTCGTAAAGTAACTCCCAATCTGACCTGTTTAGTACATATTACACAGGCCAACCCGGCTTTTAAATTGAAGCGATGTAAACACAAATTCTGGCATTTAGCTATTAACGTTTTTGTTTTTAAGCTAGGCAATTGCATATTACACAATGCATGATTGATAAGGTCATGCCTACTCGTACGTGCTACAATATTATTGACCTAGTGTTTATGGACATTTTTAGTTTTAACAGGTTACTCCAATTTCGAGACCATGAAAAGTTTCACCAGGTCATTAGTAATGAATAAGTTAATCATCATTTATGTATTTTAAAGAACAGTATTTGCCAACTGCACCGGCAGGGAATAGACTCATCCCTTAGTCATAAAGTTAATATGTTGCCCAGAAATCTGCAAAAAGTACTTGCAAGCAGAGATAGTATTTCAACATGTGTATCACCAAATCTATGAAAATATGGATGATTCAAATCAAACTCTCAATTAGTAAACAGTGTTGTAAGCATGTAAAGTGCATAGTGCATATCTAATGTATTTAAAGATAATACCATATACATTGGTGTTGTTTATGTGCAAAACAATGCATTCCTATGAGAATAATAGTTTCACATTAAAGAGAACAATAAAGTGCATAGTGCAAACTACTAACATTATATAAAATGCTTTGATACGATAAAAGTATGTTTGCATAATACAACACAGAGAGCAGATTTTCTAATATAAATAATGCATAGGTAGGTTTCCGTATTCAGCTGATGCAATTTATCAGTGTTGGGTTGCCCTCTGCTGTCCAAAAGGCAAAGTGCACCTGTAAATGCCCTTCAAATTCAACAGCTATCCTTTTGAAAAACAGAATGAGCATGGTTCTACGAGATCGCCTTCAGCTTCCACCATCGCAAACATCCAGAATAATTTCAAGTTCCTTCTTTCACCCCCACTTCTATTCACACAGGGCACCGCGGTTCCAGCATCAATGAACAGTTATTACTGGTTCAACGTTTCAGTCTCTAAAGAGCGAAACGCTGTAGGACGAATGCCTTCTCACAAGCCAAAACTGAAAGTAGGTGCTGTAATTATGCTACTACGTAATTTTATGCCATCACAGGGACTCTACAATGGAACATAGAGGTCTGTGTAATCGATGGAACTTAGGTACTGTTCTTATACTGCACATACTTCTCATTCCATCTGATACAAATATTCCTTTCAAATTCAAAAGAAGACAGTTACCTCTAAGCTTAGCCTTTTCAATGACCATTAAGTCACAGGGACCTCTGCCCCTTCTTGAAAGTGATCGGTGGTGACCATTAATAAGTCACAGGGGCCTATGCCTCCTTCCTGGAAGTGACCAGTGATAATTCGGATATTTAAGAGGTGGGACAAAAGTGACCCTATGAATTAGTGACCGATATTGACCTCTAAAATATGCTAGAATGGGGTATGTTACGCCGGGAACAGCTAGTACTTTTATAAACGTGCAAGTAACTACCCTCTTGCACAGAAGGCTTTCTACTGTACTAGTCCTAAAAGTGTGCAACTTCTTCTTTTGGAGTATAAATAGAACTGTGTTAGGAACTTAAGGTTCTAGTCTCTGGGTCTTCGGCTCTTCTCTCTTTGTGACAGTGCAATGACAGAACATGGAAATCAGTGGCTAGGTGCAGTTTTCTAATTCGGGATTAGAACAGAAGGCCTAGAAGCCAGTTGGACAGAAAGAAGCCCAATCTCGGCCCCTGATGAGAAGGGGAGGGGGAAATCGGGAAACCATGCAAGGAACACTTCTGGCCAACAGCAACTTTATGGAGATATCAGAGGCTCCACAACTGGAAGACATATTTTACACAAAATCCAATAGAAAATAACATTTTCATACCCAATTCTTGCAGTCTTTGGACTAGATGTTTCAGTTCTTAAAAGCAGCAGTGCAAATTTCACAGAACATGAGATATTAGTACTTTTAGTTTTGTGCCCCATTCGTAAAGGGTACACCTGGACACCACCTGAAGCTCGCGCATTACCCTGCATCAGTGCTTTAAATGGGCCAGGGCCCCCAGTCCCGCCACGCCGGGACAAGTTATCCAGCCGCAGCCGCAACGGGAGATTCGCCTGCCATGATGAAGTCAGGCAGGCAGCTGTGACTGACAGAAGTGCCAGCCAGCCGTCCAGTCACAGCGTTCCCAAACTAACTTCCTCTTCCAACCCTTAGCGAAGTCACAAGGGAAAGTTGCAGTCCCAGGTGAACCTGGGGGCTCAGTGATGTAATCTACTCAGCGAGCCCCCAGCTTCGCCAACGGACAAAGAAGCCACGGGTTTGATAATCTAATCTGCTCTGTGAGCCTGATGGGTGGGGTGGGGGCATAAACAATTCAGGTCCTGTGAGGGTGCCACTTGTGTTCCTCATGCTTTTTTTTTAGATTAGAAAAAGGCTGCTGTGCGTCATGCTTCCCGGGTAAGGCATCCCTCATAAGTAGTGTAGTCGATAGGAAGTAGAAATACACGGAAACTGAATAGCCAAGTTTCTCAAAAATGGACTTCTGAAAAACAGATGCATTTCTGTCGCAAATGTAGTTACACAAATCGAAGAAAAAATGTGCAGGCCTACTTTAAAAATGGTATCACAATTCTCAATAGGATGTGCTTAATGGTCTGTATCCAGCTCTTTCCACCAAGACTACGATCCCTTGTTGCATCGAAGGTACAGGGGCGTGCAGCGCTTTCAGGATCTGTGCAACCCTGCTTCTGCTTCACTGAATGCACTCATGCCGAGCATGAGACTTTCTATATTTTTTTTTTTAACTCTGAGCATGCAAATGGACCTCGGAATGTACAGAAATTAAAGTACAGTAAAAATCTTTTTACAGCTCAACACTAACTGTGGTAAAGGTTGTGCCGTCAGTGAAAGACTGATCCCAGCAATCCATCCATTTGTGTGGCGGTCGCAAGCCTATCACTGATATTTTCAGAAGGTAGGTCATAGCGGGCACAATGTTCAACACTGCCACTCCCAAGGAAGGCACCATCATAATCGGAGACCTTTGACTGGCAATTTGCGCATGGGCAGATACGTTGACAAGATGGGTCTCTGTGACAACCCCTAACGTGTGTTACTACTGACTTGTGCAATTGCATTCGCTCTCCCCTCTTTTTGACTGCTTACTCTCTGTTCCCTCCTCCTCCCCTTATTTTCTTCTATGCACTTACTCTATCAGAAGTGTCCCTGGACCTAGTATGATAGCAACCTCATCTGTCTCCTCCCCCTCCCCTTACTAGTTTTTTCCCTCCCCCTTTCCCCTCCTAGCACTATCTGAAATGTTGTCAGGCCTAGTACGATAGTCGCTTGTTTTGTTCCTCTCCTCCCTTTCTGCACCCCTCTCCCTCACCTTTTGTTTTTCTCCGGCTCTATCAGAAATGTCATCAGGCCTAGTATGGTAGTCACCTGTCTGTTTCCATTTCCTTCATACTCTCCCCCACCCTTCCTTATCTATGTCTTAGCTCTTGCACTATCTGAAATGTCGTCAGGCCGAGTACGATAGTTAATTTCACATCCTTACTGTTCATGACCTGTAAGAATGTCATTGTATTTTCCCCTGTTCCCTCCCCTGCCTTGAAGCGATTGGAAACACACTGTGTATAGGCACTATATAAATGGTCTTTACTAACAGGCCATACACCCGATCTGTTTAATCAGACACCCTGATGTGTGAGTGTGAGATAGGAGGCAAAATTAAAAATGGCAGCATGCATTGTGCTTAGTGACTTGGGGGATAAAATGAGTACCAATTACTGCGCTGAAAAGTTATAGATCATGAAATATTTTTTTAATAAACAAGGCTATGCAAATTCGCCAGGGATGTTGTGTGCTGTGGTGGGCAGAGAGAGAGAGAGAGAGAGAGAGAGAGAGCGCAAGGGTTTTTTGGCAGGGTACGTGCTTCATGTTGCGGGGGCCCCTGGGAGCTTTTTGCATTTTTTCTTGTAGTCATGCTGGGGGAAGAGGTTTATAGTTATATTTTCGAACGCCACATTTTCAAAATGCCATTTTGTCAACAAAATTGCCGAAATTTTTTTTTCCCCCAATGTTTTTTTATTTTATTTTTTAAATGAGGGGTTCACCCCCCAAGCCTGTTTTTTTTTTACTGACACTTTTTTTTTTACTAACGAAACAAAATAGAACAATGTCAGCATTTTTTTCGACAAAATGGCATTTCGAAAATATGTTTTCGAAAATATAACCGGATACCGGAAGAGTATATACTGTTTAAAGCGCTCTCTAATTCTACCACCTCCACCTGTCGCCAGGTGCTGAGTGAGGAGACTTGTATAGCGCAAAAGGTAACTTGCTTCTAGGCACTGTTAGGAAACATGGAGGGTTCTCTCTGATAAAACCAACTCAGATTTACAAATATCTGTAACAAACTATGAAGTGAATCAGAATCACTTACAGAGACGCAGATAAGACACAGCGCAATTAAATGATTTGCCCAGGATCACACACTTTGGTTGTACCGACTAGACAGTGTTGCGATATGCGCATAGTTATGTAAGCCACACCACCTGTGCATTTCTTACATGTTCTTCTTTATGCCACGCCCAGCAAGTCTTAGACCACGCCCGCCAAGCCACACCCTCAAATTACCCCCCTTTACCCAATGTCTTACCCCACTTAAAGCACTGCGTTCCCTGTCCCCTGCTGTGCAGAATTATGTCACTGATTTTGCCTCTGGCATCCCAGCCCCATGCCTTGACCACCTTTGCTTCTCAGAAAAGGGGCAGTCAACACATAAAAACCACTTTCCAAAAAAGGCCAATCATTACCCCAAAAAAGGACTTACAACAGAGACACGATAACACTGAAAAGAGAAACGGCCCGTAATAACTTGTCAGCCCTACAACACCCCCCCCCACCCAACCCCCACAGAGCGTGGAAAGCACGTCATTGAATTTAATTGCCAGTCTGTACCGTGTCTGCCAACACTTTGGATGTTTGTATCCCAAACAGAAGTTTTCAATTCGGTAAGGTAAACACGATGTACAATTCTTACGAATGTCTTTTACATTTCAGTGCGCCCTGAAGTAAACGTGTTTACATGTTGGAGCTATACAAATTAGAACAAATAAATAAGCAGACACGAGCTGGAGACTGCGTGGAGCTTAGTGTGTTGCAGCAGAGGGACCATGGAGCTGGAGACTGTGGAGCTTAGTGTGTTGCAGTAGAGCGGACAATGGAGCTGGAGACTGTGTGGAGCTTAGTGTATTGCAGAAGAGAAGACCATGGAGCTGGAGACTGTGTGGAGCTTAGTGTGTTGCAGCAGAGAGGACCATGGAGCTGGAGACTGTGTGGAGCTTAGTGTGTTGCAGCAGAGAGGACCATGGAGCTGGAGACTGTGTGGAGCTTAGTGTGTTGCAGCAGAGAGGACCATGGAGCTGGAGACAGTGTGGAGCTTAGTGTGTTGCAGCAGAGAGGACCATTGAGCTGGAGACTGTGTGGAGCTTAGTGTGTTGCAGCAGAGAGGACCATGGAGCTGTAAACTGTGTGGAGCTTAGTGTGTTGCAGCAGAGGGGACCATGGAGCTGGAGACTGTGTGGAGCTTAGTATGTTGCAGCAGAGAGGACCATGGAGCTGGAGGCTTTGGAGCTTAGTGTGTTGCAGCAGAGAGGACCATGGAGCTGGAGGCTTTGGAGCTTAGTGTGTTGCAGCAGAGGGGACAATGGAGCAGGAGACTGCAGAGGTTAGTGTGTTGCAGCTGAGAGAACCATGGAGCTGGAGACTGTGTGGAGCTTAGTGTGTTGCAGCAGAGAGGGCCATGGAGCTGGAGACTGTGTGGAGCTTAGTGTGTTGCAGCAGAGAGGACCATGGAGCTGGAGACTGTGTGGAGCTTAGTGTGTTGCAGCAGAGAGGACCATGGAGCTGGAGACTGTGTGGAGCTTAGTGTGTTGCAGCAGAGAGGACCATTGAGCTGGAGACTGTGTGGAGCTTAGTGTGTTGCAGCAGAGAGGACCATGGAGCTGTAAACTGTGTGGAGCTTAGTGTGTTGCAGCAGAGGGGACCATGGAGCTGGAGACTGTGTGGAGCTTAGTATGTTGCAGCAGAGAGGACCATGGAGCTGGAGGCTTTGGAGCTTAGTGTGTTGCAGCAGAGAGGACCATGGAGCTGGAGGCTTTGGAGCTTAGTGTGTTGCAGCAGAGGGGACAATGGAGCAGGAGACTGCCAAGGTTAGTGTGTTGCAGCCGAGAGAACCATGGAGCTGGAGACTGTGTGGAGCTTAGTGTGTTGCAGCAGAGAGGGCCATGGAGCTGGAGACTGTGTGGAGCTTAGTGTGTTGCAGCAGAGAGGACCATGGAGCTGGAGACTGTGTGGAGCTTAGTGTGTTGCAGCAGAGAGGACCATGGAGCTGGAGACTGTGTGGAGCTTAGTGTGTTGCAGCAGAGAGGACCATGGAGCTGGAGACTGTGTGGAGCTTAGTGTGTTGCAGCAGAGAGGACCATGGAGCTGGAGACTGTGTGGAGCTTAGTGTGTTGCAGCAGAGAGGACCATTGAGCTGGAGACTGTGTGGAGCTTAGTGTGTTGCAGCAGAGAGGACCATGGAGCTGGAGACTGTGTGGAGCTTAGTGTGTTGCAGCAGAGGGGACCATGGAGCTGGAGACTGTGTGGAGCTTAGTGTGTTGCAGCAGAGAGGACCATGGAGCTGGAGGCTTTGGAGCTTAGTGTGTTGCAGCAGAGGTGACAATGGAGCAGGAGACTGCAGAGGTTAGTGTGTTGCAGCCGAGAGAACCATGGAGCTGGAGACTGTGTGGAGCTTAGTGTGTTGCAGCAGAGAGGGCCATGGAGCTGGAGACTGTGTGGAGCTTAGTGTGTTGCAGCGGAGAGGACCATGGAGCTGGAGACTGTGTGGAGCAAAGTGTGTTGCAGCAGAGAAGAGCATGGAGCTGGAGACTGTGTGGCGCTTAGTGTGTTGCAGCAGAGAGGACCATGGAGCTGGAGACTGTGTGGAGCTTAGTGTGTTGCAGCAGAGAGGACCATGGAGCTGGAGACTGTGTGGAGCTTAGTGTGTTGCAGCAGAGAGGACCATTGAGCTGGAGACTGTGTGGAGCTTAGTGTGTTGCAGCAGAGAGGACCATGGAGCTGGAGACTGTGTGGAGCTTAGTGTGTTGCAGCAGAGGGGACCATGGAGCTGGAGACTGCAGAGGTTAGTGTGTTGCAGCCGAGAGAACCATGGAGCTGGAGACTGTGTGGAGCTTAGTGTGTTGCAGCAGAGAGGACCATGGAGCTGGAGGCTTTGGAGCTTAGTGTGTTGCAGCAGAGGGGACAATGGAGCAGGAGACTGCAGAGGTTAGTGTGTTGCAGCCGAGAGAACCATGGAGCTGGAGACTGTGTGGAGCTTAGTGTGTTGCAGCAGAGAGGGCCATGGAGCTGGAGACTGTGTGGAGCTTAGTGTGTTGCAGCAGAGAGGGCCATGGAGCTGGAGACTGTGTGGAGCTTAGTGTGTTGCAGCAGAGAGGACCATGGAGCTGGAGACTGTGTGGAGCTTAGTGTGTTTCAGCAGAGAGGACCATGGAGCTGGAGACTGTGTGGAGCTTAGTGTGTTGCAGCAGAGAGGAACATTGAGCTGGAGACTGTGTGGAGCTTAGTGTGTTGCAGCAGAGAGGACCATGGAGCTGGAGACTGTGTGGAGCTTAGTGTGTTGCAGCAGAGGGGACCATGGAGCTGGAGACTGTGTGGAGCTTAGTGTGTTGCAGCAGAGAGGACCATGGAGCTGGAGGCTTTGGAGCTTAGTGTGTTGCAGCAGAGGGGACAATGGAGCAGGAGACTGCAGAGGTTAGTGTGTTGCAGCCGAGAGAACCATGGAGCTGGAGACTGTGTGGAGCTTAGTGTGTTGCAGCAGAGAGGGCCATGGAGCTGGAGACTGTGTGGAGCTTAGTGTGTTGCAGCAGAGAGGACCATGGAGCTGGAGACTGTGTGGAGCAAAGTGTGTTGCAGCAGAGAGGACCATGGAGCTGGAGACTGTGTGGAGCTTAGTGTGTTGCAGCAGAGAGGACCATTGAGCTGGAGACTGTGTGGAGCTTAGTGTGTTGCAGCAGAGAGGACCATGGAGCTGGAGACTGTGTGGAGCTTAGTGTGTTGCAGCAGAGGGGACCATGGAGCTGGAGACTGTGTGGAGCTTAGTGTGTTGCAGCAGAGAGGACCATGGAGCTGGAGGCTTTGGAGCTTAGTGTGTTGCAGCAGAGGGGACAATGGAGCAGGAGACTGCAGAGGTTAGTGTGTTGCAGCCGAGAGAACCATGGAGCTGGAGACTGTGTGGAGCTTAGTGTGTTGCAGCAGAGAGGGCCATGGAGCTGGAGACTGTGTGGAGCTTAGTGTGTTGCAGCAGAGAGGACCATGGAGCTGGAGACTGTGTGGAGCAAAGTGTGTTGCAGCAGAGAAGAGCATGGAGCTGGAGACTGTGTGGCGCTTAGTGTGTTGCAGCAGAGAGGACCATGGAGCTGGAGACTGTGTGGAGCTTAGTGTGTTCCAGCAGAGAGGACCATGGAGCTGGAGACTGTGTGGATCTTAGTGTGTTGCAGCAGAGAGGACCATTGAGCTGGAGACTGTGTGGAGCTTAGTGTGTTGCAGCAGAGAGGACCATGGAGCTGGAGACTGTGTGGAGCTTAGTGTGTTGCAGCAGAGGGGACCATGGAGCTGGAGACTGTGTGGAGCTTAGTGTGTTGCAGCAGAGAGGACCATGGAGCTGGAGGCTTTGGAGCTTAGTGTGTTGCAGCAGAGGGGACAATGGAGCAGGAGACTGCAGAGGTTAGTGTGTTGCAGCCGAGAGAACCATGGAGCTGGAGACTGTGTGGAGCTTAGTGTGTTGCAGCAGAGAGGGCCATGGAGCTGGAGACTGTGTGGAGCTTAGTGTGTTGCAGCAGAGAGGGCCATGGAGCTGGAGACTGTGTGGAGCTTAGTGTGTTGCAGCAGAGAGGACCATGGAGCTGGAGACTGTGTGGAGCAAAGTGTGTTGCAGCAGAGAGGACCATGGAGCTGGAGACTGTGTGGAGCTTAGTGTGTTGCAGCAGAGAGGACCATGGAGCTGGAGACTGTGTGGAGCTTAGTGTGTTGCAGCAGAGAGGACCATTGAGCTGGAGACTGTGTGGAGCTTAGTGTGTTGCAGCAGAGAGGACCATGGAGCTGGAGACTGTGTGGAGCTTAGTGTGTTGCAGCAGAGGGGACCATGGAGCTGGAGACTGTGTGGAGCTTAGTGTGTTGCAGCAGAGAGGACCATGGAGCTGGAGGCTTTGGAGCTTAGTGTGTTGCAGCAGAGGGGACAATGGAGCAGGAGACTGCAGAGGTTAGTGTGTTGCAGCCGAGAGAACCATGGAGCTGGAGACTGTGTGGAGCTTAGTGTGTTGCAGCAGAGAGGGCCATGGAGCTGGAGACTGTGTGGAGCTTAGTGTGTTGCAGCAGAGGGGACCATGGAGCTGGAGACTGTGTGGAGCTTAGTGTGTTGCAGCAGAGAGGACCATGGAGCTGGAGGCTTTGGAGCTTAGTGTGTTGCAGCAGAGGGGACAATGGAGCAGGAGACTGCAGAGGTTAGTGTGTTGCAGCCGAGAGAACCATGGAGCTGGAGACTGTGTGGAGCTTAGTGTGTTGCAGCAGAGAGGGCCATGGAGCTGGAGACTGTGTGGAGCTTAGTGTGTTGCAGCAGAGAGGACCATGGAGCTGGAGACTGTGTGGAGCAAAGTGTGTTGCAGCAGAGGGGACCATGGAGCTGGAGACTGTGTGGAGCTTAGTGTGTTGCAGCAGAGAGGACCATGGAGCTGGAGACTGTGTGGAGCTTAGTGTGTTGCAGCAGAGAGGACCATGGAGCTGGAGACTGTGTGGAGCTTAGTGTGTTGCAGCAGAGAGGACCATGGAGCTGGAGACTGTGTGGAGCTTAGTGTGTTGCAGCAGAGGGGACCATGGAGCTGGAGACTGTGTGGAGCTTAGTGTGTTGCAGCAGAAGGACCATGGAGCTGGAGGCTTTGGAGCTTAGTGTGTTGCAGCCGAGAGAACCATGGAGCTGGAGACTGTGTGGAGCTTAGTGTGTTGCAGCAGAGAGGGCCATGAAGCTGGAGACTGTGTGGAGCTTAGTGTGTTGCAGCACAGAGGACCATGGAGCTGGAGACTGTGGACCTTAGCGTGTTTCAGCAGAGAGGACCATGGAGCCATGGAGCTGGAGACTGTGTGGCGCTTAGTGTGTTGCAGCAGAGGGACCATGGAGCTGGAGACTGTGGAGCTTAGTGTGTTGCAGTAGAGCGGACAATGGAGCTGGAGACTGTGTGGAGCTTAGTGTGTTGCAGAAGAGAAGACCATGGAGCTGGAGACTGTGTGGAGCTTAGTGTGTTGCAGCAGAGAGGACCATGGAGCTGGAGACTGTGTGGAGCTTAGTGTGTTGCAGCAGAGAGGACCATGGAGCTGGAGACTGTGTGGAGCTTAGTGTGTTGCAGCAGAGAGGACCATGGAGCTGGAGACTGTGTGGAGCTTAGTGTGTTGCAGCAGAGAGGACCATTGAGCTGGAGACTGTGTGGAGCTTAGTGTGTTGCAGCAGAGAGTACCATGGAGCTGTAAACTGTGTGGAGCTTAGTGTGTTGCAGCAGAGGGGACCATGGAGCTGGAGACTGTGTGGAGCTTAGTATGTTGCAGCAGAGAGGACCATGGAGCTGGAGGCTTTGGAGCTTAGTGTGTTGCAGCAGAGAGGACCATGGAGCTGGAGGCTTTGGAGCTTAGTGTGTTGCAGCAGAGGGGACAATGGAGCAGGAGACTGCAGAGGTTAGTGTGTTGCAGCTGAGAGAACCATGGAGCTGGAGACTGTGTGGAGCTTAGTGTGTTGCAGCAGAGAGGGCCATGGAGCTGGAGACTGTGTGGAGCTTAGTGTGTTGCAGCAGAGAGGACCATGGAGCTGGAGACTGTGTGGAGCTTAGTGTGTTGCAGCAGAGAGGACCATGGAGCTGGAGACTGTGTGGAGCTTAGTGTGTTGCAGCAGAGAGGACCATTGAGCTGGAGACTGTGTGGAGCTTAGTGTGTTGCAGCAGAGAGGACCATGGAGCTGTAAACTGTGTGGAGCTTAGTGTGTTGCAGCAGAGGGGACCATGGAGCTGGAGACTGTGTGGAGCTTAGTATGTTGCAGCAGAGAGGACCATGGAGCTGGAGGCTTTGGAGCTTAGTGTGTTGCAGCAGAGAGGACCATGGAGCTGGAGGCTTTGGAGCTTAGTGTGTTGCAGCAGAGGGGACAATGGAGCAGGAGACTGCAGAGGTTAGTGTGTTGCAGCAGAGAGGACCATGGAGCTGGAGACTGTGTGGAGCTTAGTGTGTTGCAGCAGAGAGGACCATTGAGCTGGAGACTGTGTGGAGCTTAGTGTGTTGCAGCAGAGAGGACCATGGAGCTGGAGACTGTGTGGAGCTTAGTGTGTTGCAGCAGAGGGGACCATGGAGCTGGAGACTGTGTGGAGCTTAGTGTGTTGCAGCAGAGAGGACCATGGAGCTGGAGGCTTTGGAGCTTAGTGTGTTGCAGCAGAGGGGACAATGGAGCAGGAGACTGCAGAGGTTAGTGTGTTGCAGCCGAGAGAACCATGGAGCTGGAGACTGTGTGGAGCTTAGTGTGTTGCAGCAGAGAGGGCCATGGAGCTGGAGACTGTGTGGAGCTTAGTGTGTTGCAGCAGAGAGGACCATGGAGCTGGAGACTGTGTGGAGCAAAGTGTGTTGCAGCAGAGAAGAGCATGGAGTTGGAGACTGTGTGGCGCTTAGTGTGTTGCAGCAGAGAGGACCATGGAGCTGGAGACTGTGTGGAGCTTAGTGTGTTGCAGCAGAGAGGACCATGGAGCTGGAGACTGTGTGGAGCTTAGTGTGTTGCAGCAGAGAGGACCATTGAGCTGGAGACTGTGTGGAGCTTAGTGTGTTGCAGCAGAGAGGACCATGGAGCTGGAGACTGTGTGGAGCTTAGTGTGTTGCAGCAGAGGGGACCATGGAGCTGGAGACTGTGTGGAGCTTAGTGTGTTGCAGCAGAGGGGACCATGGAGCTGGAGACTGTGTGGAGCTTAGTGTGTTTCAGCAGAGAGGACCATGGAGCTGGAGGCTTTGGAGCTTAGTGTGTTGCAGCAGAGGGGACAATGGAGCAGGAGACTGCAGAGGTTAGTGTGTTGCAGCCGAGAGAACCATGGAGCTGGAGACTGTGTGGAGCTTAGTGTGTTGCAGCAGAGAGGGCCATGGAGCTGGAGACTGTGTGGAGCTTAGTGTGTTGCAGCAGAGAGGACCATGGAGCTGGAGACTGTGTGGAGCAAAGTGTGTTGCAGCAGAGAGGACCATGGAGCTGGAGCCTGTGTGGAGCTTAGTGTGTTGCAGCAGAGAGGACCATTGAGCTGGAGACTGTGTGGAGCTTAGTGTGTTGCAGCAGAGAGGACCATGGAGCTGGAGACTGTGTGGAGCTTAGTGTGTTGCAGCAGAGAGGACCATGGAGCTGGAGGCTTTGGAGCTTAGTGTGTTGCAGCAGAGGGGACAATGGAGCAGGAGACTGCAGAGGTTAGTGTGTTGCAGCCGAGAGAACCATGGAGCTGGAGACTGTGTGGAGCTTAGTGTGTTGCAGCAGAGAGGGCCATGGAGCTGGAGACTGTGTGGAGCTTAGTGTGTTGCAGCAGAGAGGACCATGGAGCTGGAGACTGTGTGGAGCTTAGTGTGTTGCAGCAGAGAGGACCATGGAGCTGGAGACTGTGTGGAGCAAAGTGTGTTGCAGCAGAGAGGACCATGGAGCTGGAGACTGTGTGGAGCTTAGTGTGTTGCAGCAGAGAGGACCATGGAGCTGGAGACTGTGTGGAGCTTAGTGTGTTGCAGCAGAGAGGACCATGGAGCTGGAGACTGTGTGGAGCTTAGTGTGTTGCAGCAGAGAGGACCATGGAGCTGGAGACTGTGTGGAGCTTAGTGTGTTGCAGCAGAGGGGACCATGGAGCTGGAGACTGTGTGGAGCTTAGTGTGTTGCAGCAGAAGGACCATGGAGCTGGAGGCTTTGGAGCTTAGTGTGTTGCAGCCGAGAGAACCATGGAGCTGGAGACTGTGTGGAGCTTAGTGTGTTGCAGCAGAGAGGGCCATGAAGCTGGAGACTGTGTGGAGCTTAGTGTGTTGCAGCAGAGAGGGCCATGAAGCTGGAGACTGTGTGGACCTTAGCGTGTTTCAGCAGAGAGGACCATGGAGCCATGGAGCTGGAGACTGTGTGGCGCTTAGTGTGTTGCAGCAGAGAGGACCATGAGCAGACTAGATATGGCTAGCCATGGTGTGTAGCCTTTCAGTTACCCCTGGGCTGTGTTCTCGTTGCTTCCCTGGCACCCGCCGGCATGTTGTCACCAGCAGCGTGCTGCATTCCTTGCAAATAGAGGAATGGCTTTCAGAGCGTGGACAAACATAAAAGGTTGCGAATCTAAGCAAATAAACATATTACCCTGTGCCTCACCTTGCAATTATGTGTAATGTGCATATGTACAAAACAACTTTGAGTATTTTCCCAATTACATATCATGTTCCCTCCAATGTCCAAACCCATGCTTCTTTCGGTTGTTACGCTGAAAAGGCCCCCCTTCCACCCTTTCTGTCCAGGCTGCTACTCCTACAATGAACGGTCTCGATAAAGCGCTGTACATTTTCTTGGAGCGACGTCTGAGTCCTATCAAATGCCTAACACGAATGTCGGTATTCTGGATTGAGCAAAATGCGATCCAATTCCGAACATTAATTTACCACCAGAAAACTGTGTTCCTATGATTTATCAAAGCCAGTCAGATAGCGCCGCGAGTTGAGCGCTTGTTTGTACATCTGTGCGCAGCCTGCTAATCCCAGCAGGGCCACGGTGGGATAATACTATCAGCTGTTATTTTGTAGCGCTATATAAAACTAGATATTATCAAGATGCGGTGGATAAGATGGGAGCAAGTTAAGCGCCCCCTTCAGAGATCGGTGTCCAACCGGCAGTCCTGAATTCATAATTCCAGCTGGGATCAATCAGAGCGCCACCTTTCCGTGGAGGAGACGTCCAAAAGCATGAAATTATTGATGTCCCACTATGAACGCAGCGCTTAGAAGTGGGAGGAATCCAGCATTACACACTATATAAAAAAACAGATGGCTTTATTATTCGCCACTTCCCTGACAAGACAGAGCTCTAAAACCATTGCGGTGGATTTTGCGCAGTATAGAAGCAAATGTACATACATTTTCCCTTCTGTGCTTTTTTTTTTTTTTTAATCTCACCAGTGGCTCTTCAGTCCGATGGTTAGAGAACCAGCAATCAAGGAATTCTTCCTTCACAGCTCTATCTCTCCTCTTCATAAGACGAGCGGGTGAAGCGATCCGGGGCTTGGATCTCGGCTGCTCTACTGGATCAAACCTGTAATCCTTGGCAAATCACCATTTCTTTACGCCTCAGTTCCTTTATATTCCAAACTGGGCTCACTTGGACATTGGGAGACTTCAGTATTACAAACTATACCTGAACATTTACATTTGACTATAGGGATCGCAACTGTTACTTTCTCAGGCAAGTCGCGGAGTTATACAACGAACTACAATTGTGAGACCGCAGCCGGGGACCTCGCATGCCTAGTCGCTTATTTTTAAACCAAGTACTGTGAGTGCACATGCAGAACTTGAATTCGCCACGGAGGCTGGAGAGTGAGGTTATCGCGCAGTGTTTAACAGCAAAAACAATCATAAGTATCAGGGCCACTTGAGAGACCAGCATCTCAGCCATGCCTTGTGGAACGAAAGATGGGACAGCAGTGCCATCTAATGGTTGACTAGAGCGCGACATTGGCCACAGAGATGGCGAAAGATAATTGAGAAGAAAGAAACTCTTTTGAAAAGATAGTATGAGTAAAACAGATAAGGAAGACCACAAATAATCGAAAGAAACCAAGTAGTCCTACAAAAAAATAGACAACAGGAAGGAAGACATATGACGCGCGTCACACCAAACCCAAGACAGGAGTAGGAGTATTATTAGCAGAGGGTTTTCACAGAGCTCTTTAGAGCACGTGACATACATTTCGAACCGACGCCTTCAGTTAGCAAAGCACATTTCCAATACTGAAAACTAGGAGCATGTGCGCACCTGGCGATGCCATGGTATTGCACCAAAAGCAAGCTTGCAAATAAACTGCCGGATGCGCTTTAGTGGGCAGCCGGCTCGGTAAAAAAAAAAATACATAAAAATGAAGCCCATAATGCCGAACAAGAGGAGTGGGGGTAACAAAAAGACACATTCGGAAAAGCTTGAGTTACAAAACACGATTTTGTAACTCGAGCTTTTACAACACGATCTTATAACGTAGATCCCGACGCCGTGACTCACGTTATATTACCTGCTTTAGTTCCCCATCTCCCAAGCAACTCCCTCCCTGCCTTGGATACTGGCATGCAGTTATGATGTCATACAGGTGAGCTTCAGCACTACTCTTCTTCGTCCCAGTACTTACTTTTGAGGTAACCAACTCCATCACAGGAACCAGTGAACCAACGTTGAATAGTCCCACTCCATCCTCCAATTGCAGGAATTGGTATTTTTTATTTGTAAAGTACCTATACACAAAGCAAGTGTTTCAAAGCGCTCAAGGAGGGAGGGAACAAGGGGAAAAAACAACAGTCATTCAGAGCCCTTGAATTTCAGAATGATACTAGTCTGCACGGGCAGAGTGGATGCATGGAACAAGTGCATATAATACAATTAACGGTGCAGATAACAGCAAAAAGGTCTGACGATGATTCTGCAGTTTTTCCAAGTTCACTGAGGCGCCACCCTGCAAGGAGGGGAGACAAGGGAAAAAAAGACAAGAAGATCTTCATGGCATGGTGCATTCTGATCGTGCAAGTGCGCAGACAGATGCAGGAGAGGGGGGACACAGGTGCAGGAGGTGGGGAGGGGACCAAGTGCGCCCAGTCAGTCAGAAGCTGGGGTAAGTGCTGAGAGATGCCACTCTCATGGGTCATTGACCCAGTGCAGTAACGATGAGGCAAGAGCAAGGCCCAGAGGCAAGTGTGAGAGGACTGGGGAGGTGCCAGGGACCTGTGAGACTCTGAGGTGCATCAGGTGACCAGACTTAAGGACATCAGGCTCAAGACAGAGTGCAGCAGGGTGGCTATTCCAGAGGGAAGCTCCTGCAGAGGACAAAAATCTCCCTCCAAATCTCTGCACGGAGAACTGGCTCACTCACAGAAGGTTGGAGGTGGATGAGCGAAGGGCTCTGGAGGAACAGTATTTAGGTATGCAACGTTGCAGATAGGTAGGTCCCAGTCCCCAGAAAGCCTTGTGGAAAATGCACAGGGTCTTAAACTTGATCCTTGCAGCCATGGGGAGCCAGTGGAGGGATTTCATTACCGGAGAGATACGGTCTCGGGGATTGAGGCCAAGGATAAGTCTTGCGGTTCTGTTCTGGATGAGTTGCAGAGGGCGCAGAGCAGAGGGAGGTTGAGAAAAAGGCTGTTGCAGTAGTCCAGCCATGAGAGAACTAGGGCTCTGGAGACAGTGAGCTGCTGGGGGAAGGTGAGAAAAGGAAGAGTACCTCTGAGGAGGTGTAGCTGGTAGTTGGACTTTTTAGAGATGTCTGAAATGTGACTGGAGAAGGAGAGAGTGGAGTCGAAGATGACCCAAGGTTTTTTGCCTCGCAGGTGGCTGCGGGAGCAGGCCCAAGGGAGGCCGGCCAGAGTGAGAAATCAGGAGTCCCAATGGAAACAATCTCAGTTGGGGAAAAAAGGTCAGGCAAGTCACAGAGTTATACAAAGAACATTACATAATGTACAATGCCCGTATACCGTGGCTTGCGTATTGCGGACAATTTTCTATTACTTGATAACACAAAAGTAGGACTGCAACGTCTTATAAAAGAGTTTGAGAAATGTATATCCCAACTTCACTGAAAGATAAACGCTACCAAAACAATTATCATTTGTATGGGTAAATCTAACAAGCGGCAGGATGCCTATACTTGGTTTTGTGAAGGGAAGCATATCAAATCTCAAAGAGTCCTTAAATATCTGGGATGCTGCTTCTCTTGTACTGAATCAGCTCCACTAATTAAAAACCAACTGAATGTAAAAACTGAGGTGGCCTTGAGGCAAATGAGATTGAGAGAAAATGTGGAAAGTTTTCGATGAAACCACTAAAGGAATTCTATACTATGAAAGTAGTACCAAGGTGAATTTACGGCTTAGAACGTTTTGCAGCAGACTTTATGGAATATCTGAAGGTTTTGGAAGGTATCCTATAGAGGAGCATTCTGTTTTTTTTTTACCTAAATGCGTGCCAATTGAGAAAATACGGTATGAACTTGGTCTCCAGTCACTATGCTCACTGGTAACTGGGAAGAGACTCCAATTATGGAGAAAGTGTATGTTGCCTGGCAAAATAATCTGTATGTTTATGCAGGTAGAGATCTATCTTGCCCTTTTATGAGTAAATTAAATACAGAGGTTGTGAAAACGCTGGGTGATCTGGGTATTGCCACCTGTATGCTGTTAAACAGACCTAATAAGCTGAAACAAATCATACGAGGGAATGACTGGTCAATGACTATGAGAAAAGTAGCTGACTCAAAGCTTTACAACCAGACTCATTCATTCTGGAACATTTTTCCAGAAATGGAAAGTTACCTGTTGAAGTATCCATCTAGAGTATAAGAAATGTGTTTTTGAGATTTAGGTTGAACGTTATGCATACCAACCAAATACTTAACATTAGAAATAAATCTGCTGATATGAAATGGTGCAGATTCTGCAAACAGGAGGGTGTGGAAGAGACATTACATCATATTCTGCTAATTTGCCCTATGCTGCTAAACCAGAGAACTAACTACTTTGCAGAATGTATTCCCATAACTGCATGTGTAGACCTAGATCGCATTTGGTACAAAATGATGCATGAATATACTCCTATTCTGACTATACTAAAAACTGTCTACGAGCTATGTTAAACGGATGCTGAGGCACTATGGCAATTTACCTATGAAAATTCTTCTCTGTTTGAAATGATGTATTTTCTAGCTCTCTGTAAAATAGAAGCGGATTAGAACTTTATGATGAATTTTATGATGTGTAGTGTTCTCAGGGATCGGATCAGTTGTAACTACAAAAGGAAATTTAGATACTTTTTTTTTTTTTTAGTCTAGGTATGAAATGTTTTATGTTTTACTGAAATTGTATTTATGAGTTGTTAAGTCTGGTTGTATTGAAATACTGTTGTGAAATTTTGTAAAGGTTTATGATAAACCATAAACAAATACATAAAAAAAAAATGCGCATTATACATGATCTAATATTGTATATTGCCTCCACTGCTCTATTACTTTTTCCACTCTGATCATGCACTCATCATCCCAAAATGGGTGGGAGAGGTGCGCTTTAAGTACTGTGACGAGGAATATGAAGTTTTCTCCAGATTCTTCTTTCTCGTCCCAGTAGGTACTTTTGAGAACGAATAACGCTTCAAGATGACGCATCTGTGAAAAATCCACAAACAAAATCGTGCCACAGCGCCCTCCAATAATGTTTGAATGGTGGCATGCGTGATGTCGGTACTTGGCTGGCAGAAAGATCCTGCCCCCCCAGTCAGCCATAGCCACCGTGGAAGGCATCCATCTTCTAGTGTGGCGACTGAGGATTTATCTTCTGCTCCAAATACAATTAGGATCAGAGAGGCGTCCGACTCTCCTGGAGAGGATGCAATGCCCAGAAAGGGCAAGATCACCCTTTTTACATCCTGATGATGCAACAAGATTTCCTCTGGCATGGGTCGCTCCGAGACAGGACCGGACAGGACAGGCAGCACCACATCCCAAACAGGATGTAAGACAGCCTCTAGGAAGAAGAGGTAACCCGCACAGAACAAAGCTTAGAGACAGTGTGTCAGGAGTCAGGACAAGGCCTAGCTGCAAGGTCCCCAAAGTCTCCCAACAGCCCAGAAGATGTACACCCCATATCGCTGTATTTTTGGCAAGGGATTTCGTTTGGTTCATCGCCACACCTGCACCAAAACAGGAGATAGTAACACCTCCAAAGCTGAAAGATAACTCACAGGGGGCCCCCCAAATCATCGAGCCCTGTGCCCAGATCAGAAGGAATCATCAGTATACATAATATCAGTTCCTGCAAATAGATCCACCCAAGCACTCTGACAAGCCTATACAGGCAAGCAGAAAATCTAGAGGGAAGACCTCGCTGGCCCTCCAAAAACCTAAGAGGAACAGCAGAATCCCTTTGCCGGCATCCATCCCCCGGGAGAAGTACTGCACACACTTAAACGTTATGCCCCATCGCCATATGTTGTTGAACATTTTGTTTGCCAGGAGTCTGTACGGAATTACGGTAAACTGCCTGCCCCGCTCTACTGCAATCCCCATCTGACCAGTGGCGGCTGGTGAACTGGTGGTGAGTAAATATATGTTGCACGAATGCACTAACGAGCGAGCGCAACGAGCCTGCCCGATTTAGCAAAGATGGGTCTTATATGAGGAGTTTAAATGGTGCATTTTCCAACACAGTTTTCAAGAAAAGTTGGAGAAAAAGACGTAAGATACACATAGTTCTCAGAGGAGAACGCACACAATATTCTACTACCAGAGATGCCAGGTTACCAACAGTACACTGGGCCATTTTGCACAGAAAATCATGTATGTGCTCATATCCTGCAAGGGCACAAATATGCTTGCATCATTAAGGCAAGTGCTGTGTCACTGCCCTCCCTTAAACATTTTCCTACATATATAATTCTCCTGCAGGAATTACACAAGTCTTAAATAATGTGACAGGTTTCATAATGCATTTCATAATGTACATGAATCTTCCTGGGTTTGGTAGTTAAAAATAGAATCAGAATTTGAGCAACTCATCAAGATAGATACCACACAAAGAGTATTCAAGTGATGCTTAAATATTCAGTGAGTTGCTAATTGGATATGTAATGTGCCAATTGCCTTGGCTGGTGCTTAAATACACCAGACTACTCCCAAATGTGTCCACTTAATACGCCAGCTTTAATTTGTCCAGTCCAGTTTGCCCCTCCCCACCGCTGTCTCCTAACTTAACGCCCCTCCCAACAATTGAATGGTCCCCTACTTCACCCCTACCCTGGTCATTGCCCCCAAAATTTGGCAGATACTGGCCAGTAAATCGTGCCTATTTTGTGCAGTAAGCACTATGTAAGCAGGGGTGTACCGAGTGGTGATGAAACAGGGGGGTTAGCTTGCACCCCATGTGGCTCTTTTAAGAGCCAGACCGGGACATGTGACAGTGGGACACTTCTCCCATTCGGCACCTCAATGAGGGAGCTGAACGGGAAAGGTGTTGTTGGGATGGAAATGAGCATATCCCCCCCACAAAGAGCTTCCAGGTAAGGTGAACACCATATGAGGTGTTATAACGTACAAGGGGAGAGTAATCAGGCAATGTGTAGAGGCACTGTAGCGATAAGAGGTAGATGTGCAGCACTAGAAATCCATAGCCCATGTCTCCATTTTGTATTCGGACAAAAGGGGATAAGATGGTTCAAGTCCTTTGGTCACTAGTCCTAATTCCTGCAAGACAGTGACTCAGAATAGTCAGTTCCCACGGAAGTCCACTTCACCCTCGTCCCTCCAGTGTTGCGAATACTTAGTATCTACCAAAGGTAGTAAACACGTTTGAGCACAATAACTATTTCCTTTTTTTTTTAAGGGGCAAGGGTGTATGAGGAATAAATCATATACATGAGCAAAGAACACCACTTGCTACCCAACTTCCCTATACACTATCAAAGGGGTGGTAGTTCCTATAAGTGATCCTTATTTACACTTGGCTGCAATGATCACATGAACATTAGTGTTAGCAAAAATACAACCATTTTTAATTCATAATCAAATAGTTAAAACTACCATCTGTAAAGCCAGTACAACGATGGTTAACTAAAAATCAGGTCACAAATATACAGACAAATCAATATTTTCTCAAAGAGCTTCACAGTTTGGATCAAAGCATCAGCCCTGTGCGTTTTACAAGGATGTATTGAACACGTCTCATTTCAATAAGTAGATCTTTCAAAGTATCTATTCCAGCAACTGTGATGTTAGTATCAAAGTGATTTAGAAACAGCATGACATTCTATCGTTTATCATGGCACGTGTCAAAGCGATTTAGAAACAGCATGACATCCTATCGTTTATCATGGCACGTCTCAAAGTGATTTAGAAACAGCATGACATCCTATCGTTTATCATGGCACGTCTACACCAACTTGTGTTTCAGGGGAGAGGCATACACCACAACTGATGTATCTTGATGTAAAGTGTGTAGTCTGTCCCCTTCTTCAAGACGCTGTACATATTTTCAGTATATAATCCTATATACATACACGGAAGCAGTCATGTTATCAGCATATACTGCCTGCAGATACAAACAAATAAAAGGGCTTACTAATAAAAACCTCATGTTCTTGTGACCATAGTGATTTCACCAAGCAGCACAGGGACTAAACACCCCACTGACCTGCTACAGGCGTAGCTTGTTTTCCTGTGTGGAAGTCAATTCTCATTATTCGGCATCACTATTTTGCCCAGTGAGTTATTCCTTACTGTAAAACAGCAAATAAAGAGAGGTTATGTAGATTCTCTCTTTCTTCTGCATAGAGTTACCTATGAGATATTATACATTAGACCATTACCTTTTCATGGTAAGGGGTGCGTTAGACTTCCTGGTGCATTACCACCCTGTCTGGTGTTGAGCGAAGAGAAATCACTGCTCATGACTGCCAATAGCATCAATGAATGCAGTGCTGCTTGCATATGTTGAGGAAAAAAAGGGGGTGGGAGGAAGGTAGAGAAGGGGAAAGAAAGGGAAGGAGAAAAGAACAGACCAAAGAACTTTTAGTCCAAGTTTCTCCAGTAGTGTGTGCTGTTTCTAAGTGTATACAGTATGGACATGCATACTTACTTGTACGGCATTCACGATGTAATCAAAGTGCTGTATTTGCATTCAACGGGGCAGTGGCGGTCCGCATATCAATGGTCCGCTGGAGCCTTCCGTTCGTAATTTGTTTCGACAATGGAAGGCCTCCTGGGAGTCAAAAATAGCGGTGTAAATCTACCTATATTGGCAATCTATTTCAAGAAGTCATGTTGTATCAATTTTGTTGCTGATTGACTTACTATTAAGAGATAAATCCAGGTCCCCCTTCACGTTCGTCTCGTGGCGCTTCAATGGTGGCTGTGTGCATCCAGCCGCCATCTTGGGTATGGGTGTACTTGAACTAGTCTGCTCAACAGCCGAGTGTGTGCGCACGACATGGCCGCCATCTTGGATTGGGGCCGCGTACAGCCACATAATGGGTCAGTGATACTAATATGTTATCTATTAGTCCCGGAATGTTTTAATGTCCAGTCAATTACCATATACAGGAGCAGCCATCTTAATGGGACAGTGGCTGCGCCTGTCAAGGAGTTCCCCCCTTCTCACACAAGTTCAATCTTTGCTGGATTTCTTGGTCGATGCCTTCTTGCGAACTGATCGAGTCTTGAATAAAGCTGCACGAGTCTTCCAACTCCAACTCCAGCATGCGTTCAAGGTTCCGGGATGCAGGGATCCAGGAAAGTAACAGGGTGCGCAACAAGCACACGAGTCCAGGAACCAAGAAAGGAAGGGAAGGGACTAGGATGGGGTAAACTGGAAGAAGTAAAGGATACAATACCGCGAGCTACGGAGCAGACGTCTGGTCGCTACTTCGGAATAGCATTGAGACGCGCGGGGCCACGGGGCGTGGTACATTTATGGACGTACAACGTCCACCGTGAAGGCTGGTGCGAGGCGTGTCATGTGATACGGCCATGTTGGAAGAAACAATGAATACAAGCCCCGTCGCAATAAGGACTAGGAAGTCCAGAAGGGGTGTGTTCTGTGGGTCATGACAGCGCCCATATAATGAGGGATGTAGATTCAAATTGTTTCATCAGCCGTCACGTTATTATGGTGTGGTTTCTACAAATGCACTTCTCTATGTATATATGCGTTATCATAAGGGGGCTGTTTTAGATGGTTCAGAGTTGGGACCCCACTTGGAGTGTGGAGCAGTTAAATAGGCATGATTAAGGAGCATCTGGGTAAAAGCCATGGGGGGAGGAGACCCTGGTATGTGTGGAGGCACAGATGTGGCCAAAAAATGGAGCAGACATGTGTGACAGGGCTACACCTTGGTTGATAGTGGGTGTCGCGGATCATTGATAGAATAGATTCCACTCCACAGCTAGATTTAAACCAGTTTTGGCTGTGTCTAGGTTATAAATCCACCTTTGTTCAGTTTTCCTTAGGGTTAAGTCCCGGTCACCTCGTCGTGGATGTGCTCGAATTGTTTGAATTACAAACCAGTACATTTCATCTTGGGTGTGTTTAGCTGCATCATAGTGTGACACCAAGGGTTTGTCTATAGTGTGGTTTCTTATAGCTGATCTGTGCTCACATATGTGTGTCTTCACTGTTCTTTTGGTCTTCCCAATATATAAGAGACCACATGGGCATCTAATGCCATAGATTACCCATTTCGTGAGGCAGTTTGAAAAGGTGTTACATTTCCAATTGTGCCTTTTTAAATCAACCTGTTTAATGTCACTCGTCAGGTGGCACACCGAGCAGTGTCCACATTTGAAGTGGCCTACTACCGGGGGTAAATGCCAAAGTTGGGTCTAATCTGTAGTTGCATTTCTGTTAACAGGGTATGTGTGCACAAGTTTGTCGCGCCAATTGGGCATGCGTTTAAATGCAAATCTGGGGGGATTTGGTTTGAAGTCATCTGTGTGTACACTTTTCCAATGTTTGAGAATGATCTTCCTGAGATCATTACTCAGCGGAGAAAAAGTGAAAACACATGTCATTCTGTCTTCTACACATTTAGTTTGTTTTGTCAAACACACATCTCTTTTGTGTTGCGTGCTCGCTTCATTGACTGTCTAATGGTTCTTGAAGGGTATTCGCGACTTCTGAGTTTTTTGCGGAGTTCATTGCTGTTAAATTTAAAATCATCCACGTTACTACAGTTACGCCTTATTCAAAGAAACTGGCCATATGGTTGATTTTCACGCATACTGAGGGTATGGAAGCTGCTGTACAGTAATAATGTATTCTTGTCTGTGGGTGCTTTGTAAAGCGTTGTCCCCAGAGTGTTATCGGGTCTTTTGAAAATAATGAGATCTAGGAATGGTATCTTTTCTTTGTTGAAGGCCATGGTGAATTTAATGGTAGGGGCTTGTTGGTTCAGCCAAAGTAGAAAGTTTGCTAATTCTTCTTCCTGGCCCCTCCATACCATGAAAATGTCGTCTATGTAACGGTGCCACACAACGATCTTATCCCGAAAGGGGTTGGTGGCATTTACCCCCGGTAGTAGGCCAATTCAAATGTGGACACTGCTACATAGGGAAGTGTATTTGTAGAATCCACACCATAATAACGTGACGGCTGATGAAACAATTTGAATCTACATCCCTCATTATATAGGCGCAGCCACTGTCCCATTAAGATGGCTGCTCCTGTATATGGTAATTGACTGGACATTAAAACATTCGGGGACTAATAGATAACATATTAGTATCACTGACCCATTATGCGGCCACAATCCAAGATGGCGGCCACGTCGTGCGCACGCACTTGGCTGTTGAGCAGACTAGTTCAAGTACACCCATACCCAAGATGGCGGCTGGATTCACACAGCCACCATTGAAGTGCCACTGCGGGACGAACGCGAAGGGGGACCTGGATTTATCTCTTAATAGTAAGTCAACCAGCAACAAAATTGATACAACATGACTTCTAGAAATAGATTGCCAATATAGGTAGATTTACACCGCTATTTTTTGACTCCCAGGAGGCCTTCCATTGTCGAACCAAATTACGAACCCAAGGCTCCAGCGGACCATTGATATGCGGACCGCCACTGCCCCATTGAATGCAAATACGGCACTTTGATTACATTGTGAATGCCGTACAAGTGAGTGTGCATGTCCATACTCTATACACTTAGAAACAGCACACACTACTGGAGAAACTTGGACTAAAAGTTCTTTGGTCTGTTCTTTTCTCCTCCCTTTTCTTTCCCCCTCTCTACCTTCCTCCCTCGCCCCCCCGCTTTTTTTCCTCAACATATGCCAGCAGCACTGCATTCATTGATGCTGTTGGCAGTCATAAGCAGTGATTTCTCTTCGCTCAACACCAGACAGGGTGGTAATGCACCACGAAGTCTAACACACCCCTTACCATGAAAAGGTAATCGTCTAATGTATAATATCTCATAGGTAACTCTATGCAGAAGAAAGAGAGAATCTACATAACCTCTCTTTATTTGCTGTTTTACAGTAAGGAATAACTCACTGGGCAAAATAGTGATGCCGAATAATGAGAATTGACTCCCACAAGAGAAAACAAGCTACGCCTGTAGCAGGTCAGTGGGGTGTTTAGTCCCTGTGCCGCTTGGTGAAATCACTATGGTCACAAGAACATGAGGTTTTAATTAGTAAGCCATTTTATTTGTTTGTATCTGCAGGCAGTATATGCTGATCACATGACTGCTTCCGTGTATGTATATAGGATTATATACTGAAAAAATGTACAGCGTCTTGAAGAAGGGGACAGACTACACACTTTACATCAAGATACATCAGTTGTGGTGTATGCCTCTCCCCTGAAACACAAGTTGGTGTAGACGTGCCATGATAAACGATAGGATGTCATGCTGTTTTTAAATCGCTTTGACACGTGCCATGATAAACGATAGAATGTCATGCTGTTTCTAAATCACTTTGATACTAACATCACAGTTGCTGGAATAGATACTTTGAAAGATCTACTTATTGAAATGAGACGTGTTCAATACATCCTTGTAAAACGCACAAGGCTGATGCTTTGATCCAAACTGTGAAGCTATTTGAGAAAATATTGATTTGTCTGTATATTTGTGACCTGTTTTTTAGTTAACCATCGTTGTACTGGCTTTACAGATGGTAGTTTTAACTATTTGATTATGAATAAAAAAATTGTTGTATTTTTGCTAACACTCATGTTCATGTGATCATTGCAGCCAAGTGTAAATAAGGATCACTTATAGGAACTACCACCCCTTTGATAGTGTATAGGGAAGTTGGGTAGCAAGCGGTGTTCTTTGCTCATGCATATGGTATCGTCCAAAGGAATGGGCTCTACAGAGCGTGAGACAACACTAGGCTCTGCACTGCGTCCATTCATCTCCACTAAGCTGCCAGTGGGCCTCTAACCCCCACCAAGTCCGGCCGGAGCCAGCCCCACACCACTGACTCGACCCCAAAACCTTTGCATTCCCTGATAAGCAAGCAACCCCCTAGTCCCAACACTGATCAAGTGTCTACAGAGGATCTAAGCATGCACGGCTATATTTCTTCTCAACCTGAAAATATATCCCTTGTAACATGAGGAACAGGAAGGGATATATTAAAGATCAAAACCCAGGGTGGAGACCTTAAGTGCAGGAACTGCGCTATCAATGAAGCTGTGAATGTGTCGGTTAGCGTGACTGTATTTTATCCTCCCTTGCCCCTGGCACCATTTCCCTTGCCTGCCACAATGAGTTAATAGTCAGGCTAGGATAGGAACAATGTATTAATGTGTGGTCCGACCTTCAACGGGAGGATGAGCCCAGCTGACCCACGCGGATCCAGACCGATGGTAAAGAACTAACCAATTACTGCCTGGCATCCCGTATAGAGCAGGCTCATGTGTAGGGTGCATCCAATCAGTGGCACCCACCTGTACTGTATATGATGATGTATGTGGGTTTTTTAAGCCCATTTCTGACTAAGAATCAGAGCACTCTCGAGCAGCAGAGTCCTTTGCTGATATTTGTATTCTGTACAATTAAACCTTGTTATGTTTGCAACACTATCTCCTGGCCTATTTCCCTAGCGGGTTTGTCTTTATTCTGGCGTGCACGTAAAAAGGCACTTGCTTTCAGTGTTCCGCTGGAAGGACACCTTTCCCGTTTGGCATCTTCATGGTCAATGAGGGTGTGGAATGGGAGAGGTGTCCCACTGCCAGGACAATGACCCAGGTGCTCTGTGCAGCAGAGCAGCTCTCCAAGGACCCGTCACATGCTCTGTATCAACAGAGCATTAGAATGGGAGCCATTAGGCACTGATAGGGTTGGGGGGGGGGGACCATTAGCAGGGATTTTGTCCCTTACGAAATGTGAATGGGGTGATCAGACGTGAGAAGGGTGCATAATGCTTCATGCTTTATGAAATAATGACTATGGCGTTAAACCCCAAACGGGATTTGTTAGGCTCACATTAATCTGCATGATGCTATTGTGACTTTGCATGTGGGATGGAGAGAATAAAACTAAAACCATAATCTTATTGCTCAACATATTTCATTGACAATGTATATAGTGTACAAGGCATACATCAGTTTTCAAAAATAGATTAGCAGAGTTTGCTTAAGGTTTCTTGATTAGGAAACAAACTCATTTGATTAGCAAAATTGTACTAATATTTCTACCGTCACCAGAAGGTATTTGTACCCATAACATAAAATGAGCAACAATACAGATTTGTTTTTACCACTGAAGTACGATATTACCAAGATGAGCCGTGCCTTGCAAGTTATTTACAATTCCATTAGACCTGCAGGTTGAGTAACTTAGTTTACGTACTTCACCTCAGAGAAATGCACTCGTCCCATCACAACGGATGACAAATGTAAACACGCCTTCTATAAAATGGTGCATGTCACCACAAACCTGCTTTATGTTTGGCACACTGCTGCCACCCAGAGGTCAGCCATGCACAGTGAAACTTGTATTTGACATTTTTGGCAAACACAGTAAATGTTAAATAAACGTTTCAAATATCCCCTCCAGATGGTACTCGCCCTTCATAAAATCTACTAGACTGAGTGGCCGAAAGGACTTTGCAAGCCCTGGAGGAGTGTCTGTAAAATGTAAAAGGTTAGCTTCATGAATGGACACAAATATATGGTATCCGGTCATTGCTTCTAAAACAAAGCATCAACAAAACAAACCATTGAAAAAAAAAGCATCAACAAAACATCCATAGAATGTATTTTTTTAATGGTAAAGGGTTTAGTTTAGTAAAAATGTGTTTTAAACTATTAAAAAAGTGGTTTGGGGGATCCCCCCCATAAAATATTTGAAAAAATGCATTCAATGTTTTTTTGTTTTTTTTTAGATGCTTTGGTGTCAATGGTATGGTTTGTCGATGCTTTGTGTCGATGAAATCATTAGGAACCAAATAAATAGATATTATAAAAAGGCTCTGAAAACAGTTTGGCCAGTTCTCTCCCACAAGTGCCAATATATAATCCAATCCTAATCATAGATCATGGCGAGCTTTGGAAGCTACTACAGTGTATGGTAGTCTAGTAGAGCTGTACATGTACAGACTGGATAGAACTATTGACTTACACTACTTTGCGTTAACATCGAGTTAGCTTTGTGTATTCAGTATGCCAGAGGACAAAAAGCAAGATTAAGCAGAGTGGATGGTGTAGGCAGAAAACTGGGTAAATTATGTGGAATATTGCAGTTTGCCGCCATCTCACTTTCAGTGTAGTTGGTATAAAATAAGATAGAATGTCAAGGAGTATGGGATGAGCTCATGGGTTGAGTAAAGGTTGCACAAATGTATACAAACAACAGAACTAAACTTGCCATCAAAAGAATGTGGTCATGTGCATTATCAAAAGTGTTCACTCCTCTTCTTCCCTAACAAAATAAAATATAGTTCACACCAAGATTTAGATACACAAACCTAAACTTTACTGTACACCATCGAGACAAGGCAGTATTTTACAGTAGCAATACTGTAATTATGCATTACCTAACAACTTACCTGTCATTGCAAGACAGGGTATATTAGCATAATAAAAATATCCACTGATTATTTCTGGATTTCAATTGTTTGAAAAATAATAAATTCTTGCCTAGCACTCCCACACAGGCCTTTGGCATCTAAGAGTGAAGGAGAGGATTACTACTGCACTCTCTCTCCATTAGCCACTTTGAACCTGCAGCAAACAGAGAAAAGAAAGTGGAGAGAGCACTGAAGGCAAGAGCAGAATGCAGAGCAAGCTGTGCTTTCATTGAACAGGGGCAATGAAATAGCTAGCTTTGCTACACAAGTGCCAATTTAATTAGCAAACCTACAGAATTGCATAGTAAATTGCTATGCGACACGGTTTATTTCATGCCCTGAGTGTATAGTTCGTTTACTATGAAAGATTACTTTATTATGTAATGTGGTTTGCTTCCAAGGCATTGTTATAAAGTATTATTTAAGCACGTGAAGCAATGCAAAACCTTAACAAATATCTATATCAACTAAACCTGGGAAGATGTGCTCAGTTGCTTCAATTGCCCACATCCTGGTTTGACCATTTAACCTAAGTGTGTGATCCTGGGCAAATCATTTAATCACACTGTGTCTCATCTGCTGCTCTAGAAGTGATTAACTTCATAGCTTATGTTAATTTATCATCTTTTCAACCTGTGGAGGAGGTAGAGTTCAGAGGGTCTACTGGGATAGTAAACAAGGAACATTTTGAGACAGGCATGGTATCAAGAGAGACACAGACTCAAAGATAATAATTTCAAAACCTTTATTTACTAAAGTTCCTGGGTTGGAGTAATGCCCAACTGGTCCTAGCACTAAAGGGATGGTGTAGTGGTGTGTTCATGGAGTCACCAGTAAGCTTCTGAGAACGTTACCTCCGGTCACGTTCCATACAGAATGTTTGGGTCCGAGTGTGGAAGGGTTCTACAAGAGTCAGTCCGTGAAGGGATTTAGACAGACTGACACTGTCTGGGTGGTGGTGCCGGTTTTCCTCTGTATAACAGCTACGGCCTACTTGAGACTCACTTATACCAATAAAGTGGCTTACCTTAACCTACAGTGTGGCTGCCTCCTCATTCAGTAGCCACAACAGATGGTTTTCTCAACTGATGTTTCTAAGGGCCATCAAAGTCGGAAGTCCAAAATGAAAATCTGTCTGTGTCTAAACCTACGCTTGCCCTCACTCCTTGATAAAACATGCGTCGGGAAGGCTTTCAAAAGCAAAAGGTGGTGGTTCAACAAACATAGGAAACCAGGATTAGTTTCAGGTGGTCTTCTAACCAGGTTGAAGGTTGGTCAGCTTCAAAAGAATGAGCTCATTCAAAAGGGACTGTTCATAGGACCTCCTCCATAGTTCAAACAATGTCACTGTCTTTAATGCCTTGGGGTTACCACCCCCAAGCTTCAATTCCGTCAGTAACACAAAACAATCAAAATTCCACTTCTGATAGGCCCGTCAGGGTTCCCTTCCCCAAGCTCAGGCCCCTCTTGAGTTGCAAAATGCTAGTTCAGTTTGTCAGGATGTACCTTTCTATCATATACAGTTCTTTCAAGGGGTAGCATCAGAGACTTTCCAAAACACCAGATTCTTTGCTCCTCCTAAGCGCGACCACTCAGAGCTTTAACCCCCCTCTTTTATTTCCTGCTATTATCCTTTTGCCTTCAGGGGCTTTCTGCACCCCTTCATGTTCCCTTCCGTTTGCCTGACTTCTTTCTCATGGCCACTGGCACCTTTCTTTCCTTTTCCTGCACACTTGCACCTTCCTCTCCTTCTTGTGCCCACTGGCACCTTCTTTAACTTCCTCTGGGCACACGTGCACTCTCTTTGTCCTTTTTTTGCCCCCCCGGACACGGTCTCCAGCTTTCTCATGCACACTTGCACACTTTCCACTCTGCCGGGTCACTTGCATCACTCCACTGACACTCCACTCCACTCAGGTGATCCTCTCTCGCTTGTCCACTCCCAGGGTCGGAATCCAAAAGCGATAGCCCTTCCCTGGCCACCTGACTAGAAGATCCCGGGGAAGTAGGTGGGAGAACACCATCAGGTTTCTCACACCATACAGTTCAACACAGAGCCCCAAAGTGGATACTTAAATCCACTATGCATGCACAAGGCCCAGACATTGCTGCACCTAAGTCAAGGGTGATGTCTGAATGCTGATTAATAACGTGATAGTCTCCACTTGCCTGCGCATGTACCTCCTCTGCTGTGAGCCAAATACATGAGGGCATGTAGGAGGAGTCCTAACAGATATACACACGCACACACTGGGTGTTAGCACCATCAATCTGTACCTCTCACCTGAGAATACGATTGGCAGGTGTCGGGACAGTCATCCCTGAAATCATACCATTGGACATTTATGTAGCGCTTTATGCAGATTTTGACAAAAGTCCAAGCGCTAACATGGGGGGTCATATCCATTCCACATGGAACTGCAATTTACTGACATCACTGTGCACCAGGCTACACTGCTGCTTTCATACACAGCCTGGGGTTGTGGTTATCCCTACAGAGGCCAGTAAGACGCTCAGTGCTGGTGGTGCAAATACTCACCTCAATGCATCACCCCTTGAAGACAGGTACAAAGGGAAGCAGGTGGGGGTCGGGAGGGATGTGCGTGCTGCCAGATACCCCACACCCCTTGGAGGCTGACCATTTCCAGTGGGAGTGAAACTCATGTAACCAAGCACAGGCAGTTGCCCTTTCCTTGTGCAATGCTATGGCAACCTGTAGCAACGTGGTCTGCCATTCCATGGGAGATCTGAAAGGTCATCCTGAATGTACAATGAATCCTCTCCTTCCCCTCTGGAAGCCGCGACTCGCAAGCACCCACAAAGGCTGATCCCACCTTTCAGCCCTAACCAAACCCTACAGGGGTAGGCTACTGAAGGGATCGTATACAAAGTAGCTTTCTAAACCAAAATAACGAAAGGTGGTGCTGCCTGAACCTGGTACTTTGGTTAATGTTCTGCATAAAGTAACATTTTTAGCTGAGCATTGTGGGAGACAGGAGGCAATATATATGTCCAGTGGGTGAAGGACTATTCAAAGTTGGTAAAAATTAGGGCTGTACCAATGTTATTTGGCATTCATATAGCGCTCTCTATATCATTGGTATGACTTCAAAGCGCTTGTGGGTTGAACGCCCTCGGGGACCGAAGTCTAGGTCATTTGAGAGAGTAGGGCAACATAAGGTGCTTGGGTGCACTCACTATGTGCGCAGCTGATGCGAGTGCCTGATGGTTGCTGCATCCTAGCATTAGGTGTGGTGGTATCGAGATCAATTGAATGTGTGCAGTCTGGAGGTTGGACTCCGTGACTGGATTCTGGCTGCGTTAGGCCCATGTAGGACACTCATGTGTGCAGCTAGGCCGAGTTTTCGTGGGTTATAGCTGCGTTCTAGCAGGGCGTTGAGGATGTTCATGGAGTAATGTTCGTATGTAAGCAGCTAGGCCAAAATTGATCGAGGGTGTAGCTGCGCTCTATTGTGTGCTGATGTGGAGTAGAGAGTGAGCAGGTGAGTGTCTGGGTGGAGGTTTCATTCTTATGAGCCCGCTGTTCCAGATTTCATTTACGCATATTGCGATTGCTGCGCTCAGAGTGACCTTAATAGTGACTTAATAAATCGCTTTCAGTGGTGTCATTGCTCGGCATCTCCATTAACGTTTCTCTGCAGCTTGCAGGGTCTCAGTGGCTTTAGAAGGTCTTATCTGCATTATGGAAAAAGCCAGGTTTTTAGTGCTTTTCAGAAGGCCATGTAGTCATGGCTGTGTCGAATGTGTTAGGGGAGGGAGTTCACAGAGTTGAAGCCAAAGTTGAGACGGTGGATCCTCCAATCCCGGCGGAATTGGCGGTTGGAATCACTAGTAAGACGGCAGTGCTTGATCTTAGGGTGTGTGATGGGTGGTAGGGTTTTATCTTTTCTTGTCGGTACATCGAGCCTGTCTTGTGTACTGCTCGGTGAGTAATGCATAAGGTTTTGAAGGTGGCCCTTCGTCCAACAGGGAGACAGTGGAGAGTGCGGAGAGCGGGGGACATGTGGTCTCTGTGTCTCATGGCGAGGAGTTTGGCAGCAGCGTTTTGGGCTCTTTGGAGTTTGTTGAGTTGGTATACCGGTGCTCCCAGGTATAAGGAGTTGGCATAGTCAAGTCTCGAAATAACAATAGACATAACAGCGGCAAGTCTGTTGGGGTGGGTGAGGTAAGGAAAAATGCATCAAAGGAGTTTGAGGTGGTAATGGCAGGATTTTGATACATTATTGATTTGAAAGGAGAGGCTTAGGTCTGAGTCCATAGTGCGGCCAAGGTTTTTGACTATTTTGGAAGGAGGGGGAGGGGGACCAAGGGAGGAGGGCCATGGGAGTGGTTGCGGGAGAAGGGCAGTATTGCTGCACACCATGATTTCAGTTTTGTCCGGGTTGAAAAGGGGGTGGTTACTTGTCATCCATCAGTCAATATCACTGAGACATGTTTCAAGGTCGGGACGAGGGTTGGTGTCATGCGTTCTGGTACCTGGAGGCTCTGGAATAGTTATAGATGGGGCAACCATTAGCGTTTCCATCAGGTTCCACTGAACGGCCTGGTGACGGTCTAGTCTTTTGTTTTCACTGTGGTGGCTGGGAGGTTCTTATTCCGCTTCCTACCAGCGTTCTTTGTGTTGCAACCACTTCACAGCTTTTGCTCTGTTGCCTTCTGGTTCGTTAACGCTCCAAATGATCGTATTCCTCTTTGGGTTACTCTTCTACCTTTCCTTCCCGTGACTTCTGTCGCTCTACTATCCCCCTTCTACTAGTCTTTCCCTTCTATTTTTCTTCCCCACCCCACGGATGTTTATTTTTTTCCTGCTGAGCCGCTGCTTTCTTTGCAGCCTCCATTGTGGCCGCGCCCATTTTTCTCCGGCGGCTGCAGCACAGTTCTTTGGCAGATCTGTATCAATTCCACTGCAGTCTGTATAATCCTCCCTCTTATCCCTGATTGTTCTACCGGATCCTACTCTTTCCTACGGTCCGTATTCTCTGCTGCCTTATCTTTTGCCGCCCAACAGTTACGGTAGAGCCTACATCACCGATAATCCACGGGACCTGCAACCACGATTTCTATCCATCTTTCGTTGGAAGCCGTAAGACATCTACCGCTGTTGCAACTCTTCCTGGGGTTTTTTCAGCCTTCAGGCTTTTTCACCATTGAGGTTTGTTTCCGTGGAGGAGCCACAGGGCTACAGCACACCGGTGGCCACTGTGGCTTCCCATCGAGTCAGATCACCTCAATGGAAGGAAGAATAAAGACACAGGTACGGACAAAAAACAGGACGTTGCAGATCGGACTCCAGCAGTACAGGAGAGGAGACGGAGGAGGGCAGTGGAACAGAGGAACCAAGGCAGGTGTGTGACAGAACGGAACAGGTGTGCGACAGTTGGTGCTTGTTTTGGGAATTCGTAGAATAATTTGGGTATCGTCAGCGTAGTTGTAACACAAGAAGGTGCATGTGCGGACGATTCCTGGTAGAGTGGTCAGATAGAAGTTGCAAAGGAGAGCAGAGGCAGGCGCTTGGGTTACTCCAGTGTTCACAGCACGAGCAGTTGAGACAAAAGGGGAGAGGAAGGAGATTTGTTTCCTGTTGCTGAGGAAGGAGGCCATCCATTTGAGTGCCGAGCCACGGATTCCTAGGGAGTGGGGGTGGTCAAGGAGGATGGAATGGTTAACAGTGTCAAAGGCTGCTGACAGATCAAGGAGAATCAGTGCTGCGCAACCCTCCGAGTCTGCTGCAACCTTGAGATCATCCCAGATCGAGATCAGAGTGGTTTCTGTTCCATGGCACGGTCTGAAGCCTGATTGTGCGGGGTCGAGGAGATTGTTGGATTCTACGAAGCAGTTTAGCTGGGAGTTCGCAATCCGGTCAATGAGTTTCGCGAGAAATCTGGTGTTGGAGATCAGCCTGTAAGTCTTGGTGTCAAGGGGGTTGGGGGGTGGGGTGGGGGGCGATGGATGCCTCATTTAGAAAGCGGTTTGACGTGCGCTATTTTACAGGCTTCTGAAAAGGTGATAGGTGAGGGAGTCGTTTAGTATGGATCTTGCATATTCTCCTGCGCAGGTAGAGGAGAATATTTCTATCAGAAGAGAGGCGGGAGAGGGGTCAAGGAGGGGATCCAGAGGGTCTGCTGCCGGAGAGTAGGTCTAGGAATTCATCTTTTGAGATGGGTTGGAAAGACTCCAAGTTTGGCACAATGGGCGTCAGGGCAATGGGATCAGGAGGGGTATATGTGGGACCGGGGGTGTGGTTGGAGAATTTGCCGTTTAGGGTTGCAATCCTGTGGTGTTCTAGAAATGTAGCGAGAGGGAGTCGCAGAGTGTTCGTGTGAGAGAGGTTTGGGCAGATGTGCAAGTAGGTTTCACGAATTTGCAGATGATCTTGTGGAGTTCTTTGCTGCTGCTACCACAGTTCAGAATTTGTTTATTGTAAAAGGCTTTTTTGGATTTTCAGATCTCGGATCTATAGTTACAGTGGTGGAGGGGGAACAAGGATTTGCTGAGATCAGTTTTAGATGCTCGCCATTTACGTTCAAGAGAGTTATTTTGGTTTTTAGATAACTTCAAGTGGGGCGTGAACCATTTGGAGGACGGACCTTTGTGTGAGGCTGCAGTATGAGAGGGGGTGAGAGGAATTAGCGATTCTTTACGCCACGAGTCAAAGGATTCAATGGTTAAGGGTCTACCACAGGACAGCATTGCTGAAGGCGGAGAAGCAGGGCTTTGGCTAGGTCAGGGAGTACCGTGACTTTGCTCCACCACTTGTGAACAAAAGGGGGGCTGTGGGAGAAGAGGCAGGTGTGTGTGAATAGAGAAAGGGATGGCATAGTGGTCTGTCCAGATAAGCGGTTTGGCGCTGGATATAGAGACGAGGCCATAGGAGCTTATAATCGCATCAAGGGTGTGGCCGCCTGTGAGTTGGACCAGTGGTATGTCGGGAGAGGTTGAATGCATCAAGACTGTCGACCAGAGGTTCGGTCATGGGGTTGTTGGGCATATCGAACCAGATATTGAAATCTACCAATAGTGTAAGAGTTGGGTGATTTATCTGAATGGTAGCTATTGAGTCACAGAGATTGTTGGAAAAATGCCTGTCGTATCCGGGGGGTGTGTAGATGAGTAGGAAGCTGTGGGTGAGTGTTGATGGTAGCGATAGTTTTACTAAAAGGGATTCACAGGAAGCGTTGCATGTCTGGGTTTTCGACAAGAGAGATGGAGAAACAAGGTTTGTAGAGGATTGCCACTCTGCCACCTCTGTAAGGTCTTTTGTGGGCAATAAGCGAGTAGCCGGGGGGAGGGGGTTAGGCCTTCAGCGCAACTGGTGCAGAATCATCCGAGAACCAGGTTTCGGTGATAAAAATGAGGTTGGGATTGTCAGAGGATCGTGGGTCAAAGATGCTGTGCCCGTTTCTTGCTACGGAACAGGCATTGAAAAGGATGCATGTGACTTCATGAGGGGAGGAGGCTTTTGTGACGCTCATCGCAGGGAGTGCTCTGTGGATATGGGTTCCCGGTGAGATGGGGGGTGTGTTAGAATCAGTCTGGGTGGGTGAGACGAACTCAGGGGGGTTAGTGGGGAGTCTGGATGCATGTGTACTATGAGGGTCAGGTGAGAGGGTTAGGTCGATGGGGAGTGGGAAGAGTAGGCAGGTGGTGTTGGATATGAGAGACGAGGATCGGGGGAGGTGAGTGGAGCACATGCAGTGGGGGGGTTTGGGTGAGTTATTTGAGGTTTGAGTCTGGAGGGGGCTGGGGGTTTAGGTGTGCTGGGTGAGAAGTCAAGAGCAAGTGGGTAGAGGCAGGGAGAAGGAGGAGGGGTGGAACAGGAAAAGGAAGTTGGACCGATGGAGAAGAGGTGAGGTATGGAGTGTTGAGGGAGAGGGCCGGTGACTCATTCCGTGTTTTGCGGGTTTTGGTGCCAGAGGAGTTTGAGAAAGGATGAGAGGGTAAGAGGGAGTGGAGGATGAGGCGACTGCTCTAGAATGGGCGAGACGTGCTTCTTTCAGAGAAGGGAAAGGGTATGAAGGGGGAGGTCTGGGGGCAGAGGTTGAGTAGGGGCAGTGGGTGGGCGAGAGGGTGGCATGGGAGGTAGGGTGAAAGGAGAGGAGTACCTCAGTGGGCACAAGGACGCCGTGGTAGTGGTAGGGGGTTTGTGAAGTTTGGAGCGCAAGAGAGCTCCTCTGGCTTGTGACTTTCATACTGCGCAGGGTGGGTGGACGGGGGGTGTGGGGTTAGGAGGATAGATGATGTGTTCGAGTGGGTTGAGTTGTGAGGGATGATCGTTTGGGCCGAGGGTGGTTTGCCCATCAGAGTGCTCGTCTGATATTAGAGTTAGAGGTGGAATGATGGTTGGGAATCCGAAGGGGGGGGTCTGAGTGTATTATTGTTCGGAGGCAAGGGTCATGGGTAGTGACCTGATGTGGGATACTGGGGGGGGGGGGTTCATGAAGTTAGGTGCTAGAGCAGAGGTTGTTTGGGGGCAAGGGTCGCAGGTGGCAACATAGTGTGTGATATATGCAGGGTTCATGAAGTTAGGTGCTAGAGCGGAGGTTGTTCGGGGGCAACGGTTGTGGGTGGCAACCTGGTGTGGGATATACGCAGGGTTCAAGAAGTTAGGTGCTAGAGTGGAGGTTATGCGCCGGAGGGGTGAGTTATGGGGGGGTGGGAATGGTGGAGAAAGGCCGGGAATGAGGAGGGGTCAGAGAGGTGGTCTTTGTTGATGTGGTATCTCCATCCCGGGGGGAGGTCAAGAGCAGGACCTAGAGTTTAATATACCTGGATAGAGGGGAAGCCCTAGATAGAATAGATGACAGCAGTAAATGCAGCGACTCTAGAAGAAATAGCAGCGCCTCGATTTGGACACCTGGATGGAGGGTGGAAGGGCTTAACAAGAGGACAACAGTAAATGCAGTAACCCTAGGTGTAATAGTAGCACCTGGATGTGGGACACCGGAGTAGAGTGAGAAAGACCAAAACGGGACAATAGCAGCGCCTAGATTTGGGACATCTGGATAGAGGGAGAAAGGCCAAATATGGGGACAACAGTAAATGTAGAAAAATAAATTGGAATAGCCCAAGATATGGTAGCAGTGCCTAGGTTTGGGATACCTGGATAGAGGGGAAACGGGCCTAACACAGGGGACAGCAGTAAGTGCCGTAACCCTAGATGTATTAGCAGCGCCTAAATGTGGGACACCAGTACAGAGGGAGTAAGGTCGTCTAACAGGGGGACAATGGTAGATATAGTAACAGGAATTGCAATAACCTTAGATGTAATGGCGGCGCCTAAATTTGGGCCACCTGGATAGAGGGAGAAAGTGCCCAACACGGGGGAAAACAGTAAATACAATAACCTTAGATGAAATAGCAGCGCTTAGATTTGGGACACCTGAATTTGGGACACAGTAAATACAGTAGCCCTAGGTAATAGCAGCACCTAGATTTGGGACACTTGGATAGAGGGACAAAGTGCCTAACACAGGGGACAACAGTACATGTAGTAACAGAAATGCAAAGGTTTTAACACAGGGGGAAACAGTAAATACAATAAGCCTAGATGTAGTTGCAGCGCCTAGATTTGGGACACCTGAATTTGGGAAACAGTAAATACAGTAGCCCTAGGTAATAGCAGCACCTAGATTTGGGACACCTGGGTAGAGGGACAAAGTGCCTAACACGGTGGGACAACAGTAAATGTAGTAACTGAAATGCAAAGGTTTTAACACGGGAGGGAAACAGTAAATACAATAACCTTAGATGTAATAGCAGCGTCTAGATTTGGGACACCTGTATAGAGGGAGAAAGTGCCAAACACAGGGGGAGAACAGTAAATATAGTAAGCCTGGATGTAATGGCAGCGCCGAGATTTGGGACACCTGGTCTAGGGACAAAGGGCCTAACACGGGGGGGACAACAGTAAATGTAGTAACCAAAATGCAAAGGGCGGAACACAGGAGAAACAGTAAATACATTAGCCCTAGATGGAATAGCAGCACCTACATTTGGGACACATGGATAGAGGGAAAAAGTGCCTAACACAGGGAGCGTAGTAAATGTAGAACAGAAGATGCAGAGAGCATAACATGGGGGTACAACAGTAGAGGCAGTAACCCTAGATGTAATTGCAGTGCCTAGAGGGAGAAAGACCTAACACAGTTAAACACCGAATACGCCAGAGTGACTGAAGCAGTATTAACAATTCTCTAAGAGTGCGACGCAGACCAATATAGAACCAGGAAGAAATCATAGTCCTCACTAGTTGTGGAGCTGGTTAGAATAGCCTGGTTTGATATGTGGCAGGGCTTCGTGATAGAGTGATTGCTCTCCTCCTCACCCTGGCCACGCCTACCTTGGTAGTCGCTGCTGGTTGACGGCTGGCCACTGGCTTCCCCTGCTGACACCTGCGGACACAACCTGGTGCCGCCTCTGTATAGCAAATAGTTGGTCCAAGCCGGAGCTGGAGCCGAATAGTTTTAAAAGACAAATCAATGCAGGGTTTGCAAGGGCAAGGCCCGGTGACCACCGCCTTCCACCTAACTGTAGCCTGGGGTGGGGCTGGAATCAATGGGCTTTGCCCCGGTAGCTCCACCCATATAACTCTGCGCAACAGGTGTTGACAAGTCGTGCCCTGGCAGTCTCTGCAGCTGAATTTATTTTATTTTAAATGAACTGTGGGATGGCCGGGCAAGGCCCGGTGCCCCCCCCAAGCCGCAACAATTGTGAGGGTCACCGGGTCTTGCCATGGTGGCCCCCGCAGCTGCATTTTATTTATTTTCTAATACGAGCAGGAGGTCGCAAGGGCAAGGCTCAGCAACCCATCAGCAACAATTGCAGTGGTCGCTGGCGCTTGCCTTGGCGTTGCAGCTGCATTTTTTCTTTAAAACGATCCGGGGCAAGGCACGGTAACCACCGAGCAACAATTGGGGGGGTCGCCCGGTCTTGCTTTGGAGGCCCCTGTGAGGGGTTAGAAATGCAAGACAGATACAAAAGGTAACGTATTCTTAAGGTTTGCCATTTATTAGAAATAAAATGGGATTTTGAAAAACGCCTCACTTTCCTCTAACCTAATAGAGAGGTCCATGCCTAGCAAACTAAAACTAAAGAAAAATGACCTAGTGTCCAAAATAGCTCTGTCCCTCACACCAATACATACAATAGAATTATACACGGAAATTATGGATGACTTTTGGCTCAACAAAAACTATTTTGCAATTCAAACTCAAAATATTCTTGTGAAATAATCATTGCGACCTGGGTTGTAGTCCCTTCTCCTGGATCAATTCAGGAATACTAAGCTTACAGTTCCGGTTCAACAAAGTTCTGTTAAAAGAAATAGAAAAGTATTTTTCAACCACTGTGTCTTTCCCAGAGATACCACAACAGTTGGCTGATAACTCAACAAGTCAATGTCTTTCACGATATCCCTCTTGGAAGGATGATTTTCTGTCAGTGCCTGGCCTTACCTTTACCCCTTTCTTTTTTGGTGACAGTGGGTCTACCGGCTGCAGAAGCCACCTTCCCGTATGATTACGAATTTGGGTTGGTAACCCCTGAGACAATAGCCCAACAAAGGAAAAAACCATGGAGGGAAAAACCTCTGCTGTGTCTCTGGTTCAGACAGGATAAATGGCAGATGGAATGCAAAACTAAGGGCTCGGGATAAAACAAGCAAAAGAGTCAAGCCACAGAATGAACTACAGTGTAGAGTCAAGAAAAAGAAGAAAAACATGAACGCAATAAGGCGCAGCTTACCATTCTCCCAAAACACTGAAATAGTGTTTCAACCCTGCAAACCAGAAACGGTGCCATGTTGGAATGGGCAAACGAACCGCCGTAGCTGCCATGGCAGTGTGGGAGTGAACGGGGAATGGAGCGTTCCGGCCGCCAAGAACGTGCAGATCTTGAAGAGGTTGAAAACCCCATCCCGGGCAGCGGCGGGCAAAGTGAGGCATAACAGTATACCCTTGTCCAAGACCTGCAGGATCGGATTTCCAAGGGTGCATACGATGAAATCTGGCAATCAGACGAGGGGCACAAACGTGAGAAGCTGGATCACAGGTACGATCACAGGGTAAGTATCCCTTGCAATCCAATAAATACTGCAGGCGTCCCAAGTCACAAATCCTGGTAACTTTGTACTCGTCTGAAGGTCCTGATGTCCGTAGAAGAAAGAGGACGTCCTGTCCTTCGTGCCACATAGGGTTTTAACAAGGATAAATGAAATACAGGATGCATCTTATTCCGGTGAGCCGGAAAGGCGCAAGCGAAAGGTAACAGGGTTGATTTGGTCCGAGATCACAAATGGCCCATAGCATTTAGCAGATAGCTTGGAGTGACCCAAATGATGGGGAAGGAACTTCCAGGACAACCAGACCTTGTCTCCGGGATGGTATAAGGAAACATCTAGCCGCCTCTTGTCCTCCCTGATCTTGCTACAGATTTTGGCATCCTCCAAACTGCAAATCACAGTTTTCCGAGTGTCGTGCAGTTGGCTGAGATGTGCTTGCAAGGAGGGAATCAGAGTTTCTTTTCCTATAGTGATTGGGGAAGGCTCGAGGGTGGTAGCTATAGGAACAAAAGAATGGAGTAATGCGTATGGCAGAATGGTAGGAGTTGTTATAGCAGAATTCAGCAGACAGCAACAGGGTATCCCAATCACCTTGAGCTGCTGGTGTAAAACATTGTAGGTATTGTTCTAAAGACTGAGACACTCTGTCTGACCGTTTGTTTTTGTTTGTGGGAGGTATCCGGAAGCCAAGTGCCACTCAATCTTTAGAGATTTGCATAAGTGAAACCAGAATTTGGAAATTAATTGAGACCCGCGGTCTGAGATGATTTTCTTAGGGAGGCCATGTAGATGAAATATGTCCTTGAAGAAACCCTGAGCTGTTTCAGAGGCAGCAGGCAATTTGGACAAGGCAGAAAAATTAGCCAGTTTGGAGTACGAGTCAATCGTAACCATGATCGCCATGTAACCATTTGCTAGGGGTAAACCCACAATAAAGCCTGTGGCGACTCTCTGCCTTGGCCCTGCAGGTATGGTATCTTGACATAATTTCCCATAAGGTAATGAATGTGAGGGTTTGTACTGGCGCACATAGCACAGGTGGAAACGTACTTCAATCTTCTAGCTTTTTTTATTCTTTTCAGTCTGATTTTCGCCTTGGGAGGGGCACCAAGTTAGTTCTTATATCCGGGATTGACAACCTCACCTGTCTGGTTGATCAGGGTGGTGTCAGGGCATTGATTTTACTGGATCTGTCTACCGCTTTTGATACCGTTGATCATCCCACCCTGATCTCTCAGTTGTCTTCTACGGGTTTGTCAGGAAAGGTCCTGGCCTGGTTTTCTGCCTTTTTGGCTCACCATTTCCAGTCTGTTTTTCTTGCACCCTTTTGCTCAAAGCCCGTTTGCCTGTATTGTGGAGTCCTGCAGGGCTCTGCTCTTTCCCCTACTCTGTTCAACATCTATATTTGGCCACTTCTCCACCTTGTACATTCCCATGGCTTCCTGTGTTACTCCCATGGCAATGATACGCAGATCATGCTTCGCCTAGACCTCAGCAGGCCTGATACTGCTGCACGGTTTAAGGGGTGCTTTGAAGACCTGGGTTTATGGATGGCTGAGAGTTGGCTGAAGCTGAATGGTGAAAAGACGGAGGTTCTGGTTGTTGGCACCTCCAGACTTCTGTCTTTCTGGACACCTGACTTATTGCCTGTCACACCTGGCCCATTTCCTTCTCCTGCTTCCTCTGTCAAGGATCTAGGGGTCAAAATTTCTTCTTCTCTTTCTATTAGCGACCAGGTTGCTTCGGTTTGTAAATCTGCCCATTTCAAATTTAAAATCCTACGGAAAGTTCTGCCTTTTGTCCCTGTGCAATTTCAGGCACCCGTGGTGACCGTTCTCGTACTTAGCAATAATGAATATTGCAATGCACCATAACTAGCTCAACCTGCTTACCTTATGTGCTGTCTGCAGCTTCTTCAGAATGCAGCGGCCAGGTCATTTATCCGCCCCCCCTTTTGGCGCCTATATGTCTCCTCTTCTCCGTCAGCTCCATTGGCTTCTGGTCAAGAAATGTGTCCTTTTTAAGTCACTCTGTATTGTGCACAGAGCTTTCTAAAATGTGGCGCTGAAAATTTGCAAACTAAATTCCCTCCCTATGTTCCCCTAAGACTACTTCGATCGCAATCAGCTTTTTTTATTCAAATTCGTCAGGTTAGACCCTCTCTCATGGGTGGCCAAACATTTTAGGGTGCAGCAGGCAAGGCTTGGAATTATCTCCCTTTGTCCCTGCGCTCCACCTCTGATCATCTTCCCTTTCGTAGGGCTTTGAAGACCTTTCTGTTCGGAAACTGCCATGCTCTCTTCCTGCTGTCCTTCCTGTCCGGTGAGCATCATAATGCCCTCGGGTAATGTGCATTATACAAATTCATATAACATAACTGAAGAATATGTTTAGACATGGTGTGCCACCAAAAATATCTACTGGTTAGCTTCTTGGCGGTTAAGGTTCCGCAATGGCCTGCAAAATGGTTATCGTGGCACATCTGAAGTACGTTCTTCTGAAGGGTGGTTGTAGGAATCACAAGTCTATCATGAAAGAACAAACAATCCTGACTGAGTTGCAAAGAGTAAGGATTTGTTGTCTTGAACATTTGAAGGAGTTCTGATGCTACAGTGGCATCTTGTACAGCAGACATAAGGAGACAAAGTTCGGACGATGCAATGGTCAGGGATGACATGTTCAGAAGAAAGGATAGGAAACATAATCTGGTCGTCTAGATAAGGCATGTGCAAGCACAATATCAGAACCAAGTATATAGACGATCCTGAAGTCATACTGTAGGAAAAATATGCCCACCTGGCATGTCGACTGTTTCGGCATTCCAACTGTTGAAGGACCCGTAGGTTTTGATGACCTGTCCTGATTTCCACAGTATGCGCTGCTCCTAATAGTAAGTGTCTCCATTCGATGAGGGCTTGTTTGATAGTGAATAGGTCCTTTTCTATGAGTGAATAATTCAGTTCTTAAGGCAGGAGTTTACAGGAAAAGTAAGCAACTGGATGTTCGATACCAACGGAACCTTTCTGTAGGAGACCAGCGCCTATAGCCACATTGGAGACATCTGTCTCCACAATGAACGGACTCATAGGGTCAGGATGACACAAGATGGGTGCATTGATGAACAGCCTTTGGAGTCGTCTGAAGGCGAGTGCTGCTTCTTGGATCCACACAAAGGGTTCTTTACCCTTTAAAGTATCAGTGATGGGTGCCATGGTGAGAGAGAAATGCTGTATGAGCTTGCGGTAGAAGTTGCAGAGGCCCAAAAAAACGGCACAGATTTTACTGAATTGGGCTCCGGCCAATGGGTGATCAAAGTGATTTTATCTGGGCCCAAAGCAACTCCTTTCTGTGTCAAAAGGAAACCCAGATATGCTATAGAAGATTGATGGAATTAACACTTTTCAGGTTTGGCCAGCAACTGATGAAGACACAATTTATATAGAACTTCATGAACATGGAGGATGTGTTCCTGAAGGTTGGAAGAATAGACCAGTAGGTCGTCCATGTAGACGATAACATTATGGAACAATAGGTCAGCAAAAACATGGTCCATGTATCTTTGGAATATTGCTGGTGCATTATTGATTCCAAAAGGGCATAACCCGGTACTCGAAATGACCATACCATACAGGGTGCAGAAGGCGGTTTTCCACTCATCGCCTTCCCTAATACGCAGCATATGGTAAGCACCCCGTAGGTCGAGTTTGGTGAATATTTTCATCCCTCTTAAGGCTTCCAGGGTGTTGAATATTAAGGGTAAAGGATACCTGTATGGTGCAGTCATTTAGACCTTGGTAGTCAAGGTAAGGACGTAGTTCCTTAGAAACTTTTTTTAGAAACTAATACAGTGAAGCTCCAGCAGATGACTTTGACGGAGTAATGAAACCGTTCTTCTGGTTAACGTCCATGTATTCTTTCAACACCTTCTTTTCAGGCTCAGAAAACATGAACATGCGATAAAAGGGAATTTGAGATCAAGGACAGGTTTTTATCTCACAGTCATAAGAGTGGTGAGGAGGAAGGGATTTTTCTTTCTCGTCACAGAACAAGTCACTGAATTCGGAATACTGTGGAGGAATGGTACATACACTAGATAACAAGGAAGGTCCTGCTTGCTGGCTTTGAAGTGACGTCTGCATCTCCACTCTTATTTTGTTTATGCACTGATGAGTACAGTATTCTGAACCAAGCAACAAGGTCTCAGATGTCCAATTTATAAAAGGGGTTGTGGAGACATAGCCAGGGAATACTGAATATCACTGGGAAATGGGCTTTCAAATCGAAAGACAGGTTTCTCCAGATGATTTCCAATTGACATACTCAGTGGTTTTGTGTTTTCTATCTTAAGACCGGATACCAAGGGCTCTTCATCGACCCCTTCGATCTTCACCAACTCTCTTTTCTTTTCTCGGGGCATCTGGTAACGAGAAGCCCAATTATCATCCAGGAACACTCCTGCAGCACCTGAATCCATCAGGGCAGAAACATTGGCTAGACTGGGACCTTTCCACTTCAGAGTAACCCCAATCACAAATAAACTGGTCCAGGTAGTCCGACTAGTCCTTTCCGTTGAATGACAGGTCTTTTCTGGGGAACCTGCTGTTGTCTCCTGCACCACGGTTCCCCTTATGGGTGGGAGGAGTTTCCCTGTTTCTTTCGAGGAGTCAGAGGACATTCACGTACTATGTGACCTGCTGAGACACAGTACATACAGAGACCCAACTCCCTCCGGCATGTCCTTTCTACAGTCATAAGAGGACCTCTAGCTGAACCTAGTTGCATAGGTTCTGGAACGTCAGGTCCGGTTTCAGCTCTAGTCATGGCATGTGGTTGGGGAATCAAGGAGGTCTCGCGTGCCTTCTCTCTGATTTCCTCTCCTGCTACAGGTATTCCAGGTGGAGAACTAAGTTGAGCAGGTCCTGAAACAAAGGCGGGAGAGGAACTCTGGCCAACTCATCCTTGAGTTTGTCCTCAGTCCACGTCTAAACAAAGTAAATTTGGCTTCCTCAGGCCAACGTGTCTCTTCAGCAAGTTGTTTAAATCTAGTTACATAGCTGAGAAGAGAGGCTGATCCCTGACAACAGTCCAGCAGCTTTTCTTGGGCAGTATAGGTAAGGTCTGGACGGCCAAACATATGCTGAAATTCCATTATAAAGGCGTCAAACTGGTCCAGAAGCGGGCTTGCGGCTTTTACTAAGGGAGTATCCCAGCACAAGGCACTCCCGGTTAGGTGTGACACAATATACCCTACTTTGGACCGATCGGTGGAAAACTAAAGGTAAACTGAATTTAACAGGCATTAAGAAATTCGAGCAACTGCTTGGGGTCGCCGTCAAACTTTCCACAGGACAGAGTCCTCCAAAGGCGGATCCAATCAGAATGGGCGCCCGATCGGCCACAATTTGGCGCAAGGCGGCATTTTCTTGATGCAGTGCCTGTACCTCTGCAGTTAGGTTTTGCACTTCTCCAAGCAATTGTTGTACGGGATCCATACTGGGTACTGAAGAGGCAAGGTCCATTTGGCGCCTCATTCTGTCAGTGCCAGCTCTTACCTTTGCCTTTGAAAGTGGGTGTACCGTCCGCAGAAGCCACCTTCCTGCATGATTCGGAATTCGGGGTTGGTGACCCCCGCGACGATATCCCAAAAAAAGGAAAAGACCCAGAAGGGAAAAACCTCTGCAGTGTCTCTGGAGAGATCAGGATAAATGGCAGATGGAATCCAAAATGAAGGGCTCAGGATAACAGGAATCACAGGAGCAGGAGATGAGCAGATAAGTTCAGAAGGCTCCGGGTAAGGTAAACAAGCAAAAAGAGTTAAGACACAGAAGGAACTAGAGTGTAGAGTCAAGAAGAGGAAGAAAAACATGAACACAATAAGGCGCATCTTACTGTTCTCCCGAAACACTGAAGTAGTGTTTAAACCCGGCAAACCGAAAATGGAAACGCCACCATGTTGGAATGGGCAAACAAACCACTGCGGCTGCGATGACAGTGTGGGAGCGAACAGAGCGCTCTGCCCGCCAAGAGCGGGCCGTCCTCGGAGAGGTCAAAAACGCCATCCCGGAGGGGGCGCTGCTGAGCAGTCGTTGGATACAGACTTAACTCCCTGCTGCTCCGCTGGGGCTGCCATTATCCTTCATTATCCTGCTGACTTTTGGAAAGAAAATCATCCTGCAAAGATAGCTACAGCAAGGGGATTGCACCTGCACCATTCCCCAGCAATCCCGACAAAAATCGGAGCTGTTTTGGGCACTCTTCACCGTCTACGAACCTGCCGAGACTTTGAGCGTGGGGGACTAGAGCGGCAGCGTGGGGGAGGAGGAGCAGCACTGGCCGCCAGACACTGAGACCCGCAGTCTGTGGTGTGCCGAATGCCTGCGTTATAGTTGGGACTTCAGGACCCACGTCCCCTCCCACACCGGAGTGCAGTGCCGGAGAGACCCTTGCGGCCCCAGAAGGGGCAAGGGCAGATATAAATGCATCAGCTGAGCTGAACCTGTGGTGCCAGAGGGACGCACTGATGGCAACCGGGTGCAGCAAGTGCTGGAATAGGAGAGACGCAGCAGCTCAACCTGCAGCTAGTGCCAGCCCAGAGAAAGCGGAACTATTTTCACATCCAACCCGCACGATCACAGAGCTACTGAGCGCCGGGCAGCGTAGAACCTGAAGAGACTGACGTTAGAAAGGACACCAACAGACTGAAGGACTGGGGCAGACAGCGAGTGATGGGCTGAGCGGCGGTGCCGAAGTCAGAACTCCTGGTCCCCGCCCGCCTAGATCCTACAGACACCACTAGATAGAACTGCAGCGGCAGTGGAACACTTACACCGCCAACGGGCCTGTCGGGCACAGCAAGCAGCTCAGACCCTCACCCTACACACGTTGCCGGTAAGGAGACGGGGGGGAAAACGCAGACCTTGTGATAGTCCAAGAAAGTGGAGGGTGATCACTCCCTCCCCCACTCCTGCCCCACACCCGACCGTTTTGAACAGCAACACCCCGCCTGTGAAGCACCACCCCGTCCCACAGCGCACATCATACACAAAACTCGGCGGGATCGTCTCTGCGGACTCTACACCTGGGCGGCCCGTTCCCACGGGACACGCGCCCAGCGGCAATGGCTGCTCCAACCTAACCAATCTATTAGCCAACAGAGCGTGGCGCTCCAAGCCGCGTGTCCCACGAGAACACCAACTACGGTTCTGGGACACTCCGGGCACCGTTTCATACGTAACCAGCCCACACCAATAGGTAAACCACATCCTCTCCCCCTGCAAAAGGCCACCGGGGGTACACGGCCATAGAGCAGAGGAGGGACCACGTCCATACCCGGGGACATCAGAATCCAGATAAGTCGCTCAAGAGAATACGACTGTGTGGTCTCAGCTAATCCAAGAATTGCCTGGGGAAACGCCTCCACTCATTATTTCTGACATACACTAGGACGTGAACCTCTAGAAACATAACCACGTTTCAATATGCAGTGGACTTGTGCTATGTGAGGGGATGGCTCGGAACCGAACTTTTGCAACCAAGTGGGCGAGGTGAAGCGCAAGATACCGAGACAGAACAATTCACCCAACGTGGGCAGCCCGGAACACCAGGGGATGCCACAGGGCCAGAAACGGGTGCACCGCCCCCGCCCCAGAGCTTTACCCCATCCCCCTCCACGGGGCTCGCACAACGAAGCACATCGGAAGGTTCACAGAGGGACCGCCGGCCTCACCATGCACTGGGCTACTGGGGGCTGCGTAGCACCGGACCGGAAAGTTGCCCCAGGGTGACCTTTCTATATCCACAAGCTGGTGAAGGACTTGCCCCGGAGAGGAGCAACGCAGAACACCACAACTGGGAGAGCGGGGCAGATCCCCTCACTTACAGATATAATGGCAGTCATCTGTGACTCCAGGGCCTCGGTAGAGGCCAAAATTGACAGCCTGGCTTCCGAAGTCTCCTTTCTGCGGCAAGACCTGTTGGAACAAATGGAGAGGAAACTCAATGTCTTCGAAAACAGGGCAGAGGACAGTGAAGGGAGATTCCACCGCAACAATCTCTGAATACATGGTCTCCTGGAGAGAGAAGAAGGACCCTCCAAGGATCTCTTCCTAGAAAGCTGGCTGTCAGACCTCATGGCTCCCAAAGGACTCTCAAACTTCTTTTCTATTGAAAGAGCATGCATAATCCCTGCTGGCAAGCCTATTCCTGGGGCTCCCCCATGCACAGTGATTGCCAGATTTATGAACTATAGGGACCGCGACACACTCCTCCATATGGCACGTGCAACGGGCCCAATCACTTACAACGGCAACCGGATAGGTTTTTTCCCTGACTATACGAAAGAAATCACGACAGTCCTATGACTCTATGAAGCGGAAAACTCTCGTCTTTGGGCATTAAATATGCGCTCTTCTTCCCGGCTAGTCTTAAACTGTACCACAAGAATACGCTCCACATGTTCCACAGCCCACGTGAGACCTAGGAGTGGTTGGAAACACAAGTCCTTTCTGTTCCACGACCTGAAAAGCTGAGAGGTAACACACCCAGGAAGGGCGACATCCTGTCATCTGGGCGTAATACACCAACACGCAAGGACGACAGAAGTACCGGTTCACCGGAACAAACAGAACGCCCGGCGAGGGAGGGAGATGAAACCCTTTACGCCCCCCCCCTCCTCCGTTGGGGAATCACCCCACCAAAAAAGAAAAAGAAAATGGGGGACATTAAGTCTGGCGGCCCCAGACGGGGGCAGTGTACGACCAAAGTGAAGTGCACCAATCCCCGGGGACCACCCTGAATAGGTTTCCACTTGTTCATGGTTTTACTTGTTTGGGCAACAGGTGCTTCCGGTTGGGGAAAAGTACAGTGTGGGGGTGGGGGGGAGAGTTCAAGGGACTTAATGGTTCAACAGTTTGAGTTTGGATTATATGGATGCAAAGCAGCAACGTGGAGAACAAGGAACAGGCACCATGGACCGGGGCTCCCCAGAGCGCCTAGTATGGTGAAAACTCTTGGGACATACCACATCCCGTCAAAAACTGCCATGAAAAGAGACACGCAGATGTGACACAGACGGGATAGGTCTACCTACTGAGCTGGAATGTAAATGGCCTGGGGTCTCGAATAAAACGGAAGCTTGTGCTCCAATACCTTAATCAATATTCTCCATTCTTTCATTTTAGAAACCCATTTACCAGGCACCAACTGAGAGTTCAAGAGGTCCAATTACCCTTACTCAAAACAAGCTGGGTTCTCCAGAGGCTCTAGGGGTGTCAGGATCCTTTTGCATAGATGGGTCCCATTCCAGGCCAAAAAAGTGAGGGCTGACCCTAGGGGCAGGTTTGGTATGGTATTCGGAGACATGTGGGTAGAAATTTGGGGCCTGGTGGCAGTCTATATACCTCCCACGCTGACAGCAGAACTTCTCGATGAGCTGTAAACTATAATTATAGAGGAACAAGCTGACTCATGGGCTATAGGCAGAGATTTTAACCAAGTCATGGAGACGACTCACGACAGAACCTATAGTGGTAACAGGGCTGTGGATATCCTGACCAAACTACACATTTTTGTTGAAGCAATAGGGCTATTTGACACATGGAGAGCACTACATACATGGGACACAGGGTTCTCATTCTACTCCAACGCACATAGGTTCTTCTCTAGACTCGACTATGTTTTCACCCCCCCAAATCATGACCCATCGACTACCATCTGCAAAATTCCTAGCGCGAGGGATATCGGACCACTCCCCCCTAATGATAAAACTGAAGGGCACACAAGTGGGAACCCACCTGAACACCTAATTCCCAGGGGTACCAGAGATAGTGGAGAGACTCTCTAATAAGACGTCAGAATACTTCGAGCTAAATGAAGAATCGGTAGATTGCCCAATCACAAGATGGGAAGCGTATAAAACAGTCCTACGGGGGAAGCGATATCCTTGGTGGCTGCTCACCGCAAACGACACATCGAGGCGATCGCCGAGGTAGAGACCCAGGTGGTTAGGCGAGAAGAGCAATTTCTAGAAGAGGGGACTCATACTGCGCACGAGGCCCTAGTAACGGCCCAAGAGATCTTGAGAGACACTGCCCTAGACAATGCTCGGACAGCCCATTAGTCAGTCCGGAGCCAGATCTATGAAAGCAGAGACAAAGCAAGCAGAACCCTAGCCTGGCTAGAACAACGGGACCTAAGTAAGGGGCAGGTGCGGGCCATCCAAGTTGAAGATGGGGAAATGCTGACAGGCAACCCCGATATCACGGCGGCCTTTTCTAATTACTATGAACAATTATACTCCCCTCCAGCGATAGAGCCGGCATCAGGTGCCCCAAACTTTCTAGACTCAATCACGATCCCCCAGCTCTCTAGACAGCAGATATAACGGCTAGATACTGACATTACCGAGGAAGAAATGGGCGAACCATTATCACAACTACAGACGGGAAAGACTCCTGGCCCTAACGGTTTTCCAGTGGAAATATGGAAAAGGCTGTGTGAGACACCGATGAGAAACATGCACCGCATGTTCCTCCGCAGTAAGGAACTCGGCAGCCTTCCCCTGGACCTCCGGAGAACATGCATCGTGGTAATACCCAAAGCGGGAAAACCCCCAGAACGTTATGCCTTGTGTAGGCCCATATCATCAATAAACGGGGAAGCAAAAATATTAGCCCGAGTCTTAGCCAACAGAACGCTTGGGGTAATTGAATCCCTAGTCCACCGTGACCAGTGTGGATTTATGCCAAGGAAGTCCAGACGAATTAACCTCTGCAGGTCCAGATTGCCCTAGACCAAGCAACGGAGATCCCGGATCCGTTGGCCCACCTAGCGGTCGACTTTGAAAAGGCATTTGATTCTGTGGGATGGGACGCCCTATGGGAAATCATGAGGCACATGGGATTTAGACAGAGCTTCATGTCATGGGTCAGACTCCTCTATGCCCACCCCGAAGCATCCATAAGAGTCAACGGGACGTCATCCAGGATGTTCCTGTTGGGCCGGGGGACCAGACAGGGCTACCTCTCCTCACCCCTGTTATTCCTTCTCGCGATCGAACCCCTAGCGATTAAATTGAGAACCGATACACAATGGACTGGGTTTGTTTGGCCAAAGGGAGGCAAAGAACGTGTCTCACCTTTCGTGGATGATCTCCTTATATATCTTGGTAACCCAGCGATCTCCTGCCCGATTGTGTCTGGAACCCTTGTGGAATACCCACACTTTGGGGGGCTCTGCATAAATATAGAAAAAACGATTTAGTTCCCTGCCCCCGGGAGGGGGTGGGGAGGCAAGGCGATCCCGGAACCCTGTCCATACCCAGTCTCGATACTGGGCTTCACTTACTTAGGCATATGGATCAGTGCGTCGTTAGACGAATTCCTTAAACTAAACCTACAACCGTGGTGGAAAAGTTGGTGAACGATGTTTCACATTGGCAATTTCTCCCATTATCACTATTGGGGAGGGCTGCACTGTTTAAGATGATGAGGCTCCCAAGACTCATGTCCTCCAAAATGCCCCACTCCCCATCCCCACCAAAATGTTCCTAACTATTGATAAGACTCTACGTATACTGCTTTGGGGTGGGAAGCAACCTCGCATCGCGTTTCAAACGCTCCAATGCTCAGTGTGGGAAGGTGGGATAGGACTACCCAATATTCGGATTTACTATTGGGCTGCACAAGTAGGAATAGTTAATGAACGGCTACATGGCAACCCAAGGCTTCCACATACTCTAGTCGAGATGGGGGGAAGATGGCTCATCCTCCTACCTTCGAATACTGTTTGGTGACGACAAGTGCCTGAGTGGGGTTCCAAGAGGGTCACTCCATACCCGCTGCGTTTGGGGGGAGGCACATCGACACATAGGATGGGGCGGCAGATCAATACTGATCCAACCCCTATGGCATAACACCCATCTCCCCGAAATTCAGAAGATGGCACCTGGGAGATATCATTCAAGAGGGGCGATTGGTGGATTTCAAAACCCTGAAAATGAAACATGGGCTGCTTCCTATGGATCGCTTTAGACACACTCAGCTCACACATGCTGTCAATGCCCAATTCCCGTGCCTCGCTGACATATCCGCCTGCTCCCACCTAGGAACCAATGTTCCCCCTGACCGCATTCTCTCTAAGGTTACCTCCACCCTCTATCAAGCACTCAGCTCCTTTGGCACCAAAGAACTCTCAGAGCTCAAAGGGAAATGGGAACATGACCTAGATACGCTGGAAGCCGAAGAATGGGTGGAGGTGCTGATTTCTCCCCGGGGAAGAGGCTAACTGCCATCAACTGGGGCTCTGCAGACCGAATAAGCATAGACCGATGGTCCAACAAACTAAACAGGTGTGCCTCCCTGGAGCGAATTATCTACAATGCAAGGGGATGCCCCTGAACATTTCATAAAATATGGGGGAAATGGGAAAAATAGACACTGAGCCCAATGTAACCGTGAGTGCCCTAACATAGGGGGCTCTCAACCCCCCCCCTGCAATTTGTAAACTCTGGTGCTTCAGCCACGCCTCTTATGCCCATCAAAAGTCTATTTTGTTCTATCGCGACCCCGCTGACTGTGCTACTAATGCTGAGATGTATCCATATTGTTTTTCTTGTTTTGTAAAACCTAATTAAAAAAGTCATAAAAAAAAAAAAAAATACATCCCGGGCGGCGACGGGCAAGGTGAGGCATAACATTTTCTCCCCAAAACACAGCTTCCAAACTAAATTCTATTGTTTTCTTATCATTTAACACGTTCTTCAAAGAAATCACTGTGTCAAGATAGCACTTCAATCTTTCTCAACACTTCTTCGTGAAATAAAACACTTGTCAGGATAGCAAAAAGCAACTTGTCACAGTGATGTCTTGGGAGGATAGCTCAGGGGCAACGTGATTGTCTTGGAAGCAAGAGGACACGCAGCAACACAGGTCCGATCCCCGGGTCCATGCTTAGAAACTTCTGGGTATTAAGCGCATTATAAATAACCAATCATATCATATCAAACAAATGATGCAGTACATGAATTCTCTTTCCACATATCTTTCTGTCATCAAGATATCAAACCATCATCGTCTTTTTCTGGTCCGCTCGCCTGCCTGGACTAACAACTAAAATCCCTTTCCTGGAGTACTCGCCTACCAGGAAGAAAACTCCTACAACTAATTTCAAACTTGATTGAAATATTGATTACAAGGTTCTCCACACAAATCTTTCCATATGTTTTCACAACCTCTTGGCTGTTTACAATGTGAGATACAAGCTTTCCCAAATGTATCTCTCTAAAAATGGCATTTATGCTTTGGTTGCTTTAGTAAGGTTTTCTCATAACGTCTTGGCTGATGGTAATGCTGGTTATGAGCTTTTCTTAGTGGTTGTTTTCATATGGTATGCCAGTAGCCTCTTGGCTGTGGGTAGTACTGGTTATAAACTCTCCCATCCTGTAGTCCCTTATAAGGGAACTTTCTTCTTTGCCACTTAGCTTTGTTTCCTTTAACTGTTAGGCATTCAGAAAATAGGATTTTTCAACTGTTCGGTATTCAAACATATTGCTTTGAAACAGCTTTCGAGTACAGAGTGCGCCAAGATCAGCATTCACACTCTGCCAGTTCATTGGTTCTCTGCGGCCGCACCCTCTTGCTGTTAGGCTTCGCAGGGCTCCTTCAGCATCCATTCTGCTTTCTCTTCTGCGTGCCTCAAGTAAGTTGAGCGTCGGTCTTCGGAAGCATAGACGCTCTGTTGATCTTCTGCGGCTTTGCAAGTTTGCCCCACGCTGCTCTGGGAGCACATCTCCTCAGCTGGGCCTCCTAGTACGCTGCTTTCTGCTGGCATACTCTGCAGTTCCACTTGTTTTCACCTTTTGGGGGATTCCAGCTACTCCTCCCGCACGGCCATTCACTGCTCCTTAGCCTTTTTTCCTCTGCTTCACCGTCATTCTCCTTGTTTCCTTCATTCCCCAGCAGGGCCTCCTCTTGGGTTTTAAATATCCTACTCAGGTGCTTTGAACGACAGCAACTAGATTGCACCTTTGCATTTTCACCATTCTGAGTCCTTATGGACTCAGAGCTCCTCTTCCTCGTCCCAGTATCTTTAGCATTATGGGAACTGAAGCCCATAGAAGAATGTATAACATTGAGTTGTTTCATGTTATTTTTAAACAAGTCAAACTGTTCTATGAACTGAGAGTTATTAAAATAAGAGGAGATTGGGAAAGTGTTTGCAATTCCACATTAGAGTGAGAATCTCTCATTAAGGCAGAATTATGCCAATTCAAGTTTTTCATCTTTAATTTCTGAACCTTTGAGGCACCAACCTTGATTTGTTTAGCTGACTTTTTATAACAGACTAATTGGACATTAACATTAGAAGGATTGTGTGAGAAACAGGACAGTATTCTCCCATCTACTCCCCCGGGATCTTCCATTCAGGTGGCCAGAGAAGGGCCATTGCTTTTGGATCCCGACCCTGGGGGTGGATAAGCGAGGGAGGATCACCTGAGTGGATTCACAGGATATTGGGAGGAGAATACCCAAGGGCAAGACATGGTATTCCTCCTTTCCCAATCATACATAAAACCGACTCTCCCTCAGCCCTAATGGGGTATTTTCAATCACACCCACATCTCCCCCTCCACATTCCAACAAGTACTGGGACCAGGAAGAGGCAACCAAGAGTAATGCATATTACCCATAGGAACAACATAGCAATATAAAGTGTGGCCTACCATGTAACACCTTGGAATTGTCCCACTAATAGAGTCAGGAAAGGTCAGGCACTTTTACCCAACTGTGCACACCTGACTCCAATTAACTCTCCTGCAGTATGTAAAGGGTGATCATGGAGTGAGTTGGCGTTGCTGGATGGAACAAGGAGGCCAAGGAGCAGAAGGCTGCCAGGAGAGGAACCCGGACAGACCGGTAGAGTGCAGGATGCTGAGACGCTGGCCCGGTGTGTATGAAGACCTGCCGCATGGCAAGGGGGCCATGTCTCCAGGTAGCCGAAGCAGGATGCAAGTCAGTCTACCGGCCTTGTTTAGGCCAGTGCTCATTCCCCTGTGACGTGTGCGGGTCCTAGGTATATCTGAGGGGCAAGTGGCGATCTCGACCTAAACCAATATTAACTGATTTGACCTGCTCGCCGGCGCTGCGCTTCTGTTGACGAGTTTCATGAAGTAAGGAGAAACTCAGTAGCCTGCGAGTGGCCGGAGCAGGAGCACTGTGAAAGGAAGAGCCCATGAGCGAAAGCGGAAAGAAAGAAAAGCAAAACGATAAAGAAAAGCAAAATGATAAAAGGTAAAGGCAAAACACAGTGGGCGAAAGCTAGAAAGCGGAATGTCAGAAAAAGTGCGCTAGAGGCACGGAAGTCTTGAAAGACAGAGCAAGTGCGTTGGCAGCGCGAACGCAGCTAAGAGGGGGTGCGACTGACCCGAGAATAAGGAGAGGTGCACAAGTGACCGGAAACAAAGAGAGACTTCAAACAGTGAGAAGGAAAATGGACAACGAAGAGAGGGTGAAAGTAACCTGAACATGTGAAAAGAGTGTAAGTGACCCAAAGGAAACACAGAGGGTGCAAGAGAGCATGGTGAAAAGTACAGAGAAGTGTGCAAGAGGCACTAAAAGGTGAAAAGAAGGCAAGTATGCACGACAGGAAAAGGAGCTGTGCAGGGCACAAAATAAAGTAAAGAAAGGACAGAGTGAAAGAGGCACAGAAGAGGAAAAGGTGCTAGAGAAAAAGGAGAGCGGTTAGAGGTCAGAGTGGTCGCGCCTGGAAGGAGCAAAGAATCTGGCGTTCTCGAAAGTCTCTGATACTACCACCATGAAAGAACTGTACAGTGAAAGGTATATTCTGACAAGAGGAACTTTTTATTTCGGTGAAACCAGAGGGGCCTAAACTTGGGGAAGGGACCCTGAGAGGCCTAACGGGAACTGTGTCTTTATGTTTGTACTAGAAGGATCGAAGATTGGGGAAGGGAACCCCAAGAGACCCAGAAACCTTGTGAACATTATTAATTTGTTGCAAGAGCCCTACGTGGAAGGTTCCAAAGGCAACCCTTTTGAGTTGAGCTATTTTAAACCGGCAGAACTACACCTATTGGTAAAACTACCTGAAAGCAACTGTGGTTTACATAAATTTTTTTTTTTGACTCAGCATTTTTCCTTAAAGAAGACTCACTATCACATTTGGTTTAAGAGTGAGGGCAGGCATAGGTTTGGACACAGAAAAACTTTGGTTTTGGACTTGCAGACATCGACGGCCCTTAGAAGCATCAGTTGAAGGAAGAACCCCCTTAGAGTTAGCCCCACATAGCCATTACACCAACCCCACAAAGTTTGATAATAAAGGTTTTCAAACTGTTACTTTTGAGTCTGTGACCTCTTGATACCATGCTTGGCTCACAATTGGTACATTGATTACATGCCATTACATATCTGGGAATGATTTCATCTTCATCCTCAAAAGCAGATGAATACTGTCTCTCCCAGTGGAGTCATCATCTCCCCCACCCGGATACCACCCCCAGGGTTAGGATCAGGTAGCGGCTGCCTTTCTCTGGCCACATGGGAGGATACTTTAAACTGGGGTTTTGTGAGGACTCTGCAGGATTTATCACACCCCAAAGCTGCATTACCAATCAGGGGGCCACCAGGGCACGACCTGGTGACCTCCTAACAAAAGGTTCAGGGGAGGTAGCAAAAAGGGTTTACTGGGGCTAGGGCAAGCTGCAGCAGCCAATAAGAAAAGACTATTTGGCTGCTGCAGCCTGTCCCGGCTTTCTATGATTAGCTACCTCACTCAAACACAGAGAGAGATAGATAACTGCAGAAAGTGGACAGGACTTAGGCCGCCAGGGCAAAGCCAGCAAACCGCCCCCACCCCCCATGCTCAGCAACAATTGTGAGGGTTGCCAGGCCATACCCTGGCGGCCCCTGCAGTCAGTGCTCCAGATAAGATTTGGAAGTGGGAGTATTTCACTCTATATTTTTTTGGGAGTAAAATTATTATTTAGGGAGTAAAAATGGAAGTTCAATTCCCAATGAGAGTATTTTCTAAGCGTGGAAAAGTATGTTTTAACTGAAAAACAAATATTATTGTAATAATTATTTCTTTGCACCTAGATATTAATGCACATTAAATGATACATGTTTAGCTCTTCCAATCAGGTAGTTATAATAGTAGTTTCATCTTGTGGTACGACGTGCACTACTGGTCCTAACAGATCCATGTAGCTGTGTCGGTGAAAGCAGGGGCACAAGGTTATATGTGTCCGTTTTGTTGGGAGTATTTTTACTCCCCATTTTTATTTTTGGGGAGTATTTGCATATGTTTAAGGAGTAAAAGTGGCAGATACATTCCTTTTCTGTAGGGCTGTAAGCAGCTGCATTTTATTTTTTTTAAACGAGCCCGCGGCCGCAATGGCAAGGCCCAGTTACCCCACCTTTCACAGCAACAACTGCAGGGGTTGCTGGGTCTTGTCATGGTGGCCCCAGCAGCTGCATTATTATTATTATATATATTTCTTTCATTATAGGGGCAGGAGACTGCCATGGCAAGGCCTTGCGGTGGTCGCCAGGTCTTGGTCTGGTGGCTGTCACTGCTTTATCTTTTGTTAACAAGCCATGGGGCTGCCAGGGCTAGGCCTGGCGACCCGAGCTCTAGATACGATTTTGAGGTGGGAGTATTTTACTCCTTATTTTTTAACCTTCTGAGTAAATGCTATTTCAAGGGAGTAAAAATTAATATTCTCCTTCGCAGGAGACTAAAAGGTGTGACATCCAGTCAATACATGCAAAAAGCAGATTTCTCTCACAATTAACAGATAAAGCAGAGTAAAGTAGCACCCTCTCGCCAATGAAACAAATGTGCACTAACACTCTGAGCTTCCTTTACAGGCACAGAATCTCATGGTCAAATGTTTGCTAGAGGTTTACTATCCGTAAGATGATCTTCTTTGCCACATCTGAAACAATGTCCCTTGTCACCTCTGAGTTGATGCATGTATAGCCCTTATAATTCTCTCCTTCCCCCTTGCATTTCTTTTGTACCATCCCAATCGCATACAAATCATTTTCTTCTTCCAGCACCTTAATGCTTACTCCTGATGTTTAAATACTCCTAGCAATTTCAATGGTTGGGTGCAAATCTGCATTTGCTCCAGTCCATAGTTTTTCCCTTTTTTCTAGTTAAATGCACTCATTAGTATATGATCTCGCAATGCCTGGTCAGGTGTTAGTGTTATCTTTTCAAAGTCGCATTTTGTTGCCAGACTTCTTAATGCTCCCACATAGTCACCAATGCCCTCTCCTGGCATTTGTTTCCTGGAATAGAAATTAAATCATTCCAATACAATATTAGAAGAACTGGATTGGGGTAAGCCGTGTGTAGGAGGCGCTGGGACTACGAAAACGTAATAAGGAAAATGCAGTTTGCAGTTAATTGAGTAAACAAAAAAGGGGGGAACCGGGTTGCTGCATGTTAGAGGGACAAGTAGTTACCTCAAAACTACTAGCTTAAAACAATAACACAGGGGAGAGTGTCACTTCAAGTTTGTTGTGCAATCCTAATACAAGTATGTCTAATCAATGATGATGTTGAGAGACAAAGGTCAACATTGAACTGAACAATAGAGTCATCATTCTGAGTGCTTTGTCCAAATGTTTTATAATGAGACACTGAAACAGAGCTGCTCGACCCTACCAACAGGTGCTTTTCAAGGCAAGACTGTTCATAATATGATTCCAAAATCACATGGTGTAAAACACATAATGCGTTCAAGACAAAGTATAGATGGAAAGAAATAAATGTTTTACAAAGCATGGTTGAAAAGAGGAAACGGGAATACGGCCAGAACGCATCCGAAAACACACACAAAATTACATATTCGTGGGGAGTATTAAACACACATCACCATGTTTCAATGTTAGCGTGGAAAATAGAGTGTTCACCAAGGTCCAGCGATGTAGCATCCAATGTTTCATACATAAAGGAAGAACAGAACGTATGGAGCAAACAATAAGCTACGTATTCTGCTAATACACATGGTACAGACGGATTGCATGGCACTAGTCACTAGTCGGTGGGTTGTCATTAAGGTTCACTTGTGCTAACAGCTTTAGAGAAAAGGTGGTATTATCCTAGTGCAAAAAGCCAACCTAAAAATGATATCAATTTAATGGCAGTGCAAAAGGGCGCTTTTACATGGATTGCCTGGTCGGCAGGAGCATGGAGAACAACATAGTATTGTAGTGGCAAACACGGTCTGTAAGGAGAAATACAATACAAGTGGATCACAATCCCTGTAAACAAACTCATACATTTCCTTACACACACACTGTTCTCATTTTCCTCACCCATATTATATATTAATTGGTTCCGATATCCTTAAATGTTTTTCTCCCTTCATTTCCTTTTTCTTCAAAACTCCTCTTATTTCCAGTTAACCTTGCAGCATGTACTATGTCAGTCATTTATATTTAACATTGCTGGTCCTCCTGCTTCTGCCCCTCTGTCCCACATGTAATGCCCCTTGCCAATATTCTTCTTGATGGGCCAGGGTCACAGACCTCATAGGGTAAATCTTGCTTCATTTTTTCCTACTTCGTGTGAAGGGCAGAGTTTCAACCTGCCAGCGTCTAGAGCTACGTGCCTGCTCTGCCGGAGTGTTCCGTGATCCCATGGCTCATCGCCACTTGTTTTGATGAAAGACCGGATGCACCAGGCAAGTAACTGGTGCTTTATTAACTCGAACTGGAGCATTGTGAGAGCCATCCGGCATCTAACTGAAGCAGTTGTCGATGCTGTCCTCTGAACTGTCATTCCAGAACGTACGCACAAAAGGACCCGCGTAAATGATAAATGCTACAGTGGGGCTTAATTCAACCCTTTATAATAAACATGCCCCGTTGCACCTTACCACCACAAAAGGAATGTTATAAAAAAAAAAAAAAAGGTGTGACGTTATCAGTACTTCAGGAGATTCCACAGCTTTAGTATCCAAACATTTCTTTCTTGTGTCATCAGGACTAGGCAATGATAGAACTCAAGGCAACAACAAAAAAACTCAGTATTGCATTGGCCAGCTCAGATAATTATCAACTCCTGCATCTAAACTATACAGAACGCATTTGCGAGGATCCAAAAATATTTATAAATACAGCCATTGGAAGGATGATGTTGAGTCAGGCAGAATTTTTACATTCAAACATTATATCATAGTAAGATCGGCCAGATCGACTGTATCCTAGATCATATGCTTCGAACAATTCTCTCCATTGTTCCCATTTTATGGTATCACTACATATTATCCCCACCAAAAATATTGCCATATATATGGCCGTCTGTAATGGCCACAGGCAATATTTTTCGAGGGGATCATTTTTGGGGGTTTTGGGAGCAGGTGTCCCCCGAGCCTTTAAAAATAATGCAGGCGTGTCCCCCACAGGTTCCATGCCTTAATATCGTGATATTTTTGTAGACGATATTTTTGCGGGGATATTAACACATGGAACCATTTAATGCTAGGATTTTCAAACAGCGGCAAAAATTGAGCTGGTGTTGCACCAGTTCGGTTCATCACTCTCCTTGTGATCCCTAAACTTCCAATCTCGTCCTCTTTTCGGATTGGATTCAGTCACAATTTCTTTGCTTAATTCAAATTTATATTTCAGTTGTTTTTGCCTTCCCCTTATTAACCTTTGTAGAACTCCAAGTTGAAATCTGCACCGATTTCCTTTTCATTGATTACTGTACACTTTGCCGATTATTGCCCTGCATTTTCGTTTTCCCACGAGCGCTCTCTCCCGCTTTAATGCACTGTACTACAAGTGTATGCTCACCAGTTTCCTCTTGTGCGTTTAGCGGCACAGGCTTACGTGCTGGTAAGGAGAGTGGGTTAACACTTTGCTCCGCTTCATAAACACTGCCTCCCTGAAGGAAGATCAGAACGTGAGAGCCGTTGCTTTGCCCGAAAGGAATAGATAAGCTGATCCCATCCTCGTCACCACAAATGTGTTAAGTAGAAATGAGGAGATTTAATACATTTGCATTGGATATGAGGGAGAAAGGTTGAGCTTTCTGTTAGAGAAGGCTAGGAAATGGCAGCCTAAACGTCATCGAACACTTGCACAAGTGTCTCACGCACAGGAGGACATGGATGACTTGCACAACATAACACATCATTAATGTATTTAGTAACAGAGCAAACACAGATATCAGGACCTACAAATAACCAATTTACAAAAATGTTTCTGCCTGGTCCCCAAAGCATGCTTATTTTTAATGTTGTCATGCTGTAAAACAGGGCCACACGCCCTCCCACATTGTTGCCCCTCCATCGTGGATGCATACAATAACTACATCTATCGCCTACAACCTTTGCCTGTCAATTGGACCATGCTAACTAGAGAATCGCAACAAGACCCAGCGCTTGCGATTGTGTGACACTGCATTAAGACGGGGAAGACAACTCACCACAAGAATCAAGCCAGAAACGAACCCGAGCCCATAAGGAATGACGTACGTTGCATGGAGCTGGTGCTGGCTGAGCTCACGATCGTAGATGACCACATCGTCATGAAAAGCTGCAAAGACATCATCCTGGAATCGCTTCGGGAAAAGACAGTCATGCTAGCGCACGAAGGCCACCGCGGTGTGGGGGGGGTAATATCCACAAAACGCCCCCTACGACAGAAAATATGGTTCCCCAAGTTGGACGCCATGGCAGAATAGTAGGCAAATGTACAATCTGCACCCAGGTCACTCCGCCCTCTCATCGCAACCCACTGCAGATGTCCCACCTCGCAGAGAGCATGTGTGAAAAAGAACTGGCCGTAGAATTTGTTGGATCACTGTGAAACGGTGCCTATGTCCTCGTACTAATAGATGAATATTCACGTTTGCCAGATGCCCAGCTCATCGATCGACTGCTGCCACTTGTGTCATCCCCACATTGGACCGCAGATAGAGGAGTACAATGAGTATGAAAAGAAAGGGGATTGAAAGCAAAGGAAAGCATAGGGTAACCTTTATCCTTCAGCAAAGTGAAAATGTTAATTTTTTTTTTTATTTTATTTTTTTTTTTTTTAACAGTGCCAATTTAGCTGTGCTAGTTTTAAAAGACGAAAACAGTTTAATCTGTGCGCGTTTTGATGAGTAGATTTGTCGGTGCCATTTGGCATTTTGATTTTGCAAATGTCAGCCACAGAGGCATTGACTTTGCCTGTGTGCAAGTAAAGAGAAAAAGTGAAATTATCTGCGATTCTTTTTTTATGTGCCATTTGGCATTTTCCTTTTGCGACAGTCAGCCACGGGTGCATTCACTTTACGAGTGCACAAGCAAGGGAAAAAAATTGTCTGGTATCTTTGGAAAGAGAAAAACAAAGGGGTAGACCTGCACTATAATTCCTGATCCTTCAGGTATTATGCAGCAAAAAAACCATAGGTTGGATCAGTGAAACGGGTTAACTCTGGCAAAATTTAGAACATATCACCTTTTATTTACGTTGTTCAATTACAAAAATATATGATTAATTACATAAAAACTCTTGAATATTCAACAATTCATCATCTCATTCATACCTTCAAACAATCCCCATTCTAACACATCTATCCGAAAAGCACATCAAGTAATGCCCAATGCTTAATTTTTAGCAGAGCATCTGTTATTGCTGTTTGTTAGTATTTTTCAGCAATGACCCAGTCCATAGTATCAAGTGTCATTGTATAGCTGGTATGATGTTTGACCAGATATCGTATTTCTAAAGAAAAGCGTCGACACGTGTTTCGGTCAAAGACCTTCTTCAGGACGTTGGGCAAGAGGACACTTCTCCGCCCTATTGTATGCTTGTATGGGCCAAAATCCCCAAGAAGCAAATCCTAGGATCATGAGAGAGGACCAAAGGGATTAATCCTCCACTGGCCTCGGTATTTATATCGAGCAAATATCTGATGGCACAAGGAGCAACTCATGCAGAAACTGCACGGATATGTAGGCCGGACGTGCACTGATGTTTTCAAGCAGTAAATCCTCACTGGACCCATCAACCACTAGGTCCAATCGATCTGCAACCCCAAGCGGGCCCGCTTGGGGTTGCAGATCGATTGGAGCGGGCCCGCTTGGGGTTGTCTTTTATGGAGTTGGCAGGTATGCATTGGGGTGATCACTCTGACGCATCAGGACAAGGATGGCTTGGTGTGCAGCACAGGACATAGAGAACGCGGGACTGATATGCGGCCCAGTGGTCACATCCCTCCCTGCTCCATTTACATAATTCCCTTTTCCCTCTTGTATGTGTTTAAGACAAAGTTTAATCCTTACATACATAAAGTACAAACACATGTTTCTACATTTCTGTTTGGCATGTTTCTATAAACTAAGTGCTCTAGACACCACATGCCGGGCCTCTTCGTCATCGGGCACAGTGTATATAGAGAAAACAATGAGAGAATTTGAATAAGTCGATGAGTAGTCAATGAAAAAGAGTATGACTGTAGTTGAATCACTAGTTTAGTCTTTCTTCTCTGTCTATGACAGGACGAGGTCCACTCCCATACTCTAGTTACCCACCTTCCGTGAACTCTGGTACTAGGAGCTCCAGGCGACGAGTGTCTGCCTCTTTTAGGTACCTTAAGACGAGTTCATTCTTGTCGCCGGTAGCGCCAGTCTCTAACAAGGCAGACTCCAGCTCCGTCTGCTGGTAAAGCAAAGACGAAGCAGTGACAGCTGCCGCCATTTTGGACCAGGACGAGAGCCGGGGACTAGAAGGGTGCGCGTGCGTACAATGTTTACAAGCCTGCCTGTTTCGCAATGCACATTCGCCACACAGAAGCGCCCAGTGTTAATAGTAAAAGCAAAAGATTGCAATGGTTATCAGGAGTGACGCCAGTTAATCGTTTTCTGAAAAGAAGTTTGTGTCTGAAATATTTGTTTCTATTTTTTTAAGAGCCTTTTATTTCTCCATCTCAAGTTGTTAGCTAACAAGCCTGGCCTGGTCTTGTGTTGTGAGTCGCAGATTCGCTGTAATGTATAGGCAGGGGGCGCCAAAAACCCTTCGCTAGCCTGAACACATTTCCAGATGTGGCCGTTTGTGCCCGCACAAACCATGGAAAGCAAGATTCGGAAATCACAGCGCTCACCTGGTCAGCAATACAGCCATACTGGAATGGATCATATTTAGTGAAGTTATTACCATTCGAGTGAAGAAACATTACCGTCCACCACTTGTACATATTAATTCTAAGAACGGTGCAAACGCGTGTCTTTATAGGCAAGAGATATACCAGTAAACATTTTTTTGGTGTGTGTGTGTGTTAAATTACTCCAGGCCAACATGGCCGCCTAGTGGCGCAAGTCGTTTAGTCACTGACGGGACAGAGTACCACCTCTAGGAGCAATTAACCATTTTCAATAACGTAATTTAAAATGAGCTCATAAACTCAATTTGCGATCCCTCGGTAAAACGAATTTGGTAAACACTTATAATATTATATTCGCCAGCTTCCTAGTATTTAATTTGGAAATCTTTGAAATAAGTTGAGTGTTATTATCCACATTTATATTCAATTACTTTTAGTATAAATGTCACGTTCACAATAATTCTACTTTTCTTGCAAAGTAATGCCGATTTGCAGTCTTTTTCTTGTACCTAAACTGATTGCACTGCATGTGTACCGACGTTACTCCAAGTCAAACATGGCCGCCACATTTTCGGCTTGCCTCGGTGGTTCCTTTTCTGTGTCTAATTTAGAATACCGGGACTTTGCAGAAAGGGTCTGGAGAACGAGAAGCATATCTGTCCTGGACAAGGCAGCAACATCTAATTCAACAGCAGATGTACACGACAGCTGTGCTTATGCAACCTGCTGTCAAGCAAGCAACCCTGAAAAGTGGCAAGAGTCTCTATTTTCAAAGACAAAGTAGCGACCAGCCTGACTTTGGCAAATATTAAATCCTACTATTCCCAGAGGAGAGAAAGATTCTAATTCGTTGTTTGTTTTCGGATCCTTGCTGGCAATTTAATTTTTCAACTTGGTCCAAGGATTTGCTGATTATTTTCATTGTTGCCAAATGGGAGCAGCCTCATTTGTATTATATAAATGATAGATGGAGACATGTACAGACCTGTCCTGCACTTCCAGTTTATGTGACCAATGTTGTTGCCTTTAAAGAAGCATCTCCAGTCCAAGGTGATGCACGTGCAAGGCAGCTGATCTCCCCATTCTCTTCGTCTTCATGAGATGTCAGCAGTGGATGTGTTGGAAGATGATGACATCTGGGAGTACAAGTCCATTAGGAAGCCAAAATCGCAGAATCACAATAATGATGCCACGGTTTGTACTCCGATGGAGAAAAAACCCAATGTTGGGCAAGGTAAACCAAAAAGAAGCGGGCAAAGGAAAACTGGGAGCACGCAGAAAAGTAGCCAAAAAGCGAAGGAAAGAAAGCATGGGCAAAATCAGCCAATACTTCCAGTGTTCGCACCTGAAAAGAACATTAACAAGCCTACAAGTGGCCACATTATGAGCTCTCAAAGCACAACGAAAACTCCAGTGAAGAAACAAAGTCCTAGCAATCTTAGACCAATTCACGAAGGTCATTGTCCAAATTGTCAGATGCCATTCTCTGTGCTGTTAGTGCAGACACCTCGCTGGCATGTCGATGAATGCTTGGACGCACCGGGCAATGCAGAAAAGGGTAAGAGCCCAGAAAAGAGAAACTATTTAACGATGTGCACAGTAATGAAAAGTATTCATATTTTGATGGAACTTGCTGAGGCATTTCCTAAAGTCCTACTGAGATATATAACGGGTCATGCTTTGCTTTGTGTTTCATCAACCATTTTGTGGATACTGGTCACTTTCGGCCATAACGTATTTAAACAATGCCTATGATGCCTGTGCCATACCAGTTACTCATCAAATAACATGATTTTAACCAATGTAAGCTGTGCCTGATCGTACAAGTACCCTATCTGGTCCTTTCAAATCTACTTGGCTGATTGCCAGATTTTAAATCACTCTGTTATTATTGTCTCTCAATGTAGCTGGACCATAGAGATAATTTGAACGTGTGTAATTGTATTCTCTTGTTAAGCCATTCTCTAGAGAAGCTGACACATGTTTGAACCTGGGGGTCTTTATCAAGGCCAATAGTGATTGATGTATCCTTGTAGACACCTTTGTAATTCTAAATAGACAGGGACGTCTAGCACACTTACTTATTCAAATAGTTAATTTGTTGTTAATGATATTTAGGGTATAAGTTCCCAATCTATTCTTTTTGCTTGTATTATAGTCATCTCTGACAAGGTACTGCCATTTTAGTGGACCTTCTTGTTCATATCCTGTGTCATTGCCTTATATTTGGGTATCCTAGTGGTATTGAATATTCATTGTGGAAGTATCAATTCATATTTAAGCCATGTGAGTGCCCATCTGCAACCTGCTATGTTCAGCATCAGCCGTGCCGGTGTACGGTAGACAGGCAGGTGGGATGCTGATGCTCAACACAGAGGATTAACTATTTGAAGAATTGCGCTAGAAGCCCCTGTCTATTTAGAATTATTACATAGGCATCTACAAGCATACAACGATCACAATTGGCCTTGATAAAGACCCCCACGTTGAAATATGAGAGAATGGCTTGTAAAGGCATCATGAAGCAAGACATAGACCACAGATTTGAAGTTCCAAATAAAAAGGTTTATTAAATCAAATGTCAGGATGTTAGAAGGCCTAACTTGCCCTTTGCTAAGGGGGGATTTCCCTACCTGAATGAGACTAAGGAAAGTCTAAAAGAGTTCAACTTAAAAGTCTGTCTGTGTCCAAAACCTATTCTTGCCCTCACAACTAAAGCTAAACAATGTATTTATTAAAAACGTATAAAGCGAAACTACGTCCCGAAAGCGTCTAGGCGCTGCTATTGGCAGTATGGAGATAGAGAAACTCAATTAACAGATTTCACACTGACAGATTAAAACAAAAAGGATTTAAGCGCCCTTCGAAAGTGAAGGTACTCCTCTTTAACTCTCAGAATCAAATGGGAGACGATTCCACAATGTAGGAGCCATGACCGAAAAGGAGCAGCCTCCAAAACGCGCACGCTGATATCTAGGCACTTTAAGTAGAGCCTGAGCCGAACGCAGCTCCTTAGTTGGGTTATAGCGCTCTATCTTATCTTTTAATTACTCTGGGCCTATATTGTACAAAGCTCAGTGAGTGACACAGAGTATCTTGCATTCTATCTGTGCCGCCACTGGGAGCCAATGCAGGGGAGCTACAGACTGGGTCAAACGGGGTGCATTAAGCACCAGCCTTGATGCTGCATTCTGGAGATCCTGTTGCAGTAGTCAAGTTAACCAGCATAGTTCGACTATCCGAGGCCAGGACAGGCAGTATCTTCCTCAGGATTTTAAGTTTCCCAAACTCTGCATTACACACTGCTGGAATCTGAGCTTCCTGCGACCCACTAGGAAGGAGTCTCACCCCTTGACTCTTTACAGATGCACAGATGGCTGAGCATGGGCCAAGCAAATCGGGGCAAAATTGAGAATTCCAAAGACTACCGGCGCTTGGGGGCCAAACACCAACACCTCTGTTTTATTACCATTCAGCTTTAGCCAATTGGCAGACGTCCACTTGCCTATATTATCCAGGCAGTCCTGAAATTTGCCAACACGTTCATATTGAGGGGAGCCAAGCCGAAACACTAGCTGAGTGTCAACAGCATATGTATAAAAAAGGACTCCAGACTGAGAAATCAAATCAGCCAGCAAACGCACATAAAGATTAAAAAGGAGAGGGGACAAGGCTGACCCTTGGGGAACCCCACAGGTCAAACCATAGGTCGTAGATTGGCAAGCCTGAAAAGAGACTGTCCACATCCGTCCCTCAAGGAATGACCCAAATCATGGCAATAAAGGCCCTGTATCACCTGCTTGCTCAAGGCAGCTTAATTAATAAAATACTGTGATTCACAGTATCGAAAGCCGCAGAGAGGTCCAGGATGGAGCAGGGCTAAATCATCTAAGAGATATAACAGATTCCATACCCCTTCTGGGCGGAATCCAGACTGAAAAGGATGCAATCAGTTGGTTATTTCCAGAAATTGTGAAAACTGCGGTGTATTGATGGCCTCGATAAGCTTAATTATAGCCGGAGTAAGGAAATGGGCCTATAGCTGGCCATCGCCTGAGAGTCTAAATTAGTTTTTTTCAGAAGAGGAGTAACCACAGCATGTTTTAGAGCAGCTGGAATTACCCCAGAACTAAAAGAGTACTATAAGGCCGCCGTAAACAGGCAGATGGTTCGCTGCGGAAGGGTCTTCAGACTATGGAGTGGTACTGCATCAAAAGCTAATGCAGATCTCAGCCCATTCAGGGCCCTCCATACAGCATCATCATCAATAGGATCTAAGCAGAAAGTGTAACAGTACCCCTTAAGAGGGGGCTCCATAGCCCATCCTCCCCAGCGGCCGCTTGTCAATTCGTGATAGGGATCACAATGTGTAGGGATGTCAATAATGAAAGAAATGGTGATAAACACAAAGTTTGGAGCTTCTTCCAGCTCTTAGTTTCCTCTTCAGCTGCCCTTCCCTTAATTCAAGAAAGTTCCACAATAGTCTCAAGATTACCTTTCCTAAGTTCAAGGCAATATAGTTCCACACAATCCTCAGATATTCCCTTCCCCAAGTTCAATGCAACACAGATCAAAAGAAAAAAAAGGAATCTTGAGGCTCCTTCTTCAAGACAGTATATGCAGTTCATCAAATATTGGGGTTCCCTTCCCCAAGATTTTATCATAGGAACTTGTACGGGTTTCATTCTTTCAAAGTTCAACACAAATCTGGGTCCACTTGGCCCTTCTTCTGGCTTGCCTCACCAGTTCACTCAGAGTGCTCCTTCTTGGTTTACTTCACAATGTCTTTGACTTTAACAGTTTATGGCTGACTGGTTTAGGCGCAGTTGTCAGACCACACGGTCCACCCATCGCAGGTCGCACAACCAGGGATCTAAGGCTCTCCAGCCCACACAGGTGCTTCTGTACTTGCTCCTGTGTACAGATTCACAATCACTTACTTTCTCCTTATCAGCCTCTTAGCTCTATGAGCAAATGTACACTCTCCTGGTTAGCCTCTTGTCTTTGTCATAACGTGTCACACACCACACATCTCTTGCCAGTTTGTTTGGCCTTGCTGCACTGTTTCCATTCACAATGTTCACTTTGTGGTGGTCTTGTTCATGTTTTCATTCAGTTCGGTATTCAATGTGGATGATTTTACGTTGCTTCAAGTTTTCATTCAGTTCGGAATTCAAGGTATACCATACAGCACTTTGGTATTCATGCATAGCCTCTAGGAGCGCCGCCGGCTTTGAGTGACATTACCTTCCACTCACCAGTCCTCAGCGTTACTCCTCAGGCAGCTATGCGACTTCTATTCTGCTTCACAGGCGAGTGGGCCGGTCTCTGCAAGCACTGCTCGCACTCCGGTTGCCTTCTGACACACACCAGCAGCTCTGCTCCTCCATGGACGCAGACTGTGTCCTCTCTTCGTTTTCCCTTGCTCGCAGCTCCAGCTGCTTTCTACGGACAATGGAGGCCCCCACACCTGTGGCAGCCTAATGGCCTGGCTCGCCTTGGGGTCCACAGGTCTTTTAGGACATCAGCCGGCATCCTGGCTTCCTCTCGGGGCCCACCACGGCTGCCTCCTCACGATAAGGGTCCCCTGCTGGTCTCTCCCACAGAGGCCTCCCTTTGCTGCTCTTTGGCTCTCTCTACACACCTGCAACCACTTGACAGGTTGCATGTGTGGATTCTCAATTGGGCTTGCACGACTATAGTTAAAGGGACATGCCTTACCTTTAAATCACTCAACTGACATCTTCTTCCTCACAGAACTAGAGTGGTGCAATGAGGTTTTAGTGTTCATCACTCCAAGATGCCTCTTCCTCGCCCCAGTACTGTCAGAGGTAAAATGTAGGGAAAAGAGGGGAGCGGTTTTACAGTAGCCTATTAAGGCGGGTGGAGGGTTAGGTTGGTCTTCAGTAGGGAAAGGGGATACCATGTCTTGCCTACCATACCCTTAACCCCTCTCTTCTTCACCCACTTTCTGGTGTTTCTGGATTGGTAATATTTCCTGACATTTTCTTGGTCAGTGGGACGGGGATAATAATACCCTATAACTGCCTCTGGGATAGAGGATTCTTCATGAAAGGGACATGCAGAATACAGTGTCTCACCTGAGGACATCTCGTCCCCCACCCACAAGGACCCTCTACCCAGGTGATCCTCCCTTGCTTCTCCACCCCCAGGGTTAGGATCCAAAAGCGATGGCCTTTCCTTGGCCAACTGGGAAGAGGACCCCAGGGGAGTAGATGTGAGGACGCTCTCCGGTTTCTCACAGGCTTCTCAAGAATATACAATTACACATGTTAAAATGATCTCTGTGGTTCACCTAAAATGAGACACACTAATAACAGATTGATTTTAAATCTGACAACAAGTCAACTACGTTTGAAAGGACTCGATAGGGTACTTGTGCACCCAGGCACAGCTTACATGGTTTCCGCAGTGTCACAGGGCAAAATCACATATTTCCTGTGCAAACGCAGCAGTCCCTACACTGATACAATAGATGTTCTCTGATAGGTGTAATTAGTATTGTCCATCTTTATGATCAACTCTCTTTCCATGGTTTTAGCCAAGTTTAGACTAAAATACCTGAATTACGATTTACCAATTTCATCACTTCTCCACACGTAAACAAGTTACCGTTCAATTGAGAGTAGGCTATTCTGTCCTAAAAATATGAACCCCAAGCCTTTTTGATGGCATCAGATCCGCTCAAATAATTGTATAGTTAATTTTGGTGTTGGTTTAGTGGTTTTAAAATGGTTTAGTCAAGAGTTTTACTGACCTTAATTGTGTTTTGCTATGTTACTGGGGTTTATACTGCCCACCATCACTGCATCTGGCTGGTCTCCTGGCACTTTTTCAGATTTGCCAGAGAAGTGGGGTGAGTTACTTTAGTGGAAAGAGCATGCAAGATGGCTTTGCTGCTCTGTTGATGCATGTAGTTCAGAAGTACCGAGGTACTTTGTCCGGGTCGTTTCTAGGTGGTCTGTGGCATAGGGCATAGAGTACCTTTGTGTATCTATAAGGCGATTGGCAGGGATATCTAGTTTGTGATCGCGACTGGTTCAGGCCTTTGTCTCTGCGTTGCGTTGGTATAGCAGGAGAGCAGTAGACAAACCAAATTCCAGCCAACGTATATAAATAAGTGAGCAAATGTGCACCTTTATGAAAGCAAAGAAAGTTCTTACCATTTCTGGTTGCCTCACTGGGCTTTGTTTTCTTATTTTAGTTTGTGGATATGGTACATGTTTTTGGGATTGGTGTAAGCAAGGGTACAAATGTAAAGTCACAGGTTCCTTCAGTTTTTCCAATGCACACAGCGCACCATTTCGTACTTGTCAAGAGTCAATTATCACTTGCTCCTGGCAAGTGCAAATTCTGAGGCCTGGGTGTAAGGATGCATTGTAATTCTACTCTCTTGTAAATGTAAAGTCGCAGGTTCCTTCAGTTGTTCCAATGCACACAGCGCACCATTTCGTACTTGTCAAGAGTCAATTATCACTTGCTTGTGGCAAGTGCAAATTCTGAGGCCTGGGTGTAAGGATATATTGTAATTCTACTCTCTTGTTCCTTCCTGGAGTGCATGCACCCAAGCTTGGTGTATACATTGCATCTTGCCGTTTGTGGTGAAAACATTGCTATAGAAGAACAATTTACTTACCAAACTGGTAACGTTCTTTCGATGGGATGTTCCTCCGACATATTCCTTATCTTTGATGTTATCCATTCCAGCTTGCTGGCCTCGGAACATGTTTTCAGTAGAGGGCCTGCGTGACGACATCCTTCGAGTCGGTGTCCCTCGACAGCCTCCGTATCAGCACCAACGTCATCATGAGTATAAATAGACTTGCGCAGCGTCCGTTGCTCAGTTCCATTTTGAAGTTCAGATTTGCTTTGCATAAATTGGTTAGTAACCTTGAAGGAGCGTAAGATGAAACTACAAGGGAAGTTTTACTGCGGGGATAGATGGGAGGGGCGATAAGGAATACGCCGGAGGAACATCCCATCGAAAGAAAGTTACCAGTTTGGTAAGTAACTTCTTCTTCGAAGGGATTGTGTCCTCCGACGTATTCCTTATCTTTGATAGACTCCCATAGCAGTAGTGTAAAGAGGAGGTGGGAGAAAAGATGAAATATTTCCCTTTAAAGATATACAGAATGCAACACAGCTTTCCCAAATCTTGTCTCCTGGCTAGAGGAGGAATCCAAGCTGTAAAATTTGGTAAAAGTATGTGTGGATAACTATGTGGCAGCCGCACATATATCTTTAATTGGGACAGCTCTTTGGAGGGCCGGAGAGGCTGCGATACCCCTGGTTGAATGAGCCCTAAGATGTTCAGGGGGTTCTTTTCCTGCCAATTTGTAGCATTCTAGAATGTTTAAAATGATCCATCTTGAAATGGTCTGTTTTGTGATTGGCAATCCTAATTTGTGTCCTGCATATCCTACAAACAATTGGTCTGCTTGCCTTAGCCTAGCAAGTCTGCTAATATAACAACTCAAGACATGCCTTGGATCCAGCCTGTGTAACCTCTCTTCCTCTTTCCCTGGGTGGGGAGGAGGATAGAACGAAGGTAAGGTTATTTTCTGAGTAATATGGAATTCAGAGACCAACTTTGGGAGAAAATTAGGCTTCACTTGTAAAACAACCTTGTCTTTATGAAAGATTGTATGAGGAGGTTTGCAAGATAGAGCTTGTAATTTGCTCACTCTTCTGGCAGAAGTTAGAGCCACTAGAAAAACTGTTTTAAGAGTGAGAAATCTTAATGAACAGGAATGAAGTGGTTCAAAAGGAGTAACCATCAGAAATTTTAAGACTAAGTTTAGGTCCCACAATGGGACTTGAAAAGGCATTGGGGGCATAAACATTAGTTAATCCTTTCAGAAATTGAATTACATGGGGTATTTTGAAATATCAAGGCTCCTCCAGAGTACGCTTAAAGATAGACAGTGCTGCGAGGTAGCCATTGATTGTACCAATTTGAAGACCTGAATTTGCTAAGTAAAGCAAGAAAGATAACACCATTGGTGTATTGCATGAAAAGGGTTCAATATTCTTTTCTCTACACCAGCTGCAAAATTTGTTCCAACGGCAGCGGTATAAAGTCTTTGTTGCTGGCCTTCTAGCCGAAAGCAACACCTCCATGACGTCATCCGAGAGATCCCAATCCTTGTATCTCAACATTTCAGAAACCAAGCGTGAAGGTTGAGGGTTCTGATGTCTGGATGGAGAAGCTTACCTCCCTTCTGTGAGAGAAGATCCTCTCTTTGAGGAAGACGAATCGGAGGACAGATGGACATGTCTAGAAGGTCCGGGTACCACGTTCTCCTGGCCCAATCCGGGGCAATTAGGATCATGGCTTTCTGGAATCTTCTCAACCTCCTGATCATTTGAGGAATGACGGGGACTGGAGGAAACGCGCACAGAAGTGGAAACTCCCAGTCCACTACGAACGCGTCCCCTAGATCTCCTCTCGGGGGAAATTCCCTTGAACAAAACTGATCGCACTTCCTGTTGATGCTGGTGGCGAACAGATCCACTTGAGGGGTTCCCCAAAGGGTGAAGATCTCTTGAAGGACTTCCTGAGCTAGCTCCCACTCGTGGGAGAGTGAGCTCTGCCTGCTCAGAGCGTCCGCCGTCAATTTTTTCTCTCCGGCTAGGTGAACTGCAGATAGAGAGATTCCTTCTTGAATTGCCCAAAACCAGAGCTGCATTGCCTCTCTGCACAGTGGCAGTGACCCTACGCCGCCTCTTTTGTTGAGGTAGTGCATGGCCACTGTGTTGTCCGTCATTATCAGGACATTCTTTCCCTGTACTGATGGCAGAAAAGCTTTCAGCGCTAGTCTGATTAATCTCAGCTCCAACGGGTTGATGTGTAGTCTGGACATCCGATGGAGACCAACGACCGCTGATGGTCTAGTCTTTGGCATGGGCTCCCCACCCCATGAGTGAGGCATCCGTGACTACTGTTATCTCCGGCCATGGTTGCCAAAACTGTTCTCCTTTCAAGATGTTCTCCCGACAGGCCCACCACTGAAGGTCTCGAGCTACTCTGTCCGGGACTTGTAGGAGATCTGACATTCTTCCTGAGAATTGCGACTATTGGGTTCTTAGTGCCCACTGGAGGGATATCATTCTCAGGCGAGCCTCTGGCACTAGGAAGATGCATGAGACCTAGCAACCTCAAAAAGTCAAAGGTTGGTAGATGTTGGGCATTTTGAAACTTGATGAGCATATGTAGAATATCTTGAGCCCTCACCTCTGGTGGGGAGGCTTTTCCCAGGGAAGTATCCAGGACTGCTCCAATGAACTGGAGTCTCTGTGAAGGTATCATCTGTGACTTCTTTAAGTTGAGGGAGAAGCCCAGCTTGTGAAGGAAGTGGCGGACATAATCTAGCTGGATCTGAGCTTGTTCCAGAGATACTGCTCTGATCAACCAATCGTCCAGGTAGGGGTAGACGTGGATCCTTTCCCTCCTTAGACTTGCAGCCACTACCGACATTAGCTTGGTAAAGACCCTCGGGCGGAGGTCAGCCCAAATGGCAGAACTCGAAATTGATAGTGAGAGTTGCCAATTGCGAACCTCAGGTATTTCCTGTGTATGAGATGGATTGGCACATGGAAATAAGCATCCTGAAGGTCTAGAGATACCAACCAGTCCTGAAGCATCTGAGAAAGGGTTACCATCTTGAACTTGTCTTTCCTGAGGAATTTGTTCAATTCTCGCAAGTCTAAGATGGGTCTTAGTCCTCCGTCCTTCTTTGGTACTAGGAAGTAGGGGGAATGCCAACCCTTGTTCCTCTCCGCTACGGGTACCGGTTCTATGGCACCCTTCTCTAGCAGGTCTAAAATCTCCTGCATAAGGAGCAGGTCTGGAAACCTCAAAGAGTGGTTCCCCGGTGGATGACTGAGGAGTGTGTAGGAAAGGCAGGCAGTAACCTTGGGCAACTGTCTCCAATGCCCAAGCATCTGACGTAATAGCCTGCCATTCTGCCAGATTTTGAGTTAACCTGCCCCCTACTGGTTTCTTGTGAGGGGAGACCTCAGAGGAGTTTAGAAGCGGCTGACGCAGATGCCGAGGGTAAAGTGGCACCTGCGGCTTTTGTACCTTTTCCCCATCCACCACGGGGGAATCGTCTCTGGCCACTTTGAGCTGGCTGTCCTCTGTCTTTTCCGAATGCGGAGTAAAAGCGAAAGGACCTACCCCTCCAGGAAGCTTGTGAGGGACGATTTGGAGTCTGCCAAATTGCAGCCCCAAACGATTTTGCTGCTGCCTTGGATGTCTGTAATCTCTCCAGGCTGTCATCGGCCTTCTTTCCAAATAAAGAAGTGCCGTCAAAGGGCATGTTCAGAAGTCTGGCCTGTACAACTGGAACAAAACCAGACTTCCGCAACCACGCATATCTGCAGATTGTGGTACTTGCCGCCATGGACCTGCTGATGCTGTCAGCAGAATCAATGCCTGTTTGGAGGGACTCGCACATTGCATCCTTTCCATCCCTGATGATGTTTAAGAATGCATCCCTTTCTTCTCCTTCTGGGAGACAGTCAGCCGCAGATGAAGCACACTCCCAAAGTGTGTGGCTGAATCTTGCTGGCGTGTAAGTGGCGTTAATCGACTTAAGCACCATGCTACATGCCGAAAATACGTTTTTTTGACATAGCATCAAATCTTCTATCATCCCTGTCCTGTGGAATAGTAGGGTATGCCGACTTACAGTTAGATGAAGTCGCAGCTTGTACAACCAAACTCTCTGGAGTTGGATGCTTGCTCAGATATTCAGGATCTGCAGCCGATACTGTGTATTTAGCAGAAAGTTTTATATTTGCAGGGATAACTTCAGGAGTTTCCCAACTAGCAGATATTTTTCTTTGCAGAGCAGTATGAAAAGGAACAACAGGATCCTCCTGTGGACCTTTATCTAAAATATCAGTAAGGTCATTCTGCTGAAAAGAAAGTGTAGGTGTAGTCCACCCCATGAATTTGATTTTTCTGGCCATCAGAATCCTATACGGAGTCTCAGCATGCTCTCCAGGGTCTGGTTTAGCAAACTCTACTTCTGGAGAAGTATCTAAACCACTTGCCTAATGTAGAGACTCTTGAAGGTCTTTTAACATGTTGCCCTCAGAGATGAATTCCTCTGGAATGGGTATAGTAGTCCTTTGTAAACCAAAGGGTCTCTCATTGTCGGAATCCTCCCCTTCCTCATATATAGAGGACAAGCCTATAAAATAGGGATATGGTTTAAAACCCATTTCTACGGCAAAATACGCTAAATTTGTTGTCACTGCCTGAGAAAGCGTTGAGGTTGTTGACGTGGACGTCGTAGGCTTCGACAATCCTTTCGAGGTGTCGAAAAAGTTAGAAAAGACCTCAATGCACTTGAGAGGATCGGAATCCTACTCGGCGTTGTCAAGATTTTCGGTGGCATTCTCAACGTCATGGTCGAAGCCTTCGACACCTCTACTAGAGGTAGTGACAGTTATAGGTTTGTCCTTTTATCGGGGTCGACAGTGGCGTTGAAGACGGCGTCGATGAAACCGATTTATGCATCGAAGGGCCCTTCGACAAAGGCATCGATGATGCAGATTTGTGAGTCGAAGGAATCTTTGACGACGGCGTCGATGACGCGGTCTTATTGCTTTTACTCTAGGGTTCATGACACTCTCGAGTACTTTCTCTCGCCGGGTTGAACGACTTGCAGCCTTTTGATTTTTTGGGTCTTTCACCCAGGGTATCACCTTTAGATGTCTCCGAGGGGGTCGAGGCCGCTTTCTTGAAGACGCTAAGCATCTTTTTATGGAATTCCTCCCACATAGCCGGAGAGCTGTGTTTCGTGGGGCAAGTGACCCTTTCTGGGGAAGTATAGGAAGAAGAGGGAGATCTACGACACCTCTTCTTAGAATGTTTACATCTCGAAGACTGGTGAGAACCGCTTTGAGACCTTGAACGAGAATGTTTCTTTTGTCGACGAGGAGACTAATGTCTCGACTCAGCCGAAGAAACTTTCGAGGGAATAGAAGTTTTAAAGTCCTTACCTACCTCTTTCTAACTTCCCCTTACGATCCTTCAAGGCTTTCGCCGTCATGGACATACAGTCCTCACATTCCGAACAGTAATGCTCCGATCCCAGGCACCACAAACAGATCCTGTGAGGATCCGTTAACGCCATTTTCTTCCCACAGTCACAACATTTTTTGAAACCGGACCGTGGAGTCGATGGTTCGGATATAGAGGCCATCGTGTAATGGTAATAATCTTCGAAGAATAAGAAGGTTTTTCTGAAGAAAGGAACCGAGCGTTACGTTTCTGAGGCCCACAAAGCGCAGAAAAACGGAACTGAACGGACGCTGCGCAAGTCTATTTATACTCATGATGACGTTGGCGCCGATACAGAGGCTGTCGAGGACACAGACTCGAAGGATGTCGACGCGCAGCGCCCTCTACTGAAAAAAATGTTCCGAGGCCAGCAACCTGGAATGGATACCCTCAAAGATAAGGAACACGTCGGAGGACACAATCCCTTCGAAAGAGTTTTTCTCCTTCATCACAGTTTTTCCTTCTTCATAATCCATTGTCACAGTCCTTTTCCACACTCCTCCTTTGAAGCAGTCCTTTGTCACATCCCTATCCTTTTCATCCATGGCCATTACAGTCCTGCTTCATCCCGTTCCTCCATCATAGTCCCGTCTCAGTGCTCCATTGACACAGGCCACCTTTCCTTCATCACACTTGTCATTCTTAAGAATCAGAATAAAGATTTGAGGAGCAAAAGCTAAAAGCAACTCCTGCATACCCAGCATCCTGGAGCTCCCCCTGGGGAACGAGGAGCTAGTACACAGCATGCTATAAATGACCAATTGTGCTTTAAATTCTTTCTAAATAAGCCCTCCTCCTCCTTTATAAACATTCCCAGACACAGAGTTCACATCAGGTAGTTTAGTTTATTTTTTTTATATCGCGCCAAAAGCCGGCAGGTATGGAGGCGCTATAAACACAAACATGAAACAAAATACAAGACATGAACGTACATCGTATACATCAAACTGTAAACAGTAACAGAAAGGACCGAATACCAAACCCATCGTTCAGTCTAAGACTCATGTTAGGATTCAAATCCCTACAGCGCCAGACCATAAAACAGTAGGTATTGCATAGGGATAATGAGACAAAACCATATGCGCTGAATCAACATTACTCCTTATACCCAATGGTGCCATAAAACCAGGTAGGTATGGTTGTATTGGCACCATTGGGTATAAGGGGTGAAAATAGCTCATTGTGGCGGTATATGGGTAGCTCACCAGGCTCCTCTTCTTTAGCAAAAGATACATAGCAGTTATGAACCATGACTTCACTTTTTTTTAATAAACTTTATTTTCTATTTTCTTCTCAAGAGCATATGTCACAAGCATGCTTAAGAAAACCAGTGTAGTATCCCAAGCATTCTTCTTATAGTCAGTGTTCATTTCTTTCATACATATGTTCTTGAGTATAACAATTAAACAATTAATCCCCCCCTTACTTTTCCATTATTCCCTTTTTAAACCGATTTATTTTCCCTTCGCCGATACCGTATTTCAAACCTAGTAATTGCAACATAACATTTCTTACAACATAGTCCTATTCACTCTTGTTGCTATAGCGTGTATTGTCCTGTATCTCCGGGGTTTTCCTTTTTCCCCCCCCTAGGTCTTCCCTCTCCCAAACCCCCACCCCCCTATGGCCATCTCTACTGAGTTCTTAAGTCTTTTGTTGCCTCCTTCTGGTTTTCTCGTCGTGCTGTCTCTCTCTCTCTCCCTTTTCTGGGTTGTTAGGTGATCGATATATTTCTGAGGGTCCATGGTTTAGAAAAACCACCATGGTGTCGTCGGGCCCTCTAGCGTTTTCCACCGTTGTGCCAATGTCATTCGTGCTGCTGATAGTATGTTATTAGAGTGGCCATGTGTCCCGATGCCGCATATAAACCCTCTGCCTCCGCTCCCAACAGGATCACCTTAGGTGAGAGCGGTAAGTCTCTGCCAGTAATGTCTTTGATGTGTCCCAGTATCTTCTTCCAATAGGAAATTGCCTTGGGGCATGGCCACCACATGTAGAACAGGTCTCCTCTCCCTCCACATTGTCTCCAGCAGTTTGGGGGATACTGTGGGTTTATTCTGTGTAATATATGGGGGGACATGTACCATCTGTAGCATAATTTATATGCAGCTTCTTTAATTGCTGTACATTTGGAGGATCTATGGGCTCTTGTCCAGATCTAGTCTCACTCTCTTTCAATTATCAACTCTCCTACATCTTTTTCCCAATTCTCTTTATATCTTAGGTTGTCTGTTGGTTGTGCCCCTTCGAGCAGTCTGTAGATTCTTGATATCCCCGTCCTTGGTTCCCCCTCTTGCATTGTTAGTTCCAAGCCTGTTGGGGCTCTTGTTCCTGCCCTTTTCACTGACCGGTGGGAGATCCAGTGTTGACTTGCATGTATCTGAACCTTTAGTTTTCCCCCAGATTTAATTTCTTTTTGCATTCGGGTTACCATTTTGGTACATGTCCTGCAGTGTCAGGGTGGCTGCCCCTTTCCATCCCTCCCAAAATGTCTTCTTCAAGCCTGGGGTGAAGTCGATGTTATGTGCTATTGGGTATAATGGGCCCAACCCTTGTTTGATCTTTTTCATTTGCATGGCTCTGTCCCAGTTACTCAGGGCTGTTTTAGTGGCTCCTAGTAATTTTCCTTCTGCTTCGCGGGCCTTGGGGATCTGTGTGGATGCTTGTTCTATGCCTCTCTATCCTTTGGTGTCGGCTGGTTTAGCCCACTGGAGTATGGGGGGCAAGTGTGCTGCCATGATGTATCTTCCCAGATCTGGGACGCCCAGGCCTCCCAGGAGTGGGGGATGGGTCAGTATGCGTCTCTGTATTCTGGGTCTCTTTTTCGCCCATATGAAGCTATATACTGCATTTTGAAGTTCTCTAATTAACTGTGGCGTAATCTCAGCGGGTATTGAACTGGTCACGTAAAGTAGGCGGGGGAGAAAGGTCATATTTACCGCCGCTATTCTGGCAAACCATGATAGTTCCTGGTTATCCCATCTCAGCAGGTCTGCTTTTAGTTGTTTCCAAAGAGGGGGGATGTTTAATCTGTGTAAGTCCTCGAATTACCTTGCCAGGTGAACTCCCAAGTATTCTAGAGTGTTTATCTCCCATTTCAGGGGGAATCTCTGCTTCATGCTATTTACGGTATTTGTGTCCACCGTTATTGTTTAGTGCCTTTGATATATTGTAAACCCGGATATGGTGGCAAATTCGTCCAGTGTCGCTACGGCTCTCGGTAATGTATTCGTAGTGTCTCCCATATAGAGCATCACATCATCAGCATATAATGCTATTTTCTGCGGGGTCTCCTTGATTTGCACTCCTTTTATATCGGGGTCTTCTCTGCACCGCACTGCTAGTGGTTCCATAGCCATTGCAAATATTAGCGGAGATAGGGGGCAGCCCTGGCGTGTACCTCTCCGTATTTCCACTTGTTTTGAGTCGCAGGAGTTTATCCGAAATGATGTAGATGGGCGTTGAAAGTTTGCCAGGATCATCTTGCTGAATTGTGTCCCGCACCCAAATTTCTCCAGGACCATCCACAGGTATTCCCAGTCCAAGCTGTCGAAAGCGCATGTAGCGTCTAGGGCCGCTATCGCAAATTTCTGATTTGTGCCTCTCCCCCATTCGATTACATCTATGGCTCTTCTGACGTTGTCTTGGGTGTGCCTTCCCCTGACAAAACCTGCTTGATCCTCGTGAATGATGTCTGGGAGGACCTGCGATAGCCTATTCGCTAATATCTTTGCGTATAGTTTTGCGTCCGTGTTTTGGAGTGCTATTGGGCGGTAACTTGAGCATTCAGTGGGATCCTTGTTTGGTTTCAGCGCCAGGATTGCTGAAGATCTTGCCATATCTGGGGAGATCGAACCGGTGTCTCTGATTGTGTTGAAGAGTCGGGTGAAGGGGCCCAGTAGTTGTGTTCGAAATGTTTTGTAGTACGCATTTCCGAAGCCGCCTGGGCCCGGGGTAGCTTCATTGATTTCTTGGGCTGTGAATTGTCTCCCCAGGATTTCTGTGTCCTTGTCCGGGATTTGGGGTAGATGAGTAGCCAGTAGATAGGATTTTTGGTCCGTCGCATTTAGGTTTGCTCCCTGTAGGAGTTCTTCATGGAATCGGACCATTTTCTCCAGTTTTTCTTCCTCTTTTTTGATCACATCCCCTTTTTCATTTCTTAGGGCAACTATATAATTCGGGGATTTCTGTTTGTTTAATTTAGCCACTAAGAATGTATTTGCCTTTGCTCCATGGACATAGTACGATTGCTTAGTGTTAAGCAACATCTGCGCTACCGTATAAGCGGTGTGACCTTCCAGTTGAGCACAGACTTTCTTTAGCTCTCGCCACGATTTCTGCATTTGTCGGGACTTGTGGTTTTTCTCTGCATCTTTTAGAGCTAGTTCCATCTTCCGGGTTAGTATAGCTCGTTCCCTACAGTATACCGCTGCCTGGGCCATGAATTCTCCCCTGATTACGGCCTTCCCCGCATCCCAGACTGTTTTCCAGTCAACCTCGCCGTTGTCCTTCTCTTTACAATAAGCGTTTATAGTTTCTTCCATGTGTGCTCTAAGCGCCAAGTCGCGCAAGATCAGGTCGTTGAGTCTCCACGGCAGCCGTTGTTTGCTTTTTTCTCCGTCTATTTCCAGGCTAACTAGTACTGGGGCATGGTCTGTAATGTATTGTGTCCCGATTTCCACCTTTGTCACTTGGGGGATTAGAGTTGCTGAGACCAGGATCATGTCTATCCTGTAGTACCCTCTGTGTACTGCAGAATAGTGAGTGTATGTCTCCTTGGAAGAAGCACCAGGTCTCGATTACTTCTAGCTCTCTGAGGAACTTTCCCAACGCCTGTCTGTTTCTCTGGTCGGCTGCCATAGGGGGCAGGGTTTTGTCGAGGCTAGGGTCCGTTATGCAGTTGAAGTCCCCTCCTATGATTGTCTGGCCTTCGCACCAGCTCCCTATTTTCAGCAGATCTGTGATGTATCTATCTTGTCTGTCGTTAGGAACGTATATCGCCAGGATTGTGTAGGTCTTCCCCTTGATCGTTCCCTTGATTCCCAGATATCTCCCTTCAGTATCGCTAATCATTTGTTGTTTTCGGAAGTTCAGTTCTTTAGCCAGCAGTATTACGACCCCTTTTCATTTCGAGCCGCTAGAGGCAAAGTATTGTTGTGGGAATGCCTTGTTGCGCATCCTTTTTTCATCCGCTTTCAAGAGGTGGGTTTCTTGCAGGATCGCTACCTTTGCAGGAATCTTCTCGAGCCTGTTGAGAATCGCTCGTCGTTTCCCGGGGGAGTTCAGCCCTTGTACATTTAGTGAGAAGATCAGTGTATCTGCCATTATTGTATGGGATTTGTTTGTTGCTTCTGTCTTTTAGTGTGTCTTGTTTTGGGCTAGTTTGAAGTGGCCCACCTGCTGTGGTCAGGTGTTTCCTCGGTTTCTCTTCCAGTCGCTTCTTTATTTAGTGTCTTCTTCAGGGTGTCTCGCGCGTGGTATTTGATGGGGGCCTGCCAGTTTCTTTTCTCTGTTAGTCCTTTTCTTTTCGGATGACCATTTCCATTGGTTGTTTTGGCTGCTGGGTGTGCTATTTTGTGGGCTGGTTTCGGTTTGGCTTTGTTCTCCCTCAATTTGTAGTAATGAAAGGCCTTCCTCTCATTTACTGATCCTCCTTTATTTCTCTTTCCAGGAGAAGGCTAGTCCAAAGGGGAATGTCCATCTATATGCGATTTGTTTGGCTTGTAGTGCTTTTGTGATCGGTTGCATAAGCTTCCTCTTATGTAGGGTGACTAACGCCAGCTCTTGGTACAGTTGGATCCGCCCTCCATTGATTGTTAGTTCTTTGTGGGTAGGTGCGGCTCTCATGATGTGGGTGGGTGGTTTTCCCTTTGTTCCCGGGCATCAGGTTCTCTCACCCTTGAGACTCCGTGTGGGCCTCCTGACACTTGTTCTCGTGGGTCTCAACTGAGGGTGGTTCCGTCCGATTGGGTTTCCCAGCGGTATTCTGTGTGGTTGGGTATGATAGTGTCTCCAAACACCAAGTTGGGGCTAATTTGCGAGGTGTAATGTTGGTAGCGGTGAACTGTGTTCTCCCACGTATCAGGGGAGGAGCGGGGGGGCCCCACAACCCCAGCCCCCCGATCAGGCCCCAGGACACGATCAGTTATGGTCTGCACAAATAGTGGGTTAGAGACAATCAAGCTTGCATTGCACTGATATGATATGATATGGCATTTGTAACGCGCCTATACACAAGTGTTTCAAGGCTGGACGCAGTGATGATGAAGGTGCATCCGATGCACTTGCTGGTTCGGCCCGACCTACAGCAGTGTAAAGGAGAAATGGTGTTATGACAGCCGGAGAGGCAGAGGGGCTGCAGGTAGTATGTTTTAAGAAACCTAGGTGGGGGCTCAGCCACCCCGCCCAGGATCACAGCGAACCAGAGGGGATCCACAGGATTCCACCCCTGCATCTAGCAGTTCTATGTAGTTCGTATGACTGTATTCCCTCTTGAGGATCTGGGTTTAATTGGCAAGATGTTCTGCAAATGGCGGTAGAATTGGCTGCATTAGCTAGATCAAACAGGACCTGCAGTGGTCCAGTGTATTGTGGCCCCCCACGTATCGGGAAACGACTGGGTGGGTCTCACCTCCAAGACGTTGATCAGGCGTCCAGCACTGGGGACATGCTTCATCCGATGTTCGTTGCAGCTGTGCGGCGAGTAATCCAGCTAAGCCGCGGGAATAGGAGGCGGCGGCAGCGGTCTTAGTGCTGGGGGAGTTTTACTGGTGCTGAATTTATTGATGGTGCCCCTGTGACCTAATGTTGAGGGCCCCAGGGGCTCTGCATGCAGTCCTCCTGATCTTTAGCACTGTTGATTTTCTTTGGGGGTGGGGATCAGTAGGCCGCCATATGACCAGACTAGGTGGCCGCAAGCCCACTACTCCTGCACCCCCAGCTATGGCGTTTGTGGAGTAGCTGTATTTCAAATGTTGACACAAGGGTGGTATTCCTGGGTGCGGTCCCCGATGAGAGAGGAGCGTGGTGCGAACCAGCCCATCAACCTTTCCAGTTTTGCAGTGCGGCGGGCTGTGTATATTTCGGGGGGGCTAGGGCTGAGGGTGTGATGCCTGTTCTATCTTCAGTAGGCAAAAAACTGGAAAGCTCTTTAAGCGTGTTGAGCGTTGATGTAGTTAAGAGTGTGGGAGAGGATCAAAGCGTGGCACGGGCAGAGTTTGCTCCGTTGTTTGGGGTCGAGGGTTGTGTGGAAACGTATTATTCAGTGTGGAGGCTTACGTGGGCGGTAGGCCAGGGAAGTCTCTCAGTGCCCGGATCTCTCTGCGTTTTCAGAACGGGCCTCAATGCGCAGATCAGCTTTTTTCCTGTTTGCACTCTGCCCTGTAGTAAAGGGTGCAATAGGCACGGCTGCGAGAAACCCAGTGGTCTGGGTCTGCACCAAACTGCCGCGCTACGTCCGGTGCTGAGAAGGCAACAGGTGTGGCTCCTGTGCCACGGTTTTCTGGGGTGTTTACTGCGGGGTTCTGCTAGCCAAAGAAGTGGGTCCCAGTTGGTAGGAGGAGTGAAGGGGGAAATGGAGAGCGCTTCACGACTGCTCTGCCATCACACCAAGTCTGACGGGCACACTCTGTACCAGGCGGGTGGGTCACACTGCAGGTGCTCGGCTGTCAGCTGAGGTAGTAGAGTTTATGCTGGACTTCACTGTCTGTGGATGGGGCCTGCACACCTTAGGTTGTTGTAGTGGCCATGTAGCACTAGAAGCCGGGCGCGGGCGCACTTGGGGAGCTCGTTTCACCACGTGGGCCGCAAGCCCTCAGTATTCGGTGATGTGGGAAGGTGTTCCAGAATCCCACAGGCGTATGTGTGTTTCTTTACCAGCTGGGGGTCTTGCCACGTGGAGTGCCCTGAGTGAGTTAGTCGCTCAGCCCACTAGTCTGAACGTGCAAGCGGGACGGAATAGCCAGTGGGGTGCGAGCGCGCCGGCCATACCTGAATCATGGAGGGTGCCCTGCGGCTTGGAGGCTGCAATGTGCTGAGCGGCTCGCTGCTTCTTCTGGTGTGGTTGAGGCTGGTCGGTATTGCCGGCGCTCTCTTTTCATGCTGCACCACACGGGTGCCTCTTGGGCAGTTGTTGTGGGGTCGGCCAGAGTTCCGCTTGCGGGTGGCCACCGCTGCCTGTCCTGTGGGCCCGCTAGTAGTTGCCGGGGCAGCTCAAAACCCTGCTGCCTCGTACTAGTCGATGGGGCGCCAGTGTGCTTGGATGCTGGGTGGGCTCCTTACTGCCTCTGTCCCAGGCTCCATGTCGCCGTGATCCCTTGCTCTGGCCACGCAGGGAGGTTGGATCTTCTGAGCCACGCAGCTTGGAGCCCCGAACCAGGCCGGTCCGCTGGGCTGGATGTGAAGGGGCATCGCGGACTGGGTCTGCGCCCCACCCCTCCGTCCCCAGCTCGTCTGCCTTCGTTGTGATGCGTGGGCTCCTGTGCCCAATGTTGTTTATTTTCCGGGTGCCTTACTCCCCTGCTCCTGTCAGTGTTTCCACCAGTGATCTTCAGACACCAGCACACACTTCACTTGCGTGCTCCACTGACTCTGCAGTACCATTGCCCCATACCCCTCAGGTGTCGCAATCCGCTTCTTCCCGTCCGTCGCACTCGGTCCCTGCTAACGTCGGGCTGTTCAAGAGCTTCTCGCTCTGCCCGCGATAGTTCCAAGCAGCTGTGGGGCCGTTCGTTCGGTTGCGCCCGCGTTCCCTCACTTCTGCTCCACAGCTTACTTATCCGCTCCAGGTCGAGGGCTCCCCAGTACGCCTCCTTTTCTGTGCAGCTCAACGCAGTGCGCGCACTTCGGTCTGCTGTCCGGCCTCCTCCATGGTACCTCTCCCTCACAACGTCTCCTGCCAGAATCCGCTGCCACACAACGGCTGCGGGGCGTCTTGTCAGTTGCCTTTTCACCCCTCGCTTCCTTATCACGGCACTGTCCGCACCCCGCTGTTCACCTCTGTCCCCCTCCGCATATGCTGATTCAATGGAGCCTCCTTTGGATATGTTCTTGGGGGCTCATGGGTCCTCTGGGGAGGCTCGCTTGAGTCAGGCCGGTGATTTCTGCGTTGATAAGCGCTGCTGCAGGAATCGTTCCAAACCCTGCCTTCTCTTTCATCATTCCCTTTCCTCCATCGCAGACCTCCTTTATTTCATGCCTTCATCTGTCTCCTTCAGCACGTTCCCTCTCCTTCACAGTGCTGCCCCATAATCCTCCATTGTCACAATCCTCCTTCTCACCATAATCCTTTCCCTTTTGTCACTGCCCTTTTCCACTGTCATTCACCTTTGCCATAGTCCGACTGTCTGAGGCACAGTCTCCCAGTTACAGCTTCCCTCTCTGGCGGCTCATTATTAGGCAGAATTATATGCAGTACCCTTTGGGAACACTACACACAATTAAGACTACAAGTGACAGTACAATTTCACCTTTGGTACAAGCCTGTACTACACAGTTACAGTGGTAGCAGTAGCGGAGCAGCCAGACTTATCTAAAGAGTAAGTGAGCAGTAAAAATAGTTACACAAAGGACAGCAATTACTATGATTCAGGCAAACACTGACTCAAGGTTTGTAAGTAAAAGAATATATATTTATTTACTCAACAGTTGTATAATATTTCAAGCAAGTCAAAAATCACAATCATAAATACACCACACCACTTCCCTTAAATTCCAGACATGTTAAGCTCACAGAATGAAGTGGGAGCATAATGGCACTCCAGCAATTTAAAAGGGAGGGAAAGACAAAGTTATTAGAAATTAGGCAAACCCAACAGGTAAGCAGGCAGGGCAATTGAACAAGAGAGACTACAAGGGTAAAATCAGATAGAAAAGGCTATAGGGAACGTCTTTTTTCAATAAGGCAATTATTGGTTGGACAATCTCGGAAAAGGAAGGTATGAATTTCCTATAGAAATTAGCCAAGCCCAGGAAGGATTGTATCTGTTTCACCGAGGCGGGGTTAGGCCAGGCTAAAATAGCTTTAACCTTGGATTGATCCATACCGATACCATCGGGAGTAAGGACAAACCCTAGGTAGTGAACAGTAGAAGTATGGAAGATGCATTTCTCGGGCTTCGCCAGGAGTTTATGTTCACGTAAGCGTTGTAATACTGCTTTCACATGTTCTTCGTGCTTGAGAGGGTCATTCGAAAATATTAGAATATCGTCCAGATAGACAATCACAAAAAGGAACAGCATGTCCGAGAACACTCGATCCATGAAACGTTGGAACACCGCTGGGGCATTAGCAAGTCCAAAGGGCATGACTAAGTATTCAAAATGCCCAAAGGGTGTTCTAAAGGCTGTCTTCCACTCGTCACCTGCCCTGCTACGAATCAAATGATAGGCGCCCCTGAGATCCAGCTTGGTGAACACAACTGCGCCTCTTACTGCCTCCAGGATGTCCGAGATCAAGGGCAACGGATAGCGGTCCTTGAGAGTACATTGATTTAGACATCGATAATCCAGACACGGTCTGAGTTCTTTAGTGTCTTTTTTAGGAACGAAGAACAGGGAGGCCCCTGATGGAGATTTAGATGAACATCCTTCCAAAAGGAATCACCACGGAAGGTTCCGTTTCAATAGCACAATCTTCAGGTCTGTGGGGAGGTAAGGCCTGAACAATGGCAGAGGAGAAAACATCGGAATATTCCTAGTAGGACCCGGATGATGTTTGAGACTGAGATTGTGTTCTGATGAGTTGTAGGAAATCCCTTCGATGGTGTAGGATCAAGGTCTGGATGTAAGCAGTGGGACATACAAAACTCAGAACCCAGGAACAAGGATCCCACTGCCCAATTGATATAGGGGTTGTGTCTTTGAAGCCAGGGCATTCCCAAAACCATGGGGTAATGGGCTGACTTGATGATGTCAAATCTTATCCTTTCTCGATGTCGATTTATAGCAAGCTCGATCTCCTTGGTCTGCAGGGTTATAGGTCCAGAAGAAAGGGGTCTTCCATCAATTGCTTCTACAGGTTGCATGAAAGTCCGGGATTCGTAAGGAATATGGTGTTTTAGGACCCATTCATGATCTATGAATACCCCCATAGCTCCACAGTCGACCAGTGCCAGGATGGGGTATATTTCTTTCTTGGATGTCGTCAAGAAGGCCTGTAAGATTATCACAGAGTTTTGTCCAGGAGAGTTCAAGGATGGAATAGAGATGGAGCAGACATCTCTCTCCCGAACCTGCGCTACGTTTAGGATTGGGAGCTGGCGTTTCCCGAGCGCTGTGGGGGGGCAATCGGACATTCTCTTACTAAATGTTTGTCGGATGCACAATACATACATAATCCAGTATGAAGCCTTCGCATCCTCTCTTGGGGGGTAATGGGTCCACGGAAGGCCCCTAATTGCTTAGGTTCAGGCTCATTGCTTGGAGTAGAAATGCCTTCTGAGCTCGAAGGGATTCCAATGGGGTTTTTCTGGAGTGGTAACTTGGTTTTCTTTTTTTCTGCCTTTCTCTCCTGAATGCGATTCTGTATAGCGAGATCCATTAGGGCTTGAAAGGAACCCGGGCGGGCCACTCTGGCTAGTTCGTCCTTGATCTCTTCGTTTAGCCCTCTTCGAAATAAAGTAAAACAAGCTTCAGAGGACCAATCCGCTTCCTTAGCCAGCTGTTTGAAGCGTGTGACATACGAGAGCAAATCCTGGGTACCCTGATGAAAGTCGAGTAAATGTTCCTGGGCGCTGTAAACTTGTTCCGGGCGTTCGAACATGGTCTTGAGGGCCTCTATAAAACCATCATAGTCATCCAGGAGAGCATCACCAGAGTTAACCAATGGGGTGGCCCAGGTCAAGGCATTCCCGGAAAGATGCGAAATAATAAAGCCCACTTTAGCCCTGGGCGTAGAAAAATAATAAGGCTTAAATGTAAAGTGGACCAAACAAGAATCTAGGAATCCACGAAAGCTCTTTGCTGAACCATCGTACTTGTCAACGCCGCCGCCTAGAATTACACTCTCCTTCGTGGCGGAATCACGGGATAACACCAATTGTTTTAACGCAGCGTTTTCCGCCTTTAAGTTTTGCACTTCGGTCGTCAGCTCATACATGCCACGCATAAGATCCTGGACGGCCGCTTCCATGTCTGTATCGAGATCGGTCAGGTGGCGTCTCAATCTGTCACAGGTTTTCCCTTTTATCACCTGTTTTCTTTGTTTTGCGGAGTTCTTTGTCGGGGTTGTCTTCCGAGCAGTTCGGGTCTTGTACAAGCCCGCTCGGCCGTCTTCGGATTCCAGGATTCGTTCAGCTTCTTCGTCCGGGATCTATGCAAAGTCCAGAAAGCTTGTAATGGAGGTAGAACACGGAGGCGGTCTGCGCGGAACGCGGAAGAAACAGGATCAAGGAAGGTAGAAGGAAAGGAGGAGGAGGAAGGTTCGGAAACCAGGAAGCAACACAGTTCAGGAGAACGAACTACAGAGCACGTCAGGCCACAGCTATCTGTAGCGTTGAGACGCGCGGAACCGCAGGGGAGTGGCTAATTTATAGGACGTAAAGGTCGATAGACCGCGTTCCGTGTATACGGCCATGTTGGGTGTCTACAGCGAGTAACCCCCGATGTGCCAGGGACCAGGAAGACCAGAAAGGGCGTGATCGACGGATCATGACAAGCGGAGCAAAACAACAAATAAAAGGTGCGCTCCTTAAAACCCAAGCAGGGACCGACCTTCCTGGCTATCCGGCCCACTGTAGCTCTACAACGAATTCGACCAGAGGAGGGGTCCTGGCTTGTAGTTTGGGCGAACTGGTTGGTCCCACCAGCTCAAGGGAAGAAGTTTCCTGGAAGATCTTCTCTGTCGTCGGATTTGGAGATTCGGACCTGCAGCAGGGCTTCACCCGGCGGTTCAGTTGTTGTAGGGGTCCTCTTCTTCCAGTTCCTCGTTGGTTCTTTCGTTCCATTGGCGACTCTGCTCTTCCACTCCCAGAGATCTGCTTTTTATGCAGTTTTCCCCCATTCATACAGCCTGGCTGTCAATCAAACAGCAGGGTGGCTGGCCTGGCAAGGCCAGTCCCCTTAGCCAATCCGACAAGAGTGCGACTTGGGTTACTAATGCAACCCATGGCAGTGGTCCGAAGATCCCTCCCTCACATCCTGCCTACCTAGACTATCGGGCGCCTTAAGGAGGGCTTCTATGCAGAAGCCCGCGAAAATACAGCGAACAAAGGAATCATCCCCTGTTTGGCACGCAGAGAAAAACACGAGAAAGACTAACAAAAAGAAATGGCTAATAAACCCAGCCGGAACCAAAATAAAATGTATTTGGTCAAGTGGGTTTATGTTCAAGGCTACTATAATAGCCTGGAACAATACCAGGTTTATATAATATAATCGCGGTACGAAGGTTAGGGTAGATACCACTGCCACCAGCCAAGTCTTAAAGTTAAGGGAGCGAAAGAAGGCTCTAAGAGGCACAGACAAAAAGGGATAAGAATTAAGCCTTTCCAGTACTCCATGTAAGATGGGGTGTACTGGGTCTGCAGTTTAAAGTGACTATCTAAAGTTAATGGCAACTTTACCTGTTTCTGGGGGACAGTAGTCAGCCCCAGAAAAATGGTGTCAGGGGGAAGTCTCAAAGACAACCCTGTGTCACGTCACTGAAGGTGCTGTGTAACACACACAAAAAGTGGTGCATATGGAGTAGGTGCGGCTCCAGTGCCCAAGATCACAAAAACAGTGAAAATACACACAGCAAAACACATGTAAGAGTTGGGAAAAAAGGCTCACACTCTTACCAGGTGGAAAAAATAAACCCTAGAAATCCAGCAAAGCTGCTGGGGGACTCTTTAGGTAAGGGAAACCAGCCATTTATGAGAATTCTCCCCAACACTCTTCTATATTGATTCAACTATAATTTTCTTTTCTCCCTGCATATGTCTCTACCTCACTTTCTCTCATCATTATCATTTTATAGTGTATCGAAAACCCATTACGATATAACAACGCAATGGAATATCATCATAGAAATGTACATTGAAATATAATGGCTAGTACATAATTTGTAAAATAAGACCTCTCTATAATAAGACACAAGCAAATACAAATTATGAATTCCATAAAAGACATTAACATCCATGGCTCATAGATCTCCTTTTTGGTTTTAGCAAGGCCTACAAAGCTAGGGAGCAAGCGTCTTTCTTCTTTTGTACCACACCACAGTGAAATAGTGGGCCACTTCTTCCATCACCTTCTTATGTTTAGTGGATGTGCAGTATTCCATGGCCTTGTTACGCATTTTAATATCGTTTGACCTAAAGATGGATAGGAGCCTCTTCTGTTTCAATGTATGATAATGCGGGCATGCGAGTTGGAGCTACATCATGGTCTCAATGGTGTTATCACATTCACACAGTGAGACCCTGTGCGCCTTGCCACACTTACGCTTAGCAGTTAAATAACCCTGATGGATGCATCCCATTGTAAACTGCATAAATAGCTTCCTGGACTCCTTTTGTATTCTTGAGGACACATGAGCCTCTCTCCGATGTATATACTTAGATTTCAAATACCTACCAGGACAGCATGGGGTGTTTTAACCAGGTTGCTCACCATAGTGACCACCTTACTCCTAGTCCATAGTCACCTTTCCTCCATACTTACGGGATATCCCTCCGTCCTGTGGGACGGGACCACAGCGCTTTGTAAAAGCATCCAAAAATGTAAAACATTTTAGTCCTTCCTCTCTTTCTACGCGGGGCCCGGCACGCGGCCATAACCCCGCCCATCTCGGCTCCGCCTCACACATCGCCAGGTCAGAGACCTTTTAGCAATAACAGAGAAACCTTATTAGAGGGGACGGCGGGCGGGCGTATGGAGGAAAGGGGACTATGGACTAGGAGTAAGGTGGTCACTACAGTGAGTAACCTGGTTATACGCCTACGTCCCGTCCCCTTTCCTCCATACTTATGGGAGATTCCCAAGCATTCCTTACAGGAACTATGGGTGGATGGAAAAAAACCCTTACTGAAACAGGTTCTTCAGCACAGCCTGACCAAACTGGGCATCAGCTCTTGAACTCAGGTCTAGACAATAATGTTTACAAAAAGCCGATGGGGAGGCCCAAGTAGCTGCTTTTGCGATGGTCTCCCAGGGGACATATTTCTGAAAGACAACGGTGGCTGCCTTGCCCCGCACCAGGTGTGCATGAATACCTTTAGGAGGCTTCAGCCCTTGAACGGTGTAAGACTCCGTAATGCAGGTCGCGATCCATTGGGAGATGGTCGCCTTAGAGGCCTGCTTACCTTGTGGATTACCAAAGGTGACGAACAGTTGAGAAGAGCTCCTAAGTTCGGAAGTTCTGTAAAGATAGAATTTAAGAGCCCTTCTAACATCCAGACAGTGTAGAACCCTTTCCGCCTCTGAAGCGGGGTTCAGGAAAAAGACCGGCAAGGAAATAGACTGGTTTAGATGGAACTCAGAAACCACCTTCAGCAAGAACGTGGGGTTTGTCCGTAGGACCACCTTATCCTTGTGAAAAGCCAAGAAGGGATGTTCCACCGACAAAGCTTGGAATTCACTTACGCGCCTTGCTGAAGTGACGGCCACCAAAAAGGACACCTTCCATGAGAGGTCCACCGTGGCCATTGGTTCGAAAGGCTTATGGCACAACGACGTCACGACATTTAGATCCCACGCTGGGTGCGGACCGCGATTCGAAGGATAAAGGCGCGTCAAGCCTGCAAAATGTCTCTTAACCACTGGATTAGACACAGAGTAAGAACATTGATCCGTAGATAGGAAGGCGGAAACTGCCAAAAGATAAGTTCTAAATGACAGAACGTGAACTCCCGACTCTGCTAGGTGGGATACAAAGGACAGTACCGTGTCAATTGTAGCCCGCCTTGGGTCCATCTGCTCGTCTAAACACCAATGACAGAACCTAAGCCATTTCCTTTTGTACTGGGACCTAGTTGAAGGTTTTCTGGCTGCCTGGATAATGCGCAAGTTATCCGCGGACAGGCCAAGATGTTCTAAAGACCTGAACTCTGGCACCACGCCGCCAAGCTGAGTGATTGTGGGGAGGGGTGCCACAGTTGTTGTTCCCCCTGATGAAGAAGATTGGGGGTCACCGGTAACCTGATCGGCGGATACACTGACAGGTGTTGAAGTTCTGAGAACCAAAACCTGTCCGGCCACCACGGGGCAATGAGCAGAAGAGAAGAGTTCACCGAGTTCTTCAATTTGCAAATCGTCCGATGAACTAGAGGCAGAGGCGGGAATGCATAAACCCTCATGCTGTGCCATGGAATTTCGAGAGCATCCCCCAGAGAGGAGGCTCCCAGTCAATTTCTGGAGGCATACAGAGGAAGCTTCTTGTTTGCCGCCGTAGCCAAGCGGTCCACTTCCGGAGTGCCCCAGCGCAGGAAAAGGACCTCCGCCTTCAGTTCCCACTCGTAGCTGACTATCGTCCGCCGACTGTGGGCATCTGCCATGACATTCAGCTGGCCCGGAATGTGTACTGCAAGTAGCCAAAGACCATGCTGAACCGCCCACTCTCAAATGTGAATGGACAGTTCCACGAGCGGGGGAGATTGGTGCCCCCTTGCTTGTTGATGTAAAACATCGACACTGCATTGTCCATGCAAATCCAGACCACCTTGTTGGCTATGATCGGTCTGAATGCCTTGAGCGCTAGGAAGATCGCCAGGAGCTCCAGATGATTTATGTGGATGAGCTTGTCCTGAGGCGACCAAAGATCAGAGACCTGAAGAAGATCCAACGTCGCCCAGAAGGGAGGAGTCCGTTGTGACCGTTACCGTCGGAGCGGGTCCTGAAACCCCGCCCCCACCAACAGGATGCTGAGAGACGACCACCAGTCCAGGTCCGCTCTCGTGGAAGCCGGAATCGTTATCATCTTGGAGTCCGGATTCACTGCCTGAAGCCCAGAACTCTGAAGAGCCATCTGAGTCCGCCTCATCTTGAGGCGAGCAAGAGGAAGTGCCAAAACGCACAAGGCCATGAAACCCAGAAGCCTCTGGAACCACCAGGCCGACATGCTCTCCGACTGCGCTAACATCTGACACGTGGCCAACAGATCCGCCACTCTGTCCCCGGTCAGGTACACTCTGCAGTTGATCGTGTTCCAGCGAAAACCCAGGAAGATCAAGTCCTGAGAGACCGTCATGGAAGATCTCTGCCAGTTCACCGACAGCCCGAGGTGGAACAGGAGCTGGAGGAGAGACTGAAGATTGCAGGCAGCTTTCAGCGAACAAGGGCTGCGCAAGAGCCAGTCGTCCAAATACAGATATCAATGGATACCCTGCAGATGAAGATAGGCAGCAATCACCGACATCATCTTCGTAAAGACACGCGGTGCCGAACTTAGGCCAAAAGGAAGCACTCGATATTGGAAATGCTCCTCTCCCACAGAGAAACAGAGATATCTCCTGTGTGGACCCCAGATCAGGATATGCATGTAGGCATCCTGAAGATGCACCATGCTGAGCCAATTGCCCATCTGCAGGGAAGACCTTATCTGGCCGGGCGTGATCAATCTTTTCCTACCCCAAGAGAAATTCAAGATGAACTGGGAAAGGTCTAGGATGGTGCGTAGGCCGGCCTGGTTGGGTTTGGGCACCGTAAACAGCCGGGAGTAGAAGCCCTCCCCTCGCTCCCCAAGAGGAACGGGTTCCACAGCTCTGAGGTCCTGCAGTTTCTGCACCTCGGCTTTTAGGGAGGGCGATCCCGACTGCTGGAAAGGAGGGTTGAAGGGTGGGGTAGGGGTAAGCGGAAGCCCGCCAGAGCGACTGTCACGATCCACCTGTCCCCGGTGATGGTCTGCCATGCCTCCCTATGAGACGCAATGCGTCCTCCCACCAGGGTCTCGTGCGAGCGAGAAAACCCTCATTTGGCAGGCTTTTCAGTGTTGTTACCACCTGAACCTGAGGAGGAGGCTGAGGAGCAGGAGAAAAACCGAGTCCGTTGCTGCCTCTGGCCATTATTACCCAAAGGAGTATCCACTCTGCGGGATTTCCAGTCTAGGAAGCTCCTGAAACCAGAGGAGGGTGGGCTCTGCGACAGCGGTCTCTGGGTCGTGAAAGGGGTTTTAACCAGGACCGACAAGGACTTAGGTGTCTGGGTGCTGTCCTTCGTTTTGGTGAGCTCCACATCCGTTGTGGAATGAAAAAGCTCCTTACCGTCAAACGGCAGGTCCAACACCTTGTCCTGTACCTGCTTCGAGAACTTGTTGGCATGCAACCACGCCTGTCGAGAGGTGTCAACAACCAGCATAAAGCCCAAGCCGACGTGTCGACGTGATGAGTCGCGGCCTCAAGCAGATCCTGGGCCAAGACTCTGGCGTCAGATAAACCCACCTTAAAGTCTTCCAGCTTCTCGATCGGAATGAACTCCTCGAACTCTGACAGACCTTTCCACATCTTCATGTTCGCCCCCGCTAACACCAGTTCCGCGTTGGCCTGCCGGCGCTGCAAAGCCGAGTTAGTGAAAATCTTCCGCCCACGGGAGTCCAGGAGTTTGTCCTCTTTCCCCAGAACCTGAGTTGCCGTCGTAGAAGAGGACGCTGCAGGCCTGGACTGCAAAGTGGCCGCGGCCACCGCTGTGGAGGAGGGGGGCGGACAAGATGACAGGGCCACCTCTTTCGAAGAATGCAGCCTATAACACGCGTCAATTTTCTTATTGACGAAAAGTCCAGAGTGTGGCTTTTCCCAGACCCTGCGGACCTCGGACAAAAGTCCTTCTGCAAGAACAGGCCGGTACGCTCCAAAGGAGACAAGGTGAACGCCCCCGAAAGCACACCCTCCAGCGGAGCGGGTGCCTCGGGTACTGGAACATCCATTAGGCACATCATGTCCAGTACCCGGTCGTGAAAAGCTCTAATAGAGCAGGGCTGGCCTTCGCTGTCCTACTCGCCCTGTGCATCATCCGACAGGTCAGGATCCTGCTGAACCATGTCAGGCACAGGGGGGACAAAAGGGGCAAGGGCGGAAGGGTTGGTGGAGGCACCGTAGGCAAGCGCGGTGCTGGTGGAACCACTGGTGGAACAGGTGGAGCCGGAGGCGCAGGCGGGCATATCTCCCTAAAAGACCCTTGAAATACTCTCATGGGGTCGGTACGCATGAGCATCTGAAATTTGCCGAAAAAAGCGTCCTCCGGAGACGGTTTTGGAACTGCCGGAGAAGGCCTCTCATGAGGCCGATAATTCCAGGGACGCAGAGGGGAGGGTTGCCACACAGGCCCATTCCCCGAAGTGTCCACAAAAATCAAAGGTGTCGAACCCACAGGCAACGAAACATTGTGCGGAAGGGGCATCCGGGCGTTCCAATCGTAAACTGGATGAAACGGATGCGTACAAGGAATTTTATGTTCACTCGCAGAACCAACTCCTACACCTGAGGCTGATGGCGTAGTTGTAGGGTGAGCGCCCAAAATGGCCGCCATGGTCGTGGCGGAAATGGCCGCCATTTTGCCATCAACTGAGGGGAACTGCGGCACGTGTGGAAGTGAGGCAGGGGTCCCCGTCGGTGGGTCAGGGGTCTTAATTTTAGCCTTTACATAAGGACCCTCGGCCGAGCCGGTACTATGTGGCCTGGAATGTTTCTGCGACATAACAGTGGCCAAACTAGCCTCCACAGGAAGGACCTCGGCACTGCCGGTAAAGGAGGAACTTTCACTCCTTGCCCCCTCAACAATTCTGGCGTTGCCACAAGAGCGGGAACAGTGAGGAACAACTCACCGATAAGGCCTTGGCAGGCCTCTCAGAAATGTTGGTCGCTTTAGCCTCTGCATGAGGGACCTCGGACCCAGGTCCGGTAACAGCCTTACTAGCGTGGGCCTCGAACATCCGGTCGGTAACATCAAGCCCAGCCGAGGCCTCGGGGCGCACCCCAGTACTTTTGAGGGAAGCCGATAAGGCCTCAGAGCGAGCTCCGGTACCCCACGACTCAGTAGAACAGGGTCTACAGGCAGCCCCCACAGGCGGGGCCTTGGAGCGTGCTCCGGTATCCACAGGCCCCTTACGGAGACCCTCGGAGAAAACTCTGGCACAATTATTAGGCCCAAAAGGCACCTCTGGGCAATCCCCGGTGACAGAACGATCAACGCTCCTCCCGGCTTGGGAAGAGCCCGGAAAGGTATCACCCGGCCGGGGTGCTCTGAAAAGTAAAGAACTTACTGGGCGTTTCTTCTTTTCGTCGATAAACGCCTGAAAATGCGAAGGAGGAGTACGTCGAAACACCTCCTCCCACCGCCCCAACCGACATTGAAGTGCCCAGACCGAAAGGGAGTCGTAATAAAAACACTCTAGACTAGACAAAGAGGATGGGGACCCGCCCTCGCAAAGCGTCGGTGACATGATGAACCATCTGGAAAGTCTAGTTTGAACGACAGACAGACTAGTACACGATCGCTAGCGAGAGCCAGAGAGGAGGAAAAAAGGGAAGATGATCTTCCGAGGATGCAAGAGCGTCCAGTCCTGAACGAGCGGAGAAAAGGACTGATGGGCGATGGGCGGGGCGGAGCCGAGATGGGCAGGGCTACGGTTGCGTGCTGGGCCCTGCGTAGAAAGAGAGGAAGGACTAAAAAAATTGTGACATTTTTGGATGCTTTTACAAAGCGCTCCGATCCCGTCCCACAGGACGGAGTGATGTCCCATAAGTATGGAGGAAAGGGGACAGGACGTAGGAGTAGTCTGGTTTAACCAACATCACTTCCCTTCCTAAAATCTCTCCCTCATGTCCCTGAGGGACTTGGGAATAATCATGGACTTGCACAGTGTTCCAAAACTCCTTGCATTTAAAGTTTTCTTCACTCAGGCCAGCCACAGGATATTCATACAACCAACCAAGCCAAACCATCTTTGTGCCAATGCACGCCTAGCCTACCGCATCCATCTACAATAGTCTACTGCACATGTTGTTCATTCCTGTGCCTCTAGTCATGCACTTCCTTTCCACAACCACCCTTTGCATAAGGTTACTATTCACATCCATCAATATTCTAACATCACCTCCACTTACCTTGGACTGCATGACCAACTACCAGCAAACGCACTAATCCTGGGTGACAGCTAACACGGCCATGGCCATGCCAAATACATTTAGGCTTACCCTTACTATGTCGACACCACTACCACAGTCGAATCTCATAACACAGACAAAATTCCTGCCAACTTTAAAAATAGCCACTGGCAATCGTACCTCCATTGGCAGGACAACTTCCACTTACTCCAACCCAATGGATCCAACTGCCACCAGACCAACGCCTATCAAACGCTGCTCCATTAACCTCAGAAACTAAAGGCTTGGATAAAGACTGAAAAATGATAATCAACTATCAACCAATCTCAGTGACAAACCAAACACCCAAGCCTCACGGAAGATGAGATTTAAACCCCAACCTCAATACCTCTACCAATAACCCAACTCACCAGAAAACCTTGCATAACCTTCCCGACAACAACCCACCTCACATCAAAGGGCCGCCTATCAATGCTAAATCCATGATGGCTCATGCACTAGACATAGCCAAACTAGACATAGCCAAACTCATTGTCTCTAACCAATTACAGGGACCTGGCTTCATGAAGCAGCAGGACCAACTCTTTCACTAGCTATTCCAGAAAATTACACCATACTAAGGGCAGACAAAGAAACCTTCTGAGGAGGCGGCATTGCCTACATTGCCAAAAAATAACTGGGATTAAGGGTCTCCCCACATCTCCCTTTTTCTTAAGGTGAACGCTTGACTGTTAAATTCCCACTCACAGCGTCTCGTACCATAACAATGCACTCATATATAGACCACCTGGCCCTACTTTAACCTTCGAGGAACATATCACCACACTACTTACCTCAAATATAAAACCAAGTTCCCAAATTATATTACATGGGGACCTTAATCTAGGACTTAATGACCTGAACGATAAGAAGGCTTCAGCACTTGCTAACACCATCTCTAAACTATGTTTTACTCATCGGATCAACATGCCCACACATACTAAAGGAAGAACCTTAGATTGGCTTGCCAACCTTAATTGTGAGATGATAATAACCTCTAACGAACCTTGTGCCTGGACTGACCATCTCCTCATCACCTTCACACTACAAGACAGTTCCCAACCTAACCAGACAAAGCCACTTGCCCCCCCCCAGCACTTACGAGAAACAAGCAGAATATAGCAGTTGAGAATCTACTACAGCTAATCCAACCTATTACTAATCTCACTTTCACCAATTCCAACCCTGCAGCTCTTGTCGAATTATACAACTCAACGCTCAAACAAGCAATAGACAAACTAGCCCCACTAAATTTGTGTAAAAGCTAACCACAAGCTCACCATAACTCTTGGTTCACCCCAAATCTTAATGCCTTACGGAATGAAAAAAGGTGCGTGGAATCCTCATGGAAAAACAACCCCACTGCCCTGAATAAGGATAAACTCACTAAAATCACCATGACATATAAATCTGAGATATTGCTAACGAAAAGGAACACTTATAACGACAGAATTAAAAAAGCCAACTCAAACACAAGAGAACCTTTCATCATTTTAAGAGAATTAGAATCCCCCTCTCCTCCGACTGAAACTTGTACCAAGGACAAAACTTGGTGCAGCAACATTCAAACAGCGCTCTCAAAAAAAATCTCTCTCCTACAAGAGAAAATTGAATCCAAAAAACAAAATCCCTCCAAGGACCTACCTTCGCAGGAGTCGCAGTAGACTCACACAAAACCTTGCAACCAGTTTCTATTTACCCCTGTAACAATTCATGAAGTGGAGGGCATAATAGCCTCCTTCAAACCATCTAGATGCCAGGGGGACAAGTGCCCGGCACCAATAATTAAAGAAGCAGCTAGAGATATAGTCCCGTTCTTCATAACTACCTTAATTCCTCTTTTGACACTTGTACCGGCCTGACCAATTTAAAGGATGCTTGGGTCGTCCCATTGTTAAAAAAAACAATCTTGACCCCAACATTCCTACCAACTACCGACCCATAACCACCGTTCCATTTCTCTTGAAAATTCTAGACAGGGCGGCATACCTACAGATACAGGCCTACCTTGAAGCCAACAATCTCTCGGGACTTCGGCTGTCCAGATTTAGACCAAAACATGGTACAGAATCTGCTCTAAATTACCTGAAAAACCAAATGGATGAGATAAAGGATAAAGGGAAACTTGCCCTCCTCTTTCTCTTCGACCTCTCAGCCGCTTTTGATTTGGTTAATCACAAAGTGCTCTGCAATCATTGACTTAAGCTGCCGACTTTTCCACTGAAGCCACTGCCTGGATACAATCATTTTTGGACAATCGATCCATGAGAGTCTTCTCACAGACTGCATGAGCGGAGCCTGTCACCTGCAGAGTACTGCAAGGATCGTGTGTCTCAGAGGGTGCTAGAGAGCCAAACAAAATGGCTGCATTTTAGGGGGCTCCCGCATGGCCCAAAATAAATCCTGCTTCATCATTCTCTTTCCGGAATTGTGCCGCCATGACCAAAAGCCATCCCTGCTAGCAATGCGCTATCCCCCATCCTGTGAAAGCTGGGACGAAATCGGTGATCGTATGCTGCCGCACGTGCCTGGAACCCGGGCTGCCGGGAAGGCCCAGGGGGTCATCAGGAGCCGGGAGACAGCCTCGAGGCCACGCGGTGATCAGGCAGAGGTTGCATCCCGCCCTTCGCCCCTTCCCGGCGAGGCAGAGGCGCACATCAGTGGGCCGCGACCTGGAGCCAGGGCAGGAACACCCCCCCCCACGCAGCACAACAGATCCACAGCGCAGCCCTGCAACCGCGGACACCCCCCAGCCGGAGACACACACCGGGGGTTACGGGAGCGGCAGGCTCGGCTCCGGCTGCCACGGGAGGTGAGAGTGATCGACCGGGAGCAGGAGCACACCCATTCTTGGGCCCCCCCTTCCTGGCAGCGAAGAGCAGAGCCGCTGAGCCAACGCGGCACACAACACCTTCCCCGCTCTGCGCCCGGCAAGAGCAGCTGAGCCTGGAGGCGGGACCCGAAGGCCCAGTGTGGTGACTCTCCGTTAAGAGTTGAGGTCCTCTCGCACATGCCTCAGAGCCAGGCCCTGGGACCCTCCTAACCGGCCACACCACCACCAGAACACACGACCCTGAAGCAGTGCCGGCAGCCCAGTTCTCCAACCCCCAATAGGGTGGGGTAAACGAGAGAGCGCAGCCCTAAGGGTCCAATCTCACCACCTAGGGAAGCAGACCCAACGCAATACCGCCTCACGGGCAGCGCCCCCCCTCCACCCATCCGCCAGCGGATCCACAAAGAACATATGGCAAACTAAATTAATGCCAACTGCCATAAACATCAACATTGCTCTGGAGTGTCACACCTCTCCCACCAACTGCTACCACACTACGCGTATTAAGCTTCCTCCCTAAGTGACTGCTAGTGCCACAACAACCACTTACAAGCACCAAATTCCACACAGAAATACCTCCTCCAACACCTGGCAAATGGGGAAACCCGACAGATCGCAGAGGAAGCTAAACTTTGAAACAGGATCTGCCCCCAAGACACCCAGACTGCTGGAAGAACCAGAGCCCCCATCAGATAGTATGCACCAAATGGACGAGGGGACAAGCTCTACAGACATTAAGGGTCTCCTACTAGACCCGAAAGCAGGCATAGGGAGTTTAAATAATAAGATGGACGGGCTCTCCTCCAAAGTCGATCTCCTACAACATCGTCTGGACACACCGAACACCTGAATGAGGTAGAGCAACGTGTGTCCAATCTAGATGACGCAGCAGCGTCCTTAGTGACCAGAGTGTCCCAACTCAAGACCCAAATGAAGGCAGCCAATGCCCGGTGTGAAGATTTGGAGGGTCGCTCCAGGAGAAATAACATCAGAATAGTCGGAGTTAGAGAACACCAGCTACAATTGAAAATGGAAGACTTTGTTGAAACGCTATGCACCACCCTTTTCGGCCGCGAGGCCCTCTCCCACCTGTTTGTAGTAGAAAGAGCACATAGAATTCTGTCAACCAAACCCATTCCGGGTGCTCCTCCCAGGCCAATAATTGCAAAATTGCTAAATTATAAAGACCGCGACAAAATTCTCCGACTTGCCAGGGAAAAAGGAGAGCAGCACCACGACGGGGACAGAATTCATTTTTACCCTGACTTCTCCCCAACGGTCCAGTCACTGAGGAGATCCTTCACTACCATCAGACAACGGCTCAAGGATAACCAAATCGCCTAGTCAATGCTCTTTCCAGCGCGGCTCAGAGTACAACATGGTGGAAAAGTCAATTTCTTCCAGTCGCCGGAGGAAACAAATGCATTCCTAGACCGAGCAGAATGTCCTGGGCTGAACCCCAGCCAGGCCCGAGCACAGAGGGAAGGAAATCAAAGGAACCCAACATAGCCAAATAAGGTCAAAGGCGTGAAACCCTTTTACGAAGAACAGCAACCTAACCAGAACGATCACCGATGTTAAGCACTCTGGGGTTGTGCAGCTTGGAAGGCCCCTAGTGCCCCTTGCACAGCAAAGTTACTTCACAAGTTCACTGTTAAGGGGGGGTGAAATCGGGTGACAAGCACGCAACGATACGGTTCACTGCCCGATCAAGTGAGCAAACGGCGAGTTGGGGGTTGCCTGTGGAAGGAAGGAAGTTGGAGAATGGGGAGGGAAATGCGCCCCCGAACCACCGACGCCCCCCGGTCCTCCAGGCTGCCATGCAATACCATACCTCCTCCTCGGAGCATTAAGGAAACCAGCAACAGTCAACCGGAGGCATAATTCATTGTACCCTGTGACCCCACCGGTCGCATCTGACAATATCAGCCAAACAAGCATCCCATACATACAATTCAAAGTCGCCACATGGAACATTACAGGAGGCAACCTCCCCTCTAAAACAAGGAAAATCCTACAATATTTGAAGAGGCATGAGGTAGACGTGGCCATGATTCAAGAAACGCATCTTCTCCCAGGAAAAGAATACCAATGGGCCCGTAACTGGCCCTGCCATAGATATTTCCCTCATACTCATCATACGCCAGATGGGTGGCTATCCTAATCAGTCAGAGGGCCGGCTTCCGGCTGTTAAAAACCGAGAAAGACACCGAAGGCAGATCACTCTTGGTAAGAGGCATTGTGGCAGGCAATAAATCGTTTTGTCAAACTCCTATGGCCCCAAAGTAGACGGAGCAAACAACTTCGACTCGGTCCTCACTCACCTCTCAGGAAACGACTCTGCGACGATCATATGGGGTGGCGATTGGAACATTATTCTCGATACCGCGAAAGACAGGTCACGGAACATGGCTCTACCAATATCCAAAGCCGGCCTCCAGGTACAGGAAATATGCAATGCCTACGATCTTATAGATGTGTGGAGAAGCAGTAATTGGGAACAACGCGACTAAACGTTTCACTCGGCAGTACATAATTCAAGCTCTAGGATCGACTAGCTGTTAGTCTGCGCGAGAGGCCCTCTCCAATGGGGGCCCTTATCAAATTCTTCTTAAAACTTCCTCTGATCATTCTCCGGTGACCCTCGTCTGCAATCCATCCACCACCAAATCACAGCTGCTACGCTGGCGTTTCAAGCCAGGTTCTCTGCAGGATCAGGTGTTCACCTCCGAGCTACGGGACGAAATCTCTGCTTTCATAGAAACAAACCTGGGTACAGTGTCCTCAATGAGCATGATCTGGGAAACGCTGAAGTGTTTCATCAGGGGCGTCTGCCTGGCCAAGGAGAACGGCATCCTTAAACTGATCGGACGTGAACTAGACAATAGTGAAGAACAGGTAAAATGCCTCGAACTCAGGTGTTCCACCACAAATGATCCACGCTCCCAAGCAGCACTTAAAGAGGAACTACAGACGTTCAGAGCCACGCCAGAACGTGAACTAAAATTCCTAGGCCGTAATAGACAGGTCCGTCAATACGGCAAAGGCCAAAGACCAGGAGCCCTCCTCGCAAAACTGGTAAATGCTGACAAGAAACTGGCGACGGTCAAAAGTATTCGCACGAAGCATGGCACGATTGTACACAGAGATGAGGAAATCGTGGAAGAATTCAGAACCTTCTACCAAGACCTGTACACTTCAAAACATAATACTAACTCTGACGCCCTACGCAGGTACCTCGAAGACACTGAGCTATATTGGGTAGAGAGGGAACTTCGTGAACCCCTCAACAAACTCATCTCGACAGATGAGATAATAGAAGCCATCAAAACCCTCCAAGCACCAAAGCCCCGGGGCCTGATGGCCTAACGGGAGGATTCTACAAGGCTTTTGCAAGTACTCTGGCTCCCCTTCTCGCAGAGGTGTACGATGAGACATTAAAAATAGGATCACTCCCGCAGTCCACATGTGAGGCCAATATAAACCTATTACACAAAACTGGCAAACCCCCCGAAGAATGTGCATCTTACAGACCTATATCTTTACTCAATCTCGATAATAAGATACTGGCGAAAATACTAACAAACAGGTTGCTGCTGCTGATGCCGTCTCGTGCTCGCGGACCAGGCAGGATTTCTGCCCAGGCGCAGCACGACATATGTCATTAGAAGGCTGTTTGGTATTATCGAGGCGCTTGATCCTACACAACAGGCCGTTGCAGTCCTGCTCGATGCCGAAAAGGCCTTCGATTCTGTAGAGTGGCCTTTCCTTTTTGCAGTACTCACCCAGATGGGCCTAGGTGCCCGGTTCATCAACTTAATCTCCTTATTATACACCAATCCCCGATCAACCATTGCCCTAGGTTCAGCTAGGTCCTCCCCTATTAAGTTACAACAAGGCACCAGGCAAGGGTGCCCGCTCTCGGCGCTAATTTTTGCATTGATAATGGAACCCCTGACGTCGAATTTACGTTCCTATCAACTCCACACAGGGTTTAACATCGGTCCACACAAACAGATAATATCGCTATATGCGGACGATGTAGCGTTATTTATACGCGACCCCATTGAAAATTTAAACACAGTCATGAGGCAATTAAATTTGGTGCAATATCTGGCCTAAAAATTAACCACACTAAATCAATCATATTCCCACAAACCCCAGCCACCAGGGCATTCACAGACGACTATCAATTTGCATGGGAGACCTCTCAGGTACGTTATTTGGGGACATCAATGTTACTAAATTACCAAGACATATTCCGAGATAATTATGAGGCGGTAGCGAAAACACTGCAGGAGAAAGTAAACTGCTGGAAGTCACTCCTGCTGACCCTGTGGGGGAGAGTCTCGCTAGTGAAAATGGAGATCCTCCCGAAACTACTATACCTATTTACCAACATTCCTATTTTAATAGCACAATCCTTTTTGAAGAGACTTAAAAGTCTAGTACTTGAACTACTTTGGGTGGGCAGACCAGCCAGAGTGGCTCATTCAACACTGGTACTGCCGGTATCTAGTGGAGGCTTAGGTCTCCCCGACCTTGAGAGATTTCGGGGCGGCTCAGGTGCAATTTCTGAGCTACTGGTACACCTCACACTTGGTCATACCACACGTTCAAATAGAACACGCCCTAGCGACTCCGAACTTACTGAGGGCGGTTATCATTAGTCAGCTCCCAGTACCCCACACCACTATGAACGTAGTCCTCGCCACCTATGGGATCTGGAAGAGGATCACGCAAAAATACAAAGCTCAGGTGAGGTTCTCGCCCCTCCTTCCAATCAAATTCATACCAGGAATCCCTTTGACTTCGGAAAGGGTCTTCCATCAGTGGGTGGAGAAACTGCAGATAAACACGCTGGGTGATCTAATCAGCGAAGGAACATTCACAACTCCCCAACAAGCAACTGATAGAGGGGGTAACACTTCCCTAGACACGTTCCTCTACTTTAGAACCAGATATACCCTTCAAGCACTTTTCCCCACATTCCCACAACAACCTCCAACATGGCAACTATTACATAATGTGATCCAGGCACAAGCTGAGGGCACATTAGTCTCCGCCATCTACAAATCTATATTAACCGACGCAACACCCGTCAACACATGCTCAAAAACAAGATGGGAAAGGTCCCTCCAAATGGTTATCCCAGATGAAGAATGGACATTTATCCTAAGGCAAAGGCAAAAAATTGCCCTCAACTCACGTCTCAAGCAAATCCACTTTAATTTCATGCACCAGACGTACTTCAACCCTGCCAAAATGTGCAAACAACAACCGGAGTCACCAGCAAGGTGTGAGAGATGCAGAAATTCAGCTGCCGACTTTTTCCACCTGGCATGGGACTGTCCCGCACTGACCACATTCTGGACCCAGGTCCTACAGACTGCATCAGCAATAGTGGGAGAGGAGTTACAACCCGTCCCGACAGTGGCATTACTCAGGATGACTAAACAACTCTCACCAGCAATAAGGAAGCTGGCAGGGGTTCTGATGACTCTAGCTCTCAGGAGAGTCACCATGTCCTGGGGTCAGGGACCGGCCCGACAGTAGCAAACTGGCGTGAAGACATACTCTACTGCCAAGATGTGGAGTCAGATTTCATCAAGACATTGCCCCAACATGCAGGGACCCCCGACATTTGGGGCCCACTCGTGACATACCTAATCAATGAGGCAGAAGAGGACACTGCATCATTGTCGAGAGGACAAAGCACTCAGGACATGGATACCTAACATGCCAAAGCACAGGTCCCTGCACACCTACCGAGGCGCACTGAGGAGGGGACTGATTATCAACGATCTCGGCGGTCTGGGGTGAGGGAAATTTTAATTGGCGCATGGTTATTACACCCTAATGTGGGCGTGGTTATTATATGAGAAATTCAAAAAGAAAGATTTTTTTTTTAAAAAAGGATCGTGTGTTTCTCCCACGATGTACAACATTTTCACCAAACCACTTTTTGATGACCTTGACAATCTGGATGTTACCTACACTAACTATGCAGATGACACTCAGATTCTCGTTTCCATCACGGGCGATCATGACATCGACACCACCTTGCTGAATAAAATGTACCTCTTCATCTAAGCCTGGATGGCCACTCATGGCCTATGTCTTAATGGTGAAAAGACAGAGTTCCTGCTCATTGGCTCTTCGCTTAGACTTGGTAAATTAAGTAACCAGTTAAAATCATTAAACATTGACAGTATAAATATCAAAGTATCCAAGGAGTAAAATCTTTAGGCTTCTACCTAGACTCAACTTTGAACCTGAAAAGACAAGTGAATGCTACTGTCTCAGCCACAGTTTACACCTGTAAATTAATTAATGAATGCAAACCTTTCCTCGCTATAGCAAGTTGTACTACACTGGCAAGAGTGCTCATTCTTAGACTACTGTAACGCACTATACCTTGGTTTGTGCAATTACAATATCAACAAAATGCAAATACTACAGAACAATGCTTTAAGAACTGTGCTAAGTATCCCTAGAACACATTTCAAATGCCAGATGTAACGTTAAATGGCTCTCAGTCAAGAAGAGAATCTATTTCAAAACATTAACCCTCACCCACAAATGCCTATCCAACTCGGCAGCTAAATATCGAACTGACAAATTCTCCAAAAATACATTGGAACAACCTACCAGAACATCACACTCTCACTGTCTCAAGATTCCCAGATACAAGCTTCAGAAAGCTGGAGGTAGTAGCTTTCCTGTACTGGCAGCTAAAGTGTGGAACTCCATGCCAGCAGACTTAAGATCAGAGCCTTCCTATCAGTTTCAGAAAAAAAGACTTAAATATGTCTTTTCTCTCATGATGTATAATCCTGTAGGACATTGACACCCATGTACATATATGTAGTCTAACTTGCAACTTTTAACGCGCCCAGATACGTTAGGGTTCGGTGCGCGATATAAATAAACAAACAAGCAAACCGACAACTTTGGTGGTTTGGTGTACTCAGCCTCTTGGTTATCTCCTAGCCTGATCCAAGCTGCAGTTGGAAAAAGGGTGAGACTTTCAGCGATGGGACGCACTGCTGTCTCAAGGTGCAGAAGTCTTGCCAGAGTTGCCTTCCTCAATGAGAAGAGGCTTTTAAAGAAGGAATGTTCAGCCTCTGCAGTAACCGCGGCACATGGTGCAAAGCTCCTGACTTCAGTGCCGGATATAGCCGCAGGTTCAAAGGTCCCCAGCCTTTGCAGCGTAACCCCACCACAAATTCCACATGCAAACTGGCTCAGTTTATTCCAACTCTTATCCACCTGCAGCCCCACACAGTTTTATTATCGAATCAGGTGTCCAGGTAGTGAGATACTACCTCTTAACATCTACCGTTGTCATCAAAACTCCTCTTGGGGCATTTAGCTCTACCCATCACCATGGTTTAATCTCATTCATTACCAGCTTTTTGCGAATGTGGTTTATCATGGCGGGGAGAGGGCCAGACAATGTCCAGCTAAAAGCTACTAGCCACACACAAGTCACTCCATCCCATTTGTGAATGAAGAACAGTTTGTGACACAAGCAAACACTTACAAAACTTCAGTACAGGTGTAGCTTGCCTAGCACCAAATTAAACAAGTAGGTATTTCAAATCGCAATCCAGTAGTAAAACAGAAGTGTTGCATAAACAAGAAAAATAATGCCGATCATCAATGCCCAGGTATAAATAGGTGGGTTGCAGAGCTGGTTTTGAGTTTGCTTGCTCTGGCCGTCAAAGCATATTTTGTGTGAAGCTGATGGAGATGTAAAATTTGGAACCAGGATGAGGCATAGGTGCCAATCCTGGAATCCTCATCATGACATTCTTGTGATCCTGGGCAAATCACTGTATTCCATTCATAATTTGTCCATTCACCGAGCATACCAGAGTGTGTATGAAACAGTGACCATGAAGTGCTAAGAATGCTGGACCAATGTGTTATGAAGTGTTCAATGCAGACTTCCATGGTAACCTTAGCTTCCCCACTTGAATCAATTCTGTAAAACTAGGCAAACCACTATACCTTATTTTCACTGTCTAATAAACTTGGCACAATCGCTTAGAAACTTGCTGCATTGAAGTCTGCTAACTAGGGTCCTCTACCCCCACAGACCTTTGTGGCACTATGCGATCCTGGGCAAATTGCTTTCTCTCACTGTTCCTTACAGTTGCTAAATTGGGATCCTCTACTTGAAGCTTGAATTTTTTGAGATGGGTCAGCCTCCTTACTTAAAAGTCACGATTTATGAAAAGCAAACACCTTTTCATCCCACTTAAAGCATTGATCAGACGCTTCAAAAACACATTATTCATTGTGCCATGGTATGCGTATAGTAGCATCTTTGATATAGAAAGACAGGACATAAAACCGCCTTTTCTGATTTTATCATACAGGTTTTTAGACATTTTTTTCCCTTTGTGTTGTCTGGAGATACACAATCAGAAAGCTATGTTCTGGAATGTTCCTGTGCATGTTTTAGCTTTGATGAGGAATATGCACAAATACAGGGTTTGAAATGAAGACTCCATGAACAGGAGCTAAACCTGCTCCTTGGTGACTGGCGTAACACAGTAGGCCGGAGTAAGCGATAGGGAACCAGAAGTGAATACACAGTGCAGTGCAAATCTAACTCTCGCCTAAGATGCACATTTTAACTGTTGCCCATTTTTGTATAATCCATTATATTTAAATGTGCCCTAAATGATCCTTTATTTACATTCCAAACATTTAAAGTTAATGTCACATATGCATGTTTGTGAGGTACTAGTTGGGGAGCTAAAAGTAGCTCCTGTTAACTACTGGTTAAAAGGTGTTGGGCTGGTTGATAAAGGTCCCACGGGTAAAGAGAAGTTGAATTGCGCGCGCCAGCTTGGTGGCTTCGGTGACAGCATTGTTGACACAATGTGGAAATTTATTATGAATCTAGAGTAGCTAATGGGAATTAGATCTGCGTTATGTTTAGTGTTGTTTGTGTTTTAGTTGATACATTCACGAATTTCATGTGCACAGCAAGATACGTGTCAAAACCGCTTATACAATATAAACGCAATACAGGTATGTCATGCCACATAGCACTTAACAAGCAGGGAGCTCTACATGTGTATGTGAGGTATGAGATTTGCAATGGGAAAATCAGTGTGAGGGGAGGCGTTAGTCCTGAACATACATGTACACATGCATGGGGATCTCTAGAGAAATATGTTTTGGGCATTATGAATATACAGAGCTGTTTTGCCGCAGAGTTCTCTGACATGTTAGGAATTGCGCTGGCTAGACACCTGGGTTGGGCAATTGACTGAAAAACTAGTTTTACAACATTGGGGAAAGACAGCAGCAGTTGTAATGAATATCAGATGGTCAGTTTCGGACAGGTCTTTTTTTAATGGTCTGGGGGCATTGGGAAGGGGAGATACAATCTCTAAGTATATAGGAGGCTGTTATTGAATCACAGGAAGATTCTGTCCACTTGTTAGGGCCGGACAATTAAACCTGATGCGGGCTGCTTGCGGGGAAAGGAGCACAGATAGATCATGGATTTTCAATAGAGTTGTCAATGTGTGGGTTGGGACCATGTGGGCTGGAATGGTAAGTCGCATAGTTTAGAATGAAATGTGGACACCAACATGTTTGGGCGACAAAACCAGCAACGATAGATTAAAAGGAAATGTGTTCGCTCTCCCCCTCTTTACTTCAATGGAATTTCCATAGAATACCCGTGTGTGTCACAAGTAGGGGTAAAGGTATCTAACTAGATGGAACCTGTGATCATTGAAATTGTTTGTAAATCGTGTAAACTGTAACTAGCAGATGTGACTATGACCAAATATAAACGCTCCAGCGAGGGGTGTAGTGTAAATATGAAACTTGCAAGTTAAAGAGGATGGTGCTTAGATGAATGCATACAATAAGAAGTGTGGGAACTAAAGGGAATATGGTTACATTGTATAGGTCTAAGCAATCATGTGTGGGGGGTTGACTCTGTAACAAAACCTTTGGAGTGTTTTAACTGTTGGAAATTGTATAAAATACGTGTTTTGTGTGGTTCATAGAGAAAGGTTAGTTTGACTCTGATGTCATCTAACCCCTCCCGGCCGTTTGTACAATTAACTTGCTTTACGGACAAAGTGTGTACGTACACTCTTTAAGGGTGGGCCTGCTTTTGGTAACAGCGATCAAAGGCCCAATCCTACAAAGGTAACCAGGCTCTTCTGCGGAAGGAGAAGGAGCTAACTAGCTCCCTGAATATATGACTAGAAAGTGCTCTTTCGAAAATAAGCTCTGAAGTGTGTGTGCACATCTTCCAGCTGAAATGTAACAATGCTGTGCATTTTCTGTTTAAGGTTGGATTGAGTATTGCATATGCTCACTCCCCATTATTCGAGTTGGAGAAGGTGTGGCTGGGAGGGTTGAGGAGCGGATGTATAGTTTTAGTATAGAGGGCTCGAAATTTGTGGGAACTGTTTATTTAGCTCCTATTTGTCATGTACGAGACCCAGATTAGCTTGATAATACCAGATAGCAAAAGCTTCTCCTGACTGCCCAGGCCAACTGTATTCACACAAACTATGTATTGCCTCCTCCCGCCCCCCCCCCCCCCCCCCCCCCCCAACCACCCCCAAGAAGTAGGTAGCTCCGGCTTACTGGGTGATACCTTATACCGAGGAGCAGAAAATGAGGTAATCCCATATAGTGAATTTAAAGCAACCAGGCTCAATGGGAATCAAGACAACCCAAAAGGAGCATGGGGTGGGATTTGGACAAGTTTACATAGGGAGGGACACACCGATATTAATATTTGGCAGATGTAGAAATTCGCTCTACATAGGATAGTGCCAAACACAGACAAGTTAAGTACATTTTTATTGGTGAAACGTAGATAGACCAATAAACACAAACACTGAATATAACAATGGTACATACATATTAGTAATCTGTTTAGAATGAAAGCAAAACCACAGAAATGCAAGGCGATGCAAGGAGAAACAACCTTGAATTGCATGAAAAAATAAACACTGGGTACAATTAATAAAATGTTGTATGGTACAAAATCAGCGTGCACCCAAGCTGGACACACTCACTTATCCATCATACTCAACTGTGACGGCATCATCTATTAGGTACAGACAAATGAATAGTTTGGGCTATAAATGTTTATTAAATCAAATGTAGGGTTGGAAAAAGGCCTAACTTGCCCTATCCTTAGGTGGGATTTTGCTACCTAAAGGAAACTAAGGATAGTGTGACAGTCCAAAGCAAATGTCTGTGTGTTCAAAACCTATACTTGCCCTCAAATCAAATTATATACAATGTGTAGGTAAGTCGGCATCAAAATAAGTAGTGTTCAAAATAAAAGTTCAGAGCTTATTCCAGCTCTTGGTTTGTTAAGGTCTTTCCTTCCCCAAGTTCAAAATAGTTCACAATCTACAGGGGTGCCCTTCCCCAAGCTTTCAAGACTTTTCGCCTTTCCAAAACAGCACAATTTCTTGGGACACTTCCCAGCTAATCTTTTTTGGTTACTTTTCACCAATTTCTTATAGTTCAGTTCCTTAGTTTCAGATCATACTAGATTTCCTTTCTATTCAGTCTTCTAGCAGCTTTTCCATAGATGGGTGAACTCAGTCTAGGCGCAGTTGTCGGACCACACAGTCCACCTATTACAGGTCACGCAACGGACACACCTTACTTACAGCTTCTTCATATGCACATTGCCACTGCTTCAGCTTTACAGTGGTAATTGGTTCATTCTCATTTCACCTCCTCATCCACCATTCACTTGTAGCACTTTCACATACTCTCCTGGCTCTCGTCAATGCGTTTTTGCCAATGCTTCTTTTCGCAAAGGACACAGTTCCTTAGATCAGGACGTTCCCCAAACGTGTTAGGTATTCAGAAAGTGCTTACTTTGATTTTCATTAGGATCAGTATTCAATAAGTACCTGCTTTCATTTAAATCGGCATTAATTAAAATGCTTTGTGCGCTCGCCTGCTGCCCCAGTGTCCCCCTTCCTAGGTTGACTCACTGGTCGGAGCTTACGGCATTCCAGCGAGGCTCCCAGGTGCCAAAAGCGCTCCCTCTCTCTTTTGCAGGGCCTCTCTCCATCTCCCCAGCGGCTCTCTGTGGCTTCGCTCACACCTCTGATCCGTCTCTCGCAGCTGGGGCCTCACTTCACAGCTTTGCCTGGTCACGCCGGTTCTCTTGTCGGCTACCGGCCTCCAGCTTCCTTGAGCCTCGCTTCAAGCACTCACTCTGCCACACAGCCTTCCAGGAGAGGTCTGCTCTCGTCCAACAGTCCGTAGACCTGCTTTCACAGCGGACTCCATTTTCACTGTACTTCCTGCATTTAAACCTCGAGCCTGGTTGATCGGTCCAAAATAGACTAAAAAACTCATTGCTGACTTGGGAGGACTGCATTACTCTTACTGGCCTCCTCCTTGTCCCAGCACACAAATGGTGTCTATTGGGGAATAATTTAGGGGAAAAATAGGGAAGGGATTGACAAAAACCTATAAAGGCTTGGGGGACATTGGACTCATGGTAAAAGGGGAATGGGAGATAGTGTGTCACACCTAAGGGTGCCTCATTCCCACTCCTTAAGTCTCCTCCACCCAGGTGATCCTCCCTTGCATATCCACCCCCAGGATACGATAGCGACTGCCTTTGCTTGGCCACCTGGGGGGAGGTTAAATTGGGGAAAGACGCAAGGACACCCTCAGATTCCTCACACAACCTCAAACACTAATCCTTATATATACCTCATAAATATAACTCAACACTTCATTAATAGACGCAACACAGTGAAAGATGTCTGCAAAGGAATTGTACATATAGTACATCAAACACTGCTGGTATTGATCCCAGCTGACGCCACCCTTCGTTTTGTTGTGTGCCAATGATTAATATTCCACCTGGCGTTTCAATACCTCTAACGCCTAGGGTCGGATTTTCACCACAAGTATGCAATGGAAAACAATCCTACAAGTCAAAGTTACAAATAGTGCCAACTCGAGTCATCACTGAGGCCTGTAACTATAGGTCCCGGGGCATTACCCGATATGGTTATGCCCCTACCCCAGCTCGGGGCATATTGCTTAAATATAACCAGAGCCGGGGGTGGTATTATCGGTCCAGTAATACCCTGGGGCATATGTTAGAAGACCAAGCGAATCGAGGGCTTCAACCTTAACCCCAGGGCATTACCTGACCTGTAATGCCCCCTGCAAGGGTTATATTGTTATTAGTACCCCGGCACTTTGTCCCGGCGTACTAAGTGTTTTTCTCAAGTTGAGAAACTGTATGTTTGCCGTTTCTCAATTTGAGAAAAACTACAAATCAAAATGGCCACCATGGATCGGGGCGAAAGGAACTACATGTAGTCCCTTATCACTTTCCATTGCGTCAATTGCCATGAGAGGGACAGACACACGTCGGGAACACAGTTTCAGTTAAGTGGGGTAGGGATGGATTGGAGATGTGGAAAAAGGCGGTGGGGGGGGGGGTGTAGGTGAGTGCACATACCCAATTCCCAGCGAGGGAAAATTGCAGCCTCCAGCCGAGGAGGCTCAGAGCGGGGTTTTTACTGTGTGGTAAAACCCCCATAGCTACACCCCCCACCGAGTACTAATATTTTAATAAATACACCTTGCAGATGCCCTCCGAGAGTCTGCGTCCTTCTTCTGATGCATCCTTCTGATCCGCCACACTGTCTAGTAGCCCCTACTTCTCCTAGTAACTCTTGAGCACACCTCAGCACCATCACGTATCCACAACATGACTTAAGGTACTATCACCACCATACTAATTAGTGCTGCCAAATAAGTTAATGTAATTTTCTTATTGATTTATTTTTATTTTATATTGATAGGTATAATATGCCAGTGTAGGAATTGGAAGAGCTCAGATCCTGTTGTGCTTGCCCAAGATCAAATGGATTCGCTGTAAGGAACGCCGGTCCTAGCCTCACGCCCCAGTGTTGATTTCCAGTTGTTCTTTCCCCTTAAATACAAGTGGTCAGAATAGCGTTTGTCCACGACCATAAAAACGCACTTCAGTGAATCCCTCCAACTCCCAATACTTTACCAAAAAAGTATTTTTGCTTCTTCCTCTTTTAAAGCACTTTGGATTAAAGCGCTATATAAATTTAATAAAATACAAATAACATACAATACGTATTGCTCTCCTTTCCTACACGGAGTGAAAGCATAATTTTATATTACAGTATTTGCTCAAGACCAAATGGCTGCTTTTTAGTGGCTCCCCACCTCTCCCAGTGCTGAATGCTTTCTGAATATAGATATATACGTTTTTCCAAGAACACAAGGTTCAACAGCAGTAACACCTGACATACTGCGGTTTGCTTTCCTTTCTTCCCAATGGAATATAAGAGTTTATAATATGTTTTTTTTTAACCAAAATAGCAAAGCTTCATTGCAGTAAGACCGCCAGATCCGGGTGGGGATTGCTCATCCCCACACCGCCCCCACCAATCGGAACATAACTTGGAATGCACTGTTTGCTCAAAATCAACGTGCTACTCAGCTCTGCCACCTCGTTTTAATAGCTGTTGTGCGTTGTTTCCAATGCTACACAGAATTGCTATTGTAAATAAAAGTAGATGTCTATGGGGTATTGTGTGTATACATTTTGCTAGACTTATTTGTTTAGTTAGACATAATTTACCATAAAACTAAATTGCATGGTTTAGGTGATTGATACACTGTTAATAATGCCATTTGTACATACAGTGCCAGTGGCAAGGGCGCAGTGTTTGGCGCCGCTGGTGCCTGTCCTGGAGGGACTCCCTTCCTGTTTCTGGAGGCCACGCCCTCTCGGGCTTATCAGCGCCTCCGTAGCCCTGCAGCGGTGAAGCCCGCGGCGGGGCAAGGGCGCTGTGTTTGGCACCGCTGGTGCCTGTCCCTGGAGGGACTCCCTTCCTGTTTCTGGAGGCCACGCCCCCTCAGGCTTATCGGCGCCTCCGTAGCCCCGCAGCAGTGAAGCCTGCGGCGGGGCAAGGGCGCAGTGTTTGGCGCCACTGGTGTTCGGCGTAGTGGTGGGAGGCCACTCCTGGACAATGCCGTTTCCAAACAAGGTAACTCGGAATGAATACCCTGACTGTTTTTTATGCCCCATTTACCACACTACTGGAACCACTCCTTGGGGGCTCCAACATGCCGGTGCCTCTTGGTCTAGGCACGGGGGAGATCCCAGCCTCTACACCCCTCGTGTTCTTTGGCCCTGAGCTCGGCCCAGCTCCGCCTGTAGGCACCACGAGGAAAATCAGGCAGCTAAAGGAATCTGAAAGTGGAAGCCATAGCTGCCAAATCTACACTGCTTGCGCCAGGAACCCTGCAGGAGTCCACTGGACTCGCAGCATCCTTAGCCTTCGGGGATGCCCACCTGCTGATCACAGAGATCTGCCAATTTCTGGGCCACACTGGGGCAGCGCCCCCTCCCCTATCTGCACTGTGTACAGCTGCTGTAGCCGAGTCCCAGCTGAACACTATCATTTGTCCAACCTCTGTTTGCCCTCCTGCTCCTGCTCAAGCTGCACAGTCCATGGAAGGGCGCCTCCCTGTCACAGCCCATCCTACGATTAAGGGGTGCAAGTCTGTAGTTGACCCTGTATCTCCCCCTCAGCCCTGTGCCTCGCCACCCTGTCCTACCCCACCCTTGACCAGCACAGTTGGGCTCACTGTTACTTCAGCGTCTACACCCACGGTCATACCTGCCCCAGAAAGGAAAGGGGATGGTGGTACAGGCTATCCTGTCTGCTGCTGTAACTGCAACCTAGTTCTGGCCGAGCTGTCCCAGATTAAGACCTTGCTCTTGACCCTCATCGCAGTGGCGCCCAGCAGTATAACTGTAGGGGACCCACCTTGTAAACCAACTGATGAAGGGGGTGATTCACGCTCTGGAGCTGACCGGGACTGTGACACCCCCACCAACCCCCTCCATTTCGATAAGGTACCTCAACCTCCTATGCCCGCTGCCACAGAGGAGAATATAGAACCTAACCCTGCGCAAGTAAAAACGAAGGAGGGGCCACCCTTTAAGCTACCACATCCCAAAAAAGCACATAAGGGGCATCCACTCTGTGTACCCCCAAGACGGCTCACACCCGTAAACTCGCACTGTCCCTCATCCATGCATGGTAGGGCGCGGGACACCAGAACTATCTTACTACAAAGAGTCCCGAAACTACTCTCAAATCGACCAGAACCAAGGGAGGCACTCCTCAACAAAAGCCTACACTGGATGAAAACTAGAGGGGGCTATTCATTTCTGACTAAGGATGACATTGTTATTGTGCCAGAAAGTCCAACTGGGGAGAAGACTATTTTGTTGAACTAAATTTCGGTGACAATGAAGTTGTCAGGAATATACTGAATGCCTACAAGGCCCGCACCCCACATCTGAACAGTGTAATCGAACTGTGTAACTTTCCTGTGGGCTTCAGACTTTTGGGTTCAGTGTTGACAGGTGGAAAAGGGTTAACAGGCTATCCAGTAATCACCTCTAACCAAAGTGAGGTTTGCAAAGGTAGCGGGCGCCCCTCTCTCGATAGAACAAGGCTTGATAACCTGTTCAGTGGTTATTAACCACTTGAGAGTTCGCAGCCACTGCTTTTTCTCACTGTGTCTTTCACAGATGGGAAATATCCATTTGCATATCAGTCTTTGTCCTGCCCAGGGGCAGTCCAGCACCGAAATGCAATGGCAATTCCAACCTGAACGAGAGTACCACCAGCAACCCCATACACGTGTTTCACCCTTGTTGGGGTTCATCAGTGAGGTGAAGCTGATGCCTCTCTAAGCACAGTGAGAGGGAGACCACGTCTGGTAGCCCCCAGGAGACCTAGGGTTACCAACCCCAGGTTCCTTGAAATTTGGTTTGCAAAGGTAGCGGGCGCCCCTCTCTCGATAGAACAAGGCTTGATAACCTGTTCAGTGGTTATTAACCACTTGAGAGTTCGCAGCCACTGCTTTTTCTCACTGTGCCTTTCACAGATGGGAAATATCCATTTGCATATCAGTCTTTGTCCTGCCCAGGGGCAGTCCAGCACCGAAATGCAATGGCAATACCAACCTGAACGAGAGTACCACCAGCAACCCCATACACATGTTTCACCCTTGTTGGGGATCATCAGTGAGGCTGTGTTTGAATTTGTTTTATCCTGTTAAGGGTATAGTATAGGGCTCAGGCTGCCTGCGATCACCATTTCAATAATGCCTTACAACTTCCCTGTTCCCAAACATTGGATTTGTTTTTTGTATTGTATTGTACATTTTGTGATTGTTATTTATACTTTCATGGCTATTACGCCGAATAAAGTTATGTTGAAAAGATAATTTGATTTTGTAAAATTCAACATCTGTGCTGTGGTTGCAGGAATCTGAGCCATGTATTGCTGGAAGCAGCATCCTTGCTGTAACACCAGGAACAGAAAAATACAGACCGGTGGGTAATTTCACTATACGGCTCTGTGCCAAGAGAAGCAAACACAGCAGTACATCTGGTCAGTGTAGCTCGACCTTCCACTATTGGAACAAACAGAAGGATGAGATGCAAAAAATAGGGGGTGCAGCACTGTCGCCATGTAATCCGGCAACATATTGTGTTTATTAAGAGATAAGGTAGGGAGCTTTATTTCTGGGTCATGGCAACAGAAATATGGAGTACGTAAAATACACATTATTGTAACATTTGCTCCCTGAAATACTAATATTTACAGAAGAGAAAGCAGCAGCTGTACTAAGGCTTTTGCCATCAGTGGGAGTCATACTAAAAGCAGGCAACAGATGCTGAACATGGGACGTGGATGTCTACCTTGGCATGGCGTTAGGTTGGTTTGATCTAAAGCAGGGGTCTGCAACGCTCCAGATATTCTGAACTATGACTCCCATGATCCCTCATCATTGACTGTGCTGGCAAGATCTGTTGCCACTTTGCATCCATTTACACTGAGCCCAGCCAACTGTCAAAGTAATATTGGATTTAAGGAAACAGTTCAAACATTTAGCATCAGGAAGCAGCAGAGAGGCAGAAGTGGCACTATACAAGGCCACTATACATTCCATTACTTTTAACTTCTCATATGAAATATATTCGATCCCTTATCTCTGTCTTTAAATTGGAACATATAATATTATTTGGGGGGAACTCTTATTTGGGAATGCACTGATCATACATAAACTTTGTTGCATTTGAATCCTGAACCAAATATCTAATGTCAAATCATGTAATTAATATACTTGGAATACACCAGAGTAGCCCAGATTTGAGAAAGGCTCTATTGAGCCGAAACACGTGTCATACAGGCGTTGTGACTTAATTTTTTGACCCAATAAAAACTACACAACTTTCCAAAATCAATTGGCTCAGAGTTATTTCTGATATAATGCAATTTTAACAGTATAGGCTTCATACCGGCAACTCTGAGGAATTGCGACATCATGAGTAAATTATATTTGAATTTCTGAATTAAGACCTGTAATAAAGAAAAGGAATACTAAGGAGTCGCCCACGAGACCAGCTGTAAACAGTAAAAGCCAAATACGTACTTTATATGAGATATATTCGATGTTGCCATTTGTAACGCAAGAACTAAAAAAAATATGTATCCACAGCCGAGATAGTAAATAATTGGATCAAATGGGTAATGTACACCTATTGTGGGTCTTTGCTTAGTCATTAAAAACACTAATTCAAAATCACAGGTAGAATTTTGATGGCATATAAATATCTCTAACCGTGTCTACTCTGCCAGCGTTAGGGCCCCCGGGATCTCTGCAGTGAGGAAACGCGGCTGAGGGACATTTGAGCCGTGTGCTAAGCTCTGGATGCAGCGTTCCATCATAGGAAATTATGTTGCGGAAGATTGGTGCCAGCAGGGTTGAGCCGATCTTCCTGGTACCAGAGCAACAGAGGACGGAGATGCATCCACCCTGGTTCCTCCAGGGTATGGGTAAGGAGCTGGTGAGGTCGTGATATTTGGGAGTGGTATAGAGGACACTGGCTCACGTTTTTGCTAGGGTTTGTTATCATGGTCATCAGAGCCCCTTCCATCCAGAGTTTTGGCAGTCTCCGGTTTGAGTATTTATTGTGCTGCCATTTTCAGGAGCAGCTTGTTTCATAATCGTGGGGAAGCACACTGAAAAGAGGAAGCATATGGAGCCTCGCTCCTCCAGTTCCTCTTCTCCTGAAAGACCCAGAAAGAACATTCCTCGGTTCTCTGAAAAATGGCTGATCCAGATTTTCAAGACGCCCATTCAGGAGAAGGGGAAATCGCATAGAACCCCCACTGTGTCCCCAGAGTATTCCTCAGTCTCTGAATCTTATCATCGGAAATCTCTAGGCTCCAGAAATTTAAATATCTGGACATGGATTTGGTGGCCTCAACCATGATCCTGGTGACTCACTATATTGGTTTTGCACAGACCCCTTACCTGTGGATGCCACCACTAGGATCCCTCCGCCCAGTTAAATAAAATGATTGAAGTTGTGGTTTCCTCTATAGGTCAAGGAGATCGTTTACGAATGGGGCAGGATTCTGATGGGAGTCGTGATCCCCAGATTCTTGGCAAATGTATATCCCTTGCTGAGGGAGGGGAAGCCTATGCCTCAGACCATTCAAGTTAATACTATTCTTCCAAATCCGATGGGTCGTTCCTCTGTGGCACCCAATGAAGCAATCAAGGACACGGCAGACAGGAAAGTGGATGGAGCCTTAAGAAAAGCATACAGTGAGGTTCTTCTTTCCATGAGAGCAGCAACATTTTGGACCTTTTAGGGGGGATGGACCTTCTCCCGTTTGCAAGAGCCTCCGACCTACAGGTACCACTTTGGTCTTGGTTGCCCTCCCTCATGGGATGGCAAAGGAGTTCCTCGGGTCTCTGGGGCATATGGCCTTGTGTGTATCCTTACTGCCATGGGCTCTCCTCCACTTGATACCATTGTTGTACCACTTGCATTGGTTCTGGAAGGAGGAAGACCTGAATTTCGAACAGATCTCGAGGCCATCATTCCAAGATGAGTTTGCAGTGGTGGTTTCATCTGCCCAATTTACTGAAAGGTTTTCCTCTCTCGCAGCCCTGGGTGACCACTGATGCCAGCATGATGGGCTAAAGGAGTGGTGATGGAGAACCAGTCGCAGCAAGAAAAGTGGTCGGTCAGGGAGACATCAAGGTCCTCCAACAGGAGGGAGTTAGCAGCAGCCGATCGGGCACTTTGAACATTTGCCCAAGCCCCGAGAAGGATGCACACCTTGTTGCCGTTGGACAACACATCAACAGACAAGGGGAATCTCTGTGGTGTCCAATCATTCTTTCGAAAACTTAGTTTCGACATACAAAAGTTCTGAATACAAAGTTTCGAAAACAAAAGTTTCGAATGCACTTTTTTTCATGTAAAGGGTTTTATTTTAGTTTCGTACAGAAAACAAAGTTTGTTTTAAAAAGAAAACAGGGGTTTGGGCCTGGAACCCCCCCCCCCCATTAAAAAAAATGCATTTGAAACCTTTGTTTGAGACTTTTGTGTCAAAACATTTGTATTTCAAAACTATCACTGTCGAAAATACCACTATGAACCAATCTCTGTCCAGAGCCCTGCGCCTGTTGGAGGTATAGCTGGGGTGGTGGGCCAAAAGGGACTTTCTGTTGCTCAGGGCTGTTCACATCAGGGGCCTGGACAACAACAGCGGACAGGGTCTTCAAGTCCAACAAATGGAAACTTGGGAAAGCCTTTCCCTCTGTAACAGGTCTGGGATTCCAGGGCTGGACCTCTTCGCCTTCCCTGAGAACAAGAAAACTCAGGGTTTGCTTCAAATTCACCTGGCAAGACAGGGGGCACAGATGCAATGGGTGTCCCCTGCCTGAAGGGCCTCCTGTATATGCCTTCCCTCCTTGTTGAAAATCAGGGAGCGTGGTGAACCAGAAGTAGAGATTAAGATGTGTCATGTTCAACGGTGTTTATTTAAATAATAAGACAAACTCATATCTAGCCATAACGCTATGAGGGAACTTCCCTACCTAGCAAACTAAAACTAATAGTGCTTGTCAAAACGCCCAAAAGAAATAATCCTCAGTCCAAAACCTATATACTATTTGGCCCTACCACTTAGAAAACAGAAAGAAATATGGTTCGTTGCAATGTATCCTTCAGTTTTGTTCGGCCCAGCTATTGGGATCTCTTTCCAAGAGATGGTTTTAAAAAGTTCATCAATGTGGTCTTTCAACCTCTCAACAGGCTTTCAACGGCAAGTCTTAAATCTTCATACAGTTCCACCACCTTCCCTCCTTGAATGGAAAAAAGGGTCCCTTTAATGCAATGCCATAATTTCCAACTTGGGGTTGGAAAATGTTCCTTTCCTTAGTTTGGGCACTTGAACCCTCCTCCTGGTCCTCTCTGTTCCCAGCCTTACTTTTATATACTTTAAAGCCCTTTGGTCCTCCATTATGCCTGCTTTAGCAGGGCCTCGGTTGGGTGTCTGCCTGTTCACAACGTTTTCAGCGTGGATGCCGGTTATGAAGAAGAAATGCGGTGAGTAAGCGCAGTATGAGGTGCCTCTAGATGTTTCCACGCTAACCTGGAGTGTCTTTTCCCTCTTGCAGATGGATGAGAAGTTCCGGAGACAGAGTTCCCCCAGAGCGGCTGGGATTCAGGTAAGCGTTTGAAGCTCGTACAGTCTTTAAAAATAAGCGAAGATTGCTAATGCCTTTTTTCTGTTCTTTTCCCTTAGGAAGCGGCGTGCCGAGATGGGAATGACACTGCCGAAAATGCCCGCAGAACAGAAGGAGCGATGAATGATGGGCAGAAGCGCTGCAAGGTAAGGCTGTTCCTAAGTGTTCTTGCAGGAGCTGAGCGCAGAAGATGGATGCAGGCCTACTGGAGACCGAACCGAACACGGTGAGTGTCACGCTGCAGGTGCAGAAAACACAAAGCATGTTTCTCATCCTGGGCATGGCTTAAATAGTCTCTGGGTATCCCAGGTGTCTCTGGACCGAACCACACCCAAAAGACTAGACTGCACATGCAGTTCTGGGAACCGAAATATGTGGGGGCATCCATCTTGTCCCCATCAATGCACTACAAGTCCAATCCCCAATGTTATCCTATGGGAGTGAGTGAGTCTGGTTCCACAAGCGCCAAGTCTGACTCCAAGGGATGGAGAGGCACTTCAGGGCCATGTAGGTGGTCGTGGCCTGGCTCCAGCCTGACATCTTGGAGGGCTGGGGACATGAGGGGCAGGAATCATGACACACCTCTTCAAAACTGCTGCTCACTTCTCAAACAAAGCCACTTCATGGATTAAATCCTTCTTGGCCAACAGAACCATGAGGGTCTTCTCACCCACTGCGTCTGCTGAACACTAACCTGTACTATGTGGGGTACCACAAGGGTCATGCGTTTCCCCCACCCTCTACAACGTATTTACTAAGCCACTCTTTGATATTCTTGACTATCTGGGTATCACCTACACAAACTATGCGGATGATACTCATCCCTATCTCAGGTGACGATGTAGCTGACTCAGTCGCACTCAACAAGGTCTATGCGATTATCCAGGCTTGGATGGCACACCATGGGCTTTGTTTGAACGACAAAAAAACTGAGCTACTTATTCTAGGCTCTCGATTCAGACTGAACAACTTAGACCCAACCTTCAAGGCTTTTAGTATTGATGGGAACACCATTAACGTGTCCAATGTTACCAAAACCCTGGGTATCTACATCGATTCCTCCTCATCTTTCAACAGACAAACTAATGCTGTGGCCTCAGCAGCTGCTTTTACGTGCAAACTTATAACAGCCTGCAGACCCTTCCTCTCTACCACTAACTGCATCACCCTAGTTAGAACCCTTATAAATGTCTAAGATTGACTTCTGTAATGCTCTTTATCTTGGTACTAGCCTTAAGTACATCAATAAACTTCGAGTGACTCAAAGCAAAGCCATTAGGACTGCCCTTAACATCCCTAGGAGATCACATATATCTGACACCAGACGCAACTTGCGCTGGCTACCTATTAACCAAAGAATAGCACTGAAAACACTTACCTTGACTCATAAGTGCCAAGCTAACTGCATACCACCGCTTCCTGGTTCACACTTCTACACAACCTCTGAGATCCACCCAAACCCACTCGCTGCACATACCTAGATTTAAATTGCAAAAAGCAGGTGGGACTAGCTTTACAGTTTTGGCAGCCGAATTATAGAACACCTTGCCTACTGCACTAAGAGCTGTGCCTTCCTTCTACTCCTTCAAGCACAAAGTCAAAAATTGGCTCTCTGATCAGGATTTACCAACTGTTCACACATAACTCCCTGCTTCATGTCATTCTCTAACAATATATGCATGCCCCGGCTGGAAATATGCAACTGTACTACTGTATATATTTTAGGTTTTATTGCACTTCTATAAATTCGTAACTACATAACTGTACATACCTACTTGTAAACTTGTATTGCTTTTGCACCTATATACCATTAAGAACCGTTCTTTTGTAATGTATGTAACCACCTCAATTACATTATGCGACCAGTTGCGCTATACAAATAAACAAAATACAAATACAGCAGCTTGACGGCCCGGTGAAGAAACATCCAGAGCACATCCATCCAGAGACAGGGGCACCCTCAGCCAAGCCCAGACTGGGCTACAAATCTGTATACCCCAAAAGGGGTTGGAAGGGCCGAGTCGTCCATAGCCCATACAGTCCTGAACATAAGAATACCCCAGGAGGAGTTGAGCAAAGCAAGTTACTTAGCAGGCCCAAGCCCATGCAGGCCCGACCATACAAGTAATCCAGATAGAGTAAAGGGAAGCAAACTACCAAGTGAGGCTAAGCAGCACCATGCATTGGACAAACAATGAGGAATCCCACTAAGGGTGTATACACAGGTTGGACTAGACTACCCACAGATATAAGGGAAGCTCTGTGTAAGTTACCTTTGCAGGCGCCACTCCTTACAAGCCTATCGAAGGGGGAAGCAAGGGTGGTTTCTGGAGTGTACTTACACAAGACAAGCCGGTATGGGTCCAGCCGGAACCTACAGCGGATGCCCTATGAGGGAACAGAACTCAAACACACAGTTACAGTAAATTCACTATAGACTACAAGTAAAACAAGGAAAGAGAAGGGGCAGAGATTGTCTGCTGGGAAACCCAGCAGCCAAACTCTGAACAAAGGAATAACAGAAGCATGAGTGAGGACAAGAACGGTAACATAAATAACTAGGGAAAGCAGTCAAAGTAAGTGAGGTTCAGAAAGAGGAAAGGCAAGTAGAAAATACTCTAATTGCAATGGTTCAGGAGACTGGAAATACAGACCGGTAACAAGGAACTGAAAATCTGGACTCGAATAACAAGGGAAAGACTGAAGACATAACAAGGAAACGCAGGACTGGAAATCAGGAAGCTAAAGCCAGGTAACACAGATAAAGGGAAAAGAAGGAACAGCAGGCAGGAAACAAGATAATAGGTGGTAGATAGCAAGGGGCTGCAGACAGGGAACCGAGACTACAACAGGGAAGCAGGGCTGCAGTGTAGAAAGCTCAGAGGAGCGGGGCAGAAGAGAGTAGCAGGACTGCAAGGCAGGGAGAACAGGCCACTGGAACAGGGACAGGAGCAGAATCTGACAGCAACAGGAAACAGCAGAATGTAGAGGCTAAAGGCAAAAAGGACTAGGAGCGAATTCAATGCAAGAGCCCTGTGCTCCTGCAGGCAGCTGCTTAAGTACTGCCCTGTGGTGAAGCTGGCTAATTAGCAGCACCTGGAACAGCACACCTGTAGGTAATCTGCCTCTTCCCTCTCTGGTCCTTGGAATGTGAAAGCAGCACTGATCCCTAGGGCTTCTGAGGATTGTGGTTCCAAGACTGATGCATAGGAATAACCTGGGAATGAGAAGTTCCACAAGGAATTGCAGTCCATGTTTTCGGATATACAGATTTCTGAAAGGAAATGTTAAATAATGATTCAGGGTCTTCTCTGAAGATGGTAGAAAACACCCTGCAGGTCTGCAGACATCACCACCTAGAGGCAGAGATGCAAAAGCATGACACATACAAAATGACGTTTACTTGTTCTGGCAGAAGCCTAAACAAATAACTACTCCAGCGTGTTATTTTTTAGCCCATGGTTCTCAAACAACACAGACACATGTGACTGTTCTTGACGCTCTGCCCTGTATCTAGTTTCGGGCTATGTGTTAAGGTAGAATGGTCCACTCAGAGGAGTGATTTCAAAATCGTGCAATAAGGCATGTTTTTGATGCAAGAGGCGGTAGGAACTTGAAGGAAGTGTGTTCCTTGCTAAAAGTGCTTTTTAGTTTTGTTTGTTACATTGCACTGCATGAGCTCTCTTCAAGCTGAAACTATTGGCATGGGAATTGAAATAGACGAGAGATGTGAGGATGGACACACAGTTTTGTCTCTTGTATAGGCATATTAAGGCAATGTACAAATATTAACAACATTTGCCAGCTTTTGTCATCGGAGGCACTGCCTGGGAAATGCCTATTTAATTAAAGCTAATATCTTCCAACCATGGAAACTCCTGTTGTACCCCACCTTTTGCTCTGAATAACTCGCACTCTTTACCGCTCTGCCATCCTACAACATCATGAAACACACCATTCTGCTTACACCCTCCTACATACGTATCACACCACCATCCCTACATTCCAAGACTTAATGAGGCGCTAAAATCGCTCCTGTGTATCTGACATCAAGTAAGCAGGAGCAACCTTTGGGGATGAAGGAGCTAGTACATAGCATGACAAATCTCACATTCTGACACAATGTAAACTATCTGTTTTCCCAGACTAAAAATTGCATTCACCACTAGCTACTGGCAAGTAAAAAGAAATAGTGTACTGTGGTCATGTAGAGGTGCAGTGACTTTATGCATGTGCAACCTTTAACTGTTACTATTGTTAACTAGACCCATTAAACTCTAAATGTCTTATATAGGTGCTTTAATGCTCCTTTACACACATTCTGAAATGGAGAGTTGATGTTACATTTAAAGAGGGATGTTTGTATGGCGCCAGTTGACCTGGGGAGCCAGAAGTAACTCCTGAGCTGTTGGTGTCAATCTAACTAGGTTCTTCTAGGCTACAAGCATGAGCTAAATAAACTCCAGGAATGTTGAGAGACACACACACACCCCCCCAAACCCCACCCCCCCAGCACCAACCAACTCATTTGGATGCACACAACTGTGACAGTGTGAGATCAACAGAACACATGAGACACAAGAAATTAAGTTAATCACCTCTACTATATGTAAGAAAGACATGGTATTGAAGTAAGACAGACACAAGTGACCAGAGTTCAAGGGTGTTTATTGAACTTTCACAAAGGGGTGAAAAATCTAAATCTACAGATGGGAGCAAGCTACGACCATCAAATAATAATAATGCAGTCTAGTGGAGTCTTGTCAAAAGAAAAAGGCCTATATTACAAAAACCTATTGCCAATCCTTACTGCTACTTTACAAATAGTGTGGGGTAATGGTCATGAAAAAGAAAGAAGTGTTCACAAAACGATACGCACCAATGTTCGGGCTGTTGGCCTCCCTTCCCCACTTTTTCAGAACTGGGCAAAGCGGTTCACTCGATCCAAGCACACACTCTGGCTTCCTTGACACGAGGATACAATTCCAGCATTAGGGCCTTCTGTGCTCAAGTCTCTCTCTCTGTGTCTCTCTGTCTCTCTGTCTTTCTCTCTCGCTCTGTCTCTCTGTGAATCCCCCACAGCTGGGCTCAGATCCCTTCATGTTGAAATTCCAAAAACATTTCTTCTCGGGTGGCTCACTATTCACCTTGGATACCCCTCAGCCACGCTCAGATACCTTTTTCACATTAGTCTGCCTCAGCCAGTCCCGGGCTGTTACTCACCACTCCGAAGTAGGCCCAAGATGTGGATGAGTGACCTTGGAGATGATGGTTGTACAAGAATCGATATTCAGCCTTCCATCCCAGCTCCCCTGAGTACAAGACTAAGGCTTCCTCAAAGAGGGATCTTTTCTATAATGTACCGCTCTGCTGTTTCGATTGGGACAGAGGTGTCAATTGAATAAAAGAGTGGGGAGAACACACACCGCCAATACCAATGCTGCAAAGGAATACAAAGATATTATACAGTGTTGAAAATAAACCAAGTAATCAGAACAGCAGTACATTACAGGAAAATACCTAGGTAAGTATTGGCGTGGGGCTTCCCCGTGGTGAATCTACAAAAATATGAATAAGCACAATGAGTGGTAATAATTCTAAAGAGACTTCCTAAAGTATCGAACCAATAACAACTAACCTGAATATGGATATTTTTAGGATGGAAAGTAGTCCATGAAACAGAAGGCAACGAAAGGAGAAAATAACAAACAGGAATGTTAGTATAGGGAAATAGCCCCGAACGGCACGAGGGTCGCACTAGTGCCGGGTTGGTGCAGTATCAGCAAAGCGTTTATATGCACTTGAAGAACAGGTTCACAAGATAGTCACTCAATGTCCCAGAATCCAAAAAAAAGGCAAAGATCCAAGCAAGGTCGTGGAGAAAATTAATAGCAGGGGTGGAATTGCCAATTACAAGTATGTACCTGAGCGCACACGCATTCAGATAAGGCGTACAAAAGTTCCCGATGGTTGATAGCAAGTCACCTGCAAGGAAGGCAAAGTCGTTCCGCTTCTAGTAGCAGCTAGCTGGAATAAAGTACCGCAAGAGACAGCAGAAAGCAGGATCCGATAACGTTCCGGGTCAAAAGCCAGGCGAGCACGACAGGAATAAAGGAGGAGGCAAGCCAATCCAGAAGCCAGGCAAGGGTCAAAACCAGGTAAGCAGATTAGGAATTCGTGCAGAGAAAACACGAAGGAGCAAACTGACGTAACGGTTGTAGCTTGTAACGCCAATTAGCAGCAACGAGCCCCTTGAAAGACGATGGTTTCAAAGCCGTATGGGGGTGTCTCTTGCCGTATGTCTTCCACGTACAGGACGTGTCAGCTGACACGGACTCCGTCAACTTTGTACAGGCGCCATGGCAACCTGTATCTGCTCCACACGGGAGCTTGTAAAGGAGTCGTATTCTGCAAAGAAGCCCGAAGAGTAACACTGGCCGATTGCAGTTCACTTTATAGTTATTGTTAGGGAGAATTCTCTCTTTAGGCTGAATTTCCTAACCTAGTGAGTCCCCCAGCAGCTTTGCTGGATTTCTGGAGTTTGTTTTTTTCTCCTGCCAAGAGTGAGACTCTTTTTCTCCCACTCTTGGACATGATTTATGGTGTTCCTTTGACTGTTAATGTGTTTTATGGGCTATGGGGTCCTTTACTCCATAGGGTCTCGTGTTTTTACTATGTGTGTTACACAGCACCCTCCGTGCAGTAACACAGGGGTGTCATAGTGACCCCCCCACCATAGACTCCATACCCTGGTTCTGACTACTGTCTCCCAGGGCATGTAAAGTCACCATTGGCTTTACTAGTCCCAAATTATTAACAGAAACCAGTACAAACCATCATATTGTGGACGTACTGGTCGGGGCAATTCGATTGCCCCGAGGTCTGTTAGTCGAGGGGGCACGTCTCCGTCCCCCCTGATTGAGTTTTGGCTGGTGGCAGTGGATACTACTTTTTATATTCGACCGCGAATATTTCCCTATGGGATTTTCCCATTGTTCGAGGCTACCGACTTTAATTATTTAATTCTCATAGCATCGAACATACCGCCGGTTTATTTAATTAATATTAATTCGCCGGTTGGTATTTTTTGCCAGGACTCGATTCTAAAATGGCGTTTGTGTTTGCTTCTGTGACTCCAACCCAAGTCGAGCCCTTTGTTCCACTTTTTTGGCGGGCTTCTCCACAGAAGCCTCCAAAAGTGGTGCCACTCTGTCTGGGTACCACAGGGGTTGTGGGAGGGGGTTTAGGCACCCTGGACTGAGTTACCTTGGTAACTCAAGTCACACTCTTGTTTGATTGGCCCAAGTGGTGAGCTGGCTGCCTCACCGCTTAGCATGTTTGATTGACAGCTAGGCTGAGTGAATGGGGGTATGCTGCATAAAAGCAGGGCTTTGGGGACTGGAACTTCAGAAGTCGCCACAGGACCTGAGAATCCGACGAGGGAGAAGCTGAGCCGACCTACCACGACGACACCACCGGTGGAGCCCTGCGGAACCGACTCACCACTTCCCGACGACAGAGAAGATCTCCCGGCTGGAGAGGCTTCTTCCTCTGACTGGTGGGCACAACCAGTTTACCTTCTTCTCTTCGCACCCCAGACCGGTCTGTGGTCGAATTGCCCGTGCCAAGCACCCCGGCAGCCGGATAGCCACTTACCACTGGACCGCGAACCAATGGACCGCTCCTTGTACCTGAGAAACTTCGCGGCTGGTTTCTTCCCTGGCAGTGCAACGGACTCCTGTCTTCCTCCCCGACGAGATCCTCTCTTCCCCCGGATGAAGCACCGACTTGCATCCGCTGCCAGGAACAACTGCCCCCGCTGGAGTATTCTCACCACTTTAAGGTACCGTGTCCGCCAGGCCTCCCTTTCTAAAGATTGCTACAAGGTAATAATAACCTCAACCTTCTGGACTGGGCTGGCCGCCTTGACCCTCTAAGTGGTCCCTTTCTTTGGTGCAACTCCTTTTTGAACCGTTACAAGACTTTTGTGCACTGCAACCGTGTGACCTTGGACACATTTCGTTTTGATCCTCTTAAAGTGGGTCCGGCCTACTGACTCTGAATTCACGGTGTTACTTTGCCTTCCTCTCTTGTTGTGTTCGTGAAAAAAAGTGTTGGGATCTGTTTCATTTGATTCTCTGCTTTTCTCTCCCCTTTTAAAACGAATTATTAAGAGTGCCATCTACGTTAAGCGCTCACCGCTGTCTGAAAATAAGTGGGGCTTTACTTAAGACTTGTCTAATATTCTTTTAAGGGAGTGTATATCTTTTAGTGACCGTGTTTTTGAATTGCTTACTATTAGTGCCTGTGTGTTTTTCTAGATGTGGTTTTAAATAAATAATGATATCTCTTTTACACCAAGCTCTGGTCAGTATTTACTTGTTCTACTGTGTTCTTTTGACCTATTGTGAATACTATGTATACTGCCTAACTCTTCTTGAGGGAAGTCTGACTGCTCAGCCACAGCTACCAAGTGAATCTGTGTGGTACAGACTGCTACCAAGTGGGTTTACTGCCAAACACCTGTAGTCCTAAATCTTTTGCAGTGGTCCCAGAGGGAACTGCACAGGTTTCTGCCTAACAGTTATCAAAGACTTTAGAATGTGCACAGGGTTTAGCATGACCTGTCGTTGGACCCCTTCGATACAAAGTTCCTTTCTTGCAATGCAGTTGCTATTCAGTTGGATACCTAACAGACCTTCGAATGAGCACCCACGTGGTGCCGGACCACTTTTTACACGGTATCTGATTTGGCTTTTTCCAAGTACATTTACTCCTTTAGTTTCCACTGCAAACACTGTCCTTTGTGGATTTCTTCATACAATTTTGCCGCTTGATTCAAACACAAGCTGATTTTGTATCTGTTTCTCCGACTCACCGGCTGTGCTGCTTCTACTTGCGCGGCTTTCTTTCAAGAGCCAAGGACAGTACCACAGTGGCAATCGCTCCTCCCAGCCTGGGTTATTGACACAGGAGCACCCCGGATACTTTTGATGCACAACGTAGGCTTGCTCAGCTTCAGTTCCCGGTTTTAGGCTTCTCACTTTCCAAGGCTCGTAAAAGTAACGTTTTCTAGAGGTCAAGAGTACTTCCCTCCTTGCAACTCTCTCCGGTCTCGCCACCCTTCTCCTCCTTTAAAATCGCCATCTTGAAACTGCTGCTTCCTCGTGTGCTTTTCCTCGCTCAGAGTGTGCTTATATGCTACGTATTTTATCCATGTGGGGGAAGTGTGATGCGAGTCAGGTGTGTGTAATGAATAGTAATTGCCTGACCAGGGTGTTGGGACATGTCAGGTATACGGCTCTGGTCTTAGTCTGTTGTCGCTCACGATGAACTGTTCGTTGGAAATTGTTTGTGTCGGGAAAAGGAGGCAGGGGTTGAGCTTCCAGGTATCCTACTGGGTAGGATGGGAAAAAGGTGTTACAGGAAAGGGGATACCGCATCTCACCCTTCGTGTGTCCCACTTCCACTCATCCAGGTGATCCTCCAGCACCAGTCCACCCCCAGGAACTGGATCCAATAGTGATGGCTGTGTCCTGGCCACCTGGATGACAGATCCCCAGGGACTAGCAGGTGAGACATCTTCTGGTTTCTCACATAATCAACAAATTGTGTTGGATGAATGCTTAGTGGAATCAGTCGGCTTGCAAAAAAGCCTGATGGCCTACATGGCTTGACTCTGTGAACAGTGACCTGGGGAGGAAAGAACAAAATACCAGTAAAGGTGGGAATGGTCATCAACTCTAGGTGGATCCAGGTTTCCCAGAAAATACGCTATACATTGATCCAACATTAAATGTGGCTTCTTTGTGGGACACGTGAACTGTGACAGGTTGTATGAGGTTTCAAAATAGAACACAAGAGGGATGGCTTTGGCTCATGGTGTCAGAATAGTGCAAGGATCTGCCCCAACAGGACCTAATGTCGAAGTTGTGAGAAACCTGAGGGTATCTTTACATCTACTCCCCTTGGGTCCTCTTCTCAGGTGGCCAGGGATAGGCCATCACTTTTGGATCCTGACCCTGGGGGTGGAGAAGCGAGGGAGGATCACCTGAGTGGAGAGTCCTTGGGGGTTGGGAATGAGATGCCCTAATGCGAGAAGTGGTATTACGCATTTCCCTTTCAGGAGGAACCCTCTATCCCAGAGGCAGGTATGGTGTATTGCTATCCCTGTCACACTAACCAGGAAAATACCCAGAGATATTACCAGTCTAGAAGCACCAAAAAGAGGGTGAAGAAGGGAAGGAACAAGGGGAGACATGGTATCCCCTTTCCCTATTGAAAACCAACCTAACCATCCCCCAGCCTCTGTGCTATTGTACAAGATCTCCCCTCCTTGGCCCACAATGTTCCCATGACCATACTGGGAAGAGGAAGAAGCGACTAGGAGTGACTAACACTAGTAACTCAGTTCACCACTCTAGTACTGGGACAAGGAAGATGCCTGCAGAGTACTATGAAGGTCGGGCATATCCCTCTTAACTATGGTCGAGCAAGTCCATTTAGAAGCTCACACCTGCAACATGTCAAGTGGTTGCAGGTATATAGGAGGAGACCAAGAGGAGTAACAGGGAGGCCTGTGTGGGAGAGACTAGCAGGGGTCCCTGCCTGTGAGGAGGCAGCCATGGTGGGCCCTGCAGCGAAGCCAAGAACCCGGCCGACGACCCCAGAGACCTGTGAAGCCCAGGAGAAGTCAGACCGTTTGAATTCCTCAGGAGCTGCGAGCAAGGAAAAAGAAAGCAAACCGCCGGCAACATTGGCGGGAGCAGAGCGCAGCTGCCTGGGATCTCGGAGAGACACAAAAGTGTCCAAACTGGGTAGTTCAGGCCCAAACGTCTATCTGTAACTTGCGGCATATCGCATCTCCATTCTCTCACCCATTATCTTCAACATTTTAATAACCCCCGCATCTCTATCCACCAGTACACTGAGGACACGCAGCTTTACCTTATGGTTACTGGCCCTCAAGACATCACTTCGTCTCCAACGCTGCTTGAACACCATCCAGACCTGGATGTCATCAGTCTACCTAAAATTCAACCCCGTCAAAACTGAATATATCCTTAGCGGCCCCCCCTCCAAACAATAGATTGTCCAAAACTGTCTCGACAACATAAACCTAGATGGATTCACCCGCAAGTTGACCAAAGCATCCAAATCCCTAGGCTTGTCGATAGCGGTCTCTCCCTCCCAAAACATGTGGCCAAGAAAGCCCAAACCGCCTGGCTCCAAATCTCCACACTTCGGAAAATCAAACCCTTCATCGCCCCTGCTAACCTCTGTACAGTAGTCCAGGCACTGGTCATCTCACACATTAACATCCTCCATGCCCGGTTCCCAGCCACGTACCTGGCTCCCCTCAAAGCTGTCCACCATGGCGCAGCCCATCATATCGTGGGTGCCTGCAGATTCAACCACATCACTGTGATCTCCACGGATTCCCCTCCCAGCAAGGATTCTCTTTAAAACCGCGTGCATCACATAAAAAGCAGAATCCCATCTTACCTGGCAGCCAAACGCCATATCTCAGGAGGTTCCTGCACCTCCCGTAGCTTGACCATCAAGAGGTTAGAGTCCACACTTACCCGAAAGGAAAGGACCAGAAAGCGGTCCATCTCCTGCTATGCCCCACCACCTGAAACTCACTCCCCATGGATGCTCATACTGCAGTTCTTCAAAATTGTGAAGCAATGGCTCTTTCATTGCTTCCTCCCCCAGAGCTGAAACCCAGACAATCCTCCACAGTACTGCGTTACTGTTAAAAACGCTAGCTCGACTACTAGTCTGGCTGGCAAGTGGAGCAGAAGGATTCCAGCGCAGCTACCCGACAAGACCGCAGGAGACATGTGAGCGAAAGGGAGCCTCACTTGAGACCGGGGCGCTTAAAGGGGGATGGAGGTAAGCAAAATGAATGCTCAGTGAGCCGAAAAGCATGCACAGAGTGGGAACTAACCCAAAGTTATGGGTGGCATGGAAATTAAGCAGCAAAGTAAATAATGATTGAAAAAGCATAAATATCGAATACCAAACTGAATGAAAACCTTAAGAGCAAAGCAACGAGTTATTGAAAGTTAAATGGGAAAGTGCCCATTTCAAAGCAACAGATGAAATACGAATGCAATGGTGAAAGAGCATGGCAGAAAGTTGGGGAGTAAAATAAGACCACCGCAAAGTAACCTTTGTGAATAAATACAGTGGGCAAGGCCCAAGACTGACATAGGGTGTGTGACACATTGTCGCAAAGCCAAAAGGCTAATCGGGAGAAGCCAGGAGAAACTGCACATAAAGCCAAGAGGCCAATATGAAGAAGCTAAGTGAATGTGAATCTGTACACAGGGCAGATACAGAAGTACTTGTGTGGGCTGAAGAGCCTAAGGTTCCTGGTTGCGCGACTTTTGATGGGTGGACTGTGTGGTCTGACAACTGTGCCTTGACCAGGACACCCTCTATTGTCAAAGCCAAAGACATTGTGAAACAAACCAAGAAGGAGCCCTGTGAATGGAATCCAGAAGGTGTGTCAAGTTGGTCTGGAGTTGTGTTAAACATTGAAAAACTGAAGTCTTGGGGAAGGGAACCCTGAGACTTGATGAACTGCAATGCTGTCTTGAGGACAGAGCCTCAAGACCCTTTTTCTAACTTTTTTTGTCTTAAGCTTGGGGAAGGGAACCCTGAGGATTATGTGGAACTGTATTTATTGCCTTGAACTTGGGGTAGGAGACTTCAAGGATTTGTGGAACTTTTTTGAACGTGGGGAAAGGGAGCTGAAGAGGAAACTGGGAACCGGAAGAAGCTCAGTACTTTGTGTTAATCACAATTTCTTTTATTATTGACATCCCTACATATTGTTTAGCTTTAGTGGCGAGGTCAAGGATTGGTTTTGGACACAGACAGACAAAGTTGAACTTTCTGACTCAGACTTTCCTTAGTTTCGTTCAGGTAGGGAAATCCCAACATAGCATAGGGCAAGATAAGCCTTTAATCATCCTGACCTTTGATTTAATAAACCATTTTAATTTGAATACTACACAGAGTCCCAGAGATATAGTACTCAGTTTGCTTTCTTTAGTCCACAGTCCCCTGCCCAATTTCTTTCTCTGGATGCTTCTTTGCGTACATATCGTCACATTCCAGCTGCCTTCCGTGGCTTCTCAAATTAGATATAGCACATGCATGTTAATAAATACCTATTATGCCGCCTAGCCTTGGGGGATACTCAGTTTTTACCAGAAGAAATTTCCCTCCCGCAAGGGTATTTGTCAGAGATGTTATTGTACGTCACCAGCTATGGGTCGCCCTCATCTTTATGTTCAGTAATTGCTTGATTAGCAAAAACAGTAGGGGCTGAGATTAAACTACTCACTTCCCTTTCCTGGATCAGGTGCATCCTAACTCCCTTCACTACTAAGCAGCTTCCCTCTGAATCAATCTCTGTGTGCCACTTGTGAGGAGCACGGCTCCCTATCTGCCCAAGAACTGCAATCTGCATTTCCTCTGTTCGGTATGAGCCCTGTGTGATGAGGTCCCTTGCCAAACGTCGATGTTGGGAGCCAGTAGACGACACAAGCCAGATGATGCTCGACTCCGGACCAACGAGAGGATTATCTCCTGGATGCCCAATCATAAAATACACAGGGGGCGGAGGGTTAGCATGTTACCACCTTAGATGCACTTGTCCTGCAGAGTGTGCATGATCTTCTGTGGATATGCTTCCTGACCAATTGGAGCAGAAGTCGTTGGACTGGAACCAAGAGATAAAACTCAAGCATTTAAACAGACATCTCAAGGTCTCAACACACAGACTATCAGCAGTTAGGCTAAGTGAGTCCTTCCTAGGGGCAGAGCCAGGGTGTGAGAAGCAGAGAGAGGGTCATCTATGATGAGGTACTGACCAATCCAAGGCCTGCATCAAAACTGCGAGCCATCTACAGGGGACAAGACACCCAGGTTCTCTCACGCCAAAGAGACTAGAAGGTGGGGCCAAGGCCCTATAAAAGGAAGGGACTGTGGAAAAGTGTTCATTTGCTGATGGCTGGCAAAGAGTGCAGAAGGTGCTGGAAAAGGCAGCCAGATGTGAGACCCAGGAGACTGGGGTAAGGAGAACGTAGGAGGCTGGATGGGAAATCCAGGAGACTCCAGAAAGACAGACCTATGAGGTTGGATGAGGGAGATTGTGAAGGTAACTAGTTTCAGTGGTGTTTAAGAAGAAGTGATGAGAGCAATCACGAAAGAGGGGAGTGAAAAAGTCAACCCATAATATAGAGGTGCCTAAAGAGAAGATGATTAACAGAGAGGGGACAGAGTTACCAGAGTACAGAGGTAGAACGGGAATCCCTGGTTGTAGGAGAGAAAAGGAAAGTCAATGAGAGAATAAGAGCAGAAGGAGACGGAAGACATAAGAGGAAGCCTGGGCTTTGTAGAGGAACAAGCCTACATCAAAGCATCGAGGAGGTGCAGAAGGAGAAGAATGAGGATAAGATGGAGAGAAGGAAAAGAGACGGTCCGTCAGGTACAAGCTTGTGGTGAGACAGGTTGAAATAGAAGGTGTTGAAAGCAATACCCTGGGAGAGGCCTAGAAGGCCTTGGGGTGGCCTCTTATCTAGCGGGGACTAAAGGGCTTGGTTGAGGCCATCTCTCGTGTGACTCCCACCATAGAGCAACCCCCTAGCTATCCTGCAGACTTGAGACCAGATAGGACGAAGCCTCACAAGCTTCACAAGTACATTGCCAAGGAAGCCATGAATTCCAGAGGCTGAGACTCTGCTGAAAAGGACCCTGAGGAGCCGCAAAAGAAAATAAGGCATTTCATTTTAAGTTCTTTGTTTTGTTGGGGTCACCCTGCACCCATTCACCACATCTGTTTTGTTGTGTTAAATCCAAGAGCTAATCACATTCTGAAGAATGATTATCCAGACACTGATTTTTTTTGTGTGCACATTCTTGGCCCTACGGAATTTGTTTTGCTTTGCTCTTGTAAGGCATCATAAAAAAGAAATGTTACCATTTGTCTCTGGCCCCGGTTTGATTACACTCCGATTCGTGACACTGGTCTTGAATGTCGCCCTGCTGCAGTGATCCCCACCTCACGGACAGAAGTGCCATACCTATATACGCACCTGTCTTTACCTCACCTTCCACTCTCTTCCCTTGGAAGAGGTGGCTAGGGAGGGGCAACAGATGCTGGAGGATCCTCCGTAGGTTGCATCATGCAGCAGGCAACTCCTCCTCACCAAAAGAGTCTCTGTCCTCCTCTGCAGGCTTCCTCATTTCAACTTCTTCAAACGACTGACCACACCAATACTGCTCACACACTAGCCTTTGCCAACTCTGCATAGAAACGTGTGCCGACATAGCTGATGTCCTCACTGATAGACATATCATTAATCACTGGTTTGTGGCTTGCACTGACCTCCAGCCTTATCGTCATCCCTTATGGCTACAATATACTCCACCATCACGCCCCCTCAACACGACACAGTGTCACCATTAGACCTAAAACCTCCCTAACTGTTACAACATGGCCCACCAACACCTTTTGAATGTGTTTGTTTGCCTCACTCTCACATGCACACACCATCACAACCCCCACCCTTTCCCTACAGGAAAAAAGAACGATTTTAACTCAGATTTTCTGAAATAATTGTCAATGCCAGAATTTGTAACTGTAACAATGTGTATGTTGGAGATATTAACCAGTCAGGCAACAAAAACACCAAAACCATTACATATATTAATTTCTAGAATTTCTCACCAGAGAACCTCTCATTAGAGGACTGCCCACTCTCACACAGCAAAGAAAACACCTTGCTTCTCCTTATTTCCTCCTTTCCAACTGTATCCCATTTGGAGCAAGCGCCATTGGACTCGACTGACCAACACCCTACCCATGGGATATTTTCTCACCATAAATCTTTACATACTACATCCTCACCTAAACCAACAGAAGTCACAGTCAAATCTTGGAAGGGTTACCCTATCCACACACATCATTTCAATCCCCCAATCCATATCTATCGACTGCCTGATACAGAAACACATATTCCCATCTTTACACGTTGGCAGATGGACGACGCCATCCCCCACTCTCAATCAAAAACAAATACAAACACCAAGAGCACAAGTAACATTCTGAAATAAATCTAGAGAGAATCGTATGCTCAAAGCCCACACCATTGATGAAGAACCCGGATTCATTCTTAAATGCTGCATAAATCGTCCTATGTAACTTATTTCAGTGCTATGATATGGCATTTGTAACGCGCCTATACACAAGTTACCAACACACGTAGAGGAGCCCAAAGCTGCATGACCTCTATCCCCCCACCCCCTGCAATACACAGCATTGTAGAGCGGACAACCCACGCAGGGAGCCACATAGGAGCATGGAGGTGGGAGTGGGTGGGATGCGTGGAGTCATATGTGGCCTGGTTTATCAAAATGTGCACTTGCCATAAGCCACCGACAAGCGATAATTCACTCTTGGCAAGTGAGAAAGTGTGTTTTTTTTGTATGTGGCGAATTAACATCCATGCCAGGGGGCAACTGGTTTCTCTATGCTTGGCTAGTAGTTTAAATGTTTACACCCTGGAGTTATCGTTAAATGCCTTTTTTAATGAAAGGGCATTAAGTAGCAGACAGCGTAAACATGGGTAAAACGATATGTCCTTCACAAAATGCATTCAGCACCGTGAGGTGTGCTTTACAAATCGCACCCAACACCGTATTTTGAAGGTACTTGGAACACGGCCTTTTTTCATATTCTTTTAATGGGGACAGCAAGCAAGCAGGATCCCTCCTTATACACTCTCTGGGATGCACATCAGGTATCAACCGGAACAGCCCAGTGCCTGGTGGCGGACTTCCCCCACATGTTGTGGTGGGGAGAGCAGTCAACTCATCAAAGTGAGTAATTTAAAAAAGCACAAACGTTGTGAGCTGATACATAGTAAGTTAACCTTTTTAATTTTCTGAACTTTGTTTAGGTTACCTCCTTGTGAAATTAAATCAAAACCCGTGAGCTACTGGGTCCTGCAGAAACCATTTCCAAATGGTTTCTGCTGATTCCAGTTGCTGACCTATGGGATTTTGAGCATCTCCCGAATTGCTATGGAGGAGCAACTATACTGCGCTGCATGGTTTACAGGGGCACTGGTTACAAATCATGCTTTCAACTGAAGGAGGAGATAGTAGTGTAAGGAGGGGTATGGTTTACCAACTATGTTACTGGAAATTAAAGTCTTTGGGCAGATAATATGGTGCATGTGTGGGGGAGTTTGCCGGGGCTAAGCCACAGGACCTATGCCTGAGCACTGGCACTTGTTGTTTCAGACTCCGCTCAATGTGGTGTACCTGAAATTTCAGGAGACACTAGTCCAGTCCTGATTTTTGTTTTAATGGGGGAAATCCAGGATTACAAAAACCAAAATGCAAATTTAAAACCAGGACTGGCTAATGTCTCCCGAATGGAATGGTGAATATGTGTATGCATGACATACGCTTCGATAAGATTGCAATCAGTGCTGCATATCCACCAGCAAAACTGCAGAGGGACTACCAGCACAGAGAAGACATTACAGTCACCGGCCAACAGCATCACCAGAGGGGCAAGTTCACTGCAAAGGAGAAGGGCCCGTGCTGACCTATAGAAGAAGCTCTTTCGGGGGTGTTTGGCAAGCAAGTCAAATCATTTCTGTATTTATTTTGTCTGTCACTTATGGAGGAATCCCGTTTACTCTGTTTTCTGTAGATAGATCCACCTGCAGAATCAGGGGAAATATATAACGAGGATGATGACTTTAAAGTAGCAGTTACACATATGGTGTCTCCTTTCAAGCCACAACTACTATGTTCCGGTTTTTTGATTGGTATTTGTAAATCAAGTGTCGGCGCCACTGGAAGTTGCAGCTGCAACCCCAAATATGTTGACACTTGGGGAGTGGCAGGGAGGCAAAAGTGGAGGATTGAGCTGCCCCTGATGTGGTTCATATTATTTACAAATTAAGCACTGGTCCGTGCAGACTTGCGGTCACAAAGCCCCCCAGCAAAGCTGAGCGCATGTGAGGAATCCCTCCTTTCGGATAAGCTAGCTTCCCTCCACCCCCCAGGAGATCTAGCACACACTGTAAAACACAACTATTCCTAGTAGACTATGTCTATTAAGTTCGTCAAACATAGCTTAACTGTCAACAAGCCCCAAGTCGGCTCCATTCAGTGCTGTTATTTTAACTAACTGCAATCTGCGTGCTGGCACTTATAGCTTCACCACCCTCTCAAGCCCCCACCATTGTAGCTCTACAAGTCCCAGAATTCAGTCCGGGTGCCCAAAAAGCAAGGACTGGTAGATGGTGGTGCGCTTGTCTCTTATACATTGGAACCAATACTCCAGAGAAACCCTGTGTCCAGCCCAGTCATTCTTTTCATTTAGCAATGTAATTTAGCAATCGAATTGGTAATATTGAAATAAACCAACAATACAACTTCCAGAATTCCTTACTTTGTTAAATGAAAGCCCATGACTGGTAACTTGGTATTCCATTTATCCTTCCTCATGCTACTTCCCACTCCTAGGGTTGGATGAGGCATTCTCTGCACTAACCCAAGTTTCTCCCTGCCTGTGACCCTAATCCCAGAAATAGAAATCTGGCATTAGCCCACCTCGGGTGCGAGTAGTTGACCTCATCCTATATTTTTCTGTGCACTCGCTTTAAAGCAGCACTCAACCCCCTCACCCCTTAAAAAAATAATAATAAATCATTAAACACCCATTATTGCGTAACATCACCAGAAATTAGCATATCAAGATGAAATATGCAAATGGATGCTAGATAAAGTCAATCTCTCCTTTGGGAGAAAGTATAAAGGTATCTTAAGATTCTCAAAAACATTTGGAAAGAATATACTAACCCCTGCACTGAAACTATAGCACAGGCGATAGCAACAACTACTTATGGTGCCGAGATCTGGGCCATTGAAAGATTAAAGCTATGTGGACAACGGAGAAAAACTTTTTTTTTAAAGTTTATTGTGGCTCCCAAATAAATACACCTAATGTCCATTTACACCTGTAACTTGGCCTTATGCCCATTCTTGACCAGGTCGCTCTGAAATCATTGCTTTTCTGGGTAGGTATCTGGTCCGGTGAAACCCATTCTAAACATAGACTAGCCATAAAAGATATTTGAACCTATCTGAATGTTCTAATTATCCCATGGTTTGGAAATATTAAAATGTTATTGGGTTTGTTAAACCTTGAATATTTTTGGGCTAACCCGGATGGCATCTCTGAAAACAGCAGGCAGGATGTTCGGTATGCTTTCCTTGAATATACCACAAGACAACTCATCAAGTTCCTGTACTTATGAACTGGCTAACCTTATTTGTCAATCAAGCAAGGTCAGTATCTGGAAGAGTATCTTTGCCCGTTAAGTCCTATCCAGAGCCCTTTATTTATAAAGCTGCCTCTACGCATTCTACCAATTGCCTCAGTTAAGGCCCAGTGCCACAGAGCCTTTTCTGATTGTTGCCCATTTTGTCCTGGGATAACTGAAACAATGCAGCATTTCCTTATTCAGTGCACCGTCTATGCCAAAACCGTAAGAAAAACGTAAAACCTTGTCTGGCAAATAGAGGTATACATTCTCAGATTACTGCCAAAGTAGTATGTAAATTCGCAAAAACCTATGATTTTATATTCTCTGTCGCGAGTTATCTTGGCATGGTATGGTGGGGAAGAGAGAACAAGGCTCAGCAACCTTAGCTAAGTATTATCGTCTTTAAGGACCATTCTTTCATGATTATCATCTTATTTATAAATAACCGATCATATCATGTATTAATTGTTTTGATAACCATGTTGGATTTTTGTATTCAATAGTAGTGTTGACTTTATTTGTTGTAAGCTTATATTTTATTATACTCTTTTCTACTTGTATGGTTACTAATCGAAATAAAGTATGCACCGAGTATACGCACATTTCATTCAATTGGCTTTGCATAGCCAAACAAAGTGCATAGGACGAATGGGCAATTCAACGCACATAAAGGATCTTTTCTTCTAATGGTATTGGAAAACGTTAAAAGGTGTGCACGGTTTTAACACCCAAGAATCAATGCCAATTTTTTTGCCTGGAGCATGAAGTCCCGAAATGTGACATTTCACCTTTAGTCGTTGTTTATTTCTCACCTGATTATATGGTGAAATACCAGACTTCTGAACCTGTCCGCCAAGGTTCTAATCCCCATGGCGCACGTAAATTCTTAAATTCGAAACGCCTGTACACGCAACTTCAGCCCTGCTTGCAAGCAATTTTTGGTTTACATTATATGTGCAAGACTACAAATACTAGAAACCAAAGAGGAGACCAGACAGGATTTCCCCACTCGCAACCAGACCTGCATAATGTCTGGGATGTTTTCATGCTCTTCTCCGGGTCTCTGTGGAAGACCACGAAACCTCGCAGTTTATTAGTGCTGCAATAAAATGCAGTGGCTGCCCCCCCCCCCCCCCCCCCAAGCAGGGATCACAGGATTCCTGAGAGCGCACTTCTGCCCAGGGAGCAAAGCTCACTGGGACGTTTATTAAACCCTTTTTGTAATCATAAGTGATACGAAATTAGGGGAAATAACCTATTTTTCATCAAAGCCAAAATAGAGCTTCGGATAAATATGTAAGCCTGTGCCTTTTTTCAAGAGATTTTTTTTTGGTCTCATTTCCATTCTGTCGAATAACCCATAATTCGAAATGAAACTGTTAAAGCCCCATAACAAACACATTTTAAGTGTTGAGAGGATGTTTGCAAGGCCATTTTTAAGATTGCATTACTTTGCATCCTGGAATGTGCACCCCTCTATTTAAGAGGGGCGGCAGGGAAATAAAGTAGAACTATACAGCTGTTGCTTATATGACATGTCTATTTGTCAAGTGGTTTTATTTCGATTTCTAGATTCCTCGAGTACTTTTTGGAATACAGAGGATTCTTTAAAGTGATAAATTAACACATACTCCTATTAAATATACCTAAAAAGATATGCATTCAAGTGCTTAAGTTGCAGACTGATCTGAAATCCCCCACTTAACTGAAGTGTGTGATCCTTGCCAAGTCATTTATCTCCCTGGGCCTCATCTATAGATGTTAAATGTGTAGGACATGCTGGTGCCCTAAATAGATGATATAATAATTAGCAGAAAATATCTGTGCAGTTTTTAATTATGAACACAAAAGGAATATTTAAATTTAGCCAGATGGAAATAAATTAGAGATGCAGGTATTAAATTTGCAATTGTTGAGTTTGTTTCCAGATTCCGAATACTAATGTTAATTTGGCGTGAGTGTAAGGTATGCACCCCTTTTTTTAACTGAGGGTGTGGACGAAAGCAGAGTTTATAGTATCAAAAAATAGTCCTCTTTGAGAACAAACACGGCTAATTGACCTGTCCTTTGGAAAGGTACCCACTCAATAGTCTGCAGCCACACTTCGCTCACTGTACCTTTCACAAAAGAGAAATATCCAATTTGCATATCAGTCTTTGTCCCGCCCACATGGCCAGTCCAGCACCAAAATGCTATGGCAATTATTTTCTGAACAAGAGTACCAACAGCAACCCCATACACATATTTCAGCCTTGTTGGGCCTCATCAGTGAGGTGTGCTGTGCCTCTCTGAGAACAGTGAGCAGGGGGTCCACGTCTGGAGGACCCTAGGAAAGTTTTGATTTTCAGAGTTTATACTACTTTAGGTGCTGCGAGATGTGCGCACACCGAAGGCCACAAACAATCTCAGGGTTTGTGATGTTCAAATGTAAGCACGTCTGCTCGCAACGTAAGTGGGACCGCTGGAACATTTCTGACAGCATTAGAGACTGGACCCAAAAACTGTTGTGAATTTGTCTTTTTGTTAAGCCAACGTTTATTTAGCCATTCCTATGTAATGTCTATAAAGGGAAGCTTGCCTAGTGCGGTGTGCAAAAAAACAAACTGAACTGGCAGGAACGTGTGACGAACGACATGTCTTGTGTGACCACATGAGCCCATAGCACTAGTACACCACCGTTCCAGTCCTGGGCCGTTTTTTAAAAAAACAATGTCATTGCTGAAGTTGTATCATTGATGCACTAAACTGTAATAAAGTGGAGCACCCAAATTGCAACCCGTTGTAGTCCTGTGCTGTATTGTCTACGATGTATAGCTTACCCCGTCTTTTTTTTTCTTTGCACTAAGTGTCAAAATGCAATCATTTGCAATGCCAATAGTCGTTTTTTGTGTAGGCATAGGAAAGGAATTTGCTAGTCCATAGTACCAACTGGCTGTTAATGCTAGCAACTGCAAAATGATGAGTGCCTTCTTACATGCTAGCAGTACCTACCCAAATGCCTAATGCCAATACACAAGCCAGAACTGTTGGCTTTGCCAACGCTTGTTTTTATAAATCAAGTTGCTGAAGGCATACTTGGTTAAGACCTTTAGTGTGTTTACTGCCCAGTTAAGCCATTAACTTTCAGAAGATTGCGTTAAAATAATGCTGGCAGGAATGTCCAGCACAGAGTTTGATGTTAAGGACTGATATAGCTGGATCAGAGATCCCAGGAGGGTGTGCTTTAGACAGGGAGGATCAGGAAGAGGGTGGGAATGGCCACAGGGATTAGAATGGACACGGGCACTCAATAGGTCGGTAAATAACGACTTTGGTCTCCCTCCTCAGATGTCATCTCCCCTCTAGCTGTACTCCAATGCAATAGTTTCGGCTTGTAGGTGGTGCACCAACCAACAGCTAAGACGAAATATGCACTGTGTGAAGCTTTCAAGCTTATTGTTACCTTGAAAAAGGCTGAAAAGCCATCGTAGGAAATTGGTGTCCCAATAACAGGCCATCGTCTTGTCATGCTTGCCAGCTATGAATGAGAATGAACTGTGCAAGTCACTGAAACGTTGCTAAGGCTCTTTCTTTTTCTCTGCAGAGTGTCCCGATGGCCTGCAATGCAGCTCCACCATCCCTTCTCACTACAAGCGCTATTGCCACTTCCTACTGGCGCAGAGCCGGGCCGGCTCAGGGGGGCGGCCGCTCATCGCCGACCAGGGCCCCGAGGGCACGAGGCTGAACTGCCCAGGAGCGGCCACTGTAGACGGGAGCAGGGCCCCAAGAAACGCAGCACTACTAATGCCGGGCCCTGGCGACATATCCTACTCGCCGCTCGCCAGTGACGACGAAGAGACCGAGGACAAGCTCCACCATCTACGGAAACGGCTGTTCTACGCTCAGCCCTCTGGGGGGGACGACGAGGAGGAGGCCGGTCACGGGGAGGCGCGCGGCCTGGCGAACGGACACTACCCCCAGCACGGCTTCCAGGTGAGGCCCGCCGCTCTGCAGCCGCGTGACGCACCTAACGGAGGCCATCATGGCGGCCAGGGCCCGCCCGCGCGCACCCGCTCCTCCCCAGCCCTGAACTCCTCCCCCTCAGAGGCGGCGGCGGCGCACTTCAAGGAGGAGCCGGCCTGGACGCCCGACTTCAGCTCCCAGGGCGACTGGGCCGCACTCTACCCGGGCTCCCCCACACGCTACTCCGCAGAGCTCTTCAGCAGTCCCCTTACTCCACCCACCCAGGTGAAGGCCGAAGAAGAGGAAATGCCCCTGCAGCCCATAACCAGCCCCCTCTTCTTCCAGGGGCCCGCCAGGTGCTTCAGCTACAAAGATGAGGCCGGCCCCAGCAGCCAAGGGGGTGCCGCCTCCCAGCCTGTTAAACCAGAGGCCTTGCCCCTGACCCAAAGTGCTGCTGCACAAGAGGCCTTGCCCCTGACCCAAAATCCCGCTGCACAAGAGGCCTTGCCCCTGACCCAAAATCCCGCTGCACGCGGTGCCCACCCAAACGCGAAGGCGGTCTTCTCCAAGGCCCTGAGGCAGACGGACATAGGGGTCTTCTTCGGACTGAAACCCAAGGCCAAGGAAGAGAAGCCCCCGGAGAGGACCCTGTCTCAGAACGTACCCGCTGCCAATGCTGGGGGGGCGCCCTGTCGGGGTCGGGGAAGCCAGAGGAAGCGTAAGGCTGGTGGCTCGGTGGGGGATGCCGACCCTGCCTCTGCGACCCCCGCGAGCAGTGGGGTTCCTGTCGGTGCAGCAGGCGGACAGCAAGGCTGGCCCAAGAGGTTCCGGGAATCTGGGGCAACCGAGGGGGAGAAGGGGAAGAGGCAGTGCCCTTTCTACAAGAAGATACCAGGTGGGTGCCATGGGAGCATTGTATGATATTTGTAAATGAACATACCAGAAACCATACATGCCAACATTACCCATTCACTCTGGGAAAGTAAGGCATTCCTGGGTTTAACTTTGCATTCTAGGGCTTGTAGGCTTGGTTTCTCCATTATAAACCCGTACTTCAAGTTCCAGAATGCAAAGTTAAAACAAGGATTGGCCTATCCTATTCAGAGAACTGAAGTCTTCTTGTGGCAGGTGTCGGTAGCTTAAGCTTTTTCTTACTTGGTGGTTACCAACCTGTCCCGTGCCATGGCTTGCTCTGTGCCAGGTGTATACTGTTTTAGGACAATAGCACTCTGCATGCTTGGATTTGTAGGCCACATAGTTAAAATGTGGGAAACGAAACTAATAATCCCAGGTGGCAGTTTTGTAGTGCCCTGGGCTGAACAATACTTCTGCATGACACGAGGGGAGGGAGGTGGACTTTTTATCTGTATTAGTATGCAACATGTGATCTCATTTGCCATCCATGAATACTCGGACTTCGGTTTCATGTCTTTATAACGAATCTTTTTATAATGACAAAACATAACTTCCCCCCCCTCCCCTTTTTGGGTGGAGTCCCCCCAAATCTGTTTCCCCATCTAAAAACCCAACCCTTTCCCCACAAGATTTAACCCTTTACCCCAACATAGATTTTGATTATATAATTTTCGTTATATATTCATTCTTTATTACATTTTCGTTATAAAGACTGTATACCAAATACTTAGTCTAATTTTTGTTCTTCCATTAACAATGACCATAGAGAGTTCAAAAAAGAGAAAAATCAAGGTTGTCTTGCTTGCTTTTCAAGGAGCTTTTTTCAAACTTAGCAAATTCGGATTTCTCACATGCAACCCCTTCCAAATGTTTGTACCAGGACTGGGTAAGTAGTAGTAGGGCTTTGTCTTCCTGGCCTTGCCTTCAACATGCCTTGGCTCACCATTCAATGAGTACGTTCCAGGCATACCTTTGGCGTGGGGGGGAAACCCCTTTCTCCAGCGGGCTCTCATTTAAGCACTGCATAGACTACAGTTGAGCCCCATGGTAAATTCGGTATTGTACACGTCAGTCCACCACCTTCTCTTCCAATTACTTCCTGAGCATCTCATCTATCCCTTTACCCAAATATCTAACCGACCTTTGCTCCTGCCTACCACTAGTGAATGTTCTATTATACTCCTTATTTGCCTCTTGACAGCAAGACGTGTTTTCAACGCCATAACCTATGGCAGTAGGCGCTGTACAAAAGCAAATTAGCATTACTTATGAGGTATTTAAATTGTACTGTTTTGGGTTGAAGTGAAACAAGACCAAAGACTGTGACATGAAAGCCTCACTGAAAAAGTGTTTCTATGCATGGGGCAAACATTCAAGTTGCAAGCTGCTAGCCAGCTGTACAAATCACTCGACACCACAATTATGTGCATCCACACAACATAATTTTAGTCACCAAGAGTGAAATATCACTATACAATTGCTCATGGCGAGTACATTTTGCAGAGTGCGGTATAAACTTTCAAGATGTGATTTTAAAATGCAGTAGTTGGTTCTCTTTTGGGAAAGAGACCTTGTCTGGAACTCCACCCCGCAACCCTCTTTCTTAACCAAACTGGGTGAGCTTGCTCGCTCAGTAGATTTGCTAGTTGATACCACCGGTCTCAAATTTGCATCGACAATCAAGCTTACCCTACCATCCAAAGAGACGTGTAAAGCTTCTGAAATACTCTTCCAGGAAAACCTGAGTTTAGCGTCATCCTAGTCTGATAACCTTGCTGAACTCAGCAACACTAAATCGCATTCCTTTTCAGGAACAAGATCATTTTTTTAAGTGTAGCTGTACCCACTCATCTTAAAGCACACATCAATGGCAACAACCTGCAGGCATATCAATGAGGCTTCAGGTTCAGGTGGAGAACAAAGACAGCCACCATCCAAGTATTCGAAAAAGTGCTTATGCTCTCAATGGCCTTCCTGTCTCCTTGTATTCAGTCAGTGTTTTCCTTTGCAGCCTTTGACACAATAGCCCAGAGCAGACCACATTGATGTTTCACTGATTTCAGGCAAACGTCTCATGTGTGAAAGTGCTGAAATCCAGAGAAAGGGTTGGTGGGGTGTCCAAATGTCATGTGGCCAGTAATGTCTGAAAGGTCCTAAAAGGCAACTATGCAACATTTGGTGCAGATTGATGAAACGGTGTGGAATTGTATAAGGAATAACGCTTTGCCACAAACACACATGTTGACCATATATAGAATGTTGAGGTAATCCCAACCTATTTGCTTTTCATGAATTTAGTTGAATACAAATGTTTCATCGTTCTTTGTTCAAAACTGATTTCTCTCCCAAGTGCGGTTAGGAGAGGTTGTTCCTGTTGCTTCGTATCATAATGCTTCCTTAGACATGCCCCCAAAACGGTCCATTTCCAGTGCCTTTATATCTTTTATCCAAAGCACTGAAATATAGATAAGCAGTACAATGTTATGAACCATGGAATTACAGTATGCAGCCATTATTTTCAGAGAAGAAAATGCAAGTGGCTTTTTAGACAATTTCAAATGATGTAGAGCAGTGTATCCTATTCCAAATCGCCAACAGAGGGTTGTTTCCCCAACTTTAGAAGGCTTTCACAATCTAGGTCTCTGTTTTAGCGCCATCTGTGTTTAAAAAAAAAAACAAATAATAATAATAATTTCAACCTGAACTTTGAACAAGTGACACGTTGAAGTGTGTGTGATGATTCCACGTGAATCTGCATTATTTCGACTCCCTCCCAAACGTTACTTTTGAATTGTGCGGTCATATTCGTATTTACAAAAGTATGACCCAGTAAATATGCACAGCAAGTACACGCTGCAATGCCATTGTTCGTTTTGGCTATTAGATGGTACTTTATGAAAATAGGCACGGATGCAAGGAAAAACGCGTGCAGCCTGTGGGTGTTTGGCATTTTATCCACCTACTGAATGCTAATGGACGTATTGGTCCCTGTGGCCATTCCCAGCTACTACTTGGCCAAAACACACTCGCCTCGGATTTTTTAAGCTCAATTTTTGCATTTAAGGCGAAGTCCTTAAGCATTCTTCTGAAAGGTAATCAATTGCAGCTATAAACTAGTTTCTGGTATAATATAAATGTCTTAACCAAGTGATTTACAAGCAATAGATGTCCTTGCATCCAATAATTGTGGGTGCTTAATAACTACTCAAGATTATGCAGTGATATTATTTGTTAGAAAAAGTTTTTTAAAAAAAAAGGATCTAACGACAAAGGTGACAATATTATTTATTTACAAATCTTTTCCTTGATGGTATTCCTGGCTTCGTTTAAGTCCATTTCTGACTTTTGTCGATCTGTGACGAATTCCATCAGTTGATTTCTGAATTGATCAAAAAAGCGTCACTAATTGCTTGTTTGATTAGTAAGTAGGTTGACCAGTAGTGCCTGATAAGTTGCTTTTTAATTTTTTTTTTTGGGTGAAATAATTTTACCTTTAGTTTTGGTCCAAATAGATCTAGATATGCGATTTTCATCAAAGTCCATTTGTTTAATTGATTAAAATGAATTCAATTTACCAGTGACATTATGTATTGCTTGTTTTAGATGAATTTGTATTCAATCCATATCTTTATGTTCAACATTTATCTCCCTTGTTTCAAATCCCTGCCTTACAGTCTATCCCCGTTTGAAATCTAGTGTAGTGCATTTGCTAAACTGTACCATTGGAAACTAATGAAGCCAAAAAAGGTGATTGCTCCTCCAACAAAGGGCAAAGGCAGAAGCCAAAATCAGGTTGCCTGAAAGTGTATTTCTCCCAAGTATACCAAGCATAGTGTGTTGCCCGGGAAGCTGCCTGCAATATTTTGTATGTTGCCACTCTGTAACTGGACTCCTGCCGAAGTTCAAAAGGATTCACAGTTCTGATGAGTGAAGGGCAAACTAGACTTGCAATTTACCTATTAAACCTACTAACACAAGGAGAAGTCTGAAGCACAACCAAGCAGCTGAGGACTCAAGAGGATGCCCCACTGTTGTACCTTGCTGCAAACATTCAGATGGCAAAGCTCTACCGATGTCTGCAGATACCAATCTTCTCAAGAGGCCAATGTGGGGGGTGGGGGCTGGCTGGCTAACCGGTCAGTGCTTCTTCCCTCTTATTCCCGCAGTCCGGGCTCTGATGCAAGCCTATTCCTTCAGGGCGAGCTCTGTTGGAAGACCTGCTATTTTCAGAAGCCTTGCTACTTGTACCTGTATTGAGTAGAGGGAGGCGGGAACCCCATATAAACTGAGCATTAGTAACGTTTAATGCCTGCACCCTATCATTACAGAACCGAGATGCCTATGGCCTTAGTAGCGCTCTATAAATGCTGTTACATTACAGAACCCAAGAAATCTCATGGTATTCTGACAAGCCTAACTTGATACCCGAAGTTGAGACGGCGTCGTCTTGGACCTGGACGTCAGCGAAGTGCACTTGCCTCATACCCTAGCATAAGCAATTTATTTCCTCCTGGTTTTGCACCTTCTCCCGACGGCCTTCTCTTTGTACTGCTTGCATGCAGCACCTCTTCACCAAAGACCAGCACAGCCACTGGTGAACCTTGTTTGCCAAAACTTGGGGAAAGTCAAAGTTTTGGTACAATGGGGTCTGAATGACATGACTTCAACATTGGGAGCGCCACAACAATAGCACCGTATTCTGCTCATCCAAGGAGCTGCTCTGTGTCCCATTCATGAAATTGCCTCTTTGTCAAGCAACTCTAGATCTGTAGGTAACCCAGGATAGTCACCCGGTTCGGTATACACAGGGCTTTGAAGATGGACTGTGATCCTAAATGGTAGAAGACCACAACTTCCCCAAGTCAGGTTGCACAACTGAGGCATACCCTCACAGAAAAATAAAAGTACTATTTCTGCAGGCCAATATCTCCTGAATTGTCTTGGCGCAAGGCTGAGCCCTCACTGATTTTGTTTTTTTAAATCTAGCTTACGTGCCTTAATTGTCAATCTTCCTGTTTGCTCCAGGGAGTTCATAAGAGTGACTTCTGGGCGATGCCTTTGCAGCTTCATGGCACTTATATCAGTGATCTTCTCCTTCCCTATGGTATACAAGTTACAATTGGTTCTGAGAAGAGATGTTTTGCTAAAGGGGGGGGATGACCTTGGTTAGCCAGAAGAGGACAGACTATTTGGTACACCTGCAATCTTGGCTGTTGTACAACTTGAAAGGTCTTCATTATCCTGGATCTTCTAACCCAGGAGGAGGGATTTGCCATCTAGACCCAGATCGCTTCAAGCTCCTGAATGCCTGAGGTTTCAGGGTGATGATCTGTCTGACAAGATCCCGAACTGTTGCGTTTTTGCAGATGATGTGATCGACAGATTGCCTCTGAGCCCCTCTACATCAGTGGGCAGGGTGCTAGATTTTAAACCAGCCTTTTGATGGAGTATATGCAGGTCTCCACGGTAAGAGGAAATGTGACTATTTACGATCTATATACTGAAACCTAAACAGTGGTTTTTCTTGGATAAACCCCTTTGTCATGTAGTTCTTGAAGGGCCTGGTCACCTGGTATCTTCCAGTTCTGTGCAGTCAGGTACAGTGGAGCTGGAATTTGGTTTTGGCCGAACTGGTTGCTCTCATCTTTCAGCCGATGCATGGCTGTGATTTCAAATTCCGCTGAAATTCCTATAGACCATAACATTGGCCATAAAAATAAGGTGCGTCGGATGAGCGAGTTGCAGGTTTGGCAACGGACAGACCTTCTACAATCCTTTCAAAATAAAAGGAGCCTCTTTCACTGAAGCAGTCATACCTACCCAATCAGTGAATTTCATACAAACCAATTGATTTCGCTGTGACTTCTGTGAGAAACCAGAAGGCGTCTCACCGGCTAATCCCCAGGAATCTCTCTCTCAAGTGGCCAAGGCACAGCCTCCACCTTTGGATCCAGACCCTGGGAGTGGACCAGTGCGGGAAGATCACCTGGGTGAGGGGTCTTCTGGGAGTGGGAAACCTGATGGTGAGACGCAGTATCCCCTTCCCTGTAACACCTTTACCCCATCCTACCCTGTAGGATATTTAGGAACTCTACCCCACCCCCTTCCTATACGATCACTTTCACACGGACAGCCCTCTCTGGGAGAAAACACTCCCACCTGAGCATCATACCTGACATGTCCCACTACTCTGGTCAGGCAATTAATGGTAACCACTCGCACCTGACATCCATTAAGCTTCACCACAAGGATAAAATGCAGAGAACGAGAGCACACACTTGAGCGAGGCAAAGTACACGAAGGAACATAGTTTTTGAGACGACGAGCGAGTGGAAAAATACGGCAAACCAAGAATGGTGCACCAGGAGGGAGATTTTCTAAAGGAAAACCGTTACTTTCCCATGTCCTATGGAGTGACTGGTGCAAGACCAACAAGACTGAAGAATCCTGCATTGTGTGTTGGAGCTACCCGATGCCGTCCTGCATGGCTGTTCGAGTCGGGGAAGGGCAGCCGTGGTACCGTCCTTGGCTCCAAGATTAAAGGAGCGCCGGTAAGATTAACGTAGCCGGTGAGTTGGGGAGACTGATGCAAGACCATTGTGCTGAGGTCAAGGTTGCAAGCGGCAATATTGTGTGAAGATTTGCAAGAAGGAAGATTTGTAAAGTGTGTGATAAAAGACGCAAGGAAAGCTGAATTGCTGATTGATGTTTGAACTAAGAAAAGGAAAATACACCTGTGACAAATGGTCCGGCACCACAAGTGTGTTCAATTTGAAGGTCTCTGTAAGGTGTCCAGCTAAAAGTGATAAAGTAAAAGAGGAGAATGAGAAATGAAGTGGTCGTGCAACAAGTTTTTTTGCAAAATCCAATTTGAGAACATTGTGAAGGGTCTAGCTCAAATCGGGGAGATCTGTGGTCTGAGCCCGATTGAGGGAGACCAACTGTGAATATTGTGCTAATGGGGGTCCAAACCTGAATGAGAGAGAACCATGGTGAATAGTGAACCCGAAAACTTGTGAATGTGTAAAGCCTGGGAAGAAAGGAACTTTACTGCTTGTTTGTTACATCAGGCCCTCTGCAATAAAGATACTTTGAATAGTTAGACTTTGGCACAGAAGTCCCTGATAGCTATGCTTTGAACTGAATCCTCTTGGCAGAGAAGCCAGAGTGGGTGCGAAGCTCTAACATGCCGCCCTGTCCCGTGCTGAAAACATGGGAAGGGAAGCCACCTGCTCTACTATCCTGACATATATTCTTTCTTAAACACTTTTCTTTTGCATACATTGTTGTCCCACACCAATTTTATTTAGAAGTAAGGATTGGCAATACGTTTATTATTATAGCCCCTTTTTATTTTGACAGACTCCAATAGGGCTGCGTTAATTATTTGATGGATGTAGCTTACTGCCATCCTTATAATTAGTATTAGATAGGCGTTCAACCAACCCATTTTAAAACGGCCTTGAATTGTGATCACTTGTCTGTCTTCACTGTTTGATACCATGCCTTCCTTACACTCTTTCCCATCTACTGCATTAGTCTAAGGTATAGGTATAAAGTCCACTGACTGGATCCCAAGAGGGCCCTAAATCATTAAGTTACTAGGTCTGACTAATACAGGATGACTAGGCAACTGTTTTCCTTTGGGGCATGCGTCAGGATGGTGGCTTGCATCCAGTCTGATTGGCACAAGGATTTTTACCAAGTGTTATAAAAGTAAGTCATTCGTTTCTTGACCCATGGCATGAATTCCGAATCTAGGCATGCACGCATTCTTATTTTGCAAGAGTACTTTTTAATTTGCCAAGTGCACATTTTGTAGCCTGCCGTTAGGGTTTGCTGTGGTTGGTGCACAATTTTGCCTCGCATCAGAGGGGATTTTGAGGTATTCGATAGGACAAGTACAGCTTGGATTGCTGTTCTGAAAGCGATTCAAGAAATCTGCAGACTGGTGTCGTCCTAGACTCTGCATATGTTTGTAAAGAACTATTGATTGCACTCAGAGGGGCTGTTTGCGGCCTCTGTGGTGCAACACATCTTTGGGTGATCAGATCTGTGTGGTTCATTCAAAACCCTTTTCTCCCACCCTCTCCCCTTTACCTTCCTAAATCGGGCAGAGACTTTCAAAGATGAAGACTGTACAAAGGAGAGTAAACATTGGTATACAAATGTACCTACACGGTGTCTTCTCTGCAGAATTTGTTTTGCTCTAACTCCTCCACTGTTGCTTCCAAATGCTCCTATTTGGGTGTGCTGGCTGTACCATAGGATTTCCTGAGGTTCCTGGTCGAGTGGCGTCCCCGGCATCCCAAGATTTTGCAAGTTTCTGAGGTTGGCATCAGGACATCTCAGAGATCAGATCGGCAATCTTCAGACCCCCATATCATTTGGCACCAATGTGCAATGTATCCATCTGGTACATAACTTGCTCTTTGATCATACTTGAAATTTGAAGCGAAGTGGGAAGTTCTCACATTTTTAAGTGACGCCTTTGTTCTGATTTGTCTTACATTGCAATACTTGTGGCTCACATTGATGAACACGTGTGGAGTATGTTCTATACTATCCTTCTCTTTCTTATCTTATTTGTCCAGTAGAACATGGGTTTCTAGCAGTACTCTCCATTTTTGTTCTTTGCTGATACCACAATAAAAAGAACCATTGTCAATCCGAAGCCTTGTTCACATCTGTGTTGCCTGTTTTGCCTTGTAGCATTCTACCATTTCAGGGCGAAAAACATTCCAGCCTGCCGTCACTTGCTGCCTCAATTCTATACACAGCACACCATTTCTTACTGTCCAAAAGTCAAATGTCACTACCAGTGCCGAGTACCAATTTTGCATCCTGCTATCATTTACCTAAATCTATTGACTCATCGCACCTCACCAAATTTGCAGTCTTACATTCCATATATTTTCCCAAGAACAATGCCTATTCTTGACAAAATAAGTGTTAATGCAAATGGTGATCAACCCAACTATTTTAACCACCTGATGTCTATCTTCATCCCCATAAGGTGTGTAGCCTGTGTCCGAGCACTAGGCACAGGTGTCTTTGTAGACTGAATCTTAGGATGAGACTAGGTTGTGCAATTCAACCTAACGTTGTTACCTATTGAATGCCCCTCTCTTGTAGGGAAGGCTGGCCTAAATGCCTACTAGTGAGAGGCATGGTTAGACTATGATGGCGAAAAATTCATGGAGTGTATCCGAGTCATCTGTTCTAAGGCAAGCCCATACACTCTTCCTGCGCACGGCTGACTCACTGTAATGCTTCTACGCCCCCCTCTACCTGCCCCCCCTCGCATAATCTCCCCTGCCTCCTCCACGCAACCTTAGGTACAGGTCTTCAATTATTCTTGGGTTTGGCTCTCAGGTCTTATGTTGTTGATCTGCTCGTGTGGGATATATTGACCCACTCGGATGTGCTTTACCACATCACTTTGCTGCATTGGTGCAAGAAACAGCACAGAAATTGCGTTTATACAACCACCAAAGAAAATGACTGTATCACCCTGCCACACACATTTCAGGCGGGGAGGAACAGAGTACACGCCGCAGCAGTGTGCCAGTGTGCTCTGCAACGTTTAACATTAAATTAAGTGAAATGGGCAACATTGCCTTGCTGAAAACCCCACAATTCCCTTTAGAATGACACCTTTTCCAACCTTTAAAAATGCTGTTTTGAGGCTAAATCCATCCATCTACTATGAAACTGCTGTGATTGAAAAGGCTCGGCCAAAGTCATTGTGCATTAGCAAAACCATGTCTAGTTCCTGAAGGATAGGCCCAGTCATCTTGGCTTGGAAAGAAATCGACCAGGGGCTTTGTTTTCAGTTTACACGGGAAATGTGTCTATTTGCTTTGCAAAAGTATCTAAAAATCAGCTGTTCAGAGAGACTCTAAATAGCTGAGCCATGCCTGTTTAAATGTATCTATTCTGCAGACCAACTCCAGCATTCAAGAGAATAACCATAGCTGCATGGCGGTGTGTGAATTTGCTGGAGATGAAAATCGAATGTAGAAGAAAGAATGTTAGCAGTTTTTAAACACATGTGGTAAAATGGGCTTTGCTGACTGAAGAAATATGGCCTGTTTCAAAATAAATTGTTGAGTGAAGGTCTGCTTGCTTAGCAATTTAAAGGTATTATGTGGCTGGTGATAATACATGCATAGGCTATTTTTATTCCACTCAACTGAGCTGAGTTCGCAAGCTCCTATAATAAATTAAAAAAAAATAAAAACCTGCTCTTCCAGCTGTTCAAGTTCCAGCCCTATAACTTCCTTTTAGGAAATGAGGCACACCATGAACTTCGAGGAAACTAAAAGTGCTAATTACCAGCTTGAAAAACTTTGTATTAGACAGGACGATGGGAGTTCACAAGCTCATCAGATATCCGTCTGTGCTCCAGGCTGGGTCAATAGCAGCCTTGGGACACTCGCCTGTCAAGTGCGATGGGCGGTAAAACCTTCAATTAAGAGAGAGGCCCCCCCATCCTGCTTGGAAGAAACTGCCAGTGGGTGTCGGCTGGGAAGAAAAAAAATGACAATGATTCCCATTTGTGTAAACACTATTTTATAAAGAACTTTAAAAAGACTTATATCTCAACTGTCAACATTGGTAAAATGTGGAATTTTCACAGCGTAAGTGGAATTGTGGGCTGTGTTTGAAAACTTGGTAGAATGTGGGACACGCTCTGGACAGAAATGATGATATATGTTGTATTACCAGAAAAGCATCCATGTTCCAAATGTCAAATTTTGTACATACATCCCTGGGGCCAATTCACATCTGTGTATAAAATCAGGGGAATTGTGGGCCAAAACAATGTGTCAAAGGCGAAACAAGGTCGCACAGACTGGAGGATTGGACTAATCTGTGCTGCACAAAATATGTAACCTGTTTATCTGATTGACTAAGAGGTGGCAACTGCATACATATCTGTTTTGGCAAAATCAGATTTTCAGTAAAGTAAATGTGGGAGTTTCTAGATAGTTTCACCTCATAAACATGACATCCTTTTCCTGAAATCCAATCGGCGAAGATTTGTACCCTTGCCCAATCCTGTTGTTAGAGGCGGGTGTAATGAATCCTGCCATTGTCATATACTGTAATGATGTCATCTGGCATTATAAATAAGGGCCCCTGACTAGCACTCCGGACACACTGATTCCTGATTTGCTACGCCGGCGTCCTGTTCCTGTCTTAATCTTATATTTATTCATCTAATCTCCAGATCCCAACCACAAGGCCAAGCAATTGCTGATCCTGCTTCAGCTAGGCATCAATTCTAAAGTAATCCCCATAACCAAGGGTTGTGTTTTTTGCTAAGCATTCTGAACTAACCTGGCTTGCCACTCGCTGCATGCTGCTGCCATCCAGCTGATCTGTAGTATCCAGTAACCAGAAGTGCTACCCGGAATCCAGTCCATGACCGCTGATTTTGTCCGGCTGTCCTGTGTTAGACCAGATCCGTGTGGTGATCCATAGCGCTGACTGTACAAAATCCAAATTAAAAGTGGACTGTGAGTATCAATAGGAACCATAGAACCATAACATAACTTGCCTTATCCCAATCTCTAAACCATCCTATCCTTACCTTAATAACTTGTAACATTGTCAGAATACTTATTGCAACCCTGTCATTGATTTATCTTGCTAAATGCCATTTCTTTAGTCATTTTTATCTATCTTGTAAATCCTAAGCTATCCATCCTATTTCGAGTGATCGGACTGGTTCCACCAGGGCGGATGCCGGGGAACTAGGGTTGAACTCGTGAATCAACCCTGGAGCTTACTGTGACCCTCTTTGGTATTCTAGCCTGAATGCTCTAGTATAGAATAAACCTGTTCTTGTCCAAACCGAGTTTCTTTTCTGTTTCCACGACCTAATTTTTCAAAAAAAACGCCTCTTATTCTACATTGCATATCTCCCTCAGTTTAATAAGTAGAGACTTCATTTCACTTCGTGATTGTACCCAAGATCTATGACTACTCCCCAACAAAAAAAACAGTGAATTTCACCTGTTTTTATCAAAAACCATCTGGCTAATTTCAGGCGGGAATGAACATCTTTGCAGTTTTATCAATTGTTTTAAACCTTCCATTCATTTTCGAATTGTATGCTTTTGCTCAATCTATTGCTTATGATTGCTTGTAACTTTCCAATGTTGCTCCCATAGAGAATTGTACTTTATTTAGTTGCCACTGTCAGAGGAGGAGCTCCACACCACATTGCGCAATTGTAATGACGAATTGTAGGGTGTGCCTTTCCTGATAATCTACAACTAGTCATAGCATCCAGTTCTCAACCCCTAATTTTATCCTGTTTGGTTTTAACCCTGAGAGTTCCTCCGGTGAGGTGGGTCACCTACTGTCCGTACTCACTCAGGTTTGACGGTGGATGAACGACCAGATCCCTGTAGTCCTGTTGTATTCACTGTAGGATGAACGACTGGATATCTGCAGGTCTGTCTGTCGTAGAACCTGGGCTAGTACTAGCCCGGGTCTCCTTAAAAGAGGGAGTTCTTTCTTTAGATTTGCCCCTCTGCTATTTCAGTAGTCACCAGACAGAAAGGAGAATCGAACAAAAGAGCGGGAGCGAGACACTGCTGTGACCCAGGCTGTAAAGAAAACACCAGATTAGAACTTATGTTGATAATTCAATTACATTAGAAAAGATTAACCAGTGAAATAGCCTACGTGATGTAGTATGACTTGTTGGGCAGACCCATGGGAAAAGTTGAAGGCTTCAACTGATGCACCCACCTGTAACAGAGACATCGGAGAAGAAACTGCTTCAATATATAGCTATGGTATACCAGTGATGAGACAGAAAAGGAAGATACAAGTCTTACCAATGAGGGCTGAATTCAGGACTGGAATCTGGTGTAGTCGCAGAGAAAATAGTCCAAAACGTGAAATGGATGGGAAGTTAGTAGAGGAACTGTACCCGGGTGGCACAAAGGATGCACTAGGTACGGGTAGGTGCACTCTAATGCTAAGCGTCCAGGAAGTGCACATGGTTGGAGATGTTCTGGACTATGAGGCGAGTATGGATTCAATTGGAAGTAGTGTTGGAGAACAGTTGAGCAAGGATTGCAATCCCAGGTCAGTTGAGCAGAGATTAGTCTCAGAATGCCTAATGCAGACACACTCCAAGAACGTGTGTAAAAACCGTAGCAGTTAAAACCGTAGCAGTTATCAGTCTTCAAATACAATTTGCAAGTGGAACGTAATCGCTCTGCAAAACATGTGGAAGACAATGGTCGTACAGCAGAGCGTGATCGCCCTGCAGGGTAAAGAAAAGCTGCCCCTTCATGCTGAAAATACAAAGTAAAAACCAGATAGAAATTCCGACGTCCGTGTGACAAAGAAGTCCGTTAGGAGCAGGCAAGTTCGTTTTCAGTGCCGGTGTCGCAATTGGTCAAGCCAAATGGAAGTCGGGGGCGGGGGGGGGGGTGGGGTGGGCGGGAAGCAGAGTTGGCTTCAGATATTCGGGATGCAAAACGCAGTAACGACAGCGATCAGAAGCAGCGTTTACCGAGTTTTGGATGCTTTTAAACCCATCCAATGGGAAGTCACGTTGCACCAAAAGGACATGCTTTCACGTGACCTGCTGGCACGCATGACCCAGGGTGGTTGCACTGTGTATTCTGCTTGGAATGGAGACGTGAATGTTGACTGTGCCTCCACAGCAACCTCCAGCGTTGTTAGAACGGAGCTCTGACTCCGCAGAGGCAGCTGGAAGTGTTCTTTTTGGGCAATCTCACTGTTTACTAGATTCACGACCCGCTAGGGCCGTGGCACCTACCCTGTAACAAACTCGCGCTCTAGGCCCATACTGGAGGGTGAACAAGAGTAGATGTGGTTCAATGCTCACCTTAGGGACCGATCCACCAGGAGCCTCATTAAGAGCGCACTACATGTCGCTTAATTCAGTTTACTAGTGTGCCTGAATCTGGGTAAAGAGTGGTGATGTGGCATCTTAATAGCAAGTCCTCCTGTAGATATGGAGTGTGCCCTGATATCCTTCAGTTTGCTTGTCTTGGCGGCTGGATCCCCCACGACAACAAAAAGCCTAATTCAGTTTACTTGTACCAGAGCCATCTAGTCTGTACCCAACCCATCTCCTAGACACTCACTAGGAATCAACAAGGCCCAACCTCACCCACATAACCATTTGTATTGTGTCCATATCCTAGTCGTGAGAGCCATGTATTGCTTTAGGACTATGCCAGTGGGCCTCTAGAGATCGTCTTTGCCTGGAACTCTGTGCAGAGTGCCAGACCTGCCTGATTCGGAGTAGTTTTCTAGGCATGCCTGGGAATTGCACCTATTCGGAAGTGGACCAATAGCTTTTACTGTGCCCCCTATTCTGCAACAGTTTATCATCCAATGCCTACCCTAGTTGAGCACCTGTGAGTGCCTCTAAGCGATTGCGAGTGTGGTATAGTAACCCTGGATGACAGACTTGGATAGTAGGGACCCAGTGGTGCTCACCTGCGCCCTGTAGTGATTTAGTATTTGTCAAGACATCTTAATTTGTGTACATCTTTTTGCCTGTCAGAATTGGAAATTCTGCCTCGATTCCCTTGTGGCACTCATGGCTACAGTGCATTGCCCAGACATTGTCAAATGGATGCCAGTATGGCATAAACAGAACAAGCATCAGAACCTACTGATCTGGTTCCTCGAAGGCTCCTTTGAGACTCACCTAGCTGCGTTGCGTGAGGTTCTTGAAAGAGAGCAAGTGTACTCCTCAGTCTGTCGGAGGCCTACATGCTGTGGTGCCTGCAGTGTGTATGTATGTGGCAAGGAAGAAATGGAAGGGACAAGTGACCTTAGAGAGGAAGCTAGAACAGCATAATCTAGAGAAAATGAGAAATTACACCAGTTATGGGTGTAACCTGCCTGTTCCCAGTGTTGCCCCCAGTAACCTCTTCTGCCTCAGAGGATTTGCTAGACTTTTCTGCACTTGCTCCCCCACCCAGCTATTCCGCTCCCCTTCCCAGTTCCTGCCCCTTGGGTACACACCCATGCTTCATCAGCCCGTGTACTGTCACCCTATGGGGCTAACGGCTGTTGAAGGAGAGGAATCCTTTTCTACTCCCAGATGCCCCCTCTGAACCTCCAGTACTGTGGATATCCGAACCACCCCCTGGCCCAGTACATGCCTCGGCATGTCCCAGGACAATATCCACCCCAGGCCGGTTCCCATCCCAGTTGGGCCACCTTGTGCATTGGGACGAGTGTGCCGACTGTAAGTAATGGGGCCATTGGAAGTACAACTGTCTTCAGCTGATCCAGCATGAGCAGAAACAAGCCACAGCCCTGTCTGCTCAGGCCCAATCACAGCTACCTAACCATACCTGTCTGATCCTGTGCGGCTCAGCCTAGACCCCCCCCCCCCAAATCAGAATGCTGGTTCTGACCCAGCGCCCCAGCCTGGAGAACCCCAGTTTGAATCCACACCAATGCCGCTCATCTCCCAGCCAGTAGTAAAAACAGCCAGGGTGCCTCTTCTGGCACTGCCTTGCAACCCCGGCCCAAGCAGCCAGACCAGAGTCCCTTCCAGTTCATCAAGCTTGACGGGAACTGGACCCAGATAATGTACTTCTGGCACCCAAACTCCTTGCCCTAAACAACCCCTTCCAATTCAGTGGCCCCTATGTGACAGCACAGGTAGGTGACAAGTGTGCCAGGATGCTGCTGGATACAGAAGGCACCTTCAGCACACTGAGAATGCCCGAGTGTCTGGCCGGACTGTCGCATCTGTAGGAATGGAGGACGTCCCATCTAGGGTGCCTGTATCATTGTGGTGCACGGTGCCCTCTGGCCCACTACAGCACTCTACTTGACCCTGTTGCTGCTGCCCTAACCTTTTGTCTGTGCTCTGTTGCGAGATCCGTGTCCTAGGCCCATTCTCCCCAGCTCTTCTCTACAAATTCTTGTAGACAAACTGACACCATTGTCCCACACACTGCAGGCTTTCCTAGGGACGAAATAGATCACAAAACCTGGGGAAGAGAGAGAAAGAATGGGGGGCTACAAGCTGGCCAAAGTGTGTGCGCAGGCAGGACTAAGTTGGCCAGATGCGTTGCCCTTTGCCATCATGTGCATGAGAGGTATGCCCAGCCACTTTGCTGGACACTGATTGATTATTTCAGTTCTGGCATATTTCAAGCACCTTACGCCAGGTCAGCGAGGGACAACCTGTGGCAGGATTGCAAAGATTACATTTAGTGCAGGAGTGAGAGCTGGGACACTGCACATTCCCCCCCACCCCCCAAAGAATGGACTACTCCCCCCCCCCCCCCCACCCAATATCTGCCCTCAACCCTACTCAGAAACCCTGCTGGCATGGGAACAGTCCTTTTTTGTACCGTGGTCCCTTGAACTGTGATTTTAGTATTTTTGACCTTGTTTAGAATAATTTGTGGCATTTTCAACTTTAGAATTATTTAGAATGTATTAAGAATTTTGAGTTTTAATATTTTATAATTTTTGTCCCTTTTTAATTTTGTTCTCGAATTGGAATTGTTTGCACTCCAAATTTCAATCAACATTTTAAAAATGTTACATTTTAATATTTTATGATCTGCTGGACACCCAGGTGGGAACATGGTGAAGGCAGGCCTCCAGATAAGGTGCATACTAGGCCTTTTTACACATGAAAATCTTGTAAAGACAGCTTTATTAATTTCCTGTGTACATTTACACACAAGTTTAGAGCAGAAGGCTGTGCAAAGGTCAGGTTACTTGACAGAAGCCAGAACGCTTTCAACATTTAAATATATACAGGAGAGATCAAATGGCCAAACATTAGAGAAATAAGGAAAGGTGTATTCTGTCACAATGCAGAAGGCTGCCGCATAGTAATGATTTCCATACGTCGGCTGGATGTCACATAAATTTTACTCTCTTGCAAAGGAGAAAAGTCATTTTTACTCTCTTGAAATCACATTTACGCTCAAAGTTTAAAAATAGGGAGTAAAATACTCCCACCTCAAAATCTCATCTGGAGCACTGGGTGAAGGTGTGGTGTTAAAATCCCTAACAAAATGTCATTGAAAAGTGGGACTGGGTAACTAGCCATGATAAGGTTTCTGCTATGAGCTCTTTTTACATACTTTTGCAATGATGCCTTTTAGCCATAAAGAACCTCAAAGATACCGCCTTCTCATACCATCACAGATTAATCGCAGAATCTTCATGGATATTAGGCTTAACCGTCTTAATGTCCTGAGGGTTCGCGGAACACAGGTGGGTCTATTGAAGGAACAAAATGATACGTAGACTTTGTTCAATGAATGACGAGGTGGAAAACTATAAGACCTGCTGTCTCTCTGGGATGATTAACTATCTGATTATTGCCATCATTCAGATATGGAAAGGAACGCTTGTGTAAATTTGAAGAAGAGGTCAAACTGCTTAGGAGTCTTGAGAATATTGATGTTTAGGCTCTTGTATTGGGAATTGTGTAAAAACTTCTTCTTTTTATTGTATATAGTATTTTTTGATTGAATTATTTACTTTAATATTCAATTTATAATTATGCTTTATTTTGTGAAAAGTTCTTTTTCTTTTGAACTATAACACAATGCATTTGTGATTTGTGTTATTTGGAGTATTATAAGTTCGACCTGCATTTAAGGATTAACAGATTCGCTTTTGAAAGTCCTCTAATATCTCAATGTAACCATCGTATGGCTACAGTGTACCAAGCGCATTCTGTTATGAGTATTTTATTCTACATTTTCTGTTCCAGCCTTGCCTTTCACCTTCCATTTTTGCACTATGCCATTGTCCTGTCTTTATGTACTAGCTTTTAGTTCTTTCCAGCCTGCTTTCTTGTGAGATCTTTTCATCTGGTTCTTGAAGGTTTTGGAGGACAGAGAAACACTGATTTTTCTGCACACGCTCTGCTATAACCAGGTGTTCTTGCTCCCCGTGGGTCCCCCAAGCCAATCCATAATGTCTGCCATCAGCCAGTTAATCACGCTTGCTCTGCTCCTCCCTCCTGCCTTAATGGACTACCAAGAGAACTCTTTCCTCCAGATCTGCCATTTGGCAGCCTGTAAAAACTCAAACCAACTGCTGGGTCTGTGCCCATATGCCTCCCCATCAGGGTGCAGAGTTCCCGCTCCAAGCCGTGCCTGCCAGCATCTCTCCACCTTTCCTCTACTATCCCGGGAAGCCAGTGCACACCTGGAAAAGCGGTTCGAACAGTGTGGTACAAGAACGCATCCCTGTGTGCTTCAAGTGAGAAAGAGGGGGCAGAACATGTGGGCACCACCACCAAGCGTCACTGGCTATGCAGCAAACTGGCTGTCCTCTCCCTGTGAGACCTCCTACCTTGCATTGCCTGCCGGGTATGGAACATTCCCTTGCTTGAGTGCCAGCTACCAGACACATGGTTGAAACCTCAAGAACTCTTCTAGATATGGTCACTAAAGAAAGGCATGATGGCAAGATTTGAAAAGCATGTGACCTCCCACAAGCCCATGACCTAATGAACACCTACTATCCTCGTCGGATGGACGCACAGCTGTATGGCACTGCATTAATACCCCAGATCTGTGTCATGAGAGTAGGTTCAGCCCAATATCGGTTGCAAGCAATTCTGGACATGATGGTGAATGAAATGGCTGCCTCACTGTGAACATTGGCCATCGAGCAGTGGGAGTTGAAAAATGTGCTCTCAAAAACCACAACATATTGGCTTCCGTGGCAGTGTGTGCACTTGCTGGATTAGAGCAGTGTGTATGTGTTGCAGACCCTTTCACTATGCCTGTGCGATCACTTCCTTGAGGCCACCCCAAGGATACAGCCAAAGACTTTCGGAATACAAGACTGGTTCAGCTCCTTTCGTATACCCTGTATGCTGTTTGGGAGTTGCCTGCACTTATTGTTATCTGCAAACTACTCTGGTGCTTCAAATCAAACCCATGTACTCTACTTGACCATGGGGTATGCCCCTCCCCCCCTCACATCCTGGAATCCAGGCGCAAACCAAGAACTTTCCGTATTGAGGAGTGACGCTGGTCACATCCCTATTCTGGGCCAGAGGGGGGCTGTGGAAATGGTAGTATCCATATGTCACTTATTTACTGTGGGTGTTCATTTGACCAATGTATTGTGACCTTCATGTTTCCCAAATGTATTTTCCACCTTGCACTGCATATTTACTGTACTGTTTATGCTAGCTGTTTATTTCTGTCAAGTGCTTGCATGTTCTCCCCCCCCCCCCTCCACATTGCCTGATCACTATATTTTGTACCTTCACAATCCCTATAGTTGCTTATTTCTGGCACGCTGGACGTTGTTCACTTGGGGACCCAAGCAACCAGCCTACAGCCAGTAACCAAGGCATCACATTCCCCCCAAAGGGCTGGCCAACTCCCCTGTTGGAAAACCTGTTCAGCAGCTTCCTTAAGCCAGGAACCAGCCCCAGTGTAATCTACCACGTAGGGCTGAATCTTTACTCGCCTTTCGTGAGACCATCCTCACTACCCAGTGACAGCAGACCTGCCCTTTGAAAGTCACCAAGCCAGCACTTGCTGGGAACCTATATTCCCCTCCCAACAATTTAGCGTACCCTTTGGCTCCAACTGCCCTGCATTATATAATTTCATCTCCCATACCCTACAATTAACATCCCCTCTAGGCTCAAACTGCCCTGACCTCGGAATCCCACAGAATACCTGAAAGTTTGTGTGTCCCACTCTGCATCCCATCTCCCCTGGAAACTACCCCGCAACACTTGCCCAAACAAACACTTGCCTGAGTAAGGGAAGCTTGCCTGGAGGGGGCGAGAGACAAAACACATCCTGGCAATGCCCAAACACACACTTGCCTGGGTGAAGGCCTGGCCCTGCGGTGGGTGGAGCAACAGCCTTACATAAGCCTCTTGCTAAAGGACTGGGGAACTCCCTCGTCTCTCTTCGGTTGCTGGCGGTGGTGTGCTAACCGGGGGGTAGGAGGGGCTTGTCTTCCTCCTGCATCCTTCCTTGGCTTCTTGCTTGTGCACACTTGCACCTTCCCTTTGCTGTTCCTTTTTGTTCCTCAGTGCACTGTTGCACTTTCCTTTATCATGGCTCTTGCACACCTCACATCTTTTGGTTTCACTGTGCACTCTTGCACTTGTCAGTTTCTTTCTTGTGCTTTCTGCAAGCTTAACACACTGTACAGGCTTTGCCCTCTTTAAACTGGTCATAGGCATTCTTTCTTGCCACTAGAGCCCCTTTCTTCCTTCTGTTCCTCTGTTTATTTCTTGTGCTTTCTGCTGTCCTTCGTGCACTTTCCGCTCTGTACTGCTAAAAGTGCCCCCACACCTCATGTGTCTTTCTTTTTTCTCTTTCTCCTTCTTTCTTCCTTGTGTGTACTCTCATTGGGCGCCTCTGTTTCTCTTTCGGTCCCTGCTCCCCTGTGCATCTAAGGGTACCCCCCGGACCCACGGGTTCCATGCCAGTGGGTGTGCCAGGCTAGTGTGCCTGTCATTAATGCCTGCCTTGTGCCCGCATCCCAGTGTAGGCCATCACCTTTGTCTAGTGTGTCTTGATTTGTGCTCCAGGAAATGGTTTGTGCCTCTTCCTGTAATAAATGTGTTCCTGGTTTCTACAAAGACTTTGGTGCCTTCATTGATTTTTTTTTTTTTTTTTTTTTTTTTTCTTTTTTCAGTACAGCCTGCCTCTTATTGCCGGGGGGAGGTGGGGTTGAGGTGGTTGCACAGGGCCCAGTCCGTCTGCATACACAACGCACCCCAACCAGGTCTGACTCCCTGGTCCAAAACTTACGGCCTCAACCATTTTGGCCTGCCTCTCACTTCCACGCCACTGGTATTGTGTAACGGAGGAAAATGGAAATGAATAGGCGCCCCGCATAATTAGTGGGCTCAGGAATAGTATGGGTGGGTGTGTTTTTTTTTTTTTAAAAACGTGTTTATTTTAAACAGACAGATAATGGCAATACAAAGCTTAATTATTTGCGACATGTAGCATACAGTAATGCCATTGGACGCTCCTCCCACCCCACCCCTCGGGCTCAAGTTCCTTCTTCACTTCCCTGTAGGGGGTCTCCATCCCGAATAGTTCTCCTGGCCAGTTGGGGCTTAAAAGTCAGGGCTGGGAACCTTTGGTCAAACTCCAATACCGGACTCCAGATGTTGCGAAAGCGATGCAAGGTGCCTGCTCCGTAGGCCGCCACCTTCTCGGCGATCAGGATGTCCCAGACTTTCATCCACCAGAAAGGCATGAGAGGGCCTTCCGTCGTTTTCCAGGTGCGGGCTATCGCGTTCCTACCCGCAAGCAGGCATTGTGACAATAGTTTGGCCTTGGGGCCAGATCTGGGGTAGATCCCGGGGACCGGTGCTCCAAGGAGGATAGGCTCGGGGGCCAAGGGCAGTCGCACCTGAGTGATGTCCGCTATCGTGGCTAGGCACTGTTTCCAAAAGGCTTGGGCCTTGGGGCAGGACCACCACATGTGGAAGAAGGAGCCTATTTGGCCGCACTGCCTCCAGCATTGAGGGTTGATCGTGGAGTTCATGTGGTGGAGTCTTAGGGGAGGGTAGTACCACCGGGGGAGGATCTTGTAGGTGCACTCTCTATTCGTGATGCATGATGAGGTGTGAGCCCGGGACCAGATGTCGACCCACTGTTGGTCTTCAATCGGATGGCCCAGGTCCGCCTCCCATAGGGCCGTATACCGGGTCTTGGAGGTTAGGAAGTCCGTTTGGAGGCGCTTGTACAGAGTGGAGATTCTTCCTCGGGGCGGAAGCTCCTTAAGGGTCAGTTCGATGGCTGTGGGGGGACGAGTAGCCGCCTGGTGAGTCTGAGGGTGGGTGCACCAGTGGCGTAGCTGGGTATATGGGTATATGTGAACCTATCTCGTTCCTGGATCCCAAAAAGTTCTTTGCATCGCTCAAAGGTGCAGGGTTGGCCCCCTTCAAAAAGTTGACCCAGGGTCTCCAGGCCTCCTGCAATCCAGACCTTAAAATTCCAGGGAGACAGACCAGGAGAGAAGGTCGGGTTCATGAACACTGGGGAGAGGGGGCTGAGCCCCGTCAGGATCTTCTTCTGTTTGAACGCCTTGTCCCACACCGAAATGGTGTTTGGTGGATGCCAGGAGATTCCGCCACTGTCGCAGTTCGCGAGGGGGGGGGGACATGTGGGAGAAAGCATAGTGGGAGGGGCAGCTGCGCTTGTTCGAGGTCTACCCATCTAGGTCAGCTGGTAAGGTCTTGCCATGATTGGATATAAGACAGGTGAGCCGCCATTTGGTATTTCTGCAAGTCAGGGACCCCGAGCCCACCCAGTTTCGCATTGCCCAGCATCGTAGATTTAGGGATCCTGGGTTTTTTCCCCCCTCCAAATAAACTGCAGCATTTTCTTCTGTAAGCGTTGAAGGGCTGGCGCCGGGACTGGCACCGGGAGTGTGGAGCATGCATACAGAAATCTCGGCAGTAAGTTCATTTTACAGGCTGTAATACGGCCCAACAGCGATTATCTCCTGTGTTGCCCAGCGTCTCAAATCTGCCTCCAAGTTTGTAAATAATGGGGGAAAATTAGCCCGATAAGTTTCGCTTGGACTGGCCGGGATCTGAACTCCCAAGTAGCTAAGTTCTTTGGTCGACCAGTGTATTGGGCACAGCAGAACCAGGGCTTCTCGGCCTTCCCGGGTCAAGCCCACTCCCATGGTGACTGATTTCCGGTAGTTAACTGTGAAGCCTGTGACCCTGCCATAGCTCGTTATCTCAGCCAGGGCTTGAGGGAGGGAGGAGCGGGGTTTTGTGATAGTCAGGAGGACATCATCTGCATAGAGAGCCAGCTTGTGGTGCGCCGAGCCTGATTGAAAGCCTTCGACTGCAGAAATCAACCTGATCCGCTGGGCAAACGGTTCCATAATTAAAGCGAAGAGGAGTGGCGACAGCGGGCATCCCTGTCGGGTTCCGCAAATTAGGTTGGTAGGGGAGGAGAGGGTGCCGTTAACTCTAAGAAGGGTTTTGGGGGCTTTGTAATTTGCCAGCGTCATGGTGCAGAACTCTGGGCCAAATCCAAAAGCCTCCAGGGTAAGCCTCATGAAGGTCCAATCCACTTTGTCAAACGCCTTGGTCGCGTCCAGGGCCAGGGGCACCAACTCTCGGGAAGCGAGCTCCACCAGATCTAAGGCTCTTCGAATGTTGTTGGCCATGGAGCGGTGTCTGAGGAAGCCACTCTGATCCGCACTGATTATCTCCGGCAAGAATCGAGACAGACGAGACGCCAGGATTTTAGAGTAAATGTTGGCATCTATATTGAGCAGGGCAATGGGTCTATATGATGCAGGGTTCTTCGGATCGCCGCCCGGTTTAGGTAGTAAGATCGTAATTGACACCTGCATGGACGGGGTTACAGTGCCCATGGTCCTGAACGAGTTAAACAACTGTACCAAAGGTGCTAATAGCTGGGGTTTAAAAATCTTGTAGAACCTGGTTGTATAGCCATCAGGGCCAGGGGCTCTGGATTTGAGAGCTTTTATTGCCTCGTCCACTTCTTCGTTGGTGATCGGTGCCTCCAGAGAGTCACGGGCTGTTCTTTTTAGCTGAGGAAATGCCGCACCGCTGTCCCACTCTGAAGCGGTCATCACCTGAGTTAGGTGGGCCGCAGCGAGCCAGTTTGTCCTGGTCAGCATAATGGACCTTGCCTCGTTGGTCCCGCAGGCCCACAATTGTATTGTTCCTCTTTGCTTTGGCAAGTTTGGCCAATAGTAGCTTATTTGCTTTGTTGTTTTTAGCATAATAAAACTGTTTTGCTTTTGCCATTTGGTGGGCAGTGTGTTCAGCATAGTGGGCCTCAATCTTTTTCTGTGCTATCCGGATGGCTCGCTGGGTTTTAGGGGTCCAGCCCTTCTCCTTATGGGTCCTTTCTGCATTTTTAAGATCTTCCTTAAGGCTCTGGCAAGTTTGACGCTTGTGTCTGATAGGCCGCTCCTTGCGCAATCAGTTCACCCCGCACTACTGCCTTCATTGTGTCCCAAGAGTTGGCGGTAGAGGTGTCCTCACTGGGGTTTTCCTTAAAGAAGTTGGAGATCGTGGTTGCGATTGCGTCCCTGAGTGGCATCTCGTTGAGAATCGTATCATATAGGGTCCATCTGCGCTGTTGGGGGTTAGCTGGTTCCTGCACTCGGATCTCCAGGATCACCAGAGCATGATCAGACAAGATTCTGGAGCCAATCGTCACATCGTTTGTAAACGTAAAGATTTGTGGGGACACTAGGAGAAGATCTATCCTGGAGAAGGTCCGGTGGACATAGGAATAAAAGGAAAAGTCTCTTTCGGATGGGTGGAGTACTCTCCATGAATCCACCACCCCCAAGGATCTAAATGGTTGTAAGAGAGCCAGGCCTATGGTAAGGTCTCCAGTGTTGGGTGGGTGTGACTTGTCTTTCTAGGGGTCCGGGACCCCATTGAAGTCCCCTCCGATCACTATCTGGCCCTCCAAAAAGGGGGAGAGGGTTGTACACAGGGATTCATAGAATGGCGCCTGGCCTGAGTTGGGTGCGTATACAGAGGTTATAGAGTAGAGTTGTCCTAGTAATAGGCATTTCACCGCCATGTATCGCCCTCCGGGCAGCTTATAGAGTCGAGAATCTGAGGGTTCAGGCCCCTCCCGAATAGGATAGCTGTGCCACCCCTATTGGAGTTCCTAGATGCGAAAAGTTGCTTCGAAAAGTCTAGGGAGCGCAGGTGGCTGTGGTCTGCTGGCAGCAGATGGGTTTCTTGTAGCATAGCCACAGCTGCACCGTCATTCTGAAGCTTCTGAAGGATAGACTTGCGTTTGGCGGGTGAATTTAGTCCCTTGACATTGAGGGAGACGAACCTTAAAGTTCGATGTTCCGGGGCCAGGGCCGGGGAGGTTGACGAGTCTTGGGGGAGAGGGGGAGATGAGAGGGGGAGATATAGAGGAATCAGCCATCATGTCGCGGAGTGTGTAGCTATTCCCAACCTGCCTGTGGGGTTTTTTCTCGGGCCGCCAACGGGGGGACCGAGTTTTAACTGAGGGTGGCTGACCTTTTGCGGGTCTAATGCCTCCCTTGGCCAACTGGGCCATCGAATAGTGTGTAGCCAACATGGCTAACTTTATGAGCAATCGTAGTGGTTTGTTCCAAGGACTCGTAGATGGATTGTGCCTTGGAACCGGGCATGGGCCGTGGAATAATGCCAGCTGCTTAAAGAATAAAGCTTATCTATGTTCCAGAGGGTGTAGATCGGATCATGGTGCCGGACTGTGAGCCGGGATCGAGGTGGAAACTCCACCATGGGGTCGCATCTGGCTATTTCCTCTTCCGGAATCTGGGAACCCTCGACCAAGATTTTTGTGTGGGATTAGGGGAGGCCACCAGGCGCTGAATCAGCCGCTGCTTCGGAGGGCGGGAGAGACGAGCGGTTGGAGGCATTTGGACGTAGGATGTCGGTAGCATCTTCCAGGTGGCTAATTTTCCTGAGCGAGGCCTTGTAGGAAAATTGCAAAGCTGTGGGAAAGAGCCATCTGTAACGGATTTTTTTGAGCCTGAAGAAGGGCGGTTAAAGGGCGAAGGGCTCGCCTCTTTTGAAGAGTAAGTGGAGAAAGGTCCTGGAAGATCTGGAGAGAAGTCCTTGAAATGTAATTCCGTCTTTGGAGCGGATTATTGCTGAGATGGCTTCCTTCGTAGTAAGTGCACCCTAGTAATGACGTTGGGGGGGCAAGGGGGGGCATCCGATTCCACTGCGCGTCGGGGGTTCAGCCTGTGGGTGAGATCCAGGAGAAGCAGTGAATCTTCGAAGTCGGGGAGAAGAGATTGGAAAAAGAGGCCCACATATTCAGCTAACCCCTTGTCTGGGATCGAGGTGGGAACCCCCGAATGCGGAGGTTGTTTCGCCGGGCTCTATTTTCAAGGTCGTCTTGCTTGTATTCCAGGATGTTGCACCTGTCCTGCAGTAGTCTGATTGATTGAGCGTTGGACCTCTGTTAGCGCGGAGGCATGGTCTTGGATATGATCCTCAACAACTCCTACTCTTTGTTCAACCTCAGACCTTTTTGTCTGTGCTTTCCATTTTAGTTGTGAGTTCTGTCATACAAGAGCGGAATTCTGATTTGATATCCGCCATGAATTCACGAATATCTTCTTTGGTCGCCAAGGGTCCCTTTTTATCTAGGGATTCCCGTGGGATAGAGGTGCCAGAATCTTGTTTTTTAGCTTTGTCGGAAGCGGTCAGCAGAGTTGCTATGTCTGAAGTCTTGGAGGTCTTTTGTTGCTTGGACATCGCGTTAGTTGTTAGAGGCAGGACAATGGCTGCCGGGAGCGATGTAGTAGTGAGGAGGAGCCGGACTGTGGGCCGGGGCACCCCAGGAAGCGCTTAGGGAGAAGCGCATGCAAGCTAGGCCTACCTTAAATCTCTCGGGGGGGGGGGGGGGGGGGGGGGGAAGAGGGGGGCTCCTGCTGAAGGCCCCCGCAGCCAACCGTTGGGGGAAGGGTGTCTCATCTTCGCTCCAGGAATTGAATCGCTTCTTAGGGCCGAGATCTGTGTCCTTGAGCCGGAAAGTAGGCCCCACCGAGCATCCAGGTGGGCCACCAACGCAGCCGCGTAGATCTCCGTCCGCTGGAAGTGTGTAGGCGGCGTGGGCCGAGGCGCCCCAGGAAGAAGGGAGAGGGTGCGCAAAACGGGGCTGATGTATGCGGGGGCTCCCTGCCGGTTCCAGGCGGGTGGGAGGGACCCTCGCCGGCCGATATCCGGATGTCCGACCATCCCCTCCGGCTCAAGTGTTACGGGAAGGATCGCCTTCCACTCGTGACTGCGGCCGCCATCATACGTGCGCCCGCCATCTTGGATTCTCTGAGCCGCAGGGGGGGTGGCCAGGATTCAGACGACGAGTACGGACATAGTGCTCCCTCTCCCAGCTTTCATCTTTGAGCCGCTGGTGCTCCATCGGTTCCGATCCACATAGCTGGTGTCGGTGGATCGTATAGGCCACAGGAACCGCGTAATTTTAGCTGAAGCAGCGGGCCGTCCACGGGCGGCTTTTAGAGGAGCGACTGCATCGCGTCGGCTCCAAGCCACGCCCCAGTATTGGTGGTTTTAACTTATTTTAGTTTGTGTTTTTTATCGTGCTGGGTGGAGGCCCAAGGAGGGGCAGTTTTAAAATAGTGGTGTGTGTTCAGTGAGTGGAGTGGAGTGGAGTGCAACAGTGGGTGTGGTGTGAGGGGAAGGAAAGTAACGTGGGAGGATGGGGAAGTGACAATTTGACTTTGTGATTGACATTTGCAGCGTGCGCATAGTCTGCTGAAATGGGAGGGTAGACACTGTTAGAATACATGTACAAGGCCCTGCCCTTGTGCCGAAGCAGATAGAGAAATATCTCAAACAATGGGTGACAGAAACACAAGGGGGAATACCTAACTCCTGGCCAGAGCAGAGCACCCATGGTAAGGGAATTCCACGTTCCTAGCGGCAAAATAAAAGGGTAAACAACTGCAGAAGAGAGAATAAATTCTAGACTTATGAAAAATGATCACGGATGTAGATGAGATCAATGAGGGAGGGGAGCAGCGCCTAGAAGTTGAGGGAACCCGGACCGAACACAAGGGGTTATACCCTTTAGCGGCACTCCAAGCAACAGGATATAGCAACCTGACCTGTGTGTCCATGCATGCCCCTGTCCCTCCACCCCTGCTATACCCCATAGCAACAGCCCCACCCCAGGACGGTGCAGGGCAGAAGGAGCTAGAAGAGGCCCTAGAATCAGCTTGAGCAGAGATGGAGCGAGTGCAGAGCAAAACGAAGCAGAATGGGTTTGATGAATGGAGAGCAGGAGACTTTTTGTTTACAGTGGACAGTACGACAATAAAGGTGTGCGTATTGAAAAGAGGATGGGCGGCCAGCCAATAGGGTACAGAACTGTAAGATGCTGGAGCGGACTGGGGGGCGGAAGAGGAGAGGTGAAACACCGTGGATGATTTTGAGGATAACCGAGGAGGAAGCGCAGCAAGCACCCGAGCTTACCCTTCGCGTACAAAGCTTGTCGGTTGAAGCCATACGAAGGCATGGGCAGATGGCGGTAGCAAGGAAAAAGGGAAATGTTAAAGATTCCATCTGCTTTTCACTGAGTGAGGTCCTGTTTCCACCCTCCTGGCCATGTGTTGTTTTCCTGCACATGTGGAGTTTGTGCCGGGGTGCTGACCATTACATTAGGTGGGTGCACTTTCTGTGCATTACTGCACCTCCAGGGGAATTATTGAACCTGAAAAATCGAAATTAGAAAAAAAGAAAAAAAACATTTGCATAAAATTGTTGGAAAGACTGTTTTATTTGGCATTTTCATCGTGCTGCCATTTTTTGAGCTTTTAATACCTGGAGCTGCCTTGCTATTTTGAAAGCAGAAGTTTTCCCACTATTGCCTGCTTATTTGTTTGTTTTGTGGCCCTTTTAAGATGTCCGCCACGGTTTTCTTTGTTGCGTAGGCAGGCTGTGCTGGACCACCTCTCCCAGTGCAGCACTCTCATTGGTTGCAGAGTGTTTTCTTGCATCCAATCGGGGACCGGCAGGCTTTAGCCGGCCCTCTCAGCAAAGGCCCACTTCTAAGGCCACGTCTGCTCCCTGTCCGCTTCCGGAATGCTAATTGGGGTCCTTCCTGCACCTTAACCACAATGATGCTGTCACCTAACTCCTCTAAGAAATCCGGACTGCCTTGACTTTGCCTCCTCCAGAACTATGGGTTAGTTCCCTCCTTATGGACTCACTCCTACCACCTTGACTATCGCTGTTCTTTCTGCTTGTTACTCCCATGTTGTCATCCTGATGCATAGTGCTTCCTAAAACCCTTTGCTAACATCTGAATCCAAGATTGAAATGTCAAATCTTGCTGTTTTTGCTTTGTTAAAAAGTCAAATCTTGCTGTCCATTGTGAAATTCTCTGTATTTTGCTTGTATACTGATGCTTCTCTGTAACTTGCCAGCCCAGTGACATCACCAGTCTTTTGTCCCACACCTACCTGCCTTAGCCCCTCAGTTTCTCCATCCCCCTCCTCACTTCCACCCCCATGGTGCTTTCTGTTTCTCCTATCTTTTCCAACTGCTTCTCCATTGACTAGCCTTCCCTTCTCACTAAGTCTGGTAGAAAGAAGTTAAAAAAGGATATCTCGGTCTCTAACCCTGGTCTTCTTATCGCCGACACCTCCTCCAATGCTTCCTCCAGACAGACCCTCACCGACATCCTCTTTATCGTTCCTTCGCCAGATCTATGGACTCCTCATATGATCTCTGTACTCTGTCCTATCTCCTCCTCCCATTAATGGTGGCACTCGCTGGGAAATTCTCATGGCTTCCTTTGACTCATCTAAAGTCATCGTTAATGGCACGGTAAGTAAATGGCACGGTCATGGTCCAAGGCCCTCGGGCCAATCTCCTCCAATTTGATGGTCGCTTCCGTAGCCTCATCAATTTCCTCATCTCCTGCTGTCCCCTCCTCTCCCGTCCTAGGTTACCTTGCCCTCTCTCTCCTCCACCTCCTAGGGCTCTTTCTCCTCCGCATGGCGTACCTCTGATCTGTACCCCTCCCCGGAAGGTCTTTAAGGCTAGCAACCTTCATATTGCCACTCTCAGCTCTCGCTCTGCTGTCAAACACTCCCCTGACATCTGCCACCTCCTTGAAGAACTCGACCTTGATGTCATTGGTTTTTCTGAGACATGGTTCACGGCCGGCTGTCACGAGCTTTTACGCTCTCCTTGATGGCTACAAGATTCTCTCCGCACCCAGATCCTCCCGGTCCGGTGGGGGGGGGGGGTAAGCCCTGAACTTTCCGGAGTGGATTCCTGCCTCTATCATTCCCACTCGACCTACTCCTCTTTTGAATGCCTTGTCTGTAGGCTTTCTCTCTCGCATACCCGTTCTCTTACTGTGGCTACCATCTACTAGCCTCCTGGTCAAATCACCTCATTTCTCTCTTGAGTGGGCAGACCTCTCCTCCTCCCTCCTGGCCTCTACCACTCAACTCCTCCTCTGTGACCTCCATATACATTTAGACTCTCCTTGTTACTCCTTCTGTGACCTCTGCGACTCCCTCTCCCTGTCCATCCTCCCCTCTGGCCTGACTCACTCTGCAGGGCACACACTCAATGTCTTGATCTCCTCTGACCTCCCCCTCTCCATCCCTCTGGCCACTCCTCTCTTCTGGAGCGATCACGCCTTCCTCTCCTCATCTCTCCCTCTCTCCCCCCCCCCCCCCACTCCAAGCCAAGCCTACCCCAACACTGCCACCTACCTTCTCAGACATCCACGCCATGAAGCTTGTGTCATTTGAGGCTTTTGTATACAACTTTCTCACCCCCCCCCCACCCTCCCCCTCCCCCCTCCAACTCTGGCTGTCTCACATCCTGACACAGCCCTGTCTCTGCTCCACTCTTCAATTTCTGATACTCTTGATGCTCTTGCCCCTGTCATGAGGATCCGTTTGAAGTCCAAAGCCAAGTGCAATCCCTAGTATGACTCTGACCTAGCTACACTTAAATGTAACTGTAGGGCGGCTGAGAGGAAATGGAGGGCTTCCTGTTCATCCTTTGACAAACTGGCCTGTCGCCTGCTACAAAGGCAATACCGACTCTGTCCTCACCAAGAAGAGTCCACATTCAAGCTTGTCTCTGCGGCATCTAACAACTCGGCCAAACTCTTTAAAATCTGCAAGGAGCTGGCCAACCCTGCTGCAGTCTCTACCCCTCCTGTTGCCTCCAAGGCTCTTTGCAATGTCCTTGCCGCTCACTTCATAAAAAAAGAAACAGGACATCCTGTCCACCCTCTTCACCCCCACCCCACCTCTCCCCTCTCCATCTGTGCTTGCCGACTCTCATTTAGCCACCCCTCCACCATCCTTTTCGTCCTTTCCTCTTTTCTCCCATGACGAGGTCGCTAAAGAAGTCCGATCTATGAAAGCCTTGTCAAAACCGGTTCATAAACCATCAAGGATCACATTCATACCCTCGCTCCGGCCCTTGATTATTATTGCAACCACTCCTTTGCCTCAGGATCCTTTCCTTCCCCTCTGAAGCACTCCCTTGTGCATCCTCTTCTCAAGAAACCCACAGGTGATCCTTCTTATCCAGCTAACTATCGCCCAAATTCCATTACTCCCTTTCTGGGCAAACTTCTGGAAAAGTTGCCCATCTCTCAGCTTAACCTCCATTCCAATTCTGTTGGCTGTCTGCATGACCACCAGTCTGGCCTCAGCTGCCAGAAGCACAGAAACTGCTCTCCTGAACATCCGTGAAGATCTACTCTCCAACCTTGACTCTAACATTCCCTCTGTCCTCAACCTCCTCGATCTCTCTTCTGCCTTCGACACGGTCAACCATACCATCCTGGTCAACCGTCTCCATGAAATCCTGGGTATCGCTGATCAGGCTCTGGCCTGGCTGACCTCTTTCCTCTCTAATCGGCCCTTCCAGGTCTAACTTGGGTCCATCTTATCCTCTTATCTTCCTCTCTACCTGTGATGTTCCCCAGGGGTCTAACCTCGCGCACTGGCTTTTCAACCAATAACTGACAACTCTCGCTGACGACACTCGACTAATTTTCAGGCTGCCCTCAGCCACCTCCTCTCCCATCTCTGATTGCCTAACTGCCATTCAAGATTGGTGGGCTGCCAATGATCTTTGTCTGAATGCCAGCAAGAAGGAGATCCTCCTCATCGGCACACCTTCACCATCCTTTCCCCTCACTTTCTGGCCGGCATCCCTTGGCCCTCCTCCTACCCCCACCTGCGAGGCTAAGAACCTTGGGGTCCTCTTTGACTCCACCATTTCCTTCTCCGCCCACATCTGAGGTCTCTAAAAAGTCAAACTTCCTACTGCACCTCCTCAGAGGTACTCTGCCTATCCTCTCCTTCCCCCAGAAGCTCATGGTACCCCAAGCTCTGGTTCTCTCTAGGTTGGACTATTGTAACAGCCTCTTTCTAAATCTATCTGCCTCTACTCTCTGCCCTCTGCAACTAATCCAGAACAAGACCGCGAGACTTGTCCTTGGCCTCAAGCCCTGGGATCCTATCTCTCCGGCTCTGAAATCTCTCTGTTGGCTCCCAGTGGATGCAAGGATTAAATTCAAAACCCTTTGCATTGTCCTCAAGGCTTTCTGGGGCCTGGGTCCAAAATACCTTCAGATATCCCTCCGCAAATACTCCCCTCTCGAGCTCTTCGCTCCTCTACGTCTAACTCCCTTAGGGTCAGTCGTTTTTCAAAGAAACAAGCTGGGGGTAGATCTTTCTTCGGCTGGGGCCTCCCTCTGGAACAGCTTCCCTGCCACTCTAAATCTTGAGGAGAACCATCTCCGGTTCCGGAAGCACATCAAGACCTTCCTCTCTTCTGCCTTTGCTCCCCCTCTCCCTTGCTGATCTGTTCTCTCTTGGCACCGTGCACCTGGCCACACTGTCTTCCGGGCCCAGGTACCTGCTCACTCTGCCACCCTCCTGCACTGCCTCCAGGCCACCCTTTGCACTGGGGTCTGTATCTGTACCCATACAGCCCCCCTTTTTCTTTCTGCACTTATCAGAGCTACCCTGTCTGCTACCTTTAAAGCTAGCACTTGCAAATTGCTAGCTGCACTACTCTGTTTGTTGCCTTTATTATTTATTATCTGTTCCTCCTCTGCTTCGCACTTTCCACTTCTCCACCTCTCCCATGCACTTGCCCGTTCTCAATGTCACTGGGCCTAGTTCTCCCCTGTTCCCCTCCCTTGTCACGCTCTGAAACACTTGTGTACGAGCGCGATAGAAATAAAATATCAATATCGGAGGACTAGTGCAAAAGAAGCTAGCTGAGACCGCTATAGAAGGGGGTTATGTCCACTCTGCCAACAATGGAGTCAACAGGGAGAGTGCAGGGGTCCACAGACTTTCGAATAGCAGTGTTTTGGTCAGGAAGACAAAGGCAGTGGGGAGGACGGCAGTACCCCTCCCAGGAGTGGCAACAAGGAAGTCGGCAGCGCCTTATGGATGGCCCAGGGGGTTTTGGAGGAATGGGGCCACCAAGACCAGGCATGGGTACGTTCCAGTGTTGGAATTGCAGGTAGCAGGGACACTTTGAGGGAATGCAGAAGTAGACAACAGAAGTACACTTGCCACCCGCCACCCAAGGGGGGGGGGGGACTCCACAAAGGATTCCCTCCATTCCTTATGAGATCTACCAGGCATATACGCAACTCCCACCCCGGACCCTTGGGGGTGCAAGCACTGCAAATACAACCGCAAGAGCCTATGCCCCTGCAGGGAATCTGCAATATGCACACACCCAACGAGGTTGCGAATGACACCATAGTACCATACAGAGGGCCGAGCTTGATAGGTTCAAACCTGTTCACATTCCCGAGGTACAATGCCTATCCAGACTAGGGCAGCCCAAAGAGATTACGTCCGTGCCCAGTCCCATCAATGACTGTTCACCCTGACAAGGAACCTTTGGTTGGCGCAGAGACGGGGAAACAAACACGTTTGACGGGTGCCACCAAATCATGCATCAGTGAGGGAAATTTCCCACTCTCTGGCAAAACTCCTGACGTGCAGGGCGGGGGGGGGGGCCTACTGTATTCCGAAAGTTTGCCAGTTAACTTGTCGGGCAGGGACCTGATCAGCAAAATTAACATGACGACGATTTCATTCACTTGACAACTGCATAATTTGCGCAACACCAGGGATGTGTGCCATACGAGAAATGTTGATGATACATGCAATGGGCGGAGGAGGCAGTGGTCTGCGGTATTCCCATTGACCCGGACATGTTTGTGTATGGAAGAACTGTGCTTGTGGAGGCAGTGCCTCAAATTGGCAAGGGTTGTTGGTAAGTGCCCTCAGATAACATTTTTTTGCCCTGTTGTCGCCTGAATTGGCAACAGATACAATACTGTCCCTAGATTTGCAAGGATTGGTGGTCTCAACAAAAAAGATTGTAGTTTTAGGGACTGAAAAACATGGGTGCAAGTGGCGCATTGACCCCACAATACCTCTGAAGGAGGTTACTGACAAATGTTTGAGGGCAATCCAGAGGACGGAGAGATTGTGTTGGAAATATGTATACCTTGTGAGATACTGGTGCTGTACAGGAACGTCCGGTGTCCCATAATGGCTCTCAGCCCCACCCCCGTTTCTCGATGCAGACTTGGAGCAAGTGCCCCAGAGACTGTGGACGACTAACCCCCCCCCCCTCATTCCCCATATGACGTAGGGCTCCTGCAGGGATTAACCCCAGTGTGCATTACACTGAAACCAGGAGCAGTGTTTCCACGAGGAAAACAATACCTGCTTTCAAGAGAAGCAGAAGAAGGAAGAAAAGATACAATCAGTACATTAATTGCCCTGGGGATAATTGTGCCTTCCACCTCTGCATGCAACACGGCTATATACCCTGTGAAAAAGACAACAGGGGGAGTTGGAGAATGATCCAGGATCTACACCCCCTCAATAATATTGTACATCAAGAATTTCCCATGGTTCCCAATCCTGCCACAATCTTCTGTAGCATCCCTAAGTACACTTCACGGAGGTTGACTTGAAAAATGCATTCTTCTCCATACCACTACACCCAACTACCAGTACCTCACCGCCTTTACCAATGGGGGATGAAATTCAAAACAAAGGACTACACCAGGGGTATTGAGAGCCCCATTATCTTTAACCGAATATTACACTCAGATTTAGACCACATCCAAGTGCCCAGTACGCTTATCCAGTACGTTGACGACTTGCTCATGTGCAGCAACTGTGAACAACAATGCAGACAGGACTCCATCACACTCTTATAGGGCCTGGCCCGCAAGGGATGCAAGGTAGCCAGAGCAAAACTGCAGTACAACCTCCAAGAGGTCCTATGCTTGGGACAGTTCATATTGGTAAATGGTAAGAGAATAATAGCAGACAGAGCAGCATCTGTGCATGCTACCGCAGGGCCCACAACAGTGAAGATGCAAAAGTTCCTAGGGTTGTGCAACTACTGTAGGGCATAGATACTTGAATATTCCGCATACACAAGGCCGCTTTGGCAGGGCCTCAAGGAGGCACAAAAGACTGACAGTTAAATGGTGTAGACTGAACAGATAGTACAGGGCTTCCATGACCTCAAGAAAGTAATATTAACAGCCCCAGTGTTGGCAACACCACAAAGCAATGCTACTTCTTTTCCCACTCCAATGGCCAACTCATGACTGCAGTACTAACCCAAAAGAGCACAATGGGCCACAAGCCACTAGCCTATTATAGTCGCATGTTCGACTCGGTGATGCCGGGCCAGTTTGTGTGTGTACATGCTCTTGCAGCGGTGCGAAAAAAAGTTCCACAATTGTGATTGGCTGTTCCGTCGCCCTCTGTTGAACGTGCTGTCTTTGCAATCATAGAAAGATCGGAATCCAACCTAACCACCCAAAGAGCATCAGCATTCATCATTCTCCCCAGCCCAAATATTCACATTGTACAGTGTAAAACAATGAACCCTGCAACCTTCATTACAGAAACATGCACTGATGAGGACATAGCAAGACGTGACTGTGACAATGACATCCCCAAGGTAAAGAGACGGGCTACTCGAGGGGGGGAGGGGTCCTCTTCATTAACGGTTCAGTGACAATCGACCAGGACACGAGTCTGACATTCTGGGGCAGCAGCAGTACACCTAGCAGGCAGCAAATCTGAAACATTGATTTTGAAAAGGCTACCAATGCAGTACTCCACCTAGGCAGCAGAACTCATTGCACTTATTGAAGCACTATAAGCCTCACAGGGGTGTCTCGTTACTCGATTTGGCTTACGTCACCATCACTGTGCATGCTGGTCTGGCACATTGAAAGAGGAGGGGCTTCAGGAGAGCAGACGGGCCCCCGGTGTAGCAGGCCACCTACAACTGATGAGCCCTAGACGGCTACAATGCCCTGTAAGTGATTTCAATCCGCCACTTCACCAACTGAAATCCTTATTTATTTGTGTCTAAAAGTTCTTTTATTCTGAATGATGTACCACTCATATCACGCCCCTCTCATGGATCTCGCCTCCTCTGCCTCCCCTCCCCCTCCCCCCCCCTGGTCACACTGAACCAGGAATCGAGCCGGTTTGCAAAGTTAAAATATTTATTCATGTATTTACAATTCAATCAGTGTTTTAATGAGTACAGAATGATCACCAATTGGGTGATGTAACACTAAATAATCTCTTTAATACACCAGGAGCAATAGTGAGCAAAACAATTCAGCACAGAAATAATACTTTTGTGTGTGTTAAGACCAAATAGCAGTGTGGTTACTATTTCCCCCTGCACACCCCTCAACCCCCAATAGGCAATGTAAAGAGATGGGAGAGAGCAGGTATTCAGGAATGGCAGAATTCAAACAAAATATCAATCCCAATTTCCCCCCGCAACACAAGAGAAAAACAATTGATTGCAAGCAGTCAGAATGGTTTTAAAGTTATCTTGAGAATGGATTGGGTGAAAACACTAAATATGGTTTAAATTGCTGAAATTGTTTAATTCTTATGGGAGCTGCTTTGGAAAGTTATACACAAACACAAGCAATGATTTAATACTAAGAAGCAATGCGAAATCTTACAATTGACGTCGGGAGCAATCAAAAGCTGTTTTACACGTGTCCAATTCCCTAAACGAAATTTGCGTCAAACTTTTCAGTGCGCGGTGATCGCGATTACGGGAGAACCGTATGGATTTGGGATGCGAATTAAAGCTTTGGGTGTTAGCTACAAGCAGAAGTTGAAATTTTGTTTATAGCACACAAACGGAGGAAGTTATGGACGTTTTAGTGGAGGTCGTTTTTCGAAATAGGTGCAAGAATGGAAAACCGGGAATGCGCTTTTAAATGACAACTGGATTTCTTACACTAGGGGATGACCATGACGAAACAAATACCACACAGAAGCACAGCCACTTGATCAGGGCGACTGCCTGCCAAGGAGATCGCCTTCTTCAGATGAAAAATATCAGCACAAAGATAGTTTTAACAATACTAGTACATGAGGAAGATAGGAGGTATAAGATGGAGAGTTTGGACAATTCAAAATACTCCTAACAATGCAGGTTCTGCAGACAAGATAGGATGGATTTAAGATGGGGATTGACTATGGACAGTACAGATGCTAGTGACAGTTCTATCTATGGATACTCACTAGATATGTTTCAAACGGAACTGTCAGGGATTCCGATCAGGAGAGACTGCTGGGCACACCGGACTGCAGTAGGTCTGTTCACAGCAAGGCACAGGACTGGATCGGGTCTGCAATGTCTCTGGTCATAGCACGGCACAACTGGATTGGATCTTTTGGTTCTGGTGATTTATTCTTTTAGCAGGCAAGTAGTACAGCACAGCCTGGCTGTATATATTTTGATGCTCCCCTTAGGTATCTGGGGTTGGTTCTGGTTCTGCAAATTTTAAGGCCTAGCTGAAAATGGTTCTGCTATATAATGTGCCTTTCTGCTTTGCCAAGTTTCGGGTTAGTGGGTGAATCTGTGTGTCTCTTCTAAGTGCTGAGCTTTCTCTATTTATGCTTATGATAAAGGGGTGTGTGTACTGGTTTATCCTAAGCTCGCCCCTTGGACAGGGATTGGTCAAGGTCTCCTCCCTGCCTTGATAGGAGGAGAAAAACAGGGTGTCACCTTAATGGTGTGGGTTTATGAGGCCTAGAGTCCACCTCTAGCCTCTTGAACAGACTCTTCTTTTGGTACAATACATATTTCCACATGTGCGACCTCTATAACAATCGTATATACAGATTACATATTTTGTGTAGCAGATACTCTTCCAATCCCCGTTACTGTAGGATCTTGTGTCTGCTTTCCACCGAATGTTGCCCTTTTTTTATCAGGAACACAATGTCTAGTTTATCAGTAAATGTGTACAAGTGTGCGCGTATAACGTGGGCGTATGTGTATAAAGTTTCAAACTTCTATCATCAATACATTTTGTGTAATATCACATTTTCCGCTGTTTCTTCCCAGAACATGTCAGAATTCTGGTGTCTTTTCACCCGTGCATCCAAAAATGACATTAACAATGCTGTTCTATAATTTTCACAGTTTTACATAGTAAGTTATATGTATTTAAAAAAAAAATGTTCTTTGTGAATGTTCAGCCCCAGATGGCTGTTTGTCTCCGCCTCCTTCTGTCTCCCTGCAGTTCAAGAACAGTCTCCTCCCTGTTCCTGGCAGAGGACATTTTACGACCCTTCACACTTAGCCTTTCCTTTCACTGGGGGAATGTCCATTGTCTTTTTTTTTCCCCACTGTAACCCAAATTCTTCCCCCACCCAATAAAATCACTTAGGTGTGATTTCCTGAAAGGAGAGCTGTTATTCCAGTTTGGGTGGCTTTTAGTCACGCTTAAATTTAATGTTCTGTTGCATTTTACCTTGGCTTAAAAACAAACTTGTGATTTCAAACTAGCAGCTAGAACACCTATTTCAGATTATAAACCATGGGATTAACAATTGCAACATAGGTTACTCTCAGGAACAGGCCATTTACATAGCAAACCTTTGCTTTCAGTTTATACGGGTTTTAAAGTTTATCATGCAGGCTTCTAACAGCTGTCATTCAGGCGGCCGAGGGTACTGCGCCCAGATTTTGACAGATTTCACAGGCAGGCAACTTTTGATGTGGATATTTCTTTGATACATTCAGCTTTTCAGGACATTGTATGTTCATAATGATTTCTTATACTAAGTGAATTGTAGCACCCAGCAAGAATTCTGGATGTTTGAGGGTGTTTTGTACCGACATTCTGCAGTTTCAGCAACCAAGGGAAAGGTATTTAAAGCAAGATTTTGGATTTCTTTTCCCTCTGTATTCCGTTTTCACTTGTTGTGGAGCCCAGTGCCATATTTCAGGAGTGGGATCTCGGTTCCGCCACTGACAACATGCGTGGTAGATTAGACGGCAATCTGTGTTTTGCAGAGAGCAGTTTTCAGAGGTTTTGGCGCGCGCAAGTGTTTTGCGGCCATTTTGATGTTTCTGGCACCATCGGAACACGGGGATGCCGCATGGCAGAGCAAAAGTGGGTCAAGACATCCCACAACCCTACCCAGTGTGCATATTTAAGTACAGGTGAGTGCCCCAGACAAGGAGAAACCACTGTGGGTAAAGAGGTTGCGCACAATCCCCTGCTGACTTATTGTGGCGGCAGTAATGCACAGGAAATGTTGTAATGCCACGTAGCCTGCTCGTAACAGCATTTCATCAACTCCATCACCCCTCTCACAGCTGACATCCAGGAGGATTGGTTTGTTCCAAATCTCCTGGATCACCTAACAAACATGGTTATTGGATGGATAATATGTCAAAGTTTCAGCACAGGCATGACAATACAAACCAGAGGCACCCTCCCCACCCCACTGGGCCACTCCGCAAGTTGCATATCGATTACGCAGACACTGGGAAGGAATGGTGGATGCAGTGGTTCCAGAGATTTGATCGTTGTTGCCCTTTCTCAGGTTGGGTGGAGGCGGGTCCTTGTGCACATTCGGATGCGAAATGTGCTGCCACGGTTCTGGTCCGCGAAGTGTTTCCTCGATGGAGTGTGTGCAACGTGTTTGTCACGACCCGTGACCAAAACCCCACTGGCATGGTCACATGCCGGGTAGGGTTAAGACTCAGGGTTCAGGTTGCTTTGGCGTCAGGCTCATGTTCAGGGTGGAACACTGTCTTGAAGGGGCTACTTTTTCATTGGAGGCCTGCAGCCAACATGGAGGCACCCACACAGCCTAGTTCCTAGAACCAAACTGTGCAGTGTTTTGGGTGTGGTAGCCCGGACTACTTTACTAGAGGGCTATATAAACCGCACCCAAGTTACAGAATGTGCTTTGCCTTCTTCTGCAGCCAGCAGCGTGACGCTCGTGTCCAGAGACCAGAAATCGTCTATCCTTGAAGAGCGGACCTGCAGAGGAGACAAAAGAATGTCATTAGCAGTCTCTGCTTACCTGCAACTTTCCATCCGTCGATTGTCCGTCTTCCTGCTGCTCGTGATCTTCCATCCAGTCGGCAGCATCATCGTGACACCACGCACTCACTGGAACGAAGCACCTGGAGGGAGAGAGAAAGAAGGACAACTTTAAAACCGGTTCCTCACGGCATTTACGACAGTAATCGCGAGAACCTCACCTCGCTGGGCACTTCTTGGCCGGCGCCGCTCCGGAAATCTTCACAGGCCCAGAAAGACCATTGCGACCTGAAAAGGAATAAAGAATACAGGTTAGCAAAAGAAGACATTACCGCGCCGCACTTCGCCCTACCATCCATCGTACGCTCCTGCGTCCATCATCCTGGTAGGAGCCCGATCCAAGCTGCGCATCCACTGAACCTCCGTACACCTAAGGGGGAATAAATGAGGAAAAGACATTAATCGCAAGAAAGGAAAGCAAGGACATTTTAAGACTGCTATAACCACACTTGCCTCCTTAAAAACACTTGAATGGGTTAGCACCAGTGAAGTTAACTCGGTCGCTCAAACCCACAGAAAGCTATGCGCCCCTCCACAGAAGGCAGGACAGAGAGCATGCCAGACATCACAACAAGGTGAGGAGTGGGCCATCAGATCGAGTCCAGGGTGCAAGTGGGAAGAAACTAAATCTGTTCCTAAATCCAATCCTCCTGTGTTTTCAGGCCCGACCTCCTTAGAAGGCACCATCCGGAAATCGGGAAGGGTCCAGGGTGAATCCGGCAACCAGGGCATAAGGGCGTCCCCGTGGATACCAGGTGAGCGTAACGGTGTTAAGGTCCGACAATGCTATACACTTTTTCAATGAATTATTTAAGGAAATTACTGCACAGCTTGGCGTTAAACACAGGATGTGTACAATTTACCCTCAGGCCAACAAGTTGTGAAAAAAATCAACAGACTGCTAACTAAGCGTTGCACCACGTTAAGCTGGGTGCATTGCCTACCCTTGGCCCTGTTCATTTTGCGCACACAACCCAGCAGGGAACCACCATTTATAGCTGCATGAGGTCGTTACTGGTCGTCGTATGTACACACCAATATCTCCCATCAGGAGAGCGTCCGATGCGCACAGGGCAGCAGTGGCTTTTGGTGATGAGTTTAAAGACTATTTAACAATCCTAACGGGCGCCATGATATGTTATTTCCCCACAGATTGCACGACCCTGACCAGAAGACGCGTCAAGCGCCCACTCACCCGCTGCTGCTGGGTGAACTTGTCTACGTTCAGTCCTTTGTCTGTAGGTGTAACAGCCCCAGGTTCAGCGGACCATTTGAGGTGGTCAATTCGACTCCGCTTGCTGTCAAAGCGAAGGGCCTCCGGTACGGGATCCACTTGTCCATTCGGAAGGCCCCTTCAGATGACACACTAGTGCTTTCATATTAGGCCATGGGCTTCTACCTCATTCCTTTTCCCACTGCCATAGCTCACAGTTCAGTTTCACATCCTCCACAAGCTGCTACAACTCTTAGTTTAGATTACCAGACGCTCTCTTATGCTTGTCTCCTTATGTTAAATCTAGGTTTTGGCTTTTCCCACTTGTGGATATGTGAGGGCATCCTTAGTTCACAGTCCCTTCAGCTCACCTAGGCTAGCGGATCACCCATGGACATCGCTAGGTAAGCGGGGATAAGGGGCATTGAAGAGCATTCATAAGGGTAATCTTGGTTCGATCCGTTTGATACGTACCTGTTTCCTAGGCGACAGTAGGGGTTACCGCACAGGCATCTCAGGACCACAACTCCCAGCAGCCCACAGTTTGCTGGATACGTACGGCATCAGTTCCTTCCTACCTCGGTATGTTCTGTAGCGGTTTCAGTAGACGTCTCTTCCCTCACGTTCACTCCTCCTAGCTCGGAGTCTTTCTCATTCCTTCATACCTCTTTCTCCAGAGCCTATTCTCTGTACTCCATCAAACACGCTTCCTACTCCTTGGCTACTTTTGCTACGTCGGACTTGCGACAAAGTATATACTAGGGTAAGCTCTCTGGGGGGGTTAGCCACATCTCTTTGGAGGGGGGCTCAGGGGTCTGGATAATCACTTCTACATAACCAGTCTGACCTGTCTTCTGATAGATTGCCGGTGATAACCTTGAAACACTTGTGTATAGGCGCGTTATAAATGCCATATCATATATACCTAGGGATCCAGCAACGTGACCACAAATCCATCCACTCCCTGTCAAGACCGGAGTCAGCGAACCCTAGTAGCTCAACCCAGAGTCCCCCCACCCCCCAACAAGGTTTTCCCTGGGGGCATCTCTCTGATCAAGGTGGATTACTCATATCTGCAATTCGATCTGCAGCGGAAGGTAGGTGGCCTTCAGTGTTACGGCAGCTGCTGACTAATTTTGTGTTGGGATTTCTTAACACCCAATTAGAGACGAGCATAACAGCTATGCATTTAGCGGCTATTATATTTGTAATGCTACAAAATACTTTTTCACATATAGAACTAGAGTAAGTACAGGAAGGCCACCTACCTGAGGTTTTAAGCCTCTGCTGGATATTGGTGACTATAGGTGTTCACCTGGAAACACCTGCGTGGCCCTGCTCAATGGCTTGAAAATGGAGAAGATCCCAGGGAAACCCCCTAGGGGGAAGAAAACCCTGTGTAGAGCTGCTAGGGTGCAAGGTCTCCAATGCGGATGGGCCGTTGGTGAAGAGGTTCTGGCACTGTTGGTTGGATCCTCAGCATGAAGTAAATTAAATCCGACATGAGGGGCAGATGTTAACCGAATTAGTCTTGGGAGATTTGTACCCTGGGCAAGAACCCAGAGGATCTGTTGGGTGTCTTACCTCTGTCCTGCTGGAGAGCCTCCTTTCCAGTAGTAAAGATTTAGTGCTGGTGTGGAGCCGGGAGATGTACCGTATAGCTAGAAAGACAGAACACGTTAAATGAGGTAGAATGGAATTTGGACAGACTGAGAATTTGGGAGTTTGAGAATCCGACTGGTGAGTGAACGGATCTCTTACCGCGGGAGGATGAGGGCGTGACTCCGATGGGATACCGGCTTCCCGGTACCGAAATGCTCAAGGCACTAGTTGGCGGTCTGCATGAAGGCTTGCACGGACACCTGTGACTGATGGAGCGTAATAAATCTGTTAATGGATTTTTGTGGAGTGGGAAGCTGATGTGGAGTACAGATGGTCTGACTCCGGTAACCTACCATGCGGTTTGTAGGCGGAGCTCGTTCTGAGCGAGTCGCAGCCTTCCGTGTTTTGTGTGATTGCTCCTGTGTGGCATCTGCATACTAGAACAAAGGTTAGAAAGGATAGAATGAACACAAGGGGGGTAATGATAGTATAAAGAATTAGTATCCGTCAAAGTGAAAAGAAAAGGGCCTATGCGAACTTGCTGAGCGTGGCCAAGCTCTGAGTAGCAACGCAAGGAGCATTCCGCCATCTTCCTGGATATGCCAGAGGAGAGTAAGAGGGCGTGGCTACCAGCGTATTCCCCAGAGATGGAACCACTAGACTGTCACTGCAGGCAGCCCTTACGGCCATGATGGAGAGTACTTGAGATGAATTACTGCTGCTGTGATGCCTGGATGCGGGGACATTCATCGCAGTATTTGCCATTCCCCTGGTCGGCGTGGGAATTTATTTAGTGAGTATTTTTATATTGGAGGGGTAATATTAAGAGGGCAGAAAGAGCCTATCACCTTTCTGTAAATGGTGGCTCACATGCAGAATCAAACACTCCAGAGGTAAAGAAATATGCATTGTTCCCAGAGCCCAACCCACAAGCTAATGTATCACTACCAAAGTATAACACCAAGTCCTAAAATGGTAACACCCCACCCCCTCCAGCTGGAATATTAGAATATATTACTAGATCCCTGTTTTCCAAATTCACCAACCCTGCTGATATACATAATGCAACCACGATCGTAAACTAATATAGAGGGGCACCCATGCGTTAAAAAAAAAAAAAGACTAGCTCAGAGGCAAAAATATGATGAATATAGTGGGCTTGGTTTAGATGCTATAGAAGATGTAGGTCAGCTTGAACTGTCTAACAGTTGGCACACTGATATGAGTTTGGTGGGCAGAAATGGAGTGCATGGAAGCTGATGTGTGTTCATTGATCCTGCATGCGTAGGGGGCACCCAAGCGCCACAGGAAGTACCAATTCTAGAGGTACAATGCCAGGCAGGTCTTGGGCTCTGTAGGCTCAGAGGCACTTTCCAGGCACACACTGTAAGACTCGAAGTGGTGGACGCAGACAACCTTAAATGCAACTGCAACAACAACCCAAAAGGGAACCAATGCCTAAAGAGACCGTATTTGGTAATAGGAATAAAATACTCGAATATCAAGTGGTAAGAAATAGCCATGAGCTGCATGGCAGAAGACCTCATGGGGTACGAATAAAGGGTTCTGGCAAGAGGGGAGGCTGCATGTACACAATTCTGGACTCAACATATCGCAAAACTAACATAGATGAAGCAATGAGAAACCAGTGAAAGTACACAGAGAAGAAACCTACGAACCTTGCTTTTACAGTGATGTAACGGTACCTGTGGTTTCTAATTAACACTGCAACAGAACTCTACTTATTCCTGATCTCAAAAAAGGCACTGCAGCAGTGATGGATTACTACTGGGTATGTGGGCAACAATCCTACTTGCACATCCCATCACCCTGTAGGGGCTACTGATCGCTGGCCACACTGCACTCTGCTCTACTACTAATCCCAGAAATGCACTTGCAAGAGGGGGCCAACAGAAATGTTTGTCCCTACCACCTTGCCAACTCCTGAAGAAGAAACGAACACCTTGCGAGCACCAGAGTTTTGCATCCTCCCAGAGAAAGAAAAGCGTGAAAAACTAAGCAGAAAGACCCTTGCTTAAAGAAATACCAGCTCTTCGGCAGGGCAGAAAATGTTTTGCCTCATTGCAAAATGGCTGCAGATAACTAGCAAACGTTGCGGAACTGGGGTTCAACGTCCTTAAAGTAGAATTCTGTGCCCTAAGACTGAAGACGATGCAACATAGGTACGTCCTGGATATGCTTACTGTCATGGAAGGAGGTGTTTGCAAGAAACCTGGCAATTCTTTCAGCACATTCGTGCCTCCTGAAGATGCTGAAAATGGCTCGCTGTCAAACAACATCGAGTGGTGCACAACTTGGCGGGGTGGAGGGGCGGTAGCATGAAGAAAGAAGCTGGCATACAGGAGGAGGGCTGGCTTTTACTTGGGCTCCTTCTTGAATGGGGGTGATGGTCAAAATGCTGGTGCCTGTCCTAGTTTAAATTGTGGTCATTTGTGCATGTGCTGGATGGGTCTCCGATGTTGTGCCAAAGCAATATCTAATGACGCACTGATGGTCTCAATTGGGTTAGTGCCTAAAGCACTTCACAGGGCATAGAAATCTGTACTGAAACTGATGACCCAAACAAACCCTGCAGATTGGAAATGTATCACCCACTACATCCCCTGGCACTGTTATACCCCTACCCGACCTCCGAAAACTACTCCAAACAATGGGTTAACCTAGCTGGGGATGGGGATTGCATCTACATGACATGTACGTCAGAAGAATCTGGGGAAAGCCTGTGAGATGTGTGCAAAGCTTCGGTCCCAATTACAAGCTCACCCCCGTACTTCGACGCTAAAAGACTAGAGGAAGAAAAATCCAGAAGAAAGGCAGAAGACTATAACTCACGGGCCCCTGGGGGAACCTATTGGAGTTTTTTACTGTAGAAGTAACGAAAGAGGGAATGTTGGGAAGGAGACTGGGTCTTCCCACCCCGCTAAGCAATACTGTGAGATTTCACTTACCAGAGTTCTTGTACATACAATGACATTAAGCATCCTGTTCCCTTCTCCTGTTCACTCAATGGTATTGGAAGGAGGAACGAGGAGGGGCCCAGCCGCCAAGCCCATACGAGGGGGCGGCACTGATTTCCACCCCAAAAAAAATGTTGTTCAGTTCTTTCGGTATGATGGAAAGCTGGCGTGCAATGAGTACTGCCCAGGACGATGCCGAGGCATGCATTGCCCGAAATTAGGAGAAGGTAACACATGGCAGACAGGAGCCTTTTCGGGCTGGAGATCTGAGCAATATGGAAGATGGAAAAAGGCAAGCGGAAGCAGCCGCGAGAAGGCGAGGAAGTAGAATATAGGCGAGGAGCAGAAGGCACACCGGAATGGAAGCAAGGAGGAAAAGCTAGCAACGGGACAGCAGGAGTACCTGTTGAGACGCGAGGCATCACCAGGTCCGGATCCAAATGAGCGTAGGTGGCCATGATGCAAAAAAACACTGCTGAAGGCAGTAGGTTACTGTTGGTGCCGGCACAATGCAGCATTACCTGAGTAATCTCCAGCCGTTTCACAATGGCCAAGGACTGTTGGGGCCCAGATGAGGCTTCCATGGATGTAGCCGATGGAATTGAACCAAACTCGGAGCATGGACATTGGATGCCGGTTCCCAAGATTTCTCAGAAACAGCATAACCAGCCCAGTCAACCAGTTATTGCAACCTTCCCCTATGATAACGAGAGTCGCATATGCGATGAACCACATTTTTTGGTGTAACGTCAATAATCATGGGAGGTGGCGCTGGACTGTTTGATGGTATATGGTACTCGGCACATAAGGTTTTAAGAGAAGAATGAAATACTGGATGTATCATCTTCCAGGCGATGGGTAAAGCAAGCTTGACTGCAACTGGGTTGATGACCCAAGTGATGCAGAATGATCCCAGATACAATGGAGAACATTTGAAGGGAGTTAACCTTCTTGGAAGGTGTTTGGTAAATAACCATACCTTGTCGCTCACATTGTATGTAGGTTGTAAGGAACGATTTGTCCGCATAGTGCTTGATCTGGTCTCTGGTTTGTTGCAAGTGTCCAGGCTTGCTGATGTCCTCCGATGTTGGTGAGGTAGATCCACTGCCGCAACAGCTGTAGATGATGGCAAGTAGAGCGGAAGAGCTGTCAGATGAAATCCAGAGGCGCAATGGAAAGGAGTATTCTTGATGGATGAATGATGGGCGTTATAAGCAAACTCTGCTGTAGGGAGTAGTGCTACCCAATCATCTTGAGTAGAATTGGGGGGGGGGCATCTCAAGTACTGTTCCATGGTTTTGGTACGTTCTGTGAAGCCGTTTGACTGCGGGCCCTGAAGATAAAAAATAATGCCAAGGCTTGAACACATGCAGGTCCAGAACCTAGATGTATACTTCAGTCTCCGGTCTGATATAATGGCAGAAGGCAATCTGTGAAGGCAACAAAAATGTCCCACAGAAAAATGTATGCCATTTCTTGAGCTGACGGTAGTTTGGGAAGAGGTGAAAAATGAGCTTGTTTGCCAACGGCGTCAACGGTTACCAACGGAACAGCCCTGCGCTGTAGTTAGTTCCACCACGAAATCAGTGACTGATCTCCCATGGACGTCTAGGCAATGGTGGTGGTTGTAGTTTCCCCACAAGGGCTTGAGTGGCCCTCTTGTTCTGGGCGCACACAGAACAGGCAGTAATATATCGTCTGATGTTGTGTTTGATGGTGTGCCACCAAAAGTATCGACTCAAGAGATGACGTGTATAAGATTCTGCGATACCTGCAGCCCTGGTATAAGGAGATTTGTTCTTGTAGGACTGTTGTGGGTACCAAGATGTGGGTACCAAGATCTTGTCTTTTTACATATCCTTCCTTTAAGGTAATACCTGTGTCAGTAAAGACTGTAGGGTTTTGCCACAAGTAGAGACTTGTTCCATCTTGAATCAAAAGTGGAAACTTGAAACAAGAAGGTTCAGGATTTTCTTAGGAGGCTTTGCATCAATATGATGATCGATGTCTCTTCTGGGTAAGGCGTCAGCTATTGTCAGTACCTGGTATGTAAGTCACAAAGAAGTCCTACTGAGCAAAGAAATGGGCCCATTGGGCATGCCGGTTATTCCTGAATTTCCGTGTTTTGTAATGCAAAGAGGTTCTTGTGGTCGGTTCGTATCTCCACTGTGTTGAGCTCCTAGAAGCAGATGTCGCCATTCTGTGAAGGCGGCCTTGATAGCTAGTAATGCTTTTCAAGGACTGTGCAATTAATTTCATGTTCAGAAAGGGTATGAGATTGATAAGTCAGGTGATGTTCTTTGCCGTCTCTGTTCTTGTAAGAGGACTGCTCCTAACGCTTTATCAGAAGCCTCTGCCTCAATGATTACGTTTCTAGACGTATCAGGTTGGCAAAGAACTGTGGCCGTGGAGAATGAAGACTTCCAGTAGATTAAAAGCCTTCATTAGAAGCAGTCCAGGTAAATGGAACGTTCTTCTTGAGTAATGAAATCAAAGGACGTATTGTCTCTGCATTATTATTTCTGTAGACATTGGATAGTACATGGAACTTCTGGATGTCTTTTACTGAAGTAGGAGTAGGCCACTGTTGGATGGCCTTTACCTTGCGTTTATCCATTTGAATTCGGTCTTTAGATAATGTGTATCCTAGGTATGGCACTGTCAATTCCAAAAGACATTTGTTGGGCTTTACGAGCAGATGGTTCTCTTAAGATACTGAAGGGACAGCCCTGTAAAGGAGCAGGACTATGGGCTTATAGAATACATGGATACATGGGGATGTCCTTTCCTGGGTATTTACCTGTTTTACTATCAATTTGGTAAAGCAGACTTATGTCTTTGTCATGAGGGGTATACTAGAGAACAATTCAGGTGTAGCATATACTTTATTTGTAACCTTATTAAGCATTAGAATGCACAGGTTTTTATAAATCCGACCAGTATTAGTGGTCTTGAGCGGTTTATAAATTCGAAACAAAATATTGTAGGTGGTATAAGTAACAAACTCAATGGTATAAAGTGCTTTTAGTGAGCAAATCCTTCACCTCCAGCGACTTTTGTAGTACAGTAGTTACAATGGTAATCGGTCACATTACAGCAATCTATATATATATATATATATATATATATATATATATATGTACATAGTTGCAGAAGCTGGGCACAAAAGGGTGGCCTAATCAAAGATCAACGTCTGGGTTTAGATCAAATAGTTCAGATGTATTGAGGCGTAGCCTCAATGAAGACGGAGTAACCCTGGACATCTGGGCAAAATTCTGTTCAAGAGCCTTCTTCAATGTACTGGGAAGGTCTCCCTTCAGTGTGCTGGGACCTGGATCTCTCTCTCTCTCTCTCTCCGGGGTAGAGTCAAAGATTCTTAATTTCTTAGAGAAGATTCTTAAAGGATAGTTCCGGGACTTTTTTTTTATTGTCCCTACAGTTCGGCCATGTGTTTTTGAGCATAAATCGGTAGATCGTAGAAAACTTTCCTATGGACCTTACCCGACTTTTCGTCCATTAATGCACTCGAAATCAGCCGCCATTTTCTAATAATCCTATCATTTCCCCCCCATCGCCCTGGCTCACCTGCTTTTGCGGCACTAAATCAAATCCCCCGCCCCTGAAACAGACTTTATCAAAACATTCATATTCCCCGCCTCTATCCGTGACGTGACTGTGCTGCGTAGGCAAACGTGCCCAGGCGTCTTCTACGCGACTACACACAGAACCCAGAAACCAACACAGATCAGCTCACAACACAGCGCGCCACAATTGGGAATATGAAACTGTACTTTTAAATCAAACCGCAAGATTGTAAATTTGGTAAAGTACATTTATTTGACATCAAATGTTTAGAGAATATTCAGCGATTTGCATTTTTATTTGCTCACGTTCCAAAAAGTTCGTTTTGAGGCACGCGATGTTCCTTTGCTGTACACAGGGTCTTAGATCATCTCACAATACAGCGCCACAATTCGGAATATGAAACTGTGGTTTAAAAGCAAACGGCAAGATTGTCCATTTGGCAAAGTACATTTATTGGACAACAAATGTTTAGAGAATATTCAGCAATTTGCATTTTTCTTTGCTCTCGATCCAAAATAGTTCGTCTTGAGGCAAGCGATGTTCGTGTGCAGTACACAGGGTGTTGGTTTACGATAAAATAAGCTCTTCGGTCGCACTGATAATCGCATGGCTGTTCCAACAACGAGGCACTAGGCCACCACAACGGTCTGTATGTTGCATCTAGCCGTTAGTACCGCGTAAGGGCATACTTGGCCTTGGCGATCGTCCCATAAAATGGTCAGGGTGGTAACGTTGTTCACGCGGAGAAGCAACTGGCGGTTGAAAAAGCCATACGCCGGTGTCTGGTACTCGTGACACATACAATAATGAAGGATGTACCTGTTTTAAAAACATAAAAAATGAAATTAGTCTCACCATCAGATCTTTATTAAAATTATTCCTTTTATATATTAGGTCGGGAAATTATTTCATAGCTAGGACAGTGCAACTGGGTATTATACGTCAAGGGGGGGCTGTAGGATACTGAGACAGTCCCCCAGTGCAGGGGTTGACAGGGAGGCAGTGCAGGTGGAGAGTGGAAGGGCCCAGGACCGAGGTCGCAGACAGTGGACCAGTTGTAGCAGGGGAGAGGGAGAGAGAAAGCAGAAGCAAAGAGGAAGGTTTTGAGGTGCTTCCGTAAAAGGAGATGGTTCTCCTCAAGCTAGTGCGCGGTACAAAACAATATGCCACATAGAACGAACAAGTACAACTTAACCCGTCTTTAAAGCTACTGTATAGTAATTAAATTGCGGTATAAACTCATCTAAAGAGTTACTTACATTATATTTGCATTTTCCATTGTGTCTGTGCGTAGGGCAGCCCCGAAATACCACTCCTTCTATGCCGACGTTATTTCTTCTAATGAACGAACATTAAATGGCTTTCGTTTCTGAAATTATATTCATTATCGTTTCTTACGTTATTGCCCCACACCCCCAAAAAGAAGTCTTTCGGGATGGTCCCGGCCTGTCAAGGTCAAATAACAATAGAACCTTATACTGAGTCATGGGCCATTCCGGCACCCGAGAAAATAATCAAAGCAGCTGACCTTCACTTTGAACGAGCACACATTCCTAGTTAGCTACATTCAGTGCAAGGCCATCTCACAGGACTCACAGAGCAATCACTTTTATTTACACAATACATAGCTACACATATTCAATGGGCCTGCGACATGAGGAGACTCGAGAGAACAGACAATCAAATTACAATCATTTAAACCGTGATGTGTATTTCTCAATGAGCTCTTCTTTAGGTGGACATGGAACAGAGGCAATGTTGGGTGGCAATGCAGTTGTCCCCTGCACAGGTTCGTTCACAACTCCATGTATGTGCCTATCTAGGACATCAACAATAAGTCTCTCAATAAAGTCATATTGCATATCCTCAAACACTGGTTTGATAACCCATTGTTTACTTCTTTTAGTGAAGGCCTTATTGTAGCGAAGCGTCCCTAAAGTTCCGGTCGTCCTACTTTGTTGACGGCCAACATTATGGTTATGTGCCAAGACCGCTAGAAGAGTCCGATTTATCATGCCCTCCATGCCAAAATGCAATCGTTTTGGCCTGTACTTTAGGCACATATTGTGGAACACCTCCAAATCTCCTGTGTGGCAGAATTCCGTGAGTCCCCTCAAATCTCTTGTTATAGTTTTATCAAATACAATCTTTTCAATGGCTTTGTGAGTGGTTGATGAAGGAATCAACCACTTCTTCTTCCGTGCCTCCTCTGTGGACAAATGGCCATGTTCACAATTGTGGAAATGTTGGTTTGTGGTCCAGCGGTGAACGTTGCTACAGTGTAACATTACTGACCGCCATTTTTCCAGTAGAATTTCCAACGACCCTCCACATGTTTTTGAGCTCCACCAAAGATGGTTGCTGATTGACTTGGACCACTGTGAAATACCTTGCATATCTTTTTTTTTTACCCGCAGCCGACATTTTTTTGATGTTTTTGCAAGATGCCAAACGTCAAATTGGTGATTTATATTTTTGTACTCTTCTCTCATTGTCTTGGCAATTGAAACGTGTCTGTCCGTGGCTATCAGGTCGATCACCATTCCCCGCGATTGTAGTTCTTGCAATGATGCTACAAAGCCAACTTTCTCCATGGCCACTGAGGATGTACTTTGTGACTCCTGCACGACCACCGAACTCACAATTTTCTTACTTTCCATGTTCTGAAAGTGGTAGGTGCAGTACTTGGCTGAAAATCCTGGGCTGTCGCACTGTCCATCACCGGCTAGCCTGAACCGTTTGCCCGCGAATGTACTATCAATAGACATTTTTTCCATTCTCCAAGCTTCGCTAATGGCTGGAAATAGATAATCGGTTTGGTATTTGTAGAACTGAGTTTTCGCAATGAAATGGATTCCCACAAACTGAAAGAAAGACTCTAACTTTTTAAAACTTGAACCACTAAAAAGTGCAGCCGCTGCACAAAGTAGATTGCCTGCTGGCAGTTGCCCCAGCATGGGTTGTGCAGACCATGAGAAAGGATGATATTTTGTACAGGTGGCATGTATTTTAAGGTTAGTGCCTCGAATTGCACGAGTCACATTAATCAATGGCTCCCCACATACTTCCCCACCAACCGAATGCCCACATTTCATCCGAATAATAATATCAAACAACTATCGAATACAATGAATTTGGCCTCTTTCCTTATACTGTCACTCTGCATCCCAGCTGGTTCGGCCTGTAACGTTGAGGACATGTCACTCACATGAAAGGTAGAATCTCTGATATCGTCTTCCGCTATGTTCAGTGATATTGATGGTGTTTCATTGTCGTCCACTTCATTCTCTTCCATTGCAACATCTGTTCCTTCTCCGGCGATGGGTGAATAAAACAATTTCTTCAACTTTCTCGGGATTCTGTGAATTGATCTCCGACTGCATCCAAACTACCAGGAGGACATTCACTATCAATGGCTGGATGTGGTATAGCTCCGTTGTCAATCACTTCATATTCTTCCCATTGGCACGATGCATCTCCAGTCTCAAGTCCCTGCCAAAAGGTTTGACAAGCAACATCTCTCGTTCGCTTCACTGTCTGTGTAGATCTAGTTCGTACACCCACTCGCAACTAGAGGACAGATTGGAAAAGGGATGTTCAGTTTAAACACAACTTACAGTATTGAACTATTAACAGTGAAAAACAACATAATATAGTGACCAGGACACTAACCTTCTTTTGCTTTCTTTTCTTTGAAACTTTCTTGCCTCGAACTTCAACATCAGGACGCTGTTGCTCCGACTCGTGTGTGTATGTCTCCACTTCCTCTTGCGCTGCAACGACTATATTTTCATGATAAGCACATCCATCACGCACTGACGCTCCATCGACTCCCTGAAACATAGAACTTTCATTAGTATGTATAATAATATTGAAAACACAATGTACTTGGGGACCAATACCCACGTACATCTCAATAGCAAAACACGAATGAACACTTTGTGTAGAACATTCAAACGACAATTATTCACGCATTGTTGATCTAGTTAGATGGAACTGTCAAGATCCATACCTCGGGCTCCTCATAGACTTCCATTGATGATATTATTGAAGATGATGCTTCAGTAACTCCCTGAAACACAGTAATTGCATTAGTATGGTTTTCTATTTTGTTAAAAAGAGCATACACTTTGTGCAGGCGTCAACGGCTCATCTAAATAGACCTGCACAAATGATCAGTTGTCTAAAATAAATAATGGATATCTAAATATGATACGATTTGCTCGATCGTTGGAAGTGTCACCACCCAGATATCTGCATCAACTACTAGGGGTGATGTTCTTGTAGAAGAAGCTCCGTCATCTCCCTGAAACATAGTACTTGCGTTAATAAAGAAGGAAATATAGCGGATGTAATCACGTCATATGATTTCGCTTGATCGAACTGTCAGTATCCATACCTCGAAATGCATAAGAACATTAAGGGACGATGTAACTGCGGTGCACACCGACCCGTAACTGCATGCTCCCCCTTCTTCTTGGACTAATGCTCCATCGACTCCCTGAAACATAGGACTTTCATTAGTAATGAACACAATATTGAAAAAAGAAGACACATAGGAGGGCGACGACAGAAGGACATATCAATGGCTAAAAACGAAAGAAACATTGTGTGTAACAATCACGCTACAAGAATGCAAGATCTGATGATCTCCATCGATGGAACTGTCCGGAAACGTACCTCGAGCATCTGAGTGACATCAACGGTTGTCGTCAATACGTTGGACTCCTCAGCATCTCCCTGAAAGACAGTACTTGCATTATTTTGGATAACAATAATTATAACTGAAAACAAAGACTAGAGGACGAGTACAAGGGTGTACCATTAGATAAAATAATCACACGATAAATTAAAACTATTGATTTACATGCCTAAAACAAGTCAGTGGCAGAATAGCTAAGTAAGATTACCCGATAGGCGCTTGAAGTGGCTGATGACTGCAATAACGACACAGATGGAGAATCTTCCGCCTTCATATTGAGTGGATACATAAATGGGGAAATTATTGTTAGCTAATGCTACACACTACCGCAAGGCCGAGAGATAAATACGTAAACTTGACTCACCAGTGGAGGGATGTGGACGAATAGAGTGGGAATAGCGGTTGAGAGCAATTTTCGCCTCGCTCGCAGTGTGTTCTTCTTTATTAGCAATGATGTGGAGTACATGTCTGAGCTAAAGTGTCTGCTGCAGATGCGGTATCGATCACCCCTCTTGTCCGCAAAGACTTCTAGGACTCTACTTTCAAGCTCAGACGGTGGATATCCGCAATATCGGACCCATTCTCTTATCTGATCTATTGTCTTAGGGAAAACATGCATTATAGTACCTTCAGATTTATTATGGGTCTTCGAAGGGCAACCGCCAATGGAACAGGCAGGCATTGTGGAAAGTTCTGAAAAGTAAAGATCAACAATTCTCTATGAATACCAATGTGTTAAAAAATTAAATGACACATAAAAGGTTCAATGCAAGGTTCGTTTTGGTTCTTGGAACTATACACGTTATTCACATGCGGATAAGTATTTGAATAACTTTAAAAAAATAGAAAGATAATTTGACTAAACTCAGAACATGTGACTAGTTCCTTGCATGTACTGTCTTGAACGAAAAGAAATTGGACGCAAAATGATTATGGTACATGGCCTTACCTTGACGAGCAAACAGTTAGATGCAGGGATCAGAGTAGTTTCTTGTCGTAGAACAGGGAGCAGTTCACAGGTTGCAAACTGACGAGTTTCCTCGAAGTGGTCACGGAAGTTCACAGAGACGAAGAGCAGATAACCAGCACCTTCACGGGTTGACTAGCAAAGCGCAAAGAAGTTCTCATTAGAAATATGAAGTGGGTTATAAAGAATTCGAAACAGGGGTGTGTTTGTGAATGAATGACGTGTATATGTCGTGGCATTATGCGGTTTGCAGGGGGCCGTCCAGCGTGACGGGGGATGCTTGGCAGGAGACACGGGGTCTGGAGGTAGACATGGGAACAACAACCCATGCTCTATAGACCACTTTGAAGTGTACATGGTCTTTGGCACCTCTTGGCCTTTATCGCTCCCTGACAGCTCCACTTGCCAGCACAAGTACCCCGGTGCGAACTGCCTTTGATAGGGCGGGGGGTTAGGGGGGGGGTGGATTGGGGCGGTGGTCGTGCAGACAAGACTCGTTTGCCGCAGGGCCTCACCAAGGAGAGGCCATCTAACTGCATGTAAGAGGCAGGCTGCAGGATCTAGTACATGGAAGGGAGGGGGGTGAGTTTATAAATACCTCACCCTCCCAGGAGAATATATGGGTGCAGTTCACCCTGGAGACCCTGGATGCCTAGGCAGTTAGTCAGCAGCAGGCTGGCCTGTGGTGGCAAGGCGGCACGGGCCAGAGGGGGTCATCTCTGTACCCGGTGCCCAAAAGGATGATTTATTATGATCAACCATATGGATTATTTACCTATAACCATGTTTTGTATCAATAAAATCCAACGGCCTTCCTTTTATTGCCTATGCTTGAACAAAGTGGTGTGGTAAGTATTTTGGGGGGAGGAGGCAAGGCCGGGAGGCTTGATGCCAACCCGCAAAATAATATATGTATGTCTGCTGCATATGGGTTCAACGGTTATGTGGATTGAAGGTGGGCGGCCAGCGTGAGGGAGGATGCTGGCCGGAGACATGTGGTGTGACAAGACAAGGCACAGGAAGACTATTCAATGGAGACACACTAGATTCATTTAAAAAATCAAAACAACCATTGTTAAAATATATGTTGGGTTTTATTTTAGATCTTAATTTCAATTGTACATAAATAATAAACATTACACATTGTAAAGTTCCGGTTGCAGCACATCCAGGGAAAATCGGCGGTATTGTCCACTGTCGCTGGGGAAATGTTGTCTAATGGCAAGTACCGCACAAGCAGGTATTACTCTCCGAACGCGGTGTCCGAGCCTCCCGTGAAGCCACCAAGTGAAGCAACGATAGGCCACCAGCCTGTACCACCTGTGAAAATGAAAGATGCAAACTGTATTAAAATGACAAAACTTTCTTATCACTGTCGATTCAGGTAAAAAATGTCATTCTGCTTTGAAAAAAATTCTATCTAGAAAATGCACAATATGGAACCAATTTACATGCATTCGAATGATATGTAGATGTAATTTTATATGTGGGAGACGACCATGAAATAGTAGTGGCATCACTGACCTCACAACCAGAGTATACTTACTCGGATTACGCGGACGAACAGTGCCGCGAAGTTCGTGCATAAGCACCATCATCATCCTCAACACGGTCCGTGAGAGGCAGGCTTCCCTGAACTCTGGCAGCTCGGTGATGCATTGCGGACTTGGCTCGCCTTCCGAAATGTAGGCCAAGCACCCGGAATTTTCACGGCAGCAGCAGTTCTCCTCCTCAGTTGGCATTAGCTCGCACCGATTGCACGTGCACCAGGTGGAGACGCCGTCCATGCGACATGGTCCAGGCTCTTCATCCGTTGACTGGTCCTCCCAACTGCCGTCCGAATCCCCATCGTTTTCGCATGCTTGCCTTTCCAGTAGTTCTTGCTCAGTGTACTCGGGCTCGTACATATACGGCATTATTGTAGCCATTGTGTGGTAAAATAATTTACAGAGATGGTACAGGTGTTCACAAGGCCTAGAAGCGGCGAAGGTAGCTGACCAGAGCACAGAAACGAGTCACAGAATACTCAAAGTAACACAGAGAGAGTAATGGAATCGAAAATCTGCTGCTGTGTGTTGTGAAACGGTGTGTTTATACTTATAGAGGAAAGAGGCGTCCTGCCATTTCCATGGCGACACTTCATTAGCTGAGGCGCAGCGATTGTTGACACGAAACGTGCTTTGGCGTTGGGAAATGGGCGGTACGCGTCTGCTGATGTCAGGCTCAGGGGCGGGGGATTTGATTTGGTGCCGCAAAAGCAGGTGAGCCAGGGTGATGGGGGGAAATGATAGGATTATCAGAAAATGGCGGCTGATTTCGAGTGCGTTAATGGACGAAAAGTCGGGTAAGGTCCATAGGAAAGTTTTCTACGATCTACCGATTTATGCTTAAAAACACATGGCCGAACCGTAGGGACAATAAAAAAAAAAAAAGTCCCGGAACTATCCTTTAATTTCTTAGGGGACCAGGAGTAGTAGAAGAGACTCCCATGTTGTGCATGCAGGTTAGGTAGAGTAGAATTCCCAAAGTGCTGGTCTGCGTGCTGAAGCCTTCAAAGAGGGTGGGGAGTCATGCGCGCAGTCTGATGCTGGGCTCCTGATGTGTGGAGGGTTCAGCAGCCAGGTGTGTGATCCTGGGCTGTTTGTTGGCCGCTCGAGTAGCTGTGTTGGAGAGCCTAGACAAAACCTTTTTTTTTCTTGGTACACATGCTCTGTGGTTTTCTTGGAGAAAACCAGGATGATGTCCAAGTAGATGACCACTGAGTGGAATAGTAGGTCAGAAAACATGTGGTTAATGAAATGCTGGAAGATTGGTCGGGCATTAGTAAGACCGAAAAGCAATCGCCTTATATTCAAAGTGTTCGAAAAGTGGTCTTCCACTCAGGTCCTTCCTTTATTCTAAGCAGGTGATGAGCACCTCTGAGGTAGAGTTTAGTGAAAACCACTGCTCCACAGATGGCCTCCAGAGTATCCTGTATGAGTGGTAAGGGATTGCGATTCCCTTATGGTGACACTGTTTATAAGCCCATATAGTACAGTATTTCTTAAGGACAAAAAAAGCCCAAGCCCCGCGCAGTGCTTTTGATTTAGTTATACAGCCGTTTTGTTGGTGGATTTGTAAGTATTCCTGAAGGGCCTTCTTATCAATGTCCGACAGGATGAAAGGTACTACAGTTCCTGGTCTGAGATCGATGGCGCAGTTGTACTCCCGGTGAGATGGCAAGATTTTAACAGATTGTTCGATGAAAAGATCAAGGAAGTCCTTATATTCGTCTGGTACCAGTTGTATATTCCTAATGGGCAAAGAGTGTACTTGAGCAGAAGTGGTTGGTTGAATGGTTTCAATATGGGAATAGCCATGCTCTTTACAGGAAGAAGAGGACAAATCCACAATTCAATCGGTCCATTCATTGGTCTGGTTGTGTAGCTGTAGCCAAGGCATTCCCAAAACTACTGGGTAGTGCGCAGCTCTTATTAGATCGAACATTATGGGTTCTCGCAATCTGGAGGGCTGTCTGCAAGGTGTGACACACTATAGGACCTAATCTCAATGGCTGACCATCCATGCCTTCTACAGATCGAGTTTGTTTTCTGTTCCCACGGTACACGGCTCTGTGCAGCTGCATTACTTTTTAGTGGCTCCAGTTTTAGAAAGTTAACGTCTTTCAGTTTGTGGGACTCCATTTCATTTAAAAAAAAGCAGTACTACAAATACCAACATGATTATATGTTTCCGGCCATTAGTGATGCTTGGAAAATAAACCAACTGGCTCTAGCAAGTACATTCAAAGGCAAACGATTCAGGCTAGCCGGAGATGGACAGTGCGACAGCCCTGGATTTTCTGCCAAGTACTGCACCTACCACTTTCATGACATGGATAGTAAGAAAATTGTGAGTTCGGTGGTCGTGCAGGTAACACAATGTACATCCTCAGTGGCCATGGAGAAACTAGGATTTATAAAATCAGTGGAATATCTGCAATCGAGGGGAATGCACATCGACCTCATAGCCACGGACAGACACTTTTCAATTGCCAAGACATTGAGAGAGCAGTTCCCACATATTAAACATCAATTTGACGTATGGCATCTTGCTAAATCAATCAATAAGAAAATCTCGGCTGCAGGGAAAAAAAAAGGTTTGGAAAGTATTTCAGAGTGGTCCCAGTCTATCAGCAACCATCTTTGGTGGAGCTCCAAAACATGTGAAGGGTCAGTGGAAATACTACTTGAGAAATGGCGGTCACTGATGCACCACTGTACAAACGTGCACCACTGGTCAGAAAACCTACATTTCCACCAATGTGAACATGGCCCTTTGTCCCCAGTGGAGGCACGGAAGAAGTGGTTGAATCCATCTTCACCGACACACAAAGCCATTGAGAAGATTGTTTTCGATAAAACTCTATCAAGAGATTTGAGGGGACTGACAGAATTCTGTCACACAGGAGGTTTGGAGGTGTTCCACAATATGTGCCTAAAGTACAGGCCAAAGCGCTTGCATTTCAGCATACAGGGCATGAGACATAGGACTCTACTTGCCGTCTTGGCCCATAAGGAGAATCTCGGCCGTCAACAATCTAGGACTATGGGTAATGTAAGGATGCCTCGCTACACTAAGGCCTTTTCAAAAAGAAGTAAGCAATGGGTGATCAAACCAGTCTATGAGGAAATGGAGTTCGACTTTGTCAAAAGCCTTATTGTTGCTGTATTGGAGAAGCACAGATGTGGAATTTTGAACGTTTCTGTGCAGAGCACTGATCCATTGCCACCCAACATTGCCACTGTGCCATGTCCATCCAAAGGACAGCTGGTTGTGAAGTACAAATCCCGGTTTAAATAATTGTAATACGATTGTCTTTTTGTAAATACATGTTATTCAACAGTGTGCATACAAAGTACGCTAACCCTAACCCCTACCTTCACCATCCTGGGTGCCGAAAAACCTCGGTGTCATCTTTGAATTCTCTCCATTCACCTCGTATTGCTGACCTTGTCTATATGTGTATGTATATATTTTTGTTGATGTAACTAATTTTCACAATCTCTTGTAAATGCTGCGCACTGTTAACCGAGGGGAGGCTTGCGTATTGCAAATAATAAAACAAACAATAAATCTCACTTTCAACTCAACTTCTACGGTACTTTATACTTTCCCTGGCCTTCCCCAAAAAATTAAGTCTTAATAGTTATGGTTCTTTGGGGCTTCAAAGCTCGCAGACAACGAGGACAAAATTGTGGGCCTTAGAACGCGCCAAGCGAGCCGTTGCAGATGGGAGAGAAGCCAGTTCGCATTTGCACATTGAGGCGCAGTACATAAATGGATTCGAAACTTCAAGTTCTCACAGATGGCTTTACTACGGGATGTTGCAAAGAAAGTAAGTATGTTCATTTCTAGTGAAGTCAGCGGCTTTGATGTTCAGCTCGCGCCCCGAAGAGGCCCACAACTCGCACTGGCAGTAGAAGGTTCTATTGATTTTTGACCTTGAGAGACCGGGACCATGCCGAAAGAACTTCATTTGAAGGGGGGGGTGCAATAACATAAGACGATAAGGCAGAAAATTCTGAAACTAGACCGAGTTTCATATTAGTTCAGTATACGAAAAATCGTTGTCAAGAGCACAGTCGGATTTACGGACTGCATTACGCAGAGACACAATGGAAATTGCAAATATAATGTAAGTAACTCTTTACTTTTATACCGGAATTAATGAATGGATGCATGAATGAATGAAGAGCTTGGAAAACGTTTGTGGGGTCGTCCTTGTAGCGGGCACATGGGCAGGCAGGTCCATATTCCATGCGCATGTAGACAGTCGTTTCTCATTGTGTACTAACCTCGATTTTTATTTCGTTACTTTTCGCATTGATTTTAGAGCTGAACATACTCCATTGCAATATCCTTGAAAGCAAATAGTTTCAGCTCGGCCGTAATAAATAAAATGAAAAATATTAATAAAGATCGGCTGGTGAGACTAATTATAAATTTTATGTTTTCAAAACTGGTATATCCTTCCCTTTTGCTACTGCCACCAGTTTCAGACACAGGCAGATGTTTTTTTCAACCGCCAGCTGCAGCTTAATGTAAACAACTGCACAATTTTGATGATTTTATGGGACGATCGCCAAGGGCCCATATGCCCTTACGCGGTACTAGCGGCTAGAAGCAACATATCAACCTTTACGCTGGCCTAGTGCCTACTTGATGGAACAGCCTTGCGGTTCAACGTGCGACAAAAGTGCTTCTTTTAACGAAAACCAACACCCTGTGTACCATAAAGGAACAGCGCGTGACTCACGATAAACGTTTACAGATGTGCGGATAGAGATAAAAGAAAATAAATGGCTTTCGGAGTTCATATGGCAATTGCTGAATATTCTATAAACATTTAATGTCAAATGTACTTTACCAAATGTACCGTGTTGCTGTTTGATTTTAAAGTACAGTTTCATATTCCGAATTGTGGCGCGCTGTGTTGTGAGTTGATCTGTGTTGGTTTCTGGGTTCTGTGTGAAGTCGCGTAGAAGACTGGGCGCGTTTGCCTACGCAGCACAGAAACGTCGCGGAGAGAGGCGGGGAATATGAATGTTTTGATAATGTCAGGCTCGGGGGCGGTGGATATGATTTAGTGCCGCAAAAGCAGGTCAGCCAGGGCAATGGGGGAAATGATAGGATTATCACAAAATGGCAGCTCCCTGATGCCTGTTTTCGCGTGCGTTTAATGGTCCATAGGACATTTTTCTAAAATCGAGCGATTAAGGCTTAAAAACACATGGCCGATCCGTAGGGGCAATAAAAAGAAATTTGACAGAACCATTCCTTTAAAAGGGCACTGAAATTACAGATCATCCAGGTGGCTCCAAGAGCCGGGCCTCACTGACTGACAGAAGCTAAGAAATTTATTTCATGAAAAAGGCAGCCCAGCAACATTGTTTTCAGTTCCAGAGGGAGAGGGGGTGGCAACATGTAACAATTTCAGCTCTGTAGAGAGAACTCCAAGCAAAGGCTGGATACATGTATCCAGACTGCAAAGAGATCCCAGCACTCAAGGGAAGAACTGGGGCTGAATAATGCATAAGAAAATTGGATTTAAAAGGACTCCGTAAACAGTGTATTTGACCAGTCTTTATTAGAAATCGCAGAGTGAAATTTAGGCGGGAATTCAATTTTGCAAAATTAACACGTGTGTTTCCCCTTCAAAGTATTTCCAAACTCCCATACTGATTTAAAGTGTGTTCTGTTGCTCATATTGTAGCTTATGATTGTTAGGACCTGTTCAGTATTGCTCCCATAGGAATTTATATCAATTTAAGGATTTTTGCACACTTCATTGTTTTTCTAAGCCATTTTTAACGGTCATTTCAGAAGTGTAAAAGTACCAAAAACGTTTTTCTCTCTTGTTTGGGGAGGGACAATTATTTTCAAACACTGTATTCTGTTCTACATTCCTGAATACATGCTGCTTATTTACATCTGTGTAGAATTGCTCATTTGTGAATAAAGAACTTTGCAGGGGGAATCTTAAACTAAGCGCTATCTTTTCACAAACCAAAACTGTTTTTTTTTTTCCTGTGTTTTCTATTCTGTATTACTAGAAGTGAATTCAAATGCCTTACCTACTCTCTGAATTGTCTTTTCACCACATTGGTGATTGCTGCCCCATATATTAATTTGGCCCCATATATTAATACTCCTACGACACGTCCCCTTTCCTCCATACTTGTGGGACATCTCTCCGTCCTGTGGGACGGGACCGGAGCACTTTGTAAAAAGCATATACATTTTTTTCAAAAATGTATCCCTCTTTCCTGCGCGGGGGCCGGTGTAACGCTCACCTGATTCCCGCAGAGGCGCCGGTCTTGACTGGGCGAATACCGTATCTTCAAAGGTGATGTGTAACACACGGTTGGCTCTTTGGGCTGGACCTCTGTGCACTGTATGTCTGACTCGAAGAGTAAGATGTCTGCAGATAGAAAATACGGGATTAATGAACTGGGGTTATTGGGTGTCTCTCTTCTTCCCTTTCTCTTTTCCTGTAGAACCCCAAAGGTTAACGCTCTCACCTTAGGTAAGTGAACGCCGAGCTCTCCATCTGCCTCTGGGCAGGGTGCCGTAACCATTTTCTTCACTGGATAAGGGTGCAGGCCTCTTGACCTCAGAGGACTGCTGTCTGTCGTTTACTGCACGAACGGTAAGTTCCGAGTATTTCAAATGTCTTTAAAAGTCTTTTGTAATGATGTCTCTCGTTTTGCAGGGTTCCGGCGATGGCGGATGACAGGCTGAAGTCAGTTGAGGAATGGAAGCGCCTGGAAGCACGTAAGTAAGCACTTGTTGCTTGCTTCACGATGCGCACTAACTGTCATTTTATCTTGCAGGTACAAGTTCGGAGCTGCTGAAGGGTGCCGGAATACCCACTGGGTTCGGCGTGGGAAGGAGTAATGGCACGTGAGTAATAAAGTTACCCAATGTCTTTAAACGCACCTTCTTTTGTCTTTCAGATGCGGAATGCAGTGCGAAGGCCTCCGGAGCACGCAAAGAGTAGGTAAGCCTTTGTCTTTCAGATGCCGGAATGCAGCGCGAGGCGTTGGTGACAGCCGATGGACCAGGTAAGAGATGCGCTGTCACTGAAGACCGTAGTGCTAACTTGTTCTTTCTTGTCTTTATAGGTGTTGCTGAAGACTGGATTCAGGATGGTAAGCCTTTTTCCCTTAGGCCCAGGATAGGATGCAGAAGACACGATGAGCGTTCTGCTGCAGAGGATGCAGAATAACGCAAAGCAAGATTCATCCATCAGGTGTGGTTTAAATAGCCTCCTGTAGTGCTTAGGTGTCTCCTTCCACAGCCTCGCCTAGGTAAGAAAAGAGTTCCTACTTTCCAGAAGAGTTTGTGTTCTGAACCTAGGGAGTGGCTCCTGCCCCACCCAACAGGAAAAGTAGTCCCAAACAGAAGAGGATCAGAGGCTCAACTGGCAGGTAAGTAAGCAGCATGGTCTGCTGCAGGTAAATCCACCCAAGCATTATGAGCCCGGCGCTTCCAGCGCTGGGACTGGGCATATTTATGAGCCTGGTGCCACTGGCGCCAGGACAGGGTCCAAAAGGTCCCAATTGGGACTGGTTGGCACTCGGAACCTGAGTTATGGGTCTGCTTCCAAGGGAGTTGGGTGAGTCCTGACCTTTTGGAAGCAGAGATCATGACACCCGGCACATGGCCGTAACCCCGCCCACCTTGGCTCCGCCCCACGCATCTCCCATCAGTCCTTTTCTCCGCACGATCGAGGCCGGACGCACTTGCATCCTTGGAAGATTTTCTTCCATGTTTTCCTCTCTGGCTCTCGCTAGCGTTCATTTACTAGTCTTTTAAATTAGATTTTCCAGACTGTTCATCGTGTCACTGTTGCTTCGTGAGGGCGGAACCCCATCTTCTTTGTTTAGAGTGTTTGGGTCCGGAACACCGTTGGGACTCCTGTTTTTACTGTGACTCCCTTTTGGTACGGGCACTTCAACGTCGGTTGGAGCGGTGGGAGGAGGTGTTCGATGAACTCCTCCTTCTCATTTTCAGGCGTTCATCGACGAGAAGAAGAAACGCCCGGTAAGTTCTTTACTTTTCAGAGCACCCCGACCGGGGATACCTTCCCAGGTTCCTCTCGGGCCGGGAGGGGCATTGATCGCTCTGTTACCGGGGTTCGCCCTGAGGTGCCTGTCGGGCCTAATAATTCTACCGGAGTTTTCTCCGAGGGTCTCCGTAAGGGGCCTGTGTACACTGGAGTACGCTCCAAGGCCCCTCCTGTGGGGGCTGTTTGTAGGCCCCGTTCTACTGAGTCGTGGGGTACCAGAGCTTGCTCTGAGGCCTCTCTTTGGGCTTCCCCCTTGGCTGGGCTTGTGGTTACCGAACGGATGTTCGAGGCCCGTACCGATGAGGCTTTTACCGGTCCGAGGTCCCTCGTACAGAGGCTAAGGCTACCAACAGTTCTGAGGGGCCGGGCAAGGCCCTGTCGGTGAAAGCGGTTGCTCACCGTTCCCGCTCTTGTGGTGACACCAGATCTGTTGAGGGGGCAAATAAGAAAGGTTCTTCTTTTACCGGCAGTGCCGAGGCCCTTCCTTCGAAGGCTCAGTTGGCGGTTGGTATGTCGCAGAAACATTCCAGGCCTCATAGTACCGGCTCTGCCCAGGTTCCTTACGTTATGGCTAAAATTAAGACCCCTGACCCATCGACGGGGACCCCTGCCTCACTTCCTCACGTGCCGCAGTTCCCCTCAGATGAGGACAAAATGGCGGCCGTTCCCGCCACGACCACGGTGGCCATTTTAGGTAATACCCCTACGCCATCGGCCCCTGGTGTAGGGTTCGGTCCTTTGGGTGAACCTAAGGTCCCTTGTGCGCATCCTTACCGGCCGGTTTATGATGGCAACACCCGGATGCCTCTTCCGCATGTTTCGTTGCCCGCGGGGGCGGCTCCCTTGATTTATGTGGATACGTCGGTGGAGGGGCCGGTGTGGCACCCTTCTCCGTTACGTCCCTGGATTTGTCCGCCTCATGAGGCCTGCTTAGGTTCCGAAACAATCTCCTGAGGACGCCTTTTCCGGTAAATTTCAAGCGCTTATGCTCACCGACCCCCATGAGGGAATATTTCAAAGGGCTTTTCAAGGAGATATGTCCACCTGCGCCTCCGGCTCCACCTGTTCCTCCGGCACCTCCCTTGCCCGTGGTGCCTCCCCTTGCTCTTCCGCCTTTGCCACCATTGTCCCCAGTGGACAAGGCAGTGACTGACCCGGCTCAGCAGGATCCTGACCTGTCAAATGACCCTCAAGGCGATCAGGACAACAAGGACCTTCCCCGCTCTAGCAGAGCTTTTTATGAACGGGTACTGGACATGAGTTTCTATGTTCTGGTGCCCGAGGCACCTGCTCCGCAGGAGGGTGTGCTTTCTGGGGCGTTCACCTTGTCTCCCTTGGAGTGTACCAGCCTGTTCCTGCAGGACGACGTTCTGGCCGAGGTCCGAAGAGTTTGGGGGGAAAAGCCACACTCGGGACTTTTTGTCAATAAAAAGATTGACGCGAGGTACAGGCTGCATTCTTCGGAAGAAGTGGCCTTGTCCTGTCCGCCTCCCTCCTCCACAGTGGTGGCTGTGGCTACGTTGCAATCTAGACCTCCAGCATCCTCTTCCGCGACGGCTACTCAGGTCTTGGGGGGGGGGGGGGGGGGGGGGGGGGGCGGGGGGGAGGACAAGCTCCTGGACTCCCTAGGAAAATCTTTGCCAATTCTACCTTGCAGCTCAGGCAGGCCAATGCAGAATTGATTTTGGCGGGAGCTAACATGCGGATGTGGAAAGGTCTGGCGGAGTTTGAGGAGCACATTCCGGTCGAGAAGTTGGAAGATTTCAGAGGTGGCCTTTCTGATGCCAGGGTCTTGGCCCAGGATCTACTGGAGGCTGCGGCTCATCACGTAGACACCTCGGCTTGGGGCCTGATGCTTGGGCGAGATACCTCGCGGCAAGCGTGGCTGCATGCCACTAAGTTTTCGAAGGAAGTGCAAGACAAGGTACTGGACCTTCCATTCGATGGTAAGGGGCTTTTTCACTCTTCCACTGATGTAGAGCTCACCAAAACCAAGGATAGCACTCAGACGGCTAAATCATTGTCTGTTCTGGTTAAAGCTCCTTTCAAATCCCAGAGACCGTTGTCGCAAAGTCGACCTTCCTCTGGTTTTAGGGGCTTCCTCGACCGCAAATCTCGCAGAGCGGATACTCCTGCGGGGAATAACCGCCGTAGACAGCGTACGCTGTTTTTCTCCCGCTCCTCAGCCTCCTCATCAGGTTCAGATGGCATCTTCTCTGTGGAAAAGGACAGTGAGCTAAAGACTTGGTAGAGTCTCTCCCAGGGGTTATTCACCCAAGAACAGGTCATTGGGCTGTGTTCGTGCTGGTAGAGATATTCCCAGACCCCCCCTTTGTTTGCATACATTAACTTTGGGTTTCACCCTAAGTTAACAGGGCAATCCAGACGTGGACCCCCTGCTCACTGTCATTAGAGAGGCAACAGTTTCACCTCACTGATGATGCCCAACAAGGCTGAAACACATGTATGGGGTTACTGATGGTACTCTTGTTCAGAGGAGAATTGCCTAGCATTCCGGCGCTGGACTGCCCTTGGCAGGACAAAGGCTGATATGCGGGGAAATTTCTTCTCTGTGAAAAGGACAGTGAGCTAAAGACTTGGTAGAGTCTCTCCCCAAGGGGTTATTGACCCAAGAACAGGTCATTGGGCTGTGTTCGTGCTGGTAGAGAGATTCCCAGACCCCCCCCCCCCCCCCCCTTTGTTTGCTGCCACCGATAAGCCTGCCAAATGAAGGTTTTCTGCGCTCGCACGAGACCCTGGTGGGAGGACGCATTGCGTCTCATTGGGAGGTGTGGCAGACCATCGCAGCAGACTAATGGGTCTTGTCAGTCGCTCGAGCTGGCTTCCGCTTGCCTTTACCCCCTACCCCACCCCTCAACCCTCCTTTTCAGCTGTCGGGCTCACCCTCCCTCAAGGCCGAGGTTCAGAAACTTCTGCACCTCAGAGCTGTGGAACCCACTCCCCTTGGGGAGCGAGGGGAGGGCTTTTACTCCTGGCTGTTTACGGTGCCCAAACCCAACCAAGCTGGCATGCGCACCATCCTAGACCTTTCCCAGTTCAATCTTTTCCTACCCCAAGAGAAATTCAAGATGATCATGCCTAGCCAGATGCGCTCCTCTTTGCAGATGGGCGATTGGCTCAGCGTGGTGGATCTTCAGGATGCGTACATGCATATCCTGATTTGGAATACACACAGGAGATGCCTCTGCTTCTCTTTGGGAGAGGAGCACTTCCAGTTTCGGGTGCTTCCTTTTGGCCTCAGCTCGGCGCTGCGTGTCTTCACGAACATGTCGGTGATTGCGGCCTATCTTCGTCTCCAGGTTGTCCATGTGTATCCTTATTTGGACGACTGGCTCTTACGCAGCCCTCGTCTGTTGGCAGCAGCGGGCAACCTCCAGTCTCTCCTTCAGCTCCTGTTCCATCTTGGGCTGTCGGTGAACTGGCGGAAATCCTCCATGACGGTCTCACAGTGTTGGAACTGATATAATATTGTTTCGTCCTCATTGTATATGTTGGCCTATGCCCAGTCGCTTTGCGAGGAAATCCGTATTACAAGGTCGTGACCTCAAGTGAATCGAGCCTCCATTTTAGGTTAGAACCATCATTTTAGTTATTCGTGCAAAGTCACCCTGTAGTATGTAAATTAGAAAACTAACCTGGCGCGACCCTAGCCCAGTGTATAATTAACTTGTAAGAGGCTGGACATCATTATAACAAACTGTATAAATACGCTGATGTCCAGTTAGCAAATTCTGCTTACTGCTCACATTGAACCCTGCTGGTGGTCTCTGTGATGTATTGACAGCCAAATAGCTATTTGTGAACTTTGTTCAGTACTGTTCAGTTTTTGTAATAAAGATTCTGGGAATCTTTACAAGCCTGTGTCGGTATATTTTCCTTTGCATGGTGTAAAAGCCTTAATATTGTATTTTTCTGATTCCACAACAGGACCTGATCTTCCTGGGTTTTCGTTGGAACACGATCGACTGCCGAGTGTAACTGACCGGGGACAGAATGGGGGATCTGTTGGCAGCGTGTCAGATGTTTGCGCAGTCTGAGAGCATGTCGGCCTGGGGGTTCCAAAGGCTTCTGGGCCTCGTGGCCTCGTGTGTACTGGCTCTTCCTCTTGCTCGTCTCAAAATGAGATGGAGCCAGATGGCTCTTCGGAGTTCCTGGTGTCAGGCTGTGGACCCGGATTCTAAGCGGATAATGATTCCGGATTCCATGAGAGTGGACCTGGACTGGTGGTCCTCTCTCAGCAACCTGTCGGTGGGCGTGGGGTTTCAGGACCCAGCCCCCATGGTGACGATCACGACAGACTCCTCCCTTTTGGGGTGGGGTGCAACGTTAGATCTTCTTCAGGTCTCGGACCTCTGGTCGCCTCAGGACAAGCTCCTGCACATAAATCATTTGGAGCTTCTGGCGATCTTTCTGGCGCTCAAGGCGTTCAGACCACTCATTGTCAACCAGGTGGTCTGCATAAGAACGGACAATGTGGTATCAATGTATTACATAAACAAGCAAGGGGGAACAAAGTCTTCCCCTCTCGTGGACCTGTGCATCCAGATTTGGGAGTGGGCCGTGCTTCATGGCGTTGGGCTGCTTGCAGTGCACATCCCGGGCCAGCTGAATGTCACAGCGGATGCCCTCAGCCGGCGGACAGTGGTCAGCTACGAGTGGGAGTTGAAGGCGGAGGTCCTTTCGTGGATTTTCTCGCATTGAGGCACACCGGAGGTGGACCTCTTCGCCACGGTGGTAAACAAGAAGCTTCCTCAGTACGCCTCCAGAGGGGGGCTGGGAGCCTCCTCTTTGGGTGATGCTCTCGAGATTCCATGGCACAACATGAGAGCTTACGCCTTCCCGCCTCTGCCCCTAGTTCATCAAGCAATTTGGAATTTGAAGAACTCTGTGAACTGTTCTCTTCTACTGATAGCCCTGTGGTGGCCGGCCAAGTCTTGGTTCTCAGAACTTTAGGTGTATCCGCCGATCAGGTTACCAGTAACTCCCAATCTTCTTCACCAAGGAGAACAGATGTGGCACCCCTCCTCACAATCGATCAGCTTGGCGGCATGCTGCCTGAGTTCAAGTCTTTAGAGCATTTGAGTTTGTCTGCGGATAACATGCGCATTATCCAGGCAGCCAGGAAACCCTCGACCAGATCTCAATACAAGAGTAAATGGCTCAGGTTCTGTCATTGGTGTTTGGAGAAAGAGTTGGATCCGAGGGTGGCAACGATTGACACGGTGCTGTCCTTCGTATCCTCCCTAGCAGAGTCAGGGGTTCATGTTCTGTCTTGCAGGACTTCTCTCTCAGCAGTTTCTGCGTACCTTTCTACAGACCTGTGTTCTTATTGTCTAACTAACCCGGTGGTGAAGTGACATTTTGCTGGCTTGACACGCCTCTACCCTCCAGTTCGTAGTCCGCACCCGTCTTGGGATCTAAATGTAGTCCTGACGGCGCTGTGCCATAAACCCTTTGAGCCAATGGCTACGGTTGACCTCAGGTACGTGTCCTGGAAAGTGTCCTTTCTGGTCGCCGTTACGTCGGCGAGGAGAGTGAGTGAGCTCCAGGCATTGTCGGTGCATCCTTTCTTGGTCTTTCACAAGGACAAGGTAGTCCTTCAGACAAACCCGGCTTTCCTACCGAAGGTAGTGACTGAATTCCATCTGAATCAGTCGATCTCTCTTCCGGTCTTTTTTCCGAACCCTGCCTCGGAGGCTGAAAGGGTTCTACACTGTCTTGACGTCTGAAGCGCTCTTAAGTTCTACCTGGACAGGACTTCCGAGCTTCGGAGTTCTTAACTTTTGTGACCTTCGGTAGCCCTCAGGGCAGGCTGGCGTCTAAGGCATCTATTTCCAGATGGATTGCCGCCTGTATCAGAGAGTCTTTCACCGTCCAAAAGCTGAAACCTCCTAAAGGTATCCATGCACACCTGGTGTGGGGCAAGGCAGCCGCGGTTGCTTTTCAGAAATATGTTCCCTGGGAGTCCATCGCTAAAGCAGCTACTTGGGCCTCCCCATCTGCTTTCTGTAAGCATTACTGTCTCGATATGAGCTCTATAGCTGACGCTCAGTTTGGTCAGGCTGTGCTAAAGAACCTGTTTCAGTAAGGGGTATTTCCATCCACCCATAGCTCCTGTAAGGAGTGCTTGGGAATCTCCCACAAGTATGGAGGAAAGGGGACGGGACGTAGGAGTATTACCAGGTTACTCCTGTAGTGACCACCTTACTCCTAGTCCATAGTCCCCTTTCCTCCATACGCCCGCCCGCCGTCCCCTCTAATAAGGTTCCTCTGTTATTCCTAATGGGTCTTGGACCCTGCGATAGAAAAGGACTGATGGGCGATGCGCGGGGCGGGGCCAAGGTGGGCGGGGTTACGGCCGCGTGCCGGGCCCCGCGCAGGAAAGAGAGGAGGGACACATTTTTGAAAAGAATTTGGATGCTTTTTACAAAGTGCTCCGGTCCCGTCCCACAGGAGGGATAGATGTCCCACAAGTATGGAGGAAAGGGGACTATGGACTAGGAGTAAGGTGGTCACTACGGTGAGTAACCTGATAATTTGTGTTAGATTTGAATTTTAATAAATAATACCTTTACCAACCAGCCTGATTCCTGGTCCAGTGTGACCTGGGGGTATTTTGAGAAGGGTGTGATAGGAGTGGTATATCACCCAGAATATTGAACCTACAGACATAATAAATATTTAATCTGTGCATTACATATTAGGCGAGACACGGGTTTATTGCCTGATTGAAATCCTTAACATACCACCATGCGGAGTACAAAGAAAAGAGCATGGCTTATGAGCCATCGGTGTGGACCGCACACCCTTATGCCCAAAAAGGGTTAATCAGTTTCGTATGGGATCATTCTGTTATTTGCAGGATCTCAAGTGAATCAGTTTTTTCCAAGACACATGTGTCAATTTAGTTTTAATCAAATAAATTGCACCAAGATGCTTGGTTCTTGTTTCTAAAGCATAGAGCAGGAAAGAAGCCACTGCATTTCGGACCAACCGTCCTTCATCTGAGCCACATGCCCTAGTTTATCAACAAAAGCAATCCTTCTACTCTGTGAAACCATCAGTAATTGTAATTAACATATTGTTGACCAGTTATCCCATTGCGTCATGTTATTCAATACAGCGGCATGTAGTGCGTGTTAATTTCAGGTGTTCAGATACATTGCCAATAATATGAAAATATTAACAGGGTGCCCACAGCGTGGAACAAAACGGATAATTGCATGTAACCTATAAACAAGATAAATGCAATGAGTTTTGTTTCTGCCGTTGGGTATCGCATGCTACATCATGAGTTATCATGCTTATATGTGCTGTTCCAGTGCTACTGTGATGATCTCACCATATTGTGTTAGTTGAACCATTCGGTCATTATGCGACAAAGACAATGCATCAAAAACATTGATTAGTATTCCTCCTTTCACCCAATTATTAAGGTGGTGCACTTAAGCATTATTCGACTGTGTGACATAGAAGAATTCACAAATATTCATAACTTGGCGTATCTGTGAAGGTCTCAGTTATCAGTGCCGGTTGGCATTAGCGTAATTGTCTAAAACGCATGGTTTTACAATGATTTAAGGATACTAACGTGTACTACAGTACGGTACGTGTTTCTCATTGCTGTGTGCTGCACATTCATTGGGAAAACAGTATTATACATTTGTTCTTATAGACCCTGTGATCTGCTCGTAATCTACGAGATCCGCTGAGCTTACCTTGGTGTCAGATCGTCGGCGCATGGTGCACGACAGCATAGCTGGCAGCAGCCTGAGCTATTGTGCCCTTTCCTTCTTGGGTGCTTGCATTGTCATGGAGATGACAACGCTGCGTTGCCTGACAAAATGGCTTTTACGCTTAGACAGCGGCGGCCATTTTGGGATGGTATTTTTTTTTTATATATATCCTTACTGTAATGCTCGAGTGAAGTTCTATGCTTTTCCTAATGCTACTCAATGAAATGTCTGAAAGTCCAAAATAAAAATCAATCTAGTGCCCTTTTTCGTCCTTCCATTTCTTAGTTTCTTATTCTGTTGTCCTTCCCGCACTTTCTGCTCTGTGCCGCTTTAAAAGCTTCTCTCCCACGCCGCTTCCGTCTGCATCGGTCGCGTTGACAAGCGGCTCCTCTGGATGCATGGGTTTGAGGTCAGGGCCTCCCCACCTCCAGACACCCTTGGGACCGGCACGCGTCCCAAGGGAACTAGCATTTTCCCAAATGCCACCAGCAGGAAACCGGCTGCCTTAATCCGTCTCCTTGGAGGCATGGTTCCCTAGCCGCGCTGCAGCCCCTCACAAACACCAGGGCAGAATCTGCACGCTTTTCTCCTCCAGGCTTTCGCTCTCCTTATGAAAAACCACACCTTTTTATAGTTGAAAAATCAGTCGAGTGGAGTTTCCCTTACTTTTCCCATGTTTCTACTGCTTCCAGTTGCCTCTTCCTCGTCAATATTGGTTGAAAATGGGTTTTGGGTGATGGAAGGGTTTTGGAGGATAGATCTGTTTCCTGCTTTTCTCATGGAATCAACAGTGGACATATGGAAATCCTGTAGCCTGGTTTTCACCTCCAGGGGGATGGATGCCCCCTTCCATATTTCTGGTGGTTGATTTATACAGACATAAGTTTTGATGGTATTCCCTGTGATTTTAAATTGGTAGAGGATGAATGGCTATAAACATCAGACACCTGGCTTTGTTTGAGTTTGGTTTTCTTCTTCCCCAAATTGACATAAAGGCGTCCGAGACTTCTCCCTCCTTTTTTGTCGCCCCTGGGGAATTCCCACAAAGGCAACTCAAACACCCCTACCCAGGTGATTTGTCCGTATTTGCTTGTTCAGCCCCAGGGTTGTTTTCCAAGGCCAATGGCCTTCCCCTGACCCCCTGAATAGAGGGCTCTCTGGGTCTTAATGGGAATATACCCCCAGGTTTCTCACAGTGGGGTTGTGCTGCTTCTAAGTACGTGTCCATTTCCCTAGATTTCCAGGCTTCTGATGAGTGTAGTCCTCTTTCAGGTGCCATGGAATAGGTCTTTACAATCTCTCGCCTGGTGCTAACTGTCCTCTGCTTCAGAGCCTTGGGCTTGACCGTAGGCGGCCTGGGTGACTACTCCAGTGTGGTCCATCCAGGCTTAACCAGACTAGGGATGTAGTTGAGTTTGGGAGAATTTGTTGGTAACCTAAAGGATGTGGCATGTAAAGTTCTCCCGGTAACTCTGTTGCAGTGGACGTGGTAGCACACCTCTTGAACCGTGGGTCTCGTACCCATATGTGCTTGCCTCTCACATGAGGCCTGCCTGCACTTTTCTAATTTTAAAACCCACCAGTGGCCCAACTCAGCCTTTGATAAATTGGGTTCTGTTAAATTGGATAACTACACGTGTTATTGCATTACTTGGAAGCAGTGGGAATCTGGCAAGAGCCGCTACAAGAACCCAGATCATCATGAATGCTTAACTTCCTGTAGAGGAGTACTTTATATTTTTTCTCTTTTCGCAGCCGAGTGTCGTACGTTTTATTTGGTCGTGCAATAACCCCCTCCTCTACCCCCCCCCCCACCCCCGCACCCTATCGCCCGCAAAAAAGCGCTAGTCGAGCGCTTCGAGAAAAGTTCTCTCGTATAAGCAAACTATTCCAGTCCTTGACTACAAAAGAATACTTAATGATAAAAAAATCGTAAGCATCTGCATTTTTAGTTCTTGGAGTATTCCTTTTCCAAGTCCTTTTGCGGAATGTAATCGTCCTTGTTTTTTTTCACTTAACTTAGTGGCTCACATTTGATCATTGGAAATGTGAGCTTTCGGAAATGGAATATAAAATGAAGAAGCATTTAAAAAATGAAAACAATTCATAGGGTGTCTTTCTTGCACTAATTGGAAAGAATGTTCTCAAGCGGCAACAGCCAATGATGGTTTCAGTTGGTTTTTCTACAGCCCATTGAATACGAGATAATCAAAATAATGCCATTGTCGCAATCTTTGGACTACTAGCTAGTTAAACGTTTGTGTAAATCCACCCAAAACCTGGTCTGATTGCCCTGGTTCCCGGCTTCCCTTTGCATTTTATTTAATTCGTTGTGGAATTCAGTTCCTTCTTGTCGGTGGGGCTACTGTAGTGAAGTTTCGTAATGGATGTTTGATGGCAGCGCCTCTTTGAATGTGCCTGGAAAGATCTTGGAATCTTTCCTTCCACGTGTCCCTCAATTTTTGTTTTTTTTGTTTAACGTTTGTGCCCTGAAGTGACTGTATGTAACAAATCTACATTTTCTCGCAAGTCACTTGTGAAAAGTAATGCATATCTCGCAAGCAAAAAGTCGGTCATGAATCTCCGTGTTAAAGTCACAGGGTCTTCTGATCCAAAGGTTTGCTAGGCACCAAAGTAGGGCCGGATTAAACGAGACTGGTGGGGCTAGTGCAGTATTTATTATGGAGATCGTTCTTCAGATTGCTCGACACTGAAGTAGGGAGAAAGTCGAATGTGCCCTGAACTGACTCCTTTCTTTGTCTCTTGCAGGAACTGGCTTCACAGTGGATGCTTTCCAGTTCGGCAGAATAGAAGGTTGCACAGCCTACTTTCTTACACATTTTCATGCTGATCACTATGGTGGTCTCACAAAGAAGTTCCAATTTCCAATCTATTGCAGTAAAGTGAGTAATTACTTGGCAGTTTGATTTAACCAGTCAATTGTTTTGTATGTTAAATGAAAGCATTTCACGTTCTAATTAATAATCATGATACACGAATGGTTCCTGGAGTGTTGAAACCCAAAAACTGATGGAAGCTAATACTTATGCATTTTCTAGAGTAGTGTTTTTGGCCGTTCTGTTTTTGTTTTTTTTTTTTTTTTGGTAGCTTTTGTGACGTTCCAGAAATCCAAGTAAACCATATACATCATCCTTGACGCAGCCATACATGCCTGAATTTATGAGAAATAATAGTGAGGTGTAGCTTGAGTCTCTAGGCCTGCCAACTGTGGTTTTAACGAAGCCGTGGAAAAGTCCTATTGTTTTCAATATGGTACCAGATTTAGTGACTGTTTGATCCCGGATATGCAGCCATGCTACACTCCCTTTCCTCCCCCCCCCCCCCCCCCCCCCCACGCCCACCCGCAAATCCTTCTCAGTTTCTGGGCCCAAGATCGTCTCTCCTTAGTTCCATCTCTGTGTAACCCATTGGCCATGTACACCTATGCTCTTGTGACACTAATTGTTGTACAGTGTACTGCACCTGCGGAATTCTAAACTGGAGGTACCACTGGCGTAGATACTTTTATAATCTGAAGCCGTAGACTGGGAGCGAGGCCGAGAAAGGGTTTTTATGTGGCAATGGTGGAATACAGTATACGTCCCAGAAATGCACATTCCACAAGATGTGAAAAACCTGGTGTCTGAAGTGGTGACCTGTAATATCTAGCTGTAGACGGGCACAACTGTCGTGTTGTACATCATTCTTGCCTTCAACAATAGTGAACCTGGACAAGATTGTATATGTGTGGCTGCTTGACTTTCAGAAGGACTGGAAACTTGACATGGATGGCAGTTAAGGCTGTTACTGTGCAGGAATACCCCCTAACTAGGCGTAGGTAAATGAGAGCGGTGTTACCACAGAATGAGAAATATCGCTCTGATCCTCCTCTCTTAAAAGACCATAGGCACTGAAATTCCACTTAAAGAAACAAACGTGGTACAAAAAAATAGCTTATGGTGGGGGGTGGGCTGTTTCATCGAGTAAAGATTGGGGATATGGCAATTCAGATGGAAAATACATGTACCTACATATGCTTTGAGTCCCAGGGGTACAAAACCAGATGTACCTGCAAGTGAAGTCTCCACAGCACTAGTGCATCTGTTAGAGGTACCTGAACCACGTAATGTGGAGGTGGTAATGCCCCAGAGTATGTTACATGTGTAATCTTGCCCAATGCTGGCTCACCTCAAACCAATGATTGAAACCATTCTCAATCTCATTTGTCACAGTAGACCAACAGACACTCGCCGACAATCTACATTGCCAGATGGAACCGTCCTCAGCTGGTTGAATTCCTACCTTGCTAACTGCCTTCAGTTTGTCCAAGTGGATAACTCCAGATGGCCAATTCCCTTATGTGTGGGAGTCCTGCAAGGTTTCATCCTCTTCTACCCTAATCTTTAGATGAAGCCACTTGGGAGTCCTCGCGGCTCCCCACAACATCCATATCCACCAATATGCAGATGCCCTGCAGCTCTACCTCTAGATATCCTTCAATGACGACATCCACAGGGTTTAGGCCTGCCTCACATTGAAGTCCTGGATGTCCAGTGCTTACCTGAAGCTCATCCCCCTCCAAGACCAAATTCCTACTGCTGACCAACAACAGATTGCCTCCTGTGCAAAGTTTCTTGAGTTAGACATTGATACACGTGGCCTTCGAACGGCACATAGCAAGGAAGACTACTTGGTATCATCTTTCTCTCCTACGGAAAATGCAAGCTTTCATTCCAGAAAACCACTTCAGATCTGCTGCCCAAACCTTGGTCTTCTCCCACCTGTGGCAGTGCCCCTTTTGGATGGCCACCTCGCACCCCACAGAGGCGCCGTGCATGCTGCAGCACAACTCGCCAAATTCAACCACATAACCCTGACCCCTCTCTAGCTGCACTGGCTCCCACTGCAAGCACATAGCTTCAAATCCTGTCGCATCATCTAAAGGCTGTTGCCCTGAAGTCCCCAAGCTACCTCCCAGAGACAATCGACATCTCTGGAAACCTACTATCCACCAGAATTAAGGACGTGTGCAGACTTTAACTCTGCTGGTACAGGAAAGAAGAACCAGAAGACAATCTTTACCGGTCTACATCCCACTCTTGTAACTCCCCCCCAATCTTCCCCCATCAACCCTAGACTCGCCCCCTCACTTCTACATTACAGGAAGGAGCTCAATACCCTCCTTCAAGTAATGCCTCCTCCCTAGCAGCTTGTTCTGCACACCCTCCACTCCCCACCTGACCTGAGACTGAGTGATCTGGTTCCCTGGTTGCTTGTATATCATGCTGCAACTGCCTGTCACTATCTTCCTCCTCCCATGTTAGCTTCCTTGTATCTCTACGTGTCCTGCACTCCATTTCTTCTCAAAGCTAATTCTGTGCTCATATAGCCCAATCATTTTAAAGCATTGAGACACACAAACTAGATGATGCTCTACAGCTGGAAGAGTGGAAGGAGTCTAGGCTGTGCTTTAGATGTGGTCTGAGAAATCACCATGTATTGGGATAAGTGGAATGTGCTGGCACATACCCTTGCAATGGAGCGAACCACCCATAGTTTGACTACACAGAACAGGAGGAGATGGGCCCTCTTGCAGTTAATACTTTAGCCAAAGCCGTATCTAAACAGGTTAAGGGGCCGTGAAGCAGAACCTGGGCAAGGGAATGCTGACTAATTATCCTTGCATAGACCCAACACTGTAGTTTTGCTATGAATGTGGCAGGGCTGGTCTCTACCATACCAGCTGTACAAATCCTGCTCATCCTTGTATGCCTCTGAACCTCAGGGAAATGATGGCGGCTCATGTGGTTGGTGCTTAGGGAGTTTTGAAGCTATTCAGACCTAGAAAATGCATACTCCACTACAAGCTTGGGTGCAGAACAGCACTGTTGAGCGGACCTATCAAAGCTCCTGAGCCAGCAGTAATACTAGGCAATCCTGTCACGCTCTCTGGACCCCACTGTGGAGTTCCAAGTGGAACTTATTGTAAGGGCGCAATGAACGACCTGGACGACGGCGACACGATTAAATCTCTACAAAACTATATATTGAAAGCATTTGAGGCATTTGACCCTTGAGCACTTGAAAGGGTTAGGACACATCTGTTACGTCTTGGAATGGTATTGATAGTGTTAAGTGAAGGTTCTGGGGTCTCTACAGCAAGCTTGCTGTCAATCTGGTACTGACCGCCTGTCCAAGAAAAGCAGCAGAATAGAATGCTTCCTGCATCATTACAACCAATTCTTCACTACTTTGCAAGCTTGTAGTCTTATGGAGAGGTTTGATTTGATGTGGTGCATGTGCTGTAATACAGTAAGCAGCACAAATAGTTATCCCATCCCATTGTTCTCGTGTCAGTTGTATTTTATCATTTTGGTTCCAACTTTCAGCCTGTACATGTTCAACGTCAAGTAGCACGTTTTCATTGATCAAATACAATTTGACACTGGCTTCATCGAAGTGTTGTCATTTTCGTGATGTGGTTCTGAATGAATCGCCAAGACTTATGAAGATTCTTTTGGACCTTGGTATGTCGGAACGGCATCTACCGAATGCTGGAAGGGGTTACCACTGTGGTGGGGAGTACTTGAGGTCCTGGTGGAAGCAACCACTAGACATGATACGAGTGGGCCATCCTAGTGAAGACCTTGGGTGAGAGTGGGGAATCGGAATACAGCCACTGTAGCAGTACCTATGGTGAACCTCCCCAAGCATCGCAACACACTGCCCAGAGCAACCAGACTCCACCAGTTCTGTTCAAGCAACAATGGCTCAGACTGCAGCTATTTCCAGAGAAAGTACGAGGTTTGACGCATCGAGACTCCCATTTAACTTGCCAAATACCAGAACCTGCCAGGGAGCTACTGAGTAAATGGTTGGCTAAGGAACTACTGCTCCACCTGTGAGTGGAACATTGGAGATGCGAAAGGGATTCAACAGCACCTCTGGCTACAAATGATGCAGTATTCCTGAAAAGGTCAGCGTGCCTCTTCTGTGAAACTTGAAAATGTGATTGTCTGCTGCAATTATCAAAGAATCCCTGAGCCATCATGTGTCCCCTGATGAGGTCCTAAAATAACCTCATCAAGGTGTATGTGGCAGCAGGTGAGAGGGGGGGTGTCGGGGGGGCGGAGGTGTTTGCTCCCTGAATAATCTTGCCATTCCAAACCAGTATTTCATGCCCACAACTGCTGAAGCCTTGGAAAGCCTTATGAGAAGCTGGCTCACTGGCTGTTTCCGGAGCAGCAATGTACACGTTTACACCTCATGGTCAAAAGTCAAGATACTGCTTTCAGCTGCATGCTGCGCTTCTACAAACTCTTACATATGCCACAAATATTATCTGGTACTTGATTCTAGATGCTTGTTGTAGCAAAGCAGGGCACCCGAATATGCCCGTTCTGGTGTATCTAGATATTATTTTGGAAAGGCACTGGATGGAATGTCCAGTGATTGCTGAGCTATGCTTTAAAGGGCACGGTCTCCCGCTGTCATTTGATAAATGTCTGTGTTGTTGTTCCTCTGTAAAATACTTGGGGCACAAGTTTTCTGGGTGCAGAATGGAGGAGGTGGAAACTATCGAAACCTGATCGTGCCAAATGCCCGGAAAGATTTGCAAAGTCTTCTGAGATTAAGTCTTTGTTCGTGGGTTTGTTTAAAAAGCCAGACTGCTCAATGCTCTTCCAAAGGGATGTTTATCAACAAGAATGAAAAGGACAGTAATTCATTGTAATGGCCCTACCACAAGGTGAAGTCCTCTTTTATACTTGGAGACCCTCATAATTGTCCTACCACTTAGTGCATTATGCCCCCCGCCACACTTCCCTTCCGCTTTCCTCACAAAACCAGCATCATCGTGGTTTTCCCGAGTCTCTCAACGCACGTATGTTCCCTCCCTCCCCCCCCCTCACATCTGGGCACCTCAGCAGCAGTGCATTTTTATGAACAATAAGTTGGTGGTGAAAATACTGACCGCTCATGCTGGCCATCCCTGCTGCAGCCATTGTGCAATACACTGATGCAGCTCCACTACGGCAATAACTAGCAGCAGCGCTACCAGAGGGGGACAGAACATCCAGCAGCGGCAACATGGAGCAATACCAGTGAAAAGCCCATTGCCGAGGGGCAGTGCCTGTCCAGAGTGTCAACCTGCAGAAGATCTCGATGATTTGACAGGAAAGTTCATCTGCAAGGTTTTCTGCCTGCACGTGTCCATCAATTTACTGAAGGAGGAAAGCATTTTGGCTCCGTTTTTTGTGGCTAGACAGTCAATAAGCTCCTCATGCTAACAAAAGAATCACAGCTAGATGTTAACGATGATTGTGTGTAAAGAAACACTAAATATGCGTTTCAAGACAAAACTAGTAGGTTATGCTAATTTGTAAATTGCTTACCTCCCATAATCGCTGCTCCCGTCAACCCCAAAGTGCCCGTGTGACTACTAGCTTTAAACCCAAATATGTTGACACTGGGCAGCAGCTGTGGGTGGTGCCAACACCGGTGGTGGACTACCTGCCCCAATGTTTCCTAGGTGTGCTAGAAAATATTTGGCTTCTGGCATTTATTTACGAATTCAGCAGTGCTCTGCACAGTGGTTCTGTCATAAACTGTCACGCTTGGCTGTACCTCGGTTTATATCAGGCAGTACTTTTAACCTTCCTTACCTCTTTCCCCCGAGCCATCAACCATCTTGACAATATTTAGCCGGCAGGCCAGTAGTCTTTTACATTCAGCCCTCAACTTTTGTCACCAGCCACAAAAATCAGCCCAACTCGCAGCATTTCCTCCCCACACGCCACACTAAGCTCGAGGTGAGCAAGCACCCACTTTTGGAAATATGTCTTTACAGTTAAAAGCCAAATTCATTGAATATGGTGTGCACAAACACACGATCAAGTTAAACGAAGTCCTGGAGAACCCACAGCTCCCCTCCCAAACAGATGGCCACATCCGTTTTTTAAACCTCATCCACAAGTAGAATTTTGATGTTGGCTAAATGCAGTCAATCTGCAATGTATCCGAGTAGGCTTGATCTTGACACAGCAATACGTTGTCCCTGCCATGCCAACATCAGAAGGAGCAAAAAAAAAAAAATCTCCGAATTACAACTGGTGTGAAATGTGATGGCATCAGACCAGAAAGTGCTTCTTGAAAGTGCACAGCATATTTGATGGATTCGTCAAGAAAGATGTGAGGCCTGGAAAGAACAAGATTTATAGAGACAGTGTCCAAGGGACAGCATACTTTAGCAAAAAGGGATGCCACCAGGGAAGGAGGTAGATTTTAAGACATAGTGGGTCATCGGGCAAACTGGGAGAGTAATAATAAAAAACCCACCTGACTTGTTTGTAGGACAGCCAATTAGACGCACAACAAGAAGACCTGCAGCAAAGCAACAGAACACGAGGACTGCAGCAATGCAAATAATTACCCTAGGATACGAAGGAGATAATGTGCCCACAAAAATATATGAAAAAACGGTTAAGCTCGGTTAGTAGATGATGAAAGGGAGAAGTGGTTAAACAGAAGGGAAAAAACCGGGAAAAAAACAGAAGATACATTTCATTATGGCCTACAATAAAGTGTCTAAAACATGACAAGTTATAGTCTTTGTGGTGTCCTTAATACGTAATTGACCAAACAATCCACATTGGGAATTAAAAGCAAGATCCACTCATTTAGAAAATGCAACGAAAATTCAATATTTCAGATGAATCGAGTTTTAAATGACTGTAGTAAACAAAATGTATTGGGTAGTGTAATTGTTTTTCTGTTACAAAGCTGCTAATTCCTAAGGTGTATGTCAATAAGTTTGAATTGTTTTGTGTTTTTAGTACAAAGCCCTTTGTGGCCATTAAAAAATAAATGTTTTTTTCCCTCCACAACTGAAACTACTAAGTAACAACGCCTTAGGCCAGTCACCCCTGTCAATCCATTATCATACTGAGCCTAGCTTTTTTTTTTTAGCTGCAATACTCTCAAGTTGCTTTTTAGTTCTCGCAAAAAGCTGCTTCTGCGTCGTATTCTTTCCCTGACCTTCTGGCACAGAAAGATGGGTAGTCATTTAGCAAGTATTCTCAAGAGCAGACGAGAGAACACTACACAAACAGACTTTACTTGGGGCTTCCAGATTACTTATTGAAAAGACTACAGGTGTTTTTGCCTCTGGGCATATGGCATATTACAATAAACAAAGTCCCAAAAATGCAGTTTGTGGACGAAAGACTTATGATATGGCATTTATAACGCGCCTGCGCACAAGTGTTTCTAGGCCCATCTCTCAACATATAGCTTTACAGTGTTTTAACGGTGCTGTTGTACTGTTTACACTTTATGGTTCGCTTTTCGGATGGAATGGTTGGTTAACTGCAAAATGCAAGAATCTTATTCCTGATATTCCGGATATGACTTAGTTGTTAAACTTGCCAATTTCCATCTTAAACTGTGTGAAACCTCCTTAGTTGTACAGGATAATGTGTGCATTTACTAGAACAAGTTTACTATGTAGTGTAATTTGACTATTGCTAAATGTCATTTGCACAAGATTTTGTGTGGTCATTTATATTGTTAACACTCCTTTTGAATGCGTGTTAATTGATTTTCACAATTTCCCAGCAATTTGTCTGGAACTAGTGCTTTAAACGTTTTTCTTTTTTAAAAATTCTGATTTGGTTTATTTAATTAAACCTTACACATTTAAATTGCATCAGACGTATAAGGCAATAAAAAACAATATTGCACATAGATTTTCAGTTAAAACCATACAAATAACATATTGGCATTCCTTTTCTATCACAGCAATAACACAGTAATATTGTATTAATAGCATCACACTCAATTAATCTCCAAACAGAATATACATCTATAGAGTGCTAGTAACAGTACGACATTGCTTACTTTCCATACCCAGGAATTAGTTCATTAATGATTTAAGACTGTCAATGGATTTGTATTGGCATCATATCAAAAAGGTTAGTTACAAATCTATAAATGCCAATAACAATGCCACACTGTCTTCCATCGTTCGTGACCAAAGCGAATCACTAGCTTGGTCAAAACGATAATCTAAAAAGCAGTTAAAGTGCATTTGCCTAATAATCCCAATTTTTTCACAATAATAAAAAAAAATTGTTTCCAGAGAATCGGGCTTTCTACCTAATCTACAGATCCTAGCTGCTCTCTAGGTCGATCCGATGCAATTCAGAATCTGATTCAATTGGAATGTAATGTAGATGTTATGAACTTAGTTACATGGAAAGATATATTAAGACAAACTTGTTCTCTTAGGAGTGCTCTGCATAAATAGGGTAGTGACCTAGTTGATCAACATCCATCGCCCAATCCAGATAATGTTTTTGCCGGGTTTTAATAGGGTTACTAATCTGCTCTTTCTCATTGGAGCCTATTGTGTGTAAAAACCTACACGTGTTTGTCCTAACATTAAGAGAGAAAAGTGCTGAATTAAGATCCATGTGTAATGATTTAGCTGGAGGAGCAACGAGTTTGGAATATATGCACAATTTCTTTGAGTACAATTATACCTAAAGTCTTTTTTCCGAATGGACCCTTGCAAAGAGTTCAAATAAGCTCCCAAATCTTCAAGAATAACATCCAGGCCATAGACCAGTGCTGGTACTATTTTTGTCAAGTAAAATAAATGATGGAGAACTTACCCGACCTCGCACAAACCCTTTTACCTGGACTATGATGGGCAGCATTCTTGCTCTCATCCGCTCCTTAATGATAACCTTCGAGTCATTATTAGAGATGGTAAAACCCATATATTTAGTAGAATAACCCTTTCCGGTTTTGAATCTCCCACTGAGCAGCACATGGTTTTGGGATTTCTTTTGTTTGTAAATAAAATGATCTTGGAGTTGGCTTCATTTACCAACAGATTATGCACAGCATAGTTGGACATTTTAGCTAATTTTACTTTTGGAGTTAAATTGAATAGCAACAAGTCATCCGCAAATGCTAACCAGTGTAGTCTTGCAGCACCCAGCTTAATCGAAAAAGCATTAGCGGTGTCTCATAAATTTCGCTATCCAAATATATAAAAAGGTGCGGCAAGGACACAGCCCTGCCTAAGCCCCATACGTCTCTATAGGTCTTGATAGCACACCATGCTTTGTCATCCTAATCCTCGCATAAGTAACTTGATAATGTAAGGATAATGGATTAACTAAAGCGCCAGGAATTCCCCAACTAAGTAGATTGAGCCAAAGCTTCGGTCTGACGCGGTCAAAGGCATTCGACACACACGTCCATTGTTGTCCTATAGATTGTACCATTGGTGCCATTTCTTACTGAGCCCTTAATGTGAGCCATAATGGTGCTGTAGTACCTAAATTTGTTCCGAAAAACCACCTGGAAATATACTTGGTATGTCTAGTTTATCAACCCAAGTATCCAATTCTTTCAGTAATAGAGATGCAAAAATCTTACGTATAGTATCAAGAATGGCTACTGTGCGATAATTGTCACCCTTTTTATAAATGGTTATAATATATGACCATGTCAGTGGAAATATGTTGCTCTTAGAATTTACTTATGAAGAAGAGAACTTTTCAACATTGATCAGGATTGTTCCTTCTAGTAATAAGCACCAGGTGGTCGGGCCTGGAGATCTGGCCGACTTACGTTTGCATATCGTTTCATGTATGTCCTCAGTAGTGAAAGGTTGTTATTTAAATATGTAGATGCGTATGGAAAGGCGACATAATTATGCGTTATCGAACAAGACACTTGCAATTTACTATGCACTCTGGTTGCTTTTAGTAAAGGGGATCCTGTGCCTGGGCCATGCTGCCGTTTGTGTTCAGTTATAATTTGAAACCTGTGCTCTTTCAGATAACTGGCAACCTGGTGAGGAGCAAGCTTCGGGTGGAGGACCAATTCATAAACACCTTGCCGATGGACACGGAGTGCTTTGTGGATGGCATCAAGGTTGTGCTGCTGGAAGCAAATCAGTAGGTAGATTTTGTTTTCCCTTGCAAGCAAGGTCGGTGGCTATATACTTTCAACCTTTAACTTGTGTTCTTTCAATGTAATCCTTCTGTGTCAGAGGTCAGAACAAACTTGCGGTTTGTTGCTTTTAGCTCACTCCATCACTGTCTTGATTGTCCCTCACCCTTAAACACAGCTCCCACAACACTGAAGTAACGCCAAAGAATTTGCACTTCGTTATGTCGTTTCGTTGGGATAATGTCGGTGAGAATTGGTGTCTTTAGAACACTGGTGATGGCGAGTTCTGCTGTTCATGACATACCTCTCGGTGTTCTGTGACTTCATGGAGCATGGCTTTCTGATCCAAAATAAATAAACCTGCCTTGTAAATGGCCCATTTTAAAAAAAAAAAAGCCTAATGCTACCCAGATTAATATTTTTAAGGCGTATCAGGTTTGAAGCTATGGACATCCTGTGAAACTGTAGCTGCTTAGTCGCCTAGAAGCTGTGCTTCTGGAGGAGCAGCTGATCTTGGATCTAGTTCTTACTCATGGTAAGTCTTTTGTCACTTTAGGAGTCGAAGGATGTAGCGAAGAGCAGACCCGGGGTGTGCTCCCTGTGGGGTGGTATATCTGGCGGTGCGTCCCCCAGTGGATCCCCGGGGGAAAGGGCCGCATCATGATTATGATTGTAGTGATGTATTCCCTTCTAAAGGTTCCGTGTCTGATGGTCGACAGTCCAAAAGACAAATGACTGACCAGTCGGCTTCCTAAAAGGTATTTAATGTTTTACGCTCCGTCACCTATGCAGACGTTTGAATGGCCCTCTCCACTTTATTTTGTTCCCTTTCCATAGGAAGGCCCCCACCCTTGTTTACCCTATGCTGTTTTAAACTCCCACTGGTCCAGTCTTCGTTTAGTGCACCTGCCACTTCCCTCTAGTCCCATATCACAATCCTTCCAGAAACTTTCCGCCTCCGAGGTATGCTTCAGTGGGGCTCCATGATAACTTCACCGCGTGGCATTCTAGGATTTTCCAATCACGGGTAACCGTGCTCATTTTGAAAGCACGAAATGCTGCCAGTGTCCACCTTGAACCACTTACCGGTGCCAGTGCCTTCCTAACTCAAGTCAGCCCTTTTGATAATGCAGCAGCTGAGTTCTCATGATGGCATGCTGCCTTCTTTATTCGTTGCTTAAGTTTTTCAAAAGTTATTTATTTTTTTTTTTTACAGCACCATGGGTTTTTATGCAAAGACATTAGACTGCCAGAAAGTGTTTGGTGATTTTTTATTTTTAGTTTGGGCTATAAGCGGAGACTATTGCATTAGAGTACAGCTTCAGAGAAATGGCATATGATGGGACACACAGATGGTAGGTGGTGTTTGCTTGGCCATGACCATGCTAATCCTTACGGCCGTTCCCACCCAGTACCTGCCCCTACCCACCCAAAACACCTTCTCATGGGCACTCTTTGAGCTTGCTTTAATCAAGCTTACCATCAAACTTTGCACTTGAAGTGCCTGCCAGTGTTTTTTCAAAGCAGTCTTCTGAGTTGTAAACCCGCTACTTGTGTAATACAAATATTTTACCAGGTCTGCCTCAGCCACTCCATTTAAAAGCACTCTGCGTGTCCTTCAATGAAGGCCTATTGCAAACAAGTATTGGCAAAGTCAACAGTTTAGGCTTGTGTAAGGCATTTGCCAGGCACTGGTATTGGATGGCCAATTGTCGCACCATTTTGCACCTACTACCATCAATGGTCAGTTAATAATATTACGGCTGTGCCAGCAAAGCGCCTTTCCAAAGCTTACATAAAAATGCTGTGATTTTACTTGTTTCAGATTTTGCCGGGGCTATTGTAGGATTTCTAGTGCATTAAGACATCATTTTCTTTTTTGACTTGACAAAAAATCACCATTTAGTAATCATCACTACTGTGAATGTTTTGAATGACCATGTTTAATGCTTTCTTAAAAGTATAAACATTGAGAATGAGGGTCCACTTTTTATTTGTATTGATTTGAAACAATGAGAACTCCTAGTTATTATTGTTTTGCATTTATATAGCGCCTTATATACTATTGGTATCATCTGAAGGCGCTGGTAGGTTGAACGCCTTTGGGAACCGAAGTTAAGATCAGTAGAGGGAGTAGAGGGAGTCAAAAGGTGCGTGTGAGCACCGGGTATGTTTGTTTTTATTCACTTATAATATGCAACAGACCCGAAGGTAGCCGGGCGCAGCAGTACAGAAAATGCGAAGCTTAAGTTACAGGGTGGGGTCATGGGTTACATAGAGTACAAAATACAAATACAATATATTCCAGGTAAGCGGCAATTGCAATTTACACACACGGGCAAAAAGAGTACAAGGGTATAATGACAGTATATGTGCAGGCACTAAATAGACGTTAGTTCATCGGCCATGTGGGCAGAGTGAGGAGGTCCATAAGATCAAAGGAGAGCAGGTTAGTGATGTATATATGCTAGGGTGGCATGAGGATAGATGGGCGGCGCTAATGGCCTAAACATTGGCAGACCTCAGCAGATTAATGTAGATGGTTCTGAATTTCGGAAAGGGCTGCTCCTCACGTCGGGGGTTAGGCAGTGAGTTCCATAGTTGGGCCGCTTGAACCTGGAAGCCGCTACCCCCGCCTTGGTTAGCCTAAATCTAGGAATGATGAGGCTGTTGGCATTTGCGGTTCTGGCTGGGCACGTGTGGTTTCTTTTTGTGAGTTTCTTACTGAGATAGCTCGGTGCGGCATTTTTCAGGGCTTTGTGAACCAAGGATGCTACTTTTAAGTGTATTTTATTTTGGGTGGACAGCCAGTTGTTTTGGCACCTGATCTTTGAGATGTGCAATCTTCTAGACACACTGAGGGCAGCTCGCAGGGCGTTATTCTGTAAAATTTGAATTCGGTGGGTGATGGATTTTTTGGCTCCAATGTAGAGGGCATTACAATAGTCGAGCCTCTAGAGGATTAGTGCTCTCGCTAGGATGAGGCAGTTATCAGAGAGAAAGTGCTTGCCTGCTCTAATGAGCTTGCATGTGTAGGCGGTGGTCGAAGCCAAGGACTTCACCTGTTTGTCGAAAGAAAGGGTGGCATCCAGATAGAAGCCAAGTGTCTTCACATCTTTAGACACCTTGATGATATTCCCGTCAATTTCAAATGAGGTGTAGTCCTGGCTAGTTTTTTGAGGTTGAAATGCGTCCCCAGGATAATCAACAGTTTTATCATCGTTCAGGCATAGACCATGAGTTGCCATCCATGCCTGGACGATGATATACACCCTATTTACCAAGGCCAAATCCTTATTGTAATCCCTGGTAAGTGGAAGGAGAATCTGGGTATCATCTGCATAGTTAGTGTAGGTGATACCGAGATGGTCCAGATCATCAAAAAGGGGCTTAGTATATATGTTGAATAGAGTCGGGGAGACACACGAGCCCTGAGGAACTCCGCACAGGATGGGGATTGGGTCAGCCGTTGCCGATGTGGAGAACACCCTCATGGTCCTGTCGCTGAGAAAGAATTCAATCCAAGTTCTGGCCTCTCTGGAGAAATGTGCGGCGGAGTCCAAATGGCTACAAAGTACCCCATGGTCCACGAGGTCAAATGCCGCCGAGAGGTCCAGCAGCAAAAGGAGAGCCATTTTTCCTTTATCTCTTAGTTCATCTATTTGTGCCCTCAAGTCAATGAGGACAGTCTGTGCCGTGTTGGGGACGGAATCCTGATTGACGCTCTCCTAAAAGTTTGTTGTGCCAGAAAACTTTGGATTTGATTATAGGCAATCTTATCCAAGATTTTAAGCAGAAAGTGGACTGTTGTGGCGCTGCGAAGCGCCCGGCATGCGGGGGTCAGGCAGGGTGAAGAGACAAGGTCAGGCAGGCCTTGTGTTGAGCATCGGATGATGCGGGACAGCTAGCGGCTGTATTCCAGGCTTCTTTGATGTGGGAAGGGCTCCTGCCCTCTTCCCTTGGCGAGGGGGACGGAATGGGGCTGCAGGGCGCTAAATGGGCCTTTGTGTGCGCCGCCGTTGGAAGTTCGGAAAGAAATGCAAGTGTCTTTATGTGCAGCTCGTGCGGTATTTGTGTAATAGCTGCTTCTTAGCGGTAGGTGTGGTGGTTGAGAGATCAGGAGTATGTGTTTGTTCTAGCAGGATTTATCCAGACCGGATGTGGCTGCGTTAGGCCTGAGGAGAACGCCTGGCTGGGCGGTGTGTAACCAGCAGTGTTTACTTAGAATGATGTGGAGTGAGCGGTGGATGTTGGTATGAGAACAGTTATACTCCTACGTCCCGTCCCCTTTCCTCCATACTTGTGGGACATCTCTCCGTCCTGTGGGACGGGACCGGAGCACTTTGTAAAAAGCATCCAAATTTTTTTCAAAAATGTATCCCTCCTCTTTCCTGCGCGAGGCCTGGCACACGGCCGTAACCCCGTCCACCTTGGCTCTGCATCGCCCATCAGTCCTTTTCTCCGATCGGGGCCGGACGCACTTGCATCCTCGGAAGGTTTTCTTCCCTTTTTTCCTCTTGCTCTCGCTTGCGTCCGTTTACTAGTCTGTCTATGTCTTTGAAATTAGACTTTCCAGATTGTTCTTCATGTCACCCTCGCTTCGCGAGGGCGGATCCCCATCCTCTTTGTTCAGAGTGTTTGGTTCCGGAACACCGTTGGGACTCCTATTTTTACTGTGACTCCCTTTCGGTCCAGGCACTTCAGCGTCGGTTGGAGCGGTGGGAGGAGGTGTTCCGACGAACTCCTTCGCATTTTCAGGCGTTCATCGACGAGAAGAAAAAACGCCCGGTAAGTTCTTTACTTTTCAGAGCACCCCGACCTGGGGGATACCTTTCCGGGTTCCTCTCGGTCCGGGAGGGGCGTTGATCGCTCTGCCACCGTGGTTCGCCCCGAGGTGCTCGTTGGGCCTAATAATTCTACCAGAGTTTTCTCCGAGGGTCTCCGTAAGGGGCCTGTGAACACTGGAGTACGCTCAGAGGCCCCTCCTGTGGGGGCTGTTTGTAGACCCTGTTCTACTGAGTCGTGGGGTACCGGAGTTCGCTCTGAGGCCTCTGTCGGCTTCCGTCAAAAACAAAACCGGGGTGCTTGTAGTTACCGAACGGATGTTCGAGGCCCGCGCAGAAAAGGCTGTTACCAGGTCTGGGTCCCTCATACAGAGGCTAAAGCTACCAACAGTTCTGAGAGGCCGGTCAAGGCTTTGTCGGTGAAAGCGCATCGTTCCCGCTCTTGTGGTGACACCAGATCTGTTGAGGGGGCAAAACTGGCAGTGCCGAGGTCCTTCCTTCGAAGGCTCAGTTGGCGGTTGGTATGTCACAGAAACATTCCAGGCCTCATAGTACCGGCTCGGCCGAGGTTCCTTATGTTAAGGCTAAGATTGGGACCCCCTGCCTCACTTCCTCACGTGCCGCAGTTCCCCTCCAATGAGGACAAAATGGCGCCCGTTCCTGCCACGACCACGGTGACCATTTTAGGTGCTACAACTACGCCATCGGCTTCTGGTGTAGGGCTCGGTCTCTTGGGTGAACCTAAGGTCCCTTGTGCGCATCCTTACCGGCCGGTTTATGATTGGAACGCCCGGATGCCTCTTCCGCACAATGTTTCGTTGCCCGCGGGGGCGGCTCCTTTGATTTATGTGGATACGTCGGTGGAGGGGCCGGTGTGGCACCCTTCCCCGTTACGTCCCTTTATTTTTCCTCCTCATGAGGCCTCCTCGGGTCCCGAAACAATCTCCTGAGGATGCCTTTTTCAGTAAATTTCAAGCGCTTATGCGCACCGACCCCATGAGGGAATATTTCAAAGGGCTTTTCAAGGAGATATGTCCACCGGCACCTCCAGCTCCACCTGTTCCTCCGGTGGTTCCACCGGCGCCTCCCTTGCCCGTGGAGCCCCCCCTGCTCTCCCGCCTTTGCCTCCATTGTCCCCAGTGGACAAGGCAGTGCGTGACACGGCTCAGCAGGATCCTGACCTGTCGGATGACCCTCAAGGCGTTCAGGACAACAAGGACCTTTCCCGCTCTATCAGAGCCTTTCATGACTGGATACTGGACATGAGTTTCTTAGATGTTCCGGTGCCCGGGGCACCCGCTCCGCAGGAGGGCGTGCTTTCTGGGGCGTTCACCCTGTCTCCCTTGGAGCGTACCGGCCTTTTCCTGCAGAAGGACGTTCTGGCGGAGGTCCGAAGAGTCTGGGAAAAGCCACACTCGGGACTTTTTGTCAATAAAAAGATTGACGCGAGGTACAGGCTGCATCCCTCCTCCACAGTGGTGGCTGCGGCCACTTTGCAGTCCAGGCCTGCAGCATCATCTTCCACGACGGCTACTCAGGTTCTGGGAAAGGAGGACAAGCTCCTCGACTCCCTCGGGAGGAAAATCTTCACCAACTCGGCCTTGCAGCTCAGGCAGGCCAACGCTGAATTGATAATGGCGGGAGCTAACATGTGGATGTGGAAAGGTCTGTCGGAGTTTGAGGAGCACATCCCGGTTGAGAAGTTGGAAGACTTCAAAGGAGGCCTTTCCGATGCCAGGGTCTTGGCCCAGGATCTCCTGGAGGCTGCGGCTCACCACGTAGACACCTCGGCTCGGGGCCTGATGCTTGGGATTGATACCTCACGGCAGGCGTGGCTGCATGCTACAAAATTTTCCAAGGAAGTGCAAGACAAGGTGTTGGACCTTCCATTCGATGGTAAGGAGCTTTTTCATTCTACTACTGATGTAGAGCTCACCAAGACCAAGGATAGCACTCAGACTGGTAAATCATTGTCTGTTCTGGTCAAAGCTCCTTTCAAATCCCAGAGACTGTTGTCGCAAAGTCGACCCTCCTCTGGATTTAGGGGCTTCCTCGACTGCAAATCTCGCAGAGTGGATGCTCTTGTGGGGAATAACCGCCGTAGACAACAACGCACACGGTTTTGCTCCCGCTCCTCAGCCTCCTCATCAGGATCAGGTGGCACTGCCATCGATAAGCCTGCCAAATGAGGATTTTCCGCGCTCGCACGAGACGCCGGTGGGAGGACGCATTGCGTCTCATTGGGAGGCGTGGCAGACCATCACAGAAGACAGATGGGTCTTGTCAATCACTCGAGCGGGCTTCACCCCCCTACCCCACCCCTCAACCCTCCTTTTCAGCTGTCGGGCTCACCCTTCCTCAAGGCCGAAGTTCAGAAACTTCTAGACCTCAGAGCTGTGGAACTCGTTCCGCTTGGGGAGCGAGGGGAGGGCTTCTACTCCCGGCTGTTTACGGTGCCCAAACCCAACCAGGCTGGCCTGCGCACCATCCTAGACCTTTCCCAGTTCAATCTTTTCCTACCCCAAGAGAAATTCAAGATGATCATGCCCAGCCAGATACGCTCCTCTTTGCAGAAGGGCGATTGGCTCAGCGTGGTGGATCTTCAGGATACGTACATGCATATCCTGATTTGGAACCCACACAGGAGATACCTCTGCTTCTCTTTGGGAGAGGAGCACTTCCAGTTTCGGGTGCTTCCTTTTGGCCTCAGCTCGGCATCGCATGTCTTCACGAAGATGTCAGTGATTGCGGCCTATCTTCGTCTCCAGGGTACCCATGTGTATCCTTATTTGGACGACTGGCTCTTATGCAGCCCTTGTCCGTTGGCAGCAGCGGGCAACGTCCAGTCTCTCCTTCAGCTCCTGTTCCATCTTGGGCTGTCGGTGAACTGGCGGAAATCTTCCATGACGGTCTCACAGGACCTGATCTTCCTGGGTTTTCATTGGAACACGATCGACTGCAGAGTGTATCTGACCGGGGACAGAATGGCGGATCTGTTAGCCACGTGTCAGATGTTTGCGCAGTCGGAGAGCATGTCGGCCTGGTGGTTCCAGAGGCTTCTGGGCCTCATGGCCTCGTGTTTACTGGCTCTTCCTCGTGTCAAAATGAGAGACCCAGATGGCTCTTCGGAGTTCCTGGCGTCAGGCTGTGGACCCGGATTCCAAGCGGATAATGATTCCGGATTCCATGAGTGGACCTGGACTGGTGGTCATCTCTCAGCAACCTGTCAGTGGGCGCGGGGGTTTCAGGACCCAGCCCCCATGGTGACGATCACGACGGACTCCTCCCTTTTGGGGTGGGGGGCGACGTTAGATCTTCTTCAGGTCTCGGACCTCTGGTCGCCTCAGGACAAGCTCCTGCACATAAATCATTTAGAGCTTCTGGCGATCAAAGCGTTCAGACCGCTCATTGTCAACAAGGTGGTCCGCCTAAGAACGGACAATGTGGTATCAATGTATTACATAAACAAGCGAGGGGGACCTGTCCATCCAGATTTGGGAGTGGGCCGTGCTTCATGGTGTCTGGCTGCTTGCAGTGCACATCCCGGGCCAGCTGAATGTCACAGCGGATGCCCTCAGCCGGCGGACAGTGGTCAGTTACGAGTGGGATTTGGAGGTCCTATCATGGATTTTCTCCCGTTGGGGCACACCGGAGGTGGACCTCTTCGCCACGGCGGTGAACAAGAAACTTCCTCCGTATGCTTCCAGAGGGGGGCTGGGATCCTTCTCTCTGGGGGATGCTCTCGAGATTCCATGGCACAACATGAGCTTGCGCCTTCCCGCCTCTGCCTCTAGTTCACTGTGCAATTTGGAAGTTGAAGAACTCTGGGAACTGTTCCCTTCTACTGATGGCCCCCGTGGTGGCCTGCCAGGTTTTGGTTCTCAGAACTTCAACACCTGTCGGTGTATCCGCCGATCAGGTTACCAGTAACTCCCGATCCTCTTCACCAGGGGGAACAACAGTTGTTGCACCCCTCCCCACAATCGCTCAGCTTGGCGGCATGGTGCCTGAGTTCAAATCTTTAGAGCATCCGAGTTTGTCTGCGGATAACATGCACATTATCCAGGCAGCCAGGAAACCTTCGACCAGATCTCAATACAGGAGTAAATGGCTCAGGTTCTGTCATTGGTGTTTGGAGAAGAAGTTGGATCTGAGGGTGGCCACGATTGACACGGTGCTGTCCTTCGTGTCCGCCCTAGCAGAGTCAGGGGTTCATGTTCTGTCATGCAGGACGTATCTCTCAGCGGTTTCCGCTTACCTTTCTACAGACCTTTGTTCTTATTCTCTAACCCAGTGGTGAAGAGGCATTTTGCTGACTTGACACGCCTCTACCCTCCGGTTCGTAATCCGCATCCGCCATGGGACCTAAATGTAGTCCTGACAGCGCTGTGCCATAAACCCTTTGAACCAATGGCTACGGTAGACCTCAAGTATGTGTCTTGGAAAGTGTCCTTTCTGGTCGCCGTTATGTCAGCGAGGAAAGTGAGTGAGCTCCAGGCATTGTCGGTGGAGCATCCTTTCTTGGTCTTTCACAAGGACAAGGTAGTCTTTCGGACAAACCCGGCTTTTCTATCGAAGGTGGTGACTGAATTTCGTCTGAATCAGTCAATCTCCCTTCCGGTCTTTTTTCCGAACCCTGCCTCAGAGGCTGAAAGGGTTCTACACTGTCTTGATGTCCGAAGAGCTCTTAAGTTCTACCTGGACAGGATTCCGAGCTTAGGAGTTCTGCTCAACTTTTTGTGACCTTTGGTAACCCCCAGGGCAAGCCGGCGTCTAAGGCAACTATTTCTAGGTGCATTTCTGCCTGCATCACGCAGTCTTTCACAGTCCAAGGGCTAAAACCTAAGGGTATCCATGCACACCTGGTGCGGGGCAAGGCAGCCACGGTTGCTTTTCAGAAATATGTACCCTGGGAGTCCATCTCTAGGGCAGCTACTTGGGCCTCCCCATCTGCTTTTTGTAAGCATTACTGTCTCGACATGAGCTCAAGAGCTAACGCTCAGTTTGGTCAGGCTGTGCTGAAGAACCTGTTTCAGTAAGGGGCATTTCCATCCACCCATAGCTCCTGTAAGGAGTGCTTGGGAATCTCCCACAAGTATGGAGGAAAGGGGACGGGACATAGGAGTATTACCAGGTTACTCACCGTAGTGGCCACCTTACTCCTAGTCCATAGTACCCTTACCTCCATACGCCTGCCCGTCGTCCCCTCTAATAAGGTTTCGCTATTATTGCTAATGGGTCCTTGACCTGGCGATAGAAAAGGACTGATGGGTGATGCGCGGGGCAGAGCCAAGGTGGGCGGGGTTACGGCCGCGTGTCGGGCCCCGCGCAGGAAAGAGGGACACATTTTTGAAAAAGATTTGGATGCTTTTTACAATGTGCTCCAGTCCCGTCCCACTGGACGGAGAGATGTCCCACAAGTATGGAGGAAAGGGGACTATGGACTTGGGAGTACGGTGGTCACTACGGTGAGTAATCTGGTAATACTGAATGGTGTCATAGTATATGTCTTCTAGTTGAGTGGTGATGTAAAGGGGAGAGTAAGCATGGTGCTGTGATGTGATATATGCTCTTTCAAACGTTCCCTGCATTCCAAACCATACTATATACGTCACGCAATTCTATGCGCTCCATGCCCTCCTATCCACTCCATGCCCTCCTATCCACTCCATGCCCTCCTATCCACTCCATGTACCCCAGTCTGCTCCATACACTCCAGTCCGCTCCATGCACTCATGCCTTCCAGTCTGCCCCGCGCGCTCCAGTCTGCCCCACGCATGTACTCTTGTGTGCTCTACGCAACACGTCCGTTCACTCTGGGCACTCATCCGCTTTATGCCCTCTACGTGCTCGTCCCCTCTACGTGCTCGTCCCCTCTCATCCAGTCTTGATATAACGATTGATTGGACCGCAGAGAGTCTGTTGGGAAAGGAGATATATGGAAAGCTGCGCCTAAGGGTTTTGAGGTGGTAGTGGCAGGACTTTGAGATGTTGACTTGGCGCGAGAGTGTTGGGTCAGAGTCAAGGGTGCATCCAAGATTTTTCACTGATCTGGAGGGGGTCGGTGAGTTGCCCATGGGGGATGCCCATGATAGTGGGTGCGGAAGAAGTTCGGAGTTGCCATGATTTCCGTTTTGGAGGGGTTTAACAGGAGGTGGCTTTGGGTCATCCAGAGTTCTATGTCAAGGAGGCAGGAGGCCAGGTCAGGTCGGGAGTTGGGTTTTGAGCTCAGGAGTTTTAGAATTAGTTGCGTGTCGTCGGCGTAGTTGTAGCACAGGATGTTGTGTGAACAAATTATTGGTGGGAGGGTGATCAAGTAGAGATTGAACAGGAGGGCAGATAGGCATGCTCCTTGTGGGACTCCTGTGTCGACTGGTCGGGCTTGGGAGGTATAGGTGGAGAGGATCGTTATTTGGTACCTATCTTTGAGGAATGAAGCTATCCATTTAAGAGCGGTTCCACGAATTCCTAGGCAGTGGAGGCGGTCAAGGAGGATTGAGTGATTGCTCGTGTCAAAGGCGGCGGATAGGTCGAGAAGGATTGGTGCGGCGCATCCCGCAGAAACCTGATTAGGCGGGGTCTAGGAGATTGTTGGCTTCGACAAAGGCATTTAGTTGGAAGTAGGCGGTTCGGTCAATGAGTTTGGCAAGGAACCTGGTCTTTGAAGTGGGGCGGTAGTTTTTGGGCTCGAGAGGGTCGAGTGAAGGTTTTTTAATTAGAGGTTTGACATGAACCGTTTTGAATGCGTCGGGAAAGATACCAGAGGAAAGGGAGGCATTTATGATGGATCTTGCGTGTTCTCCTGCGCAGGTGGAAGCGAAAATTTCTTTGAGGGTTGTGGCTGGGCAAGGGTCCAGCAGCGAGCCAGATGGTTTGCGGGCAGATAGAAGTTTGAGAAATTGCTTTGGTGATATTGGACTAAAGGATTCGAACGTTGGTTGCGTAGTGGTCGCAGCTGGTGGGCTGGCCGGTACGGGCGGAGAATTGCCTGGAGGATATAACCTAGTTTGGTGGTTAGAGTACTTGTTCTTTCGAGAGCCGTGGTGTAAAAGTGGAGGGAGAGTCAGTCGCACAGTGATTGTGAGGGGGGTCGGGAAGGTCGTGGTGCAAGCCGGATTGGTGAATTCGGCGATGATTTTGAGGAGTTCTTTGCTTGAGTTTTTGCAGTTTACGATTCGGGAGTTGTAGTGGGCTTTTTTTGCTTTCCGGATTTCGGCCTTGTACTGATAAAGGTGTCGGGCCAAGGTGGCCCTGCTCTCAAGGGTTTTGTCTTTCTGCCATTTGCATTCTAGGTATTTATATAGTTGTTTAGTGATCTTCAACGCAGGATTGAACCATCTGGGGAAGGGGCCACGGCGGGTTGATGGTTTACAAGTGAGAGTGAGCCACATCAGAGATGCGTTGAGCCATGAGTCAAAGGGGGCGGGGGGTTAGTTTGTTGAGATGGCAAGTAGGTGGTGGAGACTGGAGTGCTTCGGCTAGGTCTGGGGCGATTATTAGTTTTTTCCAGCATTTCCGTAGATTCGGAGGTTCAGATTAGAGTACGGGAAGGGGGTTGGGTGAGCGAATGGCGAACGAGAATGAAGTGATCGGACCAGTTGGTAGGGGTGTGGGGGGGGCTTTAAATGAATCAGGGTGTTGGAGCTAAAATGGCATCAAGAGTGTGTCCTTTATAGTGAGTCGGGCCATTTATGTGGGGTTGGAGGTTAATTGCATCTAAACTGTCGACCAGAGTGTGTGTCATAGGGTTGGTGGGGATGTCCAGCCATATGTTTGAAGTCTCCAAGAAGGGTGAGGTTGGGATGGTTTAGTTGAAGTCTGGCAATAGTCACAGAGGTTGTTTGCGAATTGTCTGTCGTAGCCAGGGGGCCTGTAGATTATTAAGAAGCTGTGTGAGAGCGTCGGGGAGAGGGCTAGTTTAACGAGGAGAGATTTGCAGGAAGGAATGGAAGGTTGGTTGTCGATGATTGAGGCGTGGAAGAGAGACTTGAAGACGAATGCTACTCCCCCCCCCCCCCCCCTTTCCTCTGGAGGGAGGGTTCAGTGGGATGAGGGAGTAGCCGGGGGGGGGGGAGGCTTAATTAGCGATTGGGGCGAAGTCGTCGGAGAACCAAGTTTCAGTGATGAAAACTAGGCATGGTTTGTCAGAGGCGAGGAGGTCATAAATGCAGTGTCTGTTTTTTACTATGGATCGGGCATTAAATAGGATGTAGTTCACATCGGCAGGCGAGATTGGTCTCGGAGCTGGAGCGGAAGGGGGTGGTGGCGGAGAGAGTGGAGGAAGAGGGGTAGGGTGGTTGATGCTCGATGGGAATAGTGGGCGAGCAGAAAAATTGGGGGGGGGGGGGCTTCGAGCGGGATTGGGTGGCTCCATGTGTTAGGATGATAGGGTTTGGTTCGGGGGATTTGAAGGTGGGGTGTGGGCGGTTAGGAGTTTCAGTTGCAGTTGATGAGAAATCGAGGGAGAGGGGTTTCGGGAAGGGTGAAGCCACGGGGGAAGGAGGTGATTGCGGGAATGAGGTGGTGGGTCGAGACAGGGGAGGTGAAGAGTGCTGAGAGATTGAGGGAGACCAGGTACGTTTCCTCTTTAGTTTCTTGGTTGCGATTGGAGTGTGAGAGGGTAGGGGGGGTCGGCGGGGGAGAGGGATGCAGCTTCGGTTCTTGCTAAGGCTAGGCGTACAGTTTTTAGGGAGTGGAACGGGGGCATTCGGGGGGAGGTGGGGTCGGGGGAGAAGGTGGCAGGGGTTTGTGGGCAAGGCGGGGGGTGGATGATTGCAGGGCGGGATGTGCCTGTTATGATAGTGAGGGGAGCGGGCATGGTTAACATTGGCTGGTCGGTGGTGGGGTACGGGGGGGGGAGTGGTTTTAGGGTGGTTGGCTTGCAATCGTGCCCCTCTGGCTTGGTGTTTGGAGAGGGGAATGGTAGGGAATGCGAGGGGGGTATGATGATTTTGGCGGGGCGGGAGGGAAGGCAGATCGGGGAGTGGGCGGCAGTCCACGGTGGTCGTTTCTGACAAACTCTGGTGGAGTGGGTGTACTCCTGCTTGGTACGAGCTTTTAGGTGGAATTTAGGAGGGTTTTCTAATTGTAGTTCTAAATTCAGTGGGGGCGCACTTCCAAGTTCCATTTACACAGAGATGATGTTAGACTATTAGGTGCACTTCTAGGTTCGACTGTACATAGAGGTGATACTAGGCTATTAGGTACTATTAGGTACCCTTCTAAATTCAACTGTAAACAGAGATGGTATTAGGTCTACCTCTAGATTCAGTTTTGTATAGAGGGGGTATTAGGTCGATCTCTAGGTTCAATTTTGTGTAGAGGGGATATTAGGCACACTTCTCTCAATTCAACTTTATACAGGGAGGGTATTGGGCATGATTCTAAAATCAACTTTGTACAGAGAGGTTATTAGGGAGATTAGTCGATTCAACCAGGCACTGTATTAGGCTAATAGGATATTGGGCGCTCTTCTACATTTAATTTTCCCTCAGAAGGTTATTGGACACACTTCTAAATTCATCTTTCACAGAGTCTATTGGGCACACTTCTAAATTCAACTTCTAAATGCACCTCTGGATTCAACTTTTCACAGGGGGGATATTGGGCACACTTCTAAATACAACTTTCCATGAGCGGCTATTAGGTATACTTCTAAATACAACTTTCACAGAGAGGCTATTGGCTACATTTCTAAGTTCAACTTTCACAGAGGACCAAATGGGACACTTCTAGCACTAGTGTGGAACTCCAATTTTACTGCTGCTGCCACCTATTTATTTTCTTTTCTCGGTGCATTTCGTTTGGAATTTGTGTCATCAAACGCCCATACACGATCTTTCTACCTTCAGACTGTCTTGGGGTGTCTTAGAAATTGTTTAACATGCAAAGAAATAATACTGTATCCGTTTCTCAGAGGCTGTAGGAACTTTGACCTCCATCCGTCAGCGATTTGCACTAAGTTTTCGAACACTTTATAACTAGAACCTCGGGAGGAATGGATTGCGAAAAGAGTATTCAGGAGGGAAAGGCAGTTTGGCGTTTATGGCCCCCTTGGGTCTGTTATTCCTGGCACTTACTGCCAAGTTAAGTCTCTTTCCCTCTTTCTTTCCCTCTTTCTTTCCCTTTCTTTCCCTCTCTTTCCCTCTTTCTCTTTCTCTTTCTCTTTCTCTTTCTCTCTCTTTCTCTCTCTCTTTCTCTCTTTCTCTCTTTCTCTCTTTCTCTCTTTCTCTCTTTCTCTCTTTCTCTCTTTCTCTCTTTCTCTCTTTCTCTTTCTTCCCCCCCCCCACCCTGGAATGTACTCGTGGGATTCTCCCTCCTGCCTGACGTCTGCATAACCTCTCATGCGCTGTCTGGCCACAACTCTTACTATGACAGATCCTGCGTCCAATTAGTAAAGGGACACAGGGTGCTACCACAGGATGTGTGTTGAAATAAGGACATGCTACATGATTCATATTACAGGATATTTCAGCACCCCGCAGATTTGTTCCCATAAGTTTGCCTGTGCATAGCATTAAGAATATTAAATGGGATTCATTTAGCTAAAGTTGGCAAATAATCCCAAAGACAAATTGAAGGTACTTAAGTAATTCAGAAGGTCTGAATTTGGGGACGCAGAAGTCGGATAGTGGCCCTCTACTACTGAAATTAATAAAGTGGAGAGGGGGTCATTGACTTTGAAAGAGGTAAAAAAATGATATGCTGCTGGCTAACCTGTTAAAAATATAAATGCACGTTTATCTCTCTGGTCAAAGATATGCAGGGCACCAGACGCACAAAGGGAAAGGTTAAATCCTCTTAACAAGTTTTATCAACTGTGTTTGTCAAGTACCTCAATGAAGAGAACCAAATGAGATGTGGGTATTGGCCTCCCCAGCCCTACAGAAAAGAGGTGCGCACATAAGCCACATTTATTCCCTAAAGAGGCAAATACTCCCAAAAAAGAAAAATGGGGACTAAAAATACTCCCAACAAAAAATAGGGAACCAACACAATTCCATGCGTCACCACCTCCCTCCCAACCCCCCCTGCTTTACCCCAGACACTTCCATGGATATGTTTAGACCAATGGTGCATGTAGTATGTCATAATCTGTGCAGGGCCTGATTATGGCTACGACTGTTATGATGCTCTGGTGATGTCACTGGGACTCTAGGTTGGTGTGGTGATGTCACTGGGACTCTAGGTGAGTGTTGATGGATGTTTGGAGTGCTGGGTTCTACTGGTGTCAGTTGGACCGAATGTGCTGGGCTGGATGGATGTCCCAGTGCTTTCTCTACTTTATATCTAAGAGAATAAACCTACATGTAAACTACTTACCTTCTGGTGTTCTGGATTGGGAAGGAGGCTTTGTTTACCACAATGGCGACAAGGATGTTTTATTTGCTGCTGGGAAGGGGCAGCAGGTGAGAAGTACTGCCTTCCTGGGTGATGTCCGTCCAGCTGTCGGATACTGCAGGCCGGGCGGTGCAGTAGCAGCAGAGGTCCATTGTCTGGATCCGAGCAGGGGGTCCCTGAGGATCCGGTTGGAGCACTAGTTCTGAGGGGTCTAAGAAGGAGGAACGGCCGGGTGTGCTGTTAAACCTGTGGTGGTGAAGCGGATTTGCTGTGGGCGCAGGTGGCTTGCTGCCAGAGGTTGCAGGCTGTGTTCCGCGTCCAGTCCAGGCACGTTGGGTCGTGTGGTGCGGCCCATGCATTGATGCCTGATTTTTCTTGGGCGGTGTGCAAAAGTTTGTATGCCCACGAGGGAGCGCCCGTGTCCTGGAGGTGCGGGTGGATCGCCAGGGTGCCGAGTTCGGTGTGGTTGCACTTGTGGCGGCAGGAGTCCTGGAGCTGGGAGTGGCGAGGCCAAGTACAGAGCAGAGTTAGTCTGTCTCAGTGTGAAACTTGGCAGCACGTCTGGTGACTAGGAGCATTCTGCGACTACTCCGTAAGCAGTCTGGTCGCCAGGTGGAGTCTACTGGTTTAGCTGCACCTGGTCTGGGGAATGGCTGGGGCTTTGCCGGAGGGCTGTGTTGTATGGTCAGTGCCGGCGAGTGAAATGTCGCCGGACAGAGGGGCGGCGTTCCAGCGTGTCCAGTTGGAATGCAACTTTCCTGTGGAACGCGGCGGTGACGCTGTGTGCGCGCAGTGGTTTATCACTGCAACGCAGGATATTGGAGCATTTTCAGCATTTGGGGCGCACGTTATGCTGGCAGGGCCCACAACGGGGACTGTTTATGGGGCGGAAAACGTTTGTTTCGACACTGTAGTGTGTGCTGCAAGGAATGGAGATTATCTGGACAGGATAAAAGCGTGGGAGGTGCGACCATGACAGAGATCCTTTTCTACATATGGTGGCATCGCCAAGGAGGAGGCAACATCCACCGCGAAGAGGCAGGAAAGTTACGAGAGTTGGACCCGGATCTATGGGGTTTGTACGTCGGGACAGTGGAGTTTGCTAGCCCTGAGGACTAAAATAAGGTAGGTGTTGGGGGAGGCTGGTGTCATTATTTATGCTGTTGTATTTATGTTGTGGTCTCCAGGTTGGTTGAATTGGACATGTGGGTGGGGGTATGGCGCAGGGACTTCGGCGGCATGTCACTTCCATTCACTTTGCATTTACAATTACTTGCTTTAATAATAAGGGTAGGGTAATATCAATGAGTCACACTGGGAATTGCTTAGTTCATTTCTGCCTCCTGTATCTAATGGAGAATGATTAGATTCTACCATTATATCCTGGAATACTAGGGGCCATTCCCACCTTTTTGCTGAAAATGGGTCTTTTGGTTTATTAAAGCATGCACTAATTGTTTTTTTTTACAGGAAACATGGCTTCTGAAGGGTGCTGTGTTTGATGGTTTCAAATCGTACCATAATGTTGCAAAAAAAGGAGAAAAGGGTCGTCCATTTGGAGGCCTCACTATCTTAGTCTCTAATAGACTGAATTCACAAGAGTGTATATTATCTCCAAATAATCCAAATGTGTTTATGGTGGTAGCTGATCTGCCCAATAATTGTAAAATCGTGTTGGTTAATATATATGATCCTCCAGGACTGTCCCAAACCTTTGAGATTCAACAGACAATATTCGATGCCCTGGCCAATCAAACTATGGCAGGAGGAGAATTGAACATCCTACTTGGAGGCGACCTCAGTGCTAACCTACTAACAGGCGATATGGGCATATTTACCAAAGCAGCTATCTGGAGAACATTCATCAGTGGAAACACATTATGGCTGCTAAATGGAAGCAGTTGTGACACATCCCCCAACACTGTACCGGGGACTAACGCCCATACCTCTACACTATATTTGTATAAGCGACAACATGTCTGGTCAAACCATAAGCTTTGAAACTCTGAATAATATTTTTAGTGACCATTATCTTTTGCAAAGTAAAATGGAATTGCACATGGCACCCCCTGTGAGATGCTGTGGGTGAGGTATACAGCGGCAGTAACTGTATTAGAATTCGATGGTCGGATACTAATCTGGCTAAGGCCAAAAGGTGGAGTGAAACAATAGACCCAGAACAGCTTCTTGATACCTCTGTGGTCAATATAGTAGCCTGGTTTTCTAATCATCTGTCATGGTGCCAACTCCAGGGAATGTGTGTCCCCGAAAGAATGAAGTTACTCATAGTAGACTGTTCGATAAAAACATAAGGGATATAAAAAGTGAGGCGAAGAAATTTGAGACCGTTAAATAAGCTATGTTTTTAGTCCTAAAGCTAGTCAAAAAGGCAGAAGGGAGATCTGCAATAAGTACTCTAATGTGATCAAACTCTATCAGACATCAGAGAAGAATGCCGCTTGGCAATCTATGGTTCAAATATTAAATGAAGGAGATGCTAGGAAGTTTTGGGCCTGCTAAGAACAATGCTGGTAACCATAGCTGTTAATTCCCATAGACCGCTATACTTGGATAAACTTCCTAACAAAAAAGTTCAAAGGAGAATCCTTAAAACTTGAAATTTGTCCCATAACCAACATGAACATATGTAGGGAAGACAGTGTCAATAATAAAGAAGCTAAAGAGCTCTCGAGCCCTGGGACCCGATGGTCTATGCAATATCATCCTAAAAGAAAATCCAGAAATCTGGGCAGATATTTTATTAATAATGTACCAAAAAATCTATACGGGAAGGATGCCTAATTCCTGGAAGACCTCTTATATCCTACCTATTAAGTGTGGTCTACGCAATCTTCCTGAGAACTATAGGTTAATGGCCCTTACTGATGTCCCTAGCAAGATTTTCTGCACTATGATACTAAAGGAAATCAATAAGTGGATTGCTAGTGAAAACATACTAGAAAAAGCCCAAACAGGCTTTAGGAAAGGTTATGCTATGATAGATAATATCTTCATACTAAACACACTAATTGAGCAGGCTAACCAAGATAAAAATCTACCACTATATGTTCTCTTTGTAGATTTTACCTCAGCCTTTGACTCGGTAGAGCGGGGGCGACTTTGGATGAAACTTAAAGCCTGAGGTATGCCTGCAAATTTGCTGTATATATGTATGATGATATGAGGAGTGAAGCCCAGATACGCCTAGACAATAAAGGTACTCTATCTGAACCTTTTAATATCTCAACAGGTGTAAGAAATGGATGTGCGCTAGCGCCCATTTTTTTTCAATTTGTTCATGTCCGGTTTGGTAACATCTTTAAAGATAAAATGAATGCCTTTCCCAAAATCGGATCACATAAGGTGGGGTGGATCTGGTATGCAGATATTATTATCATGGACAATACGTATATGGGCATTTGTAATAGTGCATTAGCCCTGTGTGAATATGCAGATAAGAATAGCCTTACAATTAACTTAAAAATAAAAAAACACAATTTATGAGCTTTGGGGGCCATTGCTGTAAAAAAAAAAATCCTATGCTCACTGGGAACAATAAGGAAAGTTAACAGCTACAAATATTTGGGCCAGGAAATATGTGGTGAAAGGAAAAAAAATGAACCCACTAGTTCAAAAGAATAAACGAACCAAGATAATGGCAACTTTAGCGGCAGTTGTGAGTTTTTCAAAGAAAACGGCAGGCTTTAGCCTACTGGGAAATATTAACATCTATAAGCAAATGTTCCTGTATGCCTTGGAAGCATCTTTCTCTGATTGGTCTGAATGGGCTGACGTGACAGAAGGTGTGATATGGAGAAGAATATTAGGTGTCTCTAATTATACACCTATCCCGGCCATTCGGTCAGAATTGGGGCTGATTTCTCGATCTACCCAAATCGACCGTAACTGAGCAAAGCTTTATATCAAAATAAGGTATGTACAGCAAGGCTCATTACTGCACATAGTACATGAAGGGCTTAAGGGAGATAATATGGGTCCCCTGAATAACTTCCAGGAAAAAAAGCCAGGCTATTTTTGAGAGAATTGCTTTTGTCCCAAAATGGGAATACGGAGAGGGCGATGCTGAAGTCCTTGAAAAATTCCTTGGAAAAGTGGGATTGGGTTTACAGCAATGATGGGGTTGCTGAATTTGGCTCATTTGCAAAACTTCCTTTCCTATATAAAATAAACCTCAGTTCTACCTAAAGCGTATGCCCTCAAAGGTTAATGGAACAATCTTCCTGGACATGAGGTTAAATTGACTTAATGTTCTGTGGGTACGGGGGGGCCCTGGTTAAAAATACCAGAGGAAAGGAGAATGTGCAGACTGTGCGGTAATGAAAATGAGAGAGAAACTATAAGACGTGCTCACCTGCTGCAAGAATGAGTCCCATATATGAGAAATACTTTGAAAAATATCTGTATCTAGTAAAATATGAATATGATCTTACCTATATTGCCAGTGAAAGGTTTTGGTTGAGATGCATAGCAGGGCGGAAAAGGAATTTAATAATTGCAAAAACTCAGATTTGGAAGGTGGCAAACTTTCGTCTTAGGCAGTTCGAAGAAAACGTGAAATTATTAGCAGATTTATAAATCTGTCTTCTCTCTGAGCAGGGGTTGAATTGAGCTATATTGTCTCTCTGATGGTCACTCTTTTCCTAGAAGATTAATTGAACGAGATTTAGATACACGCAGGAGTGATGTATGTTTTATTTTACAACTAGTGCAGGTAAAGAAGGCAATGATTTTCAGTTTTAATAATGTATAGTATATATTGGTGACAAATTTAAATGCAGGTATTATTTTCTATATATCTTATTGACTGAGTGTGAATTTATTTTATGTGTTTTGTGTATGTTTATTTTTTGTGAAGTTCTTTTGAACTAAAACACAATAAAAGAAAAAAAAGAAGAAAATGAGTTGCTTTGCATTCAGTTGCTTGGCATTACAGGGACATGTTGGGGTCTGGCGCAGGGACTTTGACGCCATAGTGTTCAACTGTTTTGGTTTTCGAGAGTTTACATGTTGTCCTGTGGTGTTTTGTTTGTCATCGTCATAGGGGCATGTCCCCTGGTTATGGGTGGATGGTGCCAGTGATTGTAAGGGGTTTTGATGGGCTGCCCAGAATTTTAATGTGGTAGTGAGTTGCTTCATGGTGTTTTAAGGGGCAGTGAGGTGCTGTCTGGTATTTATGGGGGGTGCAGTGAGGTGCTGTCTGGTATTTATGGGGGGGGGGCAGTGAGGTGCTGTCTGGTCATTGTCGGGGGCAGTGTGGTGCTGTCTGGTCATTGTCAGGGGCAGTTAGGTGCTGTCTAAGTGAAATATGGGGATAGTATGTTATGTGAGGTCTGGTGGTAGGAAGTAGGATCAGAGCTTTGGTTGATGTTTTTGGTGTTGGACATAGACATGGTGGCCACATGTCTGTGCGGGGATTAGGAGGTGAATGGGTTAGTTTTGGTTGTCCTCCATGGGGTCTCCTGCAGGGAAGGATTGTTGTTTGGTTCAGGCTTTGGGGAGGACCTGTGATTCGAGTTTAGTTGTTGATGGTGTTTTCCATTTAAGATCTTGGTTAGATGTTGAGGTGTTGCGGTTTGGCTCAGTGGAAGTTGAGAATGGTTTCTGAGCTGGTATGAGTTTTGTAGTTTTAACTTTTCTGGTAATATTGCAGTTGTGATGGGTCTCTACCATGGGTGTAGTGTTGTGTTAGTGGAAGAGAGGGAGATATGTCATAATCTGTGCTGGGCCTGATTATGGCTATGAGTGTTATGATGCTCTGGTGATGTCACTGACATTCTAGGTGGAGTGTTGGTGTAGTGATGTCACTGGAACTCTAGGTGAGTGTTGATGGATGTTTGGAGTGCTGGGTTCTACTGGTGTCAATTGGACCTAATGTGCTGGGCCTGATTATGGCTTAGTACCACTGAAGGAAAATAACATTATTGCTTTTTTCTGGTAAGCAGTAAACCTGTATATTTTTATGTACATGAATAATTAATGCAACATTTCCGTTTTTTGGTTATTTTTACCCACTTATAAAATGTTCCCATTGGGAATTGGACTTTATATTTTAACTCCCTAAAAACATTTTACTCCTAACTTTAAAAAATGGGGAGTAAATGACTCCAAACCTCCAAATATTATCTGGCGCACTGGGCCTCCCTAAAATATCCTCTGAATATAGAGAATTGTAGATGCCTCATATTGAAAGGGGCTCATGTCGAACAAATGGTTTACCCGATGGTTTCCTGGCTCTTCTTTTTTTTTTTTTTTTTAAATATATATATTTTGCTCAGGAGCTGGCTACTCCATGACCATCTTAACTCTTTCAGAGACTCTGAAATAAGCAGTTGTTGGCATCCTTTCTAAACTTGGACAATTTACTAAACTTTGTGGCTCCTACAAGCCCATTGCCTTTGTAAATTTTGACATCCCGATATTCACGAAGATGTTTGCTGTCTTGATGATGTCCTCCCCACCATTGTCCATGCAGATCAATCAAGATTGGACAAGGGGCGCCCTTGTCTTCCAAAAGGGAAACATTTCTATTTGTTTTAATACTTTTTATTGAAGTGACAGCACCAACATGTAATAAACCTTATGAATCAAGAATGCAAAACATTGAGTCTCATGGTGGAATCATTTTATCTGCTCGAGGGCAGTATTGGATCAAAGTAAATGAAGAGCAGACATTAGCCTAACAGGGCTACTGCTACAACGGAGCCATATTGGAGTCAAGGTGAGGTGATTGCATTGGATTCAGGAGCGCACTGGTGTGGGAGACATTCTTCATTAAGTAGTTCTGATATGGGCCCCAAAAGTCTTTGCTCCTGGGTAATCATGCTCCTATAGTTCTCCTCCATATCGCTGCAAAGCACCATCTCGTTGCCAGGCCTGTATCTGTGGTGGTGGTCTGTGCCCCCAGGCCCTTGCGACTCCTCTTTTAGCCAGTAGAAACAGCAGTGTCTCAAGTTTCCTGACCTATGAAGAAAGGTTCTTTGTGTAGCCCAACCAAGCCAACGGCGGCAATGCCGCCACCTCATTGCCAGCCATTTCACTAATAACCTGAAATCTATTACCGCAGAACTCGAACAGGCCCCACAGCTACAGGCCAGGTGAATAAAAATCAGCCTGAGAAGTTCTGCAGCGCTCACATGCTGATTGGGGCTCTGGAGACAATCCAAGTACTTGAGTGGGAGTGTATTATACTGGATGTAAACATTTGAAGTGAGTAAACTTAAAGCAACTGTTAAAGGATACAAATTTAGTTTGTGCACAACAATACTGTCGCACCTAGTCTGTGAACGGTTGCTGCAGGGACAGCTCCCAAACCCTACTGTTCACTCCAGCCCCCACACCTGTCTGAGTAGTGATTTTAGCATGTATCCGGAAGGTAAGGCGTTCCTCGCTCCCCATCTTAATGACGTGGTCCAACAGTGAAAAGGTTTAACCGGAACGTGTCAAAGATCACCAAGCTTGGTGCGTAGCTTAAAATACAAGAAAACCTCAAGTGGGGATGACCCGCCCATCACCTTAAATTGGTGCATGGTTAAAAATTGGTAATTTGGGAATAAGTCAGAAAACGTTGTCAACCCTAGCCTCTGCATGCACCGTGTACAACCCTTCACCAGTGAGAGCGATACCAGAGACATGAGCAATGGAATCGGCAGTGAGTACATCAGCTCTGCCTCTAATGTGGCCCCTATACACACCCAAGCCGTGCATGTTGCCACCCCCACATTCATTTCCTCAGCCCTCCTTGGCGTGCTCCTAAGCATTACAGGTCCAAGTAATGCTGGGGCAGCAATGGCCCTCCATCTGGACATGGGATCGGTCTGGAAACCGTGAATATCAGTGTGAGAAGAAGGGGACCTGAGCTACCAGGTAATAACATTCCAAATCTGGCAAAGTGAGCCCTCCCCTAGTAAGAGGGGGCAGACAGGAAGTCCTAGCTGACCCTTGCCCAACCAGATGAAGCCCCTGAAAATGCCTCTCAGCCTTTTAAAGAAGGCCCGGAGTAGGAAAAGTGGTATATTGTTGGGTCAAAGATAAACCTACCTGCGGAGGATCACCATTTTCATAAGTGAGATCCTTCCAAAAAATGACCGTGGAAGATTTCTCCATTTAAAGACTGTCCTTTTAACCACCCATTGCTAACCCATAATTTTCCTGAAACAATCCATCGGTCTCTAGCTACTTCAGTCCCCAAGTACCTAGTATGGAATTCGTGCCACTGAAATCCGAGCTAATGTACCTATTTGGGAGTCCCTTTGTGAGAGTAAACGGCCCGGATTTAGAAGCGTTGATTCTAAGGCCCAAGTACCAAACTCGTGTATGTCTTGCATCACTGGCTTCAGGTTGTGTTGAGACTGCTTTAAAAATATGCACATATCAGCTGCCTAGAGCAGAGGTCTTCAAACTGTAGGGCATGCCCCTTCAGGGGGGCATGGCTGCATTCCAGGGAGTTGAGAGAACCCAGCCTGAAATTGAAAAAGAAACCTCCAAACTTTTATTTTTTATTTTTTTAAGGAGGCTATGGGCAGGGGTGATTCAAAGGGTCTCCAACGTCATAAGCGAAGACCTTCCACAACAGGCTTGTAGGTCTGCCAGATATTTGGGCCTTCCTCAACCCGAGGTCGAGCAGCCAGAGGAAGGTATCTTGGCAGAAGTCCTCACCCTAAGACCCCCTACCAATACAGGAATCCCGATGCAGAAAGACATCGTGGCTCTGGCCAAGAAAGGGTTGCTCAAGCCACACTTGGCCCAACCTGTCAATCGGCGCATCGATGCCAAGTATAGACAGATGGAGGGGATACACTCTTGTTGTTGGTGCACCCTCAACCGCACTCTTCGGTGATCGCTGCGGCGTCACTCTACTCTAAGCCTCATTCGTCCTCAGCCACCTCGTCTTCGGCGCTGTTGGGCAAGGAGGAGAAGATCTTGGAGGCGTACGGGAAGAAATTGTACTCGCCAGGCCAATGCCATGCTGGCAGCTGCTAACCAGAGGCTTTGGAGGGAAATGGGGGACTTCCTTCCAGAACTTCCGGTTCAGAGCCAGGCATGCTTCAAGGCGGGTCTAGGAGAAGCCAGGCTGGTAGCGCAGGACATCATGGAGTCCACCATGGCCCACATCAACTCATCTGGCTGGGCCATCTGCATCGCCACGGACCTGAGAAGGATGGCCTGGCTTTGGGCTACTAAGTTTAACACCGACGTCCAGGAACGCATATTGGACCTTCCGTTAGAGGGTAGTGACCTCTTTCACTCTACCACCGACAAAGAATTGGTTAAAAGAACAGCTTGCAAACAGTCTTTATCCTATTGAAGACCACGCCCAAGGCGTACACCCAGTCGTATCAATGCTCCGGCAGGGGGCGGTCTTTCAGAAGCTTCCAGGGCTTCCAGGAACGGAGGGCGAAGCAGTCTGACCGCTCGCCGAGTTTGCACCGGCGCAAGCAACAAAAGTGGGGGTGGGGGAGGCAAGGGCTTCTTCCAGTCTCCCTCCTCCGCAGCCTCAGAAGGAAAAAGGCATGACGCGTCCCTTCGGGTCCACGTGTCTCTGGTGGGGGGGGGTGGAGGGGCAGGCTTGCCGCTCACGTGCAATTTTGGCGCAAGAACTTTATGGACGCCTGGATCCTCTCTGTAGTATCCACGGGGTACCACCTACCGATGCCTCCCTCTCCTCCCCACTCCCACAGATTGGGACGGCAACTCTGTTGGCGGAAAGCTGGTCGCTTGTCGAGAGCCAGGCAGTGGAATAAGTCCCAGCCTCCCAGATAGGATTAGGCTTCTATTCAAGGAATTTTTTTCGCCATACAAAAGAACCAGGCTGGCATGAGTTGTGTTGGACCTATCCACCCTCAACCTCTCCCTCCCTCTTCAGAAATTCCAGATGGTTACGCCAGCACTCGTTGCAGAGACACTAGACGAGGGATAATAGATGTGCTCCCTGGATCTGAAGGACGCCTACCTACATGTCCCGATTTGGGAGCCGCATCACTCCTTCCTATGCTTCAGGATCATGGGCTGCCATTGCCAGTACAAGGTGCTACACTTTGGCCTCGACTCAGCCCCCAGGGTATTTACCAGACTCTTCCGGCAGCCATCCCCGCAGGTAACCATCACTATGGACTCCTCCCTAGAGGGCTGGGGATCAACTCTAGACAGCCACAGCGTCCATGGAGTTTGGACCCGGCAGGAGCAGGAGTCGCACATCAACTGGCTGGAACTCTGGGCCATCTGACTAGCTTTCCTTCTGCTCATTGGTGGCAAGACCGTCCTTATCCAGACTGACAACACCACCAGCATGTAATATGTCAACAAGCATGGGGTGGGGGGGGTACCAGGTCCCCTCCGCTGTGCAGCCTAGCGGTCAGCATATGGGCATGGGCCCTAGAGAACATCTACCTCGTGGCTGTCCCCCTCCCATTGAGGCCAACTTGGAAGCAGACAGGCTCAACAGCCTGGGAGCGGACAATTAAGAATGGCAATTGAACAACCAGGTGTTGCTGGTGGTCTTCAGCAGATGGGGGGTGAACAGGAAGTGCCATCAGTTTGCGTTTTGGCTGGGGCGGGGCCGCAGCTCCCTGTGCGATGCATTACAGATACTGTGGGAGGGCATGACGGCCTACGCCTTCCCTCCCACGCACCTGATCCACAGGGTGATCCGCAAGATAAAGGAGGCTTGTCACCGCAGCATCTTTCTGATAGCTCCATAGTGGCCGATGAGACCCCAGTAACTGCTCAGACTCACGGACAGATCTCCTATTCACCTTCTGCTGGGACCAGCACATTTCCTGTCCCAGCAGGGGGGCAGGGTCATACACCCACCCTACAGAAGTTAGCCCTTGCAGCGTGGTCCCTGAGCAGGTCACCCTCAGGCACCTGAGCCTCGCAGGCTAACATGGAGATCATTCAGGGCGCCAGGAGCAAGGTTACCAGGAACCAATACAGGAGTAAATGAACTAGGTTCTGTCATTGCGCGGACTCTAGGAGATCGACGCCCCCCCCACCCCCCTCAGGTGCATGCTGGATGATGTAATCTCCTTTTTGGCGCACCTTGCACACTCGGGCGTGCAGGTTGATGCACGTTGCACCTATTTGGCAGCCATAGGGACTACAGAAATTCGGGGGAGGAGATCGTCTCCTCTTCCAACCCGATAGTCAAACATCTGGTGGCCTTGTCCAGGCTCTACCTGCCCATCAAGAAGCCACACCCCGTGTGGGACCTCAATGTGATGGTGGGTGCCATGGCGCACAAACCCTCTGAGCCAATAGCGTCTGCGGACATCGGGCTGGTCACCATTCAGACGGCTTTGTTAGTGGGACTCGCCTCTGCTCGCAGAGTCGGCGAGATCCAGGCTGTGGTGGCCTCGGAACCTAATACCAATTTTCACAGGGATAAGGTGGTCCTGCGGACTCATCTGGTGTTCCTACCTAACGTACCCTCTGCTTTCCATCTAAACGAGGAAATAGACATACCTACGTTTTTCGCTGACACCCAAGGATAAGGCTGAGTCCTGCACTGTCTGGATGTCGGGGGCACTCGGAAATACTATCTGGACAGGACCAAGGGCTTCTGCAAGTCCGACACTTTTTGTCATCTTTTGGAGGCTCCAGACGCTGGTAACTAGCATCCCGTGCTTCCATAGCACGGTGGATGGTTACAGCCATTAGAGGCCTGTGAGGGGCATCACAAGCCGCTGCCGGCTAACATGCATGCTCACATGGTCAGAGCCAAGGCAACGGCTATAGCATTCCAGCGGCAGGGTCTGTGGCAAGTCATAAGTAGGGTGGCCAACTGGGCCACCCCTTCAGCTTTCTGTAAGCATTACTGTTTGGAAGTCGTCTCAAAGTCAGACGCGGCTTTCGGACAGGCGGTTCTTGGGAACTTATTTGCTGAAGGAGGGTCTCCTCTCCACCATGGGGCTACATTCAGTTGTAAACACCCATGCAGTATGGAGGAAAGGGGATGGGACGTAAGAGTAATTACAAGTTACTTACCATAGTGACTAACATGTCCTTGGTCCCCTTTTCGCCATACGTCCCACTATCCTCTCCCCCCCCTAATTATACTGGTGTCACTAGGCAATGGTAAATATTGTCAACACGTCAGTGGGGAATGAGGTGTGGCGCTGGTAGGCGGAGTCAGGGCAGCGCATGCTCCCAGGGCCGCACCCCCATGCGCCTCTAAATTTAAAGGGGGAATAAGGTATTTTCTGGTGAAAGTTTGTTTCCTGGGATGCCCATGCAGTATGGAGGAAAGGGGAGCCACTACGGTGAGTACCTTTTTTTTTTAAAAAAAAAATTTTGGTTCAGGCGTTACCCTATCGGCCAGTCCGAGCCTTGAGGCTCAATCATAATGGGTGAGGGGTTGTCAACCCAGTGGCCCCCTCGCCTGTTAGAGGAGCCGAGGATCCAGCCCAGTGAAATGCTGAGCACTTCTGATTTCCCCCCCCCCCCCCCCCCCCCCGGATGCTTTTTAAACCTGAAGGAGTGAGCCTGGGCTGGCTGAACTGTCAAAGGGAAACAATTTTTCTCTTTGACCGGTCAGCCAGCCCAGGCGCACATGCTCACTGAGCCATGCAAGGCAGGAGGGGGCGTGTTGCTTTGCGAGCCTTGTGTAGCTCATTGGAAATGCTGACTGGGGAACTGCATATCTGTATGTGTGAGGGGGGGAGCTCCTGCGTTTCTCGCACATATGGACAGAGCAGCCTGGAGCGGGCGTTTCAGCATCAATGCGCAGGCCCTTGCGCGCATGTGCAGGAAGCTCCTGATTCCTTGTCATGATGCAGGAACTGAAGTGCTGGGCAGGGAACTTCAGGACTGGGGCAGAAGTAAGCTTGTTCACATATTTTCTATTTAAATATGTGCATGGATGTGTGTATGCTTGTTATGCGTGAGTGTATGGTGATGGGTGCCCATGTGAATGATGGTGATTGCTGTGTGTGTTTTGGTCCATTGAGCTGATTTTGGCGAGTCTAGGCGTGGGGTGAGGGGAGGGTTGTATACAACAAAGGCATTTGAAAAATGCCTTTGCACAATCCCACTACCCACCTGCCAAAATCAGCTCTCCTTATGAGGCGCTTTGGAGCCCAAGGGACAGGGTATGGTATCTTTTAACTGGACATCGATCATAGATGCCAAAAATACTATGCTTTACCACTCCCCCCCCCCCCCCCCCCCCCCGTGGCAATTTTTAAGTGCGCTTTAAAATGCAACATTTTTACATTATCATCATTATTATTTTTGTAATCCCGGGGAAACATACCACCCTCCCACCCCCCCGCCCACCCTCCAGGGACTGCACTGGGAGTAGGGTCTGGTGACTGCGCACGATAGTTCCCCTCCATTTGGCATTTTTGGGGCGCGCATGCTCTGGGACGGGGAGAGGGGCGGGACAGGCATACAACTTTGAAGACCATTGCATAAAGGCAGATGACAACCTCAGCCCATCGGGAGGTGGGCGGGGGGGGGGAGGCTTGGCGTTTTCCAATTTGCTTTACTTAATTGTGACCCAACTACCCGTTTTTGGGGAATGGACAGGGCGCCACTCTGAGAAGCATTGGTGGGAAATGGACGGACAGCGCTGTTTCTCTGCAATCTTATCGAGCTCCCAAGTCTTTGTGAATATACCCTCTTTCAGATTTCTTTGCAGGTTTAGATACCAGTGGCATTCCAAGGTGGGATTTCGTTCGGCTGGGTGACTTTACATATGGTGAAATCAAGCCCTTTCCGATGTGTAAAACTGATTTTGGCGTACAGGAGTGACGAATTGGCGTATCACTAATTACGTTATTGTGTATAACAGAAAGTGGTCCGCTTGGGGAGATCAAAGCATTTTACTCCATTTGAACAAGCATTGTGCGGTTTCCTTGCTGCAAAAGGGCCGATGTCTAGCTTTGTATAAAGCCAGTGGTCGAAGTAATTACCTTGTACAGCTGCTATACTTTTTATTTTAAAAAGAAACCGTTCCGGAATGGTTGTGTTTTAAAATAAAAGTGTAGAAAGAAGTTGAAACCTTCACTTTCAGTGCACTGAACGTTCCCTTAAACAGCAGGTGCAAGTGTTTTTGGAGGGTGTTGGGGGTGTACTGTGTGTGTGTGGGAGGGGTTGTGGCAATGGGGTTAGTGGGGAGCAGGGGCAGGCCTGCAGGCAACATGGTTCCACTACTGCTTTTTGTACTTTTCGACCACTGTATAAAGTTCATCAGTCTCGGAGCAGCCTCTACTGCACTCGTATCATGCAAGGTGGGAGTGCGACTACCCACTGTCCCGGGAAAAAAATGTAACTCCTGGTTTAGGGTAAAGCTTTCATCTATGTGTGTCCAACATTGAGAAATTGTGTTTAAAATGCATTTTAATCGCATCTGTTCATATCATGTATTGTTTTATTTGTTGAGGTTCACTGTATTATTTCTATTGTGCCTCGTGATCGTTCGTATTCAAATTTGTACAATTTCTGCAAATGCGATGGGGCATGGGCATTTTCTTTTTGAGGCTGTTGATTACTTATACTGGGCATTTCTAATATTTACAAGTTTTGGAGACCTCACATTTATCTAAAAATAAGTTGCAAATCTGCATTACTCAACTCTAGTAAGAGCCTGTTCTGATTTGAATGCTCTGTATTCGTGCCCAGAGTACAGACTTCTCCAATTGTGTGCACGCTTAGTTTAAGAGAACTGGCTGGGGAATAAAAATAACTCTGCCTAGCCATGAATTATTTTTCGTGCATTTGTTTCCTACTTGCACACAGCACAAGTTCACAGTAGAGCAAATGCATTGCACCAATATTGAGACACCACTTTCACGCTTCATGCGATTTGATATATTTAGAATAAGATTCCAGTTTACATTGCCATGGTAGTGGTCCCACATAGAAACGTATAGAAGTGTTCCAAATGTACATGCTCACTTGTTTCTTGCAGAATCGGCACATTTATGGTCTAGCTGTTGCATTCTACACTGGATGGTTGTTCAGTCTCTGGTAATGTTACAACTATTCTCGATCTTTTTCATAAATTAGGGAAACGGCGTCTGGATGAAATCCAGCGGCTAATTCAAGAATATATTCTCAGTTGTTTTTAATATAGTCATATAACTGGATTGAGAGAGATGTCAGTAGTGTAGCATATGAAGCAACTCCATAGTCCTCAGAATCGATTCTTTTTCGAGTTTTTATTGACATTTATCAGCCTTTTGTGCGGAGCCCTTGGCAATGCAGAAGGTCCTCAAAAATAGAGCCTCTGTTAAACGGTCCCCACCAGCAGCCAGCAAGACCTAAATAAGTAAAAGAAAATTGGCCGCCAGTATCGCTGTCCTGATCCTCAACAGTACCGCCGGTTTCACATGTCCTGAGGCCCGACAGTGTCGCCGACTGAAGAGTAAAGAGTGGAAGGAAGTGAGGATCTGAAATGATCATTCAAAAGCCAAATCGCGCCAAAGCCCTCAATATTTGAGGGTATGTTGGATGCCAGTTTGCTTTTTTATAAGAAATTAAACAATGGCTTTCAGGTACTGAAGACATTTAGCATAGAATCAGCTGTCAACCTCTCCGTAGCCGTTATGATCACACCTTGCTCAACTAAAGATTAATAAAAAGATGGTGGGAAGACTGTCTCAAAGATTAGTATGTCCACAAAGCAGCAATATGCTATATAAAACTCTACGCCAATATCGGCACTAGCTAGATGACCTCAAAACAGTTGCCCTTACCAACTGATGATTGCTTACGCAAATGCACCCGTTTTTAAGCTTCTTGGTCACAGTATTTTACCAGGTAATAGACCAAACACTGGAAATATTTGGCTCTTCAGCAAAAAATCTGCCTAAGCCAAATTGGGAACAGACGACATTTGAGATTTCAGGTCTGCATTGTAAAAAGAAGTTTGTAGTTTGCATGATCTTGTGTGCGGCACCCGTTACATAAAAGTTACAATAAAGGAGCCTTTAGGGCTGGATTGCAGAAAATATTTAGGAACAATTTGAAAGAAAGCTAGTAACATATCTCTGATAACTAGATAGTTTCATCATTCGGATTGCACTATGGAAAACCTACAGCTGTTTGACCTTGATTCAATGAGGTCAAGTGGAAACAGAATGTTGGACCTCAAAAAATGCTGTGCTCTTTGGATAAATTCAACAAAATCATCGCTCTGGGCCTAAACATGGATCATGACATTCTTTTTGGAAATAGTTTCCAACCTGTTGCGCAAGGCTCGATTATTTTTAGCTTTTGCAGAAAGCTGTCCTTTTTAGGTTTGTCTATTAGGTGGTACGTAAGTGCCACGTGTAAGCCAAAACGAGTGCATTGGAGAACCTCTAAGATGGTGTATGGAGGGGGGCACCCAGCAGCTTATATGTGTTTGGCTATTTGCCCAACCATTAACTGCCCCTAGCCATACTAATCCCTATGGCCGTGCACACCCACTTCCTACTCAACGCTGTCCAAAACTCACTCTTGGGATCTTTTTGAGCTAGATTTTATCAAGCGGTAAGATCAAACGCTCTGCTTGAAGGAGCTGCCAGTGTTCTTGGAAATCAGTCAGTTAATGGCGTAATGAAAGCTGCGAATGTGGTGTAATAAACATATTTTAGCCCTGTGTGCCTTAAGCCATTTGATTTTATAAGCATTGTGTGTCCTTTTAAAAACAAGTGTTTACTTGTGCATGGGCATTTCCCAGGCACTGCTATTATATGCAAAGACACTAGCACACTGGCTAGTTAGTACTACACTGCTGGCATTGTCAATGCTTTTTTGTATGTGTACAAGAAGCTTTTCTTCTATCTCGTATAACTGTTCTTCATAAATGCCATTTTATGTTTGAGACTGTACATGCAAGAGTAATATGCTGTGCAAGCCATTGTTTTTTTGCATGGACTTGCTGTAGGAATGCTGATTCCTACAGCCTTGGGTACTCTATCTCCAATGCAAACTGACATGTAGTGACTTCAAGGAGGCACATTGAGAGATCTATGAAATAAATATCTAGTCTCCAACACAATGTACATTGTTAGGTTGATTAAATAAATCTTTCAGCAGACGAGACTTGTTTCTGTTGGTATTTTTTCAGTGATTGTGTTGTAGACTGTGAACGCGTGTTTTGTAGTCAGTGCTCCAGATAATATTGAAGTGAGTATTTTACTCCGTTTTTAAAGGATTTTGATGGAGTTCATTCACATTCCCCGTGAGAGTATTTTCGAAAAATAAAATTAACTGTACAACTGATGTTCTTGTAGTATTTCTTTGCATCTCGTAATTAAAACACAAAAATACATGTTTTGCTCCCAGTTCAGGTAATACGTGGTTTTCTTGCTTTGGCACTGTGCACTACTGGTCAAGCGCATCCATGGAGCTATATGGGCGAAAGCAGGGGCACAGGCTCTTCTAAGCCGGTTTCCTATTTTTATTATAAAAATACGGAGAAATTGTTTTTTGTGTGTTTACCTATTTTTAATGAGTCGAAGTGGCTGATGACCAGTTAATTACTATACAAACAAGGAGGTTATGTCTTTTGTAACATGGGCGCCAAAGAAAAAGTAAATGTTTGAAGCAAGGATCGTAATGCAATCAACCTATCCCTTTTTTGTGACTAATTGTCAGCCTTTATATATTTATTTTCAAGCTTATTTTGCATTATAAAACAGGTTTGATGAGCTGCAATCTGCATGAAACCTGCCACGTTCAAAGCAGAAGAGCAGTGATAGCATATATATGATATGCCATTTATCATGCGCCTATACACAAGTGTTTCAAGGCGTGACGAAGCAAGGGAGGGGAAACGGGGAAGACTGAGACAACGATCCTACTAGGCCAGGTGACATTAAGATTGCGCAACTGCAAGGGAGGGGGGGGGAGTGCAGGGGGAAAGGAGGGGGGGCAGATCATACGATAACAGTAAAATAAATAAAGACAATAAATAAAATTGCGGCCAGCTGGTGGCAAGTGCAAGGGTAAGTGCAGACATCTGGTGCCAAGTGCTAGTAGCGGCTATAGGGATACCGAAACAGTCCCCGAGTGCAAGGGTTGCCAGGGGGGCAGCAGTGCAGGTGTACAACTGGCGGGGCTGGGACCTGGGCCTGAGATCAGAAGGTAGCCGGGTAACCAGTGCAGTTTCAGAATCAGCCAGGAGATCTGCAGGGGAGAGGAGAGAACACAGAAGCAAAGAGGAAGGTCTTGAGGTGCTTCCGGAACCAGAGATGGTTCTCAAGTTTTCGAGATGCAGGTAGGCTGTTCCAGAGGGAGGCCCCAGAAGGAGATCTACACCAACTCGCTGCTTGGAGAAGTGACTAACCCTGAGGGAGTTCGAGGCGGTTGAGCAAAGAGCTTGAGAAGGAAGATATTAAGCTAGAGCGAGTTCAAGGTATTGGATGTCCCAGGCCCCAGAAGGCCTTGTGTACAATGCAGAGGGTTTTGAACTTGATCCTTGTCGCCACTGGCAGCCAGTGCAGAGATTTCAGACCTGGAGAGATACGATCTTTGGGCTTGAGGCCAAGGACAAGTCTTAGTCCTGTTTTGGATGAGTTGTAGAGGGTAGGACACTTTAGAAAGGGGCTATAGCAGTAGTCCAGCCTAGAGAGAACCAGAGCTCTGGGGAAGGAGAGGAAAGGAAGAATACCTCAGAGGAAGTGCAGCTGGTAGTGCGACTTCTTAGAGACGTCCGAGATGTGAGGAGTGAAGGAAAGTGAGTCGAAGATGACCCCAAGGCTTTTAGCCTCGCAGGTGGGAGCAGTAAGAGGGCCAAGAGAGGCCGGCCAGAGAGTGACTGGGAAGGAGGGAGCAGGTGTGCCGATGAGGAGAATCTCATTCTTGCTGGCATTGAGGCAGAGATCATTGGCAGCACACCACTCTTGGATGGCAGACAGTCAGAGATGAGAGGAGGTGGCTGAAAGGAGCCTGAAAATGATCCGAGTGTCATCTGCATAGCACTGAAGGTTGGGGCAGAGAGCGGCAATGCGGTGAGTGCCAGTTATTGGTTGAACAGCCAGGGAGAGAGGTTAGACCCCTTGGAGGTGGAGGAAAGGAAGGACCCGAGTTAGACCTGGGAGGATCGTTCTGAGAGGAAGGTGGTCAGCCAAGCCAGGGCCTGATCAGTGGTACCCAGGTCTTCACAGAGACGGTTGAGCAGGATGGCAGAAAGATCAAGTAAGATGACACATGGGATGTTGGAATCGAGGTTGTGTTAGTGTATGTATGGATATTTGCATTAATTACCCTTGAAGACTTTGAACTGATGTGAATGAAGTATTTGTGGTCAGAATGCAGACCTCCATCTTGCACGTTATGAAGAATGGGGACTTAAAATAATTGAAGTAAAATGAACTTAACTCCTCGTACCTCACCCATCTACATTATTTTTATTGTAAATGTGGTGTTGTGATGTGAACAACTTTTCCTTCTTCAACATTTGGTGGACCAAATGATGTTTCTCACGTTTAAATTGCAAGAACTTTTCCCTATTATCTGAGGCTATACAGACCTGTGCACCGTCTTGTAAGTCTCCACCGCGTTCATTCTGACTTATTTTATGATGTGAATGGTTTCCTTAATTTGTGCTTCTTTCCGTTAGTTGTCCAGGTGCTGTTTTGCTGCTTTTCTACCTTCCTAACGGGACTTCCATCCTGCACACGGGAGACTTCAGAGCAGATCCCTCCATGGAGCAATATCCTGCATTAATTGGCCGCAAAATCCACACCCTTTATTTGGATACCACGTAAGATTTTAAAGTTTTGTTTCTTATTGGGGGATGCTTAAATATTTGCTTGCTAAATGAATCGCATGTAATTAATAAATGTAAACCATTTATTAAAGGATTTACCAATTTAGTTTCAATGCATTTTGGAATGGGCACTATAAATCGGAGACTTGGTTTACTAAATGTTTTTCCTACTTGCGTGTGGCAGCTTGTCATGCAAATATGGGAATTCATTCTGAGAAGGAAGGCTGCCTCCACAAAGGCCTTTGTTGTGTTTTCTGTGATACGACAGTCCCATTGTAAGGCCATCCTACCTTGGGTAAAAGAGTACTTGGAACCAAGGACACTCGCCTGCTAATTGAATAGATAATTTGTAGAGTGCCATGAATAGTCATTCCTGTAGCACCTCAACATTCCTCAAGTCATCTCGTGTATTAATAGCAGAAGTTGCTGCAAAAACTACATTCTGTGCAGGGAAGGATGGTACAACAAGACTGTACGTTGAGCCATCCCTCGGGGACTCATTGGACCACCTTACCAGTAAGAACTCTTCTAGTCTTGGTTCCCCTTTCCAATACACTTGTGTATAGGCGCGTTATAAATGTCATGCTATATATCCATATAGGAGTCGTGGAAGCTTCCCACCTAAACACCACCACAACAATTGGTGCGACCATGCATTGCTCCTCTTGCAATTCCAGTGCCTCAGACGCAAGGACTCGCGTAGGCAATCCCAGTTTCTTGCACAAGGGAATGGCCAACCCCAACCTTGTTAAAAACACAGAGCCTGGGGTAGTTGCCAGGTGGCATAAACTGAGATGTGCCGCCCCAGCCACTGAAAAAGAGGCTTAGTGAAAGCCTAGCATATTTTTCTTTTCAAATTTACATTGATTCTGGGGTCTGGTGCCTTGATCAAAGCCTTAATCTTTACAAGTTGGGACTCCACGGTAGAATTTGCCAACATAAATGCACCGATTAGGCATGAAGCGCCTTGGTTGCTTATACACCTCCTAAAGGGGACGTGCTGCGGCAAATCTGGCTTGCCAGTCACCTATAGGTTAAATTCTAGTGACATTAGCATTTCTAGGTGAAAAATATTCTTTCTTTTGATCTGCCACGATGAAGACTAGGCTCATCTAATTTTCATTTTTTGTTGTCCTTGTTGGCACTTTTAGCATTGCTCTCTGCTGCATAATAGAAGTCTTTAGGTTTATCAGGACATCTTCATCGTGGACTTTTGTGTAGTAATGGAACCATTTAGGACACATTTGCTCCCTTCTCTTTTCCGTCTAATATTTGGCAATTTTGGAAGAGTCGTAACAAGCATCGAACGACACATTATTGCTTTGGCAGAATACCACAGAAATACTAGCCATGCTCGTTGTGTCTTTATTCTCATGCGTATGGTCCCTGAAGTAACTAATGTCAAGTCTGTGCTGCCACACACTGAAAGGTGTCCGAGTAGGCTGACTTGCTCAGAGCCTGGGCTGGGAACCCGGCAGTTGATGGCATGGATTTTATTACTGGCAGGGGATGGTAAAGTTAATCTACTATGCTGTACCCTATGTAAACTCTGGTTGTAGTTCAGTTCAAATAATGGCCTGCATGCCGATAGAACATAGTTAGACCTGCCAGTTGCCTTGCGCCATGGAGCCAAACTTTGTACTGGCCCTTTTTAAAGGTGCTAGTTGGTCAGGCATCTTGTACATTTGGAGATATTATAGAAGCAAGTTAATCACCATAGACCTTCTATAGAACGGTTCTCATCCGTTAGTGGAAAATGCAGGCATTACTGAACATCTACCAGACTTGTCGAGTAGGCCACATTAGCTGTTTCCCGTGCATGTCCCTAGGTATGGAAGCTCTGGTGCCCTTAGGCCGTGGGTTCACCACTCACTGCATGATACCAGGCCCAGGGGCAGCTTTGGGAGGATTGCCTGGCTACCTGCGCTGGACACTTCATGAATGTCCAGTGGAAATGTGCAAACTACTCCAAAAGATGTGCTGAAGTCCAACACATGCATTGAGAAAGATGTGCGTTTCCGAGAATAAACCAGATGTACTTCTCCAGCATGGGGTCTGGCATGGATTCACATGCTCATGAATATTCCGCGTCGTCAGGCTGGGAATCCTCTGTAAAGAAAAAATCAGTATCAGTTTTGTTTCTGATCTGTCTTTCGTAGTAGTAACCAATCACTGATCTCTGCGTCATACTGACCACAGCCAATGACTGCCCTCTACCTAAGTCCCGCCTCTGGCAGCCATCTTCAGATTTTTACCGCACGTTCAAGTGTTGGGAGTCCTCGTGCTTAGCTCTCGAGCTTTTACTGCGTGTTTCGCGCTTTTTCAGGTGAATTTTCATTTTTTAGGTTAATCGAGCCTCAAGCTCCACCGTTTCTACTCCCGTTAACGGCTACCCGTTGCAGGATTTTCCTACGCCCTTCAAGGGTGAAGATTTCGTCGAATCAACTTCTTGGAGGATTCCAGAAGATTCGCGGCCTACTTCGAGATGGCCCAGCATGCGAGTTCGTCGCCCGGACCCAAGCTGTTTCGCAGCTGCCCTGGATGGGGGCTGCAGAATGTGTTTAAGGAAGACGAACATTCGCGATGCCTCTACTGTCTTCATTGGGACAAGACTCATGTAGAGAAGGACTGCCAGTTCTGCAAGAACTTGTCGGAGCGGACCATGAGGGACCGTCGATCCCGTCTCGCCAACTGGTTGGAGAAGGGCTCAACGGGTGAGAAGAAGAAGAAAGGGTCTGAGCGGGCTTCTAAGTCCTGTGCGGGCGCCCCGGCGACATGGGCCCAACACCAGGCCAAGCGCCGCGAGTCTGCGGACTCCAGGAGCGCCGAAAGGTCAGGCTCTTCGGTCGCCAGGCAGGGCACACCTTCCCTGGCACCGTCAACCACGAGCCAGCGCTCCGGTTCGGAGAAGAGGAAGTCCGAGACCCCGGGTAAGCTTCGGGAGAAGCCCCGTCCAATCTCGGAAGAGGGGGAGCGTGGCGTCACCCCTCCCCCGAAGGAGAAGGCCCGGGACGCACCTAAGGTGGTGAAGGCCCCTACCCAGCAGGCAAAGGCCTCTATCGAGGCGATCGCGGCGACTCTGGCCAAGCCGGCAGAGCCCCCGCCAGCGGAGACTGCCTCCGGGACTAGAGTTTCCCGGCCGCCAAGGAGGGAATCCTCTTTTCAGCCCATCGTCGTGGCCGCCATGATGGAAGAAGCGAGGGGGGGCACGGTAGCCTCCTCGAGCTTGGAGTCAGCCTCGGAGGAGGAACTGACCGAGGCCGTGAGGAACCTCGAAGTCCAATTCGAGAAGGTTCGATCCCGTAAGGAAGATCCTCGGGAGATAACCGAGGAAGACGACCATGGCGAGGAAGAGCAGCCTTCCCTTCCGGCGCGGCCGGAACCTAGGCCTCAGGATGGCTCGGCGGCCGTTTTTTCTGCGATCCATCCTTATGCTCTGAGATAAGGACGAGATTCCCACGGCCCAGGCCGGAGGACCAGCAACCTGGCCCGTCGGGAAGTCCTCAGAACAAACGACTGAGGACCCAACCCTCTCCTCCGCTCGCCCCGTAAGGCCTACAGTTCCCTCCTCATCCTCCCACGAGTCGGGAGATGGCGGTGCGTTGGGCTCGACAACGGGTTCTGAGGGCGACGGAACGGGTCTCCCGTCGCACGGGCCTCGCCGCCCGACGAGATTGGCTCATTCCACGCCATGATCGCCAGGGCGTCCGAATTGTTCCAGCTCTGCCCGGAGGAGCAGAAAAAGGAAGGTTTTCTCTATCAGCGCCGGGAGGCCAAGAGGAAAACTGTCATTGCGGTGCCTCTAATCAATGACATCTGGGAGGAGGGCCTGTCGGTTCTCAAAAACCCCTCCACGGCACCACCAAACAGGACCGGTACGAGAAGAAGTACCGGGTCCCCGAAACCGCTCCCCTGTGCCTCAGGGCCCAGCCAACGCCGGACTCGGTCGTCTCGGCGGCGGCGAAGAAGAAAGAGGCGGGGTCAGGAGCCTCAACGTCGAATTCCCCGCCAGACGGCGAGGGAAAGAAGTTGGACGCCATGGGGCGGCAGGTCATTTCGTCGGCGGCGACGACGATCAAAGCAGCCAACGCCCTGGCGATCGTGGCCCGTTACGACAGGGAGCTCTGGTTTAAGCTGGCCCCCCATATTGGACTTCCTGCCGGACGACAAGAGGTCCGAGGCCCTGGAAATACTGCAAGAGGGCGAGGTGGCGTCGGACCACGCCATAATGGTGGCAACCGATATTGCCGATACTGGGTTCCGCCAGCTGGGCATGGTGTTTGCCTGCGACGACGGGGTTGGCTCCGGACGACCGACTTCCGTCAAGACGTGCAGACCAGAGTGTTGGACATGCCGTTCGACGGCAGAAACTTGTTCGGGAAGGCGGTGGACGAATCCCTCCAAGCCATAAAAACGGACACGGCCCGTGCCCTAGGAGCCCTTCAGCAACGACGGCCCTTTCGGAGCTCCGAAGGCAGACATGGTGCCTCCAAGGGATCCAGCGGTGGCTCGTCAGCCTACCACCAGGCGGCACGCTCCTCGTCTCAGGAGGCCTACAGGGGTCGCGGCAAGCAGGGAGCGCCTCGCCGCCGTCGGCAAGGTGGCCAGGGCGGCAAGGCCACCACCTCCAAGCAGGACTGAACCGGCCATGGTCTCGGGCCCCCACCGAAGCACCCCGGTGGGAGGCCGGCTGACGAATTTCGTTGGCGTGTGGAAGTCCATCTCCACCGACCATTGGGTGCTGGATACCCTGGCAAGAGGACACTCTATCGAATTCCTGAAGAAGTGCCCTCACGTTCCACCTGTGGCCAGGAAGGAAAATCACGTCCCGCAACTGCTGTTGGAAGTAGAGGTGATGCTCAGGAAAGGCGCCATCGAGCTTGTCCCGAAGAGGCTCAGGGGTGTACTCCGAGGTACTTCCTCGTCAGGAAGAAGACGGGCGGCTGGCGCCCCATCCTGGACCTTCGTCGTTTGAACAAATACATCAGATCACAAAAGTTCAGGATGGTCACCCTCCAGCACGTACTGGGACAGCTGGAGGAAGGCGACTTTCTATCGTCGTTGGACCTGGAGGATGCATACTTCCACGTTCCCATCCTCAAAAGTCACCGAAAGTTCCTCAGGTTCGTCATCCAGGGATGCCACTACCAATTCAGAGCACTGCCGTTAGGATTGAAGTCGGCCCCCAGGGTCTTTACCAAGTGCCTAGCACCAGTGGCGGCGCGGCTGCGCCTGCAGGGGATTCACGTCTACCCCTACCTGGACGACTGGCTCATCCGCTCAAGGACGAGGGAACTTGCCGTCGAACACACTGCGAGGACCGTCCAGCTACTCACAGGCCTGGGATTCGCCATAAACTACCCAAAGTCCCTCCTGGTGCCGTCGCAGGTGGCCCTGTTTTTGGGAGCGAAGCTCGATATAGTGAGGCGCCTGGCGGCCCCGTCGGAAGAACGGACGAAGACCATTCTAGGCAAAGTGCAGCGCCTGGTAGCCACTGGCGTGGCCAGGGTGAGGTCCATCAAGTCCCTCCTGGGGATGATGTCCTCTTGCATCTACCTGGTGCGCCTCTGCAGACTACGGATGCGCCCTCTTCAAGAATTTCTCGACGCCCGTTGGATGCAGGCGACGGGCACCTTCGAAGACCGGGTCCCCCTCAACGAGGTGTTCCGGCGGGCGATTCAGTGGTGGGGCGTTCGAGCGCACCTCACGGCGGGCAAGGACTTTCAGACGCCGGCGTACCAGGAGACGGTGACGACGGACGCCTCCCTGGAAGGTTGGGGCGCCCACACCGGAGATCTCCACGCAAGAGGCCTCTGGCTCCCGGAGGAGAGGCTCCTGCACATCAACGTCCTGGAACTCCGAGCCGTGTTCTGGGCTCTCAAATCGTTCCTCCCGTCGCTCAAGGGCAAGGTGGTGCGGATCTTCACGGACAACACCACGACAATGTTTTACATACGGATGCAGGGAGGCACCAGATCCCCAGCCCTATCCAAGGAGGCACAGGATCTGTGGCACTGGGCGGTTGCCCAGGGGATGTTCCTGGTTCCCTCCCATCTGGCAGGAGAAAGCAACACCATCGCCGACTCGCTCAGCAGTTAGCTGCGCGCGTGTCACGAGTGGGAACTGCACCAGGATCAGGTGGATCAACTCTTCCGACGATGGGGCAAACCCCAAATCGACCTGTTCGCAACAGCGACGAACTCGAAGTGCAAGATGTTCGCCAGCAGGTTTCCCCAGCCGAGAAGCATGGGCGATGCGTTCTCGTTCCCCTGGGACGGCCTATACCTGTATGCGTTCCCGCCGTTGCGACTCATCAGCCAGCTCAAGAGGTCCCGGTGCAGGATGATCCTCGGCGTGGCCAGGGCAGATCTGGTTGCCGGACCTTCTGGACTTGTCAACGTCCCCTCCCATCAAGCGGACGCGGACCTTCTCTCCAGAGAAGGAGGCACCATCTTCCACCACGCCCCGGCGTCGCTGAACCTGCAGGCTTGGCTCCTGCAGCGCTAGAGTTTGGAGGCTATGATATACCGGCCGATTGCAGAGAGGTTCTTGCAAAGGCCTGGGCGTCCTCGACTCTCAAATGCTATGGTTATAAGTGGAAGAGGTTCTCTATCTGGTGCCGAGCACAAGAGATCAACCCCCTACGGATTACGGCCCCTCAAGTGCTGCCGTACCTGCTATCGCTGGCAAAGGCTTGGCTAGCCCATGCCTCCATTAAGATTCATCTGGCGGCGGTCTCCAGATATACCAGAACCACAGGACGGACGTCCCTGTGGTCCCATCGACTGGTAAAAGTTTATGAAAGGACTGTTCCGGTCGTTCCCGCCGGTGAAGGCCCCGGGCTCGGCGTGGTTACTTAACGTGGTGCTGACCAGGCTCATGGGGCCCCCATTCGCGCCGATGCACTCCGCACCGATGAAGTTTGTGTCGTGGAAGACTGCATTCCTGGAGGCCATTACCTCTGCACGATGAGTGGGAGAGATCCAGGCCCTATCCTGCAAAGCACCGTACTTGACTTTCCGTGCCTCGAGGGTGGTGCTTAGTACGCACCCCTCCTTTATGCCCAAGGTGCCGTCGGACTTCCATCTTAACGAGCCCTTGGTGTTACCTGTTTGTCTCCTTCGTCGCCGGCCGAGAGGACTTTGCACTCGCTGGATGTGGCTAGAGCACTGAAGTTCTACGTGGACCGCACGAAGAGTTTCCGGAGGACATCACAGCTGTTCATGAACTTTGGACCTGTGAATCAAGGGAAGGCTCTCTCGAAGTCTTCTATTTCCAGATGGCTCTCCGGCTGCATCATGCACTGCCACCGGTTGGCTAACCGACCACTGCCAGGCCGTCCGAGCCCATTCGACCAGAACGATCGCTGCTACTACGGCGTTCTTATCTGGTGTGCCCCTGCTGGACATCTGCAGGGCTGCTACGTGGAGGTCGACGCACACCTTCACGAGATTCTGCTGCGTCGATCGGGATTCCAGGGAGGAGTCCAGGGTCGGCCAAGCAGTGCTGCGCAACCTGTTCGCTTAAGGTGAGCCTGGTGAGGACCGAGAATAAACCAGATGTACATTCTGCTCATTGGGGTAATTGCTGGGCACCCACTTTAAACAGAGACCCCTCAGATGTGTGGAGGTGAGGTAGCACACTACAACAGCAGTTGAACATGCATTTTCGAATGGATTGTCATCCAACGTATTCCACATCTTTGACGTGTAATGTCCACAGCTGTGCACTTCAGAAACCTTTTCAGCAGAGGGCGTCCTGCGTCGATGGCATCTGGTCGATGTCCCTCGAAGGCCTCTGTCAAGGGCGACGTCACCGGATATAATTGGGATGCACTGTGCCTGTAGCCTCAGTTCCGTTTTTTTCTGCAAACGTGTTTGCTACGGAGACTAAGCGCGCCTCGTGAATGTCTTCTTCGACCCCCTCCGACTCCGCGGTCTGGCTTCAAGACTTGCCGAGACTGCAAGTCTAATATGTCGATTACCGACCTGCATTGCATTCGTTTGTGGTGCTTGGACGAGAGTCGCAACACTGACGACTGTTCCAAATGCCAGTCGCTGACTGCTAAAACCTTGCGGGAGCATAAGGGGAAGCTTCAGGTAGGTAGGGGTTCTAAACCCAGTAAGTCCCGTAAATCTAAGTCTTAAGGGAATGTCCAACTATTCGAAAGGGGTGACTCTCTGCGTCGGAAGAAGTCCCGGGGGGGTCTCGGTCCCGAGTGGTTCCCGCCATTCGTCCTCATCTCGGCATTCTAGGAAGCGACATCACCGATTGCCTTCCCCATCATCCTCGAGGATGGAGCCGCGAGGAAAGTGGCTTGTCCAACAAAGTCCTCGACTCCAGTGGAATGGGCACCTTCAGGTAGCAGATGCTGGCGATTTTCCAATCCCAGGGCACAGTTCCGTCAGCGCCTTCTGGTAAAGCCAGCAAGGAACGGTCTCAATCTGTGGCTTGTGCGTCTTCGGGTCATTGCCGCGATCCTCATCGAGGTCACGTTCGGACAAGGCTCAGGATGGTCGCAAGAGACGTACATCCAGATCTCGGTCCTTGTCCCCAGCGAGTAAGCAGAAACCTGTTAAGGGCTTGAGGTCGGCGTCGACTCTGTTGGCGCCGTGTCCGTCGGATACGGACGTCGAAGCTTTGCCTTTGTACCAGCCCTCGGCGCCGTTGTCGGCACTCTCGGTGCCGAAGCCATCAGCGCCCTCCACGCCTTTGGGGCCTTTTGGCCGGGATGTGCCGTCGGAGATCCCTGGTACTGTGGATCCTCCAAGGAAGGCTACTGCAAAAGTCTGTAAGGCCTGTTAAGGACACCAGACCCTCGGCTGTCCTGAGACGGGACTTTTACCTCCCTCTGGATGACATGTATGAGGAGGAGAGGTCCGATTTTAGATTTTGAGCCTGATGTGGCTCCTGTCTTTTCTGAGGATAGTCAATTGGAAGAGTAAAGGCAATCGCTTCATGATGCCAGTGGCTTAGACACTTCTCCTGAGGTAGAGTTTGGCAGGCCTGAGGCTCATGCTGAGTCGTCCTACAGGAGACTGATGGCTAGGGTCATGTAATATCTTGGTTGGTTCACTCCTCCTGAAGCTTTTGTTCAGGGTGACTTGACGGATATTTTGGATCAAGGTCCTTCCTCTGACCCGGTGTTACCTTTTCATTTGAAAACACTGAGGTTTGAGGGAAAAGTTATGCGTCACAAGCAGACCCTCACATTAAGGGTGGAACCCTTAGCATATAACAAAAAGGCTGGTGACTCGCAAAAGTACCGCTCTCTTAAGTTGAAGGGGAAAAAAAGCGATCTCATGTCAACAGAAGCTACCGCGTTCATCAATATTGCACAACCACAAGATTGAACATTATGAAACAATTACATATTTTATTTGAACATTTCATATACATATTTAATATATCTCCAATACAAAAGATCATTTCAAAATGTTAGTTAAGAAATTCTAATTAAGAAATGCTCTCCTTGAATTAATCACGAGAGTACAAAAGAGAGAAAAAAGAACAAGAACATAAACAAAAAAGAATCACTCCATATCACTGATGCAACGTAATTCACTAATGGCTATCCGTAAATGGGAGCCGAGATGACAAAGTGGCTTATACATAGTGATATGTGATCACAGTTCACTTATTTACCCACTCATCACCATTCGTACCAAACAATCTCATACAAAACTTATGATTCATTCATACAAATACACACCACAAAAAACTTTTAAACAATGATAAAAACAGGCCCAACATGTTTCTTTCCTTATACAGGTTATTCTAGGAAATTCATCAGGGGCAGACTAAAAATCAGAATCATTGCATACTGACAGTGATTGGTTTTAAATGAACTCGAAAATTCTCCTCAAAGTCCAAATACTTTGATAACTGGCAATCCCAATCTTTGCATTCACGGAATTGCTCGTCGAGATAGTTTTCACCTATAAGAGAGCGGTACATAAAAACAGTATATCAATTAACTGTTAACACAGGTATACCTTATGGTTATACCAGTACCTGAGAAACATAGTTGTTGCCCTACTCGGTGTACGAGAGCTCATGACTAGCTCAATAAAGGTTTCAACCATATCTCACCCCTCTGTCATGAGTTTCCATTGAGTCAGTGATTTTGAGTTACTGTCCTGTTGAAAACTCGATCCCATGTGTGACAATACATAATCAAACAGGTACACCAGAGACTGAGAAACTACGAAACTAGGAAACTCGATGGAAAGGAAAAAAGACACAATTGCTCGAGAACTCAAGAGCGTCTGGAGAGAAAGGCACAAAGCGTCTGGAGATAACAGAACATACAGGAAGTACTAACGGGGGGGCTATTTTAGCTCACTGCCCTTTAACACGGGCATTAATCACCCATCTCGCATGTTTCCTCATAAAGCCCTGGTTAACTTACCCACCAATGGGGCACGTTATCCTAAGCAAATTAACGCTGTCTTTGTTGATAGCCGCAACCTTCCTTATACGTGTCAAACTCGCTGGACGTAAACAAGATTATAGATCTGGAAAGGATGATATGGCCAACAATTAGCAACCATTCTGTTACATTGTAGTTCCCCCACCAGATACATTCTTGCCTTTAGCGTCTTCTAATTGCTCTTAAAAGGGTTGGCTTACCCTGTAGAAGGTGAATAAATCGTCCTACAGCGGAAGCTGAACCATTATCTTCCACTATTGCTGTTTGGTAGCCGGAATTCGCACAGCCGAATTGACCCGAGGTCTAGAATGCGACTTGTTTGGGGTCAAACTTATCCCCATTAAGTTGGAGCATCGGAGAGCGTCAACACTGTTGACAACAAAAAAGACAACAGTATCAGCAAGTAGCAGTTGGTATCAGTTAGGTCTGGCTCCTTATTCCCCACCTGAGTAGCCCGCAATTGGTTATCGCTAGCCGACTTCTTACTTACCTCTATATGGGTCTAACATCGCATCCTGGGTATTCCGAGCTCCGTTCGATTCGCCTCCTCGTCTGGCTTGTGACTTGTAGACCCGTCACAGCGTATGGTCGTTCGCTGCGTTGGTCCGTCTCGACAACCTTCCTGGTGACTGCCGTTGTCCCCCGTGTTCGTATCTCTCGGTTCAGAGGAACCAACCGACTTTAAATTCGTTACACGGGCCTCATGATTAGCCAATCAGAGAGTGCCCATCGCAGCATGTGACCTTAACCATGTCACGTGACCAGACTGTATAACACGGAAATGTTATTCAGTCCGATCTCTACTCTATGGTCGCCGATCTATCGCCGCCCACAAAGAAGTAGCACGTCAGATGCGAACCATCCCAGGACAACCAAAAAAAAAGGAGGAAAAGCCTGGAGCAAACTACAAGCCTCCATCACCATCCATGCCATAGAGGGAGAAGATGAAGAGCCGCGTTACCAGGTGAACAGGTCGATGTAATAGAAGAGCTGCCGTGCATGTTCTAGACACAGGGTGACGGACAAGGTTTATAATATTTAATAAACCATCTATCAGACCGTACTGGAATTCTACAGTACCCAGTCGAATTTTTCATTTAGACCATTGAGCATGCTTTTAGTCAAAAAAATAAATTTGCGTTCTTTTTTTGACAACGCTAGTCTATCCCGGTTGATGTCATTACTCAGTTTCTGATTGTAAACAATCGACCAGGAGAAATCCTGTACTTGGTGAGTACATTCTACCCAGTGTTCTACCAACGGGGCATTCTTAGTCCGATTCTTTAAACAGCTACAGTGTTCACCTATCCGCAATTTCACCTTTCTGTCTTGCCTATATATAGCTTGTTGCATGGACACCAAACTACATAGATTACCCAACTCGTGTTACAATTGGTCAACGTTTTTTGTAACCAAGGGGTTTTCAACCCAATATCAATCGATGTGGTTTTCTTGGTAAATGCACAGCAGGTACATGTTCCACATGGGAAATGACCCATTACTGCTTGTAAACCCCAAAGTTGTGTTAGGGTAGTTGGTCTAGATGTTATATCATTCCGAGTTATCTGCTCCTTAATGTTCTGGCTCCGTTTAAAGGCAATGATCGGTCTTGAAATGGGATCACTACCCTTCTCCAGTATGTCCCAATGTTTACAAATCAAACGTTTAATAGCGTTCGACATGTGACTGAAGGTGTTGACGAATACCAGGTGCTCATTCTTTGTCTTTTCGCCCCTCTTTTCCCTTGTATTGAAGGAGTGAGTCCCGATTGTTATTGTCTGCCCTTTTACGAGCGTTATCGACAATATGTTGTGGGTACCCTCGTTTAATTAAGCGCTCCTGCATGTTATTCGCTTCTTCTTTATAATCTCTTCTCCTTGAACTGTTTCTCTTGAGTTTCAAGAATTGTCTCAATGGGAGATTATCCCGTACATGTTTAGGGTGAAAACTTTCATAATGGAGGACCGAGTTTTTGTCTGTAGGTTTATTATAAGGCTTAACGAAAAGTGTCTTCAAGGTGTTATCTGCCACAATCGTAATGTCCAGAAAGTCTACCGTCTGTTATATGATGAGGTAAATTTTAGAAAAACATTCTGTACATTAAGCCATTCCAAAAACTCGTCCATTTGTTGTGTGGTCCCCTTCCAGAGGACCAGAATGTCGTCCATGTAACGAAGCCACAACCTAATGTTGTGTTGAAAAGGATTGGTGTTGGTCAAAACAGTACCAACCTCAAAGGACTCCATATACAAGTTAGCCACACTGGGTGCTAATGTCGCACCCATGGCAGTACCTTGAATTTGTTTGAAAAACTTGCCATCAAAATGGAAATAATTCTCGGTTAAAGCCATTTCGGCACACCAGAGAATAAATGAGATCGGAGTTTTGATGGTAATGTGGTCCTTTAGGAGTTTCTCCTCTAACATTTCCAGTGAAGCTTGTTGTGGTATGTTAGTATAGAGAGCTGTCACGTCTAAGCTCAGGAGTAATTCCGTTGTGGAGTGAAATGATATTCCTTCTATCTCCACAATAATTTGTGTTGTATCCTGGACATAAGACGCCATTTTCTTCACCAATGGTTGTAGAAACTTGTCTGCAAAACGGGAGAAGGGTTCTAGAACTGAGTTCACCCCAGATACGATGGGTCTTCCTGGTGGCTGATTAAGGGACTTATGGATCTTGGGAAGTGTGTAAAACTGCGGGATCAAAGGTTTATCTTTAACCAAAAAGTCAGCCTCCTTCCCTGTTATCAACCTCTTTCTTCAGCCTTGGCGACTTTATTCGTGATGACTTTCGCTAACCTTGACGTTGGATCCTCTTGAAGGGGTTGGTAACATGTGAGGTCCAATAGTTGCCGATTACATTCTAATACATAGTCTACCCGATTGAGTAGAATGATAGCACCGCTTTTGTCCGCCTTTCGGATGATTATTTCTTGTTTGTTTAGCAGATTTTTCATAGCTAAACTTTCGGCAGTGCTTGTATTATGGAAAGTGGTTTTGTTTTTCGCTTGTTCAAGTTTTTCCAAATCTTTATGTTAACCTTTCGCTTCCGAACTGTGGGAACCACTTGGGGCACGAAAATTGGATCTATTTTGTAAACCTGATTCAGAAGGTTCGATTTCATAAACATTATTCTGAAAAAATTGATGCAAATGAATTTTCCTCATGAATTGATGAAACTCCTGTCTTAATTGAAGTGGGTTATGTAGATTAGTGGACACGAAACCCATCCCTCTTTCGAGCAGTCTCATTTCAATCTGTGTTGGAATATAGGATGAGAGATTCACCACAAGGCCTGCATACTTGTTACTCTGGGTTCCAAGTCCCAGGCCTCCGGGCTTCTTTCTAAAAAAGGTTGCCCACTGCCCCTGTTGGCAGGAGTCCCCCTTGTTTGTCCGCGATTTGAATTATTCCTGCCTCTAGAGTTCCCCCTATTTTGTTTACGATAATTGGATCTGCCACGATTCGTGGGTGCCGAGCCATATGTGCTGCCATCACTCGAACTGAACGAGGTATTGGCCAATGCGACTTTCTTTTGGCCACGTGTGTTATTAGATGCAGAGGCTGTTGCTTGGCGTTCTTGTTGGTAATTCTCCTGTGTGTACGGGAATGCTTTTTCATGGCTAAAATTAGCCAGATCTTTATTCATTCTCCGTACACGTTCCTTTAACATTTCAGTCATCAGATTATCTAGTTGTTTCTTGTAGAGCTCTAATGGAACCACCTTTTTGATCTCCTCTTCTAAAGTGTTCAAATCGACCAGAATTTTTTCGGTCATTTCTGTGGCTGTATCTATTATCAAGATCAGCCAATCGCGGCCGCATTTGTTGGCGACATAGCTCCATTGTAACACGAAATTTGGGTTATCAAGAAAAAGCCTTGGTTCATTACGTACAACCAGGCCTTGGGATAGCGTCCCCTTCCGTAAATACTCCAACATGATAGAACCATGTAGTTCTGTCCTAATGAGACGTTTCTTGAGATTCCTAAAATCATCCCATCTTGTAATATTTATTGTTGTATCTGATGTACCACATAACAGTGAGGCTTTTTCCAACAGGTCTGCAACATATTTGCCGTCATAGCTCTTGCATCTCTCTAGAGTCTTATTTAATACAGGATAATCAGTTCTAACCCCCAAAAGAATAGCGTGAATATGGTAAAAGCAATTTTTTCAGTGGGAAAAGTTTAAACAGGTAAAGGGAGAGAATTCCATGCAAAAGAATTTGTTATAGTGAACCTGTCCTATCTGGTCAAAGATATCAATTCCCAGGGATTCAATAAAGCACTCCCGTAGAGAATGAAGAAAAAGTGTCAAACGGCTAATAACTCAGGTGAAACCCAAGTGAAACAGCTCCTTTATGAGCTCAAAAGTACCTCACGGCCAAGCGGCCGTACTAGAACCACAAGAAAACACTGAGGTTTGAGGGAAAAGTTATGCGTCACAAGCAGACCCTCACATTAAGGGTGGAACCCTCAGCATATAACAAAAAGGCTCGTGACTCGCAAAAGTACCGCTCTCTTGTTGAAGGGGGAAAAAAAAGCTATCTCATGTCAACAGAAGCTACCGCGTTCATCAATATTGCACAACCACAAGATTGAACATTATAAAACAATTACATATTTTATTTGAACATTTCATATACATATTTAATATATCTCCAATACAAAAGATCATTTCAAAATGTTAAAGTTAAGAAATTAGAATTCTAATTAAGAAATGCTCTCCTTGAATTAATCACGAGAGTACAAAAGAGAGAAAAAAGAACATAAACAAAAAAGAATCACTCCATATCACTGATGCAACATAATTCACTAATGACTATCCGTAAATGGGAGCCGAGATGACAAAGTGGCTTATACATAGTAATAATATGTGATCACAGTTCACTTATTCATTAACCCACTCCTCACCATTCGTACCAAACAATCTCATACAAAACATATGATTCATTCATACAAATACACATCACAAAAAACTTTTAAACAATGATCAAAACAGGCCCAACATGTTTCTTTCCTTTTATACAGGTAATTCTAGGAAATTAATCAGGGGCAGACTAAAAATCAGAATCATTGCATACTGACAGTGATTGGTTTTAAATGAACTCGAAAATTCTCCTCAAAGTCCAAATACCTTTTTCATTTGACCTTGCAGATAAGGTTGGTGGCTGCTTGGCAGACCCCGGAATTTCTTCCGGCAGTTAACAAGTCCTTAACTAAAAAAGACTTCCCTTCCGGTAGCGACCCCAGCTACCTTTCATCTCACCCCACTCCTGAGAGTTTGGTGGTTCAAGCAGCTACGGCCACCTCGAGGCAGGTGGCGCACCATACCATCACTCCTGATAGGGACGACAAACGCTTCGACAGTTGGGCACGCAAGGTGTTTTCTGCAGTGAGTATGGCGCTGAAATCGGCCAACTCCACTTGTGCCTTGGCAAGATTTTCACACAATCTGTGGAATTGTTTCTCTTGCGGCTGAGCATATTCCCGAGGGGGAAGAAGGGGATGGGGTCTGGCTCTCGTGCAAGATGGCAAGGATGCCATGTGTGAATCTCTTCAGTAGGGTTTGGGCACGGCCGACAGTGTTAGCCGGTCAATGGCTGCGAGCACCGTCATATGCCGTTTTGCGTGGTTGCAGAAGTCTGGTTTTGCTCAGGATGTGCAAGCCTGTCTTTTGAACATGCCCTCTGATGGCGCGTATTGGTTTGGCAGCAAGGCTGACAAGAGCCTTGAGAGGTTGCAGACCTCAAAAGCTGCAGCAAAATCTTTAAGCATAGCCGTGCGTCAACCTCCCCCTTTTCGTCCAAAGGGACAGCAGTGGAGGGGGGAGTTCTTTATGTTACTACTCCTCCTTTGGTAGAACGAGAGGAGCCGCCAGTCAAAGGGGTCAGTGTAAAAGTACCTGGGGAAATGGAGGTGCCAAAGCCACTCGGGCAGCTGCCTCTGCATTCAGGCACTGCCACAGCCACTCCAAAGCAGTCATGAAGCCATCTCCCATGGTTCGCCGGTTGGGGGGGCAGACTGTCTCAGCATCTCGAAGAATGGCGAGCTATTACTTCGGATGCATGGGTTCTTAATACAATAGCCCACGGCTATTGCCTTGCCTTTCCTTCCTACAGTGGCCTCAAGACAAACCACCGGGTAATCTCTTTGAAGCATCCAAATCCGCTCCCTGTGCAGGAAATCTTGACTCTGTTAGAGAAATGCGCTATAGAACTGGTGCCTGTAGCGTACAGCAACAAGAGATGGTTTTTCCCCATATATTTTGATTCCAAAGAAAGACTGGGGATGGAGACGCATCCTGGATTTGCGTTGGTTGAGAAAACTTCTCCGGAAGGACAAGTTCAAGATGGTCACTCTTTCTCAAGTCCTCCAGGCCCTTCAACTTCAGGATTGGTTGGTGTCTCTGGACCTACAGGATGCTTACTTTCATGTGCCGATTCATCCCACGCACAGGAAGTACCTGAGGTTTGCGGCTGGCGACTCGCGCTTTCAGTTTCAGGTCCTGCCATTCGGATTGACCTCTGCCCGAGGGTCTTCACCAAGCTAGGGGTGGTGGTGGCGGCATCGTATCTCAGGTGAGTAGGGGTGGGGGGAAAATTGATGTCTACCCCTACCTGGACGACTGACTGATCCGTGTGCATTCTCCCGAGCAAGCAGTGAATCACCTCGGTCTCACCTGCTGCTCCCTTCACAAGCTGGGCTTATCCCTTTGAATTTCAAGAAGTCGCATCTGACACCTTCCCAACAGCTCAAGTACATCAGGGCTGTGTTAGACACGTCCTTTGGGAAGTGCTCGTCTCTCAAGGTAAGGGCTCATCACATTGTGCAGATGGTGGACAAGTTTCAACATGCCCAGAGTCTCACTGCTTTCGAATTCTTAAGGTTGCTCGGCCTCATGGCATCCTGCATTTTTCTGTTGCCAGAGGCCAGGGTGAGGATGAGATCCCTGCAATGGGTCCTCAAGATGCAGTGGTCACAGTTCTCAGGCAAGATGTCAGATCCTGTTCAGATTCCAATCTGTCTCCCAGGATCTTCTGTGGTGGGCCAACAAGGGGAACCTGATGAAGGGGGAGCCGTTTGGGCAACCGTGGCCAGAGGTGACTGTAGTGACTGACGCGTCCCTCACGGGATGGGGAGCTCATGCCGAAGACTTGACCACCAGCAGACGTTGGTCTCTGTCGGAGTCCAAACTCCACATCAACCTGTTAGAGCTGAGGGTCCTCAGGCTGGCCCTGGAGGCTTTTCTGCCATCTGGGAGTGTCCTGATCATGACGGATAACACAATGGCCACGCATTACCTCAACAAAAAGGGGGGGGGGAGGAATTGGGTCACTTTCGCTGTGCAGAGAGGCAATGCAGCTCTGGTTCTGGGCAATCCAGCAGGGAATTTCGCTCTCGGCAGTTCATCTGGCCGGAGAGGACAGGCAGAGCACATCTCCCACAAGTGGGAGTTGGCTCAGGAAGTCCTTCTGGGGATCTTCGCCCTTTGGGGAACCCCACAAGTGGATCTCTTCGCCACCAGTGCCAACCGGAAGTGCGAGAGATTCTGCTCATGGGAATTTCCTCCAAGAGGAGCCTTAGGAGAAACATTCGTAGTGGATTGGTCATTCCCCCTGTTGTATGCGTTTCCTCCAGTCCCCGTCATGCCTCAAGTGTTAAGGAGGTTACGGAGGTTCGGATCCCACATGAGCCTCATTGCCCCGGATTGGGCCAGGAGAGCATGGTACCCGGACCTTCTAGAAATGTCCATCTGCCCTCCACGCCGTCTTTCCTACTGAGGGGGGTGGGTGGGGGGGGGGTCAGGACTCTCAACCTTCACGCTTGGTACCTGAAAGGTTGAGGTACAAGGATTGGGACCTCCCGGATGACGTGATTGCTTTCGGCCAGGAGTCCAGCAACAAAATCCCTGTACTGTTGCCATTGGTTTAGGTTTTGCGACTGGTACAGAGGACAAAATGTTAATCCTTTTCAGTGTTCCATTCCCATGGTTGTCCTTCTTTCTTTGGCCCACAGGGGCCTTCAAGTGGGTACCATTAATGGTTACCTGGTGGTGCTGTCTATCTTCAAGCGCTTGTCTGAAGAATGTTCTTACTTTGATTTCCCAATTTCTTAAAGGGCTCACTAATGTGTTCCCGCAGTCCCCTTCAGGTGCCGGTTATGGATCTGAATTTTGGCTTTGAAATTGCTGATGGGTGCTCCGTTTGAACCTTTGCACTCTTGTCCTTTGAGGTTGTCTTTCAAGACTGAGTTCTTGGTTGTGGTTCCTTCCGCTCGCAGAGTGGGTGAATTGCAGGCACTTTCATCTAAGCCACCCTTTACTGTGTTCCACAAGGATAGTGTTGTACTGAGGGTATGTCCTTTCTTTTCTACTTAAGGTAGTGTCTGAATTTCATTTAAGCCAGAAAGTGGTTCTTCCGTCTTTCTATCCTCCTCCTGGTAAGGAAGAGGAGCGACTCCATAGGTTGGACCTTAGGAGAGCTCTGAGATTTTATATTTCTAGGTTGTCCAGGGTCAGAGTGGACAATCAACTCTTCATGGGATGTGCTGGACACCGATTGGGCCAGCCTGTTTCAAAACAGACCTTGGCCAGGTGGATTATCCTCACCATTACTGAATGTTACCGATTGGCGACTAAGGACCCTCCTGAAGGGTTGCGAGCTCATTCCTCTAGGGGCGTGGCTACTTCCACAGCCCGAAAAAGGATTAAACCAGTCTGACTACCCCTCTCTCGACAACACAGATGCAGGTACTAAGGTACTGTTTCATGAATCTACAGTAACTACCGCTTGGGAGAGCAAATTATTTGACAGAAGCCGTTAAATTATAAATGTATAAATCACTTTAATAGTTGATTAAAAACCACATCTTAAAACAATACATTTGTAGGCTTTTTCATACACCACTCATACCTTTCATACCAATTCATTCGTTCTGTGAACTAAGGGTTCAACAATTTTCATTTTCTTTAAGCATATTAGTTGTTAGTAGTATGCGTGACACAAGAAAAAAACATTTGTTTTTTCTATAGGTCGACATATGTTTCGGCCCCTCTTGAAAGTACCATTGTCTACGGTGGTCTGAATAATCGTTATTGGGCCATCTTCAGGACGGTGATTTTTTGGAACCTTAAAGTCTTCACCCTTTTCTCATACGAAAAGCCAGTTCTGTGGTCGACATATATTGTTGTAGACCACGGAGCTATAGTTGTGGGGTATCTTCTGTATTACCCAATGTCTGGAACCGGTTAGCACCTTGATGTGGGTGAATCTTCAGAGTTCAATACTCTAATACCGCGTAATTAGCTGTCATCAATGGGAGGTGTTTGCATCGGCAACATCCAGTGTGGTGCCCGTTGTTTTCATTTGGAATCGCGGCGCCTTGACTTGAGTGGCGTCTGCTTGGCTGTAGCTGAATTGCAAATCTCCCCGTTTACAGTTCTGACCCCCCGAAAACAAAACATTGGGAGAACCCATTGATATAACTACTTCCACAGCCCTACAACGGATAGGTCCTATTAGGAATATTTGTGATGCAGCGACATGGGCTTCCATCTACACCTTTTGTTAAACATTACTCCCTGGATACGCTCCATGGTCAAGATATGGCCTTTGGTAAGGCAGTTCTTCATTCCACCATCTGATTGGGTACTCTAAATTCTTTTCCCTCCTCCATTTTCTGGTACTGCTTTGGGAGTCTGTCAAAGATGTGGAATACGTTGGAGGACACAAACCATTCGAAGAACAGGTTACTTACCAACTGGTAACGTTCTTTCGACGGAGGCCTCCGAGGGACATCGACCCGACGCCATTGATGCAGGACGCCCTCTGCCAAAAAAGTTTCCGAAGTACACAGCTGTGGACATTCTATGTCAAAGATGTGGAATAGGTTGGAGGAACATCCAATCGAAAGAACGTTACCAGTTGGTAAGTAACTTGTTCATCTGAAGTCTGCTCCTCCCCAAGGCTTCTGGTGTACCCGTATCCAATGTGGCATCCCAGACACTAAATAAGCTGGTTCATGAATCGGGTGCAGTGGAAGTATGGGTTCATCAAGGATAAGAGTAAGTGAATAGAAAATAATGAGTATGTGGCAGAAGGTCGGAGGAAAGGTAGGATAGCTTTGTGGGCTGTATTGCCTAATGTTGGTGAGGTGGTCAGGAGCCTTGGGGAGACCAGTAGGTGGTCCATATGGTTGAGATTATGGCACAAATCCAACTCAAAGCTGCACAATCCAGACGTGCGGTGAAGAGACAGCCCTCACCATGCAAGGAGGAGTTAACGAAGAAGCCAAGAAAGCGGGTGTGGGATGCTTCAACCCATAGACTGTGGGACTTGGTCAAGAATTCGAACTCGCTGGGAATTTTAAGACTATTCTATACTCCAACAAGACTTTATTCTGTATTGGGATTCTTTTGACTTTCATTAAGCTTTTCTAAACCACGTAGCCTGTTGGCTAACTTTCTGGTTTGGGTGCCTTTTTATTTTATTTTTTTTAAGATATTTTTATTGATTTTAGAACAAACATTCAAACTGTTTCCCACTAAACCTCCCCCCTCCCCCACCAGGATAGTCCTCATCGCCGCTCTGCACTCTGAGTGTCTCTGGTTCATTTTAACTAAACATGTCCAGTATCTTTATTTTGTGTGGGCACCACGGCTCCATATAGTCACTTTGCAAGTATTCCAAGGTCCCTGCCCAATCCTCCCTGAATTTCAGATGGTTCCCTTGAAGATTGTAAGTTATGTGTTCCATCGTTATATGGGACCATACCCTTCTTATCCAGTCTAGTGCCATTGGTGGGTGTTTCTGCTTCCATTTTTGGGCTATTTCCAGCCAAACTCCAATTAGTAGGCCCATAAAGTTTCTTTACTGGGTTTTGGTGAGGGTTCGGTCTTTCGGGTCCCAAATCCCACATAGCCACACCTTCTCCCCTGGATCCCCCCCCCCCCCATATGTCTGGGAGCATTAACTTCATGTGCGCCTTAACATCACTCCAATATTGTTGTAGGTTAGGGCAGTCCCACCATATATGCCGCCAGTTGCCTTCTGCCCCACAGTCCCTCCAACATGCATTGGAAACTCCCCTGAACATGGTGTGTAATCTTTCTGGCGTGTAGTGCCATTGGAGGAGAATTTTTATCCACATTTCTTTTGAGTGTATTGCTTTCGTTCATTTGGGTATCAGCTCCCATGTGTATTCCCACGATTCCCTAGGTATCGTTTTCCTCAGTCTTTTCCCATCTCTTAATGTATGGCCATTGTACTTCCTCCTAAAGTGAATTTATAAATCTGTATATGTTTGAGACCAGCTTCCTAGAACCATCATTTGTCATAATGTATTTTTCAAATGGGGTTAATTCTCTAGCGGCAGCTTCTCTTATTTTGGGTGAGTCTAGCCAGTGATATAGTTGGTCGTATCTGTATTTATCTGTGGCGTTGAGCTTCAATAGAGTGGTACAGTCTTCAAATGTTCTTATCTGTCATCCCTGGAACATATCCCCCACCATTTTGCAACCCGCTTCCTCCCATTTTAGGTATGCATTCTTCTCAAGTCCGGGGGGAATTTGGGGGTTTTTGAATAGGGGCATGAAGGGTGCTGGGTTTTTTGTTAATGTGCCCATCTTAGTGGCTCTGTCCCATATTTCTAGTGCCGTCTGCATAATTTCACTTATTCGTAAATTGGGGTGCCTATGTTTCCTCCCCGCCCATAGCAGGTGCCTCGTGGGTGTGGTTGCTACTGCCCTATCTTGGGCTGCCCAAAGCTTCTGGGAGTTTTCTGGTATCCATTCTTTCAATATCCAGTTGGGCCGCCTCATAATATTTTTTTAAAGTGCGGTAGTGCACATCCCCCATCTTTTCTAGCCGCTGTGAGAACTGTTAGATGCTCTCGGTGTTTTCCCCTGCCATATGTATTCCGTGACCGCTTTCGTTAGGGATTTGAAGAATTTCGCGGTGGGTCTTATTGGTAGGGCTTGAAACAGGTACGTGAGTTTGGGAAGGATGGTCATCTTGATCACCGTCATCCGCCCCCACCATGTTATTGCTAATGGGTTCCACTTCTCCAGGTCCCTTTTTATTTGTCTTAATATCGAGGGGTAGTTTTGGGCGTATAGATGTTGTATTTTGTGTGTCGGGGTAATTCCCAGATATTTGACTCCCTGCTGTGCAATTTTTAATTGGAGATCCTCTGCAATTGATTGAATCTGCTCTGAGTCTCCCGCCAGTATCAGTGTTTCTGATTTCTGTCTGTTGACCTTAAGGCCTGACAATGTGCCGAATGTTTCTATTTCCTGCATAAGACTTGGGAGGGAGTTTTCTGGGTCCCCCAGCATCACTAGCATATCATCTGCATATGCAGCTATTTTATGTTCGGTTCCTCCCATGTCTATGCCCTTTATTTCCTCCTTACTTCTAATCCGCGATAGTAGGGGTTCCAGAAAAAGTGCGTATAGCAGGGGGGACAAAGGGCATCCTTGTTTCGCCCCCCTCTCAATTTGAATTTTCTCGGAGAGAGCTCCATTCACTGCAGCCCTGATGGTGGGTGACCTGTAATTAGCTTTGATCATCTTAATGAAGGGCTCCCCCATCCTCATTTTCCTCAACGTATGAAAAGGGAGCGATCACTCGACTCGGTCGAAAGCCTTTTCCGCATCCAAGGCCAATACTATCGCTGGGGTTTGTGTTATACCTATTTTTTCCACAATGTGTAGGACCCTCCTAATATTGTCGTGCGTTTGTCTACCGGGGACAAAACCCGCCTGGTCCTGATGGCCCAGTCTCGGGAGTATTTGCGTAAGTCTCGTGGCTAGAAGTTTAGTATACAACTTCGCATCCAGGTTTAGTAATGCTATAGAGCGATAAGGAAGTTCTGGGTCTTTTCCCTGTTTGTGTATCACCAGCATTTTTGCCTCATTCATCGATGGGGTGATATCGTCTTTTTCTTTAAATGAGTTAAAGAGATCCGTTAGGACCGGGGCCAATATATTGCTATAGGTTTTATAAAATAGAGCGGTGAAGCCGTCCGGGCCTGGGGCCTTATTCCTGGGTAGATCTTTAACTGCTTTGATGACCTCCTCTTGGGATATATCCTTATCTAACGTCTGCCTCTGTGCTTCCGTTAGTGACGGAAGCGTTACCCCATCTATATGTCTTTTGGAGGGTGTCGTCTGGGTGATCCGACGAATATAGTTGCCGATAAAAGTGCTCAAATATGGCCCCAATTTCCGTCGTTTGTGTTTTCCTAATCCCTTTCTCGTCCTGCAGTGCCTTTACTGTCCTATCTTGATTTTTCCCCTTCAGCTGTCTGGCCAGGAGCTTGTCCGCTCTGTTGGCCTTTATGTAATACCAATGTTTCAATCTTATTAAATGTCTTTCTGCTTTTTTTGTACGAAAGGAATCTTATTGGCTTTGTACGTGTCTCAGTGATCTTTGCAGCTTCATGGGTGGGTTCTTAATTTCTGCATGGATTTTGCTAATATTTGCCTCCAACTCCCTTTCCCATTGGAGGTTAAGCCTCTCCCTTTGGGCTTTTTGTGCGATTATATGACCCCCTAGTAACCGCCTTCAGAGCTTCCCATTGGGTTTCTATCTATGTCTGGGAGGTTATCATTAAGGTATTTGTTGATTTGTTCTCGAATGGTGTTTCCCATTACCGGGTCTCGGAGTATCTCTTCTGGGAGCCGCCATTTCCACAAGCCGGGGCTTCTTGGGGTAAGCATTATTTCCATCGAAAGGGGGGCATGGTCGGAAAGTGAAATGGTGCCAATTTCTACCCTCCGTGTTTTCCCCAGAATGCCTGGGGTGGCCCATAGTCTATCCTCGACATTGATTGGTGTACATGTGAGTAATAGGTGAAGCCTTGTTGATCAGTGTTAATGTGCCTCCACGTATCTGCATGTGCTAGATTGGACATTTTCTGTTTCAGGGCTCTCGAAGGGGAGCATTGCCCCTGCTGTCTGGGGGCCGATCTATCGAGATTGGGGTCCCACGCTATATTTAGGTCTCCTCCCAGCACTATTTTCCCCTGTGGCGAATCGTTCTAATTTTCCCAGTGTGTCTTTAAGGAATCCCTCCTGACCTGTATTTGGTGCGTATAGAGCGGCAAGCGTTAGGGAGCTCCCTTCAATTTTCGTGTTCACTAACCGATCTCTCCCCTGCTTGTCTGCCTCTGTTTGGAGGATCTGTATCTTTAAGGAGTCTTTGAAGGCTTTTAAGACCCCTGCCTTTTTGTCTTGTGTGTTTGCCTGTAGTATCTGGTTATACCCTTTCAATCGGACCTTTGTCTTGTGTTTTTATGTGTTTCTTGGAGCATGATAATGTCATATCTATCTTGTTTCAGGATGTGCTCCACTTTTTTCCGTTTGACTGGAGAGTTAAGGCCTCGAATGTTATATGTTAGGATTTTAGTCCCCATCCCGTTCTTGGATGTTGGTCCTTGAATGTATGTCTCGGAGCATTCCTTGAGTGAAGCGCTGAGTCCCGGTGTGCCCCCCGCCCCCACCATTATGAGGCAACCCCCAACTTGCCCTATTTCCCCCCCCCAGAACTGCCCTGAGATGGGCTCTGGTTCCTAAGGTCGCTCTGGCGTTGCGCCGTACACGCCATGCCCGACTGTTCTCAGGGATAACTTGCAGGGTATTCTAAAACCCTTTGGATTCCAAGTGCCGTTCCAAGTGCCCTCCTCCCCCTTCTCCGCACCTTGTTCATGATTCTGGAATACTCCCGTCCTGTTTCTCTAGCGTTGTCGAGTTGGGTTACTTGTTCTCTCCGGTGTGGATTTGATAGTTCCTTCTGATGCCTTCGTTCTTCTGATGCCTTCGTTGTGGTTACCTATCTGTTGGCGGGGGACCTTTCCCTTTTCTTCCGGTACTTTTCCAGTAGGAATCAGCTCTATTCCGGGTCTGGTTATCTCTCGTTCGTGTATTCCCAATATTTGTCTCCCCCTCTTCACAGGTAGTTATCCTCCTTTGTTTGTCCTCCCGCGTGAAAAGGAGCCCAAAGGGCAATGTCCATTTATATCTTATTTGCCTTGACGTTGGGTATCTTACAACTGGGCCCATGTCTCTGCGCTTCTGTAGTGTGATCTGTGCCAGGTCCTGATACAGCTGAACCTCCTCCCCGTTCATTCTAATGTGGTCCATTGGCCTTGCTTTCCTCAGGATCTGTTCTTTTTGGGGATAAGAGGAGAGGGCTACCAAAACATCTCTAGGCCTTGCACCCGGTTCCCCCGCTCTTTTTGGGCCCACCCGGTGTACTGTCTATGGATACTTCTTCTTCTGCCTTTGCGCCTAGGATCTCCTTGAAGACCTGTTGGACGGCGTCTTTCAGGTCTCTATCCTCTATTGACTCTGCCATATTTTTAATTCTTATGTTCGACCTTCGTGATCGATTTTCAAGGTCCTTGCACTGTATTTCAAGATTGTGGGTCCGTCTCAGCAGTTGTTCCTGGACCTCTGCATATTGTTGCGTCTCTTCATCTAGATTTTGGGTGATTTTTCTCCAGGGTGTCCGTTCTCTCCCCCAAACTCTTAATCTCCGTTCCTAATTCTTGTAGCGCCTTCGTCATTTTTCATGGATTCAAATTGCGTCTCCATTTTGGCCATGAACTGTGTTTGAAATTCCCCAAACCACATTTTCATATCCTCTTTAGATGCCATTTCGGGGTCTGATATTCCTGTGTTTGCTTTCAAAAGATGTCCTTGAGTTTTTGTTCTTGTGGAGCTAGAGGGGGTAGTCTGTTCCGACCCCCACAGTTGTGGGAGGCTCTAATCCTGTTTCTTCTGGGGGTTTTGGTGATTTGATTGCGCTGTCCTCCCCCTGGATTTTGACATATGTGCTGATGTTTATTTTCGAATTGTAGGCGCTTTGTTCGGTGTCCTGCTCTATACCACTATGAAGCGTTCTGGATCTGGGGGAGGGTATGCGTCTTTCACGGATTCCCCTTATTAGGTTCCCCGTAGGGGTCGTCCCGCTGGTTTGCCTATGTTTATTAACCCCCCTGAGCTCCTCCTCAACCCCCGAAGGGGGGCCCCCCCCCCATAGGGCTGGGGGTTTGCGTAACTCTGGATGTTCTCCCGCGGGGGGGGGGGGGGTTATCCGGGTTCAGGCCCTCCGCTGCCCCTGGGCTACCGCCACTGTACTGGCGCCGATGGGATCTCCCCCTATTGTCTGCTGGGGGTTAATTGTTGCCCCCCCCCCCCCTGTGGGTTCCAATGCCACTGTATTCTGAGATTCTGAGTCTCTGCAATGCCCGCGGGGATCTGTGCTGCAGGCCCCGGGAGGGGGATGGGGGGTGATTTTTGCCCTCCCATGCCAAGGATTAGGGAAGCGAGTCCAGTGGCGTGAGTCTTCTCCCCCAGGGTCGCGTATCTGTTTTATATGCGCAGGTGGGCGATTCCCCAAGAGCCATGTGCCTCATACCAGCCTTATTGAGACATTTGGCTAATAGGTCTGCAACTGAGGGAGCTTTAAAGGCTACTCATAGTTTGGCCAGGGAAAACCCAACTACAAGATTGCCTAATATAAATCGGTGCATGTCAGGATCATAAAGAAGGCGGTTGAAAGTGCAGAGCCAAAAGGAATTGGCAAGGGTTCTTTTTCAGGGCGGAGGGGACCACATACTAATTTGGGTTCTTCTGTCGTCTTTCTCTAGCATTTATCTGTTAAATTGCAAAGAGGAACGTGACTGCCGAGACTTGCACAGATTTCTTGAGCCCAGATCCATTGACTGAGCTAACCCTCAACCAGTTTGCACGGAATGTAGATTTCTCCCCTTACTGTCATCTTGATGGGGGTTTTACCTTTCCCTTTTCACAATTGCCTCTTCTCCACCCTGGCCTATGCCAGTTCTCAATTATTTGTGGCCCTGGGAGAACTACCTCCTCTGGCTTGGATCCCCTTGGATGTCTGCTCGCTTTGTCTTAATTAAAAAAAAAAAAAAAATCTTATTTGATATGGTATTTTTATAATGCGCCTACACACAAGTGTTTCAAGGAGCGATGCAGCACGGGAGGGGGAACTGGAGGAAGACTGACAGCGATCTTACTAGGCCAGGTGTCCTTCAGATCGTGCGTGCAGGGGTAGGGGTAAGAGGAAAAGTGCAGAGTGGGAGTGGGCACAGTGCAGTACAGGGGGGAAATAGAATAAATAAAACAATAGCAGTAGGGCCAGCTGGTGGTAAGTGCAGATATTGGGTGTCAAGTGCTGGAGGGGGACTGTAGGGGATACAGAAAACAGTCCCCAAGTGTGGGGTTGCCATGGAGGCAGAGCAGGTGTGTAACTGGCAGGGGAGGGGACCTTGGCACAAGATCAGAGGGTGGCCAAGTAACCAGTAGAGCTTCAGCCAGGAATTAAGCAGGGGAGAGGAGGAGAGAAAGCAGAAGCAAAGAGGAAGGTTTTGAGGTGCTTCCGGAACCAGAGGTGGTTCTTCTCCAGTTTCAGGGAGGCTGTTCCAGAGGGAGGCCCCAGCTGAAGAGATCTACCAGCAACTCATTGCTTGGTGAAGCGACTGACCCTGACGGAGTTGGAGGCGGATGAGCGAAGAGCTCGAGAAGGAAGATATTTAGGAAGAGAGTTGAAGCTATTGAGGCCCCAGAAGGCCTTGTGGACAATGCAGAGGGTTTTGAACTTCATCCTCGCATGCCACTGGGAGCAGTGCAGAGATTTCAGTCCTGGAGAGATGAGATCCCTGGGCTTGAGGCCAAGGACAAGTCTTGCAGTCATTTCCTAGATGAGTTGCAAAGGGCGGAGAGTAGAAGCAGGCGGATTTAGAAAGAGGCTGTTGCAATAGTCCAGCCTAGAGAGAACCAGAGTTCTGGAGACGGTGAGCTTCTGGGTGGAAGGAGAGGAAAGGAAGAATACCTCTGAGGAGGTGCAGCTGGTAGTGTGACTTCTTAGAGACGTCGGAGATGTGAGGCGAGAAGGAGTGTGGAGTCGAAGATGACCCCAAGGTTTTTAGCCTTGCAGGTGGGAGCAGGAGGAGGGCCAAGAGGCCAGCCAGAGTGTCAGGAAAGGAGGGAGCGGGTGTGCCGATGCGGAGAATCTAGGTCTTACTGGCATTAAGGCAAAGATCATTGGTGGAACCACTCCTGGATATCAGACAGTCTGAGATGAGCGACGGAGAAGAGGTGGCAGACGGTAGCCTGAGAATGAGCTTTGTGTCACCGGCATAGCAGTGACAGTTGGAGCAGAGAGCGGCAATGCGGTGGGCAAGAAGTGGGTGGTATTGGTTGAACAGCCAGGGAGAGAGGCTAGACCCCTGGGGGACACCACAGGTAGAGATGGAGGAGAGGAAGGCCCAAGTTGGACCTGGGAGGGTCGATGAGAGAAGAAAGAAGTCAGCCATGCCAGGGCCTGACCAGAGATACCCAGGTTATCACTGACGGTTGAGCAGTATGGAATGGTTGACTGTGTCAAAGGCAGAAGAGAGAACAAGTAAGATGAGGACACAGGGGGTGTTGGAATCAAGGTTGAGAGCAGGTCTTCACTGATGTTAAGGAGAGCAGTTTCCATGCTTCTGGCAGCTCTGAAGCCAGACTGACGGTCATGAAGACAACCAACAAATTCAGTGTGAAGATTAAGCTGGGAGATGGCCAGCTTTTCTAGGCGTTTGCCCAGGAAGGGAGTGATGGAAATTGGGCGATAGTTAGCTGGGCAGAATGGGTCGACAGAGGGTTTCTTAAGAGGGTGCACAAGGGAGTGCTTCAGGGGGGATGGGAAGACTCCAGTGGCGAAGGAGTGGTTGCAGAAGTCAGCCAGAGCAGGAGCCAGGGAGTCCATGTGGTCCTTTATGGTTTTGGAGGAACAGGGATGAACCTGTTTTGATGACTTTCATAAATAGGACTTGTCTAGAAACCTCATCTGGGGAGAACGGGGGCAAGGCAGAGAAGGAGGGAAGAGAGGTGGCCGAATAAGGGCCAAAGGATGAGCAGGGAGTAGAGGGGGAGAGGAAGAGAGAGACAGGATGTCCTGCGTTTTAGAGATGAAATGAGAAGCCTGTGCAGAGTGCCTGGGAAGGGACAGAAGAGGTAGAGACTGCAGCCGGATTGCCCAGTTACTTGCTGATTTTGAAGAGTTCAGCCGAGTTGTTAGATGCCGCAGAGACGCGGGCTTGGACGTGAGCTCTCTTCTTGGTGCCGACAGAGAGCCTGTATTGCCTTTGGAGCAGGCGGCAGGCCAGTTTGTTAGAGGGTGTACCAGAAGCACCCCATTTCCGCTCAGCCACCCTGCACTTGTGTTTGAGGGGTGACCAGGTCTGCCTCCTAGGATTTTGTCTCTCTTGTCCATCTCCTTTCTTCCTCCTCAGCTTCCTACTTCTCAGGCACCTAATCTGGGCATTAAATTTGACTTTCTTTTCGGCTTCAATTTGCAACTATTCAATCTTATGTTTATCTGTTTAATTTTGGGAATATTCATCCTTTGCTTACCTGTCTTCTGTTAAAACCCTGCTTCAAACTCTGGTTCTTTCTTGTCTTCACTATTGTTGTAGGTCTTCCACATATTTTGCCCTTTGCGCTTTATAGTCCGGATTCTTGTGGCTTCCTTGCTCTTCTCCAGTCTCATCTTCTCGCTTGTCTTCACTGGCTTCCCCTTTAACAATGTGAATATCAGTTTTTGTTTAATCTTTATACGTATTCACTCCCTTGCCAAGCCAATCTTTGCCCTCTGATCTCACTCTACCATCCTAGTCAAAACCTTTGCTTTGCCTCCCTTCGTCCTATGGGTACCTCATACTCCTTGTGCTGCTTCTCGGTTTTGTTTCCAACCCGTTGTTCCCAACTCTGGACTATTCTACTTCTAGATATTCGTTCCGTCTTTTCCTCTCTCAGTTCAAATAACTACTTGTAAACTATTTGTTACAGAGCACTTTCTCCCTGAATCTCCATTTGACCTGAATCCTTGGATTATGCTGCTTGTCCTTCTATTCACTTTATTGCACTGCTTTCTTTCTCCTTGTAAAGTGCTTCGGATAAAAGCGCTATGTAAGCACTGCAAAACAAAAAATTGACATTGCACACCATTGTGACTAAATGTACTCATAATCGTGTTTTGTTTTTCCATGCACCTTCCTACATCCCCTCATAAGTCAGCTAGTTGACTGGATTTTATGGGCTGATGGAAAAAACTGGTGAAATAGGCCAGAGGGCATTTATTTGTGGCCTCCAAAAAGCGATAGTGGGAATGCTGCTGTGCCAGCCTCTGATACAGTCCTGTGGGATGGAGCTCTTCCCCATTATGTAGAAAATGTACTATACTAGGTGTGCCGTTGTCTCTAGAGCGAGTAACATTTGAGCCTTCAAGTAAGTGAAGAGAATTGCGTGCATAGTTCAGCACGGCAAATTTAAGTCACTTTTGCAGCTCCTGAAACCAAGGCACATATCAGAAAGATGTAACTTTTTTACATAAGTTGGTCTAGCAGCAGGGAAACCAGAATTTGATATCCGGTATCCTGGTTCATCACTTGCAGTTTGGAGGTAAACCAGCAATAGCAGCTATTTTGCTCTATAGTGGTCACTGTTCTATCCATCTTCAACTTTACCACTCAAGTCGATTGACTCTGAGAGAAGTAATCTACTCAGCATTGCACTAAACGACATCTAGAACCAGAAAACTCCACTACGGTTTGTGTGGTCATGCCTCCCACTGCCCAATTTTAAGAAATTAGGTTGAATTTGTGTGGAAACAGCTTACGTCTTTTAAAATTGTGTTGCTTGAATATGTTTGTCATTCCTCACAGGTATTGCAGTCCGGAATACACCTTTCCACCCCAGCAAGAGGCCATCCAGTTTGCTGTCACCACTGCCTTTGAGATGGTCACCCTGAACCCTCGTACACTGGTGGTTTGTGGCACCTATTCTATTGGAAAAGAAAAGGTCTTCCTAGGTACTTCATCCAAAATGTGTGGGTTTTTTGTTTGCTGTTAAATTTGATAGAGGGTGTTCTCCATGAAGAGATTTCAAAAGATCATTGGTTAAAAGTTGCTATGAGGATACAAGAGTGGCTTCTATGCCCACAGTGGCATTCACTTCAATTCTCTCGAATGCTTAGAGCAGGTAATGGGTGCTGTTCTTTGGGGATTGAACTCCACGTTTTTAAGGCATCTTGTTGCTGATGGGGACATTTTTGGAGCTTGTGAATCTGCTCGGATTCCTTGTGTGGATCGTCTGCCTTCTAGAGGTTAGCTAGAAGTATTGCATCTTTTTTGAAAAACATGGGCGTCAACCGGGCTGTTCCTGTAACACAATCCCGATCCTACATGTACAGGTACACACAATCCTTCAGTGTCGACGTCATCTGTTTCCCCTGCCATCGTTTGTCAGCAACTTTGAGACAAGAGACCTTTTCAACGCCATTTTCGATGCAAAGCCCAAAAATCTGATAGTGACGGCTGCAAGCGTTGCGGCCTATACTAGGGAGAGCGGGGGTGGAGAGAGTTTTTGATGCATTCACATTGAGAATGCATATTACCCTTGTACTTCCCAACATTAAGGGTGCGTGGAAATCTCGATTCCGTTATGGGAGAACACACCATTTAGGTTTTGCCTGTGGTGCAATTCGAAATGTCCCTGGCAGGATACACACAAAGCGTGTAACAATTGTTCGAGGGGATTGGGTCCTCCGACGTATTCCATATCTGACAGAAATCACCACAGCTGTGCGGCTTCAGAAAATCTTTCTGCGTCAATGACGTCAATACGCCGTCTTTGAGGACCTCGTCCGACAGCCGACGTCACCGGATGTTATATGTAGGACGCATGACGCCCGTAGCCTCGGTTCCGTTTTTTCCACGAACTTGTTCGCTTCGGATATCTCTGCACGCCTCGACTCTTTGGAGTTTCTGTTTTTTTTCGGTTCTTCGAACCTATTCGTTTGTGAAGTAAATTATCAGGATGTCTTCCTCTTCTTCCACCCCGCGTCCGGGCTTCAATAGTGTGGGGACTGCGGGTCCAAGATGTCGGTGATGGACTCGCACAACGCCTGCCTCTGGTGCCTCGGGGAGGCCCACGACACGGATGATTGTGTCGACTGCCAGACGCTTGCGTCCAAGGCCTTGTGGGAGCGTAAGAAGAAGTCAGTCGGTAAGGTGTCCAAGCCCCGTAAATCGACGTCCACTGGGCTTTCGACGGACTATTCGAGGGGCGACTCTCAGCGTCGTAAGTCTAGGGGGGGGTCTCGGTCCTGGAGTGGGTCCCGCCACTCCTCTGCCTCTTCGAGGCACTCACGGAAGCGCTGTCATCGGTCGCCTTCCCCGTCCTCGTCTGAGGACTCCGCCCGTCGGCGGGTTGCTTATCCCACCAACCATGCGACTCCGGAGGAATGGGCTTCCTTCGGTAAGAAAATGTTGACGATTCTTGAATCGCAGTGCACCAGTCCGTCCGCGCCTCCGAGTGGGGTCGGGCGTGACAGTACTAGAGACAACGCTTCGGGCTCGGGTGGTCGGCACGATTCGCGGGAAAGGTACCGCTCGGACAAGGGGAATCGTTCTAGTCATGCCCATTTCAGGTCCCGGTCCTCGATGCACTCGAGACCGTGTGCACCTGTGAAGTCTTCAAAGAAGACGTCTATGCCTGTGGCGCCAAGGTCGTCGAGGGACTCGCTTGAGGCTCTGCCTCTGAGGAAGTCGTTGGCGCCCAGGCTGTCGAAGGACACGCTTGGGGCTCCAACCTCGAGGCCTGTGTCGAAGCCGTCGATGCTGTCGGCGCTGCGCTAGACGCCGATTCACTCGACTCCTTTCGAGGCTGTTTTGTCGGAGGTGCCCCGTGGCACGCTGGAACCTCCTAGAAAGGCTCTGGCCAAGGCCAAACATGTCTTTGTCCCCCATTATGTGCCCACTTTCCACCATCTGGATTATATTTCTGAGGTGGATGAGGGTTCTTAAGATGGGATGGTTCCTGATACAGTACCAGACAAGATTATCTCTGGACATAGCCAGATTGAGGACCTCCGTCAGTCGCTGCACGAGGTGGAGTTCTATAGGCCTGAGCCTGGCACCCATGCCGAGTCCTCGTACTGGCACCTTATGTCGAGGGTCACTGAGTACTTGGGGTGGTCTGCTCCACCAGGGGATTTTCTGCAGGATGACCTGACGGATATCCTCGACCAAGGTCCACCAACTGACCTGGTACTGCCGTTCCATATGGCTCTACAAAGGAGGGTGGCGGCAGCTTGGACTGCCCCGGAGAGTCTCCCGGCAGTGGGCAAGTCTTTGTCGCGAAAATACCGCCCAGCCAGTAGCGACCCCTGCTACTTGACCACGCACCCCACTCCAGAGAATTTGGTGGTGCAGACGGCTACGGCCCCAGCAAAGCAGGCATTGTATCTTACCATCCCTCCTGATAGGGACGACAAGCGTTTTGATGGTTGGGCGAAGAAAGTGTTTTCTTCAGGAGGTATGGCTCTTCAGGCAGCTAACTCCGTATGTGCCTTGTCACGTTTCACGCACACTCTGTGGAACTATTTCCTTAGCGGCTGAACATATTTCCAAAGGGGACGAACAGGATGGTTTTCTTGCTATGATACAGGAATGCAAGGATGCCATGTGCGAGGCCGTTCAGTTGGGTCTGGACATGGCAGATTGCGTCAGCTGGTCCATGGCGGCAAGCACCGTAATACGCACGTTTGCATGGTTGCGGAAGTCGAGGGGGGCGGGGGGGGGGTTTGGGTCCTGATGTGCAAGCCCGGCTCCTCCACATGCCCTTTGATGGTGTGCATCTTTTTGGCAGCAAGGCTGACGAGAGCCTTGAGAGGTTGCAGACCTCAAAATCTGCAGCAAAGTCGTTGAGCGCTGCAGTTCGCCAACCTCCTCCTTTTCGTCCTAGGGGACCGCAATGGAGGGGAGGTTCCTTTCATTATTACTCATCCTTTAGTAAAGCGAGAGGAACTGCTAGTCAAAGGAGCCACCGTAGGAGTGCTAGAGGTGGAAAACAAGGTAGTCAAGGTGCCAAGGCCGCTCGGGCAGTTGCCTCTTTGCCCTCAGGCACTGCCGCAGCCGCTTCTGCTCAGTCATGAGGCCCATGCTTCGCCGGTGGGGGGGGGGGGGGCTGGAGCAGCATCGGGCCATTACTTCAGATGTGTGGGTTCTGGAGATCATAGCCCACGGCTACTGTCTTCCTTTCCGGCAGAGGACTCGTGACAATCCACCAGGGAACCTCTCTTTGAAGAGTCCGGATCCGAGAGGAACATGGGATGGTATTCCCCTTATTTTTTTATTTCAAAGAAAAGCGGGGGATTGAGACCCATCATGGACCTGCACGGTTTCATGGTTACTCTTTCTCAAGTCCTCCAGGCCCTTCAACGTCAGGACTGGTTGGTGTCTCTAGACCTCAAGAACGCTTATTTTCATGTGCCAATCCATCCCAAGCACAAGAAGTTCCTGAGGTTCACGGTTGGCGACTCGCACTCAGTTTCGGGTCCTGCCGTTCAGATTGACCTCCGCCCCAAGGGTCTTCACCAAGCTCATGGTGGTGGTGGCAGCGTATCTCAGGAAAGGGGGGATTCACGTCTACCCCTACCTGGACGATTGGTTGATCAGGGCGCGCTCTCCCGAGCAAGCCCTGGATCATCTGTCCGTCACCTGCCACTCCCTTCACAGGCTGGGCTTCTCACTCAATTTAAAGAAGTCCCATTTGGTGCCAACACAGCGGCTCCAGTACATCGGAGCAGTGCTCGGCCTGTTTCTGGGGCAGTGTTTTCCTCCCCAGGTGAGGGCTCATCACATTCAGCAGATGGTGCACAAGTTTCAACATGCCTAGAGTCTCCCAGAGTTCGAGTTCTTGAGGTTGCTCGGCCTCATGGTATCCTGCATTCTTCTGGTGCCAGAGGCCAGGTTGCGGATGAGATCTTTGCAATGGGCTCTCAAACTCCAGTGGTCAGTCCTCCGGCAGGATGTCGGACCCCATTCAGGTGCCGCCCTCGGTCACCCGGGACCTTCTGTGGTGGGCCGTCGAATGCAATCTGATGAAGGGGGCTCCATTTAGGCTACCCTGGCCGGAGGTGACAATCGTGACGGACGCATCCCTCAGGAATGGGGAGCTCATGCCAACGAGTTGACAGTCAGCGGTCGTTGGTCTCTGTCGAAGCCCAGAGTCCATATCAATGAGGGCCGTCAGGCTTGCCCTGAAGGCTTTTTTACCAACTGTGCGAGGAAAGAATGTCCTGATCCTGACGTTCAACACAGTGGCCATGCACTACCACAACAAAAAGGGGGGGGCGGCGGCAGGGTCACTTCCTCTGTGCAGGGAGGCGATGCAGCTCTGGTTCTGGGCAATCAAGCAGGATATTTCGGTCTCGGCAGTTCATCTGCCCGGAGACGAAAACGAGACGGCGGACGCTCTGAGCAGGCAGAGCGCGATCTCTCATGAGTGGGAGTTGGCTCCGGAGTTTCTCCTGGAGATCTTCGCCCTTTGTTATCATATGATAAGATATGGCATTTGTAACGCACCTGTACACAAGTGTTTCAAGGGGGACTCCTCAAGTGGATCTCTTCGCCTCCAGTGTCAACCTGAAGTATGAAAGGTTCTGCTCGCGGGAATTTCCTCCAAGAGGAGCCTTAGGAGACGCGTTCGTGGTGGAGTGGTCATTCCCACTGCTGTATGCGTTTCCTCAAGTCCCCGTCATCCCGCAAGTGCTGCGGAGGTTAGGTTCCCGGATGATCCTCATTGCTCGGGCATGGACCAGGAGGACGTGGTACCCGGACCTTCTCGACTTGTCCACCTGACCTCCACGTCGTCTTCCCTACTGAGACGATCTGCTCTCACGGGAGGGGGGTCAGGTTCTCCATCCAGAGGTCGGATCCCTCCACCTTCATGCTTGGCTTCTGAAAGGTTGAGGTATAAGGATTGGGACCTCCCTGAAGACGTGATGGAGGTGTTGCTTTCAGCCAGACAGCCGGCAGCAAAGTCCCTGTACCGTTGCCGTTGGGGAAAGTTCTGTGACTGGTGCAGGGTTCAGAATGTGGATCCTTTTTCATGTGACATTCTTTGGCCCACAAGGGCCTGCAAGTGGGTACCGTTAAAGGTTACCTGGCGGCGCTGTCTATATTTAAGCGCTCATCTGAGGAGTGTTCTTATTTTAAAATCCATTTAATTGCTCAGTTTCTGAAAGGGCTCACTAATGTATTCCCTCCGTCACCTTTCCAGGTGCCCGGTTGGGATTTGAACTTTGTTCTCAAGTTTCTAATGGGTGCTCCCTTTGAGCCTTTGCATTCTTGTCCTTCGAGACTGTTAACCCTTAAAACTGTATGTTTGGCTGCGGTCACTTCCGCTTGCAGAGTGAGTGAGTTACAGGCACTTTCAGTTAAGCCACCCTTCACTATGTCTCATATGGACAGGGGTGTCCTTAGAGTTCGTCCTTCCTTTCTATTGGTTCGGAATTTCATTTAAGCCAGAATGTTATTCTTCCGGCATTTTATCCTCCTCCGCATCCTGGTAAGGAAGAGGATAGGCTCCATAGGTTGGATCCTAGGAGAGCTTTAAGTTTCTACATTTCACTCGTGTCCCAGGTCAGAGTGGACGATCAACTCTTCATTGGTTACGCTGGAAGGCGTTTGGGACAAGCTGTTACTAAGCAGACTTTGTCTTGATGGATTATCTTGGCAATTTCTGAATGTTACCGCTTGGCGGGTAAGGACCCTCCGGTAGGCTTGCAGGCCCAGTCTACCAGGGGTATGGCTGCCTCTACTGCCCTGCAGAGGGGTGTTCCTATTCGTAACATCTGTGATGCAGCTACATGGGCTTCGGTCCATACTTTTGTACGGTCCTTTACTCTGCAATTTGATTGGGCATTCTAAATTCTATATTCTACATTCTTTTCTCACCTCCTTACGTTGGTACTGCTTTGGGAGTCTGTCATAGATATGGAATACGTCGGAGGACCCAATCCCCTCGAAGAACAAGTTACTCTTACCTGGTAACGTTCTTTCGATGGGATGGTCCGACGAAGTATTCCATAACGCTCCCTCCATGCTTTCCCCGCTGCAGAATTTCTTTTCTGATGTTTGTTAATCTGCTTAGAATCACATGCTGTGCATAGGTCCGACATCCAGTGGTCACTGCGGAGTATTGCATTTTGTTTTTCGTAGTCGAAAAGGGGACGTCGACAAGGCGTGTCTGAAACACTATCCCTACAGTGACGTGCATTGTACCCACAATCCCTCACGCGTCGAGGTCCCTCAGATTGTTTTTTTCCGCCCAGCTTCTGGTCGCCTTCACGCGGAGCTCCTCGAGAGACATTGCAACTCGACCTTTGGTCGTTTTCTTATCATAATATTAATAAACACTCCCTCGACGCAGTTGTAGCTGTTCTCCGCCGAGCGAAAATCTTCGACGGAGGGTCGAGTGGAGGAAATCCTTCGGCGCTGCCGAACACGTGGCCTGGCCTCGCAGGCCATATACAGTAGGGAGAGTGGGGTCGTGGGACATCTCGGTCTTTCTGAGAATGCCTTTCCCTTTCCCCTTCCTTTCCCTTGGGGTGCTTATCGCGATTTATTGCCTCGGCTATGGAGAGGACACCCTTTAGGTTTTGCCCGCTTTGCAAAGGCAAATTTACTTGGAAGGACAAGCATTCACGGTGTAACCGCTGCTTGCCCCTCGATCACAAGGAGGAAGGTTGCGCGGCTTGTCGGCTTCTTAAGCCTAAAACTCTAAAAGACCGTAGGGTTAAAAGGTGGGCGGCCTACGCAATGCCGAAGGCCGAAGGTTCACCCGCCGCTGCTACCACCGACCGTGACGAGGAACGCGATAACACGACCTCCGCTACGGAAGTCGAAACCCCCTCTAAAGAGCGCTTGCGCGCTTCGTCGTCTGTCCCCGGCCCCGACGGGCTCGGCTCACGCCCTGCTTATGGGGATGAACACCCCGGCGACACTGACGCACATAAAGACACACATAAGCACACAACCCACGGCTCTTCTTCGTCTAAGACGAAAAGAGCTTCGGCGCCCAAGGAGACGCAGGTTCCACCGGCGGACTCCTCGGACCGTTCGGGTTCGAAGCCCCTCTCGCAGCCGCGACCAGCGACTGGGCTTTCGGCGAATAAGGGCGCCGCCCCCAAACCATCGGCCGGCGCGCATCAACAGAAGGCGCAGACCGCCGTAGAGCGTTCGACACCCATAGCGTCGAAAACACAAGCTTCCGCTGACAAACGAGTCGCCGATAGCTTGGCAAGGATCGCTGTAGCCGACGCCCAGAAGCGTACGCCGAAGAACACGTCGAGCGCTACGCATAAGTCCAAAGACACGCCGAAAAAACCCGAAGAAAGGCAGGGACTACCCCCTTCAATCGGGGGGTCACCCGGCACACCTGAAGGTTTTTCGGAGGGCGACGGGACACTTTCCTCGACGCTTTGGGAGAGGTCGAGCCATTTCCAGTTAAATGACTCTTTTTTTCCCCCGCCAGACCGCTCTGGGGTACCCCATGAAACCATGGAAAGACTCCACCTCTGTATGGAGAGGATGGAAAACTTTGAGTACCCAGACCTCTCTAACTCACAAGAGGACTAGAGAAGGGTCTCAGGAGGACCCCAGGGCCAAAAATCCGAGGCTAGTCGATCCCCAGCAGGACACAGCCTCAAACTTCCATAAGGTATACGACCTCACTGGGGAGGAACAATACTTGGAGGAAGAAGATGATTTCATGGACAATGAAGGACAGTGCCAGGAGGAATGTCTGGAAGACAGCCCAGACATTATAGAAGAAGGCTTCGGAGAAAACCCAGAAGAAGGACCTTCGCACCCCTGGCAATCCCCATCAGTATATTCCGACACTGATGTCCTAAACCTAACTCCTCAGGACATTTCTCCGGTTAGGAACACGTCTCCAATCGACGATCAGCCCACTTTCAATGCACTGTTGCGCAGAGCTGCAGCGCATTTCGAACTGGACACTGGGGAGCTCTCTCCAGAATTGGACTTTGTAGAAAGAGTTATTAAAGAGAAACCCCCGGTCAGCCAGACCATTCCCCTCCTCGCTTCAATGAAGAGAAGAATTATCCCTTCGCTGTCCACTCCCGCATTGATCAGAGGGGTCAATCCGAGAATTGAAAAACTTTTCACTTCTTCACCCTCAGACCCGCTCTACATTAGGGGACATTCCATACCGGATTCCCTAGTCGTATCTAATACTAGAAAGAGGGCAGGGGTACCACTTTCCACCAGTGAGGCACCCCCTGACAAGGAGGGCAAGAGGCTATATGCCCTTGCAAAGAGAGTAACTTCCTCGGCTGCCTTCTCCGCAAGAATTGCGAACAACAATTCCTTGCTTGCTAGCTACGCAGATGCGCAGTGGTCCAAACTGCGCAAGGACGCCGAGGAAGCACCGGAGCCTTTACGTACACGCCTACTTTCAACTATTGGCGAAGGAACCCAGGTGAACCAGAGCATTGTAAAAAACTCTCTGGACGCGGCAGAAACAGCGGGACGTTCCCTAGTGCAGGGAATACTCCTAAAACGCCATGTATGGCTGCGCAACTCAGGCTTTAAACCGGAGACACAGGCGTCTTTGATAAATAAACCTGTCGAAGACTCTAACCTCTTCGGGAAAGCGGTGGATGAAGCTCTAGAGATGGCTAAAAAAGAGTTAGATACTATCAAGACTCTTGACCAGATCTCTAGGCCCACTACCAGACGCGGCTATGGCAACAAACGCTTTTTTCGTGGCCAACGCCAGCAACAACAACAAAGACAACATCAACAATACCCTGCCACCAATCACCAGACCAATAGTGGGCAGTACAGCCAAAGAGGCCAACGCCGGGGTAAGGGGAGAGGTCGGGGATCCACCCCTAGAGGCTCCCAAGCCCCCAACAACTCCAAGTGACGCGAAGATTCGCGTCCCCTCCCATGCAACACCGGTCGGGGGCCGGATAACATCCTTTCTTCCTGCATGGGAGGAGATCACGTCAGACCGTTGGGTACTTTCCACCGTAGCCCACGGATACTGTATCGAATTCAACAGTTCCCCATCCTACAGACCCCCGAGGGGACGTCGCATGACACCGGAACATCTTGCCATCCTTCTCCAAGAAGTACAACAACTGCTGGAAAAAGGAGCCATAGAGGTCGTGCCTCTATCTCAGGTAACGGAAGGTATTTATTCAGTGTACTTCCTTGTACCCAAAAAGGATCTAACCATGCGCCCTGTATTAGATCTGCGCCCAGCGAACAAGTTTATCAAACCCCAAAAGTTTTGTATGGTAACCTTACAGGAAGTGATCCCACTGCTTTCTCAGGGAGATTACATGACAACATTGGACATGAAAGATGCATACTTTCATATTTTAATGTTGCCAGCGCACAGAAAATACCTAAGGTTCATGATAGAGGGCAAACACTACCAGTTCAAAGTGCTACCCTTTGGTATAGCATCAGCACCAAGGGTATTCACGAAGGTGCTGGCAGTGGCAGCGGCCCACCTGCGCAGGTTGTCCATCCCAGTTTACCCTTACCTCGACGACTGGCTCATAACCGGGGATTCTTACGAAACATGCTTCTCCAATACCCAAAAGACGGTAGACCTTTTGTTCAAGCTGGGCTTCTCCATCAACGAAAAGTCCAGTTTAGACCCCAGTCAAATCAAACAATTCCTAGGGGCTCTAATTCAAACAAGGGACGGCCTCGTCTTCCCCTCCAAAGAGAGGGTCCAAAACATGCTGTTTCAAATCCCTCAATATGTAACCGGCCGAGAGGTAACGGTACGCAAAGCAATGCGCTTGCTAGGAATGATGGCGTCCTGTATTTATTTGGTACCTCACGCGAGCCTGCGCATGCGCCCAATGCAAGAGTGGCTCAACAGCCAGTGGTGTCAGGCCAGCGGACTATGGGAGTATCTAGTGGTGGTCTCGCAGGCCTTGGTTCTCTCGCTACGGTGGTGGACAAAGGAAAACATGGGAAATGGGGAACCTTTTGTCACACGCGCGGCGGAAGCCACTCTAACCACAGACGCATCCCTCACTGGATGGGGGGCGCACCTATCCCATCAGACTGCTCACGGAGTGTGGACTCCGAACGTAGCATCCAAACACATCAATCTACTGGAGCTACTAGCGGTGTTCAAGGCGCTTAAAGCCTTCCAGGAACACCTACAAGGCAAGACAGTAATGGTCCTTACAGACAGCACTACAGCCATGTACTACATCAACAAGCAAGGGGGCACCCACTCTCCAGGCCTGTCCAAACTGGCCCAGAATATATGGAAGTGGGCTCTCAAACAAGACATGTTCCTACTGTCACTACATGTACCCGGGGAACTCAATCTGCTGGCAGACAGACTCAGCAGAGATTTCCCCCTGCCCGGAGAGTACGAATGGCGCCTGCACGAAGACATAGTCTTCGACATCTTCACAGAATGGGGATTCCCAGAGATAGACCTGTTCGCAACCCTGGAGAACTCACAATGCCTAAGTTACGCCTCCAGGTATCCCAGAACCAATCCAAGGGGAACGGTCTGTCGATGCTATGGTCAGGGAAATTTGTTTACGCTTTTCCCCCCCGACTCCCCTTCTGAACAGAGTGGTGCACAAGATGCACCAGGAACAAGTAACCATGATACTAGTGGCCCCAATGTGGGCACGACAACCATGGTTCGCTCACTTGATGGAGATGTCTCTATCTCCCCCAGTAAAACTCCCCTGCCCGTACAACATGCTGTCTCAGGACAAGGGCAGGACCCTGCACCCATGCCCCCAGAACATGAACTTAGCAGCTTGGCTCCTGAGATCATAGAGTTCGGACATCTACAACTCCCGCAAAGATACATGGACATCCTCAGGGAAGCCAGAAAACCGAACACTCGCCACTGCTATTCTAGCAAGTGGAAAAGATTTGTCATCTGGTGCAGGAGTAAGAGCATCAACCCTATTGACTGCTCTCCCACACATGTGGTCCTATACCTGACCCACCTATTGGATTCAGGTCTAGTGTTTAACTCCATTAAAGTCCACCTAGCGGCACTTTCTGCATACACCACTTCCCAACTCAAAGTGTCTTGGTGGAGGATCCCTGTTATCAAGGCCTTCATGGAGGGAGTAAAGAGAATACACCCCCCGATAGCTGACCCAGCTCCCGGATGGGACCTTAATGTGGTACTTACCAGACTCATGGGCTCTCCATTCGAACCCATGCACAAAGCATCTCTTAAACACCTCACTCTTAAGACTGCTTTTTTAATAGCTATCACCGCCATCAGGAGAGTAAGTGAACTTCGGGCTCTTTCTATTCTAGACCCCTTCGTTACAGTTCACAGAGATAAGGTGGTTCTACGCACTCACCCTAGGTTTGCTCCGAAATTTATTTCTAAATTCCACGTAAACCAATCTATAGAACTACCAACGTTCTTTCAAAATCCTTCCAATTTGGGAGAAAGGACTCTGCACACACTAGATGTACGCAGAGCGGTCATGTTCTACATGGAAAGAACCAGACCACTGAGGAAGACTAATCAGTTCTTCGTCTCGGTGGCAGCAGGAAGAGAAGGAGATACGGTTTCAAAGTCCACTATTTCTAGATGGATTGTTCAATGCATCACTCTCTGCTATACTCTTGCTAAGAGAGAACTGCCCTTTAGGCCAAGAGCACACTACTCGAGGCACGGGGGCATCCATAGCATTCATTGCAAATGTTCCCCTTGAGTCCATCTGCAAAGCGGCTACCTGGAGTTCTGTGCACACCTTTACAAAACACTACTGTCTAGATACACACTCTAGATCTGACTCCCAGGTGAGGCAGGCAGTATTACGACACCTTTTCTCTACTGTTCCTTCTCATAACCCACCGCCAACTCCGGGTACTGCTCGCTAGTCTATGCACAGCATGTGAATCTAAGCAGATACAACCATCAGAAATGCTTTTACGGTAAGTAATGCATTCTCATGCGATTGCAGCTTACGTTTCCGCAAGGCTTTCTGTGGTCATACTGGCAGTAGTTTGGTGCCACACGCTCTGGGGAAAAAACAACTGAGGCTACGGGCGTCGTGCATCCTACTTATAACATCCACTGACATCGGCCGTCGGAGGAGGTCCTCGAGGATGGCGTATCGACGCAGACGCTGAAAGATTTTCCGAAGCAGCACAGCTGTGGTGATTACTGTCCTAGATATGGAATACGTCGTCGGACCATCCCATCGAAAGAATGTTACCAGGTAAGAGAATAACTTGTTCTTTACCCCAAGACCACACCGAAGACTGCTGGCAGGCGTGCCCAGCAGTTCAACCCAAAACACTTGGAGGGTAGGCCGAAATGTTGGGCGACATATGCAATGCAGGCAGACTCGGCAAAGGGCAAGACCGCAACGGAATGTTCAGGTCTCTAGGTCTAGGATTTTCACGCATGGGGTTGAGACCGACTCAAAGGCCGCGCAAAGAGGCACCAGCAGGGAAAGCCTCACAGCCGATCCCCCAGCTCTGCCGGCTCATCAAAATACTTTCAGGAGAAATCACTTGGCGATCGAGAGGCTGCTAAACAGAATTGAAAACACACATGTGATGCCAGTCGTGAAAAAAGAGCACCGAGAGTTGCTCGACCTGATAACTGGCGACATTCCCCACACACAGAGCATTATATATAGCACATGACGCTGAAAAGGGAAAATGCACACTCAAAGGCGAAGATCTCCCCAAGACATCTGCACCCACCACACAAAAGCAGACCTAAGCAGAGGGGCCTGGTTCAATATCTGGGTCGATGTAAAAACCATGTTGGTGGATGTATCCAACTGGTAGCACAGAGATCAAAATTTTAGATGCCCGTAGTCTTGCTCCAGCCACTTTGCCGAGGGACACCACTCTGGGTGTAGGGAGATCAGCTGGTGGTGGGAAGGTAAGAAAAGAGTGGTCCATTAAAAAAAATGTAAGGAGACTGTGGCAACAATGGTTGGATGTATGAGCTGTCAGTAAAAATAAAATGAGGATTCAGGAGCAGTCTAGCCCACAGGAGGACCTACTCTCCACATGTTACAGAACCTGTCGAAGGACTCCGACTCACACCTAGACCCTCGAACGTAGATCCTGGTCATTGCTCAATGACCTCACCAGATGAAGAGCCACCAGTGTCATCCCCTACGGAAGACACTTTCCTATACACCGACTTCGTTACAAGCATCTCAGTAATGTGGAATTATGGTAGAAGAACCTACTAAAGAGGTAGATTATTATTTTTTTTATCGAAGATGCGGTGGATAAAAATAAACAGCCTCCCACAGCATACCTCTAGTAGATGCCATAAAGATGAGCCCTCTACTAAAACCTGCCTCCTCTAGGGCAGTGAACCCTAGGATGGTGAAGAAAGCTAAACCCTCACCTGCCTCCCCCTTACACATAAGGGACAACCTACCCCAGATTCCCTAGTAGTAACAATCATGCAAAAGGGCAACACTACCTGTGTCAGTCGCTGAATACCTGCCAGACAAGGAAAGTAGGTCATGTATGGCCTAGGGAAAAGAGTGGCTATGTCTGCGGCATACAATGTGAGAATCGCTGATGCTGCAGCGCTAATGGCCAGATAACAGTTCCCAATGGGATGAAGTAGAGAGCTTGGCCAGACACATGGCTGAGGAAATACAGGGAACATTAAGAAAGATCAGGAAAACATTCTGTAAACTATCAAAAATAGTCTGGACATGGCAGAAACAGCGGGCCGACAGCATGCATGCCTAATGTGATGAGACTTGCCGAGTCATCGCTGATATCTGGCCTAAAATCTTATCCCATGTGGCCTGTGGAAGGCAGCCGCTCCTAACCCTCGGTGACGACATGAGGGAGGAGATGGCTGTTAGGGTGAAGTGGTGACTCCCTTAGTAGAGACACGGTCTTCCTCTTCTTAGGAGGATCTTACAACTCCCAATCGCTAATGCTATGCTGTCACTGCACAATTCCCTCCCATAAAAAGAGTATTCTAATAAAATATCACATAAACAGAATAAGTGTTCTACCTTGGGAATTCATTAATCAAATGTGACTTCTTCCAATTATGATTTTGTCCTAGGTAGACATCCTAACCCCAATATCAAAGCATCTACCTTTCACATAACTTCTAGCGCTGATAACTTTCAGTTAAATACTCAACCAAAACTAAATAACCATGGAAAACCTAAAACTGTTATGGACTACAAGACCTATAATGGCCATGGTGCTGGGAAGATGAAAAGGAACTAAAAATTAATGATGCTGCTTCTTGCAGTCTAGTTGTTACAGTTCAAATCACCCAAGCGGGACATTTAAATGTGGGAAAGTTGAAAAGGCCACTGAAAGCCGGGGAGCAGTTGGAGCCGAATTGTAAGCGCCAGTAGAAGCCGATGCGGGAAGAGAAGGTGTGAGGTTTTGCAGTGTATGATCAGCAGGAAGCAGAATCATGGAAGACCGCAGTGGGGAAAGAAACCCAGCTGTATGCGAGAGGTTCTACCGAGAGTCACTCGGAGGTTCTGGAGGACGCAGAGACCCGACGCAGCCTGTGGAGCTCCAGAGGAGGATCGTGCTGGCAACAGCGGTCATGGGAGAGCAAGCCTGTTCTCACAGATACTACAACGCAACACCAAGGAGTGACGCAGAGATGCCGAAAGAAGCCGGTGTTGGCCTAAAGACAAAGGTAACCCCAGAGCACTCACTAAAACACAGTTTTGAATACCAAACAAATGGAATAAAAGGGCAACAAGGGTGCAAGTCTCCTTTCATGAAATAACAGTTTGGGGAAACCTGTAATCCACATACTCCTACGTCCCGTCCCCTTTCCTCCATGCTTATGGGACATTCCTCTGTCCTGTGGCGCGGGACTGCAGCACTTTGTAAAAAGCATCACATTTTTCAAACATTTGTCCTTCCTCTCTTTTCACGCAGGGTGCCGCACGCGGCCGTAACCCGGCCCTTCTTAGCTCTACCCAGCGCATCGCCCACCAGTCCTTTTCTCTGCTCGCTCAGGACTGGACGCACTTGCATCTTCGGAAGATTTTTTTTTTTCCTTCCAGTTCCTCTCCTCTTGCTCTGGCTTAGCAGTCGCGTGGTAGTCTGTCTGTGCCGTTTCAGCTAGACTTTTCAAATTGTTCTTCTCATCAGTGACGCTTCGCTAGGGCGGATCCCCATCCTCTGTGCTTAGTGTTTGGGTCCGGACCACTGGTGGGACTCGTGCTTTTATTGCGACTCCCTTTCGGTCCGGGTGCTTCAACGTCGTTTGGAACGGTGGGAGGTGTTTTAACGTACTCCTCCGGTGCATTTTCAAACTTTCATGGGCGAAAAAAAGAAATGCCCAGTGAGTTCTTTACTTTATAGGGCTCCCCGGCCGGGGGACTCCTTTCCGGGCTCTTCCCGGTCCGGGAGGAGCATCAAAAGCTCTATTACCGGGGTTTGCCCTGAGGTTCCTTCCAGGCATAAAAATTCTACCAGAGTTTTCTCCGAGGGCATCCATAAGGGGCCTATCGACACCAGATTGCATTCCGAGGCCCATCCTGTGGGGGCTGTTTGTGGACCCAGTTCTACTGAGGCATTGGGTACCAGAGCTTGCTCCAAGGTCTCCTTGGTTGGAGCTTCCGTAAAATCACCGGGGTACGCCCTGAGTACTCGGTTGAGGTTGTTGACACCGAACGAAAGTTCGAGACCCCCTCGTGCGGGGGCTTTTACCGGACTAGGGTCCGAGGCCCGTCATTTAGAGGCTAAGGTGACCAACAATTCTGAGAGGCCTGTTAAGGTCTTGTCGGTGAGGGGTGTTCCTCAGTCTCTTGTGGAGACTCCAGTTCTGTTGAGGGGGCACGGAGTGAGGTTTTAGACCATAATCCCTCTGTAACCGGCAGTGCCGAGGTCCTTCCTTCGAAGGCTAGTTTGGCTGTTACGATGTCACAAACATTCTAGGCCACACAGTACCGGCTCGGCCGAGGTTCCTTGTGTTAAGGCTAAAATGAAGACCACTGACCCACCTGTGGGGACCCCTGCTTCACTTTCACACGTGTCGCAGTTCTCCTCAGGTGCCGACAAAATGGCGGCCGTTCCCGCCAAGACCACGGCAGCCATTTTGGATACATCCCTTACAACGACGTCATCGGCACTAGGTGTAGGGGGTGCTTTTTCAGGTGAACATTGGTTTCCTTGTGCACATCTGTTTTATCCAGTTCATGACTGGAATGCTTGGATGCCTCTACCGCACAATGTCTCGCTTCCTGCGGCTTCGGCGCCCTTGATTTATGTAGACAACGGTGGGGGAAGGGCCCTCTTGGCAACCCTCTCCCTTACGCCCCTGGAATTACTCCGCTCATGGGAGGCCTCCTCCTGTCGCACCTAAACCGTCGATGGGGGACGTCTTTCAGCAGGTTTCAAATACTGATGCGTTCCGACCCTATGAAGAGTACTTTCGAGGCTTGTTCAGGGAGATTTGCCCGCCTGCACCGACGGTCCCGGCTGCGTTGCCTGTGCTTCCGCCGGCAGGGCCTCCATTGTCCCCAGTGGACAAGGCTAGTGTGGTGCCGGATGTAACTGAACCTGATCCGGACCTATCGGATGATGTGCAGGGCGATCAGGACAGTGAAGACCAGCCCCGCTCTTTCAGCTTTTCATGACTGGGTGCTGGACATGTGTCTGTTAGATGTTCCAGTACCTGAGGCACCTGCTCCGCAGGAGGGCATGCTTTCGGGGGTGTTCACCATATCTCCTTCGGAGCGTACCGGCTTGTTCGTGCAGAAGGATGTTTTGGCCGAGGTCTGTAAAGTTTGGGAGAAGCCACACTCTGGGCTGTTGACCCGCGTTACAAGCTCCATTCTTCGGAAGCGGTGGCCTTAGCGTCGTGTCCACCCCCCTCCTCCACGATAGTGGCAGAAGCCACTTTGCAATTCAGAACTGCGTCAACCTCTACTACGACGGCTACACAGGTTCTGGCCAAAGAGGAGAAGTTTCTTGACTCCCTTGGGAGGAAGATTTTCGCTAACTCAGCTCTGCAGCTGCGTCAAGCCAATGCAGAACTGGTGTTAGTGGGGGCGAATATGAAAATGTGGAAAGGTCTGTCGGAGTTTGAGGAGTTCATTCCCGCTGAAAAGTTGGAAGATTTCAAAGCGGGTTTGTTGGATGCCAGGGTTTTGGCACAGGATCTCCTGGAGGCTGTGGCTCACCCTGTCGACACCTCGTCCCGGGGCCTCATGCTCGTTGTGGACACCTCCAGGCTTGGCTGCACGCCACAAGTTCTCCAAGGAGGTTCAGGATAAGGTTTTGGACCTGCCTTTCGATGGCAAGGAGCTCTTTCACTCTACAACAGACGTGGATCTAACCAAAACCAAGGACAGCACTCAGTCCTTGTCTGTCTTGGTTAAACCTCCTTTCAGGACACAGAGATTGTTGTCAAACCCTCGGCCCTCCTCTGGTTTCAGGGTTTTTTTAGACTGGAAATCCCGCAGGGTTGACACCCCTTCGGAAAATTCCTGCCGTAGGCAGCAACGGAGTCTGTTTTTCTCCCGCTCCTCAGGGTCAGGTGGTGCTGCCAACAAAAGGAGGGTTTTCTGCGCTCGCACGAGACCCCGGTGGGTTGTCTCATTGGGAGGCATGGCAGACCATCACAGAGGACCGGTGGGTCTTGTCAGTCACTTAGGCGGACTTCCGCTTACCCCTTCCCCTACGCCACCCATCAATCCTCCCTTCCAGTAGTCGGCGTCACCCTCCGTCAGAGCCGAGATTAAGAAGTTACTGGATCTCAGGGCGGTGGAACCCGTTCCTCTAGGGGAGGGCTTCATTCCCGGCTGTTTACGGTGCCCAAACCCAACCAGGCTGGCCTGCGCACCATCCTAGACCTTTCCCAGTTCAATCTCTCTCTACCCCAAGAGAAATTCGAGATGATCACGCCCTGTCAGATAAAGTCCTCTTTACAGAAGGGCGATTGACTCAGCATGGTGGACTTTCAGGATGCGTATATACATATCCTGATCTGGAATCCGCATTGGAGATGCCTACGGTTTTCTGCGGGGGAGGAGCACTTCCTGTTCCGAGTGCTCCCTTTTGGCCTCAGCTCAGCACTACGTTTCTTTACGAAGATGTCGGTTATCGCAGCTCATCTTCGGCTACAGGGTATCCATGTGCATCTGTATTTGGATGATTGGCTGCTGTGCAGTCCTTGTCCACTGAAAGCCTCGAGCAATCTTCAGTCTCTCCTCCAGCTCCTGTTTCACCTTGGGCTGTCAGTGAACTGGCGGAAATCTTCCATGACGGTCTCTCAGTACCTTATTTTCCTGGGTTTTCGTTGGAACACGATCGACTGCAGAGTTTACCTGACCGGGGACAGAATGGCAGATCTGTTGGCCACGTGTCAGATGTTTGCGCAGTCGGAGAGTATGTCGGCCTGGTGGTTCCAGAGGCTTCTGGGCCTCACCGCCTCATGCTTATTGGCTCTTCCCCCTTGCTCGACTCAAGATGAGGGGGACGCAAATGGCTCTCCGGAGTTCTTGGCGTCGGGCTGTGGATCCGGACTCAAGATAATATCGATTCCAGCTTTCATGAGAGTGGACCTGGTGTGGTGGTCGTCTCTCACCAACCTGGCGGTGGGTGTGGGTTTCCAAGACCCCACTCCGATGGTGGTGATCACGACGGACTCCTCCCTTCTGGGGTGGGGATGCAACATTAGATCTTTTTCAGGTCTCCGACCTCTGGTCGCCACAAAACCAGTTCCTTCATATAAATCATCTGGAGCTTCTGGCGTTTTTCCTGGTGCTCAAGATGTTCAGGCCAGTCATTGCCAACAAAGTGGTTCGTTTTCGCATGGACAACGTTGTGTCCATGTTTTACATCAACAAGCAGGGGGGGGGCGCACCAAGTCTCCCCCTCTTGTAGATCTGGCCGTTCAGATTTGGGAATGGGCAGTTCAGCATGGTGTCTGGCTGGTGGCAGTACACATCCCGGGCCAGCTGAACGTCACGGCAGATGCCTTCCGCCGACAAACAATGGTCAGCTACGAGTGGGAATTGAAGGCGGAGATCCTCTTACAGATATTCATGTGTTGGGGCACTCTGGAAGTGGACCTCTTCGCGACATCGGCAAACAAACTTCCTCTGTATGCCTCCAGATACGGGCTGGGAGCTTCCTCTCTGGGAGACGCGCTCGAGATTCCATGGCACAACATAAGGGCCTATGCTTTCCCGCCTCTGCCTCTGATTCATCGGATGATTTGCAAGCTGAAGAACACAGTGAATTGTTCTCTTCTGCTCATAGCTCCGCGGTGGCCGGCCAGATTCTGGTTTTCAGAGCTTCATCTGTCGGTGTGTACACCGATCAGGTTTCCGCTAGTTCCCGACCTGCTTCACCAGAGAGATCGGCAACTGTGGTACCCCTCCCCACAATTGTTCAGCTTGGCAGCATGATGCCCGAGTTCAGATCTTTAGAACATCGCAACCTGCCTGCTGACAACATGCGCATAATTCAGGCAGCCAGGAAGCCCTCGAGGAGGTTGCAGTATAAGAGCAAGTGACTTCAGTTCTGTCACTGGTGCTTAGCTAAACAGTTGGACGCCAGGGTAGCTACGATTGACACTGTACCGTCTTTCGTTTCTCATCTTGCAGAGTCGGGCATTCATGTCCTGTCATGCAGGACTTACCTTTCGGCTGTGGCCGCCTACCTATCCACGGACCAGTGCTCGTTCTCACTAGCAAATCCAGTGATTAAGCAGCACTTTGCGGGTCTTATGCATCTTTACCCTCCGGTTCCTAAACCACATCCGACGTGGGATCTGAACGTGGTCCTTACGGCCTTGTGCCATAAGCCTTTCGAACCAATGGCTACGGTAGATCTTGATCACCTTTCATGGAAGGTGGCTTTCTTGGTCGCCGTTACCTCGGCAAGGCGAGTGAGTGAGCACTAAGCTTTGTCGCTGGAGCATCCCTTCTGAGTTTTCCACAAGGATAGGATTGTCCTTGGGACAAATCCTTCTTTCCTATCAAAGGTGGTTTCCGATTTCCATCTGAATCAGTCGATCTTGCTGTCTGTCTTCTTTCCAAACCCAGCTTCGGAAGCTGAAAGGGTTTTGCATTGCCTGATTGTTAGAAGAGGTCTTAATTTCTATTTGGACAGAACTTCTGAATTTAGAGTTCTTATCAACTTTTGGTGACCTTTGGTAGTCCGCAAGGCAAGCAGGCCTCCAAAGCGACTATCTCCAGATGGATTGCTGCCTGTATTTTGGAGTCTTACACTGTTCAGGGCCTACAGCCTCCTAAAGGGATTCATGCACATCTGGTACGGGGCAAGGCAGCTGCTGTTGCCTTTCAAAAGTATGTACCCTGGGAGACCATTGCGAAAGGGGCTACTTGGGCCTCCCAATCAGCTTTTTGTAAACATTACTGCTGGACTTGAGCTCCAGATCTGATGCTCAGTTTGGCCAGGCTGTTCTGAAAAACCTTTTTCAGTAAAGGGGTTTCCATCCACCCATAGTTCATGTGAGGAGTGCTTGGGAATCTCCTATAAGTATGGAGGAAAGGGGACGGGACATAGGAGTATAACCAGGTTACTCACCGTAGTGACCACCTTACTCCTAGTCCATAGTCCCTTTCCTTCATACGCCCGCCTGCCGTCCCCTCTAATAAGGTTCCTCTATTATTGCTTAAAGGTCTCTGACCTGGCGATGGAAAAGGACTGATGGGCGATACGCTGGGTGGAGCTAAGAAGGACTGGGTTACAGCCGCGTGCGGTACCCCGCGTAAAAAGAGGAAAGACACATTTTTGAAAAATGTTATGCTTTTTACAAAGTGCTCTGGTCCCGTCCCACGGGACGGAAGAATGTCTGTCCCACAGGACGGAGGAATGTCCCATAAGTATCGAGGAAAGGGGACTGTGGACTAGGAGTAAGGTGGTCACTACAGTGAGTAACCTGGTTATTGCCAACAGCCAAGAGCCTATAGAAGAGAGAAAAGGGCAACGAGAGCGTAATTCTACTCTCAGCTATCTGCCTCGAAAAACCTGTTACCCACATTTCCAACAGTGAAACTATAAAATAATGCGAATATTGTACAAACCACCTCACATGGGTATTAGTGTGGAGAAACTTGGGACAAGGATTGCCACTAGAGAGAATACCTTTTACAATTTTCCTGGCAGGCAAGTAAACCAGCAAATATTTGCTTTGAAGAAAAGTGTTGTGAAAAGAAACTGTTATAACGACAGACATGCTGTACTAAGTATTACACAAAGCATAATTGTGATCTTATAACCATTTTACATCTTGGGAAGAATACATTGTGTAAGAGACAGTTACTTTGGTTTTGAACATTATGTGAAAGACATTTACTTTCCCAATTTGAAAGACTTATTGGATGGAAAAGACATTTTCATTGAATTGAACAGAATTTTGTAGAAAGTGAACTCCTTCTAAAGGCTTCCTGAATTGATTCGGGGGAAGGGAATCAAACCATGATCACAAGGATTGTTTTGTGAGAATACAGTTGCACATTTTTGTTGAACTGAAAGCAGGTCCATTTACCTTCTTCACTTTGGTTGATGTTAGCATGAGGGGCAGATGCATTTGGACACAAGGTCATCTGTCTTTAGTTTTAGTTTTCTAGGCAGGAACATTCTCATTAGGATGGGGACCGGTTGGAGTTTCTCCCTCTACGTTTAATAAATATGGCAAACATTGAGAATCTATAAATTGTTTCTCTCATCCCTGGTTTCAAACCAGAAATTCTGGCGACTCCCATAGATAGACCTATGGAAGAGTCATAACCTTTTTGGTGCCCAAATAGGTGAAGCCCTAGAACGGGCTAAAAACAGATCATGGCACCCTCAAAACGCTGTCTCAGATCTCTGGCAGAACAGAAGGTTGCCAGAAAAAAAGGCAGGTACACCCGACACCCAGACCGGCTACAACTGAGTCACAGGGGTCACATCACAACAGCCCACATGCACAGCACCCTTCTAAAATATGTGAAAACAGAAAGAGAGGGGTAGAGGACCACCCACTGTAGGGTCGTCCTCCACCCATAAACAATGTCTTAAGTATTAAAGTCCCCTCCCATGCATCCCAAGTAGGGGAGATGCATAAAATCATTCACCCACGCATTGGAGGGTATAACATCAGATCAGTGGATGTTCAACATTGTCCCCGTGGGGGTCTATATCAAGCTACTGAAGCCTCCCTACAGTCTACCACAGTTGAAAAGAATGACAACGGATCACAAGAGACTACTACAAATGGAGGTTGAGGCACTACTACTGAAGGACACTATCAAAGTTGTACCACCACATCAGGAAAACCAGGGCATTTATTAGCTTTCTTTTCTAGTCCCCAGAAAGGACAAAACCGAGGCCATTACTAGATTTCCGCTCAGCAAACCAGTATATGAAAACCACCAAAATTGAGGATGACGACCTTGCAGGAGGTCATACCGTTTCTAAAGAAAGCAATATTCTTGACCACACTAGGCATGAAAGATGCATACTTTTATATTTCCATATTCACCAGTCGGTGTCTTTACTGTCCCTAAGATTCAACTTACAGGAAATACACTTACAGTTCAAGGTGCTACCATTTTGCAATAGCATCCGCACCACAGGTGTTCACAAATGTTCTCATAGTAGTGGCAGCTCACTTACGCAGAGAGAACATACCACTCTATCCCTATCTAGACGAGTGCCACATAACTGGTGAGACTGCAGTCCTGCCTAGAGAATACACTAAGAGCGGAAAACCTTTTCTACGCGTTTGGTTTCACCATCAACTAAACAACATTAAGCCTAGTTCCTTCACAAAGGAAATAGTTCTTGGGTGCCATAATAGAATCTAAACAAGCACAAACTTGCCCATCAGTGGAAAGAGTGCTGGCAATCCTACCATAGATCACCAACACCACATGGGAGAAAAGATAACAGAACAAAAAGTAATGAAACTGTAATGCATGATGGCGTCCTGCATATATATTGTCCCACATGCACGGGTAAATATGCATACTCACCTGCAGTGGTTCTGAAATCAGTGGTCTCAGACGAAAGGCGATTGGGACGATCTGGTGGTTAGAACAAAGTAGGTCATTAAGTCTTTGCAATGGCCGATAAGGGACAACCTATTAAAAGGCAGACCATTCGGACAACCGCCAATCCAAAGAACGCTGACCACAGATGCTTCGCTGCTAGGGTGGGGAGCACTTTGCCAAGAATTAACAGCCATGGGGCTCATGGGCACAAGAGGAAAAGTACAACCACTTAAACCTACTGGAACTTCTAGCCATCAGAAGGGTGTTACTATCTTCTCTAACGAGGTTAAACAGTGTTGGTCAACACCACTACAATGTCCTATATAAACAAGGGGGGATATGCTCGATAGATGTGCCCAAATTAGCACAAGAGCTATGGCGTTGGTGCATCGAGAGGCAGTTGCATCCAAGGACAACATGCTCCCAGGGAGAACTGACAAACCTAAGCAGGGGGGTTGGAACAAAATCACGAGTGGGAGTTAAACGCAGACACTCAGATAAATTTTCAAACAATAGGACCACGCCAGTGGACCTTTTCGCAACAGCGCAGAACCCAAAATGCCCCAACTTCGTACCCAGAGAAAGAAAGGGCCACTATGGAATGCACTATGGATGAATGGTCGGGGACATTTGCCTATGCTTTTCCCCCGAACCCCACTGCCACGCAAGGTAGTACACAAACGCCTCACCATGCTCCTAATTGCACCAATGTGGTGGACAAACATGGTATCCACATATCCTGAAAATAGCCATACAGCCCCCAGTAAAGGTAGTGCAAACTGAACTCCAAGGACAACTAACTCGTCTTTGCCTGCATACTCTGAATTTAGCAGCTTGCCTCTCGGAGGCATAGAGTTTGGACACTTGAAACTCACAAGCAGGTGCATGAAGATTCTAAGAGGCAAGACAACCCAACCCAACACATTGCTATTCCAATAAATGGGAGCAATTTGTCATTTCGGTGTAAAACAAAGCAAAGTGACCGAATAAACCGCACACCATCAGACGCAGTAATATCTATACGACTTGCTGGATTCAGGCTTGGTGTACAACTCTATCAAGGTGCAACTCACAGCACTAGCAGCATATTCAACCTCACAACTAAATGAATTCTGGTGAAAAGCACCAAACGTTAATGGTTAAAGCGTTCATGGGGGGGGGAGTGAAACGCATACACCCACATGTGACCCACTTGGTACTAGGGCGAGACCTGAATAGTCATAGGAACACCCTACAAACCTATGCACAAGGTTTCCCCTAAGTGATCTGACTCGTATGGTGGCTTTCATAATAGCAATAGCATCTATTAGAAGGGTAAGTGAGCTACAAGCACGGTTGGTCACAGAACCATACACAAACACAAAAAGTAGTTCTAAGAACACATCCACGGTTCTCACCAAAATAGATAACAAACCTTCATATAAATCAAACCATTGAACTTCCTTGTTTCTTCCCCAACCCGCATAGTAGGGGAGAAAAAGCATTACACGCCCTAGATGTGCACAGGGCACTGATGTCCGATCTTGACAAAACTAAATAAATAAGGAAGACAAGCTACTTCTTTGACTCCTTTGTAACGGGCAGAAAGAGGATCCTGTTTTCTAAGGCCACCATCTCCAGTTGGACCCTAAAATGCATCCAGCTTTGCTGCACGCTGGCACATAAACACTCACATTTACACCAAAGAGCTCACTCCACACACAGCACCGGGGCAACCTTCACCTTAATTGCTAATGTACCTTTACAAGAGATTTGTTGTGCTGCGACATGGAGCTCAACATGTACTTTTATACAACACTACTGTTGTAGAGACGCAAACTAGAACGGATTCACAAGTGGGACCGGCAATTCTAAAACTCTTATTTTCATCTGTTCCCACTTTTCACACTCCAACTGCTTGCTTATATATCCATAGCATGTGAATCCAGGCAGATTCACGAGCTCCAGAAGGAAAATGTTGCGTTACAGAAAGACGATTACTGGGTCAGTAATATCTGTCATTAATTCATAAGGAAGCACTAGGTGTATGATCTGATGGTCCTGCAGGTGTGCAATGTCTGTCTTTCACCCAATGATCTGGGCCTTCAGTAAGGCCTGCCCGATGCTGCTGTAGTCTTTTCCGGTATGTAAAAAAAACCTAATCCAAATTGTTTATTTCTGCAGCTATTGCTGATGTTTTGGGCTGTAAAGTATGCGTGTCCCAAGACAAATCCAAAACACTACAGTGCTTGGAGTCCAAAGTCATTGACTCCCTCATCACTACAGACTGGAACAGCACCAGCCTCCATGTTCTTCCGATGATGCAGGTTAATTTTAAGGTGAGAGTTCCTTTGACTGTTCTGCCTGACTTTAGGTGCATGTCCATCAGAATAGTGCATCCATTTCTTGGCAGTGTCGGTGGTGTACCTCTCTCATGATCTTTATTTCTGTTGGTGCATATGTTTCAGTTGGCAAAATATAAATTTGATTGCAGTGAAATACAATAATGTCCACACTACTTCTGCACAGGGCAAACGATTACATTGTTGTCTAGAGTATGATTGCCTTGTAGGCGTTTGGCATGGTGCAAGGACCCATCTGCGTATCTTAGGATGTTCTGTATTTACTTAGCTTGAGATATTGTCAACCTCCTGCATTAATATGGAACACATAGTACCTTTTGACAGATTCATTTCCATTCCAAGGGCTTTAATGAGGTCCTAAATGTAAGGCTGGAGAATGCCCTCTGGCTTGTCTGCATTTTAACTTCTGACCACAGGTAGGCCACAAATCTTCCTAGATGCTAGCTTCCATAAATGTAAAGGTCACTTTGGAGAGGGCATATGGCTACTCCTAAAATGGGATGCAACAAGTAAATGGTTGAAGTACTGGTACAATTTGGGGCAGTCTCGGTGTTGCATTGATCAGGTTTACCAAAATATTTTATGTCAGGGAGCGGTGTCATACGACTTTGTGAGTGGAGACTTCATGTCACACAATGCCCTCACGGAAGGCACATATGGCAGCATTCAAAAGGTGCCTTCCACAAGCACCGCAGCACTCCTCGACGCTGATACAGACCTCCCTTTATGGTTTGTGATTCTGGCTTTGTGCCATGCTTAGTCTGCTCTTCGTCTTGCCTACTGTAGCCCTGCACCCCTCCTGAATCTCCCTAATTAATTAAACCTACTTGGCTCCATGCAATCTAAGAGAACCCTCATTACTTTGGACCCCTATCGACTCTCCCTCTTCTTGGAGCTTTTACCTGGATACTTTTGGCTGCCTGTTGCATCCTTGTGCTGTCGGATTGTCCTCGTTTCATCAGGCATGGCTGGATTACAGGATTTGGACTGGACCCTTCTCTCCCTGCATCTGCAAGATAAAAGCAGGTACTCATTATTTCATAGACCTTCTCTTCCTTACCCTAGTCCATTTCTGACACTAATAGTCTCTTGTGTTTCTGTTTTCCTAGAGTCCCGAGAGTTCTCCTTATCCAGGGGCTACCACTTCTGCCCTAGGGGTCTTGTCATTCTCCCCAAGATGGTGTCGGGCACTGTGGGGGTCACGCCAAACATCGGACCTTATTGTATAGTGTTGATAGTGGTTTGGGTCTAGGCCTGCCTCTACGCTTTTCTAAATAGTGAGCGGTTCTGTTGGCAGCCAATCTACTTCTACGCTCACTGGTGATGTACACCTTACTGCCTTGATCCGGAGGCTCCTCGCAGCACTTACCAAAATTATGCCTAAGGCGAGCATCTGCAGGATTTGCCATCCTCTACGACGCACGTCTGAAACCTGCAGCTCTCCAGATGTTTTGGGTGGACTCTCATGATCCTTCACCATTGGTTATGCTGGCTAAGGCTGATGGTATTTCTAGTCCAGAACATCGGTAGAGCCAAAGGTTGCAGACCTTTGCTCTATGACCACTGTGGTGAGCAGCCAAATGAAGACCAAAGAGCAATGGAGGGAACTGATCATTTATTGCTGCAAACAATCCATCTAACTGACTGATCTGGAATGCAAACTAAGACCTCCCACATTCTGGAACAGGGAATGGGCAAGTGACACAATGGGAAAGGTGGGCCTGAGGCCTAGGCACAGCACACATCAAATACATGATGAAACTGGATACCTAGACTTGCTACAAATTCTGGACCACTTCGACTATGCTCGACAGATCAGTCGGGTTGAGAAGTTAAAGCCATACATGGAGCAGATCATGATTACTTTCCAAACCTAATAAAACCTACAGATCTTTAACCCATTACCAACCAGTAATGTGTTTAAAATATCTACATGGAGAAATTGTTTCAAAAGTTGGACATGCACAAGTGTCCTCCGGGAGTCTCCTATTACAGGCACTCATTCATACTTCATATAAATGGCACCATCTAATCAATCTTAAGCGATATCCTCCAAAAATGTGCAAACGTATTTTGTATCAGATCTTACGATTCCATTGGTGAACCACGTGTATTTTATTGCTTAACTCGCCACCGGCATCAGGACGCACACCAAAGCAGTAGCAACAATAACATACAATTCAGCCAACGATCGTGATGAGTATATAAAGATGTCAGTTAAATAGTATTGTCTTGAGTCATTTACGGAATGCAAAGAGACTTTCTTACGAAGATCAACTGGCAACCCATTCCAAGCATGTTGCCCTGACAGGAAAAGAATGTTCCTACCCCCTTGTTCGCCGATGGGCATCATTAGATCTGGTTGATCTCCCTTGTGGTTGGTTGCAAAGAGAATTTCTTTAAGATATGTAGGACCAGGTCCATGCAGACAATTGTGTCAATGTGGTAATCTTAAACAGAATCCTCGATTAAACCGGCAACCAATGGAGCTCCCTCCTGGCCAGAGTGATATGGTTCCTTTTTAGGCAATATTTTTGCAGAATTTGTAATTTACTTATGCAATTCTTACTTGCCCCTGAAGGCAAGTCCCTGAACACTCACACCAGAGATAATATAACCTGCTAGGGAAGTAAAGGGATAACCAGTTTTAATCTCGCACACAGATTAGAGCAACAGCAAATAACTCTGCTGCTAACAACGTTCTGCTGAAAATGAATACAAGCAGAGGCTTAAGAAGAGACAGTCGTAGTGATGCAATACATATAGTAAAAACCCGCACGGCTGGTTGGTGTGCGCCTACACAGGATCTGCCTGCCCCATAAGGGATGCCAGGACATTGGTTCCAGCCCAGTCCATTATTCCATGACCTGGGTGCCGCGGAAAGCATCTTCTCGCCAATGAAGGTCAAAGAAGAATTTAACTACACTCCTAACACAATGCTACTTTATCATTATACTGTGCAGGCCTCAAGACTGGCACAAAGGAGGTTCTGGGGCACTCTAACCTTCACACCCACATTTCACTCAGTCCGTTCCGCGCCATCCGGCTCCAAGGTCTACACCCTTGTTTTGAACTATTATGTATCCCTCCCAGCACCTTGCAACACAAATCATTTGATTGTAGCTCAAAGACTTGCAATGTTTGTCCTCTTTGACCATTTCAGGACTTGTTACTTTGGGGCTGGTGGTCAAAGGGCACCTAGTGCCATGGAATTAACTTGTAGTCGCCTGGTGATGGGGCCGGATCATGCTTTGGCCAGTGTGAGATAACGTGCACACCAGGTGCTGGTCTCTGAGCGCGGCCTTGTAGGGAACATAACTTGTGGCTAGAAAAGCATCTTTGCAACACTGTTAGAACAATGAATGAACTTTATGGTGGTTGAGGGTGAGTTATCCTCACGGGAGCTTGGGCATGGCTCAAGATTCCCCTCGTCTCACAATTAGGGCCTAGTGCATGAAATGCTGCATTTGCCACGCAGGCCTTGTCTCCAACGTATGGTTACTTCTACACAGAATGCACTTGCATATATACAAAATGGCAGTCTTGCTCGCGCCTTGGGCTATACTATGTGGGTTGATTATGTTGGGTTGGGGGTCATACCACTGGCCCCCATTGGACCATCGTAGTGTTTCGAATGCTGCTCGCCTTACTCTAAAGTAGCTTAGGTGGTGGGACGAGGTGGCCCCCTTCCCAACACCACACAAAGGCGCAAATTACAATAATCTAGCTAGGGCAAAATGGTGGCCTGCACTAAACTTCAGTTCTTACTTGTAACACAGGGCGTCACCAACCTAAGCAGTCTGAGATTAAATGGAGAAAGCATTAGCCAAATAATTGTTCACACCCAGAGCATTCTACGTTTCAACGACCAATGAAACTGACCTAACACACAAAGCTAGCATGAGCCACATAAGTCCCCCACTTGGTCTATCCTGCTTGGAGGCAGGTATAAAATAGGCTGAGTAGCCTTCTGAAAAAGTATCTTCAAGGTTCTTGAAAGAGCACAATATGAATCTGCCAATAAATCATTTCCATACCTAATTGCACATCCTTCCACCCAAGCCTGCAATATTATATGATAAAATGTAAACTTCTACAGGGCCCTTTACCTTGTTGGTTGATGGCATTGGAGACCCAAAAGGCATGGATGAAAGATGCACTGGTCAATCATGGTCCATTAGATTAACTGTGGACTCACTTAATACGTTAGTACAGGGGTCTGCATTTTTTGGCACACCAGATGTTTTGTACTACAACACCCATCAGGGCTTGCCAATATAGTTCACGGGGAAAGGATCTTGGGAGTAGTCCAGGACATTTGGAGAGCTGCAGGTTGCAGATCCAAGCATTCGTACACGAAGTTGGGGGTTCAATCTATACACAGGCAGCTTGGCACTAAACTGATTTTATTGTCTTAATGTAATCAAATGGGTGCAGGAATAGCGAGAAATCCATGGGTGGTAAGCACCTTTGACCAATCGAAAGAAGCCCATTCAAGAGCCCTCTATTTGAAAACGTAATGAGTAGGTCAGTATTTCAGAATATCTCCTCTAATCGCAGAAAGGCAGTTCTCCTAATGTTTAATCCAATCTATGCACTTGTTGGTGTCAGACTCAAGACTTCAATTACTCACATTGAGCAATGTCGGTACACCTTACATGCATATAGAACACGATGATTCCTCCATGGTTACCAGTGGAGATGGTAATGTATATTCTGGAGGACAAACTTCCTGAATGATTTACCTAAAGATTGTGGCCTAGCTTTGGAATCGGGACGGGTTTGTTTTGTCCTCTCAAATCAAGGACCTTACTATGTTTTATGGCAATCTGGTATGTTAGTCTGTCTTCCCAAATCTTTCCCCTTCTCCTCTGCACTGGGAGCCAATGGAACAAAGTGTTTATGGACACGGGCTACCCCCTGAATAGAGCCAAAGCAGTATGAGGTTTAGTTCTTACTAAATAGTCAGTTATTACAAATTGACCCAGAAAACGACCAGAGATTTTGATTTTGATTAAATGTATTATATTTATGTAACGCCCAGATCCACAGGGATTGCAGCATTTGTACTGCGGTCATGAGGAAAGTCATTGCAGTCAAACCGGAGTGGCATTAGTCATATTTGTTAAACAACCAAGTTTTAACCAAATTTTCTGATGTTGGGGGAGAGATCATTCCAAAGGGAGGGTGCAGTAACGCAGAAGCTTGCGCTACCGGCTTGATCTTTTGAACCGCAGAGTAAGCAGGGTAATGCTGGAAGAAGAGCATATAGGGCGCACAAAGGGTTTAGGGGTGATGCAATTGTTGGAGGTGGGTGCTTCTTTCTGAACAGAGTTGAGCGATGGCTAGCATTTTAAATTAGATGTGAGCTTTGATGGGGAGATAGTGGGTATTGCACCCGGCAGGTGAAATGTGGTCTGTGTGTCTTAGACCCAAGATGGCACACTGGGCTTTGTTTTGCAGTAGTTTGAGTTTGGCGATGTTTTTAGAAAGACATTGTAGTAATACAGTTTGCTCTTTGAGTGCTCGTACCAGTGTCAAACAGTTTTTTGGTGTGAGGAATTGTCTGCTTAGTGAAATAAGCCTGGGGGTGTGTGCTGTGGGAGGGGATAATGTGTTTAGCCTTAGTGAGATCAGTGTCTAGGTAAATTCCAAGCATCTTGACAGATTTGTAGATTGGCATGCTATAGCTGCTGATGGAAAAGGTGAACGCAGTGTTCAGAATTTTGCAGCAGGCAGGGGTGCCAACAATGATTAGCTCGGTTTTATCATCGTTAAGACATAGGTTGTGGGTGGCCATCCAGTTGTGGACGATGCTAAAAGTCCTGTTGATAGCAAGAGTCATCGTCATAGTTTCCGGTGGCTGGGATGAGTATCTGGGTGTCATCTGCAAAGTTAGTGTAAAGGATGCAGAGAGTCTAGGTAGTCAGAGAGGCCTGGTGTATGGACTCCAAGAGGGGTCACAAAGGGGTCTGCTGCAGAGTTGCGGATAAACCCTGGAGTGATGATGGCAGTCTGTCGTGGTAAACCATGTCAAAGTTGGCGAGAGGTCAGAGGAGGATGGCAATGTTACCAGAGTCGCAGATGTTGTCTAGTTGAATTTTGAGATCAAGGAGTGCTGTTTGGGGAGGAAGCCAGACTCTTACACCCAGTAGTCCATGTTCTAGGAATAGCATGATTTGGGAATATGCTATGCGGTGCAGGACCTTTGATGAAGGGCAACAGTGGTAATGGGGCGATGGTGGAGAGGGTGGAGGTCAAACCTTTTTTATTTTATTTATTTTTTTGGATTGGCTAACGCAGGCTGCTTTGAGACAACTGGGGACAGAGTTGACTAGAAAGGAGGCATTGATGAATTCTGTGATTATCAGAGTGGCAGCACCATGCTCGACAATGTGGGCAGTGCAAGAGTCTCCCATGCACTTAGTAGATTTTAGCCTGCAAATGGTTTTGAAGACTTCGGCTTGGGAGACTTGAGAGAAGCTGAAGGTTAGTATGGAGGGGGATGGCGCCTTCGGGGAGAGAGGGGTTTCGAGGAGAGTTGGGATTTATTGGCAATGATTTTGTTTTTGAGGGAGACGATCTTGTTGGCCAGGGCCGTTTGGATGATGGAGCAAAAGTCTTTATCAGACTGGGTTTGAGAGGTGGTAAGAGGAAGGTTTTCTAACTCTGAGAATGGAAAAGAATTCTATAAAGTTAGAGCTAGCATCAGTGATTCTGGAGTTGTAATAATTGGCCTTAGATGGAATTAGGGCCTTTTGTAGGTTTTGGCAGCATTGGAGAAAGGTTTGCAGGAGTAGAATGTTTAGACCAAAGGTTTTCTAGAGCTCTTTTTATGTCTGCTAAGGGGAAAGCTGGTTGTTTGTGAGGCTTCAGTATTTTAGGGGGGCCATGTAGGTCCATGGTGTGGCGGAAGCTGTGGGTATAGAGAAAAAACAAATTCTAGTGGTAGGCCCCAAAGAGTCCCTGACAAAACTAGACACCAAATACAGCTCCTTCAGCATTGAGAACAATGTCATTACTGTTTCTGCTGCAGTATAAACCCTGGGTGTATACTTGGACTCCATCTTATCAATGGAAAAACAAGTCGGCGCCATTTTGTCATCCGCCGCCCTCACTACAAAAATGATCAACGCAGTGAAACCTCACTTACTGCCTAAAAACCACCTCAACATTGCAAGAGCTACCATTGGTGCAAAATTGGACTATTGTAACTTCCTGCTCCTAGGCACATCTGCCAAAAACATCAACAAACTGCAAACCGCGCAAAACAATGCTCTCAGAGGGGCTCTAAGCATCCCTAGGCGAGAGCACATCTCCCAGACGAGAAAAGATGCCCACTGGCTCCCAATCAGAGCGCATAATGTTAAAGTCCCTCCCTATCTCACACTAATGCCTCTCCCAGTCTGCCCCATCCTACCTAGCTGAACGAATACACCAAGTGCCCGCCCTGAGCCCAAAACGAGACCAATACTCTCACCTACTCTCAGTACCAGCTTTCAGTAGAGCCAAAGCTGGCTGTACCAGGGGGGCGTGGCTACGAGGGCCATTTAGGAGGACGCGTTCTGGAGGAGCTCCCGAGATCCTGCAATGATCCGTGCAAAAAAGTGCGTGAAGACGGGCCGTCGACCGCTGAAAATACACACGCCGGTGTGTGAATGATTGGGCTACGCGTGGTGAACTTCTGGATGGTGCAGGAGGGACGGCGGCAGAGATCGGAGCGGAAGAGATGAGGAGCACCGGAGACGAAAGACGACACAAAATGGCCGACCAAGGTCCGGAACAAAGGAAGAAGCAGGCCGCACGGTGACCCAGCGAAAGGGGCGCACTGAGTGCACATTTGTCACTTGTGCAAACTACAGGTCCCCTGGGTCAGGTCGAATAGAACGGTGAGGCCGAAGGCGAAACAGCCCACCTTAGACGACTTCGCTAAAACATCCCCAGGTCAAGACATTACCAAGAGCAGGGACAAGCTGCCTGCAAGCGGCATGACGACTTCGGGTGCCAACCAAGAAATCCTGGCTGCGATTGCGGACCTAAGGGCGGCCTGGGAATCTAAGCTCGAACTAGCCGTCACTGAACTAAAAACGGCACTGGACCTCAAGGTCGGAGAGGTGCAGGAGGACGTCAACCTACTCAGACAGGATGTCAGGGCCTTGGCGGAGCGCACGGAGTCCCTTGAGAAGGAAGTCAGCCCGAACACTGCGGATTGCGCCTCCCATAAAGCCGAACTGCACGCCCTGATACAAAGAGTGGGCAACTTGGAGAGCAGAGCGGAGGAGGCAGAAGGACGAGCCCGACGAAACAACATCCGCATCGTGGGCCTGCCGGAGGGATTGGAGGGCCACGATCCCACAGAATTCATTGAATCCATGCTACTGCAAGAGATACCCAGAGGAGCCCTATCCCAAGGATTTGCAGTGGAAAGGGCACACAGAGCCCTTACAAGGAGGCCGCTACCGGGGAACCCGCCTAGGCCTGTGATAGCCAAAATTCTTAATTACCGTGACCGGGAGAGGATATTGGAACACTTTCGTAAGGGAGTAACAATCACACGAGGAGCGGCAAACATCACGGCTTACCCGGACTACACCCTGTCTGTGCAGCGTAGCCGCATGAACTTTGGGACGGTAAAGCGGAGATTGAGAGAGGCGGGCCACAAATATGTTACTGTATCCGGCAAAATTGAAAGTCATTCATAAACATAAAACTTTGTTTTTTGAGACCCCGGAGGATGCCATGGGATGGCTCGATGCGCAAGGATGTCTCCAGGAGTCAGAAGTTCGTACGGAGAAAGAGCTCGGAAGAGATAAGTGATGCATGAGGAAGGTGCCGCAAGATGGCGCGGCACGTGGGACTTGAATATAGTCGCTTGCGCAGCCTTCAGTAGAGAAGGTCAGATTATTGCACGATTTGTCATAAGCAGTGTGGTTAATGTTGACTTAACGGGAGCCTTACGGAGCGCTCTTTACCCCACAACAGTTTTAGGTAAGTGGCCATTAGGGCGACTTCACCCTACTGAGCTCTGCATCGTTCGGTGCTTGCAGGGCTAGATGTGGGGGTGCCTGAGCTCCGAGGATGGAGCTGGGCAGCAGTTGGGGTGTGATGTTGGGGAAGGGACGGGTGGGCGGAGGGGAGGGAAGTTGGGGATTTATTGTGTACATAGTTATGGGGAGTTTGAGCTGGTATGAGAAGCTACAAGCAAAAATGGAGGGCTGTATCACGTGGGCAAAGGGGAGTTGCTACATGGGAGGCAGGAAGACCCTCATGAGCCATGGGAGACCTTAAGATCGTAACATGGAATGTCAGGGGACTTAACAGCCACTTAAAAAGGAACAAGGAACAAAGTCATGATGTACCTAAAAAGACAGAGGATTGATATTGCGCTGTTGCAGGAAACCCATCTGACCCAGCAAAAATTGGAACTGGTGGGGAAGAAGTGGAGAGGCACTGTAGTGGGCTCTCCGTACTCTGCCTACGCTAGGGGAGTGCTGGTCTGGGTGGCACCGCACGTTCCGCTGCAACTCACACAAGAGGTGGTGGACACGGAGGGTAGGTTGGTCATATTGAAGGCCTTGGTAGAGAATAAAGAGGTGTGCATTATAAATACATATGCCCCAACCAAAACACTGCTACGTATTTTAGAACCTTAGGTACTCATCTGGGCGCGTGTGTGGGGGGAGCGATTATCTGGGGAGGGGACTTTAACTGTGTGCTCGACCCAAAGGCAGACAGATCTGATGGGAAGATTGATCGGCCCACCCCGGCGGCCAGGGTATTAGACATAACTAGATGACTTTGGGCTGGCGGATGTTTGGAGACTGAAACACCCTAATGAAACGCAGTACTCGCACTACTCAGCTCCGCAGCACCTGCACACGAGGCTGGATTATTTTTTTGCCACGCCAGATGTGATGATAGAGACCACCCGAATAGAATATAGAGCGAGGGTCCTGTCGGACCACTCGCCTCTGGTGCTGACCTGGCAGCACTGCCGCCCCAAGGCGCGGATACCGACGTGGCGCCTCCAGGCGGAGGCGCTCAGAGACCCAGTCTTCAGGGAAGACATCAGGGATGCGATCTCACAGTACTTTGAGGTGAACACAGGCAGCGTAGATTCAGCGTGCACACTCTGGGAGGCCTTTAAGGTGGTGTTGCGGGGTGCTGCTATTGCTAAGTCAAAAGGCCTACAGGGTGGGGTCCTAACAGAACTAGAGGAAGCGGAAGATAAACTGGAGCGCGAAAGCGACAGGGCAGGAGGGGACGCGGAACTTGTACTCGAGTTGCAGCAAAGGGGTGCGGAGCTTTGGGAAAGGCTCTGCAACCTTAACTACAAAAAGTATGTCGAGAGGCAACATGCAGCAGGTGGGGATAAAACTGGCCGCTTGCTGGCGTGGTTATATAAGAGCGAAACCCCCAGCCCCCGATTAGGATAATAACCAGAGAGGACGGGGAGGTGGTTGACACCCAGGAAGGAGTCAAGGAGGCATTCTTGGACTATTATAGAACATTGTATGAGGACAGGGGAGGGGACAATCAGGGGGAGATTAGAGAAACACTAAAAGACATGGAATTACCTAAGATTAGTAATGAAGAAAGGGAGGAACTAGACGCACCGATTACCCTGGAGGAATTAGAGGAGGTGGTAAAACAGCTGCCCACCTGCAAGAACCCGGGTACGGACGGATTCCCGGGCGAGTTATACAAAATATATAAAGCAGAAGTACTCCCCCCTATGCTAGAGATGCTCAATGAGTCTTTTGAGAAGGGTCGGCTACCGGACACGCTCAGAGAAGGACTAATCGTGCCGCTCCCCAAGCCCAACAAGCCAGGGCATTGCTGCGGCTCCTATAGGCCGTTGTCAATGTTGAACCAGGACAGCAAGATCTTGACGGCGGTTCTGGCTAATAGGCTACGAAGGGTTATCAGTAAACTGATACACCCGGATCAAACAGGTTATGTCCCCAACAGAAATATAACCCACAACACAGGCGACTCCACCGGGTGATTGAAGAGGGAAACAGAAGCGATGGGGAAATGGCGGTGATGTCCCTAGATGCAGTCAAGGCTTTTGATTCAGTGAGGTGGCCATGGTTGCTGGCGGCCCTGGAAGAATACGGGATGGGGCCGGGTTATGTTAGGTGGGCGAAATTGTTGTACAGTGAACCACTGGCCAGAGTACGCACAGGATCAGTGATATCTGAGAGGTGGCAACTCAGTAGAGGCACCAGACAAGGGTGCCCCTGGTCCCTGATGTTATACATTCTGGCCCTAGAGCCCCTGGCAGTGTACCTCAGACAACAATATGACATGGTCGGTATTGAAGCAGGGGGAGAGAAACACCTAATATCCTTATATGCTGACGATTTGCTTCTGTATTTGAAATATCCGGAAGAAAATCTTCAGTATATTCTAGAGGTCATGGAAAAGTATGCAGAACTGTCCCGCTTAGCGGTGAACCCCCAAAAATCGAGCATGTTCCCATTGGGGAGCTACATAGGAGTCCCTCTGGAACGGCTGCCAGTGTTGTCCGTACCTTGGGCGACTGATTCCTTCCGCTACCTCGGAATAGATGTTTATCATACGGTGGAGGGGGAACACTTGCATAACACCGAGGTGGCTGTGAAAAAAATCCGCACAAATATGAAGTTTTGGGAGAAGCTGCCGCTGGCGATGATGGGACGGGGGGCGAAGCTCAAAATGGTGGTCCTGCCTAGGCTGTTATATTTCTTCAGTAATATACCATACCTGATACCCAAAAAGTTTTTTGTCAAACTGAACAGCATGTGTAGGGACTTCCTGTGGTACGGCACTCGCAATAGAGTGGCGCTATGGAAGCTACAGAACTCCCATGATAGAGGGGGCATTAAGCTGCCGAATTTTGAGGCCTATTATGTAGCCAGTCAGTTGCAATATGTAACCAAATGGCTCTCTGATGAAGAAACTCCTGAATCTAGGCTGTTTGGGCAGGACTGCACCCCGTTTTACCTAAAAGAGATTATCTGGGTTCCTAGACTTGAAATGAAAGAACGCCCGGGTATGCTGTTGCTTGGGTGGAAGATGTGGCACAGAGTATGCCAACTGATGGAGAACCTGTGCCCGTGTTCCCCACAGGTGCCACTGGTTGCTTTGGCTAGGGGAGACAACCAGCTCAGGATGATAATCAGGACCTATTGGGAATCGGTTGGGCTGGCCACATTGGGAGACATATGGCAAGAAGGGGCTATTAAAGATTTCGAAGACCTGGGAGAAGAGACAGGCTTGCATGGAGGCCAATATGTTATGTATCTTAGGCTAGTGCAGACTATTCGCAAAACCTGGCCAGAGACTGTACTGGCGGAAGAGCCAGATGTTCTAATGGGAACAATATATGAAATATCGGAGGGAGGGCACGAGATCTCTAGACTATATGAGATGGTGATGACCCGGGTGGGGAAGGATTTGACTGATCTGAGGCTGGACGCGGAGGCGGGGGCACAGATGACTGATGGAATGTGGGAACGTGCCATAGGATACCACAAGAAAGTGTCCAGAAATGCTAGATTGCAGCAGATACAGTTATACATAACGCATAGAGCCTATATGACCCCGAAGAGAATATCTAAGTTTGCAAACGCAGGAAGACAAGCATGCCCAAAATGCGATGAAGACGCTTATATGACACACATGTTCTGGTCTTGCCCAGTGATTGAAGCTTTTTGGGGAGAAGTGGCACGGAAACTAGCGGATAAAGGGGTCCCGCTCAACATAGATACGGCCTGGGCCTGCCTGTTGGGAGGGTTTCCCAGACCACGGAACACTAAACACCTTGGGAAACTGAGGGACCTGGCATATGTGCTTGCTAAAAGGATAGCCATGGGCTGGAAGCAATGCCACAAGCCACGGGTAGAGGTATGGTGGCGGGACTTGCAAAAATGGGCGGAGGCTGAAACGGTGGTGTGGCAGGAGGCATGTAGCAATTGCGGGGAGGAAGATGTAGGTAACCTGATGGCTTGGAGAATGTTATTAGCATTATTAACAGGACTCTTTGGCACAGTAGTGGATCCTGCAGCTTTGGAAGGAAGCGATACCCAGCCACACGCAGCGGATACAGAACTACAAATGCAAATAAGCTCTGGGGGGGCGGGGGGGATTTGGGGAGCAGTAATGAGCGTTATTTGATATTCACGAGTTTATTGTAAATAATGCTGCAAGTTTGGTTTGTATTGTTTATTTTTCAAAATAAAAAATTATTTTAAAAATAAAAAGCTGGCTGTACCAGCTTCGAAGTGTTAGCCCCTAAAACTTGAACGCCCTCCCACTCAGCCTAAGAAATGTTCAGAAAGGTGCTAAAAACCAAGTTATCCAACTACACTTACCTGATTGGTTTGAACGATGTTCCCCTGTAAGTTTGGAACACCTCCACAACATTGTATTTGAACCCTTCAATTCTGTTTTTGATTATTCTGTTTTAAGTTGTATCTAAGTGAATATTCTGTAACAGCGCCACAATGCCTCAGGGCCGTTGAGCGCTTTATAAATTCAAATAGAGGTTGTGAGGTGTCATTCTGGGTAAAGTTAATGTCTGCCAAAGCGTCATTGAAGCCCAAGTGAGTCGCCCAGAATAATACATTTGGTAGAAGTTTTAATAAGCGCAGTGATCAGAAGTGGTGTATCTACGTCAGGGGTTCTGGGAGCTGGGTTGGCGATAGAGGAGCAAGAGGTTGATAGTCGTTGATGGTTCAGTGTTAAGTTGGAGTAGTAGTTCAAAACCTGATATTGCCGGAGTAGGTGTTGGGCAAGATTGTAAGTAGGAACCCTGTGGGAGACTACACCAGCCTTGTCCTCTTGGCAAAAGGTAACCCAACCTTTGGTATAGGCCTGTACTACACAAGTTGGTAGTGACTGAGCAGCCAGGCTTATCTCAAGAGAAGTCAACGTGAGCTGTAGGGTTGTAACAGATTCACAGTGACATGTATTCAAATAACACTTGGACTCAAGGTTTCTTGAGTAAAATAATTATTTATTAACTTAACAGTCAGTTTTAAAATGAGCCTTCTTTTGAAGGGAGCAATATATAACACTTAAATACACTTCGGAAATACACTCCTTCAGTTAAGTAGATGCCCTTTTGGGATGACGCACAGCTACTTCCTACACCCTGAGGTGACTTCAATAGTAAGGACACTGTGGACATTAATATATCACTTTTTCACACTTAAATGGTAGTACTGAATTTATGGCAAAAAGCAGAAGGGAAGGAAACAATGGTTAACAAGTGTCTGAAAACAGGTAAGCATTTTAGAATCCCCAAATGAAATATACTTTAACCCTTTCCCAGCTATACAAGTATGGTATGCATGACGTTTTGGAGGCAAAGTTAAACGCAGTCAGAGGGTAAGAATAGTCTGCAGGATTCTAGGACGGCCAATGTCAATTGAGCAAAGTGTATGGGAGCTGAGGCACTTCATGAAGATAGGGCAAAAGTCTTGCACAATGTGAAAGTTTGGTGTAAAACGAATCACTTTTGAGCCACAAGCTGGGAGGCTTGTGAAGGGCAAAGCTGCAAGCAACTCTGCAAAAGGCAGCCAATGCAATTCTCCAGTGAGAGCAAGCAAGCTACACGCAAGAGGTAATTACCCCTAGTTACACAGTACCTTGAGTCTGAAGAAACGTTTCCAGTTGGCTTCTGTTCCTGTTGTAGTCCAGCAGATCCTGTTGTTCCTGGGCTTCAGTCATGGGGACAAATGGGGTGGTGGGGGGACGTCTGGGGCAATGGGCACAATCCAGATCAGGAGCACTTGGCGATTTCAGCTACTTGCAAATGGCACCAGCGCGGTTCTTGGACTCCTTGTGGACTTTCCTTGCTTCTGGGTCCATCACTCTGTTGAGGTGGCTCAGGCTTAGTTAGTCCTGTTTCGAAGGAGCCTTGAAGATCTTCCTGGAGCTCTGGTCTGGCTTAAAGGCAATGCACTTGATTCTGGTGTTCCTGCAGCAGCAAAGAAGTACAGCCAGCAGAGAGTGGTTCCAGTCGAGTACCTCTTGGGGCTGATTTGGTCCCACCAACCCAATGGGAGAAATTGTCCTTTCCGGGATTCTCTAGTTGATTAGAATTTCTGAGCTTCAGCACTGCAGCGGGGCTTCACCGGGCAAACCAACGGTCCAGGAGGGTGCAGCAAGCTTCTCTTCCAGTTTCTTCTTCTGTTCCTTTGTCCAGTTGTCAACTCTGCCCTCCTTACAAAAGACATCACCTTTTATGCAAGTCTCTCCCATTCATTTGCAGCCTAGCTGTCACTCACACAGCAGGACAGCCAGCTGGACAATCACCTTCCTGTAACCAAGGAGACTAAGCACAGGGAGTTTCAGAAACCTACCTTGCCAGACACGCTGGAGCCAGAGGCAGGCTTCACCAGTGAATCCTGCCAAAGACAAAATGAACAAAGGGACCAGACCTGGTTTAACCCACAGAGTAAATCCCAAGAAGGACCTTTCCAACAAGAAATGGCAAAAAAGACCAGGGCCATTTTGACAAAATGGGCACCCATCGGTGCAATACTGCAGCTGTGAATGCAGCCTGCTGTAAAAACGCACAACTGTAGGAAAAAGTAAACCGCTGCCATTAGCCATTAATTGTAGAAAGGGTAAAGTAGAAATGTTGCATGAGAAGGTAGACAAAGATGGCGTGTGCTGGTAAGATGGTGTGTGCTGGTTCTACAAAGAGAAAAAGGTAGTCAATTTCACTTTACTACTCTTGGAAACCGTTGTTTTTCCAAGGGAAGGTATTTAAACCTTTACAGAAATCTAAAGGACTTCTCTGTGGTACTGCACAGAGGTTGCTGTGTCTAACGATACAAAAAGATGCATCCTATGGAGTTTGTCACACTACAAAACCAAAAGAAACACGGGTTCAAATCAAAGAAAATTACATGAGAGATTGGGAAGAAGGTCTCACTCCCTCCAGGGTAAAAATTAAAAGCTCTAAAGTACAGCAAAGGAGCTGGGGGGGTCTCGAAGGTAGAAGGGAATTAACACAGAATTGAGAATTCTCCCCAACAGTAGGGGTTAGTCTAATCTGTAGCTCAGATTTGGCGATGAGGGCTACGCCACCTCTTAAAGAGTTAAGGTGGTCAGCTCCAGGGCTAGAATAGATGGGTGGAATGACCAGTGCGAGTAAGGGGCCAGAGGCACTATGGAGCCAAGATTCAGTTACGGCCATGACATCAATATGGCGGTCAGTGATGAGGCATGAACCAGGGTAGCAGATGCACCAAATGAGCGAGCATTTAGTAATTCACAATTTAGGGTAGCATTTTATGGAGCAAGAGGTGGATGCTTTAGGGGTGGGGGAGAGAACGGGGAAGCTGGTGCGAGAGGAGAGCCTACTGCGTCTAGCCTCAGTACCCATGGGTAGTGAGAATCTGGTGGGGCTTTGTGCCAGTCCTAAGGTAAGTGCACAGAGCTTGGATAGTCCTTGTGAGCCGGTGCATGGGGGGGGCTGGGCAGGAGTCTATGTAGGAGAATGGAAGGGTTGGGTGGGATGGGGGGACGACTGGAGAGCAGGGAGAAAGAGTGGGCTGGGAAGGGTGTAACAGACCCCAGGTAGTGGGCAGACGGCAAGTGAAGCACACCCAGACTGGTATCTGGTAACCATAAAGATGAGGGGTCTTTGTGGGATGGGGAACTCAAAGGGGTGGAACTGGTGTTAAGAGGAGGGATAGGAGGGCAGGGCAGTAAGGAGGTGAAGCGATCATAGCGCAGAACTGTTTTTGGCAGCGGGGGTCAGCTTAAACTGGTGCAAGTGTGGAGCAGGATCATGAGGTACTGTGGTCCAACTTTGGTGTGACAGCAGTTTCCTGGAATCTAGGGGGTAGGGGTGAATAAGGTCGGAGCAGGCGGCAAGACGGACGGACGGACGGACGGACGGACGGACTGGCGGGCCAGGCAGGCCCAGGCCGCCCCTGACCGGCCCAGACAGGCTGCATCAGTGGCCTTGTGTGCAGGCCTTCTGGGAGGGCCAGCTTTGCCAGCCAGCGGAAGTTCGAAGGTGGAAAAGTAAGGGCTGTGTGGCCATCACAGGAACCTGGCACAGGGTCTCGGGATGCACTGCGGGCAATGGATCAAGACTGGTGTGATGGGGGAGGAAAAGGCGTCGGCCATCTTCATGTGGAACGGATGCTCCAGGGTGTCCACAGGATGTGCAGCCAGTTTTTTTGGGGAGGGTCAGGGGGGAGTTGCTCCCTTCGAGTCAACAGTGGTTGCAGTGGTCAATGATATTTTCAAAGCATTGTGATGAATCTGATGTGATCGCTTATTTCCCTGAGATGATCTCTCCTAATATGGCCAGGGAACGGCAGCCGCTGCCTGATCCTTTGGGGCGGCTGTATGAGGGAGGACCACATGGGGAGGGGGGTTAGATGGGGGCGATCCTCTGCGGGAATGACACAACATTGGGAGAAGTCACATAACTGACCCCCCTCCCACCCCCACCCAGTTTATGGATATTACCTCCATTCCTCGGACCATAATGGCATATTGCAGTCCTCTCCCTCAATCATGTACTAGATCTACTTTAAGTAATCTCCAACCTGGCAGAAAGAATAATATATAAAGCACTGAGATGAGGAAGAGACAGGTGAGACTAGTGATCACTACCAAATGGTTCCCATACCAATTTCTTCAGCGTCTCGTAAGGAACGATGTGATAAAACAGATAAAGGGGATAGAACAATGAAGATCACTAAGACTGGTAAGCCCACACAGCGGTCTAGTGTTCAACTATTCAGTCATGCTGTGAAGTTTAAAACCAGTGCGGCTGACCAAGTGGAGAGAGCTGCAAATGTGTAGCTGCATGGCCACCTGCACGGAGACCCACCAGTATGCAGAGGGAGAGGACGCCACGAGAAACCGTGTCAAGGCTGACACAGGTGGGAGAAGAGGAAACCGAAATGCAGAGGGCTCGCCGCCTGAGAGTGCAAGGTGGTAGAAAACGCTTACGGAAATGGCAAAGGAGCAGCAGCTAACGGGATGCACGTGAGCCTGCAACGCTAAGGGAACTGAAGCAGAGAAGCGTTAGGGACACTACAAGCACCTGGTAATGCCAGGGATCGTCCTAATCGATAGTGGTTCGCCCGCTTACCGAATTTACACTGCAGCACGCTGTCCTCCCGAGAGTCATTCCAGCAACTCCCCGCACCGTGGCTTCTCTGCTGTGGACCTCCTTCCTAACTAGCGCTAACCTTTGTGTTGAGCCACACCATTTATACCTGCCTTGAAAGTTAATTGGAGTCAAGTGTGGATGGCCAACCTGAGTTGCCCGACTCTGCTAAAGGGACAAAATGGAGAATGACCATAGGAATCCATTGGCCAGATTCCTACAGGTAATCCTCATTACTCCCAGCATGATGTTCTTCGTCCCAGTGATTGGTAAGGGAGAGAGGGATTTTGAGTGCAAGTAACCCATGACAACTGAGTGGATGGTAACGAGGGATGGGGGAATACCAAGTCTCTTGGGCGTCTCCTTTATTTTCTTGTCTTAGGGAGAGCCAGAAGGGTGGGTGTTTGGGTCAGATGGACACCTTTCCGTGTTCACTTATGTCCAGTTGTACAGTTAAGATGGAGCTGTTAGATTTTAAAGGTAAATGGTCTACTGAAAGACCAGATAGTGGAAGTTATGGTCTGATCCTAGGGTTTGATTGCCTTTGATTCCCTGGCTTGATTAACAGATTTCCAGGTGGGATTTGGACTCATAGGTTGTGAGTGGCGATAACCCATTAAGGGTGTGGGAGGGGTGTCTGATGGACAGCAGGACCTAGGGAGATGCTGTGTCTCACTCAAAGGCACTCCCCACCCGTCCCCAGAGACCCTCCACTTAGGTGATGCTCCCTCGCTTGTCCAAACCCAGGCTTGGGATCCAGCATCAGTGGCCCTTCTCTGGCCACCCAAACAGAGGATCCATAGGGAGATCAATGGCAGAATACACCTAGGTTTCTCACACTATCCACATATTTATTGCTGCTCTACCATCTGGCACACATATATCACCAAGGGGTAGTGAAATACCATCAACAAGACGGTCTCCTAGAATAAAGTGAGTAAATTGGGCAGCCCCCCATAAGGACTAACAATTTGATTCAGACTCGGGTGAAGATCCTTGACCAACACACTAGCTTGAAAAGACCAGCACTGCCCAAATGTTTGATTAAGGACTTAGTTGTGGGGAATTTCATTATCCACTAGTGGTCAAGCAGGCCATAAGTAGCCACCTTGTGTGGGCTCAACCTCTCAAAGAACAATGGTGGGTTACTCTTGATTGAATTGCCAGAGACGGCTGAACAAGTAGATCAGATTAATTTAGTTCCAGCACAGGTTTATCCATGTTCACCAGTGGTGGGAGAGATTTGGGGGATTATCTCTGTTAGGAAAGATTTCATAATTGTATGTAATTTTCCGTCCATGTGTACCCCCCCCCACCCCCCAAACCTTTTGCTGCTGTTTAGACACAATTGACTGACTTTGCCAGAGAAGCACAGCCTTCAGCTGCACTCCTCTGGGCTTTCACTCACTTTTATGGGGAAACTGACATGCCCTTAAGGCAGTCAGTACTGGGAGACTGTTTCCCTTCGTCCTTAGCCAGACCGAGGGTCCTGGACTTGCCGTTCGACGGAGACAACCTTTTCGGCAAGGCAGTCAGCGAGTCTTCTCAGCCCATCAAAACCGACACGGAGACGGCCTGTTCCTTGGGCACACTGCAACAGCAGGAAAGTTGGGGAGGTCTTTGAAGAGTTTCGACGGTGGATTGTCCTGTTACCGTCCCGTTCAACGGCCCAGGTAGCATACAGGGGTCACTCCAAGGTCTTTGGAGGTGGCCGCCGTTGTTGTCAAGGCTCCCAGGGTGGCGTGTCGACCTTCAAGTAGGACTGAACTGGCCAGGATATCTGGCCCCCACTCCTGCACCCCAGTGGGAGATCGGCTGGCTAACTTTGTCAGCGCGTGGGGAAAACCTCTCCACTATCGATGGGTGCTGGTCGCTCTCGCCCACGGACGCACTTTGGAGTTTCAGCGAGTGTCTGCGAATGCCATCTGTGGATCTGCTGCTGGAAGTTCGGACCATGTTAAGGAAAGGGGGCATAGAGCTGGTTCCAAAGCGACTCCGGGGCTCCAGAGTTTACTCAATACTTTTTGGTAAGAAAGAAGACTGGAGGCCCATTCTTGACCTGCGACGACCCAAAAGTTCAGGTTGGCCAACTGGAGGAGGGAGACTTTCTGTCGTCATTGGATCTGGAGGATGCGTACTTCCATGTCCCCGTTCACGTGAAACATTGCAAGTTCCTGTGCTTCATTGTACAAGGGAAGCACTACCAGTTCAAGCCTCTTACCTTGAGACTAAAGTCGGCACCCAGAGTCTTTATGAAGTACCTGGCTCTGTTGGCGGCCTATCTACAACTACAGGGAGTTTGTCTACCCTTCCCTCAACTGGCTCATCCGGGCCAACTCGAAGGACATCGCTGTCGATCACACTGATAGGACCGTCCGACTGTGGACGGATCTAGGGTTCTCGGTGAACTATGCAAAATCCTGCTTGACTCCATTGCAGAATGCTCTGTGCCTGGGGTCAAGACTCAACAGTGTCCTGTTTGCCGGCTCTGTCGGAGTAGAGGATAGCGGCCATTTTGGGCAAAGTGCGACAACTGTTTGCACTACAGATCGCCGACCAAGTCGCTGATCGGCATGATGTCGTTGTGCATCTTCCTGGTCTGGCTCTGCAGTCTGTCGATGCGACCACTCCAGGAGTTCTTGGACGCCCGTTGTATACAACTGTCCGGAGGTTTCAACCACTGGATTGTGCTCGACAAGGAGTTCCGTCAAGCGATAAGGTGGTGTAGCGGGGGCATGGACTTCCAAAGCCCTCCATACCAGGAGACGGTCACAACGGACGCCTCCATGGAAGGATGGGGAGCTCCTACCGGACATCTCCATGCCAGAGGACTGTGGCTACCCGGAGGAGAACGCGCTACACATCAACGTCCTGAAACTACGGGCTGTGTTTTGGGCCCTGTGATGAATCTGTATATGGTGAAGAATCTATGACCAAAGCCAGAGCTTGTAGAAGTAACCTGCAGCTTACAAAAGATGAAAGGCTAGCTAAGCTAAGAAGGGGCGGGACTTAGTAGTGTCATGGAGTTACCAGGTTCTTTTCTTAAATAGGGTTTCTTATGTGTTTTTAGTTGCTAGGGAACGAGTCAAGTGGAGGAAGAAGAAAATGTCCGTTACGAGTGGGCTTATTAGGAAAAGCTCTACCGTAACATTATAAGACTAATAAGGAGTTGCGCTGTTGCGCTGAGACTGTGAATCGTTAACAGATTAGATAAGGAGAAAAGAGTGCCATCGATCCACAATACGAAGTCTTGTTGTGAAATAACAAGTGTATTGTGAGCCGAGCGGAGGCCGTTTGAGAGAGACCAGCTGATGATACGAGGAGCCGGCGTTGGGTACACCCTCTTCGGCAGCGAACGGGAGAGTGAAAGTTGGAGTGAGGACTTTCCGAAAAGGTGGGGGCCTGACTGTGTGAACGAACCGCATACGCTGACTGAGGCAGATCAGCTGTGAAACGTCTTACCGAGTGGAAACTGAAGGATTCCAGAGGGGAGGGGCCGAATACAAATACAGAGAGAGTACTACTGCCAGCCCACGGACTGAAACTGACACTTCACGTAGTCTAAGGGCTTATGTCAGCAGCTCGGCGCATATCGTAATCTCCTCTCTTTTCCTACAACAGACTTCTATGACAATACAGTTGGAGTGATTATACGTGTAAGCTGAAGTTATTGGAGTTAAAAGAACATTATGAAAGTCTCCACGGCCCAGTTGAACATAATGTGAGTTCAGAACAGATAATCCTTCAGCCAAGTCCTATGTAAAGACTTTTGGGGAGAAAATTAACATATTATAGTAACATCCGGAGAGTGCAAGAGTTTCAAAGAGAAAGGTTGTTATACAGGTGGAAACTGAAGTATATAACTGCATAGACTGTATCACATCAAGAGGAGAAAATACAGGACTGTGATACTCCTAAAAATACTGAGATAAACATACGATTGAAAGGAACACCTGGCCACTGCTTTACAGCAAGAGTTTCAAAGAGAAAGGTTGTTATACAGGTGGAAACTGAAGTATATAACTGCATAGACTGTATCACATCAAGAGGAGAAAATACAGGACTGTGATACTCCTAAAAATACTGAGATAAACATACGATTGAAAGGAACACCTGGCCACTGCTTTACAGTTTTTTTTGGAGGAAAAGTAACGCAGGAGTTGTTGAAGATCCCTTCTCCGAGTATCCTTTTACAAAAGAAAGAAATTAGTTTGAAATAAAGTTACACCAAATGTCCTATTGTGTTATTCCCACGAAGGTGTGACAGGCCCTCAAGTAGTTTCTTCCATCCCTCAAGGGCAAAGTGGTGAGGGTCTTCACAGACCATACCAACACAATGTTTTGCATCCGGAAACGGGGGCACCGGGTCCCAGGCGCCCTCCAAAGAGGCGCAGGAGTTGTAGCACCGGGCCATTGTCCAGGGGATGTTCCTCATTCCTTTTTCAGGCAGGAATAAAAAACACTGTCACCAACTCCCTCAGCAGGGAGCTGTGCTCTTGCCACGAGTGGGAGCTTCGACAGGAACAAGTAGACAAACTCTTCCTCAAGTGGGGCAATCCCCAGATGTTTGCAACAAATACCAAGTGCCGGAGGTTCGCCAGCAGGTTCCCCCCAGGCAGGGATCATGGGGGGGGGAGATGCATTCTCCTTCCCTTGGGAAGACCTGTTTCTGTACGCGTTCCCTCCGTTGCTGCTTCTACGAGTCATCAGTCAACTCACTGTACCGGATGATCCTTATCATGCCAGGGTGGCTGAGGAAGATCTGGTACCCTCAGTATGTCTGCATCCCCTCCAGTCAAGCTGGAGGGGATGCAGCGCAATCCTGCACAATGTGCCAGGATCGCTGAACCTGAAGGCCTAGCTCCTGCAGTATTAGAGTTCTGTGGATTCGAGTTACCTGCGGACTGCAGGGAGGTCCTCGCCAAGGCTAGGGCATCGACTCTGAAGTGTTACTGACACAAATGGGGGCATTTCGCAACTTGATGCCGGTTGCAGAAGATTAACCCTCTGATGGTCACAGCCCCCTAAGTCCTTCCATACTTGTTGTCATTGGCTAAGTCGGGGCTAGTGCACGCCTCCATCAATGCCCAAGGTTCCGTTGGTATTTCAACTCAACAAGCCCTTGGTGTTACCTGTTTTTTTCCAGACACCGTTGTCGCTGGCTGAAAGGATTTTGCACTCGCTGGATGTGGATCGAGCGCTGAAGTTTTATGTGGCCCCCACAAAGTTTCCGGAAGACTTCTCAGCTTTTTCGTGAACTTTGGTCCTGTGAACCATAAGAAGGCCTTGTCCAAGGCTTTCATCTCCCGGTGGCTCTCTGGCTGCATCACTCATTGTCACTGGTTGGCAAACCGACCGTTGCCTGGCCGTCGGAGCCCGAGCAATCTCTGTGACAACAGCGTTTGTTTGGTGTGCCCCTGCTGGACATCTGTATGGCTGCTACGTGGAGGTCTACGCACACCTTCACAAAATTCTACTGTCGACAGGGATTCCAGAGAGGAGTCCAGAGTCGGCCAGGCAATTCTACGCAACCTGTTCGCTTGAAGGTGATCCTTTTGAGGAAGTAAGAGTAATTGCTTCTTTTGAGCCTTGCCACCTCCCGTACTTGTGTATGTATGTACTGCTTTGTATTCTTTATTCCTGAGCTTGTGAATCCATGCCAGACCCCATGCTGGAGAAGGAACAAGTTACTTAATCTGTAGCTGTGGTTCTCGAGCATGGATTCAAATGTGATCCCTCTCTCCTGCCCCTCTGCGGCTCTTCTTGGTCATACTGCCACTTTACCTGCTACCAAATCTGAAGGTGGCTGCCAGAGGAGGGGCTTGGGGAGAGGGCAGTTATTGGCTGGGGCAGTATGACCCAGAGCTCAGTTATTGGTTTATGTGAGAAAGTGAAAGTTTTCTTTTACCAAGGATTCCCGGCCTGACTACTGGGAATATTCAGGAGCATGTGAATCCATGCCAGACCCATGCTGGAGAACAACAGTTAAAGGTAAGTAACTTATTCCTTATCCTCCATAAACCCCATTGTCATTTTACCCCCTTACGTTTGAAAGAACTTGCATTAGCCAAGTTTGGCGTAGTCTGTAGATCTTTTGATTTTACTTTGGAGTTCTTTGTGACGAGAGATTTTGGTAAGCTCGTTGTTCCCAGATACAGTGGCTAACTATGATCTTGAGCTTTCTCATTGGCATGTTGTCTGATAATGTTATGGAATGTGTTTCCCATCAATACTGAATGACAAAATTTCGATGGAGCGTACGTCTGGATTTTTAGTGCCTTCTAAAACAGACTTTCATTGGTCCTTCAAGGGGCTAGGGCCCAAAAGCCCTGTTCTTGCTTCTAGCCACACAATACTTGCATGATAGAGGCCACCACCCTCTGGACACTCCTGACTACCTAACCTACATAACGTGAACCCCACTATCAAAACTACCAGCCACCCTAATCATCCTCTTGACTGTCCTCCACATAAAACCTCAGTTTTTGCACAACTCACTCCAAAACTTCCAGTCAATGCCTGCATCAACACAACCACTCTGGCTTCCCTCCATATCTACCATCTCACACTCCACTCGACTAACAAACAAAAGTCAGTGTAATCCAGTCAGTAAAGACTCCTCATCTTCTCTTGCCCTCACAACCACTTTGTTTACTCCTGCCTCCTTTCCTTCTCATCTACATCCACCCACCTGGCACTCGCTCTTCCCCATTGACCTATACTTATTACTTGACTCTCACGAAAGATGTCTTGCTATAATTATGGGTGACCTCAACCTAACTAACGTGCCAAACGGCCAACTGGACTGCACTCGCACAAATGTATGACCCATATTCACAACAATTCACTTAATCACTTGACCTTTTCTTCCAAATCGCCTCTTGACTTTTCGGGTCTGATTACTCAGTCATCCATTTCATTGTCCGTTCTCAGCCACATTGCTTTCGCGCCCTCACACATCGATCGTCCACAGAAAAATTAAGCCAGACCCCATTGTCCAACTTCTTGATTCAGATTAAGTATGGTAGAGAGATCTTGGGAGGTAGGTCCTCACTTGCCTTTACTGCATTACACTGTAATGGCTACCACCTTTTGACTATCGGTATCCGTCTTCCATTCAAACCAACCCCCGAACATAGATGATCTCTGCCATACAACATATCGGGGCAACCATGTATCCCTACTGATGTGACGTTTGCTCATTTACATGCTTCACGGCTTACAAGGACTCTTCTTTTGCTTATGCCTTCCTCGTCGCCACTGTCCAACCCTGCTCCATATTCTCCCTCGTCGCTGATGATTTTCCCTCTGAATTCTTCTCAAATATAACCAAAACATGTACACTATCCTTGCTCCTATCTTCCTTGTCTCCTCCATCCATCTCCGCTCTTTTCAATTTCCTTTTCCGCCAACCTCTGTGGTGCCGATAGTCGTCCTTGGCTCTGCCGACTGATCCTGTGCTTCCCTTGATTTGTGTGCACTCGTAGCTATCAAGTGACTTGCTCTCGTCACCTGCGTTTCCGCTCTTTCTTTCAAGCCTGTTGGAAGGTAGCCATGTTCATACCCATTTTGAAGTACCCACTGCTGACCGGACTGTTGATATATTTATTGATCTCTGCTTTTTGCTAGCCTTTGCATCCTTAATTCCCCCACCACCAGTCTCCTTTAACCCCCTATTGCACTCCCTATCCAAATGCAAAATTAATGCACATGTAAATTACACTTGCAAAAATACTGGCTCAGTGTATACAATATTTGTTCCATTGCATTAAGCCTTCACTGCTTGGCTTGTCCACACCTATACAATCGTATTTTATCATCTGTGAAGTAATGAATAACACATTTTACTATTTAGAAATGGTTGCATTCATGTCTTATGTATGTCATAATTTCTTAATTTTTTTGTTGTTGCATAGAGTATACCAAAATAAATCTATTTGTGACCACCTGTACAATCATTGTAGTACAGCATTTCTGGGAGAAGTGTCTGATTACAGTCCAGGGCGTGGGGAGGGCGACACATGAAAAGCAAGCCCCGGAGGGTGGTGACGAGAGGAAGTCCCTGTGGCGATGAGGGTAGAGTTCAGATAAATGTAATCTAGGACAGAGGAACCAGGCAGGGGGGAGTGGGGCACTGTGACAGGGACCGGGGATCCATGAAGTGTAAAAGGGGTGGACAGGGCACTATGATTGAAATAGGAGAGATGGAAAGAGTGGAAAGAATGATATGGACCATGCAGGGGAGTGGCCTTTAGATTGCGGTCTTCCTCAACAGCACTAAAACTAGGAGACCTCTGAACAGTGGGTAGCTGGAGGCAACAAGGTAGAATCTCACACTTCTTAGGATGTGCATTTTAATTTTTTAAAAAAGTTTTCATCTGTCCACAAATGGTGGGTAAGCCCCCTCAGGAGAAGTGTATTTGTAGGTAAATTACTGTTGTATAGTGTTATATTGCCTTGTTGGGTTTCTAGTGGGGGCTTTTCTTTTAGTGCCAGTGCAGTGCAGCAAGTCTAAATCAGCCTGTGTGGTAACCCCATTGTGTAGTTGCAAATGGGGTATACGCATGTGTTGGAAGTATAGCAGTTTGTCCTTGCAAACATTTTAACACGTGCGTCTTGATCCTAATTGTCTGGGCCTGTACCCTATTTGTATGTATTCTATATTCTGGGTACTCCTTTGAATGTCCATATTATGTGTTTTTTCATTCATCCGCTCGTCCACCCAACGATGCCATGTGGCACTTTAACGAGTGCATTCTTGGTCTGTATAACTCTGTCAAAAGACCAATAGAGCAGAGATTTGTGTTTTTTTTCTCTTTCAGGGATTACTCACCCACTTGAACAAGTTTTCAGGCCGGTATGATCGTGTTTTGGCTTTTAAACCAACAGGATGGACCTACTCCGAGAGGTGTGACTCTGTGGCTGACATTAAGCCCACTGTCCGCGGAAAGATCACCTTATACGGTACGGCCCCAATGGATTTCCTCTTCTTGGCTGGAATGCTGCTATGCAGATATTTTTCCTTCTGTCCCTTTAAAAACAAATGCTCAAATAATTGTCATGTCAATCCGAGTAACCTTTTTTGTAATATTGCCAAGGTCCTGGGGGTGCTTTGGTTTAATGCATGTCTAGCATATGCTGCTTTGTCCCACCGATCCACTGAGCAAAACACTTCCTTTTTCAATACTATTGATAACAGAAAGGTCAATGCTGCTTTTCGAATTGATTATCGATATTTTAATTTTACTTGCGTAGAGCTCCTTCTATGCATTTTCCGTTTGCATTGGGAGTGTTCAAGCCACGACTGGAACTGCCAAATCAGTTGTTTTTGTTTTCTGAGTTGCATGGTTGTCTCCGGTTCCCAGCACTGGTGGAGGAGTAGAGCCAAAACAGGTCTGAGAGCCTCTCCACCGTGTTTGAGCACGACCAAATAAACTCTTCTATGGGAAGATACCCACGTCAGAGGGTTAACAACCTCGTTTTTGCTGTACCTTCAAATGAAAGCATTCCCCCAAAATGCAAATGACAAAGTTCTGTAATCCCATTCGAGACACGAAATGGGCTGTATTTGGACTAAAATTTAGCATCGTAGATTTATTTTGTTGCATTACAGCCCTATCAAATTTGGAACACCACACAAACGGGGTTGTGTGAAACATTTGGAGAAACACTTTCTGAAGAGGTCTCAGCCGAACATACAATGCAAAATGTAGTACAATGCAAATTCAATTTCTTTAAAAATAACAGTTTAATCTCAGATTGAATTCAAACATTTTAAGCAGCACAGTACATATTAAAATATAAAAAGAAACCTTTCCTACAAAGTATACAACTATGTAAATCAAGATCTGATTACAAACCAATTACACAGAGGGTTCCCAGCTCCATGTAGAACGCCGCCACTTGTGCACAACCCATACCAAACGGCCTGCATAAAACAAACAAAGGATCGCCTAGTACTCGCATGCACCGTGAGCAGTACTCTGGTTATCGGCTCATGCATCTCATCATTTCACAGGTGCATTAGATCAATGAAAATGACCCAATGCCTGTAAGCAAACTAATGCTTATCTATTCCACCAGAAGTGTTAACCAAAATATCTCTTGTTCTTTTTATGTTAAAAACGTTCCTACTCTAGTTTAGACTGCATGGCAGCCCAGAATTTTGCAATGGTCCAGCCTTCCGCGGGTCATAAGGAAGATTTCATTGGATAAAACAGAATTCGAGGCAATCGATCTGTCAAAGAGTGGAAAATATAAATGGATTGAAAACATGACACACATACTTGGGGAACACGCAACATTTCATAAAACATTCCCTGTTCAACGGACAACGTACCCAACATTTTCATTCAGTCACGCAAATGCATTTAACTAATTGTGATGCAGTTGTCTGTATCGCACTGGGCGGCCCATCGCAACGGGGGAGTCTAACAAGGGACAAAGAACAAGTCCTTAACTATACATAGCCATATTTTGTGTCTTTCTCAAAAAAGCCTGTTGAGAAGACCAACCTCTTATAAGGAACGCTCTGGTAAACAATCTGGGTCATCTTTTAAAAGGCGTAATCAGTTCTCCAAACTGTAACAGACTGTGAAGGCTGCATAAGTACATGGGTCAAGAAACCCAAAACTAAAGTCTAGCGTGTGCTGCACACACTAAGTAACCATATCCTACCTTACAACCAGCAACTTTGTGCTCTCGCTTGTCTAGACCAAAAGAAACCAATCCTGCTTGTATCTGAACTCGCCAGGCAGAAGGCATATTAAAGCAAATCACAGGTCACCTGACCATACGTAGACCTAGCATACCTGCTCAAAATGCTGGTGGCCATCTTGAAACGGGACAGTAGCTCATTGTATGGAATTGTGCAGTCTGAAAGGAATCAAGATAAAGTGAGCATCTATGGAAATGTAAAATCATTCACATCAAAAACGACCATTGAATCTCATCATTTAGTCCCACAAGATAAGTTTTTAGGTGAACAATCCAGATATGTTCAAGCCTCAAAAGGCGATTAACAGTACTGTAGTGACTCAAATCTGGTTTAATGAAGTCAGTTACCATCCCTAAGATATCACGATCTGAGTGGTTACTAGCGATATAATGCAGTGCAAAGGCTGCTGAACCTGTGCGGTTGGGAATTCTCAATCTAGGTTCGCCAATCCTTATGTTGACCTTCCTGGCTGTCATGGCTATATATGCCTTTTGGCAAGGACATTGGATCATACAAATCACATTCATTGTGTTGTAGTTTGTATGAGATTTCAATGTACATAATCACAAATCGTCTCAGTGCTTGTGATGCAAAATTCAGACACTGAAGGTACCACAAGCAAAGTGTCCTACTAATGGGTTGGATAGAATGTTCCAGAGGCCAGCCAGAGTAGGGGTTCTAGTGCCTGGGCTTAGAGCCATGAGTGCTTAACATTATCCCTAACATTTTTCCCACGTTTCAGGGCAAACAATGGGGGCTGTGATGTACTAACAACCAAGTTCCAATTTTGTTTTACAAGCTTTATGAGCTACATTGTATTTCAAGAAAAAAATTGTGACCCATCCTAATCTCTTGTCCACATGCGGTCATGGAGACAATAACGTCTCCCTATTGGTGTAGAAGGCTTGTTTGGCAGACCTTTTCAGCAGTTTATGTGGTTATTCTCTATCTGCAAGTCTCACAACTAAGTCATAAGCATGCGTCTGTCATTCTTGAATGAACAGTTCCATCCAATGCTACCGAATTGACTGGAAGGCAAGTTGTCCCTAAAGGCCCTGGGATGTTTACTATTATGGAGTAGTATTGTATTGCGATCTGTGGCCTTCCTGTACAGGCTAGTGTACCTTTTGCCAGGATTGTGTTTAATCCAGCTATCTAAAAAGGACACCTCAGTGGCTTCACAAATGTGTGTGAATTGTTAGTTGGGATTGCATGTTTTCAGCCACTCCATTTACAACTCCAGACCATGCTTGGATCCTCTCCATACAGAAAGAATGGCCTCTATTTCCAACAGTGGATTGATGTGCTGTAGGGATTGTTGCAAAAGATATACTTGGCCTCAAAACTAGTAATTAAAACATGTGCAAGGCTAGGGGCAAAGCTTCCCTCGCCACCATTGCCGTGCTGTTTATTTAGAATATAAATGTCCAAATCAAATTTCACACAGCAAAATTCTCAAAAGGCCAATCAAAGTCATCGGCACTCCATTGGGAGTGGACGTTGATTTTATTTGGTCTGAATTACTCTAATAGCATCCTCCTGCAGGATATTTGTATATTGGTGTCAACCTTTTCTCGCAACACAACGCAGGTGAAAAAATATTGTATCTTGGTTGTTAGTACAGACCCCATTGGTGGCCCTGAAACGTGGGAAGAACATTGGGGATAGTGTTGTGCACTCGCGGTTCTCAGCCCAGGCACCTACAACACCTACTCTGGCTGCCTTCTAGAATGTTTTGTCCAATCCAGTAGAAGGACACTTTCCTTGTGGTACCTGAAGTGTCTGTGAATTTTGCATCACAAGCACAGAGGTAATAAATAACTGTCCATTTGACCATTGGTACAGCAGTATATTGCTTGTAACCACTCGGATCGTGACATCCTATGGATGTTAATTGACTTCATTAAACCAGATTGTAGTAACTACAGTACTAGTAATCACCTTTTGAGGCTTGAACAATATGGATTGTTCACCTAAAAACCAATCATGTGGGACTAAATGAGATCAATGGGCGTTTCTGATGTGATTGATTTTAGGCTTCCATAGATGGTGCTCAATTTATCTTGATTTCATTCAGACTGCACAATGTCATACAAGGAGCTACAGTCCTGTTTCAAGATGGCCACTGGCATTTGGAGCATGGTTGCCATTGCTGTGTCCTTGTACGCAGTCAGCTGACCTGTGACGTGATTTAATATGGCTTCTCTCCGGCAAAGTTGCTGTTTGCAAGGTAAGATATGGTTACTTTGTGCGCGCAGCACTCGCAAGACATTTATTTGGAGTTTCTTGGTCCACGTACTTATGCAGCCTTCACTGTCTTTGTTACAGTTTGGAGCACTGATTACGCTTTTTAAAAGAATTACCCAGATCGTTTACCGCAGAGTTCCTTGCTGAGGTTGATCTTCTCAACTGGCTTTAATGATTAAGACATAACATAGTGGCTACTATAGTTTGAGTTGAGGACTTGTTCTCTGTCCCTTGTTAGACTCCCCATTGTGAGAGGCCACTTAGTGTGGTACAGACACCTGCATTCAATATTGGTTAAATGCATTCACATGATGGAATGAAAATGTTGGGCACCTTGTTTCCTGAGCTGCATGTTTTATGAACGTTTTCATTCTGTGTTCCCCGAGTATGTTTTAGGTTTTCAACAGGGGCGTTGCTAGGGGGGGGGGGCTAAGTGGGCTATAGCCCCTGATCTTTTGAGCCAAAAGACTAGCTAGCCCACAGTTCCGACATCAGCCTAGCCCCGGGTCTTTTCCAGACCTAGCAACTTACATTTTCTACTCTTTGACAGACTGCGTGAATTCTGTTTTCTCCAATGAAATTTTCTATGCCATGATGAAAGCTGGGCCATTGCAAAATTCTGGGCCACTATGCAGCCGAAACCTGAGTAGGCACATTGTTTAACCTACCCAAAAAAATCTCTTGTTGTTTTCACCACTCCTGATGGACTAGATGAGCATTGGTTTGCTTGCATTTATTGAGTACTTTTGTTTGATCTAATGCACATGTGAAATAATTAGGTCCATGAGCTGATACTAGGGTACAGCTCAAGGTCAGTGTGAGAACTAGGAGTTCCTTTGATCATTTTATGTGGGTTGATTTATGCATTTGATATGGGTTGTGCACAAGTGGTGGTTTTTCTACGTGTTGGAGATGGGCACCCTTGTTGTAATTGGTTTATCGTGTCTTGATTTACGCAGTTGTATCCTTTGAGGAAAGCCGTTTCCTCTTAATTTTGTGTTTTGCTTAAGATGGTTGAATGCAATGTGAGATTAAATTGTTTTTGAAGTAATTGACTTGGCATCTGACTGCATTGTGTGTTGAATGTTGGGCTGAGACTCATGCATCAAGTGCTTTTCCAAATGTTGCAGAGAACCGCTTTTTCCTTTTGTGTTGTGCTTCAGATTCCATTTTAGGGTCTCAGCTTTTGCAGTAAGTACATATTGGTTACCTCCTATATGTGGTTGTCTATCGGATTTAGAAAACAGGAAATATCTGTGGGACAATAGTCGTGAAGTGCTATGTAAACTGCTTCAGCAGTACTGAAATGCTCGGTAGAGGAAAGAAACCTAGAAAAGTGGCACTAAGTGGCAGGCTGATGGGAGAAGAGACTGAGATGAGAGGTGGGAAGGTGATTGATGAAGGGGTAGAAGCGGCACTAACCTGCACAAAATTGGCAGTTGATTGTAGCTAAGAAGGGGATTGGAATTGCAATTTTTTTCCAGCATCAATAAACTATCCAAATAGTTTATTTTTTCATCGTCTATGCTTCACCCAGTCCACTCGTGGCTCAAGCTTTGCATTCCCAGCATGAACATTCTGGAGTTTGACCTGAGCTAGAACTAGACCTGGGCAAATAGGTCACCAAACCTTCAGCATTGACTGAGCACACACTCGTGCCATCTCGTGCATAAATATTTCCTTCATTAGAAACAGAATTCTTCAAATCTGCCTTGGAAACACTCTCTACTCCTCACAAAACCACCTTCTCACCTCCATCACTCCCTGTATTTTGTAGCATCCATATCCTGCTTTTGCATTTGCATATCTTCTCCTTGCTCACTGTTTCCACCAGCAGAATAGCACATGGCAGATGGATACTACGCTACTAGATGGACCAGTTTAGGTTCTGTGAAACTGGGATGTATGATTGTGATTTAAAGCAGTATAAAAGCTTGTGAACGTATCGTTTTTTTAAAATTTTTTTAAAAGCTCTGATTGTTTTTTTTAATTTCATATCCTCTCAGTGGAGGACATTAAGAATTACTTGGAAGCAATAAGCAACTACGGGTCTTGGTGACCTATGCTGACTGTCCGGGTTGAGGAAAGTAATCCTTAAGAGTTCTGGCTTTGATTATTCACAGACTGTTGTAGTCACGATTGTGATGTCTTTGCATATTTAATTATATGGTTCATATTGGTCGTCTACCTGGATGACTTCTGAGCAGTACTACTGGACATTTAAAGTGAAACTTTAAAAGCTGCAACGCTTTTTAGGTTAGTTCTCCAACGATTCTACTTACTACAAATGGGAGATGTACATGTTATGTAATAGTTCTGGTTTTCTTGGCATCGTTCCTAAAATGTGCTGTTTATCTTTGTTGAAGTGGTTGTTTGGTAATGTGTTGGTGTACCTCCTTTTTTTTTTTTCAGTGTCCTCCTTAATTAAGCTTCTAATAGTCTTGTTGGACCACCTGTTTTATCAGCGGTCGAGGAATGGTGGCGTTCTGATAGGTGCAGAGTTGTCTTATTAGATAATGTGCCAGTAAAGGAAAGTAATGGTTTGATGTCTTCCAGGATTAGTGCAACTGTGCTAGATTGGATGATACTCTGAAGTTGTAAGATTAAACCTACGGTTTTGTTCCTAGGAATTCCATACAGCGAGCACAGCAGCTACCTGGAAATGAAGCGCTTTGTACAGTGGCTGAAGCCGCACAAGATTATCCCCACCGTGAACATGGGCAACTACAAGACACGGACTACCATGGAGAAGTACTTCAGTCAGTGGATGACTGAGCCGGCTCTAGCACCACAAATTAAAATGAAATTAGGTTTCCAGAATACAGGCTCGAACTGAGCTGATGGAAACATTGCTATTACAGGCTCTTTCAAAGGCCCAAACTCTTTTATATTGCATAGACAGTGTATAATGTTGATGAATTTGTATCCCCTTTTAATGTTCTTTCCTGCTATGTCGGTGAATTTGCATGTTAGTTGAACTGCACTTTTTCCTTTTATTCCATGCAGATTTCCGCTAATAATGAATACAATAGTTCATGTTATGCCATTTCTTGGTGTAACCTGCACCTTGCGTTTTTAAATTTTTGTTTCTAGAACAAATCTGCATCTTCAACCTCTGTGGATGATTGAACCTTATTTATTTTTCCTTGGAATGACAGTTTAATCCTTTTTTTATGTGAATCTTCCTGATAAAGAACCATGGAGTTTTTAAGATACTGGTTCATTGGCATCCAATGCAGTCATTGAGTGGGTGGAGTCTTGCTTTTTATGTATGTTCCACCCATGGGGTGATGAATTTGTAGGGGTTCTAATGCCGGCCTTAGGAGCTGCTTGAAGAACCTGATCCAAAAAGTTCTGTGAACTGCAATACAGCCTTCCTATTGGAACTGAATCATCAATGTGTCCAATGAGATGCCTTCCGGGATAGTTTGCTTATTCAGCAGAATCTTAGTTCCTGGAGTAGTGGTTGGCCCTCAACAGCTCGGTTGCCTTAGCCCCACGCTTGACCTTTCCTGGCGAACATTGATCTTGTACAAATGTTCACCTTGCTGTATTCTGCGTCACTTGAACCGTCAATTCACTTAAGGGATCAATCTGATAGTTGATCAGCTGTTCCCAGCGACCTGCATCTTTCATTATGTAACTTCTCTCTTAATCATGGGGAAGGCAAACTTTATTGTGCTTTTTAAACCCTGAACCATGTATATTCCTGTTTTGTTGTTGCTGCTGCTGTTTGTATTTCTACTGCATTTTTTGTACTTTAACTTATTTTTCTGCTGCTAAAATGTGTACCTGAATTTTTAAAAAAAAGCAATTGTTTCAAATAAAACATAAGAATTTTCATAATCTGTACAGCGGTGGTCAAAGTGAGCTGGAGCCATGTTCCGCAATTTCTTTTTTCTGTTAACAGTTCCATTACTTTTTACAACCATATTCACCATTCCGGAATGCTACTTTTTGAAGTTCAACCATACCGTCACTTTACCATTTTTGGTTTTGGCGCTTTAGTGGCCTAAGCCACCTAATTGTTAAAACATTGGTACTGTAAATGTAAAAAGGGAGTTCAGGAGCAGTGTATGGCATGGCGATGAAATGGCCAAAGATCCTCTCGCTCACGTCTCCCAGCCTGCTGCTGTTGCCGGAAGCTGTACACGCGCCGAAGTAGGAGAAAAATGGGTGCACTTAACTATATGCTAGTTATATTTTGGTTTGTATGCATCAATGCTTTTTGCCAGTTGAACTTCTGATGGAGTATGTTGAAAGTCCGCCGTATGTTGAAAGTCCGCTGTGGATTGATCGGTTTTCGAGCCGAAGCTGCAGCCATTTGCAGCTTGGCGCTGCTACCGGCATCCCCAGCACGCACATGACCTGCTCCTGCCTGGTGGAGCATGGACTGGGCCGTCACGAGGGGCAACAGGGGGACCCTCGTGGCCGCAGGGGCTTCTCCATGCACGAACACAGCTTCCCAATAATGGCACCTTAGTTGCATTGTATAGAAGTGTCGGAAGGCTAGATGCGAACACACGTGCCAGGCTCGTCCTTTCAATTACATAGAACAAACTGCGTATTCTGCCGGTTTGAGGCAGCGCAAATCTCTGGTCGGATGTGGCATTGTGGCGCACTGTTTTGCATCGGTGATAGCAGAATGCTCGCATAAATACAAGAACACGCGTTACCAGCCCTCCTCCCCTAACCCTCGCAATTCAGACACCCGCTTAAGAGGAGACTTGCCACTTTGGCATGGGCTGGGCGCATTCATGTATATGAAATGCCCTCCTCGTCTGTCGCCGGAACAGCTCGGGATTAAGTGGTGGAGACTAAGACCCCAGAGGCAGAGGCTTGAATGGGGCTATGGCAGTGTGAACGATGCGCTCTCGTGAAGCCCTCGGGCTGCATAAGTCAAGTCTAATTAACTTATGCCCCGGGCCCCGTGTCATACAAAGTACGACACGATGGAGGGCCTGGGGGGTTAGGCGCAGGGTGGGGGAACAAACGGCGTGAAACAAAGAGGGAGGGGCAGACAAAGCGGCGCCCCCACCCTCTGCGTTGCCAGGGGAATACAGCAACAAATGGGGAAAGGTGCGAAGAAAGACAATGAGGGGGGGGCAGGAGGAAGTCCAGCCCCCCCCCCCCCAGGGGTACAACAAAGGGGAAAGGTGTATAAGTACCCCGACGTAATCCAGGGAAGGCACATCCAGGTAGGAGCTCACCTCATTCGGGTAAGCTCCCAGGGCCTGGAAAAGGGGATAAGGAAACGTTTTGCCTCTGCGGGCTTCTCGGATCCTTTATCTCTTCCTCTGCAGGAAGGACGACACAAGCCGGCCGTCGCTGGGCCGGGAGCAAACTGGAGCCGAAGAGGACGATGAGGAGAAGCCAGCGTTGAAAACTGAGGAGCGGCAAGCGATTTGGGCCGGGTGAAGGCAGCGACCACTCGAAGAATGCGGGAATAAGCAGCGGACGCGTAAGGAGACAGAGGAGCAGCCGTCCGGAGGTAGCAGCCAGCCGGAGAAGATGCGAGGGAGGCGGCAGCCGCGGAGGAAGCTTGCAGCGCACCAAGTCACATCGCCGGCGGAGGGACACCAGCCAGCGGCGGGTAACAGGACGACGGTGCGCGGAGGACAACGAAAGAAAACAGGAAGTCAGAGCGGCGAAACAAGGGGGCGCAGCTCCGAACGGGCCATAGGAAAGTTAACGGCAGCTCCTTGTGGCGCAACTGTAGTGCAACTTACTATAGATCAGAAGGCTGCGTGTTCAAGTCACGTTGGGGTCAAGTGAGACTCGATTGTTTCGTCGGCTAACACAAGTACAGGAGGCCTTAAGGGAATCCGAAGACGGAGCACTGAAGCAAGGGGGCGGGGCCCCGGACGGCACTGAGCCAATTTAACGCTTCGAGTGCCACTAATGCGAGGAGGCCACAGGAGAAATTAGAGACAACGCAAATTTTAACATTTGCAAAAATAACGCGTCTGGTGCCACAATAGAGGCGCACAGGGCAAAACAGCGGGGCCATACAAGGACACAAACAAAAGAGAGGCAAAGAAACATCAGAAGAAATATCCTGTGCAAAAGAGTAGCAAAGAAAAATCAGAAAACTAGTCTGGGAAAATTAAGAGTATCCAGTCGATTGCACACATGAGGAAAGGAAAAGGAGGCAGGTGTGGAGAGATGGCAGAAGAAAGGGCGAAGAGAGCGCAGGAATTCAGCGCCTGGGCAAAGAAAGCAGAGAAAGAGTATGGAGCACAATGGGTGCTGGAGGTGATGCAAAAGGAGGAAAGGGCTAGGGCTATGTCGCCTTTGCTACTAGAGGATTCCAGCAGCAGCGAAGAGGAGGCTGCGCTGCCACAAGGCCAGAAAAGGTCAAGAGAGGTGGCAAGGTACCAGCAGGAGCAGACGGAGGTGCCGAAAAAAAAACAGAAGAAAGGAAACAAAAAAGGTACTGAAAAACTTGATGATAATATTGGGGACAAAATTGTGAAAATGTTAAAAACATGCATCACGGCTCAGGGTAAGTCGCCCAGAGCCCGTGGAGGGAGAGAAGAAGCAAAGAATGGTAATGTCTGAAACAGAAAGTAGCGAAGATGAGGAGAGGGACCATTTGCAGGCATGGGTGAAATGGAAGGGGGTAATGTGCAAAGATAAAAAGAAAAAAGCCACAGAGGAGGGGGCAGGTGACGGTCAGGGAGCAGGAGGGCCAGTGCCAGCAGACAGCAGGGTCCCCATACCACTAGCAGTGGCGCAAGGGGTCCCACCAGGGTCCACTCCCCAGGGGACGCCCGCCTGTGCCTCCAACGGGGTCAACCACGGTAACAACAATAGACCCAGCCACAGCTATGACAAAATATGGCAGGCCCGCGGTCGGAAAAGACGCACAAGGTCGTTCTTTAAAGGCACAGGCATGATACATTAGTGAGAAGGTGAAAGAAAAGATATGGAGAAAAGAACTCAGACATGTTTTCATTACTAGATGTACAAAAAAGAGGTCAGAATGTATCAATAGAGGATATAAAGGAGGATGAGAAGAGCTTATTAAAAAGGGCACCAGTAGCAAGGAATTTTGATAATTGGATGGTGGCCTTTCAGATAATGTCCACGATTATTCTGCAAAAATACCCAGAAGACGGGGCATCACTAGTGACATACCAGCAGCAGGTTTTGAAGGTGTACAAGGCATTTGGGGGAGAGGCATGGAAAGAATATGACCATGAATTTAGGAAGAAAATGGATTGCTTTCCAGACATAGGTTGGGATGAGGAAAACTACAACCTGTATATATTTAACGTGCTAAAAGAAAAGTGGGACACCAAGGAACAGGGTAGTGCAGGAAGCTATCGTAGGAAACAATATTGGCAGAACGACTACAGGGGCGATTACAGATATAACAATAGGCGATACGATAACTATTATGACAGACCGAGGGATCAGAGTTTTCGGAGCAGGCAGTACAACACTCAGAGAAGTTGGCAGAACAGCATATTACCAACAGCCCAAAGGGTGGTAGGGGGAGCAATGGGCCAGATAGGTCAGGGACAGCCCAATGCCGAAATTTCGAGAATGGGATACCATGTAGCTGGGGTAAGAAATGCAAATTCAGTCACAGATGCAAGAATTGTAAGGGGGAACATAGTACCGCCAAATGCACCAGAGCAACATCCAGCACGCACAGGGTACAGGAAAAACGGAACTGAGGGTGAAGTAGAGAAGGGGGCCACACCAGTCAAGATCAAGAACATGGAGAAGTGGCTACGGGTCTTCCCAGACCAGGAGGTCGCTGAGGAGATCAGGCGAGGATTTCAAGAGGGTTTCAATATCACTTTCAAGGGGTGAGGGTCCCAGAATACCCCTAGAAACCTAAAATCCGCATTAGAGAACAGAGTTAGTGGGCAAGAAAATCAGGAAGGAGGTTGAACTGGGGAGGATGGGGGGCGGGGGCCGTACAGATCCCCCTCCATTTTCGGAGTACATATGCTCACCACTAGGCTTGGTCCCTAAGAAGGAGGCAGGTGAATTTAGGCTAATCCACCACTTATCATATCCACCAGGGGCCTCCGTGAACGACGGGATAGCGCAAGAGGCAGTTTCAGTGAATTACTCAGATTTTCAGGAAGCGGTATAAGTGGTCAAAGCTAGGCAAGGGGCATGGATGGCAAAGGCTGACATAGTCAGCATTTCGCCTACTACCAGTAAATAGGGAGTCACAGAAATTGTTATGCATGCATTGGGAGGGCGAATATTTTGTTGATAAATGCCTCCCAATGGGTTGTGCAATATCTTGCGCATATTTCGAGAAAGTGAGCTCGTTCCTACAATGGGCACTCACCAAGGAGATGCCGGAGGCGCAAGTACTTCACTATCTGGACGATTTCTTATTTGTGGGACCACAGGGTTCCAAGCTGTGTAAAGATACATTAAAGAAATTCATGGCAGTAACAAGGGAGTGGGGCTTCCCGCTGGCGGAAGAAAAAACGATGGGCCCAACACAAAGAAGCCAATTTTTGGGAATAGAAATCGACTCGCAAATACGAGTGTGCAGGATCCCGGAAGACAAGGTGGCAGACCTACTAGGCACAATGAAAGACCTGAAAGGGAGAAACAAGGCCACAGTTAAGGAATTGCAATCACTAGCAGGGAAACTAAACTTTGCTGGCAGAGTCATACCGCAAGGCAAGATATTCCAGAGGAGGGTGGAACAGAGAACAAGAGGGGCCAAGGAGGGACACCACAGAGTCAGAATTGGTGGGGGAATCAAAGATTTAGAGGTATGGAGCAAATTCCTTAAATCATTTAACGGTTCAGTGATCTGGCGAACACCCATAAATGAAGAAGACAAAAGGGTGTTGTTCACCAATGCAGCCGGGGGCTTTGGGTTTGGAGCGATACTGGGTACAGAATGGTGCGCAGAAGAATGGCCAGAGTAATGGCACGAGGCTGCATGGACAAGTAATATTACGCTACTAGAGCTGTTCCCAATTTGGGTAGCACTATGCGCTTGGGAAGTGGAGCTAAGCAACAAAGAGCTAAATGTTTGGTCAGACAACATGGCAGTAGTGCACGTGATAAATAACGGAAGCGCATCATGCCCGTTGGTCTTGGAAGTAATGAGGGCAATAACGTTGGGTTGTCTAAAGAATAATGTTAACATAAGGGCGAGGCATATCGCTGGAGAAGAAAATATGGTTGCTGATGCATTGTCTCGTTTCCAGTGGGGCAAGTTCAGAGAGCTACGGCCGGATGCAAAATGGATGAAAACGCCCACGCTAAAAAAGGCATGGATCCCACTAGAAACGCTGGAAAGATCGGTTAACTACAAGGTTGACTCAGAAGAGGAGGAAGAGCCACAGGAGCAAGGTCAAGTGATAGAAAGATTGGCAAGGAGCGCGATAACATACAAGACTGGTAAGCAATATGAAAAACATGTGATTGATGTGTTAAAAGGAACAGGTTTACAAGAATCGGGGGAAATTAGTTTCCAGAATGTGCGATTTTTTGGCGAAAGCATTTGCGCAAGGAAAAGCTGGGCAGCAGCGCATTTGGCAGCGGTCGCATATATGGCAGAAGTGGCCGGGGTGATAGACCCAACAGTTAGGCCACGGATAAAATATGCAATGAAGGGTTGGGCAAAGTTGGAAGGAAGGAAACCAGACAACAGGAGACCTTTGAATTTCAAAAAAGTGGTGCAGCTGTTAAAATTACTGCATAACACATGTAGCGACAGTTATGAGACTAGGCTATTCAGAACGGCTTTTGTGTTGGCGTATTATGGGGCATTCAGGATCAGGGAACTGGTAGCACGCAATACAGTCGCAGGAGATGGGCTAGCAAAAAGCGACGTCAGCATAGGGTTCAAAGGCATGTCGATAATACTGAGAAAATCAAAGACAGACCAAATGGGGAAGGGAAGAGCAATCGAGCTAAACTGCATTAAGGAATTGCCCCAGGTGCATTACCAAACAATTTCTGGAGGTACGACCTGAAGTTGGGGGACAGTTATTGATTCACAGGGATGGCAGAGCCCTCAGCAGATACCAGTTCCAAGCAATACTAAAGAAAACCATAGCAAAAGCAGGGTGGGATGCAGCCGAGTTTGGGACTCACTCTTTCAGAATAGTGGCAGCCACCTCGGCATGGGCAGGGGGCCTGGGAGCAAAAGGCATAAAGAAAATTGGGGGGTGTAGGTCGCAATGCTTCAAAAAATATGTACGAGAAAATCTGATATGCCTTTCCCATCCACAAATGCAGATACAGGCCCTTACAGATCAGCATGGATAGTCGGCCATTCTTTCGTGACCCGGGAAGGCAGGTGGATAGAAGACTTAAAAGAGGGCCTGCATTTTAATAAGACGATAACTTCCTGGTGAGGCCACCCAGGAATGCTGTGGGAAGACATTCACGATCGGCTGTCTGATTTGATCGGTTTCAGGGACCCTCCTGAGTACCTGGTAATATACCTTGGGGGTAACTATCTGTTCAAAACAAACAGGGCCGAGGTAATGCGCAACACGTGTGTCATTAAGGGCGATGGCTCACTGCTGGTGGAAAACCAGACATTTTTATGTCTGAGATAATCACCCGCAGTCTGGTACAGGGCACACAGGAGGCATGCCATCGAAACAGCTAGAAAAAAGCTAAACAAGACAGTAGAAAGGTACTGCAGGAGCACAGGAATCCATTTCATAAAACATGGATTGTCACAGAATGACCCGGATTTGTTTCACCAGGATGGCGTACGCTTATCCAGTAAAGGGATGGGAGTATTTTCAGATAACATTTTTAAGGCATTAGCAGCACAGGGATGCAGTTAGGGACGCTTTCTGGGGGGACCTGAGCGGCCTAAGCAACACCCACTCAGGTGTGGCGGCACGTGTCCAGGAACGGATGCCCCTGGGTAACGGAAAATAGCCAAGGAGAAGGCGGGGCTTTCACATCCCCTGGACACGAGGTGCCCAAAAGCGTTTTTTGTTGGTCATGTTAATGTTAAAGGTCATTTGTACGGGGCACTATCACCACCGGAGTGGTCCCCTGGCGCACTGGCGGCTCTGAAAGAGGGAGGTAGGGAGTGGTGGGTTAGTGGGTGGAGGCTGGAAAAGTGCAAGAGAGCAGTGATGTGCTGTTGGCAGCCTCAGCCCGGTGGTTCCGTTGGTTGGGCCTGGGATGTATGCGGCCGGTAGTCGTCGTGTGCTGATGTGCGAGTCTGTGTGTTTTGTTTTGTTGTTGCAGTGTAGTGAAGTTCTTGCGGTTTGCTGCGCTAGAGGTTTGTGGTTGTTTGATTTGGCATTTGAGAGGTGTATGCAGAGAAGGAAATTGTTAGTGGTATTGGTTAGTTGGTATCTCTATCCTGGATTGAGCCAGTTGGGCTCGTGTAATCTTACACGACGGAATGCTTGTACACCCTGTGCCTCAGGAGGTATGTGCCTGTTTTTGCATTGGAGGCCGTTTGAGGATTTAGCTGTCCCCTCCGCCCGCTCCCTTAATAACTTTGCATGCTCCTCACCCCCCCACATGATTAGCGCAGCTGCTAGTGTCCATACTTCCGATTGTGGGGTGATTGGTGGTATCTCGTCCGTTCCACAGCCCTGTGGTACCTAGTTGTGGCTGTACGGGCGGTGGGGGATGGTAAGGGTTGGCTGGAGTTGTTGCCTCCGTCTCCCTGGGTCTCGCGGGTGGACCCTTGTGTCCAGCGTCAGCCCTACTGGTGCTTGGAGTACTTCTGTCGTTCTATGGGTTTGTCAGTGTCCTTTTTTTGAGTCGTTTGTCTTATTGTTGTTTCGGTTTTAGTCTCTGGTGTTGAAGAGGTAGGTTTTTAGTAGTTTTCTGAATTTAAGGTGATCTTTTGTGTTCCTTATTACTTTTGGGGTGTTGTTACAGGTTTTCGCGGCTAAGTGGTAGAAAGCGCTGCCTCTGAGTTTCTTCTTGATGTAAGGTTTTTGTTCCAGTCGGATTTCGTTGGTTGATCTGAGCGGTCTTGTTGGCTTGTAGATTGTTGTTTTTTTTGTAGGAATTCTGCTCCATGTCCGCTGATTGCCCTGTGTGTTATGCACATTGTTTTGAAGATTATACGCTGTTTTACTGGGAGCCAGTGTAGTGTTTTTAGGGCCGGGGTGATGTGGTCTCTTCTGGATAGTTTGAGGAGTAGTCTGGCTGCTGTGTTTTGGATCCGTTGTAATTTCCTCAGTAGGTATTCCGGTATACCGAGGTAGAGGCTGTTTGCATAGTCGATACTTGACATGATGAGGCCGACGATGGTGACTGTTTTGTGTGTGAAGGAGAGGAAAGGTAGTATTTATCTTGCTGTGTGGAGGAGGAAGAAGCATTTCTTGACTGTTGCGTTTATTTGCGGTTCTAAGGTTACGGTGTTGTCCATCAGGACTCCCAGATTTTTTACTACCTTAGATGGTGATGGTGCAGATCCCATTTCCGTTGGCCACGGGATGGCGGTTTCCTTCACTTGGTCTTTGGATATGATCATGATTTTGGTTTTTCCTGGGTTGATTTTCAGGTTGTTGGCATTCATCCAGTTGAAGACTTCTTTTAGACAGTCGGTTAAGTTTGAATGATCGGCTTGGGTGTCTTCGATCTTGTAGATGATTTGAGTGTCGTCTGCGTAGTTGTAGCATTTGATGTTTCTTGAAGATTCTGATTACTGGGGTTTGGTAGATGTTGAAGTACAGTGGTGATAGTGAGGATCCTTGTGGTACTCCACAGTCGTTGACTCGTGGGGTGAATTTGAAGGGTTTGATCCAGACGGTTTCAGTTCTGTCTGCTAGGAATTATTTAGTCCAGCATAGCGCTGTGTCTGTTATGCCTATGTCTTCTAGTCTTTTGGTTAGGGTGTCATGGCTAACTGTGTCGAAGGCTGCGGAGAGGTCGAGCAGGATAAGGGCAGATGTGTTGGATTCTGCTTTTTGTTTTTAGGTCATCCCAGATGGATAGCAGAGCTGTTTCTGTACCTCTTGTGGGTCTGAAGCCGACTTGAGCTTGGTCTAGCAGGTGGTGTTCTTCGACGTATTCTTGGGTTAGTTTGTATACGTAGGTTTCGAGGAGTTTGGCCGGGTAGGGGATGTTGGAGATTGGTCTGTAGTTGGAGAGGTCATCTACGTCCCCGCTTGTGTTTTTCAGAAGTGGTTTGATGTAAGCCGATTTGAAGATCCTTGGTACTGTTCCTGTTGCCAGTGATAGATTTAGAAGGTTTTTGAAGTATTCTGCTGGTGTTCCTTGTCCGAGGATTGATTTGTAGATGTCCGGGGGGCAGGGATCCATCGGTGGGCCCGCTTTCTTGCTGTGTTTTATCAGCATTGCGAATGCCTCTGCTGATATTTCTGGGTAGTTATTGAGTTTGTGCTGCGGTTCTGATTTAGGTTCGTTTGGTTGTAAGTCGCTGCTGATTGGTCTCTTTTGGATGGTTTGTCGGATGTCATTGATTTTCTTTTTGAAGTGGTCTGCAAGGTTGTTGCATAGTTTCTCTGAGGGGGTTGGGGTGTTGTCAGCCTGGTGGGTTTCTCATTTCTTTAATGATATGGAACATTTTTTTGTGTGTTGGTGGCATTTGTGATTCTGTCATCATAATGCCTTCTCTTTGCCTTTTGAATTTCCTTTTTGTATGCGCGAATTTGCTTCTGGAACATTGTTTTTATGTTTGGGTTGTAATCTTTCCTCCATTCCATTTCCATCTTTTTGTTTTCTTTTTTCATGGGGCTTAGTAGTGGGGTAAACCATTTTGCCATTGCTCTTTTTTGATGGTGTGAATGGTTTTTCTGGGGCCATCTTATCAATTGTATCTGCAACCCATTTGTGTAGTATCTCAGCTTTCCCGTCTAGGTCAGCTAGGTCTAGTTCTGTTGTTGAGGGCTTGGTTAACTCCAGTTGTTCGAATAGGTTGCCTTTTTTGACATCTTTCCAGTTTCTTTTTGTGGTGGCTGTGAGTTTGGGAGTTTGGGAGGTTGGATGTAGGCAGAGTGATTACGAATGGCATGATGAGATGGTCGCTCCACAGCATTTGTATCGGCGGTGTCGTGGTGATGAGTTTTTCCTCTGCGAATATTGCATCCAGGGTGTGTCCTGCCGAATGAGTTGCCCCTTTTACTAGTTGTCGTAGTTTCATGTTGGCGAGTTGTTCAATCAGTGAGTTTTGTGAGTTGGCATGACTGTCTTCGAACCAGATGTTGAAGTCCCCCAGTATGATTAGGTGTTCGTGGTTGATGGCTATGTTGGTTATGGCTTCTATGAAGTTGTCGACGAAGGATGCATCATAAGTTGGTGGTCTGTACACCAGGATGAATGTGACGTTGGTTTTTGGGTTAGCTGTAAGGTGTATGATCATGGACTTGCAGTTGGGGATGTTGAGTGGTTCGTCTGTTCTTATTTTCAGCTGTTCTTTAAATGCTATTGCGATGCCTCCTCCTTTTTTGTTTTTCCTGTTTATTTGAAGGCATTTAAAGTTTGCTGGAAGGCAGCTTTGGAGTGTGATTTTGTAGTTGTCGTCCAGCCAAGTTTCTGTGATGAAGAGGATGTCGATGCCGTTGTCGTCGAGTAGATCGAAGATCTCTGTGGAGTGTTTTGACATGGATCTTGCATTTATTAGATTGCAGTGGAGTTTAGAGGTGTAACTTGGTTTGCCTTGTTTTGTTAGGGTCGTTTTCTGATCTTGTTCAGGAGCAGTTTTCAGGTTGTCGGCGTTCTCGAGTAGTTCTTCTAGGTTTAGTCTAGGGCTTTTGTTTTCATCTGGTTCATCTTCCAGGGGACATGGTTGTGGGTTGGGGGTTCTTCTTGCTTTGGTGATGTATGGTGTTATTGCTTCAGTTGTGTGCTTGTTGTTTCTGCTGGGGTTTGTCCTTCGTGATGTTGGTAGGTTGTTCAGTGTAGTTGGTTTTGGCGTCACATTGGTTCGATCTGGTGAGTAGGTCTCAGCGAGGTATGGAGTTAGGTAAAGGGATTTGTCTCTTCTTTCAGCGTTGGTCTGATCTTTGAACCTGTCTGTGGGGGTGTGTTCTGTTGTTGCGGTTCTTAGTTGAAGTTTCGGGGTGTTTGTTCTTTCTTCTCTTCTTTCCCTCTGGGTGGGTCGTTTGCACGGCATTGAACGATTCCGAGTTGTTTTTAGTCTAGTTGTTGTCTTGGTCGGGGTGTAAGGGTGGAGTTGGGGGTTGTATAGTTATATAGTTGGGTTCTAGCAGTGGCTCTCTTTAGTCTCCGTCTCCTTTAGCGACAGTGCAGTTTAGGCACGGTGGCCCTGCTAGGTTTGAGACGCCTGTATAGTGGGAGAGAGGTCTGTCAAAGCAGTCTGGAGAACTGACACTGCAGTTTGGGTACGGTGGCCCTTCTATCAATGCAGTTTGGAGAACAGACAATGCAATTTGGGTGCGGTGGCCCTGCTATCAATGGAGTTTGGGGAACAGACAATGCAATTTGGGCACAGCGGCCCTGCTAAGTTTGAGACACCTGTATAGTGGGAGAGAGGCCTATCAGTGCAGTTTGGAGAACAGACAATGCAGTTTGGGCACGGCGGCCCTGCTAAGTTTGAGACACCTGTATAGTGGGAGAGAGGCCTATCGGTGCAGTTTGGAGAACAGACAATGCAATATGGGCACGGCGGCCCACAGCGGCCCTGCTAAGTTTGAGACACCTGTATAGTGGGGGAGAGAGGCCTATCAGTGCAGTTTGGAGAACAGACAATGCAATTCGGGTACGGTGGCCCTGCTACCAATGCAGTTTGGGCACGGCAGCCCTGCTAAGTTTCAGACACCTGTATAGTGGAATTTGGGCACGGCGGCCCTTCTATCAATGCACAAGGTTAGGTATCTAGTGTAAAGCTGTACAACTCCCAACCCCGGCCCTCCTACCTTACTGGTCCTTGTAGTCGCTGGTTGACGGCTGGCCACTGGCTTGGCTTCCCCTGCGGACACCTGCTGACACTTCCTGGAGTCCCCTCCGTTGGAGTCGCCCTTGATTTATTGTGTGGTGTTGTTTTCTGTAGAAAATAAACCAGCCTACGGCCATATTTTTCCACGAACAAATACTCTGTACTGTTATTTCTTCATCCCAGGTAATAGGGTATCAGAAACTAGAGCAAAGGGGGGCCCACACTACTCAGCCTATGCCCCAGGCCCCGTGGGGGGTTAGGCGCAGGGTGGGGGAACAAACGGCGTGAAACAAAGAGGGAGGGGCAGACAAAGCGGCACCCCACCCTCTGCGTTGCCAGGGGAATACAGCAACAAATGGGGAAAGGTGCGAAGAAAGACAATGGGGGGGGGGGGCAGGAGGAAGTCCAGCCCCCCCCCCCAGGGGTACAACAAAGGGGAAAGGGATATAAGTACCCCGACGTAATCCAGGGAAGGCACATCCAGGTAGGAGCTCACCTCATTCGGGTAAGCTCCCAGGGCCTGGAAAAGGGGATAAGGAAACGTTTTGCCACCCAACCCGCCCAGCAACAAGAAGACAAAGAACATGGAACAGGAACGCTGAGTTCTCCAGCATGGGGTCTGGCATGGATTCACATGCTCATGAATATTCCCCGTCGTCAGGCTGGGAATCCTCGGTAAAGAAAAAACCAGTATCAGTTTCGTTTCTGATCTGTCTTTCGTAGTAATAACCAATCACTGGTCTCTGCGTCATACTGACCACAGCCAATGACTGCCCTCTACCTAAGCACCGCCTCTGGCAGCCATCTTCAGATTTTTACCGCACGTTCATGTGTTGGGATCCTCGTGCTATTGCTCTCGAGCGTTAGTGCTATTTTTTCGCGCTTTCTCACAAAAACTTCGATTCTTTCGGTCAAAAGAGCCTCAAGCTCCACCGATCCTACATCCGATCAACGGGGACCCGTGTCGGATTCATCTGTGCCCCTCAAGGGTGAAGATTTCGTCGAGCTACACTTCGGAGGACTCCAGAAGCTTCTCAGGCCCGGTCTCGGAGATGGCCCAGGAGAAGGGAAGCTCGACGCCCGGAAAGCTGTTCAGGGCCTGCCCTGGATGCCAGCTGCAGAACGTCTTCAAGGAGGACGAACACTCTTTCTGCCTTTACTGCCTTCATGGGGACAAGACGCACGTGGAGAAGGACTGTGCGTTTTGCGGCAACATGTCGGAACGGACCATGAAGGACCGCCATCAACGTCTCGCCAGCTGGCTGGAGGGTAAGAGCCCGTCTGGCGAGAAGAAGAAGAAATCTGAGCGGTCTTCTAAGACCTTTGAGGGCGCCCCGGCGACGGGGGCCCAACATAAGGCCAAGCACCGCGAGTCCGCTGGCACCGGGAGCGCCGAACGGTCGGGCTCTACGGGCGCCAGGCAGGGCGCACCCTCCCCGGCACCATCAACCACGAGCCAACGCTCTGGGTCGGGTAAGAGGAAGGCCGAGCACCCGGCGAAGCTCCTGGAGAGACCCCGGTCGAGCTCTAAGGCAGAGGAGGAGCGTGGCAGTGCCCCCTCCCTCAAGGATAAGGCGGTGAGCGCACCTAAGGTGGTGAAGGCCTTGATCCATTCGACCAAGCCCTCTATCGAAACGGTCGCGGCGGCCCTGGCCCAGCCTGTGGAGGCTGCACCAGTGGTGGCGGCCTCGGGGCCCAGAATCTCCCTGCCTCCTCGGAGGGAGTCTTCTTTCGTGCCCATCGATAGGACCCCCGTGAAACCCTCCGTGGGGAAGAAGGGGGGGCAGGGCGTCGTCGTAGATTCGGCCTCAACCTCAGAAGAGGAACTGATCGAGGTCTTAAGCCACGGCCTAGGCGTGGAACAAGACCAGCCCGTCGGAATGGGCCCCGACGCAGGTGACGACGACGACATCGTCGAGGATACCGACGGGGCCCCTGCTCGCCCGTCGGATTCCCCTCTGCCAGCGCCGCAAGACAACTCAGCGGCCATTTTGTTGGCTATACAGTCCTTATGCTCCGAGATAAGGACGAGACTACCGTTACCGACGGAGGAACCTCTCCCGTCGGGGGATCCAGAACCGGGACCTTCTGGTGTTCCCCCTACCAAGAAAAGAAGGATCCATCCACCGCCTCCTTTTCAACCGTCGCGCCCCGTCCAGCCCTCCTCCCCGTCCACCCGAGGGGATGATACGGGGACTGACACGGCAGCGACGGGTACGGACGACGAGGCATACGACGAGGATTTTCCGTCGTCGCCTCCCACCAGGGCTTCTCCGCCCGACGAGATTGGATCGTTCCACTCAATGATCGCCAGGGCATCCGAGCTTTTCCAACTCTGCCCTGAGGAGAAGAAAAAGGAAGGCTTCCTTTACCAACGGCGCGAGACCAAGAGGAAGACGGTCCTCGCAGTGCCTCTGTTGGACGACATTTGGGATGAGGGCCTTTCCCTCCTCAAGAACCCTTCCACGACGCCAGCGAAAAGAGACCGGTACGAGAAAAAGTACCGGGTCCCGGACTCGGCCCCCCTATGCCTCCGGGCGCAGCCTACCCCGGACTCCGTCGTCTCCGCGGCAGCCAGGAAGAAAGCGGGGGGGGGTGCGGCCTCCACGTCGACTTCCCCGCCGGACGGCGAGGGAAAGAAATTGGATGCCATGGGACGCAGAGTCATCTCGTCGGCGGCGACGACGATTAAAGCGGCCAACGCCTTGGCTATCGTGGCCCGCTACGACAGGGAACTCTGGTACAAGATAGCTCCCCTGCTGGATTTTCTGCCGGACGACAAGAGGGCGGAGGCCCTTGAGATCCTGCAGGAAGGTGAGGTGGCCTCGGACCACGCCATCACCGTGGCGACGGACATCGCCGACACTGGGTTCCGACAGATGGGCAACGGCGTTTGCCTTCGACGTCGCGGATGGCTCAAGACTACGGACTTTCGGCAGGACGTCCAGACCAGGGTCCTGGACATGCCCTTCGACGGGAACAACCTGTTTGGGAAGACAGTGGACGATTCCCTTCAGGCCATCAAGGCGGATACTGAGACGGCCCGGGCCCTTGGAGTACTGCAGCAACGGCGGACGCCCTTTCGGAGCGGCGGAGGCAAGGGCGCCTCCAAAGGTTCCGGCGGCGGTTTCGCTTCCTACCGTCAAGCGGCCCGCTCGTCGTCGCAAGAGGCCTACAGAGGACGAGGCAAGTCTGGCGGACCCCGCCGTCGTCGCCAAGGAGGCCAAGGCGGCAAGGCCGCGTCCAAGCAGGATTGAACCGGCCGTGGGGTCGGGCCCCCACCGAAGCAACCCGGTGGGAGGCCGGCTGGCGGGCTTTGTCAGCGTGTGGGAGTCCATCTCCACCGACCGTTGGGTGCTGGACGCCCTGGCCCGGGGCCACGCGCTCGAGTTTCAAAGAAGGTGCCCGCGCGTCCCCCCCGTGGCCAGGAAAGAACTTCACGTCCCTCAACTTCTCCTGGAGGTAAAGGCGATGCTCAGAAAGGGCGCCATCGAACTCGTCCCAAAGAGGCTTCGGGGCTCCGGAGTCTACTCGCGTTACTTCCTCGTGAAGAAGAAGACGGGAGGATGGCGCCCCATCCTGGACCTGCGACGCCTGAACAAGTTCATCAAGGCGCAGAAGTTCCGGATGGTGACCCTCCAGCACGTCCTGGGTCAGCTGGAGGAAGGAGACTTCCTATCGTCGTTGGATTTGGAGGATGCCTACTTCCACATTCCCATCCTAAAGGGGCACCGAAAATTCCTCAGATTCGTGGTCCAAGGGCGTCATTACCAGTTCAAAGCCCTTCCCTTCGGACTGCGGTCGGCACCCAGGGTTTTCACCAAGTGCCTCGCACCGGTGGCGGCGCAGCTGCGCCGCGAGGGGATTCACGTCTACCCCTACCTGGACGACTGGCTCATCCGCGCCAAGACGAGGGAGCTCGCCGTGGTCCACACGGCAAGGACCGTCCAACTCCTCACGGACCTGGGATTCTCCGTGAACTACGCCAAATCCCACCTGGTGCCCGCGCAAGTCGCACTGTTTCTGGGAGCGAGGCTCGACAGTGTCCCTTCTGGCCTCCCCGTCGGAGGAGAGGACCAGGACCATCTTGGGCAAGGTGCAACGGATGTTGGTGGCCGACGCGGCCAAGGTGAGGTCCATCAAGTCCCTCCTCGGGATGATGTCTTCCTGCATCTACCTCATTCCCATGTGCAGGCTCCGGATGCGCCCGTTGCAAGAGTTCCTGGATGCGCGCTGGATCCAGACGACGGGCAGCTTCGAGGAAAGGATCAAGCTCGACGAGAGTTTCCGACGAGCGATACGGTGGTGGGGCACCCGCGCGCATCTGACGGCGGGCATGGACTTCCAGACCCCAGCCCACCAGGTGACTGTGACCACGGATGCCTCCCTAGAAGGGTGGGGAGCGCACACCGAAAATCTGCACGCAAGGGGACTCTGGCTCCCGACGGAGAAGTCCCTGCATATCAACGTCCTGGAGCTCCGTGCAGTGTTTTGGGCCCTCAGGTCCTTCCTTCCGTCCCTCAAGGGCAAGGTGGTGAGGATCTTCACCGACAACACCACCACCATGTTTTACATCAGGAAACAGGGCGGAACCAGGTCCCCAGCGCTGTCCAAGGAGGCGCAGGACCTGTGGCATTGGGCCGTCGCCCAAGGGATTCTTCTGGTGCCGTTTCATCTGGCAGGGATAAAAAACACCATCGCCGACTCACTCAGCAGGGAGCTGCGCTCGTGCCACGAGTGGGAACTACGGCAGGATCTGGTGGATCGCCTCTTCCGACGGTGGGGCACACCCCAGATCGACCTGTTCGCGACGGCGACGAACACCAAGTGCCGGAGGTTCGCCAGCAGGTTTCCCCAGACGAGGAGCATGGGCGATGCTTTCTCGTTCCCCTGGGAGGGCCTGTTCCTCTACGCGTTCCCTCCCTTGCCTCTGCTAATCCGGCTCGTCAACCAGCTCAAGAGGTCACGGTGCAGGATGATCCTCGTCGCACCTGCGTGGCCGAGGCAGATATGGTTCCCGGACCTTCTGGACTTGTCGGCGTCCCCGCCAATCAAGCTGCCGGCGGACGCGGATCTACTCTCCAGGGAAGGAGGCGCCATCCTCCACCACGACCCGAAGTCGCTGAACTTGCAGGCCTGGCTCCTGCAGCGCTAGAGTTTGGAGGATACGACATACCGGCCGATTGCAGAGAGGTTCTTGCAAAGGCCAGGGCGTCCTCGACTCTTAAATGCTACGGACACAAATGGAAGAGGTTCTCTGTCTGGTGCCACGCACAGAAGATTAACCCTCTACGGATTACGGCTCCCCAAGTGCTGCCGTACCTGCTGACGCTGGCCAAAGCTGGTCTGGCACACGCGTCCATCAAGATTCATCTTGCTGCGATCTCCCGATACACCAGAACCACGGGCCGGACGTCCTTGTGGTCTCATCGTCTGGTGAAAGAGTTCATGAAGGGACTGTTCAGATCGTTCCCGCCGGTGAAGGCTCCGGCCCCGGCGTGGGAGCTCAACGTGGTGCTGACCAAACTCATGGGACCTCCGTTCGAGCCTCTGCACTCGGCCCCGTTGAAGTTTCTATCGTGGAAAACAGCTTTTCTCGTGGCCATCACCTCCGCACGACGAGTGGGAGAGATCCAGGCCCTTTCCTGCAAGGCCCCGTACTTGACTTTCCACGACACGAGGGTAGTGCTCAGGACGCACCCCTCCTTCATGCCCAAGGTACCGTCGGACTTTCATCTCAACGAACCCTTGGTGTTACCTGTGTTCTTCCCGTCGCCTTCGTCGCCGGCTGAGAGGACTTTGCACTCGCTGGATGTAGCTAGAGCGCTGAAGTTCTACGTGGACCGCACGAAAGGTTTTCGGAAGACGTCACAACTCTTTGTGAACTTTGGACCTGTCAATCAGGGGAAGGCTCTCTCGAAGGCTTCCATCTCCAGATGGCTCTCCGGCTGTATCATGTACTGTCACCGGTTGGCAAACCGACCGCTGCCTGGCCGTCCGAGAGCCCATTCCACCAGAGCGATCGCAGCTACCACGGCGTTCCTATCTGGTGTGCCCCTGCTGGACATATGCAGGGCTGCTACGTGGAGGTCGACGCACACCTTCACGAGATTCTACTGCGTCGACCGGGATTCCAGGGAGGAGTCCAGGGTCGGCCAAGCAGTGCTGCGCAACCTGTTCGCCTGAGGTGAGCCTGGTGAGGAGGTAAGATGCTTAATGTTGAGTTGATGTGATGCTTAATGTTGAGCCTTTGCCACCTCCCGTGGTTGTGCATGTGTGTACTGCTATGTATTCTTTATTCATGAGCATGTGAATCCATGCCAGACCCCATGCTGGAGAAGGAACAAGTTACTTACCTGTAACTGTTGTTCTCCAGCATGGGTCTGGCATGGATTCACATGCGAACCCTCCCGCCTACCCCTCTGCGGCTCTTCACTTGGTCATACTGCCACTTCACGTGCTTCCAAATCTGAAGATGGCTGCCAGAGGCGGTGCTTAGGTAGAGGGCAGTCATTGGCTGTGGTCAGTATGACGCAGAGACCAGTGATTGGTTATTACTACGAAAGACAGATCAGAAACGAAACTGATACTGGTTTTTTCTTTACCGAGGATTCCCAGCCTGACGACGGGGAATATTCATGAGCATGTGAATCCATGCCAGACCCATGCTGGAGAACAACAGTTACAGGTAAGTAACTTGTTCCTACTTTTCTACGGTACACGGTAGAAGAAAAGTCGTAGGCAGCGGCGGCACGTGTCCAGGAACGGATGCCCCTGGGTAACTGAAAATAGCCAAGGAGAAGGCGGGGCTTTCACATCCCCTGGACACTAGGTGCCCAAAAGCGTTTTTTATTGTTGGTCATCATGATTATTGTGTGGTGTTATTTTCTGTAGAAAATAAACAAGCCTACGGCCATATTTTTCCACAAACAAATACTCTTTCTGTACTGTTATTTCTTCATCCCAGGTAATAGGGTATCAGAAACTAGAGCAAAGGGGAGGGGGGCACACTACTCAGCCTATGGACATGTCACAGAGGAAAAGCTTTCAGGCAGCCCCTGCACCGGAGTGGAGGCAGTGTCTGGTGATCCCCACCACCTGCCCGCCCCCCTTGTGGGCCGTTCCAGAGACCTCCCACCACGGTGTTCCCGGTGACCTCTAAAAGTCCTAACACCCACAGGGAAAGGTGTGAGGCGTTGAGCTCACTTTCTGCACTCTGCGTCCTCTTTCTGCATTTTGTCTGCATTATCTGTCTCTCTGTGCTGGCTCTTTCTATGCGGTCTCTCTGCATTGTCACGATCTCTCTGTGCTGGTTTCTTACACAAATACAAAATCACTGGGGTAATTGATTGGAAATACAGGAATCACATATACATTCCTGCCGTTATCTCGCACGGTTTTTAACACAACAAAATGGACTATGAAGCATTATTTATAGCCACAAATTGTCATTCCCCCATACAATGTCGAAGAATCGCACAAGCTGTCCCTCAAAATGAAGCACGCACTGACCCTGTCGGAGATGGCTCTCCCTAGATGACCAGTGGTGCGCCAGCTATCTAATAGGGATAGAGAGAGAATACTGTCCCTCGTCACCAGTTGCACACTCGATGAGCTTTACAAAATTAAAAAATCCAAAAGTGTGTGATCACAGACCAGACTACTTGGTTGAGACTATCTGGTGTGTAAAGGGACAGCTTGTCTGTCTTCAGTCTTCTTACACAATCACCCTTTCTTGCTCATGTTTCCTCTTGCTCATCACCAATGCACCCTCTATCAATGGCCTCGTCCCTTCCTCTATTCACCTTCTTATTCTACTGCACACCCACACCGCCTATCGCATCCTCCTTTGAAACTTTGACTTCTCGTCCTTGCACCCTGGTGTCTATAAATGCAAAGCACAGTAAACCCCAAAACTATTCGCATTGACGATGCTTTTTTTAGCAGTTGCAGCTAAACTACAGTATACTTATGAAGCCTAAGTAACACAGCCTTGGCGGATTCTAGCTGGCTTCATTGGAAGATGGTGGAGGTCCTGAGTAATACTAGGAAGGAATCTCTCCCCTCAGTCCATCTCCCCCCCCCCCCCCCCTCTTTTTTGGATTACCTGTCAAGTTTTTATATACAATAAAATGCCAAGAAAATGATTCTATATGTCCATGCCATTTGCAATGGATACTTTTTAATGTCCAACTTCTTTTTAATAGCTTCAATAAAACGCATTGGCACCCACAAGTGGTTAAAAAACGGATTAGTTTCTGGAGGTAGGAAAAGTCATTTCCACCCACTTGTATGTTAACCTATCCCGGCCGCAACACCATGTCACATGTTGCGCTATGCTCCCACCTGCTGAGGCCACTGTTCCTTTACCTTTTTCCGGTACATGAAAAGCACTGCTATACACCGCATGTTTGCCATAACCTTTCAAATGCTGCACTTTATCTGTGTTGAACGTGTTGCAATATAGGATTTCGCAGTGAAGTGCCTACCAGTGGATGAGAAGTGATTTTTGTCTTGGAAAATGTTTCCTTGCAATCATGTTTTGGTTAAAATGCATTGTGTTGGTATTTTGCTAAAGCCCTTACCGTAGTACTTTTGTGATATGGTCTAATTGCATATTTGTGTAAAATTGTACCTTTTTAAGCTTTGACAATTTGTAGTGAAGTCTTTCGGCGCACTATCCATAATTCTGAGCAGCCTCTTGTTTTATTGCATGTGTCCACTCGCTTTATCTTCAAAGCTCCTCTGATAATTGCATTTCAAGTTAAGGTGATGGATCTCTTCAAGATTCCCTGTATAATTTCCTAATACCCTATCCAGGGAAACTCAATTGGTCACAGTGTATGAAATGTGGGATCCTTGTCGGCTTCTAGGAGAGCCCCCACACACCACGAACCCCCATAAGAAGCAAAGTAGTTTAGAGCGGCACTGCCTCTCCATGAGCTGAAGTGGTGTGAACTTTTAATCCTGCTTCTTATCCGCGTGAATTTTTTTTTTTTTTGTTTTGTGTAGTAATACCCAGTCACTTTCCCCCATCCATTCTATACGCATTTGAAGACGGAGGGTGCATAAAACAAAACAGGGAATTAGCTTGGATGGATATTGCGTGATTTTATTTAGTCTCAAAGGCCTTCTCGAAGTTCAGTCTTCAATTTTATGTAGAAAATGTGAAAGATGCAGCATAAAACTGACCACTTTGACCAAGCCTTGCCTCTAGGCATAAATACTCTTGTCGCTGGTACATCAGTGAAGTAGCTGCTGCCATGATGGTCATATAAGCCTGTCCTATCCGACGCAGCCTGGCAGCGGTTTGCATCCAGTCCACGTCCTTGCCATCAGATGGTCTTTGGAGAGTGTAATACTGACAGTAGGAGATGAAGACTTGTCACTGCTCGCTTTACTGCTTTACTTGTTTGTGATACCAGAACATTTTGCCTCAGATAATAGACCCCTTAAATGCTCTTCCTTCCAAGCTTTCCTACTCGGGCAACGGTGCCTTCAGCAATTGTATTTAACTTGTTTGTGTTTAATTGTTGCATCTTTTGTGCCAAGATTTAAGTGGACTATGGGCACCCAAGACTGGCAGGAGCGTCCTGTAGTTATCAGTAAGCTTTGTGGAGGGGTGGCTGATATCTGATTTCGGGCACTGCTTTAGTTTCCAAAACTTCCATGCTGTAGGTAGATTTGTTTTGCCTATGTATTCATTTATAAGATAGCTCAAAGACCACAAGGGGCCAGCGGTCTTGTCGGGGGTAGGGTGAGGAGTTATTTGCACCTCGAGAAGTGAGCTTGGCCTATCGGGTGGCTGCAAGAGAAGGCGAGAATATACATTCTCCGCCCGCTGTTTCCAGCCACCCGAGGCCCATTCCCCACGGGAGAAGAAATTACCAAAACGAACAGCAACAGAAAAGCCTTTGTATTTACAGACTGTACAGCCGAACAAAGGCTTTCTGACCGCCCACAAACTCAAGCAGGCTACATCTCAATGATCTGAGATGTGTAGCTTTCAAGAAACCGAGGTGTAATGATTTTCGGGTGGCCAAAACTGCAAAAGTTACTAAAGTACAAAAGACCTACATATATGTCCGAAATACAAAGGAATGAAGGTTTGTCCCATTCCTGGGGATGATAGTAGGGAAATGTCAGAGCACTCAGAGGGATTGATGGCCAACATGTGTGACCCATTAGTCAGATTTGTGGTGGGAAACCCCTCTGGCTTGATTAACCATCAAGGAGCCAACTGAGGAAGTGCAGAAACTCCTGGATATCTGGTTAGTAGATGATTTGCTCCTTTTGGAGACCCATTGAGGCTTTTGGTTCTTTGTGAGGCTGAATAAGAACCAGGCTGGCCTACTCACTGTGACAATCAACCTTTCATCACTCCAATCCACACCTTAGCCTTTATAAAGCAAAGGGGCTATGTCTGGGTGGTGGAAAGCTAACCATACGGTTTCAGACCCATCACAGGCAATTTCTGAGTTTCTCTGTAGGCGACCAGCTGTTTTAGAGGTTGTTGTCCTTTGCACTTTGCATGGTCTCCAGAATCTTCACAGGTGATGGCCACTGTGGCTTTGCATTCATTTCCAAGGGGTTCACATACACTCCCTACTTTAAACAATTCTGGTTTGTTTGAGCATAATCGCCTGTGGAAACTTCCGTTTTGTGGAGTTGTGGAGTGGCTTCTCGTACCTTTTTTCTTAGTATATTTTCTTTTTTTTTTTACATTTTATTTATATTTTTTAAGTTTTCCCTGGGGCTTAAGTCAACGAGACAAAGTTGAAGCTCCCCTCAAAACCAACCCTGATGTTCATAGATTACATCCGGGACATTGTACAATGGTGAGTTTAGCCAATAGGGGAATTTGGGCTAATCGGATAGCGGCAAACCCCTTTCTGGTGGTGGTGGTTGTGGTTAACACTGCCTTCTGGTTCTGAATGATCATAGGCTTCATGTAAGTACTGCAGTGCCATGATTTGAAATGCATTGTTCAGCCTGCTGGATCCAAGCATGGCCGCCTCAGTAGTTCCACTGTCAATTTCCCCAGTAGTCAAATAGGACATTCCCGGTTGCAATGGACTTGTCCCTATTTGGTGATTCTGCACTATTCCTAGCGTAGACTTCCTAACACCAAAAGGACTTGCAGTGGAGTGCAGGGTTTACAATCTTCACAGATTACGCCATTGTAGTATTTTACATGAACACGTTAAGTGGGGCGGGGGGCAGGGTCGGACTGGGACAGGAAATGGGCCCGGACACCCAAAAAAAAAAGTGGCCCACCCCTCGCCTCAAAAAAGTGGCCCTCAAACCATCATCCCTGAATCATGTCAATTCACGACTTTACAGAAAATGCTACTTGCACTCATACAAACATACGTCCCTGCTTCTACGCTACACACACATACAATATCACTATTGCAGTATTCAAAGGCACAGAAGCATAATAAGCACACATGAGGTAGTGCAGCACTTGGCTTAGGTTAGTTGTCGTCGCCCAGAGTGTCCTTTGTTGTCTCCTGCGATTTCGTTGTGCCACTGCCAGGATGTGTCATAGTAGCTGTTCAAATGCTGCAAGAGAGAGTGCTACAACTAGTGCACATATCAAACAATGCTGCACTGCTCTGCTTTCAAAGTGTTAATACCCCTGTGTCTTCAGGCCAGTATTAAAGACCCAAGCCTTCCCTGTCCAAATCCATCTTCCCCCCATTTAGCAGTCAATGACTTAATACATTGCTCACTGTTTATTTATTTTGGCTATTAGGTCAGGTGCCGCTTTAAGCCCAAACTATTGCATTAGGGTACAGATAGGGAGACTGGTAAATGAGGAGGGACACAAAGCTTGTAGGTGTTTGTTAGAAGCTGGGGGAGGTGGACGAAGGGGCTGGTGTGTGATGGGCAGGAAGAAAGAAGGAGCCTGTGTGTGATGGGAAGAAGGAGCTGGTGTAGGTGTATGATGCGGAGGAGGAAAGAAGGTGCCAGTGTGAGTGATGGGGAGGAGGAAAGGAGAGTGTGGGTGGAGGAAAGGAGTGCCTGATGGGGAGGAGGAAAAAAGCTGGTGTATGATGGGGAGGAGGAAAGAATGGGCTGGTGTGCTCACAACAGTGCAGGTGGACTTGTTTACTGAGGGGGCGGGGTGGAAGCAGAGGAGCGCGGTGGCCGCTTCACAATTAGTACAAAGTTTATTTGTTAGAAAACATAAACTGCTATTTGTGTCCTCTAGCATCCCTTTAATTTGCAGAGCTTGCATGAGCAACGAATGCTTGTGCAGTGCACAGAAACCAAGATCACCGACCCCGTCCACATCACACAGGCCGCCCTTCAATCAACATTGCGTATCTACAGCCAGCTAGCTGTCCGCAACAATATGTGCCCACCCCCCTTCAGAGCAGGGCACACACTTGTCTGCCCGTATTGCTCTGCAGTGTGGCAGCCCCTGCCTCTCTACAGCACCGGCCCTTCTTCCCTCCACAGCCCACACCTGCCCAAACTCCATCTCCTCCACAGCCACCACCTGTCCCCAGCCACTCCCCCCGACAGCACACAATGTCACTCCACCGTATACATCTCCCCCACAAGCCTTCAACTCTCTGCTGCACCACCCACCCCCCAGCTCTCCATAGCCAATGCCTGCACACAGCTCCACCCTACTACCATGGCTGCTAAGGTCAAGGCAAGGCTACCCCAGAGTGGCCACATGACTGTGTAGCACAGTCCTCACTTTTCAGGCAACAACGCTTTGAGCTGTGGGACTTGTATTTAGGTCGTGGCTCACAAATCCAAACTTTCCAATTGTATTTTGGCTAAAAGGCGGAGGGGTCTAAACAACAAACTTTAAGAGGTCTAGGCCTATCCAGGTCCATTTGCTTAAGAAGGTACTAAAATACTAAGATAATGCACATAGACTGTCTCCACTGTGGCATCATGTTTGAGGCAAGCCATGGCTATTATGGGGTGCTCCCTTCATCCCAGAGATTCGGCTACTCATTTTGAAACAAAAATCAGAGAAATCAATCTGTGCAGATGGGCTGCTAAAATGTGTATTAGTGCCCGCTGCACAGTGATGCGCACACTGGCACCAGGGCCAAGAGGAATAGACGCGACTGCCCACCTCCCCGGGGAGGCTAGCACAATGGAGGCGGCTGCTGGGAAAGGGTTAACGGGGGGGGGGGCCATCGGGCCTGGATCATCAGTTCCATGATGGACTCCAGCCACGCTGCACACTCCACAGAGCCCATCACAGGCCTGCTGCACCGACGACCCTGCTCAGGGGCTGGCCAGCACTGACCACATAAGGGGGCAAGGGGGGGAATGCCTGCTGCTGCCCCGCATCAGGAATGTGTGTGTGTGTGTGGGGGAGGGCACGGAGTGCAGGGTGCTGCACTAGGAAGCGCCGCGGGGCATCACAGAAGAGGAAGGTGCGTGAACTACTGCCCCCGTCAGGAGGGTGAGGCCTGCTGCTGCCCGCCCCCCCCCCCCCCCCATCAGGAGTGTGTCGCAAAATACTGGTAGAGGGTAAATCGCTCACCACCTCCTCGACGATGTTGCAGTGTTCCCCGCCCTGTTTATGGCTGTCTGCCTGCTCATGGTGAACAGGTCAGCAGCGCAGGTCCTTCCACAGTGTCCACAGTGCTCAAGTTCCGAATCTGTGGTGTCTTTCGGTGCAGTGTTCTCCCCAAAACGTGGAGGATGCAGGCTTGGTAACCGCCAGCCTGAATGACGAGCGGGGGAGCAGAATGTGCTCTCCTCGCACAGGGCGGGGGCATCTGCGTTTGTCGCCAAACACCTTTACCATTTGCCTTGGCCCAGGGCTGCGTTCGGAGAAACCATGCTCCCAGTCCCGAGTCATGTTACAATTCACTGGGAGCGAGCTGGGCTGAGGTGGCCCCGCCCCAGCCCGGCGCCGCTCAGTGTTTTGTAAAAAAGTTACACTTCTGTGGCGGCTGGCGCCATGGTGTCTTGCACGTCTCGTGCCGACTCAGGGCTGCCTGCAGGCCGTACTCTGATCATGCAGAGCTGCAGCCTGCAGATCAATGCAACAAAAAAACGGCCCATAAGTGGGCTTCAGAGACCGGCCCTCCACCTCCATGTGATTTCGGCCCGGCCACGGGCCGAATGGCCGGTGGGCTAATCGGGGATCTCCTTTCTAAGGTGTGAGCCCTTGCCCTGGGCATCCATTAGCAAGTATCGCGTTTGTAGGCGTGATGAATGAGCAAGCAGCAACTGCAACAGGCTAGCTCAATCCAGTGTCAAGTGACCCCGGATGACTTCTACGAACCTTCCACTCTTTGGGGGAATCTCAAAGTGAACTGGTTTGCAATGCAGGAATCCCAGAGTACGAGTAGGGCAGTTCCCTGTGTACTGGGGATGCACTGCTCATTCCAAGAGTTCCTGGAGGCGTATACATCACTTCCCTTCTTCTGAAGATTATTGTAAAATATCAGAGGCTTGCCACAGGAATTCAAGTGGCACCTCCTGGTTGAGAAAGGTGGTCCCCCAACTTTGCTTGTCCTGGTTCGTCCTTGGAGTCCTTTTTGAGGAGGGCAGACTTCCTAGACTAGCTGGAGGAGTGCTAATTCATCCCTCCCCCTCATACCCAGAATTCAGCATCCTGCTACTTGATGAATTCATGGTAGTCTATCCTGAGCTGTCTCCAGTGGCATTTCCTGCATCGACGACGTCTGTTCAAGCAAAGTGGCAACTGCTCTCGTTGCAAGGAGGAGGCTAATATGCGCAGAGGGTTATGTTCTTCAATAACTAAAGTGGCCTCTGACTTTCCAATAGTGCACTTTATTGATCAACATAGTACATAAGGCCCCCCCTCTGTCTTCCTCGTTTGCATTGTACCTCCAGAGATTAAATTTAAATCGACAAACGATCCTCGACTGAAGATCCTTTTTGGCTTAATAAGTGTATATTTCTCTGTCTCCACATCTTTCCTTGCACGATGACCTCTAATGAAGGAAAGGGGATAACATATCGGAGTACACATGAGTCAATCCTGGGTTTGACTTCTACGCTCCTAGTCCATTGGCACCTTTCCTCCATACCCCTCTCCCGCCACCCCTGCTCAATTCAGCAATTTGGCAGGCATGGCCTTGACACATGGAAAAAGAATGTTTTACGAACCTCGCCAAGAGGGACCATGTTTCAGCCCATAGAAGATATGCACACTGGCTACCCGTGCGAGAACGGATTGACTTCCAAATTCTCTATCACCCCCAGGTGCCTCTCAAACTCTGCTCCATACTACCCATCACAGCGAATTACCTAAAAGATCCATTCACAGCCACCGACTGCAGCTGCTCATCGCTGAACCGCTCTGCCACTTCACCTGCGTGCTGAAACCTTCTACTGGCCATTCAGGAAAACCAGCCGTCTAAATTGGCGGGAGCGGTGCTAATATTATATTTTTTTAAGTTAAGTTTTACTGTTCCTGTACTTTTATTTTAAAAAGGAACTGTTCCAGAATGGTTTCATTTTGAAAATGTAGGGAGAAGTTGAAACCTGCACTGCACTGGACGTTCCCTTTAAACAATAGGCGCATTTGTGTAGTGGTTTGTATTGTGCGTGGGAGGGGGCGCGATGGTGGGGTTTGTGGGGACAGGCCAACAGGGAGCATTCAACTTAATACACTTCAACCACTGCTAAAAACATTACTTTTAAATTGACTGTCCTTCGCCCTCTGCTTCACCATTCCTATGCTTACCCCCCCCCATCCACCTCTGTTGACTGGGTTCTGTAACCAGCGCATTGATGCCCAAGGGTTCTGTGTGTGCGCTTTATAAATGCAAAAATAAATGTATTCTCTGTAGGATAAGCTTCTCACCCTGCCTGTGGCGTTGGCCCTTTAAGGGCGCGCACACGACAGGGTGACGTTCACTCTGTCGCGTGCGCAGTTAAATAAACGGGACGTGCCCGGTGACATCACAATCACCGGGGAGCCCACAAGAGCAAGATCGCTGTCTCTGTGTCACAGGGGGTGGGGGGCTCACGGACGGCGGAGTCCGGACACCGCCAACAGTGGCGACGAGTGCCGGGATCACTTCCTGGAACAGGCGGAGACATTCGCTCGTAGCGTAGATGATCCTACGTGAGCGCTTCAGCGAATTCTGACCGCGGAGAGGGGAGCGACGCACGCGGCCGGCGGCCATTTTGATGAATAGGCCTCGGATACTCACGGCTTCATAACGAAGCGCCGGTGAGCCATCCGGACATCATTTTTGGATATTCCAGCGGCCGACAGCCACTGGAAACAGCACGTGTCAATTTTAAAATGAATAATTGACATTTTCACTGTTTTTCACCGAGTAGATGGGTGAGACTCCATTGGAAGCCTGCTGAATGCACTCGGGGTCTTTCCCCCTGCTCAATTTTTGGACGCTTCATTGTCCTGCCTGCTGGCTGGAGCGTACATCCACGAGGGGCGCATCTGGAGAGAGGCAGAGTTTAGACTGTCAGGAGGCTGCTTGCTGGTGGTGAGTTGCGGCCCCATTAATCATATCGTCTGGGGTGCCTGTGCGCTATCCACCATGAGTCAAGCTGCTGCTGCTGCTCCTCCTGCTCAACCCCCGCCCGCCCTCCCGCTGAAACCACCTCGGTCCCTACAGCCAATGCCTGAGTTTGATACCTCGGGCGCTCCTTCAAGCCTGGGACAGAGGTGGAAGATGTGGATGGATAGGCTCGAGATGTACTTCAGGGCCACGATGGAGACGAGCGACGACAGTAAGCTGGCCACTCTCCTGTACTCTGCTGGCCCGGCAGTGCATGAGATTTTTCTGTCCCTGCAGCCAGCGGATGGGTCGTTTGCGGCGGCAAAGGATGCACTCCATAATCATTTTCTGCCAATGGCCAATGCAGATTATGAACGTTTTCTCCTGGGGACGGCTCGACAGAAGGATGACGAGACTCTAGATGTATTCTACGGGCGGCTGCGGAGACTGGCTGCGCCATGTGCGTGGAACGACCCTGAAGTCATGATTCGCAATCAACTCATTCAGGGGTGCGCCTCTGGGAAACTGCGGCGCCATATATTGCGCAAGCCGGGTATCACCCTTCCCCGCATCTTAGAACTGGGAAGATGCCACGAAGTGTCTGAACTGCGGGCGACCAGAATGGAAGCTAGTGCCCGCCCGGGCAAGGTGGAGGAAGTCTGCACGGTCGGAAGAGGCCGTGGAACGAGTCGCCCCATGAATGCCCCATGAACGCCCAGGGCCCACGCCCGCCTGGAACAACATCCTCGTGCCCAAAGTGTGGGTACGACCTCCCGCACCCGGCTGAATGCCCTGCGACTGGGGTGAAGTGTGGTAGGTGCGGAGGCGCGGACCATTTTGCCAGGATGTGCCGATCTGCAGCTCCTAAGGTAGTGCCTAGGGGGCCTGTTCGAGCCAGTTTCTTCCGACCCCAAAGGGCGTCCAACGTTGCTCAAGTGGACCAGGGTGACGAAGGGGCCCCTCAGGAGGGGGAGGAGGAGGAATAGGATGATAACATTTTCTTTGTGTCCAGTGTGAGCATGCTGAAATCCCGCTCCAAGAGGCAGCCCAGGTGCAATGTGCTGGTCAAAGGAGACTCTATACCAATGCTAGTAGACACCGGTGCGTCCGTGAATGTGATGGCCAGACAGCACTATACCATGCAGACCCCGCCCACGCTGACCGCGCCAAGGGCACGCATTTTCGCTTTCGGCGGCGACCAGCCCATTCCCTTGGACGGCGTGTTCGTAGCTGATGTTCAATATGGCGACTCACATATCCGGGCCAGGTTCTATGTCACGCCGGTGAGCGACAACACACTGCTGTGCTGTGCTGCGGCCGAAGCTCTGGGAATTGTGACATTCGCCTATTCAGTGTACCTAGACGACATTCAGGTGCTCTTGGCCAAACACAGCTCCCTGTTCAAAGGCATTGGACAGTTGGTGGGTGAGCCGGTCCGGCTCCACATTGATGAGTCGATCCAACTAGTGCCGCTGAAACACCGGCGGGTTCCCTTTCATCTCAGGGATCTGGTGGATCGAGAGCTGGACAATCTTGTAGGGCTGGACATTATTGAAAAGGTTGAGGGCCCCACCCCGTGGGTGTCTCCCATTGTCATCGCACGCAAGCCCAAACAACCCGACGCGGTGAGGATCTGCGTGGACATGCGACTCCCCAATAAGGCCATAAAGAGGGAACGGCACTTGACCCCTACCATCGATGATATTATAGCGGAACTGCAGGGGGCGAGGTTCTTTTCCAAACTGGATCTGAGAGCAGGCTATCACCAGGTGGTCCTGCACCCCGAGTCCCGTTACATCACAACGTTTACCACTCATCGAGGTCTCTACCGATATAAGAGGTTGAGTTTTGGGGTGTCTTCCACGGCAGAGGTGTTCCAGAACATCATAAGAGGAGCACTGGCTGATCTGGATGGAGTTTTTAACATCAGCAACGACATCCTGGTGTATGCCAGGTCAGAGACGGAGCATCTGGCACGCCTGGCCAAGACCTTTGAGCGCCTTCGCTCGCTGGGACCACCCTACACAAGGACAAGTGCGAGTTCCTGAAAACAACGATCAAGTTTTTTGGATTCCTATTTAAGGCGGATGGGGTGTCGCCGGACCCCCACAAAGTGAGGGACATAAAGGAGGCGCATCCGCCAGAAAATGTTGCAGAGGTGAGGAGTTTTTTGGGCATGGTCACTTACTGTGGCCGTTTCATCAGGAATCTGGCGTCCAGCTCAGAGCCGCTGAGATCTCTCACAAAGAAGGATGCCGTCTGGCAGTGGGGCCCCCTTGAGCAGGCGGCATTCGATGATATCGGAGGTGCTTTGTCGGCGGATGACACCATGGCGTTCTTCGATCCGAGCCTGCAGACAGAGATCGTAGTGGACGCCAGCCCCTGTGGCCTGGGGGCAGTGCTTACCCAAGTGGGGAGTGACCAGGAGATTCGACCCATAGCATACGCCAGCAAGGCGCTCTCCGACACCGAGCAAAGATACTCCCAGATTGAGAGGGAAGCCCTGGCGGTGCTGTGGGGTTGCAGACATTTTCGCCTCTACATCTTGGGGCGCCCCGTGACTGTGGTCACAGACCACAAACCGCTGTTGCCGATCATGGCGGGCTCATCATCACGTCCACCAGTGAGAATAGAGCGCTGGATGCTCGCCCTGCTCGAGTATGGAGTGTCGGTGACATATCGTCCAGGGGCTAACAACGCGGCGGACTATCACGCCCGACACCCAAGAGGGGACTCGCAGGAGCCTACGTCGGCTGAAGAGGCCGGCGAACATGTCCGCCTGGTCGTGGAAACGGCCACCCCAAACTACATGCAGGTGGAGGAGCAGGAGCATGCGTCAAAGAGTGACGAGTGCTTTGCCATCCTGAGGGAAGCAATGCAGCGGGGCGCCTGGAAGACGGTGCTGGAAGCGGTGGAGCGCAGGACATGTGAGGCCAGAGTGGCTCTCGAGCAGTTATGGAGAGTGAGAGAAGAACTGACATTCTCGGAGTCGGGGCTGCTACTAAGGGGTGAGAGGATTGTGGTGCCCCAGGCCAAAGTTGCACAGGTCATCGCCTTGGCGCACCAGGGCCACCAAGGGGCGCCCAAAACAAAAGCTCGCCTCCGCCAGAAGGTGTGGTTCCCGGAGCTCGAGCGGAAGGTGGAAGCATTCGTGGCATCTTGCATACGGCACCAGGCTGCGGCACCGGCCCAGTGGGAACCGTCCATTGAAACGATGCCAAGAGGGACCAGGCCATGGGAAGTAGTGCACGCAGACTCCGGGTCCACGTCGAGAGGCACTCGCTTCCTAGTTGTAGTGGACGAGTGGTCTCGATACCCGAGGTCGAGTTCATAGAGTCCGTCGCATTTGAGAACGTGGTGGTGGCGCTGGAGAAGATTTTCGCCACCCATGGCCTGCCCTCCGTACTGTGCTCCGACAACGGGGCACCATTCCAAGGCGAGAGTTTTGATGAGCTCATGAGGGAGTATGGCATTTAGCACCGGCGGGTAACCCCACTGTGGCCCCGGGCAAACGGTGAAGCAGAGCGCATGATGCGCACCCTTAACAAAGTCTTCAGGATTGCCCACGGAAAAGGCGAGTGTTTGCAGAGGGCCCTGTATGTCTTCCTGCGGGGATATCGGACCACACCCCACTCAACGTGTGTAGCACCGGCAGAGGCTCTCTTCCAAAGATGCCCGAGAGACGTCATACCGGAGGTGGGGGACAGGGACCCTGCCGTCATTGACAATGAACAGGTCGAGGAGGACAGACGAACAAGGATGCAGATGGAAAACATCCGGAGAGGCCTGAGACCCCCACACATCGCGCTGGGGGATGAGGTGCTGGTCAGGAATCGCCACCCACAAGGCAAGTTATCCCTCCGCCCCCCTGGATGTTGTGGCGGTGAAGGACTCTATGGTGACAGCATCTGATGGGACATCGTCCGTGACCAGGAATGCTTCCTTCTTCAGGAGAATCAGCGACCCGAGAGTGGACAGCCCGGACAACCGAGAGGGTGAGGATGCCTTGGATGAAGGTGGGGGTGAAAGCCCCGCCGTTGACTCTCCTGCTCGGGGCAGACCAGGTCAAGAGACACCGGCCAGAGACGGTGGCAGGAGGTACCCCCTGAGAACAGGGCGTGGGAAACCTGCCCGTCTCACAGACTATGTAACGGACTGAGCTGGGGAGGCTGACCTGGGGACAATGGTCAGGCCGTGACAGGCACCCTCGGGGGATCCAGGGTGGCTGTTAATAAATGGGGGTTTTGGTGTGTACATATTTGCGTGTGTTATAACTCTGTGATAGTTAGTCCCTCCTGTTTCCAATTTGTTGTTATGGAAAAGGAGTGTGGCGTTGGCCCTTTAAGGGCGCGCATGTGACGGGGTGACGTTCACTCCGTCGCGTGCGCAGTTAAATAAACGGGGCGTGCCCGGTGACATCACAATCACCGGGGAGCCCACACGAGCAAGATCGCTGTCTCTGTGTCTCTGTGTCACGGGGGCTGGGGGGCTCACGGACGGCGGAGTCCGGACACCGCCAACACTGCCCCCCCGTACCCTCTTTTCTGCAAACTGTAAGTATTTTGATACTATGATTGGCGTCGTAGTCGGACACCTGCTTTGGTAAGAGAGCAAGCATGGTACGGTGTGAATGAGAAAAGTAAAAAGAATACGCAGGCAGCAAAAATGAGTGATCAAGCTGAAGTGTAAAGGATAAGAAGATTAACATGGCAACCCAACTAGAGCTGAGGGGAGCAATACAAGCCAGGAAGAGAGCAAAGGAAAACGGGAGAAATGCGGAATAAATATATACACTATGCACCCCTAGAATCGCACATGATCAACATGAGCATTGGGAATGCTGAAAATCTCAGTCCAGTGCTTCGAAACCCGGGACGTTTCGCATGAAGAGCTATAGAAGGACAAAGTATGTCCCTATGCAGAAAGGCGGAGGACGAACTCCAATGATTCACTCCAGAATGTCTGTAGAATGTGTTAACTGACCATGGGCTTTGGGGTTGTGTTGGGGGCGGAGGGGGGGGGGGGGGTGGAGGTGGAGGGGGTCGCCTCTACAAAATGTCGGCAAATGTGTATGGTAACCCTCCCCCAGGCATGCACCAAGCCGCCTGCTCCAGCAGCCTCTTGCACAGTCTCATTATTTTAAACAGGGCTTTGGTGCCAGGGAGCTGCAGCCGACCCTGCGTTCAGTGATGAAAGTGGTGTGGCAGAGCCCCCCATTCTGTGTAAATCCGGAGCGCGGCTTCAGGGTTTACTGCCACTGACCTGCCAGGCGCATTTTAAAGCCGCCAGTTGGTTTTTAAATCTGTGCCGACTGTAAAGTGAATTGTGCTTTGGTGATCAAATTGTAATTCACACCAAAAGGAGTGTTATTCAGGAAAGGCGGTGGCTATGCAGAGATCAGTCTTTGGCCGAGACCACAGCAGTAGCTAAAACGTTTCTAAGGCCAAGAATGAAAAATATGACAATGCCACTACAGCAGAGAAGTGACGGGGAGCAATTGTGAAGTCAGGCGAGGTGGAAGGGAAAAGTGTGGAAAAAAGTGAAAGGAAAGAAGGCCAGATGAGAGTTGGTGTGCTCATTTAACCTGCGGGAGAACAGGCCCTTATGGCAGTTCGAAATCCTGCTCTATTAATCAGAACTGCTCTGGTGAATGGGGACGTGTTGCTGTTGTGTGTAAGGGGTGTAAGGGTGCAAGTAATGTACAGCGTGTGTAGGAGCTGTCTAAGGATTTATTTATTTATTTATTTATTCGCATTTGTTAAGCGCACATCAGACCGAAGGCATCGTGGCGCTGGTTACAGAGTTGCTTACTTAGTTACATACAGTTCAAGTGGATACATTTTTTGCATGTGTGCAAAAGCATTAGGAGTACATGCAATCGTGTTTAGTTGAATAGGGCAGTTTTAAGCTTTTTTTCGGAAGGATTCTGGGCTAGAAATATTGGTACTGATGTTGAATGGTGGCAGAAAGATGGCGTCCATGTGGATGGGATTGGCACAGAGGTAATGGACTCGTCCTCTTTTTGGAATTCCTAAGGAAAAGGTGGTTGGTAATATGCAAGTGGAGGTTGCATGCAAATTTGTGCAGACCAGATTTAAGAAATCCTGGGGGTGTTAGAAGGATCCACTATTGTTAATGCATCAATGTGGGAATGACTTGATAGATTTCAAGGATCACGTGTCTGTTTATGGTGAGAAAAAGGTTTGAATTTCTTAGCATGCACAGACCAGGCCAAACGGGAGATGAAACGAAGTCTGTTGTGGGAACCCTGTTTCTGTTTTGGTTGACCATGCGTCGCGGGCTAAGTCAATAGAAGGGGTATTCACTGAATGATTGGGAAAGCTTAAGGGGTACCCGCACAGGACGGCTCTCATGGAAGGTGTAAAGCACGTGACCCATGCGGTGAGGAACATTCCCATATCGCAGAGGAAATGAGGATATTGCCATAATTATGCGTGATGGTATGATTGAACTTCTGGAAGCGTTGTTGATTGTTCCCACTGTGGTGGTGGTGCATAAAGCCAATTGGGAAGTCCTAGTGTGTATTGACGCGAGTGACCTATACAGAAACATTGTCATGGAGAAATACCAGATTCATTTTCCACTATAGATGTTTCAGCTGCATGTAATCGGACTCCTTTACACAGGGTATCAAGGCAGTATGTGGCCTTAATCATGCTGTGTGGCTGGCATCGACAGCCACTGTGTTCCAGCGTTTGATGTCTCGCATGATGGTGTTTCAAGAGGTTGAAGGCGGTGTTGATCTGGAGGAGAAGGGATTACTAATGGAGTTCAGCAAGGACAAGTGTAGGATGAAGGAATTTAATTACCTGGGGCAAATTCTTTTAATGTCTGTCTTAAACCAAAGGAGGATGTAATGAAGTTGGTGAAGGAGGAATCATCCTAGTCTAACAGATGAGTTATGCTCGTTTTTTAGACCAGCAGGTTTTAATGAGAAATGTATCTGGGGTTTTCAGAAATTACTTGCCCCCTAAGGCAAACTATGAAGAAGGATGCAAAGTGTGTGTGATATGAATTCAGTGGCGATGATGCTGGTCCATAGGTATGTTGTTGGCCCATCTGAAAATAGCAGGTTTGGGGTGGAAATTGCTGGATTTCGCTTGCGAGATCTGGAATTTTTCAAAGATGCCTGTTGGTGGTTCAGTGGACTATGAAGTGGATGAAGACTGAGTTTTCCAGCGATTACAAGAGGGGAGGGCTAGTTTCTTGGGATCCATATCCCTATCAGAATGGGTGGAATGTAAGAAGTTGGACAAGACTCTTAAGTTGTTCCTTAGTTGGTTGTGTTCGGGTTGGCTGGAAAGAGGGGGCTAGATGGATTTCCAAGCTCTGCTTACGGCTAAAAAGGTGTGGCTTTTAAGATTCTCTTTTGCGCCTCCTGGGGTGACTATCATAAGGAGAAGTGTCGGGGAAAGGTTTGGTGGCCAGGTGGAGAGACTGGTATGCAACTGTTTGCCACGTATGAACAGTGACTACAGTCTAAAGGTTCGCAAGAAGCCATTATGATTCCTCTGTGTACAGAAGAACTCGTGGGGGAGATGGATATTGATATTTTGGGTCCTTATCAATGCTTGGGGAAGAAGAGTACATTTTGAATTCCAGTTATGGGCCAACAGTCCAAATGGGCAGAGATTGCTTTGGGGGAAACAAGTGTTTATTATTGTAGAGTTCATTGCTAACATTTTTAGGCAAGAATGTTAGCCAGAGAAGATTTCAAGCGATAATGGTCCACAGTTCACAGCAAGGGAGATAAAGGAATTTTGCGAGTTCAGAAAATCTCCATTGGAAATTCTCCCCTGTCTACCATCCTGACCTATGACCCAATAGACCTATGGGGTATCCCCTTTTAGGCTCCCGAGGGGAAGAGAGCCGGATTCCAAACTGCCTCCTTTCTGGTTAATGGATAGTGATTACGGTGCAGAGAAGCTTCAGATGTTGCATGAGAAATGCAAGGCGTACAGTGGTACAAAAATTGCACATGCGTCCGTGCTCTGCTACAGCTACGCAAGGTCTAAAGAAGGTGGAAGGGGGAGTGGCATGGTTTGTTCCCGGTGTATGGACCGGGCATTATGGCTGGAGGCAGCCCAGATAACTGAAGTTCAAGGAAGGGTTGTTTGTGAGGTAGAATAGTGGACAGGCAGTGAGGTAGTTTCATCAGGAAGGACGGCCACGGTCAGCTGGACGGGGTGTTGTGCAAGGTGGAAATTGGGAGAAGCTCTTCAGGAAAGGGTAAAGCGTCTGTGCAAAACAAATTCAATGTGACCTGTTCCCATACTCTCAAATATTTTTTTTATTTTCATTGTTATGGTGCTTACATCAGGATGGGTAATGCTGTAATGTCGTTCCTGGATATCTCCAGCCAAGACACTCCTGTTTACTTGTTTTGCTACCTCCATGATGCCGTGCTGTGTTTCTATTGATGGGTAGGTGAGTGTGTAGTATCTTGTTGATGTATGCTGCTGGGTGTTTGGAGCTTGCTCCCATAACCTAGATGCCTGTGTGAGCAGAGTACACTTGAAAACATATCTGTTTAGAGAACACTTTACGTAATTGTTCATACTGCTTTTGGACTAACTTCCTGACGACTGATCCCTTTTCTTCGTCCATTATCTGTTTGTTTTATTTGTGGTGGCACTTTGACGCCTGTGGGCTTAAGCGTCCTATAAATGAAATGAATACATAGAACAGAGGAAGGTAGGGATAAGAGGAGGATTGACCGGTTATAAGCAGTTTTCTGAATTGTAATAAAGATTCTTCTATGCACAGAATGTGTCTCCCTGTCCGGATACTTCACATGGACCAATAATATGTGGAAGCTCCCTCCCCAAGACTGGACCCACCTTTCCCTAATATGTATTCCATTGCTTCAACACTTTGTATCCCCTTGATCCGTATCCATGTTATTTTATCTGATCACTGTCCTCTTTGTGTACAATTGATCTACTGCCTCCCAGCTATAGTTTCTATGTAAAGCCAATATATACAAAATATAAAAATAGATGCTTGAAAGATCCAGGTTAAGGGTTGACTTTGTCAATGGGCGATATGATGTGTCACAAAGATTTTGTGATTAAGCCAGTGTAGTGCATATCGTGATGGGGCTGCCAGTGCCAGTTCACTATATATATTGAAGAACTAGAAGTTTGTCTTTTTACCCAAGGCGGGCTGCTTTGTAGCCTCCGTGGTGATTTGTCATGCTTCAGCGAGCAGTTTCAATTTCTTTCCTGGCTTTCCCGGCTTTGTGACATTTAAATCGAATGAGCACATCTGGGAACCAGGATCTGTTCTTTGCTTTGGTGAATGTTGCTGTTATTTCATTCATGAAGCTAGCAAAGCTGGACCTTTGGGTATGCACTTGGATGCTTGCCAGGATGTTTGGTAGAGGAGGCTTGTAGCAACATTGGGCTCACAGTCCTGGTTTCAAATTGAAAGGCTGGACCTTGCTGAGGTCAACTTCTGGTGACCTAGTCCAAGGTTTGGAGGTTAAGAGTGGGCAACTGTGCGTGGTCTTGCATGGTGTCTTCCATAGTGTATGTGAGTTACTGGAGCTCGTGATGTCATACATGCTGGTGGATTTCTTTTATTTATGCGCATTGGCTTGCTCAGAAAATGTTTCACAATCAACATCAGCATTATTATTCTTAATATTGATATACATCAATCAGTTAATTTCTTCAAAAACAATCAATTCTAAAAGAAAAGAAAAAAATACAAACACCAATTAACATACAGAATTAAAATCTATGCTTCTCTAAAAAAAAAAAATCATAAGATCTATACGTTCAATAGGGTTAAGAATCTGAGAATGGCTAAAGATATTGAAACCTGCTCACCACTACGTAAATGTTTCCACCATTCATCTTGGTACCGGTCTATAAAACTCTTCCAAACTAACTTTCTTAATCCAGCTGGAGTAGAGCAAACGACCAGCAGATGTTTCAAGGTTTCTTGCTCGCGGAAATTTTGTCAAAAACAAGTTGTAAACTCTTTACTCGTCTTAGTATATCCCCATGTAACTTCTCAACCTCACACGTAAAAACTGCTAGCAGCTGAATCCAGAAATGTTATATTTTGGTAAGCAATTCAAAAGCTCTAACCTCTTCAGTCAAAGTCACAAAAGGCTTATTGATATAACATTAATCATGTGTGCGTATCCAGTCTGCAACCCAACATTTATCTTTAGCCTTAACCTGATTTTCTATTACCTGCTTGACTGAAAAATCGGAGGCTCGAATTACGTTTAAACAATCCTTTTCCTACGCTAATAATGCTTCATCTTGTTTTGAAACACATGTTTTTCCTATATAGGTAAACATTGTTCTCTCGTCCACACAGAAACACTTTATATAAAAATGCAATGGACTTAAACTGCACCATAATTAGCAGAGAAAGAAGATGCATAATCTGTATCTGAAAGCATTTTGGAAATCTTAAAGACTTTTTTCCCCCAAAAATACCCTCTAGAAGAATCCAAAACTAAACTGGTGTGGCTAACATAGTTTCTGCAAAATATGCGGGAGTGCACTGCCGTGTGGTTTGAAGTTCGGAGAGAGATGACCTTTTTAGAAATCCAGATTTGGATTTAGTGGGGGTATTTTAATGTTTCAGGTGCAGGCGGGCTATTGTCAAAAGACCACTTGGGACACAAATTAAGACCAAAACCAGAACTGCGTATTGCTAAGCAGTAGGCCTAGATGCACTTTTGGAGAACTTAAGTTCAATGATTCATTTAACACCACAATAATGATGATAATAATAATAATAATTTGGATTCACTGTGTAACATCAGGCTTATATTGATGCGTTTGGCTTATAAAAACATTCAATTCAATGGTACTTCTTCAGTCAATGTAATAGCAATTACTTCAAATGAAACTTTAGATACAATAGACCAGAAATGACAATGAAAAACATTTATCGCTTATCAGTGATAAGGTTCGTTTTAATTAACCCATCATCCTTTTTTAAAAAGAAATAGAAATTTCCCAACTAGGATATATCGACAAACAATGTGTTATATACATTTGTTCCGCATGACATAACCAACATCTAGTCATGCAATCATTACTGTGTGTCGTAACAAACGACCAATACAAGCAAAATCAAGTGTATAAGTTAGAAACAACGTTTCATGTGTGCATCGGTTCCCGTCTGGGAAAGTTTGTGGGAGTTCTTATAGGATAACAGCTCCCTCCAGGGAAGCCCTTTTTGTAGATATTGCTAAAATAACCAACGTGTTTCGGATCCTATAGATCCATCTTCAGGTTGGGGCTTCACTGTTCTTGTATTCATAAAGGCAAATAGTGGTTTGTATTTTCTTTAAATCTTCCTCTGTGGGGAATTTAAAAAATAACAAGTATTTGAATCCATTTATACATAAAGGTTGACTCCCAAAGCTAAACTATCAAAATAAGGGGTTTAAATGTCACTGACTTCTCCCGGGAAGTTGCTGTGGTCCGGGATCAAGACCTATTCAAAGGAAAGTACAACGGTAACTAAAGGCAAAAATCTCATTTGTAACATGCTAGTCTCACAGGGTTGGACGGTACATAGTTAACTAAATTCAGTCACTCACCCAGTCTTCAGAATGAGTTTCTGCACCATAAGTCAGTGTTGGAACGACTTTCCATTTATAATATTGGAGCATAGGCAAGGCCAAACTTGCAATGAATTGGAGATGATCGAAGGAGAAGCCTCGAGCTACCACTACCAACATTTGCACCGGGGGCTTCTGGAGCAGCGTTTTGCTGTTGACTGCATAGAAGGTAGACCTGTGGGGCATAGTAGCTGGCTGGAGAGGCCAGAGATCATTTGTGCATTTTTGCTACAGAGCGTGCATCACGATCAGAAATACCTCTGCGGCTACAATATTGTTTTTAAAACATAACACTCTTTTGGGGGCAATTAGGAAGTGCTGCAACCTTTCCTGTGTGGTCTTTGCCACCCAACACCATCCACCATTGCAACTAGGGACACTTTCTAATATGTCCGCCCCTCACTAGGGCCAGTAACCATGTCGGCCTGCCGGCCCCACTACTGCAATTGGCTGCCTCCTTCATTCTTGAGCCAATGGGAGGCAGAAGCTGGTCCCTCCAGCAAAGGCTTACAGTTAAGGCACTGTCAGTACCTGTCTGGGCCTGGAGGGCCCCAACCTCTTAGTCCCTGAATCATGAGCCCCCCCACTGCAGCCAATGCCCAGACGACCTGTGCCCTTGCACCTCCAAGCACCCCAACATTGAAACCTGAGTGTTGGCTGAACTCTCCCACTGCTTCCTCCATTAACAAAATCTGAACCAAAAGTTCTCAAACTTTCAGCCTTGATCTAATTCTCCCCTCCTTCACTGCATTTTGCGCCCTACTTTCGATTTTTATTTCTAAACTTAGATGTTGTGCTTTTTAACATCCTGCACCCCAGATCACATTGCATTTTGTGCCCTGTATTTGAGTTTCATACTTCAGTGGTGTGCTTTTTAACATCCTGCACCCCAGATTGCATTACATTGTGTGCCCCTCCTGTAACCACTAGACCGCCTTGTGAGCTGAGCCAGAACTTGCAGTGCAGCCTCTCCTCTTTCCTTTAACTATCCTCTGGCACCCTCATGGCACTCACCCTCTCTCCTATGTTCTCCAACCGGTACACTATCACCTACCCTCCCTCTCTTACAAAGTTTGGAAGAGAAAAAGCACAAAAAAGACCTGAGAGCCAACCCTGGCCTACACATCGCAGACACCTATGTCAGTGCAACCTCCAGAGAGTTCTTCACCGACATCCCTTTCTCTGTCCCTTCTCCAGATCTATGGACTCCTCCTCTCCACCCTCCTCCCATTCACATCCTCTCCCAATAATGGTGGCACCAAGTGGTGAGTCCTTTTGGCCAACTTCTCCTCATCAAGCTGCATCATTAATGTCTACCACACAGGCACTATGGTTCAGGGTCCTCAACCCATCCTCCTACTCTTTGACCAGCTCCTGCCATCCCTCATTAACTTCCTCCTTCCACCTGCCTCTCCCCCTACGCCTCTCTGTCCCTCCCCCTGTGACTGGTGTACCACGTACGTCCCTGTACTCCACCTCAGAAAACCTTTAAAGGCGACATCTGCCTCCTTCTTGAAGATCCTGACCTCAACATTCTTTCTCTTACCGAGACATGGTTCAATGCCAGCTCAGTCACTGCTTTTGACTACCTTCTCCGTGATGGCTTCAAGATCATCTCCAGGCCACAACCTCACCGTTTTGACAGTCTGGTTGCCTTCTTCCGTCTTACCAACCCAGCTGTACTCTTTGAGAGCCTGGTCTGCAAGCTGGTCATCTCTTCCTCCTCTGACCATTGCTGACATCTACAGACCTCCTGGCGCTACCACTCTGTTCATCTCTGAATGGGCTCATTTCTGTTCCTCCCTTGTCTCAACCACCTCTAATCTCTTCATGGGTGATTTCAATATCCAATTGGACTCCTCCGTCACAGCATCCACTCTCTTCCTTGACCTCTGCACTTACTATCCCTCTCCATTCTGGTCCAACCCACTCGGCTGAACACACTCTGGACGCCCTCATCCATTCTGATCTATCTCTCTCACCCCAACCCCTTCACTCAACTCTTGGTCAGACCATTCTCTCCTCGCACCTGGGTCCCCTCAGCCCTTTGACCGCCCCTCCAAAAGCCCTGTCAACCGTGTTCATGAACATCCATCTGATAAACTGAGTGTCAGCTGCTGCCTTCGCATCCACCTTCATCCCTCCTCACCCCTCGCCCCAGACTCTACCACTGACTCTGCTCTCAGCAAACTCCATTTGGCCATTACCAACACTCGTGACATTCTTGCCCCAGTCATGAGGATCCGCCTGAAACCGGCCTCCAAAAGTAACACCTGGACTGACTCTGAACTTGCAGCCCTGAAGCGCAAGTGCAGAGCTGCGGAACGGAAGTTACAAACCTCTGGCTCACCCTCTGACGGCTCTGGTTTGCTGCCTGCTCCAAAGGCAATACAGACTCTCCATCCGCGCCAAGAAAAGGGCCCTTATCCAGGCATAGGTATTGGGTGCATCCAACCACACGTCTGAACACTTTAAAATCTGCAGGGAACTAGCCAACCCTTTCGCTGTCTCCTCCTCCCCTCTTCCATCCAAGAACCTCTGCAAGTCACTGCCATACACTTCACCGCTAAAACTTTCTACATCCTGAGCACCCTTGCTACCCTCCCTTCCAACACGCCCCTCACTCCCTTGCCTCCTACGGCTTCTCACCCACCTTATTCCTCTCCTCCTTCTTCCCTCTCACACTTGAAGGTCACCAGAGTTGTCCGTTCCATGAAGGCCTCTTCCAAACAGTTTCCCCTTGCTCCTCCAGACCCATCAAGGACAACATTGGCTCTCTTGCCCCTGTACTCGCTGATCTCTGCAATCACTCTTTTGCCACTGGATCTTTCCCATCTCCCTCAAGCACTCCATTGTGGGCCCCCCTCCTGAACAAATCTTCAGCAGACCCTACTTGTCCAGCCAACTACCGCCCTATTTCTATCACCCCCTTCCTTGGGAAACTGCTGGAGAAGCTGGCCTTTCCACATCTTATCTCGTCGACTGAACTTGTTGATGGTCTGGGTTCTGAGCATCCAGAGGCACAGAAACTGCTTTTCTGAAGACCAGTGAAGAACTGCTTGCATCTCTGGACTCTTAACTCTCTCTTCGATACGGTCAACAATTCTATCCTCATAAAATCTCTCCATAATACCCTTGGTATCTCAAAGCGGGCACTGGACTGGCTGACAGTTTGTCCTAATACATTTTAGACACCTTCTTACCTACTTCCTCAAACCTCTACCCCTGGCTCTTGAACACTTACCTTGATCAGCTGGCACTCCTCATTTCCTCCTCCACCAACTTCCAGTGCTACGCAGATGCCGCACAACTTTTTTAAACTTCCTGCTGGCCCTCTTGCATCTTCCATCATCCCTGACTGCCCATCTGCCATCCAGTCCTGGTGTACTTCCAACAATCGCTGCCTCAATGCCAGCAAGACAGATCATTCCCATTGGGACCCCTGCTCCTTTTTCCCTCTCACTCTGCCCATCCTCTATGGGCTCTCCCCCTGCTCCTTCATCTGAAGACACAAACCTTTGAGTCATCTTCAACTCCTCTCTCTCCTTCCGCCCTCACTCTGGACATTTCCAAAAAGTCCCACTTTCAACTGTACCTTCTCAAAGTAATTCCCCTTTTTCTCACTTTCCCCCAGGCGCTCAATGTTACCCAAGCCCTGGCTCTCTCTAGGCTTGACTACTACAATAGCCTTCTCCTGAATATACTTTCTTATACTTTACGACCCCTCCAGCTAACCACAATAGGGCAGCAAGACTTATCCTTGGCTTTAAGACCAGGGACTGCATCTCTCCTGCCCTAAAAACTCTTCACTGGCTCCCGTTTGCGGCACATATTAAATTCAAATCCCTCTGCATCACCCACGAGGCTGTCTGGGGCATGGGACCATGCTATTTGCAACTTTCTCTTACTAAATCCTCTCCCTCTAGACCTCTACAGTCCTCTGGCACCAACTCTGTGTGTAAAGTGCTTCACTAAACAGAGGGCCGGAGGCTGACCACTTTCTTCAGCTGGCTCCCTCTTATGGAACAGCCTCCCCCCTTCCCCTTGGTTTTGAGTAAGACTTCCTCAAATTCCAGAAGCTCCTCAAGACTTTCCTCTTAGTCTCCTCCTCCCCCCACCCTCTGCTAATCTCAGTCGCTATGATTGGGGAGCAGGGCCCTTATGTATCCTTAGGGTCCTGGCCTCCCACACCAATCGCTCCAGCCTCTGCCTAACTCTCAGCACTTGCCTCTGCACCCACCAGCCTCCATTCTGTAGGCTTGCACTTTCTGACCAAGGCGGCTTTAGGCAGCATAGCACTTACCATACTATGCACTACATCTGCTGCTCACACACGAGCATGGACATTCCAGCATTTACCCCCACCTCCCCCTCTTCACGCTGCACTTGCATGTTCTGAATACTCACAAGGCATAGTAGATTCATCTTTATCTTCTACTGTATATTGAATCCGCAATTAAGGCTCCAAAGATACTCTTTGAGGTAATAAAACATCTGACTAGACCCGAGGTCAATATGGTGAGGGTTAGTTCGCAGATTGTGTGATGAACTTTCTGGTTTCTTTATGAATACAATTGAAACCATCAGAAAGGAGATAATGGATAGCTTATATAAGGATCAAGTCATTAGCATGAATTTGGATAGCAAGGTCCCACCATCCCCTACTGTATCTAACATGGCTACTTGCTTTTCAGTTTTTAATCAAACTAAAGAAGCAGTAAGATAGTAGCTTATCTTAAATTGGCTTCGCCGTTTGATGCAATTCCTTTGCATTTGTTAAAACGGGCACCTCAGGATATGTATGAGATTCTGGCTGAAGCAATTAATTCATCTTTAATTTAGGGTCAAATACCTTGGAAACTAAAAAAGGTGATAGTAATACCTCTATTAAAACAAAAAACCTCTGTGTACGTCTCGATTTTAGTGAACTACCACCCCATATCGCTGCTTCCCTTCCTTATGAGGTCTTGGAAGCTGTAGTCACTCCGCAATTGAGAAATGATCTGGAAGAACAAAAGATTGAATAACGAAAGATCCTAGATAGTTGCCAGATGGGATTCAGGCCTATGATGGGCACAGAATCTGTTCTTGGATCAGTGCTCGACAATCTTACCATGATGGAGACAAGCCTTGTTTTATTAGTCCTGTCGGCCACCTTCAATACTATTGATTATGGTATCCAGAATGAAGGAAGCAGGGTTCTCTGGGGCGGTTTTAGACTGTTTCAGGAGTTTCTGGTTTCTCGTTCTCAAATAGTTTCACTTTTAGGCTCACAAAATTGTGGTATCGCTATTGGATTGCGTGTGCTATTTGCCACTCTAGAGTCCTAAATGAAAAAGTCGGCAGCAAGGTATATCCTGCCCTCAAGCTTCCCACCAAGTTTGTATCCAGTAAACAAAATATATCCAGTAAATAGCGGATATCTTGCGCTCAAACCATACACTTTTACTTTTCTTTTGGAGCATTTTTCAAGATTGGAACTTAGGATTTAGCCCATTAAATGGTGTTTCTTGAACTTTGGAGCTTAAAAACCAACACATTTTAGGATTACGGGAATTTACAACACTCACCCTTTTCTGATCCAATATAATCATCCCTACAGGATTGAAACAAATTCTCAAATGAAATTGCCGGACATTGAGAACCAAAATCAAAAAGATATAGGAAGTATATATGGGCCTTGAGAACGACCAGAGGTCGAAACACGTGTCAGCTGTGTGTTTGCATGAAGAATTAAAACCACTCATTTTCGAGATATATTATGCCAATTGACTCTTTGGATTGATTTGGAAAGAATCTATGGATAAGAATGTTGGACTTGTAAAATAATAATTTCTGTAACTAAAGTAAAAGTGTATGGTTTGAGCGCAAGATATCCGCCCGAACCACGATATACATTTTTAGTTTCACTTTCGCCCTGCCATTCTTCCTTGGTGGCGGTTACTTGCGGGGTACCTTGGGGGTCAGCACTGTCTCCTTTGCTTTCTAACCTGTATATCCATCCTCTATTGGCTCTCATCCACCTATTTGGCTTCAGGGTGTTCTCCTATGCGTATGACGCACACATTTTGTTCAGGCTGCAGCCTGGCCAACCAGAAATTGCGGAAAACCTTAGAAATTATTTTGGAAGATATCCGGGGATGGATGGAGATAAACTGACTTAAATTAAACGGTGGGAAAACTGAGATATTGATTATTGGCCTGCCAGAGGTGGCTAGTGACTTGAGCTCAGCGTTCTGGCCAGATTCATTGGGTCCACTCCCTGAGCCAGTAAAATCGGTGCGAAACTTGGGCATGAAAATATCACAGTCCTCGTCTCTGGAGGCCCAAGTGAATGCAGTATGTGGTCAAGGCTTCACTAAACTCAAGCAAAACGTTCTTCCCCCTTGTACCTGAGAAGTTTCATGCTCAGATTGTGACAGCAGGTATCAACGGTAGCATTGATTATTGTAATGCAATCTATTTGGCTCAGCCATATTATCTCCTCCATCGCTTGCAAGTGCTGCAAAATGCAGCACTATGCCTGGTGAAACGTGTCCCTTTTGGCAGAGGAGTAACCAGGGCGTGGCAATCATTACACTGGTTGCCTATTGAAGCAAGGGGCAAGTTCAAGTCATTGTGCACGATTCATTGTACCTGAAATGGCAAAGGATGCCTAGCCATTCAAGAGAAACTTCATAGTTATGATCCTAGTCGAACTTTAAGATCCACAAATACCTATTTTGTGTGGGCCTAGGTACAAAAGAGAATGGCTGGGTGGAAGAGCCTTCTCCGTAGCTGGGCTCAGGCTATGGAATTCTCTCACTATATATTTAAGAAATAATGATGACTTTGCATCATTCACGAAGGAGCTCAAGACCTTTCTTTTTACATAGGGGGTTCCCTTCCTTCTGTTATCTCTGTTGTACTTGTTCCCTCGGTGTAAGCGCCTTGATGCCTTTGGTGAAAGCACTCTAGAAAAAACAAATTGATTGTATTCATTGTTTTCAATCCCATGTTTCCTCCCTGTTACCCTGTGGGCGCTTTGAAACCAATTTGACTTTCTGTATAAGCGCCTAACAAATGCACAATAAAATACAAAAATAAAATGAAGGGCCAAACCCTGTGCCGCTTATTTTTCACATTAAATGTAAAACCCAAATAACGCAAAGCTTCTACTTGGTTCTACGTTATAACATTGAAACAGACAACGCGGCTCAATACTGTGAAACTGAAATCTTTTGTGTTTTTGAAAATGATGAACGCATTGAAGCAACTGTCCCCTACTTTCCAATGTTATGTTAGCGGGGGAAACCCCCGCAACCCCTGCTCCCCTTGTTCGGCATTATGGGATTCAAATTTATTCGACCATGCAGATGCATGCATTTGGCATTTATTTTGTTTCCTTTTCGGGTAACTCATCTACTTCTAGTATTGAAAGATTGCATAAATACCACTTGAAATTTGAGTTCCTGATTTTCCTATTTGGCCTTGGCACCATTGTATTTGACTCTGCAACCTTTACCCTCAACTTGTTCTTGGTCACATAGCTATCTAAAAAGCTTAATTGCCTCTGAAGGCCAATGGGAGTCTGGTCCAAAATAACTAAATCATTGGCATGTATAAACCATATGAATGAAGTCCCATTGGCCCTTGGAGGGAAGGCTCTGACCTGTTTTAGCATCTCACCTAGGGCTGAAATAAAGAAATGAAATGAAGCAGGGGGCAAATTACACCCCTGTTTTAACCCTTTAAAAGTAGGGATTTATCGAGTAGGTTGGCCTTGCCGATTAGATGGTCTTTCTAGGATGCTTGGCTATATAAATTAAAATGTCGGTTATGGGGTTTTCCTATTTTTTGAGTTTCGTCCATAAAAGAGATAGTAAACCTGCAATACCATACTCTGATCTTTTTACTTTGAATATCTCCCTGTAGAGCCTTGGTCATCAAATGTGCCATAAAACTACCTACTTTCTTCTTTGTGTGTAGTTGAATACCAAGATACGTGAGGGTATGCAACAGCTCTAATTGTTTATCGATCCACCATGCATCTAGTATTAGTGGCAAATCTGGTGACATTCGATTTTTGGCCGTTAATGCATAGCTCATTTTGCACAGCATTTTCTGAGATGGCATTCAGCTGTTTTTGTAATCCCACCGCAGTTCTGTTTAAAAGAATAACGTAATCTGCATATGTCCGCTAGGGTATATGCTTTGTAGCAATACGAGGAGGTGCAAACACAAAACCAGAAAGTCTCCCAGGTCGAAAAGGTAAAGATTGTGCAAGCAGGGAGCCAAAACGCAGCCCTGACGGAGTCCTCGGACTGCCCGAAAGGTCTGTCAGGGTACCCTGCCCATTTTATCGCACCTGTAATGGAGTATGATCATGTAAGTGGACCGAAATTGATGAGTGATTCAGGAAGCTTCCAATTATTCAAATTAGTCCACAACAAATTACGGTGAGCACTGTCAAAGGCCTGACTTAAATGAACATTTGCCACATCTAGTGGAAATGTTCCAAACCCTTCAGAGTCCTACTTCAACACATTAATTAATCAATCCATTCAACTCTGTTCTAAGGCCCCTCCTGAAACCCATCTGGTATCTTTTCAGTCTCCCCAACCCTGTTGCCCAGTCAACCAGGTCACTCAAAACGAGGGAAGCAGAGATTTTACTTTTGCTATCCGATAGGGCTGATCCTGGTACTTATCGCCCCATCTCCACGAGACTGGAGTCGTACGTGTTGACAAGATTTTCCAAATAAGGATTTAGAACATTGAAGACCACATTATAGGGTCAGCCTTTCGGTTGGCATTGGATAGCCCATTGGTCCCGACTGCCCTAGAATTAGAGGATTTTTTTCATAAGCCTATCGATGTGCTCTACTGAAATGGACATATGATATGGAATTTATAATGCACCTGTGCGCAAGTGTGTGTCAAGGCACGACGAGGCAAGGGAGGGGAAACGGAGGACAAAAAACAACAATCCTACTAGGCCTAGTGACATTGAGAATGCATGAGTGCAGGGGGGAGGGGATGGGAGAAATGCCAGGGGGAGGGGGAGGAAGGGCAGGTGCCAGACACAGGATCACACAACAAGCAGTGCAGCCAACAAGTGGCGAGTGTTAAGAGTGCAGACAATGGGTGTCAATAAGTGCAGGTAAGGGGACTGTAGGGTTGCAGATACAGACCTCAAGTGCAGGGGATGCCAGGAGGCAATGCAGGAGTGTAACTGGGCTGGCAGGGACCTGAGCCAGTGTTCAGAGGGTTACCAGGTGACCAGTGCAGTATCGGACAAGAGATCAGCAAGTGAGAGGAAGAGAGAAGGCAGAAGCAAAGAGGAAGGTCTTGAGGTGCTTCCGGAACCGGAGATGGTTCTGCTCAAGTTTCAGAGAGGCAGGGAGGCTGTTCCAGAGGGAGACACCAGCCGAAGAAAGAGTTCTGCCCCCAACTTGTTGCTTGGAGAAGCGACTGAACCTCAAGGAGTTGGTGGTGGAGGAGCGAAGAGCTAGAGCTAGAAGATATTTCCAAAGAGAGTTGGAGGTAATGCAGTCCCAGGCCCCAGAAGGCCTTGTGGACAATGCAGAGTGTCTTGAACTTGATCCTTGCTGCCTATGGGAGCCAATGGAGAGCTTTCAGGGCTGGAGAGATGCGATCCCTGGGCTTGAGGCCAAGGACAAGTCTCGCAGTTCTGTTCTGGATGAGTTGTAGAGGATGGAGAGGAGAGGCAGGCAGATTGAGGGAAGGTGAGGAAAGGAAGAATACCTTTTGAGGCGCTGCAGCTGGTAGTTTGACTTCTTGGAGACGTCAGAGATGTGAGGAGAGAAGGAGAGTGTGGCGTCGAAGATGACCCAGAGGTTCTTGGCCTCACAGTTGGGAGCAGGAAGAGGGCCCAGAGTGGGTGGCCAGGGAGTGAAGGGAAAGGAAGGTGCAGGTGTGCCGATGAGGAGGATCTCAGTCTTACTAGCATTAAGGCAGAGATCACTATTAGCACACCACTCCTGGATTGCAGACAGACAATCCGGGATGACGGAGGGAAAGGAGGCGGCTGAGGGGAGCCTGAAAGCGAGCTGAGTGTCATCCGCATAGCACTGAAAGTTGAAACAGAGGGCAGCAATGCAGTGGGTGAGAGGTGACGGGTATTGGTTAAGCAGTCAGGGAGAAAGGTTAGATCCCTGGGGAACATCACAGGTAGAAAGTGAGAGAGGTGAGGAAGGACCCGTGTTGGACCTGGGTGGGACGGTCTGAGTGGAAAGAGGTCAGCCAGGCCAGGCACTGATCAGTGATAACTAGGTTCTCACAATGCCGGGTGAGCAGGATGGCATGGCTGACCTTGTTGAAATTACACTAGGTATCCAAGCTAAGAAACCAGATCGATTGTGTAGGTTTCCTGTAGCAAAATGAGCCACTTTTACCCAAATGTGATTGTTCTGTATGGAACCCGGTAACAAGGTCCTACATTTTAAAACCCTCCTTTTGGCCCAACTCATACCTATGTGCTTTTATACAATTTAAACTTTTCTTTTTTAATCCTCTAACTTTTTCCAAGTCGAGAATCCTATCGCCGATCTTGACCCTCAATGCTCTTATATCTCTTCTATATTTTATTTTTCATTTTGGACTAAGGGATCATAAGAATGAGTCAGTTGACGCTCTAAAATTCTGCCTCTGGTTGCCTTAGTATTTAAGCTGTCCAAAAATGTCTGGAAATTAGCTGGAGTGATGATTCTGTTTTTGTTTCAGTGATGTTTTATGTTAGAAAATTTAAATCGGGCCATTATATTTGTTAGTATTATTAATAAACCTGGAGATTCTATTTCCTCCCTGCTTTATCAGCAAATTAGTGGCTGCAGGGTGAATGATCTGTGAAACCTTGCCCTACAACTCCAGTGTTATCTGTGAATGGTTCATAAGATCAATCTCTAATACGTACATTTCGGAACATAAACCAAACCATTCTGAAGTCAGGGCAAAATAATCCAGCAGAGCTGATTTACTGCCCGATTTCCAGGTACAACTAGGAGGGCAATCTCCCTTAGTGGTACCGTTCACAATCTTTAAATCCCAGTTCTAAAAAAACTCCACCCATAATTTTCTGTCCTCTTTTGCTTATGAAATGTTGCCACCTCCTTGGACTCGGTTTTCCTGATCACCACCCATTAATTGCGAGCAATCTGCATTTACATCCCCTGCTATCATAATATGGATCCCATCGTTCTCACATAAAAAAAAAAAACGAAAACTTCACCCAGTTTTTCCATGATAACCTGAAGATTAGTCTGACCGGGAGTACTGTAAATATTGACTAACAAAACCTGTCTTTGTTGCACCACACACTTTATTTCATTAATTTGTTTTTGGTTTAGTTACAAACCTTTACAATTCAAATTCAACTCAGCATATCAAAACCCACAATAGACAAATTAAAAACATTAAAGAATAAAAAAAGAGAGGAATCGTACAGAAAAACAGCACCATATAATATTTCTGTATAAAGAAAAAAGGAAGACACACACATCACCAAATCAAATCAGACTTGGAATCTAAATCTCAACATTAAACATTCTTCACTTCCTATGTTATACCTGTAAAAATGTCCATGTCTTGACAAATGCCACGACTGCCAGACTCATAGACCTAGACTGTGGATTTAGGAGTTTCCTCCACACTTCCTCCAAATCTAAAACTCTCTTCCCTCTTTAATTTCCGAAATATGCTAGTCTTTCCTGGTCGAGGGCAGAGCACTCCAAGAACAGATGTCTTGCAGATTCTGACTCTTTTTTTCCCCCCCTGCATAGCCTACATGTCCATTCTAAAGAGTCCATCAACCCCCTCCTTATCGTTACATCTTTTGTCGTTAGCAAAGTTCCACCTCAGCCTCATTATCAAATTTCGGTAGGACTTGTTTGGGAAGAGTATTCAATATGATTCTAGCGTACCCCTTCGTTTGTTCTCATGCGAGAAGTGGCTCAGTGAAGAGTACCCATGAAATTGGTCCACCGTATTTACCCAATCCTGGTTGTATAAGGCTTTTTTTTTTTTTACCTTTTCCGGATTAGATACTAGAATGTCATTGTGCAATCCCAATTTCCCTAACAAGTTCTCACATTTTAGCCTAAATTTTCCCAAGTACAAATTTGAGTTGAGAAATACATACCCGCTCCTACTCAATTCCATATTAGTTCCCCTCTAGAGATCCTTAGAATTGGAAGACAATATCTTATAATACTAAGGCAGACACTGTCACAGAACTTGCACCCTTAATGAAAGAAGGCCAACCTCGTATCTGATTGCTGCTACCAGAAAGCCCACTTGGGACCCCCAGTATTCTTCTCTATATTTTCCCTTCAGCCCCATCCAACCAATCGTAATTCTTAGCGAGCCACAGTTCCAGGCCATATACGAGCCCTGGGACTAACTTCCGTTCACAGAATTGAATTCCGGCCTTAACCGAGAATCTTCCATATGTTTTGTCAACCTGGACCAGCTGATTCAACAAATTCACGACTTTCTCACTCGGCAGGCCCTGTACCTCTTCCAGAGTGCTTTGGAAGAAAAGTGTAAGCCGAGGAATGTTACACTTGCGACCTCCCCTACCACTGGAGCTTCGAACCGCCATATCCTGTGACAGCTTTTCCTGCCCCTCGATAGCTCCAGGATTTTGGTCTTTGCTAGATTCATTGTTAAGCCATTCTGTTTCGCATACTCTGCAAAACCACAGAGCTGCCGCCTCATCCCAATTCTAGAGCCATAGAAAAGCAGGAAATCGTCTGCATATGCCACCCCAGAGATCTTTACCCCTCCCAAACATGGAGGGCACATGGCTGCTGTGCTTCCCCTATGTCCGAGACATACAAGTTAAATAGGCAATGGGGCCAGGGCACATCCCTTCCTCAAACCCACCTCTGTACTTATCCTGCGTGAGAGGTCTCCCCCCTGATTCAGACAGACATATGTTCCATAATTTTTGTGTAATGTCATGATTAACCTAAGACGACCCTGCGGCATTCCCCACTGTTGTAACTTCAGCCACAATTTCCAACTGTCGACCGTTTTGAACGCCGCAGATAGGTCTATTGATGCAACATAGATGGTCACATTTATCGTCCCTCGTGTCCTTTCCTGTAATTCCCTCACTATGGCCCTGCTGATATGTCGGGTGACCCTGAGAGCCGTTTGACATTGGTCCAATCTCCCTGTTGAGTCTATCTAATCCTCCACATGTCTTAAGAGTATTCCTGCAAATATTTAGCTTTCCACATCCAACAAGGAGATTGGCCTGTAATTCTTTGGGTCCCATTTGTCCCCCCTCTTGTAAATGGGGACCACATACACTTACCTCCATGTTTCGGGGAACATCCCAGTCTCCATTATACTTTTAAAGATAAATGACAGTACAAGTGCCCAGGTATTCGGGTCATGTTTTAGTACCTCAGTTGTGAGGCCTAATGTCCCGGATGATTTTACCCCCTTAATCAGTTGGCAGATTGTCCCGGGATCCAATTCCAAAGGATAGGTGAACTGTTCTGTTCAACCGTATCCACTACTTCACACTGTGGCTTCCCCCTAAACCCTCCCCGCCCCCGCCACCCTGAGTATAAAATCCCCAAATGCTTCACCCACCCGATCTGAGATGGCATTTACCTACTCTAATACCTGACTTTTATTCAGTGAGTTCGTTAAGGCCCATAAATTCCTAGTATCTTTTTTTATTAATACTTTCAACATACACTCTGCATCACCCTGCAAAAACTTCGCTTCATAGGCTTTGCAGAAGTTTGCATTGTGTATTCCATTTTGCCAGAATCGCTTTTACTTCGAACAATCATATTCAGGCCCAATGATGTCAACGTTGCTACCCATTTTAAGCCAGAGTGGGATTTGGGAGGGATTGGATCCGCTATTATCTCCCGCATTTCTACCCATGGGAGAACCTCTGGACAGTCTGCATTCAGATCCCCCAACACCAAACCACCTTAATTTGCCTCCCGCCTAGTTATATACTCCTGAATTTGTTCCAAGAAAGAATGGAGATACGCCACCCCCCGATGCCAGTATATATTTAGCAGCAGGACTTTCAATGCACTTTCCTCGTTGGCCACTTCTACGGCCAGCATTCCAAATGGCAAATTCAGTATTGAGCTTACTAGTGATCAGTCCCCTGTACAAATAGCTACCATCGGCCCCCCGAAGGCCTCCCCACTCTTCCCATTCTGGCAGCCTGGAAACATGCTTCATAACCATCCAGCACTGGACAGTTAAGTAACCAGGTTTCCTTAAGAATATACAGGCGTTCTCTTACAAGATGGCCAATGCATCGGTATAATTTAGCAAATGTAGGTAACCCCTAAAGTTCCAACAAACCAGTTTCAATTCTCTTTCTATGACCCCATTCCCGATTACCATGATAATTTATTTCCTCGAAACCCTTGTGCGTGTGTTATGGGGGCCCAATCGCCTTGATACCTTGGACTACACATTTGCCATTCACCTCCTCAAAATCCTCCTGTTTTCCCTCCCTCTGCCGGTCCTTCACACCCAAAGTAACATTCTTCATTTTCTTAAACTCTTGCTTCCTTCCCATTCTTACCAAATTGAACCCCAAATCGTTCTGTTTAGCCACTTTTGTTAGCACTAACCCTGTGACCAAACAGGAGTGGAAATAAATTACTCATTTGCTTTAGATCTTATTGGAAAATGGATCATCTCTATATCCCGGGAGGAAATTGGTCTTAAGGCTGGAAATTCAGCAAAGATTGTCAGTACATCTAATCTATTTATGCATATGTCCACCACACTGTTGGGGTGCATGACATAACCACTTTTGTCTCATCGCAGTCCAGGCTCCGTTCATCAGATTCATAATGTCTGCCTTCTGGGGCCGTTCCCTGCTTCACAAACCCTCGATCATTTCTGCTGTTGCCTTCCTCTAACCTAGTTCTAAAACAAGTCGCGTGTTGACAATAGAATCCCAGAGGGGTGATCCCGTTGACCTAAGATTGAACGTCTAGGCCCACTTGGTGTTCGTGTCGATGTTTCTTCCTCTGTATCCCAGTCCTTGTCTTCCTTAAATGTTTTTTCATCTCTCCGTACATTACTTCTTAGCCCACTTTTTTGGCTCGGCCAATACAGTTTCTTATTTTAGGCCATCAAGATCTCCATTAGACTTACATTTGTACACATTGGTTGTAGTTTCTTCTTTCCTATCAGCTCTTTGAGGAGTATTAATCCTGGTCCATTGTTCCTCCTCCCTCCTTTGGCCCACGGCCCCTCTGGAGTTCTAATGTATCATGTAATCACAAGGTCTTCCCCCTGGGCCCTAACCGCTCGGGTTTCACCATGGTTATCCCACAGTTGATCCCTATGGCCTTCCATTGTACTCTGTCAGTCTGTGTACTGAAGGAAACCATAACATTGAACTGTACTCCCACATCTTTCTTTCTACTTTTTGGTGCAGGTCCTTGGTCTTCACACAGTCCTTTGCGAGGTCTGAAGCTCTCACCTCCGACTCAACCAGTTTTGCACAACCGCATAGTAGATTCTGGACTTTTCTGAGGGTATGCGTTGCAAAGATATTTCCTCAAAGAGGCTTTGTTCCTTTTTGGGGCCTTTTGCGACTTCAGCTTCTTTTTTTCGTAATATCAGCCAAGCTCTTCCCCTTTCGTTGGCCAACCAGCTCCCTATCCAGCGCTACCTCCGACAAAGTCTGTAAGCCAGATGGTGAGCTCTTCTCCCCCCCCCCTAGAGGCACCCCGACCATTGGGGACATGGTCTCCTTTTCGTCAGATGATCCTATACTGATGGGATCTAATTGAATTTGACTGGGTACTGTATTTGTCAAAGATGGTACCGGGCAGAGGATTTCACCCATCATGTCCAGTATTCGAGCTATAGCGTCTAGATAGTTTGAATGTCCCTTCACCTCCTCATAGACATTATCGTATAGTGCCATAAACGAGCTCAGCACCATTTTTATTGCTGAGATTGTCAGTGATGGAGGCGTATTCGGTCATCCACTTTCAACAGTGTATGGTGCATCCCTGAACGCACCATAGTTACACTGTTGTCCTTTAGATCTGCTAAGTTCTGCCCCTCACTGGACTTGTCCAAAACATTTACCAAGTCTGTCGGAGAACCAAACACTGACGCATCACAAGATTGCTGGATTACACTCTGTTGAGGGACAGTTGATGCATTCTCTAACACCATTGAATCAGCAAAATCAATCAGACTTAAATCATTTACGTGGGACTTGTCCACCATTGCTGTATTTTATTTTTTCTTGAAGGGGAGGTCTTGCCTCTGTACTAGAGACTAATTTTCTAAAGAAGTCACTTATTAACTGCCCTTTTATGGGAGATCCTAGATGTTTCCTACGAGGGTTATGGAAGATTGGGGGTAGTATAACCACCCTGGCTGCTTTCACCCCTCTATTCTTGTAAGCAGCCGTCCCTTATTGGTGGTATTCCATTCCCTCCATGATATCCACCATAATCTCATCCTCCTGGTGGATCCACAATTGTTTGGATGACCCAGGCCGGTAAGCTTCAATAGAACACAACCGCCCCAGCCTCACAGGAGTGCATGGAAGTTGTTACAACCTGCTGTTTCATGTTCGCCTGGCTCCGTAGCCCTGCACACCCACCATCAGGGAACCATCCATAGGCTTATGTAGGGTACTAGGGTGGTCACCCGTTCCTTGTTCCCGGCTACTGCCACCTAGTGATTTGTCCATATTGTTTCAAAGAGATCCCTTCTCCGATGTCAAAAGTCTTAAGCGGTTGAGATTTTAAAGAGACCGCCTCAGCCTCCACCTCTCAGCCTCCACCTTAGCAGCCAATGTTCCAGAGTATTTGAAAGAAGAGGAACAAAGTACTTACTTGCTCATTCTCTCCAAACTGCAACTCTACTACCACTCAGAGCTGCGTGCTTAACAGCTCCTTCCTCGCCCGCAGACTGCCAACCTCATCACTTAAAACCGGCTTAGCGACGCCTTGCTTTAAGGGAATGCTAATCAACAGCAGGCTGTAGATGGAATCCAATATTACCCGTGATTCAACCAAAGTAGAATGTGAACCAAGATCATAAGACCTCCCGAGGGTCTACCTCCTATGCCCCTTTGATGCCATTTGTTAATAGATTGAGAAGCCATCGACAATCAATGGGGCAGTCAACCAAACCTGCAAAAACAAGATGTGGTTTTCCTTGAAAATGTCTCAACATTGCCCAGAAAATTTAAAGCCCTGAGTGTTCCAACTAAAGATCTCAGTAGTAGCTGACGACTCCATTTGGGCTAGAGTCCAGTCCCACGATCTCCCAATTTCCTGAATGGAATCTGGAACATTTCAGTGTTTATATTGATAACAGGAATTGAGCAGTCGGTTCACTCCTCGATGGTTGATAGGGTGTCCCTTTCCTCACTACGGATTTTCCACTCTATTTCCGATTTGTTTACAAACTAAAGTTCTTTCAAGGTTCATGTCCATCACTGAAATGGGGCAGTCTGTTACTTCCTCGATGGTAAATAGTGTCTTTCTACTCTCTCAAGGACTAAAATAGGATTGTTCAGTTCTTCCAGCCCCTCTATCAATCCTTTGATTCATAACAGGACTCGTTACTCCACTCACATTTGTTGATTCTTCAATAAGAAATAGATTTCTTAAACATTTTCTGATTTTTCTTCCCTTTTTTACCACCTTTTGTATTTTATTGAAACTTTCAACCATTTAGCATTTTAATCGCAGACAGTCCGGGATCCCCAGATTTCAATGGCTTCCGAAGGTGCAAGACCAGAAACAGTGTAGATTAACTCCCCAACCTGTTCCCACCCCCCTTCCTAGGTACTTCACTAACTTTTATATCTTGCACAGTTTCATCCTCCAACCCACTGGCACCACAGAAGTTAATATCAAAAGGTTAGTCATTTGGCACCTCTCTCAGGGTGGCCTCCCAATTGTGGGGAACCCAATGAATTTCTTGTTCGGCTGAACTTTTCCTCAGGTGGACTCAACATTGGCATTTCTGGGCCCTCCCCTCCCATATCCGCTCCGAGTCCGGTGCTTGGGGGCTATGTAGCCTGGTTCACGTACTTCTTGATAAACTCCGCCCATTCCATCTCCCACTGGCCCACCAGATCCTGAAGACCCGCTGTGATTCTCTCCATTACATACAGATTCTTTGCCACATTAATACATTCACCCTTACCAGGGAGGGACTTGTTATTCCATTTGGTGGCTATACATGTCCTTGCAGCTAGTAGTAGGGACACTGCCATTTAAGGTAACCTTGTGTATTCCCTCCCCGTCCCCTCGTTCCCAAACAGAACCATAAGGGGTGATTTCGGCCTCGCAATCCAATCTGTCTCCTTTATCCACCCCAGGATCTCGTCCCAGTAGACCTGGACCCATGTGCAGCTCCACCACACATGCCAGTAATCTGCATTTCTCCAACACTTAGGACTCGTATTTGGGAACATCCTAGAAAGTCCGACTGGATCATAGTGCCATCTGTGTAGTAACTTGATGGAGTGGAGTTTGTATTGGCATGGGATTGATGTCTCTGTGGTGCCCTTGCACAGTCTGTCCCACAAATCCGTTTCAATGGCAATCCCCAGGTCCCGCCCTCAGCGATCCATCAGATTGACTGTGGATCCCCTGCCACAGCCAACCAACGCACCATACATGGCTGAGATCAGCCCCTTCATCTCTTTTTGTGTTTTTTTTTTGTTTTTTATATATATAATAGCAATTCAAAAGGTGTGAGGTCCCTCTAAATCCTCTCCCTCAGATGTGCACCTGTGAGAGCCCCTTTCAACTGCAGATACTTGAATACAGAGAGTTTACCTATCCTCAAAGCCTCCTCCTAATCCGTTATGGATTGAAAATTGCCACGCCATAGAGTTGACCTATCCGCTCCAGCCCGTCCTCATACCATTTTTGGGACCTCTCATGGTTGGGTATCATGTCTGACTCCCGGGACCCATAAATGACTCAGCAGGGAAGGCCAAGTGGTAATGCCACTCATGTCCCCCCCTCCCTTGGTGCCAGATGTCCCACGAGGTGCCAACAATCGGGTGATCACCGATCCTCCTCGGAATTCTGTTTTTAGGAACCCACAGCCACTCCCCGACCATTGCCGGGTACAGCAAGAGATTAACCAGCACCACCCATTGCAGGTCATCCTGGGAACGAAGATGGGGCACAAGGACCTGAGCTGCACCGCCTTATAATATAACTTATTGTCTGGAAGTCCCACCTCTCCTTCTCTTTGGGTAAGACCAGGGTATCTCTGGGGATCCATGCTTTCTTCCCCTGCCATAAAAACCGCAAGGTGGCATGTTGTATCTCTCTAAACAATCCATCCGGAATACGAATGGGATGCATCTGGAACACCTATAGGACTCGGTGCAGAACCACCATCTTAAGAGCGTTCAGACAGCCCAACCATGACATGGTGAGTTTACCCCACTGCAGCAGATCTTCTTGGATTTTATTCATAAGGGGAGGAAGGTTATCCTGAAATAGTGCCCCACAGCGTCTAGTAACCTCAATGCCCAGGTATCTCATTTTATCTAGCAGGATCTGCATGCACAGGGGGGGTGAACCTTTCTGTATCCCCATTTTTAATCCGATCTATGGGGAGAAGTACTGATTTGGGCGTATTAATTTTTAATCCCGCTCTTTGACCATACTGCTCAGAGTGCCGCCGGTATGGATTGCAACGGATTCCTGACATACAAAAGAATGTTGTCTGCGTATAGTGCAGTTTTATATTCCTCCACCCCCCCCCCCCCCAACCTGGAATCCCTCCACCTCTGGGTTGTTCCTGATCCCTTGGAAGGGTTCTATTGAGAGGGCGTAAAATATTGGGGCTAAAGTGCAGCCCTGCCTCATTCCCCTCCCCAGTTCAAACCAGTGGGAATATCCCCCATTTACCGTGATGCAGGCACTGGGGGAATTCATAAAGGGACAGTATTCCCTAGAGAAGGCGTCCTCCTCTACCAAATTGGACTAGAACGGCCCTTAAGGCTCAACTAAACCCTATCAAATGCTTTTTCTGCATCAACTGATAGGAGGGTTGGGTCCCTGGCTATGTTCTGGGCTTCCTGGATCATGTGGACAGTCTTCCTCATTGTGTCTGCCCCCTGTCTACCCTTGATAAACCCCACCTGATCCGGGTGGATCAATGACTGCATGTATCGTTCTAGTCTGGATGCTTTGATACGGTTAACATTTTTTGCGTCTATATTCGGTAGGGAAATTGGGCGGTAAGCGGCATAGCCCCAGGGATCCCTCCCGGCCTTATGGATCACAGTAATGAGTGCCCTCCCAAAAGATTCAGGGGCCTTCCCTGTATTTAATATGTCGTTAAACAGTTCCGGCAAGAGGGGTAAGAGGGCTGGGAAAAAGGACTTGTAGAACCCTGCCGTGTATCCGTCCTCCCTAGGGGCTTTTGCAAAGTGGTAGCTTGACTTCATCCTCCGAGATGGGTGCATTTAATACCTCTGAGTCTGTCTGGGAGAGTTTTGGCAAACAAATTTCTGTGAGGTACCAGTCGGAGTCGTCCGTGTCTCCAAGAAACCTCCGAAGCATGCAGGGACTTGTAGAAGACTGCAAAAGCACCTGCCGTATCGTCCCCGGAGGCGTCTGTGTCACGACCCTCAGCCCTGATCCCCACTGGTAAGCCCACAGGCCAGGTGGAATCAGGGCTCAGATCTTTAATAAGGCTAGACTTTCACTTTTCAAGCCCTCTTGGCGCCAGTCCTGGCGCCCTTAGCGCCAGGCTCATCAGTTGGGAGAGGCATCTGCTTAAGGGACTACTTTATTTAGGCTTTCAGCCAACATGGAGGCATCCACATAGCTGAGTTCCTAGAACCAAGCTATGCAGTCTTGTGCTTTGGGTGTGGTAGCCTAGGGACTACTTTACCTGGACTACTTTACAGTGGCTATTTAAACCACACCCGAACAAGACCACACGATTCGCGTTACTTTGCTTCTAGCAACGTGACGCTCACCGTGTCCAGCTTTCTTGCGGACCTGATGATTTCGGACCTACAGAAAAACAAATAATAATCCTTCGCAGCAGAATCGTACCTGCAATGTTCATCCATCTCTGCTCACAGCTCCTCGGCATCTCTGTTGGAGGAGTTTGCCTCCCGGATCGAGGGACCTGAGAAAAGCAGAAAGACATCATTAACGGAGGTACCAGAGACATTACAACCATAAAAGCGCTTAAAGACTTACCTGGCTGGTTGCTTCTCGACCGGCAGTGCTCCGGAAACCCCATCTGCGCTGGGTACTCTCTGCGACCTATGAAAAGGGAAAAACACAGGTCAGTGAGGACAAGGCATCGCTGCGCTACGCAAAGCGCCTCCTCACCGCATAATAGCGCTATAGCGCGCCTTCATCTCCCGGTGAGAACCAGCACATCCTGTTCTCCAAGTGGACACTCCATGGTCCTAGGGGAGATAAAGAGACAGAACAGACAAAAGGCATGCAAGAATTATGACGCCATTAATTGCAATAAGACCTACCTGAAAGACACTACAACGGCCGCAGTCAGTGAAGTAACTGGACCGCCAGCGCCCACAAAATCCAAAGCGCCCCTGCCAAGAGAGCAGGACGGAGAGCCCACCGATTCCAGCAACCAGGTGAGAAGAGAACCTGGAGGGGTTGGAAACATAAGGAGCTGGGGGATTAAACTGCTTACCTTGGTCGCCCAGTCCTGACAGTCTTCATTTTCAGGGCAGAATTCCCTTGACACCGAGACCACAGGGGAACCATCAGGAAGGACATCAGCGACCAGCTGGCTGGGTGGCGTCCCCGTGGATACCAGGTGAGCGTAAGAGAACGCAAAGCCTCACATAAATAATCCACCTGGGCGCCATGGAAACATCAGAAATTGACCAATTGGCCCAATTGTTGGGGGACCTTCGTGCTGAGGTTCATTCAGCCTGACAAGAGACTGATGCACTCCGGAGAGACTTAATAGTGACCAGGGAGCGCACCAACGAAATCAGCAGACAATTCTTGCAATCGCAGGCAGGGCAGACTCCTCTGCCTGGGGGAAATCCACTGATACAAACTCCTGTTCACCATCTCATGCCCCCGCACCAGTACAGATCACGCTGCCTGGAACAGTTCCCCTGGCACCACCAGAAAGCTTTTCAGGCGACCTATGGAAGTGTGAAGCATTTATAAATCAGTGTCGCCTTCATTTCCTTTGTTGCAATGGGGTATTTCCAATTGACCAAGCTCGGGTAGCTTTCATCCTATCATACTTGAGTGGAAGTGCAGCAGATTGGTCGGTGCTGTTGGGGACCCATAACGATCCATTGTTACAGTACTATAGGGGGGGGTTCCAGAGAGAAATGGAAAAACTGTTTGCTCGCCATACCCAGGAACAAGCAGTGGATAACAAACTTTTATCCCTCCGGCAGGGAAACCAAGACTTGTTAACATATATTGCAACTTTCAATAGACTGGTTGCTGAAGCCAGGTGGCCAGAGAACAAAATAAGCATGTTAGTTCATCAAGGCTTATGAGGAGAATTAAAGGACGTCCTGGCCCAGGTAGTTGATCCTCCCCGAGACTGTACCGAATTCCTAAATCTAGTCACCGAAAAGCAGACCGGTCCAAAGTAGACTCTCAAATAGTTTGTTTGGCCTAAAGACAATGCACCACGGGGGGGAGACAACGCCAACGCCATAGAACCCATGCAGATCGGAGGATTATGACCTCCATTAACAAAACAAGAGTGGGGAAAAAAGAAGACAGCAACTTTGTATTGTGGAAAACCTGGACATTTCCTGAAAGACTGCCCAATTAAACCCCTTAGGAGAACAGTTGGGGCCGCAGAAAAGGATGAAGGTAAGGAATCGGAAAACTACCAAGCTCGGCAACCGTAGAGGTCAGTTTGTCGAGTGATGAGAAGGAGCCACTGACCTCACACTTTGCGATACCCGTGATTTTAATAAATAACCAACAATCGTCAAAGATGCATGCCACAGAAGCGTACATCGACAGTGGAGCAGTTGGGAACTATATAGATCAAGAGTTGGCTGCAGAGATGGGGCTCCCTTTGTGTTCTAAATCTACCAGGGACAAGGTGACGACCGTGGATGGGACGGAAATCGCATCCAAGCCAGTAACCCAGTGCACAGCATTAGTAGCCTTGCTGTGCCAGGATGGGCATCGGGAGTGTATTTCGTTCGATCTAATAAAGGCACCTCAATTCCGGTTGATACTAGGGATACCATGGTTGGTTGCTCACAACCCTTTGATAGACTGGCGGGCACGAAAATTAACCTTCTCCAGCAACTGCTCCATAACCTGCTACTCTCCTGACCTGAAACCCGACTCCTGTGTCTCCAAAACTTCCAGTATTAAAGCCTCTACCCTGGGAGTAACTAATACTTTGCCAGATGAATATCGTGACTTTCAGGATGTATTCCAAAAAGACCAGGCTAACACATTGCCGCCGCACAGGCCTTATGATTGTCAAATTGACTTTGTTCCTGGGGCACAAATCCCATGTGGCAAGATTTACGCTCTCATTGAGCCAGAAAACCTTCACCTGAAATCCTATTTGAGTACCTCGCAAACAGATTCATCCGCCCATCTAAGTTCCCAGCAGCCAGTCCTTTGTTCTTCGTACCGAAAAAGGAAGGGGACTTGAGGACCTGCATTGATTACCGCGCAATAAACCAGATAACCATGAAGAAACGCTACCCCTTGTCTCTTATCCCGGAAATGCTAGACCAAGTAAAAGATGCCCAGATCTATACCAAATTAGACCTTGGGGGAGCATACCACCTGGTCCCGGTCAGAAGCGGAGATGAGTGGAAAACCGCTTTCCGTACCAAATATGGCTTGTTTGAATATCAAGTCATGCCTTTTGGCTTGTGTAATGCTCCTGCAGCGTTTCAATATTTCATGCATGATGTCCTGAGAGAACTGATTGACATTTGCGCATTAGTATACATAGATGACATCTTGATCTACTCGGCCTCAAAACAAGATCATATCCGGCATGTTCGTTCAGTTCTCACCAAGCTCTGCCAACATTGTTTGTACGCGAAGCTGGAAAAATGCTTTTTTTCACGTCACCGACGTAGAATTCCTTGGTTCCATCCTTTCGCCGAAAGGCATCAGAATGGGCGTGCATAAAGTGGACGCAATTTTAAAATGGCCATCACCAACATCTCTGAACGGAATACAGAGCATGCTAGGCTTTGCAAACTTTTACCGCCGGTTTATTCCAGACTTTTCTCAGGTTGTGCACCCGATCACGGTATTGCTACAAAAAAGCAATAAAAAGTTAGCTTGGACTGAGGAAGCAGAAAGAGCCTTTCAGGAACTAAAACAAAGGTTCACCTCTGCTCCAATCCTGCGTCACCCACGTCCAGACCTCCCTTATGTTGTAGAGACTGATGCTTCCGGTATGGCGATGGGAGCGGTCCTGTCACAGAGGGACCCAGAAACTGACCAGCTGCATCCTGTGGCCTTCTGGTCGAAAAAGTTTTCACCCCCGGAACTAAATTACACTATCACGGACAAAGAACTCCTAGCCATCAAGTCCGCTTTTAAGGCGTGGCGGCACTATCTTCTGGGAGCTAGACACACCATTACAGTGATCACAGACCACCGGAACCTGCAATATCTCAAAACAACCAAAGCCCAGTCTTACGCCAGTTACAGTGGGCCCTCTTCTTCGCCGAATAGGACTACGTAATCACCTTTCAACCTGAGGTCAAGAATGGGAAAGCTGACACCCTATCTCGAATGGGCATCGATGAAACGGTGTATACAACTCCAGACCCGGTACCCAGCATACCTGAAGACAAACTCTTGGGTATCTCAACAGCCTTATCACAAGCCGAATTACCGGACAAAATTCGTCAGTCAATGAACCCGGATTCTTTCCTTGCATGGCAAACTCAGGGTGAACAGTATTGCATCAAGGATCAGTTACCTTACTTTAGAGATCGGCTATATGTAGCCGAGAAGGAGTTGCAACAGCATATCATTTCAGGTTATCATGACTCCCTGATCGAAGGACACCCTGGAATCGCTAAAACTTTAGCCAAGGTAAAGAAGAACTTTTGGTGGCCTACCTGGCGTAAGGATATTGTCCAGTATGTTCAATCCTGCAACGTCTGCGCACAAAATAAATCACAGAAACCATCAGGTCTCCTACAACCACTGGACATCCCTCCCACTCCATGGCGCACACTTTCCTTCGACTTTATCACGGATCTGCCACCAAGTCAAGGCTTTAACACCATTCTTGTAATCGTGGATTTTTTCTCAAAGATGGCACATTTTATTCCTCTTAAAGGCCTCCCGGATGCATCCATTCTAGCAGGAGTATTTCTGGAAAACATCGTCAAGCTGCATGGCTTTCCATCAGTTCTGGTCTCCGATCGAAGCAGCCAATTTATATCCAATCTTTGGAGAAATTGTTGTGCGATGGCTCAGATTGACGTCCGGCTATCCACTAGTCACCAACCCCAGACAGATGGCCAAACTGGACCAACCAGACCCTCGAGCAGTATATGCAGTGCATGCTGCACCATGAATTAAGAGATTGGATGGATCTACTGTGGATAGCCAAGTACGCATATAACAACTCCGTACATTCTAGCACAGGCCAAACGCCCTTGTACACCTTGTATGGCAGACATCCACGTACGTCAGAACTGGACCTTCCTGCCAGCTTGGAGATGCCCGCAGTAAAGACTCTTCATACAACCATCACTCAAGCATTCAGAAGGGCAAAGGAACATCTTATTCATGCTAAAGAAAAACAAAAGCACTTCGCCGATCAGCATCGGAAAAAGGCTCCAGACTATCAAGTAGGAGAAAAGGTTTGGTTAGCTGCCAAATACGTACCCATCAAAGGGACCCGGACTTTCCAACCTTGATATTTGGGACCCTATACCATCAAGGCAATCAACCCAGCATCTGTCAAGTTAGATTTACCACCTAATCTACAAATCCATCCGGTATTCCATGTATCCCTCTTAAAACCAATACAACCCGGTACAAGAATCAAAACAGCCCCTCAACCTATACTAATAGATGGAGAACCAGAATTCAAAGTCAAAGGCATCCTGGTCTCTGAGTACTCTACAGCCAAATTGTACTATCTCGTCAACTGGAAAGGATTTGGGCCTCAAGATAGGGCCTGGGAACCCAGTGAAAACATTCATGCTCCACGACTGATCAAGAAGTTTCATCAAAACTTCCCAACCAAACCTGGACCAGGCAGAAGATACACCTTGGGAGGGGCCTTGGGGGGGAAGTGTTGTCACGACCCTCAGCCCTGATCCCCACTGGCAAGCCCACAGGCCAGGTGGAATCAGGGCTCGGATCTTTAATAAGGCCAGACTTTCACTTTTCAAGCCCTCTTGGGGCCAGTCCTGGAGCCTTTTGCTCCAGGCTCATCAGTTGGGAGAGGCATCTGCTTAAGGGACTACTTTATTTAGGCTTTCAGCCAACATGGAGCCATCCACATAGCTGGGTTCCTAGAACCAAGCTATGCAGTCTAGTGCTTCAGGTGTGGTGGCCTAGGGACTACTTTACAGTGGCTATTTAAACCACACCCGAACAAGACCACACGCTTCGCGTTACTTTGCTTCTAGCAACGTGACGCTCACCGTGTCCAGCTTTCTCGCGAAACTGACTAATTCCGGACCTACAGAAAAACAAAGCAACATCGTTAGCAGCAGAATTTTACCTGCAATATTCATCCATCTCTGTTCACAGCTCCTGGGCATCTCTGTTGGAGGAGTTCGCCACCCGGATCGAGGGACCTGAGAAAAGGAGAGACATCATTAACGGAGGTACCAGAGACATTAAAACCATAAAAGCGCTTAAAGACTTACCTGGCTGGTTGTTTCTCGACCGGCACTACTCCGGAAACCCTATCTGCGCTGGCTACTCTCTGCGACCTATGAAAAGGGAAAAACACAGGTCAGTGAGGACAAGGCATCGCTGCGCTATGCAAAGCGCCTCCTCACCGCATCATAGCGCTATAGCGCGCCTTCATCTCCCGGTGAGAACCAGCACATCCCGTTCTCCAAGTGGACACTCCACGCTCCTAGGGAAGATAAAAAGATATTAGAACAGACAAAAGGCATGCAGGAATTACGACACCATTAATTGCAATAAGACCTACCTGAAAGACACTACAAGGGCTGCAGTCAGTGAAGCAACTGGACCGCCAGCGCCCACAAAAGCCAAAGCGCACACAAAAGCCAACGCGCCCCTGCCCAGAGAGCAGGACAGAGAGCCCACCGATTCCAGAAACCAGGTGAGAAGAGAACCTGGAGGGGCTGGAAACATAAGGAGGTGGAGGATTAAACTGCTTACCTTGGTCGCCCAGTCCTGACATAGTCTTCATTTTCCAAGCAGAATTCCCTTGACACCGAGACCACAGCGGAACCATCAGTAAGGACATCAGCAACCAGCTGGCTGGGTGGCATCCCCGTGGATACCAGGTGAGCGTAACAGACTGCTCCCCCGTCGCCCCATCTATATCCGTGACCCACCTTTCAACCCTCTACCCCTCAACCTAACAGCAAGTAGGGCATCTGCTTTTTCCCCTTTTTCATAGAATGTTTGCTTTAGGTATTGGAGCTTCTGGACTATCTTCCCCTCTTCCATTAAAACTAAACTCCTCCTGCTTACCCCTTGCAGACATAATATATTCTATTTGTCTGCCCGACTCTTTGTGCGCTTTTTTGTCTAGTATCTAGTACTAAGATGTCTTTTCGTAGCCTGTCCTCTATTAATCCCTGTTCCCTCTTTCTCCGTGTACTCTCTTTAATCAGGATCCTGCTCCACATAGCCTTACCCACCTCCCAGACAATGTCCCTCGCAACCTCCCCAGTGTGGTTTATTTTAAAATATTCCCAGATCGCCTCCATCTCGGATCGGAATATGGGGTCCTTCCTGGGGGACTCATTGCACCTCCACTTTGTCCGCTTGGGTGTCAGCCCCGCCCCCAGTAGAGATCCACTGTGACCATGTCATGGTGAGACCATGAGATCTCTGAGCCTTTGGCTTCCTCCCACAGTTCCCTAGATATGTACATATAATCAATCCGGATATATGTGCCGTGTGGTGGTGAGTAAAGTGTACCCCCTTTTCCGGGGATGGAAGTTCTGCCATATATCTCTCATCCATTGGCCCACTAGTGGGTAATGTTCTTTGTCCCGTAGTGTCTTTCTATCAAGTTCCTTGTCTGCTCAAAAATTGAAGTCTCCCCCAAGAATGAGATGGCCTGTACACTCAACAAGTATCTTTGCAGTTGCATTTTCAGGAATGTGAGCTGGTCCTGGTTCGGGGCATAGACCGTAACCAACAAAAACCATACTCCCCTTATGTTTCCAGAAAACAACAGGGTCCGCCCCTCTGCATCCGACCAAACTCTAGTGAACTCCATTCTCAATGCTTTATTCACTAGGATCCCCACCCCAGCCTTGCTTAGAGGGCCTGATACCCAATATTGGCTGCCTATTTGCGCATTAGGGATCTGCCTCTCCTCCCCTTTGGAGAGTCTGGTCTCCTCCAAGAACAATATATCAAGTCCCACCCACCAGAACTCCTTTGCCACCAGTGATGTCTTTGTGGGTGAGTTGAGCCCCTTGACATTGAGAGTGCTCACTTTCTATGTGTCTCCATTGGGAACCCCTTGGAATAGAGCCACCCGGGGGTCTCTGTTGGGGATCCCGTTTTTTGCCTTTCAACATGTGCGTGCCTCTAGGTGAACTGTGCTGTGCAGTTTTAACTAGTGAAGTGGGACTTGTACCAATGGTTTTTCCTCCTTGCCTCACCCTTCCCTTTACCCCCCACCCTGCCCCCCACTCCGCCCTCAGGCATCCAGTACCTCCCAGGACTCAGCGCCAGGTCAGGACCGAACCACCAAGACTTCCGAACCCCGAGCCCATTCTAAGCAAACCACTTACCCCCTATCCCCCATATGCCCACCAATCTCTCAACATCGCAATCCCCGCATGAAACACTTGTGAGAAAACAACTCCTAAACCAATCAGCAGTAATATTTCGACATGGCCCCTCCTCAAGACCCTCTTCAAGTGTCAACCACACAGCAAGCTCGCCATTTTCCGAGCCACATGACATCTCCGAGTCATGGGTCTGCTCCCGGTGGGGTGCCCAGTTTCCTGTATTTCCGGGAGCCCGGGGTGCGACTCATCATTTATTTTCCCTCGAGTTGTGTGGTGACTCCCCCGAGCCTGTGAGCTCATTAGTGGACCTGTGTATATCATCCATCAAGGAGAGCCGGTACTTGTGACCATCAAACTCAAAGGATAAAGAAAATGGTAACCCCCACCTGTAATGCACCCCTTTCTCGTTGAGCCACTTTGTGAGGGTAGCGCAGAGGCATCTCCTAGCAAGGGTGAGCGAGGAAAGGTCCTGAGAAATTGTGACCCTTGAAGTACTGTATAAAACCGTGCCCTTTGTACTTTCCCTGTCCAGGATCTTCAATCTGTCCCTGTAGCTGTGGAACTGGGCCAGGACTGACCTGGGACCACCTGCTGCAGCTCCTGCTCTGTTGATACTTTCAATCTTTGCTTCGTCCACTGGGTCATTATCGAAAATGAGTTTCGTGCTCTCCTATAGAACTCTCCTGAGATCCGCGTCGGACTCGCCCTCCCACTCGGTATGCCAAAGATGCAGAGGTTGTTGCGCCTCCCCTGGTTTTCCAGATCGTCCATCTTTAGGAGGGTCTCCTCCTCTCTTCGCTCCACCTCCGAGAGGCGAGCATTCATCTGTGTCTCGAGGGTGTCAAAAGAAGTCTGGTTGTGCTCCACTTCCTCAAGCCTTTCTTCCATCTTATCAATCCTCTGAGTGATCTTGTCCACTCTTCCCCCAATATCCGCTCTCATGTTCCTTATCCCCTCCATAACAGCTGCAATGTCTTCTTTTGGTTGCGACTGATTCATCATTGCCCTGTGACATGGTGCTTGGCATTCGTAGGTCCTCTGAGTCCCCCTCCGGTCTGTAAGTATGTCTCGCTAATCTAGCTCTGGGGTCCATAAGCTTCTTTTCCACCGCCCGCCCTAACAGTGGACAAAGTTGGCTCTGAGACAGACCACTCGCTCTTCTGCAAACTTATTGTACTGGAGGCACCACTATTTCCGGGGATCAGTCCTAGGCAGAGTTCTGGGAGACCCAATCACAATTTATCCACCAAAGTATACCTTATGTTCAGGGTCTTGCATGTCGGAGGCAGGGACATGCCCCAATCAAGGGGGCCCACACCTCCACACTGTAGCGCAGTCTCACTGTGCCTCAGGCTTCTGAGGTGGGTCCAGGTCTGTTCCACGAGTTGTCAGTTGGTCCCAGCAGTTTGGGACTTATCGGCCTGGGGCTCAGGGTACCCGGCATTCACACCTGGGGTCTCCCGCGCATGGAGGGATGAGCCCCTAAGCAGTCGTTCCTGTGTACAAAGGGTCGGGATGATGCCAGCATGGTATTCACAGTGGGATTCAGCGATGAGGGCTTCCAGGTGGTCCCTCCGCATGAGGAGAGTTTGTGTCCTGTGAGGCTCAAGGGGGTCGCACGTGATCCCCCCCCCCCACAGTGCGTTGAGCCCGGGCTCCTGTGGCCCGCACCTTATGTCCCCTCAGACCATGGGGAGAGGGCCTGGGCCTGAGCCTCTCTGCTGACAGGAGGGTTCTTAATGAGGTCAGAGTCACCCCTGGGCGGATCAGGCATGAGAGGCCTTGGGGGGAGAGTGGCGGGGCGATGCCCCACCACCCGTGTGCTCCGCCACCATGTCAGCCCGCAAGAAAGTCTGTTTGTCCCCCCCCCCCATGTCACCAATGGGTATTGGGGGGCTAGCAGCGGGAGGGGAAGGACAGGAGGAGTGGGACCAGTTCGCGAAGTCCGGCAATCTCCATGTAATTTTGCCAGTGCCGGGGAGGGGCCAACTTAATTACTCTTTGCACATGCAGGCAGTCCCCCGGAGGGTGGGCCTGGGCACAGCCTGAAAGACCCTAAGGCAAGTCAGCCCGGGGAAATGCCTCCTCGCAAGTTCGGCCAACATCCTGAATCCCTGCATTCTCAGGACGTTGCTGGATGTCCGAGCTTCAGTGGCGTGGGGGAGGGCTGACCTGGGGCTCCTTCTCCCCCGCTCTCCTTGCTGGATCAGCCTCCCAACCTGTGTGGGTCAGAGAGGAGTTACCCACTGCTCCATTCAGTGTCTTTGGGAATCCCTGAGGTGCCCAGACGGCTGCTGACCACTGCTGAGCTGGCGGGTGGCCGTACACTTCCTTTCCTGCTCCTCACCTTGTTACACGGCTTGTCTGGCGCCATAATGGGGGGTGGGATGGGCTCTGCAAAGGGGTCGCTTCACCCCTGGGGGCACTCAACCAGATCCACCACCTCTCCTCCCGGCACCACCAGTGCGCTGCCGGCTGCCTCTCCAGTCCAAGGCCTGGGCGAGAGGCGGCACGCTGTCCCCACAGTGCAGTGCCAGAGCCGTTCACAGGGTTCACCTGAACGTTCCCTCTCGCTCTTTGAACAGCTTTGGGGGGAGGGGAGTCTTCCCACTCAGGGACACATCTTTAGGAGTGGGGGGTGATAAAGTTTGGACCACTTCCTCGTATGTCTGGGCTGGGTCGGGAGAGCGCTTTAGTGTGGACTCCACATCTGTGCGCCCCCTGGTGGCCACCTTTTTCTTTCAGTTCTCAATTGCTTGGCACTTTGATTTTCTAGTACAATTTGGGCTACTTCTTCCTCCTTATCTGTTTCAGGAGATATCAAGACAATGTTTTCTAAATTTCCAGTTTTTTTTAGCTGTTCCAATGATGTCTCGAAGTGAATCATACACTGTTAACAGATTGGTCTTAATATTGCTTAACTGCAGCGTATGTGTGTTTAATTCCAATTGTATAATATCATATAGTGTTGCGAAAGAACTCCACACCATATTCAATGTTGAAATCTAGGGTGGAGTTAATCTAATCTGGTTATCTAGTTCTTGTAGAGTATAGTGCATTACCTGTTGGAGGAGACCTGAATCATTTTCATGGGGTTGTAATTCCATATCCTGGATACTGCTCTGATGGTCTGTTAGGAATAAGAAATCAACTTCTACCTCTAATTGAGTGATAAGGCACACATTTTCCCATAGGAGGTAGTTTACTCAAATCTACTTGCAGGGTCAATTCCAGGAAGCTTACGTCACTAATAGAAACAAGCTGAAACTGTTTTTCTGATACCTCTACTTGTCTTTGGGTCTGATTTCTTAAAGTAATCTGGGATGTTTTTCCTAATACCCTGACCCCTTCGTGGTAGATTTTGGTTTCTTATACCTTCTTTTTTGGGCATCTCCTGATTAATCCACCCATAATTGTCCTAAGGGTTCAATTGAGTCTTAAGTGATTTGATTCTACTGGAGAATCAAAAACATTCATTGAAACATCTTCAAAACCACTATTGACCTTATCCGTATCAATTGTATCACCTATGTAGAGGAATGACTCTCCCCTCCCCCTCAAGCTGAATGTAGTGGAGTTAGACCCCCTCCCCCACAAACCAAACCTAGATAACTTGGTGGGTGGATCATTTACTCCAAATGGTGCGAAAATTGGAATTAGAGCTTCGCAGCAAAGCGCTTTAAAGACAGATTCATGTTATGAGGTCAGAATATTTTAAATAATGGAGGGCTTATTAAGTAGTACATGCTAAGTATATTGTACTAAAAACTAGACTTCAATCGGACTAGGTGTCAAAATATGACCAGAAATAGGGTGATCCACCATTTTGTGATAGGTCAGGCATGGTCAGACCATTCCTAAAATGGTGGATTGCTGTGAGTCATGACACCAATGGAGATCTTTTTTTATAAAGAGTTCATGAAAAGGACAAACGAGGGGGCCAGGAGAGGCTAGAACTAGCTTAGACTAGGCCCAAGTGGCCGATGGGTCATTTGGGTGGCGGATAGGCCAGCGAATCACAAAGTAGAAAGAACAGCTCATTCATCATGCCATATGAATTGACGAATCATAGATAAAAGGGGTTGTCCTTATGACCGAACCGTTACTTCATCTCCCTAGAACTGTATATAAGGGTGAGTGAACCCAGTGTTTTAGACCAGAGTTCCAGAGATGTCCCTGGTGTTTGATGTGTGTATCGCCTGCTGGAAGAAAATAAACGAATGACTTCTGAAACCTGCCTGAGTCTCCTGCTTGTTCCAGAGTCTCCTTTTTGACCCAAAGAGATGCCAAGGCCCAGCAGATGGGGTTGTTGGGACCCCCATGAACATCTAAAAGATAGTATCATTTTACAATTGCTAATCACCAGTTGTCCTTCCACAACCAAAGTCTTCTGTGATGGCATCTTAATTGATTCATAGAAAACCCTGTTTGGGCTGTCTTCCATATCAAGTGGGGTTTTTGCGGTTGTTAACCCAGCGTCCAATGACTCTGGGGATAGTGCAAGGCTAGCTGTAATAACAAGGCCTCGCCGGGCCTGCTTTCGTTCAAGGATAATGAGAGAACTGGGGCAGGGCTTATGTCTTTTCCACTATTCTTTGGTTTAGGCGTAGTTGATGTAATGTTTTTTTCCATTTGTAGCAATTGATTTTAATGGGGTTAGTGTGACAGTTGTAGAATGTTGACCCCCTATTGTTTGCACATCAATATAACTTAGCTATTGATATAGTCATACTGCCATCACCCACTATGATGGGTGCTGTCTTTTATCTGTGTTAGGTAAAATGGTAGACTCAACGGTAGGGTCTATGTGGCCTGGGCTCCACTTACAGACCTCTGGAGCATTTGAGAGCAACTGATTAACCAGACCCCTAGGGTACAGAGACAGATTTACATTTTCGCGTCTGTCACTTTCATTGTGTTTAGAGCCAGCATCCCTGGTGCCAGGGATTCATTTATTGTGGCCTATATGGATTCTGTTCCCCTAACGTCCCCCTACGCTGAAGGATGGCTTCTCAAACGCATTTATTTTTTCTTTTCCTCAAAATGAGCCGTCAATAAATTGTAGCTAATCGTAGAAAAATCGTCTTTAAAGGCTCAAAGGCTCACAGCCAGCAGTTCCCGTCCAAGCCAAGAGCACTAGTCTTTTGTCCAAAACCTTGTTCCACAAGAAATAGTAAACGTAATGAACCAGCAAATCCTGCTACCACTGCACCATGTTATTCCACAAAATGGTTAAGCAGATTTATTTTTCTGTGTACAATAAATACAGTGTGTACAATATATATACGATGACTCACTGATAGATTAAGAAAGATTAAAAGGAATTAACTGGGAGGCTCAAAGGCACTGTGCCCACAGCCGCCCTCCCAGCCAAACCGTAGACTTCTTAAAATATATCAACAAGTCTTACTGTCGCTACAGCCTTTAAAACTGCTTAAATGTAGCGTGCCATAAAAAAAGAGAGAAAAAGAAGCAACAACGGCAACAAAGTCTGCACACTTGAATAGTCTCTCACTGCTTTTCTTCCAAGAGGTTTGGCGTTACCGATTCCGTAGCCACTTTAACACTCAGCACTATAGCAGGGTCAATTTGATGTTCCGAGGCAAGACTGGTTAAAGTCCACGTGAGAGACTGACACACCGCTGATGCTTGTGTGCTCACTTCATTGATGTGGGGTTTAAAAAACAGCTACACCAAGCAAATTCTGATCTTCACTGCGGGCCGTGGCCACTGTCCATGGAACATCAAACACTTGTCTCTGCCTTCATCAAGCTTAAAGGACCAGTAGCTCTACTCCACTTCACTGGAGACACAGAGAAACAAAGCGAGGCAGCACAGGAAAAGCAGCCTCACCAACAGTTGGAAACATGCCTCGCGCCTCCACAGCTTCCTCATAGATAGAAAATTATAAAAAAGGCAAATTCTTCCAACAATCGATTAAGGTGTTCTATAATAATCTCTGGACTCTCTTGAATCATGATACGGGAGGAATCTTTAGACCGCTGCTCACCACCTAAAAGTTTGGTTGGTTTGTTTTATTCATTTGTATTGCGCGCCAGACACGAGGGTATCGGGGCGCAGGAGCAACAAGGATATTCTCAGCTTAGTTAAGGTGCTGTACAGTAATTTACAAGTGTGTACAAGGGTCAATACAGATGCAAGTGCAAGGCAGAAACATTAGAAGGCAATATACAAAATGTACATAAAGGAGGGCAAGCATAGGTGAAGTTAGCGGTCATTTTCCTTTATCCACTGAATGTAGTTGCGCCAAAAGTAGGGGTAGGTTTGAGGTGTCCTTAAGGTAGGTGGCAGGGAGTTCCAATGTCGGGCTGCTTTCACCTGGAAACTATTGCCACCACTTTTGGTTTGTTTAAATCTGGGGACTGTGAGTAAGTTGGTGTTGGTTGGCAGTTCTGGTAGATCGGTTGTGGGTGTATCTCTTGACTCTGTCGACAAGGTAGAGAGGGGTTGCATTATTGAGGCTATTGTGCGCCAGAGAGGCTACCTTGAGCATGATGTTGTCGGTGGTGGTGAGCCAGTTGTGGGCTCTCCTAATGTTGGAGATGTGTTCTTTTTTAGAGATACTTAGAGCTGCTCTGAGAGCATTATTTTGCAAAATATGGATTTTGTTTGTAACATATTTATTGGCGCCTACATAGAGGGTGTTAAAATCCAGTTTAGATAGGATCAGGGCTCTGGCTAAGGTAGTGCAGCTCTGTGTTGAAAGGAAAGGTTTAGCTGCTCTTATTAATTTACAGGTGTAAGCTGTAGAGGAGGCCATGGAGCTAACCTGTTTACGGACTTTTTGAATTCTTTGGCTACATTAATGGGATTGCCATCTATATTAAAGCTGGCGTAATTGTGATTCCGTTTATTTAGGTTGGGGGTGGAACCAAGGATGATGAGCTCTGTCTTGTCATCATTCATGCATAGACTATGGGTGGCCATCCATGCTTGGATGATGAGGTACACCTTGTTCACCAAGGCCAAATCCTTGTCGTAATCTCCCATCAGTGGGATGAGTATCTGGGTATCATCGGCATAGTTGGTGGAGGTGATACCCAAACCATCAAGATCATCAAACAAGGGTTTCGTGAACACGTTGTACAAAGTAGGGGAGACGCATGACCCCTTAGGAACTCTGCAGGTGGTGGGGATCGGGTCAGCGGCGGCTGATGTAGAGAAGACACGCATAGACCTGTTGAGGAAGGATTCAATCCAGTCGATAGCCTCTTGCGAGAAGTGGGCTGCCGAGTCTAGGTGGTTGCAGAGAGTTTTGTGGTCTACTAAATCAAATGCTGCTGAGACGTCAAGTAGAAGTAGTAGAGCAGTTTTCCCATTGTCTCTAAGGGTATCAATTTGAGCTTTAAGGTCAGTAAGTGCAGTCTCTGTCCCATGTTGGGGTCTAAAGCCCGACTGACAGATTCCCAGGAGATAGTTTTGTTCTAGGTATTGTTGTATTTGCAGATAGGCTGTCTTATCTAATATTTTAAGCAGGAAGGGGACGGTAGTGATGGGTCTGTAGTTTGTGGGTATTGATGGGTCTAACAAAGGTTTTTTTTAGTAAGGGGCGGATCCATGACTCTTTGAGATTGCTAGGGATGGTCCCTGAGGAGGAGGCGGCGTTGATGGGCTTGGTGATGAAGGGAGAGAGGTCTCTGGCAGCCTCTTTGATGATTTGTGAAGGGCATGGGTCGCCCTGGCAGTTCGAGGATTTGAGGCTAAGAATGATTTTTTTCCATCTCTACTGTGGAAACTTTGGAGAAGCTGAAGCGAAGGGGAGGTTTAGGTTTGGAGCTATAGGGTGGTGGAGGAGGGGTGGTGTTAGATGCATGGGCTGTGCAGGCGAGAGATTCTTTCTTGTTATTGATTTTGGCTTGCAGGCCTGTGACTTTATTGGAAAGGGGATTTTGGACACTGGCGCACCATTGTTTTTCACGTAGGTGTCAGGGGCTGGACTGGGTGTTTCCATCTGTTTAATGATAGTGAACAATTCTTTTATGCCAGAGTTAGCTTGTGATATTCTCAAGTTGCAGGACTCTTGTTTGGTGATTAAGATTTCTTTTTTGTAAAGAGCAGTTATTTTGTTGAAGTTCAACTTATTAAACAAGTGTGATTGTCTCCAAGCCTGTTCACTTTTGCGTTTCTCGAGTCTGAGAGATTTCAGATGGGGGGAGAACCATGTTTTTAGGTGCTTTTTAGGTTTAGCAGTGTTTTGATGTTTCAGGTGGTTTTGATGATGCCCTGCCACTTCCACCACAAAGTTCTCCACCTCGATCGATTTACAGCAGCAGTTTAAATGAATGTTGCATGTGCTGGGCTGCAGCTGTGATGAACCCTTCCATGAGAAGGATCTTGGTGGTCAATAAATTCTGGAGCATCACATGTTCGCCAATTTTATAATTGAGTGATTCATGTAGTTTAGCTAATGACACCAATGAAAAGTTAAATGTGGAAAGTGAAGTTATGCTTGCTCTTTAATCTGTAGCCGAACTGGTAGGCATTTGTGGTGGTGCAGACCTAAATTCTCACGAGTCCGATGTGGCTGGGTAGAGAACTGGAGACCTCGACAAAGGGTCAACGGTACTACAACCCACAACTGTAGAAGGTCATTGAAATTGAAGAATCCGTTGTTCTAGAGCTTCAGATATTGTTGATAGAGGATCGATCTGATAGCCCGAGTCCAGAAACAATAGAGGGAGGGGATAATGTATGGGATCTATGGAGGCTCTGTTTCACCATATCATCATACAATACCACCCCTCCATCGTTCCCTTCCCTCCCTTCTCCTACTCCCTGCTCTTCCTCTGGCCCTTCTGCAGCCACCTCTCCTCCCTCCTTCCCTGCCTTTCCCCTGTTCTCTGCTGATGAGGTTTCTAGACAAGTCTGATCTAATGAAAGCCTCATCAAAACAGGTTCACCCCTGTTCCTCCAAAACCATCAAGGACCACCTTGACTCTCTGACCGGCCCTCCCAGGTCCAACTGGCGTCCTTCCTCTCCGCTACCTTTTTCTCTACCTGTGGTGTCCCCCAGGGGTCTAACCTCTCTCCATGGCTCTTCAACCTCTATCTGGCACTTCTTGCCCACCGCATTGCCGCTCTCTGCCCCAACTTTCAGTGCTACGCGGATGACACTCAGCTCATTTTCAGGCTACCTTCAGCCTCCTCTTCTTCTTTCCTCATCACTGACTGTCTGTCTGTTATCCAGGAGTGGTGTGCTGCCAATGACCTTTGCCTTAATGCCAGTAAGACTGAGATTCTCCTCATCGGCACATCAACTCCCTCCTTATTTGTCACACTCTGGCTGGCCTCTGTTGGCCCCCCTCCTGCTCCCACCTGCGAGGCTAAAAACCTTGGGGTCATCTTCGACTCCACACTCTCCTTCTCTTCTCACATCTCTAAGAAGTCACAGTACCAACTCCACCTCCTCACAGGTATTCTTCCTTTTCTCTCCTTCCCCCAGAAGCTCACTGTCTCCAGAGCTCTGGTTCTCTCTAGGCTGGATTATTGCAACAGCCTCTTTCTAAATGTGCCTGCCTCTACTCTCCGCCCTCTGCAACTCATCCAAAACAGAACTGTGAGACTTGTCCTTGGCCTCAAGCCCAGGGATCGTATCTCTCCAGGACTGAAATCTCTGCACTGGCTCCCAGTGGCTGTGAGGATTAAGTTCAAAACTATTTGCATTGTCCACAAGGCCTTCTGGGGCCTGAGGCCTCACTATCTTCAACTCTCTCTTCCTAAATATCTTCCTTCCCGAGCTCTTCTCTCATCTGCCTCAACTCCCTCAGGGTCAGTCGCTTCTCCAAGCAGCGAGTTGGTGGTAGATCTCTTTATTTGGCTGGGGCCTCCCTCTGGAACAGCCTCCCTGCCACTCTGAAACTTGAGGAGAACCATCTCTGGTTCCGGAAGCACCTCATAACCTTTCTCTTTTCTTCTGCTTTTTCTCCTCCTCTCCCCTGCGGACCTCCTGGTTGAAACAGCAACTGTACTGGTTACCTGCCCACCCTCTGATCTCTGGCTCAGGTCCCTCCCACACCAGTCACACGCACCCGCACTGCCTGCCTGGCAACCCACCCACTCAGAGACTGTTTCTGTATCCCTACAGTCCCACTACCAGCACTTGATACCCGACGTATACACTTCCTTGCAATTGCCACCTGCTGCCCATATTTTTACTTTTGTTGTTATTCTATTCCCATGTATAGCACTGCCCATTCCCTTCGCCCATCCCATGCACTTGTGCGGTCTGAATGACACCTGGCTTAGTAGGATCGTTGTCTGTCCTCCCTTTGTTCCCCCTCCCTTGCCTTGTCGCTCCTTGATACACTTGTGTATAGCGCGTTATAAATGCCATATCATATATGAAGGTAGATCAAATCAAGAGAGTGGTGGGTGCTCTTTAATGAGCAGGATTGGAATCCTAGGAAGTCCAGACTGTGGTCTCGTTCATGAGGACTGAAACCCATTTGATATTTTAATTCAGCCTGGTTCAGATGGAGGGAACGGCTATGAGGGCCACAGCAGTCTGCAGTGTAGCACACCTTTCTGTGAATCATTGGCGGAGGGAATGATTAATATGAGGAGATAAAACACAATCCCATTTGAGATTATGGTTTGGGGATTAAGTAGAAAAAGATATAGGAAAGTATGAAACGCAGAACTCATTCAGTGAATAATGCTTGCCTAGGAGGACCACTGAAGTTAAGGAACTAATTTACACTGCAGCTAGTTTAACACAATTTGGGGTATATTTTAACAACAAAATTGTGAATAAATGTAACATTTGATTGAATGGAGAGGGAGGGGAGGTGGGCGGGTGGAGGGGGATGAAGAGCAGCCCATACCAGAGGGTCACTCTTGAACACGAAATGTGACCGTCCATCAGGCCCGGCCGCTCTGGATGTGCTTCATAGCACTATCTGTCTTTCTAGATCCTGTATGGCTCTTTCTTGGGCCTAGTTCTGCAGTCCCTGTGGTGCAAACACCAACCCTGTGTGTGGGGGCGGTTCCATGCGTAGCCTTGAAATAATTAATCCATATTATTTCTGAGGTTTGCATTGGGGACCTTTCTGTTGTGTCAATTGAATGTATACATCCCTAAACGCCCCTGGAGTGATCACGTCTTATTAGACCTGACGGCATGTGTGAGCTGTACTTCATTGTACAGCCACTTTGTGACATTTGGTTCAGTTGTTGTACCCTTGCTTTGCCGAACGGATGTTCTCTTTCCGCAAGTTATCAGCTGTGGTTCAGTCCTTTAGTAAAGTCCCAAGGTCCCTCTGAAGAATTTATTTGTACACGCCATTTCTGTAAAAGAAAGGATTCTTCGAAATGAACGCTTGTGTACTTGGGGAACCTTGGCTAATGTGTGTACAATAGCTTGTTCACAACCTGGTTATAGCTGTCAATATTGCATACCTTTTGCGTGTTATAACTCCAGGGACCTCATTACAGTGCTCCCCAGATCAGAATTGCAGCGTTTGAGATGGGGGTTAAATCAATTGCACAGTCTTGAGCAGGGGAGTTGCTAGGTCTGGAAAAGACCTGGGGCTAAGCTGATGTCGGAACTGTTGGGACTGGGGGCTAGCTAGTCTTTTGGCTGTAGCTCCTGAGATTCTATCCGGGGCTACAACCAAAAGATCAGGGGCTATAGCCCCCTTAGCCCCCCCCTAGCAACGCCCCTGGTCTTGAGGTCTGGGGCCCGTGAAGGGGTTTGCCTAAGGATAAGATAAACTGTAGCCTTTGCGAAATGCCAAGGGAATTGGAAACATCTCATCCTATACTCTAGTAAAACCCGAGACATGGTGCTCTTAGGTTTCCGTTGATTCGCTCATAGTAATGACATTTTAAGCGCAGAGGCGATTTGGTACCAGCTTTTATTGGGTAATCAACCCAGTTGGACAAATGCCCTGGTTCACTTAATTCGAAAGATGTGTGACAAGCTTCGTGAAACTTGGCTTTTTAAGACTTGTTGAACCAGGGGCGTTGCTAGGGGGGGGGGGCTAAGGGGGCTATAGTCCCTGATCTTTTGGTTGTAGCCCCGGATAGAATCCCAGGAGCTACAGCCAAAAGACTAGCTAGCCCCCAGTCCCAACAGTTCCAACATCAGCTTAGCCCCAGGTCTTTTCCAGACCCAGCAACTCCCCTGTGTTAAACTATCATGGCCATTCTTTTAGTCTGCTTCCTTGCATTCTAACTTGTCCTGTGTGTTGTACTGGTTACGATGTTAACTAATGTTTTGTTTATGCTAATGTTTGGCAATGAATTTGCGAAGCTTACTTGAATCCCTTGACTATTTTCTAGGTGTACATCATTGTGGGGTTAAGTATGGCACTAATGTACTTCATCAGAAAGGTACACAATACTTTAGATTACATTTAGTATCTTTGAGGGCAGTGACCTTTTAAGAAGTGTAATTCGAAATAGTTTTTTTTTAAAACTGATCATTTTAAATATACAAAGGTGTGAATAAACCATACAATTGAAAAAACGTCTATAGCAAGTGAAGAATTTGTCAGCATGAGGATGTAATACAAATGCGGAACTAGAACTATTATGGTAACAATATAATCAATAATAACAATAAAAAAACAGTAAAGGAGATTGAAAAACCACAGATTTGCCAAAAGAGATTACATAAGAAAAACACCATCAAACTTTTACCAGCAGAGGCTAGATGTGATTGGATGTCATCTGCCAAGGTGTAAATGCGCTAGCTTTGTAGTACTACAATGATGCAGGTGGTTCTGTCACAAAAGGGAGATCTGCTAATCAGACCCCTCTTTCATAAAACTCTCAAGGCCAAAATGATAGTGCAGACATGTGCCCTTGCTGAGATAGCCTACAGCCACTGCAGGTTCAGTTGGCACATGGGTATCCCTAACAGCTGCTGGGACACAAGGTCCCTGCAGGCAGAGGTGTCTTCATTTAATCTCCTGCGCCGCTCATTTAGATTTTAATATTTTAATCCCTTAGTCAGGTGGCAAGAAAATCTTTAGATATGTCATACTTGCCAGGGGACTGATACAAGCGTACACTTATACAGCCACATCCATTTGATGTCACATTAGTGTTCACACTGTGAGCAGGGCCACCTGTGATGGGACTTAGTGTCTGGTCTGACTGTCTCTGCTACATCCATATGGAACAATAGCCAGGGTGCTGCACCTTTAAATCCCCTGCAGAAATGTCCCCAGGAGGTCTCCTGGAAGTTGGTGCTTCAAAGATACCACTATTTTAGCAAAGCCACTCACTCCAGATGTGGGACTTGTGGAGTCCCTTGGAGGTCAACCGCAATGGGCAGGGGTGCAGAGTTGGAGTAACCAGAAGGGAGAGGTAGGGCAGGGGAAGGGTACCACCATCTTGATTTCTGTTAGGGCTCTCTTCCTTTTCCTGTCCACTCCATTTCTGGCAGGCAGTGTACTCTAGGTGTGATTTCATAAGGGAAAGGACACTTGTTACAACAACCTGGATTGGACCCCTTACAGTAGGCTTGTTTTGGATCAATCCCCAGTGCCATTGTTCCTTTAAAAGCATAATGGTAACCAGTGCTAATTTGCAAAATAAATATGTGCCAAGGCTCAAAGAATCTTGGCTCACTTATACTGGCAGCGGCTGGCCCAGTGCTAGATAGGCCCACGGCCAGCCCATCCCACTGTTGCTGCTCCATGCCACATGTCTGGCGCTGCAGCAACTGCTGGCATGGGCTAGTAGTGGGATGGATGGGGGAAGGGGCATGTGGGTTGAGGAAGTGTAATGCTTTTAAGTTGGAAAACAATAGTTATGCTAGGTTTAGTGGATACCGACATCCCCAGAGGCAAATGAGTGCATTTGAGCACACTTCTAGGCCATACTTGCTACATGTCTGTACCATACGTGCTGTCCTCTATGTAATAATGCATTTGATAACATGGTAGAGAACCTATGGACGTTAGTTTTGTAAAATGACCACCACCAACCCCCTCCTCCCCCCATGTCCCACATTGCTCTTAGTGTATCTGGAGTCTCTTGTTTAAGGTTTTTTTAATTTATTTTTTTAGGTAAACTAGGAAAATAATAAATGGTAGTGCAATCAATATGTTTGCTTGAATGAAAGTTAACAGATGCTGCAGTAATACAAAACCTGACACCACCTCAAAAACACTTTTTGTATTTAACCTCTCACTGATTAAAGAATAAATAAACACACTCAGAATAAACACACTCAACACCTTATCGCGTCCTTGGCTCTTCCCGTAATGCGCGCAGAGCGCGCGATGGCGGAGCTGTAGTTCGCTGCGAGATCTCGCGAGAGTGAGGGCTCTCGCGATATCTCTACACCAAACCAACTCAATAATCGTGCATAGAGTGACTGAAAGGCTCCAACATGTATCGCAGAGCAAGGATCTGCATCTGAACCCATATAAAAAGGAAAACACATGCACATTATGTCAGTGCCTAACCATTTTGTAAAACACGAACGTTATTCATGCACCGATAAACACCAAATACATAGAAACAGTCGCATACCTAATTATATTAATGCGATGCAATGTGTAAAAGAAAACTAAAAACTGAGATTTACATCAATCCGCCCAAAACAAATGCTATGTAATGTTTACAATATCCCTCCGACAATGAGCCATCCAAGCAATTTAAAAGCAGTAATTACCGTCCCATTTTGTACGCCCAACTAAATAAGGATAAAATAAAAAGTGGATTGAATCTATTGAAAAAGTCATGAAATTATAAAGCAAGCCTGTGCCATCCAATACAAGAAAAAATGTATGAAGTTAGATTTTGGTGTTGCAGTCAGGCACTGAGCCACTAGCTCATCCAGATTCGGGCGCTATTAACTACTAGTGTACCATACAGAATATTATTGTTGCTCATGTTCTACTCGTCCAAACATAATTGACTAACAGCCAAATATGGCATAATACCCCTGATAATGAGATACAAGAGATGCGCCATGAGTGAGATTTCTACACATTAAACATGGCTCACAGACTTTCAACCTTTACAGAAACGCGTGTAGTTCCGTGTCTGTGTTAAGACCCACCAAAGTACACCTAAGGCGACATATAGTTCGTGCTTCCAACTGGCGCAATAAAGCTTGTCGGTCACCACCTCTTGGATGAACCCGAACCTGCATTAGCCCAATAAAGCAAAGGTTGAGAACATCATCCATTTGATGATGTGTCTGCCAATGTATGGCGAGAGGCAATTTGGGATCAACACTTTTCAAATGATCAAAATGTTCTCTGATACGAATCCTCAATTCAACTTCTAACAGTGGCAGTGCTGAAAAAAGAGTGCCAGTGTTCCGCCTCGGCAAACCCCAGCACAAATTAAGCACTGGTGGTACCCCTCACTCCTGTATTTATCTCTGGCAGTAGAAGAATTCATCTGGATCTCTGTTGGGGGGTACAGTCTATCCCAAAGTCTTCTGCCAGGGAGGTGAAATGGAAAGCACCCAAGGCAGAGGAGAGCTCTGTCCCCCTATCAATCCCCAGGTAACAGTGGGGTACTGGTCTTAGGCCAAGGCTTCTATACAGGCTGCACTGAATGCAGGCTCCTGTCCACTGAAAGTGAAGGTTCATGTGTATGTGTAAGCCAAGCTCCCTGGACCTCCGAAGGACTCCCCTGGTTTTGGAGCCCCTAGATCGGTATTCCCAGAAACCACAGAAAGAAGGAAGTGACCCCTGGCTCTCCCTGCAATTCCAAACCACATCTGTGCCTGAAGGGGCCCCTGAGGGACCCTCGAATGTGGAAACAAGACAAAGTCACCACACATGAATAGATACGCCAAACACGAGGTTCTGTTCCCAAAATCTAGGGTTTATTGCAATACAAAATAGTCCCAATTGGCCAAGTGGTCTCACGCCCCGCGACGTGTGTCTAAACAGACCTTAGGGGACACAAGCAAACGAACGACGTACATCAGTTACATATATACAAAAAGAGCCCCTTACAATCAGCAATGACACAGTATGACACATTTGATACCGCCCCCAAATAATTTCCCTTTGAATTAGAGGCGATGATTGACCAGTGTGACAAATATGACACCTTTGACCACCATATTTAGTAACAGGTTGCAATCTCCAGTTTTACAGACATCATTCTTTGTTTGCGAGAACACAGCATTTCTGTTTCTCATAGATAAGCTGTGCGTAGGAGACTGGCGCATACCAGGCCTCCCAATCTCTAAGTTTCGATTCTCGCTCTTGAGGTCAGCTCTCCCCCGCTCTCCAGGGCTTCACTGGGCTTAGGAAGGGGGGCCATAAAGAAGAACATAATTCAACTCTTTAAATGCTAGTTTCGTACATTGCTATTCTTTCAAGAGACTCGCTGGCATTTATGTACTGATTAAATGCCTTGCTCCCTGTCTTCAAGGATATATGAGGGAGGGAATTGGGCATTTCTGTCTGGCTCTCCAGTGTAATGTTTCAAGATTTTTTTGTAGCCTTGGACCATTGAAGCAAAATAATATCTACAGCAAAGCAGTTTTACATGAGGCAAAGAGGCAACGTTAAAGAGAACAGAGAGAAAACAAAATGGCAATTCTAGTCATCTTAAAATGGCCGCACTCTAGCTGGGCCAATAGCTACGTAATAACTAATGAGCATGTATTCTTAACACTTTAAATGAGGTGATTGGTCTTCGGCCAACCAATTATCCTACATCTCCTTCCACTCAAGAAGTGTCCAGTTTTCCTGGACTGACAAACCCTCCTCTTGGCCGTATGCCAAACGCCTCATCCATACATTGCATCCTCCTCCTACCAAGGACCTAGATCAGATTCGGAATCTGATTAGAATTCTGACTCCTATATGCTTGTTGTCTCCTCCTTATTATTATCAATGTCGATTACCATGAACTCTTTGATCGTTCTAGATTTGTCACCTGTGTGGGTGTCTGGCCTGATTATATTCTTGTGTGCTATCATCTGCACACATTCTTCACTGATTGCAGCGCACACTATGGGAAGACAGTGTATGCAACAACAGCATGTCACAAATATCCCCAATATTGCTACTAAGATTGCAGTTTCCATCCCCAGGACTGCAACACTCCCCAGAACCAGGAGTTTATGTTCAATTCCCAGCCTCCTTCAGGGAGGTGGAGATCCGAGCTTAACACATGCAATTTTCTTATCGCCTCGAAAATCGTGGGGGAGGAATCACTTATGAATACGCAACATGCTGATCCCACAATTCTGCAAACACCACCGCGATCAACTAAGATTAGATCAAGGGCCAATCTATTTTGTAGTGTCATTAATCTAATTCCTTTTTCTTCAAGAGTCATATTATATAATATATCAGTAGTTCCATTTATTGTTTCTTCTAATATCCTTGACAGTCATTTTATGTTATAAGAGTTTATCGCCTGGCCCCAAAACGGTATGAATGATTTTGCTATGTCCTCTACAATCAACCCGTCTTCAATATTATGGCGAGGTCGTGACCTAGTCAATTTGGTTATGTCTGATGTTTTTAAAAGAAACACCCCAAGGAACAGAAATCCCAAATAACACGTACCTCCCCAGTTCCTAGGTAACCAAGGATACGCTTTTTCCCCACATATGAAATACACAGGATCTCCTACATATATTGGGTCCACTTCTTTATCAAGGAATGCTATATTCCTGCATCTGGTAAATGTTCCTACCTGGAAAGAACCATTTTTCTTTAGACAGAATGAGGGTTATAATTCACTGTATATGAAGGGGGTCCTGCATCCTTATTTCCATGTGGGTTCACGTGGAACGTGATCACAGAAGATTATTAAGGTACAGACAATCTATCCTCTGGCATTCTTGCTGGTGTAATTAATCGTCTTTTTTGGAACACGGAGCAACCCACCGGTTTCATAATTACTTCCTCGAATTCATTCATATTTGTGTTATCTAGTTGACCAGTTTCACTTTCGTTCCATTTCCCGTAACATAGGGCACTAACATGCAGATGCTAAGGGCAGGGGCTGTACATACCATCCAATTCCCTGACCAGGGGCGGGGCGGGGCAATCTTCCAATTGTTTTTTAGCATCCTTGATGGTTTTGCTTTCCAAGAATGCTTTCTCCAAAACAGCCAGTTCGTCTCCCTGCTTTTTAGTTTCTTCCTCCGCCGTTTCAATTATAAGAATAATCCAATCCCGAGAACACTTGTTGCCAACCCCACTGAAGTTCTTCTGGAACTTGGGGTTGTCAACAAATATTCTCAGGATGTTCCTCACCTGAAGTCCCCCAGGGATTATCCCTGCTTGCAAATACTGTAGCATGAATTTGCCATGGAGATCAGTTCTTGTTAATTTTTTCATTTTTTGTGTGATTTTTTCACAACTTATATATGGCAGATTTCGAGGATAAATTTGTACTAGGACATCTAAACGCACTTCAAGCCATCCCAGAACTATGCCAACACCTGATGGGTTGGCATAGGTATATTGACGATATTTTCATTACATGGACAGGCAATGCGGAATCTTTGGAAATGTTCCATCAGTGGCTAAATAGACAGGATACCCACATTAAGTTCACCATGGAATCAAGTTTGGTCGAGGTGAGTTTTCTAGATTTAATTATCAGAAAATCAGGAGCCAAACTGGAGACGACACTCTACAGAAAGCCAACGGAGCGCAACACTTTGTTGCACTATACTAGTTTTCACCCTGCAGGTCTACGGTATAATTTGCCATACGGTCAATTCTTAAGGATACGCCGTAATTGTAGCACCAATCAAGAATTCATGGAACACTCGAAACAGCTACAAGACAGATTGGTGGAGAGGGGCTATCCCGCACGACTGTTCAAAAATAATTTGAAGAGGGCAAAAAATACCAGCTGAGATGTGTGTTTAACTCATCATCCAAATGAAAAAGAAGAGCGATTGGTCTGTTACCACCTACAATCCAGCAAGTAACCAGATCAAGAAGATAGTGAATCACAATTGGGACCTAGTTAAACAAAATCGGACCCTACATAAGAGACCTATGTTCGCTTTTAAAAGAAACCAAAATCTCGGACAAAAACTAGTACACACATATGTGGAGCCAAAAAACAACCAGACGATACGAAACCAATGGGGGTTGCCCCCTGTGATTGGCCACCATAAATGTGGAGGATGCGTAGTCTGCCCTCTGGCAGAAGTAAGGACTGATTTTGAATATAGACAAGTGAAATGGCAACTCAGAAAACACACCAACTGCAAAACCAGGAATGTCATTTACGTAATTAGATGTCCGTGTGACCTACACTACGTAGGTAAAACCACCAGGGAAGCACGACAACGGATTTCGGAATACAGGTCGTGTATAAGGAACAAAGTGGCAGATAAGCCGCTCGTGGAGCACTTTGGGAAATGCGGGCACAAAGATACAGACCTTACCTGGTTTGTATTTCAAGCATTAAAGCCTTCAAAGAGAGGTGGTTATATGGGCACTTTCCTACATCAGAAAGAACAACGTTCGATGCACACTCTTGATACAGTCAAACGAGGTCTTAATCTGACCGTGGAATGGATCCATCAGGTTGCCAATATGTAAAACAATCCAGGTCCTGTATTAGATATGAAACAAATAGAAAGGGGTCCGATTCAATACTCTCGGTCGCTGGAATAAATCGCCACTTTTAATAAATATGCTTACAAGCTTTTGCTCTCTAACAAAGGATAATACACCTTGCTTTCACTTAATATGTATTATAATAAGTCGTATTTTTGAAGCAGAGAATCTCTTCAATACGATTATGGCTGCAAAGAAAATTGTTAGTAGACACAAAAATAGTCCTCTCTTTGTGTCTAAGATCAACACGAGAATTGTACACAATCTGATACTGTATTCTAGGTAATAATTAAATGCACACAACGTTTGTTTTTTCCAAATGTTGGACTGTCACCAAAAATTTAAAGCCGAGCATATCCAGCATTGTTCGAGAATTGAGTAGTTCCAACACAGCTACATGCGCACGAGCACATAATAGTCCTCTCTTTATTGCCACCAATACGAGGAGTCGCGTAAATGATACAACGTTACCGCAACACTGTCTGTTACACTGCAAATGCCGCGGTGCATGTAAAGAAGGAAACCACAGACGGCCAGATGAAAGGTAAGTACCCATGTATGCAGTAGCCGAAAATGTTTCCTTTTATATGAAGAATAACACAACTACTCTATTTATAGTTTGGGATACTGTAAGATACAAATAAAAAATAAAAAATTAAAACTAAGCCGCCTCAGGGAGAGGGGTGGTCCAATCTGGTTCGAACAAATAACTGGGGGCTTTTACTCCCCAATTGGATAAGCAGTAGCATCGGTACAGATTTTAAACAAAGGGGGAGAATGCCCCACATAGGATAAAATAAAACACTTGTTGTGTAGTACGAGCCACTTTGAGTATACATAGCTAATGTAGCCATTTGTATACTCTTTCAGATTGATGTTCCAGTAAAACTCAGCTATTACATGAATTGAAAGAAAGGTGATCAAGGAAGGAAGGTTTTGGGAAATAGAAGCCCTCCTGATTTTTACACATTGAAAAACACGAACAAAAACAAACCAATACTGGAAACCGTGGCTGTTTCTACTTTGAGTAAGTGATATAGTCCCTTTTTTAATCTGGCTCCCATCCTTTGATGGGCACCTGTGTTTTTCGCAAAGTGTAAAAAGTATTTTTTGCGATCAAGTGTAATGGGTATAATAAGTGGTAATAAATATATGCCTTAAACCCAATAGATCAGAGGACAATTATACTCCGGATTCCGACTAAAATGTGCTGAATTAGGAATACTACATCTTGTCCCTCCTGATTCCACTGGATAGGAGGTGAGTCGGATGGCGCTCTACATGTTGTGGAGCATACCATATTAATATGCAATTGAATAACTTTGAAAGGATTGATGGGAACATACAATACTGATGCAGTTTTTATGTATTTTTATAGATGGTGTGGCCCACGTCAATATATGTGCCTGAAAAATGGGTTGTTTTGTCCTGAAGAAGGTTGCCGTACATAGAGAGTACTATTGATGATGCTCGCAGAGAGCAACTGAAACACGTGTCGACGTGAGAATCTGTGGGAACAATAGAAAACAGACTGCTTTTTTGATACCCCAAACTGATGGGGATTTCTCCTAATGAATTGTAACCATATAAAAACGTAACAGATATATGACTGTTCTTTTATATATAGACAATTTTTCAAAGAATGAATTGTTGAAGAGAGACTAACGATGATAGTATGAATGTGAATGAACGAAAAAAGAATGGGCCACAGTGTAGTATGGAATGTTTAATATTTGTTTTAGATGTAGTGCATTTTTTGAATAAAATAAAAAGTCTTGGGAATTGAAACCAAGCTAAAATCGTTTATGCATCCCGTCATCCTTATATTTGTCTACTAGTTCGTTTCTCCTGTTACAATCTTTTTATGCCAGTTTTCTGTCTGCCTGGATTGCCTATTCATCTGGCAAGGCCTCCGTGCATTTTGCACATTGCTCTAGAATTTCAGAGCAGCTTCCTTTTTACCACGTGCACCCCGCTTGTTCACTCGGGTTCCTGACACGTGGATTTAGCACCGAGGAGTTGCGTTTTCTTGAGCTGTCTGATTTGCACAACTCTTACGCCACCCTCCTCTAGACCTCCGGTTCCCACTACATCCGAAAATAGGAAACAGAGGCAGGAAATTCACAAAGAGATGAAAATGTGATCACTCCTTCTTTCTGCTCCGCAGGTTGTACCGGTTTGCTCCTGGTACCGGGTGATCAACAAAATAGTGCGGATGCACTTCCAGTTTCAAGCTCCGAGTCAGCCTGGGGCACAATGGCAGATGATGATGAGTGCCCAGGCGACAATGCAGGCTGTGGCACAACAGGAGATGGTGGGTGCCACAGATGTATGCGCTCGATGTTCGCAAGCAGTGATGCGCAATCTGCTGGATAACGTTGAGGCACTCTTTGCCCTTCCGCTCTTATGGCAATCTCATCAGGCTCTGTGCTTCTATCAGGCAGCTTTCATGGCACAGGACTGGCAATGGCATTTTTCGTTTCTGGAACCATTGCTGTCTCTCTCTTGTCTTTGTCTCGATGAGTTGACGAGCCGAATGCAATGGCACTTTCTTGGCGACTTGCGTCCGTCCACGCATAGTGCTGTCTGTGTGATTAAGAGAACTTTGTAGGGCCCACGCCACCTAGCTTTAATGCATGTCCTGGGCCCATATCGCATCGGTAATGCCTCCTGCACCTGCTGATGAATCAAACGTAGTTTATTTTTTTTACTTAACAAATTACAATAGAGGCTGAGTACAAGGTCTTTAACCTTCGTCTTTCTCCTTGACTGAGGTGCGTACCACACATTCATTTGTTTCCCCACTTTTTTTTTATTTTAATGAGTGGAAGAGACCCAGCCCTGGCCCATACTAACATTCATATGCCCTACCCCAACCTAATTTTCTAAATGCACTTCCCGCTGGAGTGACTATTCCTTTTCCCATATTGTGCTGTATTGACAATATCCTGTTCACCCAACTACTCGATTCTGCATAGCCCTTGGCCCATCCCTGTATTTCGTCAGGAGTGCCCCCACCTGTATTTCTTTAACGACCCCAATTCTATTATTTATTAAGCAGGGCACTGATCGTACTGTCAACATTTCTGTATTTAAATCAATGGTAGTTTGTTTCAATGTCTGCAAATGCGTTTCCTTCTCCCACATTACATGTCACTTTTTTATGTGCCTCACATTTCATTATTGCCACGTGTTTTGGACACGTAAGTGCAGACAATAATCGCACAATCAAAGGGACATGTTGTATTCTAGCCCCATGCGATGTTAAGAACCCTCTCTCGGCCCATAATCGGCCAAAGTTATGGACTACGCCAAAGGCATACTGGCTATCAGTATAAATATTTACACTTAAGTTCTCTGAACTTGCACAGGGTTTTGTTAAGGCAATTATCTCTGCTGCTTGGGCGGAGTTATAAGGAATTCTATTACTCCCCACAACACGTTTTAATGTGGTGACAGTGTATGCAGCAGTTGATATGCCGTCAGGTAATTTAAAACAGGGGCCGTCACAAAACAGTTCCCCTTTTGATTCTTTTAGGGGTGTATTACTTAAATCAATTCTCCCCTTCGTTTCTTCCTCTGTAACCATTAAAATTAAACAATCGTGGGGAGGCAATTCAGTCCCATAAATGTTTTCTCCGGGTATGGGCATTAGTTCTGCTGAATTCAAAAGCGCTACACCTCATTATTTGGATGTGGGGCGCGAATAAGACAATTTCATATCTAGTCAATCTAGCAGAGGTGAGGTGTTGCGTTTGTGTTCTATTGAGTAGAACATCTATGGCATGTGACACCATCAAAATTAAGGTGTGCTCCAATACCATTCCTTCTGTTTGTTTCACTGACGCAGCAGCAGCTGCAACTGCTCACAAACGTCGGGGTAGTGCACGCGCTACAAGGTCCAGCGCAGAGGAAAAATAGCCGCACGGCCTATTTCTTCCACCTTCTTCCTGTGTTAAAACAGATAACGCACATCCTTCATTTCTCATGCATTAATAGCCTAAAAACCCTTCCATCATTCGGTGTGCTCGAAACTAGAGCAGGACTCAAAATGGTTTTTAGCGAATTAAATACTTTCTGACATTCTTCATTCCACTACTAAATCACCACTGCATCCTTCTTCGTTAATCTCATCATCGCTTCCATAGCTAAAACGAAAGTCACAATTCACCTTCCACCATATAAAGCCATGCTTATCATAGCTCTCACATCTTTCTGTATCACTGGAATAGGCATAGCAGAAATGCTTTTTATTTTGACAATACGCGTGATTTCTTTACACTTACTTTATGGCCCTCTGCAGCAGCTAGATGAGTTAATAATAAAATAATACCTTTCGTCTGCCAACATTTTGTACTGCTCAATTCGCGGTAGCATTATTCCTCTTCTTTTGTATTATTTGTTTTCAAGCATTTCGCATACAATGTTCAGTAAAAGACCCTATTCTGCTTTACTGAAATAAACCCCTCGTTCTGACCCCTATTCTGGGCTGCTCTACTGGGGTTACAACTACAGTGGTAACAACCCATCATCCGATGTGTAATCACCACTGTTATTGCAGTATGCACCTGTCTGAGTATCAACAATGGTCCCCCTTCCTTCTCTGTTTCCCATTTGTGCACCCTGCTCATTTTCACTCCAAGTAGTTACATTGAACGCCTGGCCTCATTTTGTGCTCCATTCCCTTGATCATTCTGATGCTGCTGCATACAATTTCTGTTATGACCATTTGTTCTCCCGTGCCCTCTGTGAGACCTTCTCTGACCATCTCCGCCTCTATTTTGTAAGTGCGGACATTGTGCTTGCCAATGTCCTTCCTCCCTGCAATATGCACATTGGTTTAATCCCAAAGGCCCTCTATACGTACTTGAATTTCCCCTGTTCCTGTCTTGTCCTGATACCTGCTGAAGTAACACCCATACTATCGTTTGCAGGGCTTCTGTTCTCATTTGCAAAGGATACTCATTACATATCACATTTATTTCCCCTACCGAAGTGTTAGGGCTTGACATCCATCTCATTGTTTCCCGCCCACACCTCTGCAATCTTTGTCTATCTCCTATCTGTCCCGGGGCGGCAACGATCTCTGCAGATATCGTCCTGCCGCTTTCTTTCTGCCTCCCTCAATATTCCTTCTCTTATTCTCCAGTCTGACAAATACTTGCATTTAAATTCAACAATCGTTGTGGTGGTAGCTTTCCAATCAACTTTTTCCATTCTCCCAATAAATATTCCCCCATGTATTCCAACAATACCTGTCTTTCATTGTTCCCTCTGAAGTCGTGCAGCGAGTCTAGCTTAGACGCCTCATCATTGTCGTCTATATACATTTCCGTCTGCATTTGTAGCCGATGCTTTCTTTCCTTGCTAATCGCGCTGCAAGTTATTCTCTTACATTCATCTTGTTTAATTCCACTCATGGGAGGGGCAGTTGGAACAATGACACTCTCTGGATCAGGAGGTGCGAAGGGATACACCCGCTGAGGCTGTGATAATCATGAAACACTCGGAGCTTGCTGGCTAGTGGGTAGTGCAGTGTCTGATACAACCTGTGGCTGTGCTGGCGTTGGGAGGGGCTGAGAAACGGGAGGGGGTTGAGCGACGGCTACTGATGTACTCTGTTTGGTTCCACCCCTCGGACCCTGTTTTGTTTCAGTCAAAATTTTGTTCGTTAATTCGTCTGATGTGTGTAGCTCTCTTTTCGAATCTATTTTCTCTCTGTTTAATTCATCGCATCATTTTGCCTTTCGCAAGCTATCTCTCCACTCCTCCTCCTTTTCCTCAGCCTACTCTGTTTTTGACTCACACCTGCGCACACAATCCTTTCCACTTCTAAATCTGAGCATCGCTTCCCTCCTCCAGTCCCTAAGGATGTCTAGTGCCTCAGGGCGTGCTCTTTTACTTATCAACACCTTTTCCAGGTTATCTATATGTCCCATCTCAAAACTCCCATGGCTCGGCCACTGAAGGTCTGCCTGTTTTCTGGTTTGCTTATGCCAAGTCTCACACAACATTATCGCTCCCATACCATACTTTATGTACATCTCATAAGCCGGCGTTCCTCCCGGGGGTGCTTCCTGCCCAGTTTTCAAAGATTGTTCACAGCAGCGGAAAAATCCCGCTAAAGTGGACAATACCCCAGGCATGTTTTAATCTTACCCTTGGCTAATCAAACTTACTCTGGGTGTTTGATTTTGCAAAATCAACTCTCAACCAATATCAGGATTACTTACGAATCGGGGCACGACTCACCTGATCAATCAATTTGTCTTCTTCAAGACACAATTCGTCCGTATACTGACGAAACCAACGACGTTGTGTCTGCGTATCTCGGCTCTGCCTCATTTTCGGGACCCTCGCCCCCTTGTACGCTGGCCAGGGACGTCGATCAGGGATCAGCGGTGTGCTGATCTGCAAAAGGAGTCTCTCATCGCTTTCACAGGGGCCCCCGTACACCTCTAGATCCCGGGTTTATTGCTCCTGTCCTCGCCGTTCTTCCACCTTCCTTATGTCACAACGTACACGATGGAACAAGTGGGGGAGGGTCCCTATTCTGGCGCCATTTTAAAGGGGCCCCTGAGGGACCCTCGAATGTGGAAACAAGGCAAAGTCACCACACACGAATAGATACGCCAAACACGAGGTTCCGTTCCCAAAATCTAGGGTTTATTGCAATACAAAAGAGTCCCAATTGGCCAAGTGGTCTCACGTCCCACGACGTGTGTCTAAACAGACCTTAGGGGACGCAAGCAAACGAACGACGTACATCAGTTACATATATACAAAAAGAGCCCCTTACAATCAGCAATGACATAGTATGACACATTTGATACCGCCCCCAAATCATCCTTTGAATTAGAGGCGATGATTGACCAGTGTGACAAATATGACACCTTTGACCACCATATTTAGTAACAGGTTGGATTCTCCAGTTTTACAGACATCATTTTTTGTTTGCGAGAACACAGCGTTTCTGTTTCTCATAGACAAGCTGTGCGTAGGAGACTGGCGCATACCAGGCCTCCCAATCTCTAAGTTTCGATTCTCGCTCTTGAGGTCAGCTCGCTCTCCAGGGCCTCACTGGGCTTAGGAAGGGGGGCCGTAAAGAAGAACATAATTCAACTCTTTAAATGCTAGTTTCGTACATTGCTATTCTTTCAAGAGACTCATTGGCATTTATGTACTGATTAAATGCCTTTCTCCCTGTCTTCAAGGATATATGAGGGAGGGAATCGGGCATTTCTGTCTGGCTCTCCAGTGTAATGTTTCAACATGTTTTCGTAGCCTTGGACCATTGAAGCGAAATAATATCTACAGCAAAGCAGTTTTACATGAGGCAAAGAGGCAACGTTAAAGAGAACAGAGAGAAAACAAATGGTGATTCTAGTCATCTCAAAATGGCCGCACTCTAGCTGGGCCAATAGCTACGTAATAACTAATGAGCATGTATTCTTAACACTTTAAATGAGGTGATTGGTCTTCGGCCAACCAGTTATCCTACATCTCCTTCCACTCAAGGGGTGTCCAGTTTTCCTGGACTGACATGCCAGTTTGGACTGTCCAATCAGTTGCCCGGGTATTTTTGGAGTCCTCTCTGATCTAGATGTTCAAATACCTCTGCATTTCTGAGTTTTGATTGAATCAGAAGCTGAATCTCTGCCATCTCTGCATCTGAGACCTGTCAAGTCTTAGTGCCCTGACACCACCACCTTCTTCAAAGTGCAAGTCGATGTTGCTGCAGTGCCTTGATGCTGTGTTGAATCAGCCAAGCCAACTCGCTGCCAAAAGCCAGTCTTTGCTTCTCTGCACCCTAGGCCACTGTATCTCCCAGTGCCGTCTAGTCAACAAAGCCTGCCGTCCACAGCATCTTTGACCGCAAACCGTTGCTGCTGCTGAAAAGCACTGCGTGTTGCACCAGGTGCTGCTGCCCCTCGACTCCACACTTGCCCAGCACCAAAATCACACAGACTCCTGTTTAGATGCCGGAGAAAGCCTGCCTCAATTCAAAATAAGTACTGTAAAGAGGCCCTATCCCCCAGGTCAACCTTTGGGAAAATATTGACTTTTAAGCCCACCTGCTCTACCTGTTCTTACAAACATATCCTTTTAACAGTGATATTGTGCAAATCTCTGCCTGAGCACTCTGGTTCGTGTACACAGAGGTTCCTTTAACAAAAATGTCATTCTGTGGATTTTTTCAGAGGTGGGTTTTCTTAATGTTTTCTGATTGATTGCATTTCTATTGTTTATTTAAAAGTCTATATTTTTTATAAAACCTTGATTGGATATGCTTTTATTTTGGACCACTGTACTTGAGTTGCTTGGGTTGCACCCTTTATCGACTCTCAGCCCGTCTGAAGAACATAGCCTGCCTTTGGCCCAAGTTACCACAAAACATAAAGGAGGGTCTACCGGTCTGTTTCCCCTTTATGATTGGGTCACTGCTGGTTTAGTAGTAGTGTAAGGCTGAGTAGGCAGTTTAGCCACTTTATCCCAAGAGAAAAATACCCACATTTTTTGGGGGGTTTATTCAACAGCAAAGGAGCTACTCTTAAGAGATCGATGAACAGCAGATTTGCCAAATTGTGTATAAGCAAAATGCTGTTCTACAATGACTGGCTGTGTACTCTAGTAAAAAGATATGTAGGACAAAACTACATTACCCAGTGACCTTGTAGTTCCACAGTATGATCACATGTGAATCAGTGAGATTAATGGGTTTTACCAAGTGAGAAGAAGACCAAAAACCAGCGACTCCCAACACCAGGGCAAAAGTACGCAAGAATTTGAAAAGCTGAGTGAGTTCATTTATTATTGGCAGCCTTATATTACAAAAGAAATCCACGTAATTGAATACCAATGTAGAAATTTACAGTTTGTTCGATTATTCCTGCAGTGGCACAAAGGAAATTAATCCGGTAAATAAAAGTACAAAATAAAGCTCTTACCCTAAAGAAAATAAGGAAAGGCACGATTGGCCCCTGATGAATGTATAGGAAACATAGCAAAGTGGAGACAGAAACATGTAAGGTTTCAGAAAGACTTTCACTGTTTAGTTGATCTATTTAAGCTTCTTGAAATGTAAAAGGACTGTATTAATCTCTAGTGGATCAACAGGACTGTACTTGATGTCATTACCCCTGGTGGGTGCCTCAGCCAATTAGGTTGCTCGGAACACGGGCTGAACCTCACAGTGTAAAACCACATTCCGAGCTGCCAGCACTTGCCCACACATTTTCCCTCCCTCCCTGCTTCTCTCCTCTTCCCAACCCTGCCTTACCTGAAGAGGTTGCAGCACCATTTACCGCTCCTCTCAAGTCTGACAGCCGCCATGGAAATGGAAGAGGGGCTTGTGATGAATCTGAGGTACTTCTCACTGTTTTCCAGGAGGTGACCTCCTCCAACTGACATCCTGACACAGATCGACTCTTAGTTTTAGTTTCTAGGTGGGGGTGCAGGGTCTCTCTTTAGAATAGGGCTAGAGAGGCATTATCCCAACCTCTTTATGTTTAATAAAATGTCAGATTTTAAGGAAAAGATAACTTTGCGTCCAGCTATTATTTCTGACCCCTCACAGGCTCAGGTTAAATAAACCATGCTTCCATTTCTATGGCGGCCATGTAAGGTTAACTGATCGAGCATGCCGATTTACTAGGCCGAGCGACCCGGTACCTCGTCATTATGGCCGTAGTGAAGAATAGAGAATCGTTAGTTCTCGAAGAACACACTGGTTTTGAATGTAAACATATTGTTCACATTGTGATTTTACTGTAATAGATTTTTTAAGATGGCATTATCTATGGGAAAGTGTTGATGTGTTAACACTAGGAGTTTTTTTTATTTATTTCTTTAGTATTTTAAATATTGTTGTGATGTGTGAATTAATATATTTTTCTGTAACCAATAAGAATTAAAAAGCAAACTAAACATTATGATAATTTCATTTCCTTCAAGTAAAGTGAAATTGGTATGAGAATATACGTGTATTGCAGTAGGAAGTACCGAACATTGCAATGTTCACAGCATGCTACATGGCAATGTTGAATTTGGTATTCCTTCCATTTAACCATAGCATCTGATGTGGTGCCACTGTATTTTCTATAGCCTGTAGCAGGGGGATAACCATATAGCCTGTCTCAAGATAAAGCGAGCCTGTGTCCCCTTTACCGTTGGACGCTGTCTAGGATGGATGCACCAAGCCAAACGCTTTCCTCACCAGTAAGAACTCGGTTCCATTGGTTGCAGATTTTATGGTGGGCCTTGCGTTAGGAAGGCCCCAGCACAAATAGCCTTCCAGTTGAGTTTGGACGTTGAAAAATCAGGCAGAGTTGCATCAATTGGAGACATTTGCTAGTTATGTTATGTAGCATTTGTACAGCGCCTAGTGCCATTGGTATGGCCTCAAAGCACTGTAGCTGAACGCCCTTGGACGACCGAGGTATGAGAATTGGTGAGAAGATTTTAGAATGTGTACGTGCATTTTAGCCAGTACAAATGTAGGTGGGGGAAGCGAAGTAACCTTTAGTGATCCAAGGGGAGCTGGCTTGTGGATGGGTGCTGTGATGGGCTATTGGGAGTTTATGCAAGTCAAGGAAACTCATTATGTGCCCATCTAGACCGAATATTTTTCATGGGATTTAGCTGCTGCATTCTAGTGGCATAGGTGATGTGTGTTCGAGTAGTGGAGGTTTTGCAGATGTATGTGAGTGGGTGGCCGAGCCTTGGGAGGCATACGGCTATCTTCCATTGAGATGGAGTCCAATACGTACCAGTGAGTCATGGCTGATTGTAGTTGTGATGAGGGAGTGCAGATCGACTGGAGTTCTTTCTGTGCATGCTCATTACTGTCTTTGTTTTTTCCTCGTTGATGCCCTCACCTGCCTTTCTTGGGGTGAAAGTTCACCCTGGAGGTGGACTGGACAGCCATGAGGCAAAAGCCAGGTCTCGAGTGCCTTCCGGAAGGCGAGGTGATTCTCTGCAGTGGATGCTCTATGCTCTGCAGGCACGTATCCATCTCAGCTGGGAAGGTGAGTGTCCAGTGTCAAGGAAGTCTCTGAATTTAGAAAGGGGAATCCCTGATGGACCTTAGTTGGCTGTGTAGTCGGCGCTCCGGCAAGACAATTGTTTCTGGAGGACAGCTCTGTCTTATTCCGGCCCAATTTCTTCCCTGACCATATGCAAATCATGCACAGCGCCATGCATGGGTGGAGCCAGCCCCTGGCTAGGGAGGGCTGAAGCCTGCCCACTTTGTTGCAGAAGGCAGTACTCTGCTGTGAGCCCAACATGGGGCTCTGATAGCAAAGGGTTCGACTGCAAGAGCCTGTCAAAGTTCTCACCTCGGAGCGCTGTGCATTTGCGATGAGTTGATAATGACCCCCCCCCCACTCACTACCAACGTTCACATTTGTCACTAAGCCCCCCCCCCCCATCTTGAGGCTGGCTCCACCCCTGGCCGCATTCCAAAGGGGTAGCACATGCAATCTGCGAGAGCACAAGCAACCCCCACGACCCTGCCCAAATAGGTGGCATCAGTGAGGTGCAGCTTGGGATTCTAGGCAGAGTAAGATCATGTCCCTCATTTGCACACACTCAGGACGCCATTGCAATACTCAAGAGTGATGGATGGAAAATAAATAACTACCGCTAGCAATTTCTCTGCTCCCTCCCTTTACTCCATTGCACTTCAACCTACCTGCTCGACGCACTTTGTATGTTACCTTTTAACCTTATATTTTGTGATGCACTGATTTAGAATGTACTTCCCACCCTCCTGAAGTGCATCAACATGTTTTAGTTGTGACTTGCATGTCTGGTGAAGCAATACAAAATTACATGGAGTGTTGAAATGGGGGAAGAGGATGCTTGCAGATCGGTTGGACATCTGTGGTGCTTTGGCCAAGTTCAGTTCTCTCCACACTGCTGCCATCAGTTGTCACATCAGCAAGCATCTTTGCTCTAATGAAAATTAATGACAGGAAAGGACCTTGTGTGAGGTTACAAGCCAGTGCTCTCCTAATGCAAGCATTCGTGCTGAGGTCCTTTCCTCTAGTGGCAATTAATTGGAGGAAAGGACCTCAGCAACAGCACATACATGACGTGCCAGCTCACAGAGGTCCTTTCCTCAGTAAAGGGCACTTGCAGGCGGCTACAGGGACCCGAAAAGGGAACAGCAATGCTTGCTTGGGTTGCACAGATGGGAAGTGCAGCATCGCTGCTCCCTCCTCCAGCCCGTGCAAAGCCCACAGCCAAAACTGTTGGCATTGCCGGTGCTTATTTTCTAGTGCCTGGTTTCATCATGATTCGAGTGGTTTGCACCTTGTTAAAGTAATAGAGCAACACACGGGGAGCTCTTGTGTCAGCTTGGCCTGGCAGTAGGTTGCGCTCCTAATACCGCCATTTAATGTGACCTGACACACACTAGAGTAGAGACGTGGTCGTCATTGCCGTTGATGAATTAAGTGAGCAAGTACAATTTCTTCTTTTTCTGCTCTCTTTTTCTGCGTCGCCAGAGAAACCCAGCTTTATTTGCACTGAAGCTCGAAAGTGTTTACTCACAACATTCCGTTATGCTTATGGTTATTATAATTGCCTTTTATTGGACAACAGACTGCCATTGAGCGCGATCAGGCAGCAGATATACTCTCAGCCCCAACTGTTCTTGGCTCTGCTGCGGAGGTTGGCTGCCAAGTCTCTGGATTTTATCCAAACACTGAAACACGTTTTAAGAGGGACAGAGCATTCTCCTCGAGCCCTTAGAGTGGGTTTTATTTGGCACCTGTGCTGAATGTTAATTAGTAGCTTGTAAATTGGCGCCATCTGGTGGTGAATTGTTAGATAGCACTGTTGCTGTCATCTGTGTCATTTGCCTTTGAGCCCAATAGCGTTTACTGACACCTTGCTGTTATCATTTTTACATGACGTTTCGTTTTAGTAGCATGAGGAAACAGTGGTGTCCAGTCAAAGGATCGAAAATAAAGGATCGAATACCCTTTTGTTCGAATACAAAAGGACCGAAAAAAAGGGTTGAATGTTTTATTTATTTATATATTGTTTAAGTGTAGTATGCATAAAGTTTTTTTATAAAAAGAAAACGGGGGTGGGGTTAGGGGGGAACCCCCCATAAAAAAAAATGCAACCCTTTTTTGAAGTAAAAAAAAAGGCATTCAAGCCTTTTGTTTTCGATCCTTTGACCTACAACCGGAAACAGTACGTTTGCACTTTAAAAAACAAACCAAATACGAATCGCTCACATTCTGAAAGATGTTAATGTTAAAGGCATTTATATAGCGCACTGTCCAGGGACGTCATTTCACCAAAATGCCTGGGGTAGCGGATGTGACATCACAATGCCACCCCCCCCCCAAGAGTGACATCACAGGAAGTTATGTCATTTGACCACGCCTCCATGTGACATCACAGGAAGTGGCATCTTAAAGCATTATCCCTCAGTACACTATGAAAAATATGGTCACGATATCACTGTATTCATACATTTCATACAAGAATGGATCATCATATGTAGAGGTGTGTCAAAGCCCATGGGAAGTGTATGAACCCAAATTCCCTCTTTATGTGGATCTGCCCTGTTATTTCAACAGAGGGAAATCACATTCTGGGGGACAGGGGTGTATGGGCGGGTATAGGATAGGGGAAAGCCAGGATAAAAGGGGAGAGGCAGAATATTTCACCAGAGAACATGTATTCTTCTAGTCGATGGCATCCACAGTCTTCAATGATTTTGCCACCTGCCCCATTTTCTTCTGATTTGACAAGTTACCTTCAGTGTTGTGTTTACTGTTTGCAGTTGTTTCATGGACTTCATTACCCCTGCACAATACAGCCAGATGTCTCCGATATCCATCTCCTTCAGAACCTAGAGCTAAGATTAGTGCATTGGCAAATACTGCTACCTGATCATCTTCCCGTATCTCTTCAACGAGCTTAAAAACATCTCAAGTTCTTGTTTCTATACATTACTAGCATCGCACTCTCACATTTTCTAATGGGAATGTTCCGGGGCAGGTGTATCTGCCATATGGGATTATTCCCTCTGTCTGCTACCAACAACTGAAACACAATGATCATCTATTTTGGTGTGTCATACAGTGCCTAGCAAGCCACCTTGCAACCCGTGCAGCAGACAGTACAGTGTGTATCCTAATTGCGAACGTGCAGAGAATAATACCAACCCAGCATAGAGCGAGCAGTGTGCCACGTGCATAATTCTACACATTTTCTGTTACTACATGCCGACATGACACATTCCACGTGGTGGATGCTGGTCAAGTCCTGGGTTCATCTTTGCATTCTAGGACTTGTAGTCCTTATTTCTTCCATTATGAAACCAGGACTGCAAGACCCAGAATGCAAAATTAAAACTAAGACTGTACTAGCATCTCCCCACCACTGCCTATCAATGGTTGCATTTAAGCAATATAAAAAAGTAGAAACATTTAGATATGTCTGACGCTTGTGAGATTGTTGTGCTAATGTGTGAAATCCAATAAATACTTTGCTCCAAACGGTTTGCTTTTAATGCGCACTGGAACCTGCGGTCTTGAATGGGTTGCTAGTATACTGCATCGAAATAGCTCTCTTCACTTTGAAAGTGAAAAGCATCTGTCAAGTGGACCCACATCCAGTGGGTGTAGCCCACCAGTCCCATTTTCATTCTTTGCATTGAGGTAGCTGTAGTTTTGCTCTTGCCATTTTAGTGCAAGGCTTGGTGTGCTGCGCACCAATGGCACAGGCTTTGCTGACAGATAGCAGAGATGCAACAAACGCATTTTTCGGATGGGACCTATTTTCCAAAAGGGCCAGGTAAGCAGGGGTCAAGTCCTAAAAAAGAGTGGGGGGACTCATTAACATATCAATTGAATGTTGTGCCACTAGAAATTAGCATTTCAAGGTGCCCTCTGAAAAAAATAGGGGGGAGACTCCTGAATAATGTGGGGGGACTCCGTCCACCCGCGTGCATCCTCGAATTGAGCCCTGCAGGCAAGCATGCATTGTCTCTGACATCACGTCCCGTGAGGTTGCACACTATATATGCCAATTAGTGCCCCCACTATTATGTCTAAGACTTATACTCTGTTTAACGAAGGCTGCGGCTGGAACTATGAGAACCACAATAGCCGTATAAAGCAAACGGTGTGTACCGCAATCATGTACGCTCTCTTCAATTGTCTCCACTTATTGGTGTGCAGGAGGCAGGCACGTTGTACACGAGTCCACTTTATGTAGGTATTGGGATTTCTTATGCCCCGCCTGCCACCCATAGGCCACTTCCGGTGCCCTTTGTAATGTTACAACTAACTGCACATAACAAGCCCCGCCCCCTCTTGGTCTCTCATTTCTGATCCGACGCATCCGTGCACAAGTGTACAATTAAAGCTGTAGGTGCACGCCTTTGCAAGCCAGGATGCACAATGAAATACGGACATCCTTTACACAGCGCACACAAATACACGTTTTTACAAATAACAGGCAAATTTCATTGAAGCAGCTCATTTTGGGGGGAGGTCCAGGGGGGCAGGCATGGTCTATTCAACGCCAAACTGGTCCCAAAACTAGGACTGGGATCACTTTTCGGCTCAGTAGTCATCTGACTAAATACTGGAATGACCACGATACCTACGAAGGCCCTTTCATTTCCACAATGCATCGAAGGCAGGGCCAATGGGTGGCCTTCGGTTGCGGATGAACTCCTTCAGCTTACTGGAGGGAGGTGGAGAGAGGGAAGGAACAGCCTGGGGTTGGGTTTCTCCCACATCTGCATTGCTGGTTGTTTTATCGCAAAGGATGGCAGCATAATTAAAGCGGGCGACCCTGAATGTGCCCACTGGTTTTGACTTTACCAGAGCACCCTGGATGTAAATTCAGCTGGAAGGATCGGTGTGTGAGGGTTTCCTGAGTTGTGCCTAGAGGGCTAGGCTAGGGAGCTGCTACGCTACAGCCTGGTCGGTGTGGCCAAGGACTCTTGGACTCGGAGTTGATTTTGTTCACGCCAGGACAGAAACAGAGGGACCCAGCAGCGCCCCGGGGAATGTCACACAGCCTGCCCCCATTCAGAGGGGATTTGGCCCTGCACGCCAGGCTGATCAGAGGGATTAAAGAGTAATTAAACCAGATAAATGATATGCCTAAACATTGTTCTACTCTAGTGAAGAAAAGTCTCTGACGGTTAATTTTCTTTTTTAAGGAAACCGACCCGGATCAAACACAGACCCTCAATGGCTAAGCCTACAGATATTGCCCGTTCGGTAATGAAATTAAGTCGACCCTGAAACACTGAATAGGGCGGATTAAGTGATGGGATGCATAAACACGAAGCAAAGGCTGTGCAAGACAAGTTACGCGGTTGTTCAAATGGGAAGACACGTTTGTTGTCAAGAGCACTGGGGGAAAAGGATCTTCTTTTGAACTGCACTTTTCCTCATCCGACACACGTGTTTCTGCCTTGCTGACCTGCCTGGTGGCCACGGCCAGCACCACGGCCCTGCAGGTGCAGCGGCCTGTGACCGACCAACAGGCAGCAGCATGCCACACACCAATCCACGAGGAGAGGGCCACCCAGCAGAGCACACTCTCACTGACTCACCCCGCTCACGTCGTACCATATTTCTTCACTCATCGGCAGTGTACGACACGTGTTGCTGCTGCGTGACTGAGGTGAGACAAAATGGAGGAAACTACACGCAGCACCACACTTGCTGTGGCCATGCCCCCTCAGAGGTCACAAGAGATTGGCAGAGGTCACTAGCCAATCGGCAGAGGTCGCTTTGGCGACCTCTGGCGACCCCTAAATGACGTCCCTGGCAACGTCACCAACAGAGTTGGTCCCCAGGCGCTCAGGCGGATCTGTAACAAGAGGGTGGTGGGGGGGTTAGGTTAGTCGCGTGAAGAGGGAGCAGGAGAGTGAGAAGAGTGGTCTGCTGTTGGAGGCTTCAGTTCGGTTTTCACTGTGTGCCGAGTTTTGGTGTAGATGTTGGATCGGAGTGAGACCTTGTGTGCTGTTGATGCAGTTTGTGTTTTTTGTTGTTGCAGTGTGGGGAAGTCGGTGCAGTTTGCTGGGCGAGAGATGGTAGTGTGATTTCCTTGGTATGTTAAGTAAGCAGAGGATTGAGGGTGGATTAGTAGGTTGTATGCTCTGGTTATTACCAGTCTAGTTTAAATAGGTAGCGTACCTGTGGCTATTCTTAGTAATTGGTTACGATACATGGTCATCCATCCGTTAGGTTTGGGTGTCACGGTGCTTGCGGTGTTCCTGTTGTGTCATCTGGATCTTGGGTGGAGGTTGGCTGTGACTGGTCTTTCTCCTTCTGGTGTTGGTGCTGTGGTTTGGTCAGCTCCTATATTTCCACTGTCTATATTGACGGTGGTCTGCTGCGTTTGGGTCTGACTGTCAGGGTATTGTTGATAGTTGTCTATGGCCTTACGTCATGTTTTAGTTGTGTATATGATCATTAGTGTTGTCCTGTTATCAGTGTCACAAGCTTAGTCTTCGAGGGAAGTTAATTGTGGCAATGCTTAAAGAGATATGTTGTGCATTCACAATCATGGACCACATTGCATTAGGCATTAAGGTGCGATAGTCACAAGGAAATTCATAGAAATGTGCATAGCGCGTTGCAGTGCACCAGTAAGTGTTCCAAAATTTCAGGTTGGGTGTCTAGGTTGCAAAATCTGCAAGTAGTTGCAAGCTCACGCCCTTTAGCACTCTCATTATTTGTAAGTCTCATTATTTCCATGTGATGTGTTTGGTCAGGAAATCGTTGAAGGTATTTAGGGGTTTGATTGAACATTTTTGAGGTGAAAATACCAGATTTAAAAATGTTGTATTGATTACATTTTGCCTCTAAAGTGGAAAAATCCCGCTAAAGTTAGCCCTGTCGTTGTACCAGAACTTTTCGCTTTGCTCGTTCATGGTTCAATATGTACATGGTTATATCGATATCAGCTTTCTCCAAATTCACAACGCAATCTTCCTTCCAGGTATTTAACAGATTGTAAGGTTTGTTATCAGTGGTGTATGCAATGAAATGAAGAACAGTTGATTTGAACTCATCTGCACCATAAAAATTCTGAACAAAGCATAACATGTACTTGCACACATTCTGGACCGGGCTACTAATAATGGAGAATGACCACGAGCCAGTACACTGCGAATCGTCATCGCATGAATTTAGGCCTTTTTTTTAGGCCTTTTGCCCCACATCTTCGAAAAGGCACTGGACCGATGGATAATCTTGTGAGCGTGCTACGGGCCAGTGCACAGTACTCAATCTTAGAGTACGGGAGACGAGCTTAGTTGGTCTTCTTGGAACTTTAAATGGAAGCAGACCAATAGTCTTGCAAACATGCAATGGGTCCAGCAACCGAGTATGGGCGATCGGATCCATTGGGGCCGTCCTCTCTGTGACCCTTAAACTAAACCACAGCAGCCCATACAAATAACAGTCTGAAACCCAAAGGGACCCTCCTGCCTAAACATCCTCCTCTGCCTCCCATCTTCCTCTACTTGCTCAATTAACCCTCACACACGGCAGCAGCAAGCTGCCTGCAAACATATTGCATTAAACGAGCAAGACCACCGCTCAATACTCTAGCCCTTGGCCCCTCATCAGTGCTTAACTAGCTCTGGGCTCTCCCTTCTGGATGCAACACACCTCCAAGGTTTATCGGCTGCTACCCACCTAGACTCAAACCGACACACCGGCCTCTGCCATATCTGGCTTGTAAACATCAACACCACAGCGTTCACATCTGCCGTTCCTCTATCTCACTAACAACCCAAGTCCCTCTGTTCTTGTAAATTCCTAAGTGACGGACCTGTCATGTCCAGGAAGGACACAGTTAACAAAGTGTGACGAGGAGCTTCGTCACGCTGAGGTCGGACCAATGAGAATGCGTGACCTCGAGCATCCGCAGGAGTGTTTTTGCCGCATCGGTCGGCAGTACGAGAAGAACGTGAATAAAGGCAGATCACTTTCTCCTGTCTCCGTGTCCCCCGTGTCCCTCATTTTGGCACAAAGCCGCCCAGCTGCATCTAAAGAAAGCCTAGGCACCAAATAAGGTGTGACAGGAAATCTGGCGAAAAGGATGGGATGTCCACACCTCCTCACATGAAAAAAAAAACAAAAAAAGAAAGGGAAACCTTAAAATATCAGGCTGGTTAGCTCCACACCTTCCTGGTGTTCGAAGTCTGCAGCCAACATGTTCGGGAGTGAAGAGAGAGAAGGTCGGAGGCAGGCAAGTGAAACATTGGAGGATAAGGGGCCAAGCGCAGCTGCATTTTGCCGGCCAGGCCCTTTTGACATGGGTGACCAGCAAGCCCTGGGACAGTAATGGGAAAGATGGCTGCGAAGGTTTGAGAATTAAAGGAGAGTTCCGGGACTTTTTTTTTATTGTCCCTACGGTTCGGCCATGTGTTTTTAAGCATAACTCGGTAGATCGTAGAAAACTTTCCTATGGACCTTACCCGACTTTTCGTCCATTAACGCACTCGAAATCAGCTGCCATTTTATGATAATCCTATCACTTGCCGCATCGCCCTGGCTCACCTGCTTTTGCGGCACTAAATCAAATCCCCCGCCCCTGAGCCTGACATCAGCAGACGCGTACCGCCCATTTCCCAACGCAAAAGCACGTTTCGTGTCGACAATCGCTGCGCCTCAGCTAATGAAGTGTCGCCATGGAAACGGCAGGACGCCTCTTTCCTCAATAAGTATAAACACACCGTTTCACAACACACAGCAGCAGATTTTCGATTCCATTACTCTCGCTGTGTTACTTTGAGTATTCTGTGACTCGTTTCTGTGCTCTGGTCAGCTACCTTCGTTGATTGTAGCCCGTGTGAACAGATACCAGTACCACCGCTATAAATTATTTTACTTTCTTTACCACACAATGGCTACAATAATGCGGTATATGTACGAGCCCGAGTACACCGAGGAAGAACTACTGGAAAGGCAAGCACGCGAAAACGATGGGGATTCGGACGGCAGTTGGGAGGACCAGTCAACGGATGAAGAGCCTGGACCATGTCGCATGGACGGCGTCTCCACCTGGTGCACGTGCAATCGGTGCGAGCTAATGCCAACTGAGGAGGAGAACTGCTGCTGCCGTGAAAATTCCGGGTGCTTGGCCTACATTTCGGAAGGCGAGCCAAGTCCGCAATGCATCACCGAGCTGCCAGAGTTCAGGGAAGCCTGCCTCTCACGGACAGTGTTGAGGATGATGATGGTGCTTATGCACGAACTTTGCGGCACTGTTCGTCCGCGTAATCCGAGTAACGAGTAAGTATACTCTGGTTGTGATGTCAGTGATGCCACTACTATTTCATGGTCGTCTCCCACATATAAAACTACATCTACATATCATTCGAATGCATGTAAATTGGTTCCATGTTGTGCATTTTCTAGATAGAATTTTTTTCAAAGCAGAATGACATTTTTGTACCTGAATCGACAGTGATAAGAAAGTTGTCATTTTAATACAGTTTGCATCTTTCATTTTCACAGGTGGTACAGGCTGGTGGCCTATCGTTGCTTCACTTGGTGGCTTCACGGGAGGCTCGGACACCGCGTTCGGAGAGTAATACCTGCCTGTGCGGTACTTGCCATTAGACAACATTTCCCCAGCGACAGTGGACAATACCGCGGCTTTTCCCGGGATGTGCTGCAACCGCAACTTTACAATGTGTAATGTTTATTATTTATGTTCAATTGAAATTAAGATCTAAAATAAAACCCAACATATATTTTAACAATGGTTGTTTTGATTTTTTAAATGAATCTAGTGTGTCTCCATTGAATAGTCTTCCTGTGCCTTGTCTTGTCACACCACATGTCTCCGGCCAGCATCCTCCCTCACGCTGGCCGCCCACCTTCAATCCACATAACCGTTGAACCCATATGCAGCAGACATACATATGTTATTTTGCGGGTTGGCATCAAGCCTCCCGGCCTTGCCTCCTCCCCCAAAAATACTTACCACACCACTTTGTTCAGGGTCTCCAGGGTGAACTGCACCCATATATTCTCCTGGGAGGCTGAGGTATTTATAAACTCACCCCCCTGCCTTCCATGTACTAGATCCTGCAGCCTGCCTCTTACATGCAGTTAGATGGCCTCTCCTTGGTGAGGCCCTACGGCAAACGAGTCTTGTCTGCACGACCACCGCCCCAATCCACCCCCCGCCCTATCAAAGGCAGTTCGCACCGGGGTACTTGCGCTGGCAAGTGGAGCTGTCAGGGAGCGATAAAGGCCAAGAGGTGCCAAAGACCATGTACACTTCAAAGTGGTCTATAGAGCATGGGTTATTGTTCCCATGTCTACCGCCAGCCCCCGTGTCTCCTGCCAAGCATCTCCCCTCACGCTGGACGGCCCCCTGCAATCCACATAAGTGTGTCTCCATTCACGAGTCTTCCTGTGTCTTGTCTGCACGACCACCGCCCCAATCCACCCCCCGCCCTATCAAAGGCAGTTCGCACCGGGGTACTTGCGCTGGCAAGTGGAGCTGTCAGGGAGCGATAAAGGCCAAGAGGTGCCAAAGACCATGTACACTTCAAAGTGGTCTATAGAGCATGGGTTGTTGTTCCCATGTCTACCGCCAGACCCCGTGTCTCCTGCCAAGCATCCCCCCTCACGCTGGACGGCCCCCTGCAAACCGCATAATGCCACGACATATACACGTCATTCATTCACAAACACACCCCTGTTTCGAATTCTTTATAACCCACTTCATATTTATAATGAGAACTTCTTTGCACTTTGCTAGTCAACCCGTGAAGGTGCTGGTTATCTGCTCTTCGTCTCTGTGAACTTCCGTGACCACTTCGAGGAAACTCGTCAGTTTGCAACCTGTGAACTGCTCCCTGTTCTACGACAAGAAACTACTCTGATCCCTGCATCTAACTGTTTGCTCGTCAAGGTAAGGCCATGTACCATACTCATTTTGCGTCCAATTTCTTTTCGTTCAAGACAGTACATGCAAGGAACTAGTCACATGTTCTGAGTTTAGTCAAATTATTTTTCTATTTTTTTAAAGTTATTCAAATACTTATCCGCATGTGAATAACGTGTATAGTTCCAAGAACCAAAACATACCTTGCATTGAACCTTTTATGTATTTAATTTTTTAACACATTGGTATTCATAGAGAATTGTTGATCTTTACTTTTCAGAACTTTCCACAATGCCTGTCTGTTCCATTGGCGGTTGTCCTTCGAAGACCCATAATAAATCTGAAGGTACTATAATGCATGTTTTCCCTAAGACAATAGATCAGATAAGAGAATGGGTCCGATATTGCGGATATCCACCCTCTGAGCTTGAAAGTAGAGTCCTAGAAGTCTTTGCGGACAAGAGGGGTGATCGATACCGCATCTGCAGCAGGCACTTTACCTCTGACATGTACTCCACATCATTGCTAATAAAGAAGAACACACCGCGAGCGAGGCGAAAATTGCTCACAACCGCTATTCCCACTCTATTCGTCCACATCCCTCCACTGGTGAGTCAAGTTTACGTATTTATCTCTCGGCCTTGCGGTAGTGTGTAGCATTAGCTAACAATAATTTCCCCATTTATGTATCCACTCAATATGAAGGCGGAAGATTCTCCATCCGTGTCGTTATTGCAGTCATCAGCCACTTCAAGCGCCTATCGGGTAATCTTACTTGGCTATTCTGCCACTGACTTGTTTTAGGCATGTAAATCAATAGTTTTAATTTATCGTGTAATTATTTTACCTAATGGTACACCCTTGTACTCGTCCTCTAGTCTTTGTTTTCAGTTATAATTATTGTTATCCAAAATAATTCAAGTACTGTCTTTCAGGGAGATGCTGAGGAGTCCAACGTATTGACGACTACCGTTGATGTCGCTCAGATGCTCGAGGTACGTTTCAGGACAGTTCCATCGATGGAGATCATCAGATCTTGCATTCTTGTAGCGTGATTGTTACACACAATGTTTCTTTCGTTTTTAGCCATTGATATGTCCTTCTGTCGTCGCCCTCCTATGTGTCTTCTTTTTTCAATATTGTGTTCATTACTAATGAAAGTCCTATGTTTCAGGGAGTCGATGGAGCATTAGTCCAAGAAGAAGGGGGAGCGTGCAGTTACGGGTCGGCGCAACAGCTTGCAGAAGTGTGCACCGCAGTTACATCGTCCCTTGATGTTCTTATGCATTTCGAGGTATGGATACTGACAGTTCGATGAAGCGAAATCATATGACGTGATTACATCCGCTATACTTCCTTCTTTATTAACGCAAGTACTATGTTTCAGGGAGATGACGGAGCTTCTTCTACAAGAACATCACCCCTAGTAGTTGATGCAGATTTCTGGGTGGTGACAATTCCAACGATCGAGCAAATCGAATCATATTTAGATATCCATTATTTATTTTAGACAACTGATCATTTGTGCAGGTCTATTTAGATGAGCCGTTCACGCCTGCACAAACTTTCTGTTCTTTTTATCAAAATAGAAAACCATACTAATGCAATTACTGTGTTTCAGGGAGTCACTGAAGCATCATCTTCAATAATATCATCAATGGAAGTCTATGAGGAGCCCGAGGTATGGATCTTGACAGTTCCATCTAACTAGATCAACAATGCGTGAATAATTGTCATTTGAATGTTCTACACAAAGCGTTCATTCGTGTTTTGCTATTGAGATGTACGTGGGTATTGGTCCCCAAGTACATTTTGTGTTTTCGATATTATTATACATACTAATGAAAGTTCTATGTTTCAGGGAGTCCATGGAGCGTCAGTGTGTGATGGATGTGCTTATCAGGAAAACATAGTCGTTGCAGCGCAAGAGGAAGTGGAGACATGCACACACGAGTCGGAGCAACAGCGTCCTGATGTTGAAGTTCGAGGCAAGAAAGTTTCAAAGAAAAGAAAGCAAAAGAAGGTTAGTGTCCTGGTCACTATATTATGTTGTTTTTCACTGTTAATAGTTCAATACTGTAAGTTGTGTTTAAACTGAACACCCCTTTTCCAATCTGTCCTCTAGTTGCGAGTGGGTGTACGAACTAGATCTACACAGACAGTGAAGCGAACGAGAGATGTTGCTTGTCAAACCTTTTGGCAGGGACTTGAGACTGGAGAAGCATCGTGCCAATGGGAAGAATATGAAGTGATTGACAACGGAGCTATACCACCACCAGCCATTGATAGTGAATGTCCTCCTGGTAGTTCGGATGCAGTCGGAGATCAATTCACAGAATCCACACCCGCAAAAACTAAGACCGCGAGAAAGTTGAAGAAATTGTTTTATTCACCCATCGCCGGAGAAGGAACAGATGTTGCAATGGAAGAGAATGAAGTAGACGACAATGAAACACCATCAATATCACTGAACATAGCGGAAGACAATATCAGAGATTCTACCTTTCATGTGAGTGACATGTCCTCAACGTTACAGGCCGAACCAGCTGGGATGCAGAGTGACAGTATAAGGAAAGAGGCCAAATTCATTGTATTCGATAGTTGTTTGATTGATATTATTATTCGGATTAAATGTGGGCATTTGGTAGGTGGGGAAGTATGTGGGGAGCCATTGATTAATGTGACTCGTGCAATTCGAGGCACTAACCTTAAAATACATGCCACCTGTACAAAATATCATCCTTTCACATGGTCTGCACAACCTATGCTGGGACAACTGCCAGCAGGCAATCTACTTTGTGCAGCGGCTGCACTTTTTAGTGGTTCAAGTTTTAAAAAGTTAGTCTTTCTTTCAGTTTGTGGGAATCTATTTCATTGCGAAAACTCAGTTCTACAAATACCAAACCGATTATCTATTTCCAGCCATTAGCGAAGCTTGGAGAATGTAAAAAATGTCTATTGATAGTACATTCGCGGGCAAACGGTTCAGGCTAGCCGGTAATGGACAGTGCGACAGCCCAGGATTTTCAGCCAAGTACTGCACCTACCACTTTCAGGACATGGAAAGTAAGAAAATTGTGAGTTTGGTGGTCGTGCAGGTGTCACAAAGTACATCCTCAGTGGCCATGGAGAAAGTTGGCTTTGTAGCATCATTGCAAGAACTACAATCGCGGGGAATGGTGATCGACCTGATAGCCACGGACAGACACGTTTCAATTGCCAAGACAATGAGAGAACAGTACAAAAATATAAATCACCAATTTGACGTTTGGCATCTTGCAAAATCAATCAATAAAAAATTGTCGGCTGCAGGTAAAAAAAAAGAATTGCAAGGTATTTCACAGTGGTCCAAGTCAATCAGCAACCATCTTTGGTGGAGCTCAAAAACATGTGGAGGGTCGTTGGAAATTCTACTGGAAAAATGGCGGTCAGTAATGCCACACTGTACAAACGTTCACCGATGGAACACGAACCAACATTTCCACAATTGTGAACATGGCCATTTGTCCACAGAGGAGGCACGGAAGAAGAAGTGGTTGATTCCTTCATCACCCACTCACAAAGCCATTGAAAAGATTGTATTTGATAAAACTATAACAAAAGCTTTGAGGGGACTCACGGAATTCTGCCACACAGGAGATTTGGAGGTGTTCCACAATATGTGCCTCAAGTACAGGCCAAAACGATTGCATTTTGGCATGGAGGGCATGATAAATCGGACTCTTTTAGCGGTCTTGGCACATAACCATAATGTTGGCCGTCAACAAAGTAGGACGACCGGAACTTTAGGGACGCTTCGCTACAATAAGGCCTTCACTAAAAGAAGTAAACAATGGGTGATCAAACCAGTGTTTGAGGATATGCAATATGAGTTTATTGAGAAACTTATTGTTGACGTCCTAGATATGCACATAAATGGAGTTGTGAACGAACCTGTGCAGGGGACAACTGCATTGCCACCCAACATTGCATCTGTTCCATGTCCACCTAAAGAAGAACTCATTGAGAAATACACATCACGGTTTAAATGATTGTAATTTGATTGTCTGTTCTCTCAAGTCTCCTCATGTCGCAGGCCCATTGAATATGTGTATCTATCCAACCTTGTTCATTTGCGCATTAAATTAAACCAAACAGTAATATAAATCATTTTTCAATAAATATAGAATCTCTCCGTATTTATGGTTCTGTGTGGCTGCAAAGCACGCAGACAAAATGCAAAGATGGAGTGTAAATTTCAAGTCCTGTGAGAATGCCTTACACTGAATGTAGCTAACTTGGAATGTGTGCTCGTTCAAAGTGAAGGTCAGCTGCTTTGATTTTTTCTCGGGTGCCAGAATGGCCCACGACTCAGAATAAGGTTCTATTGTATTTTGACCTTGACAGGCCTGGACCACGTAAGAAACGATAATGAATATAATTTCAGAAACGAAAGCCATTTCATGTTCGTTCATTAGAAGAAATAACGTCGGCATAGAAGGAGTGGTATTTCGGGGCTGCCCTACGCACAGACGCAATGGAAAATGCAAATATAATGTAAGTAACTCTTTAGATGAGTTTATACCGCAATTTAATTACTATACAGTAGCTTTAAAGACGGGTTAAGTTGTACTTGTTCGTTCTATGTGGCATGTTGTTTTGTACCGCGCACTATCTTGGGGAGAACCGTCTACTTTTACGGAAGCACCTCAAAACCTTTGCTTCTGCTTTCTCTCTCCCTCTCCCCTGCTACAACTGGTCCACTGTCTGCGATCTCGGTCCTGGGCCCTTCCACTCTCCACCTGCACTCCCTGTCAACCCCTGCACTGGGGGACTGTCTCAGTATCCTACAGCCCCCCCTTGACGTTTAAAACCCAGTTGCACTGTCCTAGCTATGAAATAATTTCCCGACCGAATATATAAAATGAATAATTTTAATAAAGATCTGATGGTGAGACTAATTTCATTGTTTATGTTTTTCAAACAGGTACATCATGCATTACTGCATGTGTCACGAGTACCAGACACCGGCGGACGGCTTCTTTAACCGCCAGTTGCTTCTCCGCGTGAACAACGTTACCACCCTGACCATTTTATGGGACGATCGCCAAGTACAAGTATGCCCTTACGCGGTACTAACGGCTAGATGCAACATACAGACCGTTGTGGTGGCCTAGTGCCTCGTTGTTGGAACAGCCATGCGATTATCAGTGCGACCGAAGAGCTTATTTTATCGTAAACCAACACCCTGTTTACTGCACACGAACATCGCTTGCCTCAAGACGAACTATTTTGGATCGAGAGCAAATAAAAATGAAAATCGCTGAATATTCTATAAACATTTGATGTCCAATAAATGTACTTTGCCAAATGTACAATCTTGCAGTTTGCTTTTAAACCACAGTTTGATATTCCGAATTGTGGCGCTGTATTGTGAGATGATCTAAGACCCTGTGTACAGCAAAGGAACATCGCGTGCCTCGAAACGAACTATTTTGGATCGAGAGCAAATAAAAAAGAAAATCGCTGAATATTCTCTAAACATTTGATGTCAAATAAATGTACTTTACCAAATTTACAATCTTGCGGTTTGATTTAAAAGTACAGTTTCATATTGCGAATTGTGGCGCGCTGTGTTGTGAGCTGATCTGTGTTGGTTTCCGTGTTCTGTGTGGAGTCGCGTAGAAGACGCCTGGGCGCGTTTGCCTACGCAGCACAGTCACGTCACGGATAGAGGCGGGGAATATGAATGTTTTGATAAAGTCTGTTTCAGGGGCGGGGGATTTGATTTAGTGCCGCAAAAGCAGGTGAGCCAGGGCGATGCGGCAAGTGATAGGATTATCATAAAATGGCGGCTGATTTCGAGTGCGTTAATGGACGAAAAGTCGGGTAAGGTCCATAGGAAAGTTTTCTACGATCTACCGAGTTATGCTTAAAAACACATGGCCGAACCGTAGGGACAATAAAAAAAAAAGTCCCGGAACTCTCCTTTAAACAGCTGCATATGACGAGAAGGCGCCAGATAAGATTGCCAGGAGATTGCTCATTGAGATGTAGTTGAAGACCTCATCCCTACCTTCCCGCCGGAAGAAGACATACGAGGGACTCAAGGAGGAACTGTGTACATATTTGACCCTCAGCACAACGTAGACCTGAGAGACATACATTCATCAAAACATGTCAAATGACGGGTGAGTCCATGGATGCATTTGCAACGCGACTGTGCAAACTGATGGCTCACTGTGACTTTCACACATTTTCAGATGAAGAAGCCATTAGACTGAGAATTGTGACGTCCCGAGTTATGGATAGCGCGCATGCGCGAGCCTCGTTGTGGCCCGCGCATGCGCGGCGGCAATAAAGTGCGCCCGTGCGGCCGTTCCCGCCGGGACGCGGACGAACCAACATCGCGTCCCGCGTACTCCTTGTGTGCCTGCATGAATGCCTGCGTGTGTGGGGCCCCGGGCACATATCACAACTGGCGACGAGGCGGGATCACTGCCGCAACGTGTGCCCAACACGTGGGTGCAGAGGAACAACAAATCCGCGTTGCTACGCGGTGACACGGAGCGGACCCAGCGGTAAAACTCCACGTGGAGTGGCAGTAGCGGCCTGAGAAGGTGCTCGTGCGCTGCCACTTCAAGAAAACACGACAAATTTTTGGAACCCCGACCGCCCCCAACAATCTGGGGACGATCACAACGACGCAGACAGCACAACACGGTTGGGCAGAGACCAAGGACCCAGAAAACAGCAGTCTGAGGTACGTGGAACCCCACCCCAGTCAGGTTTGCGGCCTCTAAATTACTGAGAGGTGCCTGTGCGACCTGTGAGGATGGCGGAAAGTGATGGGGAAACAGAAACTGCGACAAGAGTGATAAGGACTCAACAGGGGTCGCTACTGCCCATGCAGGAATTTGATACTTCCGGCCCCCCGTCCAAGCTAGGCCCCCGGTGGCTACTATGGGTGAAGAAACTAGAAATGTACTTTACAGCCACAGGGACCACCGATGATGACTCAAAAAGAGCGACGCTCCTATATTCGGCGGGGCTAGAGGTGATGCGCATATATGAATCACTCAACCTGCGAATAGTCACATATGCAACGGTAAAGACTGCATTGGAAAACCACTTTATCCCCCAGTCAAATGTAGACTATGAAAGATTCCTGTTTTCCAAGGAGAAACAGCGGGAGGAGGAATCCCTTGACCAATTCTGTGCAAGGCGGACACTAATGGCTAGCACATGTCGCTGGGACAACGAAGAGTTGATGATACGACACCAAGTTATCCAGGGTTGCAGCTCGGGCAAACTGAGACGGCAAATACTGAGGGAGCCAGGATGGTCACTGCAACAAATACAAGACAGTGGCCGAACCTATGAGCTGGCAGAGTCCAGAGGGGCGAACATGGACGCAGCGGTCCATCCCAGCACACGGGATGTAGCATATGCCATGAACAAATGGCCCAAGTCAAGAGACAAATGGACCCCAAAGTCATCCGGAAACAACACCCCTACCACCTCTGGACCTTCCTGCAAATACTGTGGATATGACCTGCCACACACGGAGGAGTGCCCAGCCAAGGGTAGGTCCTGCGGAAGGTGCAAAGAACCGCATGTGCCGCGCCCCCGCTCCTGTGCCTGTGCAGAGAGGACCCGCGAGGGTACGAGGTAGCTGTTTCAGAAGACAGCGGAGCATCGCAGCGCTGGAACTAGAAATCCAAAAGCTACAGCTCGCCGAGGAAGAGGAAGAAGACGAAGAAGAGGAGGACGAGGTCTTTTTCATCTCGAACATTGCATCGGCGAGCAAACGGAAAAGACAGCCCAAGTGCGAAGTGAACATACTGGGGGTGCCAAATCAAATTCTCATCGATACAGGTGCATCAGTGTGTGTTCTCGCGGAGGAACACTACCTGAGACTCCCAGGCCCTCCAACACTGGACAAGTCCATGGCAAAAATTTTCAGGTTTGGGGGGGATACCCCGTTGCCTCTCAAAGGGGTATTTGTGTCACCAGTGTCAAAGGGGGAAGTCTCGATCAAGGCCAGATTCTTCGTCACAGATGTTAGCCCACACTCCATACTCAGTTGCACTGCATCTGAGGCACTAAACCTCGTCCACTTCGCATACGAGGTATATCAGATAGACATTGAGACACTGTTGAACAAATTCTCAGGCATCTTCGAGGGAATTGGGAAATTGAAAGCGCCCCCGGTGCGTCTCCACATCGACGAATCAATCAGGCCCACGGCCCTGAAACACAGGCGGATACCTTTCCACCTCAGGGAAAAGGTGGAGGAGGAACTCTGATCCCTTGTCAGCATGGACATCATCGAGAGAGTAGAGGGGCCGACGCCATGGGTCTCTCCGATCGTGGTGACGCCCAAACCTAAACAACCAGGGGCAGTTAGAATATGTGTTGATATGCGACTGCCCAATGCAGCGATTAAGAGGGAAAGACATATAACACCGACCCTCGATGACATCATTGGAGAACTACAAGGCGCCAAGGTTTTCTCTAAATTGGACCTGAGAGCAGGGTATCATCAGCTTGAACTCCACCCTGACTCGAGATATATAACAACATTCACGACGCACGATGGCCTCTACCAATTCAAACGCCTAAGCTAAGTTAATTGTGGCAATGCTTAAAGAGATATGTTGTGCATTCACAATCATGGACCACATTGCATTAGGCATTAAGGTGCGATAGTCACAAGGAAATTCATAGAAATGTGCATAGCGCGTTGCAGTGCACCAGTAAGTGTTCCAAAATTTCAGGTTTGGTGTCTAGGTTGCAAAATCTGCAAGTAGTTGCAAGCTCACGCCCTTTAGCACTCTCATTATTTGTAAGTCTCATTATTTCCATGTGATGTGTTTGGTCAGGAAATCGTTGAAGGTATTTAGGGGTTTGATTGAACATTTTTGAGGTGAAAATACCAGATTTAAAAATGTTGTATTGATTACATTTTGCCTCTAAAGTGGAAAAATCCCGCTAAAGTTAGCCCTGTCGTTGTACCAGAACTTTTCGCTTTGCTCGTTCATGGTTCAATATGTACATGGTTATATCGATATCAGCTTTCTCCAAATTCACAACGCAATCTTCCTTCCAGGTATTTAACAGATTGTAAGGTTTGTTATCAGTGGTGTATGCAATGAAAAGGAAGAACAGTTGATTTGAACTCATCTGCACCATAAAAATTCTGAACAAAGCATAACATGTACTTGCACACATTCTGGACCGGGCTACTAATAATGGAGAATGACCACGAGCCAGTACACTGCGAATCGTCATCGCATGAATTTAGGCCTTTTTTTTAGGCCTTTTGCCCCACATCTTCGAAAAGGCACTGGACCGATGGATAATCTTGTGAGCGTGCTACGGGCCAGTGCACAGTACTCAATCATAGAGTACGGGAGACGAGCTTAGTTGGTCTTCTTGGAACTTTAAATGGAAGCAGACCAATAGTCTTGCAAACATGCAATGGGTCCAGCAACCGAGTATGGGCGATCGGATCCATTGGGGCCGTCCTCTCTGTGACCCTTAAACTAAACCACAGCAGCCCATACAAATAACAGTCTGAAACCCAAAGGGACCCTCCTGCCTAAACATCCTCCTCTGCCTCCCATCTTCCTCTACTTGCTCAATTAACCCTCACACAAGGCAGCAGCAAGCTGCCTGCAAACATATTGCATTAAACGAGCAAGACCACCGCTCAATACTCTAGCCCTTGGCCCCTCATCAGTGCTTAACTAGCTCTGGGCTCTCCCTTCTGGATGCAACACACCTCCAAGGTTTATCGGCTGCTACCCACCTAGACTCAAACCGACACACCGGCCTCTGCCATATCTGGCTTGTAAACATCAACACCACAGCGTTCACATCTGCCGTTCCTCTATCTCACTAACAACCCAAGTCCCTCTGTTCTTGTAAATTCCTAAGTGACGGACCTGTCATGTCCAGGAAGGACACAGTTAACAAAGTGTGACGAGGAGCTTCGTCACGCTGAGGTCGGACCAATGAGAATGCGTGACCTCGAGCATCCGCAGGAGTGTTTTTGCCGCATCGGTCGGCAGTACGAGAAGAACGTGAATAAAGGCAGATCACTTTCTCCTGTCTCCGTGTCCCCCGTGTCCCTCATTTTGGCACAAAGCCGCCCAGCTGCATCTAAAGAAAGCCTAGGCACCAAATAAGGTGTGACAGGAAATCTGGCGAAAAGGATGGGATGTCCACACCTCCTCACATGAAAAAAAAAACAAAAAAAGAAAGGGAAACCTTAAAATATCAGGCTGGTTAGCTCCACACCTTCCTGGTGTTCGAAGTCTGCAGCCAACATGTTCGGGAGTGAAGAGAGAGAAGGTCGGAGGCAGGCAAGTGAAACATTGGAGGATAAGGGGCCAAGCGCAGCTGCATTTTGCCGGCCAGGCCCTTTTGACATGGGTGACCAGCAAGCCCTGGGACAGTAATGGGAAAGATGGCTGCGAAGGTTTGAGAATTAAAGGAGAGTTCCGGGACTTTTTTTTTATTGTCCCTACGGTTCGGCCATGTGTTTTTAAGCATAACTCGGTAGCTCGTAGAAAACTTTCCTATGGACCTTACCCGACTTTTCGTCCATTAACGCACTCGAAATCAGCCGCCATTTTATGATAATCCTATCACTTGCCGCATCGCCCTGGCTCACCTGCTTTTGCGGCACTAAATCAAATCCCCCGCCCCTGAGCCTGACATCAGCAGACGCGTACCGCCCATTTCCCAACGCCAAAGCACGTTTCGTGTCGACAATCGCTGCGCCTCAGCTAATGAAGTGTCGCCATGGAAACGGCAGGACGCCTCTTTCCTCAATAAGTATAAACACACCGTTTCACAACACACAGCAGCAGATTTTCGATTCCATTACTCTCGCTGTGTTACTTTGAGTATTCTGTGACTCGTTTCTGTGCTCTGGTCAGCTACCTTCGTTGATTGTAGCCCGTGTGAACAGATACCAGTACCACCGCTATAAATTATTTTACTTTCTTTACCACACAATGGCTACAATAATGCCGTATATGTACGAGCCCGAGTACACCGAGGAAGAACTACTGGAAAGGCAAGCACGCGAAAACGATGGGGATTCGGACGGCAGTTGGGAGGACCAGTCAACGGATGAAGAGCCTGGACCATGTCGCATGGACGGCGTCTCCACCTGGTGCACGTGCAATCGGTGCGAGCTAATGCCAACTGAGGAGGAGAACTGCTGCTGCCGTGAAAATTTCCGGGTGCTTGGCCTACATTTCGGAAGGCGAGCCAAGTCCGCAATGCATCACCGAGCTGCCAGAGTTCAGGGAAGCCTGCCTCTCACGGACAGTGTTGAGGATGATGATGGTGCTTATGCACGAACTTTGCGGCACTGTTCGTCCGCGTAATCCGAGTAACGAGTAAGTATACTCTGGTTGTGATGTCAGTGATGCCACTACTATTTCATGGTCGTCTCCCACATATAAAACTACATCTACATATCATTCAAATGCATGTAAATTGGTTCCATGTTGTGCATTTTCTAGATAGAATTTTTTTCAAAGCAGAATGACATTTTTGTACCTGAATCGACAGTGATAAGAAAGTTGTCATTTTAATACAGTTTGCATCTTTCATTTTCACAGGTGGTACAGGCTGGTGGCCTATCGTTGCTTCACTTGGTGGCTTCACGGGAGGCTCGGACACCGCGTTCGGAGAGTAATACCTGCCTGTGCGGTACTTGCCATTAGACAACATTTCCCCAGCGACAGTGGACAATACCGCGGCTTTTCCCGGGATGTGCTGCAACCGCAACTTTACAATGTGTAATGTTTATTATTTATGTTCAATTGAAATTAAGATCTAAAATAAAACCCAACATATATTTTAACAATGGTTGTTTTGATTTTTTAAATGAATCTAGTGTGTCTCCATTGAATAGTCTTCCTGTGCCTTGTCTTGTCACACCACATGTCTCCGGCCAGCATCCTCCCTCACGCTGGCCGCCCACCTTCAATCCACATAACCGTTGAACCCATATGCAGCAGACATACATATGTTATTTTGCGGGTTGGCATCAAGCCTCCCGGCCTTGCCTCCTCCCCCAAAAATACTTACCACACCACTTTGTTCAGGGTCTCCAGGGTGAACTGCACCCATATATTCTCCTGGGAGGCTGAGGTATTTATAAACTCACCCCCCTGCCTTCCATGTACTAGATCCTGCAGCCTGCCTCTTACATGCAGTTAGATGGCCTCTCCTTGGTGAGGCCCTACGGCAAACGAGTCTTGTCTGCACGACCACCGCCCCAATCCACCCCCCGCCCTATCAAAGGCAGTTCGCACCGGGGTACTTGCGCTGGCAAGTGGAGCTGTCAGGGAGCGATAAAGGCCAAGAGGTGCCAAAGACCATGTACACTTCAAAGTGGTCTATAGAGCATGGGTTATTGTTCCCATGTCTACCGCCAGCCCCCGTGTCTCCTGCCAAGCATCTCCCCTCACGCTGTACGGCCCCCTGCAATCCACATAAGTGTGTCTCCATTCACGAGTCTTCCTGTGTCTTGTCTGCACGACCACCGCCCCAATCCACCCCCCGCCCTATCAAAGGCAGTTCGCACTGGGGTACTTGCGCTGGCAAGTGGAGCTGTCAGGGAGCGATAAAGGCCAAGAGGTGCCAAAGACCATGTACACTTCAAAGTGGTCTATAGAGCATGGGTTGTTGTTCCCATGTCTACCGCCAGACCCCGTGTCTCCTGCCAAGCATCCCCCCTCACGCTGGACGGCCCCCTGCAAACCGCATAATGCCACGACATATACACGTCATTCATTCACAAACACACCCCTGTTTCGAATTCTTTATAACCCACTTCATATTTATAATGAGAACTTCTTTGCACTTTGCTAGTCAACCCGTGAAGGTGCTGGTTATCTGCTCTTCGTCTCTGTGAACTTCCGTGACCACTTCGAGGAAACTCGTCAGTTTGCAACCTGTGAACTGCTCCCTGTTCTACGACAAGAAACTACTCTGATCCCTGCATCTAACTGTTTGCTCGTCAAGGTAAGGCCATGTACCATACTCATTTTGCGTCCAATTTCTTTTCGTTCAAGACAGTACATGCAAGGAACTAGTCACATGTTCTGAGTTTAGTCAAATTATTTTTCTATTTTTTTTAAAGTTATTCAAATACTTATCCGCATGTGAATAACGTGTATAGTTCCAAGAACCAAAACATACCTTGCATTGAACCTTTTATGTATTTAATTTTTTAACACATTGGTATTCATAGAGAATTGTTGATCTTTACTTTTCAGAACTTTCCACAATGCCTGTCTGTTCCATTGGCGGTTGTCCTTCGAAGACCCATAATAAATCTGAAGGTACTATAATGCATGTTTTCCCTAAGACAATAGATCAGATAAGAGAATGGGTCCGATATTGCGGATATCCACCCTCTGAGCTTGAAAGTAGAGTCCTAGAAGTCTTTGCGGACAAGAGGGGTGATCGATACCGCATCTGCAGCAGGCACTTTACCTCTGACATGTACTCCACATCATTGCTAATAAAGAAGAACACACCGCGAGCGAGGCGAAAATTGCTCACAACCGCTATTCCCACTCTATTCGTCCACATCCCTCCACTGGTGAGTCAAGTTTACGTATTTATCTCTCGGCCTTGCGGTAGTGTGTAGCATTAGCTAACAATAATTTCCCCATTTATGTATCCACTCAATATGAAGGCGGAAGATTCTCCATCCGTGTCGTTATTGCAGTCATCAGCCACTTCAAGCGCCTATCGGGTAATCTTACTTGGCTATTCTGCCACTGACTTGTTTTAGGCATGTAAATCAATAGTTTTAATTTATCGTGTAATTATTTTACCTAATGGTACACCCTTGTACTCGTCCTCTAGTCTTTGTTTTCAGTTATAATTATTGTTATCCAAAATAATTCAAGTACTGTCTTTCAGGGAGATGCTGAGGAGTCCAACGTATTGACGACTACCGTTGATGTCGCTCAGATGCTCGAGGTACGTTTCAGGACAGTTCCATCGATGGAGATCATCAGATCTTGCATTCTTGTAGCGTGATTGTTACACACAATGTTTCTTTCGTTTTTAGCCATTGATATGTCCTTCTGTCGTCGCCCTCCTATGTGTCTTCTTTTTTCAATATTGTGTTCATTACTAATGAAAGTCCTATGTATCAGGGAGTCGATGGAGCATTAGTCCAAGAAGAAGGGGGAGCGTGCAGTTACGGGTCGGCGCAACAGCTTGCAGAAGTGTGCACCGCAGTTACATCGTCCCTTGATGTTCTTATGCATTTCGAGGTATGGATACTGACAGTTCGATGAAGCGAAATCATATGACGTGATTACATCCGCTATACTTCCTTCTTTATTAACGCAAGTACTATGTTTCAGGGAGATGACGGAGCTTCTTCTACAAGAACATCACCCCTAGTAGTTGATGCAGATTTCTGGGTGGTGACAATTCCAACGATCGAGCAAATCGAATCATATTTAGATATCCATTATTTATTTTAGACAACTGATCATTTGTGCAGGTCTATTTAGATGAGCCGTTCACGCCTGCACAAACTTTCTGTTCTTTTTATCAAAATAGAAAACCATACTAATGCAATTACTGTGTTTCAGGGAGTCACTGAAGCATCATCTTCAATAATATCATCAATGGAAGTCTATGAGGAGCCCGAGGTATGGATCTTGACAGTTCCATCTAACTAGATCAACAATGCGTGAATAATTGTCGTTTGAATGTTCTACACAAAGCGTTCATTCGTGTTTTGCTATTGAGATGTACGTGGGTATTGGTCCCCAAGTACATTTTGTGTTTTCGATATTATTATACATACTAATGAAAGTTCTATGTTTCAGGGAGTCCATGGAGCGTCAGTGTGTGATGGATGTGCTTATCAGGAAAACATAGTCGTTGCAGCGCAAGAGGAAGTGGAGACATGCACACACGAGTCGGAGCAACAGCGTCCTGATGTTGAAGTTCGAGGCAAGAAAGTTTCAAAGAAAAGAAAGCAAAAGAAGGTTAGTGTCCTGGTCACTATATTATGTTGTTTTTCACTGTTAATAGTTCAATACTGTAAGTTGTGTTTAAACTGAACACCCCTTTTCCAATCTGTCCTCTAGTTGCGAGTGGGTGTACGAACTAGATCTACACAGACAGTGAAGCGAACGAGAGATGTTGCTTGTCAAACCTTTTGGCAGGGACTTGAGACTGGAGAAGCATCGTGCCAATGGGAAGAATATGAAGTGATTGACAACGGAGCTATACCACCACCAGCCATTGATAGTGAATGTCCTCCTGGTAGTTCGGATGCAGTCGGAGATCAATTCACAGAATCCACACCCGCAAAAACTAAGACCGCGAGAAAGTTGAAGAAATTGTTTTATTCACCCATCGCCGGAGAAGGAACAGATGTTGCAATGGAAGAGAATGAAGTAGACGACAATGAAACACCATCAATATCACTGAACATAGCGGAAGACGATATCAGAGATTCTACCTTTCATGTGAGTGACATGTCCTCAACGTTACAGGCCGAACCAGCTGGGATGCAGAGTGACAGTATAAGGAAAGAGGCCAAATTCATTGTATTCGATAGTTGTTTGATTGATATTATTATTCGGATTAAATGTGGGCATTTGGTAGGTGGGGAAGTATGTGGGGAGCCATTGATTAATGTGACTCGTGCAATTCGAGGCACTAACCTTAAAATACATGCCACCTGTACAAAATATCATCCTTTCACATGGTCTGCACAACCTATGCTGGGACAACTGCCAGCAGGCAATCTACTTTGTGCAGCGGCTGCACTTTTTAGTGGTTCAAGTTTTAAAAAGTTAGTCTTTCTTTCAGTTTGTGGGAATCTATTTCATTGCGAAAACTCAGTTCTACAAATACCAAACCGATTATCTATTTCCAGCCATTAGCGAAGCTTGGAGAATGTAAAAAATGTCTATTGATAGTACATTCGCGGGCAAACGGTTCAGGCTAGCCGGTAATGGACAGTGCGACAGCCCAGGATTTTCAGCCAAGTACTGCACCTACCACTTTCAGGACATGGAAAGTAAGAAAATTGTGAGTTTGGTGGTCGTGCAGGTGTCACAAAGTACATCCTCAGTGGCCATGGAGAAAGTTGGCTTTGTAGCATCATTGCAAGAACTACAATCGCGGGGAATGGTGATCGACCTGATAGCCACGGACAGACACGTTTCAATTGCCAAGACAATGAGAGAACAGTACAAAAATATAAATCACCAATTTGACGTTTGGCATCTTGCAAAATCAATCAATAAAAAATTGTCGGCTGCAGGTAAAAAAAAAGAATTGCAAGGTATTTCACAGTGGTCCAAGTCAATCAGCAACCATCTTTGGTGGAGCTCAAAAACATGTGGAGGGTCGTTGGAAATTCTACTGGAAAAATGGCGGTCAGTAATGCCACACTGTACAAACGTTCACCGATGGAACACGAACCAACATTTCCACAATTGTGAACATGGCCATTTGTCCACAGAGGAGGCACGGAAGAAGAAGTGGTTGATTCCTTCATCACCCACACACAAAGCCATTGAAAAGATTGTATTTGATAAAACTATAACAAAAGCTTTGAGGGGACTCACGGAATTCTGCCACACAGGAGATTTGGAGGTGTTCCACAATATGTGCCTCAAGTACAGGCCAAAACGATTGCATTTTGGCATGGAGGGCATGATAAATCGGACTCTTTTAGCGGTCTTGGCACATAACCATAATGTTGGCCGTCAACAAAGTAGGACGACCGGAACTTTAGGGACGCTTCGCTACAATAAGGCCTTCACTAAAAGAAGTAAACAATGGGTGATCAAACCAGTGTTTGAGGATATGCAATATGAGTTTATTGAGAAACTTATTGTTGACGTCCTAGATATGCACATAAATGGAGTTGTGAACGAACCTGTGCAGGGGACAACTGCATTGCCACCCAACATTGCATCTGTTCCATGTCCACCTAAAGAAGAACTCATTGAGAAATACACATCACGGTTTAAATGATTGTAATTTGATTGTCTGTTCTCTCAAGTCTCCTCATGTCGCAGGCCCATTGAATATGTGTATCTATCCAACCTTGTTCATTTGCGCATTAAATTAAACCAAACAGTAATATAAATCATTTTTCAATAAATATAGAATCTCTCCGTATTTATGGTTCTGTGTGGCTGCAAAGCACGCAGACAAAATGCAAAGATGGAGTGTAAATTTCAAGTCCTGTGAGAATGCCTTACACTGAATGTAGCTAACTTGGAATGTGTGCTCGTTCAAAGTGAAGGTCAGCTGCTTTGATTTTTTCTCGGGTGCCAGAATGGCCCACGACTCAGAATAAGGTTCTATTGTATTTTGACCTTGACAGGCCTGGACCACGTAAGAAACGATAATGAATATAATTTCAGAAACGAAAGCCATTTCATGTTCGTTCATTAGAAGAAATAACGTCGGCATAGAAGGAGTGGTATTTCGGGGCTGCCCTACGCACAGACGCAATGGAAAATGCAAATATAATGTAAGTAACTCTTTAGATGAGTTTATACCGCAATTTAATTACTATACAGTAGCTTTAAAGACGGGTTAAGTTGTACTTGTTCGTTCTATGTGGCATGTTGTTTTGTACCGCGCACTATCTTGGGGAGAACCGTCTACTTTTACGGAAGCACCTCAAAACCTTTGCTTCTGCTTTCTCTCTCCCTCTCCCCTGCTACAACTGGTCCACTGTCTGCGATCTCGGTCCTGGGCCCTTCCACTCTCCACCTGCACTCCCTGTCAACCCCTGCACTGGGGGACTGTCTCAGTATCCTACAGCCCCCCCATGACGTTTAAAACCCAGTTGCACTGTCCTAGCTATGAAATAATTTCCCGACCGAATATATAAAATGAATAATTTTAATAAAGATCTGATGGTGAGACTAATTTCATTGTTTATGTTTTTCAAACAGGTACATCATGCATTACTGCATGTGTCACGAGTACCAGACACCGGCGGACGGCTTCTTTAACCGCCAGTTGCTTCTCCGCGTGAACAACGTTACCACCCTGACCATTTTATGGGACGATCGCCAAGTACAAGTATGCCCTTACGCGGTACTAACGGCTAGATGCAACATACAGACCGTTGTGGTGGCCTAGTGCCTCGTTGTTGGAACAGCCATGCGATTATCAGTGCGACCGAAGAGCTTATTTTATCGTAAACCAACACCCTGTTTACTGCACACGAACATCGCTTGCCTCAAGACGAACTAATTTTGATCGAGAGCAAATAAAAATGAAAATCGCTGAATATTCTATAAACATTTGATGTCCAATAAATGTACTTTGCCAAATGTACAATCTTGCAGTTTGCTTTTAAACCACAGTTTGATATTCCGAATTGTGGCGCTGTATTGTGAGATGATCTAAGACCCTGTGTACAGCAAAGGAACATCGCGTGCCTCGAAACGAACTATTTTGGATCGAGAGCAAATAAAAAAGAAAATCGCTGAATATTCTCTAAACATTTGATGTCAAATAAATGTACTTTACCAAATTTACAATCTTGCGGTTTGATTTAAAAGTACAGTTTCATATTGCGAATTGTGGCGCGCTGTGTTGTGAGCTGATCTGTGTTGGTTTCCGGGTTCTGTGTGGAGTCGCGTAGAAGACGCCTGGGCGCGTTTGCCTACGCAGCACAGTCACGTCACGGATAGAGGCGGGGAATATGAATGTTTTGATAAAGTCTGTTTCAGGGGCGGGGGATTTGATTTAGTGCCGCAAAAGCAGGTGAGCCAGGGCGATGCGGCAAGTGATAGGATTATCATAAAATGGCGGCTGATTTCGAGTGCGTTAATGGACGAAAAGTCGGGTAAGGTCCATAGGAAAGTTTTCTACGATCTACCGAGTTATGCTTAAAAACACATGGCCGAACCGTAGGGACAATAAAAAAAAAGTCCCGGAACTCTCCTTTAAACAGCTGCATATGACGAGAAGGCGCCAGATAAGATTGCCAGGAGATTGCTCATTGAGATGTAGTTGAAGACCTCATCCCTACCTTCCCGCCGGAAGAAGACATACGAGGGACTCAAGGAGGAACTGTGTACATATTTGACCCTCAGCACAACGTAGACCTGAGAGACATACATTCATCAAAACATGTCAAATGACGGGTGAGTCCATGGATGCATTTGCAACGCGACTGTGCAAACTGATGGCTCACTGTGACTTTCACACATTTTCAGATGAAGAAGCCATTAGACTGAGAATTGTGACGTCCCGAGTTATGGATAGCGCGCATGCGCGAGCCTCGTTGTGGCCCGCGCATGCGCGGCGGCAATAAAGTGCGCCCGTGCGGCCGTTCCCGCCGGGACGCGGACGAACCAACATCGCGTCCCGCGTACTCCTTGTGTGCCTGCATGAATGCCTGCGTGTGTGGGGCCCCGGGCACATATCACAACTGGCGACGAGGCGGGATCACTGCCGCAACGTGTGCCCAACACGTGGGTGCAGAGGAACAACAAATCCGCGTTGCTACGCGGTGACACGGAGCGGACCCAGCGGTAAAACTCCACGTGGAGTGGCAGTAGCGGCCTGAGAAGGTGCTCGTGCGCTGCCACTTCAAGAAAACACGACAAATTTTTGGAACCCCGACCGCCCCCAACAATCTGGGGACGATCACAACGACGCAGACAGCACAACACGGTTGGGCAGAGACCAAGGACCCAGAAAACAGCAGTCTGAGGTACGTGGAACCCCACCCCAGTCAGGTTTGCGGCCTCTAAATTACTGAGAGGTGCCTGTGCGACCTGTGAGGATGGCGGAAAGTGATGGGGAAACAGAAACTGCGACAAGAGTGATAAGGACTCAACAGGGGTCGCTACTGCCCATGCAGGAATTTGATACTTCCGGCCCCCCGTCCAAGCTAGGCCCCCGGTGGCTACTATGGGTGAAGAAACTAGAAATGTACTTTACAGCCACAGGGACCACCGATGATGACTCAAAAGAGCGACGCTCCTATATTCGGCGGGGCTAGAGGTGATGCGCATATATGAATCACTCAACCTGCGAATAGTCACATATGCAACGGTAAAGACTGCATTGGAAAACCACTTTATCCCCCAGTCAAATGTAGACTATGAAAGATTCCTGTTTTCCAAGGAGAAACAGCGGGAGGAGGAATCCCTTGACCAATTCTGTGCAAGGCGGACACTAATGGCTAGCACATGTCGCTGGGACAACGAAGAGTCGATGATACGACACCAGGTTATCCAGGGTTGCAGCTCGGGCAAACTGAGACGGCAAATACTGAGGGAGCCAGGATGGTCACTGCAACAAATACAAGACAGTGGCCGAACCTATGAGCTGGCAGAGTCCAGAGGGGCGAACATGGACGCAGCGGTCCATCCCAGCACACGGGATGTAGCATATGCCATGAACAAATGGCCCAAGTCAAGAGACAAATGGACCCCAAAGTCATCCGGAAACAACACCCCTACCACCTCTGGACCTTCCTGCAAATACTGTGGATATGACCTGCCACACACGGAGGAGTGCCCAGCCAAGGGTAGGTCCTGCGGAAGGTGCAAAGAACCGCATGTGCCGCGCCCCCGCTCCTGTGCCTGTGCAGAGAGGACCCGCGAGGGTACGAGGTAGCTGTTTCAGAAGACAGCGGAGCATCGCAGCGCTGGAACTAGAAATCCAAAAGCTACAGCTCGCCGAGGAAGAGGAAGAAGACGAAGAAGAGGAGGACGAGGTCTTTTTCATCTCGAACATTGCATCGGCGAGCAAACGGAAAAGACAGCCCAAGTGCGAAGTGAACATACTGGGGGTGCCAACTCAAATTCTCATCGATACAGGTGCATCAGTGTGTGTTCTCGCGGAGGAACACTACCTGAGACTCCCAGGCCCTCCAACACTGGACAAGTCCATGGCAAAAATTTTCACGTTTGGGGGGGATACCCCGTTGCCTCTCAAAGGGGTATTTGTGTCACCAGTGTCAAAGGGGGAAGTCTCGATCAAGGCCAGATTCTTCGTCACAGATGTTAGCCCACACTCCATACTCAGTTGCACTGCATCTGAGGCACTAAACCTCGTCCACTTCGCATACGAGGTATATCAGATAGACATTGAGACACTGTTGAACAAATTCTCAGGCATCTTCGAGGGAATTGGGAAATTGAAAGCGCCCCCGGTGCGTCTCCACATCGACGAATCAATCAGGCCCACGGCCCTGAAACACAGGCGGATACCTTTCCACCTCAGGGAAAAGGTGGAGGAGGAACTCTGATCCCTTGTCAGCATGGACATCATCGAGAGAGTAGAGGGGCCGACGCCATGGGTCTCTCCGATCGTGGTGACGCCCAAACCTAAACAACCAGGGGCAGTTAGAATATGTGTTGATATGCGACTGCCCAATGCAGCGATTAAGAGGGAAAGACATATAACACCGACCCTCGATGACATCATTGGAGAACTACAAGGCGCCAAGGTTTTCTCTAAATTGGACCTGAGAGCAGGGTATCATCAGCTTGAACTCCACCCTGACTCGAGATATATAACAACATTCACGACGCACGATGGCCTCTACCAATTCAAACGCCTAAGCTTCGGGGTCTCGTCAGCCGCCGAAGTATTTCAAAATACCATCCGAGGGGCCCTAGCAGGCCTTAAAGGCGTGTTGAACATGAGTGACGACATCCTGGTGTTCGCAGCCTCGGAATCGGAACACGTGAAGAGGCTGGAAAGCACTCTCCAACGGCTGAAAAGTTTAGGCCTCACGTTACATCGGCAAAAATGCGAGTTCTTCAAGGACCGCATAGGTTTCTTTGGTTTCATCCTCCATGCAGCGGGCGTATCCCCCGACCCGGCCAAAATCAAGAACGCTGCCGCCCCACAATCCCCCACCGAGGTGAGAAGCTTCCTGGGGATGGTAACATACTGTGGGCGGTTCATCAAAGGGCTAGCGTCAACGGCAGAGCCGCTCAGGGCGCTGACGAGGAACGACACAGCATGGAAATGGGGCGCCGAGGAGCAAGAGGCCTTCCAGACCCTGAAGACCGCCCTGTCCGATGGCGACACCATGGCGTATTTCAACCCTGGAGTGGAGTCCGAGGTGGTGGTAGATGCGAGCCCGGTAGGGGTTGGGGCGGTACTACTGCAACCGGACGAGCGTGGGAATATGCGTCCTATCGCATATGCGAGCAAAGCCCTCTCCACTACTGAAATGAAATACTCACAGATGGAAAGGGAAGCACTAGCCATCCTGTGGGGCTGCCGCCATTTCCGCCTATACATCTTGGGCAAACCTGTTGTGGTCGTGACGGACCACAAGCCGTTGTTACCGATACTAGCCGGTGTGTCATCGAAACCACCACCCAGGATTGAAAGGTGGATGCTGGCGCTGATGGAGTATGGGGTAAGGCTGATATACAGGCCAGGCACCAACAATCCGGCAGACTATCTATCACGCCACCCCAACAAAGAGGATCCGGATACGGACATTGGCGCGAGTGATTGTCACGGACTACTGTGTCAAGTGGTGGAAGGATCTCTTCCGACGGCGATATCAAGAGCAGTCGTATCGACGGAATCGGCCAACGACGAGGTCTTCGGCATTGTCCGAATGGCAATAAGAAGCAGTGACTGGAAAGAGGTGCTGCGGGACAATTCACGCCGACAAGAAGTGGCCCAGAGGGACCTCCAAGCGCTCTGGAAGGTGCGAGAGGACCTCTCCATCTCGGACGACGGGCTCATACTGAGAGGACGCCAAATTGTCGTGCCAAGGACGCTGAGTACCCGGATGCTAGAGCTAGCGCACGTCGGCCACCAGGGAGTGGTCAAAACAAAGGCACGGTTAAGAGCCAAAGTATGGTTCCCGGATTTGGAGAAAATGGTAGAGAACTTTGTGAAAAGATGTCTAGCATGCCAGGCCGCGACCCCAGGCGACAGAGCTCCGCCGATACGGTCCATGGAACGCAGCCAAAAACCATGGGGGACGGTACATGTAGACTTCGGGTCAACAGGACGGGGCATGTACTTTCTGGTAGCGGTGGACCAATGGTCACGATACCCCGAGGTAGAGATAGTTGAATCAACGGCGACTGAATTCTCAATGAAGGCACTAGACAAGATGTTTGCCACACACGGGTTACCGGACCTCATATGCTCGGACAACGGCCCGCCGTTCACTGGCAACCAGTTCGCCACCTACCTCAAGGAAAGAGGAATTCAACATCGCAGGGTGTCCCCACTCTGGCCACGGGCCAATGGGGAAGCCGAAAGGATGATGCGGACCCTCAACAAAGTCCTACGAATATCCGCCAGCAGCGGGGCAGACCTGGAGAGAAAGCTCGTGGAATTTCTTAGGGAATACCGCACGACACCTCACCAGTCCACGGGAGTGGCTCCCGCGGAAGCACTATTTGGACGATGCCCAAGAGGACTGCTACCAGAGGAAGAAGGCCGAACACCCGGAGTTATTGACAATGAGAAGATTCGGGAAGAGCGAGTCAGGCGCAACGAAAAGGAAAGTGAACGACGAGGGCTACAGGAGAAGGAAATGCGGGTAGGGGACACGGTGTTGGTCAGGAATCGACACCCGGAAGGCAAACTGTCCCTCCCATTTGAGCCACGCCCGTGGAAGGTGACACACGTGAAGGGCACGATGGTAACGGCGGCCTGCGATCGAGGGACTGTTACACGCAACCGGTCGTTCTTCAAGAGAATTGAAAATCCAGTCGAGAATGAAGTACCAGAGGAAGCCACAAGCACGGAGGAACCACACGCCGATCAAGGCGAGAGCGGGCACCAAGCCCCAGCTGGAGCCGGACCCGGCTGTCCCACGCGGCCTGGGACCCCACCGAGATACCCAGTCCGCCGAGAGCGGAGGCTGCCAGGCTATCTCAAGGACTATGTCCTGGACTCGGGGGACTAAGCCGAGGAGACCTGATGGGACGTAAGTGTAATTGCTAAAGGCTGTGTTCAAGGCCACCAATTGCATTGGGGACCAGGCACCCCGCAAGTTTATGTTCTATTTTTGTTAAAGTTGAAAAGGGATGTGACGTCCCGAGTTATGGATAGCGCGCATGCGCGAGCCTCGTTGTGGCCCGCGCATGCGCGGCGGCAATAAAGTGCGCCCGTGCGGCAGTTCCCGCCGGGACGCGGACGAACCAACATCGCGTCCCGCGTACTCCTTGTGTGCCTGCATGAATGCCTGCGTGTGTGGGGCCCCGGGCACATATCACAAGAATCATTGAAGAGTGCCTATCGTCCACGTTCAGAAATAAACTACTGTGCAAACCTCTTCCCCTTGCCACTATTTTACAAATGGCAAGGACCAAAGCGAGAGCAAAATCCCAGGCCATGCAGATCGAGACAAGCAAGGGAAAGGGAAAATAGCAGGCATATTACATCAGTCAAGGAGGAAGAGGCAACAACGCTAACAATTCCCCAGCCAGAAGGTATGGCTCAACTGGAAAATGTTATTTGTGAGGTCTACCATTCCCACATGAGGAGGCACCGGATGCCCTGCATTTGGACAAAAATGCACCAACTGTGGAAGGTAAAATCACCTGGTGAGAGTATATAATGCACCACCACACAGGGCGCGAGGAAACAGCAGCGGTGGGGCCAGAACAGAATACAGTGCACTCACGCCAGGGCCCAGAAGAGACGTCCATGCGAGAAGAGATCTGGTCAGTCATATCCGGCAAATAACTGGCAGGTCTCCGTCACCCCCTGCAGTGCAGAAAAGAGGACTGCATAACTATGCGTATATGGTGAATCATATGGTGACTCCCCTAGAAGGAGACATCGAAATCCGAGTAGGTCAACATCTCGCAAAGTTTGTCATGGTTCGGGAGCCACGTGAAACATGTGCACCTCATAATTTTGCAAAATGGTGCATCCGCCCAAGTTGATACCATCAAAGTTGAAAGTATTCCAGTGAGCCGCCAGGGGCGCAGTCCAAAACTATGGACAGTTATCCATACAACTAAGCTACAAAGAGCAACAAACCATGGCAGAGTTACATGTCCTCCAAGGAGAAGTGCCGGGAAGTAATCTTCTGTAGGGAGACCCACATCCCTTGAAACGAAAATCGCTGCAGTGATGTATACCATGCAACACAGAGTGCCAATAACGAAACGATTTCCAGAATTGTTCAAGGGAATTGGATGCTTGAAAGGAGACCCAGTTACCCTACACCTAGATGGGTCAGTACCTTCGAAAGTTCAGCACTCTTGACGAATACCCAATAATTTACCTACAACCGCAGGTAGAGAAGGAGATTTAATGTTTATTGAGAGAAGACATCATAGAAGCTGCCTGCGGCCCCACCCTGTGGGTCTCCCATATGGTGGCCGTGCCTAAGCAAGGATCGTTTGAGAAAATCTGGCTGTGTGGACATGCGTCAAGCTAAAAAAGCAATTGAACGAGAATGACACCATGGTATGCATCTGGACCATGTAATTAGCATGCTAAATGGACCAAGAATATTCACTAAGATTGATCTATACAAAGGGGACCACCAGATACTATTGGATGAACAATCACGGCACTTAACTACATTTGCAGCTCACAAATGATTATTTCGGTACAAGAGATTAAAGTTTGGGATATCGTCGGATGCTGAAATCTTCCAGGAGAGCATCAGGAGAGTAATTGGACACATCAAGAACTGCTTCAATCACAGTGACTATATTTTGGTTTTTGGTGTGGATCTCGAGCAACACGATCGAACACTACATCTGGTGTGTCTGGTGCTCTCGCAAGCGGGGCTGACACTGAATGCTGAAAAGTGTGCATTTCACAAGAACACCTCAAGTTCTTTGGCCATGTGTTCTCGCAAGAGGGAATGAGGTCTTCTCCTGGCAAGGTGACTGCAATTGCAGACATCTCGCCCCCAAAAGACGTAAGTGAAGTGAGGTCGTTTCTGGTCATGGCCAGTTATTGCAGCTGATATTTGAAGGATTTTGCTACATTCAGTGCGCATTTAAGAGAGCTCACCAAACCGGGAATTAAATCTCAGTGGGACCAATCGTGTCAAGAGGCTTTCACTCAAATAAAGAAAGGCATTGGATTGGCTGAGTGCATGGCCTATTTTGTCCAGCCAAGTGCACAGGACTAACGGTGGATGCCTGGCCGGTTGGGTTGGGTGCTATCCTGCCCCAAAATTGACCAGAGAGAGAGAGAGAGCCCAAGAGAAATTGTTGCCTACGCCTCCAAAAGTCTGACGGATGTTGAAAGAAAGTACTTGCAACCAGAAACGGAAGGGACTAGCAGTTGTCTGGGCATGAGAGCACTTTCAAATGTTCTTGCTGGGAAAGCCATTCACAGTGGTTACTGATCACCAAGCCCTAGTCACTATCTATGGGAGCCCTCATTGCAAAATGACTCCCAGAATTGAGAGGTGGTGGCTAAGGCTGCAGGACTTCACAAGCCAGGAAAAGAGTACAATCCGGCGGATTTCAAATCCCGCACCCACTTGGGAAACAAAGCAGAGACTTGTCCATGGCGGAGCAATACACACATTTTCTCAGCCAGCAGGGACCGCCGAAACCACTTACGACAAGGATGGTGAGAGATCACACCCTGAATGACAGAACATTGCAGAAAGTGAACTAGCTCATAACAACTCACAGGTGGCGAGACAGTGAGCTAGAGTGCGCACAGGGAAATCAAATGACCTTGAAACAAGAAATGCAAGCATTCAGGCATGTGAAGGACGAGCTGTCTGTAACTGCAGAAGGATTGGTGATGTGTGGGCGGTGCATGATAATACCCACGGATCTCCTTAAACAGGTAGACCTGCCACACAAAGGACCCTGTGGCATGGTGGCCACTAAAAGACAGATAAGAGATACTATGTGCTTCCCAGGAACTGATTTCATGGAGGGAAACATGTTAAAAGGATGCCATCGGTGTCAGTGCACGTCAGAGCTGAAAAACCCAGAACCACTCATGATGATAGAGCTGCCAGAAGCTCTGTGGACAAATGTAGCGGTCGATTTCTTTGGACCATTTGGTGGCAGAAAATACTGGATGGTGGTGATGGGTGAGCTCTCTGGTCTCCCTCTTGTCCGAATGATCGCACCCACGGCAGCCAGCACTGCCATTCCCAAATTGGACAATGTTTTCTCTGCATGGGGCAATACTGAAATACTGAAATCGGACAATGGACCACCATTCAGCAGTCTGGAATTTACATGGTTTCTGAGCTACATGGGCATAAGTGATCAAAAAATCACACCGCTATGGCCGCAGGCCAATGGAATGATGGAGAAGTTCATGGGGAGCTTAACGAAAGTTCTTCAACAAAATGAGCTGAGCCAGGTGTCATTAAAGCAAGTGGTGTGCAACATGCTCCGGGACTGCAGCAATTCCCTGCACAGGGCCACAGGGAAGTGCCCATTGGAGTTTGGGGTTTCAAAAAAAAGTGAGAACGAGACTTCCACACAGAGGAGAGCATCGGGAGAATGGCCGCATGGCACTACAGGGGGAGGATGCAGCCAAGAAATGTGAGATGAAAAGATATGCTGATGAGAAACAGAGAGCAAAGTCTTCTGCACTTCAACGGGAGACAAGGTGCTTGTGTTTGGGAAACAAGAATGGAAATCCGAGTCAAAGTTTGATCCAGCGTTTTTACGAATCGCACAGATAAAGGGGTCCATGGTGACGGCCCGGTTTCCGGGCAGGATGATCACCCTAAATGTGTCCCACTTCAAGCTCTATCGCGAGCGAGAGAAGGAGCACGATGGGGAGGAGAGCAGTGAAGAAGGCGAGCAAGATAGGCCACGAAATGAAGGTGCATGCTCAACTGAGCCGGGGCCTGCTGTGGAGATGTTGGCAAGACCCGAACGATGTGTCACACGACCTGTGAGGTTGATTGATGAGATGTAAATAACTGCAAGTCCTGTGGAGTGGAAGATGTGTCCGGGGAGAACAGTTAACACAGCGTGACGAGGCATCTCGTCACGCCGAGGTCAGACCAATGAGAATAGACGATATTCACGCATGCGCAAGAGTGTTTTTGTCACGTCGTGTGGCAGTGCGAGAAAGAATGTCAATAAAGGCAGACTACTTTCTCCTGTCTCTGTGTCCCTCATTTTGGCGCAAAACTGTGCAGGATCAGTAAGAGAGAACCTACGCCCCAGATATGGTGGGACAGGAAAGCACCACCTGAAGACTTCAGAAGAGCATTGGCCAGGACCCCTGAAAGACTTGCCTGGCTGCGAGAGATGGTTATATGTCAGCTTGTGCCTCTCAAAGAATGTTAATGCTGTAGAGTCATTAACAAGTCAGGGCAGTGCCTCTGAAAGGGCAAATAGTGCAGTGACAATTAAATAGCAGGCCAGTGTCTCTGATAGGTCATTTAAGTTGCTGTAGAGGCCCTAATATTTCACTTTGTTCTTTTGCTGGGAAGTATGCAGGCTTGCAATGATGTGGAAGAAAAAATATGGCTTTTTCAGCCTTCTACTTACAGCTGCGCCAGAAGCATGTCTGTGATTTTATTCATGTACTGCATCATACAGTTTGAATAAACTCAAACCGTAACACATTTTCAACACAACAATACAACAATCCATAAAACACTGCAATTCATATACTCCTTTAGCAAATGCAAAGCAATAAAACATCTGCATCAATGCAATTCATTAGAATCATTACGGTAAAATACAACTAGATACATAGCTGCCAAAACATGGTAAAGTGCAATCAGCGTGGACTGAGACCAATAATCCGCACAGAACCTTTCCCACAAAATCTTCCAAGATGAGATATTAAGATCTTGTACAAACTTATTAAAGTACTTTAGGCGTACCAAGAGTGTACATTTACACTCCACTAACAGGTGTTTCAGCGTCTCCGGACTCTCCTTACAAAATGTACAATTCGAGAAAGTTATTTCAGGATCTTTCCACAAAAACCGGTAAACCACAGTCTGTAGTAAATTAATACAAAAGCATGGGATAGTCCTGGCATATTTCCAAGCAGGATATCATACCATATGTGGTACAGGAGCACCCAACAACCAGTTGCCATTAATTAGATGCCCACATCTACTCTAAGCTATTGTGCTGGAACATCTGCTGTGTTGGATTAAGGCTAATTCCCTTTTTCACCCATTACAATCCGGTTTTAGTGCAGGAACCAGCACTTCCCACAACATCCGGTTACTGGACGCTATAACAACTAGAGCCAAGCAGAAAGGTCAACCATCTGTCTACATAACCTTTGTTGATTTTAAAGCTGCATTTGACAGTGTTAACAAGACTAAACTGTGGGAAATATTGAATAAAATGAACTGTCCTAATTGGCTACTAGAAATATTGATCAAATTACATAGTAGTAACAACATAAGAATCCATCTTGATAATAATGGGTTATTATCCCAACCTGTAAAAGTTAACAGAGGCGTTAAGCAGGGATGTCTGTTGGCAGCTCATTTATTCAATTTATACCTAGCCGATTTGATACGCCAATCGACATCTAAGACAAACTGCCCTGCAACATTTGAGGATTTCATGGTTACTGCTCTCCTGTACGCTGACGACCTTGTTATTATAGATCACATGTACAGGGGAATAAAAGCAATGTTAGAGGAATTGGGTTGTTTTGCCAAGGAATAGGGCCTTAAAATCAATCTAAAAAGGACCCAAACTATGTTCTTTGCCCCCAGAAAAATGTATAAACCACAAATTAAAACATTGTGGGATAATATTAAATATACTGACAACTACAAGTACCTTGGTGCTTTGTTTAGTAGTAAGATTGGGTATAATTTGCTAATTACAGACAAGACCAGATGTGCAAAGCAAATTGCAACTCTCACTAAGACATTTGTTGATAACTATGCTGGGTACTCCCTGAAAGGGATTCGAATACTTTACAGGCAATGGTTTATCCCTGTTGTTGCATATGGATTGGAAGCACTAACAATGAAAAACCTTCATTGGATGGACAAGATTGAAGTGTTTGTTTGGGCAAAATGTGTTGTCCTTGTCCTCTGTTTGTCCAGTACAATATATTAGACTTGAGTTGGGCCTCCAATCCGTGAGGTTTATTGTTGCACAACAGCGAGGTCTTTTGTACCTGAAAGCTAACTGCCATCCTGCAAGTGAATGTAATATTGGCCTAAAAGTTACTTGACTTGATAAAAGGGCAAATAGATCATTATTTTTGTGTCACTTTTTGTTTTATGAAACAAAGTTGTAATAGTTCTGCGAACTAAAAGACAACTAAACAAATGAATAAATAAAAAGGAGCTCCGTTTGTCCACTGTATTGGACCAATCCTGCTTCCACAATTGTTTCTTGAAAAAAATAGCAGGATCGTTAAACTCCAATTACGTAAACGTAAATTCATCTCCATGTGATAAATTAGCCTTCAATGGTTCTAAATGTATGAACATTGTATCTCATTAATATTCTTGAGGGATTTCCTGAAAACCCATCAGGATTCCGGCCCTCGAGGCCTGGAGTTGGATAACCCAGTTCTAAGCCATAGCTAAGAGCCGGGATAATTTTCGACGCAAACGTTTATCACAGATTTGAGGGAAAATCTATTTTGAAAGTGTTTGGGTTGTGATGATGGCAGTTTGGTTTCATTATATATAAGCTCTATTATACTACTCTTCCTCATCATTGTGTACATTTGAAATCCAAGGTATTTTAACTCGGTAACCTCCTCCAAACAATCACCATCAAGCGTGTAGTTTGATATTTGACATTTTCTGCCCGCTTTAAACACCAACATCTTTGATTTGTATTAATCTGCAATTCATTTAATTTTGAATATTATTCAAAGGCCCTTAGATGTTTTTTTTTTCCAACTTTGGAACAGTCAAACAGCTAAATATCGGCTTCATAAGTAATAGTTGGGGTTTTAGTAACATACACCACTGGTGATACAAAAGCTGAGTCTAGTACTACCGCATCCAAATCACAGAAATAAAGATTAAACAAATAAGGTGCCATCACGCAACCTTGATTTAAACCATTCCAGGTTTTGATCTCAATGGTCATATTTCCCAACTGATTCAATCTAGCACTCAGTGGAGTGTCATTATGCAGTACCACCAATATATTTAACAGAGGAGCTGGGACAACCTATTTATGAAGTTTGTGCCAAAGTAAATTACGAGTGACTCTGCTGAAAGCTAAAGACCGGTCAATACTAACTGCATAAACCACAGGCGTGAGCTTCTGCCATGGATGCTGCTGCACATGATCCATAATGAGCCCCTCATTCGCTCTGAAGCTGACTTGCCAAGGTTTTAAAATTCTGCATGACTCGGCCCGTGCCTTAAGGTCTTTTAATACTAGTAAAGGAGATTTTTTTGAGTTGGCCACAATATTGGACCTTGTCCAAGTGTGAGATAATTTACGCACCCAGAGCATTTCCTTGAGCAGTTTACTTAAGGTGCTTGACCACAACTTAAGTCTCATTTCAGCACTAAATTACAAAGCCCATAAGGGCCAGTAGCTCTAGAGGCACTACACTTCTTGATCAATAACCTTACATCATCAATATCAAAATTCACGTCTATTCTATACTGTTCAGAATAACAGGTTGCACGCCGGGTGGAGCCCTATATAGATTTTCGAGATGTCTCACCCTCACATTCTAAGATGGGATTTTCCTCTGCTAACTCTTGGAGACGATCCCCAGAGTTCACCAATTTCCATAAGATAGTATACGTCCTTTGTAATGTACTTCGAAGCATTGCTTCTGCCTCCATCTGATGTGCCACGCATCACCTAGCTTTTTACCTTCTTCTTGTAGCGCTGCCTCTCGCAGAGAATAAGTGTGCTTTATCTAAACCACCCTCCCTTGATTTTATAATCTTGCATATATCATTCCTCGAGACCCACTTTATTTCCTTAAACTCAGCATTATAGGAAACCAGTGCTCCAGTGGAAGTGAGAGTATTTTACTCCCGATTTATTGTTACATTTGGGGTTTAAATGATTTTTAGCGGAGTAAAAATGTAAATCCAATTCTCAATGGCAGTATTTTATAAACCAGTAAACATATGTGTGAACTGGAAAACGAAAATGTCTTGCAAGGATTATTTCTTTGCACCTTAAAAGATATATGTTTGCTTCTTCCGATCAGGTATTAATTATAGTTTATTCCTGTGGTACTACATGCACTGCTGGTCCAAACATATCCATTGAGCTGTGGATTAAAGTAAGGACACAGGGTTCTAATTGTTGAGAGTATTTTTACTCCCTATTTATTTTAGGAGTATTTGCCTATTTTAGGGAGTAAAAGTGCCCAATACACTCCTTATCTGTAGGGCTGTAGGCACCAGACTGACCACGAGTACTATGCTCAGAGAAAGGCATATAAACTTGTGAGTTTTGGATATTTGAAGCAAAGAGTTTACGAAAAACATTTTTGCACCTCATTTTCCACTACGTAACCCCAGAACAGTTTTTTCACTGTGCTCATGAAGATATTCACCGGCCTATCGTTCCATGCCAGCCTACTATTCCTCCTGCTGACAGAGACTGCTGGGATTTCACTGTGCCTTTCGCAAACTACCCGGTAGTTAAACTCCCCTAATAAAATCTGATGATAACTTGGATGTTGTGGACATATCTTAAATTGACTGCACAATTGAAAACATTTTCAGTTACCATTGTAAAATCAATCCTAGTGGACTGCAGACCACATGACCACGTGTTAAAACCTTTCTCATCCCCACAAACATTACCGTTCAGTGGGTTCAAGTTCCATTCTTCCGGAAACACTGCCCATGTTATATCCACCTGTCGTTTAAAACCCTTATTCCCTCCACTCTGATACTTAAAAAAAAATGTTTTATTGATTTTATTCAACCAAACAACAATACAACCAAAAACACAGTGCATATATCAACAGTTCAATTATACATTTCTTAATTTCGGCCACTGCTCCCCCCATCCCACCCCCGTTTATGAGCCTATTTATTCCACACACTCTGTGTTTGCCGCCCGTGGTGGAGTCTCACTTTCCGTGGATTCTGTCAGGTCTTGCGTTGTTCCAAACAATTCTGCTATTAATGATTTCCATGCCATCAGGGTTCCTGCCTCCTCCTCTCCCCCTGCATTGCTCGCCTCTTGCCATACCATGGTTTCTGCCTCCGCCCATTTCTGCACCTCCTTCAACCACACCTCCACCCGTGGCCTGTGGCATGTCTTCCATCCCATGGCAATCCTTCTTTTTGCGAGCACATATGCTAGATCTTTCAGTTTACCAACATGCTTAAGTTTCTGCGATCTGGGGAACCCCCCCAGCAAGCAGGCCCAGACTGTATCTATGATGATCTTAACCCCCTTTTCCGCTAGTTTCTGCGCCACTTCCCCCCAAAAACACTCAATTACTGGGCATGACCAAAACATGTGTACCATGTCAGCCTTTTCTTTGTCACATTTGGGACATGCTTGTCTTCCAGCGTTTTCAAACCTAGATATCCTCAGAGGTGTCATATATGCCCTGTGCGTAATATACAGTTGTATCTGTTTCAGTCTCGCGTTTCTTGACATCTTCTTGTGGTACCCCAGGGCACGCTCCCACATCCCATCTTCTATCGGGGCTCCTACTTCCGCTTCCCAGTCTAGTCTCAATTGTGATAAATCCTTCCCGACCCTAGACATCACCATCTCGTACAGTCTAGAGATCTCATGCCCCCCCTCCGATATATCATATATTGCATCTATAATAGCATCTGGTTCTTCTTCCAATACTGTTTCGGGCCATGTTTTCCTGATTCTCTGCACCATTCTATGGTATGTGATATACTGGCCCGTGTGTAGTCCCGTTTCTTCTCCCAGCACTTCAAAATCTGTAATGGTCCCCTCCTGCCAGACATCCCCTAGCGTTACCAACCCCACCGATTCCCAATGGTTCCTAATTATCATCCTTAACTGCTTATCTCCCCCTGCCAGTGCAGCTAGTGGCATCTGCGGGGAGCATGGGAATGGGTTCTCCATCATCCGGCATGCCCAGCGCCACATTTTCCACCCAAGCATCATCATCTGTCTTGGGCAGCCAGATCATCTCTTTTAAATAAAATGGGGCACAATCCTGTCCAAACAATCTAGATTCCGGGGTCACTTCATCCGAGAGCCATTTCGCAATATTTTTTTTTATTTTTATTTTTTTATTATTTGATTAAGCTGAAATAAATCAACCTTTCAAATACAAATACAAAATGTACAATTTAAAAATAACATCAGAATATATAAGAAAAAAGAAAAAAAATAGAGCATAATAATAATTACATTTCACTTATTTACAATAGATCTAACATCAAACTTCATTGGTTGACTGTGCATATTATGATCATATTATAATCAGTAAGCCTACGTCGTCCATTCATTTCCTTGAGCAAAATGTTATATCTACTTAACACTTTATAATAGCACAACAAGCACAAACCATCCATGCATTTCCTTGTGCAAAATGTTAGACCCACTTAACACTTTATAGTAGCTCATATGGCACAATCATACATGAAGTTGGGAAATCACACAATACAACTTGGTTTGCTCGACTTGCGTGCTTATTTCCTCAACTGTCTAGATTTAGAGCTGATAAAAAATGCGCCGTAGCGATTTGTAAGGGTAAATAGCCAGAGCCCAATATTAAGGACCAACACAAATTCTGCGGCGCTAAACACAGATATTTACAGTGTCTTGCATTATGTATGTCTCGTAATGGACGCAGGACAGTGCATTCCGTGATAAGATGCACTAATGTTTCCCGAGTGTTCAACACCAAGCAGAATCGGCAGAAATTGCCCAATGGACTCAAGAGTTTCCTTGTAGCTTGTAAGTCCCGAGTGACCCATAAATTGAAGCGCAATCTTAAAATGCTATTGCGAAGTTTGGGTGAGGGACATCGAATCAAATAGTCTGATAGGGTGCGTAGTTTTTTGTGTGGAAACCAACACCCTGCAGTGTTATGATATGAAAGACATAACATTCTAGTGGTTGACCAATCTACATCGTACAGTTTTGATTTGGCTTTATCTGGATTGTGCATTAATAGTTCCAATGGGATATCTGCCGAATTTAACACATGATGGACACTCATGAGCCATGATCTGATAAAAGGGTGACTGGACGAAAAAATATATGTAGTAAGATATTTTAACAAAACCTGCTGGTTAGTAAAAAGCAAGAATTTCCTGAAAAATGAGCAGAGGCGCCAGCGGTATACTGCCTGCATGGAGACTAAACCTAGTTCATATCTTATCCAGGCTATAGGAATGCAATTTGCGAGATGTAATATCCGCCGCCAATATTTTGCTTCGCATTTCCCAAACTGGAAAGGTGAATTGATATGAAATGTTTCTAAACCATATAAGAGAGCTGGAATTGTCTTCTTGGTCCAGAAGTGCCATGCAGGCATTATTGAAAATTTGCCATATTCGTGCATAAGGATGGTTGCTTGTGAGATAAATGAGGTTAACCTTGCTTCTCAACTTGTGATATGAACTGTTGCATGATATGAACCCTCAAGCACTATGCCAAGATAGGTGTATTGCGGCACCAATTCTATGGGAGAATGATTGAAATTCCATACATATGATAAGGGTCCACCTCGCCTAGGAGAATATGCAACAATTTTGGTTTTAAGTGTGTTAATGTTCAATTTGTTCTTTTGTGTATAAATAAAGAATGCATCAAGAAGTCGCTGCAGGCCAACTTGTGTTTTTGAAATGAGAACTAAATCATCAGCATACATGAGGGTTTGTATTGGATGATTGTGTAATTTCGGAGAATCCGATACCACATTGGACAGGTCAAATCTAACATCTTGTATGAAATAATTAAAAATAGCTGACGCTAATAGACAACCTTGCTTGAGACCTTGTGAGGTGTTGATCTGCTTCGTAAGTACCCCGTCCAACGAAAGACGAACTCTGATAGATGTTTGGTAAGTACCCCGTCCAACAAAAGACGAACTCTGATAGATGTTTGGGAATGGAGTGAGTGATTAACATCAAGTAATGTTGCAGGACATTGGTCTCTAGGCAGCTTCGCTAACAGGAGCACTCGGCTAACCGAGTCGAAGGCAGCGTTGAGATCAACAAAAGCAAAAATCACCTGTTGCTTAAACATATGACTCTGCATTTTGATCAAATTAAGGGCGAGGAGGTTTATCGATGTTCCCATGCCTGCAACGAAACCTGTCTGGTGCGGGTCTCGAAGGTGAGATTGCAACGTCCAGGCATTAAATTCTGCCAGCACTATTTTGGTAAAGACTTTTCCCGGTGCATCTAGCAGAGCGATGGGCCGGTAATTCGTCGGCATGCTACGGTCACCTTTCTTGAAAATAGGAATGATGATAGATGTTTTCCAAGAAAGGGGGATCAAACAGGTGGCTAAGATGTTCTTAAAGATGACAAATAAAATGTATGCCCATTCATCAGGATGGTTATTGAACATAAAGTTCGATAGCCCATCGGGTCCTGTTGCTCTGGAGGAGCTAGCCTGCTGAATAGTGGAGCGTATGGTTTCTTCGGACATCTGAAGCTGCCACGGGGAGCCAGATGAAGGTATGAATATGAGCTCATCAAAGGCTGGATCAGCATATAAGGAAGTGAAGTGATCAATCCACTGTGATTCGTGGACGCCGTTGATTTGCGCGTCACCTTGGAGATGATATCTTTGATTGTTAAGTAGTTGCCACATGGCTGGCGAGTTTTTGTTCGACATGGCATTTGGCATATATTCGCTGTCTAGCTGAAATTGGCTTGCTTTTTTGCTCCTAAGCTAGTTTTTGTAGCGGCATTTGGCTGTTTTTAGTCGTTGCCAGCGTGCAGGATCGTTCGCGAGTAGAACGTTTTTCCTAAGTTTTCTATACTCTGCTTTCACACGTTGAGTTTCTGCGTCAAAGCAATGTGCATGCTGAATATGATTGTGGTGTAACACGATAATGGTCTGCATAAAGGGTTTTAATAAGTCAGAGTATGGCTTAATATTACTTTGTAGTGCATTGTGTTCAATTGTGTTTTTATAGGACATGATCATAGCTGGATTCCATCGGAGGCGACTTCCTGCTGAATTTACTGTCACCACTGCTTGTAGGGACTGTCTCTTATGCGTTTGGCCAAAATTCCAAGTGATCTGAGCCACTAGGAGTCTATGATCACTATGAGGGTGATCACTGATGATACATTTTTGGACATTCAGGAACAAGTAGGGGCTCATATAAATATAATCGTTCGTGCTTGTACTCCTCCCACGATGCCATGTGTGCTTAGAGGGCACATCACCCTCTACTGAGCCATTGAGCATGTGTAGGTTACGATCGTTCATAATGTTTATCCATTTCTGAGCTCCTTAGTTATGCCGGGACTGTGTCGACAATCCAAATTAAGGTCACCCACAATGATTGTGTGTGTGATGGTATGCTGTAATACAATCAAATTCAAGATCATAGTTAGGCCCTCAAAAAAATCATCATCAGACATTATAGCAGTGTTACGATAGATGTTAACCAAGGCTATTTCTTGCAAAGAAACGGTTACTAGTACTAGCTGGATCTGAGTCCCTACCGATGCCCATGGTTTTATGCTAAAGCCACTAGCACTATGCATACCCACCAAGAGACCAGAGGAGGGACGGCTACCACTAGGTATGGACAGAAGCAGTGTAATATCATAGCAATCCCAAAGGGGACAAGTGGTAAACCAGGTTTCCTGTAAGGCTATCAAATGGTGGATACATGAAAGGTTGGCAATGGATGATTGTAAGTGAGAGTTACCCCTCATGTTCCAGCTTATGAGCTTTAGGTCATCTGAGGTGCGTATTGTTGGTGGTTAATGCTGTTGAGTTGGTTCACTTTGGAGGTCATAGTTAGACCAATCCCTCCCTGGTAGATGTTTGGTTTCTGACTGATGTGTTGGGTGTTTGTAATGGCCTGCTCTGGCTCTTCTGCTAGGAGAAAGCCCATATTGAACAATTGCATCCTGCATTGCCAAATGGTGTCTCGAACTACACCAGAAGGGATCCAAAGTCTTACTACTGACCATGTGTATTCTGAAATAAATTCTATTTGATCTATATCTTGGGAGGACAGATTGCGGAGCTCTACAACATCACCAAAAAGGTTTAATACACTCTGACGGTTCAAATCATAGCTTGGAAAATTGCCTTCTGTACATTTTAGAATGTCGCAATATATTGCAGCTGGCTCGCTACATAATAAACCTCATAGTTGGGCAATTTTAGTCCCCCTCTTTCGTAAAAGTTCTGCAACTTCCATAGCGCCACTCTTTTTCGGGTAGCATGCCACAGGAAATCCCTACATATGCTGTTCAGTTTAGCAAAAAACTTCTTAGGTATCATGTATGGAATATTCCCAAAATAATGTAGGAGCCTAGGTAGGACCACCATCTTCAGCATTGCACCTCGTCCCATCATTGCTAGGGGCAACTTCACCCAGAATTTCATACACTTCTCGATTTTCGCAATAGCTACCTCGGTATTATGCTTGTGTTCCTCTTCAACAGTATGGTACACGTCTATCCCAAGGTACCGCAAAGTGCTAACCGCCCATGGTATTTGTAACACCGGTAGCCGTCTCACAGGGGTTCCCTTATAACTGCCTAGCAGGAAAATACTAGATTTTTGGGGGTTCACCACTATCCCCGACAGACCCGCATATCTCTCCATCACCTCCAGGAAGTACTGGAGATTTTCTTCCGGGTGCCTCAAGTACAGCAACAAATCATTTGCATATAAGGAGATCAGGTGTCGTTCCCCTCCCACCTCAATACATATAGTATCGTATTGTTGTCTAAGGTATATTGCTTGGGGCTCCAGGGTTAGTATATAAAGCATTGGGGACCATGGGTACCCCTGTCTGGTGCCTCTGCTAAGTTGCCATCTTTCGGATATCACTGATCCTGTTCTAACTCTAGCCAGTGGTTCACTGTACAGCATCTTCGCCCACCTTATGTTTCCAGGCCCCATTCCGTACCCCACCATGGCCGTCAACAGCCACGGCCACTTGACCGAATCGAAAGCCTTTACCGCGTCTAGAGGCACAATCGCCATTTCGCCCTCATTCTCACTTCCCCATTCAATTACCCATTGGAGTCGTCTATGATTATGAGTTATATTTCTATTCGGGACATAGCCCGGACTGATCAGGGTGTATACGTTTACCAATAACTCTTCACAATCGGTTTGCCAAGACAGCAGTCAATATCTTGCTGTCTTGGTTCAACATCGACAAGGGTCTGTAAGAGCCACAGCTATGCCCATGCTTGTTGGGTTTGGGAAGCGGTATTATGATCGCTTCTCTAAGTGACTCCGGCAACCGTCACACCTCGAACGCTTCATTTAACATTTCTAATATTGGGGGGAGCACTTCCTCTCTATATACTTTATAAAATTCACTGGGGAGCCCGTCCGCCCCCGGGGTCTTGCTAGTGGGCAGCTGCCTCACCACTTCTTCTAACTCCTCCACAGTAATTGGTGCATCTAGCTCCTCTCTTTCCTCAACACTTATCATAGGCAGTCCTATGTCTTCCAATGTTTCTGTTATCTCCCCATGGCTACTTCCCTCTTCATCTCCATATAGCAACTTATAATAATTTGCAAACTCCTGATTAACTCCCACTTGGGTGTCCACTACACTACCATCTTCTCTCATTATCGTTCTGATTTTAGGTCTGGTAGTCTTGCTCTTGTATAACCATGCCAAAAGCCGTCCTGTTTTATCCCTTTCTATATACTTTTTGTAGTTGTGATTGCACAGTCTTTCCCAATGTTCTCCGCATTTCTGCTGTAGTTTAAGCACCAGCTCCATGTCTTCACTTCCTCCCTTTAATGCCTTTTCTAGTTCCCTTTCTGTTCCTTGTAGGTCAGCCAAAACCCCACCTTGTAGGCCTTTTGATTTTGCTATGGCTACCCCTCGCATCACTACCTTAAAGGCTTCCCATAATGTACTTGCCGAGTAAACGCTGCCCGTATTCATCTCAAAGTAGTATGTAATCTCATCTGTTATATCCTCCCTAAAACAGGGTCCTTAAGCGCCTTTGCTCGGAGGCGCCATGTCGAAATCCGTGCTCTCGGGGGGCAGTATTGCCACCCGATTACCAGGGGCGAGTGGTCCGAGAGGACTCTCGCTTTATATTCTGCCTGAGTAATCTCTGTTATTACCTCCGGCCTAGCAAAGATATAGTCTAACCTTGTATGTAGCTGCTGCAGGGCGGAGAAGTGCGATTAGCGCCTCTCTTGGGGGTATTTCGTTCTCCACACATCCGCCAGACCAAAGTCGTCTAGCAGTGTCTGCAGTGCTTTAGCTGCTGGGGCGGGTCTATCAATCTTACCATCTGATCTATCTACCTTGGGGTTTAATACACAGTTAAAATCCCCACCCCAGATCACCGCACTACCCATACACATCCCAAGGTTGGTGCACAGAGCTCTGAAATACGCCGCCGTTTTCTGGTTGGGGGCGTACGTATTTACAACACTTATCTCCCTATTCTCCACTAATCCCCTCAATATGACCACCCTCCCATCCGTTCCCACCACTTCCTGTATTAGTTGAAACGGGACATGCGGCGCCACCCAGATGACTACTCCTCTAGCATAAGCAGAGTATGTCGAGCCCGCCACAACCGCTTTCCATTTCTTCACAACCATCTCCATCTTTTCCCGTGTCAGATGTGTCTCCTGCAGCAGCGCAATGTCTATCTTTTGCCTGCACAGGTACAACATGACCTTATTCCTCTTTAGATAACTGTTAAGTCCTCTGACATTCCACGTGATTATTTTAAGGTCCCCCATGGCCCATTAGAGTTCCCTTTTCCCTCCCACCAGTGCGATCCAGATCCCACTTCTGTCTCAATCTATCTAGGTTCCTTCCCCAATTCAAACTTCCTACAACTACAAACACTCCAAACACCCCTTCCCTCCGCCCTCCCGCCTCCCTTCCCTTCCCCAACAACACCCTCCCCAACTGTTGCCCAGCTCCATCCCTGGATCTCAGGCATCCCCACATCTAGCCCCTTCTGGAGAAACCTGTACTCGCGGCTCAGCAGGGTGAGGCCGCCCTATTGGCTGCCTTATTACTAGTTCTCGGTGGTAGGTAACCGCAATCCTGCTGCTCCTATTTGTTTAAAGTCGCTACGCCTAATGCTCTCATGTGCGCCAATATATACCACATTATAGTCCACCAAAGTCATAAAGTTCAAGGGCTGCACCTCATCTATCGAGTACATCAAGGCTCTATGGTATATTCCCACCCTCCCATCCGCGCAATGTACATGATGCAATATCTTCACTTATCGTGCTCTTGGCCATCCTGTCCCCCATCTTGCGCCGGGCAGCCCTGTAAGTCCAACCACGACGCTGTTTCCTCTGGGGTGTCAAAAAACAACGCTCTGCCTTTGTGTAGAACTTTCAACTTCGCTGGGTATAACAGCATGCACCGCTGCACGCAAGCTTCTCTTGACCGCCACATAACTATATCTCTGTCTTTGCACCAGCATTGTATAGTCAGGGTATGCTGTGATCTTAGAGGAAGCTCTTTCTATCGTCCCACCCTTGTGAAAATACTCCAGGGTCTTTTCCCTATCTTTGTAATTCAAGATTTTCGCAATTATCGGCCGCGGAGGAGCTCCAGGCCTTGGTTTCCTCATCAGCGCTCGGTGTGCCCGCTCTACCGTGAACCCCTGAGAGAGTTTTTCCGCTCCCACTTCTTGCAGGATCATGTTCTCCACGTTGTCCGTGGGGTCTTGGCCCTCTTCTCCTTCTGGCAGGCCAACCACCCGGATGTTGTTCCGTCTCGCCCGTCCTTCTGCTTCCTCCACCCTATTTTCGAGGTTGGCGACCTGTTGTTTGAGCACATGGACCTCCTTCGCATTGTTGCTGCTTACGACCATGTTAGTCTTCACTGCGCTTTCCTGGCCACTAGTGCTTTCTGCCAGTGCCCTGACGTGCTGTTGCAGGAGGGTAACTTCAATTCCTACGGATCTATTTTGTTCTCCAGAGCTGTCCGTAGTTCTGCCATTGCCGTGCCCCACCTAGTGCCTAGGTCCGTTATGGGCGCTAGGACTTGTTCGTTTTCTCCTTCAGGGGCGTCATCTACTGATGCTTCCCCCGCTTTTTGTAGTGGGGTCGGAGGGGTCCGCTGCGCCTTGGCAAAGGTGTCCATAGTGGGTTGCTTACTCCTGGCTTTCAGCCCTTCACCGACATCTTGCAGTCTCACTTCGTATCTTATTTCAGCTCTCCTGTATTCCAGTGTATTCCAGTTCAGTGTCTGGGAGCCCTCAGTGGGCCATGCTGCAGGGCGGCCCACAAAATTAAGCTTGGAATGGACTGTGTCCTCCCCTGTCTCCCCCACGAGCAGTACTTCAATTGCGTATTTCAGGGGCCCGTACTCCCACTCCGCTTTTTCCACCTTTTCCTAGCAACACGTCATCTTGGGCTCCATGTACATTTTGCAGGTCCTAGTCTCTGTTAAGGCTGACAGTGTTGCGCAGTTTATAAATGACAGGCCGAAGCTCACTTCTAGTGTTTATTCCGCACTATGTTGCGCGTGGCCTTGCTCCACAGTCCTGGTGCCACTATACAGCTCAAACTTTGCTTCTATTGAATGTCTCAGCCGTGGATGGGGTTAATTCTCGGGTGTGCAATGTAACAGGGCAAGCTCACAGTGCGCTTCGATCTATTGTTGTCTCCGGACTGAGCGGCCCTAATTTCGGCCGTATTCCAATGCAGTTAGCGCGCAACTCCGCGCACACAATGCCCCGTCGCCATGCAGGGGAACTCAATCTGCCATCTTGCACTGTTCGTTACAGCCTCAGAACACCGTTCCGTGTGCCCCATGCGTAGATGCACCTTTACTGGCAACAGCGCTCAGGGCCACGCTGCCCACCAGCACATACAGTTCTCAGTCAGTGTTTTTCACATATCTTTTGCCTTTGCCCGCTCCTCAAGCCGCAAATCTCAGAAGTCGTCGTGCTCAGCTCAGCCTTCATGAGCGGCTGGGAGCCGCACCAGCATTCTGCGTTTATTGTTACTTTGTAACCATCCACGGGCGCTACATTACTTCAAGCCCGGGAGCGCCGCCTCGCCATTACAGCGGTTAACGCAATGTTCACTGCTTACTTCTGCCAGCCGACTTCCATGCTCTCCGTGCAGGTTCGGCAGAATCCTGCTGCCTCTGTGGGGGGACGGGAGCCACGATAGCACCCGGCGGTCCTCTGTTGTTGTTGCAGCAATCTCCGGTCGCTACATGTATCCGGGCCCGGGTGCGCCGTCTTGTTATTATAGCTCAAAGCAAGGTTTGCCATACATTGTTGCTGGCAGCCGTCTCTCTCGCGCTCCGTGTAATTCAGCAGGAGTCGTTTCTTAGCAGGGCTGCAATTACGCTCCCTTTGTTGTCCGCCATCTTGGCAACAATTTATTCACACGGCCGCCACTTAGAAATTCTATTATCTGCCGATCCGCAGACAGGATTGACTTGCTCTTCAGGATTCTTGCAGTACAGCGCTCCACTCTGATACTTATCATTAGTGACCATCAGAAAGGTTTCCTGTAATTAAATAATGTCTGCACCCCCCTAGCCTCCCATCACCTCCCAACTCAACAATAGGATTATGGCTTTGTGTGAAGTGCAGAAACCCCTGCAAATTCCATGAAACGATATCAAAATAAGGCCGCCTTCCGCCAGGCTGTGAGTTTGCTACAGAGAGAGCCCCCATCTTCCAAGACCAGTCCTCAATCTTAAAGGGAGCACTCCCCACATCTTCTGCCATTATTACTTTTCTGGTTGAGTGCTCCCCTGCCAAACAGACTGGCAAAGATTGAATCTTACCCCCTGCTCACTTACTCTCGGCATGATAAATATTTACATCGAAAGGACATGGGTCATACCCCCGTAACCTGCGATCATCAAGGGCTTTAAAGAGTCATTTGCAAAGCAAAGGAGAAGGAATGTCAATAATCGCCACATCCAATCAGTCTTCAATCAGGAGTTCTACCCGTGTTATATCTCCTGGGACAATAATTCTCAGGGCCGGGATGTCATGGAAGAGAGACTCTATGGTTTGTTGGTTCAAAATGAGCTAATTCTCCTTGGGAAATAGTGGCTCTAATATATATCGGTTATTTTACGAAGCTACTGCTTCACAGTTTTGACCCTCAACACTATGTGTACACTCTCGAAGTCTGACCTTTGGAAACACACTCTAAATAACCTCTTTGTTCCCTGGCCCTATTATCCATCACAAAGCCAGACACATTAAGTTCTTTGCCTACGGGCATCGACCCCCCCCAATGCACTCCACTTTGATCATCCAAACTATCGCAACCCCCTCCTCCCATTTTAAGACCATCACTCCCACACTGAATTGACACACACTGCTTTGCCCCCTTGACAGTACATTGATCCTTCCTTAATTCCTCATTTGTAATATAATACTTTGGGGTATGACAATCCACCGAACAGTGGGCCCCCAAATCTTGATTGATTAAATCAATAATCAGATGCAAAGGAGAAGGAAGTTTCTCCACTAGATCAATTATCGCTGAATCAATCATTTCAGAATCGTGTTCCTCTATCACCTCGGCCGACTTTTCTATTACTTTTTCGTTTTGCCTTACTATGTCCCGACTTATTATTCTTCCTGAAAATTGGAGTGATGGCTTGAATACTGGAGGTCTGTGAACAACTCGGGCCAGCCACCACAGTTTCCTCTGGTGGCTGTGGTGACAGATTTAGGCAACACTTTTCGTTTTGCATTCCTTCATCATGACTTATTAATCTTCCCAAAAATTGGAGCAATGATTCTATTACTAGAAGTCTCTGAACAACTCAGGCCAGCCACCGCAGTTTCCTCTGGACAAAAGTTTAAAGCCTGAATAGAATTATTAGATGAAATCTTATTAATCCTTTTAGATTTCATATTCTCGGTTTTCGTAGTCTTAAGAGTTTTCTTCTGTTTCTGGAGCATTCTAACAACTTGCTGGCTTTCCTCAAAAAAGGCGGCATTTTCATCGCCGGGGGAGAATGCAATCATCCTCCGAACCACACGGCAAAGCTGCAAGTCTAGAGAATTCCTCCATGAATTCTATGGGAGGTGGAGTATCAACCAATTCAATAAGGAGGTTCTTCTTTTTTTAGTCCGCCCCTGAATTCCCTAGAATATCAACAAGGTCGTCCGTGTTTTGTAGGCTAATATTCATCTTGTTTGTTTGTTTATTTATAATGCACGCCAGACCCGGAGGTACAGGGCGCAGGAGGAATAAGAAAACGTACAGCTTAGGTTACACACAAAAATGCAGGCATACAATTGAGGAATAAAATCGTAGCAATACAGTTGGTGGTGGGTACATAAATAATGAGGAATAAACACAGTTCAATGAAAGTATGAAATTCCAGACATAATCCTAGCTATTTACAGTGTATGTGTAGTGAGGAACATTTACACTAGAGGTCATTGTCTTTGAGCCAGTTGATAAGATTCAGTCTAAAGTTCAAGAATGTTTTGTCGGCTCTCAGAGATGGGGGTAGAGAGTTCTAAAGCTAAGAAGCTTTGTCTGTGAAGCTGTTACCCCCGATTGTAGAACGTTTCAATCTTGGGACAGTCAGGCAGTTTGTGTTGGCTCTTGACTTGTAAATCGGTTAACTGGGTGGGGTGGGCTTTTACTTCCCCCTTAATTGACTCAAATGCCTTTACAAGAGAGTTTAACACAAAATGGAGGGCAGCCGAAGTGCGGGAATTAAGATCTACAGGGGGGTGGACAATATTCACAACCGGCGGCCGAGGAGACCAAGCAATGCCAGTATTCTCATCAAAGGAGGGGGAAGCCTGTATGGTAGATGGAGCAGAAGTGCCCTGAAGGGGGCATCGCATAGGCGAACTAGCATTCTCCAGTAATGTTTCATCCCAACAATCTTGTACAATCAAATCTTCACCCTCCAATCCACTCAGGCGCCTTTCCGAAGCCTTCTTTACGGCTCTGTGTACAGCTATTACGGAAGATCTGGCCCCTAAGTCTCCCAAACAGGCCCTCTCATCTTCTCAGAAAAATCGGTAATCTTCCTCTTAAGGATTCTAAGGTACTGCATCCAAAAATGTCCTGGGGTTGCCAGCAGATGATCTTCCACTCCCCGCGCACCCCCCCTGTTGGCACCATTTAGATGAGACTGGTACACTTTTTCTACCACATCGATTTCAAAGGTAAATAATACATTTTCCGGCACACAGTGTAACTAGCACGAAGAAGCTCAGATCAAAGGGACCCAAATACAGGCAACCCCGCAGTCACTGATCGCTTTAAAACCTTACTGCTGGCTGAAGAGTCTAGCCCCAAATGCGGTCACCCCTTTGCTCCCCCTGAAAGGGGAGCCTCAACTCAGACTTCCCAGGTCCCACCAAACTCGGAAAAAACTCAGAGCGGTACTGGATCAGAAAGTGGAGAAAATACAGTGAGGTACGAGTCCGGTAGAGGACCCGCAGCTGAGCACAGCTCTCTGTGCGATGCTCTACACACTCCACATGCTCCGGTGTCTCGGCCTGACACAAAGACACGAAGAAAGGACCTTGCCACATCCAAACCGCTCACACACTCAATAAACCACACCAGAGAGAACCACTGGCTGCTTTCAACAGGACCTATATTTTTTCCTATCACCTCTGCTTCTATATGCCACTGGTAAGATAGTTCTGTGGGTTAAGTGACCACAGGCGAGATCGGCAGGTGCTTGATTATTGTGCAATACAGAAAAACCTAATCACTAATTTCTCTTTACGGATACCTCAATCAAACAGGTTCCTCATCTTCTAAACTAGCTCTAGGTGCACATTACATCCAGAAATGATTCACTTCCACCAGGACACAGCAGGGTTTTGCACCATCTCCATCATTGCATCATTGTGGCCACGCAGGGCCAGTCTTTGCATAAGGCATCAAACACGTAGAGGGAACCAACAATCGGGTGCTGTGAGTACCCAGGTAAAAGTAAAGTATTGTTCCTGCCTCATTGGTAGACAACTTTGCCCCACACTCTTGCTGGTTTCAGCAAGCCTGGCCCTGATCTGTAAATTTATATTGCAACATTGTTGCTTGTTCCCGAGCTCTGCATCGTATGTGCGCAATGAATGCATGCGCTGTGTAGGGGAAAGGAATAGTGCGCTCAAAAATGTTATTGTCCTGATCGTTCGGGCAAGTTGTAATAAGCATACGTCGATCGATCGTAAACATTTTTTTCCGATGCATCTGACCTTAGTTTTCCTCACTTTTACACATGCAAAAATAAGCTGGCCATCTTGTGCTAATCTTATCCATGGATCGATCACTCTAAGTTCAAGTGCGCTCGCCGCAATAAATCAAAACACCCGCCCCCGAAGTTGACACCACTAGACGCGCTCTGCCCTTTCCACAACGCCAATGCACATATCGTTTCAACGTTCTCTGTGTGCAAGCTATTGACGTGTCTCCATGGAAATGACAGGATGCCTCTTTCCTCAAGAAGTATAAACAGACCCTTTCTGACCAGACAACATTGGAGTTTCTTTGTCAATAGTTTCACAGTGTTTAGTTTCGATCGCCCGTGACTCGTTTCGGCTCTGTTCAGCTATCTTCCTAGTACAAAGCCTCTGCAAACTGTTACTTAATTTCTTTTTGGTTAAATATTTGTCGTGCAATGTCAACAATACAGCCCTACCAGTACGAGCCTGGGTATTCAGAGGAGGAATTGATGGAAAGAGAAGTCTGCCAAAATGATGGAGAATTAGACAATAGTTTGCAAGATCAATCACTCGAGCATGAGTCGCAGCCGAGTCGCATGGAAGACGTTTCAACCTGGTGTACCTGCATTCGTTGCAAGGTCATGCCAACCGAGGTGGAGAACTGCTGCTGCCGAGAAAACTCTGCATGCTCGGTTTACATAGCTGAAGAAGGCACACCACAGCTTTGCGTTACCTAGCTGCATGACTTCAGGGCAGCCTGCCTCAGAAGGTCCGTGTTGAGGATTATGATGGTGCTTATGCACAAACTTCGCGGAACAGTTCGGACGCGCAATCCAAGTAACGGGTAAATGTACTCTCGATCTGATGTCATTTTTCATACCGAGACCATTAGAATATCATGTTTTTCTCCTACTTTCTCCGAATTGTGATCACGCTGATACTCATCTGACCCCCTTTCACTGACCATTCCACAACATCCACCACTGCCCTAATGCCATGCATCAGTATATTTTCCCAAAGGCAACACACGTCCACCTAGATCACTTCGATCCAAGCAAGGCAGATGGTAGATCAAACCTATGTGGTGTGTTATAATTATTTCTTTTAGCATATAATGGGGACTTGTGCTGTAAAGGTTCCCTCCTTTATTTTTCTAACCGAAACTATGCCATTGTATTTCGGATGCAGTTTTTGAAGTTTGCTGGTACACTAAGGTTAATTCGATTTATATATGTATGTTTCTCTTTCTCAGGTGGTAGAGGCTGGTGGCCTATCGTTCATTTACATGGTGGCTTTATGGGAGGCTTGGATACTGCAATCGAATAATACCCGCCTGTGTCATTCGAGCCATTCGCCACAAATTCCTCATACTGTACTTCAACCTCAAGTATACAATTTATAGTTTGTTGGTGCCATCAACATCACTCAATTAAATAAAATACAACTGGGTAAATAAGGATATTTTTTTAGTTTTTCAGTGAGTCAAGAACATGCGCAATCGTCTGAGTGTCATGCTAGAATGGTTGTTGCCCGGCTGGACTGTGAACGAATGGGGGCACTGGAAATAATTTTCAAAGTGGTCCTATGTTACGCATTTTGATCTAGCTCCACCCTTTTCCTATAATGTGAAAATAAAATACTAAATAGGCGCAGAGTGTATAGGCACACCGGGAAATCTCCACAATAACCAGTAGCCCAGTCTAGCCCTGGTTGTTGCACTTTTGTTCTCGCCTCATGCCCATCCACCCACCCTTCCAGTATCAATGGCATCTCACACCTATGACCGTGCACTCCCAAGGAGGCTGGGTGGGTGTGACTGCTCAAGTTGTCAAACACCATGTACACTTCAAAGGGATCTTCCGCCCGGTGACCATGTACACAAGGCCTCCCCAGACCATGTGTCTGCAGATTCCCCTCTTCAAAGCCCAGGCCCTGCAATCAACAAACGTTTGTGTCCCTCAATCATTGTTCTGGCTTTTCCGCTCTCACCTCATGCCCATCCGCCTACCTTTCCAGTATCACTGGCATCTCACACCTATGACTTTCGTGGGCCTATGTCTGTGTGCTGGAAAGGCGGCATGGTGGGTTCATATGGCAGATGGGAACCATAGGGATGGAGGCAGAGTGGCTGTCTATGAACACGCCATCCATTCACATAGTCACCCACTTGTGGAAGCCTTTATAAACATCTTGCGATTTACCTTGAGAACATCTGGGAGATCTAGTAGGCTTATCGTCATCGAGCTATCTGTTCACTGGATACTTTTCCCTCTGCTTGCTGAATCCGCTCATCTGTTCACCAAAATAAGGGTAAGTCAAATAATGACTTCCCTATGTTCAACAAACGTTACTATGAACGTTTATGTCGATTTCAACCAACTGTACCCAGGATTTTAATGTTCATGTATCTCAAAGATTTATACATTAGCAATTAGTTCAGGTATTTTCTTCTCGATAACTGCCATAATTCATCACTGTGCGTTGTAGTAGAATGTGCAGTATAACAATTATATAATAAAGTTGTCGCAGAGTTCACTGGGCTAGTTCACACAGCTTTTCTGTCTTTACAAATCTCTGGTGCAAATTGCTTTATTCACATTCATCCTGTGTTATTCGTGCTTATAGTTCATATTTCTTTATACAGATCATACGCCCTTTACAAGAATTCCATCATGTGTGGTTCTCGGTTGCACTTCTGCAAGTCACGTCAAAGGACCAGGTACTTTCCTGCATATATTCCCAAAGGATATTGATTTAATAGGAATACGGCTTAGAAATTGCAGTTGTAAAATGTATGAGATTGAAAGCAGGGCCCAGGAAATCTTGGCCGATGTGAGGGCCAATCGATTCTGCATCTGCATCCTGCACTTCACCCAGGATATGTACGGCCAGTCAATGTACACAAAAAAACATCAACCGCTAGTTCTTCGTAAATTGCTTCCAAATGCCATTCCAACTCAATTTCCTCCTGGGACTGGTGAAGTGAGTAGTGAACGTTGTGTTTGTTATGTTTGTTGGTATGTAGGACGATGGTCTGCATTAATAAGTATTATCTTCCATCTGTTTATCTACATCACTGTTCTATTACTCCATTTACCGTAGTCAGTGGACTCAATACAAGTGTCAAATATTTAATCTTTCTTTTCCCGCTTTCTGCAGCCTGTAACCACCAATTGTGATCCTTGATAAAACCTTCCACAGTGCCCCTTAGAAATTATGCTTGGGAAATGTGTTGGTTGACATATCCTTCTTCACTTAGAGCACATTGATGGAAGAACAGACCCTCGCGAGTGACGAAACCACTGACACGCCATCTATCCCAATGGTAAGCCCTACCGACTTGCACAAAGTGAAATTTTAACGCGTTGCATAAGTCCACTTTCCAAGTACTCGTTTCCCTTTTCCATTGTACTTCCTATTTTTAGACATTGGGTGGACAATGAAGGAGCAAGATTCTGCATCAATTTCTTTTCCGGAGTCAACATCAACCTCATACACATACCAAGTAATTATATTACACAACTCTTTATATGCGATTGAACTACTTGCATGTGGTATACTTTCAATGTAAACATATCAAAATGTATTATGTGCAGTACTGGCTACTTGTACAAAGTGGCAGGTATGGGTGTGTGTACGTGTGTACGATTGTCTGCATCTAATGTTTTCAGTTCAGTATGTACCTTCTTCTGCATTGCATTTTTTCTGTTTCATTTAGCTTTTTTATCCGTATTAGACCAAGTGCTGTATTATAGGTGGATGGTGGAACTTCGACTGCCAGCTCTTCCTTCTTTGGAACAGGTCCACAGCTTTAGGTATTTCTATTCACATTTCACTTTCACGAATCACAGTTCATCCAGAATTGGATATACTTTGAGACATAAATGTATGTAACCGTGCACTGTTTAAAACTTTTCTGATTTTGGTAGTAACGTTGCACTTCCACCCTAATGCAGAACAGTTACCAGGGACACATTACAAAGCAAAATACATTGCAGAGCAACATTGTATTCATTATGTTTTACAGGGTGACTTCAAATCAAGTCCCTGTTTAAACTCAGATAACAGGTGAAATATGAACTGAATGTTATGATCAAGCCACGTACACTCGATTCAAGGTTTTGTCCATACTAACTTTCTATTTGTGTTGTGACAGCAACCCCAACAGTATTTGGTTCATAGTCTATGTACATTTTTTAGCTTGAAGGTGCTCTGTCGAAAACACATTTTTATTGTGCACCTTGGCTGACATTGTATTTTCTTTGTATATTACTCTATTCAAGGAATGTACTCTAGATGTGAACTTAGATGAGGCGCCTGGAACCGAGGTATACATTTATGAAAGGAAATCGGGCATCACATTGCATTCTGAATACATTTTCATTATGTCGCTATCTTTTCCAGTCCGTCTAATTGTTTTCGATTTGTAGATATGTATGTACATATGTTTGTTTGCTTCAAAATTAAATTTGCTTTGTTAAAACCATATAAAAAATTTTTTTTGCAGCTTCATGTCCCCGTCTGCAAAGAGAAGGCCACTGTTTCGACGCAAATCAAGAAACCAAGTGTAAAGAACGTACCAGTTTGTTTTGCACAAGCTCTTGAGCAGATGTTTTATTATTTCTAGTTTTTTAGTTGCACCATTGTATGTTCTGTATGTGTGCAATACATTCAGCATCTTCTTTTATTTATTCTTTTAGAAGCCTAGAAGAGGCGTATAAAGTCGCATACATCGCTTGAAAACAAAGATGTTGCTTGCCAAACAGATTTCACATTGGAGCAACTAATATCTCAGGCACAGTGTGGCACAGTCAACAAGCAGACTAGTGATGCATTTGTAGAGTGGCTGGAAAATGAATGGAATGTCACATGCGACCATTACAAAGTCAGCCTGGACCATTGCTACTTTGTGCCACGTCAATCACATGAAAATGAAGAAAGTGATGATGCATTGGAACTGCTTGGCGACCCCTTAACACAATCTACACCCGCTTAAAATGTCCTACCAAAAAAGCATTCAAAGGTAGCTGTTGCTCCAATTCATGTTGAATTATCACATCATGAACTGACAGAGGTTGAACCTTCAACAAAATTTACCAATGATCTTGCACAAGATCTCGACTACAGTTATCAAAGTTTTGAGGATTTGTTCACCACTGCCGAGTCACAAAAATCAGTAACGCAGGACGATTCGCTACTAGAGGAGCAAAAGTACATTGTGTTCGACAGCTGCCTGATCGAGATTGTACTCATGCTCAAATGCGAACATACAGTCGGGGACAAGATATGCGGGGAGCCATTGATGAATGTGTCTCGCGTATTACAAGGCACCAATCTGAATATCCAAGCAACCTTTGGCCACCACCATAATACATTTACATGGTCTGCTCAACCGATGCTCGGCAAAGTGCCAACTGGGAATCTACTTTGTTCAGCAGCTTTACTCTTCAGCATATTCACTTTCAGCAAGATTTCCAGTTTTTGTCTGTTTCTGGGTCTTGAGTTCCTTGCTAAAACTCAATACTACAAACACCAAAGGGAATACTTATTCCCAGCCATTAGTGAAGCCTGGAAAATTGAACAGATGTCAATTGAGAGCACATTCTCCAGCAAACGTTTCTGGCTAGCTGGCGACAGACAGTATGAAAGTCCAGGATTTTCCACAAAGTACTGCACTTACCACTTTCAAGACATGGAAAGTAAAACAATTGTGAGTTCTGTCGCTGTGCAGGTTTCTGAATGTTCATCGTCTGTTGCCATGGAGAAACATGGCTTCATCAAATCTGTTGAACCAACAGGCACGTTTCAATAGCCAAGGCCATGCAAGAGCAGTTTCCACACATTTAGCATCAATTTGATGTGTGGCACGTTGCTAAATCAATTAATAATAAAATGACAGCTGCTGGGAAAACTAAAGGTTTGGAAAACCTTGTAAAATGGTGTCAGTCCATCAGCAACCATCTTTGGTGGAGCTCCAAAACGTGTGATGGATCTGTGGAAATTCTTCTTGAGAAATGGCGTTCATTGATGCACCATTGTACCAACGTATATCCATGGACAGAAAACCAACATTCCCACGAATGTGCACATGGACGGTTGTTTAGGGAGGAGGAACGGAAGAAGAAGTGATTGGAGTCATGTTCACCTCCACACAAAGCACTTGATAAGATTGTGTATGATAAAATGCTTTCGAGAGACCTGAAGGGACTCACAGAATTCTGTCACACTGGAGATTTGGAGGTGTTCCATAATATGTGCCTAAAGTACAGGCCCAAAAGTTTGCACTTCGGCATAGACGGTATGGAGGCGAGAACGAGATTAGCCGTACTTGCCCATAACAATAACGTAGGTAGGGATCAAGAGAGAACTTCAGGAAAATTGGGGATGCCACATTAATACAATGGGGGTCATTCCGAGGTTGGAGGTAAGGGATTACCGGCGCCTGTAATGGTGCCTATGCCGGTAATCCCTTACCTCCGTATTCCGAGTTCCCTTTGCGGGTCCCACTTTACCTCCTGCTTTTAGCAGGAGTAAATTACGGGACTCGCAAAGTGACCTTGGAGTAAATTACGGCACTGTAATTTACGGTGCCGTAATTTACTCCTTCCCCATTCCCATTGAGCCCTATGGGGCTGAAATGGGAATGGGGAAGGGCAAAAGGTGAATGGGGAATTTCCGGTCCCTCCAACCCTGGAATGGACCGCAAATTACTCCATTCACCATGAGGAGTCGGAGCGGTATTGGACGCAACCATGGAGTAATTTACTCCATGGTTACCTCCAACCTCGGAATGACCCCCAATGCCTTTACAAAACTAAGCAAACAATGGTTGGCCAAGTCGATATACGAGGAAATGAAGTTTGAATTTGACAAAGATCTGACATTGACTGTGTTGGCCATGCATACTCAGGGACTGACAGCTGAGTTTCCAGGTTCCATACAATGCCACAAAACATTTCAAACAAGCCATGTCCTCCAAAATCCAAACTTGTCGTAAAGTGTAGTTCTAGATTTAAATGATTTGTAGCTCTCAGTAAAATGCGTTCACATTCACGTCTGGAGGGTTATCGATGCCAAATTATAAATGACAAAAAATAAAATTTTAATTCAAAAGAAACTGTAATTGAATATTACACCCCTTGGTCAAACTCAGTTATTGGTTTATACACTGCCGATTTTTGGAGTTTCTGTTATGCTCACCTGGTATCCACAGGGACGCCACCCAGCCCTGGTTGGATGATTTTCACTCTTGAACCCTCTCCCGGTCCCTTGGTAATGCCTCTGGTTAAAGATGGGTCTGCAATATAGGAGAGCTGGATTCAATACCAGGTTGTCTTTGTTTCCCACCTCCCTTGGCCTCAACTCCTTCCTCCCTCTTGGGCCTTCTCCTCACCTTAATATTGTAAAAGGTGGATTCTCCATCCTGCTCCTCGTGGCAGGGGTGCGTAGATGTGGGGGCGAGCAGCGACCAAGTTACTTCACTGGTGCAAGCCACCCTGTGGGAATCCAGGCCTGCTGCGACTCCGTAGTTTTGCTGCTTTACAGTCTTTATATGCAGTTCTTATGTTCCGTTTATTTCGAATAATAATGTCTTGCTTCTTTCCTTTTAGGTATGGAAAGGTATTTTGGTGTTGTCATGCAGTTTGAAGATGAGCATGGGCTGATAGGTGAAAGCGCAGTGTGTGCAATGCTGTCCGGTGAGTAATGCGCGATGCGGGGCGCTGTTTCGCCTTTTATATTGCTAACCTGTGTCTTTTCTCTCCTTGCAGGTTGCGATGTTCCTCGCCGAGCGCCGTAATGTTCCAGCAATTATACTGACCAGGAGATGACTACCCAGGTAAGAATTGTGTGGCTTTCTTCATTCAGGTGGAAGCGTGAGTAAACACTTACTAATGCTGTCTTTCTTTCTCCTCTTTCCAGGTTATGATATTCCAGGATGCATGTGGTGTTGGATGATGGAGGTCGTACCTTCAGGTGAGTGGAACTGAAGTCAGCGATGGATTGAAGACCGGATACTGTTCCAGGTAAGTTTCGTAGTGTTCTTTCTCTCTCTGCAGGTCCTTGGTTTCAGGTAAACTGGCATCAAAGAACTGGACACGGTGAGCGTTACGCTGCCCACAGCAGAATAATGCAAAGCATGTTCTGCTGTTTGGGTGTGGTTTAAATAGTCTCAGGTAAAGTAGTCCAGGTAAAATAGTCCCAGGCCTGCCACACCCAAAGTAGTCCAGGTAAAGTAGTCCCAGGCCTGCCACACCCAAAAGACTAGACCTCATAGCTCAGTTCTTTGTAACTGAGCTATGTGTGTACCTCCATGAACCCCCCAAGTTAAATAGTCCCAAGTAAATAGTCCCATTCTAATTTTGGTCTTCATGATGGTTATGAGCCTGGCGCCAAAGGCGCCAGGACTGACTCCAAGAGAGTCTTGGATGAGGTTTTAAGGCCTTTGACCTGGCCCTAACTGGAAGGCTGACTTGCCAGTGAGGGCCATGGGCAAGGGTCATGACAGTTTCACTAGATCATACCAATATATTGTCCAGTTCATTCAATTGTCTGATTTCTTACAAAAAAAACAAAATCACAAACGTTCTCTCAAGACAGAGTGAATGTTGGTGCCTTTGGAAAGGCCTACACAGAACCAGTGTTCTCAACACAGTGAGCATCTGGATGAAGGTGAGATTATTGGAGGCACACCGCTCCGGGATAGCAGACAGACAGTCAGAGACATTCGATGTTGGCTTTATCCTGTGCCACCCAGGTATGCTCAGCCTTCTGAAAACTGATCTGACGCCAAGGGTACACCCTTCTCGAATAGTGGGAACCAATTCTTCAATGCCTCATATCCTTTCCTGACTTGACAGAGACATCCCAAGAAGAACCTTTTTTTTCATTCAGCAGCACGATCATGCACTTTCACCAGCTACTGCCATTTTAAGAACATGTTGACACACTGCTCAGGGATGTGCTATGTCACCTGTCTTGCATGATGGTTACTGAGAGTGCTGACCCATGTGCCTTTTGGATGGCCACAGCGCCAGTAATGAGATCACACACAGTGGGCCTCATTACGACCCAGGCAGAGGACCATGGTGCTATTAGCACCATGGTCCATGCCGGTGTCCGCCATGGCGAAATGGGGAATTACCACCCCATTCCGAGGTTGGTGGGGCGGTAATTCCCCATGCCGCCATGGCCCTTCCCCATTCTTGCCCCATAGGGCTCAATGGGAATGGGGAAGGCGCTAATAACGGTACCGCAAATTGCGGTACCGTTTTTAGCACTAAAGTCCCTTTGCGGGTCCCTACTTTAAAGGCTGGAAAAACCAGCCATTAAGGTCGGGTCCCACAAAGGGACCTCGTAATCAGGCGTTAAGGGTTTAACGGGGCCGACACCTTTTACGGTGCCGTTAAACCCTTAACGCCAGGGTCGTAATTAGGCCCAGTGTCTGAACATGCACCGTTCATTGGTAAGATAGTGTATATAACAGTATTACATTGGGGGTAGAAGGCTAAAATTGTTTTTTGGCTCATCCAAATTTGGCGCAGAGTGTGTAAGCTAGGTTCATCTCTTCATGTAGCTTTGTTTTTTCACTGCATTCTTTGGCGAAATCGAAAGCTAAACGTCTCTGCCTTTGAATAGGACAAGTGCCTTATTATAAAATGGCCTTGGACGCCAAACAGCAATCGCTCCAAGGACAAATGTTGTGGGCAATAACAAAAAAATATAACTTTAACTATATTTAGAGCGCCCATGCCCAGCAAATTTAGTGTGAAGCTGTGTGATACATCGTACAGAGCGGTTGCTCGTGGACACAAACTAAGCATGGAATTTCCAGAAATTATGAAAGTTCAAGTATACATAACTTTGTTATTGGGATAAAAATTAGTAGGGTGCAGTGATATATGCATTAAAATGAATTTGTGGTGGGGTAAAGGTTGTCCATGTGCACTGTGATTGCTTTTTTCTTGCAAGCTTCGTCACAATGACATCTCTGCTTATGATTAGGTTTCCAACAGATATGAGTTATACGTTAACTTTTTTAATTGAAATAAAGAACGGCTTCTGAAATTTATTTTTACCTTGTTTTGTTCGCAGATACTTTGTACCATACTGCCTGTGCCATAGCTTCCAGATGCAAGCAGATGGGTTTCAGAATCAACATTGGAGGATTACCATAAGCGTCTTTTTTTTTCGATCAGCGTTCTGTGTGACGATCGTAAGGCCCTATATGTCCATTTGCGTTTCCGGTAATAAGGAGCAATGTGTCCACTTTCATGTGATGTAAGAATGCAGAGAAGCTTGAACGTTGGGCTTCGGAACTGCAAAAAGACATGTCAAAAGGACAAAGAACATTGAGCGTTCATCGTGATCTGCGTAGCTCGAGAGTCATGCAATCATCGTCGGCTCTAACTGACCCGCAAAATTAAAATTCGTTTGTGCCCTGGAGTTTATCATTTCTAGTGGACATTCTTTGAAAAATAAAAGCATTAACAAAATAGCAGACTACAGTAGATGTATTATTGTAATATGCGCAAATGCTATTTAGGGCAAGACAGAGGAGGTACGCTTTGTGTGAGGATGTCTGTGTTTATCTTGTCTTTATCTTCCTGTTTCTGCAGGCGTGGGTGATGACGCAGCACGTTGGACTATGCTGGCCACAATCGTAATGAAAATAGGTGGAGCAGATTGTTGGGACAAGTGATGTCAGCTTTGGGGCGGGTGTTTTGATTTATTGCTGCAATCGATCCACGGATAAGATTAGCACAAGATGGCTGTGCCCAACTGGTTGCTTTCACATGTGTAAAAGTGAGGAAAACTAAGGTAAGATGCATTGGAATTTATTTTTCACGATCGATCACCGTATGCTTATAACGACTTGCCCGAACGATCGGGATAGTAACATTTTTGAGTGCACTATTCCTTTAAGCTGACAACCTGAGCTGCCTGCTCTGTGCAGCGTGTAATTTTAATAGCTGACAGCTGGTCCTCTGCTCCACTGAAAGGAGCTCTGGGGTGACTTGACTTTTTGTTTTCCTCTGGTCCCTTCTGGTAAGTACTTATAAAATGCACGCCTTTTAATCATTCGTAAAACACACTTGCTAATGCAATTTGAGGTTCTCTTTGCACTGGCGAGGCCACCTGGCACAACACACAAGATGCCACAAACTCCTCCACTCTCCTCTCCAGATCAGGGAACCACAACTTCAACCGGAGTCTGGCTTTGGTCTGGGCCATCCCTTGGTGCCCCTGATGTGCCAACTCAATCACCTGCTGAATTTTGTTGGCTGGCATGATCATTTCGGTCCCCACGCAGTAGTCCGGACTCAGCAAATGACAGCTCATCCCATCATATCTTTCTCTCCAGAGATGCTCTAGAGTTGTTCGAGCTTCTTGAGTTCTCTTTCATAGGCCTTCCAGCACTGACTTCCACTCTCCTCGTCGGAGCGCATCTCTACAGATCTGAAAACGTTTGTCTCCCTCGGACACCCTTTCCAGCTGTTGGATGAGAACAGAGTTTGGAGCGGCAGACTCCACTAGATGTTGGACGTGTTAGTCAGCCTCCTCGTCACTTGTCTCGTCTTCTTTGTTCGTCATCACCTGTGAGTGCCACGACAGATAGGCAGCTGCGTTGTTAGTCCCTGGCCAGTAGATCAGCGACACGCCATACTCTAACAGTGCCAGCAGCCATCTTTCAATCCGAGCTGGCGGCTTTGATGATGATCCCGCCATGATCAGAGCAATGGCTTGTGGTCCGTCACTACCATCACTGGCCTGCCAAGCACGTAAAGACGGAAATGCCTGCCCCCCCCCACAGCACCGATAGAGCCTTGCGCTCAATTTGAGAGTGCCGTTGCTTGGTTTCTGACAGTGCTTGACTGGCATAGGCTACATGCCTGGCTTCACCTTGGTTATCTTTCTGCATCAGGACAGCTCCCAGTCCAAACGGGCTGGCATCCACCACCATCTCAGATGGAACAGAGGGGTCAAAGAATGCCATTGTGCTGTCGGCTGTGAGTGTCCCTTCACATCCTTGAACGCTGCCTGCTCCAGAGTGCCCCATTGCCAGGTGGTATCCTTCTGTGTAAGGCACCTCAGGGGTTCTGACCTCGTGGCCAGGTTCCTTATGAACCAGCCACAATACGTCACCATGCCCAGGAAACTGCGGACTTCTATTACGTTCTCCGGGGGCTTTGCTTCCATGATGTCTTTGACTTTCCTGGAGTCTGGAGACACACCACCCTCCTTGAACACGAACCCAAAGAACTCGATGGTCATCAGCAGGAACCTGCATTTCTCCTTGTTTAACATCATGCCCAATGCTTGCATGCATTCCAGGGTCTTCACCAGGTGTGCCATGTGTTCCATCTCTGACTTGGCGAACACTAGGATGTCGTCACTGATGTTCAAGACACCATCCAAGTCTGCCAAGGCCCCATGTATCAGGTTTTGGAACACCTCTGCTGCTGATGTCATACCAAAGCTCATGCACTTATACTGAGACAGCCCTCGGTGTGTGGTGAATGTTGTAACGTACCTGGAGTCCGGATGTAATATGACCTGGTGGTACCCCGCCCTTAAGTCCAATTTGGAAAAGAACTTCGCACCGTGCAGTTCTGCGATTATGTCGATCGTCGGTGTGAGGTGCCTTTCCCTTTTGATTGCCTTGTTTGGTAGTCGCAAAGCCATGCAGATTCTGACCGAGTCGGACTGCTTGGGTTTGCTGGCGATCACGATGGGAGATACCCAGGGTGTTGGGCATTCCACTTCTTCAATTATGTCCAACTTCACCAGGTTGATGAGCTCCTTGTCCACTAGGTCTCGTAGATGGAAAGGGCCCTTCGGTGTTTGAGGGCCCCTGGCTGGATTGACTCATCGAAGTGCAGTCTCACTGAGTCGCCTACCATCTGGCCAATCCCCTCAAACAGCTGACCAAACATCTGGAGGACCCCTTGCACATCCTTGACATAAAATCCATAGGCGAAACTGACAATTCCTACTGCTTCTGCAGCTTCACAGCTCAACAGTGTGTTATTACTCACATCCGTTACATAGAATCGGGCTTTGATGGAACTGCTGCAATGTTCTACTTTCACTATGGAGGCTCCTACCAGCGGAATAGGTTGTTCTCCCGCGAGCGTAAATATAGGTGCCTTAGGTCGATGCAGACATGGGGGCAGAGCCATTGCTTCATAGTGCACCCTGGCCATAACATTGAACGATGCACCAGTGTCCACCAGCACCGGCCATTTGTCCACCTGCACCATGGACTTTGGCTGCCTTCTGGCCCTCGACTTCAGCACATCAACACTCGAGATGAAGAAAACATTCTCATCATCCTCGTCAAGCTCATGAGTAGTCCTCTCTTCTTCCTGATCCACGAGGGCCAAATTGGAAGGGCGCTGCTGTCTGAAGATACCTGCTTGAACGAGTCCCCTCTGTACCACTACCGGCAGCGGTGCTCTGCGCATGCACGCATAGTGGTCCATCGTGCAACACATCCCGCGCGCTTTCTCTTGCGCCGGTCACGGCGCGGGTGTGGCAGGTCATAGCCACACTTCAGGCATGACTCGGGTGATCTGCCGCCTCTGTCCCTTGGCAGAACTGCCAGCTGACGTGCCCCTCTAACCCCTTGGCTATGCCTGACGGCACATACCTCCTTGGCCTTGCTAGGTCAAAGAGCAGCATCTTCAATCCACCTGTAAATTTTGGGAGCACTGATTTCGGAATGTGCTTCATTTATCACTCAGAACTGGACATGGTTGATAAGATCATTAATGACTTTACAAAGACAAATGTCCTAAGAAAATGGTCTTCTTTTATCTGTGGACATTTGTCAAGTTACTATTCTTTTGTGCTGCATCAAACCACCATAGTAGTGTTCTCTCTCTCTGGTCACCTCCCTCTCCCTATCTCTCTCTCTTTCTCTCTCTCTCTCTCTCTCTCTCTCTCTCTCTCTCTCTCTCTCTCTCTCTCTCTCTCTATCTCTCCCCCTCTCTCTTTCTCTGTCCCTCTCTCTCTCTCTCTCTCTCTGTCCCCCTTTCTTTCCATCTCCCCCTCTCTTTCTCTCTCTCTTTCTCTCTCTCTCTCTCTCTCTCTCCCTCTCTCTCATTTTCCTTCATAGCAGTTTGTGACCGGGACTGAAGGATTAAGTAACCAGTGTGAATCCCACTGATGACAACAGTCTCCCTCTTCCTCCATTTCCTGTAAGGTCCCTCAAGGAGCATGTATGTCCCCCATACTTTTCAACCTTTATATTCAACCTTTCTGTTATCTGTTGCTTGAGCTTGGAGTGTATTTAGCGAACTATGCTGATGACACCCAGCTATTTCTTGAGTTATCAGGGGATTATGCCAAGGATGCTGTCCTTCTTCAGACCATCTATCTTCATGTTGAGACCTGGATGAGCAACAACTGAATGGGTTTGAATGGGGATATGACCGAGCTGTTGGTTTTTGGCACCAGGCATGCTCAAGCAAAATTGGATCCTAACTACTGATCATTCTCCATTAATGGTTGTCCAATTTCAGTGTCACAGAGTAGTAAAACTCTGGGCTTCTATCTTGATCCACTGCTTTGTGCAGATGCTTATATCAACCAGATAGTAAAAAATGGTTCCTACTATCTTAGGCTGCTGAGAAACCTGCGTCCCTTTCTGTCGGCATCTAGTTGCTCCTCAGTGGCATGTGCGGTTGTGATGTCCAGATTGGACTATGGCAATGCATTATTATTATTTTTCTTTTCATTTCAATTACCAAATAACAACCATCAGTTAACAATAAACCTTTAACAAAAAAAGTCCCCCCCACATTTTCAATAAAACCATAACAACACAAACAACACTTACACATAGACACAACCAGGAAACACAACACAACACATTAACCCCCACCCCCCAATACCCATATTTCACTAAAAATTCCATACATTACTCAAACAAATCATTAAAGGAATCCCAATGATCGCAGTATTCAGCCTCTCGATGAAGCCGAAACGCTCGAGACCTCTCATACTTTGAAAGCATGCGCATGTCCACCATCCAACTATCAGTATGTGGTTTCTTACGCGATTTACACACTCTCATAATATGCTTACTTGCCATCAACAATGCCCTATCAATCCATTCAGATACACCACATATTTCTAAACCTCTGCTTTCATTGGAGAGAAAAACTGCAGACATGATAGTTCGAGGGAACAACCTACCAATCACTAGATCTACCCGATCAATTACCTCCTTCCAAAAAGTCAGAACCCTATCACATTCCCAAAGCATATGCAAATAAGTCCCTTATGCATTATTAATTTGGGCCAACAAGAAACACGTTTGTAATCTTCCAATGCCGAGGATTGCAGATGTTTGAACAGCACAGTGGCAAACACCTTGCTGTCAGCATCCAGAATGAAAATGTAGTGTATAGTTACATGGATAATTTCTCGCTCCTTGTTTTTTAAATGGGCACGATATGTTCCACTTTCCATGAATCTGGGAAACTATTGCTGCCCAATATATGCTCAAAAAAGCAGATTCAGGATGATTGACCAGTTTCTTTGACTGCTCTTGAGCAAAACATTAAAGAGTTTATTGGGTCCCGTGGCTCGGGATGAGCTAATTTGAATGAAGATAATTTCAATAGAATCTTGGCTAAAGGACAAGCTCCAAGAACTATCAGCACCAAGCAAAAAACTGGGACAGACTATGCTCTCCGAATTGTTGTCTGAAAACACTTTCTCGAAGTGTGACACCCACTTGGATTACTGGGTTGACCCGATTATCAAACTGTCTAGAAGAATCCTCGTTAATCATTTCCTAAAACTCATGCAATTGCTTTAATATGTCAAGCATTTGTTCTGAGTACCTCTGGAGCATGAGCACTTTCTGTCCCTTCAACCAATTTTTGTAGTTTACTTTTGCCTTCTCAATGTAATGTCAAACTCTGGATTCAGTAGCATTCCTATGTGCTCTTAATGTCCGTTCCCTTTCCACAACAGCTTCATCATAGAGATGCATATGCGTGCGATTTAGCTGTCTTTGTTTCTTCAGATTACCCGAAGATTTATTTAAGAGGTCATCCACAAAAGGTTCAAAAATATCAACTATAAACGCATTATGTTTCCAAATAAGGAGGGTTTCCTTAATGCAGACCTCCATTGAGTCATTTACTACTTTAATATTCTGATCATTACAGCTAATCCAGTTTCCTGCCACATTCACTTGAAGGTACCTCAGGGTATTTAAATCACATTGGGTGAACCCCAAATGAAATGTTGAAGTCAACATACCATGATCGCTCATTTAATTGTGCTAATGTAAATCATACAGCATCTATAGTGAAGCGAAGCCAATTCCCCACAAATATATAATGTATTGTGGAACTAGAGTTTCCATTACTCCAGGTGGATTTATATGGTATGTCACCTGCAATCATCCCATTTAACATCTAGAGTCTCAACCCCTGAAGTTGCATTCAGCCATAGCCCTCTCCAAAAATCCTTGGATTTGATTTTACTTATCCCAAAAAGAAGTGCAACCTCATTGTTAATATCCATGCAATTTACATTTAGGCCACACACGGTCATAGGGTGACCTCCTTCCATTTCACTACACCATTCATTCACAAAGGAAGATAAGCTGTCCAACACTTTTTCTAAGTCAATTACCCTTGCATGACAATAGACATCGATAGGTATCAAATGTGTTACCTGCCCTCCTCCTTTCAACGTAACATGTGAGGCTAAGAAACCTCTGCAAACCTTCATCACTGATAACTACATATCAACATAAGATTTGATCAGTTAGAAGTCCTCATGATGGAAGACCCAGTGGACCTTTACAAGGTACCTGAAAATGAGATGTATATCTGTAAATGACGGTTTTTCCATGAACCAGGTCTCCTGTAAAAAAGACCAAGTGGTATGTTTTCAGAATTGTGCCCAGCGCTGGATTAGTAAAAAGGTTTTGATGGTCTCTGGTGTTCCACGATAGTAATGTAAATAGGCCACCAGAGCCCAGAGGACTGCTATGATTACGCATTTCCACCAGGCCTCAATTGACAAAGGGCACTTGACTCGTATGCCGAATCCTGCATGGAGCCCTGATTTACAGGTTTCGCCTTAGCAAAAGTAACATCTCTGCCCTTTGTCCCACCGAAGCCTGTGGAGACCAGAATTTTACATGATAAAGGTACAGACATCCCAGAAAATGCAGTCTCCTTCAGGTCAGAAACAGAACAAGTATAGATTGACAGATCAAACCCCAACTGCCTGAAGGATTGCCCCTCTCAGAGGATAACTATTTTTGAGCTGACGTGTAGAACAATATGGTCTGTTCTGTGCAAATCTATAAAATCGACTCTGTCAATGTCCTTCAATGATATTGCATGTAAATGAGGAACTTCACCGAACAAAGGTAAGATGTTAAATCTACTTAGGAAAACGTCCCTATGTTCCGGCAACAAGCTTTCAACCAAAATTCTATACAGAGGCTTAGAGAAATTAGTACGGCCTTCCTGGCCCTTACTCATATCCGGTTTCACGTTGAACTTTGGTTGGCCTCCTCTAGTGATACCCCTCCTAGTCCCAATACATCTCAGGGCCCTTGGATCCTTTCAAGATGCTAGTAGGTTGACTAGGTGCTGGTCTTGTGCTTACATTGTAATGGGTCAGGTTCTTCAATTGTAGTGATCAATCATTTGTTGGTGGACCGAGGGGATGGAAGCAAAGTTAATAAATGAGGAGCTAGTTGAACGCAACTCAGGATTTGAAGCCCAGGCTGCCCCTTCATTCCCCAGAGGGATTTTAGATACAGCCACACCAAATGTCATAAATGTAGTAATAGGCCATAGTGACGCGTCCGCTTGATCCCCATGTGATTCCCTCTGAGAAATTCACTGTCTCGATTTGAGGGGAAGCCCCAATGCCTAGGTCCACCTTATTGATGCCCCAGTGCCCTTGTTAGTCTTTAGACCTTTACCCTGAGGCACATTATGCAATTCTGCAAGAACGGTGGGCTGCCTTGTAACAGTCCCCAAAAAAGTGTGTGACGATTGATTAGAAGCATTCCGCAATTATTGTTTTTCGCTTGTTTCCCCCATGCATTCTTGAGGTTTAGCATTTCCTTTGGTGGGACATTTAGACCCCAAACTTGAATTGTCAATAGTGGGAGCAGGATCAATATGCACCATCACAGAAACGTCATTAATCACGTTTTGCTTGGGCGCATCTGCGTGCTGGTCCGTGCTCTTCTACAGACCGTCAACAGTCACAAGCCCATTAATAAAACCGATTCCCTAGCCACGATGGAATTACTGATCGTGGAACCTCTGAGCTGGTCCCCGATGGCTTCCAAAGCACAGGATGGCAATTGGTTAAACTAGCTCACTTCAAAGACATCCATATTCCACGTTTCAGTGTCCAAACCAATAGGCAGGAAGTGAGCCTTATTGAAACTGCCATAGTCGTCCAACCATACTGATAGGTTTTAGATCCTACAAAGGACGACAATGGTTGGTTCCCACTCAAGAGGTCTTTCAGTTTATGATGCACTCCAATGTGGTTAAATTTAAATGCTAGAGACTCCAGTAAGGTTGAATGAGTCTGTCACTCAGCTTTCAAACTTTCGTATAGTGCCACCAGTGCACATAACACTTGATTTATTTCAAGCAGTAAACCCTCCTGCACAACACCCGTCAACACACTTCAACAGTGCTGAGAAACGCTGAGGCGGCAGGGGAGCAGGAGAAGAAACATAGGAGGGGATAGAAAAATCAGAGTCATGCGTTGATAATCCCATTAAATCAGGAGTGGCCTCAAGACTTCCCTGTTCCCCCGCTGCTTGCAAACAATGAGTAAATTCCAGAACGCTCCGCATGCCGGCATCCGAAATAAAAGATCTTTGAGTGGTGATGGCAGAGTAAATAGCTGTTTCAATAGAAGTCTGTTCAGCATTCACATTGTTCTCCGGGTTAAAAAAAGATGTTATTTTGCAGCCGTTGACTTTTTGTTTCTCACAGATATGCATAGCCGTGGATGGCATAACCGCTGACGGTCTACTAACAAACTCGAGATGGGCCCTCTCCGGGAGACAACGGTAGTTACATATTCATAGCCAACTGCAAAACAGACGAGGAGACTTGATTGATCTCGGTGGATTAACCCTATTCTGTAGTTCTTACATACAAGAGTACCACAGGCAGGGAACACTCACCAGTGCACAGACCTTGCCACTAGTCCTTGACACTGATGAGGGACTCGATGGATATTCCTAATGCGCATCACCTGCCGAACTGCAGAACTGCAACCACACACGACACACACCGGGCGCGCTCCACGCTGTGTTTGAGCTTATGAGCAGGTCGTGTGAATAGCCACTCCTCCTCCTTTACAGTAGGCAGTAAGAAAAGGCCCCATCATCCAGGGATATCCGTAGCACCTCCCGCAGAAATGCAACCGCACACGGCACGCACACCGCACACGCTCTGCGCTGTGTTTGAGCTTATGAGCAGGTCGTGTGAATAGCCACTCCTCCTCCTTTACAGTAGGCAGTAAGAAAAGGCCCCAATCATCCAGGGATATCTGTAGCACCTCCCGCAGAAATGCAACCGCACACGGCATGCACACCGCACACGCTCTGCGCTATGTTTGAGTTTATTTCTTTTTTTTAATCTGCGGTCCCGTCCCCCAGCACATGTGGCAGCAGAGCCAACTGCACCGCAGGGGCTGCGGGCGGGCGGGCCCACTAAGCCAATGGCTGAAGGAGATGCTTCCTGTAAATCAGAACATCATTCCGAGGGTTTGCATTGAAGCTTTCTCAGTGATATTTGGCATAGTCCGCTCTACCCATTCACTGATGCAGGCCAGTAGTTAACCCTTGGGTGTGTAGACTATCAAGGAGAACGCATCTTTCATTCTGGAACCGGGTTGGATAACGTTTCTCTTCCGGGAATTCATTTGGTCTTGGGATGCTCCCCTTCCTGCCTTACTGCTTGCTTTCTTCCATTTCTGGGCCTCTGTCCGGTGGTTAGGTTTATTCAACTTGTATAATGCCTACTACAGAAAAACAACATCAACCCAGAAGGTGCCTTTGACTATTGGGGATGCCACATTGGGAGGAAAGTTGGACGCCTGAAATCTAATGCAGCCCCGTTGTGGCGTTGCCCCTTTAAGGGTACGCACGCGACGGAGTGACGTCAACTCCGTCGCGTGCAGGTTTAAATAAACGGGGCGGCTCCTGGTGACGTCAGTTCACCGGGGAGCCCACACCGACAACATCCACGTTTCCGTGTCTCTGTTCTACAGGGGGTGGGGGGCTCACGGAGGCGGCCTACAAGAGACCGCCAACAGTGGCGACGAGACCGGGATCGCTTCCATGAACTGCGGGGGAGTTCCGACGCGACGCAGATGATCGAGTGTGAGCGCGCGGCGAACTCCGAACACCCGCAGAGAAGGAAGCGACACACGCGGCCGGCGGCCATTTTGATAAATAGATCCTGGAGACTCACGGCTTCGTAACGAAGCGTCGGTGAGCCATCCAGGTCTAATTTTTGGATAATTCAGCGGCGGATGATCGTTGGACACGACATATGTCAATTTCATAGTAAAATTTTGACAATTTATGCACATTTCGTCGAGCAGTGGCTGAGAGACTCCATGGGAGGCCTGCTGGTTAGATAGGGGTCTCCTCCTCTACTCAATTTTTGGATACACCATTGTCTGCAGACTGGCTGAGGTGATCACTCCGCAAAGGTCAAGGCTGGTGGTGAGTTGCGGCCCCTTGTCTTGTCAATCCTTGGGGTGCCTGTGCGCTCTCCACCATGGATGCTGCTGCTGCTGCTGCTGCTGCTGCTGCTGCTGCTGCTGCTCCTCCTGCTGCTGTCGGTCAGGCACTGCCTGTCCCTCCGCCGAAGCCACCAGGGTCCCTGCAACCAATGCCTGAGTTTGATATCTCAGGTGCTCCAGCTGGCCTTGGACAGAGGTGGAAGATGCGCCAACACCCGTGATCCTAGGAAGCTCCCACTATCTCTATGTACATCAGTTCACTTCTCTCCCACAAAAATAAACGATGCATTACTGCGAACTCTATACACATAAAATCACTTTTACATTTCCAAAACAAATAAAAACGTTCTCGGAACAAAAACATTCTCAAACTGCGTGACTTTTCAACACTTGGCCTCGTTCATTGTTGATGCAGCAAATGTGCCCAGAAATCCTAACCATCTGCCCTCACATGTGTGTTTCTCTGCGTTTAACAAATAAACCCCAAAAGTGCATTGATGTCTCGCGATCCATCACTCTGTCTTTGCCCTGGGCCAGATGGGATGGTTGGTCTGGGCTAGGGCAATTTCAGGATCCTGCCACGTGATACCCATTGGTATTTTTCACTGACAATACAGAATATTAATCCTTTGGCCTGTGCGCATGTAAACTCTTTCTACTGATGCCGTTTGTCTGTAACTTGTCTGAGAATTTCCCAGCGACATCTTGGAAAGGTGTCCATTGTCTGTCACTGCCCCAGGCAGATAGGAAGGCCCGCCTGATAGCTTGGGCAGTTGGTGGAGGCGGGAAGGGTCCGTTACCTACCTGCCAGCCTAATGCAGCATTGGCGGATTCGGGGTTCATGCAGGACGGGACCTGCTGCCGAAAGACCCTTCTCAGGTAACACCATCAGTCATTGAGGCCATGACAGCAAGGCTGACTTCTTGCCTCCAACCTCATCCGTACGGCAATATTCCTTAATCCTTAATATATTAAATCACCACAGTCGCTACTCAATGAAGGCCTCTGCCCAGGAACAGCCTCCCAGGTTAGCAAATGTTTAATCCCTCTTCTCTTTCTATTATCAAGTATATATATATATATATATATATATATATACATACATACAACATACATACGTCCTCTCCCTCCCAGAGGTGGGAACCAAAAGAGGCCCTGGAAATAATTTTCAAAGTTGCCCCATTTTACACATTTTCAACAAGGCCAACCCTTTTTCCTATGGGAACATTTGGAAATACCACATAAAAGCGGCCCAGGGTAAGAGGCCCACTGGGAAATTTCCAGAGTTCCCTATAGGCCAGACCACCCCTGCCCCCTCCTTACTCACGTCCTGAATCCATCAGCTCATGCTGACAATACCAGTCCCAGGGCCGGTTGGGAGAACCCTAAGAACGGCGGTGATTCGGGAGGATTGAGGGGTAATGAACATTACTGCACCTTATAGGACATTACCTCCCATTCTCCAATCCCACTACAGCCCTTACTCAATGAAGGTGTACGCAGCAGTAACCTGCATACAACAACAAAAAAACATCCAGATGAGACTACTGTCAAAGCAGTTTATTTACAATGGACACCCCAATCACCAACCCGTAGTTTGCAAAGACCTGAACCCAGAGGCGTTGCTAGGGGGGTTTGAGGGGCTACAGCCCCAGGTCAATCTGTTGTAGCCCCGGATAGAAGATCAGGGGCTATAGCCAAAAGGCTAGCTAGCCCAGAGTCCCTACAGTCCCGACATGAGCATAGCCCGGATGGTTTCCTGACCTAGCAACACTTAACCAGTGGAGTAGCACAAAATGTGGGGGCCCAATCCTGCGAGCAATGCTGAGGGCTACACCACCTCCGCAGCTCAGCAACAAATCATGGGTCACGCCACACTCTGGACCTGCCTAGACTCCCGCGCTTGCGCAATACACACAATCGTGCTACTGCAGGGGCACACTGCACTAGGCTAAATAAATAAATATGCGTTTAAATGCATTATGCAGCACACCTTCTCAGAAAAATTGGCTAAAAAGACAGAGAGTTTGCAATGGTTTTGTAGGGTGACACCAATCCAAAAATCCAATACATACATGTCACCAACAGTGCACAGGAACATTAATGCTTTAATTAATTGAATGCTTTGCTTTTAAAAATGCCATGCCACAATGAAAACATGTCCAACTGGCTGCACAATTTAGACTAGTCTAGACACGTAATAAATATATTACAGTAAAACATTCCATGCCACATTAAGACATACCTAGACTAGTTGCACCAAAATGCCAGGTGAAGCAATAATGCGTATCAGAAAAATATACAATGCCACAGTAAGAAACGACTAGACAGGCTGTCCCAATGCCATTCTAGCCAGGTAGCAGGACTGCTTTATCAGAGATGCCCAGTAAAAAGGAAATTGAGCCACTGTGAGAAATTACTAGACTGGCTGCACCAAAATGCCAGTCTAGGCACTAATAACACATATCATGCCTGTTTAGCCTGGAAATGGATGATCATTACAATTTAGCAGACAAACCCCTCCCTGCACCCCTACACATCCTCCCTCACCCCCACCCCCTATCTCCTACCCCAATCTCCAAAATCTGCTCCTCTGCCCAGAATTACCTCCACATCCATCTTCCTCCTCCCAGTGCTTAGGTATCAGGCACCTTGCCTCATAGGTAAGTATTGGGATGAGGAAAAGTGGGACTAGGAGTAATGAAGATTACAGGTAACTAAGCCAGGCATTAGCCCCATGTCCCTCTTCCTCATCCCAGTACTTGTGTTTGAAACAGTTTGCCTCATACACAAGTACTGTACTGGGACAAGGAAGAGTAGGGCTAGGAGTAATGAGGATTACCAATAAGTAATCCAGGCATTAAACACAAGCACACACACCATTCACCATACACTCACACACATACAGCCACCCGTACATTTACATGTGTACCCATTCACCATACACTCACACACGTACAACCCGGCAGCCACCCATACAGCATGCACTCACTCATTCACACACATTACATTATGTACATATACTGCAAATGCATCATGAGTCAGACAAAGACAACAGATTCAAGTTTTCTCAACAAGATTGTATTTAACTTAAAAGGCAGGGTGGTTGAATGCCTAACTTGCCCTTTGCCAAGGTGGTATTTCACTTCCTAAAGGAAACTAAGGATAGTCTACGAAAAACTTCTGTATGTGTCCAAAACCTATACTTGTTCTGACAACTAAATGTATTCAATGTGTAGAGATGCCAGCATCAACAAGCAATAGTGTTCAAAGTACAGTTCAGTGCTTCTTCTAGCTCTCTGGTTTGCAATCTGCTCCCCCTCCGCCTCCTCCAGTTCAAAGTAATTCATCAAGTACAGGGGTTCCTTCCCCCAAGAGTTCAAATCTTCCAGCTTTTAAACAAAACAACACAGGGGCTTTCGCTCCCCAATGGTTCAAATCTTCCAGCTTTCAAAATAACACTTGACTTAAATATAACAACATGGTCTTTTCAAAACACAAGCTTCTTTAGGTGCTTTTCCATTCAGGGCACGCAGTCTAGGCTCAGTTGTCAGACTACACGGTCCACGCATTACAGGACGCACAACCGGTACCCTTCCTTGACTGCTTATCCTTCGATAGTAGTCCACTGCCTCTCCTCATCAGTGAGGCTTGCCTCAGTCACATGTGTCGCACCGTCCTGACACTGTATCATGGCTTCTTTAACCACCTTGTGCTTGTTACACCTTGTTAGGTTTCCTTGGCTCTTGCCAATGCTTGTTCCCTTATAGTATGCAGTTCTTTGAACTTTCTTGATTATGACCACTGTTGGATGTCTCATATCCTGCGTTCATCTCTTTGTGTTCTCTTGGTTTTGCTAGCACTTGTTTCATTTAATTAAGTTCGGAAACGTTTCTTTCAATACATTTATAATCTTTCTTTCACTCCTTTCAAATACCAGAGTGTTTTCAACTTGATCTCAATTTGTTCGGTATTCAAAAGGCTTTGCTTTCATTTCATTCAATACTCAAAAGACTTGTCGAGATACCTTGCTTTCATTTAATTTCCATCACCGCCTGCCAGCCCGGTATTCCACTTTTGCTGGTTTTAGTCACCGGTCGTTATTACGGCTCCTCATGAGGTCTTCCACCGCCACGGGTTCCTGTTTCTCTATGTGGTAGCTTGCCTCTTCTCCCGGCGGTCTTCGTGTGGCACGCGCACAGCTAGCAGTGCTTCCACGGCGAAGCAGGATATGATATGATAGTTTATTTATATAGCGCCTACACACAATGTGTTTCAAAGCGGATACATACTACTGCTTCCCTCTGTCTGGCCGGCCTCCTTCTCAGGGCTTGCCACCAGCCTCCAGCTTCTTGTGCCACCGCTTCCCACTGCATATGCTCTGCACTGCTTCCCGGGTCTTCAGCACTCCTCCTTCCACACAGCCACATCGGAGAGGTCACTCTGCTTCCACAGCTGACTGTTTCCCGCAGCTGACTCCATTTGTTCGGGGCTTCCAGCTTTTTAAGCTCCCACCTCCATTCTCATTACAAAAATGACTAGACTGCTCACCAGCAAAGCTGTAGTTCTGCTTTGCTCTGGTTGCCCTCCTCCTCGTCCCAGTACTTGGTTGGGGCTGATAATTGTCTGCTTTCACAAAATGAGGATGCACAGGTCTAGTCATCCTCTTCTTCATCCCAGTACCATATTGATGCAATTTGGGGAATAGCTTAGGGGAATCCCAAATAAAGAGCTGACAAAGGCCTATGAAGGCTTGAGGGATGTGGGTTTGTGGTGAAAGAGAAATGGGGGATTCCATATCTCACCTAGGACGTCCTCTCCCCAAGTCTCCTGCACCCAGGTGATCCTCCCTCACATATCCACCCCCACGGTCGGGATCCAAAAGCGGTGGGCTTTCCCTGGCCACCTGAGAAGGTCATATCGGGGGAAAAGAAGTGAGGACATCCTCAGGTTCCTCAAAATACACACACACTTACGCGCATGCACACACGTTTAAACAATATACATTTTCTTACCATTTTGAATCCACCAGGGAACAAGGACTTCAGCTCCCTGCAGCAGCCAGGAACACTTGTTCCCATCATGTGCAGAGGATGTGGAGGCCTCCATGTTATGGGGTGAGCTGGGGGATCTTTATGACTACAAATTGAAATCGTTTCTTTTTTAAGTCACTCTGACTTCATAAAGAAATTATTTCCGTTACGGGAGCGAACCGTAATGGAAATCATTTCTTTATGAATGCAAAGTGAATTCATAAAGGGGGCCCTTTACCAGAACATGTGGTGGCAAGGCCCCCCACAGAGCAGGAGGTTTGGGGGCCCCCACTTCGCTAGTGGCATTAGCATTAGCTGTTAAGGACTTGTGGATGGAACCTCACAGCATTCGTCCATATTTTTAGAAGAGAAACTTGGGCCCATCAAAGACTCCAATCTGCAAGAACGGAAGACTCAACCATGGGGCAAAGTATACCGTCTTTATTATCCAAAACAGACATGGATTATACAGGAAAACAATTCTCCAGCATTCTCAGCTTCTGAGCCTGTGTAACACGGTTTTATACACTTGTGATGTCACAAAAATTGGGTCCACCCCAAAAACCTACGGTTGTCCTCAAAGGTCAGTTTGGGCTAACTACATATATGAATTCTATATGTTAGTAATTTTATTGACTCTACTTATCAGGTGCCTTCATCTGAGACTTCCCCTTAATGTTACAAACTACTCTTTTGCAGGGTCGAAGGAAGACCATTGGCCCATGCAACATTTTATACCACATCCCAAATGGAGCTTCTGGTTTGGCTAGAGCAGGTCCTCCCAGGCCTGGGACCCTGTCTGGTCACAGAGCTGAGTGTACCTTTTCAAGGCGATGGGAAGGAACATGGAGGGCTGTGTGTTGCATATTGTTACAACTGCCTGATCACCTAATCCTGAGAGAGTGCCTGCAGGTTGCAGTTTTGGTGGGCAACACTTGTATCATTCCACTCGTTCTTGCTGGGAACAGCTTCTCTTCCCACCACGAGTAAATGAGCATTGTCCTGTTGTGCTGGGTCACATGTGAGGGGACCACAAAACAAACCCCTTCTGTCTGCAATTGAGGATTTTATTCTGAATTCTTGCAGCGACTTGCTGCCTCGGGAACCAGGAATTTTCCACCTGCCCCTGTCCTTGGCTGTGAACACCAGTTCTGCTAACACCAGCTCTGCGCTTAGTGCAGCAGGGATCATGTCTCCCCTTCCATGTATCTGAGGCCTGTCTTTCCAACTTGATTCACTTCAGTCACCCTATAGGTTCCCCATGTGTCTTCATGTCTTCTCATGGTTATTTGCAATAAAGCATATGCAAGCCTGGTCCACGTATATTCTGCATGTTGCGATTTTGCTTTGGCGAAAGAATGGAAAGGTTCTCAGTATTAAGTAAATGTATCTGTCCTCTACCTACAGGAGTTATACACATGTTTTTCATGTCTACAAGCAATAAACGAGTGCATGTTTGTGTAGCTTCATGAATGAATGCATATTTGATTCCTGGCTAACGCAGCTATGTCGTGATGTCTCTAATGACATCATCGATGCCTGGATTTATTGTCAGGCGATCGGGTCCATTGATGAGACCTCTGTCTCCTCGAAACCATCAACTAGATATGGTTTAAATGACTGTCTGAGAGAATATCTCTTGCCATGTCTGTGATACATTGGTGCAGTCGGTGACGGGCCAAATAGCGAGTTACACCTTTCATTCTTCATTCTGATGTTTGACCATCCCTTAGGGGTCATAAGGGCCATTCCTGGGACCCTCTCTTCATAGCTCTGACAGGTGCTGTCAGAGAACCCCCTATCTGGAGTATGTGATTCCAGACAAAGGTTGACGGCGATGCCCACTTTACTTTACTTTACTTTATTTTACTTTACTTTATGCTTATAACGCGCCGTAAACCCGCGGGCATCAGGGCGCGGGGAGCACAGAGAAGTACCATTTACAGATTGGATCTCGCATATGTTGGCTGGGCCTATCCTGCACTGGGATAGGGCACTAAGATGTTTCTAAATTATTGGAATAAGAACGTTTTCAGAGCCTTCCTAAAACTAAAGTAGTTTTCTTGTAGCTCGTTCCAATATTTAGCTGCCTTGACAGGAAAAGATCTACCCTTTCCCGTTGCCCGTTTAGCCACTGGTATATTTAAGAGACCCCTGTCTGCTGATCTTAAGCATCTTCGGGGTGCATACCCGGAGAATTGTTTTTTAAAGTAGGCTGGAGCCTCCCCATAAAGGCATCTATGAACGATTGTCATTGCCTTGAAACTAACTCTGTCCTCTATTCTGAGCCAATGTAATTCCTTTCTACCTTCAGATATGTGGTCCCTTTGTTTTTTCTTTTTAATTATGCGAACCGCATCATTTTGCATTACTTGGCATTTCGACAGCTCTCTTTTAGAGGCTACCAGTAGCAGGGCATTGCCCACATCGCTGCATTATAAATATGCTCCATAGCAACCACCAGAGCCTCTGCTCATGACACTGCCATGACTCTTGTGGAACAGCCTTACACAAGCCCAGGTAAAGGGACACCCAACAGAGCATATGCTTCCATGATTGCTGTCTTTATCCCTCAACTGATGGTCACTGTATATGGCTTGTTCTCCTTTGCCGGACCCCTGAAGGACAGCAATAGATATTTTGTGATCCCTAAAAAGTGGCCGTCTGCTGAATGTACATAGAGAGAGCTTGTTTGACATCCAACGTATGCCGTGATGCTTCCTCTGATGGTGCTGAAGAAAACCGGCAGGACGGCCTCTTAGTTCATATGAAAAAGCAGAAGGGATCTTTGTTGTGAAGAGGGGGTCCAGCCTCAGAACCACTTTGTATGTAAAAACTGAAGGAGAGGTTGTGTCATTACCAGGACTCTGCCTTGCCCACCATTCTTTCGGACGCGATTGCTGACAGGAAGTTCCTCTTCCACATCACAAACATCAACTCTGTGTCTTGCAATGGCTCAAACAGTATAACCTGCAGTTGTCGAGCAAAAGAGATGTCCCATTCAGGTAGTGGGGACTGCTTCTATGGCCTTTTCAGCTAAAAACTCTTCAGCATTCTGCATGCATATGGTACTATGTTTCCTAAGGGGTTTGAGGGCTCCAGTAATGCTTTAGCTTCTGCCTGCATGTGCCACAGCTGTACTCCGTGCCAACCTAGTCCACCACACATTCACAAGGCGCATGAAGATCATGCTGCTGCAGGGGCACGCAGCGCACTGGACTGGGTGAAAGATGGAAGTATGTCTTTTAATCAAACCTTAAATCTTTCGTGCAGCATAGAAACAAGGGGGCTGTGCCTGACTCCTGACACCCAACTGTACCAACCAACTCCGTGTGTGGCCAGTAATACTACGCCGAGTAATAATACGATAACAAAATATGTTCATGCTCTGAATGTAGGCGTTTCCATGCGCAAATGCCAATATCTGTTTCAGTCTTGTCCAGTGCCCCTTTGTCCATTTAAGTAAGCCCTTGTTACCTGGTTGTTTGTTTGGAACAGTAGTCATTGTGCTTGAACCACTGAGAGAAGGCCCCCTGGGCCAGCCATACTGCCTACAACTCTTTTTGGTTAGATGATTGGCAAGCCTGAAAATAAAACCACTTCCCCAGCGTATTTCTGTGCTGCAGAGTTGCTCTCATGGGCGCAATTATAGAGGGGGACAGGGTTTTTTGTCCCCCCCCAAACTTTTATGGCACACCATTTGGTCCCCATTCTTTTTGCTGGGGCACCTTTTCTTCAGATGTCATGTGCCCCCCCCCCAACATTTTCACCAAAGTTACTCCACTGGTTGCTCTCCAGCCCATTTGGCTGACCTCCATCATGCATGATCACCAATGTGGATGGGACCTCCAAGTCCCTTCCCTTTCAAGAGATTTTGGTCTTCCATCCATCACTGCAAATGTTGAGTCTCATGGTGGCGGATACAATTTGGTCGTAGTTTTTACTTGCTGATGCCAGAATGCATCTGAATGAGCGAAAAGGAGACACATGTGTAGCTTGGCTCAGGTTACTACCCATGTAATTGCCTCCATGTCCTCCTGAGACTGAAGCTACAGGTGAGACGACGATTGGCAGCACCCTACTACTCCTGTAAGTGTGTCTGGAGGGGTTTCACCCTGAGCAAAAGCAGACAGGCTTTGTTCAGTTTTGTCCTGAACTGAACTCCAATGAAGACAAGTTTGGAATTAAGAATTGTGTGTACTCTCCTTGCACATTACTGCATTATAATATTGAGCAGATACTACAGACTACCATGTTTAAACACTGTTCCTTGCTTGTGCCTGATGAGGCTTTAGGCTTTACTGTGCATGAATTTGCGACAAAGGTTCTTCACATAGAGTGTTGCTATGCTCGACTTCGAATCTCTCTCTTCTGACTTGTTTCCCTTTTGGAATATGTAAGCCTGTTTTAGGCTCCTGCTTTCTCAGGAAAAGCAGCGCTAGTACACGGATGTCATGATACTGTGAGCATTCTCGCCTGCTCGGAGCGTGTGTCAATCTTTGAGGAGTTTATTCATCTTCACCAAATGGATAGCGCTATGCTGTCCTCCCTGATAACACTGTCTAACATGTAAGAACACAGTTGGGATCAAGGACTTGTATAGTGAGGCTTTATTCCCTGCTTGAAACATTGTTTCAGTATGTATCCTTGCCCTGTCTTGACCCCCCTTCCACTGAAATGCGTGTGTTCCTCTGGGAAGAGAACGGTGCTCGGCGGGAGGGGGGCTCTTGTGCCGAAGTATTGTACTGCCATTGGTTTGTTTTGTCCTGCTGTTGGCTTTTTACTAATAAATTGTTCATCAGTCGACTGGAATGGTCAGTGGTTATTTTGCACAACACTCTGTAGGGCTGGAGATCAGATTTCCTGGTCTTTATCTGGAATCCATAATATCTCAGTGAATCAATAGGTCATCCAAATAAGGGTGGACCCTTAAGGCTTTCTGATGAGAACTCCCATAATTGGTGCCTCAGCCTTGGTAAAGACCCATGAGGAGGCGAAGATCGCAAAAGGAAGAACCCTGAATTGGTAGATGACCTCTGCCACCCTGACCCGAGCAACCAGTAATGCTTTCTGAAGATGAAGATGAAGATACAGAGATGCCCATATTCCAAATCCACTGATGTTAACCACTAATTGGGTTTAATTAAGGAAATTATATGGTCTGAGGTTTTCATCTTGAAGTGCCTGGTCTGGACACACTTGGTTAGGGCTTCCATATCCATCACAAGAATGTACTTGTGAACTGGGTTGCCCAGCCCTTTAAGATGAGTATCAATACACTGGAGATGGATAGGGATGCAGATTTTATTCATACAGCAATAATCTAGATGACTCAGGTAGTTTGGCAAAAGGGAGTCCGTTTTAATATCATAGGTCTAAAACAGGGAGTACAACGAACATCAGCATTCGCTCGATTCTCTTACTCAACTCATTTTAGTAGAAAATGAGATTGTACATTATATAAAATCGTCACCAGTGACGTGTTGACCTGCGTCACTACCGACATGGCAAACTACAAAACTTATCGGAGGGAGTGATTGGCTCTAAGTAAATATCTAAGTATAAGTTCCATATCAGTATAGCACCATGAAGGAGAGTGATAGGGTACTTAACATCAGGTGGGACAACTACGCCCTCCCCTCAAAATGGCCGCTATGAACGTCACTAAATACACAACGTTCCATTGGCTACACAAACTATACGACCCTTAATTACACGGTCCTCTACAATTGGTTGGCTTCTAACCCCCGTCAGTTCTTTTCCACCTACGTCTAGCAGCATGCAGACGGAACGTCCAGGTGCTGGTGGGCTCGTTTCAGCATTTGCTTCCCACTAATTAATATATCAGTCCATCATCACCTCAATGGTTCAATGTCAATTAGTGCTTTGAAGTTTGGCCTTGAGTTTGTACTGTGCTCTGAGAATGTCTAAGGAGTGTAGGCACAGCCTGCCCTCGTATGTAGGTGTAATCCCCTTGATCAGCCAACTTCCTTCTTCCACGTGACTGGACACCAGGAAATTGAGCCTTTTTGTGTATTTAATATTATTTTCTAGTAGTCCTCTGACGTCTTTTGTTTTGCTCAAGCCTTCTGAACAGGAGTCTCTGTTCTTTCACACAATTTGTATCCAATGTCAGCCAATTCCAGTTCTGATAAGACCTTGGCTTCTTGGCTCACCCAACTCCTTCTGCTGAGATTCACTTGTTATTCAATTAACTTCTTTTAACTGCGACACCCTGAAATGAGGCCTTCTTGTTAACGTTCAGCAGTGCTTATAATGCCTAGTGGAAACATCCATCTTTTACTCGTCCATATGCATCTATATATATATATATATATATATATATATTGGCGCTTGCCGCAATCTACTCACTATAAGCTTGAGGCTAGCTTTTAAAATGACTTTGCTGCTTCCGGTTCTGTTGCATCTGTACACGTTTAAACTAGCTTAATATCCTCATCTGTGTCCACGGCATAAGCTTCTTCACCTTGATCCCAAGATGTCACTTATCCTTGATACTTTCTTGATGCCTTATATAATATCGGCATTCTCTGGTCTCTGCATCTCTTCTACGTGCGTCAGTCCAGCTCAGTTGTGACATCACCATTCATATTTTCCCTTCATCTGCTCTGCTTCTTCAGGAATCTCATATAAATGGCCATCATATTGTCTTGTATGCAGGTACGGTTTTCTCAATGGGTACCTTTCCTCCCAGATCTTCTTAGGTATAGGTACTCTTATTGGCACAGCACAGAGTCCACGCTCTGCTCTTTGCTGGATCGATTGTTCTGCATTCGTCACATGCTTTGGTTCCCACTCTATTGGTAATAGAGGCAGGGCAGATGGAGGGGGGGGGGGTACTTGGTTCCGCCTCTACACTAACTTTTTAGTTTCTTTGCTATGAATAATATCAGGAAAATCCCTTGTGTTAGTCTGCCTTTGGAACCATGGCTATAGCTCCTTTCTGCAGCAATTGTTGGACTCCCTCCTGTCCTGAACCCATGTCACATCCTCCCAATCAGCCTACCACTGGGATGTTCTGTCCGTGATAATAACACATTTGGCTGGAAACGGGTGCTTTGTGATGGGTGATTTCCTGGGTTGCTATGGGCTCCTCCAACTGTTGGTTGGCTTTCACATTCCCTGTATATTTGTCATCATAGCCTCCCAGAGGTAATCATTGATAAAGATAAAGTGTATAAGATGGCTTTGCTGTATTCTTCTTCTCCTGCATTTACAGTTCTTCAATGTCCTCATGAAGGTGAAAAGCTGCACTGGGAAACCCTTTAAACTATTTGAACCACTTCTTCTCAATTGCCACTGAGGGGGCCGTAAACTCCAGATTTACCCTTGTGTGATCCAAGATTATTTTCAGGTCCTCATTTGATACATTTTCCTGAGCTTCATTAACAAGGATTTTTTCTCCTCCCTGGTCATCTGTTCGAGGACCTTAGATATATGCTCCACTGCTGCTTTACTGTTTCTTGAGGAAATATCTGTGCAATTAACAGATGTTTTATGAATGTTATCCCTCTTAAATAGGTGATTTTGTAGAAATCCATATATTTTATACTTAAGCAATAAATCCAATGGGCAGGGGCATTACCAGGCCAGGTAAAGTCCTGGGCCAGTTAGAAGCCAGAGTGAATAAAGCAAGGCCTTTAACGTTAGCCCCAGCATTATCTGCCCCGGTATTGCCCCTGACGGGAGGAGTTTATTGCAATTAGTATCCCGGCATGCTGTACCAGGATAATAATGGTGTTTATTTTTTATTTGAGGAGTGCAGTGTTTACCATTTCTCAACTTGAAAAAAATTTACAAAACAAGATGCCCACCATGGATCAGGGAGAAGGGAACTACACGTAGTTCCTTCTCCCTTTTCATGGTGGCCATTGCTGCGACAGAGCGACACTGAGGAACAAATAAGCACAAGGTAAGTGGGGAGGGGTTGCGGACACCGGGGGTGATTTTACCCGATTTCGGGCAGCGAAGAGGGCAGCCTCCTGCTTCCGAAGGGGCTCGGAGCTGGGATTGAACCATGTTGTAAAGGGTACTATGTCATTTCATTAATGGGTGAAAGTTTGATGTTTTTTTCTGAGTATTTTTTACTGATCCCCCACAAGTCCCCAAACCCCTATTGTTTTTTTACCTATTCCTGACCACCCCTATCCCTTATATATACTTTTCCAACCCCCCTATATATTTTGATGAGTTTTTTCAGTAAAATGTACTCAGAAAAAAAAACATCGAAATTTCACACATCGATGAAAGAACGCTATACCGTTGTAAAGCCCCCGCCTGAGCCTCCTGATTGGCTGGGAGACTATCCCCTGGGGTACTAATCTCTTTTATACTAATTTCTTTATGATCCATACTGTATTCATGACTCATGTAGCATATGTTACATCTGTGCCTCTTTTTTAGTATTTGATAGGTTATTATGTCTGTCTTTTTCTGTTTTATATGCTCACCGAAATGATGTTATATCGAATAAAGGTATATTGACTCACTGACTGACTCAGCACCTTAGCTCCTCTGCAGGTAGTAGGGAGGATGGTCTTAATGGCTTTAGTTACTGACTTTTGAACTAATGACATCACCTCTTCTGCTGACGTTTCTTCTGGCGTGGTTGTGCCTGTGTCATGTGAGGAGTCATGAATGAAACTCAGACACAAGTTAGCCATGTTTTTGGTTAAAGACTTATAAAAATAAAAGGGTTGGGAAAAGGTCTCTCTGAACCTACTCTAAGAGGAATGTCCCTACCTAAACCAAAACTAAGGGTCTGTCTGTGTTAGGATGTCAAAATCAAAACTGTCTCAGTGTCCAAAAGTTGTATTCTGACCCTCACACTATAAACTAAAGAAAAAGGTGAAAAAGGAAATGTCTTTATCCTTTGATGCCTTCGAAAATGGTGGCGGGGGAAACCGGCCGTCAGGTCGCATGGAACGCGGGCTGAGATCGCCAGTTTCAGCTCGCGTTCCTAACCACCTGATTGGCTGGATCCCCCCACCAGGATGCTAATAGTGGAAAAGTCCTATTTTAAATGGAACAACACATTTTCTTACAAGTTTTTGGAACATCAATGGGTGCCAATATGGCACCACCTATGCAAACTGCTTCATGTATGAATTTGAAACAGATCATATTTTGAAGCACCCAATATGACATAAATATCTCAAACTTTGTGGAAGATACATAGACGTTTCCATGTAATTTCCGCCAAGTAAATTAATTTGTGGTATTTTCTTTGTGGAAATTACTTTGAAATTGTAATTCAATTTTTTTTTATGGGAGTCCACCCCAATCTTCCTATACCTCTACATCATAACCCCGACCCCAAACTCCTCCCGACCCCCTTTTTAACCTTTACCCCACAAACCCACATACATTTCCAAGTCATTTTCCAGTAATTTCCTTTAAGTAAATTACCACAAAGTAATTTACTGCGTGGATGCAATGGCATACCACATAAACGACATCTTTGTAAATTGTCAGGGTACAGAAGAAGACCGTATGTTATTTTTGGACTATGTTAACCATATCGACTAACACATTCAATTCACAGCAAACATTGGTAAAATATCTGTGACATTGAAGTAGTTGAAATACAAGCTAACAGATGAGTCATTAATTTGTATCAGAAACCCACAGATAGTAACATTCTGCTACACAGATTAAGTTTCCACCCACCAAGCACATTAAAGGGTCTGCCATATAGCCAATAGTTAACTGCATTGTTGCTGATGGAATATAATGCTCGAAGCAGTTGGTAGTGATTTGCCATCCATTTTTAGACTGAGGCTACAAAGAGGAGGAATTAATGGGCGCACGGAGCAAATCAGATGGAATAACAAGACATGACATACTGAATAACTGTAAACACAGTGAACAACGAGATTTGATGTATGTAAACGTTCTTTCTAATGTAATAAAGTAACAAACATAATAAAGAAACGTGGGAAGATATTTTTGAATCACATTAACTGAAAACACTCTTTAAAGAACCTCACACTTTTGCATATTTTAAGGACATGTTGGTAAACATTGAGAAAAAGGAAGCGTTAGCTGGGACTAGAAACCTCCCCTGTTTGCAATGCACCAAATGCAAAAGTGTAACTAAGGGTAACATTGTTTAGCATCTCGGTCTCTGGAGAATATTTTGCTTAAAGACTGTGCTACTTGTAATAGTTCGCATGTTATCTACAGTATCAGGTGTCCATGTGGACCTTATTATGTTGGGCAGAGCAAACGTAAAGTGAAATTGTGATGGTATGATATGATATGGCATTTATAACGCGCCTATACACAAGTGGTTCAAGGCGCGAGAAAATGGTATGAGATTTCAAGTTTTGGAAGCGATACGGACGACCAACACAATTTTCAACATTGCACAACACTTGGGCCAAAAAGAAGCTTTTTAGATACATATGCCCTCATTGCAAGTGTGGTGGTCCGGAAACAAGGGTGCCGGTAACTTTACCGGCACCCTTGTTTTCGGACTACCACAATCCAAGTCTGCGTACCAGGGCCTCTGCGCCCAAGAGGTCTGACCCGTCAGGTACGGTGCCAGTGCTTCCGAGTCACCATTGCCATGGAGTCCTTTAGAACTCCATGGGAATGGGGACTTACAAAGTCAGGCGCCGGATTCGGTTTTACGGGTTTACCGCCAACTTCGCAATGAGACCCATAGACTTGATTCCATGATCCCAGGATGGATGAACAAGGAATTTCATCTGAACTGCTTTTTATAAGACTAAATGCACATTCCATGTGTCATAAACATGATGTTGAATTATTGTTGTTACCCAATATATAATATGTGGATTGGCATACATGAGTTATGTCTGGTAAATCTCAGAACATGTGCATAAGAAAATATAAAATGTAAATGGGAAAGTGTTTCTAGAGGCTTGTTGCCTAAATATTTGTCATACTTGGGCATTTGTTTTGGTTCCATACTATTTGAAATTGGTTTATTTCAAGGGTTAATTTCAGATATTAATATAATCTTTTTGATCATTCAAGCTATGCAATACCATTTTCCATACCGGCAACTATGCAGGCAGAGACGTCATTTCACCAAAATGCCAGGGATAGCAGAAGTTACATCACACGACCCATGACCTCTGATAATATCACAAATTGATGTAATTTGATCCCGCCCCCAAGTGACATCACGGAAAGTGACAGACATGACCTTTCACCTCTTGACAAAACAGGAGTTGGCATCACATAGCATTGTTCCTAAGTACAATACGAAAAATATGGTTACGATATCACTATAATGTGATATACATTTCATACAAGAATGGATCAACATGTATTGTTAAGATCAGTGTGTATAGGCCCATATTACCAAATTGCTGTGAATGCAAGCCGACGTCCAACGCAAAATGATAATGATATAGAACTTACACTGAAGTGCTCTAAATAGAACAAATATAAATACAATATCACTCAACCTGTGTTGGTACTCATTTATCAACATCAGAAGAATGAAAGGCAGAGTTGACCTTGCCGGTATTTGAAGCTGCAACCTGCAGATAATAAACACATCACAGCAGTGAGTGCTCAACCCACTGAGCTATCTTACCGGCTATAGCTTTCTTACCGGCTATAGTAAAATTTGAAATTACATGTCTGAATGTGCTCAAAGTCAGACAGTAAAGTACACTCTGTAGTGGACACCATTAAACTGGTAACTGAGATTTAACAGCAGGCCAGTTCATCTGCAGGTATGGTGCAAAGTGTGCCACAAGTTAAGCATAAGTGGATCTACTTTTCAGGCTTCAGAGGTTGGCAAAATCCATACCATTGGGAGGGTCCATAACTGTGTATTAAAGAATTTAAAGTAGCACAGGGAAAGCAGCACCCTGACACAGCATCCCGTACTCTGGGCAATGGTTACCCCATACATGCAAACAAACATCCTGAACAGCATGCCAGGGAGATAGGACAGATAGACACATTACAACAAAGCATTAATTGTGGCATAATGAAATCATGAGTCACTTTATGTGCTATGGTCAAACATTTCTGCATTGTACACAAGCTTTTAGGCACAAGGATTTTGCCAAGTGACCGATATGGAAAGTCTTGTGATGATCGTAACAGAGACAACGGCAGAAAAAAACATGCTATAACTGCAACATGCAAAAAGCAAAATACATAGTCCGAAATGAATGCTTATTGTACTCTGAATGCTTTTTGTAATTTTTTGCCTGCATTGTGAATTTGAGGTGTTTAAGTACAGACTAAATCAGTGACTCAACCGCCTGACGTGTGCCTGAAATAAACATTTAGTGAGTCTAGCAATTATTGTATGGAATTCCAGAAAGACACTTACTTGCTATTCCCATTCTTTTTTATTTAGGGTGACTGCTCAAAGTGTTACACTTGTGTAACCCCCTGTTCTTTTTAAGCAGCCTGAACAGGAAAGCCAGCCACTCCAGTAACAAAGAGCCGCATGGCGCATGCCACAGCTATGGAGCATCATTTAAAAATAAAAATAAAACTTGTAAAATCTTTTTTAGCATTAGCAAGGCAGACAACAGGGGTCACATGTGCGTCCCCTGGCGATCCCCAAATGATGTCCCTGTAACTATGCTGCATTGTTTTTAGCACAGTGACGTCATGATGCTGATTGCATCGATGCCATCATGTTCTGACATCACAAAACATACCCACTAATACTTGGTGTTCCATATTTAAGAATCCATGGTGCAGACCCCATGCAACACTAAAAGAGATTGAGTAAGCGCCTCATTATTGAATTTAAATGCTGCTGACGACATCACCAATGATAGATGAGGTGATTTAGCTGGAAACACACATCTTTTCCACAGTAAGCTGTCAGATACCAGGGCTATAACATCCTGGAAATCACAGTCATTTGAGGTCTGGCCTTGGCTTTGCATTTTTTTGCAGAATATCTCTGGTGCAATCAATTTTATACAAGAAACATTGGGCCTCATTACAAGGTGGCAGGTCCGGAAACAACGGTACCGGTAAGCTTGCCGGTGCCGTTGTTTCCAGGCCAGCAAACTACGAGTTCTGCGAGCGGGTGCCGTTCCGCCCGCCAGGTCTGACCTGGCGGGTGGAACGGCACACGCTCGCAGACCTTGTCGGATGCACCGGCACCATTCATGAATGGTGCCGGTGCCTCCAACCTCCCCATTCCCATTGAGTCCAATAGTCATATTTTCCGGCGCCAGGGAATGGGCAATTACGGGGTCCAGAGTCCTAATGAGGCCCAATGATCTCTTTATTTTCTGCTTCTTTTTGTTGTAGTTTAGTTTTTAGATGAGAAACAGACACGGCCAAGGCAAGTAGCAAGACTTATGACCTATGGAAATAAGGCAATCATTTCTTACCACTGGTTGTGTTTGTGATTCACAGAAATGTCCCTGAGGATGGATGTACACATCCGGTATACATTGGACAACGTTTGTGTCTGCCATTAAAAGGTTTCCACTTGAACGAATCAATGTATGCAAGTAATGCTGATTTAATGCAGTGGATTTTCTACACGGGTTCCAACCGGCTCACTGACAAGGGGCTTGCCAATCAAGTGTTAACCCATGATTACGGCTGCTATTTAATAGCAGAGACTAAGTTACACAACTTTTAGGAACTCGCAATATATGGGGATATTTGTTTTGCCGAGCATCACATGCTTTAGTTAAGTGGTGAAGTCAGGATTTGAAGTCAGTCTCAGATTTAGACACCTGACCACATATCTTCTCACCTTGAGTTGGCATACATATGTGTTCGTGTTTGGCCTCTACAGGCTCAAAAATACTGTGTATTGAAAACTGCACATATCATGAAATAACCCACCTTGAGAAATCGAGACATTCTTGTTAAGCAAAAGAAAGTTGATTGTAGTTATGAGTTCCACTTTCTGAATACAAGACTAGAAATGCCCAAGACTGAAAGTAAATTGAGGTCAAAAACTCTCTTTTGGGTTTTGTGCTATCAATCCTCACGTCAAATCATATTACCTACAAGAAGATATCGTATGGTATTGACCCAACAGAGCCCTGTATGTGGCACCGGCCAACCTCCCGCTGATGCCAAACAGGGCATTCAAGACCCGAGCGCACCGACGATTTGCTGCACTCGTTTCCTTCCTCTGGAATAAGCACTTAGAGGTCTTAAGACTCACCCCAACCTGATGTATTTCAGGGTAAAACTCAAAATCCATCAGTTCTCCCAAGACACACGGGAAGAAGCACTGCTTGAACGTGCCACAGCGCCAAGAAGCACCCAGTGTGTCGAGCAGGGAGAGTGCTACAACAAACAAAAACCTGAATTTATGTTCCCTCTCTCTCCCCTGTTATCTCATACCCTTCCCATAGATTTACTGGAGCGCCGATCGTTCTTCCGTTTCCTCTTCCACCAATCCTAAATAAACGCTATTGGGGTTTTATACATAAATGTTGTCTTTAATGTTTGTGGCATATTGTGACTATTTTTCGTTGTGCTTTCTCTTTACAGTTCGCAGAGGTGTCTTAACATCTGGTGTTTTAATTTCCACTTTTGTCAGAATCATCTGTGGGGTGTCCCACGTCCCGAGGGGTGTCGCCAGAGACCTTAGTCCTCATGGCAGTGGGGTACTGTAATATATGCAGGCATGCAACTGTTCAGTTTGATTTAATTCGGCAATGGCACAATACTGCCAGCGGTGGAGTGGGAACCAAAAGAGGCCCTGGAAATAATTACTGGGAACCAAAAGAGGCTCTGGAAATAATTACTGGGACCAAAAAGAGGCCCTGTAAATAATTACTGGGAACCAAAAGAGGCCCTGGAAATAATTACTGGGAACCAAAAGAGGCCCTGGAAATAATTACCGGGAACCAAAAGAGGCTCTGGAAATAATTACTGGGAACCAAAAAGAGGCCCTGTAAATAATTACTGGGAACCAAAAGAGGCCCTGGAAATAATTACTGGGAACCAAAAGAGGCCCTGGAAATAATTACTGGGAACCAAAAAGAGGCCCTGGAAATAATTACTGGGAACCAAAAGAGGCCCTGGAAATAATTACTGGGAAACAAAAGAGGCCCTGGAAATAATTACTGGGAACCAAAAGAGGCTCTGGAAATAATTACTGGGAACCAAAAAGAGGCCCTGTAAATAATTACTGGGAACCAAAAGAGGCTCTGGAAATAATGTTGAAAGTGGGACCATATTACACATTTTCAGCAAGCCCAATGCTTTCCGTATGAGCAAATTTGGAAATACCACACAAAAGAGGCCCGTGGTGCAGAGGCCCACCGGGAATTCTCCAGAGTTCACCAATAGGCCAGTCCATCCTCGAATACTGCCACAACACACTCTGATCCAGGCTGTGCCATTGCCTGTGTTTTCAGGAGTGCAGAAAATATTGCGTGCAAGGTGTCTGGGTTAGCAAAATGTAAGGGGTCGCCTCTTTCTTCTCCAGCATTCCCGGAAGATGGGGTGAAGGCCAAGTGACGTCTGCTCTCCAGCATTGCGTGGTGCAATAATCTTCAACTGCTCCATCATTTTTAATCTCTTACAAGGGGATGTTTCATTCTTCAGACGAGATTTCAAGTGTGTGTTCCGTTATCCTTCCAGAAAGCTGGAGCTCTCCGACCCACCACCAACCTCGGGCAACTAACGCCTGCGTCTCCAAGAGATTTTCGAAAGTAAAAAAAGTAAAATCTCAGGTGATATGTATGGCCTGATTCATGGATTTTTTGGAATCACAGCGCAAAGTTGCGGTCTGATCAGGGATTTGGGGTGGGTGGTGTGCATGCTGTTGGGGTGCCGTTCGCAGTTAGGGATGCGTGTAAGGGTGCAGCCATGGCTTACAGGGGTTTGTACACAGATTGACCAGACATTTACCCGAGTTACAGAAAATGGTATGCATGTTTTCGTGGTGCTGGTAACAGTTACAGGAGACCCCATGCAGTGTCGCCGGGGTGCTGGCTTGGTTGAGGGGGACCCCATGCCATATTACCAGGGTGCATGAGTTCATGGCCGAGGAGCATGGAACGGTAGGTATTAGTGGCTAGACTTGCTTTGCGTGGGGGTGTGTTGGGGGGCGTTGCAACCACTACTTGCCCATAGAGTTACTTTGTGGGAAACATTCCATGAATATGCGGAGCGCGCACAGAATTTTTTGCACACACGGATGCACAAAGCTGATCTCGGCACTGGGACTTTGCAGGATCAATGCTCACTTTTCCATGAATCAGTCCCATAATTGCTACTGCCAGGTTGCTTTTTTTGTTTTCGGCTCACGAGAACTGTCTGAGGACCAAGCTGGGAAGAGGCTAAGCTCCTTGGCGCTATCATGCCTTATTCTACTCTGGGGGGCATCCAAAATAGTACTAGTCCCACGCATGCCTACTAACGTGACCCCCCAAAACTGTGATTATCTGTGTAGAATGTTGTTCACCTGTTGCTCTTCCCAACCTGACTTACACTGTGGGAGGTATCACAAAGAGGCCAAATACAAGGAATACAATACCAAGATCAATATCATTATGTCAACTGATGATTGACTATTTGGTGTCTTTTCTTTTGACCAAGCTTTATTACCGAACTTGTCCTATTTCGCTTAGTGTTTATGGAGGGGGAGGCAGACTAGAGTAAAGCCCCTTGACCTAATTGGGTGTTTCCAAAGACAGGCAGGCTTTCACCCATATTTGCCAGTCACAAAGACCAGACTAGTGGTTGTCATGGAATAAATATGTTGAAGAGGAAGTCTAGTGTATTGGACTTACTTTACATCCCTTCTTAAAAAGAAACCGCTAGCATCTGCCACCCCTTCTCCAGTACTTCAAACTAAAGATCTGAGAATCTGCTCATTAATATTGATCCCAGCGGTAGGACCCCCGCAGTTTACGATGGCAATGCTGAACATGAGACTATTTCCACACCTTGCTCGGGTGCTGTAGACTAATCAGTGGCCGTAAAATCTCATCCGGCTTCTGTACACATCACAAAGGAACCCTTGGCCCCTTGTTTGACAGATATTTCACATGTATGTAGTAGGAAAAGCTGCATCCAGCCATCCCTTGTTCCAAAAGGTTCACTATATCAACTCCCTACTGTAAGTGATTTCAATCCGCCACTTCACCTAAGTCAATGCCTAGCGTTTAATGCACAACTGAAATCCCTATTTATTGTTGTCTAAAAGTTATTTTATTCTGAACGATGTACCACTCATATCACGCCCCTCTCCTGGAGCCCTCCCCCACCCCCAGTAACACTGAACCAGGAATCAGGCTGGTTTGCAAAGTTAAAGTATTTATTTATGTATTCACAATTTAATCATACTATGTTTTAATGGGTACACAATGATCACCAATGGGGTGATGTAACACTAAATAATCTCTTTAACACACAAAGAGTAATAGTGAGCAAAACAATTCAGCACAGAAATAATACTTTGTGTGTGTGTCCAGATCAAATAGCAGTGTGGTTACTAGTTCCCCCGGCACACCCCTCAACCCCCAATAGGCAATGTAAAGAGATAGGAGGAGAGAGCAGGTATTCAGGAATGGCAGAAATCAAACAAATATCAATCCCAATTCCCCCCCTCCCCCCAGCAACACAAGAGAAAAAGAGAATTGATTGGAAAGCGATCAGAATGGTTTTAAAGTTATCTTGAGAATGGATTGGGTAAAAACACTAAACAATTTGAAATATTAAAATTAAGGTCGGAAGCAATCAAAAGCTGTTTTACACGTGTCAGAATTTCCCTAAAACGAAATTTGCTGCAAATTTTTCAGTGTGCGATTATGGGAGAACCATATGGATTAGGAATGCTGCGGATGTTAGCTACAAGCAGACGTTGAAATTTTGTTTCTAGCACAAACACTGAGGAAGTTATGAACATTTTAGTGGATGTCATTTTTTCAAGACAGGCTCAAGAATGGGAAACAGGAATGCACTTTTAAAAGACAAATGGGATTTCTTACACTAGATTATGACTATAGAAAATGAGAATGCCGCACATGAATCTCCATCAGTTCCTGGCCAGTGAACCCTTCACGTGGTGGATACTCAATTTTTTTCTGGGATTCACTTTAGTTACTCACAACACTAAGGACTTATGATTTTAGAATACAAATAAGAGAAACTCGGCGCAAGAAAAGTTCTGACAATTCAAAAATACTCCTAACAATATCATGTTCTGAAGACAAGATAGGGTGGGTCTAGGATAGGGATGGGCTATGGACAGTACCTATGCTAGTGACACACCTCTATCTATAGATACTCACTAGATATGTTTTTACACGGAACCGTCAGGATACTGGTCCGTCAAGATTTCTGGTCAGGGAAGGGAATCTGGTTTTGGGATAGACAGCTGGGCACATTGGATTGAACTGGGTCTGTTCACAGCATGGCACAGGACTGGATCGGATCTGCAATAGCTCTGGTCAAAGCATGGCACTGAAGTGGATTGGATCTTTTGGTTATGATGATAATTAGTTGAGCAGCACAGCAGTACAGCACAGCCCGGCTGTAATTTGATGCTCCCCTTAGGTTTCTGGGGTTGGTTCTGTTTCTGGAAATTTAAGGCCTAGCTGAAAATGGTTCAGCTATGTAATGGGCCTTTCTGCTTTGCCAAGTTTCTGATGCCTGAAGCAAGTAAGATGGATAGTTCTGCAGCAGGGTGCTCCGCCAGCATTCGTATAGTGGGTGAATCTGTCTGTGTCTTTCTGAATGCTGAGCAGTCTCTATTTATGCTTATGTTAAAAGGGGTGTGTGCTGGTTTATCCTAAGCTCGCCCCTTTGACAGGGATTGGTAGGGGTTTCCTCTTTTCCTTAATAGGAGGAGAGAAACAGGGTGTCATCTTTGTGGTGTGGGTTTATGAGGCTTAGAGTCCACCCCTAGCTCCTTGAACACAGAATCTACTTTTGGTACAATACATATTTCCACATGTGCAACCTCTATAAAAATCCTATATACAGATTACATATTCTGTGTAACAGATACTCCTCAAAGCCACGTCGCTGTGGGATCTTGTGTCTGCTTTTCATAGAATTTTGCCTTTTTCATCCGGTACACAATGTCCAATTTAGGAGCAAATTTCTACAAATGTGTGCGTTGAACATGGGCATACGTGTATAAAGTTTCATACTTCTATCAGAAATTTTTTTTGTGTAATATCACATTTTCTGCCGTTTCTTCCCAGAACATGCCACAGAGTTCTGGCACCTTTTCACCCGTGCATCCAGAAATTACATTAACAATGCTGTTATTTCTATATTTTGCACAATTTTACATAGTAAGTTATCAGTCTTTTTAAACTGTGTCTTTTGTCCTTGTTAAGCAACAAATGGTTGTTTAGCGCCACCCCTTTGGTCTCTCCCTGGGACCCAGGAGCATCTCCTCACTGTTTGTTCCTTAGCAGAGGCCATTTACAACCCTTCCTGCCTCACATTTCCTTTAGCTGGAGGATGTCCATTGTCTTCTTCCTCAATGCAGACCAAATGCTTCCCCCACCCTATAATCATCATTTAGGTGTGATTTCCTGGTGGAGAGAGCTGGTGGGAGAGGCCTTGCCTCTGTGAGGAAAGCTGTTATTCCAGTTTGGGTGGCTTTTAGCCAGGCTTAAATTTAAATGTTAATTCTGTTGCATTTTTCCTTGGCTTAAAACACACTTGTGATTTCAAACAAGCAGCTAGAACACTTATCCCAGATTTTAAACCATTGGCTTAAACAATTACAACATAAATTACTCTCAGTAACAGGCCACTTTGATTGCAACCATTTGATTTCAGTTTATATATGTTTTAAAGTTTACCATGCAGGCTTCTGACAGCTGTCATTCAGGTGGCCGAGGGTACTGCACCCAGATTTTGACAGATTCCACAAGCAGGCAACATTTGCTGTGGATTTTTTTTGATACTTTCAACTTTTGAGGACATTGTAAGTTCACAATGATTTCTTGAACTAAGTGAATTGTAGCACCCAGCAAGAATTCTGGAAGTTTGAGGGTGTTTTCTACCGACATTCTGCAGTTTCAGCAACTAAGAATAAGGATTTAAAGCAAGATTTTGGATTTCTTTTAGCAAAGCACCGCTTTTCCATCTGTGCTCCATTTTCAATTGTTGTGGAGCCCATTGACATGTTTCAGGAGTGAGATCTCTGTTCCACCACTGACAACATGCGTAGCGGATTGGGCAGCCATCTTTTTGTGCTTTGCAGAGTGCGATTTTCAGAGGTATAGGCGCGGACAAGGGTTTTGCTGCCATTTTGATGTTTCTAGCACCATCAGAACACAGTGATGCCGCATGGTAGAGCACAAGTGGGTCAAGACATCCCACAGAGCCCCCCCTCATGACTTGCGTTTGACTGCCCATCAAGGGGAAGTCGGGAGATTGGGATGTTCTTTCTTTCTTTGGTCCAGGTGGAGAAGGTCATCTGCTTCTCCCATCAGTGCTTGATCGGCATGTTCTCCTCGCCGGTTCTGGATGGGAGCATGGAGCGATACTCCGGGCCCCTTGGGTCTTTCCTCCCGGTCCCAGAGTGGTCCTCCTTGGTACTTAGAATCCTTGGTTTCAGTGCTATGAGACAGAACAGAGCATGGTTATGGAATTTTCCCCACTACTATTCATGTAGTGGGGCAGATGCAAACATTGAATATACTTTACAATGTTCCCTGCCTGTAATTCATATGATTTTAACAGGTGGAATGGTTTTAACAGTTGGAATTTTCTAGGGGGCCGGAATGTCCCCCTCTGGGCTTCCGGTTGGCTCCTCTATTTACAGTAGAGTATGCCCGGGATACAAACTCTTCAGCTGGTTGATGTGGACCCACTTGTCTTCCCCTTCTGCCAAACTGCCCTTGGGGATGCGGATTTTGTAGGTGACTGGTGAGATTCTGTCTACAATTTCAAAAGGACCCCGCCAACTAGGGAGAAATTTGCGCTGTTTGGCTTGATTCCTTTGGAAATTGTACAAGTAGACCCAGTCTACTACTTGGTATTCTTTTTTACTTGTCTTGGGTATGGGTCTTCATACTGTCAACAGATCTTTCTAGATTCCGCTGAGCATAGGCAAAAGCATGTTGAAGGTGTTTTCTCAGGTTCTCAACATACTCATGAGTTGTGGAGGCACTTATCAAGGTCTGCTCTTGGGTTCTGTAGAGCAGATGCTGGGGAAGCACCATCCTTCGTCCAGTCATCAGCTCAAATGCAAACATTTTAGTTGCAGAGGAAGGGGTAGATCTGATGGCCATCAGGACAAGAGGTAATCGAATGTCCCAACTTGGCCCAGAATCTGCCACAAACTTTTTTTTATATGCTCACAATAGTCTTGTTGTATCTCTCAACTCCACCATTAGAGGCTGGCCAGTAGGCAATGTGTAGTTTCCTTTTGACCCCAAGTATCTCCCACATCTTTGTCATCACTTTGCTAGTGAAGTGGCTACCTTGGTCTGACTCAATCCTTTGGGGTAGTCCAAAATGCGAGAAGATGTGATTGATCATCAGGGCAGCTGCTGTTTCTGCCTTGCAATTTGGGGCCAGGAGACATTCCACCCATTTAGTGAGCAAGCATGTTACGGTCAACATGTACTTGTTCCCCCTAGAGGAGCGAATCACGGGCCAATGAAATCGACTTGTAAATCTGACCAAGGCAGTGTCATCCCCCTCTTTTGGAGGGGAGCGCGGTGTGTGAGTGATGTTTGCTGAAATTGTGCACACACAAGACACCCCTTCCTGTATTGGTCGAGGTCCTGCCCCATGTGTGGCCAGTATACAGCCTCTGTCAAGATTTCTAGCGTTGTATGAAAACCCTGATGGCCAGCTGTGGCCGCATCATGGGTGTGACTTAGCATCAGGCTTCGGAATGAGGTAGGGACCACCCACTGGTCATGGCCAGCTATGGATCTCCTTACCAACACACCATCTTGGATTCTGAACATTTTTGGACATTTCATAAACACTCTGAGGTCCTCTTTCCCTATGTAATTGGTATCCATCAGGGGGAAGTTCTCAGGGTCCTCAATGTGTTGATAAAACTTACCAATTATGGGATTCCCTTTTTGAGCCATAATCAAATCAGCATCTGGGGTCTCCTTACTCTATTGTGCAGTTGAGAGTTCATTGTGAGCATTTGTCTGGGACCTACTGATAGCAGTGACCTGGATTTCCCCCAACAGGGACTCGATCTCAAGTAGATCCCCTTGGATGGCTCCGGTTTTGGCCAGCTGATCAGCTAGGTCATTTCCAGTTTTGTCTGGTCACTCTACTTTAGAATGACCCTTGATCTTTTTCCAGTAAATTGTCATCCCATTCGAGGTGACCAGATCATCAATATTTTATATTAATTTACCATGTTTCAATGGTTTGTTATTAGCACATAGCATGTCTCTGGTTTTCTAGTTAACCAGGTGCTCCATGAACATGTTCCGTACATAATCCGAATCAGTGAGTATGACCAGTTCCTGGAGTTGGTGTTGGACAGCAGTGAGAATGGCTTGATACACAGCCATCAGCTCTGCCACTTGACCACTTCGGGGACTGATTTTGTACCCAGCGGAGTGTTCTGGGGCATCATTCACCCATGCATTCCCTACGCCTGCCACAAGTTCTTTTTCCCCATTGTTGTCAACATGGTAGGAACACCCATCCACATAGACAGTGAGCCATTCCCTCACACTGGTCTTCTTCATAGACTTTGTGTGGGGAATTAAGGTATGCCTCCATGTTTTCCTTGATTTTAAGACTTTTGTCCTCAAGACAGTTTTCTCTGGCACAGTCATGCAAGTCCTTGCGCGAGGGGGCTCTTCTTGTTTGGCCATATTTGACCTCCACAGGAAAGCCTTGCATTGACAGAATCCAGGAAGTAATTCGGGAATTACTTACATTTCCGGCCCGGATTCTGTCATTCTGAAGATATTGCAAAGGTTGGTGTGGAGTCTCCACTATGATGTGTTCCCCCTGGATGAACGGGCGGTAATTCTTCAATTGCCAGGAGTGCCTTCTCACAATCAGAGGATAAAGTCTTACTCGCATAGGAGATTACTTTATTGACCTTGTCATGCTTTTAATATAATACTGTAGTCAAGCATGTATTTGAGAACCCTGTCTCCAAGAAGAACTTCTTGTTTTTGACAGGGTAGCTAGGAAAGCCGCTTGTGAGAGGCTTATTTTGAGTTGTCTTACTGCCTCGGCTTGTTCTGGACCCCACTCCCACTTGACCCCCTCCTTCAAAAGATGGATCAGGGGTTTTGTGATCTCTGCGTAGTCCTCAATGAACTTTCTGCTGTAATTAGTTAGTCCAAGGAGGCTCCTTAGTTTCCGCAGAGTTGTGGTGTCTTTTATTTTCTGGAGTGCTTCCACTTTCTTTTCCTGGGGACAGAGACCCTGAGGAGTTATCTCATCCCTCAAGAAATTGTCACGGGTTCTGCTCCACTGTGCCTTTTGAAAGGAGAGTTTTGCTCTGGCAGCCCTCAACTGTGTCAGGACATAACGGATCTCTACTATGTGTTCCTCCACAGTTGAGCTTTTGACTAGAACATCATCTACATAGGCCAGGTTTCCCTTTTCACCCAGGTCCGGCATGGCCTTGTGTAGAAAGATGTTAAATTCATTGCCGGAGTTGATGTATCCGAAGGGAGTCTGGGTCCACGTGTACTGCTGCCCCCCGAAGGTAAAGGCCAGCTTTTATTGGTCCTCCCTACTGACAGGTTCAGTCCAGTACCCATTGGTCAGGTCTATTGCAGTGAATACCTTTGACCCCTGGATCTGGGCCAGCCCTTGGTCAATGTAGGGAAGAGGCCATCGGGAAGTATGGACCCATTTGTTGAGCTCCCTTAGGTCAGCACAGAGTCTCCACTGGCCGTTTGGTTTCAAAATCCCCAGCACCGGATTATTGAAGGTGCTGTGGACTGGACGAATTATCCCACGGGACTCAAGGTTCTTAATTATTTCATAAGGGAGTCCATTGATGCGAGAGGCAAGCGATATTGCTTCACAAACACTGGTGTCATGCCAGGGTCCGTGGGAATTGTTGTTGTGTGGATGTCGGTGCGACCAAAGTCATATGAGTCGACCGAAAACAGATCTTGAAAATCTAAGAAAACTTGTTTCATTTTTTCTTTTGCTCCAGAGTCTCACAGGCATCAGCTAGGTTGACTCTCTCTTCAACCATCTGCCTGAAGCCTGGAAAGACTTTCGGTTTGGCTATCTCAGTAGCCTCCTCCAGCTGGGTGGAGAAGTCCCTGGTCAAAGTGCTGATTTGGACTGATGGCTTCAGGTGGGGAAGGCAGTCCTCGTGGTCCTCATCCCTCGTGAAGTCACAGGTCACATCTTCCTTACCATAAGGGCAGGAAGAGTACACCAGGAAATTCCCCCCATGCCGGGTGAAGATCCTGTCTGGTGTTGTCATCGTCGCTATCACTATCAAAACAGTCCTTGGGGATTGGTCCTAACAGTCATTACCTAAATCTGTGGACAAATTTCGGTTATCAACCGCCATTCCAATAATGGTGCCTGCGGCCAGAGTGATACTCTTTAGGTCGCTGTAATCCACCTATATTGGAATGGTGTCATGTTCTACGTTTACTAGTGGTGTTGGGTTTACCCCCAACCCTTGCTGTTGGAAATGAGCATTAAGATGGACATAGGCATCAGGGTTTTTCAGTTTCTGTCCTCTTTTAATGTTTACTTCCAGTGAGAATTGTCGGGTCCTTTCTGGGATGGTGACTTACTCTCCAATCTGAATTTCAACTGCATATGGCAGCATTTGAACTGACCGAAATGCTTTCTGTGGGTCATCAAAGTCCCTGAAATTACCCACTAATCGGGACCAAGCTTTGAAGATTATTAGGTCCAAACTAATGGCAAAGCGATTGAGAATGTCATTGCCTAAATAAAATGCAGCAGGGACATCTCACACGACCCAACAATTATGGACTATGCTCTTGTTGCCTATGGACATTTTGAGCATACACCTGCTAGGCAGGAGATGTTTGGAATTGGGTGTTTCCAGGTCCACTTCGTATTTGTCTAACAGTTTAAATGTGGGAATGGCTGGATCTTTTGGGAGTTTGCAGAAAATGGCCTCGCTGATGAAGCTCTTACCGTTGTTCACACACACTCGGGCGAGAACAGAGTCCTTCCCTTCATTTAACTGAATAGGGATGAACAACTGCTCTCAAATGTTCTGAATATCAGCCAAGCTTTGAGCTGATTTCTCATCTTTTTGGACTATAGGAATGGAATTTCCTGATTGTGAATTTGTATAGAATTTCAGAGTGTTTCCTTCCAGTATGGAATGCCAACTTACACTGGAAGGAAGGTTGATTTTAAGAAATAGAGAGGACTCCCCATTACCATTTTGTTGTCCTACTGCAATTACTGTCACGTCTGGGACTTGGTTATTCTGGAAGTGAAATTCTATTTGGTCAGGTTTTTGTTCAACCATGTGGCATGTGCCATTTCAACTAACATGGTTGTCACTATGTTTCAATTTTATTGGTCGGCTAGTCTGGGTCCAGAGGACCTTGTTTACACAATCTATGAGGGGAGAAAATCTACACAGGATGTCATTCCCTAGTAAACAAGGTGTGCCCTCTGGAGTCACAACTATGACCGGGTGCTTCACCTTGTGTTGCCCAATTTTAATGTGCAAATCCGCAGTCCCCTCGATGGGAATTTCCTTCCCGTCGAAGTTCTGAAGTTGTCCAGGAAGAGGGGTGAGAGGAATTTGGTATTTCTTCCCCCTTCCCGAATTCAGTTGATCAAAGGCCCTTTTTGACAGAAGGGTGGCTTGGGATCCAGTGTCCACCAGGGCCAAAATTGTACATTGCCCCTGTATTTGGACCGGGGCATAACATCTTCCCTCCTTTGCCTCAAGGGGGCAAGGATAATGCACATTTTTGGCCAACTGGTGGGTTAGTTTCTTTGCTTTGGATACTGATAGAGAGGTGATTTGAGCAGGATTTTGTTTGGGATCTTGGGAACCTGTAAGAAAAAGGTGACAGCTAGATATGGGGGAAGTTTTGGGTCCCCCTGGTTCTGATTCTGGACTGCCCCCCCTTTTTGGAGGCAGTCACCAGGATGGGTTTGAACCAGGGGATTTTCGTGCTGGTCATTCTGGGTACTGATGATGGGTGGTTTCAACTCGGTCCCCACCTCTACGTAGTCTGGATTTGGATCCTTTGGGACCCATTTTTATTTGGGAGGAGTTCCTCCATCCCTGAAGGAGAAGATCCTTTTCCCCGAATCCTCTGAGGACCCCTCTCCTTCAAACTGGAAGATTTGCACCTCCTCCACAAAATGGGTCTTTTTAGGCTCTTTGTTTCTCCTACCCGCCCTCTGCTCCTTGGGTGGCAGACTTTCGGGGGCAGGAGATTTAGGTTCAAGTTCCGGGGTTTCCAAGGGCTTTTCACAAGTGAGGAAGGAAGATTCCTACAAGGGTTACACCCCTCTTGCCCTTGTGCCTCCTCCCTGGGAACCGGTGGGTTGTCGGGGTTCTTCTCCCATCATTGTTCTGGAACACCAGACCCTGGATTCGAGGAGTTCTGAGCCGCCATGCTCATCTGAGGGTTCTGTTGAGCCCTCAGCATGCGACCCAGATCCTGTGCCATGTTCTGGACCTGGCTCTCTAGTTGGGACACCCGCTCTGGCTGGTATGGGGTCCTTAGGTCTACCTTGGGTTGATCCCGGGAAGGGTAACTATCCGTTCTCGCAAAATACCCCTGGTTCGGAAAGTTTGGGTACCCCTCCACCCTTGGCCTCCCCTCTCCCGGATTGGGCTGTCTGGGCTCAGGAAAGTGGGGAAAGAAGGATGAGTTGTTTTGGGGGTTGAAGTTTGGCGGGTATCGGGGAGAGAAGTTTGGTCCGGGATTTGGGTGATTACTGCCCTCGTGGGGAAAGTGAGGAGGGAAGTTCCCTCGGTTTCCTGCTGTCTGGTTGGACCCCCCGTTGGGCTGGAGGAGTCCACACATAACCCAGGATGGGTCTATTTCCCTTGTAGCGTGGGCTGACGTAATCAGGGGAGTTAGGGGTCCCATTTGCGGGGGTTACCTCCCTGGCTCCCTGTTTGGGATTGGCCCAAGGGCCTTCTGGGTTTGAAGTTGGTTGGATTCTGTACGGGAAGGTTCTTAGGCCCCCCATCTCCAGATATAAAATGGGGGCAACCTTCACCTCCACCACCTCAGCAGCAGTAGGGGTGTTGGTTGTTTTGGGGTTTTTACTGCTATTTTTATTTTCCAACGGCTTCTGTACTTCATAGATGCGCGTTGCTTGTTCAATGACCCAGTCTAGTGATCTTTTCTCATGAAAGTCCCTCACTAGCTGTGTCATAATATACTTGGGGAGAGCATGAAAGAAGGTGTTCACAAATTCCTTACTGTCAGTGTGCACCCTTCTAGTGGTCTGTGAAAAGGCGCATTTCAATTCCTGAACAAATTCTTGCGGGGCCTGGTCTTCCCCACATTGTAAGTTGTAGGCTGCTTTGCGAGCCTCTTGACGGTTCCTATGAATGGAAAAATGTTACAGGATGGTTGCCCTATAGGTGGACCATCTGGAATGGTTCTGATCCTCCAGCCCCGCAAAGAAGCTGGATTACTCAGGAGAAAATGTCCACTTTACATACTGAATACAGCTTTGGCTGTCCTTCAGATGGAAAGTTTCCATCATCTGCTCAAAATCCCAAACCGAATATTTTGCATTTTTGTGGTAGGGCATGATGACGCTCCTAATAGCTTTGATTTGTTTCAGGGGATCCTTGCGTAAAGCCCTCTTAACTTTGTTAGCCTTTTTAGTTCTTGTCACCTTGGTCCATTCATCCTCTGACTCAGAGGCACTGCTACCAGAGGTGGCTATCTGGTCTTCTAGACTCTCCGGATTCTGCGAGCTTGGGAATGGCTGGCAGAATGTGGGGGCCTAGTTCCTTGGGTCCTGTGGTGCTCAGAAGAGTCTTCTGACTCTTCCTTGCTCCCAGGATTGGCTCAGTAGCCCCCTCCCACTGTCCTAGCTGTGAAGAGGTTTTTAGTATGCTCTTAGTGGGCCTAATCTCATGGAATTCCCCACCAAATTTCACTGCCTGATCTCGTCATGAGTTCTATTTCTGAGGATCCATTTCTCTGATTCTCCCCTCACTGGAGTCTCCCTGATCAGAGAAGGTGGCCCTAGCACTTGGGAACCTGTACATAGATGCCCGCCCATCCATTTCTGGGAGGCGCTGACCTATTAGCCCCATATTCCCCATTGGGTTGAAGTCCACCATCCCCATGGCCCTTGGTTCATGTGAGCCAGTGGACATGGGGGTGGCAGAGTCCATGGAATTTAAGAGATTAAAGTCTCTGGTGTCAGGGTTCCGGAGGTTATGCTGGGTGGTTTCCCTCTCCCATCTGACCTCATCTCTCTCAGCCCTTACTCCCTGATGGCATGCAAGTATCTGACCCTTTTGTTCTTCTATTAAGGCCTTACTGGTCTCTATTAGTTGTTCCTGCATGGGTATTTGTCTATGGAGCCTGTCATTTTTTTCACAGAGAGCCTCATTGTCTCTCTGTGCTTCCTGTCTGATCTGGGAGTATTGGGCCAATTTTTGCTGCAGGAGGCTCACCTCCTGAGTTCTGTCCTTACTGGCCTGGCCATTCTTTGCCATAGCATCGTCCACCCTCCTGGTGTGATCTAACAGCTTTTCATAGTCCATTATGAGTTCACCCTGTCCCTGCAGGGCCAGGTGATTTTCTTCCACCTTGGTTTTTAAATAGTTGACTTCCTGGCTTAAGGAATCCCTTTCCTGAATTAGAGTACCCCTCTGTGCAGCCAGGTCGACCCTTTGTTTTTTTAATGCACCAGCTTTCTGGCGTCGTCATCAAATTCTGTTTGGGATTCAAGGTCTTTGACAATTAATTTATTATTTTCCTCTTTTAATTTGTCTATGCGGTTCTCTAAAGTGACCATCTGTTCTGCGCATGCTCTGTTAAAGGTCAATTGCTGTTCCAGCTTTTGTTGGCTCTGTTGTAGAGAGTGTCAGTAATTTGGCATCTTGCTCTACCTTCTCTTGCTGCAGGAGATCCAGATCTTCCTTTAATTTTTTCAGGTACTGTCTGGTTTCTCTCTCTGAATCTTGGCTCTTTTGTAGCCTTTGCTCTGCAGAGTCCAGATCAGTTTGGGTTTTCTCTAGTGATTTTACTTGCCTTTTTGCCAGATCTGGGTTTTCGGCATATTTTTCCTGTATTACTCCAATGTGGAGGTACAGATACGCCGCTATTTTAGCAATTTTACATTGCTCTTCTTTTACCCTTGGGGCCATATACAGCTCACTAAGTGCCTGGTGTAATGGACCCTGGTCCTGCCATGTATCTAATTCTGTGGCAGTGGCTTGTTGTTTGATTTCCTGCAGCCAAACATTCTCATCCTGATCAACCCATTCACCCCTGACAAACAATTTGTGTAGTAGGTATTCTTTTGCCATATTAATTTCCACTGGGGTCGCCATTCCGGAAATATTAATTTCCTTCTGACTTATGTCTGGGTTACTTTTACCTTTGCAAAACAGCCCCAACTCCTTTGAGTGTTTCTATTGAAGGGTGTTTTTACAGTGTAGCACAGTGTGGTAGCCCAGCAAGGTGTATGTACCCTGTCAGTTAGCATGCTGTATTAGACTGTCACAAGTGGTATGTCTAATTCAGAAATCTTGTGACAAGCCCCCAATCTGTAAGTGATTTCAATCCGGCACACACCTAAGTCAACGCCTAGCGTGTAATGCACAACTGAAATCCTTATTTATTGTTGTCTAAAAGTTATTTTATTCAGAACTATGTACCACTCGATCACGCCCCTCTCCTGGAAAAAAAACCCCGCCCCGGTCATACTGAACCAGGAATCAGGCTGGTTTGCAAAGTTAAAATATTTAATTATGTATTCACAATTTAATCATACTGTGTTTTAATGGGTACACAATGATCACCAATGGGGTGATGTAACACTAAATAATCTCTTTAATACACAAGGAGTAATAGTGAGCAAAAAAATTCAGCACAGAAATGATACTTTGTGTGTGTGTCCAGATCAAATAACAGTGTGCTTACTAGTTCCCCCGGCACACCCCTCAACCCCCCAATAGGCAATGTAAAGAGATAGGAGGAGAGAGCAAGTATTCAGGAATGGCAGAATTCAAACAAATATCAATCCCAATTCCCCCCGCAGCAACACAAGAGAAAAACAGAATTGATTTGCAAGTGGTCAGATTGGTTTTAAAGTTATCTTGAGAATGGATTGGGTAAAAACACAAAATATGGTTTAAAATGCTGAAATTGTTTAAATTCTTATGGGAGCCGCTTTGGATAGTTGCACACAAACACTACCAATGATTTAAAACTAAGAAACAATTTGAAATATTAAAATTAAGGTCGGAAGCAATCAAAAGCTGTTTTACACGTGTCAGAATTCGTGGCAAACGTTTCAGTGTGCGGTAATCATGATTACGGGAGAACCATATGGATTTGGAATGTTTTAGATGTGGATTAAAGCTGCGGATGATAGCTACAAGCAGACATTCAAATTCTGTTTCTAGCACAAAAACTGAGGTAGTTATGGACGTTTTAGTGGATGTCGTTTTTTCGAGACAGGCGCAAGAATGGGAAACAGGAATGCACTTTTAAAAGACAAATGTCATTTCTTACACTAGATTATGACTATAGAAAAAGAGAATGCCACACATGAATCTCCACAGTTCCTGGCCAGGGAACCCTTCACGTGGTGGATACCCAATTTCTTCTGGGATTCACTTTAGTTACTCACAACACTAAGAACTTATGATTTTAGAATACAAATAAGAGAAACTCAGCGCAAGAAAAGTTCTGACAATTCAAAAATACTCCTAACAATATCAGGTTCTGAAGACAAGATAGGGTGGGTCTAGGATAGGGATTGACTATGGACAGTACCTATGCTAGTGACACACTTCTATCTATAGATACTCACTAGATATGTTTTTACACGGAACCGTCAGGATTCTGGTCCATCAAGATTTCTGGTCAGTGAAGGGAATCTGGTTCTGGGATAGACAGCTGGGCACATTGGATTGGACTTGGTCTGTTCACAGCATGGCACAGGACTGGATCAGATCTGCAATGGCTTTGGTCACAGCACGGCACCGGACTGGATTGGATCTTTTGGTTATGATGATAATTAGTTCAGCAGGCAAGCAGTACAGCACAGCCCAACTGTAATTTGATGCTCCTCTTAGGTTTTTGGGGTTGGTTATGGTTCTGGAAATTTAAGGCCTAGCTGAAAATGGTTCAGCTAGTAATGGGTATAAATACTGGTAGGGGGTGTCTGTACTTCCGCTCTCTATATGGTAGAGGAGAGGCACAGCAGACCCCAGCCAAGATTCTCTATTACGGTAGCAATGGACGAGCAATCAAGGCCTTTTCAGGAGGTAATGCAGGCTGGTTCTTAAGTACAGTGTAGTCCCCAAACCCCCACAAAGGAATGTCCACACACTGTATTACTGAAAACACAGTCTTTATATAATTAATATTCAAAGGTATGTACACGATCACAATAACACACTTTGTACTTAGAAGTCAATAATGATAAATATATACACGTCTAGAGTGGTACCACTAATGTTCTCAAATCTCATTAAAGTGCATCAACTGTACGGTTAAAATGTCACACAGATCAATAACGAGTAAACCAGCAATAGAGATAGGCAGGAACGTAAGATGATTGAACCAATAGGCAGAATGCTGGCCCGGTTACCTAGACGCAGTTCTGTGTGGAGATCCCTACCACCTGGGCAACCTGTAAATAAAGATATATAGTACAAGCCCAGTCCAAATGTTCAATAGTCTTACTTCTTCCTGTTAAGGTTTTACCCCCCCAATGTACCTGGTGGAGTAGAGTTCTCCGACGATGCACCGACCGATCCTTCTTGAGTGCCTCCCTTTGAGGCGGGAGCCACGGATCGTCGAGAGGTGTCGGGGAACTTGGCGTTCGGTGTCGGGGAATTGACGGCCCTTCTTGAGTGCCCTCCCTTTAAGGCAGGAGTCACGGGTCTTCGAACGTCCGATGGTGAACAGGGTGAACTATGGTAGGGATGTGGCAGCTTCGTTCCTAGCGGTGCTCGTCGACGACAGAGCGTTGGCGTCCTGCAAGGAAGAGGCGTGCGGGGCACCTCGGTGACAATAGTTCTGGACCGCAAAGAGATGATGAAGAACTGTGGCCCAGCAAGGGCATCGAGTCGTCGGCGTCTCTGTGGTCTTTAGGTGGCGGGAAACCCACCGGTGAATGTCCCTTGGCGCGTCGACGGTCGGGCCTTCTCCAGCGGGAGACAAACGGATGCCGATGCAGACGAGAGCGTCCGTTGATCGATTGAAGTTCCTAGGCAAACGGGAGCACGGCGGCTCCGGTCGGCGACGGCGGTCGTCGACAGTGGCGGACAACAGTCCGAGTGCTTCTCCTTGGAGTTCCGGAGCAGTCCCCGTATCGGGTCGGCAGCCTGTCGAAGGTCTGTCTACCAGGGAGCGTTGGCAAAGATCAGCTGTGCACGATGGTCCCTCGTAGCTCGGGAAGAGGGCGCCTTACCAGGTCCTCTCTGGGTCAGTCCTTCGAAACACAGCAGCCTTCAGATTGTGAAGGAGAGCCACAGCACTCCTTCTCGTCCAGCGGGGGTTTCAAGGTCAAGCGTCAGTTACTCCAATTACTCGTCGTAGTGGACTTCAGCTTCTGAACACGATTCCTAGCAGTGAGAGGTCCCCAGATATCCTGTCGATCTCCCATTCATTCCGCTGGGTCACACTCAAGCATCCAATCACGACAACGGGCATTCATGCAGGCAGGCAGCCAATCAGGCACATGAGGTATTCAGGCCATTCACTTCTCCCCAGACACTCACAACAAGTTATGTGTATTGGGACAAGTACCGAGCCATTCAACACTCCAAGCTACATTCATACCGGTTTCGGGCAGGGTTGTCTCAGTCATTGTGTCAACCACCAGATACTAGACACCCACAACACAGAATGCATATTCGTCACACACTCTATTCACCCAGGTCCCACCCACAGGAGGTACCCACAACATACATCACTGGGAAGGCTCCAGCTAGTCTGGCCGGGCCTTCACAACAACACCATATATGGCGCTTCCACCCAACAGCCAGTCAGGGGGAAGGGACAGAGTCAGGGCTTCCCAGGACTTTGGGAAAACAAGGTAATGGGTAATAGAAAGCAAGAGGCCACAGGGGCCATCTTGTTTTCCATCAGGAATCAACGGATCCCAATGGCAGGGCCGGTGTATCCCAAAATGGAGGATACGCCGCGCACCTGTCACATTCAGCATGGAGCTGCCACCAGCCCATACCCTGCTCTGCGGGCCACCCACATGTGTCCAAAAACATACACTAGGGGCACAGGGTTGTACCCCCACCCATGGGTGCCATAAGGGTATCCCACGGGTCCGTTCACCAAACCAAAAGAAAGAGAGCTGCACCGCCAAGAGTCCCACATGAACTCCTGTGCGGAAAACACGACAGAACACACGATAAAAAGCAGTAAAGGACAAGGATACGGAGGCCCTGTCCCTCCGATGCGTTTCCAGCATCACAGTCGCCCCCCCAGACTGAGGTGGAGGGTGCCTAATCTCCCACGGGATAGACACCCTCATCCAGACGGTCAACATACCTTCTGGAAAGGCCATCTGCATTATCGTGACTCTTCCCTGGTCTGTGCTCTATGGTGAAGTCTAGCCCTTGCAGGCTAATGGACCACCTGAGCAATTTCGGGTTCTCACCCTTCATCTGCATAAGCCACTTCAGGGGCTTATGATCTGTTTGGACCTTGGAGGTTGACCCCGTAAGGTAGGGCCTAAAATGCCTAAGGCTCCAAACTATACTAAAACATTCCTTTTCAACAGTAGCCCACCTAAGTTCTCTACCCTTGAGTTGTCTACTGATGAATATGATAGGATGTTCTCTCCCTTTGTCATCTAACTGGGACAAGACAGCTCCAATTCCGGTGTTGCAGGCATCCGTCTGGACGATAAAGGGTCGGCTGTAGATAGGCGCACACAACACGGGTGCCCGACACAGACTTTCTTTCAAGCCATCAAAGGCCCTCTGACAGTCTTCAGTCCAATTAACCTTCCTAGGCTGTTTGGGTGAAGTCAGAGCTGTCATGGGTGCAGCTATGGTTCCAGAGTCCGCCATGAAATTGCGATAGTACCCGGTGAGGCCCAAAAAGGCTCTCACCTGGGTTTGAGTAGTGAGAGTCTCCCAGTCCTGTACATCCTGTACCTTACTGGGGAGAGGTTGGATTTGACCCCCTCCTACCTCATGCCCAAGATACGTGACTTTCCCCTGAGCTATCTGGCACTTGGTGGCCTTGATAGTGAGGTTAGCCCTTTTTAAGGCCTGCAACACTCTACCCAGATGTGTCAAGTGCTCTTCCCAAGTGGAACTGTAGATGGAAATGTCGTCTAAATAGGCCACACAAAAGGCTTCCAGCCCACTGAGAGCATGATTGACCAATCTCTGGAAGGTGGCAGGGGCATTCTTCAACCCAAAAGGCATGACCCTAAACTGGTAGAGTCCCTCTGGTGTTGAGAACGCCGTCTTTTCCTTGGCATGGTCCGTCAGAGCTATTTGCCAATAGCCTGAGGTGAGGTCAAAGGTGCTCACAAATTTGGCAGCACCTATGGTATCCATGAGCTCATCAGCCCGGGGCAATGGGTGCACGTCAGTTTTGGTGACAGCATTGACTCCTCAGTAGTCCACACAGAACCTCCAATCCTTGATACCGGCCTGGGAACTTGCCTTGGGGACAAGGACCACTGGACTGGACCAGGGACTGGTTGAGGGTTCAATAACACCCAGATCCAACATCTTGGCGACCTCAGCCTGGATGTGGTTCTTAACCGTATCTGACATTCGGTAGCTCCTGCTCTTGACAGGCACGCTGTCACCAGTGTCAATCTCGTGCTTACACCACGGTGTAAGGCCTGGCGTCAGCGAAAACAGAGAGGCATACTGCTGGAGCAAAGTCCTGCAGGCCCTCTGCTGCTCGGTTGTCAAATCTGGAGAGAGCTGCACTCCCTCCACTGAGCCATCCTGAGGGTTGCTATGCAGCAAATCAGGAAGGGGCTCACTCTCATCCTCTTCTTGCTCTGAAGCCAGCAAGAGACATGAGACTTCTGCTCGCCTGTGGAACGGCTTGAGCCTATTAACATGGAATACCTGAGGGGCTACCCCTGGGATTCCCATGTCAACCAGATAATTGACCTCGCCCAGCTTGGAGACTATCCAGAAGGGTCCAGTCCATTTATCTGCCAATGCCCGAGGCTTGGTAGGCTCCATCACGAGGACCTCCTGTCCCGGAGTCCACTCCACTTGCGATGATTTAAGGTCATGCCAGTATTTGTTCAATTCCTGGCTGGCCTTGAGATTCGCCGTTGCTTGACCCATCATCTGTGTCATCCTCCGTCTGAGGCCCAACACATAGTCCCCCACTTGCTTGGCGGGACGGGGAGGGGTGGCTTCCAAGCCTTCTTTGATCAAGGCGAGGGGCCCCCTCACGGGATGTCTAAAGAGCAACTCAACGGGGCTGAAACCAACACCCTCTTGAGGTACCTCTCTGTAAGCAAACAGCAGGCATGGCAGGAGGAGATCCCATTTCCTCCTTAGGGGCTCTTCCAAAGCACCTAGCATGCCCTTGAGAGTTTTATTAAATCTCTCAACCAGACCATTGGTCTGGGGGTGGTAAGAAGTAGAGAACTTGTAGGTTACCCCGCACTCTTTCCACATGGTTTTCATGTAACTAGACATGAAGTTGGATCCTCGGTCAGAGACAACCTCCTTGGGGAATCCAACGTGGGTGAAAATGCCCAGGAGAGCCCGGGCAACCACCTTGGCCGTAACAGTCCGAAGGGGTATAGCCTCAGGGTACCTGGTGGCATGATCTACCAAAACCAGGATGAAACGATGTCCACCTGACGTGGGAGGGTCAAGGGGACCGACAATGTCAATGCCCACACTCTCAAACGGTGTGCCAACCACTGGCAATGGCTGCAGTGGGGCAATGACACTGCCTCCATTCTTGCCAGACAACTGACAAGTTGGGCAGGTCCTGCAGTGGGACTCCACTTCTACTCCCATCCGAGGCCAGTAGAAATGGGCAGAGAGCCTCTGCTTAGTCTTCTTGGTACCAAGATGACCAGCCAAGGGCACCTCATGCGCCAACTGCAGTAGGAAGGGCCTGTAAACCTGGGGTACCACCAACCTCTTGAGGGCACCAGGTTCAGGCTTAGTGGGCTCACTAACAAGGAACTCACCCTCCCAATAAATCCGGAAAGTCCTAGGCACTTCGCCTTGTGCCTGGGACAGGGCTTGTTTCCTCAGACCCTCGAGAGAGGTGCACTCTCTCTGTCCTTTACAGAAGTCTGCCTGGGAGGGTCCCCCTTCAGCTAACAAGCATTGAAGATCGGGATGATCCTCCGGGTTGAGAACCTCTCCCACAGGAGAGTCTTCTGGCTCTTCTCCCATAGGAGTTGAGGCGGAGTTTACCACTGGACCCAGCCCGTCCGGAGCATGGATCCTAATGGGTGCTGTAGCAACAGCAGGAAGAGAAGGAGCTCCCTCCACAGAGGTGGCCTTCTTGCTCTTCCTTCGTCGTGCCTTAGGCCGCGCCTTTGGCTCGGGTACCTGACTCACAGCCAGACCCGGTGTCACCTGTGATCTAGTGACCGCAGCCGCAGTCATAGGAAGACCATCCGCGATCAATCCCAACTCGACTAGATCGTTACCTAACAGAATGTTAGCAGGGACATTGTCCTGAACCAGGACAGGAAGCTTTGCTGTCTTGTCTCCAATTACGAGTGTGACTCGGGCTACAGGCGATAATTTGGGAGGCCCACCAGCTAACCTGGTGGTTCTCAGAGGAGCATCTACATAGTCCTCTGGCTTGAGCAGGGTCCTGTCCACCACTGTCATGCTTGTCCCAGTGTCTCTCAAACCAGTAGAAGGCTGGCCATTCAGGAGGTCACTTCTCAAAAATCTACTGGTGTTCTGTGGGATAGTCGCCAGTACTTCCGCGTACTGGTCCCAGGCCCCAAGGGACACTAAGGAAATCTCTATGGGAGCACCAAAAGTGATTCCGGTAGAGGAGGGGAGGACAGTGGCCTCCACCTCAGACAGGGGGTAAGGGTAGGTCAGGCTGAAAGCCTGTACTTCGAGTGCCTTACCTTTACACTTGGAGTCACCCCTTTTGTGAACCAGAGCCCCACAGTCCCAACAAGTGCCGGGAGTGCGGGGTACGGTACTGGAACCACCGGGAGCCTGCTTTGCAGCGGGTGGACCACTACTCTTATTCCCACCCACAGATGACTTATCCCCACTAGATTTTTGGGTTTTAGGAGAGGAGGGTTTAGGTTTATTCGACTGTGACTGCTTTTGGGACTCCTCAGCTTTCTGAGAGGCCCCCTTTTCTTTGTCCTTGTCCTTCCCACTGGAGTCCTTAGGGGACACCCGGTGGGAGACCCACTTGTCAGCCAACCTAGCCAGCTTAAAGGGATCCAAAAGGTTCTGGTCAGCAACATACTGACGCAGCTCCGGTGAACAGGCTTCAGAAAAATGCTCAAAAACCAATAGGTGGGACAATTCAACGAAAGTTTTCACCTTGTAACCATCAATCAACCCTATCATATGCGCAGCACTCACCCAGTCAACCCAAGACACATTCTCTCTTTTCTTAAAATCCCTGAACCTTTTAAGGTATTGGGTAGGTGTCTTGCCAAACTTGGCAATCAAAGCAGATTTCATACACTCATACTGACCTCTTTCTTCCACACTCAGCTTCAGAATACAGTCATATCCCGTTTGAGGCACTCTGCTTAGCAAACACTTAGCCCAATCTCTTTTGTCAACATCATGAATTGCACAAGCCATTTCAAACGCTTCAATCCATTGGAGGATATCAGAACCCGCCGAAAACACACCAACCAAATCCTTCATAAATTTAGTGGCTGGGGACCTGACACTCTCACTGGGTTTCGCTGAAGTCTCCACTCGAGCTTTCTCTAGCTGGATTCTCTGACATTCAGTGTCCTTGTCTTTGAGTTCAAGATCCCTATTCTTGAGTTCCACTTGTTGCGCCAGCTCCTCTTTCTTAAGCTCAGCATCTATTTCCAACTTGCGATATTCAAAGGCCAATTTCATCCTTAATAACTCAAGTTCCAAGGAATTGCTGGGGTTCGGAACAGAGGCAGCAGGAATGGTGGCATTCCCAGAAACAGATTCAGTAGAAATCCCAGGGGCAGAGTCCTCATTGGTTGCATTCCCCCCCTCATCAAGAGTTTCACCATCGGTCTGGTAGTCCACCAGGGTAGCTATCAGCTCAGCCCTAGACTTATCCACAAAGTCTAACTCCCTGGCTTCACAAGCACTCTGGAGAGCCTCTAAGCTCATCCGAGTCAATTTACCATTCGCAATAGACTCCATTGCTTGTAATGCAGTTATTTTGTACACACCCAAACCTTAATCGAATAAAGTGCAGATATTTTGTAAGTGGCACGGTTATACACTGATTCTTAAAACCATAAGCATCCCACCGCTGCCACCAGTGTTAAGACTGGTAGGGGGTGTCTGTACTTCCGCTCTCTATATGGTAGAGGAGAGGCACTGCAGCCCCCAGCCAAGATTCTCTATTACGGTAGCAATGGACGAGCAATCAAAGCCTAGCTTGTCAGGAGGTGATGCAGGCTGGTTCTTAAGTACAGTGTAGTCCCCGAACCCCCACAAAGGAATGTCCACACACTGTATTACTGAAAACACAGTCTTTATATAATTAATATTCAAAGGTATGTACACGATCACAATAACGCACTTTGTACTTGGAAGTCAATAATGATAAATATATACACGTCTAGAGTGGTACCACTAATGTTATCAAATCTCATTAAAGTGCATCAACTGTACGGTTAAAATGTCACACAGATCAATAACGAGTAAACCAGCAATAGAGATAGGCAGGAACGTAAGATGATTGAACCAATAGGCAGAATGCTGGCCCCGTTACCTAGACGCAGTTCTGTGTGGAGATCCCCCCACCTTGGCAACCTGTAAATAAAGATATATAGTACAGGCCCAGTCCAAATGTTCAATAGTCTTACTTCTTCCTGTTAAGGTTTTACCCCCCCAATGTACCTGGTGGAGTAGAGTTCTCTGACGATGCACCGACTGATCCTTCTTGAGTGCCTCCCTTTCAGGTGGGAGCCACGGATCGTCGAGAGGTGTCGGGGAACTTGGCGTTCAGTGTCGGGGAATCGACGGCCCTTCTTGAGTGCCCTCCCTTGAAGGCAGGAGTCACGGGTCGTCGAACGTCTGACGATGAACAGGGTGAACTATGGCAGGGAAGTGGCAGCTTCATTCCTAGCGGTGCTCGTCGACGACAGAGCGTTGGCGTCCTGCGAGGAAGAGGCGTGCGGGGCACCTCGGTAACAATAGTTCTGGATCGCAAAGAGATGATGAAGAACTGTGGCCCAGCAAGGGCGTCGAGTCGTCGGCTTCTCTGTGGTCTTTAGGTGGCGGGAAACCCACTGGTGGATGCTCCTTGGCGCGTCGACGGTCGGGCCTTCTCCAGCGGGAGACAAGCGGATGCCAATGCAGACGAGAGCGTCCGATGATCGATTGAAGTTCTTAGGCAAACGGGAGCACGGCGGCTCCGGTCGGCGACGGCGGTCATCGACAGTGGCGGACAACAGTCCGAGTGCTTCTCCTTGGCGTTCCGCAGCAGTCCCCGTATCGGGTCGGCAGCCTGTCGAAGGTCTGTCTACCAGGGAGCTTTGGCAAACATCAGCTGTGCACGATGGTCCCTCGTAGCTCGGGAAGAGGGCGCCTTTAGCAGGTCCTCTCTGGGTCAGTTCTTGGAAACAAAGCAGCCTTCAGATTGCGAGGGAGAGCCACAGCACTCCTTCTCGTCCAGCGGGGGTTTCAAGGTCAAGCGTCAGTTACTCCAGTTACTCGTCGTAGTGGACTTCAGCTTCTGAACACGATTCCTAGCAGTGAGAGGTCCACAGATATACTGTCGATCTCCCATTCATTCCGCTGGGTCACACTCAAGCATCCAATCACAACTACGGGCATTCATGCAGGCAGGCAGCCAATCAGGCACACCCTCGTGGCCATTCAGGCCATTCACTTCTCTCCAGACACTCACAACAAGTTATGGGTATTGGGACAAGTACCGAGCCATTCAACACTCCAAGCTACATTCATACCGGTTTCGGGCAGGGTTGTCTCAGTCATTGTGTCAACCACCAGATACTAGACACCCACAACACAGAATGCATATTCGTCACACACTCTATTCACCCAGGTCCCACCCACAGGAGGTACCCACAACATACATCACCAGGAAGGCTCCAGCTAGTCTGGCCGGGCCTTCACAACAACACCATATATGGCGCTTCCACCCAACAGCCAGTCAGGGGGAAGGGACAGAGTCAGGGCTTCCCAGGACTTTGGGAAAACAAGGTAATGGGTAATAGAAAGCAAGAGGCCACAGGGGCCTTCTTGTTTTCCATCAGGAATCAATGGATCCCAATGGCAGGGCCGGTGTATCCCAAAATGGAGGATACGCTGTGCACCTGTCACATTCAGCATGGAGCTGCCACCAGCCCATACCCTGCTCTGCGGGCCACCCACAGGTGCCCAAAAACATACACTAGGGGCACAGGGTTGTACCTCCACCCATGGGTGCCATAAGGGTATCCCACGGGTCCGTTCACCAAACCAAAAGAAAGAGAGCTGCACCGCCAGGAGTCCCACATGAACTCCTGCACGGAAAACACAATAAAAAGCAGTAAAGGACAAGGATACGGAGGCCTTGTCCCTCCGATACATTTCCAGCATCACAATGGGTCTTTCTGCTTTGCCAAGTTTCTGGAGTCTGAAGCAAGTAAGAAGGATAATTCTGCAGCAGGGTGCTCCGCCAACATTCAGATAGTGGGTGAATCTGTCTGTGTCTTTCTGAGTGCTTAGCTGTCTCTATTTATGCTTATGATAAAGGGTGTGTGTGTGTGCTGGTTTATCCTAAGCTCGCCCCTTCGGCAGGGATTGGTCAGGGTCTCCTCTCTTCCTTGATAGGAGGAGAGAAACAGGGTGTCACCTTTATGGTGTGGGCTTATGAGGCTTAGAGTCCACCCCTAGCTCCTTGAACACAAAATCTACCTTTGGTACAATACATATTTCCACATGTGCAACCTCTATAACAATCCTATATACAGATTGCATATTTTTATTTTTTTTTATTGAAAAACTTCAGTTTGAATTCAAGAGACAAACTTTTGTTTCAACAGAAAGAAATCACTTCATAGCCAAGAAATAGGTTCAACCAGTCTTCTAAAACAGACTCTTACTGATAATTCTAGTTAAGAGAGTCCATTTTCAGAATCGAGTCAAGGTAATTCACAGTCGCACATACAAGTATTATGTTACTTCCTGAAATGATCCGCCTCCACCATCGCTCCATATCTTCATCTAGTGGTGCAAAATTTCCTAGATGTAGTGAGCGTTGTCTGACAGTTTGAGTGCATTCGATTAGCAGATGTTTGACTGTTTCAATTGACTGTTTACAGAAACGACAGAGATTATCGTCGATAGATTTATCCTTTCTTTGCCAAAGAGTTCCTTTCGTTTTTAAAGCATTGACTCGCAACCTTAAGAATTGGGTTCGGTGATGACGAGATGGACAGTGCAATAGATATCGCGCTGGTTCGTTCAATTTCCTGTGCACGCCTCTCATTTCCTCAGTTGATTTTAATTTTAACATTGCTTCATTGGTTATGATCCATGCCCAGTTTTCAAATTTCTTTTTTGCAAGCTGTGGCCAATTGAGCAGTTCTTGATTGCTTATTTGTGCGGCTGTAAGAAAAGCCGACAGTTTGTGAAACCATAGATTGAGAAGGTTGCCTTTTTTTGAGCTGCCATTTTTGGCAAAGATTTTGTAAGCCGATGCCGATGAATCGAGGGTCATTTTTCGCATTATTGAGATTGAGTTCCAGACCACTCTCATATGAAGGGAATTAATTGCTAGTTCTTGTCGCAGACTAGATAGCGGTGTTGCCTGTGGCAGCTGCAGGACCTTCCGCCAAAAGTGACCTTTCAAGGCATGCCAAGTTTGCACACTTATATTCCAACCCGCCGCAGCCCCAAAGATTATTGTTGGGGTTACTTTTTGTAAGTAGAATTTGAGTACGGGTTCCAATGAAAATTTTCCAAAATTTTTGTTGATTTTTACAGCTTGTATTGCTAACTTCGACATTTTGGATGTTAGTTCTGCGGTCCATTGTTGTTCGCAGACGGAATTGTTAAATTGTATCCCCAAGTATTTTATTGAGTTGACAGATGTTAAGTTAGTTTCTTCGATTTTCCACCTGAAACCTTTATCTTTTTTGCTTCTAATATTTCCAATGGACATGATCTTGGTTTTATGTGAGTTTATTTCCAATTGGTTTATGCCCATATAGGATTTCAAGCCTAGTAAAAGACGTTGTAGGCCAATTTGGGTTTTGTCTATCAGAACCAGGTCATCCGCATAGACTATACAATTAATTGCTGTTTGATTTATTTTTGGTGAGAAGCATATGACTTTGTTCAGGTAGATTGGCAGATCTGCTAGAAATATTTTGAATAATTCTGCAGCTAGGGGACAACCTTGCTTAACACCCTTGTGGGTAGCTATTTCATTTGATAACAATCCGCTGTTGTTTAGCCGGACTTTGATTGAAGTGTTTTCATGAAGAGCAATGATAGGCTCTAAAATGGATGCCGGACATAGCCATTTTGACAATTTTTCCCATAATAAGCTTCGATTCACACCATCGAAAGCTTGTTTCATATCGATGAAAGCTAGGTGAATCTTGCCATTTTTATTTAAGGTTTCCAGCTTTAGAATCGTAAGAATGAGCAGATTTACGTCGACTCCGGTCCCTTTTGTGAATCCAGTTTGCCGGATGTCATTGATTTGTGACATCTCGGCCCATTTTGCGAGTTTGATATGTAGATTCGACCCAAAGATCTTTCCAATGGTGTCTAGCAAGGCAATTGGGCGATAGTTGTTTGGATCGTCCCAACTGCCTCGTTTGTGAATTGGCACCACAATCGCCGATGTCCAAGATTCAGGCAGTTCTTTGGACCGACTGATTTTTAAGAATAGCTTACCAATAAAGTCTGCCCATTCGTTTGGATGTTTTTTTAGATCGATATTTGAAATCAAGTCGGGTCCAGCAGCACGTGAGATCTTTAGAGCGTTAATGGCACAGACGATTTCCTCATGGTCCATCTGCACATCCCATTGAGTATCAGCAGAGCGTTTTGGTGTTGTGATCTCAGATTCCGGTTTTTTGAACACCAGAGAGAAGTGCCTATTCCAAACGTCGCCTGTTATGGTGTTTATTGGGATTTAGTTGCAATTAGAGAGATCCATATTCAGGATTTTCCATACGTCACGTGTGTTTTTAGTCATAATTAATTGTAACATATGCTCTGCGCGATCTTGCTCTATTATGGCTGCATGTGACTTTGTCCAATTTCGATACTTCATGCGTCGTGTCTTTAGTTCTTTTTGGGCGTCCAACTTGGAATTTTGCTTCTTTATCAATCTCAGACATATTTTGTGTAGCAGATACTCCTCCAAGTCCCGTCGCTGTGGGATCTTGTGTATGCTTTTCATAGAATTTTGGCCTTTTCATCCATAACACAATATCCAATTTGGGAGCACATTTCTACAAATGTGCCCGTTGAACATGGGCATACATGTATAAAGTTTCATACTTCTATCAGAAATACATTTTGTGTAATATCACATTTTCCACCAATCTCTTCCCAGAACATGCCACAGAGTTCTGGCGCCTTTTTCACCCATGCATCCAGAAATTACATTAACAATGCTGTTATTTCTATATTTTGCACAATTTTACATAGTAAGTTATCAGTCTTTTTAAAATGTGTCTTTTGTCCTTGTGAAGCAACAAATGGTTGTTTAGCTCCACCCCTTTGGTCTCTCCCTGGGACCCAGGAGCATCTGCTCCCTGTTTGTTCCTTCGCAGAGGCCATTTACGACCCTTCACGCCTCGCATTTCCTTTAGCTGGAGGATGTCCATTGTCTTCTTCCCCACTGCAGACCAAATTCTTCCCCCACCCTATAATCATCACTTAGGTGTGATTTCGTGGTGGAGAGAGCTGGAGGGAGAGGCCTTGCCTCTGTGAAGAAAGCTGTTATTCCAGTTTGGGTGGCTTTTAGCCAGGCTCAAATTTAAATGTTAATTCTGTTGCATTTTTCCTTAGCTTAAAACACACTTGTGATTTCAAGCGAGCAGCTAGAACACTTATCCCAGATTTTAAACCATTGGCTCAAACAATTACAACATAGATTACTCTCAGTAACAGGTGTCAGACTTGATGTCCAATTAATTAATTGTTGGTCCGCGGAAGCTGCTGAGCCCCCATAATCCCCCATGAATGCTTCCTTCTCAACTGATATTACAAAGAGTTAAGTTGACAGCACCCTTAAGGGAAGAGGGGAACATGGGATAAAATAATAAAAAACCAACAGGTCTGCGTCTGCTTGATATGTGCTTTTCTGTTTTACCTAAGAGGGAAAAGTTGAATAACATTTAATAATCACTAACCTTCAATTCAGGTGTTCTCCCATAAACTTGGTTAAAGAAATTATAATAAACACCATCCCTGATCCTTCTCTACTAGAGCCTAGAGAAGTATTTATATGCAGAACTCCTTAGATGATGATGGCTGCAGGAACTGCCAGAAACAGATTAAGTTCCTTGGTTGCAGTCTATAAACTTTGCCATCAACAATTTGAGTTCCTTTTTAAAATTCGTTTCTCACTATGTCTTCTTCACCATTGCTTTTTATAAAGTTAACTGTAAAGTTTTATGAAAACTAATCCATATTAAGCTATCCAAACTTTTCAATTGGATTCAGAATTGCATGTGAGTGAAGCAAAAAATGTCTTTTTTCACTTTAACGGTATGTAAACTTGTGTTGCGCCCGCACTAAGATAAATAGTGTCTTAATAAATACAAACACAAGCAAGCCGCCCATGCGCGATGTAAACAGAGTCTCAATTAAAATAAATTTGAACCGCCCATGCGCGAAGGAAAATAGAGTCTCAATTAAAATATTCTCGAACTGCTCATGCACGAAGGAGAAATTGTTCGTTCCTCACTCCGGAAGATTACACACACGCGAAAGATTACGAGAGTCACACACGCGGTTGAAGACGCGAGCCGCTCACGCGGATGATGACACGAGCTGCACACACAGATAATGACGTGAGCTGCTAACGGAGATGATGACGTGAGCCGCACACATGGATGATGACGTGAGCCACTCACGCAGATAAAGTAACTGCGCATGCATGCACGGCCAGTAATACGAGCGTGCGCTGAGTTTAATCTTTCAACTAAAACACTGTCATTTGCTCAGACAGTGCGAAATGTTCTCCTCACCGCGCCTCTAATATGAAGACTAAGTTGTCTTCAAAATATTTAACTTCAAAAACGAAATGCTTGCAGCATATGGATTTATCAAGTATCCACACATTCACTGGTTGCATAAAAAACAGAAGGCTTCACAGTTCAAACGTTACTATAGATATACATGCTTTCCTGGTTTGAAGCGCATCACTTAAAGTAACTCTAAAATAACCGGCAGGTCAAATAATGTTACTGTCTTTAAATTAGAAAAGATTAACTAGACAGTTTTTTCAAATAAGGAGGAATGAATAACAGGAAACTTTACCTAACTAAAGTTAATAAATATGTCTCAAGTCACTTAGCTTGCTTCTTTCCTTTGTAGATAGAAGATTACTTCTCTAGAATGACTTCCTGGTTCCTCTGACTCTCTCCTGATTCTCAGTTCCTCCTTCAAAGATTAGAGGCCTTACCAAAGTTTTCAAAATTACCAGAGCCTCTCATATATGACCTTCCTGCTGGACTGCTGACAATGAAAGGCAGTTTAGAATGTTCTGACTATGCCTTTCTAATACTCCTGACCGATCACAGATCTTATTTGGAATCTCCATTTTGGCTTGGAAAGCTCTCAACACTCTGAACTTCAAGGTTAAGGCCCAAACCATAAATCCTGTTCATCACATACTCACTCACCTAATTAAACCACAACTCCATGAAACATGACAATAGCCCCATGAAACCTGACAAGAGGCCACTTTGATTGCAACCATTTGATTTCAGTTTATATATGTTTTAAAGTTTACCATGCAGGCTTCTGACAGCTGTCATTCAGGCGGCCGAGGGTACTGCGCCCAGATTTTGACAGATTCCACAGGCAGGCAACTTTTGCTGTGAATGTTTCTTTGATGCTTTCAACTTTTCAGGAGATTGTAAATTCACAATGATTTCTTGAACTAAGTGAATTGTAGCACCCAGCAAGAAGTTTGGAGGTTTGAGGGTGTTTTGTACCGACATTCTGCAGTTTCAGCAACCAAGAATAAGGATTTAAAGCAAGATTTTGGATTTCTTTTAGCAAAGCACCGCTTTTCCTTTTTGTGCTCCATTTTCACTTGTTGTGGAGCCCAGTGACATGTTTCAGGAGTGAGATCTCTGTTCCACCACTGTCAACATGCGTGGCAGATTGGGCAGCCATCTTTTTGTGCTTTGCAGAGCGCGATTTTCAAGGGTTTTGTGGCCATTTTGATGTTTCTGGCACCATCAGAACACAGTAATGTTGCATGGCAGAGCACAAGTGGGTGAAGACATCCCAAACTACACAAGAAAATCCTCTATAACCAAACCTTAATCAAATCCCTGCCTGCCCCCATCCCGTCACCAGCTTCCACCTGCCTGGATACACCCTGTGTTCCACTTCAGTAAGGTCACAGAGGCGGAAGTCGCAAGCATTGTCAAGAGCTTGAAACCATCGAGGTGTAAAGGCGACATCTGCCCAGCCTCCATCTTTGACGACAGCCTTTGTCCCATTCATCACCAGGTTCATTAATGCCTCCTTCTACTCAAGCCTTGTCCCTTAAAGAAGCCTGGGTACTCCCATTAATACAAAAAATCGTCCTTAGACCCTGCAGTACCTTACAACAATTGGCTAATCACAAATGTCCCTTTTCTACTAGGATTCCCAGACAGATCAGCCTACATCCAAATCCAGCACTACCTGGAAACAAACCACATCCTGGGAATGCTCCAGTACGTCTTCCGGCCAGACCTCAGAACCGAATCATCCCAGCTGGATTCGAAAAACCAGCTTGACGAGATCAGATATGATGGGAAGCCGGCCCATCTCCATCTCCTATATCTCTCGGTTGCCTTCAACCTGGTCAAGCACAAAATCATATGTCACCATATGACATGTCATATGTCACCACATGACCTCGGCTGCCAAATTCTCACCCGAAGCCATGACCTGGGTAGCATCACTCCTTGAGGACAGATCAATTAGCATGTTCGCAGAGTCAACCAGTTCCATCACCAGCACCCATCTCTTATGGTGTACTACCAGGCTCAGTCAACCAATCACACACAAGTGCATACATGCAGGCAGGCAACCAATCAGGCTCTCAGGCATTCAGGCCATTCACCCAAATCCAGATACCCATAACACAGAAAGTGGATTGGAATAAGCACCCAGCCTTTCACAGCACTACGCTGCAATCACTCCAGTTTTAGTGAGGGGTGGCCCAGGCATTGTGTCACACAACCAAAACCAGGCACCCACAATGCAGAATGCACCCTCCTCACTCCATTCATACAGGTCCCACCCACGGGTGTACTCACAACACACAGTCCCAGGGAAGATCACCAGCCAGTCTGACATGAGGCACCCCACGGCCATATATGGTCCTTCCACCCAACAGTCATTTAGGAGCAAGGGGACAGAGTCAGGGCTTCCCAGGACTTTAGGAAACAAGGGGTCAAGGCAATAGAAACCAAGAGGCTACAGTAGCCATCTTGCCTTTGTTCATGAATCCATTGATTCCAATGGCAGGGCCTGGGTACCCCAAGAATGGAGGACTGTCAAGTCACCATGTAACTGCCCAAGCACATACCTTGCTCTGTGGGCAACACACACATGCCCAAACACAAACACAAGGGGTACAAAGCAATAGCCCCACCCATGGGTGCATAAGAGTATCCCATGGGTGTTGTTCCTCAGTGGCAGGGAACATACAGAAAATACATACAGAGAAGTGGTAGGACAATGACAGGAGGCCCTGTCACTCCAAAATGCATTTCCAGCATCACAGTCTGCCATGCATTCCTCATGGTTGCTAAGGCTCTTGTCAAGCAGTAAATAAGGCACATGTAAAAGGGGTGGCTTTCATGCCAGGCCGCCACATTATCACTTTAACAGAATATGATGCTGTTAAGGAAAGTGCTCTTCCTTAATGGGAGAACACTTTCCTATTTGTGCATGCACTTAGAATCAAAGCCAGAGGGTCCAGCACTGCAAAGGTGTAGGAATTACAATCCATAATGGTGGCGCACCCTTTTAAAGGTTTGGTCCTACCTCAAATTAAACCAAAGGGAATTCATTAAATTATCCAATCACATCCTCTCAATCATTCACCTCACTGGTGCAGACACACCTTGGCAGCCCAATTCCATAAGAGGGATTACAGGAATATAGCAGCTTAGACTCTCAGTCAGGCATTGTAGGTGTTTGGCATAACAGGACACAGAAGTTTGTAGTGAGTAGGATAGTGAAGAAGGAGGAGATTGGAGATGAGGATAAAAAAAGACATCACAAGGAGTGGGTTTGGAGACACCAGTAGGAGGTTGCTTGGAGGTACCAAGATGCAGTTGATTGGAAATATTAGGAGGAGGTTGGGTGGAGTCACCAGGAGGAATTTGATAGGAACTATAAGGAGGAGATTATTTTGACTCCTCGTGAAGAGGAGGTTGTCTTGGGACATAAGGAAGGGGTTCATGGGAGGGATCAAGAGGAGGAGGACATTTCTGGAGACAATAGAAGGAGGTTGGTTGAAAACAAATGTAGGAGCTTTTATTTTTGTCCTAAGAAGGAGTTTGGTTGCAAACATCAGGAGCCTGGTTGGCACATCAGGAGGTGGTTGCTCAGAGATATCAGCAGGAAGTCGGAGAAAAAGAGGCGCAAGTGCAGGTGGCAAACAAGATCGTAGCTAGCATGAGTAGGAAGGCATGAAAGTGCATGTTTGGCCCAAGGCCGGGGCTAGGGTGAGACCTCAATCTGAAAGGGTTAAACTCATAGTGGGATGAGGAAGCTGGTATAGCATATAGAAACAGAAACAGAGGGGTGGTGAAGATGGAAGGAGTCAGGACTCTAAGGGAGGCAGGTGTTGATGGCCCTCTTAAGACTTGGCTCTGTGAAAATGAATGGAAGCAAACACATTGCCTCACTCGGAAAGTTGAAGAGAAAAAGAGTGAACAAGGGTGTTGGAACACATTAAACCCAAGACTGCGAATCAAGGGCAAAGACACCCAGAGAAGAAGGGCAAGGGAACCCCTGCAATCCTAGACTGGGAACCAAGGGGAAGGGCCCGCCTAAAACCTAGAGTGAGAACCAAGGGGAAAAGACCCAGAGAAGACTCCATAGGAAGGTTGTGGAAACCCCTAAAACTCGACACTGTGAACCAAGTGGAAGAGAAACCAGAAAGACACAAGGATGAAAGGTGGAACTCTTTAAGTTCAAATTCGGGCGCATTGTGGGGAGACCTAGAGGTGCCCTAGCCAAGAAAAGGGTTAGTCCGGTTCTTGCTTTACATTAAGAGGCTCTGTATGGTGTTGTGACCTTCCTGAATTATATTCCCAAAAGAAAAGGTACAATTTTTTGATGCATTGCCATCTTGGCCTGACCATTTTTCCCTGTCACTTTCATGACAATAAATAGAAACAGATTGAAACTAAATGGCAACAAAACAGAAGTTACTTCTCCAAACACATATTACAATAGAATCACCTACACCCCATCACTTTCGTTGGATCTCCTACAAGCCAGAACCCTTTGTGTTATCTCAGAAGCTGATCATAGCACGAACCCTCAAATAGGGGTAGTGATCAAATAATGCTGCTCCCATATGAAATCCCTCATAAAATCCTTCCCTTCATCCCTCAAACTGACTATGCTGCTGTTGTCTACCTTGTCAATATACACCTTGACTATGCCAATGCCTTTTTCTTTTTTATTAATTAATTTGTATTTGTTTGAACGACCAAACAGGTATCAAAGACCTGGAGACTAAAACACCCAAGTATGAATATAAAGGGAGATGAAAATAAAAACAGCAAGCAAAAGGATCTTGATACTTGTACAACGCAAGGATTCAGCAAAAAGGGAAATTAATTTACCAGAAAAGTCCTTAATTTTGTTTTAAAACCCCAACAAGGAATTGGTGCTGTGAATACATAAGGGCAGAGAATTCCAAAGGGATGGCAGCAGCACTTGAAGGGGCAGCCAAAGGTCTTTTCACGTCTGTAACTGGGTACAGTCGCTAAAAGCTTGTCCATTGATCTTAATGAACCTCTGTAAAGTGCTTTGTTGCTTCTCAGAGCTAGGTCCATGTTCAATAAATACCGTAATAATAATAATAATATTAATAATGAATGAGCTGGTTTGCAACAAGAGATCACCTATTTTTAAGGAAGAATGGGGGCATGCCCATGAAGAATTGTGTACATCGGGTCTTTACTTTAAAGTTAACCGTAGACGATAATGGCAGCCAGTGCAATTTCCCGAGAAGAGGAGAAGCGTGCTCCCTCCTGGCGGTGTTAGTGGCACTGTGAGCTGCAGCGCAACCTAGAGATGCCGGATGTTGTTCTTGCTTACAACCAGAGGAGAAGCTTGCAGTAGTCTAATTTTGCACCAATAATTGCGTGAGCAATAGAAGTGCCATTCTCTTCTGACAGGACATGGCAAATTTGCCTAACTAACATCAAATAGTGAGAAGAGGAATTTACAAAGGAGTTTACCTTTGAGTCATAGACATGGTAGTATTGTAAGGGATTTCAATCAGGCACACAGCCAAGTCTTATCCAGCATGTAGTGTGCAAATGAAACCATTATTTTATTTTTATTTATTTTATTTATTTATTTAATATTTATATTGCGCCGGTAGCTCGCGAGCCTCGGGGCGCAGAAACAAGGAACAGATAGTGATTAGACAGAGCAGACGGGACAGTCACATAGAATTAAGCTAACTGAGGTATATGCCGTGATGGCCGTTTATTTGAAGATGTGGGTTTTTACCTGTTTGCGAAAACGCGAGTAGTTGGTTTCCAGTCTAAGGTGGTCTGGTAGGTTGTTCCAAAGGTTGGCTACAAGGGTTGGAAAGGCTCTACCTAAGCCACTTTTGAGTTTGTGAGGTGACGTAGCAATTTTAACAAGTTGGGATGATCTCAGTGTTCTATTAGGAACGTATGGTTTGATCCTAGTTTTTAAGTAGGTTGGTGCCTTTCCGTAGATGCATCTGTGAACGATGGTTAAGGTTTTGAAATGCACCCTATCTTCGATTTTCAGCCAATGAAGCTCCCTTCTGGAGTTGCTGATATGCTCTGTTTTAGTTTTGAGGTTGACAATTCTTACCGCGTTGTTCTGTACAATTTGGTAGCTTTGTAGGCATTGCTTGGAGGCACCCAGGACTAGAGCGTTGCCATAGTCAAGGCGCGACAATATGGCGGCTCTTGCTATGGTCGCACAATTTTCCTCGGATATGAAAGGTCTGATGGCTTTTATTAGACCGAGGTGGTAGGCACAGTTTTTTTTGATGAACTGTACTTGGGCGTCCGCACCCAATGATGCTTCTAGCAGCATACCTAGGGTTTTAACCTTGCTTAGGACCAGAATGGGGGTATCTTTAATGTGGAAGGATGTGTAGGATGAGGGTAGCTTAGCACGAGCAGAGGATGAGCCGAAAATCATGAGTTCTGTTTTTTTTTCCGTTTAGGCACATCCAATTGGAGTCCATCCATTGCTCCACGTGGTTGTATATCGTGGTAAGTTGCCCGCTATCTTTCTGATAATTGCCACTTAGTTCGAATACAAGCTGCATGTCGTCAGCATAGTTAGTGAAATAGGTGTTTATGTGGTCGAGAACAAGGCATAGGGACTTTAAGTAAAGATTAAACAGTAGGTGTGACATACTGGCCCCTTGGGGAACTCCACAGACAATTTATTTTTCGAGGGAGAACTTGTCCCCCCAGTGCACTCTGGATATTCTGTTTTTTAGAAAGGACATTATCCATCTGATGGCTTCATCAGAGCAGTTGGTGGTCTTTTTTAGCGCATTCTGGAGTAGGTTATGGTCGAGGAGATCAAATGCGGCGCTGAGGTCGAGTAGAACTAGGAGGCCTGTCTTACCTTTGTCAATAATACCGAGCATTTTGGTCTGCAGATCTAACATGGCCGTCTCGGTACTGTGTGCGGGGCAAAAACCAGACTGCTGTGGGTGGAGGGAATTAGATTCCTCTACGTGTGCCTGGAGCTGCATGGTGGCGATCTTATCCATGATTTTGAGGATGAAGTTGCAGTTTGTTATGGGTCTGAGATTATTCGGATCGCGTTGGTCGAGATTGGGTTTTTTTACCAGAGGGGTTACTGTGACTTTTTTGATGGCATTAGGGACTTCTTGGTCTCTAAAAGAGGCATTAATGATCTTTGTCAGGATGGGGGCAAAAATGTCTATGTTGTCCAATATTATCTTAGGTGGAATGATATTCTCTGCACAGGTCGTGGGTTTCATGGTCGCCAGTACTTTGATCAGTATTTTTGACCAGTATTTCTGTCTGTAAGTTCAATATTCTGAATGATATACCACTCACATCACACCCTTCTATGTTGTTCTGTAATGTGACTATCTGTTCTGCGCAGAATCTATTATAATTTAATTGATGCGCCAGTTTCTGTTGACTCTGTTGCAAAGAGTCAACTATTTACTGATACTCATCTTTCAGTGTCTGTAATTTGAGATCTTGTTCTACATTCTTTTGCTGTAAGAGAGCCAGATCTTCATTTAATTTGGTAATATATTACCCAGCCTCTGTTTCTGATTAGTGGCTGTTCTGGAGCCTTTGTTCTGCAGAGTCCAGATTAGTCTGGATTTTCTGCAGTGTTTCCCCTTGCCTCTTTTCCAGATCTATGTTGTCTGCATGCTTTTCCTGTATGTCTCCTATGTGGAGGTAGAGGTAGGCCACTATTTTGGCAATTTTACACTGCTCCTCTTTTATTTTTGGGGCCACATACAGTTCACTAAGCGCTTGATGTAATTGACCCTTCTCCTGCCATGTATTCAGGTCTATTGCAATGACTTGTTCTTTTATTTGCTGCAGCCATGCCTGTTCATCCTGTTCTGGCCACTCACCCCTGACAAACAGTTTGTGCAGGGCGTGTTCCCTAGCAATATTAATTTCCACTGGGGTCGCATCTCAGAAATATCAATTTGCTTATGGCTTATTTCAGGGTTAATTTACTTTTGCAAAAAGGCCCAATTCTTTTGAGTACTTCTTTTGAGGGGTGCTTGTACAGAGTAGCACAGTATGCCAACCCAGCAAGGTGTCTGTACCCTGCAGGTTAGTATGCTGTGCTAGACTGTTACAGGTGGTATTTCAATTCAGAATCACAGCACGAGCCCCCAAGCTGTAAGGGATTTCATTCAGGCACACCCAAGTCTCGCCTAGCATGCAGTGCGCAAATGAAACCCTTATTTTATTTTTGTCTATAAGTTCAATATTCTGAAAGATGTACCACTCATATTACACCCTTCTCAAAATACCCCTAGGTCACACTGAACCAGGAATCAGGCTAGTTTGTAAAGGTAAAGATGTATTTATTTATTTAATATTCAATCACACATAGGTTTAATATAGATATACATGGGGCAGCAATCACCCAAAGGGTGACAATACAATTCTGAAAGATAAGCAAAGCAATTGAATTCACTTATAAGGAGGCAAAATAGAAAACACAGGGGAAAAGAACAGTTTGTTTTGCACACAGATAGCGTTTGGGTTAATGTTCCCCCTGCAAAGTTTTGTTTAAATACAAAGAGCAATCCTACACCAATGTGAGTAATCAGCAGATTTTCAGGAATGAAATACAATGTCTAGAGTTATAGGCAATCCTCCCTCCCAAAACAAGAGAGAAAACCTCATTTTGGCAAATGACACTTTGAAAATGACAGGTGAAAATGGCTTTGTGAAATACTGCAAAAGGGTGCAAAAAGGCTTAAATGGATAGAAATTCTAAGAAAAGCAACACTAATCAGGTCCTAACATACATGAGCTATAATATAAACAACAATACACACTTGAGATTAGGATGGGATGGAAAAGGCACTTTGAAATGGGGAAGTGACATGTGTAAACTTGGGAATTTTGCAAATTCGCAGCAAACTTGTACTATGCGATATTGAAGAAAAACGGGTCAAATACACTGTTCGCGATGTTTTTAGTTGTGGAGATAGCTAAGGATGTTAGGTATCAGTAAGAGTTGAAATTTCATTTCTATCTTTCAAACTGAGGGAGCTATAGAGGTTTTAGTGAGAGGCATTTTTACAAAAATAGGCGCGAAAATGAAAACAGAAATGTGCTTTTGAAAATGACAGATGGGTTTGATTACACTATATTATCACTATGAAAAAGAGAATGCCACAGATGGATCTTACAGTGACGTGATCTGCGTAACCCGTCCTGTTGTGTATACTCTACTTCTTCCTGGAATTTACTTTAGTTATTCAGAATCACTAGGGAGTTATTGTTTTGGAACACAGGTGAGACAATCAGCGCAAGAACGATTCTTACAATACTGGAGTTCTGAATTAAAGATGGTATGGGTTGAGATAGGGATGATACAATGCAGATATACTAAGGCTCACTGTTCTTCCTGTTAATATTTACAGAAGAATTTATTAAATTGGACAGTCAGATCTGCCCAGGGCACCTCTATCGGGATTGGATCAGCAAGGTGTTCTGGTCAATTTGGACTGCACCTCAGCCTGGATTTGGACGGGCCCCTTCTGGTTACTGGACACGGTAGATAGCCTCGATGCAAGTTTTCAGCAGGCCAGCCTTAGTGGTAGCGAGCCAAGCTGAATCAGAATTAAATCCCTTCAAGTTTGGGATTTTTGCAATTGGGTCAGGCTAGCAATAATTTTGCAATACTAGAGGCTGGATTCTGCAAAGAAATCTGGATCTTTCAAAGAATTCTGGAGTCAGCTACAAGATGAAAGGTTCTGCAATAAGGTGCTTTGCGGGCATCTGGATGGGTTCTGGAATCAGTGTGTTCTGGAAGCAGTCTGTTCTGGAAGCAGTCTGTTCTTTGTGTAATGAAACTTCTATATTTATACATGACACATGCCAACCCCCAGTTTATGGTGTAGGCAGAACTAAAAAACACACCCCCATGTCTGAGAGGATTAAGGAACTCCCACCTGGATTTTTACCCAAAACCTACTTTTGGACAAATGTACATTTATACCATTATGAATCCTTATAAAATTGTACACATATACTTTATACTCGATTATCTACATTTACATCCACTTCCCATTTTTGTGAGAGCTGTATTGGTCATTCTATGGATTTTTATCAATTTTACCCATAACACTTTGGTTTAATCATTTCTAATTTGATACATCTCTGGGCGCTGATCAGTGGATCATGTACATACAATGTTAAGCTTGCAACATTAATAGTTTTGCCACAATCAGTGTTTTAGTGTATGTTTGGTTCCTTATGTAGTAAGAACTCCTACCACATTTCCAACTGTCTAGCATGAGTTCAGATTTATAAGTTTGTATTTTTCACTTGTCCACTTATTTTGGATGTCATGTTAAATGTCATAAAGTTCTGAAGCAAAAACAAGTAATTTCCATTCAAAATCCAGTCCAGGTTTTTTTTTCTTACTTCCAAGTGAGCAAATGGCCAGTCCTTTGAAGTTCACTGAGAAACCTCCTCCACATTCGGCCCCTCTTTTATGAAGATAGGTGTCCAAGCCTTCCTTTGTCTTGGGTCAGCTAGGAGACAAATGTCTGAGGCTTCCTTTGTTTTCATTATGCTGGAACCATTAACAGCCATTAGCCTTCCTGTTCTCAAGGAAGTGTCAAGCAGAGATGTCAGTTTTCCCAGGACAGGCTATCAGATCAAATTTACATAGTGGATTGGTCCCAGACTGGGCCCTTTGACATTAAAGTCTTTTCATTTCCCATATAAAATATAAGCACAGTTTATAAAGGATTTAAACATTTTAAAAGAATTAGCCCTTCATAAACATAGGCGATTTTGCCATTTTAATCAGAAAACAGAAACACTTTTAAACTGGGTTTGACAGCTGATTTTTTTTAGGCAGCTGTCTGGCAGTGATGCCTGGATTCCTCTGACTGCCTGGAGAATCCATGATTTCAGCACACTCTCCTTTCAATAGTTCACTGGGGAAAATGACTGAATTTAGCGCTAAAACAGCACTTTGAAGATTGCCATTGATGAGGAAACTGTATTTAATGGCATTTTTGGATTTTAGCCCTTCTGTGGCCGCCTTGTTTCAAGTGACAGTGACAGGTGACAGCAGTGACTCCTGTGTTTACACCAACTTTGCCTGTGTGTCTGCAGCTCTTTGGTGGTTTTATGCACCATGTGCAATTTTTCAGATTTGGCGCGCACAGAGTTATTTCCTCCAGTTTTCCTTCCCCATTGGCAAAGGGGTACAGTGTGGTGCAGTGGTGTGGATAAAAATACTCCACATACCCCCCCCCACCCGACTCCCTCATGACATCCAGTCCTGGGGGAGTTGGAAAAGTGGGATTATTTTTCTTTCGGTACATGTGAAAAATCCGGTTGCTTCTCCCATCAGCGATAGATGCGACACACTCTCCTTGCTGGTTTTTGTTGGGAGTTTGGAGCGACACTCCGGGCTCTTGGTTCTTTTTCCTTTCCTGTCCCCGAGGAGTCCTCCTTGGTGATTAGGTGGTTCTTAATTCCAGTGCTAGAAAACAGAACATGGCTGGTTATGGAAATGTCCCCACTACTACTCCGAGGGGTGTAGTGGGGCAGTTGCATGCATTGAATACAATTCACAATATTCCCCACCTATATTTACTAATGGTCTTAACAGGTGGATTCTGTAGGTGAGGGCTGGGATGGTCACCTCTCCTCCATTTCTGAAATTCCATTTCCTACCATAGCACTAGTGCTGACCGGAAGGCTTTCTTTAGGTTTGCCAGGACCCTGAGATTTACTCTCTAGTTGAGACCGGGCTTGGCAATAACTAGGGTCCAAATTAATCTCCAGTTGGTTGAGGAGGTCACTTCTCATATAAAAGGCGGAAGGAGCACCTTGTACAACCCAACAAGTATGTACTATGCTTTTGTCATCCCTAGAAATTTTGATCATGCAACTGCTAAGCAGAGGATGTTTGGAGCGGGGCGTTTCTAGGCCCCATATCCATTGGTTCACTGACTCTACGGCAGGTAGGGTCTAGTCTTTTTGGAGTTTTTTTAATAATGCTTCGCTGATGAAGCTTTCTTCGCTATTCAAGTCAACTCGGGCGAGGACAGACTCCTTGCTGTCATTTAACTGAATCGAGAGGAAGAGCAGTTCACCCTTTTTCAGAATGCCAGCTAAGTTTTGTGCTGGTTTGTTATCAATTTTGGCTATGGACTTGGGATTTTCTGATTGTACATTCGTATAAAATGTCAATGTATTTCCTTCCAGGGTGGAATGCCACTTGCGACTGCAAGGGAGGCTGATTTGCAGAAATGGAGAGGAGTTCTCATCACCAGTTTGTTCTCCCACACCTATGACGGTGATGGCGGGTATGTCATTGTTTTGAAAGTAGAACCTGATTTGGTCTGGTTTTTGTTCAACCATGTGGCATGTGCCATTTAGACTAACATGGTTGATGCTTTGTTTTAATTTAATTTGCCTGTGAGTCTGGGTCCAGAGTACCTTAGTCACACAATTTATTAGGGGAGACAACCTGCGGAGGATGTCATTGCCTAATAGACAGGGGGATCCCTCTGGCACCACAAATAGGACCAGGCACTTCATTTTGTGCCCAATTGTAATGTCCAGCTCTGCAGACCCTTCAACAGGAATTTCCTTCCCGTCAAAAATCTGGAACTGTCTAGGAAGAGGGGTGAGAGGAATTTGGTATCTTTCCCTGCTTCCTTAATTTAGCTGCTCAAAGATCCTCTTTGACAGCAAAGTTGCTTGGGATCCAGTGTCCACCACTGCTGGGATTGCACAATGCCCTTGCACTTGGATGGAGGTGTAGAATCTACCTTCCCTCCCCTCCAAGGGGCAAAGGAAATGGGTGTTCTTGGTAAGCTGGATGGTCAATTGGCTTATTTCTGACTCTGACACCGGAGTAGTTGGGTCAAGAGATGGTGTTGGAGTTGAGGAATCTGACACAGAACTTTGACACACTGCTATTTGGGGAGTTTCGGGCTCCCTTTGTTCTAGTTCTGGGCCGTCCCCCCCTTTCTGGAGGCAGTCAACAGAAGTGGTTGGTGAGGTTTGGGGTTCCTCTTGTGCTGGTTCTGGGTTGCCCCCCCTTCTAGGAGGCGGTCCCCAGAATGGAGTTGGGTGGTTTGGGAATCTGAACAAAAGGTTTCACACTCAGTGATTTAAGGAGTCCCGGGCTCCTCCTTTTCTGATTTGGGGCTGTCCCTCCCTTTTTGGAGACAGTCCCCAGAGTGGCTTTGGGGAGCTAGGGAATCTTCTTTCTCTGGTTCTTGCCCTCACACCCCCTTTCTGGAGGCAGTCCCCAGAGTATGTTTGGGCCTGATCCTGCATGGGAGCTTGGCAATCTGCAGAAAAATAGGACAGTTGGATATTGGGGAAGTTTTGGGCTCCCCTGGTTCTGATTCTGAGATGCCCCCCCCCCTTTTGGAGGCAGTCCCCAGAATTGGTTTGGGTAAGGTGATTTTCTGGCTTGTCATTCTGGGGTTCAATGATGAGCGGTTTTAACTCAGACCCCACATTTACCCAGTATGGATTAGGATCTCTCAGGACCCATTTTTCTTTGGGGGGAGTTCCCCCATTCCTGAAGGAGAAGATCCTTTTCCCAGAATCCTCTGAGGACCTCTCTCCTTCAAATTGGAAGACTCTGACCTCCTCCACAAAATGGGTATTTTTAGGCCCTTCATTTCTCCTACCCGCCCTTTGTTCCTTAGGTTGCAGACTTTCGGGGGAAGGAAATTTTGGTTCCAGTTTTTGGGTTTACAGGGGCTTTTCACAAGTGGGGAAGGAAGCTTCCTTTAAGGCTTTACACCCCTCTTCCCCCTGTGCCTCCTCCCTTGGAACCGGTGGGTTGTCGGGGTGCTCCCCCCGTCATTGCTCTGGAGTACCAGACCCTTGGTTTGAGGGGTTCTGAGTCGCCATGTTCATCTGAGGGTTCTGCTGAGCCCTCAACATGTGACCTAGATCCTGTGACAAGTTCTGGACCTGGCGCTCCAGTTGGGACACCCACTCTGGCTGGTACGGGGGTCTCTGGTCCATCCTAGGTTGATCACGGGAAGGGTAACTGTCCCTTCTCCCATAATACCCTTGGTTGGGATAGTTCTGGTACACCTCCACCCTTGGCCTCCCCTCTCCCCGATTGGGCTGTATGGGCTCAGGAAAGTGGGGAAAGAAAGAAGGGTTGTTTTGGGGGTTGATGTTTGGCAGGTACCAGGGAAAGAAACTCAACCCGGCATTTGGGGGATTGCTGCCCTCCAGGGGAAAGTTAGGAGGAAAGTTTCCTGGGTTGGCAGCTACCTGGTTGGATCCCCCTCCTTGGGCTGGGGGAGTCCACACATAGCCCAGGATGGGTCTGTTGCCCTTGTAACAGGGGCTTATATAATCAGGGGAGTTAGAGGTCCCATTTGTGGGATTACCTCCCTGAGTATCTGTTTGAGATTGGTCCGAGGGCCTTCTGGGTCTTGGGTTGGAAGGATTTTGCACAGGAATATTTTTACCCCCCCCCATCTCCAGATCTAAAATGGGGGTGACCTCCGCCACCTTAGCAGCAGCACGGGTTTTGGCTGGTTTGGGGTTTTTGTTTGTATTTTTATTCTCTACCGGTTTCTGAACTTCATAAATACGAGTTGCCTGTTCAATGACTCAGTCTAGTGATCTCTTCTCATGAAAGTCCCTCACTAGCTGGGTCATGATGTATTTAGGGAGTGCATGAAAGAAGGTATTAATGAACTCCCTAATATCTGTGCACACCCTCCTGGTGGTCTGTGCAAAGGCACATTTTAATTCTTGTACAAAATTCTTGTGGGGCCTGGTCTTCCCCACATTACAGATTGTAGGCCACCTTGCGGGCCTCTTGAGGATTCCTATATATGGGGAAATGCTTTAAGATGGCTGCCCTATAGGTGGAGCATCTTGAGTGGTTCCGATCCTCCAGCCCCACAAAGAAGAGTATTCAGGGGAAAATGTCCATTTGACATATTGAATGCAACGCTGGCTATCTCTCAAATGGAAAGTATCCATCATTTGCTCATATAACTGGAGGTGCTCCCAAACTGAATATTTGGCATTTTTATGATAGGAAGTTATGATGCTCCTGATGGTCTTGATTTGTTTCAGGGGATCTTTCAGTAGGGCCCTCTTAATTTTGTTGGCCTTTTGAGTCTTAGTCATCCTTGTCCACTCAGCGTCTGACTCAGAGGCACTGCTACAGGAGGTGGCTATCTGATCCTCTAGGCTCTCCCTAATTCTGCGTGCTTATGAATGGCTTGCAGAATGTGGGGGCCTAGTTTCTTGAGACCTGTGGCACTCAGAAGAGTCTTTTGACTCTCCCTTGCTACCATGCTTTGCTGAGTCCCCCCCCACAACCCCCACTGTCCTAGCTGGGAAGAAGTTTTTAATATGCTCTTTGTGGCCTAGTTTCATGGAATTCCCCACCAAATTTGACAGACTGATCCCTTCGTAAGCGCCATTTTTGAGGATCCAATTCTCTGATTCTCCCCTCACTGGAGTCTTCCTGATCAGAGAGGCTAGCCCTAACATTTGGGAATCTGTACAGGGATGCCCGCACATCCATTTCTGGGAGGTGCTGATCTGTCAGTCCCATGTTTCCCCTTTTACTGAAGTCTACCGTCCCAGTGGCCCATGGTTCATATGAGCCAGTGGACATGAAGGCGGCAGAGTCCATGGAACTGAAGGGGTTAAAGACCCTGATGACAGGGGTCCTGAGGTTATGCTCAGGGGTTACTTTGTCCCTTCGTACCTCATCTCTTTCAGCCCCCATTCCCTGGTGACATGCCAAAATCTGACCCTTTTGCTCCTCTATTAAGGCCTTACTGGTCCCAATGATTTGCTCCTGCATGGCTATCTGTTTGTGGAGCCTGTCATTCTTCTCACAGAGAGCCTCATTGTCTCTCTGTGCTTCCTGCCTGGATTGGAAATACTGGGCCAATTTGTGCTGCAGGAGACTCCCCTCCTGAGTTTGGTCCTTATTGGTCTGAGTGTTCTTTGCCAGAGCATCCTCCACCCGCCTGGTGTGCTCTAGTAGCTTTTCATATTCAGGTTTAACTTCACTAAACTCCTGAGGAGCCAGCTTTTTTTCTTCCAACTCAGTTTTTAATTGGCTGACTTCCTGGCCTAAGGTGTCCCTCTCCTGAGTTAGAGTGCCCCTCTGTTCAGCCAGGTCATCCCTCTGTTTTTTAAATGCACTAGATTTCTGGCGCTCCCCGTCAAATTCCTCTTGAGAGTGGATGTCTTTATTAATTAATTTATAATTTTCCTCTTTCAAGTATTCTAGGTGTTTCTGTAATGTGACTATCTGTTCTGCGCAGACTCTATTATAATTTAATTAATGCACCAGTTTCTGGTGACTCTGTTGCAAAGAGTCAACTATTTACTGATACTTATCTTTCAGTGTCTGTAATTTGAGATCTTGTTCTACATTCTTTTGCTGTAAGAGACCCAGATTTTCATTTAATTTGGTTGTATACTGCCTAGCCTCTGTTTCTGATTAGTGGCTGTTCTGGAGCCTTTGTTCTGCAGAGTCCAGATTAGTCTGGATTTTCTGCAGTGTTTCCCCTTGCCTCTTTGCCAGATCTATGTTGTCTGCATGCTTTTCCTGTATGACTCCTATGTGGAGGTACAGGTAGGCCGCTATTTTGGCAATTTTATACTGCTCCTCTTTTATTTTTGGGGCCACATACAGTTCACTAAGCGCTTGATATAATGGACCCTTGTCCTGCCATGTATTCAGGTCTATTGCAATGACTTGTTCTTTTATTTCCTGCAGCCATACCTGTTCATCCTGTTCCGGCCACTCACCCCTGACAAACAGTTTGTGCAGGGCGTGTTCCCTAGCAATATTAATTTCCACTGGGGTCGCATCTCAGAAATATCAATTTACTTATGGCTTATTTCAGGGTTAATTTACTTTTGCAAAAAGGCCCAATTCTTTTGAGTATTTCTTTTGAGGGGTGCTTGTACAGAGTAGCACAGTATGCCAACCCAGCAAGGTGTCTGTACCCTGCAGGCTAGTATGCTGTGTTAGACTGTTACAGGTGGTGTTTCAATTCAGAACCACAGAACGAGCCCCCAAGCTGTAAGGGATTTCAAACAGGCACACACCCAAGTCTCGCCTAGCATGTAGTGCGCAAAGGAAACCCTTATTTTGTTTTTGTCTATAAGTTCAATATTCTGAATGATATACCACTCATATCATACCCTTCTCAAAATACCCCCCAGGTCACACTGAACCAGGAATCAGGCTAGTTTGTAAAGGTAAAGATATATTTATTTATTTAATATTCAATCACACATAGGTTTAATATAGATATATATGAGGCAGCAATCACCCAAAGAGTGACATTACAATTCAAAAAGATAAGCAAAGCAATTGAATTTACTTATAAGGAGGCAAAATAGAAAACACAGGGGAAAAGGAACAGTTTGTTTTGCACACAGATAGAGTTTGGGTTAATGGTCCCCTGCAAAGTTTTGTTTAAATACAAAGGAGCAATCCTACACCAATGTGAGTAATCAGCAGGTTTTCAGGAATGAAATACAATGTCTAGAGTTATAGGCAATCCTTCCTCCCAAATAAGAGAGAAAACCTTATTTAGGCAAATGCCACTTTGAAAATGACAGGTGAAAATGGCTTTGTGAAATACTGCAAAAGGGCGCAAAAAGGCTTAAATGGATAGAAATTCTAAGAAAAGAAACACTAATTAGGTCCTAACAAACATGAGCTATAAGATAAACAAAAATACACACTTGAGATTAGGATGGAATGGAAAAAGCACTTTGAAATAGGGAAGTGACACGTGTAAACTTGGGAATTTTGCAATTTCGTGGCAAACTTTTAGTATGCAATATTGAAGAAGTTAGTTGTGGAGATAGCTAAGGATGTTAGGTATCAGTAAGAGTTTAAATTTCGTTTCTAACCTTATAACTGAGGGAGTTATAGAGGTTTTAGTGAGAGGTGTTTTTGCAAAATAGGCGCGAAAATGAAAACAGAATTGCGCTTTTGATAATGACAGATGGGTTTGATTACACTATATTATGACTATGAAAAAGAGAATGCCACAGATGGATCTTACAGTCACATGATCAGCGTAACCCACCCTGTTGTGTATACTCTACTTCTTCCTGGAATTTACTTTAGTTATTCAAAATCACTAGGGAGTTATGGTTTTGGAACACAGGTGAGACAATCAGCGCAAGAAGGATTCTAACAATACTGGAGTTCTGAATTAAAGATGGGATGGGTTGAGATAGGGATGATACAATGCAGATATACTAAGCCTCACTGTTCTTCCTGTTAATACTTACAGAAGAAGTTATGAAATTGGACCGTCAGCTCTGCTCAATGAATTGTATCTGTCTACCGGCAGCAGGGCATCTCTATCGGGATTGGATCAGCAAGGTGGTTCTGATCAATTTGGACTGCACCTCAGACTGGATTTGGAAGGGCTCCTTCTGGTTACTGGACATGGTAGATAGCCTTGATGCAAGTTTTCAGCGGGCCAACCTTAATGGTAACGAGCCAAGATGAATGAGAATTAAATCCCTTCAAGTTTGGGATGTTTGCAATTGGGCCAGGCGAGAAATAATTTTGCAATACTAGAGTCTGGATTCTGCAAAGAAATCTGGATCTTTCGAAGAATTCTGGAGTCAGCTACAAGATGAAAAGTTCTGCAATAAGGTGCTGCACGGACATCTGCATGGGTTCCAGAATCAGTGTGTTCTGGAAGCAGTCTGTTCTGGAAGCAGTGTGTTCTTTGTGTAGTGAATCTTCTATACTTATACATTACAAATGTCAACCCCCAGTTTATGGTGTGGGCAGAACTTCAAAACACACCTCCATGTATGTGAGTGGCTACTGGCGTGTGCTTTGTCCTGGTTGGCAGCCTAAACAAAGCTGTCATCCTATGACAGGATTTAGGAACTCCCACCTGGATTTTTACCCAAAACCTACTTTTGGACAAATGTACATTTCTACCATTATGTACCCTCATAAAATTGTACACATATGCTTTATACTCGATTATCTACATTTACATCCACTTCCCATTTTTGTGAGAGCTGTATTGGTCATTCTATGGATTTTTATCAATTTTACCCATAACACTTTGGTTTAATCATTTCTAATTTGATACATCTCTGGGCGCTGATCAGTGGATCATGTACATACAATGTTAAGCTTGCAACATTAATAATTTTGCCACAATCAGTGTTTTAGTGTATCTTTGGTTCCTTATGTAGTAAGAACTCCTACCACATCTTCAACTGTCTAGCATGAGTTCAGATTTATAAGTTTGTATTTTTCACTTGTCCACTTATTTTGGATGTCATGTTAAATGTCATAAAGTTCTGAAGCAAAAACAAGTAATTTCCATTCAAAATCCAGTCCAGGTTTTTTTTTCTTACTTCCAAGTGAGCAAGTCCTTTGAAGTTCACTGAGAAACCTCCTCCACATCCGGCCCCTCCTTTAGGAAGATTGGTGTCCAAGCCTTCCTTTGTCCTTGGGTTAGTTTTCCAAGGCCAGGCTATCAGATCAGAATTACATAGTGGATTGGTCCGAGGCGGGGCCCTTTGACGTTAAAGCCTTTCAATTTCCCATATAAAATATAAGCACAGTTTATAAAGGATTTAAACATTTTAAAAGAATTAGCCCTTCATAAACATAAGGCGATTTTTGCGAATTTTAATCAGGAAACAGAAACACTTTTAAACTGGGTTTGACAGCTGATTTTATTAGGCAGCTATCAGGCAGTGATGCCTGGATTTCTCTGACTGCCTGGAGAATCTATGATTTCAGCACACTCTCCTTTCAGTAGTTCACTGGGGAGAATGACTGAATTTAGCGCCAAAACAGCACTTTGAAAATTGCCATTGATGAGGAAACTGTATTTAATGGCATTTTCGGATTTTAGCCCTTCTGTGGCCTTGTTTCAAGTGACAGTGACGATGACAGATGACAGATGACAGGTGACAGCAGTGATTCCTGTTTTTACACCAACTTTGCCTGTGTGTGTGGGAGTGTGTGCAGCTCTTTGGTGATTTTATGCACTATGTGCAATTTTTCAGATTTGGCACGCACAGGGTTATTTCCTCCATTTTTGACAGTTTTCCTTCCCCATTGGCAAAGGGGTACAGTGTGGCGCAGTGGCGTGGATAAACATACTCCACAGTATCCAGGAAAACACCAGGAGATTTCATCATAATTGTGGTTTTATTCAGTTCTTCTGAAATTTGGATTTGGAAATAGGATGAAATTAAGTTGGGTTTATTGTGGTCCAGATATAAATATTAGAAGCGATTACGGATTAGGTGGTTGTCTTCATCCAGAATTCAATGAGATTAAATGTTCTCTGGATGTGTTCCAAGTTTTCTTCCGGGTTGCCCATATGTTTAAACAAAATCTCGGTATCGATGTATGTTTTTGAAATATGTCTCTTCTGAACTCTGATATTTACATGACATTAAATTGGGGAATGCTGCAGTTCAGAGTAGCTGGATACAATTCTAAAAGCTGCATTTATACAGTGGTCAACCGGAAATTAATTAAACCAGTTATAGGAAAGGGTATTATACTTCAAATTCTTGCCAATTCTATCTAAAAGAAACTGATGATCCACTGTATTGAATGCTTGTGATAAATCAGGGAACATAAGCACGTAGGCTATGTGAATATCCAAACATTTGAGAATGTTATCCTTGATGTCAAGGATAGCTACTGTGATGAATATAATGGCATCATCACTGTTTCCCCGGTGGTGAACTCCTCCCATGTGGCCAGGGGACGGCAGATGCTTCCTGATCCTGACCCTGGGGGTGGCTATATGAGGGAGGATCACATGGGAGGAGACAACTATCGAGGAGATATGGTGGCTTCATTTGAGAAGACATAGTATTTCCCCTTCCCATGAGGGAGACCCTCTGACACAGGAGACTGTAAAAGACTTTTGTCATTTAGCAGTTCTCCCTGGTAGATAAATTCAAGAAACATTTTTCTTACATTATTCTGATCAGACCCCCACTTGTGACCCAGGTATCAACACATGTATAACACCTTTTTCTAATGTGCCTTTTTGTGAAACCTCTGAGAGAAACCATCTGAGAGTGACAAGTCCAAAGATATCTACGGACTCCACTCTCATAATCCCTCAGGTACTCAGACAAGGAAGAGGACAAGGGAGTTTATGCAGATTGACAAGAGCTCAGAGAACAATGAGCAGACTAGTTGTTTTCCAGTATCTAAAGTGCGTGGGATCTTTACAATTGAAAGTTGCACTGTTAGAAGAGAGAGCGCAGGAGAAGACGTCAGGTCCCAGCTCGAGGCTCACAGACACAAAGTTCACAGAAACCAAGAAGGCTGCAACTATGGGAGAAATGATGCAGATGAGCATGGAAGGCCAGAGAGACGTTGGGAGCCACGCAGGCGCTCCTGGGTGTCGGGCCGCTGGAGGAAGCAGCATTCTCCTATCCGGACCAGAGAGGCAAGCCAATCTGTGACTGCAGAGCTGCATGGACCACTCAAGGGACATTTCCACACTTGAAGCTACAGAACGGGCGGAAGAACCACCACACAAAGATGCAAACCGCACCAGAGTCACAAAGAAGAACCAGTGAGTGTGCCCAAAGCTATGGGGAACCTAGAGCCTCCGAAACCCCTGTCAGCAGGTGATTGAGTGGCATAAAGTTGCTGATGCAGAAAATACATACAATTTGTTGAATGTAGACAAGGCAACGTACGAAAGCAAAGAATGTTTGAATGCAGACAAGACAAAGTACAAAGGCAAGGTTTGAGTGAATACAGTCAAGGACCAATTCAATTCCCAATAAGAAGAATGTTTGAATGCAGACAAGAAAAAGTGCAAAAGCAAACCCCAATCCAATACAAGTGCAAGAGATGCCAATGTGGGGAAGAAGTGTGAATAAATATTATTCAACCGGAGGACTGTGGAACACATAAAAGGTTATGGCAGGCGAGCATACCAGGCAACTGAAGTTTGAATGGGAAATTGCTGGCAAGGGAGTACACCAGCTAGTCTGAAAACCCATAAAGAAAAGCCCTGACAGACAAGTACACTTGGCCACTGAAACTGATTAGAGATTCCTGGCAGGGGAGTATACCAGGGAATCTGCAAATTTACAAGAAAACTGTACAGAAAGACTGTTTCAGAATGTATTTGTTTAATTAAGAACTTTGTGAGTCTTGTAAAAATGCAAAGGAAGAGTCGTACCATGCTGGTTTGCTAACAACAGTGCCGGGAGGCTTATCGGCACCTTTGTTACCAGACCGGCATATTTTGAATGAGGCCCAATGTTTGCCAACCTATTTTGCTAATCCAGAGGGGGGGAAACCACTCACTGGAATCAAGGGTATTTTCCTTGAAGAACATTTGGAGTTTGAGAACTTTTTTCCTACATCAAATTAAAGAAATTTGCTTGCACCTTTTGTTGTTTTGTTTAAAGTGTGAGAGTCAGGATATGGCGTTTTGGACACAAGAATGGCTTTCAGTTACTGACATCCTGACAAAGACAGATCCTTAGTTTTAGTTTCTAGGTAGGGAAAACTCCTCCTTAGAAATATGGTGAGCGAGGCCTTTTCCCAACCCCTTTTCATTTAATAAAGTGATTTGTTATGAAAATATGACAACCTTGTGTCTGGCTCTCATTGCTGACTGGGCCTCATCACGACTTGGGCGGTAACGGTAACGCTATTAGCGCGGGCTGTATTAGCCCTACCGCCAAACTCCCCATGGTACGTACCCGGCGGTAATGTAAGTCCCCATTCCCCACTGAGCCCATTCGGGAATGCCCCATTCCCCATTGAGCTCAATGGGGAATCTTCGCGCTAATACCGCCGGCGGATTTCCCGCCGGCGGTAATAGCGCAAATTTTCAGCGGATTTCCCCCCAGCTCAGAGCTGGGGCGAAATCCGCCGAAGCCCTGATTCGGCGGACCCTTAAATCCGGCAGTAATAGCGCTAACGCCGGATTTAAGGGTTACCACCGAAGTCGTGATGAGGCCCTGTGACACTACTTCTATGCTTTTCCCTGGCCTAAAACCTGACAGCCGGATTTCTAGAATATTATTTTCTTCTATGTATTCTCTCACTTGTACAGTACAAGGGTGATTAGTGGATAAACTGCCTACTCAGCTCTCACACTACTGCAAACCAACAGAGATCCCAATCATAAAGGTGAAACAGGCACAGTCAGGAGTTACACCTCCTTTGCCCTTTGTGGGAACGTGGGCTGAGGGCAGGCTATACTTTTAAGAGGGGTGTGAATGTGATATCAATGCCAACCCAAACAGCAATAGTACAAGACACCAAAATATAGGAATCTCCCATCAAGGTTCTAGAAAAATATATACATACTTTAATTAAAGACACCAACATGCATAAATAACTGACATGATAAACACTAATAAAAAGCCCACTGCTGTGGAGAGAACATATAATTTGCAGAATGTAGATGTAGCAAGCACTCTGGGCAACGTAGCAGGGGGAAAGGCAAGACATTGCAACAATGTCACTCAAAAGGATATTATTTGGTTAAAGATTGGTGGCTTATTATATTAGTCTATAGGTCTATAGTGCCCCAAAGGAGGACCATGGAGGATGGGTGTCTCAAAAGTACTTGAATCTGTTCTTAGGTGGTTCAGCATTGTTGAACCGAGCTTTGGTGCTATCTTTGCAGCTTAAACCAGGTTTGGATGTGGCGAATCCTGCTGGTCCAGGTAGCTAATTGGTGTTGAAGTGGAGCTACGTGTGGTACCAAAGTGGCATTTGAACAATGCAGTTCAATGAGCCCTCCAGGGTTACCCTAAAGGTCGAGGTGGTTCAAAATTATAGTTACCCACCAAGTGACACAATTCTTCTAACTGTTCATGTCAAGTTCCGGAGCGATTGGATGATGTAGCCTGAGTGGTTGGATGCATTGTTTGAAGAGGCGGAGGTTCGACATTGTCCACGATGGCAGGCTGGTGTACAAGCCACACTGGTTATGTGGTCTGCTGGTACATTGTGGCTTCAGCCGATTCAATGAATGCAAAAACAGCGGTTCAAAGAAGTTTGAAGAGAGACAAAATCAGCATAGTGATACTGATGGTGCAAATGCGTTCGAACACGGTCGACTCAGGTTTGATGATGGTTCAATGATGGTGGCAGAATGGACGAAACCAACTGCTTGGCATCTCCTGGTGCTGCGAGTCCCATTCCAGGGGTTCTGGTTCAAGAGACGTTCTTTTTCTTTTTGCTCTCAATCCAGGGAGGCCAGCTGGCACCGGCAGGAGTCCTTCACCTCCAATGAGGAGCCTGGGTATCACTGCAGCTGGCAGTGAGTGCAGGCCTTGGTCAAACAACAGGTCAACCCAAAGTGCCCTGGGGATGGGTAGGGCGCAGAGCTTGCCACTGCCTGGGAACACCTGTATTCAACTCTGCCAGAGGGTTGTGGAAAGGACTGCTCTCCCAACAGGGTTTGTCTATAAGAGTCCAAAATGAATCAATGGAGGAGTGGGAAATGCCTTTGTTAAAAAAGGTAAAAGGTCACAGGGATTGGATAAAAGCAAGTCTGCTGCAAGGGGTCCAATCACTGTCAAGATGACAGGTGACTCTAGCTTTCTTGTACAATAACCAAAGTGCTTTGCTATGCAGGAAGTCGAGGAGATGGGAAGGAAAGAGAAGCCCACAGAAAACCAAGATGGAGGAAGCCTTCCTCTAGCCCTTCTGCTCTGTCTGACTGTCCTATCTCTGCCCCTTTCTCACTCCTGCAGCTTGAAAAACCCTCTGGTGTGTAACACCTAGTTGTGAGGCTGTTCCTTTTGTTGTGGGTGTGCCTATTTGAATCATGGTTCCCCTTAAGCCCTCTTGCTGTGAGTTTCCTGGGCTAAAGAGGTGTTACCTAACCTCCCAAAGGATCAAAGAGAGGCAGCTTTCCTGTCCATTGGCCTACTGGCTGCAGCAAAGACAGGCAGTATGACTATAATCCACATGGCGTCTCCATAGCTGGCCTGAACTCACAGGGTTGACATGAGTATGATACAAATTGTGTGAACTCACAGTCACCGCACCTAAGCTCAGGTATGGATTAATATTGGAGATTATCCAGCCACCAGATTTAGAGTTCTGCACAATTAGTATTGTTTTGGATCAGAGGTGCAGAATTAAATGCAACCTCTGTCTGCAGTGACTTTGCTTTCACAGCAGCCATCAAACGGGTCTCATGGAACCTTTGTACGTGCTCTGTGCACTGAAGAGTCGAAGCTGCAAAACGGGAGACTGATGCAGCAGGGCACATGTGTTCACTATGCTTTCGGGCATGGAGGTTTCTGAAAGTGTGGGTCTGTTTAGCAGACCACCCTTTCTGAGATGAAACTACCAGCATCATTTTATTATTTGATCAAAATCTAAAAGGTTAGGGCTTTCCCACCCTCACCAGAGGTCCATTCATCACAGACCTTCTCTAAGAATGTTAGCAACAAAATACCAAAGTTTGGTAATCCATGATTTTTTTGAAGTACTGGGACTAGACCCCTCTTTGAACATCAATACTGACTTTAAGGGGAGAGAAGATATCAATGTAAGTTGCAATCATTACAGCAGGGCAGGGATCACTGGGCTTACTGTTGGAGTGATCAGGTTTACTATCGATGTAATCTCTCCTGCAGTCAAAGAGTGAAACATGAAACTAGACAAGGAAGAATTGGGTCCTGCAAAAATGATTTTGTTGTTAGTCACTTGTGCTTGATGGGCCTGCGTATTTCAGTAATTCTATATAAACAAAATGTCGGAATGCAGCACATCAAGATTTAGAAGGCTGAGGGCCCAATAGGGTTGGCCTGGGAGTGCTAAATTTGGAAAGAATTGTACTCTTTACACCAACTTAACTCCTCCTCGCGTCCTTCATACACATCACTCTGGGAAAAGACTGCACACAGCAGCCAGGATTGGACCCTTACAAAAGGCTAGTAAGGGACCATTCCACTGTGGCAGTGTGCCTATTTAAGGGGGTATGTCGACCCCCCGACCCCCTTCGTTGAATCATCCTTGGACTTGATCAGAAGACTGATTTGAATTGGAACTTTTTTGAGGTTACAGTCTGCCCCGCAGCCCTTTCCAAAGTGGTGAAAATGAAGACTTCCAAGAAAGGAGCAAGACATTTCCCTCACCAATGCCAGAGGAACATTTTCCAGGGCCAAGCCTGCCGTCAGCTGAGGCCATTCGTACCCAGGACCCGGTAGACTGGACGTGACAGACCCTGCAAGTGCTCTCTGGTAAGCTTCCCGGCTCGGAAGAGTGCAGAACAAGGACCCACCTTGACCCAGAAGACCCTGAACGTGGTCCCCCAGCACTTAGAAGTCAAAGAACAGCTCTGGACACAGTTTTCACCTGCGATCTGCTTCCTAACTGAATCTGTTAGGCATGTCTTCAGACGTTATAGCATCAGGACAAGCTTCTAGGAGCTTTTCTGAAGTCTGAGGCAGCATCAACACACGTTCACGTCATTTTTTGACTCGATGCAATCACATAGAGTTGCCTTTGACACTCACTGGCTTTTGATCTGATTCGAGCTTCTGGCTCCACCATCACCTGCCTGTTTTTCAACCATTTTTTAACCAATTGCCACTGAAGAACCACTCCACAGCACCGTCCTAAGCCGACTCAACCCTGTGGAACAATCGTCTCACCCATCTCACATGCCAGCTCGACCCATTGGGAAGCTTTACTTGCTCTGTGTCGATGCTGCCTCAAACTGCAGAATAGCTCCTAGAAGCTTGTCCCGAAGCTGCAAGCTTTACTTGCTCTGTGTCAATGCTGCCTCAAACTGCAGAATAGCTCCTAGAAGCTTGTCCCGAAGCTACAAAGCCTGAAGACATGCCTAACAGATATTTATAGTGCTTTTGTCCCCCCGGCCTGCCTTTAAGGGCACTAGTGACATTAAGACCCATCCATTGTTAGGACCCCACTGTTTTGGTGGTTCACAGGCCATGGGTAGCTGGGAGCCACTGAGCCATCACACTTCCACGTACGTGCCTAGAGGACTAGTGTTTACCACTTCATACTTACGCTGCTCTTCTGGATTGTTCATCTAAAGGCGAAGCCGTAACACAGCCGGTAAGCCCGCTGCGGATGCTATTCCTGTGTTTCCCGATTTTTGCCTCCTGGCCCTTCTGCCTCTGCTCCTGTCTGCTGCTGTCTCTGCCTGGCTGTTTTCCCTGCCTTCCTCCTGTATTCATGCTGACATGGATGTGGGCCCTCCGCGCTCTTTCTTGCCTCTATGGTGCTGCTCCTTACTTCTGCTCCCTGGATCATCATGTCATCTGCATATCATCACCTGGGGGGTTTCTCCCTGAAGGACGCCTCTTCCTGTGTCCACTTTATTTATTTATTTATTTATTAGATATACATCTAGCCAATAGGCTTTGGATAACACATAAACAGACAACATATATACACAAAATCTAAAAACATATTACATTTCCAATATATCACATACAATACATTTTAAAATTGCCGCAATCTTCAGATAAAAAACAACAATAAAATATATCAGATTAATATGATTTCCTCTCATAAAAAGCAACCATTGGTCGGATATATCAGTCAACACAATGCCATTATTATAGGATTTAAAACACGTGGTTCGTAGTTCATTTAAGCTTTCACAACACATAATAAAATGGTGAAGGGACTCAACAACATTTACTCCACATAGACGACAATACTTTGACGTGAGTGGAGACCCCATTTTGACACAATTAGTCTCTAGTGCAACAGTCGAGTTGAATTTCATCATAAGGTAAGTGCGAAAAGTACCTGCGTTGGGATAGGCTATAATGTATTGAGGAGACGAGACTCTTCCTGTGTCCACTTTGCCTCCTGTAGTAAAGCCTCAGAAGGCAAGTTGGCTACGGACCGAGGTCCCCCGTACCTCTATACATCTCGCTGCACACAGAGAAGCAAGGTAAGGCCGCAACCTCATAACCCCTACCGTTTCAAAGACATCTTCATGAACTTGAACATTGCTTCTAAACATATTTCCCATCTCTCCCACCTTCAGATCCAGAGTGCCTACTTTCATCATGAATTCTTCAAAGTCTGTGTCTCCTTTACAGGGATGGGTTATAGTTTGTATTTTTGCTTCAATTAACGTCTCCTATTTTTATAGAGGTTTGGTTGGCCATTCTTTTATTTTGGTACCTTAGTACTGTTGTCGTTTGGAAGCTTCTTTGCAAACTCACATCCCTCCTGAAGGGGTATCTCTCGCCCCAACATATGGGGTGTATATTTCACAACCTCCTGGTTGTATTCTTACCAGAATCTTGAGTGTGTGTCCCCCAAACCTCTCGGGGTACCTAATTTCCCATACTCTGGGGTATTGATATTGATATTGATATTTTATTTCTATCACGCTCGTACACAAGTGTTTCAGAGCACCACAAGGCAAGGGAGGGGAGGGGAACAGGGGAGAACAAAACAGCGATCTTACTAGGCCCAGTGACATTGAGAACGTGCAAGTGTATGGGAGAGGGGGAGGGGAAAAGTGCATGGAAGGGGGAGGAGTGGAGAGTGCGAAGCAGAGGACAAACAGATAAATGACAATAAATAAATAATAAAGGCAACAAACAGTGGTAGTGCAGCCAGCAATTTGCACGTGTTAGGTTTAAGGCAGCGGCAGGGTAGGTCTGATAAGTGCAGGAAGAAAAAGGGGGGGCTGTATGGGTACAGATACAGACCCCAGTGCAAGGGGTGGCCCGCAGGCAGTGCGGGAGGGTGGCAGGGTGAGCAGGTACCAGGGCTCGGAGGACAGAGGGTGGCCAGGTGCACAGTTCCAAGAGAGAACAGATCAGCAGGGGAGAGGGGGAGCGAAGGCAGAAGAAAAGAGGAAGGTCTTGCGGTGCTTCCGGAACCAGAGATGGTTCTCCTCAAGTTTTAGAGTGGCAGGGAGGCTGTTCCAAAGGGAATCCCCAGTCGAAGACAGAGATCTACCCCCAGCTCGTTTCTTTGAAAAACGACTGACCCTGAGGGAGTTAGAGGTAGAGGAGTGAAGAGCTCGAGAGGGAAGGCATTTGCGGAGGGATAGCTGAAGGTATTTTGGACCCAGGCCCCAGAAAGCCTTGGGGACAATGCAGAGGGTTTTGTATTTAATCCTTGCATCCACTGGGAGCCAATGGGGAGATTTCAGAGCTGGAGAGATATGATCCCATGGCTTGAGGCCAAGGACAAGTCTTGCAGTCCTGTTCTGGATTAGTTACAGAGGGCAGAGAGTAGAGGCAGGTAGATTTAGAAAGAGGCTGTTACAATAGTCCAACCTAGAGAGAACCAGAGCTTGGGATACGATGAGCTCCTTAGGGAAGGAGAGGAAAGGCAGAGTACCTCTGAGGACGTGTACTAGGAAACTTGACTTTTCAGACACCTCAGAGATGTGGGCGGAGAAGGAAAGGGTGGAGTCAAAGATGACCTCAAGGTTCTTAGCCTCGCAAGTGGGGGTAGGAGGAGGGCCAAGGGAGGCCGGCCAGAGAGTGAGGGAAAAGGATGGAGAAAGGTGTACCAATAAGGAAGATCTCTTTCTTGCTGGCATTCAGACAAAGATCATTGGCGGCATACCAATCCTGAATGGCAGTTAGGCAATCAGAGATGAGAGAGGGAGAGGAGGTGGCAGAGGGCAGCCTGAAAATGAGTTGAGTGTCATCAGCGTAGCACTGGAAATCTGAGCAGAAAATGGCAATGCAGTGGGCGAGAGTTGCCAGGTATTGGTTGAAAAGCCAGGGCGAGAGGTTAGCCCTCTGGGAACACCACAGGTAGAGAGGAAGATAGATGATAGGAAGGACCCAAGATGGACCTGGAAGGTCGATCAGAGAGGAAAGAGGTCAGCCAGGCCAGAGCCTGATCAGTGATACCCAGGTTTTCACGGATGAGGGTTGAGCAGGATGGTATGGTTGACCGTGTCGAAGGCAGAAGAGAGATCGAGGAGGATGAGGATAGAGGGAATGTTAGAGTCAAGGTTGGAGAGCAGATCTTCACGGATGTTCAGGAGAGCAGTTTCTGTGCTTCTAGCAGCTCTGAAGCCAGGCTGGTGGTCGTGGAGACAGCCAACAGAATTGGAATGAAGGATAAACTGAGAGATGGCCAACTTTTCCAGGAGTTTGCCCAGAAAGGGAGTAATGGAAATTGGGTGATAGTTAGCTGGACAAGAAGGATCAGCTGTGGGTTTCTTGAGAAGAGGATGCACAAGGGAGTGGGGAAGGATCCTGAGGCAAAGGAGTGGTTACAAAAATCAGCAAGGGCCAGAGTGAGGGTGTCAATGTGGTACTTGATGGTTTTAGAGGAACAGGGATGAACCTGTTTTGACGAGGCTTTCATAGATCGGACTTGTCTAGCGACCTCGTCAGGGGAGAAAAGAGGAAAGGTCGAGAAGGATGGTGGGGGTGGCTAAAGGAGGGTCAGCAAGCACAGATGGAGAGGGGAGAGGAGAGGTGGGGTGAAGAGGGTGGACAGGATGGTCTGGGTTTTTTAAATGAAGTGTTAAGCAAGGGCATTGCATAGAGCCTGGGAGGCAACAGGAGGGGTAGAGACTGCAGCAGGGTTGGCCAGCTCCTTTCAGATTTTAAAGAGTTTGGCCGAGTTGTTAGATGCCGCAGAGACACGAGCTTGAATGTGGACTCTCTTCTTGGTGAGGATAGAGAGTCGGTATTGCCTTTCTAGCAGGCGACAGGCCCGTTTGTCAGAGGATGAACAGGAAGCCCTCCATTTCCTCTCAGCTGCCCTACACTTACGTTTAAGTGTAGCTAGGTCAGAGTCATACCAGGAATTGCACTTGGCTTTGGACTTCAAACGGATCCTCATGACAAGAGCATCAAGAGTATCAGAAATTGAAGAGTAGAGCAGAGACAGGGCTGTGTCAGGATGCGAGACAGCCAAAGGTGGAGGGGGGAGAGAAAGTGGCAGCAAAAGCCTCAACTGTTACATGCTTCATGGGCCGGATGTCCGAGAAGGTAGGTGGCAATGTTGTGGTAGGCTTGGCTTGGGGGGAAGAGAGGGAGAGATGAGATGAGAGGAGGGAGTGATCGCTCCAGGAGAGAGGAGTGGTCAGAGGGATGGAAAGGGGGAGGTCAGAGGAGATCAAGACATCGAGTGTGTGCCCTGTAGAGTGAGTTGGGCCAGAGGGGAGGATGGACAGGGAGAGGGAGTCGCAGAGGTCACGGAAGAGTACAGAGGAGGAACAAGGAGAGTCTAAATGTATATTGAGGTCAAAGAGGAGGTGGAGTTAAGTTGTAGAGGCCAGGAGGGAGGAGGAGAGGTCCGCCCACTCAGAGAGAAATGAGGTGATTTGACCAGGAGGCCGGTAGATGGTAGCCACAGTAAGATAATGGGTAGGCGAGAGAGAAAGCCTACAGACAAGGCATTCAAAAGAGGAGTAGGTCTGAGTGGGAATGATAGAGGCAGGAATCCACTCAGGAAAGATCAGGGCTACCCCCCCCATCAGACCAGGAGGATCTGGGTGCGGAGAGGATCTTGTAGCCATCAAGGAGGAGGGTGTCAAAGCTCGTGACAGAGCTTGCCGTGAACCATGTCTCAGTAAGACCAAGGACATCAAGGTCTAGTTCTTCAAGGAGGTGGCAGATGTCAGAGGACTGCAGAGCGAGAGTTGAGAGTTGAGAGTGGCAATATGAAGAAGGTTGCCAGCATTAAAGACTTTTCGGGAGGGGTACAGAGCAGAGGTATGCCCTGCGGAGGAGAAAGAGCCCTAGGAGGGGCAGAGGAGGAGGAGGAGAGAGAGGGCAAGGTAGCCAAGGGGGGAGAGGAGGCGACAGCAGGATGAGATGAGAGGAAATTGATGAGGCGAGGGGAGCGCCTATCAAAAGGAGGAGATTGGCCTGAGGGCCTTCGACCATGACAGTGCCATTTAGGTAGACATTAATGATGACTTTAGAGGAGTCAAAGGGAGCCATGAGAACTTCCCAGAAAGTGCCACCATTAATGGGAGAGGAGGAGATAGGGCATAGCACAGAGATCATATGAGGAGTCCATAGATCTGGAGAAGGAACGACAAAGCGGATGCAAGTGAGGGTCTGTCTTGAGGAAGCATTGGAGGAGGTGTCAGCGATAGGAAGACCAGGGTTAGAGCCCAAAACATCCTTTTTGAACTTCTTCCTACCAGACTTAGTGAGAAGGGAAAGATAGTCAATGGAGAAGCAGTTGGAAAAGATAGGAGAAACAGAAAGCGCCATGGGGGTGGAAGTGAGGAAAGGATGGAGAAACGGTGGGGGGGGGCTAAGGCAGGTAGGTGTGAGACAAAAGACAGTGGTGAGGTCACTAGGCTGGCAAGTTACAGAGAAGCATCATTATACAAGAAAAATACAGAGAATTTCGTAATGGGCAGCAAGATTTGACTTTTTAGCACAAAGCAAAACCAGCAAGATTTGACTTTTTAAAACAAAGCAAAAACAGCAAGATTTGACTTTTTAGCACAAAGCAAAAACTGCAAGATTTGACTTTTTAGCACAAAGCAAAAACTGCAAGATTTGACTTTTTAGAACAGAGCAAAAATAGCAAGATTTGACTTTTGAGCACAAAGCAAAAACAGAAAGATTTGACTTTTTAGCACAAAGCAGGAGAAAGATAGGGCAAAAAGGAAGGTTGCCTCTTTTTTTATGGGGGCTTGACTCGAGAGGAAAAATTTCATGTAGCGAGAAAGACAGAGTCAACAGCTACCCCTATTCAGCTACGCACTTAACGGTAGGTATGAAGAGCAGTAGGCTAGTTTTAACAAATACTAGCTTGGGTTGGTCACATAATCACGTAAAGGCTGGAGATACTTTGGGAAAACAAATCAATTTAATCAGAACTTTAGACACATGTTTAAAATCTGCGGGTCCATATATACAAGTTTGGACCTTAAAAGGTACATATATGCCCGGGAGGGCGACAGAAAAAACTCAAATATTTACACTTCACATTCAAGTGAGGGTTAGTAGCATGGATATTTCTGCAAATTCATACACTACTTGGAGGTAGTAGTGTGCAATTGTTGTCGACACATAAACAGGTTAGCGTTTCTAGTTCGGGATGTTAGAAGCCTTCGGCGAAAACTGACCAATAGCAGATACGGGGAAGGGTCCGAACTCTCACCAGGACGTGGTCACTTGTTGACCAAACTGTGTGACCGCCTAAGGAAGCAGATGACAAAATGACAAGATATGTGTCAGGGATGGGTGACCGCACATTGGTAATCTGTGACATGGAGCTGCATATCAAAGCCTACCTTTGAAATGTCGTGGGTGAACTTGGAGTTAATGGGTTCAGCCTGTTCAGAGTACTGGCAGGAAAAGGCAATGGATCCGTGTAAGTCAGATATCTGTGGGAGGGGTACCATGAGGTTACCTACATGACTGATGTTGGTTCATATTTAGCCTAACTTAATTAATTGCTGGAAAAGCATACCTTGCTATTATTGTCCAAGTCCAGCGAAGATGGCTGGAATAATCACAGTGAAAAAATATAAACCGGAACGTCTGAGTAAATAAAGATAGTGCATGTCTTAATTAGAGAGACACTATTAGGCTGGATTGTGGGTGTTCAAAGTGAGGAAGCTAGGTAGCACATGAGAGTTTATGGTGCATCGTGAAAACTCTGGTGAAAAAGTGCTGGATGTAATTTAATGGGCTAGAGAATATAAGGTGCACGTGTTATTTCAGAACCAAGTGAGGATTTAAAATGGTGGTTGAGCACTACGGATGGTTAACTGGTCGGATGGTGCACAGAGAGGATTTTAAATGGTGGTTGAGCACTACGGACGTTTAACTGGTCGGATGGTGCACAGATAGTAGACAGAAAAATAGTGTTGTCTAATTCTGGTGGGTTATTTGATGTCTACAACATATGGTAAGGTGCTCGTAAGGTCTGTGTGAGCCGGTGAACTAATCTTACCTATTACATGCGATTGGAGCGGTCTGTAGATCTAGCGAGCTGTTCAGTGACTTGCAGAACAGTGGAAAGGATGTTGCGCGTGCATACTTAATAGCCGCGGGATCGGGTTTGTGAACACTATCAGAGGGAAAGGCACGCATGTGTGGTTACCAATGCTGTTAGTAGAGAGAAACTTAATTGAGAGCAGTGTACATACGCAGTGCACTGGGTGTTCTGTTGAAGGGACATTCCGATGTGGGTACTTTGGTTGTAAAGTCAGTGAAACCACAACTAATAGCAAGGGTATTGCTAGTACAAAACTGGAAACACATTTTTTGTGGAAAGAAACTGCGTTTGCTCATTAATGTTGGAAGTACAATCAATTGCATGGCAAAACCGCCCGAGAACTTGTTTTTTACAATTTTTCTTTTTAACACATACAGGGCACAAAAAATGGATATGACATTTTCTTATTACAGATAGAGCTCAATTTAGGCACATTTGGCACATATGCATAGTTGTACATAAATAACAGACAGCAGGGCACACAGAGTTAATGTGCTCCTGTGTCATTCTTACTGGAGGTGCTTTAAATCGCATCCGAGATACATCAGCAGTTGTACAATATAAGTTAATGTGCCACACCAGAAGAGAGAGGTTTGGAACACAATTATGTATCACAGGTACATGAGGGTTTTGGTCACAGATAGTTAAAGCAGTTTTTACAACAGGATTTGGCAGTGGTATTGAACGCTGTGTTACAGGAGGTAATTAACAACAGTTTCAAAGGCTGTAGGGTCTATATGAAAAAAAAGGTTCCATTCGATTGCAATATTTAAACCTTGTTTCATTGAATTCAGACGGAAAATCCATTGTTGTTCTAGTTTCCGAAGGGCTAAATCTCTGTCGCCCCCTCTGAAAGGATTCTTGGCTGTTTGGAGAATGAACCAAAACATACCGTTGTGGCTGTGGGTTTTCTCTTGAAAGTGTGCCACCATTGGTTTGTCTGGTATGGCATTTTTAATGCACGATCTCTGCTCGCATATGCGCTGTCTAATTTCTCGTTTGCTTTTTCCTATATATAGCAATTTGCATGGGTATTGAATGGCATAGACTGTCCATCTGCTTTTACAGTTGGAAAACGTATTAAAAGTCCATGTTTTGCCATTCAGATTGATGGATTTCATATATTTTGTTAAGCAGCACACTGAGCAGGATCCGCATTTGTAGTGACCTATAACTGGCGGTAAATTCCACAGTGTCAGTTGACGATTAGGTGGTGCGGTGGGTTCAATATAGGTGTTAACCAGGCGATCTTTTAGATTCCTACTTCGCTTGAAAGCAAACCGAGGTTTAGTAGATTTGAAAGATTCGATATGAAGGATATTCCAATCTCGAAGGATACTTTATTTGATCAGGTTACTTAGAGGAGCAAAGGTGGTGATACAGGTCATCTTGTCCTTGCATATATCGCGTGGAGTTGGAGTGAGAAAGGTTTCTCTGCTAGTGTTTTTGCTCTTTTTTGGGCTCTGCGGATCACGTGACTAGGATAGCCTCTAGCTTTCAGTCTGGTTGACAACTCTTGACTTGTGGTATTGTAGTCTTCTCTTGTGGTACAGTTACGTCTTAGGCAAAGAAATTGGTCAAAAGTTAAGTTTTCTTTCAAGGCCGCTGGATGGAAACTGTGACACTCCAGCAGTGTGTTCTTTGAGGTCGGTTTACAGTATAGAGTTGGTACGGTATGGCATGGAGCCGTTCTGGGGCATTGTTAAGTGCCCTAAAGCAACTCTGGGTGCAATATCAAGTGGGATGGAATAATTGTGGGCAATATGTAGTTGCATGTGGCAAATTTAATGGCAATGTGAAGTGCAATGGGGGTGATTTTGGTATAATGTCAAGTGGACTGAGTCATTCTGGGGCAATGTCATTTGGCCGTGGACATTTCTGGGGGCAATGGCAAGTGGCAGAGCTGCTCCTTTCTCTCCTGCACCCACAGTTATCCCTGAACTTGTAAGAATACACCATTACTTGACGCTACTAGTTCAACTTAAGAAGTTGTGCACACCATCAAACCTTAGGGGCAATGGCAAGTGTCCTCAGGCATTTCTATAGGTACTTTCAAGTGCCCTAGATGGGGGTCGATTTGTGCTAGTGCTTCCAGCACAGCCTGGAGCTGGAGCAGGGACTCATTTTGAGGCCTTCCAGTCCCTACACACAATTCTGCTGTCTGCCACGGTCCTTCATGTTCCCCAGAATCTGGGGCGCTGATCCACTGCCCTGAGGGGCTGCAGCAAGAGTCACGTGCCTGGATGAGTCAATTCCTTCCCAACAGCTAGAGCAGACACAAGACTCCTCTCCTTTCTTTCCATGACCCTCAAGCACGGACAGAGAATGGTTCCAAGACGATCTGAACCCCAAACGATGATCCCCTCGTTGCACCAAACCATGATAAGCCCCACATACCTGTGTGCCGGCCCCAACCAGATTGGCTGCAGCTAAAGTCATTTAACATTGGCTCCTCCATTTTGACCCAGAGAGTCATGTACCCACGCTTCTAATGAAGGGCAGTTATCAGTGGTCGAAGTGTACGAAAAGAACTAGTGAAACTATGTTTCCTGTTGATCTGCCCCGCTCCCCACAAACCCCACCTCTGCGCCACCTCCCATGCACAATATAAACCCTCAAACACACGCACCTGCTGTTTAAGGGAACGTTCAGTGCAATGCACTGAACTGCAAGTTTCAACTTCTTCCTACATTTTTATTTTAACACAACACCATTCCGCAACGGTGTCTTTAAAAAAAAAAAAAAAACTTATAGGAACAGTAAAACTTAATTTTAAAAAGTAGAGGAGCACCGCTCCCAACCGCTCCCGCCCACTTCGACCACTGAGTCAGTTATCATGGTTTCTCCTGGTAGACTCTTTACCGGTGCCCATCAATCACCTCCTCTACCCACCTCGATCAAAGGAGCCAGATGCTGCCACCTCACTCCCCTAACCGCCGTGCCCCACACAACTGCCCCCGCCGTGGCCCTACCCCCTTCAGGACCCTCACCGTGCCAAAGCCCAAACCGCTCCCAAACTCTCCTGAGGCTGGGATGAGAAGCAGAGACACACCACAGTTTAACGGGGGACCCACCTGACCAGGAATCCCTCATTCATTTACTGACCTTCACATGACTGTGCCCTTAGACTCTGTTCTCTTACAGAATGTACCCGGCTCCTGCTTGCTTTGGGCAAGATCTGGGTGGAACCGCAGTGGGTCACCTCCCTTTCTTTGTACTCAACGACTGTAATCTCGGTTTCGATTTTGCCTGTCACTCATACATGCCAACATTATCCATTCCATTCGGAAGACACTAGTCCAGTCCTGGTTTTACCTTTGCATTCTGGCACTTTAAGTGCTGGGTTTGTAATGGGGCAAATCTAGAATGTAAACTTAAAAGCTAGCATGTCCCGAATGGAATTGATAATTTTGACATACGTGTTACTTATCACTTGCACCTCAAATCGGGGGAAAAATAAGATGCTACTTTTTATTTTAAAAACATTTTTTGACCGTTTTTTTCAACTTCTTCTGAACCATCTGAAGGCATCTATTAGGTCTCGTCTGTAATATGGAAATGCACTGTATCCGGGCCTCTGGAACTGCCTACCCAAAAACTGCACTAAACAGCACCGCGTCTTTGACTTGCTCCGATAGTCTGGTGGCAACAATGCCAACTGCGTTCTAAATGTGCTGTTCTGAGAGATATTGTTTGTAGGGACCCTCAGGTCCAGTTTGGGTCACCATTGCGAACGGGGAAAACTTTTCGGACCTTTTTTGGCCCCTCAGAACTTGTGGGTTTGGGATTTGCTTCATCTGCATATGAACTGTGAAAACAGCTCTAAAAAGTTGATGCACATTTTCGTGGCATTATCCTCAGAGCAGTTTTACCAAAGCTTGAAACGCCACCACTACAGAGTAATCTGGCACTGCCGGAGAAATCTGGTAAAATCTGGTGGAATCTGGTGAAATCTGGTGCACTGCTTTTGGGTTAGGCGCAGGCAATCAAGAGCCATCGGGATTTTAACTTCAGCTTTATACGCAGAGGGAAGGGTCAAGATTGCAGGATAAGTTGGGGAAGGGTCATTAAGATAATGATTTGAGTTGACTTCTGATTTCAGTTTGGAACCTTGGTTAACGTATAGTATTTTCCTCCAACTGGTAAAACTGGTGAGTTCAAACGGTAACATTGCTTTATTGAATATACATCGCAACTCCATTGGGATTTCTGAGATTACCTTTTTCCCGGAGTAGACAAATATGTCAGACATTATACCGCTGTCCCCAGATATTACAGCTACCATATTGGCAGGTGACATCAATATTGACTGCCTTCCTGGCAGAAAGGGACGTGCCAAGCAAGAGGCCCGGAGATGGTCTGATTTCATGACCGAGAGAGGTTTTAAGTTGGTTAATGAAGCCGGTACGGGTATTCTTCCAGCACAAACAACCTGGCATAGAGAGAGTTGTGCCAGTACTATTGATTATATATATGTGGATCCAAAACTGTTCATGCAAATCTCTTCCTTAGTGGTAGTGAGCAGTTTAGTGATCATAATTTGCTTGCCTTAGAAGTCCAATGGAACAAGGCTCAGAACTGTGCAAACAGAGAATGGTTTATGCAGTCGCTAACGGTGAATGGTGCTAGATCACGTTTTTCATGTTCCCCCTATAAGCTTCCGGAACTCAGTAAAACCCTGGCATGGTATTCTACCTATAATCCAACAATCCAATACACTAATGTTTTGGATCAGGTCAAAGACAATGGGCCTCATTACACGTTATGCGGTAAACCATGGTGCTATTAGCACCATGGTTGCCGCCGGTACCATACCGATACCACCATGGAGAAAAGGGGAATTACCACCCCATTCCAAGGTTGGCGGGGTGGTAATTCCCCCTTTCTCCATGGCCCTTCCCCATTCCCATTTTTGCCCCATAGGGCTCAATGGGAATGGGGAAGGAGCTAATTACGGTACCGCAAATTGCGGTACCGTAATTAGCACCAAGGTCCCTTTGCGGGTCCCAACTTTAACGGCTGGTCTACACCAGCCGTTAAGGTCGGGTCCCGTAAAGGGACCTCGTAGTAAGGTGGTAAGGATTTACCGGTAACGGTGCCCTTACCGCTACCGGTAAACCCTTACCGCCTACCGTGTAATGAGGCCCAATATTTTGATTTTAAAATCTCAACCAGCTACCCATATACACACATTTGATTCAGAGTTGAGGGAAAGAAGGGTTGCATATCGAAAAGAACGAAAGCTCCTTTTGATTTCATCTTCCTCATTGCCTCAGGCTGCATTACGCTCTGCCAAATGTAAGTACACAAACTGGGGACGAGCACGACGTTCACTCTTATTCCAGCATGATGGTGAAAGAATGATCAGGGCACTGGCCTCCGAAAACTCGGCAGACATTTGGATGCTGCCCAATAATCGACACACTGCCCATCAAATTGAAGCTCAAGCAAACGGAGTTCAGGAACAACATTGGGTTGCCCATTTCACTGAGCTATATACAGATAAACAGTTTGATAGCTTCACATATGCCATAAAAACCGAGTCAAGGTGGTTACTTGACTGTCCTATAGAAACCATTGCACAGTACATTAAAAAAGCAAATAGATCTAGAGCAGCAGGTCCCGATGGCCTAAACAACAACATGTTGAAAGACAACCCTGAATTATGGGCCAATATCTTCTTCAATCTATTTCAACAAATATCATGCACCAACGTTTTACCGTTATCAGGGCAAACCTCGATAATAGTCCCAATTTTTAAGAAGGGGGACCGGTTACTGCCTACGAACTATAGACCCATAGCTTTGCTAGATACACCGGGTAAAATCTTCGCAAACTTTATTTTAAGAGATTTCAATGCTTGGACACTATTACGCAAATGCCGTGATCCACAACAATCAGGTTTTGTGGCAGGCATGGGCACGAGTGTAAATCTGCTTTGCTTAAATGCACTAAAATCTCAATGTAAAACAGCAGGTGTTTTTTGCATTTGCAGATTTACACCCTGCTTTTGATTCAATACCAAGAGTTTTACTTATGTCAAAACTAGCTAGAGATCAGTGCCCACCAACATTATGTGATATAATTTAAAGTTTTCACTCAAACATGTCAATTTGGATTCGACTTAATCTCAATGGCTTACTATCCGCCTCCATACCCGCGTCTCGTGGCCTTAAACAAGAGAATCAATGGTGCAGCAATTAAGGCATTCATGTACGCCGATGATTTAGTCTTAATATCAAAGACTGCGATCAGTCTTCAGAAACTATTGGCGGCATTTGATGACTATATTACTCATAATGAACTTAAAGGTAACACAAAGAAAACACAAATGGTTATGTATACGCCTAATACACAAGGACGCAGTTTGAGGCAATGGTCCATCCATCATGTCAGATTACTAGTTGTTCCAAACTATACCTATCTAGGAATGGTTTCTGAGGGAACACCTAATTCAATAAAACATCTAGCTAGCAATTAGCGTAAGTTGAACTCAGCCATGTCGCAAGCTCGACTTATATTACATCGCAATGGCACATTTTCTCTTACACCAGCGTTGATGTTCTGGAAATTCAAAATAATATCCTCAATGTTGTATGGGCTAGAAACCGCAGTTCCTCTCGCCACTCAAACTCTGGATATATGGGAAGCAAAATTCTGGAGGTGGATTTTACACCTACCGCAATGCATTCCAGTTGCATGGCTCCGTTATGGGCTGGAACTAACTTTGCTCAATGCCATTTATCACTGGAGATTATGTGCTTTACTCCGGAAATGCTTGATCTCCACTGACATGGAAGTCATGCTTAAAACCCTGTCAGAGTATTTGTTTACAACTCAACATTCTTTTGTGCAAGTTTGGTTAATTGCAATCTGCCGTATTCTTAAACATGCTGATGTTACTATTGACTGACTGATCACCAATCCAGATGAGGCAAAACAAAAGATCTATTGCATAGACTGGACTGACAACTGAGCTTTGAGATTACAATATAAATGCTCATCTATCCATCCATTTTTTACGAATTCACGGGGGACAATGGAAAGTTACTTGTGCAAGGCCCCTTCAGTGTATTACATGCATTCTATTTTGTGTTTTCGTTTCCATCTGTGGCCAACTAGAGACTTGTTATGTTCACGTAAAATTCTATCTAAAGCTCAGAATGTCTGCCATTTGTGTAATAATCTTGATGCTACTGAAACCCTTGAAAACCTAATTGCATATTCTCCGGCCTTGACTGATCTAAGACAGTGGTATTTGGTGAAATAGTGCCGTTACTTGGGGTCAATGGACAAACATCACTGCCGGTCCTTCATAGTGAGCACCTCTTATATTCCTATTCAAATCGCCACTGTGAATTTTTTGAATGCTCTCAAACTTGTAGTGGAACTGTATGAAATGATATATTTATGTTGTTAATCTGTGGTATGTAAATTATTGTAGATTTTCTCTTTTTATTTTTTATTTTATGAAATGGAGAACTATCAGAAATGTAAATTGTCCATTTGTTTCTTTTTTTATTAATTATATGTCGATTCTAGATAGAAATATTTTAAGTTATGTACACTTTAGATAAATGGATTTTTGTAAATTTGTAAATTGAAAAGTTGATTGATTTCAGCTAATTCAATAATATAAAAAATAAAAAGATTTCATTTGTTAGTTAGATAGCGCATTCGCCAAAGTGCTGCGCATAGAACCTATTTACATACATTTATCATCCCAGTCGAAGTTGGTATTCATTTATAGACCTCAAGAGGATGAAAGCCCAGGATTCCAACCTGCGACTTGCAGGTGACATATAGATTGCATCCGTTAGCGGTCAACCCACTGAGTTATCATTCCTAAAGATCATGACCCCTCGAGTGGTCAACATGGCTATTACCATACAGAGATGTGCAACTAAAAGGGAACATAAATTATTCTAGGCTGCCAATGAAGTCAGAATGTTTGGAATGAGGACTATACCGGCGAGGATAGACTGCATTCTGATTGGCGCAGAGGAGGTTAGAAATGGAACCTTCTTGCTAATACCTTTTTGGACCTCTTCCTCCTGCATCGTTTGCCTCATAACAAACTTGACAGGAAACATTTAGTGAGGCTCAAGCGCGTCTAAGGTATGTTCAATGTAGATGGTTCAAAAGAGGCTAGAGTTATTAGCCTGTCAAAAATGGACTCTTGTAATGTATCTTCATTGTGAGTTTAACTACTATCCAGTCACTGTTGCCAGGGCTCCAGTGAGACCACAACAAGATCAAAAGTTGTATCACAGTCAACCAGAACTTGCCCGGGAGGGTAGCTCAGCGGCAACGTGCTCGCCTTGGAAGCAAGACGACACGAAGCAACACAGGTTCGATCCCCGGGTCCGCGCTTAGAAACCTCTGTGTATTTAAGCGCGTTGTAAATACGCAACCAAGACAACAACAAAAACAAAAAAAAACAAGTATGCAACTCAAAAAAATAAAAAATAAATTCCTGTAACAGCGCCTCGATGCCCGTGGGCTGTGTGAGTGCTTTAAAAATGCAAAAATAAAATAAAATAAACATCCTCATCATGAGACTGGAAGAATTTGGAATCACTGACAATGCCCTACTTTGGGTCAGATCCTTCCTAACGAATAGAACAGAAACAATATGGATGAAACCTTTGAAATCAAGCCCTCGAGATTCATCATGCGGAGTCCGTCAAGGATCATCCTTCTCGCCACTTCTATTCAAGATCTACCTGTCACAGCTAGTTAAGATCATCGAAAGACATGGCTTCACCTGCTACAGCTATGCTGATGACACACAAATAATCTACAAAATGCAAGACTTACAAGAAGACAATGCAACACTAGAGAACTGCCTTTGTGAAATACACAACTTGGTGAACTTTAACTACGTCAAACTCAACCCAGGCAAAACAGAAATAAGGATCATCACAAAAAGCGGAGAAGACAACCTCTACATCTCATGGCCAACGGAACTTGGTGTAACCCCAACCCCATCATCAACGGTAAAAAACCTGGGAGTCCTGATGGACAACGAACTCACTCTAGAGCCACAAGTAAACACCCTAATCAAGAAATCCTTCTTTTTCCTGCAATCGGTTAAAAGGATCCTACCATTCCTCTCGTTCACCAACAAAACAACTGCCGTCATTGCCCACATCATGTCCAGACTAGACTACGCCAACAGCCTATATCTAGGCTTGCCTGAACGACTCCTAAATAAACTCCAACGCATAAAAAATGCGGCGGCCAGACTACTCCTTAAACTACCTCGAAGAGAACACATCACACCAGCACTAAAAACGCTACACTGGCTTCCCATCAAACAGCGAATCAAGTTAAAATCAATGTGCATAACCCACAGAGCAATCCACGACCAAGGTGCAGAGTTCCTCAGAAGAAAACTAAATATACATCAAGATCCAGCAGCGACATCCATTTGGAACGCAAATCATACAACAAGAGAAAACTCAGAGGATCTTCCTTTTCTCACCTCGCCCCTAAAACCTGGAACAAACTACCAAAGAACATAAGGAACTCAAGAGATCACCTACAATTCAGGAAACTCCTTAAATTATGGCTCTTCACCCCATGACCAGAAAGAATGCCCATAAGGACGTACACTGAGGAACTAGGCTGAGGGAAAAGCCTACTCTGGCTCCCTAAATAATCAACCCTTATCAATAAGGATATATGGCCATGTAACGTATCTACTAATCAATTAAAAACAATCCTCACCAATTACAACTAGAACTCCCACTGTTTCAATTGAAGGGAGAGCAAGGTATCACCCAGCAATGGCACCTGGCAATCTTGGGGGCACAGGCAGCAACGGAACATAGACAGAATGCATAGGAAAGAACAGGGAGAGATAATATAACTCCACCACCTATGCAGGACTTATGCCCGCACCCTGGATGCACCAAGCTCAACAGCTTAGCCGGGGGCCAACCTCTTCCCCGGCCCTAGACAGTCAGGAAAGGGGAGAGAAGTTACACCACCCAATGGACTATGGACAGTAAACAGATAGAAAGAAGCTGGGTAATGATGACCAAACCCCACTATCGTTCTAGAGACAATGTTCACCTAACCTGGGAAACTATGCCAATTTATCTGCTGAAATAGCCACAGTATCACCACAGAAACTAGACAATCTTTATCCCAGGAGGATAGCTTAACGGCAACGTGCGCGCCTTGGACCCAAGATGACACTAAGCAACACAGGTTCGATCCCTGTGTCCGCGCTTAGAAACCTCTGGGTGTTTAAGCGCATTATAAATACAACTAAGACCAAAAAAAATAATTACGCAACTAAAAAACCGAACAATTCTGGTAACAGCGCCTCGATGCCCGCAGGCTGTGTGAGCGCTTTAAAAATGCAAAATAAATACAAATAAATACCTAGGGAGAATATTCCAACCCAGTGTGGCTACTTGATACATAAATTAAACTACAGGAATTATGAGACATACAACCCACTAACCAAAACCTCTAATTTCTGCTTACTTAATTCACACAGAATCAACACTACCACCTCTCTCACAGCAAGCCGCACAGACTTCACCACACCGCAACAACAAACAACCAACACATAGATCGCAACAACAGCACGCGAGGTCCCGCTTCGATCCTATTTGCACACCCAAGCTCAGCGCACGGTGAAAACCGAACTGAAGCTGCCAACAGTACACCACCTTCTCACTTTCCTACGCCCTCTTCACCCACTAACCCATCCCGTCCACCTTTCTTTACAGATCCGCCTGAGCGCCTGGAGACCAACTCCGTTAGTGACGGTGCGCTATAGAAATACCTTTAACATTAACATTAACATATAACTGGAACACGACGCAGAGCAATCAATGCCGAGCTCTGAAAAATCCACAATCAACCTGCTTTCGTTTAAGCAGTGTGATCTGTGGAGAATTGCTGCCACCTAGTGTCTAAAGCGTGCTTCGCTCCTACTCAACAGATTTCCTAAACCCGAATAAAGCAAAAATCACCTATATTTTAACCCCGTCACAGTGCCACTGTGTAGGCTCGCTCAATAGCAGTGGTCGAAGTGAGCGGGAGCGGTTGGGAGCGGTGCTCCTCTACTTTTTTTAAATTAAGTTTTACTGTTCCTATACTTTTATTTTTAAAAGAAACCATTCCGGAATGGTATTGTTTTAAAATAAAAGTGTAAGAAGAAGTTGAAACTTGCACTTTTAGTGCACTGCACTGAACGTTCCCCTAAACAGCTGATGCATGATTTTGGGGGTTTGTATTGTGTGTAGGAGTGGGCGTAGTGATGGGGTTTGTGGGGAGTGTGTGCAAGCCAGCAGGAAACATAGTTCCACTACTTCTTTTCGTACACTTTGACCACTAGCCAACGTTTGTGTCCCCCCCGTAATGTTCCTGTGACGTTATTCGGAAGCACTGACTTCCTTTTCCTTGTAGTGCTCAAAGAAAAACAATGGGTCTGAGTTCAAAACCTCTGCAGAGATGACTCAATTACAGATCGAAAGTGTATGGCAAGGTTCCTGGGGTTCTGAACTCTTTAACTGCCATTCACTGTAATGGAAGGAGTGAGAGCTGTTTTCTCCAGCAACCTCCAGAAGGAGGGGACATCCGTTCAGTCCCCATCCATCTTACCTTACGCACAACAAAAGGCTCCACCTCTTTGCCAGACTCCTTCCTCACAACATGGCTGCCATGGAAAGGGAAGCAAGCCTCTTCCAAAAGTGTTCTTTCCTTTTCCCTTCTGGCAGCCATTTCTCTTAGGGCAGGAGCGCCAGGGGACCACTCCGGTGGTGATAGGGCGTGGTACAAATGTCCTTTAACATTAACATTAACATTAACAAATCCTTGTAATGGATGGACGTTTGTGTCACACTATATTGTCTTACAAAGTTGTTTTTTTCTCAACCAAACGCCATTGTTGCCTGTAGCCTCCGTGGACACATGGGGCCCACCGAGCCCCACACAGGGTGCTGTCATCATAAGCGCTCACCACCGTACTGATCCGCATGTGCGGCAGGGCGTCTTTTATTCAGACCTCGTCATGACGCTGTCACGACGGCATTCCCTAAAGGCCCAAGCCTACACTCCTTTTTCATAACAAAAACATGAAACAATTGCACACAGCAAACAGACAAAACATTGCATACAACAGTGGGCACATTCCAGTCCAGAGCCCATTTAACTATCTAGCACATAATCTTGTAGGTACGCTGGGCATCCCCAGGACTCGAAGAGGGTACCTACGTGGACTCTCTGCGGGTTCACTCTCCGCCACTTCTGGATCAGGTGGCCGTCCTTCATCCCCATGTGAGTCAGGACCATCGCTGAAATAATCTTGGGATCCATCTCCCCCCCCCTCACTACCGGGGAGATTCTCAGAGAGATCCTCCTCTGTACTGCAACATGGGGCACTTCTTGAAGAAGCATGAGTTTCAGGTTAGCGCATTGAATCCGTCTGAGGCGGTCACCATAGATCCTTTGACGTCCAATAACTGCGTTGGCCATGGGTCTAACATCAGGGTGAGCTGGCTGGGTTCCTTATCCTCACCAGCACTTCATTTTCGACTTCCAACCGATAGTCACTCAACCTTCTCCTTACATCCTCATGTGCCATCATCTTGTCCTGGTCTACCTGTCCATTGACAATTACCCGTGGGCTGCAACCTTGCCCTTCAGATAAGCCAATGGAAGCACCTCTGGAACAAAGCCTCTGATGTGGGTACACTTTCGAGCGATGTGGTGTAGCCCTATATTGCATCAGGAATTGGTACAGGAATTTTTTCAGGCATGCGCCGTGGCCGTGTGTGTAATCTGGAACACTTTATTTAGGGTCCACATTCGTCTTTCCACATCCCCATTGGCCCTGGTCCACACAGGCATGATCTTTCCATGCCGGACTCCATAGCTCTCCATTAGCTCTGCAAAGTTCTTGCTCTGAAATGGTGGTCCGTTATCAGAACAGACCACCTCCGGGAGGCAATGGGACACAAAGATCTTCTCAATAGCCAGAACCACACCAGAGAATGCTGTGGAAGGCATAACCTCCACTTCAGGGTAACGCGATCATTGGTCCACCATGACTAGAAAGTGCTCATCTCGGCATGTGGATCCGAAGTCCGTCTCCATCAGCTTGTCCAGCTCACGCTCTACTTGTCCTCGCATGTGGAATGTAATCCGACGATGTTTTGGAGCCATGGTTGCACTCTGTCATCAATGTGGAGCCGTGCTGGCTCTCCTTTCATCTGTCCAATGCCTTCGAACACATTATGGAAACGTTCCAATAGCAATTGTAGGTCTTCCACGTAAACGCCAAATGCAAAGTGCACGATGTGTAGGGCTTCCACTGCTGCGCACCCAAGGAGTGACACTTTGCTCACTCTCGTGACGAAAAAACGAGCCTTACTGCCTGACTTGTCGTGGGTCACGTTGGTCTTGAAAACGCCATCCAACGGCAATGGGGTACTTCCTCCAAAGGTGAAGATCCGTGCCGCCATTTTGGACAGGGTTGGCAGGCTCTCCAAACCGTCATAGTGGGCAAACGCCATAATGTTAATAGACGTCCCGGTGTCCACCAGGACAGGAATGTCACGGCCCAGGATGCAGAAGCTGCATCTAGGCAGGCGCTTGCATCTTTTCCCAATGTTCAGCACACAGAACATGTAGAAAAGGTCCTCATCATCAATGTCACTCTTCTTGTCCACCTCTAGGCCTTCGCGGTGCGCCAGGTCAACTTCTGCAACAGCTCTGCTGGTCCTCTGGGCTGGGAATTTTGGCCTCATTTGCCCCCTCGATGAGGTAGTGGATGCCGCAGCTCTGAGCACCCTCGCAAAATGGTTTGCAACACCACATCTCCCACAGGTGTGGCCTTTCGCAGGGCAGCTACCAATGTGTGGCAGGTCGTACCCACACTGCAGGCTGCTTGGCGTGTGTTCCGCTCATTGCTCCCTCCTCGGCCACAGGCTCCTTTTGTTGAACTTAGGCACCTCTTGCATTTTTACTACACAAATGTCCTCCAATTTCACAGTTTTCATAGTGGCGTTAGGTTACGCGATCACATCTGTTTTAACAAATCATGGTGTTTTAACTCTGACTTGTCTAATAGTTATCAAGGGATGTGTGTATACTTTACCTGACTGTGTTTTAACTTGCTTTTGATTTAGAGTGCTAGTATATTGCTTAAAGTTTGTTTTAAATAAAGAATTATATACTTTTTATACAAAGATCTGGTCAGTGTTTGTTTGCTCTACTGTGTTTTTAGCCCTATTGTGTATACTCTATATACTGCCTTGCTCTTCTTGAGAGAGGTCTGACTGCTCAGCCACAGCTACCAGGTAAATCTGGGTGGTGCAGACTGCTACCAATTGGGTTTACTGCCAACCACCTGTAGTCTTAATCTTTTTGCAGTGTTCCCTAAGGGAACTGCACAGGGTTCTGCCTAACAGCATCCATTGCTGACGCCCTCAAATCAGCAAGTTCATGGGAGGGCCCGAGCTCTAATATCCTGACCAGAGTTATCCCAGGTTCCCTCAATATCTGTACTTGCATCTTGGCGGAACTGCACCCCAGGATGATTTGCTGGTGCACCTACACATCCTCGTCTCTCAGCGCAAGGACATCACCAGGTGGGGCATGTCCCATCGAAGGTGTCCAATGACTCCCCTTACTTCTGTTTCGCTGATCTTATAACAAACCTTTCATAGTCAATGTTCAGCATGGGGGTGAAATATTCCATGAGAACATCTGTCGCTGCAGCATAAGAGTCGTCGGCAGGGCAGAGGGTCTTACCCAGTTTATGCGCCGCTGGTCCTGCTGAGTACAAGATCGTGGACTTATTGGCCTCATCGTTGGTCTGACCCACAGCATTAAAGTACATCTGAAGCCTTTCTATTCAGACACTCCAACACAGCCCCAAACGGGAAACAGACCCAGAAATACCAAATTCCTCTAGCAGGGCTAGCAATCCTTGCCGGCGGGGCATCCCACCGCCCGCCAGTGGTTGTACAGCATCGTCAGCCATTCTGAAGTAAGGTGCAGTACTTGCACTCTGCAACATGGCCTCTCCTGCAACACTCCAGCTCAGTGTGCTCATGCAGGCTACTCAGAGCTCAAGGACAGGTACATACATAGGTGCCTAGCCTGGCAGAGGGCCCCTGTTCCCCCTCTTTTCCAATTAGACAGGGCTTGTGGACTTATGAGGCCCTACAGTGGAACAGCCTCTTCTATGCAGAAGCCAGGGCCCCAGGCCATCTGAAATGCACCTTTCTTTTTTGGTTTAATTTCGTTTCCTTATCTTCCCGTTGTCTCTTCACTCATTCATTATGTTCCTTCATACTTGTAATAGGGCCAAAACTGCCAGGCAGGCGCACGAGCACTCCCTGGTGGAGCCGCTATCTGCAGGCAGTGGGGCAGTACCTGTACCTTATGGATCTGCGTGAAATTACTGAGTCGAAAAGTCTGACCATCAAAAGTCTGTTTATTTTTATTTTTCCCCCATTTTTTCATATATTTATATATATGTGGGGAGAGACCCCCCCCCCCACGGCCTTCTCACATTTACACGTGTACAGTTCTATTAACTTTACCCCCACCAAATATACATATGCAAAGAAATGGGGGTCAGACTTTTGGGGGTCGGACCTTTCCACCTCGGTAATTTTGTCTGATTCCGAACCTTATATGGGCACAGCGAGCAGATCGCTGTGCAGAGCGAGTGAAACCCGACACACAACTCATGTGCAGGCGCAGCCCCCAATCATCTCTAGCAGCCGCTGTAGGCACGCGCTGTGTGCGTGCAAAGGTCGGCGTTGCTCACGCAAGGGCTGCTGCGCTCTGCTCGGCAGACACTGATCGAGTGCCGCTGTGGTCCGTTCTCCCGTTCCAATGGGATGATGGAAACAAACCCGTCGCAGCTGACGGTGAGGTGCGGTGCGGTGGGTCAGGCGGCAGATGCCGACACGCCCGGCTCGTCGCCAATGTTGCCTGTGGTCACACGGGGCCCGTTGAACCGCAATGGCGGTCACAGCGTGCTGGTATCATAAGCGCACACCGACGTGCGGATGCGCACATGAGGCGGGTCGTCTTTCATTCAGACCCCCTTATGAGGGGGTTCCTTAAAGGCCCAAGCCATTAGCACGTGATAATTGCGATAATGAACATGGGCTGTACGGCAGTATTTCAAGAAATGCCCCTGATATAAAATATGAATGCATGAAAAGCATGCTTTATGGGTTACTCTGATGAATAAAGGAGGAAACACAAAGTTTACGCCGCATTTGGCTGGTCATGACGTTTTACATGCAAGGAGTAAACTGTTGTGCAAAGTGCACTTGCTCCCTCATGGGAAAGAGGAAAGGAGTGAACCAACATCCAAACTGTAGCACAATCAGTAAGGAACCATGAACGCACCTGACAATTAACTGCTCACTTGAAATGCATGCCTTATTGATTTGCATGTGACTACACAATAAGGAGAGAGGATGTGTTTTGCATTGTTTTTAACTGAATATACAAATATTCACTTACTTTATGTGTTATATGGAGTGTTAACACTGAAAGGTACGAGTTGTGTTTGTGAGATGTCTGTAAAACGTTGGGCAAGAGATTGAGAGAGTTATTCATTTATTTATTTTTTCATTTCTAAAGCGTGCTATGCCCTGAGGCAACAAGGCGCTGTTACATGACCAGTTACTCACATGAAAGTTTAGGCATTATTTTACATAGAGTATTAGTCAGGCATCAGAGGCTTTTTTTCAGTTTCACAGTACCCTCAAGATGGAGGAAGTACTTGGTAATCCATATTAGGTAAACATCAAAGTTTCTGAGCGCCTTCCGGAGTATCCAATAAGATGGTTCGGCCGGCAAGGTAGGCGGGAGAAGGTTCCAATGTTTGGCAGCAATGGCCGGGAAGCTGCAGCCTCCAGCTTTAGCCGTGTACATTTGGGCTGGGGGATGCAGTAGGCATAGGCTGCCCTAGTAGGTCGCAAAGAGGATGCTTTTGGGATTGGACAAGCATCTCTTTGGGATGGTGAGTGTTTTAAAGGGAATCCGCTCATGAATCGGGAGCTAATGGGCCCTTTTTTCTTGCTGCAGTGATATGTTCAGCATTAGTGATATTCAGTGCAGCTCGAAGTGCTTTGTCCTGAATAACCTGCCTTTTCCAAATGCTGATATCAGTGGTACCTGCAAAAAGGGCATTACAATAGTCAAGCCTAGATCCTATGCTGGCTCGAGCTATTGTCAGGCAGCTATCAGGGGAGAGCAAAGGTCTGGATGCGTTGATTAATTTAGTCTTGTGGGCGGCAGAGGAGGAAATGGTGCGAACTTGCTGTGAGAGCGATAGTATAGCATCCAGATAAAGTGTTTTCACAAAAGGTGAGACGGGTATTGGGATACCGTCAATGTTCAAGGAGGACGATTGGTGTCAAGGAGGGAGTGGAGATGACACAAGCATAAGGCACATTGCAATGACGTTGATGGGCCTTGTTACATTGTTTGGCGGTGCAGGAAAAAAGTGGCACCACTTTTCCTGCACAGCCAAATTATATTTTTTGGGAGGATTTACCGCCAGCGGAATTATTGTGCAATAAATCTGCTGATTTTATTAGTAAAACTGGCAGATTGACCTCCAGCTTGTTGCTACAGATAAATCCTCCACTTTACCTCCAGAAATCACTTTATTTACCGCACTGTAAATCTGTTGGTGGTAAATCTGCCAAAAATCACCATGAAGTCCTATGGACCCCAAAAGTGGGGAATCACCACCACTTCCATTCCCGTGGTAATTCACGGGGCCAAGTGGCAGTAACAGTAATTGAGTTTGTCGGTAGTTAGCAGATTTAACAGCAGAATGCCGCCAAACTCATAATGAGGCCCTATGTCTCAGTGGAAAACACACCATTTATATATTTCGAGAAGTTACACAAAAATACGTAATCCTGAAGTATGGTGACCATATATACAACAGACCTTTCACTTACTCAAACTGCTCCCCTCCAGGTCTTCTAGTGGGGAAATTACTGATGGCCTATCTAAGAATGCTGTTCTGCTAAACAGTGCTCGTTTATGCAGATCCGAGCGCACACATTGGATTTAGCGGCAGTGATATCACCTGGTTCTAATTGTGTTCTGTTGGTATTGTCAGGAGGCCTTTGCCGGATGCAGGGAGGTGGCTCATATATAACTCCAACAAGACATCCAAAAGGCAAACCAAAAGAAAAATCTGGTCTATCACACTTGGTGTGATAGGGTCTCAAATCGCAGTCGTGCTGCGAAAAAACATTCTTCTAACCATGTCCCTTAAATATGAAATACTTTCTGTCAGGTGCAGAGTCTCCTGGACCAGTTTTTGCATCCCCAAAGTATCTTCTTGGGGCGAGGATGGTTCCAGATTAGTCAACTTGACAAGTTGGCACTTTGCCATCCCAATAATCAGGGTCCCTTTCTTTCTCAAGTGTCAGGGACCCCTTTCCCACACGCTGCTGCTTTCTTCACATCGGTCCTCCTTGCAGGGTGCTTGCTCCCATTCCCACTTATGCACCCTTCCTTCGGTAAATTCTGCTTCCTCTTGCCTTACTGTTCTTTGTGGACCGGGTATTGCCCTTATCACTCCTCTGTGATGTTATTCCTTCCACTATTGCCAACTCCCCGGATTTCCTCCTTAGACAGCAGTACCTCCTCCTTAAGGTTTTCCCACCTCCTACTGAGACTCTTCCACCCTCTCCTCGGTTGTTGCCAGTTCCTCCACAGACGCCACCACCTCCACTCTCCTCTAACACCTCCAAATTGCTCCTCTTATCACACTCAAACACTGCCCCACCCTCGTCATAACCTTCTCCAAAACCTCACATTGGGCAAATTGGGTTGGGTGCTTTTACATTGTTCCCTCTTCCCCATGGGTCTGTCTTCTAATGAGAGACTGCTCCTAGTAATTGTAATTGGGTGAGGGCGGGATTAGTTGTTCACCAGAGACTGCTTTCCAATCAAGGGACAGGACCAAGACTGCAATGGGCGTGTCCCTCATCTTGGTTTCCAATCTTCCCCAGGCCCGTCTCCTGAGTGCTATCTGTGCTGTTCTGAGCTTGTCTGTTTTGCCAATGTGTGATTGAGTGGTAGTAAACCCAATAGGTAAGCATTCATAACTGCTGAACCCATATGCATGCATAACTATTGGCCGACCCCATACCCTCACCCAGAATAATTAGGCTCACACAGTGTTTGTCAAGTGTTGGCAATAAAAGGCCGTAGGTTTTTATTGTACAGATATGGTTATGGAGATAACAATCACATATCATAATAGTAACATACTTTTGGGCACCGGGTCCTGGGGTTACCCCCTCTGGCCCGTGCCCGCCTTCTCATGTCCCACGACTTGTTGTGGGCACCGTACAGTGTCTTGTACCTCTTTTCCTTTGTTCTTCTCCCTTGTTTGTAGGGTGGGAGGGTTCTGTGGTAAAGAAGCAAAGGTTGGAAGGCACTGAGTAAACAGTGCACCTCCTGTTTGTTTGGGTCCCCGTTCAGGGTCCACAAACTGATTGTGTTTTCTCAGAGCATGCTGCTCTTATTTATAAGACCCAGGGAAGCCGTGGGTCTTTGATATGTATAGTAGTGGGGGCTATGTGTTCCAGCCCCCGACCGGATAGCCAACTGTCTGGCCCCCTGGGGGGGCAGGTCTTTGAACCTGGCCCTGCCTGACTGTTGGTTTCCTTAGGTGCTTTGCACCTTGCTGCCTGGAGGAAAGGGTGAGGTGATTGGTCACACCTCACCCTTCCTCAGCTTTGTGTTGCATAGACTGCGTGTCTCTCTAGCTGGGGGGAGGAGAGGAGCAGACGGGGTGAAGCTGGGCTGCCCCTCTCCTGGCTTGCTGATGGTAACAGCAGTTACTCTGCCTCACTTTGGGCGGCCCTGCAGCATTGCCCATAACTGCTGAACCTATATGCATGCATAACTCTTGGCCAACCCCATACCCTCACCCAGAATAATTAGGCTCACACAGTGTTTGTCAAGTCTTGGCAATAAAAGGCCCTAGGTTTTTATTGTACAGATATGGGTATGGAGATAACAATAATCACATATCATAATAGTAACATACTTTTGGGCACCGGGTCCTGGGGTTACCCCCTCTGGGCCGTGCCACCACACGTGGGCAGGTTGGCAGCTGACCGCGTTCCCCCTGAAAGTATCTCCTAGTGACACCCCCTAGAGGCTAGATTTTCTGTAATTTCTCGAAAGAAATGTTCCATGCCCTGGTTAGATAAATGGGTGCCGTCTTTGAGAAAAAGGTCCGGGTCACCCAGTGTAATGGCTGGGTGCTTTATGAAGCCCAGTCCTCTTGCTGTCTCTAGCCCCCTGTTGAGTTTTCTTCTAGAAATGTCTATCGATTTGTAGCAGTTGGCCCCTTGCCATTTCCTTCTGGGTAGGATGGCCGAGAAGTATATTTCTGTTTCCCTCCAATTGTGTAAAATGCCTGCTAGGGAGGAGCAAATATCTTCGAATAAATTTCTCCTTTCAATGGAAACCAGATCATTGCCACCTAGGTGTATGACCGGAAATTCTGGCGGGTCTCTGTATGCGACCAGCTCAGCTAGTGTTTCGTGGATATCGGCCCATCGTAGGCCTCTGTATCCCGACCACGAAGCAATGGTGTTTCTAAAGGGTGGCCTTTCCTTGGTCTCCTCTGCCCATCGGCCTGTCGTGAATATAAATGAGTGGCCGACTATCCATGCTGATTGGGGGGAGGGTCTCCCTTCGCCTGTTGTTTCTCTACGGGGGAGGGACAAAGAAAAAATGAGGGAGGATGGCTAAATTAGCTGTGGTCTGATGTATCTTTTGTAGCAATCCGACTTCCATCCCCCTATGTTTTTTAGTTGTTGAGGTGCTAGGCCTCCTTGCCATGCTGAGGTGACGGCACCTATTCTGAAGGAGTGGGTGCCAAAGCCCTTGGGGACCCACCCTGCTTTGCTGATTGCTTTCATCAGCACCCTTTTGAATTGGTAGCGGCTTAGTGCCGAGGCGTCCTTGTGGATTAGAAACCTCCCCCCTACCTTGGGCCTTTGCGTGTGATAAAGGTTGGTGATACATACCGGGCAGTTTGCTGCCTCAACAATGCAACAAATGTTGATGGTTCTTTTGGCCCCAGTTTTAGACTGTTGGATTTCTATGCGGACGCTCTCCTGTCTAACCCTGACCTCCATGACACCCAGGCCGTTGGTGGCCTTGGTGCTGGAGGCGATGAGCTCTCCAACACGGAAAGCCCCGAAATATGCCAGGAAAAAAGCTGTTTTGAATAACATGATTTCGTATGGATGGCAGCATATGGCTTCCAGTTGGTTTGCAATTTGGACCAGTTTGTTGAAATCCAAGGGGCGGTGGGTGTCCACCTGGGGGCCCTATATTCTACCCCAACCTTTCATTGTGTAAGAAATGAGCGTGTTCTGGGCGGGGTCTGAATCACCCCGTATTTTTGAGAAATATGAGATTGCAACTAGGTGTCTTTTTGCCCAGTCTCTCTTAAAGCCCTGTTTATGCGCCCATTTTAAAAATATTTCTATGTCTTTAATCGTTATTAACTCTACATGGTTTAAACCTGTGGCTTTAAATACTGTTTGTAAGCACTTACTGTACTGCGCTGCGGTGGTGCTTGCCAGTGCTTTCTCTGCCATCTCCGTTAGGAAACCTAAGGGGTTCATGGCACCCGTTTTTGAGGTGCCTGGTTCTTGTTGGGCATCCCGGCCTAGGCTCTCTGGCGCTGGCGTTGATGCCGTAGTGTTGTTGGCACCCGTTTTTTAGGTGCCTGGTTCTTGTTGGGCATCCCGGCCTGGGCTCTCTGGCGCTGGTGTTGATGCTGTAATGTTGTTGGCACCTGTTTTTGAGGTGCCTGTTTCTTGTTGGGCATCCCGGCATGGGCTCTCTGGCGCTGGCGTTGAAGCCGTTATTTTTGATTTCCGATTATTGCCCAGCATTCCGCTGGTATTGGCGTCATCTGTTCCTGGGCGTGTGGCGCTAGCTCCCGGAATCTTGGCCACTGAAAGCGAGATAAAGCATCTGCAATGTTATTATCCACCCCCGAGATGTGCTTTGCTTTGACCACAATGTTTTCTTGTAGTGTGACTGCTGTGATGGCTCGTAGGACTTTCGGCACTAAAGGGCATTTGGAAGACCTTCTGTTTATGGAGCCTACTACAGCCATGTTGTCGCACCAGACCAAGAGTTCTGTGTTAGCTAGCTGCCTGCCCCAGATGTGTAATGTTAGCCAAATTGGAAATATTTCTAGGAGGGTGATGTTTCTAGTCCACCCTGCCTGTTGCCATGGGTTGGTCCAGTGTCCTGCCACCCATTCTGAGCATAGTATGGCTCCAAACCTCTTGATCCTGGCTGCATCGTTGAAAAGGACCCTTTTTGTCCATGTGTTCAAAGGCGTTCCCCAAAGAAAAGACCCGTTGAACTCTTTACGGAAATTCCCCCAAATTTCCCGGTCTTGTTTCACCTCTGTGCCTAGCAGGATGTGTAGGTGGGGTTTGGTGTATGATTTGATTTTTAGCTCCAGACTTCTGGAGAATACCATCCCTTGGGGGATTATTCTGGCTGCGAAGTTGAGACTGCCTGCTAATGATTGAATTTCCTAAACTGTGCCCTTGTCTTTTGCTGTCAGGCCTTGTATTTTCTCCAGGAGTTCTGCTATTTTTGTTTTCGGGATCTTGCATAAGCCCTGTGCCGAGTCAATTTCAATGCCCAGGAAAATGATGTTGGTGGCTGGCTCGGTCGCTTTTTCCATTGCTAGAGGTATGCCCCACTATGCGGCCATTCCCTCTAGTTTTGCCAGAGCCCTGTTGCATACTTCAGAATGTGCTGGTCCCATTACCATGAAGTCATCGAGGTAGTGCACTATTTTGGTACCTGGTCTCTGTTTTTGGAAATCCCATTGAAAAAGAGCTGAATTGCTGGAATAGGGTGCAGGATACTGCGCACCCCATGGGGAGGCATCTGTCTACATAGAATTTGTTGTTAAAAGTAAAACCTAGCCATTGTTGGGAATCTGGGTGGACTGGCAGTAGTCTGAAAGCAGATTCAATGTCTAGTTTGGCCATCAGGGCGTTCCTGCCACACTCTTGTATGAGTCTTACCGCCTCATGGAAGTGTGTGTAGGATACCGCGGATTCGGTGTGCCGTTTAGTGATTGGCCTTTGGGATAGGATAAGTGATGAATTAACCTCCTTTTCCCTGGTTCTTTTTTTGGGGACCAGTCCTCATGGTGATATTATGTAATCTTTCAGGGGCATGTGGTCCCAGGGTCCTGCAATCCTGCCTAATAGTAATTGCTTCTTTATTTTGCTCTCCACCACTTGGGGGTTGTCCCTGGCTGACTTCAGATCAGGTTCATTGGGATGGTCTGTGACCCTGTTCCCTTTAAAGGGATGATTAAACCCTTGGTGAAACCTTGCCTGATTGCTTCGCTGGTTTCCTTGTCCGGATAATTCATGAGAGCTTCCCTAAAATTGTTTGGGTTGATGTGGGTTCTGCCTGGTGCTCAGCCTGGGGAAAGGGGGTAGGAGGGGAGGGGGTGGTTTATGCTAGTCTTTTGAATTTTTGGCTGGCATTCTGGTGCAGTTGCTTGCTGCGTTGTCACCATTGCAGTTTGTGCACGTGTGTTTGTACCAGCATTCCTTACCCCAAATGCAAAGGTTTTTTCCAAAATTCCTGCATGGAATGTTGGCTTTTGAGTGGTTCTGCCTGTGGGTATTGGAGTAGTAGCCCATGGCTGGTTCTTCCGAAAGGGCTGTTCCCCCTTTCTGTGTTTCTCGTTATCATTGCTTCTGGGGCCCTGTGCATTTTTGTTATTTTTTTAGATGGTTTGTGGGGCCTCTTCCTCTGATGGAGGTTCAGCGTTTAGAGTGTATAAGTCATTTTGGACCTCGTCCCATTCTCTGACATGATTCTCCTAAATCTGATATCATATGCTAGCCATGTATTCCCTTTTTGAGCAATTTTTACTTCTCTTATTTTATCCATGTATGCCCATAGCTTTCTGCCATCCTTGGGGAATTTTTCCTCGTATATTGTTGCCAAGATGCCAAATGCCTGTAACCAGCTATCCCAGTTCTGTTCTACCTGGGCATTTCTGGCTATGGCTTTCTCCTCTATCTTTTAGGGATCCCTAAAAGCATCTTTGCCTTTGCGTTGGGCTTCTATAAGTGAAAAGATTTCTATGAACTCTTTGGCCCATATGGCCTCTTTGATTGTGGTGTCAATATTCCATGCTAGGCATCTTTTATAGCTCTTCAGTATTTGAGTCTGGAAGGATTTCAATTTTAACTCTAATTGGGCATTGCAGATCATTGCTATGTCTGTTGGGTTGCCGTTGCTTTGCCCTGTCTGTCCCAGTGGTTCTGTACTGGGGGTTTCCCATGCTTTTAATGCACCTTTTGGGTCTGTTGTGGCTGCTGTAGGGGCAACTGTGCTGCCAGCTGTTGGCGTTGCTGGCACCTGTGGCAGCGGTGTGGCTGGGGCTGCTGTTGTTGGGATTGTTGCTGGTGGGGGGTGTCACCATTATGGTAGGTTCTAAGGGTATACTGGGGTTTGTGGGTCCCTTCTCCCCTCTGTGGGGTGATTGGTTACCCCTCATTTCGTGCAACAATTGTTGCATTTCTGACATATTCTCACATAATTGTGCCAGTTTTTTGTTACCTTTTCTTGCACCTTCTGTCACCTTCTTTCTCTTTGGTGGTGTTGTGTCGTCATCTTGATTGGGTGGCATGGGTGACCCTTCCCTTGGTAGGTCGTACATATTCTCCCTGACCCATGGCCAACCATAGTGTTCCGCCGCCTCGATGGCTGACAGAAGGTGAGGTCCTCGATGGCTGCCAGAAGGTGAGGTGATTTGGGTTTTCGTGCCGGTGTTGTGGGTTCCTGCGATTTCCGTTTGGGACCCATGTTCTTTTTCAGAAAATTGAAAGGCTGGGTTTGGCCCTGTCAGCTGGCTCTGCACAGATGTAAAAAAAACAAGCTCTCTACTCGCTGTGCTGTTGTACCGGCTATCACAAGCCCTTAACTAAAATGACTGTTGTTGTGCTTGTGGATTCTTGTGGGCTTTGCTATGCTGTTTCCCGTGCTGGGTAACTGTTAGAGTGTTGCCCCAAATAAATATTTGGCTTATGCTCAGACAACTGCCTCGCTGCAATGGTCCTTGCTGAGCTAAATTTTCTTTGTGCCCGGGTTCCTGTTCCGGGGATATAAAAATGTTTTTGTTGTTGTTTGTAACTCACTCGCGTGTGCCCATTGTTGGCTTGGGCCTTAGTAATGCATTACAAATGCTGTATAAAACAAACGTTGTCTGCGTGTTGTTTATTGACGCCAAAGGACCTGCTTCAATGTCTGTTCCGGCTTTTTGCAATTTCGTTTCTTAAAGCGAGGTTTCCCCACAGCCTGGCATTTGAGATTGCAACATTTATTTTGTAATTGACGCGCAGCGCGTGTTCCGAGACCACCGGAGAGCGGCTGCCAATGGATGTTTATATTGGTGCACGCGTTTAGCTAATACGCATTCTATTTCCCCTTCACAACCCGGCGTGGCGGCTTACCTGAAATTGACAGCTGACAAAAGACACCGCCTACACTGGGCTGCTCTGCTAATTCCTCTTTTCTTCGTTTGTGCTGAGCTGGAGTCCTGCTTCCCCTCCTGTTACCTGGTCCCGTAGGTTCAGTGGGTGGCCAGGTAGCCAGTATGCGCAGCAGACAGGGACATCAGCAAGGGAGAGGGAGAGAGAAAGTGGAAGCGAAAAGGAAGGTCTTGAGTTGCTTCTGGAACCCGAGGTGGTCCTCTCAAGTTTGAGAGAGGCAGGGAGGCTGTTCCAGAGGGAGGCACCAGTCGAGCAGAGATTTACCCCCCATCTTTGCCTGGACAAGTATTGGGAAGTTGTCCGGCTCATGAGACAAGTGTTTGCCTTGACATTAGACATATCCAAGTATGGCATAGGGGCCAATATATCATTATCCAGACACTCAGACACACATAAGTGTGGGAAAAATAAACTAAGAAGTTGTTTGTGCGATTGTCGATCAGGTGCACCTTACACTCCGAGGGGGCTCATTCATAAAGAAGTTACTGGTATTCATTCTGACTTGCTAGTAAGGATTAAGCCGATAGTAAGCCAGAGTTGCTCATTGTGAACCAAATAGTAACCGTGCATGGGTAAGTCAGAGTTACTCTTGGTAACTTTTTATGAATCGAACAGTCTCTCTACAAGAGGAAGTTAGAGTTACTGCTGTAGCGTCTATTTGAATGAGCCCCTGGATTTTTTTTATGGCGCTATAATTTACATTTATCGTATAATGCTCGATTTGGAATTGCTGAGATCCGTAGAGGTGCTGCAAAGGACAGGTGTAATCTAATCTCTTCGGGTGTGATTCATTCACGCAGGTGTGCCCAATTAGGGGAAGTTGTAAAAATCCCCTGTGCCTAGCAATTCATCTTGCCTCTGGACACTGACTAAACACCAGCTGCTTTTTCTCCTGCACCCCCATGCAGAGTCAACCACTCACACAGCACCGCTCTTTTATAACACTGCTTGCGTGTGTGCATGGCAATGGACAATTATTTCACGAGCATGGACTCGGCACAAGCATAAAACTGGAGACATGGCAAGGGAGAGTTTGAGGTGGGTGTAGAAGATGGGTAGCAGAGGGACCCCCACCCACACCCATAAAGAAAGAAAATGAGGGGAGAGTGGTAAGCATGGAGAAAAAAAGAAAGAGCGGTGAGTGGCTCAGATAGAAAGAAGGTTGGGGCCGCGCGCCCTGTGCATGGGAGCGAAAGGGAGGTTGGGGAGGGGCAGTGCAGTATGGAAGGGGCTCCGCGAGTAGGAGCAGTGCTTGTGGAAGGAGCAACCGTGGAAAGATGGTGCGTGGAATAATGTCCCATATCCACCTATATAGAGTGAAATGGTGCCGGATGCTGGCAAACCACCGGCAGTCTAATAGTCTGATCCATTTCAATTTTACGGGGCTAACCCCCGATATTAAAGCCTTGAGCTTGGCTAGAAGGAGGCCCTCTCCTGGGATGACTTAAGGGTCTACAGGACTTGATTTTTCAGCAAGATACAGTCAAGGGAAAGGACAGTTTTCTGCCAAATAAGAAACATACTAAATAGAAGTTGCAGCTCAGAGACCTATAAATGGGTGATACCAACAGAATGCCAACCTTGGTGAGTACTCAGCAAAGCATGAGTTTATTGTAAAATAAGGTAATACAAAATAGCATTATTTACACACAGGTATATACACAGAAATACTTTACACGTTTAATGTTAGTACATAAGTACCTACTATCATAAACTACACAGCAGTCCCGTACCCACTGAACGCCTTGGATATGCATACATACAGGCTTTAAGATAGCAATGCTGTTTAAAGCTAAAGGTATTTACTTAAGTAAGGAACTAGAATGCAGCCATTTTACACTGAGAGGCGCTTTATCCCATAGGGATCTGGGGTTGGCTTAAACCCAGTCGAAGGAGGCCACTGGCCCGCCTAATAGACCCCTCGCTAAGCAATTGGAAGCCTGAGCCCATGTCATTTACTGAACACAACATACGCCAATGACATTTCACAGTGGAAGGCTGGAGGCCCCATTGTTCTGGTTGGACCGATGGAGTTGAGCAAGTCTGTAGAGGTTTAGTACAAGCGCAAGTCATGGTGAGCTTGGACCATCAATCACGACTGAGTGATGGTCCACGCCGTGGATTGGAAATGCGCCATGTGCTGTTTTCTCTAAAAGGGGACGTTGAACTAAAATCATGATATAGGATGCTCCTTACCCAGCATGACCGAGTATGTACCAGTAGGGTGTGACTTGGTCCAGTGTTCGGGGCATATGCCTAGTAGGTGGGCTTAACGTAGCTTCTAGGTTCTGTCTACCGTGAGGCTAGTGCATGACCCTGGGCACTGTACCCGCTCGTGGCTCCAGCTGGGTCAAAGACTGTTGGTTTATTGTCCACAAAAGTTAGTCTATGTCTTTGTCCCAGCAGTCGATGCATTGTTGAAAAAGCCCATCTTGATACGATCAATGCGATCTTGTGAATCTTCATGCGATCTTGTGGATCTTCCCGTGTGGAATACTGTGGATTTATAAAGTGCTGTGAAGTCACAGGGTAGAAACAGAATGGAAAATTCCAGCTAACAGGGTCAGTTTTATGGTTTAAAGTGCTTTTCATTGTACAGAGAAATTAAGGAAATCAACTCCTCCAAGCGCAATATTTACATGCAAGGCGAGGGTGCACATACTGATGCATCCTACGCAATACTGAAGTGGGTCATCCTCTCCAGTTGGCCAAGAGTCTTTAGGATCCCCATGACATTGAGGGGTGAATACGCCATACTCGAAGGTCATCTGGTGATGGAGTCTTTGTCTTGGGGTGATGAGGTTGAGCGCGATGACACACAATGGCTTGGGTTGTAGCCACCAAGACGTGTGTGGCCACCCCCCGCAGTACCTTTGCTTTATGAAGGTGGAATTCAGCCTTCCTTGAAATGATTCTTGCCATGCAATGGTGTTATCTGCAAAAGGAAAGGGCAAGGTATCAGCGTTACAGGGGCAATCACAAGGAATGAGGGGCAATCACAAGGAATGAGGGGCAATCACAAGGAATGAGACCCGAGAAGCATAATCCTGCAGTCAACGCAAGGGACAGCTTTTTGGGGTTACTCGAGTCTCCATGCCTCAGATAACACAAAAGACTGGGTCAATAAAAGGCTCTTTGCACTATTTCCAGACCATTGCATTTTGGTCTGTTGGGTAGTGTGCTCACCACTGTGCAAACCGGGCCGACCATTACTGCATGTTAATGCCCTAGACCATTATAGTAGGTTTGATTTTCATGTTTTGCGTTTTCAATCGATAATGAAGAAGAAACACATCAAAACAACTCAATATTGCAAATTCCTAGCACATGTATAACTATTGCGAGTAAGCATAATTAGTCCTGCTCTTGCCTCAATTTAAAACATACTGGGACTCTGCCACAGTTTTCTTTCTGCAATTTTTGCCTTTGGATCCCATCTGTTTCTTTTTATTTCCAAGATGCCTTCGGGTGGATGTTGCACTTACAAATTCATATAACATAACATAAATATAGGTTTGGTGCCAATGATATAACCTTTATTTGTTATTCTATAGACTGTGGTGCAGTAGGAAATAGCAAGTGCATTTGAGGTACCTGTTGTGATGAGGTCACAAGAGAGAGGATAGGGGATGGGGAGTGGTAAGGCCTGGGGCCCCGGGACAATGACGCGTTCCATGGCGCTGGTAGCACTGGCAGCACACGGGGGGATTCCTTAGGGCACGCATCCTACCCATAAGCTTGTATGCCCGGTATCTTGTGATGACCAAAGAACCCAAGCATGGTGCGCATGTCAGGAGACTGACAGTGACCCATGACCCACAGTATATCCCAGGAAGTAGAACTTGGGGTCAGAAAGATGATGCTTGGGAATTCGGATGACACCATTTGCAGGCCTACAATCAGTCATGTGTTGTCAGGTTGCAGCAAGGAAACATATCCCACAATCCTCCAAGGGTTATACACATTCTTATTATTAGTTTTATTACGGTGTTTAATGAGCGTGGCCTTTACAAATCATAGGGGTGGGGGCACCCAGTGTCGGAAGTAGAGATTAAAGAGAGCGGTGAGTTATATATCTATACATTGGGCTTCATTACGGGTCCAGCGGTAACCCTGCCGGTGCTCCCGGCAGGTTGCTGCCAGACTGGTAATATTTTACCGGCGCCTGACTTGCTGGTGCCACCGGCTCATTACAAATCCTGCGGCCCGCGAAGTCAGGCGCGAGCAAATTGTAAGTCCCCATTCCCATAGCGTACTATGGGAATGGGGACACGGGAGCCGGTGCTTCCGTGACCAGTCTGCCTACCGTGGCAAGGTCAGACCTGTCCGGCACAGCAGACACGGCAAGCAGACTCAGAGTTTGCAGATCCGGAAACAAGGGTGCCGGAGAGTTTACTGGGCACCCTTGTTTCCGGACCGGCAAACCTAGAATGAGGCCCCACTGTGTGCAGAATGTATTATAAAGGCTCCTGTAAGATTGGCAAGGCCAGCACTCCTTCTACGGGATTGTGGCCCAACCTCTAAACCTGACGCTCTGAGCGCTGAGCATTCAAATGTCACAGGTTTCCTTGAAGCCTGAGGCTGTCTGAATTCATTCCAGAAAGGTCCGCCTCCCCTGCAGAGCGTGCGCCAATCAAGTGTGCAAGTGTTTCTCACAAACAGTGTGCAATGTTCAATTTAAGCCCAGTGGTCGGAGTGTACGAAAAGAAGTAGTGGAACTTTGATCCCTGCTGGCCTGCCGAGGGGTGGACTGGGAGCAAAAAGAGGCCCTGAAAATAATGTTCAAAGTGGCCCCATATTACACATTTTCAACAATCTCAAGCCTTTTCCTATGGGAACATTTGTAAATGCCACACAAAAGAGGCCCAGGGTGCAGAGGCCTACCGGGAAATCTCCAGAGTTCCCTATAGGCCAGTACACCACTGGGCCAGCTCCCGGACCCCACAAACGCCATAACCACGCCCCCTCCTTCACACAATCCAAACCCTCAAAGAAACCCACCTGCTGTTTAAGGCAATGTTGAGTGCAGTGTTGAGGTGCAAATTTCAACTTCTTCCTTCACTTTTATTTTAAAACAAAACCATTCTGGAACGGTTTCCTTTTAAAATAAAAGTATAGGAACAGTAAAACCTTTCAGTAGAGGAGCACTGCTACCGGCCACTTCGGCCACCATTTAAATCCTGATTCCTCTGTCTCTCTCTTTTCCCATAAACTCTCCATTTCGGTCTATATTATAGCCGGTCAAGTGGCACAGCGAGTAGAGCGCTCGCTTTGACATCCGATCAGGCGGGGCCAAACTCAGCCTTTCATCCTTCCGAGGTCGATAAATGAGCATCACACACAGTGGGTAATAATAAGCAGCGTTCAGATACCTGAGGGTTCGTAGCACTATATAAATGCCAAATTATTATTATTATAATTATTATTATTATTATGATGCAGAAGGGGAAACGTTAAAATCCCTGTTCCCTCCTCCTTGTGGTCATCATACTAAAGACAGGAATAAGGACCATTCCAAGGGGCTGTCTTGGAATGTAAGCTCAGACCACTGGGCATGTTTATGCAAATCTCCACGCTCTTCGGAACGTTTGTGATACGTATGCTCTGGTCATGCCTACCTGACGGACGAAGGGCGAGAGGAAGCTCCAGGGGATTCGGCGTAGGTTTGGTGATCGACATGTGTAACGGAAACGCCAAACTGCGTGTTGTGACCTCCGCACGACACCAGAGGGTGCGTGCTGAGTCACATGTGAAGTGATCACATGTCCTCTTTAATAAAGGGGGCACGTGTGTTCCCACTCGCCAGTTGCCTCCCAACTCCCTGTCTGTAGAGCGTTTGTGTGCTGTGGCGCTGCGCGTGCCATGGCCCTGGACAGGCCGCCCTGCCTCCCAGGGCAACCTCATCACGGCGGGGGCCGGACTGGCTGGCCCCCATTACACTGTGATTCATGCTGGCCTTGGTTCTCCTTAAGTTGCTTATCTGCTGTTTATGCTGCATAACATTGTTCCTATTCTATGGAATTACATTGAAATTGCCTGGCAAAGAAGATAGTGGGAGGACTCAGCAGTGCATGGAAACCTCCAGGTGTATTAATACATTTCTATAGAAGAACGAACATGAAAGGTCATGATGACCTGTGACCCATAGGCCAATAATGAGCCAGCATCCAACCCGCTCCTCTCAAAAGAGCCACATATCACACTGAGCATGTGCATGACGCGTGCACACATACCATAACATACAACAGTAAGCACTAGTGCCATGTTATGGCCTATGGCCCCCTTCCCTCCACCCCCTCTTCTCGGGCACGCCCAACCAAAGGTCAGTGGAATCGCTGCAATATACCCTAATTATTGGCGGGGTGTTGTCGATGACACATCTACTCCTGGATTGGAGTCTCGCCTTTACAGGAAGTGCCGCCTCTGCTGCCGCTGTGCTGTGATAAATTGCTAGCGAAAAAGTACCTTACCTCTCCTGCATTGTCTAAGCTTCAAATGATTGCCGACTAGTTAATCAACAAAGGTGATATCTGCAGGGAGCGGTCAGATAGCGAGGGTGTGCTCCTTTCCCCCGGAAATGAATGAATGGGAGAACGTATCTGGCAAACTCTGCCCTACGGGCATTGCCCAGCGTCACATTCAGAGGGTGTCAATTTCCTTATTATTTGTGTCATTTCCTAGTATAGACGAAAACAGCGCATAATGAAACTATGTTTCAAGAATGCGTTTCAGAAATTGACATCTTAGTAAAAAACCTGCTCACAATGGGCTTCATTGAACTTTAAGAAGTACCTTTCACTTGATAGCTGAACGATGAAACATTGCAGCACAGTTATCTGAAATCCTTCTATCACACATGTATCAACCGTAGCACACCATGCGAGACCCGATTCACAAAAATTTGCATTGAGGACAATCAGGAGATGCTGGCGAGGATCTAGGATTTGGCAGGAACAGATCTGGAGCACGCCGCTGTGAGACATATGTGCACGCTATCATCTCAGGGATGCTCCAGGCAACTCAAGAGTTGCCCCAGTTTTAGGCTTTGTGAATCAGGATAAAGCAAGCAGAAGAAAATCGGAGATCTTCACAGGCATCTCCTGATTTTCTCCATTGCAAATCTTTGTGAACCAGGCCCATGCCATTTCATTATTAAGGTTGCTCATTTGAGAAAATTGTTTTGACAGCACCAACTTCAATGGAGGGGTTTCTCTGTGCTAGAATTCATGGAAATCATTCCTGTCCTGTGCAGTATTTGCACTGGAGAAAGAAAGTAATTTCTGTGTGACTAGTAAGGGATAACCAGTAGGCCTTCTACATTTCCTCTGAACCCGATGTAGGAGGAAGGCTTCTATATTGTTATTGAATTTCTGTGGGTACAAAATATACTGCTTATTTACTGTTAATAAAACAGCTTTATGAATCAGAACTAAACATTGACCTATGGACACAGTAGGCTTCCATCCTTCTAGTGCGCGGCTTTGAGGAGGCCTCATTCCTGGATTCTACTCGAGACTTTCAAGATTTATTTTGACATTTTTGGAATGGCTGAAATAAATATTGCGCTGAAGGACTCGTCTGCAGAGTCGGAACACCCCTTGTGTTTCTCTCTGTCTCAATTTATGTCTCTGTCTCTTTCTATGTGGGGCGAGAGTCTGCTGTCCGATGTGCGTTTGCTCAAGCCCCCCCACCCGTTGTTGACAGCGTTGCAACTCAAGGCAAATAAAAAGATGGTAGTGGGCTGTGTTTTTTGGCAAAAGCAGCTATTAAGAGGAACAAAAAATGTTGTTTTCTGATGGAAGGTTATCGCTTCGAAGCACCGCTATTAGAAAGGGGAAGGCAACAAATAGCACCAATGAAGGTTGATGCACGTTTCCTTCTATCATGGTGATATGTCTAGGTTGGGATAGTCTGGTTATCAGCAAGTGGGTGTTCCGGAGGGCTGAAAGACACCACAAAACTGTGGTGGCCAGGTACTGCAATTGGGTAGATTGTTTAAAAAATAAAAACATGCTCATGATTTTCCATTCAGTCAAATGTAGATGGTTGCCTGAATTCTATGGAATTTCATGTCACAGAAGAAATGGAGGCTTTTGGGCATGATATACCCACTTGTCCATTTCACCAATAGAGGGGAATAAGCAATTTCTGAAGCTTTTCACATGGTAAATGTTTCATTTCCGTCTTTCTTCTTTGTGGCCGTGAATATCACACCCAATTAGGATACCCAGAAAAGTTTTGGCTGCCTTATTTGGCAACATTGTTGGTGTCCAAAGCAAAAAACACAAAAGCCAATTTCGGCCAATACTGCAAAATTGATAAGGAATTGGACCAAGTGGCGACGTGGAATTTTATGTGAATTACTACAATTCTCTTTACCAGTAGTAATGTTGCCCAACCTGACAGATGAAGACTACAACATCTTGCAGCAATGCCCCATGTTTGGTAAACCAATCCCCCACGTGCAGAGGGTGGTGACTTGTTGCCAGGGCTTGCGCTCGGGAGACCTGCAACTGGGAGACCGGTCGCAAGTTTGTTCCCCCATGAAGTGATGTCTTAAGCAAGACATCTCGCACGACACGCAATTTAATGGTAGTAGAATAATCACTGGACATGGAGGTGGCTCACAGAATCTTACCTTCACTACACATCATTTAAAAAGAGAGCTACACTTGCCAGTCTTCCTGCTCACTCCAAGTAGCAGGATCTGCCCTGGGTTTGTTTTTTAAACCCCATTCTGTTTTATTCTGCTTCTTTTTTCAAATACAAATCTTTCTTTTGTTTTAAAGTTGATGAAAGGAATTGATCAGTACGAAGGCTGATGTCCGAGACTGTGGCAATTGGTTTTTAAACTGGGGCCAGTGCAGTCAGGATTGTAGGAACAACCCTTTGCTATAACCAATCCAAGTCCTGATCAATTTCAAGATTTAGTAAGTGGTCTTTGCACCTGGTGCACATATGCAATGCGCATTATCATGCAGGAACCCCACATTTCAATAAGTACTCTTTAAAACATACTGTAGTCTGCTATTTGGCTCCAGAATCAAGGGGCGTTATTTAGGTAATGTGACAAGGGAGGTGCTTCATACTGCATTATATTGAGTTTACACTGCCCATTTTACCAGTGAACATGTTGGCACCTCCTCTGAACCTACCTCTTAGATGCGTGCACCATCCTTTAGCGACACTGGCACCCTTCAGCGTGTAATATATCGGATTTTGGGACACGAAGCACCGTAATCCTCACCTACAAAAATACATAAAAGTGGATGTCAAGATATTCAAATGATGTTACAAGACATTCATAGGAGTGGGTTTTAGACTCATCTTGCTTTATAAAGTCGTATTTTGCAGTTCATATCCTAACCAAGGTTAGATCGGAGCAGAAGATAGGACAGAGAGGGCAGAGAGAGAAAGAGAGAGACAGAAGCTGAGGGAGCGAAAAGAGAATAGATTGAGAGAGATACAAAGAGGGAGAGGAAGAAAGAGAGAACAGGAGCGTGTGCAAGTGACAGAAATATAAACCTTGCAAATATTTCGGAGTAAAACACTTCCTCAAATAAACAGACTTGTGGAAACACATCAAGTTCATCTCAAAGGTCTTTAAAGTTGTGATTCCCAAGATCTAAATCCACTCCATAGTTTCAGGGTATCTTAAGGAAATGATTGTGGGTACAGTGAATCTAAATAGGAGTTACGTACAAAGTCATTCGTCATTCTGAAAATGTGATGGGATTATGGCCTTCGAGGATTGGAGGGGGCAACCCACTATTCTTAATAGTTTTTTGTTCAGGTGTTTTTGGGCCGGTGTACTAATCAAAACCATAAATATGTGGGACAGGGAGCAAATCATGGGTGTAAAAAAGCTCTATTTCATAGAAGGTTTTGGTTAGAGGTAGCAGCTGGTTGCTCGTGTCTGTTACCAATCACGGTTTCTTAAAATGCTGAAACGTTCTATTTTTACAGAGATTGCATAACAAATGCATGTCAAGACCCAACACTGGGGATCAAAGATCATATGAGTTCACTTCCTGTTTGGTTTTTAGGTGTCGGCTAATGATGATCTGATCCTGCGGAAAAGCCTTCGCCCTCTGATACTGCAAGCGTGGAGTTTGACCCAGTGGGCGAACTTGAATGTGGCCTGGTGTTGTGAAATAAGACTGCATCAAACATTGGCTTATGTTGGAATGCCAGTGGTTTGGTAAATGCCCTGTGTAAATGGATACTGATGGGTGACAGTCCTTTAAATCACCCAGCACATAGGGATATTAGCAACCGGCACTGGGAGCCAGCCAATCAGCTCCATCGAACACCGCACTAAATCCATCGATGTACGTCCGGGAATGCTGCACCTTGGCGTGCCCGTATGTCCTCAGACTATCCCGCTTCAGGCTGCCTTCCCCTCACTCCAACATTCAACTAGTTTGCCACACCTCCCGGTCTGTGCCACTCCACGTCTTTGTGTCTGATGTCTCCATCGAAAGCAGGAAGGGCCTCACTACTGAATGCCTTTCTGGCGAATCTATGGCAGCCATCTTTGATTGGGCTGCAATTCCTTTTAATGAAAGGGCGTCTTGCTACGCAGGCATTTCATCAAAAGGAACACTTACTTTACAGCATTAAACAGTATTAGCAGCCTGAACAAGCGGCAGTGACGCAAATAGCATCAATGATCAAGGTGGAGTGGAAGTACATGGCCAGGAACATCCCTAAGCCTTTGAGGAGAATCTTGTTGATCTCAGGCCAACCAGCTCGGCCTAGAGGGATTTTACTGGCCATGCAACCCTCAGCCTATAAATATCTGCTGTCCCCTTTTGATTGTTAAGTTATCAGGTTCATAATAAGAGCAGACATCTTCAGTTAGTTTCAGGAACATATATAACGTATGATACATTGTACTGCGTTATGCACAGTGGCATTTACTCAGCTGTAGTATGGTCTTGTAGTGCTGTAGGATTGGCCAGGGGTGCACTGCGGCATGTATCCCAGTTTTAGAGAGAATTTTCATTTCTGTGCTAATTCCCTCCAACCTTAGAGACCCCCAGCTCTTTTGCTGGACTTTAGGACTTTTTAATTTTAACCCTGGAGTGAGTGAGACCTTTTTCTCACTCTGTCATGTGTTTTGACCTGATTTGGATTGTGTGTTTTTGCTGTTTTTGGAGTTCAAGATGATGACACCCAACCCCTTCAGTGCAGTGTCACTGAGAAATCCTTTACATTTCTCATAAGGTTTAAATACTTTTTCTTGTGTGAACTACTGTTCCCAAGAATAGTAAAGTGTAATTGACTTTACTTACCTTTTCTCTTTGTAGGTCCAGCACACACCATTGTATGTGGAGTGCTCGGGGGTTACGTAGTAGCCCCTTATCCTACATTCTCATGTAACATTGGTTATTTTAACCTCACTACCTTAAATGGCTGGTGGCAGTGGTTTAATTTTCCTACCATTGTGCTTTTCTACCGCAAGCTGAATCCTCAGCTGCAGTACAGCACCCATGGGTGACCATTTTGTCAAAATGGCCCTGGTCTTCTTTGTTCACCATTTCCTGTTTGTGAGGTCTTTCTTGGGTTTTACCCTGCACGTTGAGCCAGGTTTGAGCCCTTTGTTCATTTTGCCTTTGGCGGGCTTCAGCCCTGAATCCCACCTCTGACTCCAGTGTGTCTGGAAAGGCAAGATGTGAGGGAGATTCCCGAAACTACTTGTCCTTAGTCTCTAGGAATGCCTGAATGCAACCAGTCCTGATTGGCTGGCTGCTGTCCTTCCAGGACAGCCACTCTGCTGTGTGATTGATAGCCTAGGCTGTCCATGAATGGGAGAAACCTCCTTAAAAGGCCAAGGTTTTGGGACTAGAGTCAGAGTCGACCACTGGGAGAAAGAAACACCCGATGAAGAAACCGTGAACGAAGCTTGCTGCATCCTCCTGGACCTTTAAATTGCACGGTGAAACCCTGCTGCTATGCTGAAACTCCTTTTTCAATTCGACAGAGAAGCTCCGGAAGGGACGACTTCTTCCCTTGGGTTAGTGGGACCAACTAGCCCTGAGGCGAACTCCACTGGACCATCTCCCCCGACTGGCTGTACTTCTTCGCTGCTGCAAGAATCAAGTGTCAGGGGTCGAGAAATCCGTAGCTGAGTGCAACGTCTGAAATCCGGCCAGAAGCTCCAGGAGTCTCCTAAGGACCCTCCAGAAGCAGGACGACCAGAGCTCAAGTCCTCTCACCAGAGTGCAGGACCCAAGGAGTGAAGGAAGCCCAACCGGTATCCAGGATCCACGACTGTGCTGTTTATCGAGCACTGAAACGGCAAAGTGACGTTGAACCGAAAAGAGCCCGTAGCTGCCGATGACCTCTGAATTACTGCCACAGGAGGCCTCCAGATGTCCTCCCTCTTGCCCCCACGACTGAGGCTCAGGAACATGGGGTCTGCACCGGTGTAACAGGGCAGAATCCAGCTGGACCCCTCTTCTTCAAACCAGAGGTACTGTTTAGGCTTGGGCTACTTACCTCATTGCCTTTTTAGCTGTGCTCTTCTCAGCTGGGAATTGCATTGGCTTACCTGTAGAGTTGATTCTAACTCTGCTTTTCACAGGCCTAACAGCTTGTGACCCTACATGTGAATTTTCTTCAAACTCTAACTTTGTGCAAGACTTTTTTATCTAAGAAGTGCCTCAGCCCCATAGACTGTGCTCCAATTGACTTTGGCTGTCCTGGCTCCCTGCAGACTCTTCTAGTCCATTGACTTTGATATTGTTTGTCCCTTATAGGTGGAAGCTTGTTGTATACGGTTACTGCTGGGAAAGGCTTGTCTAGATTTCATTGCAAGATTTAGTTTTCTTCACATATACTGAGAACCCATTTATCATTTTCCTTCCTTAAACCTTTCCTTTCTGCAACCTCATAATCTGCAAAGTATAAGTGTGATCTATAAACGCTGTTACTGTCCTTGTGAATAAAGTCACCTCAGGTTGTAGGACGTGTGTAAGACGCATATCCAAAGAGTATCCACTAACTTGTTTGATTCTGAAAAGTATTTAAAGTATATTTACAGTGTTACATATCTTGCCCTTTTTAAAGAATGCTTATTTAAAAATGGATGTTAAATAAATAACTATTTATAACTGAAACCTTGAGTGTAAGTGTTACTTGGCTACTTGTATTTGTGGATTTCACGTGTACAGGTCTACAGATCACATTTATCCCTCTTGAGAAAGTCCTGGCTGCTCAGTCACACTACCAACTTGTGCAGTACAGGCCTATACCAAAAGGTGGGTTACCTAATTCCAAGTAGATAAGGGTTGTGTAGTCTCACACAGTGTTACTACATCAATTCTTGCCTAACACCCAGTTCCCTGCAGACTGTGGTTAGAGTGCATGGGTGGAATGTTGCGTGGTTGGAGTATGTCCTAGGTTGGAGCATATTGTCACATGTCATGGTGTGTAGGTCAGAGATGTGAACCAATTGTGGTTCTGCATTCATTTCCCATGCATTATGCGTGCGTTTCTAGGGGCAGAGAGTGTCAGTTTCTGATCAAGCAAGCAGATGAGCTTCAGATCAGACAGGACAAGCTCAAGTCATGCAGGGATAACTCATGCAAAAAGAGCCTCAACGCTTCCAAGTTCCTCAGGATTATTGAGTTTTTTTATGCAGATAATTATTTAATTACTTTTTAGCTAGACACTTGGCCATAGCCATCGAGTGCCACCAGGTGGAGCAGGTAGCAATGAGTGGCGGCAAGCTGCAACCCATACACATGTAATGGTACTTTCTTTGGATCTCACCTCCTTGCTTCTGGCCATGGTCATGATTTTGAAGACGTCTTCTTTGATTTGTATTCCAATATCGTTAACCGCCAATATGTGGTCCCCAAAGTGAAATGGGCACCCCAAGTCCTGTGGGCCGCTCCACACTGACACACTGCAAGGCACAAGGAGAGCACAGAGATGACATTGAATCACTTACATCCATCTACGTCATACACAGATAGTCTTCTGGCTACTGACGGCGTAAATAACTCTGATCCAGAGTCACTACATTCAAATACATTTCTGTGGACAGCCTGAAAACATGGAGTGGATTTGACTCGTGAGGACCAAACCTGCAGACCTCATATCTACAGGCCAAATTTGCATTCAAGAAACATCACTTAGCAGGTGGACATTCTGAGAGGGGATTATGGTGGTTGCTTGACGACTGACCTCGTCATTCAGACCCTAAAAGTGGGACCACCCCTGATGATCAAGACAGAAGCAGAGGCCATGAGTGGAGACAGAAGCAGAGACAATGAGGGGGGACAAAAGCAGTGACCATGAGTGCGGACAGAAGCAGAGGCCATGAGTGGAGACAGATGCAGAGGCTGTGAGTGGAGACAGAAGCACAGGCCATGAGAGGAGACAGCAGCAGAGGCCATGAGTGGAGACAGCAGCAGAGGCCATGAGTGGAGACAGAAACAGAGGCAATGAGTGGAGACAGAAGCAGAGGCAGTGAGTGGAGACAGAAGCAGAGGCCATGAGTGGAGACAGAAGCAGAGGCCATGAGTGGAGACAGAAGCAGAGGCAATGAGTGGAGACAGAAGCAGAGGCAATGAGTGGAGACAGAAGCAGAGGCAATGAGTGGAGACAGAAGCAGAGGCAATGAGTGGAGACAGAAGCAGAGGCCATGAGTGAAGACAGAATCAGAGTCCATGAGTGGAGACAGAAGCAGAGGTCATGAGTGAAGACAGAAGCAGAGGTCATGAGTGAAGACAGAAGCAGAGGCAATGAGTGGAGACAGAAGCAGAGGCAATGAGTGGAGACAGAAGCAGAGGCAATGAGTGGAGACAGAAGCAGAGGCAATGAGTGGAGACAGAAGCAGAGGCCATGAGTGAAGACAGAATCAGAGTCCATGAGTGGAGACAGAAGCAGAGGTCATGAGTGAAGACAGAAGCAGAGGTCATGAGTGAAGACAGAAGCAGAGGTCATGAGTTGCAACTTGAAGAAATCCTTATCCTCATTTTTAACAACGGAAAGAGAAATAATGCCATATTCTACGGACAATGGCACTTGAAATATTGATTTGGGATACAAAAGCATTCGTCCAATAATCACTGATACATTCCACCCTGTGTGGGCTGATAAGTAAGATCTAAATATAATAAATTGAGATGAATAGCACGCAATGTGTAATTATTACACTAGCACATCATATATAACTCAGTGGTATGGCGAGTAAGAACCTGGGAATGGTACTTTGATACAACAGGTCACCAAACACCATCATCATGATTGGGGGTTGTATTAATGCAACAAAAAAAGCCTATTAAATATGATAGAATAGAATTGTCCATTTCAGTTTACAAGCCGCACATGCCACAGCGCCACCTTGTGGCATCGCTGGAAGCTCACCTTTAGTCCAGTGCCACAGGGCAAGTATTATGGGTAGGCGGCCATTCAATGAAAAGCTTTCATTTTGAGTCTGCTCCGGTCCACTGCTGCAAAATATAGTGGCTCAGGAGACCAAGTGCACAGGGTGTGTCACTCCCACTAAGGCAGTGGTGAATCACTTTAGCTCCATCTCTGCACAAGCGTTAGCGGCTGGGGACTGCGACTTGGGAAAGTCAAGGGGGCAGAAATGTACTGTGGAAGAACCATGGCAGGCCCCGGGCTAACGGCAGGCCCTCAAGTAAATCTGACATTGTATGACAAATGTCACAAACACTTGGTCGCCCTGGCTCTACTTTGCTACCACTTCCAGTGGACGGTTGAGTGTCCCTGAAGTTGAATGGCTCGCTGCGTTTCGAGAGATTAACCACAGATCACCAGTGGCCACTCTTTCACAATGGGCGGTAAGATGGGTCCCCACCAATCCCCAATGCGAAAGTCAAGTGCTCTCCCAGTGACCAAGTTGAGACCATGGGTCTACAGGTGAGAGTGTACCTACCATATTCTTTGTCCAACTTCCTGGAGCTCCATGTATGTACTGAGGCCATCCCTGGGTAAAGAAATATCCTCCTCCGTGAACAGACTTGCGTCTTCAAAGCTATAGAGGAAAAACAAAGCCTGATTAAAACATTGTGTATATTCACTGAGTGAATCAGATAATCATCCCAGGAAGATACTCCGTCACTTTCAAAACATTTGCTTCAGTAGAACACAGTCTATTAGCCAACTTGCATTAAATCGGGGTTGTCCAACTGCAGGCATCGAGGGACGGATCCATGTCGGGTTTTCAGGACACCCCTTATTAATATTCATGAGTTAAATCTGCATATGCAAATGTTTCCCATATGCAAATGTTAGAATTAGGGATATCCTAAAAACCCGTCAAGATCCCAGCCCTTGAGGCCTGGAGTTGGACGTATAGTTCCATGTCACAAACAGTGTGGGCATGTTAAAGTAGGCCATGGAACTTCACATCCCGTTGCGGTGTCCCTTAGACAAGTAATGTCAACGTTGGAAAGCATTCCTAAGGGCATGAGCACTTAGAGCCTGCTTGTAGACCCGACTCTTTTCTATCGGCTGCGGGTCAGTCCGTTGGGTTGCGTGGCATGCAACCATGACCTTATCCGTGAGATGTCTGCTCGATGGTAAGCGATCACAAGATGCCATCTTTCATGGGACGTAAAGATTTACTTCTCATGCAAACCATGCTACAGGCATGTTCTCTAGATCTGAGGTAGAGGTCCAAGGAGACAATATGAGTACTATGTTCACAAAGCATGGGAGGAGCCGGACAGGACTGGGACCACGTCATGCAGAGGACAGTGGCAAAGGTTTAAGAAAGACGCCTTACCTGAAGAACCTCCCAAGGGATGGCGTGCTCCGTCTCTTTTTGCAGTTGCGTCTCCCTATGCTGCACCTCTGCTTCAACGGCGAGGCCTCAGTCGCGGACCCCGCCGTACAAGTTATGTCTTCATCCATGTCAGGGGAGAACACAGGGCAGATGTCGGAAGGACTGTCTTCGGTGCCAAGCTCTGCGTTCAGGTTCAACTCATCAAAAGAGCTGCACAAACAACAGGGTGGTGATTAGGGAACGCTAACCCAACATATCATGCCCATCTCTTAAAAATTCAACACAAAGCACCCCCCGCCAATCCTATCTACTAGATGTCCCAATAGCCGACTATGCCATTAAAGGCAGAAATGTTCACTGTCATGGAGACAAGCTATGAAATATACACACAGAACACATGCACGAGACGTAGAGGAACATCACTTCCTGCCAAATCCCTTAAAATCAACAACGTCCAGTAGCACTTCTAATCCGGGACAACGGCTGCGGTCTTATTGTACCCACCGGTGAAAGATTTTTGTGGTGCCACACCCGACAAGTGGATGTCCAGAGTAGGATCTTGACAAGGGAATACTACGTAGACTCAATGCGATTACAGAGGTGGTGGCTTATTGTACAAAAGGACTGAATACCAAAAGTTCAACTCCCAAAAGTCTGACCCCCAATTTTCTGCGTATATATATATATGTGGGGAGGGTAAAGTGTATAAAAAATGTATATGGGTAAGATGGGGGTCTCCCCCCCACATATATATTTTCGGAGTTGAACCTTTGGGATCGGTAGAATCACGCAGATCCGGTTAGCACATCCATTCAAGAGGCCTGAAGCCAACGTCTGCATGAGGCTCTGGTAAAGGCAGGGGTCAAGTCCTAAACATAAAAGTGGGGGGACTCATCAACGAACGCAAAGGGATGTGGCCTCACCACAAATTAGCATATCAAGGTGCAATCTGCTCATTTCCTTAAATGGGCTTTGCATAACCCCCCCAAATTGCACAGGACGAATGGCATTTGCCTTTTATAAAATCAACACACACACAAAACCAAGAGAGGATATTTTCTTCTAACAGTGTTTTTGAAAACATTCAAAAGTGTGCCTGTTTTAAACTCCAAAGACCAATGCAAATGTTTTCCCTGGAACTTGCAGTGCTGAAATGGGACATTTCATCTTTAGTTGTTTATTTTTCATCAGGTTATATAGTGCAGTGGTGAAATGTCCGGCCTGCAAACCTGAAGCGGTTCGGTCCCGAGGTCGGCTTTGATTCATACAGTTCAGAGAGCATTGAATGTTTCTCATTTTAGCTGGGGGGGACTGAGTTCACTCTCTGAAAAAAGTGGTTGGACTCTGTCCACCCGTGTGTACCCTCAACTTGCGCCCTGGGTAAAGGTATGCCCAAAAGCGGGCAGAGGGAAAAGCACACACTTCTCGATGCGTTATACAGCTCTTGATCCAGACAGGGTGCTCAAAGTCAATACAGCGGCTTGACTCCTCTTGTTATCCCAACAAGGCGTTTCTGTAAATTTTGTACGATGGATCTGCAAATTCAAGATTGTTTGTTCACCCAAGCCCAAGCTAGTTTTTTTTTTCTGGTGCACTTTTGCTTCCTTTCTGCTAGGCATCGTTCTCCTTTAGAAAACTATGCTTGCAAGGGTCTCCATCGATGTGTGGGTTGTAGACACACATGCATTCTATGCGGTGACAAGCCATGATCAATATCCTTGACCACGGATGATGCTGCATGCCCCACCACAGAGAAACCACATGACCATGGTCTGGCGAGGCCAGGCCGTGATCCCTGCTGGTATATTGCGGGATAGCAAGAAGCGGTAGGTGCCGCTATCACACAGTGTTCGGCTCTGAAGACCCCTTGGCCAGCCCCACTAGAAGAGCTGCTATTCTAGAAGAATCGTACAGTGGCAAAAGGGCAGTGGGTGGGGACAAGAAAATTGAGTTTCTGTGGAAACAGGACTCTAAAGGGAATAATCCTCGCCCGTTACCCGTACTCTCTATTTAAGATTGAGTGGAAGACTTAGGAAAACCTAACAGATATTTTAAAGTTAATTTTCTGTAACATATTTGATCATTTTTACATTTGAGCTTTTTTCTTAAAAAAATATTATCCCGATTTTAGCTTTTTTTCAATCATAGAAAATGTTGGGGTTATTTATGAGGGTATTTTCAGGCAGATCCCAGGAGATTGCTGCTAAAGTGCATTTTGCCATCAGTTGCTGCCTTCAGGGGCCTGCGTTACAAAGCTTGATGTCCCCTCCACCCTGTGGGCGCAACCAAAACTATGTGTTTCACACCCTACTGCTTCCATAACTAGATGCCGAAACATATATGGGGTTGCTTGTGGTCTCGTACAGAAGCGATGTGACCTAGCAGTTTGGGCTGGTCTGCCGCTTTTGGGGTTGGACCTAGCCTGGTTTGTATATGGTCTTTCCCCTTCTGTAATGGCTTGGCAGACGAAGAACGATGGTCTGGAGGGTTGCCCAGAGCAATGCCATCGGTTAGGATTAACCATCCCCTCTTGTGTTGTGTTAGGTCCAGCCATCCCCTCTTGTGTTGTGTCACACCTACACGTGACAAAGCACGCAGTGCTGTGTGCAACAAATTATCAAAATCAAATTAAATGAAATAATTTTTGGCTTTATGAAATATCTGCATATTTAAAAAGGACATTTTAACAGAAGAAAATATTGATCTGGACTAATTATTTCGTTTTATTTTGTTTTAGGGCTAATTCAAGCAGAATCTGCAGCAGGTTTGGGTCTATTTGACCTAAAACATTTGACCTAATCACATTTGATCGTATTTATTTGACCTTCTTTTTCGGTCTAAAATGCTGGGGAGACTCCCAGATCCCCCCCTCCCCACTTCCCCTCAACCTAATCTATATCCTTGCCCACCCCATATATATATTTAATTAAATTTGACCCAAAAAAAAGGTCAAACAAATTCGATCAAATGTTTTAGGTCAAATGTTTTTAGGTCAATTATGCTAATACCTGCCAAAGCACTCCAGAAGCGTTACACTAAAACAAAAGATATGGAGTATTTCATGAAGCACAGATGAGATCATTGCTACATATTGCGGTCCGCCTAATAGCCGGGAAACGACTATTGAATCAGATCTCATTTGTACTTGCTTAATTAAACTGGATTCCTTTGGAGGGGAGGATGGGCGGGATAGCATGCAGAGCAGCTGCTCTACATATACATGTACACTCAGACAATTATTGAAAACAGCTGGTGGCACTTGCTCCCTGGGGAGAAATCAAAAATTGATCTTGAATTGCCCGAAGTCTCTACAGCGTAGAAACCCTGACAAGCATTCTCAGTTGTCATCTCACGATTATGGAAGTCTTCGTCATGGAATATTTGGTTAACTGCCACCTTACACGTTTTTCACAGAAAATTAAAAACCTTTTTGTTTCCTTAAGTTTCTGTTGAATTGTTTTTGTTTGCTCACTTCTGATGTGGAGTTCTTTTGTGGTTCGCTCCAATGACCTTGGGCAGTGGTCGGCATCATTAAATCTTATAAATAAAAAATATATAAATATTAGCGCGTGGGATATAGAAAGGTTAGATATGCATTATTTAACCTACACAGTACTTTCTATATTTTCCATGTGATCACAACCTGTAATTAGGTGGTATTTCAAAAAAAGAGGGGCTATTTAAAAACCACTTATTTTTACTGTTCCCACCATACCTTTAATGAGGCCTTGAGAGTGGGTCCTTTCGCTGCAGTAAGATCACACCAGTGCCTGGGGATTCTGATGCAGTCATTAGTGTAATGTGTTAGGAGATGAGCGCTTCTAACAGGGCAGTTACTTGAAATACAAGTCTTTGCAAAAGAGGTCTGCAACCTTTGGCTCGCCAGATATTTTGACTACGACTCCCATCAGGCCTTGCCTGCATAATGAATGCTGGGGAAGCATGGGCGTTGCAGTCCAAAACATGTGGAAGCCACAGTTTACAGATCCGTCCTACTAGGAAGTCAAGATCATAACTCCCTCATGCCAACCCTCCATCATGGCAGTGTGAGGAACACTGTTGCAAATGGGATGCTAGATCTGAAGGGTAATCATTGACGGCATTGAAAGTGGCCCAGGCCTGTAGTGCGTTTGAATTAGAGATGGGTGGTTCAATCCTAACACCACACTTGACATTTATCAGGCTAGCCCTATTGCGTCATGTGTGTATGGGGACGAGTTTGGAGAAATTCTTCTGTACATTCAATACAGGCGAAGGCAATAGATTCCTTCAAAATATTTTGGGGGTTGTAAAGAGCACCACAACCCATTTGCTTCACCAAGAACCTAGGCTGGACTATATAGATGACCACATAGGCTTCGAGCCCCTGCTATTTTGGATAAGGCTATAGACTCAACCCAAATATAATAAATGATTTCAGACACTGTAAGGGACATCTCCTGGCAGAATTATCTGCAAAAAGCATTCAGAAGTCTTGGCCTTCCGAGTCTTTATGTCACTCCTGCAAGCATTTCCAGCGATGACTTATTCCAGGTTTGGCAAACATTTTTGGTTGGTAGAAGATTGGTTACACGCAAGACCAGAGTCCAAGAAAGTCTGTTATTAAATAAAATGATTATGGCTGTCATGGGCTGAATGCAGACCATCTACACTGGTTAGTCAGTAAACGCAAGAGGAGTGTTTTGTCCCTTACTTCCTTTTAAGGGCAAGCCGTTTATTGTCAGTGATCATTACGCACAATGGCAGGAATTTGGTTGTCCCAAAATTATGTTTTCGGTGTCCATGTAATGTTATTCCAACAGGCGATCTAACAGACTTTTTTGATTTTTGTGTCCACTATTTTATCACACATGGTTGAGGTTTTTAATACCGATTCTAAGGACAGTCAAGGCTGCAATCAAATATGTACAGGCATTGCCAACCAGAGAGGCGGTGCAGCGGCTGTATACATGTTTTCAGAAGCAATAATGCAGCTAATTGCGAGAAACTGTTTGAATGTTTAAGATCATAATGGGTTCATTGTTGGTAATTTAGGTAGGGTGTTCGTTTATGCATTTTTACACATGTTAATATTGTATTTTGGGCACCTTGTGAGGTGTGTTTTTGACATGTCTTTTATGAAGTTTTAATGTGCTTCGAAATAAAGTTTTGTTACAGTTCTATTCTCATTGTGCAGTTGAAAGAGTCTAACTCCCAAGACTCTATGGATTTTCCTTATTTATTTATTTATTTATTTATTTATTTATTTATTTATTTATGGGCTTGGTAAAGTGCCAGCATCCTAATAATGTAGATATCCACGGGGCTACAGAAGGGTGACGTCCGTGATACAAAGTTAGGGTGCTGAGCAATGGGGGACGGGGATTTGTGGCTGTTGGTGGACAGGGATTGTTCCTGTGGGCGAGAAACTTGATGTGAACCCATTTCAAAGGCTTATTAATCTATCATGCATGCTGTGGTGATGGTCGGCTGGGGGTTTTGCAGTCTCAGCTCCGCAGTGATGGTTTGCTTGCTCCTAAATCACCTGGGTGGTGATGTGATGATTGGCAGGCTGTTCAGAGTCTGGGTGCAGCCCTGGGCACTGAACAGGGTGTGCAGAGTACGGGTGCTGGCGTGATCGCTGGTAGACTGTTCCAGAGTCTAGGTGTTATGGTCAGTGATTGGCTGCGGGCCTTTATGGTCAATTTTGGCTGCGGGCCTTTATGGTCAATTATCAGTCCAGGAAACGTCAGATAACTTCCAATAAACAGGGATTGTACTTACACAGGTGGGTTTTGGGAGCTGGACAGCGTTCCTGCCCAGTCAACGTTGCAGTAGATGCGGCGATCAACAAACTGTGCTCTGGAAGACATGAGAATTGGCAATAGTCAGTCATTCAAGAGGTTACATGAGAAGCAGAATGTATAGTTTGTGATGCTCATCTCACAGGCTGCTTACACCTCCCATGCACACATACAAATCTTAAGTGCTATTATCAATTTTACTAACCAACGCCCTGGCTGAAAAAGCAACACCTCTCCCCCCTCTGACCCCCCCCCCCCACAGACGAACAACGCATCACAAGGCTATGAACATAGCAAAGGCTGTGTTATGAAAAAGAAAGCCTATCAAAACATACTGCACTCCCAAAGACGTGAAGGTACAGGATTCTATAGCTGTAACCAGAAAGCCAGTTGTCGAATAGATTTCAACATGGGATGTCACTGTTACCGCCTCGCGCTCCTCAAGGCTAACCTCTTCCTTTTCCGCGTTTACTATATCTTCAGGTTGGGGCGGTCGCGTGTTTGGGTGGGATAGGAAGATTCCGTCACTGGATGTTCCATCGTGGGAGAATGTCACAACTTTTTTGCCATTGCATTTTGCCACAAATATATGTGGGGGTAGGTTAGGGTAATAATAAAGGCGGTGCTGTGGAAGGTCTCCCCCACATACATTTGTGGTAAAATGTTCTATATAATAAAAAAAAAAGTAAAAAGGAATCTATGCATTTTTCATCATGGGAAGATTCTGGATGGAATCACACAGAAGCCTCTTCATGTAACCCTGATGGTACAATGCAAAAGTGCAAACACTGTATTTGCAGCGATTAGGCGCGGACTCTTCTGTTTCTTCGTTCTAAATTTGGGTAATATGTCTTTATATCACTTCACATTCCATCGCTACATCTACATCTGTTTATTTGGTTTGGCTTTGCTCTTTTTCAGGGAGCAAGTGGCAGAGGGGTTAATAAAGCTTAAAGGGGGGATGCATTTACAAAATGGCGGGCGGTCATAAAATAGAAAGAAAGGCACCAATGGAGGTGCCCGAGAGGAAAGACAGATGTAAGTGCAGAGATGAAAAGAATGGACTCTAAGGGCCACATTACGAGAATGGAATAGCTCCACGGCTACTGCCTCCGTTCCGGGATCCATTACCGGGTTCCTGCAATGGGGACTTACCGGGTTACTCCGACATAGGAGGACCCGGTAAATCCTCCTTGCAGGAACCCATCTCCATTCCCATTTGAGCCCATATAGGGCTCAAATGGGAATGGGGAGGGAGGTAATAATGGGCAGATTACATGTTGCCCGTTGTTGCCTCCCTCGTCCCCTCACGGGACCCGGAAAGCACGCCTGGTTTTACCAGGCGTGCGATCCGGGTCCCACGAAGGGAAGCTCGTAATGGGCGCAGCCGGAATGAAGGGGGTCGGTCCCGTACCGGCCCCCTTCATTACGGGAGCGCCAGCCTTATAATGAGGCCCTAAATGTGTATTTTAATAGCAGACAATGGAGGGGACTGCACATTGCCAGAGATAGGCAGGCTGATCCCGTGAGGATGAAGAGGATACAGGTCTCCGGCGATGCCGATCATTCTGCAAGGAAATGTACCTTAGATACCTATTGTTGATCAAGTTTGATCAACCTGAAAATGTGTAGAATTGAACGAGCAGATGAGTTAACAAAAAAAGTCCCCAGGTACATTAGGAAGCAAAATAATGTTGATCTTTGGCTTAAAGTTAGATCTAAAATGTCCCAGTTGAAGGAAATCTGCACACGTGGTCCTTCGCAGAACCTGCAACACTTGCTGCTCATGTTTTGTACAGAGAGTGGCCTGCATAGGACCGTAGTTTACCTCCTAGCCGGTCATGTGAAGCATTGGCTAGCATTGATTTCAGAAAATCCTCTGATATGGGCATCTCCAGAATTTGTTGTGTTCAAATCTTAGTAGAAAAAGCCAGAGATGTGGTCCATTGAACTTTTACAATACTACCAGTGGAGAGCAGAAACCTACTTTTCGCTTAGAAAAGTCTGGAAACAGATCACCCCAGGTGCACAATTGACCATCCACCTGGAAAGCAGACCTCCACGGGCGCCAGTCGCTTCAGGTTCTAGACGCACCAGATTTTAAGCACATCACCTTGTCTTTTCCCCCTAACCCTTGACCACTCCCTGGAGCCTTAGAGACAAGGAAAATGGCAGTGATGTGCTGTACAAATCCCCACGACATCATAGCAAATTCTTCCCCAGAGATGTGCACCGCCAGTCGAGTAGACTTGAGAGAATTCTCTTGATTTTTTCTCTCTAGATGGTCAAGGGTCAAGATGGGCTCTGACTAGCTAGAATGTCCTGCTTTGCAGCCAATGATACTTGCTGAAGTGTTCTGGTCTCCTAAATGGCAGGAAGACAGAGCATTCCAGCCAATCAGAGTGCGTTGAACTTTTCATTCCTCGTCTGAAATGTCCCTGGCCTGTTTGGCCGGAACTTAAAGGTTCGCTGGTTGGGTAGAATTCCACCCAAGCGTCTAGCTGTGGAGCCAGCAGGACTTCCTGACTGCTGAGCGGAGTTGAAGCGAGGGAGGAGCAGGGCCGTATTCTGCCATTTTACTTTGCAGCATGGTATTTGGGTTTCTAATTGCCCAACCCAAGATGGAAGTTATTTTCCACATTGCACCAGTAGACATATTGATAAATGTGGTCTCTAAACAGCCGTTTACTTGTTAGGGTGCTTGAGCACCTGGCGACCACCACTGGGTGGTAGCGGTGCACGGTATAAATCAACATAACATTTGAAACTCCCGTTCTTTCGCTGGCGAGCCCTCAGACTACTGGTGGAGCCCCTGACGCTCTCGAGTGAATGGGAACTTCTGGGATCGATGCTGGGCAAAGGGCTCAGAGCATCAATCTATACGTATGCTTCGGCAAGCAAAGTTCAGGCTCATCGGTAGTTGGCATTGCCCATGACGCATGAACCAGAAAAGCAAACCGTGATGCATGCAGTGAATCTGGGGGAATTGCCCACAGCAGTCAATATATTTATGTATATGCATATATATAGCTCTGAGCATCTTCTCTGGTGCTTCATATTGCATTTTGGGATATGGAAACTGAAATATTCACATTACTTTGGATTGCTGTTACCCTTCTGGGGGGACCCAAAGTCTCTGAGAATGTCATTACCATCACCAGAGGTGAATCATTAGGAGAGCTGTCGGAAGCGACTGTGGCAACTGTGGGAATACGAGTGGTTACGAGTGAGCGAACAGTGCGCAGTGCAGCTTGACGGGTCTTTGTGCAATGTCCTAACGCCCAAGGTCCTTTACTCTGATCTGAGGAAGTTTTCCCAGAAGACACGGAAGAGTTCTCTCAATTGTTTGGATTTTAGATGTCGCTGTCTATCCTGTTGGGAATTGTTGGGACCGTATCTGGCCTGCGGTGCCTTTCCTGTGCCTCGTTTTAGCCCTACTGTGAGCGGCAGGGAGTGGCGAGCAAACCGTATTCATTTCTCTGCTTTGCCTGTTACCCTGCTATATTGCCGACGTGACACAGTTGCAGTGTTTAAAAATTCCCGCGCCAGGTGGCAAGCACTGCTGGAGTTGAATTATGTTGAATTATGTGCGAGCTATAGTTCTCGTGTCTGGTGGCAGGTGACTGATGAGTGGCCTCACATCATAACAACCATTATATTAACACTATAACAACATTGCAAAGCTGTGTACTAATTTGCATAATGCGTGACGCTGGAGGCAAGCTTTCTCAATGGTGACTGTTAGCTGTACCTGTGGAGAATCGTCTCCTTGATTAGCTGTGACAGTTCCTGTAGCTGATTGTTCGTGGTTGCATTATCTAATCCTTTGTTATGGCTGTAACTGTGGAGTTTATGCTCTTTGAGCAGCTGCAAGTGTAATTCTTTCTTTATTGGTAGTGCAACTGAAGTGTTTAGAGGAGGTCCCAGATATGACCTGCACCCCCGCCCCCCATTGCGAGTTGCCAGTAAGGTACTCGTCGTGGTACGTGACGTATGAGGAGCAAATGAACCAACAGAGAGCCCACTGAGACTCTGCCCCTTGTACGTAAGGAGATCAGTACCGGTAGAAGCAGCCATAACGCGACAACCCTGGGCAGCACGGTACCCTATCAGACAGCCATACCAGCCACTGATACGAAATGAGGAATGCCTACATACGGTCCACGAGGAGACCCCTAAAGCCTTAATGGAAGGCCAATGGAAATAAACCAAGAAAATCGATACAGCCTGCAATGCTTAGTAGAAGAATAGAACGGCAAGCGCCAACCATATATCTACCACACAGCACAATGTACACGTGCAACTCCATTTTGTAAAAGCAGAAGTACACTCAGGCAACCAAGGCCTGACTGGCCAAGCTTCATATCCAGGTCCAAGCTGAGGAAAGGAGCGGGATCGAAACTTAACAAAGGATGGCTCTTGCCGGGGAAATCGAGGCCAACCAGAGAAGGGGAGGTGAGCATGAGCCCACGACGCTCCAGCTTCAGAGCATAGCAGCCTGCCCGTGAAGGTCAAGATAAGGGAGGCCCATGCAGGTGGCCAAGTGCACACAGAATTAAATGCACAAAAGGTTGGAAACTGAAGCAGATTCACGGTGGACCAGCACGTGACTAGACAGGCGCGGAGATGTACCACCGGTTGATGTCATCCATACCCCGAGGGTGCCATCATTTTTCCTGATAAGAGACTACAGATCTGAGGCCATACCCAGCCAACTAATTGACACATCGCCCTAAAACCACTGATTGATGGAAGGGAGGCAGGGTGAATCTTGGGACACTAGGCACCTGGGTGTCTACTCTGCATGCTGCTAATTAAAATGGAGATTTATGTTTAGGGATGTAACTTGCCCAATCACAAGGGACCATGTAATCTAGGGTCCTATAGACATTGTAACCAATTAGATGTTGTACGTGTAGTGACGTCAATCACGTGTGTTGTAGAGGGAAGGGCATAAACGCCCACCCGATAAGAGTTATCCAATCCACTTGTGTTATTTCCATATACAGATATAGCACCTATACTTAAGTTACCTTTCCCAACCAATTATATTGCATGATGATTTTTTGTAGAATTAGACGTCAATGATGACGGATTTTTCCCATAAAAGAGGCTGTTTGACTAAAGTTCGGGGAAGTCGGGGTGAGGCAGGTGTTCATGATGCTGCTGATTTCCATCTGCTGATGTATGCATCATTAAACAGACTTCCCCTTGCCAATTTACTGAGTCCTGATTATTGAATCTTGCTGGAGTATGTGAATCCTGCACTCTGTCCTCACATGATGCAGCTATCATGCATTACTAGTTTTCGAGGGTGAGTACTGACCAATGGACCCGTCAGTAATTTCCTCTCCTCGTCAACAACTGTAAGAAGGGGCCGGTCCCCTGTGTGAACACTGTGGAGTGATCTCCTCGTCCAACTAAGGTGGTGTGTTCCGAGCACTACCTGGTGCGTTGAGAACCGCGTCTGCGATATAAATCATAGTATGTCCTTTCCATGACACACATGATATATTCTTGAAAATTAAACTATCGGAGGCGGCTTTTGATTTAACACGGTAATCGCTGAGGTGCGGCTTGACACGCCTTGTATAGCGACGCCATAGGGCTCTTTCCTGGAATGGCTCGAACTGCTCGAACAGCTTGTGGGGACAGCGTTGTTCGTGTGAGAACTGCTAAGTGGGTGCAGTGTATCGACAGTGTATAGGCACACGACAGTCTATACCATATAAACTCTGGCCTCTCCTATCGATTTTTGCTGTCTGAAGGTCTCATAAGCCCCTGCTCCCCTATCCTGTTTATTTGGAGGATATAAGGGCATAGTATCAGCCCCTATGCACCATCCTACCTATATCAGTGCAGGTCAGAGACCATTATTGTTACGTAATCTGGTGCCTAAGAGATGTGACCAGAAGACTGTGGGCTTAGGCCTTTGATCCTGATCATCCAGGCGTATCCATCTTAGGGCAACTAATAAAGCTGCATTACCTTACGGCCTACTACTGTGGAGTGTAACTAGTTGGAAATCCACAGAGGGCTGTGGTTAATTTCTCATATCTCGTTGGTAATAAAAGGGAATAACTGCTCCTTATATAAAAAGAAGTATCTGTTCTGCTGAGGACGGAGAACAGACGGAGAATGGTTGGTTCCATGTAATAATGTTCCCTCAAAAATATCGCCATGCAAAAAGAATAGCCGAAAAATTGCCATTTTTTGTGGGATCATTATTACATGAACATGCAGGGGACACCCCCGACACCCCCAAACCTTTTTTAATTTTTCATGGGGAGCGGGAGACACCCCTATAACCCCGCTGCCCCTGTCCCTATATATATGGTCACCTATATAATGTCATCACAACCTTTTCCTGTTGACATTATATACGGCAACCATATATATAGGGATAGTATTACCTGATACCGAACGGTTGTGTCTCCCTGAGTTGTAGCATTCAACACATCCCTGCCTAGCTATGATGATGAAATACTTAGGCGGTATACTTACACACTTCTCATACAGACATAATGACCGCCACCATTTTCTTCCTCGCCCTCATTTTCGTCAGGTGCCTCACGTTCGGCTAGGTCTGTTGGTTCCTCCCGGTCACAGTCGGCCTGGCAAATGGCAGAACAAGTTTAAAGTACTGCTTCACTGACATAAAGGCCACCTGTTCAAACACGTTCATTCACTCATTCATCCCTCCATTCTCACATCCTCAGTTATTCATCCATCCATCACGGCTAACGTACATATATCTACAAACTTAGTGCACATGGCACACGCTGTTATTATGTGGCTTAGTGGTAGCGCCGTGCCCTGGTTTCAAAATCCAACCTTCTTATTACACAGGGATCTCTTCAGTGGATGTATTTGGCCTCTGACCTATGCTACTGGATAGGCACATCAGTCGATCAACTTGTCTAAACTGGGTCAGGGCAATGAACCTGTCTCGCTCCTAACAAGGTGTTGGCCAGGCAAGGATATTTAAGGACATGGCTCTTGGGTCTCTAGAATTTTTGGACTGAAACTCCCATGGGCTCTAGCCAGCATAGTCATTGGTGAGGGGGCATGGGAGTCATAGTACAAGTCATCTGAAGAGCCTCAGGTTGCAGACCCTCGGCCAACGCAATGGTGCTCCTCTGTCGCAATTCCAAATGGCCATTCACGGCATTTGCATTACTCTGCCTTTTCTAATGGTAGCAATTTCCATAAATACTAAATCAAGGTCAATTCATTATGATCAGTGTCCCTGGTGTGGAGGGACCATAAGGATAATTAATTTCCCAGGAATGAGGCTGACACTTTTCATGATCACGCCCTTTGAGATGTTATCATTGCAGTAAAAGTTGACAAAGGGAAATAACTCACGACCGCTTGTTCCCATTTGTGCAATCTCCTTTAGACTCTCCTGTCCTCCCATTAAAATTGAGGCTCTCTTCCTTCCTCTTATTGATGTGCCCAGTGATGATCGTGCAACTTCAGCAATTATAAAGGCCTTCTCCACCTCTTCCTGGCTAGTCATTATGTGGACCTCCAGATGTTTTGCACTACAACTCCCATGATCTTTCAACACAGACTATGGTGCATCATACGAGTTACAATGTACACGACAAACAAAGCCATCTCTGGGCACTTTAACAAGATGCTCTGCTATTATGCAACGGTATGCATCTGCCTTTGATAACCCCAGAAGGATGAAGGAGTGGTTTCTCTTCACCAGAGCCTAAACCATTACCTGTAGATGTTTAAGCAGGCGCTGAGCGCACTGAGTTATCTATGCACCACCTCCACGTACAGCCACAGAAGCTACATAACCACATTCTGAACAACAGCAGCCAATCATTGGACAACGGAACACGACCACCATGCTCCAGGGCACTCCTCCATCTGCATTACCTTCTGGAGGTCGTGTAAGCATTTTAGGTTGGAGAAAGGTCCACCAGCTGAGCCAGCCCCATCGCTGCAGTACTAGAAAAAAAAGCAAACACAGTGAGTCTCGCATTCCAAGGGGCTGATGGCAGAAGCAGGGCAAGGTTGAGATAATTTGGTGACTTCTGTATGGCCTCACACACTATCCCTGTTGTCCTCTGAATAGGGATCTGATCAAATGTTTTCATTTCCATTGAACCCCTCATAAGAACATAAAGAGCACATTATATAAAGTTCTCATTGTATGGGCACCTCCAGCGTTAATGTGGTATACTTCTGTAGGGGAGTCCACGGAGTGGCGGTTTCCACGAAATCAAAGCCGCATAGCCCATCGCTCACTTTGTAGCAGTCATCTTTACAACCATTTTGGGACTTAGGAATGACATTTAAAAAAAGCATGCCATGCCCTCAAATGAACTTGGGGAATTATACCCGGTAAAGTTCCCACGTACCGAAATTGTGTTTATTTTTCGGTTTCTTTTTATAGACCAATGCAATCAAAAACTCCTTCAGATTGCTACTTTGGGCACACAAACCAACAATCTTGGCATAATGCCCTGTACTTTCTCATTCTCCAACTTGTCTTTCAATGTTCCATCATGCCCACTTCCAGAACAACAGCAAGCATTTTTGTTACTATGTTTCTGTAAAAGAAACATGTTATCATTTCACTACTTTTAATGAAATCCACATAATGTTTGAATAAAGGCTTGTGTAACGAAGTAGAGTTGTATTTAATCCCCGAAAACACCTTGACTGAGTGGAGTGGCCTGAATACATCAAGGCAACTTACTATGCATCTCAGTATTGGATTTGGGGTGTCATAGATGCCTTCGTCAGATGAGTCACTTATTTCAGAATATCGCTTGCTTTCTTCGGGCATTGAGTGCCGATGATATACAGTATAGGGCTGAAAGAAAATAAATAATCTTTTGTTAAACTTTAGTGCAAGCATTTATCAGTTTCTGAAAATATATTTAATTTGAAGCATTTACCTATATGGTTTATTAAGTAATGCATGTATGATGCAATTCCCCTGGTTCAGATGCCATATGCCATCACATACACGGCTACCCAACAGGAAGGACATGATATGAAATTATGTTCACAATTGTGAGATGACATCAAGAAAATATGGTTTAAAGCCAAAGTCAAATGTTTGAATTCCTATGCTTTATCAAATTTCATATCCGTTAACCTTCTAACAAGATAACCACCACATGCATGAATTTATTATGTTACATGCCAAGATCATTATTTATTCAATTTGTGTAACAAAACATTAATCACAATTCTTTTCAAGCGCTCCCTGAGAATAAGGATCCACCAAGCTCTGTAAATCTCCCAATTATACTTGCCAACATAGTTGCTTATCATCCACTCCCATTCAAATTGTCGTGTGCTATGCCAATATTTTACTTTAATCAGTTTTCACTAGTGCACATCTGTCCATTCAGCATATTACAAGGAATCAGTTCCTGGGATTCATTTTCACTTTGTCAGGCTGCTTAATGAAATGTAACGGGCAAAATTCACTTTTCGGCGTGAAAAGGCTCTGTTTTTGCCACATGATCTTCAGGACCAAAAATAAAAGTTGAAGGTGTCAAACCTCCATAATCTTACTTGCTAAAGAGTCAAAAAGGCTACAAAAGATGGAGGACAGAGGTGTCAGTAGCACCCTAAAACAATTCATGTTCATGTTAGCAGTCAACAAATGCATACATTCTTCATTTAGGTTTATTGGAGCCTATGGGTCTCATTACACAGAAGGCGGTGAGCCATGGCGCTATTAGCGCCATGGCTCATGCCGGTAAAATACCGGCACCGCCTTGGCGGAAAGGGGATTTACCGCCCCATTCCAAGGTTGGTGGGGCGGTAAATCCCCCTTCCGCCATTGCCCTTCCCCATTCCCATTTCTGCCCCATAGGGCTCTATGGGAATGGGGAAGGCGCTAATTACGGCACCGCTATTTTGCGGTGCCGTAATTAGCTCCGAGGTCCCTTAGCGGGTTGGTTTTTAACACCTGCAAAAAGCAGGCGTTAAAGCACCAACCCGCTAAGGGACCTCGTAGTAAGGCGGTAATGGTTAACGGTCACCGTTACCATTAACGGTGGCCGTTAACCATTACCGCCTTCCGTGTAATGAGGCCCTATGAGTGTCTCTTTCTGACATCTATCCATTTTTCATCATATCAATGATCTTATTAATGTATTATTACTACTTATAAGTAGTCTCGTTTCTGGATGGCAACATAAAGGAGACTCCGCTGCCTGCCCCATTAAGTTGCAGTGAATATGAAATATCTCCTTCATCCTCCCGCTCTGGCTTCCCCTCAACCGTCGCCGCCTGAGATTACACAGAAGGGCTACGTACCAGCAATGTTGATGGTCCCACCTCATTGTGGACCGAATAAGTGCAAGGATCCGAATAGGGCCTTGGAGCGCTGGCTTGTGCTTGTACCTCCTGCTCGTGAAAAGAGTAACAAGGGATGTCAGAATTTTAGAAGTCCCTTCGGAGTTTAGGATACAATTGCAGCTCACAAAGGACACACAGGGAGCCCAGAGTGCCCTCACATGAAGTCCAGAATACGCAAATATATGGAGCCTAATTTGGAGCTGACATTGTAGCATGGCGATGGGGTGCTTAAAGGATTAAGTAATGGAGAATCTTTGTGTTGCAGAAGAGACGGTGCCATATGTACTTTTAGTATATGAAGATTAAATGCACTGGACTGTGAGCTTGGTGGGCTTTACCACTATCAAATTCTGTTATTGTACACAAGGGCTAAGGTTTGCTGCCAAATATTTAACTGATTTAAAGCCCTTCATAATATACACTACATCATTAGAAAATATACATATACAAGTCTTTCTCTCCTTTAACTTGGATCTCAATTTTGTACGTGGTAGACATTGTGTCACCATCAAGCCCTTTTTTTTTAATAGTTTTTACATAATTTCTGGCTTTTTGATGCAATATTCACTAAAGACAACAACCTACAATAAGATGAGTGACATTTGACATCTAATATTGAGTATAATTTCTAAATATTAGGGAAAACTTTAGAGTTTACATTTTGTTTCTATAGTATGATATATCCTCTTCTTTGCCTGCATAATGTCAAAAGACAACAACTGAACAGTTCTCATAAAGGTTCAGCACTAGTTTTGAAAAAGATAGTGACCTTTTAGTGAGCGGTTTCTCTTGTGGCAAGAAAGCAAGCCCACTTAAAGATGCCCTTTAACGGTGCAACGGCGTGCAATCTGTGTTTCATTCACAGCATTTACAAAAAAATCAGCATGCAGAAAATTTGGTAAAGTCCTTACGTCAATCTTTTCACATGTCCTGGGGGTGCCGAAGATCGGGTATGATCTTGACAAGGGCATTGGTAAAGAAATTGTCTGGACCCTTGCCTCTTCTCGCTCTGCCTACAAATTAATGGATACTGTCGGTGATAAAATGGATTGTACAACAGATTCAAGAAGTGAGTAAAAAAAGTTGATCCAAATTATCCTGATCAACTTCACAGCTTGTGCAGTGACATATGTGCCAGTCTTTTTGCCCTGTTGAACAGCCACTTAGTTTAAAAACAAAGACCCAAAACTGTTTTTATAACACTAGCGTCACATGTGTTCGTCATTAATTGAAATTGAATTCACTTTTTTTTAAGTCCTAAAATATGCCAACAATAGCAATTTTAATTTGTCAATGCATTTCATGCTCACCTTTAAGAGCAGGTGCAGACATCTCATCTCTTTCCTAATCACACAATGAGTGTTGTTTCAAAGCACATTCACAGTGTAAACTCATTCTGCACAGGTCTTTTAGATTGCTATCAAATATCATTTTCTACATGTACAAACTATTTAATGTTAACAGGAATGTATATACATTTATGACACAAGAAGCATATTTGCTCTTCTAACCAGAACTCAAAGTTAATATTACAAGAGCACAGTTTTCCTGTTGCTCGGAGGGTAGATCTGAATGTTTTTGAACGATGCTCAAAATTATAACCTAATGGCCAGTGGTCTGCAACCTTTGGCTCTCCAAATACTTTGGAGTACAACTCTCGCCAGCCTTCGCCTGCACAGTCAATGGAGGAGGATGATGGGAGTCATAGTGCAAAACATCTGGAGAACTGCAGTTCGCAGAGCCCTGCCTTAGGCAATCTTATAGGTTTAGTTAGATGACTCAATGTACCTGATAAACTACTGGTCAGAAGAAGTCTGATGCCTGGCAGGCGCAACCAATACTTTCATGCTTTTCAGGAAATTGAGTTGAGTAATAATAGCAGCTACCATTTAAGTTCATTGCCATGGTTCAGATTTTGGTGTGTGCTACATAAATATGCATTACTTTGTTGTTTAAAACAAGAGCTCTCCTCTAGTTTGATAAGCTAACACCATTGTGCGCTTGCATAGATGGTGGCGCAAACATGTTTCTTTGGTCATGTCTAGAAATTAAGCTGTGTGATGGGATGAGAAATGAAAGCTTAGGCTAAGCCTAGCACTACAGGTAACATGAGAGTTCAGTGATGCTCATAACAAGCTGAGCCGCAAAGTTACACATCAGGCTAAGCCGAGAATCAAATTATAGGCTACTTTTAAAAATCAAATTGCAGGCGGGTCTGGAAATCAAATGAGGATGTTGCAATGTATGTTTCTTCAGGTTGGGCTCAACAGTCGGCTTGAACAGTTTTTAGTTGCTCCACATTTCAAGAGATCAGAGATCTGAGGCACAGGCAAATGTACGTGATTTGCCCAGGATTACAGAGTTTGGTCGGGTGGGGAAAGCCAAGATTTGAATAATATCAACCAGTTTCACACTTACGAATTTGCTCACTAAGCAAACGCCAGGAATGAAATCATGTTTAACATAAAGTTATTATTATAAATAATAATAAAAATAGTATACTTGCACAAAGCATATCATTTTGCTCAGATAGTCACACTGCTCAGTAAAAAGCATTTGGTGATAAGATCAACCTGTGAGGCTTGGGTTCAAATCCTAGCATGGTATTTTTCTTTCTCAGAATTGTTTAATCGAGCACTGATCCATTTGTCCACGCTAATGTATATCAATGTGGTAGCAAGTATTGTATGAGAAACACATTTTAAATTTGGAACCACAACCTAGACCTGTTTAAGGAAGAGTGTTGAGACTGAGTCTAGAAACCAAAAGAGTGAAATTAAATTAGAGAGTAACTCTAGGAATCAAATAACCTGTGGAGTCTAAAAATTAAACTGCATAAGAACATTTAATGTTGGATTTGCTGTATAAATTCAATGACCAATCAATCAGGTTATATGTTCAATATTGGAATTAAATGACTATTGCCAATGGCTTAAAATTGAGCCTATGTTGGGTTCTGAATACCACGGACCGAATTTAGGAGCTTTCGGACCGTCTTGCTGCTGACCGTTCAGTGTCAGTATGCGGTGCAACATTGTGACTAATTAATGACAGCATTTAATATCTATGTATCCATACGTTTGTCTCGGTTGGCTGAACATACGTACCAGATCTGCCGCATTCGGCGTCTCTTCCCATGCTTTTAAAATGGCATCAAACCACTCTTTCACCTGTGATCTGTGCCAGGCAATAAAAAAAAAGAAAAAAGAATTTGACCAAAATGGTTTATTTCTTCAAGTGAACAATCAATAGAATAATACGATGTTGCCAAAGGTAGAACTATGAAGACACTAATTAGCAATGTCTGAGTGGCTCATACAAGACCACATTCAATTGCTGGCAATCATGAGCTGAAACTCAAAGGCAAAGAGGTCCAATAGAAAATGGACGTAAAGACCAAGTTCCCAAAGGGGTTAAACATTAATGAAGGAATGCACTAATTCAGCGATATTTATATTGGAGGTTGGAAATTCTGTAAACGATCGACAAACATTTTAAGATTATTGCACATATAGCAGGAAAGTATTCAGACTCGACACTGACATGTTTTACATGTGTTGAAGCTCCGCGTGCAACATATTGATGCCAACATTATGAGATACAAAAGGGTACAACGTTCATTTATTGGCAGGCTTTTATTTCGCAGAGTTTTTTGCTGCCGATTTATTGCCAAAAAAACGAATTGAAAAATATGGGGGAGGGTGGTAAAGGGATCTAAAGGGTGGGGGGCAGGTGAGGAATAGCTAGGAAATAACTAGGAAGCAGGGAATTGGGGGGTGAACAGCCCCAAACTAAAAAAGGACAGACAAATTCGATGAGTTTTTGGGGTCAAAAATTGGCAGCAAAAAACTCAGCAAAAAAATCCTGCCAATTGAATGACGTAGAACCATACAAAAGATCACTCTCCATTAATAATTTTGCTTCATTTGTGGGGTGGTTCCTGGAGTGTGCATTAATAAATAAATATAAGTAGGAGAGAAATGTAATTACACCCAGTTGTATTTATAGGATGCTCAATTTAGAGAACGCGTCTCTTCTAGACCTCCCGCAACCCCCCCCACTTCCCCTCAACCTAATCTATACCCTTACCCACCCTGATATATACATTGAATTAAATTTAACCAAAAAAAGGTCAAAATAATTCGATCAAATGTTTTAGGTCATGTTTGTTTAGGTCAATTATGCTAATACCCCCTGTGGGGTCACAACAATTATTTCGAATGCATGTTGAACTTTATTTAAATGTTTGTTCTTTGGCTCTCTGCATGAAGATGAAAAATAAGTAGCAGGTGGGCTTTACGGAGAGTCCAAGAGCTGTGTTGCGTTGCCGGAGTTGAATAGTAGTAACTGCGCAACTCCTCCTGTGAGACACCTGTGCGCTAGAAGCTGCTTGAACATAATGTATTTCTAGAGAAGGTGGAGGCAACTTACAGCTCTCCAGGTGCTTTGGCTTACAACTCCCATCAACCGTACCAAATATAGTCAATGTTGAGGGATCAGGGGGTTTGAAATCCAAACCATATGGAGTCCTGGAGGGTGCGTATCCTTGTTGTAGAGATTTATATAGCATAGGCTTAGCTAAAACATGGAGTAGCTTTAGAAGTACTCAATGCAGTAATGCAGCAGGTGAGGAGAGAAAGAGTGATCGGCGTTCCGTGCAGGTCAGGCATTGTGCGAAGAGCGGGGCCATCATGTCTTTAGCTTATTGGGGTTCATTTGCATGTATTACTTAATAATTACCCACAGAGTGGCGGTGACAAGAGCCAACACACAAGATGCATAAACCCACAGAACATTCAAGCTTTTCCGTATTCATGGGGGAAGCGGTGGATGCAGCGCGCCACCGAGAACTCACATTTCATCGCCAATCAGGTAGTACTCTCGTTTCTTCGTTGAGATGCAAATGATTTGATCGCCCACACACTTAAACATCTTCTGCACCGCTGCCAATTTATCTGGGTTTATAATCGTGTTATGTACACCTAGAACTCTGCCAAAAAAAGGGACATAGAATGCACAGGTTAGCACGTGTTACCATACAGACTGTCCATGCACCATTCATCATATTTTCCATTGCAGTGTATTACTGGCAGTACTGGTAAATATGCATTATTATATATTTCTCTCCTGTTAACAAGGAAACCCTTCATCTCTTGGTCTTTTTATACTAATGTCCCTCCACGCGCTACTCATCCACTCATGATCCAACTGACTCCCTCCTATCCAACTTCTTAAATTCTTCCTCTCATGCGATCCGCTGCTCCTTATGTTCACTCCACTCACTAATTCTAGAGCACTCCCGTCTTCTTGGTCCACCGAACAACCGCACCGTCCCCATTCTCCACCTTTTAAATCCCTCCAAACCCGCAGACACCTCATTTTAGAAACACTTGCGCAAGGAAGCGCTGTGGCCAGAGGAAAATAATCAACAACTAAAAATGCACTTTTTGCTTTCAGCATTTGCCTGCATTTTGACGGAAATTCGGTCTGTTGGTGTTGCTTGAAGAGAGATTTTGGATAAGGTCAATTGTTGTTAGCAGGATGAGCCAATCAGATTCGCTCCCCTTCAGGGAGAGTTGGGCTTCCTGTGAATCTCTAATCACCGATAACTCTGGCCAGACATCGCCATGACTCCAACTAGATGCCAAAAAGAGCAGCACCCTGGCATACTCTATGCCTGTAGTTACCCTCCTGCTGATGCGAACGGTTGTTAAAGTACAATCGTGGACATTAGCAAACAGACCACGGTGACCAAAATGAATATTCCCGAGATCAAAGTATATACATTAAGAACTTTAATATTGCATGTAAAATTGACTCATGGATATTGATGTTTGATATCCCGGGAACCTGAGTGGCTGGAGGTTCAAGGCGAGTGAGCCAGGCACTGCGTCACCGTGGCACCTTCCTCCATTTCATGGCACAGTAGCTTCCACAATAACCTCAAACGCTCACCAGCATAAACCTCTCCAATGTTTGATGCCTTTCAATAGGCGCTGAGCTTGTTACCCCTTGCCTCTCCTTCCACTAACATGTCATCTATGGTCATTGATGCCACATTAATAGAGGGGTGTCCTTGCTGCGTCCTCAAAAGTGTCCTGAATACATTTCTGGGACACCAGATGATAAATGGTCTTGGCAGTGGAACCCGTTTCTCATATTTGATGTCTATGGACCCACAGCTTCAGTTTGGTAATGGGTGGCATATTTCTTGATGCTTGTTGTCCGAAAGGTTCGAGGAACAGTAATCATCGATTTCTTTATCGTAAATGGGAAAGAATGGGGTGCTACAGTATCGAGAGTAAATGCCTGAACAAGGCCCTAAGTCACCAGATTGCACTGCACACCTTTGCGCCTTCAGGCCTTCAGTGTCCAATGAGTTCCCAAGCTGGTCAGATAGCACAGCAAGTAAGTAGAGCGCTCGCTTTGACATCTGCGCAGAGCCTGCTGACGCAGGTTCGAATCCCGGCAGTGCCAAACTCAGCCTTTCATCCTTCCGAGGTCGATAAATGAACACCACACACTCCGGGTAATAAGCAGCGCTCAGATACCTGAGGTTTCGTAGCGCTATATAAATGCTAAATAATTATTATTATTAATTGCAAATTTGAATCAATGACATTTCCTTCAATTCTGTTCTTCCAAGAACAAGTCAGAAGAATCTGTCTTAAGGGACGCCATTTTCTTTTTGGGTAAAATAGAACCCCTCCTCACACAGAAACTGATCTTTACAGGGTGATCTCTGTGGGCGTCAGCTGACGGGAGATGGGGTGACAGTTGTGACCCACTTTCCTGAGGCTTTACAGGAAACAGTGGTTTTCCGGGAAGCTGGGGCTATTTTCTTTGATTTTAGATAGGAAGAAGATGGCAAACCCCCCACCCCCCACGCTGAAGTTATTTGCGCCACAAATGGGGTATTTCTGCGGATTTCAATCCTGAATTCACAAATGGGATGCATGCTTGGGGCAGGCTCAGAGAGAGACATCAGTTTGGTGTCGGGATTAGTTTTGACGAATTATGAGCTAGAAACACAAGGGCTGCAGGTTGAGCCCTGGTGTCATCTGAAAATACACCTATTCTGCCAATGCGTCTTCGTCCACCCAAATAGTTTGTAGGCTAAGGTAGCACCATGCCAAACCATGGACATTGCTAAAGCCCTCACCACTGGGCACATCCACGCCAGTACATCACTCACACAACACGGAATTCACGACTCATTATGGGCCTCATTACACGGATGGCGGTAAGGATTTACCGGTACCGGTAAAATACTGGTACCGGTAAATCCTTATCGCCTTACTACGAGGTCCCTTTGCGGGTTGGGGGATTTAACACCTGATTTTTGCAGGCGTTAAAAACCAAGCCGCAAAGGGACCCAGGGAGCTAATTATGGTACCGCAATTTGCGGTACCGTAATTAGCGCTTCCCCATTCCCATTGAGCCCTATGGGGCAAAAATGGGAATGGGGAAGGGCAATGGTGGAAGGGGGAATTACCGCCCCGCCAACCTTGGACTGGGGTGGTAATTCCCCTTTCAGCCAAGGCGGTGCCGGTATTTTACCGGCATGAACCATGGCGCTAATAGCGCCATGGTTCTCCGCCCTCCGTGTAATGAGGCCCATTGTCAACCACTTGCGCGCAGCAAGTTGCCCCTTTTCGTAATCCTCTATGATTGCCCCATAGCTCATTGAAACAGGACTTTGGGTAAAACCTGCAGCAAGCAAAGAGCTCTCCAAAAAAAAAGGGGTGTACCTACTTTTCAAGTTTGATCTCCCCCTTCTGCGGATTCTTTAGGTTTTGGGATGCATAATACTGAAGGGTATAGGAATTCCTGCTCAATTTCACCAACAGAAAATACCTCCTTTTCCACGAGGACTATGGGTAAAAGAAAAATGACAAGATGAAGTAGAACAGGGAAGGGACAATAACGGCGGCCTCAGCAATAGTGCAGAAGATTGTGTGTACCTGTTTAGAGAAGAGTTCTCCAGGTGGAGACTTGGTGAGAAATCCATGTTTAATGACTTCACCACCATAGAAGCAGGAGCTGTTGCCTAGACAAAGGACAAGTCACACGGTTAGTTCCCATACGCAGGAGCTCTCTTCTAACAGCGTGGACCTGCACAGCTATGCACCATGCACATCACCAGGCCTCGTCGTCGTGAGTCAGTTCCACCAAGGTCAAGCCAAACCCAAAACCTTTGGATCTCCACTTCCCTTCCTCCGATGTTCAACTCCCACCTCTCCATTCAATCGCATATGTCTCTCTGTTGGCTCCCCCTCCCCCAAGATGATGTTCTGCTCCTGTGCCTGTTCCCCCAACCGATGTTGCGTGGTCTCATATCAATCTGAGGGTCATCTCTTTGAGCCAGTTTAATACCTCCCTGAACAATTGCATTCATGACACCTCCCAACTCTACCTCCATTCCAGTCTCATCCAATGTTTCACACCTGCATCTTCAGATGCCAGCCCTTCAAGCCATTTCCTATTGCATGATGCGCCGCACAGAGATCCCCTACTCCTCGCTGACCCAAATGCCAAGTCTGTCTGTTGGAGAGGTCCCCCGTATAGTGGTCCATGGCCCATGTATGTATGCTGGTATGTTTCCCAAAGAGAATCATTCATACCCACACCTCCCAATCCTTCTTTGTGCCTGTGCACCCCCTTCCCCGCCGGTCCATCAGACACTCGACAGTTCCATTCCTCAATATTATCCGTGCTTGTGTGTATGTGCACCCTGGTGGGACAATATAGCCATCCAGCCTCCTTTAAGTTGGCAGGCTCAACCTCCTGTTCGCCGTCCTTACAGCTTGCTGCCGTGATCGTCTCAGGACACTCAGACAGTGAATGATGTCACAATAGATCACAAACCCCACTAACCATCATCAAGAAAGGAGTGCTCCAAAACCCTTATTAACACAGGGATTCCATTATAGACCTTCTCAGCCAATCAGAATGCTCAGAATGCATTCCATAATCACTGGTATAAACCTGATTGCTCACATTTTGTTTTTGTCTCGGTATATGTACCAGCTTTTCACTCCCTCTTAAAGTGGCTCACTGCTTGTTCTCACCTTTATGCTGTTGTACAGGCATGCTTGGTGGAAATGGTTTTGCCATCTGTAAATGTGTTATTGTAAGTCCTTTCTGATGAAAATGGCATCCCTGTTCTTCAAATAAATACAAATACATTTTGATTGGAGAAGCAGCCTAATATCCTTCACTTTCTCTTTTCAATGCACTTCTCCATATACCTTGGGTGGTGTCATGATTGCTTATATAGACTGTAGTCATCTCAGGCAATAACTTGGGGGGTGGGTCATTATCCAGAGAGTATGGCCCTCCCCTCATTCTGTTGATTTTTGATGAGGCAGGCGAGGGTAATGAGAACTGGAATTGGTTATGCGCACGGTTGTAATTGTAATTGGTTATTTATAACGCGCTTAATACCCAGAGGTTTCTAAGCGCGGACCCGGGGATCGAACCTGCGTTGCTCGAACCTGCGTTGCTCCAGTTCATCTTGCTTTCAAGGCGAGCATGTTGCCCCTGAGCTATCCTCCCAAGGCTACAAGGATCATTTGATGGATGGATAGGTATTGGTCAGCCACAGATGCTGGCAATTTCTCTGGGCAGTATTGGGTCTTTCTATATCGCATCTGTATCTTTACAGAAGGAGAAACACTGTATGAAAATCAACCTCAAAAGGAAGCCAGAACCATTGCCAGTGGTTGTACTGAATTCCTAGCTTTCCATTGTTCGCATTTCAAAGCCACCCTTATATGCCCCATACAAGTGCCAAGTTTCATGTGACTGTTCTACAGCTCTTTCATGTCATTTCGCCTACAAGTTACTCAAATAAATGCAATTCAATATATTTATTTCACCGAAATGGACCCTCTTCAGTATTGTTTAATGGAAGAAGCCTGCTTACCCTCAGTTTGTGTGTCTGCATAACCTCTTCTGGTGCATTACCTGTCATTTTATAACCATTGTTCAGAGTGAATTTACTTTTTATATTGAACTAACTTCTATTTTTGAAAATGTGTTTAGTTTTGCATGTGAGTCTTGTATGTAACTCAGTGAAATATAGTTTCACTGAAATAAATGAGATGAGATTAGTAGGAAACTTCTATAACACCCTGCTGAAGCTCAGTGAGGCCGAAACGTGTCTGCGGCTACCAAGGGGGTCATGCTGACTGAAGGAACGTGATCAGACAAGCCAGGGTGGATTGTCCCTTTGGGATAGGGCCAGGATTATTTTTCATATGTTTTATCCCCTCATGTGATTGTGCTTCAAGGGCTAGAAAATGATGGAATGGAAGGCTGCTCGGTGTAATTGCCAGCACATGAAATAAATTCATAGCTTTCCACCAAGGATTGCTTTTTTCTTCTTTTGGTCTAGAGGTTTATGCCAAGATAGGTCACCAAACCCAATCCAGCTATCATCAAAGGGGAATTCTGTTGATTGACGATAATTTGGGTACGAGTCAAGACAACCGGCCGGTTTCTTCGGGTTCTACATGATTTGGGCGAGTTTTTTTGTCGGCTTCGATTTCGTTTAATTTGCATTTTTATTTTTTTTTTACATTTGGCCGCAAATATGCAGGGGTGACCCCCTACTCCTGCCCCTCCAACCTCCCCCTTTCTTTATTATCACAATTAGCCAACCCCCACATATATTTGCACCTAATTTAATCTAAAAAAAGTTGAGGAATTCAAATTCGACAAATTCTGCCACAATGTTATCTCCCTATGCCGTTTATTTGCACAAGGCAGGCCCTGTTTAAGTGTTTGCCAAGAGTTTGGTTTACTCTACTTGCTTTGTTTGAAGTGGGTTACCGTCTGTGTTAACTGCTGTATGGATTATTATCCCTTGTAAAGGTGTCAACTTCTTTTGCTGTCCTTTATTTATTTATTTGTTTTGCAATTTATATAGCGCACCCAACCCAGAGGGATCGAGGCAATGCCTAAAGCTTAAAGGGCCATTTGAGGCTGCACTTGACATATGATAGACAAAAACCTAGCCGATTTGATCATGCTTATATAATTTATAGGCATACAAGGGAACTGGGATACCGGCCCAAAGGGCGATTTGATCGATATCACACAATGACGTCAAGTGGCGAAATTGAGATTAGAGCACCTTGTTTTCACACTCGACGATGTAATGACCTCCAGCCCACACCTGATGTCACCCCAGCCTGACATCAGGGTTGCAGCACCGGCTAGAGTTCTTTCTAGTTATTGCGCCTCATTATGAGTGTGGCGGAAAGGCAACAACGGCACCGGTAGTGCTACTGGCGCTGTTACCTCTCCACCACACTACAAGTTCTGCTCGCCGGTGCCGGACTGCACGCCTGGTCTGACCAGCCGTGCATACCGGCACCCGCGAGCAGAACTCATAAAACGGTGCCGGTGCAACCATGCTGCTGACCTGCCATTCTGCCCTATGGGGCAGAATGGGGATCGGGAGGCCGGCCATAACGGCACCCGCGAATGGGCAATTACCGGGTCTGCGAAACTCGCCATGACCCGGTTACTGCCCATTTGCGGGTGCCGGAAAAAAAACAACTCTAAGGGCACGGCTGCCGCCAGAGTTATAGTGAGGGCCATTGCCTTTATCGAAATATCCCTTCTCTGGGAGTGGCCTGGACAGCGGTAAGGTGCTTTGCTCAACTCTCAGGTAACAACCAATTAATGAAGGCGTTGGCATTCGGCAGTGGACTGACAGGTTTCGCTGCTCTTCTCCAGGGCAGTTCATTGCAGTGCAGAATGCGGAAACCTTAGCCTCAGGTCTATTTGTTCCATTTACGGAAAAAAAGTATCTCACCTAGAAAGCAGCAGTCTAGAAATATGGGGAAACAACTAGAAAATACTTTTCTGGGCTTACGCAGTTGGCATTCCAACCTCAGTGCCTGGAGAGTGATGGCCCGGGTGAAATCTGACCTTCTGACTTAACAGTGGAAATGTTCCACCTGTCATAGCTCCACAGAGTTAAAGGCCACGCCAGTCTTCACTGCCCCAGGCTTCATTAAACTGCGTGCAGCAGAACAGCAGAGGCGGCTTCGCACATCATTTCTGCGTCTGGCATAATTCTGTATGGGACGACACCAAGTTGCGGGATACCTGGGGTGGGACTGTATTTGCATGTGAGGGTCTCCTCCGTGTAATTTATGCAAATGGCATCACACAAAATGCTCCAGCAGGAAGGTGTGTTATTTTTGTAGTCCCTGGCAGGTGTTGTCAGAACGGTGACCCATTCGGTCCCTTGTTTGACAGGGTAATGTGGTTCCAGGTCCATTGTGCGTTCAATGGAGGGGATCCTGGGCAAATCGCCCCTTTCCCCGTGTCTTAAGAAGTAAACACGTGGAAAGTTAATGTTGTATGATGGCAGACCTGGGTTTCTGTGATGCATTTGTCACAGGACCCACCCACCAAACTCTTTGATGTGCAGCGCCTCCGGTTTATATAAGGGGCAAATCTTTTGCTGCTCCTTGTAGTGAGAGGCTCGCCACATCGGATGCATAAACAATCACAAAGCCAAACAGAGGTAACAGTGGAAATCACAAAACAAAAATGTTTTTAGTGATGAATGATTTCAGCTTGTCGATAAATCATCTGTTTTAACCACAGTTGCCAACATGACCCATTCCAATCTGTAGCTGCTTATCCAGTCCTCTGCTTACCAAACCATCATTTTTCAGCCTGCAGAGCTATTGCAGAAGGGGAAAGACTATATGCAAACCATGCTCGGTTCCACCCCAAAAGGGGGCCGTCCGGCCCTAACTTCCAGGCCACATCCCTGCTGCACGCGGCCACAAGAAACCGCCAAGACAACTGCTGCAGGTGCTGCTGAATCAGAAGCGGCACTCTTTGTCTATCTGTAACACGTTCTACCAGTTATGCGTCTTTCTGGCTGTAATGGCAGGTTCCACTTTCCACTGTCTGCAGAAACAGACGCACGTGCAACGTCAGATTCAACGTGAACTGTAACAGCAGGGCCCACCTAACACTGCGGAAACAGACACTTGCAGGGTCAGTTTCAGTGTGAACTGTAGCAGCAGGTCCCACCTAACACTGCGGAAACAGACACACTTGCAGGGTCAGATTCAACGTGAACTGTAGCAGCAGGTCCCACCTAACACTGCGGAAACAGACACACTTGCAGGGTCAGATTCAACGTGAACTGTAGCAGCAGGTCCCACCTAACACTGCGCAAACAGACACACTTGCAGGGTCAGATTCAACGTGAAGTATAACAGTAGGTCGCATCTAACACTGCGCAAACAGACACACTTGCAGGGTCAGATTCAACGTGAACTATAACAGCAGGTCCCACCTAACACTGCGGAAACAGACACTTGCAGGGTTAGATTCAACGTGAACTATAGCAGCAGGTCCCACCTAACACTGCGCAAACAGACAGACTTGCAGGGTCAGATTCAACGTGAATTATAACAGCAGGTCCCAGCTAACACTGCACAAACAGACACACTTGCAGGGTCAGATTAAACATGAACTGTAGCAGCAGGTCCCACCTAACACTGCGCAAACAGACACACTTGCAGGGTCAGATTCAACGTGAACTATAACAGCAGGTCCCACCTAACACTGCGCAAACAGACACACTTGCAGGGTCAGATTCAACGTGAACTATAACAGCAGGTCCCACCTAACACTGCGCAAACAGACACACTTGCAGGGTCAGATTCAACGTGAACTATAACAGCAGGTCCCACCTAACACTGTTCCTGGAAACAGATACATTTGCAACGTCAGATTCAATGTGAACTATAATAGCAGGTCCCACCTTACACTGTCTGCGGAAATAGACACACTTGCAGTGTCAGATTCAATGTAAACTAAACAGCAGGTACCACCTAACACTGCGGAAACAGATACACTTGAAACATCAGATTCAATGTAAACTAAACAGCAGGTCCCACCTAACACTGTCTGCGGAAACAGATACACTTGCAACATCAGATTCAATGTAAACTAAACAGCAGGTACCACCTAACACTGCGGAAACAGATACACTTGAAACATCAGATTCAATGTAAACTAAACAGCAGGTCCCACCTAACACTGTCTGCGGAAACAGATACACTTGCAACATCAGATTCAATGTAAACTAAACAACAGGTCCCACCTAACACTGTCTGCGGAAACAGACACACTTGCAGCATCAGATTCAATGTAAACTAAACAGCCGGTCCCACCTAACACTGTCTGCGGAAACAGATACACTTGCAGCATCAGATTCAATGTAAACTAAACAGCAGGTCCCACCTAACACTGTCTGTGGAAACAGATGCACGTTCAGCTTCAGATTCAACGTCAACTTACGTATGTTTTCAGAGCTCTTTCTCCTGTCGTTCGAGCGCATGGCTGTCGCTTCTGCTCCACCGCCAGGTGGATGCTACGAGGGCAGTTCGTAAGCTGGTGCAGGAGGCCCAGGAAGCAGATGTAAAAGCTGCAGGAAAGAGAGGGAGATTTATAGCGGGTTCTCATTGTGCCCATGTTCGATGCTACGTCTCACGCATTGTGACCAATGCTGCTGGTCACCTACGGGGTAGTGTGTCCAGCACCAAAGGTCAAATGGGATAAAGGCGCTATGCAAATGACCAATTACATTATATTACATTACATGTGGACTTTTGTAGCCAGTCTGGATGCTACAGAAGACATTTTGTGGCAAGTTCAAGAAAGCACATCTGGTGCACTGTGCACAGGTGGGGGTGCAGGGAGCACATCTGGTGCATTGGGTGAAATTCGGGAAGGCACATGTAGCAGACTATGAGGCTCATTTTTGGCAGGGTACCGGCAAACTGTAATACCGTTTTCACCACTTGGTCTGCCGAAATTACCAGAATATTACAAATGTCAGAGACGGGGGGATTTGCTGGGATTACCGGGCTGGTAATACCAGCAGTTATTTGCTGGTAGGGTGGCGATATACCTCCAGCAGTGGAGGTAAATCCTCCACCCTACGGCAAACTATTAGTTGGCCGGTCCGGAAAAGTGCTGGTATACATTATCACTGGCACTTTATTTCCAGACCTGCCAACTTGTAATGCGGCCCATATGTCCCTTGTAGCGAGGTGAAGGCGGCACAGCTAGAGTATTAGGTCCAGCTCTGGATTTACACCATTAGTATTGGGAGGAATTCTGAAGGCCCTGTGGGAAGTACTGTGTCTTGCTCAAGTGGCCACATCTGGAGTATTTTTTTCATCTATGAACGACACATGTGGAGTATTGCGTACTGATCTTCAGGGTGCTCTGGTAGTATTGTGTCCAGTTCTGAAGGGTACACCAGGGGTATCGCATCCATCTCTGGACAGCACATCTGGAGTATTGTGTCCAGCGAGTCATCAGGGCCCATTTGGAACATTGTGTGTAGTTGTAGTTGAGGCGGCCACACAGGTGGTTTAGTTCTACCGGGCATGCCGGCTATTATTGTGTGCTCGCATCCACCTCTGGGTAGCACACCAGGAGTAATGTGTCTAGTTCAAGAGGTCACCCAGCTGCATATATGACTTTATATATATATATACATATATATGATAGGTTATTTAAAACACGCTTAATAGCCAGAGGTTTCTAAGCACGGACCCAGGGATCGAACCTGTGTTGCTCCTTGTCATCTTGCTTCCAAGGCGAGCACCTTGCCCCTGAGCTATCCTCCCAAGACGAGGGTTGTATTCAGTTCCACAGTCCATTTCTGGTTGAAACCCAGGGAAGAGGAATGTGTCAATTTCTAGAGGAGATACTTTCAGGGGCCAGATTAAAGAAATTTGGCACCGGTGCAAGTGAAAAATTGCACGGTATTAGAACTGGGGCAGCGGTTTTTATAAACGCTGAGACATATTCCAAAACCATTACACCATGACAAGCGCAGTTTGGCATGGTATAAACACCAGGGCAAACATTCCCCTACTGCAAAAAAGTAGATTTTGATGCATTTTTGCACCAGGGCAAAGTTTGCCCCAGTGCTAATACCAATCTGTATTAGCACCGGGGCAAACTGGGCCCTGATGTGAACATATTTCTTTTTTTCACTAGGGCAATTTGTGCCCTGGTGCTTATACGATTCCAAGCTGCACTTTCTATTGTGCAGTGGCTTTCAAATATGCCTGTGTTTTTAAAAATAGGGCAAACTTTTCCGTAGTGCTAATACCGTGCAACTTTGCACTTGCACCGGTGCAAAGATTCTGTAATCTGGCCCCAGAAGGAAAAAGATAGTAGAGAGAGTTAAAATATGGGCTCCCAGAACATGTCTAACTACAAGCACATAGTTGCCAACATAATCCATTGCACTCTATAGGTGCTTCTCCTTTATTTGCATTCTGGGACTTGTAGTTTTGTTTTCCCCATTGTAAAACTCAGACTACAAGTTCTAGAATGCAAAGAATAAACAGAAGTGGTTCAGCATCTACAGAATGGAATGGGTCATGTTGGCAACTGGGCAAGTATCATCGGGAGTGTTCTCGTACTCTAAGCCTGCACCCACTAAATAAAGTTAAAATGTTATGGGGGATGCAGTTATGACTGAGAATTAGAAATTTATAAAAGGGATAAGGAGAATATAGGAAGCAAGACGAGTTTAGTGTAAGTTTCTCCCGGAATTAGAAGTCACAGTATGTGAGGTGGCGGATCAGGGGTGGAACTAGAAAAGGTGCTCTTTGGAGAGTAGAGAGAGGAAGAGAGAGAGAGAGGGAGAGGGAGCAAGAGAGAGAAGAAACAGGAGAAAGGGAGAAAAGAGAGAGGAGAGAGAAGGAGACAGAAAAAAGAGAGAGGGGAAAGAGAGAGCAAAGAAGAAAGAGAGAAGAAAGAGGAAAAAAGAAGAGGAAAAAAGAGTGAAAAGAGAGAGGAGAAAGAGAGAGAGGAAAAAGAGAGAGGAGAAAGAGAGGGAGACAGGCGAGAGGAAGAGAGAGAAGAAAGAGGTAAAAGAGAGGAACAGATAGGAGAAAGAGAGAGAGAGAAGAGAGAGAGGGAAAGTGAGAGGGGAGAGAGAGAGGAAACAGGAGAAAGAGGAAAGAGAGGAGAGAGAGGAAGAGAGACAAAACAGGAAAAGGAGAGATGGGAAAGAGAAAGGAAGAGAGAGAAGAAAGAGAGAAAAGAGAGAGGGGAAGAGCGAGGAGAAAGAGGAAAAGAGAGAGAAAAGAGAGAAAGAGAGAGAGGGAGAGAGGAAGAGAGAGAAGAGAGAAGAAAGAGAAAGGAGAGAACGAGAGGAGAAAGAGGAGAACAGAGAGGAGAAAGAGAGAGAGAGAGAAAAAGAGAGAGGGGAAGAAAGAAGAAAGAGGAGGAAGCAGAGAAAGAGAGAACAGAGAGTGAGTCAGAGAAAGGGAAAGAGGAGAAAGAGAGAACAGAGAGAGAGAGAGACAGCGAGAGAGAGGGGGGAGAAGAGAGAGAGAGGGGGAGAAAGAGAGGGGAGAAATAGAGAGAGAGAGAGGGGAGAAAGAGAGAAATAGAGAGAGAGGAGAAGGAGAGAGAGGAGGGAAAAAGAGCGAGAGAGAGAAAGAGAGAAAGAGAGAGAGAGAAAGAGAGAGAGAGGGAAAGAAAGAGAGAGAGAGAGATTCTAGATGGAACAGACGCCAATGTGTTGGTATAAAAGACAAACCTATTCAGAAAGGGCCAGACATAAACTCAATAATACAGACATAGCATGAAGCTGAACACTGTGCGGTGTGTCCAAAGTAAGCCAGAAAAGGGCAGACTGCATATGGCGGACTGTCCTTATCTGCTTTAAAACATCAATGTGAGTGTATCCAGTGCAGGGCTTGGCCACGAGACTTTCAGAAACACCGGGTTATAGAGGCGAAAGGTCATGGGCAGGTAAGCAGGAGGGCACGGCGAGTGCGTCAGGGCGGGACGCGTGGCTAGGATTGGCTGCAGCTTCTCTCAGCCACCTGTGCCTGACATGGCAGCTCAAGCTTCAGGTGTGCGCCGAGGCAGCACGGACCCATATAGCACCCGTCACCAGTTCCACGTCATTCCACACAACAAGCATTGGCAATGCCAACAGTTTGGACTTTTGTGTAGCCAAGGAAAAGGCATTGCCAGGCACAGCCGTAGTGGTACTAACTACCCATTGTTGGTAGCAGGTGCAACATGGTGCGGGTACCTGGGCATTTAATAGCAGTGCCTGGCAAATGCTTAACAAGTATGCACAAGGCAAACATGTTAACTTTGCCAATGCTTGTTTTTAACAGGACTTCAGAGAAGCACGCGCAGAGTGTTTTTAAATTGAGAGGCTGAGGCAGACCTGGTAAGACATTTGTATTACACCAGCTGTGCATTTCCAACTCCGATTAAGTCATGAACTCTCAGAAGACTGCTTTGAACAAACACTGCCTGGCATTTTGAATGCAGAGCCTGATGGCAGGGCTTGATTAAAGCGCGCTCAAAGAGTTCCCAGGAGGTGTTTTGGGTGAGAGGACCGGGAACTGAGTGGGAATGGCCATAAGGATTAGCATGGCAAAGGGTGGGCACACAACCAAACAACACCTATGATTCTGTGTCCCTCCTCATATGTTGTTCCTCCCTGTGTGTACTCCAATGGAGAAGTTTCGGTGTATCGGTGACGCACGCGACACCCAATAACCCAAACTAAAAACTATTCAGACAGTAGTAACGTTCAGCAGCGAAAGCTGGACACGAGCTAAAGTAACTCTGGACACTTTTGGCCGGGGTTCTTTTGTGACACGCAAAGTTCTCCTTTCGAGCCCGCATAAAGGGATATTCAGAATTCACGCAAGAGGGATAGCAGAGTCCAGCTGCAAATCCCCTCATGCCATCAATGACGACAGAAAACGTGCCCACCCTGCCTAGAAAGTGCCCATGTAATCCATTCATGGGGGAAATGCCTGTCTGACATCTTGGCAAAGATATCAGACCAGCACAGCAAAGATGGTGGTGGTCTTAATGGGGATTTAGATGCAAGGTGCCCGATTCATGGAACTGTGCAAAGTGTATTTTTGCGGTGCAAAGTTCGGGCAAAGTCATGTTCTACTGCAAAAATGACTATGCACTGACTTTGCACGGACGTTGCACTGCAAAAATACACTTTGCAGGGTTCCGTGAATCAGGGTTTGTGTCGGCAGTGCAAAGTCACTTTTCAGCAGTGCACATTCACTTTTAACCGTGCAAATATTCCATGAATCGGGCCCAAAGGCTCTTAACCAATCAGATGCAGGGAAATGACAAATTCTCTTGATTTAACAAACTAGTGACTCAAACTAAAGAAGGGGGGGGCTTCTCCAAAATGGAAACAATACGGTTTTACACTCTTCAGGAATTTACATGCAACCACTCCCAGCCAGGCTACATTAACCATGTCACACGTAAGTTTGAATAATCGGTTGATGGCGTGTTTTGGCTCATCTAAACTCATTAAGAGAATTAACCCTTCCTGGGGGCTTTGCCAGACTTCAGCTTTTTTTCCCAAATAGGACTTCAGATCCATGATGGACACCTATGCTGACCAATCTAGTCCTGCCATCCTGGTGTCTTACAGAACTGTCTCTGCGCCATTTCTTTTCTCTTTCCATTATTTACAAGGCCCTACAAAACATCCGGGACCCGAAAATGTGTGTGTGTGTGTGTGGGGGAGCGTGGTTGTGGGGGCGGGGGGAGGGGCATCACAAAACCTGCCGTGATCTTTGAGGGTGAAGAATGGAGGCGTTGCCATGGGCTTACATGGGCGGCCGCTATTAGGGCCCGCCTCATACGTCATGGCGGCTACTGGGGTCTAGGGTCCTTTCTCTGACCTCAAGGGAACACTTTTGGGGGAGGGGTGCCCGTGAGGGTGCGAGATTGAGGGGACACGGAAGGGAAAGTGGGACTTACCTGTGTTCCAGTGGCCCCCCATTAAGAAGGGGCTTCCCTGGCGCTTTTCCCTCTTTCCTCGCTGCGCCCCCTGCAGGATGTTTGGGCTGTTGGACTGTAGCCCACCAGCCCTGTGGCGCTGTTGATGTGGCCCTTCACAATGTTATATGGAGATTTTATGATAATTTACAAACTTGCTATATGTACTACGTTGTACTAGCCAGGCTGTGGGTGACGAGTCCTCTACTGCCCAATAGGTCAGGAAGCAGGCATGGACGGTTGGCTGGCTCCTGGGGGCGGGGGGGTGGGATCACAAGCTTGGGCAGTGCTGGAAATGGACACCCCCCTCAACGTTGCATGGGGAGTAGCGGGGGTATGTGTGGGACTGGTGCCGGATTGTCAGCGGTGTGAGCAGGACTGGGGGCGGAACTAAGTGTTGAATGATGTGCGTGCCCTGAATATAGCATGCTGGCTACTTTGCATAAAAAGAAAGTGCCTTTTGGGAACATAAGAATGACCACCAATTTATCATGCGTCTGTGCTGGCAATTAAAAAGTTAATTCCTTCTGAGCATGCAATGCACACTTGGTATGGTGCTCATTTCCTCTGTTAGAATAGTCACCCTGACAGTAAAATGAGACATATATTCACCTTTGGACAGTTTTGTTGTTCGAGTTTGGGCTGTTGAACAAAAGTCGTTGCATGTCGCGGCTCAGCTGCACGCATCGAAAAACTGTCTTTGTGGGTGCAGGGAGCTGTGATATGCAATGAGTGATGTAAACCCCACCTGCCCCCAAGTTCAGGAAGCTCTCTGCCCTGACTGTTGCTTGCACCTCGGTGTCTGAGACACAGGGAGACTTGCAGCCGTTTCCCGAACGCTGTGTACCAGACACAGCATTCAGGAGACTCACAGCAATCTGGAGAAGAGAGGGGGGAGGGGTGGATGGGGATGGGCCTCGTGTCTGCACAGAACGATGCTCTGGCAAGACAGTTTTTGATGGAGCGCAGCTCCCCCTTGTTCCTGCCCAATTCCTCCCCTGGGCTTGAGTATTCGACTGTCTGCTTGACATTAGACAGATCAGCTCAGACAGCTAGTAGGCCAACAGGCTACTCGTGGGTCAGAAGGAGCTGATGGGGACATGGTCGAGCTAATTTGAAAATGTAGCAATCAAGTGGAGTCCAGATCAAGTTTAGCTAAAATGTTGAACAATAAAATGCAGCCTGTTTACCTCCAAATGGTTCTAACCGTATGCCTTATGTGTTCTGCTTGAAGCCATGGACATACACGCGTGCACCCCCCAATAGCACAGCTTCTAACGCTTCTAAATCAGGGGTGAGCAACCTTTGGCTCTGCAGATGTTTTGGGCTCAATTCCCATGAGTCCTAGCCAGCAGTGAATGGTGAAGAATCATGGGAGTTGTAGTCCAAAACATATGAAGAGCCAGAGGTTGCAGACCCCTGTATAAAATGCTGAATAAATAAAAAAAGGAGAAACAGCTCCAGCTGAAAAGCATATCCAAGTGGTAGCTACAAATATTGCCATTACAGTTTTGACAACAAAAAATAAAACAGTTTATATGTTCCTCTTAAAATTCAAATATTCCAGCATTACAAAAACTGGGCACCCTGTTCATTCACAACAGAAATGACTTCGTGTGAATTTACTGCGATTGCCTTAATCGCCGAAAGCCTTAATTACACTCGTAAAACTGCAGACTCGCCGTTAGGCCTATTTGCTGTATCCAAACTGCTAAATGGATTTTTATGCACTTGCTCTGCCTGTGCCGACTATTACCGTCTCAGAAATTCAAGGGTTCTGAGTGACTGTTGTTTTTTCCCCATGCTCCCAGTCTCCTTGAGCGCTTTGAAACACTTGCCCATGTAGAGGCGCTAAGATAAACAATACAAGTAATTACTTGGAAAGTACTTTTTTAGAAATGGGTATTTAAGGGTTAATGGGGAAAAAAGGGGTGGGGAGAATTTTGGGGAGGGGTAGTAATGAAGGGGAAGGGGAGGAATGGGGGGTGGGACCCCCTGAAAATTAAAAGAACAAATTCAAAGTAACATTTTGAACTAATGACTTCGTAGTAAAATTACCACAAAGTAATTACTGTCGATGAAATGACACGGAACACAAAAAATGCAATGCAAGTGTTTGAGCTAAATCTTTCAAAAAATTGGCAGATCTGTGCCCTTAAAGGGAGAGCCCAGTCTTATGCAAATCTGAACAAACTTGACAAAAAGAACCCGTTTGCCCACACTGCTGAGCCAACACCATTCCACAAGAGGACACAAGCAGGTGTGTGCTCTTCCCGGGTGATGTAAAACAGCATTCACTGTCTTTAATGCAAAGAAGCCCGACTGCCAAGTGTCCCTCTGTGTGATGAGCCCCCTCCAGCCAGGTACAAGAAACACAATCATGCCACGTGCTGAGGGGTGTAGGGTGGCACACACTAGATGGAGGATTGCTGCCAGCAGAGGAAGCCCCCTGCCCAGCTATTTACTACACCAATCTCTCAACTGATACGGACCACGGTCCCCTTCCACCCACAGCGCTTTGAGATCATACCAATGGTACACAAGGCGCTATACAAATGCACCATAACATAACAAGGAAGTGCTGTGCAACTATTAGCTCTGGAAACTGAAAAATACAACACAGTTATTTGCTTATGTCACGCATGCATTTTTCACCCCCCCCCCCCACTTAAGAGGGGGTAGCAGCTGAAGTATGTCTTTCTCGGGAGCATGCCCAAGCGCTCTGAACGTGAATTTCTGGTATGTGGAGCTATATAAAACACCAACTGCAGGTATGGGGCCCTGTAATGGACAATATTCTGTATCCCTCCATGGGAAGATAGGCGAATTCTGGTCAAACCGAAAGGGGCCATTTTGGATGTTTCCGGCCAAAAATGACACTTTCTCCAAATTTTGTTTTTTCCTTAAAAATGCTTTGTTCATGACATTTTGATTTTTTTTGCAGGAAAATTCATGCAGAAAATAACCTTTTGTGAACAAATTGAAATTTCCAACAATAAAAATATATGAATTTCATAAAAAAAGCAAAATTCACCTAAAAATAACTATTCGGGAAATACCCCACTCCACCAGCGAAGCGAAATTGGGGGCGAATTTCGGCAGTTTCGTTTCTAGTGGCGATTTCACCCGCACCTAAAAATCTTATTACGCAAAGGGGAAGAAGTGAAAGGGTTAAGAAATGAGCAGGGAGAGAGTGCAGGGAAGAGGGGTGACAAGGCGCTTGACCCACAGCCTTTTAAGAACCAATGGGGGTTCAAAACAACAATAGAAAAGCCCTTTGAGCGGACATGATTGCAAAATACTTCCGTCAATGAGACGTGTTCCCACAGAACCATAGACGAGACAACGGACTGGCGCCGTGATACTCACGGGTGTGGGCGCTGTCAACAGATACAATGAATGCATGAATAAATAAATAAATATGGTACTTGCATGGGCCAGGGATCTGGCTGTTCTGGAATAATTAATAACGCCGCCCTATACATACTAACATCGCCCCAATTGCTGTCCGCGTGTTAGCCTGATATGCGGCTGCAGGCAGCAGGGAGGGAGGGGGCTGCGGGCTGTGTTTGTAGGGCAGGCGTCATGGCAACGGGATTAATGCTGAGCACTGGGGAAGGGCCGGGAGCACTCTCTGCGGGCCTGGTTATCCACACTGCGCACAATACACTGAGTCACGGCCATAAACCGCACCTTGCATAGGACAGTCACTCATGTTTGCATTTGCTTTATCTGCCCGTGATTTGCCTGGCATGTGCCACTCAGTGGGATAGACACCGCCACCAGTCATGTGAAAGGGGTAGGAAGCATTCTTCACGCTCACCATTTTTTCGACTGGATTTTATTTGGAAGTTTTGTGGAGCGCCAACCCGCGGGAATGCCGGCTTCGAAGCGCAGTAAAGGGCACATATGCAGCCGACAAGAACGGGTGGCAACCGGGGTCATTTCCTGCGCGTCCACTTTTGAATGGGCCTCAGGTGCTCTGAAGATTGTTATTAACTGAGCATGGGCGCAATGCAAACATTATCCCGAAAGGGTCTTAAAAGATAAGACTCATTTATAGAAATGATTAACCCCTTATGCGCCAAAGGCGAGTAGGTTCGCCCTATTTAGAAATGCCTACTAGCCTAGGCCAGCAGTTGTGACTCCATACGTCCACTGTCCATTGCATGCATAGAGGCGAATACCACAACAGACAACACGTGGGCTTATTCAGAAAGACGTCATGTTCACTTAAGCTCGACTTGTTTATAGGAATGTTTGTGACCGGTAAAAACACGTTAAAACATTGTAATAACTTTGACTTCAAGTAAATAAATAAATAAATACATTTCCTATGGATGTTCGATTCACAAAGAAGTTCCAATGAGTACCGCCGACTTACTGCTGACTACCCCCCTGATCCAGGAACCCCAGGAGTAAGTCGGTGTTACTCGTAGTTCCTTCTTTTCAACCAGGTACGGAGGCAGGCTCCGAATAAGAAGGTAGTGAAAAGTAAACAAAGCATAAAAAAGGGATTAAACACGTCTTTGGCAGCTACTAATTTAGGGGGCACATGGACACAGGGGATGTTCAACTGCTCACATCTCAGCCAGCAGCTCTCAACAAAACTCGCGCACTGCACAGAACCGGTCCAGAGCTGCTTACACGCAAATCGACTCTGCTCAACTCATTCAAAATGGAGGTTGTGCTTACCGGCGCTTTGGGTCCCACTGGATTATTTATTTATGCATTGACATCGCGCACCTAAACCCGAGGCATCTGGGCGCATCTGGTTGCCGTACTTCTGGCCGCAGTCCGTGGGAAACGCCACTGCGCCAATGCAGACAATGCACAACCTAGGAGCTACGCTCAACCTCTCTCTCCCATTTCAGGCCGAGTTAGCTCATCTAGTTCTGTGACTTTTGTCTTGCATTCCGGGACTTGTAGTTCTGTATTTACGGTTGGAAAAGCAAAGCTGCCTGTAGTGGAATGAGCAAACCAGGTGTGTTGCCGTACAGGAAGCAAGCCCTAAAAAAAGTGGGGGACTCGGAAACCTATGCAATGACAAGTGGCGTCCCAGGTGTTAAAGTGAAATATGCACATTTCATTCAATGGGTCTTTCTCAAGCGAAGAGCGTGCACAGGGCCAGCATTTGCCTTTGCCAGCATTTGCCTTTTAAAGGATGAATCACAAACACCCGGAAAATATGCCAGGAGAGGGAGGGGCGGATGGGGGCAGGGGGAGGGGAGGAGTGCTGGCTTTCCTTTAATGTGGTGTGACATTCAGACGTGACCAGCTGTATTTAAATATTCCCAGCTGTTTTAAATGCTAATGGTATATTTCAAGGGTATGGCGATCCGAAAATATTCCCTGCAGTAGAAAATGATAATGACATATTTCCGTGGAATTATAAGTAGACCTTCATTTGGTCCTCTGGTTAAGTGTCTTGTCCCAAATCCTGACGACGTTGGTTCAAATCCTGGCTTTGAAGCTTTTAGCAGCAGGCTGAACACTGAAAAGGAGCAAACATGTTTTTTTTTTAATTCTTCAAACCCCAGGTGGGTTGGCTCCCGCCCTCTGAAAAAGGAGGGCAGACGCGTGTTCCCTCGACTTGAGCACCGGTGCCATGTTAGACGAGCCTTAAATAAAAAAAAAAAGTTATCACATTTCAAGTTTTGAACCCTTTACTGGTCTCCTTTAAAATATTATACTGACATAGAATAATGGATGAGCTTTCCAAATGACAAAGGACTTCTTCTTCAGATGGTAAAATGCAAGTTTCTCCACGCAATGGAATAAAAGAATAGGGTCCGAACTGGATGGGTTACTTGCACCTGGTGGCAAAGAGGTGCCTGCAAACAGCTGTGACTCCTGCGCTGGACTAACCGGCTGCTCCCTCGGCGGCATGGGAAGTGCTTCAGGGCTGGCAACAGCAGCGTCCCACCTCGGCTCACGCAACAGCATCACAGTACTTCCCCAAACTACCGAGAGCCCAGAATGCAGCCATGTGCCCAACAGTGTACCAAAAAAGCAGTGGAACCGTGACCCGGCGGGGAGCAACGTGCAACATATTTTTCAAGGGTTGCAGCCATGTTCCTTGACAGCCAATTGAGTTCAAACTTCAAACGGATTTCAGTTTAGCTGTAACTGCCATTGGGTGGTAAAGCAGAGAAATGTACTTTAACTTCAGAAAGAACCGTTCCGGAAAGGTGAAAATGGTTGCAAAAAAAAAGTAGTGGAAGTATGAACAGTAAAAAAACAAAAGTAGTGGAACTCCGCTCCCGACCGTTCCCGTTCACTTCGACCACTGCACATATTCGGCATGAATCGCTCCAGCCACGTCCCTGCACCGACTGCTGATCAAGGAACACTTGGATCTCAAAGCTCCTCTTCTAATTCACAAAGCGCTACAAAGACTCGGTCAGACCGCATCACCGGAGTGTTTGCACTTTACCAGCTGACCAAACCGCCACGATCCGCCTTCCAAAACCAGTGAAAGACAAGCTTCAAGCATTTCTGGAGAAGACTCTTGCCATCCCAGCCTTCACTCTAAGTGTGCCTGGAAGCAGGCGATGTGAACTTCCCAGTAACATTGAGACTCCATCTCTCGGGCTCGGCAGAATGACTCATTAACCAACACCCGCACTTGCCACCTTCACGGTTCTTCCGCTTCTCCCACCCGCCCGAACACTGCCGGGGCGCTAAGAAGGCCACCCCTCAACACAGCGCAAGCGCTATGCATCTATCAAACCATTCTTTATTTCATACACATGCAGGTATGATTTGACAAGGCGAGCATTTTATGACGGTGCAAAAAAACGGAGCGCAACAGGCCAGATGTGTGATACCGTTTGGGTGTGGAAAGGACAAAAGAAAGAAGAAAAAGCAGCAAAGGGAGTGACAAACAAGGAAAGAAAACAGCAGCACAACAATAGAAACAAGTAAAAGGAAAATAGATTAAAGAAGAAAAGGGAAAGAATGACAGCAACACAAAAAGAAAAGGAGAGAGGAAGAATGGAACAGAAAACTTAAAAAACGCAGAACATTACATAAAAAAAGACAGCAATAAAAATTAGCACAAACAACATGTTATGTTAGAACAATAAACATTGCTGCAGATGTTTTACATTTAAAACATCACATTTTTCTTGCAGTTCTAAATATTACACACTTGGTAACATTTTATCACCTCTTGTTAAGACCTTTGCTTGAAATGACATCGCACAAAACACATTTTTTTAGAAACTGATTTAAATAATTATGCTGCTCTTCATGGGTTATGATTTTCAAGTCGATTTTGTTAATTCGAAATAAAGGATCCCCAAATTGCATGAAAATAAAAGGTTTGCGTTCCACCGAGAGCGTTTGCATTGTTGGCAAGTAGGACCGTCCTCGGGGGACTTACGGGGAACTCACTCTTGCCCGGGCTTGCGTGCTCAGCTTCTGGCTCCACCTGCTCTGGCTGCTAAGGGTTCAGTGTTGCTCAGCCCGGCTGCACGGCGCCTGCCCTCTCTCTAGCGCTCCCCTGACTGCTTGCCACGCTGACTGCTGCCGGGGCCAAGATATACAGCCGCTCCCGCCTGCAACCCGACCCGCCCGGAAAGTCCCCTGCCAGGCACTGGGAGGCCGTCTGCCCTGCAGCCGCCGATGCTGGGAAGTTCTGGCGCATTCTCGCACGAGCCACTTAGTTCAAAAAATGGGAAAACCCCCTGTTTATCTTCGCGTCAGTGTCAGGGCACCTGTAGCTCCTCACCCCCAGAGGAAGTGAAAAGCACTTTCTTTTCTAGTAGCGTTTGCAACCTGTTGGGACTGGCTTCACCGTTACAACAGGTGTTACCTCTTACCACTATGCAACGGTACTCCTCTCACTGGGCCTGAATCACAATGCGCTCTCCAATGGGGAACATCCCATTGAACAACTCTTTCTGAATCAGGCCCACTGTGTGGGCAACTTTAAACTTTAGCTCACCAAAACACTCTGCAACATGCACCTTAACCGACTGAACTATCTTTCATGCAGAGTCAATCAGAATGCACAGTCTTGTCCTCCACATTGCACATGCTGGATTGCCGACGTCATGCCTGTTCACCGACACCATACGCAAGGATGGGGATGTCCACTGCGCAACGTGAAGGGACAATATGCAGTAAACACAAAAATATGTTATTGTGCATGTTTCTGTATATGTTGGTTTCTCCAGGTTCAAGTGGCAGTCGCGGCTTCCACTCTTCCCCTCCTATGCCTGACTTCCCCCTTTACATCACCCGTGCCGGCGTTCTCCTGCGCGTTACTCACCATGACACCGAAAAGAGAAAAACACAACATCACCCACCCCTTCCCGAAAGAGAGGTGGAAATCAGTAAAACAAATTCATGCCAAAGTCTTGAAACCTACTTGTCAGTCTCCCTGACCTTTCTGACCTTCTCAGTCCTTGTCCCTGAGTCTCCTAGGCTACTCTCCGTTCAGACCTTGTTCTTCTATTCTGTGGATTTCCTTTGTCTGGCATAGCCCTCCCCTATTTGCTTGGTGACCCCTCAGTTACCACTGTCTGTCCTTGCCTGTCCTGCTGGAGGATAATTCTTGTCACCCATGGGCTGGTCTTTCGTGGTGCTGTGGAATGCTCCCAACTCTCCACGTTCTTCCATACGTGGTTTACACTGTGCTGTGGTTCACGTTTGCTATCGAAATGGTGTCATGCTGAGGCCTTGGAAGCTGTGGCATCGCTGGAAGTACCAGAACAAAGCAATACTGAAACCTACACAAACAATAGCAATGGTCAAGTCCTCACCCAAGATGAAGAAAAGAGTTAGTGGGAGTAGGGCCCTAATCAGGAATGCGCACAACTGGAATTATTTGAAAGGAAGTTGAGTAATGGTTGAGCTGCTGTCGTGTAGGTGGTAAGGTGATCTACCACTATCACCTTAAAGTAAGTCAAATTGTTGGGGATTACCATCTACACAGGCTGTGCTTGGTAACCATATAAAGACCACTGGATGTGGTAAGTTTAAACAAAATGGATGGGGAAGTGGTCACAAATATGTTCAGCTGGTTTATTAATTCAAAAGAAAGATTGTACATTCACAGGAAAAGTATCACACATTCAATGTGTTTGTTAAATCAAAACTTAAATAAAGTAAACGCCTGTCTATACACCTTTTTTTTTTAAAACAATTGTAAAAGAAAGTGTTTATACTTGAGACATAGTATATTTCCATGTAATGTCAAAACACATTATTGAAGCAGGCTATATGCCAGGTAACGATAATCAACTTGAATTTATACAATTGCGAAAAAATGCTTTATACTAAAGAAGTGCCATAATCGCATGTAAGGCCTGCCATGTAATGCCAAGTTATGCCAAATGTTTTATACTAAAGAAGTGCCAACACGTGTTTCAACCAAAAAGGCCGTCCTCAGGGCATACAAATACATTTGCCGTTTGAACTGATATATAATTGTTGAACCTTAGCTATTATTGAATATAAAAACAACCAAAGTAGGGGGTAGTGGGTCAAAGCAAAAAAGCACGAAGAAACAGGAGAGAGGAGAAAATGGAAACATAGCGTTAGAATGATACGTGCAGTTAGTCACTCAAATTATTGGTATATAGACAAATTAATCAATTCATACCTTGTTGTGATTATGATTTACTAATTCTTGATTGTGCTTTTGATAGTTGGGGAATTTGTAATTCCCACAAGCGTGGCTGGCCAGGTCTGTAAGCTGTAAAGCCATAAAGCAAAATAGCGCATATTTAGCCTAAAGTTCTGCACTGGTAGTTTATTGTGCAGTAATAACGTATAATTTGTAAAAAGTGTAGAGGTTATATTTACCAGTCTTACAATCAAGCCGTAGTTGTTGCTCGACTGGTGTGCCGCTGATGCAGCAGAAATGAAGTATAACGCACGTATTTGACGTGCTTTCCCTTTAATACCGGCCGTAATCTACAAAATGAACATAACAGCGTGTTTAAGCGATTTGAAAATATAAACATGCTGCATCAACTTCGCACGAGAGAAAAGTAGGGGGCAGCTCTGGCTTACCGGCGTATGCTCCAAATGTTCGTGTGCACAATGGCGGGTTGTTTCTCCAATGCTGAAGGCATCGGCAATGACTGGTGGTTACTATAGTAACCTCCACGGAGTAGGTCAGGTGATGTAGTCACGTGACCCAGTTGCTTGGAAACTCCTTCCAAGCCGGAAATACTAGAAATAGTCATTTGTTGTGCGCTTGCTTTACAGAGATGCACTCATTCAGTGGAATGCACTCATTCATGCCCCAATAACTGTCTCTAACATTCGAAACCAGGGAGGACAGAGTGTGGGCCTGGCGATTCCCCTCAGAACTCCAAGACCCAGTACTAATGGAGGAAATCCTGGAGAAGATTGATACGTACTTTAATGAAAATGACACGGGGGAGATCCCGGAAGATACGGTATGGGATGCCTTCAAGGCAGTCCTGAGGGGTGAATTAATAGCCATGAACTCCAAGAGGGAGTAACAACTAGCGCAGTGGGAAAGGGACCTTGAATCACAACTGCGAGACGCACAGGAGGCAGCGGCTAACCCAAGCAGAGCCAAGATGCGGGCCATGCAGCACATCCAGGGCCAACTGGAGCTCCTTCATACTCGTAAGGTGGGCCACTCTGAGGATGAAACAAAGATACTACATCCTCACCAACAAGGCGGATTCTCTGCTCGCTTGCCAGCTTCGAGAGATGACCAGGGAGAGATCCAAATGGACAAAACAGGACATAGCTGTGGCCAGGGGTCCGCTCGTGAACCTCCTGTGGTCCTGCAAAAGGTACAGACATGCAAATACTCGACTGAGCGAGATGTTGAGCGCTCCTCTTGAGGCGTGGGACACGGCAGTAAAGAGGGGGAATTTAACGACACATCATCCCCATTTACACCGTTCTTCCACAACCCTGATTTTCCACCGGGGATGAACCCGCAGGCCTTCACGTCTTGGAAACAGGCGGGCTGCATTAGGATTGGCAATATATACAAAGACGGATCACTCAGGTCGTTTGCAAACTGTCCCCAGGAGCTGGGAGTGACAAAAGCGGAAAGGTACCAATATGTCCGATTGAAACACTGGCTATCCACCCCAATCAATTAGAAGCGGGGACGAGAGACCTCACGAAATTTGACTTGTATGATATCAGATCCAGGTACACACAAATTAATATCAAACCCATACGCCCACCTGAATTTGCAAGGGGAAGAGGTTAGATGGCTATACATGCGGAGATGGGAGAGGACGCTGGGGAGGCAAATCCCGCGATCCCACTGGGAGGAGGTATGGTGGAGCGTTGCTACATTGACCAGATCCATCCACCTGAGGGAAATGTGGCAAAAGGTACTGTTGCAATGGCATCTAACACCAAAGAGACTGAAAGAGATGTATCCTAAAATGGATGGCTTATGTTGGCGTGGATGTCGCCAGGAGGGAGACTGGAGACACATTTGGGGAACTTGCCCGAACATTACCCGCTTCTGGAACGATGTCAAGGCCCAAGCTGGGAAAATGATCCAAGGGGCGGAAACCCTAGGAGACGGAATCTGGCTGGCGGCATATGGGACCCCACACAAAAAAAGCACACCAGGCGCCAGCGGAAAGTGATCATGGTCCTGGTGGTGGCCGCCTGGCTGGTGATAGCCCCAGGGTTGGAAGCAACAGACGCCCCTGACACAACTCCAATGGCTTAGAAAGATATGGCACTTTATAACGATGGAATGGATGACATGTAAATTGCAGAGAGCCATCGAGAACTTTCAACTGGACTGGGGCCCTGTTCTCCAATATTTGGAGACTATGCTTCGTTGGTGCCCCCATAACATTCGGATCCTTAATCTGTTTTAGATGTGAAGCTCTGTGCTGATTTTAAAAGACTGGCAGCCATGTTTTAGTCGTCTCGAGTTTTCGGGTGAAAGGGGGTGGGGGGCGGGTGAGAGGGGGGATGTTACTGATGTTGATACATGTTGTACCGTAAAATCAATAAAGTTAAAATATATATCTCAAATACTGTATGCATGTGATTGAAGGAATTATAACCTCTTTGTCAACCTGTGTAACCTAGTCGAATGAACACGACGATAACTTTCTTAAAGAATTGATTGATATACCCCAAATCGTAACGTGTTACTCATCCGTTGAATGAACCTTCAAGCATCAAAAGGAAACATGCTTACAGGCATGGACCACGAAAGATTCCATTCTATTACAATGCACAGTGATGCAATGTGCTATTTACCGAGATCAAAATACTTGAAACATTAGACAATGTTTAAGTCTGAGATATAAATTAATTTAACATTACACTACTGGATACATTGGGTGTAAATCGATAGAAACTTTGAGATCACCGATCGATGAACATAGAGAAGTAAATAGGTGACCTACCCTTACCTAGACAAACAAATGAGACGATTCAGCAAGCAGGGGAGCAAGCATCTGTAAAACAGGTATCCGGGGAACAGGTAGCACAATGACAAGATACCTTGTAGATCTCAGAAATGTTCTCCTGTTAAATGTCAAGGTGTTTATAAAGGCTTAGAAAAGTGGGTGTGTATGTGAATGTGAGACGTGTTTGTTGACATACACTCGACCTCGATGGCAACGTTTCACATATGCCATACCCACTCTGCCCCCTTGCAAGCCCACATGAATAGGCCTGTTCGTACAGCCTATAGGGCAATAGGGCCAGGGTTGAAACACTATCGCAAAATGCTTGTGTTGGTCTTTTTTTGTTAATGAAAGTGGCCTACTTTTTTGGGCCTCGTGTGCCAGTTTGCATTACTTCATTAAGCGGCTACAGCGTATCATCTTCAAAACAATGTGCATAACGCACAGGGCAATCAGCGGACAAGGAGCCGAATTCCTACAAAAAAAAATAACAATCTACAAGCCAACGAGCCCACTCAGGTCAACCAACGAAATCTGACTGGAACAAAAACCTTACATCAAGAAGAAACTCGGAGGCACCGCTTTCTACCATTTAGCCGCGAAAACCTGGAACAACATCCCAAAATTGATAAGGAACACCAAAGACCACCTTAAATTCAGAAAATTACTAAAAACCTACCTCTTCAACACCGGAGACTAAAACCGAAACAACAATAAGACAAACGAATCATCAAAAAAGGACAGTGACAAACCGCTAGAACCGACAGAAGTACCCTGGGCACCAGCAGGACTGACGCTGGACACAGGGGTCCACCCGCGAGACCCGGAGAAACGGATACAACTACTCCAGCCAACCCTTACCATCCCCCACCGCCCTCACAGCCACAACTAGGTCCCACGAGGCTGTGGAACAGACAAGATACCACCAATCACCACACAACCGGGTGTATGGACAATAGCAGCGGCGCTAGTCATGTGGAGGGGGGGAGGAGCATACAAAGTTATCAAGGGAGCGGGCGGAGGGGACAGCTAGATCCTCAAACGGCCTCGAATGGAAAATCGGGCACCTACCTCCTGAGGCTCAGGGTGTACAAGCATCCCGTCGGGTAAGATTACACGAGCCCAACCGGTTTCAGTCCAGGATAGAGATGACTAACGAATACCATTAACAATTTCCTTCTCTGCATACACCTCTCAAACTCCAAACCAAACACAACCACAAACCTCTAGCGCAGCAAACCGCACGAACTTCACTACATTGCAACAAGAAAACAAAAAAACACATAGACTCGAACATCAGCACACGACGACTGCCGGCCGCATGCACCCCAGGCCCAGCCGACGGAACCACCGGGCTGAGGCTGCCAACAGCACATCACTGCAATCTTGCACTTTTCCAGCCTCCACCCACTAACCCACCACCCCCCCTCTTTCAGAGCCGCCAGAGCGCCAGGGGACCACTCCGGTGGTGATAGTGCGCGGTACAAATGACCTTTAACCTTAACATTAACATTAACATTAACATGTGTTGTATGCTGCCATAAGTTATTTCCTGCAGATGTATGCTGCAACCGATCCCTAAACCTGTGAGTGCACTTTACTTCTCACCCTTCTTGTGTGGCTCGAACTATTCTACTCTTTATGACAATTGAATTGTCCCTAATGTGTCAACTGGCTGTTTACAGGTTACTTGTCAGCTTGTACCTTGGTTCACCTATGTGAACATCTGGGGGAGGGGACAAAGCTTGTGTTGATTGTATCTGTATCATCAGAGCGCTTTGCAAGCAGATTCCTTTGGATGCACCCCAGCTTTGGAAACTGAGTACTCCAGGTAGTCCAATTGTATCTGTAGGGAATGCCCCTGTTATTTGTTCCTAGGCATCGACTGGACTTTTCTGGCCTGAAAAGTACTTTTTCTAAAACATTGTTCTGTTCATCTTTTGTCCTTCCCTGTACCCGGATATGCTCTTCAAAAATATTTGACCCTTCTTAAGCCCTTCAGGGTGTGTCACACCATCCTCTGGAATACAGATACGGTGTATCAGAGCCATACTGGACCCTTGTGCACTACAATATGATATGATATGGCATTTATAACGCGCCTATACATAAGTGTTTCAAGGCGCAGCAATATGAAAGGCATTATGAATTTGGCAAAGTGCCTAGAGTCTGAGTGCAGTTTTACTTGTTGGTATGCCCTCATGTTCAGTTACAGGTAGACGTTCTCTCCATTATGGTATAATACCACTGGTAATATATGTTTGGCAGATTACTAAGGTGTTCAGGCTTCTCAGATCCACACATAACCTCAGTTTGTTAGTTTCTGTCCTCTCAGTAACTACTAGAGGGCTCAACCATTCTGTCATTGTAGCTAGTTTGATTGCTTCATCTCTGATCAATTTATTTAACACTTCCTGGAGTTCATGCTATGGTAATGGTAACCTTCACTGGTCTTAACTTGTGCTTTACTGGCTCACTGTGTTCCTTAAGATGGTTATGATGACTGTAGCCCTCCGATTGTGGCTCCGATTTTGATTGCAGCTTTCGAGGATCTCGCGTGGGTTCCTTGATTTCACTACCAGCAACTATTCTCATGCGTCATGCGTTGGGTTCGAATTTTAGCGTGAGCTCTACTTTGGTAGTGCTTATAGTGCAAAGCTCCCTTTCTTCCCGATGTAAACCTTTTCCATTATTTTCCTTTTTTTAATTGTCTTTTGTGCCTGGTGTATCCTTTCAAGTCAATTGGGTAACGCTAATAGTTACTTTTGTTCAATTTAGTGTTATGCAGTCTTTTCTGGTTGTTACTCCACAGATCTTTGCAGTGGTCGAAGTGTACGAAAAGAAGTAGTGGAACTAGGTTCCCTGCTGGTCTTCCCCACCCCCCACTCTCCACAAACACCAATGTCACACCCCTTCTCACGTGCAATCCAAACTCCCAAACGCAGCTGCTGTTTAAGGGAATGTGAAGTGCAAGTTTCAACTTATTCCTACACTTTTATTTTAAAACTAAACCATTCCGGAACGGATTCTTTTGAGAATAAAAGCATAGGAACAGCAAAACCTAAAAAGTAGAGGCGCACAGCTCCCAAATGCTCCCGCCCACTTCGACCACTGGGCCTTCGCATGTTTCTTGAGAGCGGATCTTGAGGTTGGTTGCAGAATCTGCTAGTTCTAGCGCCCTCTGCTGTCCTTGATCCCTTCAGAATGGGATTTAGTATTTTTCAGGGCTCGTTCCTCACTTCCATTTCTTATTTATTTATTTATTAATCGTTTTTTTATAACTCGCCTAGTACCATACCTGAGTTTGGTTTCTAAGCGCGGATCCGGGATTCGGACCTATGTTGCCCTGCATGGTCTATCCTCCTTCTTAGCACCATCTCCCTATGGGGTGCTCATGGCGATCCCCGAGCTGTCTTCATTCGTTTTTCTGCGTATCCCTTGCGTGATCTGACTGCTCTGTCACACCTTTGTAAAGTCACAGCAAATTCTCAGATGATCTAAAGCATCAGAACTGGGGACGCCATAAAGTAGTGACCACTGCTGCATGGCACACGCGCTGGGTTCCAATATACGCATATAAAAATAAAACAAATTCTGTAAGTCTTCTTTGTGACGCTCCTTTATTGGCGCAACTGTTGTTCTCTCATAACTGAACTGGCAGAAACTAGCCTCAGGGATAGTTCTGTGCTTCTAAAAGAAATAGCACACCCAATAGATGCACAGAGCCTGGCGGTGCAAAGGAGTGCACCCAAAGACTTTGAGGTGCCTTTCTCCAGACGCTATGTGGATGTTAATGTTAATGTTAAAGGATATTTTTACCGCACACTATCACCACAGGAGTGGTCCCCTGATGCTCTGGTGGATCCTAAAAGGGAAGGGGGTCGGGGTGAGTTAGTGGGAACGAGCGGGATAAGTGCAAGAGATGCCTAAATAAAGTGCCTAATTGGCTTCACTAGGATTCCGAAAAAGTAACTGCCCCTTAGAGACGAGGAGACACCTCTGTAAAGTGATATGATAAGTCATTTATAACGCGCCTGTACACAAGTGTTTCTAGGCGCGAACCTAGAAAGGTGCACACTTTCCTGCACTTCAGCCGCAAGCTTTTGTCGACTGCATTCTCCGCTTCCCACCACCTGCTTCGGGTGTCCCTTTGTGTCTTGGAGTGCACTTTGCTCAGCGTCATAGTTTTTTAATAATGTTTGAACTTTTTCCTGTCTGGGATTGGCTCCCTGTCCCTTTGATGCTGAGAGAAGGTGATGCAGCTTCTTCCGAAGGGCGGATTGTTGCTCTATATCAATTGCTCTTGCCTGCACCACCCTCTGCTCCTAGCTAGCACCGTGTCCTTAAGTGCAGGACCTGTAGTCCAGAGGCGTAGGGAGGGTAGCGCCTGAGCGGGCAAGGCCCATCCTAAATGTGTAAATTCCCACTCAGCAGCGCTGTCTGGGCATGTACAGATGTTAATGTCACATCCAACTACATTAGCTTCAGGCCCCAATTGTTAGACAATCCTGGCTACGCCTCTACTGTCGTCTCTACCATACGAATGCGAGCTGCTCGGGAGCTCATTGTATCTCCTGCCGCTTGTCTCAGATTGTGACGTTTCAGTTCGTGCCCCATTACGTTGCCTTTGGTATCGAATCTCTTTGCCTCCCTCCAAAATACTTCATAAAACCGGTCCTGTATGCTGGCCCTGTCAGGGTTCTTTTCCATTGGGAGGGTGTTGGAGCTTCGTTGCCCTTCTACTCCCAATGCATTTCCTGGTGTAGGTGCATCAGGAAACCACTACTTTATCTGCTCCAGGGGCTTGCCAGGGTGATACCAGTGGGTACGGACATGAAGCTCCATGTGCCCTCATGGCTTCAGTTATTTAAAAACCAAAGAGGGGATGGCTGGAAGGTTTAGAATTAATCATAACCTCTGGCATTGCTCTGGGCAACCCTCCAGACCATCGCTGTTAACCTGCCAAGCCATTACCAAAAGGGAAAAGACCATATGCAAATCAGGTTGGCTCCCATCCCAAAAAGGGTAGTCCAGTCCGAACTGCTAGGTCACTACCTTCGTGCACGAGACCACAAGCATCCCCAGACATGTTTCAGCCTCATTGGGCATCATCAGGGAGGGGTAGCTTGCTTCTCTAGGCCCAGCAGGCACGGGTCTCACATCCGGGCATACCCATCCCACTCTGGGTTATTATAGCAAAACCAAAGAGGTGATGGCTGGAAGGTTTAGAATTAATCTGTGCCTCTGGCATTGCTTTTGGCAACCCTCCAGACCACTGTTCTTTGCCTGCCAAGCCATTACCGAAAGGGGAAACACCATATGCAAATAATTCTTGGTCCCGCTCCAAAAGGGAGTAGTCCAGCCAAAACTGCTAGTTCACATCTCTTCTGTACAAGATCACAAGCATCCCCAAACATGTTTCGGCTTCATTGGGCGTCATCAGTGAGGTGTAGCTTTTTTCTCTGGGCCCAACAGGCACGGGACTCATGTCCAGGGATACCCGTCCCACTCTGGGTTATTATAGCAAAACAAAAGAGGTGATGGCTGGAAGGTTTAGAATTAATCTTAACCTATGGCATTGCTCTGGGAAACCCTCCAGACCATCGTTCTTCACCAGCCAAGCAGTGGCATAACAGGGGCCCCCGCAGCCCCTGCGGGGCGGGGACCCCCGCTAGTACATGTCCTGGGAGGGGGCCCCACTTGGGGAAAAATAAATGAAAAAAATATTTTGTCAGTTTTTAATTTTTTTTTTATTTCTTTTTTAAATCTGCCTCATTATGAGTTTGGAGGTAGCCATGCCGTCATTACCGGTGTAGGTGGGAACCAAGGTGTGTGTGAGTGTATGGTGAAAGTGTGCACACTTAAATGTATAGGTGGCTGCCTGTTTGAGTGCATGGTGAAAGTGTGCACACTTAAATGTATGGCTATGATATGGCATTTATAACGTGCCTATACACAAGTGTTTCAAGGCACGTCTGGGTGTGCCTGTATGGTGAAAGAGTGCACACTTAAATGTATGGATGGCTGGGTGTGCTTGCGTGTATATGGTGAATGGTGTGTGTGTGCTTGTATTCAGGGGTGCAACAAAACCTACATTTCGAGGGGCTGATCCTTCAAATGTTGGGAGAGGCGCTAACTTCACGGGCCGTGGGGGAGGGGCACACTTATTTGTGTGGGGGCATTTAACTTCTTTACGTATATTAATGAGACTATTCTAGTGCAGCTTCAATGTTACATGCAGTTAACTCTCTCCTTTAAGTGTGAAAGCACCCACTTATGAACTGCTGAGAGAATGAACGGTCTCCTGTTCCCTTTCTACCCTTCCAGTCACTTCCTGCTATGAAAGTACTAAACCCACATCACAATTTAAATTGGTATTTGAATGCAGGTACTAACAGTGAAATGCTTTACGTTAGTAATTGCTGGGCCCTTGTTAACAGCGAAACCGAGGTGCTGTTTAACATCTGTGTCCTGTTCTGTCCGGCAACTGCTCTGAAGGTCAGCCAGGTTGAGCCAACATAGCCCAATATTTCTAGGGGTGAGTGCTGCAGCCCAGTCAACCCAATAATGTTAAGCCCCTTCTTGTGTTTAATGCCTTAATTACTTATTGGTAATCATAATTACTCCTAGCCCTGTTCGTCCTCATCCCTGTACTTGAGTATGAGGCAGTACTTGTGTATGAGGCATTATGCCTCATACACAAGTACTGGGATGAGGTAGAGGTACATGGAGGTAATACCTGACTTAGCTAACTGTATCTGCATTACTCCTAATCCCGCTCTTCCTCGTCCCAGCACTTACCTATGAGGCAAGGAGCCTCAAACGTAAGCTCTGGGACAAGGAAGAGGGACGTGAAGGTAATTCCGGGCCAAGGAGCTGATTTTGGAGGTTGGGGTAGGGCATGGGAGGGAGAGGGGATGAGTGGGGGGTGGGATTGCGCGATACATCCTTATGGTTGTCCATGTCCAGGCTAAGCAGGCATGATATGTGGTATTAGTGGCTAGAGAGGCATTTTGGTGCAGCCAGTCTAGTTATTCCTCAGTTTGGTATGACTTTTTTTAACTGTGCATTTCTGATAAAGCAGTCCTGCTAAGTGTAATTACCTGGCTAGACTGGCATTTGTGTGCTGCCAGTGTAGCCGTTTCTTACTGCAGCATTGTATATTTCTTTGGGCATCTGTGAGCAAATATGATATTAGTCTATTATAACATGCCTGTGCACATGTGTTTCTAGGCACGACAAGCAAGGGAGGGAAGATAGAGGGAGGACAAGACAAATGATCTTACTAGGCTTTGTGTTATTCAGATTCAAGTGCGAGAACAAGAAATGCAAGGGGAAAGGGAGTTGGGGAAGTGCATGGAAGAGGGGAGGGGAAAACAGGGCGGCAGCAATGCTCTGAACAAGTGCAGCCAGGGCAGTGCAGCTCTGGGTAGTGCAAGGAGAACAAGGGACTGTAGGGTTACAGTTACAGCCCCTAAGTGCATAGAAGGCCGGAGGCAGTGCAAGGGTGACTGATCAGGAAAGAGCCTGGACTCAGTGAGACTGTGAGGGTAGCCAAGCCACCAGTCGGTACAACAGACAGGTAGGCCAGGTAGTTCAGCAGGGGAGGGAGAGAGAGAAAGCAGAGGAGAAGAGGAAAGTTTTGAGCTGCTTCTGGAACATCAGGTGGTCCGCTCAAGTTTGAGAGGGGCAGGGTAGCCATTCCAGAGGGAGGCATCTGCAGAGAAGAGAGATCTAGCCCTTAGAGAGTTGGAGGTAACGGGGGGGACGGCTTGAGGAAGAAGGTATTTTGGAAGAGAGCATTGGATGTAGTGTGGGCAATGCAAAGGGTCTTGAACTTGATCCTTGCAGCCACCGGGAGCCAGTGGAGAGATTTCAGGGCTGGAGAGATATGATCCCTGGGCTCGTGGCCAAGGATAAGACTCTCAGTCCTGTTCTGGATTAGTTGCAGAGGGCAGAGAGTAGAGGAAGGCAGCTTGAGAAAGAGGATGTTGCAGTAGTCCAGCCTAGAGAGAAACAGGACTCTGGAGACAGTGAGCTTCTGGGGGAAAGTGAGAAAGGGAAGAGTCCCGTTGAGGAGGAGCAGCTGGTTGGTAGTGGGACTTCTTGGCGACGTCTGAGAGGCGAGAAGAGAAAGAGAGAGTCGAAGATGACACAAAAGGTTTTTTGTCTCGCAGGAAGGCGAAGGAAGAGGGCCAAGGTGGGCGGCCAGGGTGAGAGAGGGAAAGCAGGGGCAGGGGTTCCAATGAGAAGGCTCTCCATCTTAAGGGCATTAGGCAGAAATCATTGGAGGCGCACCATTCCTGAATCACAGATAGACAATCAGGAATGAGCGAGAGATGAGAGGAGCCTGAAGGAAAGCTGAGTGCCATCCGCATAACACTGAAAGTTAGAGGATAAGGTAGAGATCAGGTGGCCAAAGGGGCCAAGTAGAGGTTGAAAAACCAGAGTGAGAGGATAGAGCCCTGGGCAAGCCACAGGTAGAGAGAGAGGTCCAAGTTGGACCTGGGAGGGGCAGTCCAAGAGGAAGGAGGTCAGCCATTCCAGGGCCCGATCCATGATGCCCAGGTTCTCACGTAGTTGATTGATCAGGATGGCGTGGTTGACCATGTCGAAGGTAGAGGAAAGATCAAGGAGGATGAGAATGAAGGAATGCTGGAATCAAGGTTAGAGAGCAGATCTTCACGGGTTTTCAGGAGAGCAGTTTCCGTGCCTCTGACAGCTCTGATGCCAGACTGATGGTCATGGAGACAACCAACAGATTAAATGTGGAGAGTAAGCTGGGAGATGGCCAGCTTTTTTCCAAGGATTTGCCCAGGAAAGGGGTGATGGAGATTGGGCGATAGTTTGCCAGACAGATAGGCTCGGCAGACGGCTTCTTGAGGAGTAGGTGCACAAGGGAGCGCTTAAGGGCAGAGGGGAATCTTCCAGTGGTGAAAGTGATTACAGAAATCGGCCAAGGCTGCAGCAAGGGTGTCAATATGGTCCTTGATGGTTCTAGAGGAGCAGGGAAGAACCTGTTTGGACGACACTTTCATGGATTGGACTTGTCTAGAAACCTTGTCAGGTGTTGTCAGAGAGAAAGAGGAGAAAGGAGGAGTGGAGGTAGAGATGGCCAAAGGGGGGCCAAGAGAGGGAGAGGAAGAGGAAAATGAGATAGTGGACAGGATGTCCTGAGTTTTAGCAGAGAAGTGAGAGGCCAGAGCCATACAGAGGGTCTGGGAGGGAACAGGAGAAGTGGAGACCGCAACAGGATTGATCAGCTCCGTGCAGATTTTAAAGAGTTTGTCCGTGTTGTTGGAGGCTGCAGAGACCCAGACTTCATCTTGATGAGTGTTATTGCTTCAACTGGCATTTTTGTGCAATCAGTCCAGGTATGTCTAAATGTGGCCTGGCGTGCTTTACTGTAATGTTATTACGTGTCTACACTGGTCTACATTGTGAAGCCAGAGGGACATGTTTTCTATGTGGCATGGGATTTTTAATAGCCAAGCATTAATGTTCCTGTGCACTGTTGGTGACTTGGATTGGTGTTACCCTACAAAACAATTGCAAACACTCTGGCTTTTTAGCCAATTTTATGTATATTGCATTAAAACACATATTTATATCTTTCTCCCAGTACGGTGTGCAGCATAACCCTTCAGCAGCACGTTCATGCGTATTGTGCAAGCGTGATAATCTAGGATGGTCCAGAGTGTAGCACGAACCGTGATTTGTTGCAGAGTTGGGGGGGCCCTCAGCATGGCTCGCAGGGGGGCCCCCACATCTTGTGTTACACCACTGCTGCCAAGCAATTACCGAAAGGAGAAAGTGATATCATCCTCTCTGGGGGTATTCGGTTCCCCCATTGCTCAGTTTCAAGTCCTACCTACACTTCTTCAAGTTCTGCTACTGGAATCCTATCCTCGTTGCCACTGTGGCGTGGGGTTTCGGGCCACATGAAGGGAGCATATGCAATAACACAGTCTCAGGGTGCACGTTTCTTTATTTGTGGGTGCTTCCATCTTTGTGTGGGAGCACATGCTTCCACATTGTGCAGACTCCCGCTCTGACTCTCCCTCCCCAGACTTTAACCTTGTATCTCGTCCCAAGAGCTGGTGTTTGCTGGATACCATGCGTGCCAAAAAGGGTGCAGGACACCCCAACACGCGCAAATACAGCTTTAGATACAGGGCATGGCTTCATCAGCTAACTTTGCAAACCTCCAATGACAAACGCTTTTCCCCAGAAGTTCTACGACTGAAGTCAGAAAGCAAAGGTATCCAGTTTAAGGGTATAATTTTGCCTGTCCATTACAAAACATTGGATAATCAGTTTCCTAATTGAAATCATCCTGTGAGTTTTCCATAGAAAAGCAAATACGAACCTTATACGAAACTGTAATGAGAAAGTCATAGGATGTGTGCATGCTATTTAACTACAGAATACTATTTATGTAATATTTAAGATAGCTCGTGAAACACTTGTGTACAGGTGCGTTATAAATGACACATTATATCATATCATTGACATAGGTCGTGCTTCCTGCATCGATTTTTGCCATTTCATAGTGCTCTCAATAATAACTGTTACTATTACCTAATTTAATCGTACTCATCATGTTCATTGCGTGAAGGTAAAGGCTGAGCCAACCCGGCCAAGAATCAAGCCTGCAACGTGCAGGCTGGACACAGACTTGAGCACTGCAAATGCTCCTTTCACTGGGCTAACGGAACAGCTCTGTGTTGCTGGCCGCTAATAGGACTCCTCACAGCGGCATAGTTGCCAGGTTACTAACTTCCATGTGAAATCTTTGAGCAAGTCCTGTGTCTTTTTTCACACTGCTTGCTGGGACTTGTAGGCCAACGCTTCCAATGGGAAAAGACTCAATTACAAGTTCCAGCATGATTATGATTGGTCATTTATAACGCGCTTAATACTCAGAGGTTTCTAAGCACAGACCGGGGATCGAAACTGTGTTGCTCCGCGTCATCTAGCTTCCAAGGCGAGCGCGAGGCCCCTGAGCTATTCTCCCCATGCAATCGGAAACAAAAAGTAGCACTGACTCGAGGTGTCACGCATGGAACTGGGAAACTTGACAGGCAGGCAGCGGCCTGTTGGTTGCTTAAAGAAAGTTATATAGGTGTACACTTGGAAGGTACTAAGAATCCAATACAAATCATTATTAAATACACATACACTGATTTTGCATGGGAACCCTTGCAGTAATGTGTTATGGCTGTCCCGTAGGAATCCCAGAAAGAAACTTTCCTCTTGTTCTAGTGATCCTGGGAGTACACCCCTAATGTTTTATTAGGAACTGTTTATGAAGCGTCACGTTACAAACGTGGTGGTGGCTACATCACAGATACCATGAGCATTGATCACACACACACACTGGGCAATGGGCATTGTTACTTCATAGACTCATGGCTAACCATGATGTTTCTCTCCTGATGTTTTGGACTGCAACTCCCATAATCCTTCTCTATTGACTATACTGGCTAGTTATCATGGGAGCTGAAGTCCAAAACATCTGGATGGACAGATAATGAGTAACCATGATAGATGCCTGGCAGAAACTTCCACCATCTCTTCCCAAATACACAGGACTACAGCTGTACCCACCATACTGGCAGGGAACCGCACCAAGGCAGCCAGCACAGGTCAGAACCCAGTGGCCTGCTAACAGAACATAGTGAGGAGACTACCAAAGAAGACCTCCTCTTTGCAAACACTGCACTGTATGGGCCACCCTCGGGGCACGGTGCCCACTTCAGCAACCGCTAAACATCTACTGGTCGCACACTGTTCAGGGCAAACATTTCCAATTGAGATCCCAACCTCCATGAAAACCCAGGGTGGTGAGGGAGCTCACGTTCCCGGCAGTCTGCAGTGCTATGAGGCCATACAAAGGGCACATTGATTATTTATTTATTTAGCCATTTGTATAGCGCACCGAACCCTGAGGCATCTGGCATATATGTGCTACATGGGCACTGATAGCATAATAAATCATTATTTCATGTTGTACGTTTTTTCAATTTTTGAAGATTTATTTTACAATTTCAGCTTCTTATCCTGCCACCCTAACTTGACAGGGTGCTTGCATGGTCCATAGTGCGCCTGCGTTTACGTCACCGCAGTGCACCTGGCACATACCCAATAAAAGGGCTTCTTGATAATAGGTGCTGTTGCAGGTGGTTGTGTCTTATGAGCGTGCTGCTGCACAGCCAAGGAGCCAGCAGGAAGTGAAAGAGGAAGATGCCAGGAAGATGGTAGTCCATGCATTTAGGGGTAAACTTTGGAGTCCAGGTAGTCGTCACGCAGCAGTAAGCGCAACTGTCGCAAATTAGAACGCGCAGCTGATGCACCATGACCGGGAGCAAAAAGCACCTTACGATCGGACGCAGGGGTGTTGCTAGGTCGGGAAAAAAGACCCGGGGCTAAACTAATGTCGGAACTGTCAGGACTGGGGGCTAGAGAGCCTTTTGGTTGTAGCTCCTGAGATTCTATCCGGGGCTACAACCAAAAGACCAGGGGCTATAGCCCCCTTATCACCCCCCTCCCCCCAACGCCTCTGATTAGACGGCAGGTGGGCCTGTAGCATCAGGCTCCTAACAAGGGCTGAAGTCCTGGAAAAAGTTAAAGGATTCTGACAATCGCAATGGGAAGTGACGTCACATGAAGTGAACATGTCAATTTGTCTTTCTTAACTAAAAAAAGTGCACAGGACAAGTAAGCATTTGCCAACAGAGCAGATGTTCCTGTAATATGTTTTTTAGGCTTGGCTAAGTATACTTGCTGGCTAAGTATGAAAGGTGCGTCCCCTTTGTGTCCAAGAGTCTGTAACAAAACATGTCCTGTAGAGCAAAATGTCAATAGGAGACATTTTACAACTGTACAATGAGAGATTCTTGTGGGTTTGTGGCTAAGTGCCATCTCTCTTGCTCCCTGCTCTCTTGCTCCCTGCTCTCTTGCACCCTGCTCTTAACCGCCCTTCTCTCACAGGGAACAGTGAAAAAGACCCCACCACTCATGCTAACATGCATTGAGATCTTGCCCTCCACAAGGAAAGCCAGAAGCACCCGCAGGTTCCCAGGCATAAGTATATGTCTAGCGTTTAGCTTGCCAACATATTCTGCAGGACCCATAGACATACTTGCCAACATGACACATTCATTCTGTGGGTGCTTATCCAGTCCTGGGTTTTTCCTTGCATTCTGGGACTTGCAGTTCCACTTTTCCCATTATAAAAGTCCCAGAATGCAAAGAAAAAACCAAGACTGGATAAGCACCTACAGATTGGAACTGGTCATGTTGGCAAGTATGCATAGATTCAGGCTGTTTCCGGTGCCCTATGGGTTGACTGGAGGGTCGGCCATGTCTTTAGTCAGTGAAGGTGAGAGCAGCTGTTGGACGACCAGGGGGGTATGCCGCCCTGGGTTCTGGAGCATTCGGGGGCAGGGCACGGAATGCTTAGCTGCCAAGTTTCCTTGTTTCATGCAGAATCTTTGATCCAGTCCTGTTATTTCCAGTACTGCATGCTGGGACTTGTAGGCCAATCCTTGCAGTGCGAAAAATAAAACTACAAGTTCCAGCATGCAATTGGAAACAAACACCTCGACTGGCTCGAGGTGTCACACATGGAACTGGGAAACCTGGCAGGGAGGGGAAGGTTAGCCAGGGACCAGTGCAGGCAGCAGGCTCCTGGGTTGTACATCACAAAGAAGCACCCAGTGCCAGGTGCGAACACAGGCAGAATAGGCATGTCTGTATGTCCCGCTGACTTGATTTGATTTCATTAATTACACCTTCGGCTCTCGTGAGCCTTTCTGGACAAAGCCTATTAAAATTAACATAAAACAAATTACAAGATTTAAAATTCATAAAAAAGGGCCAACAAACACATTCAATAAATACTAAGACCTACAAAACAGCTAAAATATAAGGGGGATGCACACTGTTTGCTATGTACCCCATCCCTAGAAACCCTGGTACTGCAAAAAACAGCCAACAAACAGGGTTTAAGAATTACATTGTTGAATATAGGTTCATAGTGAAAGTGAGCGTCCCCCAACAAGGCATTTAAAAAACTCCCCAATGAGAGTCAGGAAAAGACACACCCCAGGAGGGAATGAGGCCAAGACCAAGTGCGGGTGAAGTCAAAAGGTATACGTTTATCTAAATCCAAAATAGGGCAAGCACAGAACTCTGCAAACTCCGAGAGCGCTCTGCCAATAAACATCAGCAAACATTCACATTTTGTTACAAAACCACGTCACCTATGATACATGAATCGATGAGATTGGGCAATGGGGAAGGGCACATTTTGGATGTGTAGGGGCGAAGCTTCAGGATTGGTGAGGCTCTGCGCGGCGTCGAGGTGATGCCTGGAGGTCAGCTGGGCTCACCGGGGTGGAGCACCGGATTAGGAGACATCTGATTTGATACATTGTGGCTGCACTTACATTTGCCCTTGTGGCCACACATACTCATTTAGTGTTAACTATAATCATAATGCCCTGTACATCCTACAAAACGCTATTCTAACACAACAAAAGAAATAGCACTTATCTCAAGGTGTGTGTGTTCCATCATCATAAAATACCATACAATGGGGGTCATTCCGAGGTTGGGGGTAAGGAATTACCGGCACCGGTATGGGTGCAGATGCCGGTAATCCCTTACCTCCATATTCCGAGGTCCCTTTGCGGGTCTTTCCTTACATCCTGCTTTTAGCAGGAGGTAAGTACGGGACCCACAAAGGTACCTTGGAGGTAATTACGGTACCGTAATTTACGGTGCCGTAATTACCTCCTTCCCCATTCCCATTGAGCCCCATGGGGCAGAAATGGGAATGGGGATGGGCAAAAGGTGAATGGGGAATTACCGGTCCCTCCAACCCTGGAATGGACCGGTAATTACTCCATTCACCATGCCAGATTTGGGACAGTTTCGGAGGCAACCATGGAGCTAATTACTCCATGGTTAGCTCCAAACCCGGAATGAGGCCCAATGAAAGAACTGCTTCAGGGGTTCAGGTGGTTTATCTGGGGCACATTCCAGGGATAGCTCTATCACTCTTCTTCGTTAGATCTTAGAGAAGGGCATCTTTATAGCCTGTTAGTGCAAGAGTAGATATATGGTCACCAGGGTCAGTCGGGGTGGGGGTGAGCTGGGATACTGCCTGGTCAGAGGGCACATAGCTAATACATCACAAGGCGGTGGGATGAGTGAGGCTTGTTGCTCACATTGCTTTAATCTGAGTCGGGGGGGCTTGTGGGAGGGTGGGTACCTGGAGCAGGCTCAGGGGAAGGGTGAGGGGTTACATTTGTAGTATCACATCATCAGTGAAACAAAAGGCCTTGATATGGCAGCCTGGCCTGAGGAGGGAGGAAGGTTCACAGTTCATTAAATAATGTACAAGGTTGTGCTAACAGTATAGGGTAGACGGTTCAGTGCTCTGAGGTTATACAAAATGATACATAAAGCACCTTGTGCATATCTCACACTTCATAACATAACAGTACATTGTAATATGGATTGGATGGTTCATAGTCATAATGTCGAATTCAATAATTTCGAAAGTCAAAAAGTCAAATCCAAAAAGTCGAAAACAAAAATGTCGATTTTTTTTTTTTTTGGTTGCTTTTTTTTCGAAATGGGGGGGGTTCCCCTCCAACCCCCCTTTTTTAATTTTTTTTGTTTTACCCCTTTTTTTTACCACCGGAACCCAAAAAAAATATATAAATAAAAAAATAAAAAATTCAACATTTTTGTTTTCGACTTTTTGGATTCGACTTTTTTGTAATTCGACTAATTTCATTCGACATTATGACTGGACACCGGATTGGATATGTTAGGGATCATACATAATATTGGGAAATGATTATCTATATGTATATTAATGTCATACATTGCATTGTATAGTTTGTACCTAAGACTTAATACATGGCCAGCGGCGAGAGGCCTAAACATACAATTGTATAGACTTGTGTGCAGTTGGATTTGAGTGAGGGTTGCCTTATTTCATTATATACAATCAATCTCTTAACGCATACCCACAGTGAATAGATGGATTTATAATCTTTCCAGGAGAGTTTAGCTGCATGGGTGAAACAGAGTGGCACACAGCCTTGGCATATGCATCTGGTACTTCAAACGGGGAACAGGGTTGGGGGGTTATCCACAGCATATGCCATAAATGTAGGGTCAGCCAGGGGACGGGACAAGTTTATGGAGATAGCTTGTTTTTCTCAAACCTCAGCTTCAGCCCGGTCATTTGCAGGTCAATGATGAACTGCGGAAGGTAAAAGATAAAGTGTTTGTCATGTAACTTGTCCGCGCGTAGTCTCCTGTGGGAACAGGCCTTCTGCAGGGATGTCAAAGGGAGGAGGGCAAGGAGAGAGCTGCACCTCTGTGTGCGCGATCTGGAGGGGAGAGCTGCAGCCCTGCAGGTCGCTCGTGTTCATGAGGCCTAGGTTGCCAGATACAAAATGGAGTCTAAGTGTGACTCAACCTGGGGTTTGATATCGTTCTTTGGGCTGAGTGCTGCAGCCATATGTGTCAACCCGCAGCCATCCCGCATCCCTGGCCACAGGCGCAGGGGTGGCTGCTGGACAAATCACAGTCTGCACATGGGTGAGAATGGAGGGGAGGGGGGTCATGACGACCTTTCCTTCCATACAATAGTTTGAAATGTTCATGTATTTTGCCAGCTGAGGGAAGGAAACTGACGGCCATTTTACTAATGCTCTGTTCGATGTCCTCCATGAGAAGAATCTTTGCCAATGTGCGGCATTGGCTCGTGGGCATGGTAACATTGCGCAGGCACACACGCTTGCAGCGCATAAATAAGGACACTTTCACAGACCGGGGTCAAGCAGGAACTGATTTATTTTTCGCACTGAGCGCCGCCTCCTCAACCTGGGTCACATGACCCATATGTGCTGCACGTGCCAGTGTCACCTGACACTAGGCACAATATTACATATACCCCCAAAAAAACAGTGTCCTATCCTATCTCCTCGATCCACCGCCGCGGGTGCCAGATGAACCTCCATGGTCGACTGTCGGCTCTGGGATGCAGGGGCTCCTCCATCTGTCTTCCTCCAGGGTCAGCGTTTTGTTGGAGGGGACACGGTATGCCAGAGGTCTGGGGTTTGCTACGAGCTCACCCGTTCAGCTCCAAAGGGCCCAAAAATTCTTTCCCCAGAACTGAGGACTCAGCCAAGGGCAAGTTAGAACTGTTGTTTATTGCATAAACCAACAGGGATCATACAGTACAATCACAGTTCTCCAGAATCTCCAATTCCACAAGACGTGTCTCCCCGTTTTGATATCAGATTGCGTCATCACCTGGGCGCTCCCCCAAAAACCTATCACTCACGGTTATTGGGTGCTTTGAGTGGTAGACCCTATAGATGGTAAGTATATATCGTACTCTACTGGTCCGTTCATGTCAGGAGGCTGACCTGCCCCGTCCGCAAGAAACAATCGATTACATTGTTGCAGGGTCATAGACTTACCATTGGCCCTTGCCCCTTGCCATCCACCCCTGGATGTCTGTCCCCTGATTAGCTGGGCCCGGTCTCCCCAGGCCTGAGACCCAGTTTGGTTCTCAGCCCTCTGTGCACTTCTTCAAGGTGATGTGAAACTACTATGTGTTCCCAATGTATCTGGTAGTAACACCACTTTTGCCTATGGGAGTGTGCTCCACGTTGCAACGTTGTTAAATTATTCATGTTTCAATTCTCATCTGGGTTGCTGAGAACCGTTCGTCTTCCCACCATGGGGGAATTCCCATTGTCTAGCTCGGCTGCATCACATGGTTGTGGACCACAAAATCGAGCTCTCTGGGTCTGCAATTATGAGGTTTTATTGTGGTTTCCTGCAGCTGGCCCCTTGTCATTTGAAGTTTGGAATGTGCTTGTTTATCTCTGACCTTAGCAGCGAGCTCTGGCCTTCCCGTTCTGTGCAGCCTGGGTCTGCTTCCCTCGTCTGGTGTCCTGCGGTTTGAGGCCGTCAGTGATTTTCATTAGACTTATACTATGATTTTTACACACTTATATTGTGCCATATTTCCTATAGGTTAGTCGTACTTGGTCCCACCAAGCTCCTTATATACTCCTATAGTTCCGTAGGTTTAATTGTCATAAGCATCTGCAAGCTTGCTCTGAATCCCTTCATTGCCTTGTGTTTAGCGTTCTTGCACTTGGCTAATGAGAAAAATAATAAAAGCTTTTACAGTATGTATATGTATCCGTCCTCTATCTGCAGAACTGTGTAAACATGTTCTTCGTGTATACAAGTGTGTGTTTGTGTAACCTGTGCATAGTTGCGAGCGTACTTCATGACTAACGCGGCTATGTCGTGGTGTCACTAATGATGTCAGCACAGTGTTTACTCAGCATTTAGTCAATGCTGTCCATTACGGTATTTGGATCCATGATCACCGTTGAGGCACCTGTATCCATAAAGACATTCACTGGATAGCAATGGCTGTCTGAGGGAATATCTCTCTGCATACGTGTCGGTCAGTGGTGCATTTGGGCGTTGTCTGAATAATGGGTGACTTTGTGCTTTCTTGACTCTTTGGGCCGTCATCTTCATAGGGGTGAGGCGGGGCATTCTTGGGACCCTCTCTTCAGTTTCTCTCAGCAACTGACTCTCCTTCATCTCCTGTGTACCCGACTCTTCTTGAGCAACATACTCATCATGCCTCCACTCTTGGTCCTCTCCATGCTGTTGAGGTATCTTCTTTAAGAAAGAGGTGTTTCTCGTTACACGTTTGTCACCTCTTTTGGCCGTGACCATAGAGCCATTGAGGTTGGTGACACTGAGGGGTTGAGGGTCAAATGTCAGTTCTCCTTTGTGGAAGACAGTCTGCTTAGTGAGAACTCGGTCCCCAATGTGTAGATGCTACTCTTGGGCTCTATGTTGGCGGTCAGCATCCACCTTCATCCGGTCTTTCGCTTCCTTATCCTTTTCCCGTACTTCATGGTCCTTTGCTACACGTTCTCCATCCTCACAGCCATGGGGCATTCTTGTGCGGACTGGGCACCCAAACATTTGTTCTTCTGGGCAGGGTCCCGTGGTGTCATACGGCATGTTACGGTAGTCCTGCAGGAGTTGGTATAACGACTGTTCAATGGGCATGTTTGTGATGGTGGATATCCTGACAGCTCTCTTGATATTCACCATGAAATGTTCTACTGCCCGTTTGCCTGGGGCCATAGCAGGGTGACCTTTCTGTGTTGGAATCCCACGTTACATGCAAAGTCTGGAAATTCATGACTGTTGAAGGGGCGCCCATTGTCTGACTTCACTATCTTTGGAATGCCGTATGACGAGAAAATCCAATCAAGTGCTGGGATTACTGCAGTGGCTGCTGTGGACTGCAGTATCTCAGTCTTGTAGTATCCAGAGTACTCGTCGATCTGTAATCCCCTGACCTGAGTGGACCGAAGAAGTCAATAGCCACTTCTTCCCATACTCCATCCGGGAGCGGCGTAATTTGCAGGGGTTCAGGGGACATCTGGGGTTGCAGGCTGAGGCAAATGTGGCACGCATGGAGGGTGCTCTGAGCCACATCTTCCTTTGAATAATTCTTTTGGTGGATACTATACACTAATGGCGTTTGTGCGCTATATACCCACTGTTCTCTGATGCAGAGAAACCGGTAGCACAATCCTGTCACATTTGAGGACTATCATGGACGGGGACACAGAGACTTCATCTCCTGTATGTGTGAGCGTCCCAAAGAGCTTCCCATCCACAGCAGGGTTGTGCTGTATAGCAGCCTCAGTCGACTTTCATCATCCGCTGTGGATGCATGTAGCTGCAAGCTCTAGTGTATTGTCCTCAGCAGTGCATCGCACTAGCTCAACCATGGAGATGGCCTTTGGACTGGCATGGTGCACTATGTAGTTGACATAGCCATCTGCTATGCTCCTGGAGGGTTGTGGGACCAGCAGCAGGTGACGCGACAGGAAATCTGCCATATTTTCCTCTTTACCTGGCTTGTGCACGATGTTAAAGCAATATTCTTGCAGGCGTAGGCCCCAGCGAGCAATGCAGGGCGGCACCTGGGCTGTGGGTTTGCCATAAATAGTTACAAGGGCCTGATGGTCCTTAATTATGGTGAATGTTTTGCTGTATAGGAACAGGTGGAAGTGCTCGCAGGCCCACACTATGGCGAGTCCTTCCTTCTCAGCCTGGGAGTATCGTTGTTCCGCTTCTCTAAGGCTCTTGCTGGCATACAACACAATCTTTCTTTGGGCGTGTTCACTGCCGGAGTGCTGGGCTCAGATGGAACCTATGCCGATTCGGCACGCGTCGACAGTCAATTCTGTGTACAGATTGGCATGGATGTACGACATGCAGACTGCTGCCTCAATGTCCTTTCTGATCTTGTTGAACGCTGCTTGCTGCACTGGCTTCCACACAAACTCGTGGTTGTTCTTGTTCAGTGCTCGCAGAGGGGTGCTGGTGGAGGCAAAGTCAGGGATGTAGCGTGTTCAATAGCTTGCCAGTCCTAGGAACGATCAGACTTGGGCACCGTTTGTTGGGCAGGGAGCTTCTGTCAATGGTTTGATCTTGTCGGGGTGCAGTTAAATGCCCCTTTCTGAGAATATGCGGCCAAAGAATTTAAGGGTGGCTTTGTTAAATGTGCACTTCTCCTTGTTTAGTGTTAGATTTGCAACACTGAAGGCCTCACAGACTTTCAGGAGCGTTGCGTCATGGGCCTCCTGTGATTTTCCGAAGATGAGAATATCGTCACTGTAGTTAATGAAGTGTGGTATGTGGCATATAACTTTTCAAATCTCCTCCTGGAATATTTCTGCAGCTGACGAGATCCCAAAGTTCAATCGTTTTTAGCGAAATAGCCAAATGGGTGTGGTGAACATCGTGATGTAACATGATTCTTCACTCAGCTCAACCTGGTGGTATCCTTTGGTCAGGTCTAGCCTGGAAAAGAACTTGTAACCATTTAGCAGATGCACCATGTCAGTGATGCGCGGAGATTGATGATGCTCTCGCAGTATCAGCTAGTTGGGGTCGCGCATTTCTTTGGTACTGGCACGACTGGTGAGACCCGGGGGGTGGGGCCTATGGCGGGTTCAATCACATCAGCGTCAATGAGGGCTAGCAGTTTGTTCTCAACGTACCGCTGTATGTTGAAGGGCGTCCCTCGATAGTTTAGAGCAACAGGCTTCACCGAAGTGTCAATGTGCAGTTGGATTTTGCACCCTTTCAGTTTCCTATTTCTTTGAAAAGAGCTGGGAGGTTTGCTTCAATCTTGGCGGCCGGTGTCGTGTATTTGCCTGACATGATGTGGATGAGCCCCATCTGGATTGTTGATTTGAAGCTTATTATGCATCCACCTGATTGCTTCCGCCTCGATGACATGGATGCGTATGTGGCCGTGTTTGTCCTTGTGTCTGCGTGTGGTCGTGAATGCCCCTAGACATGGGAGCGGCTGCTTGGCACCATATGCATAGATCTCCACTCTGGTTTTCTTCAGTCGTGGCACTTGTGCAGGTTTTTTGTAATCACACTCTGGAATCATGTTGACTGCTGCTCCTGAGTCGATGAGGAAGTTAAATGTCTTTCCTTGCATGGTGATGGGCAGTGTGGGGCTGTGCTCTGAGGCGGAGGGGTTTGCCAGGGCATAAAGGCACCCTCTTTTCCTTCGATCCGTGCTTGACTGGGACTCTGATTCTTTTGTAGATGGCATGGTTGTGCGCAGGTGGTGAATCCGACGCCTTCCTTTCTGGCGAGCGTCTGGGGAATGGGAGCACTTCGATCTGGCACTGCATCGTTCCCTGTCATATTTCCTCTCTGAGTACCGGTATCGAAAGTTGTCTTTGCCTCCGCAGGCTAAGCATTCTTGGCCGATGGCCAGGCATGTGCCCTCATGAGGGAACTCGTATCTGCATCGGAAGCACTGCCGCTTCTCCAACTTATCGTCCCTCACCGTGGTCGGCAGAGACACAACCTTGTTGTGAGACTCTTCTTTGATTGTTGCTTCTGACGAGATGTGAATGTGAAGGTAGACACCTGCTGTTCTAGTGCCTTGGTCGTCTTTACTAAGATTAGGACTTCGCTTAGAGTGTGGGGCTTCTGTATCAGTTTGTTCTTGAGGACCATTGACTCGCAGCCCGTGATGACTTGGGATTTTTCATTAGTGTACAGGGTGAAGTCGCAGTGTTTCACTTTGGATCTGAGGCGTGTCACAAACCTTTCCATAGTTTTGCCTGGGTGCTGCATCATGGTATGGAAAACGTGACGTTCATAGTCAACGTCTTTGCGGTTGCCAAAGTATTTTCAGTATGCGCTTCGGGTCTGGGTATGCATATGTAAAGTCTTCGGGGATTTTGAAAATGATGTCTCTCAGTTCTGGACAAACTGTAAGCGTGAGTATACCTGTGATGCGCTTGTCATCTTGTGGCCCTAGGAAGTGAAAGTATACGTCAAATTCTTTCATCCATCGGGACCATCTGGGACCATCTGGGACCCAGGTTGAACGGATCCATCATGGCGAAGGGGAGCTGGGACGGTATGGGGAATTAATCCCTCACCTGCTGCACCATTGCCACCGGGGCTGGGTTCCGGCACTGGATCTCCCTTCTTTTCTGTGTCGAAAGGGCATGGCGGTTCTCTAAAAGCAACTTCAGTTGCCTGTGAGCTGACCTTTCATAGGGTTTTGCCTCTCGCTAGGTACTGGTGTCTGGTCCCTCTTTGCTTTCAGTGTTGGAAACGTATGATTTAATACTTCTTTCACTGTTCAGGCTTTGCTTGGAATATTCTGAGCGCCACCTGCTTTAGCACTGCTCTTGAAACAGCACACATGGTCTTTGGTCAGTCTCCTTGGCAGCATGTTATGTTGCCATGTGCTCAGCTTTCCCCCCTTCTTTTTCCTACTTCTCTTGGGTGGGGCGGGGTCAGGATGGCACTCACTTGTGCGGCATCGGGCTCTGGTACTGGGAGCTCTGATGCAGAGTTGCAGGTGCGGCCGCTTCTCTTCCTTTTCTTTCTCTTACACCCAGGCAGCGTGCATGTGCATGCTGTGGTCCACGCGGGGCACAGGGCTGCAGTGTGCCGGGGCCCGGTAGCGGTCTTCTTCACCGCCAGGCACTGCAAGGCAGGGAATGGCCGGAGAAGTGAGGCGCTTGTGTAAGTCGCGCCTCCCTCGTCGCCAATGTCTGTTCGTGGGCCGTGGTAACATGCGCGGACACACGCGCTTGCATAAATAAGGACACCGTCACACCCCGGGATCATGCAGGAACTGATTTATTTCTGTGCCGAGCGCGGCCCCGTCGCTAACAAACATGGGGAGCAGGGGACACCCCTACACACCGCGCAACCCCTACTCCCCATGTTTGGTAGTGATTACCCAAATGGATAGTTTCCAAACGATCGAATGTTAATGCCCGAATTCGGCCATATTTACCATATAATCCATTGGAAACGATCAGTTTGGGTACTACCTTTTTATTTTACTGGTCATTTATTTATTTAGTCTTTTTTTTTTAAATTAAGTGTTTTCAGTCACATTGACCTTTACACTGAAACATGTTGGCATATTACACATTTATTCACATTGAAACATTTTAAAAATAAATAAAGCACACAGTAAAATCCCATAAAAGATACAAAGTGCATCGTAAATGTCCACATCAAATTGATTAGATACATTAAAAGAGTCCGCAATTCATCAATTAACTTATTTATTACATTTATAGCAGCGCGGCAAACCCTCGGGCATCAGGGCGCTAGTTCCAGAAAGTGCAACGTGACAATCTTAAATTAAACAGGAACAGTCAGGTAAATGCATGGACTGGCAGAGCTGTGCCTCATGATACTGGGGTTACATCAGGAATACAAATGAGCAGTCACAAACAGGTGGGTGCATAAACTGGCACAGCCGCACCTCATGGTACAGGTGACTACATCAGGTATACAAATGAGTGGCTACAATCAGGTGGGTGCATAAACTGGCAGAACCGCACCTCATCGTACGAGGGCTACATCAGATATACAATAGAGCAGTCACAAGCAGGTGGGTGTATAAACTGGCAGAGCCACGCCTCATGGTACAGGGGGTTACATCAGGTATACAAATGAGTGGCCACAATCAGGTGGGTGCATAAACTGGCAGAACCACACCTCATGGTACGAGGGCTACATCAGGTATACAATAGAGCAGTCACAAGCAGGTGGGTGTATAAACTGGCAGAGCCACGCCTCATGGTACAGGGGGCTACATCAGGTATACAAATGAGTGGCCACACTCGGGTGTGTGCATAAACTGGCAGAACCGCACTTCATGGTACGAGGGCTACATCAGGTATACAATAGAGTAGTCACAATCAGGTGGGTGTATAAACTGGCAGAGCCACGCCTCATGGTACAGGGGGCTACATCAGGTATACAAATGAGTGGCCACAATCAGGTGGGTGCATAAACTGGCAGAACCGCACCTCATGGTACGAGGGCTACATCAGATATACAATAGAGCAGTCACAATCAGGTGGGTGTATAAACTGGCAGAGCCACGCCTCATGGTACAGGGGGCTACATCAGGTATACAAATGAGTGGCCACACTCAGGTGTGTGCATAAACTGGCAGAACCGCACTTCATGGTACGAGGGCTACATCAGGTATACAATAGAGTAGTCACAATCAGGTGGGTGTATAAACTGGCAGAGCCACGCCTCATGGTACAGGGGGCTACATCAGGTATACAAATGAGTGGCCACAATCAGGTGGGTGCATAAACTGGCAGAACCGCACCTCATGGTACGAGGGCTACATCAGATATACAATAGAGCAGTCACAATCAGGTGGGTGTATAAACTGGCAGAGCCACGCCTCATGGTACAGGGGGCTACATCAGGTATACAAATGAGTGGCCACACTCAGGTGTGTGCATAAACTGGCAGAACCGCACTTCATGGTACGAGGGCTACATCAGGTATACAATAGAGTAGTCACAATCAGGTGGGTGTATAAACTGGCAGAGCCACGCCTCATGGTACAGGGGGCTACATCAGGTATACAATAGAGCAGTCACAATCAGGTGGGTGCATAAGCTGGCAGAGCTGTGCCTCATGGTACAGGGGGTTACATCAGGTATATGAATGAGTGGTCATCTATGATAAAGCAAACATGATAAGTGTTCTTACATGTCTAGACTGGCCTGCATTGCTGCAGCCAATTTGGACATGCTTTCTCATTGTGGCATGGCATCGGATTATGTTCTTTAGTGGGGATACTGGCATATATTGGCAGAGGCAGCTAGGACATGCTTTTGTATAGTTTCATTGCTCGCACTTTGCGCAAAGCAACCACAAAATTGTTCTTCATTATAATTATAATTGTTCTTTTATAACGCGCTTAATACCAGAGCGCAGGATCGGGATTCGAACCTGTGTTGCGCTGCGTTGTCTTGCTTCCAAGACAAACTCTCCTCTGATATGAGAATACTAACATATACTGCTGCAGCCAGCATGAACATGTGTTTTTATACTGGCATATATTAGGGGGAAAGGCATAATGAAAGTGCATTGGGAAATGCTGCTGTGCACTGTTCGTGACTTGCATCTATTGGATTTTTTCAGGAGTTACCCTTTACAAAACCGATTGCAAACTGCCTGGATTTCTACCCAATAGTTCATCCGCCGCCACTGCTTTCACGTCTGCGCGTCTTTTGTCGGGGCTGGTTCCCTGTGGACATGCGAAACAGTCTCCTCCTCTGCGCGGCAGCTTTTGTAGGCCGGATTTGTTATACCATTCCATCTTTTTTTTATTGTTGTTGTTTGTCCCTCTGAGGACAGAGCTTCCACCTCTGATGCTTAATGGCGGCTGTTGGCAAAGTGAATTCTTGAATGCTGTTTTATACACTTTCACTGTGGCTCCAAAGTGCACAGTGTAACCTCTCCCTCGCCACCCACATTCACTTTTTTCACTGATAAGGGCATAAGGCAGCAGACCTGGTCACCAGCTACCCTCTACCTGCTCTTTTAAGACCTAAGTGAGCAGAAGGCCCTTCTCCAGTCAATCCTGGCTTGGACATGTTACCATGTGATGGGTAAATGTGGAGAATGAGATAATGATGCATTCACCTTAACATGATTCATTGGTACCCAGTCAATATATCTAAAACATTACAGAGTGGTACATTTCAGAGTGGACCATAATACCAAAAGACACAGCAAACATTAATTAAATAAATAAAGGGTTGTGGGATAACGGGATAAAGGGGTCGGGATGGGGTGGCGTTATAAGGGTAAACAAATGTAGGGCTTGGGGGGACCTCCCCAAATTAAAATATTTTAAAATAATTCAATATTTTTTCTGCGATTAAATTTACCACTCTGTAATTGTGGACGGTAAAATTACATATAACCGATTCATTCTCTTTAACAATAAATAAAGCATCTTTCCCTAGGGTTCTCCTAACCAAAGTGCTGTACATAGGACATGGGTATATGCAATGATAGCCTAACAATGATCTAAACGGTGCCGGCAGAGGTTTGATGAACCTCCGCTATTTAAATGCCTTCTTCATTTCTGATGAATGTTCAAGTGCCTCCCACCAGAGGAAACATATACAGTTCTCGCCACACTGTGACCAGAGTGTTTTCCTCCTCAGAAAAAGATGGCTGCAGCAGCACAACTGTGTGGACACAAAATAACCCCACCCCCACTGATCTCCAAGGGACAGGTTTTATAAAAGATATGGAGCAAGCAGAATAAAAGGGGCATACCTTTTATTTCAATAAGTGTGTACGTAAGACCCCCTTCTGATTTTTTGCATTTGAACAGCTGGCAGATAGCCACAACTTTTAGAGGGTCTGCTTTCCTTATACTATGACATCACACAGCACCTTGCCATGTCCTTTTCACAGATGCGTTGATTCCTGTGAGTAAACTCACTTTGCTATCTGTCTCTAACCCCACCCCTTCCAGCGCGTGAGATACGTGGACACATATAGTTAAAATAATAATCTTACATGGACTAACTAAGGGTCCAACAATAAGAATTAGCCACGCTGGATGTGTGGCTAAGCCAATCAGATGGCTCAGAATGTGGGTGTTATCTACCGTGGTGCCTCCAAATTCCGAGCCATCTGAGTGCTGCGCCGCACCTGCCATTTTGCGCTCACCGGCCGCTTCCCCTACTCACACGTCAGCCGAGTCACATTGTTGGGCTACTGCTGGGCTAAGTGTTTGCGCATTCTGGGCTACAGCGCTTCTTTGCAGAACGCCCAACTTCATACTGTCATCCAGTGCCGGATTAAACCTTGTGGAGGCTACTAGGCAGTCACAATGCTGGAATGCCCCTTTGGAGGTGGGACCAAGCCTGATATGCATTTGGCCTTTTCTCTTCCTGTAATGACTTGGCAGGGATAAAATCATGAACTGATATGTTTGGGATATTTCTTCTATGTGAAAGATAGTGAACTAAAGACTCTGGGTAGGTCTCTCGTAACCAGGACTAATGTCTGGCAGAGGGACTCCCAGGACCCCCCTGTTAATTTAGGGATAGAATCATGGCCTGGAGGGTTGTCCAGAGCAATGACAGAGGTTAAGATTAATTCTAAACCGCCCATTCATCACCTCTTTTGTTTTGCTTTGTTTGATAATGACCATTTGGGTTTTGGGACATGTTGTGACAACATTTACAAGATAGGCCCTTAAAGGGGATAAGCAGTTAGGGGTTACCTAACCAAAGAAGCATTTCAAGTCCAACCATCACTGCCCCATCAGCAATCACCAACAGGAGGAATTCCAGGAGGCCCTTTTATCTGATGATATCTGGTTAGGTATTCAGACCAACTTAGGCCATGATGGCATGGGTGGGTGGTACTGTGTGGTAGCACCTCACCACTCAGCTAATAGACCCACGAACAGCGAGGTCTTTGAACCGAGGCAGCGGGTGATCCTTAGCACAATGTATGTGGTTAAGAGGGCCCTTTTTTATGAAAGGAGCAGGATGTATATACCCTGAAACGTGTGTTTTTCTCAAACAAACACAACAACTAAGATAGCCATCTAGGAGATGGAGCACTGGGGGTACTTTGAAATGCAGGATGGTGGCTATCACAAAGATAAGGGTGCTCACAGAAAGACATACACCAGGAGCCATTACAAAAGTGGGTTTTATTGTTTTCTTTCCAACAAAAGGTCAACTCAAATGACCCCGGAAGGCTTCACCTTGAACATCACCAGTAGTATATAAAACCCTCGTCCAAACAGGGATCCTCGAGGTTCTCTGTCACCTTATATTCAGAACTTGCAGTATTTTGTGATATTCCTGCTTTCTTGGTCCTCCAGTTATCTCCATCAAGGTCCTGGCTTCTCTGGCCACTTGGTATTACAGCTGTGTCTCAATGACCTGAACCTGCTAGAGCTGGAATTTCACCTTCAGTCCGAGTGGTGACCACTTGGGAGCAAAGCCCTGTGCTGCCACAGGCTTTTCTCTGGGCATCCCGTCAGCTTCCTTACTTAGTTCTTTCTGACACTAGCACTCAACAGAGTGGGCAGCCTTTTCTTCCTTGATGCCTCACGATGTGCTTGATTCTACAGGAACTTCCTGTAGTTCCCCTCCCCTCCTTTCCCTACTCCTGTGCTTCTCCTGCACCTCCGCACCGCTTCACCATGTACTCATTCTGCCCCCACCTTTCCAAGACTCATGGCTTACCCCTTTTGTACTCGGGGTTCACCTCTAAAAGTCCAATTCGCACATAGTCAGACGTTCTCACTACAACACCGTTCCTCCGCTGGCTGCTGTCCCACTGCCTCTTGGTCATATCTCCCCCAAGCTCCTGCTGCCCTTCTCCCACTACTTTGAAAGTCTAAGTAGTCCTCCTCCTCCCCTTCCTCCTGTCCTTTTTACTCTCCCTAATGGCCTCTTTAGTCTCCTGGATGTTCCACCATCTTTCGTAATATCCTTAATGCTCAACCTCTGCTCCTCTGGAATTTATCCACCCACCTCCATAGTTTCCTTGATGTCCAAATACTCTACTCGACTCCAAACTCCCACATGCCTGCTTGCTCTGAGCTTCCTTTTATATGTCCCAGGCCTTCCGGTGAGGGTTGGCACCTGTGAACAGTTTGCCCGGTCTCTGCGTGCGGTACTTTTCAGAGCCTAAGTGGGCAGCTTACCCAAGGTGCGTTCATTTGTGCAACACAAGCCTTCCGCGTTGGCCTGCAGCTATAAGAAGCTGGTCCACCATTTTGGATTTTGCCTTGCAAGCGTAAAGCACTGCAGTGTCCGAGCAGAGCCAATGCTGGTCCGACAGCAACTCGGCTGGAGAGCAGCTTGTTTGTTAGTTCACTGGTAATTGATAGGGTTGTTGAGGAAGACTGCCAATCCAATTGAGGTGGTGAAAAGACAGTTCTCAGCCATATGGTTTTTTATAGCAGAGTCTGTGTGGCTCATATACCCACCATCTTTCTTCTTATACCTTTGGCATGTAAAGGGCCAGTTGGTACTATATGGCACGTGTGGCAAGCCCCTGTCTCTAGCTAGTGTCATGGTGATGTAAACCAGGGGATCCTCCTGATTTTGCCTCTGGCACGACATCAAACAGCAGGAAGTGGTACCACACACCCAAGCATCACCGCACCATCCACTTTTACTGCAAGACAATGCCCTTGATCACATGGGCCCAGGAAAACAGCAAGGAGTGAAAGGCCACCAGAGGTTAGGGTGAAGCTCTTGATGAAAGGTCACAGAGCCTGAGGGCTTTTCATTTTAATTGACACCTATTAGTAGTCAGTGGGCATTGGGAGGGGAGATGGAGACGGATGCGAGCACCCAACAGCTTGCTCAGAATGCAGGCTTATAATGTGAAGTAAAGCCTACAAGTTAAAGCCTGCGATTCGAGCCACCTTATTGGCTGCTCGGTGCTCGCCACATCCTGGGAGCCAATCAAGGAATTTCCTTTGCCAGCCCATTAGCCTAGGAAAGGACTCTGTGTAAGTGATACCAGTATTTCTCCTACAACACAGGTAAGGAGGCACACAGCATCACAAGAGGCTTCAAAGAAGGTGGCATCGGGTCGGGAGTGGCATTCTAAGGAGAAAAAGGGTGCCTTGATCAGTGTGATTTCAGGACTGCATAAGGCGCAGATCCTCACCCTTTTCCAAAATGGTAATGCCCAAACTTGTCAGCAGTGAGATTTCCTAAGAAAATTGCTAAAGGGAATTCCAAAAAAGCCAAACTTCCTCCAAGATCCGGTGTGGTCCGAACATGAAGTCCCATGGAAATCCTCTCCATCGCCTTCAAAACACTCTCAGGTATCGGTCACTTAGGGGTCAAGGCAGAAGTCCCTCCCCCTTGCTGAGTTGGCATCAGCCAACTCTTGCTGGTGCAGTCAGCAGCCGTGATGTCCCTACCTCCACGTAGGCAGCTGTTGGGAATTTCCCAGGTAATGTTATTTGCATATAGATTTACTTTTAAAAACACTGATGACTGAAATAAAGCTTAATGCCGCCGATTAGAAAGGGGCGGCAGGTATTAATCTCTTAACATTCTCTTCCTGGAAGGAAAGAGATATCACAAATCAATTGCAGAGGACACAGAGAGATTACCATATGATGTAAATATGTTTTTAAATATTGTCTGCTTCTGGGAGATTAAGGTTTTCTGGTTGAAACAATTTAAGAAGTGGGGGACAGCATCATTCATTTTCCCTGGATGTTAAGCAGGTGCGAGGAGTGGAAGCACAATGACAAAAGACACAGGGCGGTGCTGGGAAAAAGTGGCAGTAATTCCTTTAGCAACACTTTTTCTGACGGTAACAGAACTACCACTGTTTTTCGAACACACCGCCAAATTATAAGGTATTGCTGATTTACCTCTATGTGATTACTGTGTGGTAAATTCACAGATTTTTGGAGGATAAGTGGAGGATTCATCTCCAGCGACTACTGGCGTTAATCCTCCACTTTTCCTCCAAAAATGGTCAGATTTATCGCACGCTAATTGCGTCTGCTTTAAATCCACCAAAATTCCACATGGAGTCATATGAACTCCAACTACACCTACGGCTGAACAAGTATATCTGGGAATATTTATACCTTCCTACCCACTGGTAATAGCAATGGTATACTATCTAAAACAAAGGTTTCTAACATTTGTAACCAGCGTGGCACGAAAAGAAAAAGCCACTTGCCTATTGGCCCATTTCCACGCTTTACCTGATGGTAATCCCGCTCACGTCGCACCGCATCCCTCGCGCCAGTCCTCGCCTTTCTTCCGTGTTTCTTCAGGCCACCATGGAAAGGGAGAAGGGACTACGTGTAATCCCTTCTCCCTTTCCATGGCGACCATTTTTTTTTGTTTACTTTTTTTACATGTAAGTCAATGGCCAAAGGAAGAAGGGACTACCTGTAGTCCCTTCTCCCCCCCCTTCCATGTTGGCCATTTTCTTTGTTTACTTTGGTCACCACAGAAATAGAAAATGGACTACGTTTTCCTGTCTGTGGTGGTCATTTTTAAAAAATGTTTTACTTTTTTTTGTCCGACTGCAAAACGCAAGATGTCTGGCACCTGGAAAAAAAACACCATTAGTACCCCAGTCTAACGGGCCGGGGTACTAATGGCAAAAAGCCCAGAGACTGTGAGACATTATCGCATAAGGTAATGCCCCCGGGGCCTTCGTTACTATGGGCCCCGGGAGTATTACCTTATGCGGTAATGGCCCGCAGTCTCGGGGCTTATTGCCCAATAAGTCACTGTTTTGTCCCTGGTGTCAGTCTACTGCTATAATGTCCTAAAATAATGGACTTTCACAATAACAGTTTACTACAAAAACACAAAACATTTATAATATATAATCAAATAATAAAATCGTTTCACTGCTCATAAAAATCTTATGATGCAATTCATATTTTTTAGGATAAACAGATTAACAAGTATAGTGTAAAGACACAGATCCACGTAGTCCCAAAATCATTAGCTGTATTCACCCTAGATTCTTGGGACAGGGGTGTAGACGAGTAATAATACCCCTTTCAGCACTCCCTACCATGCCCTGAACTGCAAAATGAACTCCAAAATAGGGAATTACCATAAGGACGGGAACGGTAATCCAGTTTGATGGTAATTTGCAGAATTACATCTGAATTACTGCTAAACTCATAATGAGGCCCACAGTAAGGCACTGGGGGAACTCTGTTTACAGTCCTCTGGTGCCCTTTTTCCTGCCTCATGCCACTTAACCGCAGACCATGTGCACAAACAAAATAGCATGTACAATAGGTGTTGCTTGTCGTGTGAACCTTCCTTCCTTCTTTTCTTTCCTTTCCTTTCCTTTCTTTTCCTTTCCTTTCCTTTCCTTTCCCTTTTTTTTCAAAATGCAGAAAATAGGGGTTTGCCCCCAATCTATATAGATTTTTGCAATGGAGTAAAATGTTTATTTACATTTTTCCATCCACCTTGTAAGGCAGTATAGAAAATACGCTGTGTTGCAAATTTAACTAGGTCACTACTGTATAACATTTTGAACCAAGGCAAAAAAAGTTCCATCTTTTTTGTGTATACAATACACAAAAAAAGTTTCCTTCCTTGTCCAATAGAAATGATTTTGGTTGAGGCATCTTCTATTTCTACGGGAAGTATGCTTGTGCCGGCAACCTGCTGCGCCAAGATAGATAAGTAACAAAATTGAAACAGCTGTTGTAGCTCAAGTACAGTTTTAATTTGTTCAGTTTTTTCTGTTTCTTAGCCCCTTGCGGATCACACGTGTTTCGGCGTATATGCTGCGCCTTTCTCAAATCTGGGCTATTCTTGTTAAAAATGCACAAGGTGTTAAGGTGTTAAGATTTGGTTGAAACATGTTTTTAATACGGGAAAAGTGGTTTACACACAAAAGAAAGCACTTTCAGCAATACTTGCTTAATAACCGAGTAGGTTTATACATATGATTTATTTTTTGCAATGTGTTTCTTTTTTCCATTCATTGGGCCTCATTACACGGAAGGCGGTGATCCAGGGTGCTGTTAGCACCCTGGACCATGCCGGTAAATTACCGGCACCGCCTTGGCGGAAAGGGGATTTACCACCCCATTCCAAGGTCGGTGGGGGGGTAAATCTCCCTTCCGCCATTGCCCTTCCCCATTCCCATTTCTGCCCCATAGGGCTCTATGGGAATGGGGAAGGCGCTAATTACGGCACCGCAATTTTGCGGTGCCGTAATTAGCTCCGAGGTCCCTTAGCGGGTTGGTTTTTAACGCCTGCAAAAAGCAGGCGTTAGAGCACCAACCCGCAAAGGGACCTCGTAGTACGGCGGTAAGGGTTAACGGTCACCGTTGCCATTAACGGTGACCGTTAATCCTTACCGCCGTCCGTGTAATGAGGCCCATTGTCTTCTTTGAACAAGAATAGCCCGGATTTGAGAAAGGCGCAGCATATACGCCAAAACACGTGTCTTCCGCAAGGGGCTAAGAAACAGAATAAACTGAACAAATTAAAACTGTACTTGAGCTACAACGGCTGTTTCAATTTTGTTACTTATCTATCTTGGCACACTAGGGTGGGGGCACATGCATACTTCCCGTATTATTTACAGACGGAATTGAGGGACTCATTGTCTCCGTCATGGCCTTCAGCCATGCGCCAAACAATTGGCTAATATAGGAAGAACTACAAATATATAAAGAAAGTACGATAATCACAAAGAACAAACAACATAAGTTGCGCAGGTACAAATAGAAGATACCTTCACAAGAAAAGTTCCTCAAGGTCTAAAAAATCTTCTATTTCTATTCATGTGATGAAGCAAATGTGCAAAAGCACCCCTCATGGTACCCCCCCAGGGCAAAACCTTCTCAACAGTGTCAATTGGGCCAAAAGCGGTTTGCGACATTCCTTGTTACACAAGCAGCAAAACTGGTGCCAAATGCATTTGCTCAATTTAGCGGCAAACACTAGATAACCCGGCCCCAGACAGCAATGACGATGAAGCCATAGTTTGAATGCTTAATGATATTAGCTCTATTTTGATGAATGCATAGGAATGTGCACAGGCAACCTGGAGTACCATACATGCCACATGTCATTATGACTCTCAAGGGGCCTCTGGGCAATATACTCGGGTGATACAGTGCATACAGGGGAGCAACCCGCATTGAAATGTTGGGGGGAACCAATCTTGCCATATGCCTCGGGAGGATAGCTCAGGGGCAACGTGCTTGCCTTGGAACCAAGACGACATGGAGCAAACTTGTCGTGCCTCGAAACACTTGTGTATATGCGCGTTATAAATGCCATATCATATCATATCAACACAGGTTCGATCCCCGGGTCCGTGCTTAGAACCCTCTGGGTATTAAGTGCTTTATAAATAGCCTATCATATTATATCATTAGTTTGCATCTTTATTTTGTTGCAACTTGAAATACTTGTGTATAGGCGCCTTATAAATGCCATATCATATCATATTACTTAGCAATGCAGCATTGGTGTCCTTTAGCAGCATTACTTTGCAAAATCACTGTATGGTTACTCTTGCACAGCAAAGTATCTGTGTACAGTTACACCATCATTGCACCCTGCAAGAAGGGACGAAGGACCTGTCTTCTGCAGGAAGGATGCATTCAGTGAGGACTGCCTTCCACCTAGGAAGGAAGGGGGTTTGAGAGAAGCTTTTTTGGAAAGCATAAGTTAAGGGGCTTCTCATGGACTGTAACCTGAAAGATTGATGGACTTTAGGAGTTTTGCAATGGATAGAAAATGGTTGCTTTTAGGGAACAGGGACTGGACATTTGCTCATTGGTAAACTACCTTTCATGCTTAGGTGAGGGTAAACTGTGGGCATTGTCACCGGGCCAAAACACGGCATCCCACCTCTAAGAAGTGTAAATTCTGCCCATTGTCTCAGGGCAAAACACGGCATTTCACCAGTTAGATTCTGGACATTGTCTTACTCAAACGAGGGGCGTGTAGCATGTTTACTTTTAGAAATAATGGGTCCCGGGGAATTTCCAGGTCCCAGGAACAAAGCACAACCTATTACACGAAGGTTGTATTTCTCTGCGGATTAATAGAGAGATAGAGAATCGGTCCCCCTTAGGAAGGGTGGATCCTGGGATTTTTTTCAGGGACAAAAGGAACTTTTTCATTGTAGGGAGAAAAGGTTCTGGCGATTCACCCCTGGACGACACGTCTGTGAACTTTAGGAAGGATGTGTTTGACGGTTTTGCCGATGGCCAAAGAAAATTCTACCTGTAGAAAGAATGAGCTCTATGGATCAGCACAAAGACAGAGAACCTGTCATTAAAATGTGAAACTGTGCCAGTACGAGCTATACAAACACAAGTTATTGTTATGTTGGAAGACTTGGGTCTAGTGATCAGCAAAGAGGTGAGGAACCAGCCTGGTACTGGAGAGTAGATCCATGATAATCAGCTATCTAAGTGGGGGAGCTTTTGGGGGTTCACCAGATACAGGGACACTGGCCACTTGCAAGAGGGATGACGTCTTGCGATTCAGACAGAGTGTGAAGAATTGCCATCTGGCAAGGGTGCAAGGCCCTGCTTTTATAAAATGTTTATTAAAGTATAAAATGATGCAGATAATGCCATCCCTGAAAGGGTAAACTGCTGATCAGATTCTCCTTTCAGAAGCTCCATGCCAACAGCACAGTGTGTATCTGTGCCCTGCTGAACCCGCACCCTGATGTGCAGCACCTGCTCTGCCTGTGGCACAGACCACAAGAGAAGATCATATGTCAAAAATTATAAAACACTTAAGGGCCTCATCACGAGTTTGGCGGTAACCCTTAAATGCGGCGGTAGCGTTATTACCACCACATTTAAGGGTCCGCCAAATCACGGCTTCGGCTGATTTTCCCCCCAGCTCATAGCTGGGGGGAAATCTGCAGAAATTTTGCCCTCTTACCGCCTGCGGGAAATCCGCCGGCGGTAAGAGCGCAAAATTTCCCCATAGAGCCCAATGGGGAATGGGGAATTCCCAAATGGGCTCAATGGGGAATGGGCAATACCCGTTCCACCAACCCCGTGATCCGGCGTTACCGCCCAACTTGTGATGCGGCCCTTAGAGCCTATTTCACAGAGCGTTTTCCAATGCGGTGTTGCCATTATGAAACGCTTCTGTGGATTCGGCCCTTAATGGCTAATTGCAACCTGCATATCTGCAAAACATGACGGCAGCAATCTGCACATACTTCATGAATCGACATCCTTTTATTGCATTGACTTATGTGCAAAAGGTCATGTCTTTTGTAGCGTTCTGTTTGTCGCTAAAGGGGAAAAACTGGGTGGTTTGATTTGATGTTTAGGGTTGAGTATATGCACCCCCATGCCCGTTCAGATTTCTATGACCTTGCTGTGTATTTAATCAAGTTCACAATGTTGTATTGTCTTTTATACATAAGTCAACAAAATAGAAAGTCTGCCCACCCCTTCCAATGACCTTGTTCCATTATCCATCTTCATCACTCTCCCTGCACGTCCCCAATCCAGCTGAGCGTTAGGGCCTACTTATGCCAGCACTTTGTTACTCTAACCATCTAGCTGTAGAACCGTATGGAATACGTGGTTATGGAGACCCTGGGAGAAACACATGAAGTGAAAAAAAGGAAACCATACTGAAGAGAAGAACATGCACTCACAAGAAGCCCCAAAGATTTTTTTTGTCTTATTTATTTATTTATTTATTCACATTTTGAAAGCGCGCAGCAGCCCTTAGGCATCGTGGCGCTGTTACAGAAAGTCTTACTGGTTACAGAGGATAAGTAGATCACTTCTCAGAACACTTTCCGAGTTGGAGGGTTGCTTGGCTCAGGCTGGTCTTTGTAGGGTTCAGTGAAAATATGAACAGAATGGTGTTCCCATTAACAATGGGAACTCCCGTCCCCTGCACACCTCTGAGTATTGGATAAAAAGTCCAAACAAAATATAATATACTTTTTTGTTCACTGGTTGTTAATTTTAAGGATTATAAATTATCAATTAGGCCACTCTTTTGTACAGATATTACATATCCAAACATGAAATAATTTGTTTCAATATACATAAAAGTTTCACAAAATCTTTATGAAGGCATAATAGTATTTTAATACTATTTACATAACAAAAAAGAATGTTCGAGTTTTAATTCACTCGAAAAGAATATACAATAATACACTAAAAAGGGAAAAACCTTCCTAATTCAGAGCTCTACGCGTTTCGAGAGTGTGCCTCTCTTCTTCAGGAGCAATAACTTATCAATATAAACACAATGTTTTCTTAACTTATTATTAATTCACAGTCAACAAATAACTTCAAAGTATAGCTATTTCATTATTCTTCAATTTCAGAACTTCAAGCATCCCTTCTTGGTGTGGAATGGTGAAAACGTCATCTAGTGAAGTAGCAATCTGATGTGCTGTGAATGACAATAATATCTGTATTAACTAGTGATTTAAACCGGGGATCAAATAAATAAATATAAACCCGTGTGGGAACCAGTATTCCTACCTGTGTTTCTTGTATGTTTCTCAGTTCAAAGGTGACTGGCATCTGTAACTTCTAATCGGTCTTCGTTCTGTCATGAGTAATGATTGGATAATTTCTATCAGAATGTGGTCGCGCATCATGTTTTCGTCTGATTCCTTCACTTAAATTCAAAAAGTTACCTCTTTGCACTGTAGGTAGTGTATGTTGTAGTACTGGGCCATCTGGCAAGGGTGCAAGGCCCTGCTTTTATAAAATGTTTATTAAAGTATAAAATGATGCAGATAATGCCATCCCTGAAAGGGTAAACTGCTGATCAGATTCTCCTTTCAGAAGCTCCATGCCAACAGCACAGTGTGTATCTGTGCCCTGCTGAACCCGCACCCTGATGTGCAGCACCTGCTCTGCCTGTGGCACAGACCACAAGAGAAGATCATATGTCAAAAATTATAAAACACTTAAGGGCCTCATCACGAGTTTGGCGGTAACCCTTAAATGCGGCGGTAGCGTTATTACCACCACATTTAAGGGTCCGCCAAATCACGGCTTCGGCTGATTTTCCCCCCAGCTCATAGCCGCCGGCGGTAAGAGCGCAAAATTTCCCCATAGAGCCCAATGGGGAATGGGGAATTCCCAAATGGGCTCAATGGGGAATGGGCAATATCCGTTCCACCAACCCCGTGATCCGGCGTTACCGCCCAACTTGTGATGCGGCCCTTAGAGCCTATTTCACAGAGCGTTTTCCAATGGGGTGTTGCCATTATGAAACGCTTCTGTGGATTCGGCCCTTAATGGCTAATTGCAACCTGCATATCTGCAAAACATGACGGCAGCAATCTGCACATACTTCATGAATCGACATCCTTTTATTGCATTGACTTATGTGCAAAAGGTCATGTCTTTTGTAGTGTTCTGTTTGTCGCTAAAGGGGAAAAACTGGGTGGTTTGATTTGATGTTTAGGGTTGAGTATATGCACACCCATGCCCGTTCAGATTTCTATGACCTTGCTGTGTATTTAATCAAGTTCACAATGTTGTATTGTCTTTTATACATAAGTCAACAAATTAGAAAGTCTGCCCACCCCTTCCAATGACCTTGTTCCATTATCCATCTTCATCACTCTCCCTGCACGTCCCCAATCCAGCTGAGCGTTAGGGCCTACTTATGCCAGCACTTTGTTACTCTAACCATCTAGCTGTAGAACCGTGTGGAATACGTGTTTAGGGAGACCCTGGGAGAAACACATGAAGTGAAAAAAAGGAAACTATACTGAAGAGAAGAACATGCACTCACAAGAAGCCCCAAAGATTTTTTTTGTCTTATTTATTTATTTATTTATTTATTTATTTATTTATTCACATTTTGAAAGCGCGCAGCAGCCCTTAGGCATCGTGGCGCTGTTACAGAAAGTCTTGCTGGTTACAGAGGATAAGTAGATCACTTCTCAGAACACTTTCCGAGTTGGAGGGTTGCTTGGCTCAGGCTGGTCTTTGTAGGGTTCAGCACTTGGGAGAATGTCCTTACAACTTGAGCAGGAGTTGATGATGGGTGGACTGTGGCTGCCAATGGCACCGCTCTCTTCTGCCTCAATCTAGTGTCTGACAAACACTAAGGGCCTCATTACACAGTAGGCGGTAGGGGTTTACCGGTACCGGTAAGGGCACCGGTACCGGTAAACCCCTACCGCCTTACTACGAGTTCCCTTTGCGGGACCCGACTTTAACGGCTGTTTTACCAGCCGTTAAAGTAGGGTGCCGCAAAGAGACCTCGGAGCTAATTACGGTACCGCAATTTGCGTTACCGTAATTAGCACCTTCCCCATTCCCATTATGCCCTATGGGGGCAAAAATGGGAATGGGGAAGAGCCTTGGTGAATGGGGAATTACCGCCCCCGCTCACCTTGGAGTAGGGCGGTAATTCCGCCATCCACCAAGGCGGACCCGGTAAAATACCGGCGGCAACCATGGCGCTAATAGCGCCATGGTTACCGCCTACCGTGTAATGAGGCCCTAACTCCTTTTCGGGATTAGCGGCCTGTCACTGTGGAAGGCCAGCAGCGTGCGCCTCCGCGCCAGCAAACAGTACTGGACGAGTCAGCCCAGCTCACAAGCATTTGTGTCCATTTTTTCAGAGCCAGACTGGCACCCTGGCATGGCTCTCTGCAGCATGCTGTGTGTAGAGTTTGTAAAGTAACAGTCAGCGCGGCCGCCGAGGCCTAAGTAATTTAGTCGGCATAAATCAAATGTAGGCGGCATCGCGTTGAAAGGAGGATGAGTGGATGTGATTGCCTCATCATCGTGACAGTGTTATCACTGAGCCAGCACACAACTCCAATTAAGATTAAAGTCTGTGTATCAGTGTCGTAAGGCAAAATAGCGGGGGGCCGTGTAAGCCCTGTTGGGGGGCCCCCATGCTCTTTGAAGAAGTGCATGCTCCGTCACAGACTCCCAAGCCAGCCTGGGCAATCATGCAAGTGCAATGCAGATGTGCATGCAATGTGCTGCTCTACGTGAAATATTTAAGCACTTTTTTTAATCAAACATTACATCTTTCCCTTAGCTTAGAAACAAGGGGGAACTCCCATGGTTCAAAGATACCAGGCATTGTACAGCCAGTAACATTATCATGTGGATGACAAGGGCAGGGGCAGACTTTGTTGCCTAGGAGGTGGGTGGCATCTGAGGGGGAACTGGCATTGTAAACGATTCACGGTCAGTGTTGGCAGCTGGATATTTTCAGTGGAGGGGCATAAACATTGCCCACAAATTAGCGCAAGTGACCGAGCGCAGTAAGAGCCCCTGTGTAATGTATGGAGATGATCCCCTCAAGAATGTCTTATTAATAATCTGTTGCACAGTTTTTGAGAAAAAGAGGGGAAAAAGGCATAATCATTTACTATTTGTTGTCTATGATAAGACATGAAAACATCAAGTACATGTGAAATTGAGGGGAGATCTAATGAGGGATGTGGTCGAAAGAGTTATGGGTGTTTCCCAGAAAGCATAGGCATGTCCAGGGAGGGGTCTGGGGTGGCAAATGCTACCCCTAGAATTTGATTGGCCACCCAAGGTGCCACTAGAGAGAGAGAGTGTGTGTGAGTGTGGGCACGCACGCATTCATACTTTATGCCACTCCTGCACAAGTCAGTGCCCCACTTGGGCCTCCCCAGCCAAAAGAGTCTGGACACGCCACTGCTAGGAAGGCAGTGGCATGCTTGAAATGATAAATCATGAGGGTAGGGGGGGTTAGTGTGTGTGTGTGTGTGCACTCCTACATCATGCCACCCCTGCATAAGTCAGTGCCCCACTTGGGCCATCCCAGACAAAAGAGTCTGGACACGCCACTGCTAGAAAGGCAGCGGCATGCTTGAAATGATAAATCATGAGGGGAGGGGGGGTTAGTGTGTGTGTGTGTGTGCACTCCTACATCATGCCACCCCTGCATAAGTCAGTGCCCCACTTGGGCCACCCCAGTCAAAGGAGTCTGGACACGCCACTGCTAGGAAGGTAGCGGCATGCTCGAAACTATAAATCATGAGGGGAGGGGGGTTAGTGTGTGTGTGTTTACGTACGCGCTGCTACGTCATGCCACCCCTGCATAAGTCAGTGCCCCACTTGGGCCTCCCCAGCCAAAAGAGTCTGGACACGCCACTGCTAGGAAGGTAGCGGCATGCTCTAAACAATAAATCATGAGGGGAGGGGGGTTAGTGTGTGTGTGTGTGTACGTACACGCTCCTACGTCATGCCACCCCTGCATAAATCAGTGCCCCACTCGGGACTCCCCAGCCAAAAGAGTCTGGACACGCCACTGCTAGGAAGGTAGCGGCATGCTCGAAACAATAAATCATGAGGGGAGGGGGGTTAGTATGTGTGTGTACGTACGCGCTCCTACGTCATGCCACCCTTGTAAAAGTCAGTGCCCCACTTGGGCCTTCCCAGCCAAAAGAGTCTGGACACGCCACTGCTAGGAAGGTAGCGGCATGCTCGAAACAATAAATCATGAGGGGGGGGTTAGTGTGTGTGTTTGTGCACGTACGCGCTGCTACGTCATGCCACCCCTGCATAAGTCAGTGCCCCACTTGGGCCACCCCAGTCAAAGGAGTCTGGACACGCCACTGCTAGGAAGGTAGCGGCATGCTCGAAACAATAAATCATGAGGGGAGGGGGGTTAGTGTGTGTGTGTGTGTACATACGCGCTGCTACGTCATGCCACCCCTGCATAAGTCAGTGCCCCACTTGGGCCACCCCAGTCAAAGGAGTCTGGGCACGCCACTGCTAGGAAGGTTAGCGGCATGCTCGAAACAATAAATCATGAGGGGAGGGGGGTTAGTGTGTGTGTGTGTGTACATACGCGCTGCTACGTCATGCCACCCCTGCATAAGTCAGTGCCCCACTTGGGCCACCCCAGTCAAAGGAGTCTGGGCACGCCACTGCTAGGAAGGTTAGCGGCATGCTCGAAACAATAAATCATGAGGGGAGGGGGGTTAGTGTGTGTGTGTGTGTACGTACGCGCTGCTACGTCATGCCACCCCTGCATAAGTCAGTGCCCCACTTGGGCCTCCCCAGCCAAAAGAGTCTGGACACGCCACTGCTAGGAAGGTAGCGGCATGCTCGAAAACAATAAATCATGAGGCCCTGCAATTATTTATTTTGAGTCACTTAACATGGTCTCAGGTGGTCGGGTTTGCACCCAGTCTGCATATTTTAAATAAGTCTCTCTAGCACAGGTTATACATAAATCTCTACCTGTAAATAAAACAATGTCACACTCCATATATATACAATTCCATTAATCAGGCACATTTTGTCAAAAGCAGCAATTTCATTCTGGTTAACACTTACGTGATGTTAGGTTGAGTGAATGCAATTTTCCTTTTTTACAAAACAGGGCAAAAAGAAAAAATACAAGCAAAATCACTGTTATGCTTTCATTTTGCTCTCCGTTTTGTAAACAAATGTAAAAGCTGCCCGCAAATTACACATTGCACATTACATTTACAAAGCATTCTTATGGGATCCGCCTGCTTTTAGAAGGTGTTAAACGCAGGCGGATTCCATAGGAATTCATTCCTTTTACACCTGCACGAAAATCTAAAGCAGGTTTAAAACTAGGTGGTTTTACAGGTGGAGTGCGCATGAGGAAACATAGTCCCCCCTCCTGCCTCCCACTCTACATGCAAAAGACTTTTAAAATGCCACAAAGGGGTGGGGCAAGTGTGAAGACTGGCATAAGCCTTTTACACCTCAGTTATCCACTTATTGTACTGCGCCATATATCTTAAAATGAGCCCCTGTAAGTAAAGTCCCTCCATTCTGTAAAAATGCACCATAATAAAGGGGAGAGGGACACATATCACCTTGCTGCTTTGCATAAAATGACAGAGCATTTTGGGAAAATCAGAATGACCACTCGATTTTATGTTTGACAACTATGTCTGTGATTCTTATTTAAGCTGAAATTCTTCTGAGCATGTCACATACACTGGATTTGGTGAACATCTCATGTGTCACAACACTTACCCTACCAGTGAAATCTCTGAAAATCATGGGTCATATATATCCTTGTGGATCGCTTGTAGTCTCGGTTATGTGGTTTGGCCTGTACCACCTAAGCTGTAGGGTCCTGCTAGGTGTTTCTACTTGTGCAAGCATGGAAACATTAGTTGGCTAAAGGTGAACAGCAGGCTAAGAATGGGGTGCATTGTTGGGCGGGGTGGGTCCAAAGGCAACGTTCCATGCTTTGAGGGGGTCTGGATACCCCTTAATGCCCCTGGTTGTTGCTCCCATGAGTGCATACAACTCAGAAGAACACTGAGTTGTGCTACTCTGATCGCTATATACATTCGTCTAGACCATAGTTCACATCCAGAAGAGTTCAATTGTTAGGTTAATCTGTAACTTGTTTATGCACAAGGCGGGGGAGGCTGATGGTGGCATGGATTACTTTGCCCTTGATGCACAATAAAGAATTCCAAGTGAAGTGGGGTTCTTTACTGTGTATCAAGGGTAAATCAAACATGATACGTTTCGTTATGTGGCTAGACTGGCCTCCTTTGGTGGCACCAGTTTACATGCACTTTCTTATTGTAGCATACTATTTGTTACGGGGCTTCAAGTGCAATGCCAACATGGTAGTTTTTCAAATGGATAAATTGGCCTACTTTGTAGGCGCCAGTCTACATTTTCTTTCTTTCTGTGGCATGGCTTGTTTTACTGTCCATCACGGGTAAAATAAACATCATATGCTATTGTCTGACTAGAATGGCCTACATTGGTGCAACCAGTCTGGATATATTTTCTTACTGTGGCATTGTATTGTTTACTGAGCATCAAGAGCAAAGCAATCATGATGAGTGATGTTACATGGCTAGACTGGTCTAAATTGGTGCAGCTAGTCTGGATATATTTATTAACTATGGCATGGCATTTTTCCACTGGCAAAGCCAACATGATAATATGCTTATATGTTAATACTGGCATATATTGGTGCAGCCTGCACAGGCATGCATGTATGGGCATAACCAGCATTACATTTGTGCATCATGAGAATGAGTTAAAATGCTCCTTTTCACTGTTGGTGACTTGCATCTATTGGATTTTGTCATAATTTACCCTACAAAACCCAATACAAACTGTTTGATGCTTACCCCATTTTTCAGAGACAGTATGCTGTAAAATGCACCATTTTAATTGATTATTTAAAACATTTTCTTGGGAGAAGCAACCATCGAACCACCCTTAGTTAGACCAGGCTCCGTAGCTTGAGCATTTTCGTGAAAAACATGTACCCCGCCCCCACAATTGAAAAAATAATCACCAGTCTCCACTAAACATACACATTATTTAAAGGATAGTTCCGGGACTTTTTTTTTATTGTCCCTACGGTTCGGCCATGTGTTTTTAAGCATAAATCGGTAGATCGTAGAAAACTTTCCTATGGACCTTACCCGACTTTTCGTCCATTAACGCACTCGAAATCAGCCGCCATTTTCTGATAATCCTATCATTTCCCCCCATCGCCCTGGCTCACCTGCTTTTGCGGCACTAAATCAAATCCCCCGCCCCTGAAACAGACTTTATCAAAACATTCATATTCCCCGCCTCTATCCGTGACGTGACTGTGCTGCGTAGGCAAACGCGCCCAGGCGTCTTCTACGCGACTACACACAGAACCCGGAAACCAACACAGATTAGCTCACAACACAGCGCGCCACAATTCGGAATATGAAACTGTACTTTTAAATCAAACCGCAAGATTGTAAATTTGGTAAAGTACATTTATTTGACATCAAATGTTTAGAGAATATTCAGCGATTTGCATTTTTATTTGCTCACGTTCCAAAAAGTTTGTTTTGAGGCACGCGATGTTCCTTTGCTGTACATAGGGTCTTAGATCATCTCACAATACAGCGCCACAATTCGGAATATGAAACTGTGGTTTAAAAGCAAACGGCAAGATTGTCCATTTGGCAAAGTACATTTATTGGACATCAAATGTTTAGAGAATATTCTGCGATTTGCATTTTTCTTTGCTCTCGATCCAAAATAGTTCGTCTTGAGGCAAGCGATGTTCGTGTGCAGTACACAGGGTGTTGGTTTACGATAAAATAAGCTCTTCGGTCGCACTGATAATCGCATGGCTGTTCCAACAACGAGGCACTAGGCCACCACAACGGTCTGTATGTTGCATCTAGCCGTTAGTACCGCGTAAGGGCATACTTGTACTTGGCGATCGTCCCATAAAATGGTCAAGGTGGTAACGTTGTTCACGAGGAGAAGCAACTGGCGGTTATAAAAGCCATCCACCGGTGTCTGGTACTCGTGACACATACAATAATGAAGGATGTACCTGTTTTAAAAACATAAAAAATGAAATTAGTCTCACCATCAGATCTTTATTAAAATTATTCATTTTATATATTAGGTCGGGAAATTATTTCATAGCTAGGACAGTGCAACTGGGTATTATACGTCAAGGGGGGGCTGTAGGATACTGAGACAGTCCCCCAGTGCAGGGGTTGACAGGGAGGCAGTGCAGGTGGAGAGTGGAAGGGCCCAGGACCGAGGTCGCAGACAGTAGACCAGTTGTAGCAGGGGAGAGGGAGAGAGAAAGCAGAAGCAAAGAGGAAGGTTTTGAGGTGCTTCCGTAAAAGGAGATGGTTCTCCTCAAGATAGTGCGCAGTACAAAACAATATGCCACATAGAACGAACAAGTACAACTTAACCCGTCTTTAAAGCTACTGTATAGTAATTAAATTGCGGTATAAACTCATCTAAAGAGTTACTTACATTATATTTGCATTTTCCATTGTGTCTGTGCGTAGGGCAGCCCCGAAATACCACTCCTTCTATGCCGACGTTATTTCTTCTAATGAACGAACATTAAATGGCTTTCGTTTCTGAAATTATATTCATTATCGTTTACGTTATTGCACCACACCCCCAAAAAGAAGTCTTTCGGGATGGTCCCGGCCTGTCAAGGTCAAATAACAATAGAACCTTATACTGAGTCGCGGCCATTCAGGCACCCGAGCAAAAAATCAAAGCAGCTGACCTTCACTTTGAACGAGCACACATTCCTAGTTAGCTACATTCAGTGTAAGGCCATCTCACAGGACTTGAAATTTACACTCCATCTTTGCATTTTGTCTGCGTGCATTTGCAGCCCCAGAGAAACATAAATACGGAGACATTCTATATTTTATGAAAAATGATTTATATTACTGTTTGGTTTAATTTAATGCGCAAATGAACAAGGTTGGATAGACACATTGCATGTACATTGAGCAATCACTTTTATTTACACAATACATAGCTACACATATTCAATGGGCCTGCGACATGAGGAGACTCCAGAGCAAAGTCACAGGTGACACCCGGGTGGTTCGCACAACTGCACGGTGAAGGGAGGGGCAACGGTGGAGAGACACATTGCATGTACACTGAGCAATCACTTTTATTTACACATTACATAGATACACATATTCAATGGGCCTGCAACATGAGGAGACTCGAGAGAACAGACAATCAAATTACAATCATTTAAACCGTGATGTGTATTTCTCAATGAGCTCTGCTTTAGGTGGACATGGAACAGAGGCAATGTTGGGTGGCAATGCCGTTGTCCCCTGCACAGGTTCGTTCACAACTCCATGTATTTGCCTATCTAGGACATCAACAATAAGTCTCTCAATAAACTCATATTGCATATCCTGAAACACTGGTTTGATCACCCATTGTTTACTTCTTTTAGTGAAGGCCTTATTGTAGCGAAGCGTCCCTAAAGTTCCGGTCGTCCTACTTTGTTGACGGCCAACATTATGGTTATGTGCCAAGACCGCTAGAAGAGTCCGATTTATCATGCCCTCCATGCCAAAATGCAATCGTTTTGGCCTGTACTTTAGGCACATATTGTGGAACACCTCCAAATCTCCTGTGTGGCAGAATTCCGTGAGTCCCCTCAAATCTCTTGTTATAGTTTTATCAAATACAATCTTTTCAATGGCTTTGTGAGTGGGTGATGAAGGAATCAACCACTTCTTCTTCCGTGCCTCCTCTGTGGACAAATGGCCATGTTCACAATTGTGAAAATGTTGGTTTGTGGTCCAGCGGTGAACGTTGCTACAGTGTAGCATTACTGATCGCCATTTTTCCAGTAGAATTTCCAACGACCCTCCACATGTTTTTGAGCTCCACCAAAGATGGTTGCTGATTGACTTGGACCACTGTGAAATACCTTGCATATCTTTTTTTTTACCTGCAGCCGACATTTTTTTATTGATTGTTTTTGCCAAACATCAAATTGGTGATTTATATTTTTGTACTCTTCTCTCATTGTCTTGGCAATTGAAACGTGTCTGTCCGTGGCTATCAGGTCGATCACCATTCCCCGCGATTGTAGTTCTTGCAATGATGCTACAAAGCCAACTTTCTCCATGGCCACTGAGGATGTACTTTGTGACACCTGCACGACCACCGAACTCACAATTTTCTTACTTTCCATGTCCTGAAAGTGGTAGGTGCAGTACTTGGCTGAAAATCCTGGGCTGTCGCACTGTCCATCACCGGCTAGCCTGAACCGTTTGCCCGCGAATGTACTATCAATAGACATTTTTTCCATTCTCCAAGCTTCGCTAATGGCTGGAAATAGATAATCGGTTTGGTATTTGTAGAACTGAGTTTTCGCAATGAAATGGATTCCCACAAACTGAAAGAAAGACTCTAACTTTTTAAAACTTGAACCACTAAAAAGTGCAGCCGCTGCACAAAGTAGATTGCCTGCTGGCAGTTGCCCCAGTATGGGTTGTGCAGACCATGAGAAAGGATGATATTTTGTACAGGTGGCATGTATTTTAAGGTTAGTGCCTCGAATTGCACGAGTCACATTAATCAATGGCTCCCCACATACTTCCCCACCAACCGAATGCCCACATTTCATCCGAATAATAATATCAATCAAACAACTATCGAATACAATGAATTTGGCCTCTTTCCTTATACTGTCACTCTGCATCCCAGCTGGTTCGGCCTGTAACTTTGAGGACATGTCACTCACATGAAAGGTAGAATCTCTGATATCGTCTTCCGCTATGTTCAGTGATATTGATGGTGTTTCATTGTCGTCCACTTCATTCTCTTCCATTGCAACATCTGTTCCTTCTCCGGCGATGGGTGAATAAAACAATTTCTTCAACTTTCTCGCGGTCTTAGTTTTTGCGGGTGTGGATTCTGTGAATTGATCTCCGACTGCATCCGAACTACCAGGAGGACATTCACTATCAATGGCTGGATGTGGTATAGCTCCGTTGTCAATCACTTCATATTCTTCCCATTTGCACGATGCATCTCCAGTCTCAAGTCCCTGCCAAAAGGTTTGACAAGCAACATCTCTCGTTCGCTTCACTGTCTGTGTAGATCTAGTTCGTACACCCACTCGCAACTAGAGGACAGATTGGAAAAGGGATGTTCAGTTTAAACACAACTTACAGTATTGAACTATTAACAGTGAAAAACAACATAATATAGTGACCAGGACACTAACCTTCTTTTGCTTTCTTTTCTTTGAAATTTTCTTGCCTCGAATTTCAACATCGGGACGTTGTTGCTCCGACTCGTGTGTGCATGTCTCCACTTCCTCTTGCGCTGCAACGACTATATTTTCATGATAAGCACATCCATCACGCACTGACGCTCCATCGACTCCCTGAAACATAGAACTTTCATTAGTATGTATAATAATATTGAAAACATAAAATGTACTTGGGGACCAATACCCACGTACATCTCAATAGCAAAACACGAATGAACGCTTTGTGTAGAACATTCAAACGACAATTATTCACGCATTGTTGATCTAGTTAGATGGAACTGTCAAGATCCATACCTCGGGCTCCTCATAGACTTCCCTTGATGATATTATTGAAGATGATGCTTCAGTAACTCCCTGAAATACAGTAATTGCATTAGTATGGTTTTCTATTTTGTTAAAAAGAACATACACTTTGTGCAGGCGTCAACGGCTCATCTAAATAGACCTGCACAAATGATCAGTTGTCTAAAATAAATAATGGATATCTAAATATGATTCGATTTGCTCGATCGTTGGAAGTGTCACCACCCAGAGATCTGCATCAACTACTAGGGGTGATGTTCTTGTAGAAGAAGCTCCGTCATCTCCCTGAAACATAGTACTTGCGTTAATAAAGAAGGAAGTATAGCGGATGTAATCACGTCATATGATTTCGCTTGATCGAACTGTCAGTATCCATACCTCGAAATGCATAAGAACATCAAGGGACGATGTAACTGCGGTGCACACTTCTGCAAGCTGTTGCGCCGACCCGTAACTGCATGCTCCCCTTTCTTCTTGGATTAATGCTCCATCGACTCCCTGAAACATAGGACTTTCATTAGTAATGAACACAATATTGAAAAAAGAAGACACATAGGAGGGCGACGACAGAAGGACATATCAATGGCTAAAAACGAAAGAAACATTGTGTGTAACAATCACGCTACAAGAATGCAAGATCTGATGATCTCTATCGATGGAACTGTCCGGAAACGTACCTCGAGCATCTGAGTGACATCAACGGTTGTCGTCAATGCGTTGGACTCCTCAGCATCTCCCTGAATTATTTTGGATAACAATAATTATAACTGAAAACAAAGACTAGAGGATGAGTACAAGGGTGTACCATTAGGTAAAATAATCACACGATAAATTAAAACTATTGATTTACATGCCTAAAACAAGTCAGTGGCAGAATAGCTAAGTAAGATTACCCGATAGGCGCTTGAAGTGGCTGATGACTGCAATAACGACACGGATGGAGAATCTTCCGCCTTCATATTGAGTGGATACATAAATGGGGAAATTATTGTTAGCTAATGCTACACACGACCGCAAGGCCGAGAGATAAATACATAAACTTGACTCACCAGTGGAGGGATGTGGACGAATAGAGTGGGAATAGCGGTTGAGAGCAATTCTCGCTTCGCTCGCGGTGTGTTCTTCTTTATTAGCAATGATGTGGAGTACATGTCAGAGGTAAAGTGCCTGCTGCAGATGCGGTATCGATCACCCCTCTTGTCCGCAAAGACTTCTAGGACTCTACTTTCAAGCTCAGACGGTGGATATCCGCAATATCGGACCCATTCTCTTATCTGATCTATTGTCTTAGGGAAAACATGCATTATAGTACCTTCAGATTTACTATGAGTCTTCGATGGGCAACCGCCAATGGAACAGGCAGGCATTGTGGAAAGTTCTGAAAAGTAAAGATCAACAATTCTCTATGAATACCAATGTGTTAAAAAATAAAATGACACATAAAAGGTTCAATGCAAGGTTCGTTTTGGTTCTTGGAACTATACACGTTATTCACATGCGGATAAGTATTTGAATAACTTTAAAAAAATAGAAAAATAATTTCACTAAACTCAGAACATGTGACTAGTTCCTTGCATGTACTGTCTTGAACGAAAAGAAATTGGACGCAAAATGATTATGGTACATGGCCTTACCTTGACGAACAAACAGTTAGATGCAGGGATCAGAGTAGTTTCTTGTCGTAGAACAGGGAGCAGTTCACAGGTTGCAAACTGACGAGTTTCCTCGAAGTGGTCACGGAAGTTCACAGAGACGAAGAGCAGATAACCAGCACCTTCACGGGTTGACTAGCAAAGCGCAAAGAAGTTCTCATTAGAAATATGAAGTGGGTTATAAAGAATTCGAAACAGGGGTGTGTTTGTGAATGACGTGTATATGTCGTGGCATTATGCGGTTTGCAGGGGGGCGTCCAGCGTGAGGGGAGATGCTTGGCAGGAGACACGGGGTCTGGAGGTAGACATGGGAACAACAACCCATGCTCTATAGACCACTTTGAAGTGTACATGGTATTTGGCACCTCTTGGCCTTTATCGCTCCCTGACAGCTCCACTTGCCAGCACAAGTACCCCGGTGCGAACTGCCTTTGATAGGGCGGGGGGTGGATTGGGGCGGTGGTCGTGCAGACAAGACACAGGAAGACTCCTGAATGGAGACCCACTTATGTGGATTGCAGGGGGGCGTCCAGCGTGAGGGGGGATGCTTGGCAGGAGACACGGGGTCTGGAGGTAGACATGGGAACAACAACCCATGCTCTATAGACCACTTTGAAGTGTACATGGTATTTGGCACCTCTTGGCCTTTATCGCTCCCTGACAGCTCCACTTGCCAGCACAAGTACCCCGGTGCGAACTGCCTTTGATAGGGCGGGGGGGTGGATTGTGGCGGTGGTCGTGCAGACAAGACTCGTTTGCCGCAGGGCCTCACCAAGGAGAGGCCATCTAACTGCATGTAAGAGGCAGGCTGCAGGATCTAGTACATGGAAGGCAGGAGGGTGAGTTTATAAATACCTCAGCCTCCCAGGAGAATATATGGGTGCAGTTCACCCTGGAGACCCTGGATGCCTAGGCAGTTAGTCAGCAGCAGGCTGGCCTGTGGTGGCAAGGCGGCACGGGCCAGAGGGGGTCATCTCTGTACCCGGTGCCCAAAAGGATGATTTATTATGATCAACCATATTGATTATTTACCTATAACCATGTTTTGTATCAATAAAATCCAACGTCCTTTTATTGCCAACGCTTGAACAAAGTGGTGTGGTAAGTATTTTTGGGGGAGGAGGCAAGGCCGGGAGGCTTGATGTCAACCCGCAAAATAACATATGTATGTCTGCTGCATGTGGGTTCAACGGTTATGTGGATTGAAGCTGGGCGGCCAGCGTGAGGGAGGATGCTGGCCGGAAACATGTGGTGTGACAAGACAAGGCACAGGAAGACTATTCAATGGAGACACACTAGATTCATTTAAAAAATCAAAACAACCATTGTTAAAATATATGTTGGGTTTTATTTTAGATCTTAATTTCAATTGAACATAAATAATAAACATTACACATTGTAAAGTTCCGGTTGCAGCACATCCAGGGAAAATCCGCGGTATTGTCCACTGTCGCTGGGGAAATGTTGTCTAATGGCAAGTACCGCACAGGCAGGTATTACTCTCCGAACGTGGTGTCCGAGCCTCCCGTGAAGCCACCAAGTGAAGCAACGATAGGCCACCAGCCTGTACCACCTGTGAAAATGAAAGATGCAAACTGTATTAAAATGACAAAACTTTCTTATCACTGTCGATTCAGGTAAAAAATGTCATTCTGCTTTGAAAAAAATTCTATCTAGAAAATGCACAATATGGAACCAATTTACATGCATTCGAATGATATGTAGATGTAATTTTATATGTGGGAGACGACCATGAAATAGTAGTGGCATCACTGACATCACAACCAGAGTATACTTACTCGTTACTCGGATTACGCGGACGAACAGTGCCGCGAAGTTCGTGCATAAGCACCATCATCATCCTCAACACGGTCCGTGAGAGGCAGGCTTCCCTGAACTCTGGCAGCTCGGTGATGCATTGCGGACTTGGCTCGCCTTCCGAAATGTAGGCCAAGCACCCGGAATTTTCACGGCAGCAGCAGTTCTCCTCCTCAGTTGGCATTAGCTCGCACCGATTGCACGTGCACCAGGTGGAGACGCCGTCCATGCGACATGGTCCAGGCTCTTCATCCGTTGACTGGTCCTCCCAACTGCCGTCCGAATCCCCATCGTTTCCGCGTGCTTGCCTTTCCAGTAGTTCTTCCTCGGTATACTCGGGCTCGTACATATACGGCATTATTGTAGCCATTGTGTGGTAAAGAAAGTAAAATAATTTACAGAGATGGTACAGGTGTTCACAAGGCCTAGAAGCGGCGAAGGTAGCTGACCAGAGCACAGAAACGAGTCACAGAATACTCAAAGTAACACAGAGAGAGGAATGGAATCGAAAATCTGCTGCTGTTTGTTGTGAAACGGTGTGTTTATACTTATTGAGGAAAGAGGCATCCTGCCATTTCCATGGCGACACTTCATTAGCTGAGGCGCAGCGATTGTTGACACAAAACGTGCTTTGGCGTTGGGAAATGGGCGGTACGCGTCTGCTGATGTCAGACTCAGGGGCGGGGGATTTGATTTAGTGCCGCAAAAGCAGGTGAGCCAGGGCGATGGGGGAAAAGATAGGATTATCAGAAAATGGCGGCTGATTTCGAGTGCGTTAATGGACGAAAAGTCGGGTAAGGTCCATAGGAAAGTTTTCTACGATCTACCGATTTATGCTTAAAAACACATGGCCGAACCGTAGGGACAATAAAAAAAAAGTCCCGGAACTATCCTTTAAATCCCACTATGGAGTCCAGTTTGTGCCATGAGCAATATACAAAACTTATATCATGTTATGATTACAGATATATACAAAGCCACTCGTTATTTAAGATTTGGGCAGTAATAATACAGGATAGTTAACAGTGAGATCGAGTATTTGGAGTTGTAAAAGTATAATTTGAATCCCACTACTATCATTGGCTGCTTTTTACATGCATTGTCACTGTAAAGAATATGTTCATTACAAAAATGCCTGTCCCATGTGTTTAATGGGAAAGGACATGAATATATGTACTCTCATTCATGGAAGAATGGCCTAGCATTTTGGTGCAGGACTGTCCTTGTGGGCCGGACCAGACTGGAAGGCTAATGGAGGAAGGATAGCTCAGGGGCAACGCGTTTATCTTGAAAGCAAGACAGTGCAGCGTCACACAAGTTCGAATACCGGGCTTGGAATCCGCTCACTGGTATTAATCGCGTTATAAAAGAACAGTTGTAATGAGTAGCTCTTTTCTGGTAAGGCACAGTGGGCTAACATTTAATTGGAGATTCTCATAACATGGAACAACTCATAGAGCAGGCTCCGTAAGCCGTGTTCATTCTCAATAGCCGACTCTCACGGTTCTTTCTGCCAATGTAAGATGTTAAACTATTTTATCTGCTCTGACGGTAGATTTATAGAGTAGGGGAATTGTGAATTGGCAAAGGGCAAGCAGGTACAAAGGCCAGCCAATCAGGTGGCTGGAAACGAAGACTTGACTACAAGGTAAAGCCCACATTCCATGCAGGCTATGGGTCCTCTCCCTAGGATTGCCAGTTTCTGCAAAGCTTTTCTGACGCATGATGGCTGGGACATTCCCATGTGAAATACCCACAACGCCCCATATAGCTTCCAAATCTGTGTCCACTTCAAAATCAGTTAAACTGAGCAACAGAATAAATACCCATGTAAAGATGTATTTACACCCATGATGTCTACCTGCTTGACACGCAAAAAACAAGTTTTGAATCATGTCGATAAGGAAATATTCTTAACAGAGTGCATAACAACGAGTTGGAAGTTTGTGACAACGAATCTCCATCGCTAACTTAGTTACACACTTTCTTTAAGTGTGTGTCTGAAAGTGGTGAAAGTTACAGGAGTGTTAAATAGGAGATCTTTTAGGCTTACGCTACCCATGCACCTCACCTACTGCATGGCTGCCTCCCCACAGACATACCCCTACGCCTCGCCTGCCGGAACCCAGTGCCTGCACACACCCACCTTACTCCACATCTGCATGCCTATCCATGCTATGCTTGCTTACCTGCCTGCCTTCCCCTCCACCCCCCAACAACCCCATGACTGGCACCTCACCCAGTCCATCCATACTAGGTCTTCCCACCACACACATCCAACACCTGCCTACCTCGAGCCCGACTCCATGCCTGTCTTTCCACTCATCCTACCCTCCACCTGCTTACCCACCCTAGCCCATGCCTGCTCATCAAAATACCCTTGTCCAAGCCTGCCTGCCTGCCCACATTCCCAAATTACCCTACACCAGCTGGCACACACCCCCTAAATCATACCTGCCAACCCCATGTTTAGCAACTCATCAACCCCATGCCTGTCTACATTCTTGCTGAAACACCCATGCCTGCTCACTCATCTTCACTGCCCCATACCGGACTACACACCCATGAATGCCCACCCACCTCTGCATACCGGCCCGCTGTATGTCCTGTCTTCCCCACTTCTATCCAATGTAGGCTTACCCCATGCTTGCCCAGCTGCATACCCATGCTACCCAACCCCTGCCCAATCACAAATCCACCCTTCCCCACTCCTGCATACCCACCGAAACTACCACATACCTACCTACGTGCCCCATACCTACGTATCCAATATGCCAATGCCTGCTTAGCTACCCAATTCTTGCCTCCCCATCACTCACCATACCCCAAGCCCACCTAAACCAACGTGCCTATCCCCAACCATCCAACCACAAGCCTGCGTACCCCCAACAAACCACAGGCCTTTATACATAATCCTGCCTACCAGACCCACAGTGTGTGCGCCCCACCCATTCATCCAACTCCACAACAGGCCAGCCTACCTTCACCCATTCATCCAACTTCTCCCCAGATCTTCATGCCACCAACCACCCTAACATACTACATTCCTAAATACCTCCAACACCCTACGCAACTCATGCTTGCCCTCACCACCTTACTCAACCCCACATTTCACTTCCCCTCACATGTGCCTACTCCACCCTACCCCAAGAAGCTCCACCAACCCTACCTTCAGCAAGGTATCTTGGCACGAGGAAAACACGAATAACACAAAGCAACCAAACTAGGAGTTAAAATAACCAGAAAGAGAAGATGATTAGATATTTGCCTAAGGTAGACTGGGATAGAGTTCCAAAGTTTTACTAGCAGCACCCGAGAAGGCACGCCATTCAAAGCTTTGGGAACCACTATTAGACAGCTATTCTCAGAGCATAAAGATCTGGCCGGAACATAGGGGACAAGCTTCTCCTGGAGAAAGCTAGCACCAACCACCTTATACTCATGATGCACCAAGCAAAGTGATTTAAAAGCAATCCTTTTCTCCACAGGAAGCCAACGAAGAGCTCTGAGAACTGGGCTAATGAGAGACCCATAAGGGGTAGCTGTAACAATTCTAGCTGCTAGAATCTGCAACAGCTGGAGCCGATGGATAAGGCCCTTAGGTGATGCAAGCTAGAGCGCATTCCAGTAGTCGAGCCGACTCGCGACCAGAGACGACTCGACTATAGGATGAAGGTGAGCTGGGAGATTGGGAGAATATTTCATAAGACTTTGAGGGTAAATTGACCATCTTTGCATACCACACTGACCCAAGGAGCCATAGACAAAGAAGAAGAAAGTTAAACTCCTAGATTCTTCACAACTGTCACAGGGACAGCAACAGTGCCAAATGAGGAAGGGCAGAAAGAAGAGACGTCCATAGACCAGTATCAGCAGAAGAAGATGCAGCGCACGCTACAAGGACCTCAGTCTTATCCCCATTTAACTTGAGCCAATTGATGCCCATCCACTCCCTAACGGCGCTCAGGCAGTCCCTCAGGTCGGGGGACACCCCAGTCTGGTCATGATCTAAACGAACCACGATCTGTGTATCGCCTGCATAGGAGTAGCATCTGAACCCATGGGAGCAGATAAGACTAACCAGTGGCTGGATGTAAACCTTAAATAGCAAAGGGGATAAGGCCGAACCCTGAGGCGCACCACATGACAGAGGAAAGGAGGCTGAGCAGAAAGGAGGTAAAGAAAGTGTTTGGCTCTTATTTGCCAGGAAAGATGTAAACCAAACCAGCACGGGTCCCGAGAGGCCAGCATGGGACAGGCAAGCAAGGAGGAAGGCATGGTCACGGTATCAAATCTTGCTGACAAGTCATGCAGAATTAAGGCCCCAATGCCACCACCATCAGCTGGCCTGGTGAGATCACCCATCATTGATACCAGGACACTCTCGGTGCTCATGCCTGGCCGGAATCTCCACTGGAAGGGGTCAAGCATAATTGAAGACTCAAGAAAAGAAGAGAGAAGAGGAGAGACCAGAGACTCAAGAAGCTTCATAGAGAAGGGAAGCAGAGAGATGGGGTGGAAGTTAGACAAGTCGGCTTCGTCTAGGGAGGGTTTCTTTAGAAGCAGGATCACTGTAGCCTGTTTCAGCATACCGCGGATGACCCATGATTGACAAGATGCGCTAACAGCTTGAGTGATACGTGGGGCCAGAGCAGCTAGAATATTTTTCAAGGTCCTAAGAGGGATCGCATCAGAGGGTGATGCAGATTTCAGCTGCATTGCAGCTGACAAAACAGCGTCCTCTGAAAAAACTGTGAATGAAGGCCAGTCAGCACTGGCCCTGGTGTCTGCTTGCTGCAGTGTTGCAGAAGTAGCACACTAGTCCAATAGAATCTTTTGACGGATATTTTCAATTCTAGTGACAAAGAAGTTAGCCATGGAATCGCAATGTAGCTGGAAGGACGGAACAGTAGGAAGAAATTGTGATGACGAAGAGAAAGATTTAACCACAGAGAAAAGCTCTTTATCACCATGACCACTTAAACGGGCTCTACCTGTGCAGTGATTACTTGTAAAGATTGAAACATGTCTGCAAGTTAGTGTTTTCAGACAAATAACTTTCACCCTATGCATAGTAAAAAAAGGCATCTGTATAGCCTGGTGAACTTAATGCTATTTTATAGAAAGCTACTTTCTATGTACATGGCTGTCATCTTTAGTCGTAGGTTTCTCAAGGGATTTCAGTGCATAGAATATTAGAACCATGGCTCGCTTGTCTGGGGGTGCTAATATCAATATGCAGCTCGGAGGAGAGCATTACTGGGTAGTAGTTGCCCAGGGTGTGAGTTAAAGCACTTGGTTCACTCAGGCCTCTAACTTGGGCTTAATGGCTATTACCAGCTGCTTATTCCTCCCTCCTCAGTGTATATTGCTTAATTATTGGTATGGCATGGGCTCCCTGTTGATGTTTTCAAGGTGCTGATGGGAATTCTATCAGAATGATGATATTCATTCAAAAAGGCCAGTTTGCAAAATGCCCCAATAAAGGCATTTCTCCACCTGTAACTAGCGCCTAGATGCCTATGGGCTGTGAGCGCTGCTATACATGTACAAATAAATAAATACATAAAGAGGGTGTGCCCAGACTATCCTGCATTTACCCATCCTTATAATTTTTTACATGAGACGGAAGTGAGCGAAAGATCCACAAACGGCCTCTGGCCAGGCTTTCTATATTGTGTAAGACTCGTGATGCATTTCCACCGGAGTGATTTCCAAAGAGAGGAGGTGTGATAGCGTTTTTACAAGGGGAAAAATGGATAATGAAGGCCTGTGCTCTAAACCTGATATGCTGCTTCCCCGCATTGTGTGATCTTGGACAAGCTGTATTGCATCTATGTGCCTCAGTGCTCCTTTATGCACAAACTAGGAGAAACAGAAATGGGTTATTAAGTGCTTCATAAAAGGCTGAAGATTTGCTTCACAGTTAAAGAGAGAGCATGGTAGAGAGGACGAGCAAGACACCACCGCGAGCAACGTGCCCCGTCTTAGAAATGCAATAAAGGCAGATTTATTGCTTCTCAGAGTACTTAGATGACCCAGCAAAGTAAAGAAAGCTACCTCACTCCTCTATTGACACTATCAGAGCAGCCCTGGAAGCAGTAAGAACTAAACAAGTGAAAGAAAAGGCAGCCAATAAAAGCAGCCACATATAGGCTAGCAGCGAATCACAATTCCAGGAACAGTTCCATGCAGTGGCGGCTGGTGACATTTTTTACTGGTGGGGTGTAAATATGTCTCCCCGATATGCCGTAGTGACCGAGCATAGCGAGGGAGCCTGAACCAATCTCGTGGGGTTTGTGGGGGTTCTCCCGCCAAGAAAAGTTTGAAAACAAGGGTTAAAAGTATGCCTTTTACAGTACCGTTTTCAAACAAAAAGACTAAAAATTTATTGGTTTTACAGGCAGTTCTTAAGAAGAAGAATGATGTATTCCAGTCCTCTTCCTCTGTAAAATGCCACAAGCAATCACAAACATGCCTTTATGTCACACGAAGAACCATAACCAAATTGTTTTTCTTACTTGTAAAGTAGGCCTGACTCTTTTCTCTGTCAACTGATGCAAATAAATCCTGAGGTCATTGTGTGTCTGAAATAATACTGAACATGCACGTTCTGGAAGCTAACATTGAATGTCAGCACTGGCACAATTAACTCATGAAAAAACACCTTAGAATTTAGTCAAAAACGTTTAGGTATTGAAAACAATTCAACCTTTTTATTGTGATATACAGATGCAGCATGTATGTGTAAAAATAACACACACACACACACCCTTATTAAAAAGAGAGAACAATACAAAAGTGCCATTAAGTCCCTAACTAACATTTACCTGTGGCCCTCTTAAGTGGTACCCTCCATACAACAAAAAATAAAGATTAAGTTCAGTAAATGTACGTCAGCAATATTAAGAAAAAATATATAAAGGAGAAGCTTTTTCCTAAGGGATTTGCTCTGTAAAAACCCAAATCAAGATTTTAAATGTACTAAGGCTGTCGGCATAATGAAGAACTTATGGGCCTCTTACAAGTCTTAAATGCACTTCAACATGCACTGTCTGTTGGGAGTCACTCTTGCTCATTTCTTCTAGAGAAAGTTTGCACGCCTATCTTTAAGATGTGCAAACTTCTCAATAACTTGCTTATTGAATTCCGGAATTTCATTTAATAGTTGCTTTTCAATAGACAGCAAAGCCAGTGCATTAAGTCTGTCTTCGGTCATTGTATTTATTAGGAATGTTTGAATCTGTTTCATGGTTGAAAAGCATTGCTCGGATTCTGCTGTGGTCATTGGTGTGGTCATGAGAATCCTCAACAAAAGGATAGTTATGAAAATGTTTTTTCAAGATTGTTATCAATAAATAGTCTAAAGCGATGGCACTGTTAGCACATTGGAATTCAGGTCTTTCACAGATGAAGGATAATTCACTGTGCAGTTTGTCTTTATTCAACATGGGGTATGCCTGGACCGTTTTACTTCAACAGGAAAAGATGCATTGTAGCTCAGAAACTGGTCACCTTGCAAAACTTGCTACTTACTAAATGTCCAGTAACTGCAAAGTGCCCCGTGGCAGTCACAGTTGTAATATCACACACTTCCTTTGCCACTTGGTTCAAGTACTGTAGCTTTGTTCTGTGATTTGCAAGCACAGAATCATGTGGCAGTTTACAATCTATATGGTCAGTGGCTTCTTCTACCCTTTTGATGCTGCTGACAAAGCCTTTTGTGGCTTTCTCTACATACAATGTGTCAATGTCTCTTCTGTAGTTGATTGTAGAGAATCTCAACATGTGCCATAATATCATGGAATAAAAAGAGGAAGAAAATAAACTGCTTGTCTTCCAGGAATCGGAGACACCCTTGGCACTCTCCCACCGTGACTGAGACAGTGTCCTCCGGGGCTTGAATTGTATGAAGGCATTCAATAATATCTTCCCTGTATTGGTAAACCATACCAACTGTCCGTACATGAAAGTTCCATCAAGTTGGACCCCTCTGAGGAAGTTTTCTACCAACAATTTCTTGGAGAACTACAGTCCTTTTGGGGAATGTGAAAAAAAGCTTGAAATTGAAGCCAAATCAGCAAAGAAAATTTAGATTTTCATAATTATCAATGATGCTTGCTCCATGACAAGGTCCAATTGGTGTGCATAACAATGGACATAATGTGGAGTCAGGTACATATCCCTGACTTTTTTTTGGACGCCACCAGCAGACCCACGCATAACACTGGCACCATCGTAACTTTGTGCAATTCGTTTTTGTCTGTTTTGAGGGTCTGGAAGTAGAAGGTTTACTTCATGAAGTAAAGCTGTAGAAATAGAATCAGCAGAGGAATTTGTTAAATCAAGAAAACAATAAAATCATTCGACTACCTTATTGAAAGGGGCCCCTAGGGGACCCCGACGTCTATGGAAACAAGGCGGGTCACCACACACGATAAAGATGCCAGACACGAGGTTGTATTCCCAAAGCTAGGGTTTTCTTGCAAAGCAAAAGTCTCAGTTGGCCAACTCGGTCTCAAGCCCGCGACGTATATCTCTAGACCTTGAGGGACGCAAGAGAGTGAATTACGTACATCAGTTACATATATACAAAATGCATATCAAACAATCAGCTATGACATGTTTAACACCCCCCCTTTATTGGGTTTCTTTGAACTTGGTGTGATGATGGACATTTCCGACCACCATGACACTTTCATACATCTATTCTAGTAACAATTTGCAATTTGTGAGTGCGAAGGCATCTTTTGGTTATTGAATAGAACACAGTGCTTCTGTTTTTGGAAGCGAACGACATACGGGGGGGAGTTGCATTCCGGACCTTGCTATCTATCAGGTGCTATTCGCGTCCTGGGAGCCGACATGCTCTAGCGGGCTCAGCAAAGGGGGGCCGTTAGAACAGCATAATTCAAGCCTTTAGCAGTATTATTCTAACATATTCTACCATATAACGAGACTGGCTGGCAGCTGTGAAATGATTAAATGCCCTGCAGCTCTGCTTCAAGGCTACATTCGGGAGGGACCCGGGCATTCTTCCTGGCGCTGCCTACGTTTGTGTTTCAGCGAACTCTTGTTATCCTCATGGCCCTGCGGCCTTGTCCTTTTCACATACAGACAACAATGGTCCACAGTCGAGCAGTTTAAGCGGAAAATATACTGCGAAGCAATAGGAACAGAAAGCAATGAGCAATGGTTAGAAAACAAAATGGCGATTCTTGCTACATCAAAATGGCCGTTCATGGGCAAACTCGAAAACCTATATTCTGTCGTATCGTGCATGAGACGGTTGGTCCACGGCCCCCAAAATGCGTTTGCGGTCTCAAAGTAGAGGTATCCGTATTTCTAGACTGACAAACCCTCCTTTGGCCATATGCTAAACGTCTCATCTATTTATTGAAACCTCCTGAGTCTTGCATGCTATCGTGGACATCATTGTCTTCATCAATATCTATTGCCATCAACTCTTTCACTGCTCTCATCTCATTTGGGTCTGGGCTAGTTCGATCATGAAGTTGTTTTTTCTTTGTCATCATATGCATGCATCCTTCCGTACATCCCTCAGTTTCCTCTGCGCAAACTATGGGTAAACAATGTATACAACAACAGCACGTTAGGAATATTCCGAACACCACTACTAATATTGAGATCAACTTCCATCCCCAAGATCGTAGTATTCCCCAAAACCAAGATTCTATTCCCCAGCTCCCTTCTCCCGTTTGGAGTTCAGAGAGTAGAACATGCATTTATTTTCTTTATTGCTTCAAAGATGGTGGGGGAATAGTCATTGACATAAACGCAACATGCTGATCCCACTATTTTGCAAATTCCCCCACGATCAACCAGGATTACATTGAGAGCCATTCTATTTTGCAGCGTCATTAACCTGATTCCTCTTTCTTCCAACGTCATGTTAAATAATATATCTGTTGTTGTGTTTATTGTATTCTTTAGGATTCTGGACAGTTGCCTTATATTATAGGAGTTCACTATCTGTCCTAAGAACGGAGTGAATGATTTTGCTACATCAGTTGCTATTAAAACACCTTTGTCAGTCCTTTTGACTCTAGTTCTGGATAATCTGGCCATGGCTGCTGTTTCTAAGAGGAATACTCCTGGGAACAGTAGCCCTAGGTAAAATGTACCTCCCCAGTTTATGGGCAACCAAGGGTATGCTTTCTCTCCACATATAAAATAAACTGGATCACCTACGTATACTGGTTCTATTTCCCATTTTAATACCACTGTATTCATACAACCAGCATATGTTCCGACTGAAAAAGAGCCTTTCTTTTTTAGACAAAAAGGGACAGTTCTTGTGCTATAATTCACTGTGTAAGATGGGGGAATTGCATCTTTGTCCCCTTCTGTTCTTACACGAAACGTCATTACAGATGTTTTTTCTGGCGGGGACAATCTATCTCGTCTATTTTGTCGTGTTATCTTCCTTGTACTTTTCCTCGTGGGCTCTGGGGCTATTACTTGTGCTTTATGGAAAATGGAACAACCCACAGGCTCCATTATTATCTCCTCAAACGCATTCATGTTGGTTCTGTCTAATTGACCCATATTACTCTCATTCCATTTCCCATGGAACATTGCACCTAAAGATGCACTACATGTAGAACTTAATGGTAATGGCTGCACATACCACCCTATTCCTTTTCTGGCATGCTGTGGTAAATGGGCACATACCCAGAAGTTTGTTTTCTTCAGGATTGCATGTGTCATGTTGATTATTAGCAGTAAGGTGTTATTTCCAAAACCTTCCCTGTGTTTTTCTTCCATTGGGGGTAGGGTATAAGTGATTACCTGAACCGGGCTTTCAGTAGTGGATATATTAATTATTGGTAAAAACATTTCTAATGGGTGTATTGTTTCTACCCACCATAATATTAGGGCTGTCGATATTGGTGCTACCACGCTCATAAAGCACATTATTATCGTTAGTGCCAGCATACAATTTGCTTTACCGTGCGTTTTTCTTAAACTTATAGTCTTTATAACTGATTCATTCTCAGCGGTGGTGGTGCAGGAGGAGGCTGGAACCGGTCCCAGCATGTTTCTCGTCGTCCTTCTTCTTCCTTATCACAGTTCGTTGTGGATATCTCTCTTCGTCGCGCTTGCTCTGATGTCTATAAGTTCGATGGAATTCTCACAGTTCAGTTTTGCCTGTCCTTTTTTAGCCTGGATTCGATTATTCGTTTTTAGGCGAGATCACTTGTCCCCTCTTTCACTGCTCAGAGGACCTTTGATCAGTTATCGCCTCAGTATCATGTGCGCCCAGCTCGTCCGCTCTGGTTCCGGACACATGTACTGTTAATCAATTATCTCACTTGCCATAGTACCATGTGCGCCCAGTTTGTCCGTTCTGGTTCAGGACACAGTACTTTTATGATCGCACCGAGGAGCCGCGAGTCTTGAATTGTCCGATTTGCACAATTCTCATGCTTCTCTCCTCTACACCCCTGGTTCCTTCTACATCCATCAGCTGAACCAGAGGTTGACATAAACACCAAAAAAACGAATGCGGATCACTTTGTCTTCCGAGGCCGCAGGTTGTATCGCCTTGCTCCTGGTATCGTATGATCCGTGAACAGTGCCGGTGCACTTTCAGATTCGGGTTTGAAGTCAGCCTGTGGCGCTACTGCAGGTGCTGGTGTGCGCCGCGCCAATGATGCAGATCCGTTTTTTGATGTGCTGGCAAGAGGGCGCCAAAGGGGTACACGATTTGGTTTTGATGGTATCTGCAAGGCAGATTTCACGTCAGTCAGCAGTGATGTCGATTCTGCTGGGCAACGTTGGGGCACTCTTTGCCCTTCCCCGTTTTTGGCAATCGTCTCAGGCTTTGCTTCGAGTTTCACTTCTCGTTTTGGCAGATTAGGTGGCTGCTCACTGGAAACAGTTTCTTTCGTTCCTGGGACCGCTGTCTCTTCCCGGTCCTCAGTGTCAGGCAAGACTTTCAGTGCAGTTGGAATCTTTTTGGCATGGGTGGCATGGATCCACGACTTCCTTCCATCCACCCGTATTGCCGTCTGCGTCGCCAAAAGTACTTGATGGGGCCCACGCCACTTGGGTGCTAATGATGACTTTCTTTCAAAGTTTTTTAGCAGCACCCAGTCTCCTGGCTCCAGCGCGTGCCCCGGTCCGGTGTACCGTACTGGTAATGCCTCATGCACCTGCTGATGAATCAAACACAATTTCTGCATTAAAAGGCCACAATAAGTACTAAGCACAGGATGTTCTATCTCACTAAGTCATTTTGTCTGAGGTGCGCACCAAACATTTGCCGGTCTCCCCATTACGATTTCGTACGGGGAGAGCCCAGTTTTAGCCTGTACAGACGTACGCATGCATAATAGTGCTATTGGTAATGCATCCTCTCAACTCAACTTGCTTCCCGCACAAATCTTGCTAATCTTTGATTTAAGAATCCTGTTGTGCCTCTCCACAAGACCGGCAAAACTCGGATGCCTTGAACTTTGGAATCTCTTATCAATCTGGAGACCAGCACATATCTGTAATACCACTGCACCCACAAAATGCGGTCCATTATCAGACCATAGCACCCGGGGCAAGCCAAATCTGGAAAAATACTCCTTCCACATTACTTTTGCTGTACTCATTGCTGTGCAATCTTTCAAAGGATATGCCTCCACCCACTTACTGAATGCACAGATTACCACCAGGACGTATTTTAAGTTTTGGCACCTCTCCATCTCTATGAAATCAAAATGAACTACCTCAAACGGCATGGAGGGTGGGCCAAAACTGCCTGTTGGAGTCACTGTTCCCGTTCCTACATTGTGTTGTAAACACGTGATACAGTTCTGCACCAACCTCTCTGCATTATTTTTTATGTTTACATTCTGCCATACTGTAGAAAGGTGCTGTATCATTTTCTTGGCACAGATGTGCATAGGGCTGTGGGCCATTGTGACCATTGCAGTCACATACGAATTTGGCAACATCCAGTTTTCTAGTTCCCTTGTCCACCCAACAACCCTCCAATCCAACTCAGCAGATGCTTCTGCCCATCCCTGTATTTCATCGGCCGTAGCCCCGGCCTGCATTTCTTTGACAGTCGCAACTCCATCTTCTATCATACAGGGTACTTCCTCTGTCTGAACCGTCATTATATTGTTATTCAAATCAGTGGCAGTTTGTTTCGCAATTCTGTCTGCAAACGTGGTTCCCTCTCCTATTTTGCATGTTCCTTTTTTATGTGCCTTGCATTTCACTATTGCTAGGCGCTTTGGAAACGTGAGTGCAGATAGCAATTGTACAGTCAAAGGGCTATCAGTATATATATTCACATTCAAATTCTCAGAAATCTCGCAGGCTCTGGTTAATGCCATTATTTCCGCGGCTTGTACTGAATTATAGGGGATTATTTTACTTTCTACAACACTCTCTAGGGTAGTGATAGCGTATGCGGCAGTTGTCGTGCCATCTGGTAATTTAAAACATGAGCCGTCACAAAATAACTCTCCATCCGGCTCTTTCTGTGGAATATCACTTAAATCAACTCTTCCCTTGGTTTCTTCCTCAGTGACCATTAAGCAATCGTGGGGGGGGTGATTCATTCTTCCCAATTTCTTTTATGGTTAGTGGCATTAATTCTGCAGGATTCAAAGCGCTACACCTCATAATTTGGATATGGGGCGCGAACAAGATAATCTCATGTCTTGTCAATCTAGCAGAGGTGAGGTGTTGTGTCTGTGTCCTATTTAATAGAACGTCCATGGCATGTGGCACCAACCGAATGAAAGTGTGCCCCAATACCATCCCTTCCGTTTGTTTCACTGACACAGCAGCCGCCGCGACAGATCGCAAACATCGTGGTAGTGTGCACGCTACAGGGTCCAGCGCAGAAGAAAAATAGCCGCACAGCCTATTTCTTCCACCTTGTTCCTGTGTCAAAACCGCCAATGCACATCCTTCATCTTCACACACAAATAGTCTAAAAATGTTCTCATATTCGGCGTATCTAAAACTGGAGCCGAGCATAATGCAGTTTTCAATCCATCAAATGCTCTCTGACATTCCTCATCCCACTGCAAAGGCATAACCGCATCTTTTCTAGTTAAATTCACTAATGGTTTCACAATTAACGCAAAATTACCAATCCATTGTCGGCAATATGAAGCCATGCCTATTATGGCTCCGACTCCTTTTTGCGTCTTTGGAATAGGCATACAAGAAATACTTTCTATGCGTTCTGGTGTTAGTCTTCTCCCTCCTTTCGAAAGTAGGTAGCCCAAATAAGCCACCTCCTTTCGATTATACTGAAATTTCTTCAAACTAGCTTTATGGCCATGTGCCGCTAGGTGTGACAGTAGTAATACAGTGCTTTCTTTACAAATCTCCTCTGTGTCTGCAGCTAGCAATAAATCGTCTATGTATTGCAAAAGTACACAACCCACGGGTAATTCCAGCATGTCTAGCTGTTCTTTTAATGCTCTACTGTAAATACTTGGACTTTCCGATTAACCTTGCGGAATCTGCGTAAATGTAAATGATCGTCCTCCTAATGTGAACGCGAACAAATATCTACTGTCCTTGTCCACTGGAATACTATAGAATGCGTTTTTCAAATCTATTACACTAAAATATTCTGCTGAAACAGGTATCATTGTCAATATTGTAGTGACATCTGGCACTAGAGGTAATTGCGGATCTACTATCTTATTCAATGCGCGTAGATCAATTATGAAACGGTATGGTACCTCATTACCTCCTTTTTTATAGACCGGAAGAATCGGGCTGTTGCATGTACTGCCTGTGATTTCCTCTATTACCCCTAATTTCACCAAATCGGTAACAATACTCTTCAATCCTTTCTCACCTTCAACCGAAATTTTGTATTGGGGTATTCGCGGTAGGGTAACACCTTCTTTTAAAATAATCTTTACTTGCTCTATCTTTAAACATCCCACATCGTTGTTATGCATTGCCCATATGCAGGTTGGTACTTTACTTAGTTCCCCATGTAACGCTTCGGACATGAATTCTGACACAGGGGCATTGTGTGGCCATATTGTTAGAAACACTCCGTCTGCCGTGCAATGTATAACAGAAACTAGTTTTTTCAACAAATTTAATCCCAACAAATTTTCTCCACAATTTTCTCTTAGAAGGAAAGGACAATGTTCGGTAAATGGTCCTATGGTAACTGGGACTGGTTTGGACACTGGGTTTATGACTAGTGTACCTGCGAACCCTACAGAAATATTCTTTTGCCCTGACAGTGGTATATTCGGAACCAAGTGATGGTCTATTGAACACTTCTGTGCTCCTGTATCTACAAGAAAGCATTGCTCCTCATTCCCGACTCTCATTTCTACGTAGGGTCCTCTCTGATTCACGGGAATAGACACTGGTTCCGACCCCTGTCCTGGGCTGTCCTATTGGGGAAATAACACATTGTCCGATGTGTAATCATTACTGTTACTGTAATACGTGTTTGGCTGTGTATCGAAAACATTTCTACTCTTCCCTCTATTTCCCCCACTCTGATTTCCATATTGTTGATTTTGCTGTCCCTGATTCTGGTTTGGGGCACTTTGGTTTTGGCCTTGGTTTTGATTACCTCCGTTATTAGGATGCTGCTGCATACTATTCCTATTTGGTCCATTTGCTCCTGGGTGTCCTCTATGCTGTCTCCTCTGACCAGACCCATTTCTATTCTGTAGATGCGGGCATTGCGCTCGCCAATGTCCTTCCACTTTACAATATGCACACTGATTCGGCCCCACTGTTCCCCAATGCATATTCAAACTACTCCTTGCTTGTGCGTTCCCTCGCCCTCTATTATGTCCTACTACTTGCTGCATTAATACTAGTGTCTTTAGATTTACCCTATCCCTCTCTTCTTTTGCTTTTCCTGCAGTCACTCTGCGCTCATAATATTGGGCCATATGCAGTACTTCGCCCAACGTTTTTGCTTGCCATGCACTCTCTAATGTCATTATTAGATCCTGAATTGGAAGTTTTAACCCCCTCACATATTTGTCAACAAATAACCTCTTTCCTGCTTCTGAACCCACATCCTGCCCGCTGAAGTCTGTGAATACTTCTTCAAATCTATTAAAATAATCTGTAGCCAACTCATCTTTGCCTTGTACACATGCAGTCAATTTGTCCCATTGGATTCTTTTCAATTGGGACAATTGTTTTTAACATCTGTACTATACGTGCTGGTAATGCCGCCAGGTTCGCTCCTGGTGTCCCTCCAACCGCTTTATTTCTATCTTCTATTATCAAGTCCGCCCATGTGGCGCCAAAGGCCGTTGTGTCATCTACCTTCCTTATTTGTTTCCATATGTCTGCTGGCAGGATCACCGGGAATATTAGGTCTATATCACCCATGGTAAGCACGGATGATTGTAGGCAGGACTCTACTTCCTTATAAAACCCTGCAGGATTCTTTCTTATATCAGGAATCGTCTGCTTTATGTTGTTCACCTCCTGTCTGGAAAAGGGGACATGCACATATTGGGCGGTGTAATGGGCTGGTGTCACCTGCGCTGCTGCACCGCCCACTGCGGGAACCTCCACTTTGGGCACAAAGGTAGGTGGGACCTCTCTCATAGGAAATGCCCCATTTACTGTCCCTCCCCCTTCTCTTAGATGTAACAATATTCCCAGATCCAATGATAGGGCTGCTTCTCCTGTCCCTCGCTCTAGTGCTCTCCTATATACTGCCATTATTTCGGGCGGGCTGGCCTTATCGTTTTTTATATCTTTATCTAATAAATGTTCAACCATCAATTGTAGCCCTTTTCTTTTCATAGGCATGGAATATTCATGAAATATCTCGTGTATCTCCATTGTGGGAATACTAGGATCTGACATCCATCTAAACGCTTCTCGCATACATACTTTTAACCTGTCGCCCCTTTGTACTGACGACATCGAATGTCATTGTTGTATATATGGCTCTACAGTTTCCTTCCTATTTCTCCCGATATCTCTACTCATGTACCCAGGTGCAGTAAACATTTCGGCATAGTCATTATCTAATTCATCTTTAAGCTCAAAAAGTCTATACACATGTTCTCTCACTTCTTCATCCCTCTCCCTACAGCGTGCTAATGCATTCAAATCTAACAATAGCTGCGGTGGTAATTTCCCAATTAGCTGTTTCCACTTCTCCACCAAATATTCACCCCTGCATCCCAACCGTACCTGTCTTTCGTTGCTTCTATGGAAGTCATATATCGAAACCAATGTTGCCGTCCCATCATTCCCGTCTATATACATCTCTGCCTGTTGCTGCAATTCCACCTTCCTTTCTTTGCTGATTGCGCTGCGGGTTATCCTCGTGCACTCCCTTTGGTCAGTCCCGCCTCTTGCCCCCGCGGTTTCAACTTCATCCCCGGGAGGAACGGACGGTACCGAGTCTGTGTCTAAGGCGGGAGGTGCGGATGGTACAATGGGAACCGGGCGTGTCTGTTGTGGGCCTGGTTGGCTAATAGGAAGTGTTACGTGCGCGGTCTGTGGCTGTGGGAGGGCTTGAGCTACCGGAGGGGGAGCTTGGGCTACGGGCGGGGTCTGGGCAATAGCTACTGACGTGTCTGGTCTTACTTCTGATCTTGGGCCTTGTTTTGTATGGGTCAATATATTTTCTATCAATTCATCTGCTATGTGTAATTCTCGCTGTGGGTATATCTTTTCTATATTCAACTGGTCACGCCTGCCTGCCCTTCTTAGACTCTCAGTCCGCTCCTCCTCTTCTTTTTCTTCCGCTACCTCACCTTTTGATTTATGCCTGCGTGCATGCTTTGCTCTGCTTTTAAATCGGAGCATTGCTTCCTTTCTCCAGACTTTAATAGTCTCAAATGCTGCAGGATGCGCTTTCTTTCTTATCAACACCCTTTCCAAGTTATCTATCCTCGCCATCTCAAAACTACCATTAATCAGCCACTGGTGGTCTTGTTGCTTTCTGGTTTGCCTATGCTAAGTCTCACAGAATATTATTGCACCCACTCCATACTTCACATACATCTCATACGCCGGCGTTCCCCCAGGTGGTACAATTTGGCCATCTTCCAAAGATTGTCTACCACAGCGGAAAAACCCTGCTAGGGTGGACAATACCGGAGGGATGTTTCAACCTTCCCCCTGGTTAATCAACCTTACCTAGGGCGTTTGATTTTGCAAAGTCAACTCTCAACCAATATCAGGATGCTTTGAATCGGGGAATGACTCACTTGATAAATTAAGTCGTCTGTATACTGACGCACCAAAGGACGTTGTGTCTGCGTTTCTTGGCTTCCGCCTCGTTTAGGGACCCTCGCCTCCTTGTTCTCTAGCCAGGCACGTTGATCAGGGATCAGATGTGTGCAGATCTGCAAAGGAGTCTCTCATCACTTTTACAGGGCGCCCCGAACACCTCTTGATCCCGGCTCGATCATCCCGTCCTCGCCGTTCTCTGCCTTTCTCAATTACAACGTTACGTGAAGGAGCAAGTGGGGGAGGGTCCCTATTCGGGCGCCATCTTGAAAGGGGCCCCTAGGGGACCCTGACGTCTATGGAAACAAGGCGGGTCACCACACACGATAGAGACACCAGACACAAGGTTGTATTCCCAAAGCTAGGGTTTTATTGCAAAGCAAAAGTCTCAGTTGGCCAACTCGGTCTCACGCCCCGCGACGTGTATCTCTAGACCTCGAGGGACGCAAGAGAGTGAATTACGTACATCAGTTACATATATACAAAATGCATATCAAACAATCAGCTATGACATGTTTAACACCCCCCCTTTATTGGGTTTCTTTAAACTTGGTGTGATGATGGACATCTCCGACCACTATGACACCTTCAAACATCTATTCTAGTAACAATTTGCAATTTGTGAGTGCGAAGACATCTTTTGGTAATTGAATAGAACACGGCGCTTCTGTTCTTGGAAGCGAACGACATACGGGGGGGAGTTGCATTCCGGACCTTGCTATCTATCAGGTGCTATTCGCGTCCTAGGAGCCGACATGCTCTAGTGGGCTCAGCAAAGGGGGGCCGTTAGAACAGCATAATTCAAGCCTTTAGCAGTATTATTCTAACATATTCTACCATATAACGAGACTGGTTGGCAGCTGTGAAATGATTAAATGCCCTGCAGCTCTGCTTCAAGGCTACATTCGGGAGGGAGCCGGGCATTCTTCCTGGCGCTGCCTATGTTTGTGTTTCAGCGAACTCTTGTTATCCTCACGGCCCTGCGGCCTTGTCCTTTTCACATACAGACAACAATGTTCCACAGTCGAGCAGTGTAAGCGGAAAATATACTGCGAAGCAATAGGAACAGAAAGCAATGAACAATGGTTAGAAAACAAAATGGCGATTCTTGCTACATCAAAATGGCCGTTCATTGGCAAACTCGAAAACCTATATTCTGTCGTATCGTGCATGAGACCATTGGTCCACGGCCACCAAAATGCGTTTGCGGTCTCAAAGTAGAGGTATCCGTATTTCTAGACTGCCATTATCATTCGCATCAAGACACCGAAACACTAGCACAGATTGAGTCTCATTAGACACATCAGTTGTGTCAGCAGATTTACAGCCACAAATGTAGTGTGTTGTATTTGCCGCATGATGCATTCTCTTGTGTCATCCATCTTTCAATCCAGAAGCTCATTCTGGAATAGTTTTGGAGGTTCCTTTAAATACAGTTGCCGTTTTTAAATAAAGGTCCATTACACTGTCAAGGCTTGAAACAAAAGACTAAGGGCCTCATTACACGGATGGCGGTAAGGGTTTACCGGTACCGGTATTTTATCGGTACCGGTAAATCCTTACCGCCTTACTACGAGGTCCCTTTGCGGGTTGGGGAATGTAACGCCTGCTTTTTGCAGGTGTTAAAAACCAACCCGCAAAGGGACCAAGGAGCTTATTACGGTACCGCAATTTGCGGTACCGTAATTGGCGCCTTCCCCATTCCCATAGAGCCCTATGGGGCAAAAATGGGAATGGGGAAGGGCAATGGTGGAAGGGGGAATTACCACCCCACCAACCTTGGAATAGGGCAGTAATTCCCCTTTCCACCCAGGCGGTGCTGGTATTTTACCAGCATGAACCATGGCACTAATAGCGCCATGGTTCACCGCCATCCGTGTAATGAGGCCCTAATACTCTAAATACTACTGGGTTCAATGAACCCTCTGTTTCATTGTTGCCTTGCAATGCAAATTCAAAGGCACCACAAAATCATATACAGTCTATTAATTTTGATCAAATCTATCTGTTTTTGTCCACTTCTTCATTACGCTTCCTTATGCTTACACGATAGCCTTCGTCTAACTAGCCTGCTATATTTACACGTCCAAACATGCCCAACTTTAACGAGTTATCCATGTGGGATTTGCAAAGTTCGTATTTTTGAATTTTCTCAGACAGATGTTTTAAGTCAGTAACTCCTCTTAGTGTCCAGGCAGCCTCACCACCAAATAGCAAGCAGGGAAAGCAGAATAATGCAAAGTGCTACATGTAAACCAATCCTTTTTCTCATACCAGGTTGCTGCAAACGTGCGTGTATACTGTTTACCCAGATCTTTTGCAGCTTGTTTAATATTTATTCCAGTCTGATTGGGTCTCAATCGTTTCACTTCCTGTTTCTCATATCATATTCTGGCACTAGATGACTAGAGGCAAATGATAGTCATTTTCTTGCCCGATTACAATAATCTACTTCTACCAGTGCGATCACAATCAGAGTGGTCAAGTGTGCTACCAAGGTTCTCTCCCATTTACAAACAGTTGAGTGCACCTTAGTACTGCTTCTTATGGTTACTCTTACCGTAACTAAACTGTTAACAAAGCAATGCCTGTAAGACAGCTCATACGACTGATGCATCCTCTGCAAAGGTCTGTTTCCCTGGAATCATCTCTGCACAGCAACAGTGATTTTGAGTGTAGTCTGCACTCAAAAAGACTGTTCAGCTATTGTTAGCAAGTGTGACACCCCAAGAAACAGAGCAAAATGGATCACACAACTTGTTGATGTACAGAGACGGAATAAATCACTGGTAAGACAGAGCATACATTTAATTGAAAGGCTCAAGAAACAAGTCTTTGCCGCTTTTTCTTTCTCCCTTCCGACCCAGATATAGAATCAGCTCAGGCAGGTCATTCAAGCACTGCCAGATTCCCAATTCACATTAGACGCTGTGTGTGTGTGTGTGTGTGTCTGTCTAGCAGTCACAGCTAGGCAGTAGTTCAGAATTGAATTCCATTGCTAGCGGCGTATATGGGCAGCTGAACACGAATAGCAGGGTGTGCTAGTGAATAGGATTATAATGCAATGGCAGAGCTTTGGGTTGGTCTCAGTACTGGAATAGAAAATATGCTACTGTGTTCAGGAGTGACGTGCATTGGCAAGAGTTTACCCTGATCTTTTGCAACTTGTTTAATATTTATTCCAGGCTGATTGGGTCCTTATCGTTTCACTACCTGTTTCTCCTGAGCAGTTAAGCACACGGCTCAAGGCTTTATTAATAGCTTATCAACTGTATTCATTTTGTCGACAGTAAATAACAATGCGATCTGACTCTGTTGCTCTTGTGGTGGCGCTGGCTGGCTACTTCTGCATCTCTTAAAAGTAAAATAAGAAGTAAGCCTATGATAGGCCAGACGCTGCAGTGACACTTGCAATGTTTGTACCTGACTAATGTACCAGCAACAGTGGCCCCTGCACATAACAGATTGACTATCTCTTGTTTTCAGAAAGAGATTCATGACTGTAGTTTACTTGTTTATTTGCCAGGCCGCACCTTTTAGACCGGGTACTTAAACAAAACCCACACAACACTTTAATAGGTTGCACACTACATAGGCCCCGTATATTTGAACTCAAAAATCGTTGAAACATATTTTACTTATGAATCGAACTCCCTGTGGTTCGGTATTTTGACTACCCAACCAAAGACACGTTCTCTTCTGGGCAGTGTCAGCATCTGCATTTATGACTTACCTTGGCTTGATTGAATTCCATCGATCGCAGCAAAGACCCCGATGAGGCAGCTTCAGTGCAGACCTCTAGGTAGTTGAAGAGTGGAAAATATTATATTATGGCACTAGATGACTAGAGGCAAATGACAGTCTTTTTCTTACCAGATTACAATAATCTACTTCTACCAGTGCGATCACAATCAGTGTGGTCAAGTATGCTACCGAAGAAAAGTTCTCTCCCATTTGCAAACAGTTGAGCGCACCTTAAAACTGATTCTTATGGTTACTCTTACCTTAACTAAACTGTTAACAAAGCCTGTAAGACTGCTCAGACTGTAAGACTGCTAAGCCTGCAAGACTGCCAAGACTGATGCACCCTCTGCAAAGGTCTCTTTCCTTGGAACCATCTCTGTAGAGCTAAACAGACTTTTCGAGTGTAGTCAGCACTCAAAAAGACTGTTTAGTGTGTGTGTGTGTCTAGCAGTCACAGCTTGGCAGTAGTTCAGAATTGAATTCCATTGGTAGCGGCGTATGTGGGCGGCTGAACAGGAACAGCAGGGTGTGCTACAGGACAGGATTAAGATGCAATGGCAGAGCTTTGGGTTGGTCTCAGTACTGGAATAGAAAAGATGCTACTGTGGTCAGGAGTGACGTGCATTGGCAGAGCTGCGTGTGTGTTTTCCAAACACTGGCATAAAAAGATGCAGTGCTGGAGAGTAGAATGGATGTGCTTTGGCATCCTGTGTGTGAATGTTGGTCCTGGAATCGCGAAAGGGACTTGATGGCAGTATAGACGGACAATGACGGAACGTTCTATGGCCCAGTGCTGCATGGACCCACTCTGAGATGCTATGTGACAGCACTAAAGTGCATCAGCAGAGTCGTGGGAAGATACCTCTAGGAATAGCAAAAGCTTTTTTCCTGTCCTTCAGGATTTACAATTAGTAGAACCCTGCGCATGGCCCAGTAGCTCTGTCAATGCACCCCCCTCTTGCCCTCTGGCAACCCCCATTCCAATAATCGGGGGACACACATGCAGAAACCTCAGTCCTGCAATGCAGTAGCCCCTACTATTACAGTACTGGGAACCCATTTCTGCTCTGCGTATGCACCCCAAACCTACCCTGCAGCACCCATGATACTCCAATAAAAGTTCAAACAGTCATCTATGTTAGGCGACCTCAGTCCTGACCAGTAAACACAATGCTATTTCTGTAGTGAATCCCTATGCAGCATCAGTACTACTTGCCAGGAAGTGGGTGTGTTTCAAGATGTATGAAGACTCCTGTACTGGACTACTAAGGTGTGCTCACAGTCAAGGCTGTGTGCAAATCCCTGCACTATAACAGTAGTTGGCGCCACAGTTCACAAACGAGGTGTGCGTGTGGGGATCTTGACACTAGAATAGCTAGGAATGCTGGGGATAAGAACTGAGGTTTTGGCTAAACTCGGTAGGGGTCCCAGAACTCGAGAGTTGCCGCTCAGGACTCAGTATATTATTATCACAATTGCACGCAGATCTTTGTAATGAATAGCTAAGGGCGCTGCAGACCAGAATACAGGTGTAGTAGGCATACCCGCACACCACACACACCCGCACACGCACACACAAAGTCTGTGGCTCTGCATGTCGTTATGGTGCTCAGTTTGAAAACACATTTATTTTATCAGTTGCAGAGTCATTCATATGCATAATGAAACATTTCCAACTGAAAGAGCTCGCAAAGCACTAGTTACCTTGCAAATGTGTGATAGTTAAAAGTGACTAACACAAAGCACCCATTTAAAGATTTGTTTGTATCTGTGATGTCTACTATCCTGACTTGCAAAAAAGTAGCTTTAAGTCACTTATCAAATGTTTTCAACATCATGAATAACAACGAGCTGGAAGTTTATGACAAAGAATCTGCATCTCTATCTTTGTTTATTCCAAAACTTATTTTAAAACATGTCTTAAATCACTGAAAGAAAGTATATTGGGGTTAACTAGATTTTTCAGGTTAGCATTATCTTGCATTCTGGGACTTATAGTTTACCATTCAGGATGTGAAAATTAAAGCCAGTCCTTATAGCAACATGTAAAGCCAAATGAATATAATTGTGGCTTAAAACCACAATTAAATTCTTTTGGCTTTACTTGTTGTTAGAAGGACTTTATTATACAATTTGTTGTAAGTAAACTAGACATTACTGGCTCACATTCAGGCTCAGACTGCCTTATAGGGCAATAGGCCCAGGCCAGAACCAAAAACGCGAAATGACTGCGTGGGCGCGTTTTTTTGGGTCAAAGTGGGGCACTTTTTTAGCCAATGTGGGCCAGTTTGAGGAATTATTTAACTATGCGGCTAAATGTTTTGACAAGTGGCAGTGTTGCTGAAAAAATATTCTTTAAAATGTATATTTTTGCATCACATTTTATCAAAAACCTCCCCCTTGGGTACTATTCAAACAGCAGCACAAAAGGAATGAATTCCCATTTGCAACTGTGGGCCACTTTTTCGTTGGTGCCTGAGACAATTTTATGCCCCAGACCGACCCTGCTTACATTGTTTGATTTCAAGGTGAAGACTAAAACTGTGGACTCTGTAGACCTTGAAATCAAACAGTGTGAGCCAAAACACTGACACTCGTACCCCTCCACCCCCAGTGGGGGGGTGGAGGTGGTATGAGTGGAGTATGTGGCCGGAAGAGCTGGGCAAATGGTGTGGACTGCCATCAGCATTTTATCTGTTCCCTGAGTCCAGGGATTCAGGGAACGAAAACGAAACTCTGCTGAGTTCATGCCAAAAAGTGGGTGGGCCAACTGGACTGTGTCAGCTTTTTAGCATGAATTTCGCTTTAAGTTTCTTGCGCTCCCCCGGCCCTGGGGAGCCCAGGACAGGCCACAGGCCATGGCCACCACCAGGAGGACCCATATCGGCTCCCCCGGCTGAGGGGTTCAGAGGGCTGGGCAGCCCCCTCCATATCGGCTCTCCCAGGCCGGGGAGCCCGGAATCAGAAATATCTTTACTTAAAGGCCTGGACCCTGGAGCTGGAGGCGTATACAGGGGAGCCAGGGGGACCAGGCCCCCCCAAAGCTGACCTCTGCCCCACCCTAGAAAGGAGGCCATGTCAGTGGTGTTATACACCACTGATAACCGAGTGAGTGGGCGGTGGATGTCACTCTAAACATTCTGCAGCAACCTCAGAGACATCATTCTGAGAGGCTGAATTGCAGGCGGCCTGGCCAGGATTTGTTTTCTTGCTCTAGACAATGATTTATGCCCCACAGCCATAAAAGTACAAATGACCAGGGAGATGGAGGACCATTCACACCTCCTAGTGAGGTAGCACTTATTCAAGCAGGCTGCCTACAAATAATTTATCAAACCTAAAATCACAATTCTGGATTCTGTAATTTAAAGTATGTTTACTTTTTGTGGGAATATACTTGAACGCAGATTTCTGCCGAAGGTGCGTCAACTGACGGGGGGCCCTTAAAAATTACATTAAAAGGATATATTATCCTGTATTAACTACTTGAGTATAAGCAGTGGTGGAAATGGAAGAAAATTGGTGGGGGATCTGACAAAGGCTGCGATGGGGGCGGAGTTTGGGGGTGAGGGGCCCGAGGAGGTGGTGTTAACCAGGGCAGTGCTGGCAGTTGACCTCCGATCGAAGGAAATGTCCAAAATAATAAAACAGCACTAATTCTTTAATGCTGCTTCTTTTTCAAACTTTATATCAATTCCACTTTAAACCACTTCCTTGGCACTGGTGATGAGTTACTTCACTATGCGGATAATAGTTTTGACCAGTGTTGCTGAGTAAATATTCTTTAAAATGCACAATTTGCATCCCATTTTATTAAAAAACTCCTCCTTCGGTACTATTCAAACAGGGTGTTTTCTGTTCACCATAAGCAATGTTTTCTTTTACTTGAACCACACCCGGCACAGCTCCTGCAGCTCCCCTCTGAAGGCAGTTGGGTGGCTGCATCGTGTGTATTGTTAATAGGGGTATTTATTCACACAATGTTTGTCGGATACCTGTATATTTATTTATCTATGCAATGTTCGTCAGATACAGGTATCCGACGAACATTGCATAAATAATTAATCTAAATCCATGTATCCGACAAACTTTGCATAAATAAATAAATTAGGTCGTGGCTGAAGACTGTAACTTCCTCCTGTGAACTCTTGCATGGGGTCACCAGAGGAAGTTACAGTTTGCTCGCAGACATATTTTTTAGTATTGTTTTCCCTCCCCACCACAGAGCAGGGGTTTGAGTCGGGTGACTCTGGCCGGATCACGAGTTCCGGCTGCACATGTGGTGCCGGATCTCGGATCCGGCGAGAGCCGACCCAAAGACCAGCGCTGAGTATAAGTGAAAAGATAAGGTTGGTAGTAACAAAAATGTCATTCTGAAGAGGAGAGTGTAGTAAAATCAAAAAGTCATAAATGCAAGGCTTTGAATTAAACATTACCACTACCGTTGCTCTACACATCATTCCATACTATAATTCTGTAGTATGTCTGTGCGATTAGAGAACGGGCCAAGCTATTAGCAAATATCGTTTGGTGCTGCCAAAGGTGCAGTTCATTCTCAATTGCTAGGCCGTGTTCCATCTGCACTTAAATACAAGCAACCATATCAATTTTTAGGCCCTTTGGTCTAGTTTGGGAAGGGCTTCTGACATTAGTGACAGGTCCAAGGCTGATATGCAAACAATGGTATGGAAGGCTGGCCAGAGCAATGCCAGTGGTTCTAATTGATTTGCATGCTGTGGGACACAGATAGGATGGCAATAAAATGTGAGGAGAAACGCACATCCTATGGGTGTTTCTGGTCATTTACCCACTTAACGACTAGCCATGGCTATGTCAATGCCTCAGCAGCAAAACCTAACCTCTCTAGAAGTCTTTCAGCAAGCTCTATCACAAAGTAACACCAAACATGTTGCTGCATAGGGCCTGCTAGTGTTATATCAAGCATTCTTTTGAGTGTTTAATTACTTAATTGCCTCTGTAAATGAACTCCTGTTGTAGTTCAATTCTCTTATTGTGTGTCTTCAGCAATTTGATTATATAAGCAATATATTTGTCAATGCCTCTTTGAATTGCACTGAAGTCCTGTCTTAAACAAGCAATCACAAAGCGGGCAGTTTTGGCTTACGTATAGGCATTAGCAGACATTTGTCAGGCAATGCCATCATATGCCCAGTTACTGGCCCCATTTTCCAGCTGTTCCCATTTTATGGCATTGTGGTACACTTATGGCAGTGCCTGGCAAATGCCTATCCATGCCTAATGAAAAGCCTAAGCTGTTGGCTTTGCCAATGCATGATGGCTTCTGTTTGTCTCCCTAAGTGAATGTGTATATGCCCAGATGTGGGTGCCTTGCTTGCTATGCCTAGGGAATCAAGCTGCACCTCACTGAGCTGGTCCAGCAAGGCCCTACCTGAAAATGATAAGTCTAGGTTGGCAAGTATTGACCAGTTTCAGATCTTCTCATACTCGCATACTTACCAGTGGGGCTCTGACCTAAATAGAATGTATCTTTGTTTGGAAGCGTAGTCTAATCTGACAGAATGTTTCATGATTCAAACTATTAAGTACTGACTTGATAACCTCATTGTGTTTGAGTAACTTTACAGAGTTTGCATGCAAACAGAATATGTCATGTGTGTTGTGGGATTTGTTTGGAAAATATGATGTAAATCCTGGGTGCTGGGTGTTTAGGTAGTGCTGGAAATTAAACATGAACACCCGTAAAATAACAAAAAAGAAGATTGTTGTTTTTGTTCTCCCTTGTTCCCCACCCTTGCCTTCTCACGCTCTGAAACACTTGTGTATGAGCGCGATACAAATAAAATAATATCAATATCAATGCATTTCATTTCACTTTGTATGAGATTATTTGTAAATTCTCTTTAATTGCTATGCTGGAGCTTGTAGGCTTGCATTCAGGTTGGGGAAAATAAAGCTAAAGTCATAAGGGATAATTTTCCAGGTCAAGCGGAGTGAAATAAGTGGCGCTAAATGCACGTAGATCCACTTTTTATGAGCTGCAGGATTTTGTATGATTTGGCAGGTGAAGTTGGAGAGCAGATCAGACTAAACAAGGTCCCCCTGCCAAATCTGATTGGTATTCCACTAGCATGTATTTTTACGTTGCCGGAAAACTAATAGATTCCTATGGGACCTGCCTGACATTTACACCTGGAAAAAGTGGGTAGAGTCCAAATGAATCCATTGTGAATGGCTCCCACAATCGTTAATTGTGGAAGTGATTTACACTTTTCCAGGCACGTAGTGGTAAAGTAAAGAGCAAAGACGATTTTTGCCTGTGTTTTACACTTTACTTTTCCAGTACTTGGTGGAAACAATCAAAATGAATGAATGGCCCCTTTTGCAAAAAAGTGCAAACAGGAGAATTCTGATCTGTGCAATTAAGGATTCAAAACAAACCTTCCCCCCTTTAATCTTTTCATCAACATGTTTCTACAATGCTGAATACATTGTCAGGTTCATTTATCATGTGAGTTGTGTATTTTTAAAGTAATCTGTATACAATTTTGTATTATTTTAGGTATTCAAAGCCAAACCTCAACACATATTTGTACCAACTAGAGATCGTAAGATGCGTGGTCCAGTATCTAGATTTCAGGCTAGGCTCACATTATGGCTTTACCACTTGACCAAAGTGTGTGATAATGGCATATTTTTTAACTTCACTATGCCTTGCCTGTTAAAATTAGGTTATCCTAGAAGTGATTCAGTTCACATTATAAGCTATTCCAAAAAGCTTAACTCATGGTTTAATACATGGGTAGCACATGGATTTGGACACACACACACATCTAACTTAGAAACTATCCAGGTCACATTTATTGAACACAATTGTGTGATTCAATAGCAAATCAAAGTAAATACATCAAACAAAAAGTCATCATGGACAAATGCATATTATAACCAGTATGTAAACAGCATGCATCAGACAATGATGTACAGGGTCACGGCCCACCAGGAGCGATACCAGGAGGCCACAAACCCCTCAACCAGCACCGTCTGCATCCTGATGAATCCCTTACAGCCGTAGCACTCCCGGTTCCATGTGTTAAAATCACGGCAAAAATGGCCATGGACACAAAATATTGCGGCAAAATGCCTGTGATTTTGCCGCCGCAATCCATGTAAAGGATGCGGACACCCCCGCAACCCACTGACCCATTATACCATTCAAAGAGAGCGGGGGACACCCACGCAACCCCTGCTACCCTTAAATGGTGTAATGGTACACCTTTAACGGGTCAAACCACAGCATTTTTGCAGCATTTTTATTTATTTTTTATTTGGTACAGGCACCATTTTTGCCACGATGTTATCACTGCATACCACACTCCCTTGCATTCTAAACTCAATAAAAAATGTGCTGCAAAAATGCAAAAAAAAAATAACATTTTGCGTTTAAAATGTAACTTTTGGACATGAACCATTGATGGGAGACATTCAGAATGGGACTACTGCAGGGGTTCATTTGGAAAGGAAGGTGGGGAAGGTTGTGGAATGGGTGGATGAAGGGAGGATTGTAGACATGTGTATGTTATTGGAGAATATGTTGTTGTGCTTGAAATATTGTTAAGATCAACAAGACTACCTGTATTGATTGGACATGGTATGTTCTGTTCTTGAAATTTCAAGAAGTTCGAAAAAAAAACATTTTGTAGGAAACCAAATCTCCTATTCCTTTCTTCAGTATTCTGGGCGGAGGGGTCTATCTTTCACAGCAAGATGGAGGGAGCACAAGCATCTCCTCCGAGGCCTGCTGGAAGTAGCCATAGGGCTCAGGAAGGTATTGTTGGGCGGACACCATCTGAGATGGTACAAAGACTGGGGGCCTCACTGCTCAGCCCTCTCGGAGGAGGAGGAGGAGGAGGCATCATTTCCCAAGCCAGGCCAGGAAAGGCATTCTGGGTGCTGGTGTGAATAGGTTGCAGGGGAGGTAAATAGGTTGTTACGGCAGCTGAAGGAAGGTGACTGGGCGGTGAAAGGTGAAGAAGGATCAGATATAACAGAAAGGGGAGAGCAGATGGGAAGGGAACATAGGTAGATTGATATTGCAACACTATTTTCCTTGCTTCTCTTTTGCTATGTACACTTTTTTATAGAGGGGTATAAATGTATTTTTGCAGATCTGGGAAGACATTTTTTGCTGTTTCACGGATTGGGATATCTGGATCAACACCAGCACTTTGTTTAGGGTACTCCTAGACCCACACCCAATTGAATGTGGGCCCCCCTGATCACAACTCCGGCCCACCCAGATGAAAATTCCTGGAGCCAGGCCTGGGGTAGAGCCTGAGGGGGAAGGCCCACCCATAATCTGTAAATGCCCACCCAGCAGTGCTGCGTGGGCTTTTACAGATGTTAATGTCACTGTGGTGAGTCCAACTACATTAGCTTCAGGCCCCAAGAGTTAGACAATCCTGGCTTTGCCTCTGGGGGAGGCCAAAACGGTTTGGCCTCTGCCAGCTCCAGGGTCCAGGCCAAAACGAAAACAAAAAAGAGACACTGCAGTCGAATTACCTGCAGTGGTCAGGTCAGCTCCAGGCGTCTCGAGCAGTGAAGGATCCAGAAGCTGTCTCATGCTGGTGGCTCTGCCCTCTATCATTGCTCCTCACATGCTGGGGTGGGGGGAGGGGCTCTGCTCCGAAAAGCACCCTTCCAACCCCACATGCAAAGTCAGAAACTAATTGGAGGTCATTGCTCCTCAAGCTGGCTGCTGACATGTACTGCAGGCAGTCAGCAAATACTGAGTATTTGCTGGCTGCCTGCTATACAACAGTGATGGATCGTTATTGAAAGGAGAGGATGAAAGGAAGGGCTCTGCCCCACACACCCTCAATAACAAGCCGCTACTGGTTCCAGTCATTTTGCCAAAAGAAATCACTTTGAGGTAATTTACATTGAAGTGATTACTTCGAAATGTTCTTTATTCTGCGTTTCTTTATTTTTTATTTGGGGGTTCCCTCCCATACCACCCCTTCCCCTTTGCTACTGTCCCTGTCCCAAACACCTCCCCAACCCCTTTTAACCCCCATTCCCCTCAAGCTCATATATATTTCGAAGTTATTTCGAAGCAATCAGTTTGAAGTAAATTACTTCAAAGTGATTTCCGTCGATAAAACCACAGGATACCCCAGGAACATGTCTGAACTCTCATTGCACACTGTTCCTCATACAACGAGAATTGCAAAATGGATCGCGCTCGTACTGTGTCCTTCCTCGAAAGTTCCCGTCTCATGCCCCTCAATCTGCACTCTCTGGGGAACAATGCCGGAACGCTGTCCCATCTCTCACCATCATCAACAAAACAAGCATTGGCAATGTCAACAGGTTTCGCTTTTGAGTAGTTGGTAACATGTGGAAACTATTGCCAGTAAATGGGCGTATGCTAGTAGTGCCTGGAAAATGCCTTGCTAATACTTATGCACAAGCCAAAACTGTTGGCTTTGACAATGCTTGTTTTAACAGGCCTTCATTTCAGGGACAGGTGTACTGCTTATAAATCAATTGGCTAAAGGCACACTTGGTTAGGACATGGTTATTGCATCAATAACACAACTGTGAGTACGCCTAGGAGGGTGTGTTTACAGCAGGGAGGGACCAGTAGTGGTTGGGAATGACCATAGGGATTGGCATTGCCACGGGCCACCAATGAGTGGGTTAAATAGCCAAACAACACCCACAACCTGTGTGCCCCTCCTCAGATCCCATCTCCCTCCTAACTGTACTCCAATGCAAAGGTTTAGTTTAGTTTAGTTTATTTATTTATAAAGCGCACCTAACCCTGAGGTAACTGGGCGCATGAGCTTGATACAAGGTTACAAGAACAGAGTAGGTTTGTGCTTATCAGTGGCACTTTAGCACCACCTAATAGCCACACAAAAAATAGAATATCTGGTATCTCCAGCAGTACAAAGGCCTAAGAAAATGGCAAGGAAGTAGGCTTTCTTATTCCATGCCCCTAATCTTTGGAATGAGCACCAATTCTCAGCCTGTCCCTTCCTCTCACTCCAATCTTTTGGCAAAAATCTGGAAAGGCAGCCTTTCAACCAGTATGTGCCTTCTGTCATCTGAAAATTCCAGGGTAAATCCGGCTACTCTCTTTTTTCCGCCCTTCACTACCACCCACTCTATGTGTAATGGTACACTGCATGTCCCCTTCCATGCTAAGTATAACCTTGCACGTGTTTATACGAACATCTGGTCTACTTAAAGCATTCGACTTCCTTATGTGGTCGAGTATGAACACCAGACAAAAGCTGTCCACTGTCTGACAAGGAAAGATCCCAGTGGGTGTACTATGCACACCACCTGGGAACGCAAGATGGCTGTCACCCTCGAGCATATGGGAATGCAAGATGGCTGCCACCCTCGAGCATATGGGAATGCAAGATGGCTGCTACCCTGCTGATCAGCATATGGAGGACGGTGAAATGTGGGCCTGGGCTGTTCATATCTAGGCTACTCTTTCACTAAACCAAAACGTGAATGCTTCCCGCAAACTATAGCACTTCGCTTAGGGCCAGTGGGGTCCGCGCTCTGTCCCCTCCCCTCATCCTCCAGTTCCACAATACTTGTTGCACACTGTGTACAATGTGTCTATTTGAGAGGAAGAGAGCGAGAGTGAGAGAGAAAGCGAGTGTGGGGGAAGGTTGACAGTGGAAAAGGAAGTGAAATGGTCGCATATGTGGATGCCTGGAGCAACTTTCCTGTTCCATCCGCAAAATAGGCTGCACAGGAAACGCTGTTCACAGAAGACCTCCCCCGTTGGAGGAACTTAAACTGCTCTGTGGTACGCATCCTTGTTCCCTCAAAAACATGAAAAAGGGTGCTTTTTGAAGTATAAACGCATAGGTCTGCCTCCTTGAAAATCTAACACAATGGTTTTTGTTTTTGCATACTGAAGGTTGGCACTAACAAGGGCTTTGAAGTACCATGATGGTACAAGCCACCACTGGGCTTCAGAGGGCCCAGGTCATTCTCCAAGTCTGTTTCTTTGATGTCTTATCTTTTATTACTGGGCTGGGGCAGACACCAGTATGAAATGCAGAGTACTAATGGCCCCTTTTCCCTGACAAGTCACAGCTCACTGGCAAAGGGCCATTAGCATTCCAAAGCCCCTCATTCTGTGTATTCTCCACAGCAAATGTCTGCATCACATAAGCCTGAAACAGTGCAAAGCATGCACACTTGCACATTTTATCCAGAGGATGCTTGTCTGAAACAATACTAGGATGTGAAGATAAGTAGGGCAATACATAGAGATGTCTGGTTGTCTTGTACAGTTAAGACATTTTCAAGCATCAGGGTGTTGTAATTGTTTACGGACTCCTTGATTTCGGGAATAAGGAGTGGTTCAAATTAATGTTGAAAACAAGGAAAGGGGGTGTTTCATAAAAACGGGGTTGAGCATGGGTACAACTTTAAACTGAGAGCGCCACCACCAGGAGATCGCCCATCAGAAAGAGGAGGACTTGGGTGATGGAAGAGAAGCGGGACGTGGTGGCCTCCGCTCAGGCCATGGAGAGCAGGGAAGCAGGGTGGGGGAAGGGGAAAAACAGGAGGCTTTGGGCTGCCAGGTTGGGGTTCGCCGGGGCATTAGACAGGAAAGGTTACGCAGATTAAGTTTGCTAAGTTCAATAGAGAGCCCGGTGACAGTCCACCCATCAAAGAAACCATCATTGCAATGTACTTCCGAAGTGCTACGCTATAGAAGGGACAGTTCTGATTGTGTTCTTCCAAATGACCCTTTTTAATTTCCTCTTCTTTTGTCCATCCTAAAATTCAATTTTGCTCATTGCATTGAATGGCTCTGGGACGACGAATGTCTGATATCTGTTTCTCTCTCTCTCTATGTGCCCGCAAATGCCCCATTTCTACATTCTAATGTTTGGAGTTGTTATGTCGCTAACATTGCTAGTAATTATATTTCAAGAACATTATAAAAAAAGAAAATAAAGGGCTGTTTGAGAGTCGTGGAATGCAGCTGTAGGCATTCATTTAGACAAGAAGAGCAGGATAAACTTGCTTCCTTAGCAATTACAAAATGGGAGTGACCTGCAATTCTTCCTTTGCCTCTGTCTGGCTGGTGTTCGCAACAAGGACACAGTTTGGTGTCAAAGGACTTTGTGCCAGGCATTTACTGAAAAGACAATTCAGTAGTTCCTTCTCCTACTTTTCTCGTCTTGCACCTTTAAATTGGAATGCTCTCCCTCTCTCTCTCCCCATTTTCTATTACTGTCTAATCATCCTTTCGGGTCTCTCTACGATACCATCTTCTTTTATATGGTTAATGAGGACTTTTTACAATTACTGAAATACTTTGTGTTTTAAATATTGATTTCATTTTTTTGTACTGTTTTCGATCCTATGTACAGCGCTTTGGCGTAAGGCACTATATAAAATAAAATAAAATAAAACACAAATGCAAAATACAAATACAATCAGGTTTCCAATGGTGTGTAATATCCTGCAACCAGTCCTTTTCTTTACCTCTGAAAAGCTCTGCAAAGATCCTGGCTGAGGTCTTTCCTGTCTGTTCTTACATTGGATTGGAAGACCCCAACGCAGGGGAAAGAATGACAGGTGAACCCTAGTTCTTTTTCTTGGTTTAATGTCTCTGCAGATTTTTCTGAGCTCAGATGCTAGGGTGAAGCACGCTTGGTTCACTAGGATGAATCGCTGTATTCCAGGCTGGGTGCCATGTGAGAGGCCCCAACACTAATCATCAGCTATAAAACAATACATAGCCTGGCAGAGAAGCTCCCCGCCCCTGGCTACCCCTGGACCACACACTGCACTTATTCTGCAGGAATGGAGATCTGGAAAGCTCAAAAGCCAAGAGCAGCATCCCAGGATGTCATCTGTGCCCCCCTCACTCTATGGAACAAACTCCCATTATCCTTCAGACTCTAGCATTCACCTAGAACCCTTGGGAAGGAGCTTGAAATTCGCATATTAGCCCAATATCTGCCTTCTGTAATATGGAAAAATCCGGGTCAACCCAGCAACCCGCTTTTTCCTACCTTCCTGCCCCTCATCTATATCTGTAACATACTTAGTGTGCCCCTAGACCATGAGCCATGTCCATAGGTTTGCATGCCATGCTTTTTGTAACTTTATTTATTTTATTGTTCATTTATAGCACCCTTAATACCAGCAAGTGGTTTCTAAGCGCGGGATCGGGATTCGATAAAATAAAATAAATTAATAAACTTGACCATGTAGGCACCGCCAGGAGGACAATATAGGATGCACAGAAGACTGACCCAGGAGAGAGTGTTCACAAACCTTTTGTTAATATGCGCAGCTCCACCAAGATGAGAAAAAGATGGCCAAAGCCCAAGTCTCTCACACTGGGTGTGATAATGTCGTCTCTCCCAGAGGCATTGCAGGTCTTCCAGAGTTTCCCAAACCCTCTCTTCTGACCTTGTTCCCCAAGTATGTAAAGTCTCTTCGCCATGTATAAAGTCTCTTTAACCAGTAGTGTGTATGGCCTCAGAAACTCTGTTGGGATGAGGAGGGTCTCTCCTGGTTGGCACCTCACGCTCCCTCTCCTCCCCTCAAGGTCCCTGAATCCCCCGCGTCTCCAGATCTCTTCCCCTACACTCTGACTACTCCTTAAATGCCCTTCCCGGTCTTGTCTCATTCCTCTTCCTGCATTCTCATCCTGCCATGGGCTAACCTGGCTTCCTCATGCCAACTTGCTCTTTCTTACTACGGGGTTGCCCTCGTCATCCCTCTGAACTCTTGTACCACTTTATCCTTCGTTTTTGCCACCTTGTCCTCAGCTATTACCACCTTCTCCTCAGCTTTTGCCATCTCTTCTTCAGCTATTACCTCCTCCTCAGTTGTTACCACCTTCTCCTCAATGTTTGCCACCTCCCCCTCAGCTATTACCACCTCTTCAGTTGTTACCACCTTCTGCTCAGTTTTTGTCACCTCTTCCTCAGCTATAACCACCTCTTTCTCAGTTGTTACCATTTGCTCCTCTCACCTCCAGTACCCCTGAAAACCAACCTAACGCACTCCAAAACGGTCTCACCACTCACCACAACCTTCTCCCAAAACCCACCCTAAGCAACTAGCAGTTAGTGCTTTCCTATTGCACTCTGTTCCCTCCCTGTGTTGGGTTTTTTGTGAAGATCTGCACCTGCGACTAACAATTGGTTGAAGGCTGGAATTGTCTGTTGTGCATCAGGTCTGCTTTGAACTCAAGGGTCTGGACCACGCCTATAAGAGACCTGTACCCCATTTTGTATGGCAGTGTTGTTCGTTTGAACCCCACCGGTGCTGTGCATGCTGCGCTGAAAGCTTTGGTGTTTGCCAGAGTGTGAATTAAGAGCTGGACACTTACCGGGTAAGCTTCCTTGCCACTTTGTTTGACCTATACCCTGTGCATGCAGAGACACTTTAACATTGTATCCCTGGTGTGAGAATCTCTCACCAAGGAACAAGGCTTTGGTGACTTTGTTTCTCATGCTGGACCTTCAACATTTGAGAAGTTGCGTAATGGCAACATTTTGTGAGCGGACCCTGCAATCCTTGTAAAATTATTCCTTTGAGATGCTGGGTGAAGCTATGATGGTGACAAAACACTTGCTACCATTGGCGACTGTAAAAAACATTTTGCCACACAGAGAAAGTTGCCCATTTTAGTTTTAGAGTTTTGAGTCTGTTATAGAGAGTGTTAGGTTCCATTTCTAGGGGAGGGCTTGCACAAATATTGCTGTACGTGGTCTGACAAGTGGTGTGGGCCAGATGTACATTTTCAGGATTGCCAACGCTGAGCTATATTCCTCATCACCGAATTGCAACACTTAGAAACCCTGTCCCAAACCTAAAGTTACTAGTTTATACTCTTGGATCTCCCATTCACAAGAATTAGATAATTGTTCAAAGAACAAAATCTTCAGCTGTTAAAGGATTTAACGATCATTTGACACACAAAGCCAACATGTGTTTCGACCTCCACGAGGTCCTCCTCAGGGCTTAATGCATAGTCTATCATGGTTTAGTTGTTATGCACAATTGTAATTTCCACATTCAAAGAATCCCAATGCATGTCCATTTTTGGGGAATTCAGGATATATTAAGATAAATCACCTCAAATGCATGAACATAATGGCAACACACAAGATGGCCACGGGAGAGCGGAAACAACAGGGGAAGGGGATTGGAGAGGCAAAAGGATAAGAAAAATCAGAACCTCGTTAGTATATTGTCAGGTGTTCCTCTAATGTCCAACTTTGTTACGTTGCCCTAGGTGTTATTAGTGCACTAGTGCCAAATGCCCCCAACACCTTCCTTGTCACCATTTGAATTCGTGCATGCGTTGGTGTTAGGATGTGTATTTTCCTAGCTTCAGAACCTTATATCCCAATGTTAACCTCTTAGGTGTCCACATGGGCTTCTTACTAGTCATCACTCGTGTGCGCAATGTGGTTACCCGTGAGACAAGAGTGTTATGTATCCCTTGTCAAACTGACCCCATTCCAGGTCCATGTTGTTAGCAAAGGGGACCCATATGGGGTTGGAATTGAAATCGACAAAAAGGCACAAATCCTTACTGGTGTTTTTTTGGAGATTTCAATACACATCCTATCACTAACGCAAACATGAATTCAAATGATGACAAGGATGCGGTTAGGCTCATTTTGCACTGCTGAATTAACTTGGATGTAATAGTTTCCCACCTTGGAGGGGATCAGAAAAACCCAATGCCATTCATGCCGATGCTGGAACAATGTTCCTCGATGATGGGCAAAGGCTAGAGGGTGGCACTCCAAACATGATTTTCATGCCACAAAACACATGCTAAAAACCAGGCAACGTTCCAGGCGAATCTTACAATTCTACACTTTTCTGCAATACTTACATCTGCTAATACGGTAATACTCAATCAATGAGTGAAGTATTTGGAAACATCAGAGCCTGCCCTGGCCTAAACATATTGGCCAAACTGTCCTTCATCAAGATTACAGCAAATAATCTACAAATCCAGATGTTGAACTACGACGATATTTTCCATGTATTATGCAGGCTAAGAATGATGGGAGTTGTAGTCCGAAATGTCATGAGAGCCAAAGGTTGCAGCCCCGTGTTTTAGGGAAAAGGTCCTTGGTGCAGCCACTGAAGAAGAAGTCTGCAATAGACACTTTAAATTTAAGGCCTCCTTTTGAAGCTTTCTGCTTTCACTGCTCTTAAAACCTTGAATAAACTCCAAACCAAATCTTTGGTTGCCGACATCAACCTGGTATGTGGAAGCGCATGTCAGGTTGGCCACAGGTGCAAAAGGGGAGCAACACAGCAATAAAGGGTACACCTTAGCCGGCCGCCATTTTGGCCAAGGCTTTTTTTTGTACCTAGTGGGGGTTTAAATAGCTAGTGACCTTTCAAATGAACTGTGTTGAAGACGTGAAATAGCCATGCTGGAGACTTGCTGCAACACTCTCATCTTAGAAGATTATTATTTGTTGATGCACTCATTGGAAAACTCGGAGTCTCCGAGTCTACATTGCATGCACTGATATTATTAGACGCTTTCCAAAGGCGAGGAGGTCCCATTCCACACGGTTCCATAACTGATTAGCTTGAGCAAAGGGCACACGCATTAGCTGTTCTTAAGATATGAGAAATCTGATCACTTTATGTTAAAGTCTTTGTTTCCGGGTTGCAGAGTTTATTTTTGATCAACCAAGTAGTGGTTCATCATAGGTGACGAGTGCAAGGAACTCATGGTGGCAACACTAAAGACAGGCACAAGTGATCCCAGTTCAAGGGGGTTTATTAAACTGTGTAATGGGTGAGAAAAACGCATAATCTAAACCTAAATCTAAAATGGAAGCAAGCTACAGCCTTCAAATAATAATAAGGCAGTCCTAGTGGCGTCTTGTCAAATAAAAAGGGCCTATACTAAAAAACGTATTGCCAATCCTTACAACTAAGTTACAAAAATAGTGTGGGATAATGTTCTCAAGAAAAGAAAGAAGTGTTCACCAAATGATAAGTCAGGATGGTGTGGCCGTGTCTCTCTTCCCACGTTTTTAGCACTGGACAAGGCAGGACCTTTGAGCACAGCACACGCCTGGGCCTCGGAAGCACGAGGTTACAGTTCCTTTCAACGATGCCAGGACCTTCCTGGGTCAAGCCTCTTTCCTGCAAAAGTCTCTTGCCTTAGAAGGCTGGCTGTACCAAAACAATAAACAAACAAAAGTTCCTTTGGCAATGTTTTCACGTTGGACGACTGCTCTTCGCTCTCTTGGATCCCCCTCAACCGGGCTCTGATCCATCTCACAACGTTAGCCTCCTTCAATCGGGTTCACGATGGCTTTTCACTCACTATCCATTGTGGACATCCCTCTGCCGAGTTCACATTTGCCGCCACATTGCTCAAGGGTATATCACTATTTACCCTCAATCCACAGGCATACCTCTGTCGGGTTCACATTTGCCAGTTTCACAGTTCAATCAGTTTTCTCCCATGTGTCAAAGACTTTTGAATGTATGAAGGGTTTTGCTCGAGCCTCGTTACACTAGTCTCTCCTATGGCCTCTCAGTCTTCGTAGTTTCAACAACAACAACACAACCCAACCCAAAAAAAGCTTCAGTCAGAGTCCTTTGAATGAGCGTCCCCTGCGACGCTGACCACTCTGTTTCAGAACCTTTAACTAGGGTTCCTTTAAAGTTCAATTACACAAGTTCTTTGTTCACTGTAGCCTTGGAACCAGCACAGCTCAGTTTCACTACCTGTCTTCTCTGACTCACCGGCTATGCTGAACTGTTGGTTTCTCATGTCTCGGGAGTCAAGGACGGCACCCCAGTGGCAAGTGCTTCCCCCCGCTTTGACTATCAGCGCCGGAGGGCCCTGTGTGCCGTTGACATCTGTCACACCACACGCCAGCTGGACAGCCCGGTTTTATGATTCCCCTTTTGGAGGCTTCGCAGATCTGAGGTGAAGAGGGCGATTTCCTCCTTGTCGTCCTTCCAAGTCTCTCTGCCTTTCTCCTCCGTTTGAACTGCCGGTCCAGAATAGCTGCTTCCTTGTGCGTTTGGCCTTGCTCGAAATGTGCTTTCGTGCTCCGCCTTTTATCCCTGTGGGGAAGGGAAAGGGCCGTCTGGTGTGCGTAGTTGTTTGTCAATCCGACTCTGCCTGACCCTTGTGTTGGGACATGTCAGGTAAACAGCTTGGGTTTTAGTCCATTGTCTGTCACAGTGTAGGTAAGTGTTAGTGTTGCAAAGGGTGGGGAGGGGGGTAGAACCTCTGAATATCCTACCGGGTAGGATGGGGAAAAGGTGTTATTGGGAAGGGGTACCACGTATCACCCGTTGGTGTCCCACTTCCAGGTGATCCTCCAGCTCTGGTCCACCCCCAGGAACTGGAACCAATAGCGAAGGCTGTGTCCTGGCCACCTGGTTGACAGTTCCCCAAGGACTAGCGGGTGAGACACCTTCAGGTTTCTCACACGAGTGAACTGGAAAGTCCATCCATAGCTGCAGTATACATTAATGGTAACTCAATGTGCTAACCTGCTTGCTGAAGGGATTTGGGTGCAGGCCGCACATTAGAATCCTAGCAGGCTAATCCCATCGTCCATCCTATCCACCGAGTTGGGTATCAATCTCCCTGTGGCATTCTCTGTCCCCATCTCAATTTTTAGCTCTTCAATATTAAGCTGTCCAGCAATAATTTCAACGTTAAGTCTTTTCAAGTGTTTCTGATTAATTCTTAAATTAATTTTAAAGCTGTCCTCTTCTCCCCTTCACTTCATATTTAGCACCATATAGAGAGCTTTAATGTACATCTGTAACTTCTCCAAAGAATATGGTTTGTATGAGTGGCAACATGATGCAATATAGGAAGTGTCCTTTGACCCTGTTGACATGACAGGAGGTTCAGAAACACCTGTAATAAGCATACAACCCTTACATTACATGAACACATCACAGATTTGCAACCAGGGAAGGGCGCATAGTCAATCAGGTGGCTGGAACAGCGGCTGAGAATGCACAATCCCTGCCCGTTGTCCCAGCCACCCAAGGCCCTTCCCCGGGTGGTGATTTATTTTTCTTCTTTTTTTCATTGGGGAGACAACAGGGAGCCTTTTCCATATGGCGGGGCCATCTTTTTTTTTTCTTCATTTATTATCAAGAGATCGACTGCACTAGCAGTGCGGATCTCCTGATGAAAAACTGTGAAAGCCATTCGCACCCCGCAGGAAACTGTAAGGGTGTCCCTAAAAACGCTCACACCAGAATAAATACTCCCCGCTAGGGAAATAAGGACAAAGGCGATCTTGTAAGGATAACAAGTTTAATCTTACAAATGAGGATGGTAGCAAAGGACTCTGCTGCCTGAACGTTCTTCTGCTGTCCCTCTTCCCGTTCCTTCCTGCCAAAGTGGTTTCAAGCAGGGGTTTATAAAGGTCCAGCTTGCCATGATGATGTCACTGGAGCTGGTTCATGACTTCAGCCCAATCCATCCTTTTTCCATAATAAGGATGTTTCAAAGCCATCTTTCTTCGTTGTCAGCGGTTTTGTCAGGGCATGCTGTTCTACATTTTGCTAGCTATGCAAAAACACACTGCAGCTCTGCACACTTTTACAGACCTTGAGCCTAGCCCGATGAAGACTAAACACTGTTATCCATGTTCAAACATGCTTTATCCATTCTATTCGTATTCCACTCATCCTGCTCACGTTATCTGGGTCCATAGTTTTCTCCCCAATTTAGACATATTTTATCCCATTCTGCACTTTGCTGCACAACATGCGAGTCCTATTATTAACCCGCATGGATCCTTGACGGACAGTGGACACCTGGTGAGTCAGTTCGTACTTCGGCCATAGCGAAGAACACCTCACACTAAGTGCCTGTGGTCTATGTAGATACCACAGGCTGCATTCCTTCTGGGGAGGAGGGGGAGTTTGACTCCTCTACAGCACTTACTAAGCTTTTACAATGCCTGGGATCTGACATTACAAATCTATCCACCTAATAGTTAATTGCACCTATGTATCCTTCTGTAGACAATAACTACCTTCTTCAGTGCTCGCCTATGTCTATGTGTATGTGATTATGCTTGCATGAGAAAGCATTCCAAGTGCCCCCCCCCCAGTCCATTATAGTGACTTGAAGATGTCTTGCCTAACTCTGAAGCGCTTGGGGGTTTGCAAGGACCCTGGTTCCTTCCCACCAAAACCTGGGGTGCAAATGGCTTTCATGCCCTGCCAGGAGGGCGGACACAGCCTTCAACGGCCCACAGCTCGAGCTGAGGCCCGAGCTACGCTCAGGCCTGCCTCAGCTTGGACTGGTGGGCCGTTAAAGGCCATGGGCACCCTCCTCGAAGGGCATGAAAAACATAATCAGATGAGAGGCAACTCTTAGCAACACTCAAATGACACCCCTGACCTTGATTACAGTGATGTCACATGAATGAATTTGAATAATCTGTTCTGATACAAAAGAAGCATTCATTTTTTAGTTTATTTGGAGTAAATAGAGATGACCCTGATAATTATCATTACCATATAGCTTTATTTCGGTTAACATTGAACCATAAAAGAAATGTGCATTACAAAAACAATCCATTTATCTTACAAAGATGAAACGTTAGAAACTAAAAACACAACAGACAAAAAGGAGTCATCACCAGGAGGTAAACTTCTTATATAAATCAAACTGAGTGATCAATCAGTAATTATCATAAATAAAAACCATATCAAATTATGTATTTGCCTAGGTTGAAAAAAATAATCAACTTTGACTCTAAAAACTCAATGACATTATCGCTATTACATCAAGAAAGTTTACTAATTCATTCAGAAAAATAGAACAATAAAATATTATTAAAATCTAATTTACGATAGTTCTTTGACAATATATCCAGGCTTTTGCAAAATAGCTTGAAACTACATAAACCCTAAAAACACAGTTTGGGGTATTACAGAAATCTAGCATCCCAAGTACAGTATCAATCGTATTAGTTTTAAATATCCTTGACCTCATAACATCCAACAACCTTGACCTGCTTGCCATCACAGAAACGTGGCTCCACCCTGCTGCTGGCCCAGCCCTCTCTATTGCCATTCCCCCTGATTTCACTACCTTAAGATTTGCTGGATCCGCAAAAATAGCAGGCCGCATCATCCTCATCTTTAATAACACCCTCATCATCCGAGTCACAGAAACTAATGTCATACCCAATTGTGAATACCCACTCACCCAGATCTCCATGTCGCCAACCGACTCAATCACACTCCTCCTTGTCTATCGTCCACCTGGCCCGAGCCCCACCTTCGAAGACAACCGAATGCGGAGTATCTTCATCTCCATCAAACCCAAGTCCAAAATCATAATCCTTGGGGTCCTCAACCTAGGCCTCAACTACCCAGCTGACACCTTGGCCACCAGCGTAGCCTTGGCACTCAACCATGTCGGCCTTGCACAATGCTCTCTCGAGCCCACCCATAACCAAGGCCGCACCTTAGATTGGTTAAACAACCTCAACTGCAACATCCTCATCCCCGTCAACTCCCCCTTCCCGTGTTCGGACCACCGCATCATAGCATTCGAATGCCCCAGACCAGCTCACCCTGCCAAATCTGAATGCATGGCCCGGTGCACCAAAAACCTCAACCAGACTAACCTTGCAGTGCTACTTGCCAGCCTGTCACACCCACCAACATCAGTAACAGACCCTGCAGCACTACTTGACCTCCACATGCACAAGCAGTCAACATGCCCGCCCCCTCAAACTCCGAAAAGCCAAACCCACTCTAAGAAAAACTCCCGCTTCACTCCTGAGCTCCTCAAAAAACGCACCAAAAAGCATGCCGCTGAGGTAGCCTGGATAAAAGAACCCTACCCTGCCTCCAAAGCCCTTTTCTCCTGCCTTGCCAAAAACTTTAAAAAGGAAATCCACGCGGCCAAAGCCAACAGCTAAAATTCTAGAATTAGCAATGCCTCATCCAACTCCTGAAAATTGTTCACCCTCCTCCGAGAACTTGAATCCCCACGCCAAGCCAGACCAGACAATTGACAGCACCTGGTGTGAAAATGTCCAAGGCGCCCTAACTGCAAAGATCAGTTCCCTCCAAGAAAGAATTGCTGGCAAAAAATTTACCATGCTCACCAAACCACAGTACTGATCCCATCACCGTCCCACTCCAGCACCCCGTTCAGCTTCCACCCCATCTCAGACATGGACGTTTCCAGACTCCTCAAGGGCCTCAAACCATCACGCTGTAAAGGTGACTCCTGTCCAGTGCCTATCATCAAAGACTGTGCTGAGAGACTCATACCCCTCTTCACAGACATTATCAATGCATCCTTCTCCACCAACTCAGTGCCAACTTCCATGAAGGAAGCATGGGTCCTACCGCTACTAAAAAAACCCTCCCTAGACCCATCCATCCTGACAAACTACCACCCAATTACCACAATTCCCTACCTCCTGAAGATTCTGGATTGCATTGCCTACACCCAGGTCCAACAACATCTAGAGGAGAACCACATTCTGGGTACTCGCCAATCAGGATTCCGCCCCATGCATGGAACTGAAACTGCCCTTCTAGATCTGAAAATGCAGATCGATGCCATCAAAGACAATGTCAAACCGTACCTCCTGATGATGCTAGACCTCTCTGCAGCATTCGATTTGGTAGACCACCAAATCCTCTGTTCTAAACTCACTTCAACAAACTTCTCGCCGTCAGCCTATGACTGGATGAGATCCCTCTTAGCCAACAGATCCTCCTGTGTGTTCATGAATGACTTCTACGCCGAACCCACTCCTGTCACTTGTGGAGTCCTGTGTCTCCCCCACCCTCTACAACATTTACACCAAGCCCCTCTTCGACCACCTGATCCTTCTAGGAATCTCATACACGAACTATTCGGATGATATGCAGCTCCTTATCCCACTCTCCGAATCATATGCCCAGGACTCAGCAACCATAAATGCTGTCTATGAGCTCATTCAAAACTGGATAGCCTCCCACCAACTTTGTCTCAACGATGAAAAAACGGAAATCCTCATTGTCAGCTCAATCCCAACACTGTGTAACATTGATCCAGCCTACAAAGAATTCACCATTGATGGCAACTGCATCACCACCCCATCACTTCCAAAACCATGGGGGTTTACCTGGATAGCAACCTCAACTTCTCACGGCACGTGAACTCAATCGCATTAGCGGCGGCCTAGACAGCCAAACTACTTCATGCTAGTAGGTCTTTCCTCTCAACTCCTAACCGCCGTGCAATAGCAAGAGTCATCACTGGAGCCAAGCTCAATTACTGCAACACCTTATTTACCGGCACATCTGAACACAACCTAAGTAAACTCCAGACAATACAGAATAACGCCCTCTGTGCGGCCACTTGCCTCTCCAAATCGGATCATATCTCAGACGTCAGGAAAGTTGCACACTGGTTGCCCATCCGGGAATGGATTAAATTCAAAACATTATCCCTGGTCCACCGTTGTCTCTCTAACACTGCCCCGACCTACCGGTGACCTGCCGGTAACCGTGTGTAGAGAAATACACCCCAAACACCCTCTGAGGTTGTCTAACTCTCACCCCCCTGAAGACTCCCAAGTTGAACCGCCTCTCAGCAGGGGGCAAGAGCTTCCCAGTCATGGCAGCCAAACTTTGGAACAATCTGCCACTTTCTCTCAGAAAAGAATAGGCCTACTGAACCTTCCGCAGAAACCTGAAGACGTGGCTGTTCAACTGACTGCACTCCCACTAAGACTATTGCTTCCCCCCCTGCCTTGCCCCACCCCCCACTTTTAACTTCTTCTCTATTATAAAATGCAACTCTCATGCACCTCTCTTCAAGTAATGCAGACTGTAGCCTTGCAACCCAATCTTAATAATGTACCTAACTAATGCACCCCAATGAAACTAGCGCAGAGATACCCGAGGGTTTTGTGCACTCTAACAGATGCATAAATAAATAAATAAGAGGTAAAAGCCATTTTTGTCATAAGTGACTCAAACAAGGGCAAGAGAACAAGCACTTGACATACGTTCTCCTTCACACACATGCACATTGGACAAGAAGCATCTTCCTCGGCCGTCCAGTTCTTGGTAACTTGTTTCAATTGCAGATTTCCCAAATGCACTTTAATATACAATCATCTCTCCATAGGTCTAGTGATCCAAGTAAGATATCGTTCTCGGCCGAGGGTGCTTTTATTACGTAATCTGATTGGAAAAGGCTTTTATGTTCATTGTGACGCAACAAGTCTAGCAATGCTCATTCTCAATAGGTTGTCCATGAATTGGCCGAATGCAAAAATGTCAGAGGGAGAAAAAATCAAAAGTTATTTAAACAAAATCGACTTTCTGTTTTTTCTCCTGCAGACATTTCTGGCAACCCGCTCCCCTCTAACCCCTCACTTACCTGTTGGCAGCACACCTCGTTGTGTGCCGCCGACTCCTCCATCCCTCTGCGATGCCGATTCCCTTCACTTACGTGCATGGCACCAGCGCTGCAGGGTGCTTTTTTTTTGTTTTTTTAATTCTTCAAAACATTATCCTATCCTATGCTACCCACGATGCCATTAGAGTGAACAAGGATGCAGGGGACACCCCGGCAACCCCCATTCCCCTTGTTCACTATAATGTAATTGAATAGTAAATGTTTTCGAAATTTTCAGCTGTACGCAATTTCTGTACAGACGAAATTCGATCAAATTTCCAATTCGATTTTTTTCTGGTTAATTCTGCGGATACCTTCCAAATATGAATATTTCACAGTTTGAAAATGATCTCGGATCAAGGTTTCCGGCGCAAACAAGAAGCCACTGAATCCATGATACCATGTTTACATGTTTAAACCATGACCAAGGTTTAGAATGGTTATTTCTTACAACATCACTCATTGCCTTTTTATACAACCCCAATTGCTGCTAAGTCCACAGATTAATCTAAACTAAAACTGGCTTCAATTGGGCATGGTAAACAATTAATGAATGTCTCAACTCCAAATTGACTGCTGTATTCAAGGTACCTAACTGTAAACTCAACAATCTTTTGAGCACCTTTATTTTCACTAACCTTAAGTACAGTGGTCCCTCACCCATCCCAAAACTCAGCAGCATATAGGGTAGCTGAGAGGGCCGGAGCCCTTTGAACCTCCAGTGTTGCTTTAATAGCCATTTTGCCAAATCTTTTAGGGAAGCCGAGCAGGGACACCAATATTTCTATTTAAAAAATTATATTTTTGAATCTCGGTGCTCCAGGAACCAGCTTTATCACAGCGAACCACCAAGCAATCATACAATTCCACATTTTCCATCGTTAGCCCATCCAATTCAATGTCCAAGAGAGGAAGAGGTTTTCTAAAACAGGACATTGGGCCTCATTACAAGTGTGGCAGTCGGAAATGAGGATGCTGGTCGCACAGTACAGGCACCCTTTCAGGACCGCCGCACTACAACTCTGTGGGCGGAGGGCATTGCATCCAGCAGGTCTGACCTGCCGAGCGTAACGGCACTCGCCTGCTGAGTTTTCACAGAAGCACTGGCAGTGCACCGTTAGCAACGGTGCCGGTGCTTCTGTCTCCCCACTCTCACCATGGGAATGTGGACTAACATTTACTGCCGCCTGACCTCCCGATCCACCAGGATTTGTAATGTCCCAGTGGCACCGGGCTGTCAGGTGCCGTTAAAGTGTTTGCGAGTCCGGGTTGCTGCCGGACTCGTAATGAGGCCCATTATTTTAGTTTCGGACGCAGTGATGATTAACAGTTTTTCCTTGCATAATAATGCAAATTCATCCTACGTCTTTTTGAGGCCCTGAGGAGATGTGGATAATTAAACTGCATCATCTGCAAATAACAATATGTTAATGCGTTCATTTCCGATTCGAGGGGCATCCATTTTCTTGTGCAAAAGGGATCTGGCAATGTCATGATAAAAAGGATACATAAATAGGGGGCCATTACGCACCCTTGTTGCACACCTTTTGTAACACAGAATGCTTCTGTTAGCTCACCTTGGTGGCCTCATCTAAATGTAGCGCCATTTCGGGTATACAAAGCTTGAATAAAAATAACTAACAGGGGAGGCAATCCTAAAGTATACAAAGTATCCCATAAAAGATAGCGTTCACCACTATCAAATGCCGCTTTGAAATCGATGTACCTTTTTGGGCAACATACGTCTGAATAAGCAACGACAAACGGAAGTCTTGCTCAACAAAACCTATACCTCTACAAAATCCTGTTTGCGTGTGATGAAGAAGTTTAAAGTCATCAATATATTGAAGCCGATTTGCAAGGACTTTGGCATACATTTTTCCAATGCAGCCTAGCAGTGAGAGAGGTCTATAGTTTGAGGGATCATTTCTGCCACCTTCTTTAAATATTATCACTGTTGTGGTCTACCTCCATGATTTAGGTGGTATATGAAATGTATTCACCAGATTTAAAAAACAATGGGCTTCATTACGAGTATGGAGGTAGCCATGCTGTTTTAGCGGCATGGCTACCACCACACGGAGTACCGGGTCCGGGTTCCAGGAATAGAGAATTACCGGGCCATGCCGACTTTGGCAGGCCTGGTAATTCCCTTTCTCGGGACCCCCATAGGGCTCAATGGGAATGGGGAGGATGGTAGCAGCGGTACCGTTAATGAAGGGCCCGTTGTTAGCATCCTGGTCTGCTAGCAGGTCCCGCTAAGGACGCCTGGTCCTTAGCGAGCCCCGCTGCAGACCTCGTGATAGGGCGGCCCGGAATGAACGGTGCCGGTCCCTTACCAGCACCGTTCATTCCGTGGCCGCCTTCCTCGTAATGAGGCCCAATGTGTAATAGAGGAGCCCAAAAGAAGGGATCTGCCTTAAAAAGGTCAATAGGGAGAGCATCAGACCATGGGGCCTTCTTATCTTTTTTGCTCTTTAAGAGCTGAAAGCACCTCTTCTAATGCAGCAAATAAAGGGATGCCACTCCAGATACTCTTCTCCTCATCCGTCACACAAGGTGTAAAGGAATCATTAGAATTTGAAGTTTCCAATAGCTTGTAATGATCATACCAAACAGATTCTGGTGTGGTCATAATGGGGCTGGTGTTTATGTTCGACTCGCTATGCATAATACATTTCCAAAGGTTCTATGTGTTTGTTCCAGGGAGGCTGCCTTCAGATTTTCCCATCTCTTTTCAATGACTGCCTCTTTTCTTTTACCTTAATTACAGCTTTGTATTCAAACCTCATTTCTTTAAACCATAGTCCCTCTGTCACCGCCATCAGATTTGATTGTTAATAGATTACTTTTAGCAATTCTGCAATCATTATCAAACCAGCTTTGCCACCTATTCCTCATATGACCTCTATGCTGGACCTTAGGTCGAGTGAAGAAGGGGTGTATGGCATCTGCAAGTTCATCATAAACACAGAGCTCATGAGGTTCAGAAAACCAGACAACATTAGCAGATACAGGCAAAATCAAATCCACCTGCCTTATAACCTCACTTCTAAATTGTTCATTATGTGATGGGCCCCATTTAATAGTCCGATCATTAGTAGAGTTTGTTATATCCGGGGCACATGTTGCAGGTTCTCAATTCTCCAGATCATAATTCATGGTAATCAAAAGAGCATTATGGTCACTTCCTGGGCGTTCTGACACATATAATGCTTGAAGTAGGTGCTAATAACGAACACTAGCAAGACAATAATCTATCAGGCTAGCTGCATTCTCTATCACGAAAGTAGGGTTAGCCGAGCTATCTCCTAATCGGCCATTTAATGCTCTTAAACCTCTTTCTGCAAATATAGAGGGAAGCTCCTGGGCATGACCATACTGCGTCATTGACCCTGGTACTAGAGCCTTTGGGTACCCTACAGCTAATCCTCAGCTTCCAGAAAGTCCTCCAACCATTTTGGGGGTTCAAGTTGGGCATTAAGATCACTTTTCACCATACTTGTTTCAGCTCAATCCTCAGAAATCCGATCATTTCGAAATAGAAGGAATTGCAGTAGATGCTGAGGGGATAACATAAAACCGTATATTCACATTTCACAGGGTAATCTGAGGCCATCAGGAAGAAGGACATTTAAGATTTGTACGTCTTGAGATTTTGAGTCAATGGGCCTCATCACAAGGATGGCGCTCCGGTAAGAACGGCACCGGTAAGGCAATACCGGCATCCATTACCGGGCCGGTGTATCATGACCCTAGATGCCGTTGATACCGGCATTGTCAAGGACCCGCTGTGGCTGTGCACCACCGTACCGGCATGCGGGCATGCGCGCAGATGGGGAGGCCTTAATACCGGCATGCCGCAAAGAAGGGGACACCACGAGTCACACGTACAAGTACATACCGGCATCGAGATGCTAGTAAGAAGGGCCACCATGATGCCGGCAATACCACCCGTAAACACCAAACTGCTGTGTAACCAAGTGCCAGAGGTGCACTCAATCAGCACAGGTGGAGGCAATGGAGTCAGGGTCAGCACAAAAGGAGCACACCCACACACCACACCCCCCTCCAAGACAAAATGCTGCCACTTGTACTTGCCATACTGGGCCTGGAGGACATGCCTGCACTGCTACTCCTTGAGCAGGCAGTACAAAAGGAAACACAGAGGAGACGCCGGAGGAGAAGGAGGGTGAGACATGCCCAGCAAATACTACCAGTGCAGGCAGTCGCTCCCCGCAGACAGCCAACAATCCCACGTATAAGGGCCAATCCATTTGACTTAACCCCAGCACAGATCCACACCCTGTACCGCCTGGACAGAGACACCATCACCAACATAGTGGAATTAATACAGGATGGCTTGGTCAGCCTGATCAACATCCGCACAGCCATCCCCCCTTTGCTGAAGGTGGCATCTGTGCTCCACTTCCTGGCCACAGGCACTTATCAACACACAGTGAGTGGGCCAAATGCATGGCATGTCCCAATCATGCTTCTCTGTTGTGTTAAACCAAGTGCTGGATGCACTACTGAAGCATGCAAGTGCCCACATATCCTTACCAAGGACACCACAGGAGGCAAATGCCACCAAAATAGCATTCCATGCACTGGCAGGCATGCCCAATGTAATTGGTGCCCTCGACTGTACCCATGTAGAGTTGGTAGTCCCACATGCCGTGGAGGCGGTGTACCGCAATCGGAAGCTATACCATTCCATCAATGTTCAGATGGTGTGTGATGCCAGCCAGATAATAACACATTGCTGTGCAAGATACCCAGGATCCACGCATGATGCCATGGTGCTGCAGAACTCCTCACTACCCTGCTACATGGAAGGAGACGTTGTACGAAGTGGCTGGCTTTTGGGTGAGTCTGCCCTCTGGGCCATGGGGGCAGATGGATTGGGGGGGAGGTATATGAATATGCAAGGGGAATGCCCTCTGGGCCATGGGGGCAGATGGATTAGGGGGAGGTATATGCATATGCAAAGGGAATGCCCTCTGGGCCATGGGGGGCAGATGGATTGGGGGGAATGGTAGTTTCTTAAGTCATCCGCCGACACACAGCCCTCACATTTGCATGCAAAATGCCCCTAGCCAAGACATACATTGCCTGGTGCTTTAAAATCCTAGGACCCTAGGTCGTGTATGTCATACAAGGCTCCCTCTATGGATTGGCATGCACTGTACAGGGCTGACAGTCATGTGGATGTGGCTGCCAATGACGAGATAGTGCATATGAACTTGAATGATGTACAGGCTGAGCACACCTGTCAACTGAGCCTCATCCTCACACATATCTCCTTCTGCTCCCATGTAGATGATGCTGGATATCCCCTGAAGCCGTGGCTACTCACCCCTGTCAGGAACCCACAGAACAGGCACGAGGAGGACTTCAATTGTGCACATACACGTACACGTGTGGTCTTTGAGCAGATGTTTGGCCTTTTGAAGGCAGGGTTTCGTTGCATCAGCAGGTCGGCAGGGGCACTCATATACGGGCCTGAGAAGGTGGGCAAGATCATCACGGCATGTGTAATTCTACATAACATGTGCATCCGGCGGAACATACCCCTGCCACTTGACATGGAGCTGCCACCACCTGGTGAAGTAGAAGGAGAGGAAGGAGTAGAAGAAGGACATAGGCCAGGACGCGAAACTCGTGAGGGTCGCGCAGTGCGCAAAATGGTCATAGACCAATCATTCTGATGTACTTTAATGCAGAGGGTGCCATGTGTTGTGTACTGTGGGCACTGGTTGTGTGGGCACATGTGCACGAATCACCATGAAGCAATAAATTGACATACACAAAATCAGCAATGTCCACTCATGTGATGTTTGTTACACAACTGGTGTATTCGTGACAAATTAAGTACAACATGATTCAACAATCCACGCCCCCACCACCCCTCCACCTCCCCCACCCTACTCCCATGCCCCCAAACACCCCAGTACTACACACTTCACCCACCACCCCTCCACCTCCCCCAACCTACTCCCATGCCCCGAAACACCCCAGTACTACACACTACACCCACCACCACCCTCCACACACCCCCTAACACCCAAAGTCAACTATGGCACGACATGTGTCTGGATGTATGCCCAAAGGGATTAGGCAGGGTGGCCCTGCTACTGTTGAGCCCCTTTAGGAGGTGGGGGTTGGATCTCTGAGCGGCGCGAACTCCTCAGGGACATGCGCACAGGGCTGGTCTGCCTCGAGCCCGATGGCATGGATGATGCGGATGACCCAGATGGTTGTGATCCAAGGGGCAGGGTTTGCCGTTGGTCCATGCGGTCAGCAATCCTGGTGAGGATCTGACCCAAGGCATTGAAGCCATCATGCACTTGCTGTGCTCTTGAGTTACTGGCCTGGATAACGGCCGCAGTGCTGTCCTGGATAATACGGCGTGTTGTCTCCCCTTCAGCAAGGTACTGCTGCACATAGTCTTGCATCACCTCCTGCCGGGCCTCCATCCTGGAGAGACGCCCCTCAAGGTACCGTATGGCAGTGTGGGTTGTGGTCGGTGGGTGATGTGGTGGCACAGCATGGATCATGGGGCTATGCATGGCCGGAGACCACTGTCCATGGCTGCCCTGGTCGGATGAGTCCAGCTGAGGTGTGTCCTGTGGGGTGTCCTGTGGGCTTGGTGTGTGCACTACAGACTCTGAGTGGACAAGTCCTGCATCGCCCTCATTGTCCGGCCCAGCTACCTCATCAACACTATGATCTGCCGATGCAGCCATCTCCCCAATGGTGCTGGCAGCAGCAGAATGTGTGCCATCCTCAATGCCTGCTGTGTCCTCAGCCAGTGTGGATGGTGTGACCACGGATGCAGATGCAGGTGTCAGCTCTGCCTGTGTACTTGTCTGTGGTACTGTTTTTGCACCGGTTCTTGGCCCGCATCCCCCATGGCTCATCCTTGGTCCACTTGAGGTTGATGGACTTGTGCCATCAGATTGCCTCCTAGGCCTTTTGGCTGGTGTTGTGCATTGTGCACTCCCTTGCGCTTCATCACTGTCAGCATCCGTACCTGTGGGGGACAGAGAGTGGCAGGATATAAGTGATTGTTCCGCTTGCATTGTGCATGCATTAGTCATTGGACATGTGGCGCCATCTGATCAGTTGCATTCGTGGCTTTGTAGGGGACTGTGTACATGCAATGTTGAAGAGTGGATTTTGATAGCGTAGTCGTGTCCACATGTACGCATTGTTGGGTGCAGTTGGACATTGATGTGTTTTGGGAGGGTCGTCCTGGGTGGCACATGTCCATGAAATGTGTCTTGTGGGTGTATTCGTGTATGACCGCAACATGCATTGGGATGGGATGGTGGTAGACCCAGAATGTGTACATGGATATGTGTAGGTGTGCATGATGGCCCATTTGTTGGCTGGTGTAGCAGCCACATTTGGGGGAGGATGATTATGATTATTTTTACTGTTTCAGTAGGCACACTCACCTTCATCTGCCGATGTTGGCACGCCAAACTCTGCTTCACCGACTCCTTCGATGGACTCCACGTCTATGATGGAGCTGCAGGTCTCCTCCCATCTGGCCAATTGCAGTGGGGAGTGTGGTCCTCCTCCTGTTGCCAGCCCCTGGCTCCGATTAGCTGACAATATGTGCCGGACTCTCAGCCTGAGGTCGTCCCAACGTTTTTTGCAATCACGCACTGTGCGTGCGGTGGTGCCGACTACACTTACTTTCTGGGCAACTTCTTCCCAGATGGCCTTTTTCTTGAGCTGGGCTGGACGCCTGAGGTCGTTGCAGAACACCACTTCAGCATTTGCCACAAGGGTGTCGGCCAACATGTTCAGCTCATCGTCTGTGAAACGTGGTTTGCGCAGGCGGGCCGTGCCTCTCCGGGTGGTCTTCGACATGTTGTCCGTGGTGGCCTGGGAGTTGGGGTGTAGAGGGTCCTGTAGGTGGAGGATGGCAATGGATTGTGTTTTTAAAGATGGCTGCCATGGCATTTCCCGTTCCGGCGCGATGACGTTACTTCCGGGTCCGGTATTAACGCACCCGTTATTTGCACTATGTTAATAACGGTAACGGTATTTAGGGGTTGCCGAGGGCGGAGCTGTTCTGTGCGTATTGATCGATGCCGCTGTGTGAGGGTTTGGGGGTCGTTACCGGCATGCCGGTATGGCCGTAACCGGCATTTAGGGATGCGCGCGCCCGCGCACTCTTGATCATCCGCTATTTGCGGGTTGGTGCCAAGCCGGACATGTTATTACCGCCATGCCGGTACGGCCAGATTTTTAGCGCCAACCTTGTGATGAGGCCCAATGACCTCTACTCTAACATTAAAATCAATTCTTACCCAATTTAAGAGTCCTCCTTTAGGTCTTCCCCACTTCCCCCTCCAAGCTGGCACAGCATAAGCAGTATATCTAGGCTTAAGCGTATCCCCTTCCACCCACATTTCCTGCAAGCTGATGACATGATAATCATCCAAAAATAACTGCTAGTCTAAATCCTCTATTGTGGATTGTAAACCAGCTATATTCCAGCTAAGAAGTTTTAAAGAGGAAACTTTACCCTTGCCTGTTGTTTGTAATGCCTGGGCAGACCCACGAGCCTGATGGTGGGAAATATGTCATGATTTACCAGCTCTCCTATCCAAAGACCATTTGCTGTTTGTCGCGTCAGAGCCCCTTTCTTGGCATCACTGATCTTTTTTAGCTAAAGGATTACACTTCCTAATTTGTATAGAAGATTGCATCGGTGGCAGACTTCTAAAGTCTAATAGTGAAAGTTCTTTCCACAGTTGGTCTTAGTCATAAAAGCTCAATTGCATCTGAACAACTACCATTAGGGTCTCTGATACCACCTCCCCCACTGGAGCCAACTGGGTTGAAGAAACAGGTGGCGAAAGAGCAGATGGCTCAAAGATTTTGCTGCTCTTTTTACGAGACTGTAAAACAGGTTCTACACTAGAAAATCCCAGGGTATCTGTGAGCGGATCAAATGTACTACTACAAAAAATAGACGGGATATGAATCGCATCATCCTCATTAGTTGGCGGAACCCTGCCCCCATTACCATCCATTCTAGTCTCAGAGGATGGAAGAGTCTCAGTTATCACTTAGATAGCTTGGCCTTCTCATTATTGGCAGGGGCGGATCTGGTTGAGACTGCAAGAAGCATAGAGAATCATCGCTTTCTGGCCTACAACAGTCAGCTTTAACAAAATAACATTTTCCACCTTGCTGTAAAAGGGGGCGCGAGATCTCACCTAACTTGGGGGCGAGCAGAGGGGGAACAGGGTTGGAATTCTTTTCTATGTTTTTGAAGGGTAGGGTAGTCTGTGAAGGAGCCATTTTGGAGGTTACTTTCTTCTTGCAGACTTTCCTGCTAGGACCCAGCAAGGAAGTTTTAAATTCATCATTATCTAAGTCAACTAAAAGGGCCTTAATTTAATTTATCAATAAATTAGCGTCTTTAATTTTGCTGTTTTCCTGCTCAGGGAGCTCAGATTTGTTGCCTTTCTCTTTGACATAATAAATATCAACAAGGGTGCTTTACTTTCTGTTGTTTTGCTTGAGATTTGCATAGAAGCCTGTGAGAGGCCGTGAGAGCAGGGGGCTGAGAATTGCATTTGCTCTGCATTGGAAACCACTGCACCTCGATTTAAACTGCGTGTCCGGTGTGCCCTGTGAGCAGCGAGTGAATTTGGGCACTGTTACTTTAAGCATCGTGAAATCAGCTGCTCCGCCCCTTCTAGGAAGCAGAGCTCAAAAAGAACGTTGTAACGCCCTTGTGGCGTTAAGCCTGCACTTGTCAAGGGCGCTTTACTTTCTGCTGTTTCGCAGTTTGCTGCTTTGCTGGACCTGGAGCCGGATGTCATTCTAGTTTAACGCAATGACCCTGACAGCAGCAGTCTCAAGGTAAATCGCTGCATTTATATACTTGTTTGCGGAACTATTATACTGTGACGAGTTATCAGAGTGATTTTAGTCAGTGCTGTTCGTCCTGTGCAGTTGGCTGGAACCAGATTGGGACCCATCCCTTTCACTTCTTACATAAATCCTCTGGACATAGTATACTTACTACACATTAGCATAAATTGTTATTTGCAGGCGATCACTCTGTTCGTAATATATGGACATAAATCGTGGCATTGAAACACGAACCATTCATTTCCATCAAATCACGCTGCCACTCAGAAATTTGCGTTCAGAAGTCCTATTGTAAGAACAGGCCATTGCCGAGACTCTGTGAGCTGAATGCAGGCTTTTAGCCTTGGAGCTGCACGACCTACCAATTACTACTCCTTCTTCACAAGGAGTGAGTCTCAATTATCCTCTTATTGCGTGGCTGAAGACTGTTGGAACTAGGTTCCTTTGATTCTGCCGACCAGGAGAAGAAATAACCGATTCTACATTCACAAAGGTGTTTTTCTCCAACTCAATCAGGTCCCTAGCAGGGCCTTGGCGTCCACTAAAGCATTCTCTCCATTGTATAAAGGGAAGTAAATTTATCAACCGATTGACACACTCACAGGAGAAGATAGACGTGACTATGAAATTGCGAAGTAATCCAATTGAGGATGATCTCAGAGCCCCAGAATGGGAGGAGCCCAATATATTCAACAGTTCCCTCAATGGTGGCACAGTGGGCACCTTAGACACGACTGGGAGGGACCTGCTACCAACTGCTGGTAAACAACAGGTATCTGTGCAAATTCGCATAGACTCCTCCAATTCTACACCTATTAGAACGACTGGAGTACAAGAAGAGGGATCCACCTTGGTAGAAATTGGAAAAAAGGGCTGGAATTCACAGTTACTACAACAAAAATATAAAGAAAAATTGAAGAGCCCTTTGGGGAAAGAAAATCTCAAAATGAAGTTGCCTTAATTATTGATAATAAATATATGTTGAATTCCAACGAAAGATTAAGAACCCAAAGCTGTTCTGTCACAATATCACTGGACCCTGATACAAGCGATCAACTATTGGAGAAGCTGGCCCTTTCTACCATGGAAAAAATACAGGAGCTATCAAATCTCGACCAGGACGAAAACCTGTCAGATCCACAAGTACTACTGGAGAACAGGAATCTGCAAGCAGAAGTCACTCAAGCTAGAGCTAGTTCAAATTAACACACTTTGAGTGCACTTAAATATGTATTAAACACATTAGTATCTGTCTTTGAATTGTTGAAGGGTGAGGTTCAGTCTCAAACTGGCTCCCTGCTGGAATTGACAAAAGAGGTAGCCTCATTGGATGGGGCGGTGGTTGGATGCTGTAATCTTATTAATACAAATATCCTGCAACAATTACAAGGACTGAAATTGGAATCAGCAAAACAGGGTGTGGACCTCTCTGTTATTCAAAGATCCATGGCTCTGAAAAACAAATTTGAGGAGGTAAATGGAACAATGAACGAAGATCTCTTGATACAGTTACAACCTTTGAATCAAAAAGGACTGGAACCACATCAAAAAGCTCGCGAAGAGGAAGAGAACCTGCAGATGGACGATACACCACTATCTGAGTCTGTTCTAGAGGAATTTCGAAGACTGGCCAATGTGGGAGAAGATTTTCAAGATGAAGATCTGGTAAATGAACATCCAGCGATCAGCTCCCGGGCCCAAGATGAAAATCAAATACAAGAGGAAAAACATGGTTGTCCACAAACCACATCTCTGGGTGGTAAAAAAGAAAGAAATAGAGGAGCTAGGAGACAGAAAAGACTTAAAGGGAAAGCTGCTAAGAAGAAGTGTGAAAGAAAATTAAGAAATCGCATGATGGTCAAGAATAAGACTGCAGATAACAAATGCAATCAAGAGAAGACCCCCAAAGAAGTTATAGAGGGAGAAAGGAAAGCGGTCTTTATGACATCTACAGGCTCACAAACCAGCAAAGTGACGACCGACCAAACCACAGCTACACCACCACCACCACATCTGAAAGAGGGCATAAAAATAGCTCCCATCTTTATTAAACAAGGATCAAAAATAGGGGGCGTATTACAACCAGTTACGGAAGCAGAAATTGGAGCTGTAAAAATACACCAAAATATTTTCCACATTTTTCTAAAAAGGCCTCAAGTACAATCTCAGGAAAAAACACCACAATGTGTAGTAGAAATAAAACTTGGTGAAGGCAAGTTCAGAAGTCTGGGGTCAAATGGGTTAGAAGTAGAAAAACGCAAGGAAATATAAGAGAACAAAACCAAAACCACAAGCTTTGTACCGCAGAGAGAAAATTGTCCGTACGAGACTCTAAATCTAATATAAACTAAAAAAAGTTAGTAGGGCAAACGAAGAAAACAAAAAACATGGTCACATTTAAAAATGACTGCGCATTAAAAACCAAGCGATTTATTAAAACATTAATTTCCCCTCAGAAAGATGCATTACTGGTTTCGTATGCTATTTCTAGGAAATATCATCTACAATCTTTAGCTTGAGAAGATAATGCTAACAGCAAAATTACCATGGTCATATGGTCCCCATGTCAAATCAGTCGTAGCCGGATTCATGACATCTGAAAACAGCACAGACCATATCCCTACTGTGGCCACACTCGGAAATAAAAAGCAAAATGAATGTGATATTCTTTTACGTGGATCTTCACAGCAGATCTTGGAAGCACATAGAAAAGAGACTGTTGATGCCTACATGATAGCACAACCAGTGCAAAAATACCTTACTCGTTGTGAGACTGGCCAAAATCTTCTTCCGCAGGAACATGTGAAACATGCAATGGATGGAGTTCCTAACGGCTCTCAAGCACTCCCCAGCGAAGCCCAGGCTCGCTCTGGTCGCTCTTTGGTTCAAACATCTTAAATACATAACTCTGCCCAATCTACCTCTCAGACTGACACAATTGAACTCGCCCTGTTGCCTACAGGAAAAGCATCAGAATTGACTACTGAATTTGGAAGTAGAAGCATTATCTCGGCATTGGCCCCAGAAGTCCATCGGTTAATAGAAACAGCCATTGCAAATTCCATTGAGAAGAAAACTTTGGCAGTTCCATCTATCGTCAATGCCAGGCCAGATCCAATTCAATTAAAAAAATCCATTATAGGAAATGTAAAACGACCAGCTCCACATTCGCTAATTATCTCGTGTCGCCTTCCCCTCTAGTGTTCAGTATGATCTGAACCGTGTCTATTCTCACCATCTTTTCGGAAATTCCAGAATTAGAAGACATCAATTCTGCTGACATTCAATTAGTTGAGTTTGAAGATGCGGACATACTCTCCTCGGTCAGACTTTGGATAAAATCCAGAGTTGTCCTCAATACAATATGGTTAGCAAAAAGTCGTTTGTGTGACCTAGGATTTATTATAGATGTGAACCCACTGACATCTAAAGTTTCACCAGTAAATCCTTCACTCTCTGTAGTCATCCAAGGGAAGGACAACACAAACAGTGCTGACCTGAGTTTAAGAGAAAATACTGAAAAATCTTGTAGCTGTCATCTCAAACGAAATATGCACTAACTAGGCCAGTCTACAAAGCGTACTCAGGTCTCTCTTATTAGTTGGAATACAAGAGGGTTCCATCATCTTTTAAATAACTCTAACCCTAACATTGCAAACATCGATGTAGCCACATTCCAAGAAACGTGGCTCACTACAACTCCAACTTGGGACAAATATGATATACATTTAAACCCAACCCAAAAACCGAATCATGGCAGACCAACTTCTGGGCTACTTATAGCTGTTAGACAAGATCCGCTATTTAAATCTTAGAACTGGTTATCTCCAAATCCATTTTTACAGATGGTAAAGCTCATGGTTGGTAATACATCATAAGCCCTGATAAATGTATATTGGAACCCTGTTGGTATTTCCGACCACATCTTTATGAGAGACATGACTTCCCTAATGGATTTGGTTTGCATTGACAAGACTGTAGCTTATGTAATCATAACAGGGGATCTAAATCTGCATTGTCTGGGAACATATAAGCACAGCAACAGACTGACACTATGGAACCACTTTGTTGAAACACATAGGGCCTCATTACATGGATGGCGGTAACCATGGCGCTATTAGCGCCATGGTTGCCGCCGGTATTTTACCGAGTCCACCATGGTGAATGGCGGAATTATCGCCCTATTCCAAGGTGTGTGGGGGTGGTAATTCCCCATTCACCATGGCACTTCCCCATTCCCATTTTTGCCCCCATAGGGCTCAATGGGAATGGGGAAGGCGATAATTACGGTACCGCAAATTGCGGTACTGTAATTACCTCCAAGGTCCCTTTGCGGGTCCCGTCCTTAACGGCTGGTAAAACCAGCCGTTAAGGTAGGGTCCCACAAAGGGACTTCGTAGTAAGGCGGTAAGGGTTTACCAGCACTGGTACCCTTACCGCTACCAGTAAACCCTTACCGCCATCCGTGTAATGAGGCCCATAGTCTTCAGATGTTGAATGGTACCTTTGCAGAAGACATGCCGCCACAACCAACATGGCATAGAGGCAACACCTCTGCAATTATTGACTACATATATGTGAATCAGCCTCTCATTGCAGAAGTTATAAAATTCTGTATTAATTCTACAACTTTGAGTGATCACAACAGCCTTTTAATGCATTGGAATGTAACAAAACTTGTAAATGACACCATACTCAAAACTACTGCAAACCTCATAACAGTTAATTCTGGTTGTAATAGACTGCGATGGAGTGAAACATCTCTGAAAAGGTTCAATCAATTTTATGCGATTAGAACTAAATAAAACAATGTGGGTCAACGTCAAGAAATTGCATATCATGACCTAATGCAATTGTTTCAATGCCAAACAAATAAATCTAAGGCAGCCAAAACCCCAATTTTATATGCATTTAATAAAGAAGTAGAAGCAGCAAAAAGAACATTTTGTTCAAAAAAAGTCAAACCTTGAAACTCCAGTTAAACATCAGATGAGTCATAATCCAATTGAAAACAAAGCACAAGAATTGGTTACGAACATACAAGGCAGTCTTGTATCAAAATGATAGTTCGAGAATGCTGAGTGCTCTAGCTGGTAAGAATACATCACAAATTTGGGCATTATTAATCAAACAACTGTAGGGCATCAAATTGCTTATCAGTTGAATAATGTATCAGAACAGGCTCTGGTGAAACATTTTTTTCGAACTTATTTCTGCTACCTTCAAATTCATGCTCCCAAAGCCCATTACAACCAGCAGAGAAATTCTCCTTAACCTTCGACAAAGAGGACATCCTTTACTATATAAATAAGGCAAGTCCATCGAGAGCACCAGGGCCTGATGGGCTCTCGAATTTCACATTAAAGCAACACCCAGAAATATGGTCTGAGATATTATTTAACATGTTTTCTAATTTTATTCAGATACAATTAATACCTCAATCATGGAAACATTCCATCATTCTCCCGATTTATAAGAAAGTTTGCAGATCTGATCCAGCGATTTATAGGCCCATTGCCCTATTGGACGCCCCGGGAAAAATGTTTAATCGCATTGTGCTCAGAGATTTGAATAATAGGGATTCCAGTCTAAGGAAAAGAGACCCTTTTCAAGCTGGTTTTGTGTCTGGCTTAGGGACATCACCAAACATCATCACTTTGAACATGTTAAAATCCCAGTGTGCAGCCCGGAATCAGCCATTATATTTGCATTTATTGACTTCCGGGTTGCCTTTGACTCTGTTGATCGTGATTTACTTTACAAGAAATAAACTTGTTATGCCTGTCCCTCTTCTCTCATTTCCATAGTTAAACAACTACATACCAATACATCACTGCAAGTTCGCCTCACAATGGAAGGCTTGCTTTGCAAATTGATTCTCACTTGGCGAGGCCTTAAGCAGGGTTGTATTTTGGCATCCTTTTTATTCAATCTGTTTATTCTCGATCTGGGTGAATCATTTTCAAACATTATAAGTGATGCACCAAAACTGGGCCCTCAGTGCATATCCTGGATGTTATATGCGGATGATCTTGTCCTGTTATCACAAAGCCCTAGTGGGCTTCGAAATCTATTGGACAAATTATCTGCTTATTCACTGGTAAACAATCTTATTATCAACTTGGAAAAAACACAAATTGTCATCTGTCACAAGAACAAAAACATTTCCCAAAGAAAATATAGGTGGCACCTGCATACTGTAGAACTATTGAATGTCCAAGATTACAACTATCTAGGTCTGGACAATTTATAACACCCTGTCTGAAAATGCCTGTATTGTTTCACTGAATCTTAAATTACAAACGTTGAAATCTCAGGCAAATATATTAGTGTACAAATATGGCAAATTTTCTTACAGCCACATTATGTCGTTCTATCAAGCTAAAGTGGTGCCGATCCTATTGTATGGAGTTGCAACTAAACTTCCAATGAAGTGCAACATTTGGTATTTATGTGAAGCTCGATTCTGGAAATCTGTGCTAAAAGTACCAAAATGCACTCCGCTTCCCATGATCCGTTTCGAACTGGGCTTGGTTTCGCTTTTTGCACAGCTATTATGGAAGATGTGTAGCCTATTCTGAAAATGTCTACTAGGCTTTGCAAATAATAACATCTTAAGCACAGTTGTGTACCATCTTGTCGGCTCATCTCATATCTTTGCATACAAATGAAGAAGTTGTGTATTGAATGCATTATCTGATGCATCCATATCCATAGAAATCTTGCTAACAAATCCAGATCGAGCTAAGTTGAAGTTGTTCCAATATGACTGGATATGTAACAGAGCTAAATGCTGCACCTATAAAGACTTCAATTAACAGTTATTTGGGCCCAAAAAATAACAAATAATGTCAGATAACTTGATAAAATTCTCCTCACCATACATTAGACAACAATACTTGCGGTTAATCTCTTACCGACAACAGAAATAATGGTAAGGAGAGGAATTCTTCCTAAAGAATTAAATTACTTTCGATTTTATCATAATTTGAATTGTCGAGAACCTATGCAGCATTTGATAGTGATCTGTCCAGCTTTAACCTTAACGAGGAAAACCTATTTTAGTGAACTGTTATGCGTGCATACTCCAATGGATGAAAATGAAATATGGATCAAAGTATTCAGGAGCACGAAATTGGCAATTAGGATTGCAATAATAAGACAGACTGGGGGTCGTAAGTAGCCAGTGCGCTGGTTGATGCCAAAATTAATGCAAGTAAGATGGCCTGCTGCTCGGATAACCTTCCACTGATGCCCCCTAGTAAGCACCAGTACAAGTAAACATGAGATTGAGTACGGAAAGTAAAATCAGTGCGCAGATCCCAAAATTCTTACTATGGAATCCATGAAACAATATGTAAATTAGGCTTCAAATCCAATTTATTGTTCACTAAACAGCCGACACGTGTTTCGACCTTTCAGGTCGTTCTCAAGGCTGTAAATTAGTCCGCAAATAAAATAATCATGTATAAAGATAATCAGACCATAAATAATAAATTCAGACATGGTGACACAAATAGCAAAAGAAAATGACATACCAGTGTTTCAATGTATGGATGTAGCCAATGAAAACAAAAGAATGACCCAAAGTAAAACAAAAGAGAAATATAAATTAGAATATGCTAATTTAGCCTAAGAAAAAACATATTACGTTTTAGTAAATAATATGTATGTGGGAAGTTGCAACATACAGTGATTCCAATGAAATAATGGACAGGGTAGTGTGTTAAGCAACACAGTTGCTACCTAAAGTGATGATAAAGTAACCTTATTAAAAAGAAATCTCTAATGTCGGTAGAGTAGCAATGAGTAAATGTCCAGTATAAGCAACGATGTTTTTTAAAAAAGGGATGAAGATAACTTACCCTCCAATGGGTATAAGTCTGAGTGAGAAAACGATGTGTCTACAAGGTAAACAGATTACAGATATAATCTCTGCTCAGCGTATTAATTCAATGAGTGGCAGCCCAATGTCCAAAAAAAAAAAGAATTTTTTTAAAAAAGTAAATAAACTGTACCTGATGCAGGCAGCTCCAAAGTTGTAACGGGGTCAAATCCCCATCTCCAAATCAATATTTTTAATGAATTAACACTTGTGCCGTGCGGCAAGCTCAGTGTAAAATGGCAAAAGTGAGTGAAAATGAGGCTGCGTGCGTGACGTCACGCGCACGTTTTGCGAGTGACATCACGTGCGCACACACCACAATGACGTCATTCGGCGGCATTGGTGCGGCTCGGATCTGTGGTCCGCGGCAAAATCTAGTGAAAAACTAGCATAAATATGGGAAACTGTTATTTACATCATGCGACTTATTGTGCTGGAATGTATGAATGGATAATCCATAATAGTGAAACACATTACTCGCATCATATAGCTCATCATTATGATGGTAAATGAAATACTAGCATAAGTGGAATACAATGTTAGCTGATCTCATTATCAGTGCTAAACAGTATTGGGTGCTAATGCCCACGTATACAGATATGTGTCAAAGCAATGACAAAGTGACAAAGTTCTGAAAAACAATATGAATAATACATTGTCCAAAATTATTAATATTGGAAGTCAAAGTTAAAACATCCATTGGCAAGGCAAACAGAATATACATAAGTCATTATAAAAAAACATGCATTTCATGGTCTGAATTCAATCCAACTGAAGTACACCTGAAGTGGCAAATGAGTTTACATTCTAGTCTCCTTAGTTTCACGCAAAGGTCGCCACCACGTTTTCCAGTGGATGCCCTGGCCAGACCCATATCACTGACAATACATTGGTGCAGAATGCCACACTGCCGGTGTTCTATAGCACTAAAGGGGGCATAGTTGGAAGGAACCCACACAGTGGTATTTCTGCTAGATGTGGGGCCGCTGTGGACGGAAGTTCAGAGTTCTAGGGCCCCAGAGCACTAACAGGACACTATTAATGGAAGCTCACTCAGAATGCTGGCAAGAACACATGGTGAGTGAGAGGAGATCAAGGCAGACCTATCCTCAGACCATGTTTTACCAATGAAGTTGTCACCAACATGCACAGGCAGCATTAAGTAGGGGTGTCCTGATCTTCTTATTGATAAAGCATCTCACCTGTGCATAAACAATAACCTGAACCACAAGATCGGTTGTATTTCACAATATATATTTTGTTTTCATACATATGTACTACATAACCCACACTGGTTCATTTACAAGGGTATGAAGAAACAAGTCAGAAAAACAATTATATGAAATACATTCAATATGACAAATAGGATAAACATGAAATTCCATCTAGAATGATCAACCTCATCTCCTTGACTGCTGTTTGCCTTCTCCTTCTCTCTTTGGAAGAATTGCCACATAGTGAAAAGTACCAATTATTTCACAGTAAGTGTGGATCATGAACATATGTTACGTTTTTTGTGGCTTTCACTATGCATGACAAATTATTTTGGTATTGCTTATCTTTCTTCTAGATCCATGCTATATTTTGGCAATATGCCCCGAGACTGTGGACCATTACCACATAAGGTAATGCCCCCGCCCCCATAGTTACAGGATCGAGCATAGCAAGGGCCTTAACAAAGGCCCCGGGGGCATTACCATATGGGGTAATGTCCTGCAGTCGAGGGGCATATTGCAATTAGTACCCCAGCCCGTTAGACAGGGGTACTAATGTTTTTTTCCCCCAGCTGCGAGACATGTTGCATTTTGCAGTAGGGAAAAATAGAATTAAAAAAGTAAATAAAATGGCCACCACAGACAGAAAACATAGTCTGTTTTCTCTTTCCGTGGCAGCCATAGTAAACAAAGAAAATATCCACCATGGAACATGGAGAAAGGCCTACAGATAGTCCCTTCTCCCTTTCCATGGCAGCCAGTCATAGGAAGAACTCCAGGCTGCAAGCAGCTCCGAGCCTTCTGGGGCAGGTGAGGCCCAGGTGAGGGCCAATGAGCTTGCGTTTTACAAGCTCATTGACCCTCTCCGGGTACTAATTATGTATATTGCATACAGCAACATGAGCCAGTCTTTTATGAGACATTCTTGAATGTAGCAAGGTTTCAGTCATTACAAATCACTGACGCTTCTATCAGCCTCACAGGACAGTAAGGAAGATAGCATTTTGAAAGGAATACAAGGCCAAGCAGTACAGTCTCAAAGCCCTTTGTTGTGCCTAGAGGCTGGACTCTGACATGAAGCTCAATATAAGAATCCAATTTTTTATAATGAGAACAATAAATGTCATCAAATCCATTTACTCATTTGCCTATTACCATGCCTGCTGGAACACTTTAGACACAACTTAGAACAAGTATTGATGAAGCCAACAATTTCGGCTCATCTTCATGCATTCTATAGGCATTGTCATAATAACTCTAGGCACTAATGCTAATTACCAGCTGTTTCCATCATGAGCCCAGAGAGTACCACAGTTTGTCAGATATTGTCATGTTGTACTCTGGTACCCACACCATGTACTTTATCCTTCTACCCCATTTTGACTGAATCCCGTGTGGCACAGGGCATAGGGCCCCTTCCCTGTAGGAGCAGTGCTGCAAGTACCCCAGGAGAGACTTGGTAGGTACCCCCCTGATGCCCAGACCACCGCACCACCTTTGACCATCGACGACACGAGTAGATTTGAAATCTGCTCTGTGCCCCATTTTTGCTGGGAAGTTGCACCGCGAGGGCACTTCTCCTCCCCGTGCAACTGCTGCCATGAATTTCACACTTTTTCATCTGCCGCCATTAGCCTTCTCGAGGCTGCAACAACTTCAAGATGGCCACCCAGAAATCTTCACCGGACTTCACAGCCCCTTCCAGGCTGGGCTACGCCTGATTGGCCCTCGCCTCCACTTACTGGCCAATCCTCACCGGCAGGCGAATCGACGGCCCACCCACGAAGGCCACACACTAAGGCTTACTGTCTGGAGCCTATGTCTCATTCTGACTGAATCCCATGTGGCACAGGGCATAGGGCCCCTTCACTCCAGGAGCAGTGCTGCCAGTACCCCAGGTGAGACTTGGGAGGTACCCCCCCTGATGTCCAGACCACCGCACCAGGTTTGACCATCGCCGACACGAGTAGATTTGAAATCTGCTCCGTGCCCCATTTTCGCTGGGAAGTTGCACCGCGAGGGCACTTCTCCTCCCCGTGCAACTACTGCCGTGAATTTCACACTTTTTCATCCGCCGCCAATAGCCTCCTCGAGGCTGCAACAACTTCAAGATGGCCACCCAGAAATCTTCACCGGACTTCACAGCCCCTTCCAGGCTGGGCTACGCCTGATTGGCCCTCGCCTCCACTTACTGGCCAATCCTCGCCAGCAGGCGAATCGACGGCCCACCCACGAAGGTCACACACTAAGGCTTCCTGTCTGTAGCCTGTCGTGAGCTGACTGAGCCTGGGCCAGGAACGCTGCCCGAAAATACCCACGACTCAGTCCCCGTTACCAACTCCCCTGTAACCTGCAAAAACCTAACACCACTCTACGATGCACTCCTACCATGCCAGCGTATCGTGCCACCTGACGCCATGATCTGTCGCAATACACCAGGTACTGTGCATCTATGCAAATATCTCCCACTGCCTGGCCGCCCGCTACCTAAGCACGCCATACTGCCTCCGCATCACTCCACCGTTATCATTTAATATAAGCACAACCTCGCTGTGACACTATTTGCCACCTTGCGTTTATCCACCAACCAGCCTGCCCCCCTGCAAAGCATCCCAACATCACCACCTATGTATCTGCTCACCTACCGCTGCTGCGCCAAGTTAATTGTGGGGCATGCTCATGTGTACTGTTCACTGTGTACCCGGCTCATCCATATGTCTGTCTACTCCTCACATATATGCTTCTTAACCAAAGCTACTATTGTGCTCCGAGGTGCTCTTTGACCAACTGTGCTATTGGATCTGAATGCAACACTAGCCAAATGTGTTTCCTAAACCTAGTTGTAGTCTGACCGTATGTGCAATCTCGAATCTAGATGTTTGTGCAGCCAAAGTCATTACAGTGCTTTAAGGTGCACTTTGACCAATTGTGCCAGTGATTCTGGCTGTTTTCTAGCCTAATGTGCTTCCCAAATCTAGGTGTAGTCTGACCCTATGTGCAATTTCGAATCTAGATGTTTGTGCAGCCAAAGTTATTACAGTGCTTTAAGGTGCACTTTGACCAATTGTACCATTGAATCTGGTTGTTTTTCTAGCTAAATGTGTTATCTTGAAGCTAAAGGCTGCCCCTCCGCTCTTTAGTCTAAATCACCACTCCCTGACTGAAAAACCGCTGCACCTTAGCTCGAGTGCAACTACTCTCTAACCAGTTACTGCCCTCTTACCTACCCTACCCAGTTCAATCCAGCCACTATCAGCCCTAGTTTGACCCGCTCCCCCAACTAGTGCCATAAGCCTCCAGCACTACACTTCGCTGTTGCCAGACCATGATCTTCTGGCTTGCCCTAATCATGTTCCCTTTCTGCATAACGCTGGACAATGTACCCTGTAGCAGTAACAGCTACATAGTCTACAAGGACGGCCTGGCTAAACTAGGGTGCCCTAGACACGACCCCATCCCCTGCCCCACACCGTTCCTACCCTCCGCATCTCCCTTCCTTCCCACTCACCACCACCCTCATACTTCCCATGTTAACCTAGGCCCCCCAGCCAACACAACTCACAGCCACCCCAACCCTATCACTAAGTCCAACAAAACTAAACTAAATACCAAACATCCCGCCCGTTCCAAGCCCCCCGGCCCAACCCCCCCTCCCTCCCTCCCAACCTCACAACCCCTAACGACAGACTAGGCACCAGGCTCCCTACTACAACTACTTGGCCCAACTCCAAACCTAACACCAAAACCACTACGAAGCACAATGCGCCAAATAAGCTCATACATCCCCCATTAAAAGGTGCCCTACTCAATGTCAGATCCCTGGCTGCCCACCGCACAGAAATTGAAGACATCATTCTTACCAACGACCTGGACTTCCTAGCCCTAACTGAAACTTGGCTTCATGAGGCGTCCGGACCACATTTATCATTAGCCATCCCGGACAAATACTCTAACCTCAGAGCTGATAGACCTAACGCTAGAGGTGGAGGTGTTGCGATCATCTCCAAATCCTCCCTAGACCTCAGATGAGCCTCTACAGTCTCACTCACATCCTGCGAGTTACTCACAGCCAAACTGCAAACCTCCCCCAGAACCACGATCACCCTCCACCTCATATACAGACCCCCAGGCCCTCCCGGGGTCTTTGAAGAAGACATCACATCTCTCATCACTGAAAATTCCAAACCATCAGCACAAATCATGATCCTCGGGGACTTTAACCTCGGTTACCAGGACCCGCACGATGCACATGCTGCATCCCTAGCCAATGTCCTAACAGATCATGACTTCACACAACTCATTGTACTACCCACCCACCTAAAGGGCAGAACCCTCGACTGGGTAGCAACTTACAATTGCAATACAACCTGCAAGGACCCCCAACCTTTGGCATGGACTGATCATCACATGATTCCTCTTGAGATCAATACTAAGCAGGTACTGCCCAATAAATACCCCCCAGCACCAGCCTGTCCCACTAGGAATAAACGCAACATCACTGCTGAAGCCATACTACCACTGATCCTACCTACCCTCAATGCTCTCCCAGACAACGCTGACTTAAACCTGCTGATTGACACCTTCAACAATTCCATGGCTAGGGCAATGGATACCGTTGCCCCGCTGAAACTACGCAAAGACAAACCCAGAGCTCATCTGAACTCGTGGTACACTCCTGAGCTCAAATTAATCAGAAAAAAGAAAGCCAAGGCACAACACACCTGGAAAACTAACCCCACCGCGGAAAACAAATCCAACCTCACAAACTTATCCTCACTTTACAAAAGCGAGATAATTCGCTCCAAAAAAGTATACAACACCAGGATTGCTCAGGCAGGATCCTCCACCAAAGAATTATTTCAAATCCTGAAGGAACTAGAAAACCCTATCTCACCTCCAGACACCTGTTTGAAAGACAAGTCCTGGTGCACCAGCATCAAAAATGCCCTCAACAACAAAATCTCAGGACTCCAAACCAAAATTGAGGACAAGCGTCAACAACTCTTCAATAACAAGATCACCAACCCCAGCCCACCCACGCCCAACTACACCAGTTCGGGCTTCACGTTTAAGAAAGTCACCACTACAGAAGTTCAAAAAATCATCACCTCCTTAAAACCTTCAAACTGCAAAGGAGACAGCTGCCCCACCCAGATCATAAAAGATGCAGCTAGAGAGCTTTTCCCCTTCATCACCAAACTTATTAACCTATCCTTCACCAATAATTCTATACCTAGCAACCTAAAACAATCATGGGTTCTCCCACTCTTGAAAAAACAATCCCTTGATCCAGCCATACCCACCAACTACAGGCCCATCACCACAGTCCCATTCCTCCTAAAAATCCTGGACAGAGTCGCCTATATCCAAATTCAGGAATACCTGGAATCCAACCAATTGCTAGGAATACGTCAATCTGGCTTCAGACCTCCACACGGACCAGAAACTGCCCATGTTGATCTTAAAAGCCAGATTGATGAAATTAAAGATAAAGGCAATGGCGCAATTCTACTCCTCCTAGACCTCTCAGTGGCCTTTGACCTGGTCAGCCACGAAATCCTTTGTAGTCACCTAGCCACCACAGCCCACTTCTCCTCTCCTGCCATCACATGGATAGAATCCTTTCTGGCAAACAGAACCATGCGGGTGTTCTCAACAACATCTGAAGCAGACCCCATCCCCATCATATGCGGAGTCCCACAGGGATCCTGTGTATCCCCCACTTTGTACAATATATTTACAAAGCCTCTATTTGACCAACTGGACCATCTGGGTGTCACCTACACAAATTATGCAGATGACACCCAGATACTCCTCACCATCACAGGCAATTACCAAGCAGACGTCTCCCGGATCAACAAAATATTCTCCATCATTCAGGCATGGATGGCCTCACATGGTCTCTGCCTGAATGATGAGAAGACAGAGCTCCTTATCGTCGGCTCCCCTAACACCCGAACTAAACTCAATCCCAGCTACAATAACATCACGATCGATGGTCACACCATCCCTATTGCCAAAAGCGTGAAAACCCTCGGCTTCTATCTGGATGCCAACACCAACCTTTCCAAACAAACCAATATGATGCCCTCAGCCTCTGCCTACACCGGCAAGCTCATTAGGGCCAGCAGACCTTTCCTATCACCCAAATGCTGCCTCACCCTCGCCAGAGCCCTCATACAATCCAGACTGGACTACTGCAACAGCCTGTACCTAGGTGCCAACCAATCCGTACTCAACAAACTACAGGTACTACAAAATAATGCTCTGCGCAAAGCCCTCAACATTCCCAGACGAGAGCATATTTCCACTACTAGGAAAGCCTGCAAATGGCTCTCCATATGCCAGATAATTGGCTTAAAAACCATCTGCCTCACGTACAAGTCCCTCAACCACCCAGCACCACCATATCTAGCTAACAAATTTACCATGAAACCTGCTACCAGAACCACCAGATCCTCCAACACCCTATGCTTCACAGTGCCCAGATTCCACCTAAAAAGAGCGGGAGGGGCCAGCTTCACAGTACTTGCCTCCCAACTCTGGAACACCCTACCTCTCAACATGAAAACTATCGAGTCCTTCCAGATCTTCAGGAAGCAGGTCATCAGCTGGCTCCTAAACAAAGAGTAGCTCCACTAACACCCGACCTCACACCCTGCTCGGTAACTGACTCATGTATTGTATATGACTGTACATTGAAACTGTATATTGATAATTGTATTCTAGACAAACTGTAAACTGTATTCCATTTTATTATATATGTATTATAAGTATGTATGTATGAAGTATGCAACTCCAAGATACTTCTCAATGTTGTAACCATCTTCTTAAAAGCCCTTCTACCCCTGGGTCTGGAGCGCTATACAAATAAAATAAACAAACAAACCAGGTAATGACATCAAAAACCCTGGCACTCACCATTTCAAGGTTTTCTAATAAAAATTCTGGTAAGATAGCTCAGCGGGTTGAGCGCTCGCTGCTACGATCTATGTGTCATCTGCATGTCGCAGGTTCAAATCAGCCCAACTCAGCCTTTCATCCTTCTGAGGTCAATAAATGAGTACTAACTTTGGTTGAGTGATATTGTAGGTAAATATGTTCTCTGTAAGGTGCTTTGGCAAAAGCACTACATTAATAAACACCTACAAAATTCAAGATACCCATACCATTACCAGGTACTGCCTTCAATAAACCAGGTTCTTGCACCATTACCATTCAATACCGAGGTACCCATACCATTGTCAAGGCTTTGCACAATTAGTATAACAGTGCCAATCTCCATGATTTCAATTAGGATGCAGCGCCAGGTTCCCTGATGTCTAGATAGCACATCAGTGAAAGACTCCATTACACACAACTTGGACATCAATGGCAGCTTCCATTATGCCCACTTTGCACAGAAAGGCCAGATACCAATATGCCAAGTTATCAAAAGCCATCGCGGTTTTTAATGTAGCAGGTTAGCACAGTGAGGCCAAGTCCCATTATTTGCATTTATCACAGTAAAGCAAGATACCATTATGACCACCAGCACAGTAAGCCCAGACCACAGTTTGTCCATTAGCCCTCAAAGACATATCCTGTAGGTGTGTGTGTGTCTTACAGTGGGATGATTATGTGTTGTGCTGGGGCAGAGTGAGCTGCAATGCCTGAACGTTTTTGTGTGTGTGTGTGTGTGTGTGTATGCGCGCGTGCGCGCACAGTGCAGTTCTGAGGGTGGTTTTGCATTGGGGGGTGACTGGGGTTTGTGCAGTACTCTGGCAGTGTGTGTGTATGCAGTGCTGGACTGGTGGTGTCTGCATGCCAGTTAGTGCTGAGGCCATGTAGAAGCAGTCCTGTTTATGCAATCAATTCTGGGGCAATTTGTGTATGTAGTGTTGGTGCAGCATGTGTGTGCATTCTGGGGCAGTGTGTGCACAGTGCTGTGGTTATTGTGTCTTTGTACACTACAATGAAGTGGTGTCAGTGTCTGCAGAGCAATTTTGGGGCTGTAAGACTGCTTTCTAGCAGTTTCCGGATGATGTTAGTGCCGGGCAGGAGGACGTGTGCGAAGAGCACGGATGGGGCGGTGTACATTCATTAATTGTGTGGATGATGCAAATGTAGAGCAGTGTTGGGGATGTGTGCATGTGTGCAATACAGTGGATGGAGTGGATGTAGAGCAGTGTGAGTGTGCAGTGCAGTGGAGTGGTGTGTATGCACAGTGTTAGGTGGTTCAGGTGTGCCATGGAGTAGGGCGTATGTACAGTGCGGGCGATGTGGGTGTGTACTGCAGTGGGTTGGTGTATACACAGTCCTCGGGAGGTTTGTGTGTGTGTGTGTGTGTGTGTGTATGTGGCTAGGGGCTTATGTTAGCTGGTGCTGGTGCTGGTGCAGTGCTATGATCTCCCTGGTCAGTTGTGGCATATTTAATTAAAGGAGGTCCATAATGGTAAACACATAGAACACATTTCCTTTTAATGTACCTAATAAATCGAAAAGAAAATAATTTCTCACAATTTTTAAAGAAGTTTTGCTTTGTCAACTATTAGTCATGATTAAAAATAAAAGTATGTATATTCAAAAAATGACATTGTTTCTATCACTTCCTGACACAATCATGCAGCTTCTTAGCACTCTTGTAATCAACACATGTTTCTAAGACCCACTCAATGGCACTCATTTGATAGGATGAAAGTCTGAGTTGGCTCTGATGGGATGCAGCTGGTGCATCAACCCACTAACCTATTTTACCACTTACATCATGTCAATGTAGTAAATGTCCAGCAAAATCTCACAAGCACACATTTACTGAGCGTATTTATATGAGTTTATGAGCAAAGTAGCAAAGCTGGGTTCTGTAGAATTTGAGTCAGTCTGACAAGTGGTTCTGGGGCAGGGCCAGCTGAACATGTATCAAGGCTGGTGGGGATTTTCAGCATGATGTTTCGGACCCCCCTCTGTCTTACAAATGGTCAAAACAGAGGCGCAAGGAGAGGGTTGGGGGGGTTAAATTATAATAAAGTGAAAATAATGCAGTGAGGTGGTTAATAGCTGAATACTATCAGGGGAAAGGCAGCCAGCAGGGGGCTGAAACACTAAATGGCCCTTGAAAAGCTATTAATTACTCTTTTGCAGCAGGATGCTAATGATGGGAAATTCAGAATAAAAAGGCAACGAGGTGCTAAGAACATTCCTAGAGATTGCCAGAAGAAGGTGGCGGTCTGCAATGTGCACGCTGCACACATTTAATACCCCAAATTAAAGGGTTTTGTTTCTGTTTTATAAAACTTCCAACCCAGAACAGAAGCTTGCTCCTGCCCCCAAAAGCTCCATGACACATTTCAACTGAAAATATGTAAAGACTGTGAGGCCACTCCTGCTTTGGGGTGGGTGGCGAAGTCACCAGGCAGCAACCCCCCTTCTAAGGCAAGCAAGTAGGTCCAGTAGGAAAAAGGACCAAGAAGTAGCATTTCCAGGGCTGGCGTGGGTGGGTGTTGTTTTACTCAAGCATCTGTCTTTTACCTCTTCTTTCATTCTGTACCTGGGTTATGATTTGCAGAGGAAATGTTGCCCTCCAACCCAAAATGGTTAGGCAAAGTCCTCCCCCACCCTCCCGCTCGTAAAAATGTATCTTCTGGTAACAACTGTCAGACCTTCTCTCTGTGGCTAACTGAAATATCCAGCATGTGCTTAACCGGAGAGAAATTCTCACCTTGCTTCACCTTGCTAAATCTAAATAAAGCAATTTAACAGTAAATGGGGGCAGGCTAATCTTAAACCATTTGCCAAGGATGCCCACGCATGTGCTTTTGTAACGGTTCAGGGGATGTGGTAGGGACGAGGAGGGGTTACATGGCTTTTATTTGTTTCTAATGCATTACACAATTCCAGCCATTCCATTTGAATATTAATATCTTTTCAATTCTGAATCATACAAAAATAATATTACTTAGTGCATTCGTGGGTTTAACATTAAAATCTTGTCACTATCTCTGAAAGATGCTCTGAAGAATTCCTTTGATTTCTCGGATTCGCCATCCAGCCTCCGACAGGAAGGTGGGGGAGGGTGAGACAGCATCCAGATATGCGCCCACACCTACCCTACTCCACAGAACACTGACCTTAATGGGAAAGCATGGTCTGTTTACATTTCTAGCACTTGGGAAAAGAAAGCCAGCTTCCTAAAAAGAAGGCCATGCTTCCCAATTGGAAAAATAAACAGCCTTTCTTTTCACTTGCTCCAGGTTCTGGCAGCGATAAATCATATTTTATCCCCCTGCTCAAAACTGTGCCACCATTTCCTACACCAATGCATGGTAGGCACACCAACCTGCAGCTAACGTAGATGTACCTACGTGAATTAGCTACCCAAAATGAAGCCCCGTGGTTGGTTGACAGTGAATTGCTGCTGGCAGCTAGAGGGACACATGCAATATGTATAAAAAATGCAATGTCTTTGGACATATTTAATGCTGCAGAGTTGTATGGACCTATTTTATATTCCTTTTAATTTAGAGCGAAGAATCTTTTTATCAATTCTGTAGATTAATTAATTTCAACTGTTGATGCTGATATCTCTTTCCTTTCTCTCTCTCTCTTTTTTTTAACTGTGTTGGGTGTTTCTTTGTTGTGTATTATTTACGATTGTTTATTGTGTATTAATTGCTAGCACTTTGCACTTTTTTTTATATTTCTGTTTGTGCTCAAGACTTATGTTGAATAATGAGACGTAAGAATGTATTGTTGCGTTAGAGGATATAGTTAGGGAGGAATGGCCGGGAGGAGATGGACACCGTCTGTAGGTGTAGCTGTTGTTTGCCCACCCATTGACTGCCCATGGCCAATGCTAATCCCTATGGCCATTCCCTGCCATTCCTGCCCCTCCCCCACCCAAAAAAACGCGTCCTCATGGGAACTCTTTGAGCTCTTTTTATTCAAGCCTTACCATCAAACTTTGTACTTGACGGCCGGGCCGGCCAGTGTTTTTTCAAAGCAGTCTTCTGAGAGTTAGTGACTTACTTGGAGTTGTAAACCTCCTACTGGTGTCATAGAAATGTCTTACCAGCTTCATAAGCACTATGCTTATGTTTCACGGAGGTCCTGTTAAAAAAAGCATTAGCAAGGCCAACAGTTTTGGTTTTTGTATATGTATTTGGCATTTACCCGACACTGCTATTCTATGCCCATTTTGCAACTGGCCAGTATATACCACAGAAGTGCCTTGCAAAGGTCTTTCCCTGTCTACAAACGAGCCAAAACCTGTGTCATAGCCAATGCTTGTTTAGGTCTGCCCACAGATAGCTTTATCTCTCTGCCAGAGAACGTGCAGCAGTATGTAGACAGGGTCTGGTGTCCATCAGCCTCTCCATGATAAAGAGAGAGTGAATAGTGCTGAACGCTCTGCTGGGATGTACTGCATTTTGGAGATGCTAGTGAAACTGTGTAAGTCTTGAGAGTTGTTACATATAGCTTTGACAAACTCCTACTTTCGAAATTGTGTTCTAATGCATGCAGTCTTTCATTTGTCATCGGCTACCACTTTTACTATGGTTAAAGAAAGTATTTTGTTTTATTTAAACTCTGCTTGAAGGTTTGGAGTGTTGTATAGTTAGTCTTATTTTCTAGCATTAAAAGATCTTCACGCTTCTTAGAAGTCTTTCTTTACAACAGAAACACTTAGGGGCCGATTCATGGAATTATTGTGCGCCAAAATCGGTGGCGCAAGCCAGAAAAATCCAGCACACTTGTGCGAATCGCATGCAAGCGATTCATGGAAGTCTGTGCGCATGTTTTTCCTGGGAGCTGCGCCTAATCCGTGCCTACCGCACACCTCACTGATACATCCCGAAAGCCGTGCGTGAAGTGCACAGGGAAAGCGCACAACGTGTAGCGCACACACCAAAAAGGGGGTGGAACACATGGAATGGGGAACAACGCGTGAAAATGAGGGCGTAACTGGGGAGGTACTGCAGGGAAATACATGGAACGCCCACACACTCAGGAACAAAACGTATTCATGGAATCGAATAGGGAAAACCCGTGCACACTAAAAGACACGCACAGGCGTAAACACGTCCGCCACAGGAAAGCAGGCGGAAGCGCCCCGCGCAGTATAAAAGTGCACGCAAACAACAAACACGCATATACAGCTATGATGAATGTCCCATTTCTCGCAGCAGGGAATGTGGGACACCGCAGGAGGAGGAGAAGAGCCAGGCCCCACATTTATTTGCCCAGGACCAGCCTTTTTGGGATGCCCGATGACCAGGTCTATGGCAGTTATAGGTCTCCACTTCATATCATCCTAGACCTGGTCACTGAGTGGGAAGATGACCTCACATCACCCACCTTGTGCTCCCAAGCACTGAGCCCCTTGGAAAAGGTGCTCAATGTACTGCATTTTTTGGCCACTGGGTCATTTCAGCAGACAACTGCCATAGTTGGGGCGTCTCACAGGCCACACAGTCACGCTGCCTACACCAGGTGTTGGCAATCATGACTGCGCGCCCCTCAGTCCGCAGGTACATATACATGCCCAGAACACCTGCAGAAAGGCAGGCCGTGGTCCAGGACTTTTACAGGGTGGCACACTTCCCCAAAGTGCTCGGTGCCATAGATTGCACACATGTGGCCCTACGTCCACCTAGGGCCACTGAGAACATCTACCGTAACCGCAAGCACTGGCATTCCATCAACGTACAGGTTGCATGCGATGCCCAGGGAAACATCACCTCCGTCTATGCAAACTATCCTGGGTCTACCCATGACAGTTTCATCTACAGAATGTCTACCCTGAGCCGGGCCCTGGAAGCTGGGAATCATGGCAACACATGGCTCATCGGTGAGTAGAAATGTCTGTGCACATGCATGCATGTCACACACAGCCAAATACACAAACCCAACTAATGACAACAATCATCACCTCCCCAGGGGACAGTGCCTACCCTCTGAGCACCCACATGATGACGCCAATACGGAACCCCACCACACCACCCCAGGTAAGATACAACGCAGCCCATATTGCAACCAGGGCCATAGTGGAGCGCACATTTGGAGTGCTCAAGTCATGCTTCCACTCCCTTGACCGCTCTGGCAGGCAGCTACTATATGCATCCCCACTAGTGTGCAGGATCATTGTGGCAGCATGTGTCCTGCACAATGTATCAATATGGCAGGGCATACCAGTGGACATGGTGGTGCCCCCACATCCCCTAACCACACGCACAGGCACTGCACATGGGAGGGGAAAGGGCACGTGGCGAAGCAGCCCGGACCCAGCATGTGGCCTCACTTTTCATCAAAACTCCGTCCCCTGCGGAGTGCACACATGCCTGGCACATACCAGGTGACAATTGATGATAACAAAGGAACAGTCAACTGTCACAACCTTACCACCTTGAGAATGTTTCCACAGAAGTGCAACATTGTGTGCATCCCTAGCAACTCAAACATAACCATTCCTGTGTGACCAAAAGGAACACATGCAAGGGGGATATCCCACCAACCCCCTGCAAAACAGGCCATGAAAATCACTGGTATGTCACCCAAACCCTCCATGACCCTTGTCCTCCATGCCATGCCATGGCATGCAACAGCTAAACAGCCAAGCAAATGCACAACACATGACACTATCGTCATTAAGTGCAGTGTGAGAAATGTAAACAGGCACGAGACATACACACCTGACATGGAGCCTGATGAACTCACTTGCCAAAAATCTCCCACATATACAAAGGGGGTCATCATGAGTATGGCGGTACGCCATGGACGGTGCTGGTACGTCACTGTCACCATCCATATGGCACTGCCATATTATGAGTAACCCTGGTGGGTGCCTGATGGCCCATGAGGGCAGACCTTGTGGGCTGTGTGGTGGTTGCCACAGCTGCACCTGCAGCTACCAGTACCGGTGGGCCCGTGTTAGCACATGTTACTGACTGTTGGGTCACAAGGGTGCCAAGGTCGGATGCAACAGCAGCATCCCCTGGAGCCGCAGTGGGTGGTGGCATAGCTGCACCAGCACGTGGCTGGACATACTGCCCCTGTGGTGCACCCCTGCCTCTTCCCCCTCTGCGGCCACCCTGGACTCCACGTACTCCCTGGTCAACCAAGCCACATGCCCGACCACTCCCAACATTGGCAGGATGTGCCCAGTTGAGCCCCCCTTAACCTTTGGTGGCCTCCCAACCATGGCACGGATGTACAAATGCCAATGGGAGGTGCACTCAACAATTGTCCTGGGCAATTGGGTATGTGATGGTAGACAAACCCCTGTGCCCCTGCAAGGCTGCCTGTGGACCCTGGGGATAAATGATGGGTCACGCAACGCTCAGGCATCCCAAAAATACAAGAAAAATGTATACGCAACCCCTGTAGCCCACCTGTGTGTAAAAAAACCTCACGCAGTACGCTATGGCACCCAGGAACACAAAAAAAGCATACGCGATTAACACGTGAGCTACTATGACCTTAATAAATGGGGTACGCGACAAAGAGGGGCACCCGCAGTGGGAAAAATAGCATGCAATAGCGTGCGCGACTCACGTCTGCCTTGTGTGGAAAAGAAATATGCGTAGGCACTGTAACCGCTGTGAAGTAATCGCATGTGAACCCCAAAGTAGGAAAAACACATGCGTCGGCCTTCATGAAAAGCATGTACAGCGCGCTGCAGACCTGCGCAGACCATTAACCCGTGCAGAGGGAAATGGCCATGTGCGTTATGTCACTTACGCACTTACGCGCTAAGGGCCTTTCCTTGATTTTCACGCAAACGTGCTGTTTTTCACGTGCGGATTCACTCTGCATCAAGCTGGCCACCTGAAAACACACGGAAGACCACGCTCCTGCCCAGATGGCCATTTTACGCCCCCTCAGAGGCCCGAGCAGCCTCCCACGAGCCATCTGCTGCCAACGTGCCCTGCTATTTGGTGCCTGCACATCAGCCATCTGCAGGGGTCCAGCTGCTGCAACCACCCCTGCTGGAACAGAAGACTCCCGACTGCAGTTCCATCACTACACAGCCCAGCCCCAGGACCCAGTTGCCCACCCACAGCTGCCTCGGGGGTTGCCATGTCAGGGCAAACTCCATCTGGGACCACTGGCAACCCCCAGCCAGAGAGGCAGAGGGCTGTCAGCTTCTTAGCCAGAGAAGTTGGCAACCTGGTGGAGCAAGTCCTAGGGCTTTATGATGCCCTCTTCAGACGACTGTGCGCTGACAAGGACGGAAGAGGATCTGGACGGACATCGTGGTTGCCATCAACGCGGAGGGGGTGGCAACCTGCGACCTGAAACACGTCCAGAAGGGCTGGGAGGACTTCAAGTCCAGGACCCTCAGGAAGGCCCGGCGTCTCTTGGACGCAGTGGATGCATTGGGGCGCCGGGTCCAGTTTACCATCAACCAGATGGGGGTCCTGGAAGTATTCGCCCAGTGCTTCACCACCAGGTCCTCGAGAGGCAGACCCGTCTGGAGTCGTGCAGTAAGTGTCCATGCATTCTCATTCCAAGCAGTGCATGTTGTTGTGTGGCAGAGGTGTGCAGCTTGGACATATGTGTGACATGGCCCATTCATGGATGTGTGTGTGCAGGGACATGACAGTGCTGCATGTGTGCCAAGTCATGTGTGGTTCACATCAGTGGTGTATGTATTCCGATGCATGATGCACAACTGCATGTGTTGATGCATGCATGTTTGCATGTCTGGGTGTGTACTATGCCATGTTTGTTGTGTGACACATGGATGCCCTTCCCACCTACATCTACTTGCATGTTGTGCATGTGCGTGTGTCTGTTGAGTATGTGTGTGACTGTGAGATGCCATGGATGCATGTGACACGCACATCAGGGTGCCCGATTGGCTGATATGAGACAGTTGGTGACGATTGCACTGTGACAGGAGGCTGAGATGGCAATAGGCATGTCTGTGTGGTGGCATGTGTGCATGATTGTCATGCACCATGATGTTTTCAACTTCCTGTCACACTTGGGATGTACATGCACGTTCATGTGAATGGATGAAGTTGCCTGTTGCACAATCCCAGTTCATTTGTGCATGTGTGTGGGTTCAAATGGCATGAGTGTTGGGGAGTGGGATGCCATCTGTGATGTCTGACATTGACACTCATGTGCAACTGTTATGTGTGTAGCAGACCATTGTACGGTGCCCTGAGGCCTGTGTTCTGTTTCTCTCTGTCTGCAGCGTCGACTGATGAAGAGGGCGGAGACAGTGCTGTGGAGCCCAGCGGCAAGGATGCCACCGCCAGCCGGAAACGCAGGGCCCAGCTCCCCTCCCAGGTTATAATATCTTCCGGGAGTGAGGAGTCAGGTGCCGCGTCCATGGTCACAGCTGCCGAGGGGCGGTCCAAGAGGCCAAGGTTGGAGGTGGACTCCTCTGCAGCAGAAAGGGCTGCTGAGCCCCCACAGGGGCATACTGTGGAGGACGGCACAGAGTGACCATGCCCCACAGGTAGCCCACACCACAGGGGGCACCCCTACAACTCCTGGCCAAGCCCCGCAGCCACACCCCAGGGGGGACTTTTTCATTGCAATTTGCCTGGTGCGAGCGGGGTACGTGCATTCCGAGGGGTGCGTGGGGAGTTTTACACGCGATTGGCCTGGCGCGAGCGGGGTATGCATATTCCGAGGGATGCGCAGGGAGTTTCACACACGATTGGGCTGGCACGAGCGGGGTATGCGTATTTTGAGGTGTGCGTGGGGAGTTTTACACACGATTGGGCTGGCGCGAGCGGGGTACGCATATTCGTAAGGGTGCGTGAGAAGTTTTACGCTCGATTGGGCTGGCGCGAGCAGGGTACGTGTATTCCGAGGGGTGCGCAGGGAGTTTTACACGCGACTGGGCAGGCGCGAGCACAGTACGTTTATTTGTAGGGGTGCGCAAGGAGTTTTACACGCGATTGGGCTGGCGCAAGCGGGATATGCGTATTCCGAGGGGGTGCGCAAGGAGTTTTACATGCGATTGGACTGGCGCGAGCGGGGTGCGCAGGGAGTTTACACGCGATTGGGCTGGCGCGAGTGGGGTATGCGTATTCCGAGTGGTGCGCAGGGAGTTTTACACATGATTGGCCTTGCGCGAGGGGGGTACGTGTATTCCGAGGGGTGCTCGGGGAGTTGTACATGCGATTGGGCTGGTGCAAGCAAGGTATGCGTATTCCGAATGTTGCGCGGGGAGTTTTACACACGTTTGAACTTGCGCGAGGGGGGTACGCGTATTCCGAGGGGTCCTCAGGGAGTTCTTGGATTTTTAAATCCATGAACAGGCGGTGCGTCAAAATGGGTTTTGGCGCACGCGGCTGGTGCAAGCTGGCCCATGTTCCCTCTGTGCGCCACCTGCGTGCGCCACTTCTGCACTTGATACCATGAATTACCCCCTTAGTTGTTTCTATTTTATTTGTAAATGCCCTGTTTCTTAACTGCTTAGTTTGTGTTCTTTGTTTATTCCATATAATGGTTTGCAAATGTGCAATTTCTTCACTGTAAAGACTTAATTCTATGCTACTGTTAAAGGTTTATCCACAGTATTGGCAATGCCACAGGGATTATATAATATAAGGATAGTTGCTTTTACTGGCCTTGTGATGCTGTCCTTGAAATAACTGTGTTCAACATGGGAAAAAGGACTGATCCCAGAGAGATCAAGCAGGGCAGTGGAACCAGGTCAGACTCCTTGTCAACTCGTCACCAATCCTTACTGGCATAGATGTTTTACCCAGGAATGACGTAAAACCAGTCTAAGACCCAGCTGCCAAAGCGCAGGCCATCCCTTCTGGTCTACTCGCCACAATCACTCTATGGTCAATGGTCTTGAAAGCCACGGAGAAAGCCAACAAAACCATCAAACATCTGTCGCCACCCTCCAGCATGTGTAGGACAGCATTAAACACCTCCAGAGTGGCGATTTCCGTATTACGCCCCGACCAAAACCCAGAATGATACAGACCCAGCTGTTCAAGAGCATTATTGGCTTTTTTTTAGATAAGTGCGTCCTTGCACAGCATTCCAAAGCTTTTTGCAAACATGCCAGTGTCTAAAGAAGTTTTTGATTGGGGCCATTGTGCTCTTTGTAGAAAGGAAGCAGTGTTAGGTCAAAAAGGTTGATTTAGAAAGACCGCTCTGTGACCGCACAGAGCGGTCCTTCTAAATTGAACTGTCATGCCCCTGCTGCACACGAGTGCGCCCAGGGGCTGACAGGCTCTGTGAGCCCCAACCGAGTCGTTGTGGGAGTGAGAGGTGAGTTTTTGTCTGTGCGGTGTGTGTCTGTTTGTGTGTGGGATGAGTGTGTTGAGGTGGGAAGCGGATGGTGGGTGGGGAAATGGAGGTGTTTGGGTGGGTTAAACCCCCCCTGATTAACAAGAGAATCTGCGGGAGAGGGTGGCGTGGTGAAGGAGTGGGGCAGTATTTTATATTTCTGCATTTTAAATCCAACACAAAAACGGACAAAAAAAATCAGTCTTTTTTTTGTGTTCAGGCTTTATAATGCGGATTACGACATAGAACCAAAGAAGCAACACACCAAGGCAAGGAAACCCCCCTAAAGCCAGGGAGAAATTAATCCAATTATGCCTGAGCAAACAAACACAGAAGAGTCTTCCTTAATGTTGCTAGCTGGAATGGGATATCCTACAAAAACTGGGGGTTTAAGAGTAGACATAACAGTTTCTAACTTCTCTGGTGACAGATTAGAAATCAGTGCAAATACATGTTGTCTTTACGTGTAACTCTGTTGTAAATTAAGATGGCAGTGCTTTCTTTCTCATGGCTTCTAATAAGTCAGTATTTTATTTTGTACTATTAGTTATACGAAATGAGTGCATCTTTCCTACGTTTGCATTACTTCAGGTGTCCCGACGAGATGCCAAATGTTGAACAACTTGGCATAGTGCTTTACTTTTGTTGTGAGCAGCAGAGTGTTGCTCTGATAAACCCCTGCTTTCAATCTGCTATTAATAGTTTGTAATCTCTACTCTCTTTCCTCATTGCTGTATGAGCTGACTTTGACCTCCTTTCTAGACTGCTAAATAATAACCCTCAACTGCTCTGCGAGACGCGAAGGGCATTTCATTGGCCCGCTACTTTTTAACTAAAGAAGTATTTTCATGAGCTCCATCTTGGAATGGTAGGACAGGACATGCCGGTCAATGTTATTGTTTGCTTGTGTGTGTGAGCTCTGGGATCATGTTTTGACTCTGTGTGTGTTTTCCTTGTGCATGACAACTTTTAGCTATCACATGTAATTATACACTATAGTAAATAAATCACTGAACTATATTCCAACTGTCTCCTCCAACTAATCCACCAGTCCTTCTCTACCTCCCAATGGTTGCCGTCACATAATCAAAATACATCACTTCCTGGTTTCTTGCCAAGCACTGGAAATGGTCGCATGAAGGTTGGTAGCATGAGCGGCATGTGAAAACTATTAAATAAATAACTCAATAATGACAAAAATAGCCGTTGGCACAACAGCATAAACTCCAACTTGTTCCTTCGTCTGAGAAAATACATTTTATTCACTAGTTCTGTAGAATTCTATATCGAGAACAGAGGCTTCATGTCATGCAAGTCCAAAACTCTTGCAAAACCACATTAGCAACATGTTGGACTTTTTGTGATAAAAGGTCTTAAAAGTAGACTTCTTGAACCAATCAGTTGCTTTAAGGATATCTTGCAAACTACCCCCAAGGAAAATTGACTTAGAAACCATAGCACCCCTAAAAGAATGGGCCTCGAAGATGGAGACGTACACGCCTGCTTCTTTCATTACCCAGCGCATCCATCGAGCTAATGTTATGTTATGTTACTGTGTATTTTCATAGCACCTTATATATCATTGATATGATATCAAAGTGCTGTGGGTTGAACACCCTTGGGGACCGTAGTCCAGGTCAGTGGAGAGAGTAGAGCAGCATAAAGTGCTAGGGTGCACTCGGTATGTGTGCAGCCAATGTGGTTTGCGACAAGGTAGTCAGATTCTAATTCTAGGTGCAGTGCAGTGGTTGTGAGACATCAGTGGAATGTGTACAGCAAGGTAGTTGGCCTCCAAGTCTGCATTCTGGCTGCCGTGGGCCTGTATAAGAGATTATGTGTCCAGCTATGCAGATTTTTTTAATGGGGTATAACTGCATTCGAACAGACTATTGAGGTAGTCAAGGAGCACTGTAGGTATGTGTGCAGCTAGGCTGAAATTGATCGAGGGGTACAGCTGGGTTCTATTGTTTCTTTGTGTAAAGCGGAGAATTTGCATATTGGTAGCAGTGAGTGTCTGTCCTTACTGGTAGGAGGCCCCTGTTCTTGCCTACTTTCCGGAACCTGATGAGCTGCCTGTGTCTTTCCTGTTGGTTCACACTAGCGTATCTCCGAGAGAGATTCTCTGGCTGGTGCGGAGTATGTTGTGTTTGCCCGGTTGGATGGTCCCTCTTCCAGAGGCTCTGTTGTAGGTGCCAGAGGGCCCATTTTGCGGGTTGTCGGTCATAGTCAATGGCGGGTGGCTGGGTAATTCTCGACACGTCTGTGGTTACTGTGTAATTCTTAGGAGAGCCCAACCAAGCACCGTTGCTATAGGGCAGAGTAAGCTGCCCCAAAGGGCTTCCTGATGGAAATAAGCAGCGGAGAGGTTGAGGAAGGTCGGTAAACAGAAGTCATACGTTCATAACATTGAAAACAGTTAACCACACATAATTTCGGATTATTCCAGAACGAATGATAAGAAATCAAGGTTTTGAAATTCTTGGTTCTACGAGTGACAAATAAAGTCCACAGAATACACTTTATTGTCCACATCCAACGCCTTGACATCAGATACTCTTTTAATGGAAATAAAACATAACTACATGGCTAGCTTGGCAGACAGCTGTTGACATGACAGGGTCTCCTTATCAGGCCAGGATTGAAACAGGCAAAAAACTAGATTAACATCCCAAAAGGTAGAATACTTAGCCCTAGGTGGAACCTTAATCCTGACGGATTGCAACATCTTCCTGACCACAAAATGCTTCCCCACCGGTTCCCCTTTAACTAGCACGTGTCCTGCTGAAATTGCAGACCGCAACTGATTAATCGTCCTATACACCTTCCACTCCTTGAACAATGTGACCAAAAAATTGACCACTTCTATCGTAAGGGCAAAAATGACATCGACACCCCTGTCCACGCACCAGCCCACCCAGCGAGCCCACGCAGAAGAGTTGGAAACCTGAGTGGATCTTTACCAATAGTCACTGAGAACCCAGAAAACGTCTCCCAAAAGCCTAGGGAATGCCCAGGAATCATAGAAATCTTCCAAGCGATGATTGACAGTTGTCCGTGTAGAACAAGCTTATGTGATCCTCCCCCGGAACCTGTGAGAGACGACGGAAGTTGGTGGGGAACATCCATCGTCAGTTCTAACAGGGCCGGAACCCACTCCTGGTTGCTCAGAATGGGGTGATCAGCACCAGAGACACCTGCTGGCTGCAAACCTGAAGGAGAACCGGAGGAATGAGCGAAAAGGGGAAGAAACGCATGCCCCTTGAGGGACCTCCAGTCCTGGAGAACTGCATTTACTGGCAGGGCCTCCGGATCCAGATGCCAACTGGAGAATCGTGACATCTAACAATTGAGGAGAGAGGCAAAGAGATTGGTGTGAAATGGACCCCTAACCTCTACCACGAGCTGAAAGACATCTACATTCAGTTTCCAGTCACTTTCATCCCAGAGAAACCTGGGATTCCAATCTGCTACTGTGTCCACTAGACCAGGAAGATATTCTGTTTGCAGCATTATTCCCCTGTTGAGACAGAAGTCCCAAGCCAGATCCGCAAAACCCTTGGACCACATCCCTCCCAGCTTGTTGATGTAATGTACCACTGAGACGTTGTCCCTCCTCAGAAGAATGCAATAGTTCACCTTGTCCCTGGCCAGACTCTTCACCGCAAAGGACCCTGCCAGAAGCTCGAGACAGTTGATATCAAGAGACCTCTCTTGAACGGACCACTTTCCGCCCGTGGAGATTTTGCAGATACCTTTTCCCCCCCAGCCTGGTGCCTCTGACTGCAAACTGTGCTGGATGCACGTAGCCCTGAAATGGATGGCCGCAGCAGTGGGCTCTGCCTCTTCCAGCCCTGGGAAAACCACCAGGCAGCAAAGTGTTCTTGATGTTGGTTTGGGCCTCATCCAACGCTGCAAATGTGTGCACAAGCGAGAACAATTCTTTAACAAAACTCTCCCCAAACAACAACCCCTGTGCTCTGGGACCTGCCTCAGACTGAGCCATATCTGCCAACTTAGGGTCCAGACACATCAGCAAGCCCTTACTGCGCTCCGTTGACAAGGCAATGTTGGCATTCTCCAGGAGACACACGCATCTCTGAAATAAGCTTGAGAACTGCCACATCCACAGGGGTCTCTAATGTTAAACTTTCCTCCAACATGGCAAATATCTGTGTGAGGAGCCCCAGGACATCTAGCAACATATCTTGACACGCCCAACGGGCCTTATTATTGCCCTTCCGAGGGTCATTTCCGTTTTTTGAAAGAAAAACCACCATCGATTGGTCTACCTCCAGAGTAGAGGCCTCCTTCTCAGATATCTATGTGAATACCGGGCATCAGGGAATTGCAAATCCAAAAATATTTAATCACAAAATGCTGCGCGGTGATCATGTAGATCACGCTAGCCGGCATCCCGCATACCCTACCCCTCCGCCCCCACTAACCTTTTTGGCAGCACACACAGAAGTGTGCCGCCGACTCTCCCCTGTCCCTGCAGCATCAGTACCCTCTCACTAACGTGGGTCGGAGTTGACGCCGCAGAGTGCCCTTTTGTCCTTTCCTCCTTTTAATTCTTTATTGTCCCCTGCTTCCAATGGCATGCAAGCGGGGGACCCCCCATGCAGCCCCTGAAGCCCATAAGGATGAACATGGGGTGTGGAGGACACCCCTGCAACCCACGCCCCCTATGTTCGTATTATGGGCTTCGATTTTTTTCTTGCAAGTCGAATGTAAAGTAATTGGGCGTTCAGCTTTTTTTCAGGAAAATACCCCTTATCAGGGAGACAGGGACGCGGACATTCCACCTTCAACTTGTTATGGGCCTCCTTCTCCATAGGCTTCCCGACCCAGTCCCACATGAAGGATCCCACTGACTCGGATGGCCTCCATTCCGCCGAGCGCGGACATTGAATATTGCCCGGATCACGAAATGGCTCTCCTATTCTGTCTTTGAGCACCCTTGCTCCTTTTTCACCTCTGTTCTCTTAGCTCTTTATCTTTTGAGACTAAAGGATGTGGAGGGAGATGTGGATGAATGGGTATCCCTGTGTCTAGCCCTGCACCTTTTTCCGGGATCGGGAACCCGGGTCATCCTTGGGCCCATCTGTACTGACCCTTTTATCCAAGTGTTTGGTTTTGGCCACACACTTCCCCCGAGGAGGAACGTTAGCCCCCAAACTACCCTCTGGAGCAGGGGGATTCCCTGCATGGGAATCAGCAACGCCCACAATAAGGCGGTCAAAGGCAGAAGCTAGCCTGGAGCGCATCTTCCATAAGGCCCCGTCTACCGACCGCTGGACCACCCTACATACATCCCTCCTGACTTCCTGTGGCCCGGGACCCACCTGAACCTGTCTGCTAGGAACCCCCTCAGAGGAACTACCATCCTCTTCCTTGCTGCTGTTTCGAGAGTAAAGAGGTAACGCATAATACCCGCCTCCCCAAACCCCGGCTCACGTCAGTGCGGGGGATTAACCATTATAAACAATTGCATAACGGGAAGAGCCATATTCCGACCGTCCATGTTAACAGCAGTAACAGTCAGCAACGCAGAAATATGATTTTCCTTCAATCAATCGCTTTATTTCGGTATAATACAATAAAAGCACAACATAAGCCAAAACAGTTTAAATATCACAAGTAAAAGCCAGCTAATCCCAAAAGAGAGTGCATAAAACAAATAGCACACGTCACGTTAATGAAGCATAATACCAACCTCATATAAACTAGTTCCCTAAACAATCATCTGTTCCAAGCGCTGGACAAAAAAATCATAACTGAGAAAACAAAAATCGAATGTTTCAATCAATGTTCTAATCTTGTAGTTTTTCTGCATTGGGAACTTCGGCAAGGAGCTAAGATCAGAATATGCAGGACAATGGAGAAAGACGTCCTATGCATCTTCTCTTGCATATCAGATCATTGGACAGCCCTGTACTGTCTGTCCTGCCCATAGGCCAGAGAAGGAATTCAGGGGAGGACACCTAAACAGAATTTGACAAATAAATCACGCCCTCTTGGATTTTTGGGCCAATCAAGATAAGGTTCTAGCCCCAATTGGGTCTTGGTTGTAATATATTTTTTGAAAGTGGATTTGCATTCTTTCATTCTCAAAATATCTGTTAGGACCCGATCCCAGACCAATTCCTTCTCAAGCCTAAATTTACTGCGGCCAATAGTTTCTGGCTTGGACCTGCAGATTCTCAAATCAATTGTACCTAACACGTCTTTTATGTGTGTGAACCTGGCCCAGGGGATGGCATGACTGCCCTCTGTCACACCCTGGACCACCCCAGTCTAATCATTCTTCACTTGGCCAGATTTTGATCCACAGAAGAACTGGTCTAATTTGAACATTTTATTTGATAGCAAACTGACTGCGCTCCATGTTGACCGCAGCGCTTGAGGTACCGAATGGCAGGGACAAATGTTTTTTATAAAATGTATTTCCATTAATATTTAATTGATCAATCTTGCAATAAACCCAAATTGCTGCACCATAAATGATTGTTTGGGCCTGATTGACCTCAACAGAAGGTGCCAGAGTGCACCCGCCTCATTTTCTGGAGAAGGTCAGGGCACCATTTGAGCATCTTTCATGAACCAGAAAGCTTTTCAGGGGATGAGAGTGGCAGTCCCCGATGGAGCTGCAGCGACCCCTGAGATAATCTGAAAGCTGTGCATGTTCAGTATTCATACCATCTAACTCGCTGGTTACCGCTGGGAGCTTCTTCTTATGGCAAACCATCACTTGGGTGTAGCAGCCATTGATAGCAAGGTCCTTCGTTCGCCACAGCCGAATGAATTCTTTAAATATATTTTTAATCCCCATGGAGAGGTTGGAAGGAGAATTGATTCATCTGAAAATAGTTAAATGATTAATCTAGTCTTGTTGAGCAGTGGCACATCTGTTTTAGTTCAGAGGCTAAGTCATGTATAAATGAGGAGAACACGCAAGGGGCCAAGACACATCCTTGGCGCTCACCACTTGCTGCAGCAAATTATTTCTTTTTTCCTCCTCCCTAGCCCCATCTAACAACTATTGTGTTTTCAGTATAAAGAGGTCTGATATACCGCAATAGTTTTAAGGGAATTCTTTGATTGAACAGTTCTTCAAACTCAAAAAGCCCCGGCCCTGCATATAGCTATGGTCTTCCGGCTCGACAGACACTGGGACCCCTTGTTCTTTATCAGGCTACCCATCTGCTTCCCCACCCCCCTCATTGTTGCGTAGTAATACGCGAGTGCGCGCATGCGCGAGCTAGCTGACCACACCCCGTCTCCTAGAAAGCGGTAAGGCCAAACTCAACACTGTGACCTACCTGCAGCAGGCACTGATGCTCTCTCTTCACTGATTGGTCCTTCTCCTTTTCCTGACTGCTGTTAGGTCAAAGGTTCTGAGCGTTGGCTCTGGCATGTGCTTGGTAGTATTTTGCTTTCCTATTCTGGTTCACCAACCTGTTTTCCCATTGTGAGCATCCATCGAGACCTCACTACGGGTATAAATCTGTTTGTTGCGACCCCCGGAGAGACCTTAAGCCTCTCAGCATCAGGGGCTTAAAAGGCACCTAGTGTTTCCTGGGAAGTGAGCCCCGATTTAAAATCTCTTTATTGGCTTCCACCACCTTCCAGAATATATAGAACTCTCTATTGGAAAGGGCCTTCGCTCATCTGTTAAGTTGGCCTCGAGGGCTGGATCTATGTCGGAATTTATGGATACCGCTCATTAATATTCATCAGATGAATTTGCATACAATGATTCTAAATGTATACAAATATTTCCTCATGAATATTAACAAGGAAAATCTGAAAACCCATCAGGATCCCGCCCTCGAGGCCTGGAGTTGGACCATACTCTCCATATACATCTTTTGAATGGGCAGGTCATTTTCCTTTGCAAACTCACAGCTGTAAAAAAAAGTTAGGTTAGGTGGGAGAGCTCTCAGTAGTCACATCTATGGCTATGGAATTTTCTACCTTTTATCCCATGACATTCAATAGGAAATGTATGACTCACGCAATGCATTTTTTATTTATTTTTATGTATTGGTTTCTTATAACGCGGATCCGTGATTCGAACCTCTATTGCTCTGCAGACCAACAACTTGCCCATGTATATCCTCCGTTGCCTATTTCAACTAAGACTGCACTCATTTCACATCCCTGACTCAGCTTCAGCGCCACGAGACCCACTTGTTGGCATTTGTGCGCGCTACAAAATCCACAACATAGCAAACATATGTGGGTCGAAGGGCCTGCTCTCATGAATCAATGATCAGGTCAGAAGCCAGCAGAATAGATTCGCAAGGGAATGGAGTTTTGCATGTAACGGTTAATGAGCTTTACATGCAAAGCTTGAACCTTTCCGAACTTGACGAGCATGACGCTGCAGAACGGGAAAGCCAATTCAGTTGAAAGTAGTTCACATGTCATGGAAGACAAGGCAAACTGGCAAATCATCGTGCACTGGTGGATTGCCTATAAAGTTCTTTATGCTTTTTCAAGTGTCTTTGTCCTTTTCAAGGTGTTTATTAATAGTAACATCAGGTTGTTAGAGTCTAAGCGCTGTAATAACAGATTTTGCTATTACTCAATTTAATGGTACTCAATTCATTTACCTTGAAAGAATGAAGTGCCGAATTGACCCTGCCAGGATTTGAACTTGCCAAGTGCTGGATAGCCCTATTTTTGAGGTCAGCACTTGACCTGAGAGCTATCAATCCAGTTTAGTGGATATGGATAAAGATCATCATCGCTACAGGAAGGGTTAATCAGCAGTATGCACAAGCAGCATAAGTGGCTCCTTCCATGGACCCCATCTTCAAGGTTACAAAACGGTTGCCGGCCATTTTAGCGTCAGGCGAGAGCGTCATGGCGGCCTCCATGCCTAGCGTTCTGACACCTTCATGGGCAGGTAAGCGCAATCCCTAGCTGCCAGTATTTGCATGCTGAGTGCAGATGCCTGGACGCTTTCCCTTGGTGAAATAGGATTGGCGCTCGGCTCCCATCGGAATCCAGGTCCGGGTGTGTGCCACCCAACGTATGCTGGATTATCAAACCGCTTACGCTCATGGATCTGCAAACGGAGTGCGCAGAGAGGGGGATTCACTCGCTTGCCGTTGAAACTTCCCAAACCTCAGAATCCGATTTCTGCTTTAGGCACAAAAGGCTGACGTGAACTTGAATCTGGAGCCTGTTCACTGTGTCTCACCGCCTTCCTTGGGAAATGTATTGGTTTTGCTATAACGTGGACAGCTACTGCACCCCTGAGGGATAAATAAGGGAAACTCCATTTACCATATCTAAGGATTGAACCACAGAGTGGGTAGCTCCCAAGCCACCCCCTCTGAGCGGTTTACATATGCCATTAGCACAGCTCCCTCCCCTCTGAGGATTCTTAAGTACAATTCCATCTTTTCTACATAACTGGAAAAAGAGGGGCTTTCATAGACCCTCAATTCTCCAGAAGGTTCTGCACTTCCACCATGTTGGTAGTCAAGTGTGTGCTCTTCTCTCTTCTGGCGTTATGATGCCTGGGCTTCCTAACAGAGGCTTGCCCAGGATTGTCTAACAAGTGGGGCCTGAAGCTAATGCCGCTGGGCCCAACCCAGGGCCATTAACATCTGTAAATGCCCAGCAGAAGTCAAAGTGGGCGGGTACTAAAGGGTACAACGTTCCCTTTATTGACCCCAGAGCACTGTTCCAGGACAGCAGTGATGGACACTTTTATTCATGCCTTTAGAAACTTCTTCCCTGCTGGGGATTTGAACCTTGGTCATGCAGTTAACACTCCAGTGGCCGACCATGCTGACCTATTTTGCAGGCGCTGGGTTGCTGCTGTTCCTTTGTTTAGACTGGCTGGGGCATAACGCTCATTGTCAACTGTCAATCAATCAATCAATCACCAAGTCCCGTTGTCAGCACTGCTGTGTGCCTTCTGCAATCATTCATGGATTGCTGCAGACATAGCGGGGCTAACCCCTAATGAGGCCCCTCAATCCCATTAACAATCATAACATGATTTACATCCCAAATGATTTGCACAGACAACAGTTCTTATATTGGAAGAAACCTGATCACTTTATTGGAGTCAACCTAATGGGCGGTCATAGCCTTACTCAGGCTATAAGTGTATCTGGCCCACAAACACCTCACCCAGTGGCCCTTTGCCATTCCTGGGATTATGCAAACCAGTGAGCCTTCACTTCGGTTTTTTCATCCTTTCGGGTGATATGGTCACTTCCGGTCTCAGGTCCAAGTGGGTACGCCTGCATCTGGTTGTTATAATGCCAGGCCAGTATACTCCCATAACCTTGTATGGGGCAGATAACCCTGGGTCACTGCGGTTAGTTGTTGAGGTGTCCCAACTATCCCTAAAGGTGTCGGTGCCCGTCAAACCCCACCCTGGCTCGTGCAGCCGGCGGGTAGTGCTTGACTAGGATCGCCCCTGTAACTCCACCATGCTTTGTGGGTGACCATCCCACGACCCACAATGCCCCCAATGACTTCAACCCGTACACTCACGCACACATACACACCTTTTCTCCTAATGAAAATCCTGCTCTTTTAAGAGCTGCAAAAACATCCAAGAGGAAAATATTGTGCCCTTTTCCGACACATTAACCCCATCGCTAGCGAAATATACAGTCCTTCTCGCACAACATCATGTGACTGATGAAACTCAGTCCCTCCATTTGTATAAACCTTTTCATACTTTTGTTCACCTTTTTCTGGAATTTTACATGGCTACATTGGACTGTGCACCTCGCCATAAACTCTGCGCTTCTATCTCAGACCACATGCTACTATCTCAGTGTTTGACAGCAATTGCCCCAAGACCCTGATCCCTTCTTGCATTTGGCCTAATAACTGTCCTCTCTTTCCAGAGCAGTGAGGTTATTACCCCGAGGTGTACTATTATTACCCTTGGTGCTGCCATCCTTCCTAACTGTCTGTGCACCGTGGGCAGCAATGCGTGCCATCGCATGCCCTGTGTTCCCAGCCAGACCACCTCAGTGCTCCTCAGACCCATGTTGCCACCTCTTTGGCGGACATTGCTGCGCTCTCCTCTGTGCTCTCGTCACAAAGAAATGGCGAATGAACCACACTGTTGGACTTGCTGGTGTAATGGCATGTGTTAACTCAAATCCCAAAATTATATTCCTTTTCCTTTTTAAACCACACCCTAACAAAACTCCACTGCCTCATGCACTTTGTGCGAAGCCCCTTTGTGCGCCGCACGATCATTCGCCTTGGCAACAATTGTGATCCTATTGCAGCAGCAAGGGTGCATCTCTGCCTGCCCCACCAGGGCTGACATATAGCCTGTACCCATCAGACTCCCATCTGTCCAATTTCCTTATTGCTGCCCGGGCATTCTCTGCTGAAAAGCTGTCGTGGCTGCACCTATTCTGAAACCGTGTGAGGACCAGGCCCCCGCCCCACAGCTATCCCGCTTTGTCCAATGCCATTGCCAATACCTTCAGAAGCTGAAACAGCGTCAGCGCGGACCCATCCTCTCCTCATGCCCCAGCAGATAACCCCCACCAGCCGGTCTGCCAGCCATGTAAAGGGAAAGTAGCCCGGTAGGGCGACTCTCTTTGTCTGATGAGCAGTACACATGAATCCATCTACCTTTACCTTCCTGCTCCGTCTCGGTACATCTTATTCTGCTCCTTAGCTCCACCATGGTGAACATCACATCCCTTTTGGCAAGGGCCCCCTAGGACTTATCTTCCCTGCTGGTAGCGACAAGCTCACTAACTCGGAATGCCACGAACAAAAAAGCCAATGCAAAGGCAGCCCTTAAAATCACCACTTCCTACAAGATCTACCATACCCTTGCAAAACCCCCAGGAGCTTGACCAGTATCCTGAAATCAATGGGGCTGCGCTGATGCTTCCTTGTACCTTCCGCCCTCGCCCATCCTTGAAGGCCAGCCCGCACTGTGAGACCTTTAGTGGGGCCGCCCTTCCCACTAAGCTTGCTGTAAAACGCTATCACCACCAGGTGCCCTGCTGCCCAAATCTATGTTCTACCTCCCTTTTGCACTGTGATGAATCTGATGATGCCACCACTCCTTTCCCTGAGGTATCCTCTCCTCATGTGGCCAGGGGACGGCAGCTGCTACCTGATCCTGCTCCTGGGGGCGGCTATTTGAAGGAGGATCACATGGGGGGAGGCGACCGTCGGGGGATGACATGACATCACCAGGTGAGACATGGTATCCCCCTTTCCCTTTAGGGATGGCCCTTCCATTCCCCATGTCATAATGGCATATTGCCATTATTCACCTCAACATCTTGACAACTCTACTGACAATACTCCTCATTGTCAGATAACAAGTAAAGGAAGCACCGGAGCGAGGAGGCTGAAGTGAGCAATGAGGATCGGTGAAGCCGAAAAGCCCAGAACACACTCTTGTGTGACAAGCATGGAGGAGAGAGACGCTGTCTGGAGAAGCTTCATCCTCTCGGTTCTGACATTGTGACTGGCGAGCCACGGAGGAGACCTTGGGGCCTGGAGGTGCGGGGAGACGGCGGAAGAAGAAGGGCTGCTCAAGTGGTTTGCCGTGCTGGGACCGTAGCAGGAAGAGAAGAGAAGTCTTCCTGGTGGCCACGGGAACTGAGAAGCAGTAGCAGCACCACCCAAACACGGCAGCAGCAGAGCGGGAGCTGCGAAGGACGTGGAACCTACTAGGCGAAACCGCTGAACCCCTCAAGTGGAGACGGGACGCCATTAGGATTCTGTATTGGTTGAACAGACCTGGGGAAGGGAGACATTTCCCTAGGAGTGGAGTGCAACGACAAGAGGAAGGAGTTATCCTCTTGGGCTATGACAAACTTTGACTGGTTTGTTGATCTGTTGTACTTGTGAAGAGAAACCTGGGGAAGGGAGCCATTCCCTGCAACTGTGAACACTGTCCATTGGGAACTTTTGTGTTGGAGTTACACCTTTGTTTTAAACTTAAACATTTGTGCACTTTGAAGGCCAAAGACACTACCCTTAGCACCTTAGAGTTATGTTTAGAGTGTGAGGGCCAGGATAGGAGTTTGGACATAGGGCACGTTTGCTTTTGGACACCGTGACGAAGGACAGACTGTTGGTTTTTGGTTGAGTTAGGGAAATAACTTTTAGTTCAGGGATAGTCAGGTGTCTTTCAACCTCTTCATTATTTGAATAAAATGTTATAACCAAAACATGAGTCCTCTGTGTCTGCGTCACATTCCTGGTTCATCACAGTGCCCAGACCCGAAACATTTTGACCTGCTCTTCCAAAGCCCTTTTGCACACCCCAGCTCATGCGACATGCTCAAGAAGTTATTGTTGCACCGCTGGTACCTGGGCTTAACTAATGGCGTGAGCAATTGCTCCCCGAGGTCACAGAGCATGGTATCCATGACACCAGCTGCCACCATTCCATTCCGAACTGTTTCCCTTGTTCCCACACAAACGAATGGGCCTTCCGGGAACTTCTCCCACTGAAAACAAGAAAGAGCGTCAGCTGCAATGTTAGCAATACCTTGGACATGGCGTGTCCTAAACTCAATGTTTTGATGCAGGCACATTTCCACATGTTTTCTCAACAGCTGGAGGACCTCTGGGCATGATGCAGATTGCAAATTAATGGGCTGCACCACTGCCCTGTTGTCCCACCAAAAATGCACCCTCCGGTTGCTCAAATCACCTGGCCACAGCAAGAGGGGTATCACAATCGGGAAGTTCGAGAGCCATGATGTTGCCAATCCTCTTTTCTTCCACCATTGGGTAGGCCACCACTGCGCGCACCATTCATGCCTCAGGATGGCCCCCGAAACTGTCCCTGCCTGATGTATTAGAATATATCGGCAGTTCCTTACTGGTCACCCACGGGGCCCTCCACAACCTTATGACATTAAACCCATGGAGAACATTTTGCCACATGCTTAGATCTTCCTTTGAAGGGTGCGCTGAGCCTGATATGATGATGCTTCAGCGTGACACATGCCATTGCCCTCGCTAGTCACCTAGCAAACACCCTGTCCGCTGGCACCATCCTAGAGGGAAAATTCAGTTTACCCAGCAGCTGCTGCACCTCCTTGGGGTGGTCCTGTCTTTCACCAGGTTATTGCCAATCTTTGTCACTAGTCCATGGACCTTGTCACGGGGCAACATGTAAGCACCCTGGACAGTGTCTATTTCAATGCCCAGGAACGTGATCACCTCCCATGGACCCTGTGTCTTTTCCTGTGCCAGTGGTATGTTTAAATCCTCGATCAAGCTCTGAAAAGAGGCAAGCACACCCGCGCCCTCATCTGAACCCTCCTTCCAACAAAGAGGAAATCATCTAGGTAGTGCACAATGCCCCCTCTATGCTCCTTCCTACGCGCAGCCCACTCAAGAAATGAGCTAAATTGCTCAAAGAATGTGCATGACACTGTGCAGCCCATGGGCATGCACCTGTCGACTAGAACTGGCCCAGCAACTGAAAACCCAACAAGCATTGGCAATGCCAATGGCAGCGTTTACTGCTGTTCTTTGCATTTTGCATTTATAGGCACCAGGGTGCAAAGTTTGAAAGGGGGGTGCAAAAAGGGGTTCAGGTGTGCAAAATAATAAGATGGGAATAGAGCAAAGGAGAAATCCATTGACAGAGGGTGCCATTGATGATGAGCAAGAAGAAATGAGCGATAAAGGGTGAGGGTGTATGAAATAAAGCATGTGTGTGAGAGGAGGAATGAGAGGGGCTAGGGAAAAGCGGGTAAGATGGGTGGGTGGGGAATAGAGGAGGTAGGATGAGGTAGGGTGGGTGGGGGAAAAGGGTGTAAGGTGGTTGGTGGAGGAAAGAGAGAGGTGGTAGTGTTGAGTAAGGAAAGGTGGGGTAGGATGGGTGGTGGTACGGGGGTAGGGAGGGTGGAGATAGAGAGAGAGGGGGGTAGCACATGTGGATGGGGTAGAGAGGGTGAGGGTAGGGCAGGTGGGGGTAGAGATAGTTGTTAGCCTGGGTAGGGGTAGAGAGTTGGTAGGCTGGGTATGTAAGGAAGGTATGGTATCAAAGTAAGACAGACACAAGTGATCACAGTTCAAGGGTGTTAATTAAACTGTAAAATGGGTGAGATAAACGCCTAATCTAAACCTAAATCTAAAATTGGAGCAAGCTACATCCGTTAAATAATAATAATACAGTCCTAGTAGAGTCTAGCCAAATAAAAAGGGCCTATACTAAAAAAAAATTTTGCCAATCCTTACCGCTATGATACAAAAAAGTGTGGGATAAGGTTCACAAGATGATGATCCAGGATGTTATGGCCGCAGTCTCCCTTCCCCACATTTTTAGCATGGAACAAGGCGGTACTTACTCTTGAGCACATCACACTCCTGGGCTTCTCCGGCTCCAGCTTACAGTTTCTTTTCTCAATATCAGGGCATTCTGTGCCCAAGTCTCTTCTCATGCAAAGTCCCTTGCTTCAGAGGGCCTGAGATGCCATAAACAACAAAAAAAAAGGTTCCTTCTGCTATTCACCTCGGGCGATTACTCTTCACCCTAGGATCCCCCTCAGCCGGGCTCTGATCCTTCTTTTAGCGTTAGTCTCCCTCATTCGGGCTCAGACCAACCCCTCACTGTGGACATCACTCAGTCAGGTTCACGTCGGTATCCACAATGCAGTTCACTTAGTTGTTCCACCATATGGGATTCATTTCCCTCAGCTTATCTCTTGATGGCCCTCAGTCGGGTTCACTACCACCTTTCAATCAAAATATCATCATTTGTAATATTCAAAAGTCTCAATGTCTTTTTAAACAACCATCTAGTTTACTTTCTCCAGTTTACTTAGGTCCCCCTCATCCAGGCTCAGACCTTCCTTCACCAGCCTCCTAAAGCACTTGCTAGTTCAAACACCTGCCTCTCTGAAACTTGAGGAGAACCATCTCCGGTTCTGGTGTGAAAAGAGAAAAAATAATATGAGGCCAGGGAACCCAAAGGAAACACACCAAACACCGGTTACAAAGGAACATACAAAGTACTTTATTTTAAGGTCAAGCAATGACAAAGTCAAATGACAGGTCAGATAGCTATCAGCCCTCAGTGCAACACAACGAACTTCAACGGGGTTCGATGTATTCAGTGAGAGACTGTACATTGGGACATTCAGGCTTTTATACATTTCTCCAGCCTGTTGTCCAACCCCTTCACGGGTTAACCATTCCATGAATGTGTAACAGGTCTAGGGTCTCTGCCAGGTCAACTCTAATTTATTCATTTGTATGTGCATAGATCAGTTCCGTTGATACAGGTAATCCATTTACATGCAGGTCAACAGAAGGACAAGGTCTCAGTTCACGACCCTAACAAGTGGCCTGCAGGCAAGTTATACATTAGCTGTACGGAGGTCGTGCCGACCAGGTTCTGTTCGGAATAGCATCGTCCACCATTTTGATGTTCAGGGTGACTTTTAAACAGCAAGGGAACCTAAAATGGCGGTTTGATTCAAGATGGCGACTTACCTCAATTTCTAAGGTCAAGACCTTGCCGTAGAGAGTTATTCGCGTACAGTTTTATGCGACTTGGCGTAGGCCAATATACATACAATCGTTGACACTAGGAGGCATAATTTAATATCCAGTTTCACACTGAAAGCACCTCAAGACCTCCCTCTTTGCTTCTGCCTTCTCTCTCCCCCTCCCAGACAGTTGACTGTCTGATAATGCACTGGTCAACTGGCTACCCTCTGATTTCTGGGCCAGGTCCCTGCCCGCCTAGTTGCACACCCGCACTGCCTCCCAGCAACCCTTGCACTTGGGTCTGTATCTGTAACCCTACAGTCCCCCTACCTGCACTTTTGGACACCTGCTGTCTGCACTTACCCTTGCACCTGCTGGCCGCACTTCTTGTTATTGTTTTGATCCCATGTACAGCACTGCCCCCACCCCTTTCCCCTGATCCTTTTCTCCTTCCCCTCACCTGCACTTGCACAATCTCAATGTCACTTGGCCTAGTAAGATTGATCCTACCTCTGTTCCCCCTTCCTTGCCTCGTCGCGCCTTGAAACATATGTGTATAGGCACGTTACAAATGTCATATCATATCATATCATAACAGAGACTTCCGAAGGGCGATCACGTACTGCTGGGTCACGCTGTCATTCTATGGCCAGTGCGTGCTTCACAATATCACAGTTCACACAGCGTTCCCCTAAGCTGGGCACAAACGCCAGTTTCACAATTCCCTCAGTTGGGTTTACCCTTTCACAAAGGCTTCTGCAATGTGTCCAAGACTTTTAATTGTACAAGGGGTTTGGCTTGACCCTTTTATGACCACATTGACACCTCATGCCGGCCTCCCCAAGGGCTTCTTGGTACTTGTAGTTTCAACAATTTTAGTTCATTACATTCTCTTTTGTTCATTCACAAAAAGAACTCTGTCTATTAATCTTCTTCCTTCATGTATAATGTTGCCACTGCAACCTTGAGCCTATCACAGTCCGGTCCACTATCAGTTTCTTCCGACTCACTGGCTGTGCTGAACTCGTTGGTGATTTTTTAGTCACAGGAGTCAAGGACGGTACCCCGATGGCAACCGCATCTCCCCGCCCTAGCTATCAGTGCAGGGGGGTCCCATGTACTGCTGACATCCGACATACCATTCGCCAGCTGCGATTCCCGGTTTTACGTTTCCTTTATCGGAGGCTTCATGGATCTGGGTTGAAAAGAGCAAGGGCAATTCCCTCCTTGTCATCCTTTCGGGTTTCACCGCCTTTCTCCTCCATTTGAGCTGCTGTCCCGGAATAGTTGCTTTTTCGTGTGTTCGGCCTTGCTGTGTGTGTGCTCTTGTGCTCCGCCTTTTATCCCTATAGGGAATCGAAAGGGAAGTCAGGTGTGTGTAGTTATCGCCAATTGCCTGACTCTGCCTAACCCATGTGTTTGGACAACTTGGTGGGTTTTCACAGGGAGTTATAGCCCTTGCATTCCCATGGGGATTGTTTCTACCTCCTAGTTCATTGACCCTCGTCTTAAGGGTGTTGGTAAACTCAGAAGGGTGAGAATTGTAGGGTTTCTGAAATGAATGGGAAAAACCGGTAAAATAATAATTTGGAAGTCTGTCCAGGGAATGACCAGGATTATTGTTGTGAAATGAGTAAAGGGGATTGTGGGACCTGTAGTGTTTTGTCAAAGCAGACTGGGAGTTCGGTAAATAATAATCAGAGGGACGGGGAAAAGAATGACTGGAAGTACTCGGGTACGCAACCAAAAAATAGGGATTCTGGGAGATGTAGTTTCCCACTGCAACAGGGTTTGGGTTCCTAATAGGTTTACCAGATGATGAGGGGTTGCTGAATTCTGGTATGGGAGATTCATTGGCTGGAACGGATGTAGATTTGGAACAGCCTATTAAAGACTTAGGGACTTTGTCCTCCTTGTCCTCTTCCCTGGCGTAATACCGCATCTCACCTGGGGCATTCCCCTGAGCATAACCCCAGGCTTCCCTACCCAGGTGATCTTCCCTCACTCAGCCACCCTCAGAGTTGGGATCTGAGAGCATCAGCCCTTCCCTGGCCACCTAAATAAGGGATTCTCTGGGTCTAATCGGGAGAACACCTTTAGGTTTCTCACAGGTGGGTGGGGGTAGTGAGGGTTGGTAGGGTGGGTGGTGGTAGAAAGAGTATGAGTGGGGGTAAGAGAGTGGGGTTTGGGTTGGTAGGAGTATAGAGAGTGGAGTAGGTTGGGTGGGATTAGAGAGAGTGGGGTAGGGTGAGTGGGTGGCGGGGTAGAGAGAGTGGGGGTTGGTCCGGTGGGGTAGAGAGAGTGGGGGTAGGGTGGGTGTATAGAGAGCGGGGGTAGGGTGTGTGGCTGGGGGATAGAGAGAATGGGCATAGGGTGTGTGGGTGGGGGTAGAGAGAGAGGGGGTAGGGTGGGAGGACAGGGGTACAGAGAGTGGGGGCAGTGTGGGTGGGTGGGGGTAGAGAGAGTGGGGTCAGGTGGGTGGATGGGTGTAGAGAGAGTGGGGGTTGAGTGGGTGGTGGTAGAGAGAGTGGGGCTAGGGTGGGTGTGGGTAGAGAGAGTGGGGGTCGGGTGGGTGGGCATTAGAGAGATTGGGGGTAGTGTGGGTGGGTGGGGAGCAAAGAGAGTGAGGCTAGGGTGGGTGGATGGGTGTAGAGAGGGTGAGGGTTGGGTGGGCGGGGTAGAGTGAGTGGTGGTAGGGTGGGTGGGTAGATAGAGTTTGGGTGGGGGGTGGGTGTGGGGTAGAGAGAGTGGGGGTAGGGTGGGTGGTATAGAGAGGGGAAGTAGGGAGAGTGGGTGTAGGGTGGTTGGGTGTATGTGGGTAGAGAGAGTGGAGGTAGGGTGGGTGGGGGTCAGAGAGAGTGGGGGTATGGTGGGTGGGTAAATGGGTGGAGATATTGGGGATTGGGTGGGTGGGGTAGAGAGAGTGGGGGTAGGGTGGGTGGGGGTAGAGAGAGTGGGGGTATGGTGGGTGGGTAGATGGGTGTAGAGATAGTAGGGGTTGGGTGGGTGGGGTAGAGAGAGTGGGGGTAGGATGGGTGGGTGTAGAGAGAGTGGGGGTAGGATGGGTAGAGAGAGTTTGGGTAGGGTGGGTAGAGAGAGTTTGGGTAGGGTGGGTGGGGTGTAGAGAGAGTGGGGGTAGGGTGGTTGGTATAGAGAGTGGGGGTAGGGTGTGTGGCTGGGGGATAGAGAGAATGGGCATAGGGTGGGTGGGTGGGTGGAGGTAGAGAGAGAGGCGGTAGGGTGGGAGGACAGGGGTACATAGAGTGGGGGCAGTGTGGGTGGGTGGGGGTAGAGAGAGTGGGGTCAGGTGGGTGGGGGTAGAGAGAGTGGGGGTAGAGAGAGTGGGGGTTTTGGGTAGAGAGAGTGGGGGTCAGGTGGGTGGGTGGGGGGTAGAGAGATTGGGGTCGGGTGGGTGGGTGCTGGGTAGAGAGAGAGTGGGGGTCGGGTGGGTGGGTGGGTGGTAGCGAGAGTAGGGGTAGGGTGGGTGGGGGGGCAAAGAGAGTGAGTGTAGGGTGGGTGGATGGGTGTAGAGAGGGTGGGGTTGGGTGGGCAGGGTAGAGTGAGTGGCGGTAGGGTGGGTGGGTAGAGAGAGTTTGGGTAGGGTGGGTGGGGGGTAGAGAGACTGGGGTTAGGTTGGGTGGTATAGAGAGGGGCGGTAGGGAGAGTGGGGGTAGGGTGGGTGGGAGTTAGAGAGAGTGGGGGTATGGTGGGTGGGTAGATGGGTGTAGAGAGAGTGGGGGTTGGGTGGGTGGCGGTAGAGAGAGTGGGGGTAGAATGGGTGGGGGTAAAGAGAGTGGGGATAGGGTGGGTAGAGAGAGTTTGGGTAGGGTGGGTGGGGTGTAGAGAGAGTGGGGGTAGGGTGGGTGGTATAGAGAGTGGGGGTAGGGTGTGTTGCTGGGGGGTAGAGAGAATGGGCGTAGGGTGGGTGGGTGGGGGTAGAGAGAGAGAGGGTAGTGTGGGTGGGTGGGGGTAGAGAGAGTGGGGTGAGGTTGGTGGATGGGTGAAGAGAGTGGAGGTTGAGTGGGTGGGGGTAGAGAGAGTGGGGCTTGGGTGGGGGTAGGGTGAGTGGGGTAGAGAGAGTGGGGGATTGTGGGGGTAGATAGAGTGGGGCTAGGGTGGATGGGGGTACAGAGAGTGGGGGTAGGATGGGAGGTTGTAGGGTGGGTGGGTGGAGGTAGAGGGAGTGGGGGTAGGGTGGGTGTGTGTGGGTAGAGAGATTGGTGGTAGGGTGGGTGGGGGGTAGAGAGATTGGGGGTATGGTTGGTGGGTGGATGGGTGTGGAGAGAGTGGGGGTTGGGTTGGTAGAGAGAGTTTGGGTAGGGTGGGTGGGGTGTAGAGAGAGTGGGGGTAGGGTGTGTGGCTGGGGGGTAGAGAGAATGGGCATAGGGTGGGTGGGTGGGGGTAGACAGAGAGGGTGTAGGGTGGGAGGACAGGGGTACAGAGAGTGGGGGCAGTGTGGGTGGGATAGAGAGAGTGGGGTCGGGTGGGTGGATGGGTGTAGAGAGAGTGGGGGTTGAGTGGGTGGGGGTAGAGAGAGTGGGGCTAGGGTGGGTGGGGGTAGAGAAAGAGGGGGGTAGGGTGAGTGGTTGGAGGTAGAGAGTGGGGATAGGATGGGTGGGTGGGGGTAGAGATTAGGGTTAGGGTGGGTGGTTGAAGATTAGAGAGGGTGGATGTAGGGTGGGTGGGTAGGGGTAGAGAGAGTGGGGGTAGGGTGGGTGAGTGGGGGTAGAGAGAGTGGGGGTAGGGTGGGTGGGTGGGTGTAGAGCGAGTGGGGGTAGGGTGGGTGGGTGGGTGTAGAGAGAGTGGGTAGGGTGGGTGGGTGGGTGTAGAGAGAGTGGGGTCGGGTGTAGATAGTGGGGATAGGATGGGTGGGTGGGGGTAGAGAGTGGGGGTAGGGTGGTAGGCAGTAGAGAGGGTTGGGATGGGGGGTCTTAGTAAAGGTGGGGGTAGGATAGATGGGGTAGAGAGAGTGGGGGTAGGGTGGAGTGGGGGTAGAGAAGATGGGTGTAGAGAGAGTGTGGGTAGGGTGAGTGCAGTAGAGAGTGCTGCAGGTGTCTGACTAAATCTCCCTCCATGGTTTTAGAGTGGACCAGGAGCTGCTGAAAGTGAAAATAGTCAGATAGTTGAAGCCGCGCAAGAGAAAGAGCAAACATTTCTATCTCAGTTGTGGTGACCCTCCACTTGCACATGCGGCTATCTCCTTCCACAAAAGAGTGGTGCTGTGCATGCCCACGCCCCACATTGCATAGTTGTTTTAAAAATAATGCTACTCTTCATTTTGGATCTGCCTCTAAACCCACTTCTCCTTCCATAAATATTTAGAAAGGCCCTGAAAAGTTGGAAGCTATTTCAAAGCAGGATTTGCCTTCATTTATTGGGGTAGGGGTGACCGTCAATCGGTTAGGGGCTTGCTTCCCCACACACTTCAGGAATGCCAAAGGCACTGTTTTCAAGCGTACCAATAGGCTGCAGATATTTGCACCCACCCACCGCTGCACTTTGGGGCAACGGGCTGGTTTCAGATTAGGGGTGGACCGAACTTTGGCTTTGAGTAAGTATTCGGCCGAATTTCGGCTGAAAAAAAGCTATTCGGCTCCAGCCGAATAGTGTATTGCTATTCGGCACTTGCCGAATACTTTCACATTCCCATTTGAATACAATGCAACATGAACTCAGAAAGGCAAATATAGACTTCAGTTTGCAAAACTGAATAGAATTAGACCAGACAAATTGCCATCACACAGCTAAAAAATATGTTATATTGTAATCTGCTATTTAGCGCATGTTTTGTTACAGATTCTTAGATAAAAAAAGGTGCTAATCTTTTATACTTAGCCTGCAACAAAACAGCTGCCCATCTTTTGGCAAATTTTTATATGCAATGTGCACTTTTTTAGTTGGAAAAAACAAACTGAAAGAAATGTGCATAGATACTTTCAGTTCCTGTCATGTCACTTCCCGTTGCGTACGTCAAAGTCCATCCCTTTCTTTTTTTAAGGATTTGACTCCTGAGTTTAACATTATCTGATATTTTATCAGGAAATCATAAGTTGCATATGTTTGTGTATTGGCGAGAAAGAGTGGCTAGGATAAGTGAAAAGTGAGCAGCATTTGTTTGGGTGGGGTGAATAGTTGTGAGATGCAGTTCATGCATTTCAGATTTCTTCTTGACTTGTGTCCTGCGTGAGCCGACATGAACCATTTTATCCGTTTCTATGTGAGCTGCAAAGAAATTTCGAAACTCGACCGGATCGACTTTGCAACTGGATAGAGAATGCAATGCATCTGAATCACAAAGGCAGTCCTTTTGCATTTGTCAAGCCTCCTTCTTTAACTGGCACTGAATATGCAACAATCTTCTGTACATTTGGTCCTTTGATTTTGGTTAAATCTACTTTATTTCTGGCTTTTATACTTAAATAAAGATACTACATTAATTACAATGAAGAGAAATAAAAGTATAGAATGCATTTAAAATGGTGCATTGGTCAGGCAGGCAGCAAAGGGTTAATGAGGAGTGCCCCAGCACTTACACGCCTCTGAGAAGAATTGCAGACTCTCTTGCACATTTTAGCCAAAGGGGACTGTCACCCCTGATGGCCTCAAACCCCTGCCCTTGGGGTGGGCATGGCCTGCGCCTTCCCCGCTAAGCTTGCAAGGCCATCCCAAAGACAGCACTGTCCCGCCCTACAGACCCATCAGGCGCGCGCTCAGTTCCCACAAGAGCGCCTGGCATAGACTAGACTTTTTTCCATATATTTCCCGATCCCGTGTCTGCTGCATTTACATTTTGAGAAAAGCCTGGATTTCCCCACATTGTTTCCATTTTGGCACCGGGGCTCCAGGGCGTCTATCCATGTTTCAGGCTCCTGAGTCCTCAGGTTGAAGGCCGGACTGGCAAAAAGAAGGCCCTGCTATATTTGCCTTAGATATGAGGCTTTCATACCGGAGATCTCGTCTGCATCCACCGCTGTGGCGTGCTGTCCCCCACCTCCCACCCAAAGAGCAACGGTGGGACCACATTTGGAAAACAGGCTGCCTTGCATTGCAAACATTGCTGCAAGAAGTTAAAAGGCATGGGAACGAAGGGCGCCCTTACAGACCGTTATTGCCGATGACGGTGAGTGGTATGCATTCAGTACCTCGCCCAACGCTAGGGAAAAGACAGAGACTACTCAGTTACAATTGGGGTTAACTGAACATTTTTTAAAAAATACGTACCTTACCCAAACATTTTTTTAAAAATACGTACCTTAGCCGACTGAAAATATATTAATTTGTACTCTGTTGTGCCACCTCACTGTAACACGCAAGAATGGTGGCTTGAACCCCAGTGACATGGCACGTACTTTCCGTTTTGCTACAGGTAGACAAAAGCTCTATCCATTGAACCATCAGGGGTACGTTAGATGTCACCAAGAAAACATGGGTTTAAATGACAAGCGGTCCCACACCCGGGGAATGTCAACAAATTATTACCAACTGGAGCCCGCTCGCATTCTGCATGAAGCCTCAAAGCAACCAAAAGATGCTCTACAAATGTATAGACGGTCCCCAACCAAGGCACTCTCAGGGAAACAGAACTTTCTCTGCAAAGGCGCAGCCGGCAACGGGAAAGAAAGGGTCCAGTCCGCTGCTTAAAGATAGTCAGACAGGATTTGAACTAAAAAAAAAACATTGGTGCATACAAATGAAAATCTAATGGGCATATAGTTAAGTTAATTCATTTTACTTAGGTAGCACGCGCATCTCCCCAGCAGGCCAGCAGACATGGGCGAGAGGGTGAAGGCCCGATGGTGCTTTCGCCATTTCATAGCCAAGCATTGGCATCACTGCTCCCGAACTCCCCTTTACCGTTGATTTACAGTAGCAATGTTTTGGCAATATTTTGGTGGTTACACCACCAAAATGCGCCAAAACCAAAAAGTGGAAGCTCTCCGGTGAACCGGCAGAAGTTGGAAATCTGATTTGATGTCACCTTGGCAAACAGCGCTCCCTTTTCTTGCGTCCGCTACCAATTCCATTGCCTGGTCAAATGAGGCATATGGCACAGGGCAGTGCTCAGGGTGCAGCCAGGCATTGACTGACTTCCCCTTTGGACAAGACAGATGATTTATGAGCCTGTATGTAGCTTGCTCCTTCTTGGACACATCTTTACTTGAACTTTAGCTAATGAGCAACTTGCATTTAGGGACAAGTGCATGGTTTGAGGGGCCACATTGTTCTATAGCTAATAAACGTCGCCAGAGAACAGTCCAATGTAAGTCACAGACTGCAATGTACTGCCAGAGGAGTTGCTTAAAGACAAAACAAGCGCGTAGGAGGAGGTAGTCAGGAGGATAGCTCAGGGGCAACATGCTGGCCTTGGAAGCAAGACGATGCGCAGCAACACGGATGTATACTAAATTACCTTTTCACAATTGACCTCGGGTGAATTGACCTCGGGAGAATTGATCTCATTTAAAACGTCAATTACGACATATATGCGGGGGCAAACTCCCCACCCAATCCAAAAAACCCTGCAACCTCCCCACCCAATCCCCTTATATTGTTTATAATCCAAAACCAACCCAATACATGTATAAAATAACTAAAATAATATAAAGGTCAATTGTGAAGAAGGTCAATTAGGACCACTACAATTAGGTCAATTAGGAAAAAAGGTTATTTATAAAAGGTCAATTTGGGTAATACCGAGCAACACAGGTTTGATCCCGGTACCCACTTAGAAACCTCTGGGTATTAAGCGTGTTTATAAACAAACCATTATAGTAATACTGAAACTGAGCAGTAGGGGCAGTGTGAGACAGTGCAAGGTGAAAATACAGAACTTGTGGAATTACAATTCATATCAGATGGAGTTTGTGGGTGGTGATATGTAGGTGTGCCAGCTGACATTAGTGCAATACAGGCCTTCACTCTCATTACATTACAACCTCAGAATACTCACAATGTTGATATCAGGAACTTGGCCTGGCAGATGGTCCTGAGTGGTGCTTATCAACCATAAAAAAGAATAGACAAATCGTTTTAAAGGAGTGGGAGGCTTGCTTACAGTAACTGTTAAGATTTCCAAAGTAGAATCCCAAGCGTCATGAAAAAGTCCACTCTGGAGGCAGTGGTCGAAGTGTAAAAAAATAAAGCAGTGGAAATATGTTCCTCAGCTCCCACACCAGCCGCCCCACTCTGCTCCCCAGCGACCCAATACTCAACCCCCTCACAATGCAAACACCACAAATTCCTTTTCTCCACTGCACCTCACACTGCTCTGTTTACAGTATCAGTGAGAAAGACGAGAACACAACGAAAGAAAAGGCAGCATTTAAATAACAACCACGAGTTGGTCATTGTCCCCCACAGCATGCAACTTTAAGTAGCCCCCCCTTCCAATCACCTACCAGTCCCACGCCTACGGCTGTAGCCACACACCCCTGACCATTAGCTGTACAGACACTGAGCGGGTGGCCCACCTCATGCAGTGGGCGCTTCAGGGACAGCCGGCATAGCTGGTCGCTCCTCTGGCCCCCAGCATCCGGCTCTCCTACACTCCCCTGAGGGAGGTGGTTGGGAACCAGCTGGCCCTGGGAGGCACTTAAATATCCAACTTTTTTGGCTACATGCCGCTAGTTTCAAATTGTGTGCGACAGTACTCCTGTTAGATCCGAAGCAGTGAAAGGTGACGCTGTGACAATTTGAAAATAAATAAATAATAGAAAATAGGGAATACCTAAAGTGCTTTTCTCACCTGTTTACCTGGCTTGCCAGGGCAGCACAGGCCCAAACGTTCTTTTTCTGCGAAGGGAGGTATGAATGTAGGGCGTTTAAGCACAAGTGCAGGCTGAGGCTACAGAAATGAGAGCAAAAGAGTTGGGTTGGCCGGGGTGATGGCGCCGGGGCAGCACGTTTGTCCAGTGAGCAAAAACAACCAGGGCAACGGCGGCTCAAACCCCGAACCCGCCCTTGTCTAAGAGAGGCGTTAGAAAAGATTAGTTACGTGGGAATGAGCGCCCCATTATTTTGAGAAGATTAGGGAATGTAAAAAGGGGGAACTTCACAGGTTGGGCAGTGAAATAAACGGCATGGTTGCGTAAACTGTCACGGGGAGGTTGCCTTTTGTTTCTGGGGTAGCGGGCGTAGCTCGACTTTACTGTACAACTATTTCACTTATCAGATGTGACAAGGAGTAACATGATTGCATTCATGCTAACACTGGGAAACAGATGTGGATGTTTATAACAGGGAGTGCAAAGTGCAGGACAAGGGGGGGTGAATGTACGTGGTAAGGTGTCGGCAGAAGGGAAGGGCTGCGCTACCCGGGGAAACCGGGCCAGCCAGGCAGGACCATTTAACGAGATTGTGTTTTGTTTTTTATGTCTATTGTGGATTGTCTAGTCAGGGATAACCGAGTATATTTGATAGCGGGGCTTGGAGCTCATTGCTGTGCGTTGGAGGGGCTCGGAGCCCATTGCAGCGCCTAGAGGGGACTTCGAGTTCATTGCTGCATTGTGTAGGGGCTTGGAGCCAGTACAGCGTTTGGGAGGGGCTTAAAAGCTCTAATTGTGGCTTTTCTGAGATGAAAGCGCTGCAGCAGTAGAAGCACAGTGTTTGGAGAGGAAATCTTACCTGAAGTGGCAGTCAGGGTCCAGTGATTGGAAACTGCTGTGTAGGTGAGCGAGGTGAGAACAACTTCTAGCAGCCTCCAATGTAGTGGAGAAGGCTCTGCTGTGCCAGAGCTGTAGCATTTATTAATTTGCTTGTTTATAAGGTGCAGGAGCCCTGCAGGCATCAGGGGGCACGGCAGCATCTCTTCAAAATTCAGGGTCAAAGATCAATTATTCGAAAAGTACTGTTTTCATTCCTGAAGATCAACATGAAAGTCAGCATGGGGCCTGACAGCTGGGAGACTCAGGTGGAGCCAGGGCTGTGGGGGGGGGGGGGGGCAGGTGCAACAAAGGTGTTGGGTATAGACACACAGAGGCAGCAGGCTCCAGCAGTGGTGGTTAGGCCCCAGGGAATCAGAGCCTCTAATGAGGTCGGGCACAGCAGGTCCTGGGGGGTACCTTGCTCCAGCAATTGGGATGGAAGGTGCTGTGGCAGGTGTAACTGCTGAACCCATAGGCATTCATTAGTAATGGCCGAACCCCAAAACCTCACCCATAATGATAGGCTCACAACTTGTATCACGTGTTGGCAATAAAAGGCTGTAGGATTTTATTGTACAGATATGGGTTATGGCAATAACAATATCACATATCATGATGGTATCATACTTTTGGGCACCAGGTCCTGAGGTTACCCCCACGGACCCGTGCCGCCTTCTTGTGTCCCACGACTTGTTGTGGGCACCGTACAGTGCCTTGTACTTCTTTTTGTTCTTCTCCCCTTTTTGTAGGGTGGGCGGGTTCTGTGGAAAAGAAGAAGATTTGGAAGACACTGAGTAAACAGTGCACCTCCTGTTTGCTTGGGTCCCCATTCAGGGCCCACAAACAGATTGTGTTTACTCTGAGCATGCTGCTCTCATTTATAGGACCCAGGGAGGCCCTGGGTCTTTGTTGTGTATGTGGTGGGGGCTGCTGTTGTCGCAGCCCCCGGCTATGGCCGGATAGCCGACTGTCTGACCCCCTGGTGGGGGCGGGTCTTTTGAACTTGGGCCCTGCCTGACGGTTGTTTTCCTTATGGCACTTAGCACCTTGCTGTTTGGAGGAAGGGTGGATGACTGTTCGCACCTTACCCTTCCCTGGCTTTTGTGCTGCCGAGACTGCGTGTCTCCGTAGCTGGGGGGAGGAGAGGAGCAGGCGCGGGGAGGTTGGGGCTGCCCCTCTCCCAGCTGCCGATGGTAACAGCAGTTACCCTGCCTCGCTTGTGGGATGCCCATGCAGCATTGCCCAGAACAGGGCAAGGGTGGAAAAAGAGACCAGTCCAAGGATGGAAGAACAGCCGTCGGCTTTAAGGGTCACGTGGGGCAACGGCGAGAGGATAGCTCAGCGGCAACGTGCTCGCCTTGGAAGCAAGACAACATGGAGCAACACAGGTATGATCCTCAGGTCTGCGCTTAAAAACCTCTGGGTATTAAGCACATTATAAATAACCTATCATATCATGGTGGCCAGTCATAATGTTGAATGAAAAAAGTCAAATACAAAAATGTCGGAAAAAAAATCCAAATGTGTTTTTTTATTTGTATTTTTTTGGCTTTAGCTAATAAAAATAAACAGGGGTTGGGAGGGGGGAACCCCCCCATTAAAAAAAGAAATAAAAAAAACACATTCGAAATTTTTTTTTTTCAACATTTTGGTATTCGACTTTTTTTAATTCGACTTATTGACTATAAACCTCACATCACATCATATCAAATATCATATTGCTCCTTTAGCGTCAGGGAGGTCAATACTGGCATGGCACATTCCCAAGCATGTTAAGGACAACATTTGGGCAAGGGAGTATTTTGATCTATTTTTATTGTGAGCACTGCATACAGTGGGGGCTGACATTACAATTAGCAAGGGGGAGGAAAGAAAAGGCATTGTGCTCGTAGGAATAGCTCATCTGAACCGATTCTCTTTTGCTGGGCAATGCCCCTAATTGATTTTTGTGCAGAATGAGCCCAGCCTTGATGAGGACTGTGAAAAGGTCGAAACACATGTTGGCACTTGGGCACATGTAATTTGACAGCCCACACATGGGCCCGTTTTGGAATATGGGAAAAAAGATGAACACATTTGAAATACTGGGCTATCCTCATTTATGAGAGAGGAAATGCAACTAACGAGAGTGCTGGATCACATCTTTACTTGAACTTAATTCGTAGCTATTGGGCATTGAGCATTTAGGGAGAAGCGCATGGTTCGAGGTGCCACATTGTTCCATGTTTTAAGTCTACAGGTTGTGGGGAAACCTTTAGGCACCTACCCAAGCAGCAGTCCACCTTAGTATTCATTTCTTCCAAGTGCATGTGAACAAAGTGTACTCCACAATTCTCTGATGTAAGTTTAATAGTTGTTGACACTTCTGAGAGGGACCTGCTTACTTTTCCCCCAGAGAGTAACATGAACGGGTGGTGTTGGTTGCAAGGTCAGGCACAAAAGAATGCTCTTATTTTTCAGAGGTGTGTGCTCCATTGCCAAATGCTTGCACTGATGGTCTCCTCTCCCTTGGTCTCCTGAAATGATTACGGTTACCACATCTTACACCGCCCCTTCAGCCTCTTACCACAGCCTGTGGATGTTGTTTGGTGTTTCAGCACTGTGCTCGGGTTCAATGGTGGTCCGTGTCACACTGGTGTTGCGCTCAATGAAGATTTACCGCCAGTGGCATATGTCAGTGAGCTACGTGCTGCTATGTTCCCCATGGGCATCAGTAGAGAACCTGCCTTTACAGGTTTGAACCCTGGCGAGGCCTCCAGCCCTTTATAATTGAGTAATAATAACAGCTATTATCATTATAGCGCTTTGAAGAGGGTGAAATGAACCATGAAGCACTGTAAAAAATGACATGTCGATCCTTTCTTCAGAAAACCCTGTAGCTTATCCCATTTGTAGAACACTTTCAAGCTGCACGTCGCCTTCTCCTATTAGCTGCTCGCTGTGATGGGTGTGTGTTGGAACACATGTAGTGGGTGTATGTTGTGACACGTGGTAGTGGATGTGTGTTGTGGCACATACGATCATTCCGTCTCTGATTAACAATGAGTTATTGAACTTGCCAGAGCCTGCCAGCATTCACAGTTCAGTAATGAATAGCGCCAATCTGCCCTCTTGTTCCCGGCTTGTTGTAGCTGTCTACAGTTTTGCTCTGTTTTGGCTTTCACTGATCCTAAACACATTTAGTAATTGTGTCCGTGAAGGCGTGGCCACTCGTGGTAGAAGCAGTGCCTTTAAAGCGGCAAGGGTAGTGTAGCTCAGTGGCAACGTGCTCCTCTTCACAAGATGATGCACAGGTTCGAATCCCGGGTCTGCATTTAGAAGCCTCTGCGGTATTAAGCGCATTATAATTAACAAATTATATATTTTTATTGATTACATAGTTTATCACAAACTTTTATGAAAGCCTCTTAAAACTTTACAAAGTAAATCCCACACAATTCCATCCAAACAACCCTTAGTCCCCACCACTCCCTAGTGTGGCGTTGCCCCGTGAGGGGATACGCACGCGGCGGCGTGACGTTGCACGTCGCCGCGTGCGCCTTAAATAAACGGGGCGTTCCCGGCCGCGTTAGAGCGACCGGGGAGCCCGAAGCACACAGACGTGTCCGTGTGGAGTCTGTGGGTGGAGGGGCTCGCGGGCACGCATTGGGGGCACCCAGAGACCCCCAACAGTGGCGACGAGTGTCGGATGCCCGGGCCCGGCGGTGAGCGCGATCCCGGACAATTTTTTCTTCAACGAAGGAAACATCCGCGGATGTTTCGCATCACGCTGAGGCCGCGGACCACACGCGGCTGGCGGCCATCTTGCGCACGAGGTGGAGGATCTTCCGAAAGCTCCGGTTTGGAGTAGGAAGGCCATCCAAGCCTAATTTTTGGATTTACTGACTGCGGGCAGTACAACCCGCAGGCCCATGCCAGAATTTTGATATTTTGGCCATTTTTCAGACGATGACGTCGTGCTGTAGCTGGAAGATGGACTGAGGTGGCTGGGCCTTCTCAGCCCATTCCTTTTCAAAGCTCAATTTTTGGGAACATTTATCCACGGATCCTCTTCAGGACCCTCTTCAACCCCCTCATCATCATCACGTGGGGGATGACGCTCCCGCTTCTGCGGCCCACGTGGACACAAGGCGCCTCGAGGTACTCTCCTTTAACCCTTTCATCATCACGTGGGTGGTGGCAGTGTGGGGAGAAGTGCAAGTTGCGGCCCTCAGGATTGGAACGAGGGTGCCTGTGCGCTTGCGCCTATGAGTGATCCCGGTGCCCTGGAGGGTGCGACTGCCACGGCCTCGGAAGATTCGCAGGAGGAAGGCCTAGCAGACCTGTTTCAGCAGGACCCCCCACAGCTAACCCCGCGTCCTACGACGTCTGGACTGCCTGCGCGCCCGGTTGGTGCCGCTCCCCCTCCGATTCAACCACCACCCCTGGCCATGGCCCAAGCCAGGGCGCAAGCGGCCCTACAGCCTATTCCGGAGTTTGATGCTACGGGCCCCCCATCCAGCCTGGGGCCCCGATGGAGGAGATGGATCGGACGGCTAGACATGTACTTTCGGGCCGCCCAGGTCACGGACAATGACAGCAGGGTGGCCACGATGCTGTATTCCGCAGGAGCGACCGTGCAGGAGATCTTTGAATCATTAACTCCAACGGATAACTCCTATGATCAAGCCAAAGCCGCCCTCCTCGCGCATTTCATCCCCCTTGCCAACGTGGACTTTGAAAGGTTCGTCATGCTGTCGGCCAAACAGAAGGAGGATGAGACGCTTGACACCTTCTATGGCCGCCTGCGCCGCCTGTCACAAGGGTGTGCGTGGGGGGATGCGGAGGACATGATAAGGACCATGCTGATCCAGGCATGCTCATCTGGCAAGCTGAGGCGACAAGTCCTAAGAGAGCCCGGACTCACTCTGCCCAGAATCCTGGAGCTCGGGAGGTGCCATGAGGTGGCGGAGGCTCGTGCCAACAAGATGGAGGCCGGATCCCGCGCGGCGAGACCGGAGGAGGTGTGCGCTGTCTGGCGGGGCGGCAGAGGGGTGCGAAAACCCGGTGTACCTCCCAGAGACAGAGCGGGGAAGCCGGTGGAGTCGTGCCAGAAGTGCGGCTATGACCTCCCCCACTCATCGGAGTGCATGGCAAAAGGAAAGATCTGTGGACGCTGTGGGGTGCCTGACCACTTCTCGAGGGTGTGCAGGGCGACCCTGCCTGTACTTATTCCGAGAGGACAGCCTCGTCTATGGGCCCCGCGGCAATACCGCCCGCCGAATGTAGCTCAGGTGGAACAAGCGGAACCCGAGGAGGCGCTGGCGGAAGAAGTGGAGGAGGAGGATGAGGAGAACATCTTCTTCGTCTCCAGCATGGAGGTCCTCAAGGGGAGGAGCAGAAGACAGCCGAGATGTGTCGTAGAGGTAAACTGCTCGCCGGTCCCGGTGTTAGTCGACACGGGGCCTCTGTCAATGTAATGGCGAGAGGACACTATGCTGCGCTCAACCCACCCCCGAGGCTGGCGACGCCAAGAGCCCGCATCTTCGCATTTGGTGGGCGTGAGCCCCTGCCACTTGACGGGGCGTTTGTCGCCAAGGTGGAACATGACGGGTCGAAGATCAGGGCCCGTTTCTATGTGACTCCGGTGAGCAGCAACACCCTGCTTAGCTGTGCGGCAGCGGAGGCCCTTGGCATAGTCAGCTTCGCCTATTCAGTATACTTGGAGGACATCAACGACCTGCTGGACAAGTATGCTGACATCTTCAAAGGGATTGGGAGGATGAACGGTGACCCCGTGAGGCTCCACATTGACGAGTCGGTACAGCCCATAGCCCTGAAGCACAGGCGGATCCCATTTCATCTAAGGGACCAGGTGGACAGGGAACTCGATAACCTGGTGAACTTGGACGTAATTGAAAAGGTGGAGGGCCCCACACCATGGGTATCCCCCATCGTAGTGGCGAGGAAACCTAAACAACCGGACTCCGTCCGAATCTGTGTGGACATGCGGCTGCCCAATAAGGCCATCAGGAGAGAACGACACCTGACCCCGACGATCGATGACATCATTGCTGAAGTGCAAGGGGCCCGGTTTTTCTCGAAGTTGGACTTACGAGCTGGGTATCACCAAGTTGTTCTCCACCCAGAGTCCCGTTACATCACGACTTTTACCACCCACAGGGGACTCTATAGATACAAGCGGCTGAGCTTCGGAGTGTCGTCTGCAGCCGAGGTGTTTCAGAACTTAATCCGTGGCGCTCTCGCAGACCTGGAGGGCGTCCTAAACATTAGCGACGACATTCTGGTCTTTGCTAGGACTGAACCTGACCATTTGAAACGCCTAGCCAAGACCCTCGAAAGGCTGCAGTCGCTGGGGCTCACCCTCCACAAGGACAAGTGTGAGTTCCTCCGCCCGACCATTGAGTTCTTTGGTTTCATCTTCAAGGAGGGCGGGGTATCTCCTGACCCCAAGAAGTTCCAAGACATCAAGACGGCACGCCCCCCTAAGTCGGCATCAGAGGTGCGGAGCTTCCTGGGAATGGTGACGTACTGTGGGCGTTTCATCAAGAATCTCGCCTCGAGGTCGGAACCTCTGAGGGCCCTGACGAAAAAGGATACCATCTGGCAGTGGGGCCCGTTAGAACAGTCGGCATTCGAGGACATCAAGGGTGCCCTGACAGCAGATGACACAGTGGCTTTCTTTGACCCCGCCCTGGAGTCGGAGATTGTTGTGGACGCCAGCCCGTTTGGCCTCGGGGCGGTCCTCACCCAGGTGGGCAAAGATGGGGGAATGAGGCCCGTGGCATACGCGAGCAAGGCCATCTCCGAGACCGAACAGAGATACTCACAGATTGAACGGGAGGCCCTGGCGGTTCTGTGGGGCTGTCGGCATTTTCGGCTCTATGTGCTGGGGAGACCCGTGACAGTGGTAACAGACCATAAACCACTGATTCCGATTATGGCCGGATCCTCTTCCAAACCACCAGCCAGGATCGAGCGATGGATGCTGGCCCTCCTGGAATATGGCGTCACCCTAATCTACCGGCCGGGGGCCAACAATGCGGCTGACTACCTGTCCAGGCATCCGGTGGGCAGGGGCGGACCCGCACAAGAGTCGATGATCACGTCAGCATGGTGGTCGAGAGCGCCACCCCCAATGCAATGCCGCTACCCGAGCTGGAGAGTGCTGCGGCCAACGACGAATGCTTCCGCATCCTGAGGAGCTCGATGCAGTCGGGGTCCTGGAAGGCCGTGCTGGAGTTGGTGGCAGGGCGCACTCAAGAGGCTAAAGTGACCCTCGAGCAACTCTGGAAGGTGAAGGACGAACTGTCCTTCACGGAGTCGGGCCTGCTGCTGCGGGGCGATCGCCTGGTGGTGCCGGGCTCCAAGGTCCACGAAGTCATCAACCTGGCACACCAGGGACACCAAGGGGCCGCCAAAACGAAGGCGAGATTGAGGCTGAAGGTGTGGTTTCCCGAGCTGGAAAGAAAAGTGGACGACTTTGTAGCGGCCTGTGTATGGTGCCAGGCGGCCTCCCCAGTACAGCGGGAGCCTGAAATTGAAGTAATGCCACGGGGGACCCGCCCGTGGGAGGTCGTACATGCGGACTTCGGATCCACGGCCGTGGGTACTCACTTCCTAGCCATCGTCGATGAATACTCGCGATACCCGGAGGTGGAATTCGTCGAGTCGGTGGCATTTGAGCACGTGGTCGGCGCTGTGGAGAAAATCTTTGCCACCATTGGGTTTCCCGTGACCCTGTGCTCGGATAATGGGTCCCCATTCCAGAGCGCGAGGTTCTCGGAGTTTCTCGAGAGCTGTGGAGTGGCCCACCGGAAGGTGTCCCCGCTGTGGCCCCGCGCGAACGGGGATGCCGAGAGGCTGATGAGGACATTAAACAAAACGTTCCGGATAGCCCAGGGACAAGGCCAGCCTCTCCAGCGGGCGCTATACCAGTTTCTAAGAGTGTACCGCACCACCCCACACGCCTCGACTGGGGTAGCCCCGGCTGAAGCACTATTCCGAAGGTGCCCCCGAGGTCTCCTCCCGGAGGTACAGGAAAAGGTACCCGGCGTAATAGATGACCAACGGGTGGAAGCGGAGCGACAGGCAAGGACACATCAAGAAAACATACGGCGGGGTCTTCGTCCGCAGCGGCTGGAACCGGGCGACGAAGTGCTGATCAGGAATCGGCATCCCCACGGAAAGCTCTCGCTCCCATATGAACCCGAGCCGCTGGACGTAGTGGCAGTAAAGGGATCGATGGTAACGGCCTCGGACGGGAAGTCGGCCGTCACTCGAAATGTGAGTTTCTTCAAGAAACTGGGGGACTCTCGAACTGAACTCCCGCCTGACCCGGATGAGACTGTCCTCCCGGATGAAGATACCCCCCGGGGGGAACTCGTGGGGTCACCAGAACGAGGCACTGGAGCAGCGGGGAGTCCGGCGGCTGAGGTAGGTGGGAGGTACCCCCAGAGGGCTGGGCGAGGGAGACCTGCCTACCTCGGAGACTACGTGCTGGGGCCGATTGACTGTGTTCCAGAGTGAAGGGGACCTGGGAGGCTGATAATAAAAGGGGGCATGGGCCTTGTAAGTTCGCAAGTGACATTGTGTGCAGTGCTATGTTTTGACGTGTCTGTTTGTTATTGTTCCTCCCGGAAAAAGGAGGAGTGTGGCGTTGCCCCGTGAGGGGATACGCACGCGGCGGCATGACGTTGCACGTCGCCGCGTGCGCCTTAAATAAACGGGGCGTTCCCGGCCGCGTTAGAGCGACCGGGGAGCCCGAAGCACACAGACGTGTCCGTGTGGAGTCTGTGGGTGGAGGGGCTCGCGGGCACGCATTGGGGGCACCCAGAGACCCCCAACACCTCCCATCATGACAAAATGAAAATTACGTGAAAAAAGACACACGTTCACCGATCTTAATCCACCTCTATTTACATGTGAAACACTACCTTCAGAAACTGTATCACCAAAGATCACGGGACAATCTTCACCACCCATGAGGCGCGACCAGAAGCTATCTGCCTCCTTGCAGTGCCTTTTTTTTATACAGTCTCCCAAGTGCTTTGTTCTAGTTTCAGTCAACCCCCTACAACCTATCAAAACATGGCGTATTGTTTTGTCGTGTCTCCCAACATTCGCCACCATCGAGACTCACGTGACTTTCGTGTCCCTGCACACGAACGGCGGCGATCTCCTGCCAAACAAAGGAGACCCGTACGTTACGGCCCGAGGGATCTTCGCCCCTTCCTTCACTGGCACCTCCCATGGAGGTTTTCGCACGACTGGCGCTGCCGATTGGGCACACACAGAACCGCACGTCACGTGACAAGGCATCCACAACGGCCTTCGTCATCATCACGGGTCATGTGACACGGACTTTTCACGTTCCCCTCCCGTGATGTGAATCATGTGACCTTCCACACAAGTTAAAGGGAGCAGAGAAACACGGAAGCACCGCTTCACAGCTGCTTCCTTCACGGACTGCTTTGGCGTTTTTGGATATTTTGCTACCACGATTACTCGACCACGGAACTGTACACGGATTGCCTCATCTCTGTCCCGGATATCACGCTGTTTGTCTGCCTTGCTGGAAACACCCCTGGATTGCCATTCTGTTGGGTTCCATTGTCTACTACTGGTTTCTTGACTCGGAATTGTTCACTGGACTGCCCCACGGATATCCTATTGAATACTGAATTTTTGGTTATTGACCCCGGAACTGCCTTTTGGACTGCTCACGGATTGTCCCACGTATTTGCCTCAGAGGTTTTCCCATCTCGAGTCCTGTCAGAGACACAACCGACCAGTGCCTGCTGTACCCCCACTACTCCTGCATACATCTCAGGCCACCCTCTCCTTCACTTTCGGGTAAGCCCATTTCTGCTATCCTATCATATGGCATTGTTGTTCATTCCCTGTGTTGATTAACCCTCCGTTGCCTTACAGTGGTCAGGGGGTCCTTTGGCGTTTCTGGTTCCTGATAAGACGACATTCTCCACCTGTGACTTCAAGCGCTGCACGGGCAGTGTTATTATTTCCTGTCTGTGTGGTGCTTGGGGACGGAGGTAGTACTAATCTGCACGACCATCAAGAGCTAGACAGACTGTGAAGCCTTTTTTTTTGGTCGTCCAGATTATGAATACCTCGGCCGAGGACCCTATGACCGCTCTAATGCAGGCAGTCGCGGCCCTTAGGTCAGACATGGCCGCAGCCACGACTGCCATTCACCATCCCCTTGACGCCCTACAGAGTGCTCGTCACCCTTTACCCGAGGACACTGACTTTGGGGACACCCCAGCCCATGATCCTCCATCATCCACTCCACCCACCGTCCCTATACCCTTGGTTCTCCCAACCCCGTTCCCACTTGCAGCCCCGGAAAGATACCAGGGTGACCCAAGGAAGTACCGAACCTTCATAAATCAGTGCAAGCTCCATTTTCTATGTCGACCCCAGGCGTTTCCGGACTCTATTACTAAGGCAGCTTTTCTCCTCTCTCATCTGTCGGGGGTAGCGGCCACCTGGGCGAATCCCTTATTGGAAAATGACCACCCTGCTCTTTATGATTTTGACCTGATTAATGAGATGGCCAAGGTGTTCGACACTAGATACAAGGCACATTCCCGAGATCTGGAATTACTCGATCTTACACAGGGCAAACAAACACTCATCGAGTACATCGCTCGTTTCAACCAACTCTCTGCAGAGACCTCATGGCCGGAGAACAAAAAAGCTATTGTGTTCTACAGGGGCCTCTGCAGTGCAATGAAAGATGCTCTTTCTGTGGTTCCCTCTCTCCCAGCCGTTTTTTCGGACCTGGTGGACCTAGCCCTGCAGGTAGACGTTCGACGTTCAGAGCGGAGGGCAGAAGCCGGTTTTTCCATGCAATCACCTTCTTTGGGGGACACAAAACCCGAACCCATGCAGATAGGGGGAATACGTAGTCCTATAACCCAGGCCGAGCGAGAGCGCAGAAGGACAGATAATGCCTGTTTCTACTGCGGCATCAATGGGCACTACGTCAAGGAATGCCCCCGTCGCCCAAGAAACAAGAATCCGGGTTTTCCGAAAGCTCGCCCTTGAGACCGGGGGGACGGGCGAGCATTTCTTTGACCCCCACTGAGCCCTCATTCGGTCCCATTAGACCCATCATTGTCCAGGCTCTATTGAAACCCACCGGGAATTGCATTCACCCAGTGCATATAGTAATTGATTCAGGGGCCACGGGTTGTTTCATAGATATCACGCTGGCCCATCACCTCAACTTGCCTCTGATAACCAAGGAGTACCCAGAACCCGTGCAAGCGGTGGACGGGACCTCCCTTGCTTCTGGCCCGATCAAGCATCAAACCGCTCCTCTAGAAGTGGTGATCCAGGACACCCACAAGGAAACCATGTCCTTTGATCTCATCGCCACACCACAATTCGGGATCATTCTGGGTATACCATGGCTTAGGCAACACAACCCGTTTATTAATTGGGGCACTGGACAAGTCTCATTTGAGTCCGAGGTCTGCCAACATTACTGCTTAACTGAACCCGAAACTATCTCCAACCCTGCTAGTGTTCTTGGGGCCTTGGCTGCTTTGCACATGAACGATGGGAACCATCCAGTCGCAACACCACATACCGTTGGAGCCGTTCAGGCTGGAATTCCCAGCGAATACCATGACTTCCTGACTGTTTTTGACAAGGCCTCTGCAGAAGGCCTGCCACCCCATAGGCCATATGATTGCCCTATTGATTTATTTCCTGATGCCCCGATACCGAGAGGCAGGATTTATTCACTATCACAGTCAGAGGAACAGGCCCTAAAAGAGTACATACAACAAGCCCTGCGGGTAGGTCACATCCGACCCTCCAATTCACCGGCTGCCAGTCCCATTTTTTTTGTCCCGAAAAAAGAGGGTGACCTACGACCCTGTGTGGACTATAGGCATTTAAACGCCATCACCGTGAAGAACCGTTATCCCATTCCCCTCATCTCCACGTTACTAGACAGGTTAACACATGCATCCATCTACACCAAACTGGACCTCCGGGGGGCATACAATTTGGTTCGCATGCGTCAGGGGGATGAGTGGAAGACTGCGTTTTGCACCCGACAAGGCCTTTTTGAATATACAGTAATGCCTTTTGGCTTATGTAATGCCCCAGCCACCTTCCAGCGCTTCGTCAACGAAGTGTTCAGTGACATCTTAGACGTTTACGTCGTGGTCTATCTAGATGACATTTTGATTTTCTCCCCTTCTCTGGAAGACCACATCGTCCACGTTAGGGAGGTTTTGGCTCGTCTACACAAAAACGCCTTGTTTGCCAAACCCGAAAAGTGCCTGTTTCACACTAAGGAGGTCGAATTCCTGGGGTTCCACCTAACGCCTGGGGGGCTATCTATGAACCAGTCAAAGGTTCGTGCCATCACGGATTGGCCTGCTCCAAAGACCCTCAAGCAGTTACAATCTTTTCTGGGTTTCGCTAATTTTTATCGGAGGTTCATAGCTGGTTTCTCCTCCATAGTGGCTCCCCTTACCGCTCTTACCAGTCCGCTGGTTCCGTTCTCTTGGACCCTGAAACATCAGCAGGCGTTTGAGGAGCTAAAAACCAGATTTGTAACAGCTCCCGTGCTCCAACACCCAGACCCTGAACTCCCATTCATCGTGGAGGCGGATGCTTCCTCTTTTGCTTTGGGTGCAGTTCTTTCCCAGCCCTGTCCAGCCACTGGTCGTCTGCATCCCGTGGCTTTTCACTCACGGAAACTCACCTCAGCCGAGTTGCATTATACTGTCACTGAGAAGGAATTACTGGCCATCAAGGACGCACTACAAACCTGGCGTCACCACCTCCTTGGGGCCCGACACCAGACCACGATTTATTCCGACCACAAGAACCTGCAGGACCTGGCTACCCTTAAGTGCATTAATAGCCGACAGGTGAGTTGGCACCTGTTTTTCGCTGCTTATGATTTTGTAATTAGGCATAGACCGGGTGCTGTCCATGGGAAGGCTGATGCACTGTCACGTTCCCCGGGGGGGGAGTCTCTTCCGTCCTTTCCTGCCACGTTGCTGGAGGGGGGTCATGTCATTTGTGTCTGTACACCGTCCTCGTCCATGCAGTCCACCATCCGTCATTGGGTCTCCCAACATCCACACGCACTGGCGGAATGGGATCTGGTTCTTCAGGAGGGGTTACCTTTTATTCAAGACAAGCTCTTTCTTCCCACTACTGACACACGCAACCAGGCACTAGAATGGTCGCACGATGCCGCCATTAATGGCCACCCGGGGCAACGTCGCACTCTGGAACTGCTAAAACGCTGGTGCTGGTGGCCATCAATGAAACGCGACGTGGAGAACTACGTAAACACGTGCTCGGTGTGTGCACAGGGCAAATCACGCAGGGGTCGCCCACTGGGATTACTCCAACCATTACCGATTCCCCCTAGACCCTGGCACACTGTCTCGATGGACCTCATCACGGACCTACCACGCAGACAAGGTTTCGACACTATCTGGGTAGTGGTAGACTCCTATACCAAGATGGCACGCTTTGTACCTTGTACGGGGATACCCTCCGCTCCTACACTGGCCCAGTTGTTTTTTAAATCTGTTTTTTGTCTCTTCGGTCTGCCACAGATCATAATATCAGATCGTGGAACACAGTTTACATCCCGTTTCTGGATAGCCTTGATAAAGCTACTCGGCATTGATGCCCGCTTTTCCTCGGCCTATCACCCGCAAACAGATGGGCAGACTGAGAGGGTGAACCAAGCCCTCGAACAGTACTTACGCTGTTTAACCCTCCAGTACCAAGACACGTGGCTTAATCTACTACATCTGGCGGAATTTGCCTATAACAACTCCCTGCATTCCTCTACTGGCTTTTCTCCCTTTTATTCCATGTACGGTCAGCATCCCCGCACCCTTCCATTCCCTGATTTCGCTTCATCTACTACTCCTGCTGCCAATACCTGTGCCCGTGATCTAGTCTCGGTCCATGCGCAAACCCTAGTCCACTTGCGCGAAGCCCAGGTCTCCATGAAGTCCGCAGCTGACAAAAAACGGGTGGCGGCTCCCGAGTATCGGGTGGGGGATCGAGTGTGGTTGTCCTCCCGCCACCTACACATCCCTGGCTGTCGCAAGTTGCTTCCCCGGTTTGTGGGTCCCTACCGTATTGCTAAAATCCTGAACCCTGTGGCTCTACGATTGTCTGTTCCTGCCACCTGGCGTATCCATCCGGTTTTTCACACCTCCTTGCTCAAACCTTGTCTAGGTCCTACCCGTCTCACTGCCCCTCCTGCCCCTGTCTCCTTGTCCTCTCCTGATGTCTTTGAGGTCAGTGCTATTTTGGGTTCCCGCCTTATTCGGGGTCGCTTGCACTATCTCGTGGACTGGTTGGGTTACGGCCCTGAGGAGCGCTCCTGCGTGCCCTCCGGGGATGTCCGGGCCCCCCGGTTGGTTGGCCAGTTCCATCGTGATCATCCATCAAGCCCACGGGGTCGTGGGCCTTTAGGGGGGGGCTCTGTCGTGTCTCCCAACATTCGCCACCATCGAGACTCACGTGACTTTTGTGTCCCTGCACACGAACGGCGGCGATCTCCTGCCAAACAAAGGAGACCCGTACGTTACGGCCCGAGGGATCTTCGCCCCTTCCTTCACTGGCACCTCCCATGGAGGTTTTCGCACGACTGGCGCTGCCGATTGGGCACACACAGAACCGCACGTCACGTGACAAGGCATCCACAACGGCCTTCGTCATCATCACGGGTCATGTGACACGGACTTTTCACGTTCCCCTCCCGTGATGTGAATCATGTGACCTTCCACACAAGTTAAAGGGAGCAGAGAAACACGGAAGCACCGCTTCACAGCTGCTTCCTTCACGGACTGCTTTGGCGTTTTTGGATATTTTGCTACCACGATTACTCGACCACGGAACTGTACACGGATTGCCTCATCTCTGTCCCGGATATCACGCTGTTTGTCTGCCTTGCTGGAAACACCCCTGGATTGCCATTCTGTTGGGTTCCATTGTCTACTACTGGTTTCTTGACTCGGAATTGTTCACTGGACTGCCCCACGGATATCCTATTGAATACTGAATTTTTGGTTATTGACCCCGGAACTGCCTTTTGGACTGCTCACGGATTGTCCCACGTATTTGCCTCAGAGGTTTTCCCATCTCGAGTCCTGTCAGAGACACAACCGACCAGTGCCTGCTGTACCCCCACTACTCCTGCATACATCTCAGGCCACCCTCTCCTTCACTTTCGGGTAAGCCCATTTCTGCTATCCTATCATATGGCATTGTTGTTCATTCCCTGTGTTGATTAACCCTCCGTTGCCTTACAGTGGTCAGGGGGTCCTTTGGCGTTTCTGGTTCCTGATAAGACGACATTCTCCACCTGTGACTTCAAGCGCTGCACGGGCAGTGTTATTATTTCCTGTCTGTGTGGTGCTTGGGGACGGAGGTAGTACTAATCTGCACGACCATCAAGAGCCAGACATGTTTCTACTTGTTCCTCAAAACTGCAAAATCTACAATTCTTGGCCTTTGGATCGCCATAAATCGTCTAGATTTCTTTGGCGGGGAACAGGTTAAATCGTAGTCTCATGAACTGGGGAAGGAAAAGGCTTTAGATAGCGCTGTCTTGTACCATAGGCCTTGGACTCTATGCCTAGATCTAATTGCATTCGGCGGGTGCTTCTATCCTCTAAAGTTTTAATCCAGTCTTGCTCCCAGATTTTTTACTTTATTTTGTCAGGTTTGGCCATCAGGATCTCGATCTTAGAGTCTAGCGCTTCTACCAAGGCTCTGCAGCGGCACTCCCATTGTCCCAAAATACCAGGATCCGTTCTACCCATCTCTTTGCTAAGAATTTCAAATGGGGAAGCAGGGGGCACCAGTAGACATTTGCGAAATAGAGATAGGGACTTCCATACCGTTTTCACATACAGTGAAATAAGGCCGAGCTCATATCTAATAAAGAAGTCGCTATTGAGTTCCGCAGTTTTAGGAGCTTTCTCCAAAAGGTTCCTTTTAGAGATGATGGAACGAAGAGATAGAGTAATACTGCTCTATCAAGAACTGGCGCTCACAGTTGGCCCTAAAGAGGGCTGAACTTTCAGAAGATAATGTATCAAATAGTTTATCCACATCCTTTATAGTAATACATTATCGCCATCAGATGTGATGATTTATAGAAATGTTTATTCACATCCCTTTTTGTAGCTCTTTTTGAATATTATTCTGTCATATTCAATGAGGCTGCATCAAATCAGGTTAGGATTATATGTACAGATGCCAATGCATTTCGGTTACAAAAAACCTTCATCAGGGCGGTACATTGATTCAGTGATCTATCTTCATTGACCAACGTTTCAACAATTGTCAACCATTGCGTAACAACAATGTTTCAGATGAACAAATTTAAACACATACCAGATCCAAGGGTTCCACAACAGAAAGAACATGAAAGTAAAAAAGCAAAAGAAGCTCTATGTAAATAACTGAGTATCTGTATATACCGCAAATTAACAAAACCTTGTTTATAAAAAAGTTCCCAAACCTTAAGTTTCAAATAATTCTCAAATGTTTCTCCATAAGCGTGAGAAGCAACGGGTAGAAGTGCGGGCTCCTGAAAACCCACAGGGAAACTAATCAATAACAAGAAACGTTAATTGAAGCCGTAAGAGCGGGGAAAATGGAGTCAACCTTACCTGTCAGAGACGCTGTGTCAGTGACAACTGCATTCGCACGAGCGCGCGCGCGAATGCCTATTTCCGTATTTTAATGTTTCCATGGTGACCCAACGGCGTCGTGTAGATGCACGTACGCCTTGGGTCCCACCTTTGTGTCGTCATAGAAGGCGGGACAATCACCATGGGAGCAGGGAAGCTTTGCAATCCAGTACATAGAAAATACGTGCGCTTTCTCCAATGAGAAAAAGCGACTGTAGCGCTGGCACAAAATCTTACATATCTCGTAGAAAGGCTAAATAGCAATCAGGCAAACAGAACGTTGCACAAAAAAATGTCATTTCAAGCATAGGACTCCAAGAACGTCATGAGAACAAAGAAAGTAGTTACAAGTAGAATTTGCAACAATCCGCAGTGGAACATAGGCAATTACCAACAGTTGCAGTTTTAAGGTATGTGTTTGTTGGCCCAAGATGGGGTATATTCTAGTGCATTTTTATGTCCACAAATAGTGAACTGTTCTATAAAGGTGTCCATCTTAAAAAGTTTGATGATCTAAAACAAGGAGACATGCTTAGATTACAGAGGTAACCCAAACGGCAAAACAGCAAGGTTCATCCCTAGAAACAGAGGAAAAAAGTAAAAAATTACAGAATTACAAATAGCACATATAGTTTATCTCTTCATTGATACCCTTCGGCGCCAGAGTGTCCAGTCGATCAATCCAGTACGTTTCTCGTTGGTCAAGTCGCTTTTGCAAGTTTTCATATTTGTCGTATCTTTGTACCACCTCCAGGATCACACATTTTTTATGTGCCAAACTATGACGTTTCTCGCACCAATGTCTTGCTACTGCTGAGGTAACTGTTCGGTTCCTGATGCATGATCTATGTTCATTCCAACGGATTTTCGCTGTGCGTTGTGTTTGACCTACATAGAAAAATCCACATGGGCATTTGATACCATAAATGATGTTTTGGGTGTCACAAGTCGCGTAATCTCTTAATTAGATTTTTTCTCCAGCGTGCGGATGATTGATGATTGGTCCTTTTATAATATAGTTGCAATTACTGCAGTTGAGACAAGGAAATGTTCTAATGCGGTCTGTGAATTTCTTCTTGCGGGGAGGTTTGGTGTTCACTATTTTGTCTTTAAGGTTTTGACTACGTTGGTATGCAAAAGTAGGAAATTCTTTAAACAGGTGTTCTATTCTTTAATCACACGTTATTGTGTTCCAGTTCTTTTTAATTATGGTTCTGATCCACCTGCTTTGTCTGGAAAATTTGGATACAAAACCCAAAGGAGGTGTGGGTTTCTTCTTTACTTGAGGTTTCAACAAATCTTTTCTGTCTTGTGTAGCTGTGCGAATGGTGGCTGCCTCTATTTCAGCCGTAGAGTAGCCTCTCTCCAAAAACTTGTCTCCCATGTCTTTCACTGCTTTTTCATAATCAGAAGGGTCACTGACTATTCTTTTTACCCTTAGCATCTGACTATAGGGGAGATTTTTGATTAGGCTCGGTTGGTGGAAACTGAGTCTTTGCAAAAGGTTATTGCGATCAGTACTCTTTCTGAAAATAGTTGTTTGGTACTCACGGTCTGTGATCCTTATTTCCACATCCAAAAAAGTATCTTTTCTCTACAGTATTCATGTGTGAATTGTATTCTGGGATCGATACTGTTTAAGTAATTAAAATGGTCTAGCAATTCTGTTTCAGTGCTTGTCCAGATACCAAAAATATCCTCAATGTATCTGATCCACAACCCTAGGTTGTTATTCCAATTGATGTTTTTAAGTACATATTCAGTTTTAAATTTATGCATAAATGCATTGGCATAGGAGGGTGCCATGGTGGCCCCCATAGCTGTGCCGGCTACTTGAAGGAAAAATGAATTTTTATATTGGAAATAGGAGTTGTTACCGATAAATTCAAGAAGTACCATGATAAACTCTTTCTGTGCTGGAATGTCTTCTTCTTGCAAAAGTAACCATTCTACTGCTTCTTGACCTTGATCATGCGGAATCGATGTGTAGAGACTTTTGACGTCTATCGTAAAGCAGATATGATTAGAGTTGAATGGTATTGATTGACGTTGCTGTAAAAAATGTGTAGAATCCTTTATATAGGTGTTTGTCTTTTGAATGAGTGGTTGTAAAAAGAAGTCTATATGTTTTCCCAGAGGTTCAAGAATGCTGTCCATACCGGCTACAATAGGTCTACCTGGTGGTTTCAGAGGATCTTTGTGAACTTTAGGCAAAATATAGAAATGTGGAATATGCGGATGAGAATTTGTAAGAAAGTTTCTGGTGTTGTGATTAATCCATTCTAATTCTTCCGCTTTTGTGAGTAGACCCTCCAAAGTTTTCTTTATTTCCTCAGTGGGGCCAATGTCTAGTAAAGCATATACGTTGGTATCATTGAGTTGCCTGATACATTCTTGATCATAATCTTGGCTGTTGAGTAATACTAGACTGCCTCCTTTATCCGCAGATCTAATGGTAATAGATTCGTCTCCATATAAATCTTTGATCAACCGGAGTTCATGTGGTTTCATGTTGCGATTTTTGGAATGTCCAAATTTAATTTTCTCAAGGTCTCTGGTAACTTGTTTTTGAAATATATCAACAGAAGGTACAGTAATAGGAGGAATGAAGTTGCTTTTACTCTTAAATTCTTTGAAATCTAAGGGGTCATCATCTGTAGGTTGATCCTGCTCTAGTTCACTGAAAAACACTTTGAGCTTCATTTTGCGTATTAGTTTGTAAAGTTCAATCTTTGAATCAAAGAGGGTACTGTCATATGTGGGAACATAGATGAGTCCCTTCTGTAAAGTTTGATTCTCTTTAGTTGTCAAGACCCCTGAAGATAGATTAATCACTATGTTTTCTTTTGCTGCAATCTTGTGTTCGGTTTTTCTTTTCGTTTTTCTTTGGCCCCTTCTTGTTCTCTTCGGCCTTTGTCTAAAAAAGGAACTCTGTTTCTATCGGAGTTATCTGGAGTAACTGATGATCCCGAGGTATTTGGAGTGGGTTCTTCTTCCTGGTGAGTAGTTTCTCTTTCGGTATCTGTTCCTGAACTTGATGTTTCACTTGTATGGTTTGCTTTAGGTTTTCTTATCGGGTGTCCATATTATTCCATCCAAGTATATACCTCATCCTTTAAATAGTCATACGTGTCCCTTTTGAATTTTCTAATCTTCTTGCTTTCCAGCTCTTTTGTGTAATCTGATAGTTTGGTATTGATATCCTCTAGTATGGTATCTACTTCTTCTCTGTTAAGGGTCGCAACTAATTCCTTCTCTATTTCTTGTATTTCTTGTCCCAAATCATTGAGATTCTTTGCCAATTCTTGTATTGTTAATACAATGAGATCTAGAGAGCATTTATTGAGTATTTTATTTATTTTATTTATTCGCATTTGTATAGCGCACTTGCAGCCCATGGACATCGAGGCGCTGTTACAAGTAAGTGTTGGATTCTTGATTCAGCGGATATGCATGAGACCGGAGGTCTTATGGATACACAATTACTGGCATAGTTGCAGGTGAAGCATGATATTCGTAATACAGTAACAGAATGCAGTCAGGTACGTTTCATACAAAGAGCTTGGTTTTAACAGCTTTGCGGAAGGCTTGGTGGGATTCAATCATTCTTATATGCGGTGGCAGTGCATTGCAGTGGGTGGCGGCCCGTGTGGGAAAGCTGGCACCACCGGCGCGCACCTTGCGTGTTTTGGGCGTGACAATCGTGTTGGAGTAGCACATTCTTAATGGTCTGGTGGAAGAGTGCTTGGTGATTCTTTGGGTCAAGTAGGGTGGAGCAAGTTCATGGAGGCATTTGTGGGTGAGGGCGAGTGTTTTGAAAACAATCCTCTCTTTCACCGGAAGCCAGTGTGCCTGTCTTCTGACTTCGGAGATGTGGTCTTTTCTCGCGTTACCTGTGGCCGCCCTCAGTGCATTATTTTGAACTAGCTGAAGTTTGGCCAGGTTTTTATTGGAGGTCCCAATGAGTAGGGCATTACAGTAGTCTAGCCTAGATCCAATTATTGCCCTAGCAATGGTGAGGCAATTCTGGCGTGACAGGAAAGGTCTGGCAGCGTTGAGGACTTTAGAGTAGTAGGCTGAGGAGGAGGCAATGGCATTGACCTGTCTATCCATTGACAGGTCGGAGTCTAGGTAGACTCCGAGTGTCTTCATGTGATTGGAGACCTTGATGGGAATGTTGTCAATAGTGAAGGAAGCGTACTGTTCACCGAGGTTCCCCAGAGTGGAAGGTGCCCCTATGAGGAGGAGTTTGGTTTTTTCACTATTGAGGCATAGCCAGTTATCTGCCATCCATGATTGGATAGTGGAGAAGATGGTGGTTAGTGTTTTTGTATCCGCCAGGTAGTCGACTGTGAGTGGGATGAGGACCTGTGTGTCATCCGCATAATTCGTATACGAGATGCCCAGGGAGTCAAGGATGCTGAACAGGTGTCTCGTGAAGAGGTTGTATAGTGTGGGCGCGATACACGAGCCCTGAGGCACACCGCAAGTGATGTGGCTAGGGGTGGCACAGGCTGAGTCAGAGAAGACTTTCATGGCCCTTTCTTGGAGGAAGGAGGTAATCCATTCACAGGCTTTGGGGGAAAAGTTAGCTTGGGTAGCTAGATGGTGGCACAGGGTGTTGTGGTCCACCAGGTCAAAGGCGGCGGATAGATCAAGGAGCAGAAGGAGAGCAGGTTTCCCTGCGTCTCTTAGTTCGTCCATTTGGTTCTTTAAGTCCAGGAGAGCCGTTTCGGTACTGTGTCATGGGCGGAAGCCAGATTGCCACAGGCCGAGGAGACAATCTTTTTCAAGGAACATTTGGACTTGCAGGTAAACTGCGTTGTCCAAAATGTTCAGCAGGAAGGGTACAGTGGTGATGGGTCTATAGTTCCCCGGGATCGTTGGGTCCAGCAAGGGTTTTTTGAGGAGTGGGCGTACCCAGGCCTCCTTAAGTCCAGTTGGAACGTGGCCAGACTGGAAGGATGAGTTAATGAATGCTGTAAGGAATGTAGCTAGGATCTGTGCTGAGTCTTTAATGAGACTAGCTGGACAAGCAGCTCCCTTACAGTTGGAAGGTTTGATGGACTTGAGCAGGGCGATGACCTCGTGCTCAGTAATATCTTTGAAGTCAAAAGATGGAGATTGATTGGTGATGGAGGGTGTGGTGGGTTGGCTATGCAGGTTAGCTGTGAGGCGGGAGAGGAGGGCTTTTAGATGGCCACGAATTTTAGTTTGAAGAGTGTTAAGCTTGTCTAGCATTGCGGATTGAATGCTATTGCACCAGTTATCATCTTTGATGAGAGCGGGAGGAGGAGAGGATGGTTTTTCCAATTCCCTAAATATGGGGAATATTTCCTTTGACCCCGATTTGGCGTCATAGATCCTGGTGTTGAAGGAGGCAGCTTTAGCTAAGGTGATGTTGGTTTTGTAGGATTTTGAGATGGCTTTGAATGCATCTTTGGTGGTTTCAGATGGGTTGGCTTTCCACGTGGAGAGGCAATCCTCTTCTGCACACGTTGTTCAAGGAGTTCTTTGGAGAACCATGAATTAGCGTGTTTGGTTTTCTTGGCTTTTTTGATGGTCAGTGGCGCAACGGTGTCAACTGCTTGGGTGATGACTTCTTTGAATGTGTTGGCTAGGGTTTCTGGGTTGTTGGAGAATGGGGCCTGCAAGGCCAGGTTGCGGAGCTAGGGTGCTAAATTCTCGACTGTGAGCTGGTGGGAGCTCCTGGCGAGAGTAGCTGAGCACGAGGCGGGAGGTGAGATAGTCTCTTTTTTGGTGCGAAGGTTGAATTGGATGTAATGGTGGTCAGACCATGGGATTGGAGTGTTGTCCGTGACAAGTAGTGAGCAGTTATGTTGACTGATCCAGTCGAGGGTGCGCCCTTTGATGTGGGTGGAGTCAGAAATAGATTGCACAAAGCCCAGGGTGGATAGGGCATTCTTGAGGGTTTTGGCATGGGGGTCCTTAGGGTCGTTGAGCCCCAGGTTGAAGTCGCCCAGGAGTATGACCTGGGAAGTCTTTTTGATGTTATTGGACAGTGCGAAGATGAGGGTGTCATGGAAGTCAGTGCAAGGACCCGGAGGTCTGTAGACAATGTGCACGGTTATGGTGCAGTTAGGAGAAACATTAATTTTGAGTGGGAGGTAGTCACTATTGTGGTCAAGTTGCCCTGCCACTTCCCTAATGGCAAAGGTTTCCCTAGCGATGAGGGCCACGCCACCACTTCTCTGCAGTCCTTCCTGAATATGGAGTACCCAGAAGGAATAGCCTGAGATAGTGCCGGGCCTGAACTTTCGTTGAGCCAGGTTTCTGTAAGGAATAGGAGGTCAAGATTGTCCTTGATGATCAGGTCGTTGATGTCGAGGGCGTGGGCAGGTACGGAGCGAGCGTTGAGCAGGGCGCAACTGAGTGTGTGAACCATAGGAGGTGTGGGAGTGGGTGGCCTGGAGGACGTAGTGGGTGGGTCAGGGATAGGGGGTAATATGATTTTGGGCTTGGTCATGATGGCAACACTAGGCATAGCAGACAATGCAAAATCAACATTGGGCATAAGGGCAGCAGTATCAACAGTGTCAACAATATCAGCATTTGGCATGGGGGCAGCACTAGGCATAGCAGGTGGTGCAGAATCAACATTGGGCATAAAGGCAGCAGTATCAACAGTGTCAACAATATCAGCATTTGGCATGGGGGCAGCACTAGGCATAGCAGGCAGTGCAGAATCAACATTGGGCATAAGGGCAGCAGAGACAGTAGTAGCAACATTGGGCTTGGAAGCATCACTTGGCCTAGGCATGGATGATAGTGCCGAGACAGTGATGGTGTTGGGCATTTTGATTAGGGCGTCTGATGAGTTAGGGCGGAGATGAGGTGGAATGGCTTCAGTGTACAATGGTGCCAAGGCGCAGGCAGGCCTGTGGGGCACAGGAGTGTCATCAGGGTAAGTCCAGTTAGAGTTGTGCCTGCGTGACGGTGGCAAACATCTGAGACCTACCTTTAGGTTGCGGTCTGCTATATTCGGGGTGTAGGTGTTGGAGATAGTGGGGTGGGTGCGCGACCGGAGTCGTGCGTTCCTGAGGCTGCACGGTGCTGTGCGCAAAGTAGTAGGTAGGGCCTTCCTCCGTGATGGGTAGGACATGCGGATATTAAGGCAAGTGGCCTTACCTTGTGTGGGACGGCATAATTGCGCCTTGCGCGCCGTCGAGCAGCGGAGAGCTGCAGAGAGCAGCGTCAGCCTTTTCCAACGGCCTTCGCCAGACTGCGGCTTCGCCTGCTGGTCTGCCTCCTCTCCCTTTAAAGCAGGAGAGGAGGGGCTGGCGGGCGCGGCAGTCGGATCAGCTGTGCTGGGATCAGCCTTTTCCAACGGCCTTCGCCAGACTGCGGCTTCACCTGCCGGTCTGCCTCCTCTCCCTTTAAAGCAGGAGAGGAGGGGCTGGCGGGTGCGGCAGTCGGATCAGCTGTGCTGGGATCAGCTTCCCACCTTTTGACAAACTCTTTATTCTCCTTACAGAGAGTAGGCCTTAATTGAATGCGTAGGCCCCTGGGTATTCTTTGATTTTGTAATATCTGCCGAGTGTTATTGCATGAAGTTTTCGGTTTATTTCCTTGCGAATCAGGTATTCTAACTGTTTGATTTGCCGTGTTGGGTCTCCTGCGTTTGTGTTGGCTGTGTTGAAACCAGTGTCTTTAATTAATCCTAAGATTTTATCAGCCTCTTCAGCTGTAAAGCCTAATGTTTCTGCTTTTTTTGTGGTCAAGCCTTCTATGTCAGCGAATGACATGTTATGGAAGGTAGAAAAAATGTTTCTTTTGTGGAATTCTGTATAGGTGTGTCGTAGTCAAAACCTTAAAGACAAACTAGTGAACACCAAACCTCCCCGCAAGAAGAAACTCACAGCCCGCACTGGAACATTTCCTTGCCTCAACTGCAGTAATTGCAACTATATTATAAAAGGACCAATCATCAAGCATCCGCACTCTGCCCATGTGGATTTTTCTATGTAGGTCAAACACAACGCACAGCGAAAATCCGTTAGAACGAACATAGATCATGCATCAGCAACCGAACAATTACCTCAGCAGTAGCAAGACATTGGTGCGAGAAACGTCATAGTTTGGCACATAAAAAATGTGTGATCCTGGAGGTGGTACAAAGATACAACAAATATGAAAACTTGCAAAAGCGACTTGACCAACGAGAAACGTACTGGATTGATCGACTGGGCACTCTGGCGCCGAAGGGTGTCAATGAAGAGATAAACTATATGTGCTATTTGTAATTCTGTAATTTTTTACTTTTTTCCTCTGTTTCTAGGGATGAACCTTGCTGTTTTGCCGTTTGGGTTACCCCTGTAATCTAAGCATGTCTTCTTGTTTTAGATCAGCAAGCTTTTTAAGATGGACACCTTTATAGAACAGTTCACTATTTGTGGACATAAAAATGCACTAGAATATACCCCATCTTGGGCCAATAAACACATACCTTAACACTGCAACTGTTGGTAATTGCCTGTGTTCCACTGCGGATCGTTGCAAATTCTACTTGTAACTACTTTCTTTGTTCTCATGACGTTCTTGGAGTCCTATGCTTGAAATGACATTTTTTTGTGCAACGTTCTGTTTGCCTGATTGCTATTTAGCCTTTCTACAAGATATGTAAGATTTTGTGCCAGCGCTACAGTCGCTTTTTCTCATTGGAGAAAGCGCAAATATTTTCTATGTACTGGATTGCAAAGCTTCCCTGCTCCCATGGTGGTTGTCCCGCCTTCTGTGATGACACGAAGGTGGGACCCAAGGCGTATGTGCATCTACACGACGCCATTGGGTCACCATGGAAACATTCAAATACGGAAATAGGCATTCGCGCACGCGCTCGTGCGAATGCAGTTGTCAATGACACAGCGTCTCTTACAGGTAAGGTTGACTCCATTTTCCCCGCTCTTACGGCTTCAATTAACGTTTCTTGTTATTGATTAGTTTCCCTGTGGGTTTTACAGGAGCCCGCACTTCTACCCGTTGCTTCTCACGCATATGGAGAAACATTTGAGGATTATTTGAAACTTAAGGTATGGGAAATTTTTTATAAACAAGGTTTTGTTAATTTGCGGTATATACAGATACTCAGTTATTGACATAGAGCTTCTTTTGCTTTTTTACTTTCATGTTCTTTCCGTTGTGGAACCCTTGGATTTGGTATGTGTTTAAATTTGTTCATCTGGAACATTGTTGTTACGCAATGGTTGACAATTGTTGAAACATTGGTCAATGAAGATAGATCACTGAATTAATGTACCGCCCTGATGAAGGTTTTTTGTAACCGAAATGCATTGGCATCTGTACATATAATCCTAACCTGATTTGGTGCAGCCTCATTGAATATGACAGAATAATATTCAAAAAGAGCTACAAAAAGGGATGTGAATAAACATTTCTATAAATCATCACATCTGATGGCGATAATTTATTACTATAAATGATGTGGATAAACTATTTGATACATTATCTTCCGAATGTTCAGCCCTCTTTAGGGCCAACTGTGAGCACCAGTTCTTGATAGAGCAGTATTACTCTATCTCTTCGTTCCATGATTTTATTTTGGTCCCTATGCCATAGGACTTTTTTATAACTGGTTGCCCCAGGCGAAAGCTTCTCAAGATTGAACAACAACTTATGTTCAACGCATGAGTTACATTGTAGTGCCCACCTTTACACTTCGTTTTTGTTCCTTCTAGCAATGCCCATACATTATATGATGTAAAGAGAAACCCCTGTGTGCCGTAAAAATCAAGAACGGAGTCACCTTAGCCTCAAAAAATGTAATTGCAGATTCTAATGAGAATTTTCCGAATCTCCTATGGAGCAATATTGCTTGTGATGTCAACATGGAAACCTTCTTTTTTAGGGCCAAGAGCATAGGACTGTCATCCTTCCTGTTGTTAATGTAGGTCCACAAATATGTCTGCGACTGGATTTCTATTCCAAAAACCATCTGAGTCCGGACCAACCCTTCTTGTTTTTACTGCCGAAAGCCATGATTTTAGTTTTCTTGGGGTTGATTTCTAGGCCATTAGCCCTCATGTACTCCAGCAATGTGTTCAAAGTTCACTGAAGTCCAATGAGGGTCTGGTCCAAAAAGACAAGGGCCCTCATTACGACCTTGGCGGAGGACCATGGTGCTATTAGCACCATGGTCCATGGCGCTAAGGTTGCAATTCCGCCATGGTGGTTGGCGGACTTACCGCCCCATTCCGACCTTGGCGGGGCGGTAAGTCCCCAATCCCCATTTACCCTTCCCCATTCCCATTTTTGCCCCATAGGGCATAATGGGAGTGGGGAAGGCGTTAATTACGCCACCGTAAATTACGGTGGCGTAATTAACTCCATGGTCCCTTAGCGCCATGGATTTTAACACCTGCTAAAAGCAGGTGTTAAATACGCCATGGCGCTAAGGGACCTCGTACTCAGGCGGTAAGGGTCGGCGCTGTTTACGCTGGCGTAAACCCCTTACCGCCTGGGTCGTAATGAGGCCCAAGGTTATCAGCGAATAACAGGCTAACAATCTTATGTTTACCAATTTTCGGTGGGAAGGCATTCACACCCTCAAAAGTAACAGGTAGGTCTGACATAAATAGGTTAAAAAGGATCGGGGCAAGTGGACAACCTTGTTTTAGCGTCATTTGCGTGATGATGGAGTGAGCTAAGAGACCTTGTGCATTGAGGCTAATTTTGACTTTGGTGTCAGTGTATAAGGATCTAATCAAAGCTAACAGGGTCAACGGGCACCTCCATCACTCCATTTTCTTCCAGAACGATTACCTGCCTACACTTTGAACACCTTTTTAAGGTCTTTAAAGGCCATGTAAATTTGCGGCTCTTTTTCAATTGCTTTTCCCTTAAGGATGTTTAATAGAAACAAATTCAGGTCCGTCCCCATGCCTTTTGTGAATCCTGTTTGTCTGACGGAATCCATTCTCCATCTTTGCAGGTGAGACAACAGGATCCCCCCAAAGATCTTCCCCATAACATCTAGGAGGGTGATAGGGTGATAGTTTTCAGGATCAGCCCTATCGCCTGCTTTATGAATTGGGACAATCACTGCTGACTGCCACGATTTGGGAGTTGTCTCAGTCTTCATAATCTGCTTAAAGAGGGAGAACATAAGGGGCACCCATTCTTTGGGACCTTCTTTCAGCATCATGTTTGTGATGCCATCCGGGCCCGGGGCTCTCTATCTACTTGCTATACTGATTATTGTTAACAAGTCGCCCTCGTCAAAGGTTAAGGTCCAGCGTGCTCTAGGTTGATCCTGGTCTATACAATCTTTTTTAGTGAATGATTTCTCATAGTGGGCTAGCCATTTGTTCTCAAAACACTGGCATTGTTTTACCATTACCCTGTTGATTAAGCTGTTCCCATATTGCTCGAGTGTCTCTTCTTGTTATCTTTGCGAGCATAGCCTCTGAATCTGATTGGCGCATTTTGGACCTATGTGCTGCTATCCAGTTTCTGAATTTGTGTTTTCTCTCGACAATTAAGGTGTTTATGGCCTCCCCCTTTTTTCGTTTCAGATATCCTATTTCTCTTCGCAGTTTTTTTTTTTCCATAGTCATGGCTGTGGCTCGGTACCCGGGCTTTGTGAGATGTTGCTTTGGCTCTAAATTCGACTAGGAACGGGCGTAATTCACTCCTTTTTCGCTGTTCCCTAATTTTGCAAGGTTAGTTTTTACAGCTCTGACATCTTTCCTCTTCATTCTCAATAATCTATTACATCTATTAGAGACTTCCAAAGGGAACTGCCATAGCTCATTTCGCAGAGTGGTCTCTCTATTTCTTATGGACAGTCTCAAAACGGAGTGGTCACTGTATTTTTTAGAATAGATTCTTAGTGAAATAACCCGTTTGTTTAAATTAGAGCAGACAAACGCATAATCCAAGATAGAAGAATACACCCCGGTCGTCCATGTTGCTGCCGCGGGGGTGTGTCTAGTCAAAGGATCGAAAAAAAGGGTCGACAGGACAAAGGATCGACACCAAAGGGTCGACAGGACAAAGGATCGAATTCTTTTTTTAATTATATATTTTTTTAGGTTTTCGTTTTGGAAAAAAAGTGATTTTTAGCAAAAAAAATCGATCCTTTGTCCTGTCGACCCTTTGGTGTCGATCCTTTGTCCTGTCGACCCGTTTTTTTCGATCCTTTGACCTACAACCGCTGGGGGGCAGTCAACCTTGCCATAGCCATTTACCATGTGCTAATCAGTGGCTTCCATTAGCTCTAACCAAGCCAAAACCCTCATGTTTCTTGGTCCTTTAAGGCCCACCATCTCGTCGATCCTCCACCCGCCTCTAGACAGACAGGGTGCATTGAGGTCACCAATTACACAAGTTAAATCATTCATGTATTTACTATTAAATTCATCGATGACATCACTAAACGCCTGTAGGAGTTTCATTGCTTCAATCCCCATGGGGTTCCAGTAGATGTTTATGATAAGTGGCCTGGATAAAATGATTGGGGCATATAGAATCTACCACAGAACAGTCTCTTCCATTTTTTATCAATGTTAAAGGGCCTGCAGACGGCCTGCCTTTGGTCCCGATGAGGGTTGGGTTGATGTAAGGTCTGTAGCTGTCATAGACTGGCGAGATGGACAGCCACGTCTCCTGCAGGCAAAGGATGTCCATTTCTCCAGAAGTGATGTCCTTGTCTGTGGCCAGGTGGGAAAACCCTCTTGTGTTCCACAAGCCAAAGGTCCATCCTTTCATTCGCTGTTTATTGCAAGCAGGAGCAGCACCTCTCCTTTTTTGTTCTCTTCTCCCTACTGATTGGTCTTTTCTTTGTAGAGGGATGATCCCACGCTCTCCATTGGGGCGACTTTCAAATGTTATTTTAAGGGGCCCTTCCCATTTAGACGCCAAGCTATTAGGGTCTATAACTTTGCCCTCATAAGCCCCTGCTGATGATGCATCACGGGAGCGGCGGGGGTCACTCTTAGCCCATTTAATGGATGGCCTTTTCGCTTTCCCTGGGCTATCTTTTGACTGATTTTGGGGAATGTTCTGGCGCTCGGACGATCTTTCATGTGTCAAAAGCTCTGTCAGGTCAAACCCCATGGATGCAGCAGGTGGGTACGCCTTAAGAGGAAGGATTTACCATCCGTTGAGTTAAGGTGCAGAATCACGTTGTCCGTGAAATCGACCATTGGTATGTCCTCTGAACTAAGCAAGTGAAAGGCGGGGACATGGTGGAACAGTTTCATCACGTTCGCTCGATTCAAGATCAGCCCGTCCTTAAGATGGAGAAGCCTTTCTAATCTCAATTTGAGAGAGAGCCTCTTGTCGTCTCGTCTGCTCGGTGCTCTGTTACCAAGTTTTACAAAGTTTAAGAAACGAATGGACTCTGCTTCCAGCAATTCTTCCGCCTTAGTATGGGCCCGCTTCGTCACCCCTTCCTCTCTATTTTCTAGAGGGGTGGGTTATTGAGGCCTTTTAAGGCTAGTTGATCTCTTGTGTTCTTCCAGGATTTGGAACTTCGCTTCAGATCGATCTCGGTTTAAACCTACACAGGAGAGCAGAGAACGAGCTTCGTTGGGAAGACTATTCTCTCCAAAACTAGCGCGGACTCTTCCTCATTCGTATCATTCTGGTGGACCGTCAAGACCGATAGATTAAAATCTAACCCCTCATCTTTGATACATGAATGGTCCTCTATCGATGGTGAGAGGAAACCACCCACAAGTATTTTCCTCCACAAACTACAAGAATCGTTTTGCCTTTAATTGCTAATGGATCATTGTTCATTAGCAGCTTGGGAAGAGGTGCTGTGCAATCCTACTGGCTTAGCAGCTATAAGCCCGTCTTCCACTGTGCGTTGTCACTCTCCAGAGTAGGCCATTTTGTGGCTAACCTCCTTTCACGCCCGCGCCAACGCAGTGGTAACGCTACACGATGAGCTCTTGGTACAGCATCAATTCCACCTTTGACCCTTCAAGTGCTGAACGACATTCTTTTGTCTGGAAATCCAGCTGCCCTTTTGGTTTTAGACATTCCATGGTTTGATTCTTTAAAGTCCACCCTCGACTCCTGCTTTCGTCATAGTGCCCATTGCAACCAATCACTGCCACTGTGCTTGAAGTTTCAAGGGATTCATTCACTTAACTTGATTTAGTTAGATTCATTGAATAGCTGAACAGAGAGCATGCACCCATCTCTGCTCCTATCTTTGTGCTCTTGCTCTGCTCCAGCAGTCTCAACATCTTGGCAGCTCTGGTGTTGCATTGAGGTGGCTCCTGCTGGAAGGAACAGACCTTCTGTGTAGTCCCAAAATGATTGCTTCTCGATTTACATTTAAAGACACTACATTGAAACCGACCATATGCTGCACACTTAAGCAAGAGAAAGCTACAGGCAAGTCCAAAATGGAGGGCTATGAATGTGCCAGACTGTAGATGCGGCCTTTAACCTTGGATGGGTCCCTCTTTAGTTTTAGCTATTAGGCGGCGCTGTGAAGATAGGAAAGTGAAGATAGGAGAGGGATGGGAGGGACACACAGCCGGTGGGTCCTGTTTGGTCCCCGCTTAAAACAAACATCCCCGTAGGATCTCTCTGAGCTAGCTCTTTGCTTTCTGAGCCGCCTTCTGACTTATTTGCAGCTATAAACCAACTTCCTGTGCAATAAAAGTGTGTTAACCAAGTGTGCCTTCAGCCTCTTTACTTATAAGCAGTATGTGTGCCCTGGCAGTTGTTCGTTGACTTAAATTCCTATTAAAAAAACAGCGTTGACGACATGGACTGGGAACATGTTGAAGTGGGTGGCTTCGGAAAGGCATGTACGAGTCCAGCGGCATGAAGATGATGTTATTTATTGTACATGGGACATATGTATTGATACCATGCTTCAGTCACCTGAACATATGCCTCCCTAGCTGGTGAAATTTGATTGACAATATTAGAATGGTTGGATATTTTTTAGGGTGCCAAATGAAAAACTGCGTATATGTCATTAAAGCCTAGTATGATGGGAGGGATAAAGGTAGAGGAAGGTGCAGAATGGGGGTCTTGTCAGATGTTGATATCAAGAGGGCAGGACCTGTGTGCTATGGGGTGGGGAGGCTGAAAGGAATATAGAAAGTTAATGTTGCATGGTTTGTTTTAGTAATAATATTGCATGAATGTATTATGTAACTATTACTGGATGTGGTGATAAATCAAGAAACAGATGCAATCAAATTCAATTTAATAAACCATTGACAAAGTTAACAGTTTTGGCTCTTGAGTAGGCACTGGATAGGCATTTGCCAGGCACAGCCATAATATGACCAGGTACTAATGCCATTTGCCATCTGTTGCCATCTAATGGCCAGGTAGTGCCCGGACAATGCCAATCGCAAGCCTATAGAAAAGCCAGCACGTTTGCCTTTGCCAATGCTTGTTTAGGTCTAGCTAGGGAGAAGTTGCATACACACCGCAGAGGAGCTCTGCTGTCCACCTTCCTTTGGGCTCAGAGAGGTGCGGGGGCTTAGGGAACCACTGAAGGAAGTGCATGGGGATTCCAGTGCCACCCTCCAATTACCTCTGCAGGCCTTCCTACATACCATGAACCACAACAGGGCTAGACCCAACATTCTCACACAGTGGGGACCCAGGTAAGAGCAAGTCAGTTTGGCCCCCCTTTTGGTATGACATGGACCCAGAGCAGGAATGCTCCACAGTCCTCGTCCCTCGTACGGTTTGGAAGCACTAAATTGCAAACATAAGATTGTTCATAGAATGGGGTCTGACAGAAAGAAATGATCTGACTTCTTGCTGTAGTCGAAGTGCATGTGCACCAACCTCGGAAAGTAACTTTGTAGTTGCAGCGTGGCGCGCTGGAGAGGCGCGCCGCAACTCCAATGTTACTTTCCATCAGCTTCCTGGGTTCCTGTCTGCGGAGTGGATTCTAGAGCCTGGTGAGCTGGATTTGGCTGGAGTGGAGGCCTTCCTGGCAAAGGCGGATTCGGATCCCGAACAGGTAAGAAAAGAAAATGTTTTATTTTTGTGTGTGTGCATTTGTGCTGTATGTTTATGATGTATCTATGCAAGGGTGTGTATTGTAATGTGTGAGTGTATGATTCATGGGTGGCTGGGTGCAGGTGTGAATGGTGTACGGGTTTGAGAGTGAATGGCTTGAGTATATGGGTCTGCGCATGTGAATGTGCTGGCCAGGCTGCAGAGAGGGGTTTGATATTGATATTGATATTTTATTTCTATCGCGCTCGTACACAAGTGTTTCAGAGCGCGACAAGGCAAGGGAGGGGAACAGGGGAGAACAAAACAGCGATCTTACTAGGCCCAGTGACATTGAGAACGCGCAAGTGCATGGGAGAGGGGGAGGGGAAAAGTGCATGGAAGGGGGGAGAAGTGGAAAGTGCGAAGCAGAGGAGAAACAGATAAATAACAATAAATAAATAATAAAGGTAACAAACAGTGGTAGTGCAGCCAGCAATTTGCAAGTGTTAGGTTTAAGGCAGCAGACAGGGTAGGTCTGATAGGTGCAGGAAGAAAAGGGGGGTGGTCTGTATGGGTACAGATACAGACCCCAGTGCAAGGGGTAGCCGGGAGGCAGTGCGGGCAGGTACCCGGGCCCGGAGGACAGAGGGTGGCCAGGTGCACCGTGCCAAGAGAGAACAGATCAGCAGGGGACAGGGGGAGCGAAGGCAGAAGAAAAGAGGAAGGTCTTGAAGTGCTTCCGGAACCAGAGATGTTTCTCCTCAAGTTTTAGAGTGGCAGGGAGGCTGCTCCAGAGGGAGGCCCCAGCCGAAGACAGAGATCTACCCCCAAGCTCATTTCTTTCAAAAACGACTGACCCTGAGGGAGTTGGAGGTAGAGGAGCGAAGAGCTCGAGAGGGGAGGTATTTGCGGAGGGATAGCTGAAGGTATTTTGGACCCAGTCCCCAGAAAACCTTGTTGACAATGCAGAGGGTTTTGAATTTAATCCTTGCATCCACTGGGAGCCAAAGGAGAGATTTCAGGGCTGGAGAGATACGATCCCAGGGCTTGAGGCCAAGGCAAGTCTCGCAGTCCTATTCTGGATTAGTTGCAGAGGGCGGAGAGTAGAGGCAGGTAGATTTAGAAAGAGGCTGTTACAATAGTCCAACCTAGAGAGAACCAGAGCTTGGGATACCATGAGCTTCTGGGGGAAGGAGAGGAAAGGCAGAGTACCTCTGAGGAAGTGTAGTAGGAAATTTGACTTTTTAGAGACCACAGAGATGTGGGCGGAGAAGGAAAGGGTGGAGTCAAAGACGACCCAGAGGTTCTTAGCCTTGCAAGTGGGGGTAGGAGGAGGGCCAAGGGAGGCCAGCCAGATAGTGAGGGGAAGGATGGTGATGGTGTGCCGATGAGGAGGATCTCTGTCTTGCTAGCATTCAAAGATCATTGGCGGCACACCAATCCTGAATGGCAGTTAGGCAATCAGAGATGAGAGAGGGAGAGGAGGTGTCAGAGGGCAGCCTGAAAATGAGTTGAGTGTCGTCAGCGTAGCAATGGAAATTTTAGCAGAATGTAGCAATGCAGTGGGCGAGAATTGCCAGGTATTGGTTGAAAAGCCAGGGTGAGAGGTTAGACCCCTGGGGAACACCACAGGTAGAGAGGAAGATAGATGAAAGGAAGGACCCAAGTTGGACCTGGGAAGGTCGATCTGAGAGGAAAGAGGTCAGCCAGGCCAAAGTCTGATCATTGATACCCAGGTTTTCACGGAGACGGTTGAGTAGGATGGTATGGTTGACTGTGTCGAAGGCAGAAGAGAGATCGAGGAGGATGAGGACAGAGGAAATGTTAGAGTGAAGGCTGGAGAGCAGATCTTCACGGATGTTCAGCAGAGCAGTTTCCGTGCTTCTGGCAGCTCTGAAGCCAGACTGGTGGTCATGGAGACAGCCAACAGAATTGGAATGAAGGTTAAGCTGAGAGATGGCCAACTTTTCCAGGAGTTTGTCCAGAAAGGGAGTAATGGATATTGGGCGATAGTTAGTTGGACAAGAAGGATCTGCTGTGGGTTTCTTGAGAAGAGTATGCACAAAGGAGTGCTTCAGAGGAGAGGGGAAGGACCCCGAGGCAAAGGAGTGGTTGCAAAAATCAGCAAGGGCCGGAGCGAGGGTGTCAATGTGGTCCTTGATGGTTTTCCCTTTAAAAAAGGAAGCATGTGATGTGTTATTATGCTGCTAGGCTGGAATTTTGCGGAAACCAGCCTAACCCCTTCTTACTGTGGTATGAACTTTTCTGTGCATCTATCTTAAATCAAGCATGGTATGTGATGTTACCCGGCGGAACCAGCATTTTGGGGCATCCAGTCTAGCCCTTTTGTCACTGTGGCATGACTTGTTTTATAGGCTTCTATGACAAATCAAGCATGATATGTGTTAATATTTGGCTAGACTTGCATTTTGGGGGAGCCAGTCTAGCCCTTTCTTGCTGTGGCATGACTTGTTTTCTATCAGAAGAGCAGTAACCTGCAGAACTTATTAGTACAAACCAAAGAGAAAATATCCGCCAAGAGACCAGACAAATTCCCCGGGACTCATCCTTGCATGAGCTGTGGGAATTGTAACAGCATCATCAAAGGTAGCACAGTTACACATCCAAGAACTGGCAAAAGGTTCGCACTAAGACAACATGCTACATGCCTTTCTGAGAATGTTATTTACGCGATATAGTGTCCCCGTGGAAAGTATTACGTGGGAGAGACCTCACGCAAAATCAGGATCAGGATAAACGAGCATAAATCAAACATCAGGAATAACAACAGGATGTCAGCTGTAGCCAGACACTTCAATGACAATGGGCACACGGTGAGCCAATTGAGATTTCTCGTGCTAGAAGTTATGTTTCCCAAAGGACAATCTCGAGACATCAAACAGTGGCGAGCACAGAAGGAGGCTTTTTGGATCAACAAACGCGACTCGCTGTCACCGAATGGAATGAACAAGGAACTGGACCTCAGTTGTTTCCTTTGATGCTTGAGTAACTGTATTATGATATACTGTGGAGTTGATAATGTATGATATGTCAGAATTTACCATGACATTGAGCCAATCCTAGGCTCACTTAGGATATGCCAACAGGGGTGTGGTCAAGAATGTACTTATTTCTAAAGATATACAACATGGCCTTTATGACCAATAAGGTACTGTATACTCGCTTTGGATTCATCCAGGCTACCATCTCCATACTGTCGGAGAATTTTGTCTTAAGTTCCTTCTTTTCTTCCTTCTTGCTTTCACAGGATTATTTCACCTGATAATAATCTTAGATATAGTACCCGGGGCATTCGCAATGTTGATCTGCTCTTTACTCTCTTTTTACCTCTTTTACCTCTAACTAAGGATATTTACAGGGGAGCTTACAGCTTAAAATACTCTCGCCTGTGCCAGTGCACACTGTGGCGATAGGTTTCCAGACAAGGTAGGCGTATTTTTAACTATAGAAATGGTGTTGATTTCATTTATTTTTTATTCTTTAATTTTTCTCTCCCTCATTATGCTTGGTTTCACATTTCCCAGTTTGATTTTTTTATGATTCTATATTATTTTGTCATTATTTTCATCCATGTAGAAATGTTATGTAATTACGCTCCTATTTTATTTCGCAATGTGAACTCAACCATTATTACTACGAGCTCACGTAGAGTGTACACCTTACAAGACATGTAATACTCGGGATACACACCAGCAGCCTTTCCAACATGGCCGCCGGCGTTTCTCAGTACTCGCGGCTCCATGTGTTGCTTGGCAACGTGACACGAACACAACATTTAGCACTATGGCTACCGCGAACGCGTCCTAGTGGCGTCTTCGCATGGCTCTCCTTCTTTCTACTGTCAGGTAAGAAGCAAGATTGAGCGTTATGGTGCTCGTAGGCATCTGAACCCTTCTAATGGAATGGAACTCTTACACGGCACGTCTCGCGCTACATGTCAACTTCAGAGCCTTTGTTATAAGATGAAATAATGACACGCCGGGTGCCGCGCTGCATGGCTCTCTTATGAGCGACTATGCTCGTAGGCGTCCATGCGTCTTTAGTTAAATAGTAACTTTGACACACTGCTAATCGTGTTGCATGTCTCTTCCAGGCAAGAGTCTGCACGCAAAGTAAAACGCCGGCACACGCATAGAAACGCCAGTCAAGCACGTTTACTTTGGAAGTGTTGGTGTGAAATTCAAGTCCATGCTGTATCTTTGACAAGGTCAGTGTTGAAATAGTCACGTCATTACTTGATGCCTATTAGATAAAACGATATATGGCATTTTGGTGGTCATTTTTCTACCTTTTTCTTTTATTCCTTCTTTGCTGTAATTCCACAGTTTATCATCACGCACATAAAATGGGATTTCACGTATGTATTTTTTACATTATTTTTACTTTTTTACTATTTGTATCCGTTGGTAATCTTATGGTTCATGACATGTATGGACTCTTTATTACATGTAACCTTTCTCCTGGTATGTGTTGAAATCGTGTTGTTCATTGCGGTTATTGTCATTGAACATGTGCATCCATATGGCCACTTTGGGCATAATGTATCCACACCCGGCATACTTGAAAAACTCCTAAATCATGATGATGATGATGTATACATTGATGACTTTATTTTCTTGCTATGTTATGATCCCTGTGGATTTGCTTTATAATTACTGTATGTTCAATTAATTAATGTTGCTGACATATTGTGGGTTATCCAACAGATTCGTTTGCTCAATTTTTAGCACTCGAATCTGATTAGTTTGTGAATGAGCTGGCCCTGACGAAGGAACAGTGTTCCGAAATGCATTGGCCAATTGTTTGAGCTCGCCCTGCACATCTGCTTTTTCTAAGATGTACAATTACTTAAATTGATGACGAAAATCAAGTATTAAACTATCATTTTTTGCAGTAAACTTACAGAAGTTAATTATTTTGTGCTTTGATCCACATTGAATCTATACACGACGAGTGGTGTTTGGGAGTGCAGCCCGCACCGCTGGCTTAACGGCCTTGGTCCTTACCCCATGACTTGTTTTCTAGGCATTTATGATAATTCAAGCATGGTATGTGTTATTATTTGGCTAGACTGGCATTTTGGGGTAGCTAGTGTTGGGATGGAAATTAGTCTATTCCACCGCCCTAGGCGCTTTACACTAAGGCGAAACTCATGGATAGCACAATGTGCAAGGAGGGACATGGCTGTGTTAAAGAAACTCAGCCCAGATGCAATATCACTGGCATTATAGATGCATATTCAAATTGACAAGGGGGGTCCTGGGAGTCTCTCTGCCAGACATTAGTCCTGGTTATGAAAGACTTACCCAGAGTCTTTAGCTCACTATCTTTCACAGAGAAGAAATATCCCAAACATATCAGTCTTTGTCCTGCCCTGGAGCAGTCCAGCACCGAAATGCTAGGCAATTCTCCTCTGAACAAGAGTACCAACAGCATCTCCAGACACGTGTTTCAGTCTGGTTGGACCTCATCAGTAGGGAGGAGCTGTGCCTCTCTAAGAATAGTGAGCAAGGGGTCCACGTCTGGATTCCCCTAGTAACTTAGGGTGAGACCCAAAGCTACTTGAATATTCGAATTGACAAGGGGGGTCCTGGGAGTCTCTCTGCCAGACATTAGTCCTGGTTACGAAAGACTTACCCAGAGTCTTTAGCTCACTATCTTTCACAGAGAAGAAATATCCCAAACATATCAGTCTTTGTCCTGCCCTGGGGCAGTCCAGCACCGAAATGCTAGGCAATTCTCCTCTGAACAAGAGTACCAACAGCATCCCCAGACACGTGTTTCAGTCTGGTTGGACCTCATTAGTAGGGAGGAGCTGTGCCTCTCTAAGAATAGTGAGCAAGGGGTCCACGTCTGGATTCCCCTAGTAAATTAGGGTGAGACCCAAAGCTACTTGAATATTCAAATTGACAAGGGGGGTCCTGGGAGTCTCTCTACCAGACATTAGTCCTGGTTACGAAAGACTTACCCAGAGTCTTTAGCTCACTATCTTTCACAGAGAAGAAATATCCCAAACATATCAGTCTTTGTCCTGCCCTGGGGCAGTCCAGCACCGAAATGCTAGGCAATTCTCTTCTGAACAAGAGTACCAACAGCATCCCCAGACACGTGTTTCAGTCTGGTTGGACCTCATTAGTAGGGAGGAGCTGTGCCTCTCTAAGAATAGTGAGCAAGGGGTCCACGTCTGGATTCCCCTAGTAAATTAGGGTGAGACCCAAAGCTACTTGAATATTCAAATTGACAAGGGGGGTCCTGGGAGTCTCTCTACCAGACATTAGTCCTGGTTACGAAAGACTTACCCAGAGTCTTTAGCTCACTATCTTTCACAGAGAAGAAATATCCCAAACATACCAGTCTTTGTCCTGCCCCGGGGCAGTCCAGCACCGAAATGCTAGGCAATTCTCCTCTGAACAAGAGTACCAACAGCATCCCCAGACACGTGTTTCAGTCTGGTTGGACCTCATCAGTAGGGAGGAGCTGTGCCTCTCTAAGAATAGTGAGCAAGGGGTCCACGTCTGGATTCCCCTAGTAACTTAGGGTGAGACCCAAAGCTACTTGAATATTCAAATTGACAAGGGGGGTCCTGGGAGTCTCTCTACCAGACATTAGTCCTGGTTACGAAAGACTTACCCAGAGTCTTTAGCTCACTATCTTTCACAGAGAAGAAATATCCCAAACATATCAGTCTTTGTCCTGCCCTGGGGCAGTCCAGCACCGAAATGCTAGGCAATTCTCCTCTGAACAAGAGTACCAACAGCATCCCCAGACACGTTTTTCAGTCTGGTTGGACCTCATCAGTAGGGAGGAGCTGTGCCTCTCTAAGAATAGTGAGCAAGGGGTCCACGTCTGGATTCCCCTAGAAACTTAGGGTGAGACCCAAAGCTACTTGAATATTCAAATTGACAAGGGGGGTCCTGGGAGTCTCTCTGCCAGACATTAGTCCTGGTTACGAAAGACTTACCCAGAGTCTTTAGCTCACTATCTTTCACAGAGAAGAAATATCCCAAACATATCAGTCTTTGTCCTGCCCTGGGGCAGTCCAGCACCGAAATGCTAGGCAATTCTCCTCTGAACAAGAGTACCAACAGCATCCCCAGACACGTGTTTCAGTCTGGTTGGACCTCATCAGTAGGGAGGAGCTGTGCCTCTCTAAGAATAGTGAGCAAGGGGTCCACGTCTGGATTCCCCTAGTAACTTAGGGTGAGACCCAAAGCTACTTGAATATTCAAATTGACAAGGGGGGTCCTGGGAGTCTCTCTGCCAGACATTAGTCCTGGTTACGAAAGACTTACCCAGAGTCTTTAGCTCACTATCTTTCACAGAGAAGAAATATCCCAAACATATCAGTCTTTGTCCTGCCCTGGGGCAGTCCAGCACCGAAATGCTAGGCAATTCTCCTTTGAACAAGAGTACCAACAGCATCCCCAGACACGTGTTTCAGTCTGGTTGGACCTCATCAGTAGGGAGGAGCTGTGCCTCTCTAAGAATAGTGAGCAAGGGGTCCACGTCTGGATTCCCCTAGTAACTTAGGGTGAGACCCAAAGCTACTTGAATATTCAAATTGACAAGGGGGGTCCTGGGAGTCTCTCTACCAGACATTAGTCCTGGTTACGAAAGACTTACCCAGAGTCTTTAGCTCACTATCTTTCACAGAGAAGAAATATCCCAAACATACCAGTCTTTGTCCTGCCCTGGGGCAGTCCAGCACCGAAATGCTAGGCAATTCTCCTCTGAACAAGAGTACCAACAGCATCCCCAGACACGTGTTTCAGTCTGGTTGGACCTCATCTGTAGGGAGGAGCTGTGCCTCTCTAAGAATAGTGAGCAAGGGGTCCACGTCTGGATTCCCCTAGTAAATTAGGGTGAGACCCAAAGCTACTTGAATATTCAAATTGACAAGGGGGGTCCTGGGAGTCTCTCTGCCAGACATTAGTCCTGGTTACGAAAGACTTACCCAGAGTCTTTAGCTCACTATCTTTCACAGAGAAGAAATATCCCAAACATATCAGTCTTTGTCCTGCCCTGGGGCAGTCCAGCACCGAAATGCTAGGCAATTCTCCTCTGAACAAGAGTACCAACAGCATCCCCAGACACGTGTTTCAGTCTGGTTGGACCTCATTAGTAGGGAGGAGCTGTGCCTCTCTAAGAATAGTGAGCAAGGGGTCCACGTCTGGATTCCCCTAGTAAATTAGGGTGAGACCCAAAGCTACTTGAATATTCAAATTGACAAGGGGGGTCCTGGGAGTCTCTCTACCAGACATTAGTCCTGGTTACGAAAGACTTACCCAGAGTCTTTAGCTCACTATCTTTCACAGAGAAGAAATATCCCAAACATACCAGTCTTTGTCCTGCCCTGGGGCAGTCCAGCACCGAAATGCTAGGCAATTCTCCTCTGAACAAGAGTACCAACAGCATCCCCAGACACGTGTTTCAGTCTGGTTGGACCTCATCAGTAGGGAGGAGCTGTGCCTCTCTAAGAATAGTGAGCAAGGGGTCCACGTCTGGATTCCCCTAGTAACTTAGGGTGAGACCCAAAGCTACTTGAATATTCAAATTGACAAGGGGGGTCCTGGGAGTCTCTCTGCCAGACATTAGTCCTGGTTACGAAAGATTTACCCAGAGTCTTTAGCTCACTATCTTTCACAGAGAAGAAATATCCCAAACATATCAGTCTTTGTCCTGCCCTGGGGCAGTCCAGCACCGAAATGCTAGGCAATTCTCCTCTGAACAAGAGTACCAACAGCATCCCCAGACACGTGTTTCAGTCTGGTTGGACCTCATCAGTAGGGAGGAGCTGTGCCTCTCTAAGAATAGTGAGCAAGGGGTCCACGTCTGGATTCCCCTAGTAAATTAGGGTGAGACCCAAAGCTACTTGAATATTCAAATTGACAAGGGGGGTCCTGGGAGTCTCTCTGCCAGACATTAGTCCTGGTTACGAAAGACTTACCCAGAGTCTTTAGCTCACTATCTTTCACAGAGAAGAAATATCCCAAACATATCAGTCTTTGTCCTGCCCTGGGGCAGTCCAGCACTGAAATGCTAGGCAATTCTCCTCTGAACAAGAGTACCAACAGCATCCCCAGACACGTGTTTCAGTCTGGTTGGACCTCATCAGTAGGGAGGAGCTGTGCCTCTCTAAGAATAGTGAGCAAGGGGTCCACGTCTGGATTCCCCTAGTAACTTAGGGTGAGACCCAAAGCTACTTGAATATTCAAATTTACAAGGGGGGTCCTGGGAGTCTCTCTGCCAGACATTAGTCCTGGTTACGAAAGACTTACCCAGAGTCTTTAGCTCACTATCTTTCACAGAGAAGAAATATCCCAAACATATCAGTCTTTGTCCTGCCCTGGGGCAGTCCAGCACTGAAATGCTAGGCAATTCTCCTCTGAACAAGAGTACCAACAGCATCCCCAGACACGTGTTTCAGTCTGGTTGGACCTCATCAGTAGGGAGGAGCTGTGCCTCTCTAAGAATAGTGAGCAAGGGGTCCACGTCTGGATTCCCCTAGTAACTTAGGGTGAGACCCAAAGCTACTTGAATATTCAAATTTACAAGGGGGGTCCTGGGAGTCTCTCTGCCAGACATTAGTCCTGGTTGCGAAAGACTTACCCAGAGTCTTTAGCTCACTATCTTTCACAGAGAAGAAATATCCCAAACATATCAGTCTTTGTCCTGCCCTGGGGCAGTCCAGCACCGAAATGCTAGGCAATTCTCCTCTGAACAAGAGTACCAACAGTAACCCCAGACACGTGTTTCAGTCTGGTTGAACCTCATCAGTAGGGTGTAGCTGTGCCTCTCTAGGAATAGTGAGCAAGGGGTCCACGTCTGGATTCCCCTAGTAACTTAGGGTGAGACCCAAAGTTACTTGAAATTTGCAAATAACAAGGGGGTTCCTGGGAGACTCTCTGCCAGACATGAGTCCTGGTTACAAGGGCCTTACCCAGAGTCTTTAGCTCACTATCTTTCACAGAGAAGAAATATCCCACACATATCAGTCTTTGTCCTGCCCTGGGGCAGTTCAGCACCGAAATGCCAGGCAATTCCCTTCTGATCAAGAGTACCAACAGCAACCCCAGACACGTGTTTTGGTCTGGTTGAACCTCATCAGTAGGGTGTAGCTGTGCCTCTCTAAGAATAGTGAGCTAGGGGTCCACGTCTGGATTCCCCTAGTAACATAGGGTGAGACCCAAAGTTACTTGAAATATGCAAATAACAAGGGAGGTCCTGGGAGACTCTCTGCCAGACATGAGTCCTGGTTACAAGAGCCTTACCCAGAGACGTGGAATGAGCACTTTTCGAGCTTGGCGTAGAGCTAGTGTTGACAGAGTTTCTCCAATACGGATCGGACATGTTTAACATGGTCCTGCTTTGATGCGGAATATACTAGGATATTGTCGAAGTACACTAGAGCACACACATCATTCAATTCCGTAGGACATCGTTCATGGAGTATTGAAATGCAGCAGGCGCATTGCAAAGGCCAAAGGGCATTACTTGATATTCGGACAATCCGTATTTGGTGCGAAAAGCCGTTTTCCATTCGTCCCCCTGTTTTACGCAAACAAGGTAATATGGCCCCCTCAGGTCTAGTTTTGTGTAGATTTGGGCATCTTTGACTTGATCAAGCAATTGAGCGATCAGTGGCAGGGGGTAGTGATTTTTTACGGTAATCTGGTTCAGTGCGCGATAGTCGATGCACATTCTCAAGTCCCCCCCTTTTTTGGTACGAAGAATAGAGGACTGGCTGCTGGAGACTTCGAGGGACGGATGAACCCGTTGGCCAGGTATTGGTCAAGATAGGTCTTCAGGTGCTGGTTTTCTGGTTCCGTGAGTGCGTAAATTCGCCCACAAGGGATTTGTGCGCCGGGTATCAGGTCGATTTGGCAATCGTATGGTCTATGCGGTGGCAGGTTATTAGCCTGTTCTTTCTGAAAGACATCTTGAAAGTCCTGGTATTCACTTGGTAGGGTGCCGATTGCCACAGTCGCAGGCGTGGAGGTTCTGGTGTCTATTGGTTGTTTCTCTTGGTGATAACATGTGTGGGCGCAAGTCTCGGGAAAGGCCAATTCTTTTGCTCACCAATCGATTCGAGGATTGTGAGATACCAACCATGGCATTCCCAAAATCAACCGGAACTGTGGTGCCCTAATGAGGTCGAAAACGATAGATTCTTGGTGTCCATCCTGGCACAGAAGGGTTAAAGCTTCAGTGCATTGGGATACTGGACCAGAAGCTATTTCCGTGCCGTCGACAGTAGTAACAGTGTCGGTGGTTGATTTAGGGTGTAACGGAAGCCCCATCTTTGCCGCAAGATCCTGGTCGATGTAATTCCCAACGGTTCCACTGTCTATGTACGCTCTTACTGCGTGCATCCGAGATGGTTGTTGGTGATTGATCAAGACCACAGATAGTGCAAAATGGGAGGTCTGTAGTTCACTTTCTTCGCTCGACAAGTGGACCCCTACACTTGCCGGGCTGGGGAGTTTTCCGATTCCTTGATGGTATCTTCCTTGTCCGTGGCCCATATCATCCTCCTCGGTGGCTTCACAGGGCACTCTTTAAGGAAATGACCTGACCTTCCACAGTACAGACATAACTCCTGCTGTCTCCTTTTATCCCTTTCCGCTTTAGTCAAGGGGGAGCTGACCCTGCCGATTTGCATTGGTTCTCCTGAACCTTCCGTTGTTCGGGCAGTATTGTCCTTTGAACGCACATACATAGGGCGAGGGTCCAGTCTGGTTCGATATGCTCTTCGGTCCTGCAACCTATGATCCAGTTGAACAACAAGGTCAATGAATTCTGAGCAGTCTTTCGGGGGGGTTCACTACTTGTGCAAGAACATCCTTGAGCTCCCCCCGCAACCCCTGATGAAATAACATGGTTCTCTTCTCCACTGGCCATTCTGATTCAACTACGAGTCTATTGAACGTGGCTATGTATGTTAATAGGTCTTGATTCCCTTGGCGTAGGGACAGAAGTTCGTTGTCTAATGCCTGCCCATGAGTACGACGGGCGAACAGCTTTTCCATCTCTTGCTGAAAGCCCCTGAAGTCATGCAGCAAAGGATCGTCTTGGGCCATAAAGGGTACAGACCAGTATGCGGCGCTACCACTCAAGTAGGATAGCACAAAAGCAACCAGTGATTGGTCATTCGGAAAGGCCCCTGGCCTACAAAGGAAGTGCAGGCGGCACTGCTTCATGAACTTTGCAAACCTCTTGAGATCCCCCGTAAATCGTTCCCGCGGGGCCAAGGGAACTGCCCCAGGAAGAGTTATCTGAACGGGATTGGCTGATGGGGCTGGCATCGAGGGCACGCTTCCCGGCAATGGTGCATGCTGCCCTGCTTGTGACTGGAGAAGGTGCCGGCTTAAATCATCAGTGTGTTCTTTGGCTACTATCAGCTATGTCCTAAGGGTGTTGGTCTCTTGCCTGGCTGCATGTACTTTGGAACGCAGCTGCCCCAACATGTGGGCTAACAGGTCGGTTTCTGACGTTTCCATGACGCCCAGGTGGATTTTGATGTGAAGCTTTGCGTTCTGTAACGCTTACCTGGTATCCACGGGGACGTCACTCAGCCTGTTCTGATCTCTTACGACCTCAAACCCTTCCCTGGAGGCTATTCGACTGGAGACTGGGCCTGAAACACAGGATTGGTAGAGTTTAACTTCCAATTGTCTCTTTGTGCTTGAACCCCTTCTTCCCCGGGGACCAACCCTTCCCTTTGATCCACAGCTCACCTTGATTTCTTGGATAGTGTGCTCTCCGTCCTGCTTTCAGCGCAGAGGCGCGTTGATTGATGCAGGCTCGTTGCTGCCTAGTTACTTCACTGGCAAGAGTCTGACAGGTAAGTATAATGAGTCTTTTGAACAGTTCTCTAACTTCGTTCCTTTACTTCCTTAGATGATGGCCGGCGTCCGGGGATGGCGGCGTGCTGCTGAGATGAGCAGTGCTGAAGGTGAGTGAGAGCGCGATGCACGATGCACCCCTTTCGTATTTGCATTGAACTGAGTTCTTTTTCTGTGTCTTTTAGGTGCCGCGACGTTTTCAGCGTGGATGCCGGTTATGAAGAACAAATGCGGTGGGTAAGTGCGGTATGCGGCGCCTCTAGATGTTTCCACGCTAACCTGGAGTGTCTTTTCCCTCTTGCAGATGGATGAGAAGTTCCGTAGATAGAGTTCCCCCAGAGCGGCTCGGATTCAGGTAAGCGTTTGAAGCTCGTACAGTATTTAAAAATAAGCGAAGATTTGCAGAATGCTTACTAATGCCTTTTTTTCTGTTCTTTTCCCTTTTCCTTAGGAAGCGGCGTGCCGGGATGGGAATGACACCGCCAAAGATGCCCGCAGAACACAAGGAGCGATGAATGATGGGCAGAAGCGCTGCAAGGTAAGGCTGTTCCTAACGGTGTTCTTGTTCTTGCAGGAGCTGAGCGCAGAAGAAAGATGCAGGCCTACTGGAGACCGATCCGAACACGGTGAGTGTCACGCTGCAGGTGCAGAAAACGCAAAGCATGTTTCTCAGCCTGGGTGTGGCTTAAATAGTCTCTGGGTATCCCAGGTGTCTCTGGGCTGACCCACACCCAAAAGACTAGACCGCACATGCAGTTCTGGGAACCATAATATGTGGGGGCATCCATCTTGTCCCCATCAATGCACTACAAGTCCAATCGCCAATGTTATCCTATGGGATTGAGTGAGTCTGGTGCCACAAGCGCCAAGTCTGACTGCAAGTGGGTCTTTGGAGGGATGGAGAAGCCCTTGAGGGCCATGTAAGTGATTGTGGCCTGGCTCCAGCCTGACATCTTGGAGGGCTGGGGACATGAGGGGCAGGAATCATGACAGCACTCTCCCCCCCCAAGGCTCCTCTCAAGGTGGCTCTTCTGTCTGGTCCTGGTTTGGTTGGATGGTTTTGATGAAATGGTCTAAGCAAGCGAGGTGCATGGATGTACTCACAAGGCTCCCATGTCCTGTGTTGTGGACCATACCCCTTCCAGTCTACTAAGTAGTATAATTTGGATCTGACACACTTTGAATCTAGGATGTCTTTGACTTTGAATTCTGGCTCCCCGGCGACTACTACTGGCTGCGGTGGCGTTGCTACCCGGGTCCCAGGTTGAACAGGTTTAGGGAGAGACACGTGGAACACAGGATGAATCTGCATGTTTGACGGCAAAGCTAGTCTGACCACCACAGGATTTATCACAGAGGTGAAGGATAATGGACCCAGGTATCTTGGACGGAAAGTTTGGGCTCCTTTAATGGACACGTGTTTAGACGCCAGCCAGACTTTGTCTCCTACTTGGTAGTTGGGGGCCTTTGCTCAGTGTTGATCAGCAAACTTCTTTTGGTGATTCTTAGCTTGAAGTAGGTGTGCAGCTGCTCTTTTAAAGGTTTGAGAAATGGTCATGTGCAAGGTTTTGACTGCTGGCATTTCCAGGGTTGTAGGAACGTCCAACTCAGAAGTACGTGGGTGCCTGCCATACATGGTATAAAAGGGTGTCTTCCCAGTGCTGGTGTGTAGGAAATTATTTTAAGCACATTCAGCTATCCATAATAGGTCGAACCAGCCTCCTTCAGCTTGGTGTAACATGCAACGCAGATACTGCTCGAGCGTCTGATTTGTCCTCTCAGTTTGACCATCCTTTTGGGGATGGTGACTGGTGGATAGCCGGATGTCGATCTGGGCCATAGAGAAGCATTTTCTCCAGAAGTTAGATACGAATTGAGTACCTCGGTCTGAGACCAAAACTGAAGGAAACCCATGGAGCCGTACGATGCCTTCAAGAAATACCTTTGCCAGAGTGGAAGCATTTGGGAGCCCCTTAAGAGGAATGAAATGTGCCATTTTTGAAAATAGGTCCACGACCGCAAGAATAGTGTTAAACCCTTGACTGAGTGGTAAGTCAGTAATAAAATCGAAGGACAATGTGTGCCAGGGTGCTGATGGGATTTCCAATGGTTGTAATAGCCCACCCGGTTTCTGCTTGGATGACTTGTTTTGAGCACACACTCCACAAGATAGGATGAATTGGATAATGTCTTTATGCCACGTGGGCCACCAATAATTTAATTTTACCTTGGCTAGGGTTTTAGCGATTCCGGGGTGGCCCTCGATCAAGGAATCATGATAACCGGACATGACTTGTTCTCGTATTTCTTGGTTTGGTAAGAATAAATGATTCCTGAAGTAGGGCAACTGATCTTTTATCATGTAATGTTCTCCTTGTGCACTCCACGCTTGTAATTGCTCCGGACTCATCAGGTTTTGAACTTCTTCATGTAATTCTTTCTGAGTTATGGTTGCTGTGATTCCTAGGAGCTTGTCATTCGGGATGATTGCTATTGGGTCAGGGGTCTGATACCATTGCTCTTCCACCCCCATACGGGAAAGGGCATCAGCCTTCCCGTTTTTCACCCTTGGTCGAAATGTAATCACGTAGTCATATTCAGCAAAATAAAGAGCCCACTGTAGTTGTTGTGAGGATTGGGCCTTTGCCGTTTTTAGGTACTGGAGGTTCCGGTGGTCAGTTATTACGGTGATTGTGTGTCTGGCGCCCAAGAGGTGGTGCCACCATGCCTTAAAGGCTGACTTAATGGCCAGGAGTTCTTTGTCTGTGATAGCGTAACTGAGTTCAGGGGGTGTGAATTTATGTGACCAGAAGGCAACAGGGTGTAACTGGCCCGTTTTGGGGTCCTTTTGTGAGAGGACGGCTCCCATAGCCATGCTTGAGGCGTCCATTTCCACCAGGTATGGGAGATCAGGGGGAGGGTGACGTAAGATTGGGGCAGATGTGAATCTTGCTTTGAGTTCCTAGAAAGCCTCCTCGGCTTCTGTTGTCCACTGGAACATTTTGTTGCTTTTCCTTAGTAATGACGTGATGGGATGCACGATTTTGCGAAAATCCTGGGATGAACCGGCGGTAGAAGTTTGCAAAACCCCGCATACTTTGAACCCCCTTGAATGAATTTGGGTATGGCCAGTTAAGGATAGCATCTACCTTGTGTACATCCATTCGGGCTGAGAATAAAGCCCAGGGATTCCACCTCGGAGATGTGGAATGAGCACTTTTCGAGCTTGGCGTAGAGCTGGTGTTGACGGAGTTTCTCCAGTACGGATCGGACGTGTTTAACATGCTCCTGCTTTGATGCAGAATATACTAGGATATTGTCGATGTACACTAGAGCAAAGACATCAATCAATTCCCGTAGGACATCGTTCATGAAGTAATGAAATGCAGCAGGCGTGTTGCAAAGGCCAAAGGGCATTGCTTGATATTCATACAAGACGTATTTGGTGTGAAAAGCGCTTTTCCATTTGTCCCCCTGTTTTACGCGAACAAGGTGATATGCCCCCCTCAGATCTAGTTTTGTGTAGATTTGGGCATCTTTGACTTGATCATGCAATTCAGGGATCAGTGGCAGGGGGTAGCGATTTTTTACGGTAATCTGGTTCAGTGCGCGATAGTCGATGCACTTTCTCAAGTCCCCCTCCTTTTTGGTACAAAGAATAGAGGACTGGCTGCTGGAGACTTCGAGGGACGGATGAACCCGTTGGCCAGGTATTGGTCAAGATAGGCCTTCAGGTGCTGGTTTTCTGGTTACGTGAGTGCATAAATTCACCCACAAGGGATTTGTGTGCCAGGTATCAGGTCGATTTGGCAATCGTATGGTCTATGCGGTGGCAGGGTATTAGCCTGTTCTTTCTGAAAAACATCTTGAAAGTCCTGGTATTCACTTGTTAGGGTGCCGATTGCCACAGTCGCAAGCGTGGAGGTTCTGGTGTCTATTGGTTGTTTCTCTTGGCGATAACATGTGTGGGCGCAAGTCTCAGGAAAGGCCAATTCTTTTGCTCGCCAATTGATTCGAAGATTGTGAGCTACCAACCATGGCATTGCCAAAATCAACCGGAACTATGGTGCCTTAATGAGGTCAAAAACGATAGATTCTTGGTGTCCATCCTGGCACAGAAGGGTTAAAGCTGCAATGCATTGGAAAACTGGACCAGAAGCTATTTCCGTGCCGTCGACAGTGGTAACAGTGTCAGTGGTTTATTTAGGGCGTAACGGAAGCCCCATCTTTGCGGCAAGATCCTGGTCGATGTAATTCCCAACGGCTCCACTGTCTATGTACGGTCTTACTGCGTGCATCCGAGATGGTTGTTGGTGATTGATCAAGACCACAAAATGGGAGGTCTGTAGTTCACTTTCTTCACTCGACAAGTGGACCCCTACACTTGCCAGGCTGGGGAGTTTTCCGATTCCTTGATGGTATCTTCCTTGTCCGTGGCCCCTACCGTCCTCCTCGGTGGGTTCACAGGGCACTCTTTAAGGAAATGACCTGACCTTCCACAGTACAGACATAACTACTGCTGTCTCCTTTTATCCCTTTTCACTTTAGTCAAGGGGGATCTGACCCCCCGATTTGCATTGGTTCTCCTGAACCTTCCGTTGTTCGGGCAGTATTGTCCTTTGAACACACATACATCTGGGTGAGGGTCCGGTCTGGTTCGATCTGCTCTGAACAACAAGGTCAATGAATTCTGAGCAGTCTTTCGGGGGGGTTCACTACTTGTGCGAGAACATCCTTGAGCTAGCCCCGCAATCCCCGATGAAATAACGTGGTTCTCTTCTCCACTGGCCATTCTGCTTCAACTACGAGTCAATTGAACGTGCTATGTATGTTAATAGGTCTTGATTCCTTTGGCGTAGGGACAGAAGTTCGTTGTCTAATGCCTGCCCATGAGTACGACGGCGAACAGCTTTTCCATCTTCTGCTGAAAGCCCCTGAAGTCATGCAGCAAAGGATCTTCCTGGGCCACTAGGGGTACAGTTCAGTCTGCGGCGCTACCACTCAGGTAGGATAGCACAAAAGCGACCCGTGATTGGTCATTCGGAAAGGCCCCTGGCCTACAAAGGAAGTGCAGGCGGCACTGGTTCATGAACGTTGCAAACCTCTTGGGATCCCCCGTAAAGCGTTCGAGCGGGGCCAAGGGAACTGCCCCAGGAAGGGTTATCTGAACGGGATTGGCTGATGGCGCTGGCATCGAGGGCACGCTTCCCGGCAATGGTGCATGCCCTGCTTGTGACTGGAGAAGTTGCCGGCTTAAATCATCAGTGCGTTCTTTGGCTACTATCAGCTCTCTCCTCAGGGTGTTGGTCTCCTGCCTGGCTGCATGTACCTCGGAACGTAGCTGCCCCAACATGTGGTGGGCTAACTGGTCGGTTTCTGACGTTTCCATGACGCCCAGGTGGATTTTGACGTGAGGCTTTGCTTTCTGTAATGCTCACCTGGTATCCACGGGGACGTCACTCAGCCTGTTCTGACCTCTTAGGACCTCGAACCCTTCCCTGGAGGCTATTTGACTGGAGACTGGGCCTGAAACACAGGATTGGTAGAGTTTAACTCCCTATGGTCTCTGTGTGCTTGAATCCCTTCTTCCCCGGGGTCCAACCCTTCCCTTTGATCCACAGCTCACCTTGTTTTCTTGGATAGTGTGCTCTCTGTCCTGCTTTTAGTGCAGGGGCGCGTTGAATGATGCGGGCTCGTTGCTGCCTAGTTACTTCACTGGCAAGAGTCCGACAGGTAAGTATAATGAGTCTTTTGAACAGTTCTCTAACTTCGTTCCTTTCCTTCCTTAGATGATGGCCAGCGTCCGGGGTTGGCGGTGTGCTGCTGAGATGAGTAGCGCTGAAGGTGAGTGAGAGCGCGATGCGTGATGCACCCCTTTCGTATTTGCATTGAACTGAGTTCTTTTTCTGTGTCTTTTAGGTGCCGCGACGTTTTCACCGTGGATGCCGGTTATGAAGAACAAATGCGGTGGGTAAGCGCGGTATGCGGCGCCTCTAGCTGTTTCCACGCTAACCTGCAGTGTCTTTTCCCTCTTGCAGATGGATGAGAAGTTCCGGAGACAGAGTTCCCTCAGAGCGGCTGGGATTCAGGTAAGTGTTTGAAGCTCGTACAGTATTTAAAAATAAGCAAAGATTTGCAGAATGCTTACTAATGTCTTTTTTTCTGTTCTTTTCCCTTTTCCTTAGGAAGCGGCGTGCCGGGATGGGAATGACACCGCCGAATATGCCCGCAGAATAGAAGAAACGATGAATGATGGGCAGAAGCGCCGCAAGGTAAGGCTGTTCCTAACGGTGTTCTTGTTCTTGCAGGAGTTGAGCGCAGAAGAAAGATGCAGGCCTACTGGAGACCGATCCGAACACGGTGAGTGTCACGCTGCAGGTGCAAAAAATGCAAAGCATGTTTCTCAGCCTGGGTGTGGCTTAAATAGTCTCTGGATATCCCAGGTGTCTCTGGGCTGAACCACACCCAAAAGACTAGACTGCACATGCAGTTCTGGGAACCGAAATATGTGGGGGCATCCATCTTGTCCCCATCAATGCACTACAAGTCCAATCCCCAATGTTATCCTATGGGAGTGAGTGAGTCTGGTGCCACAAGCACCAAGTCTGACTCCAAGTGGGTCTTTGGAGGGATGGAGAGGCCCCTGAGGGCCATGTAGGTGATCATGACAAGGACTCACAGAACACCCCAATTCCACCGACTGATGCAGCACCCACCCAACCATTCTTGCCGGGGGAACTGGTATATGTCAGAAGTTTTGTGAGAAAATTGAACAATCCCAGGTTCCATGGGCCCTATGCAGTTGTGTTTTCCACCCCTCTCGCAGTAAAGGTGAAAGGGCTCCGATATTGGATACACCTCTCAGATGTTCGCAGGGCCCCACCCAATTCCACACCAACCACTCAAAGCAAGCACAACGAGCCTACCTCATCTTACTTAGCTCCATGCTGACAATAAGAGTGCATGTACAAGAGAGATACAAACATGCATTGCTGCTAAAGGCATAAGTTATGTAAATTAAAACTCTCTCCCTCTCTCTCTCTGTCCTCTTTACCCCTCCCCAGGTGCTCCTGACCTCCTTTCACTTCCTACCTATCCCCACCCATCCTTTGCCTTAACCGTTCTTGTTCCCACTACAGATGTTGCAAATATGAAGACTTCAACATCAAAATGTTCATTGCATAGTGAAAGAAATGTAATTAGCAGTGCTAGAATGTATTCTTATCAGTGCTGCGGCCTTCATTTTACGGCCATTGTATTTACCTTTCTTATGTTTTTAATTAGAAATATATTGGGGAACATCTTTTATCTGGGCAAGCCAAGCCAAGGGAGGGGAGGGGAAACTGGAACTTCAATTAAAGCATACCCATTAATCTAACTGAAGGGACCCCAAGCCTGAACCTGACTGAAAGTTTGAATGAAAGCACATCCTTTGGTTTAATTGAACGAGAAAACATGACACATATATGTATAAGACAACCATTACAAATGACAGCAATACCCGCATGACTGTGTGTACAAGTAAAATGTTTGAAGTATTACTTCCAAGCGTTAAAAACATTTTGTGTAGTATAAATAATAGTGTAAATTTCATGAACAGTAGAAGCAGATTAAAAAGTCACATATCACGCCATTACTGAATAAAAAGACAAGCATATAATCTCAAATATGACACATACCATAGCCTAGGCCTAGATGCGGTTGAAGATATCCATCATCCCAAGCACTCCCACAGTCGGTACTCCGACATGAGTTCAGTGGGAAGGTGAACAACTAATAGCAGTTGCTATGTGTGCTCCTTAACTCACGCATCTGAGGCACCCAGGGCTCTAGTACCACAAGAAGTACCAATTATCGAGGCGCAATGCCTAATTCATCTTGCGCTTTGTAGGCTCAGAAGAAGGAGCGAAATATGTTAACAAGTGGCAAGAAACAACCCTCACTTCGAAAGCTGAAGGATTTCCAGAAAAAAATGTGTCCCTCATGGAACAAACATGTGCACAGATATGGACAGAGCACGTTACGAAAACTGACATGGATTGCAGCCATGTAGAAGCTGTTCAAATAGCACCAGGAAAAGACTTATGAACTGAGCTTTTTCAGTGAAGGAACTGTCTTTATCGGCTCAAACAAACGGTGCAACAGAACAGTGTTGATTCCAGACCTAAAGAAGGGCACCGCAGCACTAATGGACTACTTCTGGGTGTATGGCCAACAGGCGTACTTGCACCTCCCACCCTGCTGGAGGGGGTATTGTTCGCTAGCAACGCTACACTCGGCCCTGTTAGTAGTCCTAGAAGAACACCTAAAAGGGAGGCCACTGCCCAATGAAGCACCCACAATGCCCCCAACCATTGCAGCACAACACACGTTGCCACACCAGACTTTTGCATCCTCCCGGGAAAGAACCGTATGACCAGCTGCAGAGGAAAAAGAGAGCATCAAATAATTTCTCCAAAGACTCAGCAGATTTACTCAATCAAATACCTGAAGAATACCAACTGTACACAACAAAAGAGAATTTTTTTTGCATCCTTAATGCTACCCGGTGTACAAGCACGAGCCAATGCCAAATGGCTCGAAATTGTACGCTGGTAATTGATCCAGTTGGTAAACGACACCGAACAAGGGTTCAACGTAACAATGCAATAAGGGTCGATCTGCGAGCCCTGAGACTGATGACGATGCAGAACAGGTATTTCCTGGACATGCTGACGGTGATGGAAGGTGGTGTGTGCAAAAAGATCTTGAGTTCATGTTGCATACCCATACGCATACCCAGACGCATACCGTCGGAGATGCTGAAAATGGGACATTGTCTTTCGTCACAGCTGCAGTGCATGATCTAGGGGCCAAATGAAGAAAGAAGCTGGCCTATAAGAGGAGGATTGGTTTGCACTTGCTTTTAGCTGGGCTCCGTCGTGGCTCGGGACACTGGTGAAGATGCTCATCATGTTTGTTTTGGTCATCTTCTGCACGTGCCAGTTGGGTGTTCGGTGTTGTGCCAAAGCAGTGCCTTATAGTGCAAAGATGATGGTCTCAATTGCCGCCCCAAAGGTACCTTGTAGCACAAAGGAGATAGAAGTACAAACTGACCACCCCATTCACCACATGGTCCCTAGCCCCTACGGAGAAGAAGTAGACCGACTGTACCACACGATCATTGTCCCTCCAACAGACCCTGAACATTATAAAGAGGTATGGTAGACCTGGCGGGGTCTGGCGGCTGTATTTACATGACATGACATGTATACCTGAGGAGTATGCACGAACAGGAAAAGGCTTACAACATGTGTGCAGAGCATGGATGCAAGGGAACACCCCTTCACGGAGATGCTGGGAGAAGGGAAAATGAGTACAAAAATGGGGGAGTTAGTTACTGTAGAAATAATGAAAGGGGGAATGTTGGGATGGAAATTTGTCTATCCCACCCCCCTAGGTGCTTTAGAGTAAGGCGTATCCCATGAATAGGGCGATGCGCAATGGGGGAAAGGGCTGTGTTAAAGAAACTCAGCCCAGATGCAATATCACTGGCATTATAGATGCATAGACGTAGTGCCTACATATAAATAGATGCCATTTTTTAGTTATAGAAGATTTCTGCAGGCCTACATGGCTGCGCAGTAAACATAGGCCCGGCGAAGAAACATGATCAGGCCCAAACGCTGAGGGCAGCAACTTCCCCTTGTTCCCTGACGGTTGCGATTATTTAGTATCACAATGAGGAATGCGCCCGGCAAGGCCGTGATACGGCATCAGGCTCCTCGCCATGCCCATTCATCACAACTAGGCCCACAGGATACCTCCAACCCCCACCCAACTCACCAGGACGCACAGCTGCACCCTCTGACCCCTTCCAAGAGTCCCTGCATTCCCCGATAAGGGAGTGGCCCCAGCTCGGCCACAATGCCAGCCCATGAGCCTCCCAGGTGCATGCCATAATGTAGTAGGAGGATTAGGTCAGGGTCATAGCCTAGGAAGTCCTTTGCTGATACCTTTGTATTCTGTACAATTAAACCTTGTTAGCCTTGCAAGCAACCTCTTGGCCTTTCTCCCTGGGGGGTTGTATTCTTTCTGGCATGAGCGTAAACAGGGACTTGCTTTCACTAGTCTAGCCCTTCCTTACTTTGTCATGACTTTTTGTTTCTGGGCATCTATGATAAAGCAAGCATGTTATGTGTTATTGACTAGCTAGAATGGCATTTTAATGCAGCAGTCCAGCTGTTTATTGTGGTATGGGCTTACTATGTGCATGGGGGCCTGAACGGTGTGGAGGGGGTAGAAGTGCACCCAAAAATCCTGCAGAGGGTGGGGGGAGACCCGGGACCGGCACTGTTCAGAAGGAATATTAGATCACAGAAGCAATCAGGAACCATATACAAGCACACAGGGCACAGCCATTAGTGATACAGACTAGAAGACCGACTTGGGAGCAGCGAGAGAAAATGAGAACCAGGGTGAGCGCCACACTCTGGAAAAGGCTAGAGAGGGAGTGAGAGAGGGAGAGAGAAGAGAGAGAGGGAGGGTTGAGAGAGAGAGAGAGAAACAGAGCAAGAGAGAGAGAGAGAGAAATCCAAGAGCCTGCTGAGAGCTATATCTCAAATGCTGATAAAAGACATTGGCCCTGGAGTGCAACCCATGTCTGGAAAATTGCAATAGCACCGCCTGATAAAACCCCTAAGCAACCTGATACAAACTGCTCGCCAAGGAATACGACCCACAGCTACATGGTTAAGATATCTGATCCTGACACGTACCCTCCATCAAGCACTATAACACTGAAACTGGGAAGCCAAGAAAATAACTGGGCGCTCTGTCCCTGAGACTGTAAGCTGGACCGAAGAAACATGCTGGGCGCGCTACATCAAGGGGCCTGTACTTATAAATATTGTATGTAAGGAATGGGAAAGTGTAAGGGCAGCACTTGAAGCAACAATTAAGGAGGATTTAAGTAGCGGACAGATTGTACCAAGTGTGCGCACTGAACCGAGAGGGAGAGGAAGGAGTTCTGGGGGGTTTGAGCTAGCAGAGAAGAAGAGCAGTCGTGGTATTGAGCACAAGGAGGATTAGCAAGGGCTAGAACATGCTGAGAGGAAGAATGAGGTGTGGAGAGGAAGAATGGGGGTGACTCTGAGCACATTTATAATGAATACCCAAGTAAAACAACTAGAGTCAAGCTGGAAAAAGTGAAGGCAGCGGGTGGAGGGGGAAAAATAGTAACAGGCGAAATTGAAAAGGAAGGCGAATAACAGCAGGGCTGAAAATATATGACGGAGAAAAAAAGCATAGGGAACAAGTCTAAAAGGGAGCGACCAGCAGTATTCAAGAGGAGAGAAAATCAGGATAAGAACAAGAGTCTAAGGTCCTCATTACAAGTTTGGTGGTACTAGCAGTGTTAATGCCGCCAGATGGATTTACTGTTACCGCCGTAGGTAACTGAGGTAAATCCACTGGATTATACATTGTGGCTTCTACCCATTTAGAAGTCTCATAGAACTTCATCAGGGATTGGAGGAATTACCCCCTGAGGTAATTCCGCCGGTAGCATTCAGAAGGAAATACCTCCATGAAACTGTTGGGGGTATTTCTTCCTTCTGGGATCCTAACTCATAATTAGGCAGACTGAAAAAACAGGAAGCACATCTCCTACCAGCGGTTGCTGCACCCGCTGCTCAGCTCACAATGAAAGCCTTAGTGACTGGACAATTAAAAGGCACATTTTACGGATATCCTAGAGTCGAAGGAGGCATGTGTGGGCAAGAGCAGGAATGTGTGAGGAAAATCTGTCCGAGATCACACCAACCTTATATTATTATTATTATTATTTATTTATAATGCGCTAAAACCTCAAAGAGGCACATAAAGCACAGAGTAAATGGGGAATGGAGAGGGAACATTGAAGAGGGGTGGACAGGTCAGAAGGAAGGGTGCTAGAAAAAGAGTTGGATTAATTTACTTGAAGGCAGTGGGATAATATCCAATTCTGAAATGCGGAAAGCCAATCAGAAATCGACGATAGCAGTAAGTCAGTAAATGGGGAAAAGGAAAGACAGATGTGTAGGTCATCCGCATGCAAGTGTTAACTCATATCAAAAGGTTTTAATGTTGCTTATTTTTTTGGGATGACATTTTGGGGTCAGTAATATGGTGGCAATCTTTAATATAGTTTTTTGTATGTAATGTTTTTCCTTGGCCTGGCAGTAATATGCAGTACAGGTACGGTAGAATCATTCTTTACTGTCTAGTAGTTTGGTTGTTTGCGTTTCCTGTAAGGAAGGCATGGTATAAAACAGTGAAGACACACACGAGTGATCACAATTCAAGGGTGTTTATTGAACTTCAATGGGTTGGTTGAATGCCTATCTTAACCTAAAGCTAAGGGTGGGAGCAAGCTACGACCACCAAATAATAATAACGCAGTCCTAGTCGAGTCTCTGTAAAAATAAAAGGGCCTATACTAATAAACCTATTGCCAATACTTACTTCTAAATACAAAAGGGTGTGGGACAATATTGTATGCAAAAGAAAAGTGTTCAAGAAATAATACGTCAGGATGGTTGTGCAGTTGGCTTCCCTTCCCCACATTTTCAGCACGGGGCAAGGCGGCACGTTTGAGCTTCGCAAACACTCTGGGTTCTCGGCTACGAGGATACAGTTCAAAGCACAGACACCAGGGCCTTCTGCCAAAGTCTCGCTTTCCCATAACAGTCTATTACTGAAGAGGGTCTGTCATAACAAGCAAATCTCAAAGTTCCATTCCTATCAGGATTTCTCACTTTCAATGTTCATCATGGTTTTCCCTCCTTCGGGCTGCAACCCCCTTTTTATCAAAATGTTCACACGTGGTCTCCCTTGTTCGGGCTCAGACCATTGATCTCCCTCATTCAAGCTCAGATCCTCTTGATATGAATCTTCCTCATTCGGGCTCAGATCCTCTTAGTATCACAATCGAAGACTTTTGAATGTGCAATGGGGTTTGCTTAAACCGTTGCAGGACCTTTTCAATTCATTTCACACAATATTCTTATCAAACTTGTACTTTCGATTCTCTTGGTGGGATACCTTACGGAGACCTTCGGTTGAGCACATTCACAGTGCCTGAACACTCTGTCAATGATATTGCATCTTTCCTTCTCAAGTTCAAACATTCCTCAGCAGTTTAGCTTTACTCACGTCTTTTCTCACATACGTTAAACAATGTTCATTCTAGCACTTGTTATACAATGTTGCCGCTTGCAACCTTGACTTCAACACAGACCGGTCTTGCATCGGTCTCCCCAACTCACTGGTTGTGTTGAATTCTCTGTCGCTTCTTTGTTCTTGGCACCAAGAAGGAACTCACGGTGCCTGCTGCTCTTCCCCACCTTGGACAGTTACGCGGGAGGGCCCTCGGTATCTTCGACCCACAATGCAGGATTCTTAAGTCTGGTTTCCTGGCCTTACACTTTCTGCCTTGAAGGTTTCTTGAAAGTAATGGGGTCTTGCTGAAATGGTTAAGGGTATTTCCCATCTTCCGAACCCTTCTTGGTTTGCTGTCTTTCTCCCCTCTTTTAGCTGCTGACTCGAAACTGCTGTTACTTCCTGTGCTTTGCTTCGCTCAGAGTGTGCTCTCATGCTCTGCCTTTTATCCATGTGGGGAAGTTTAATGGAAGTCAGGTGTGAGTGATTGTCAGTAATTGCCTGACTTCGCCTGATCATAGAAACAGGACATGTCAGGAACACAGCTCGGGTGTGAGTCTGTTTTCTCCCAGTGCAGGTTGTTCGTGTGAAAGTGTTTGAGAAGGTAAAGGGGGGTTAAAGTTCCCATGTATCCTACCTTGTAGGATGGGGTAAAGGTTTTACAAGGGGCAGGATACTGCATCTTGCCATCCAGTGCCAACTCCCCGAAGACCCCTCACCAGGTGATCCTCCCGCACTGGTCCACCCCCAGGGTCTGGATCCAAAGGCGATGGCCATGCCTTGGTCACCTGAGAGAGAGATCCGCAGGGAATAGCAGGTGAGACACCTTCTGGTTTCACACACTCCGCAGAGGCTGATGCCATGCCTTAAAATGGAGGATGGCACTTAAGTTCATGGATGGATCCATGTTGGATAGTGACAGGGTATTGATTGGATTTGCCTCTCCTCTGGGTCACACTATAGCAGCAACCAAGTAACCATCCATTGTCCACGCTGCCATCACTACACAGCATAGTGGCACCTTCAACTTCCCTTCCCCATGAACTTACCCCTGAAGCCACCCCAGGTGTGGGGATGCTGCTACAAGGACAAGTTCATTGTACAATTTCTAGGACAATAGGCAGCTCAGGATGATCAAAGTGCTTCCACTGGCAGCCCATCTGTTAAGATGAAAAAGCAGCAGAGTTTTGAGTGGTCATCAACACAGTGATGGATTTTAATTTTAATCACATTTTTTACATTTATAACGCACAAAAAACCAAACAGGCATCAAGGTGCTGAGATAAGGGGGAAGGAAGGGAGAAGGAGGGAGATGAGGGAGGAAGGGGAGTGACAAGTTCATGAGGAGCACACCAAGGTGAGGGTGAAGCATGTCTAGTAGTAAGGGTCAGCGTCAGTTCAACAGACAGGTTTTTTTTTTTACTGATTGGCCAGTAATGAGGCTCGACCCACAAGTTGGTAAGAAGGTTGTTCCAGAAGCTAAAGAATCCTGCACTTCTGCATTTGAAGCGTGGGGTAGCCAGTAGGTCTTGGCAATCCTTTGAGAGAGGTAGATGGGTGTAGTGTTGTTGAGAAAACAGTGTTTATGGATAGAATTTTTATGATGATTGGTTATTTATAATGCCCTTAATATCCAGAGGTTTCTAAGCACAGACCCGGGGACCGAATCTGTGTTGCTCCGTGTCGTCCTGCCTCCAAGGCGAGCATGTTGCACCTGAGCTATCCTCCCCTCCTCTTTGAAGTTGATCCTATCTTTGATAGGTAGCCAGTGTGCTGGTTTTCTGTGGACTGATACCTGATCCCGTTTCGATAGACCCAGAGTAGCTTGGATAGCTTTATTCTTGATGGACTGGAGTTTCAGGAGGTTATTTTCTGAGATACCGGCAAAGAGGGAGTTACAATAATCCAGCTGGGAGCCGATTACGGCTCTGGCAATGGTTACACGGTCCTCTGGCAACAGGATGTGCTTGGCAGCTATCAATACTTTGGTGATGTGGATTGTCCAGGATGCAATCGCGTTGACTTGGCATGTCATGCTGAGGCTAGCGTCCAAGTATACGCCAAGTCTTTTGACAGAAGTACAGAATAAGATAGGGCAAGTGCCAATGGTGAATGAGTGGAAGGCAGGGTCGTGTTTGGCAAGGAGTGAGGGTGAGCCCACGATCAGGATTTCAATTATTTCATCGTTTAAACAGAGTTGGTGTGAGGCCGTCCATGCTTGGATAGTGTCATAAATGGTGTTGATGTATCTTGAGTCATGGTCGTAGATTCCTGTGAGGGGGATTAGGATCTGGGTGTCATCAGTATAGTTAGCGTATGATATGCCCAGAGAGTCAAGAAGGTTGAAAAGCGGTTTGGTGTAAATGTTGTATAAAGTGGGGAAGACACAGGAGCCTTGAGGGACATCGCAGGATACTTGGGTGGGGTGAGCTGCAGCGCTTCCTGTGTGTACCTGGGCTGTTGCATCTGTGAGGAAAGAAGCTCTCCAGGTGGTAGCTTCAGTAGAGAAGGTGGCAGCTGAAATGAGAAGGTGGCAGAGGGCTTGGTGATTTACCAGGTCAAAAGCTGAGCATAGGTCAATGAGAAGGAGGAGGGCTAGATTGCCTGAGTCACGAATGTCATCAAGTTGATTTTTCAAGTCGAGAAGTGCATATTTTGTGCCATGGCCTGGTCTGAAGCCTGACTGCCGTGGGCTAAGGAGGTTGTATTGTTCCAGGTAGGCCGGTATTTGAATGTAGGCAGCACAATTAAGAATTTTCTGGAGAAGTGGGATGGTGGTGATGGGCCTGTAGTTGGTAGGGATGGTGTAGTCAAGTGTGGCTTTCTTGATCAACTGGGAGATCCATGCTTCTTTGAGGTTAGGTGGGATAGAGCAGCTACAGAAATAGGCATTGACAAATGCTGTGATGGTAGGGACAAGGGCTGAGGTACAGTCCTTCACAATCGGTTCAGGACACGCATCACCCTGACAGCGTGAGGGTTTCAGACCAGCGGTGAGGTTAGCAATCTCAGATTCCGGGACAGATTTGAAGCTGAAGGCAGTTTTGTGAGCTGGAGAGGTCATGGGGCACAGCAGGGGAGTGTTGGAGGTGGGGGTACTAGACCTGAAGAGGATGTCGGCTTGTTTCTTCTCCATTTTAGGTTGGAGGGTGGAGATTTTATTGGTGAGTATGTTTTGAATGTTTTAGCACCAAGAGTTGTCTTTGGTGTAGGTGATGGTTGGAAGGACAGGGGTTTCGAGCTCCCGAAGGATGGAGAAAAGTTCTGAAGATTTTCATTTGGCATTGGAGATTCTTGTTGACAGTGATATTGCTTTGGCACTGATGATATCCTGTTTATATTCCATGGAAAAGTTAAGGAAGGATGTTTTGTTGGTAGCTGATGCGACTTGTGCCAGGAGGTTTCGAGGACATACTTATTTCCTCTCATGGCCTGGAGACTTGGGGTGAATCAGGAGTTCAAATGCGAGGTGGGTTTTTTCAGATGTTTGAGCGGGGCAATGGCATCTATGGCTGACAGAATGGCTGTGTTGTAGCTGTTGACCAGGTCTGCCGGGGAGGATGGCAGGGCAGATTTGGAAAGGGAGATGTCTGCTTGGAGGACAGGGAGGATATAGTCTTTGGTGAGATTATGAGAGCATCTGGAGATAGTCGGGGGCAGGAGGGAAGTGTTCGGTGAGTGGGCATGCGCAAGCAGACTGCATACACTTGCCTATATGTGTCCGGTAGGGAGCTTAAGACAAGAGGCTGATGCAGTGAGATGCATATGCAGTGAACCTGCAGAGCGACAAAGCTCATGCCTTTCCATGACTGAACTAAGAGTGGACTACATGCACAGCTCATCCTTAACCACCCTACCCACAATATTGATCCTACCTCTTTCGTAGAACTGTACAATGCACACTACTCAACGCCATCACAATAGCGCTACTGAAAATACGGAAAGCCAAACCCCGCTCACACTTAAACATATGGTTCAGCCCGCACCATAGAACCCTGTGTAAAAACAAAAAAACTACAGATAGTCTAATAATAGAATCATCAAAGCAAAATCTAGCACCAAATAACTATTCAATATCCTTAGAGAGCTAGAATCACTCATACCTGGACCTGAGTCCTGCACCAAAGACATGGGATGGTGCAACAATATACAGAAAGCGCTACTAGACAAAATTGAGCTGCTTCAAGCCAAAATTGAATCCAAAAACTCAGCCTTACCACTGACTTTTCCCAATTCGAACCACCCACATCGTCACCTGATCCACACAATCTGTTCAAGTTCTCACCTCTCTAGACTAAGGATGTTGAGGACATAATAATGAACCTGAAACCATCTAGATGCCCTGGGGACATCTGCCCAGCCAGGATCATTAAAGAGGCAGCAAGGGATCTTAACCCTTTATTACTTCAATAATAAACATCTTGTTTGAAACCAGCATAGTCCCCACCAATCTGAAAGATGCCTGGGTCCTTCCTTTATTAAAGAAACACACCCTTGACCCAAACATCCCCACGAATTATAGACCAATTACCACAGTTCCCTAACTTCTGAAAATTCTTGACAGGGCTGCCTACCTTCAGATCCAGGAACATCTTGAAAGTAATAACCTCGTGGGCCCCTGACAATCAAGGTTTAGACCTAGACACGGCACTGAGACAGCCTTGATAGATTCAAAAACACAAATGGACATTATAAAAGATGAAGGCAACTTATCCCTCCTACTGTTACTTGACATATCAGCTGCCTTCGATTTAGTAAATCACAAAGTCTTATGCAACCACCTCTCATCTGCAGCCCATTTCTCCAACAAAGCGATGGCTTGGATCCTGTCATTCTTGAACAATAGAACCATGAGGGTGTTCGCGCCTACAGCATCGGCCGAGCCAGCACCATTCTCTTGTGGAGTACCCCAGGGTTATTGCATCTCCCCAATGCGCTATAATATTTTCACAAAGCCCCTCTTTGACGACTTAGATCATTTGGTGTCTATTATACAAACTATGCGGATGACACCCACCTTCTCTTTCCTATCACCGGAGACTATCTTATTGACTAAAAACTTTTAAATGACATATATTTAATCATACAAGCTTGGATGGCTAAACACAAACTGTGTCTTAATGATGACAAGACAGAAATACTCTTGATAGGTTCCCAAACCAGACTCAACAGACTAGACAAACAGTTTAACTTGTTTAATATTGATGGCAACAACATAAAGGTATCCAAGGAAGTGAAAACGCTAGGCATTTAACTTGACTCCTCACTAACATTGACAAGACGGGTCAATGCGACAGCCTCGGCCACAGCCTACACTTGCAAATTAAGTAATGCTTGCAGACCCTTCTTGTCCACAACCAACAACTAAAGAGCGTCGATCTTATCTAAACCAGACTATTGCAACGCCTTATACCTAGGCACTAACCAACACAATGGAAAAAAAGCTGCAAATACTCCAGTATAGCGTGCTTAGGTCTGCTATGAACATCCCCAGATCCCACCATATATCGGAGTTGAGACGCAAGGCTCACTGGCTTTCAATCCACCAAAGAATCACATTTAAAACCTTATCACTCACTCACAAATACCTTTCGAACCTTGCGCCTAAATATTTGAGTGGCAAATTCTCACGTAACCTCTCTGATAGACCAACAAGAACGACACAACTACACTGTCTTAAGATCCCAAGGTTCAAGCTTCAGAAGGCAATGGGTAGCAGCTTCCCGGTTCTAGCAGCAAAAATGTGGAACACACGGCCTATTGCCCTTAGATCAGAACCTTCATACACCAAGTTCAGGAAAAATGTAAAAGTATGGTTTACCATGCAGGAAACACAATAACCTGAACGTCTTATGACCATGCTCATCTTTGTTCCTATCTGCAATGCACTTTCTTTTCCTGTATTCTATTCCTGTATTCAATTCCTGTATTCAATTCCTCTGTTGTCTTAAATGCATGTAAATATTTAACATATGCAATTGTAAGAAATGCGCCCAGTTACCCAAGAGTTCAGTGCACTATTTAAATAAACACAATACAAATACAAATACAGAGAGAAATAAATCCTCTGCTGTTTTCAAAGACAGTTTTGTTACTTTTTTCTTCTGAACACAACCTGTTACTTTATTTTTGCACTACATCCTTCTTTTTTCATCCTCTCCACTCACTGGTCTATCCCCTGTAACCTAAATATTGCTTTCCTACATGGTCTCAGTTCACCAAACGACTACCATTTTTTTGTTACACAAGGAAGTGGATCTTAGTCACAGGAGTGATTATTTGAAAATAAGCATTGGACATGTCAAGTGTTGGCTTTGTGTAGGCATGGGAAAGGCATTTGCCTGGCACTGCCATGAAAGTAATAACTGATCATCGATGGTAGAAGCTGCACAATGGTGCAAGTTCCTGGACCATACAATGGCAGTGCCTCACAAATGGCTAATACTTATTCACAAGCGAAAACTGCTTGTTTTAACAGGACTTCAGTGAAGGACACACGTAGTGCTTATAAATCGACTGGATGAAGGCAGACCTGGTTAAGAAATTTTAGTTACACAAATGAGTGCCTTTACAGCTCCAATAAAGTCACTTTCAGAAGACTGCTTTAAAAACACACTAGAAGTCACGTTGAGCTCAAAGTTTGAGGGTATGGCTTGATAAACCTAGCTCAAAGAGATCCTAGGAGGATGTGTTTTGGGAGAGGCAAGAAGTGGGTGGCAATGGTCAAAGGGATTAACATGGCCAAGGACAGTCAATGGGTGGGTAAATAACCAAACAACACCTACAAGCTTTGTATCCCTCGTCATATTCCGTTTCGCCCTAGCTGTACTTTAATGCAATAGTTTTAGCTTGTATGTAGCGCTAAAGCACCACCTAATAGCTAAAACTAATTAAACCGTTCCTTCTCTGGTGCTCTGCCTGCCCAAAACTTTCTGCTATGCTTTGTACCACACACAATTTTTTTTTTTCTTGAAAAACTACAGTTTCTTTTGTACAAAACACACACAAAAAAAACTTTTGTTTCAAAGAATATAAAGAAGACTCCAAATCTTCGTGGTTCCATCAATCTAAGCTTCAATCCGCTCCAAAAGATCGAGGTATTCCAATCCACACAACCTGCCACCTCTCTAAGCGGGGCAGCCTTAAACTCATCAACCCCAAACATGCGTACATTAAGTAATTAGAGGCACACTAAACAGGTACATTAGTCCTTCTCAGCATAGTAATAGCGACAGCCATTAAAAAGGAAATTTCAATAGCGCGTTCAAATAGTTCACATTAGCGCAGACGTGTTTGACGTTGTTGCCAGAGGAAATCAAACGCCACCACGACTCCATGTCATCGTCTAAAGGTGCGAACTGACCAAGATGTAAAAGACGCAAGTCATTAGTTGCTTGGCAGTCCAAGATTAGATGTTTCAAGGATTCAACACAGACAAAGCAGAATCAACAGTAATTATCAGCTATAGATGGATCTTTACGGCGCCATAAAATTTCCTTAGAATTTAGAATATTAAGACGAAATCTCAGAAATTTCTCGCGGTAGTAGCTGGTATAGCATTGGGTCAGGTAAGAAGCCTGGACATTTATTTTTTTTTGCACGTAGCCTAGCGAGCATGTTGAGGCCATTTGATTTCGCTTTTCTAAATTGACTATCCAAGCCCACGCCTCAAATTTCCTTTTTGCATGTTTGGGCCGAGAAATTAGATCAAAATTACATATATCTGCCGCATTAACCCAGGCTTGTACTTTTATCTGCCATTGAGCTAACAGGCTAGGGTTAAATGCGACTATGGCAGTCTCGTTCCCAGGTCCATTAAAAACCTGAAAGAAATGCTTATGCCAAGTATCTCCCCCGATGGTATTTTGTGTTGAGTTTAGGTTATTTACGTAGCCCATATTCAGGATGTGCCAAATGTCGCGTGTGTTCTTGGTTATTAATAACTTCATCATTAATTCAGCTCGGTCTTGTGTAATGATCGCTCTATGTGATCTTGTCCAATTCCGATAAATAGCTCTTCTTGTCTTTATTGCGACTGCAATGGCCTGGGATGAGGTGAATTTTCTTTTTAGTTGTCGCAGGTCTCTTCGTAATTCTTTCTTCTTATCTTGCATTACCTTACTGAATAGATGTTTGTGGCATTTCTGCTGTAACCCATGGGCATTGGAATCGGTGACATGTTATGATAGTAAGGGAAAGTAATCAACCCCATGTGGAGTGGAAATCAGCCTTTCTGTTAAGGAACCAATCTGGTTGGCACTAATCCGGAGACAATTTCCACTAGAATTTGTCTCAACTGGAACAATGTATCTTAAAGTTGAGTGCGGATTGGCCAAGGAACATCCAAGTGTTAGAAGCATGTGGTCACTGTCAGGCATTTTTCGAGCATATAAGGTTGTATCCTTAGTCTTGAAGTGGCTTGAAACCCAAAATTAATCGATAATGCTGTGGCTAGACTCACGGTGCCACGTTGGTTGTGCAGGAATATCACTTCTGACTGCACCGTTCAGCAGCACACAATCTCGCATTTTCATTGCGTTTGACTATCTTCGTTCCTTTGCGCCAAGGTTGCCTTCGGCGATACGATTATAGCTTTGAGTTTTCCGATTATAGTCAAACCAAGAGCAGTTGAGGTCGCCGCAGCAGATGATTGTCAAGTGATTAAATTTCAAGGACGCATCGTCCATCAACAGACAAACAGAGTCAACGAACACTTTATCACTTATTTTTGCCGAGTTCCGATAACAGTTTATGATAAGAAGGGTCGAAATTGACTGCGCGGTATCACTCAAAGAATGCATTATTGAGCCTTGCACGTAAGAATTTGGATTAATGCAAGTAGACCAGTTTTGAGATAACGAACCATAGTTAAAAGGCCCGCACATGGGCGACCTTGTTGGTTTTTGATGGCTGGGTTAACTGTTATTGCGAAGCCGTCCCTCCTCGGCGCTTCGAGAAGCCATGTCTCCTGCAGACAGATTGCGAATACATTGTCAAGGACTACTTCAAACCTATTGAACAGATGATGAAAGCCGCGGGTGTTGCAGGAAATAACTGAACAGAGAGCAATCCGGATGCTCGGTCGTAGCTAATTTTGAGAAAGGTTTTTCGAGTTGTAGGCTTGTTTGTCTTTAGACAACCTTCTTGGGCCCTGCGGGACAGCTGAGCTCAAGAGATTGCGTACTTGGGACACCTCTACAACCTTTTTTGCAGCAAAATTGTTTGAAGAGCGTTTCAAGTTGGTTTGCTGATGGAGGATTTCTGGTTCGATGGAGATGTCAAAACCAAACAGCAATAGATCTTCCGTTGCTTTAAGTAAGGTATTGCGAACACCTGCTGACTCAATGTGCAGCAGAACAGCATCGGAGAGCTGTCCTGATACATATTCAACAATTTTAATGTCATCAGATCTAATTAGACGCAAAGGCGGAATATGAGTAAACAGCTTTAGAACATTTGCACGATTAAGATTCAGATCAGTATCATCATTATGAATGTTCTGTAATCTTAATTTGCAGTTGTAGTTTGCAGCACGGCAAACATTGGTTTCGTGCACTCTTGATTTAAACCGGATCTGTTGTTTTTGTTGGTTTTGAGTCAATTTTGGGTTTAAGAGATTGCACGCCATCTTCAATTTTGAAGAGACCGCTTGGGTACTCACTAAAGCAGATGCTTGAGGTACTTTGACATTTGGCAGCAGAGAGCCTTTCCTTACTTGAGAACCACGTGAAGGAAGACGTGAAAGTGAACTGGTCACTTCACTCAAGGTCTGTGGGCCGTCTTCTTCTTCAGAAATGGAATACGTCGAAAGGTCGCAAAGATCCGGTGAGGAGAGAGTCGCCGACGAGTTTGCTATGTCGTCATCTGAAATTATTCGGAGTCGTTTAGTACCTGTTTTCGTGTCTTGCTCTTTATTGTGATTTGCGCCTTTCGACGAGCATTTATCAGGCCCCAAATTTCGTTTGAACGAGCCCATACGAGGCGGGGTAGTGAGGTTTCTTATAAAGCTTTTTGATGTGGAGCGAGCCGTTGGATTCAAGTGCCTGCCTTTATTGGTCGACCTTCCTTTTTGACCAGATGATTGTGATTTATCTGACTGCACCTTTCCAGCTGTTTTTTTGAATAGTCCCACGGCACCTGTTTTAGCAGGTCCAGAGAAAATTCCAAAGGAGGAGAAAGGATTTCTTGTTGTGCCTTTTAGAGGCATTACATGGGTGGAGTGAATCCCTTCAATTAAGGACACTGTTTTGTCAGCTACCAGAGGAACTAATATATCCTGAGTTTGTGGGGCTGGTAGGGGCTGTATAGAGGCCTCTGTAGCGACTTGAAGACTAGTCTTGGCGCTTGAGAAATCAACAATGCAACTATTTTGCACTTGCTTAGATGCATTCGTCAATGGAGCTGTATGTAAAAGTAATTCGCTCGCGGGCACATCTGAAATAGAGGCTGTGGGCACTTTGACTTTTTCACACTTATCTATGTTGCCCGCTTGAGAGTGGTTACAGCCAGATCCTTAAATTCGGCCAGAGCACCTGTTAACATTTGGTCGTGGCTCTTTAGTTGACTAGCCACATCATCACACAAGCGTGAATACCGTTGCGAATTACAGTCAGTTTCAACTTGAATGTGGTGTCTTGTAAATAAGGTAGCAGACTCAATTTGCTCCATTTTTGTAAAAAGATTGAGAATCATTGCGCCTTGCTCGCGAATTGTTTCATTTAAAGATTCATAGAGTTTTACAAAAGGTATCATAGCCTGCGAAGATGCTGCCAGCACATTATTATGAATTTGAATAGCTGCCGCAACCGATAAACTCGATTTAGATGCAGGCGTCTGTGGGCATTCAGACGCCAGACTTGAGGTGCTTGCTAAGTCTTTGGCATGTAAAGGTCGCTTTAAAGGCGTCTTCAGATTTGCCGGAACATTGGATTTATTTACAGCCAATCGAGACTCTAGGTTGCTGGAAATGGGCGTCTTATATAGATCCTTAGTTTGTTTGTCCTGTTGCTGCGGGATTTGTGAAGACGATGTTAGACCAAAAAGGACAGCTGGATTACGGGCGCAATCATGTTGTAGAGTGCCTTTTTTTCCTGGATTTAAATTAGCGTTCTCTATCGATAAAATTGCAGTGAAGTTCTGAGGTGGACAGATGACATTACAAGTCGTTTTTATTAAAAGAGGCAGACTGTTTGTGGAAGTCAAAGGCTGCTTGACATCTTGTAATGAAGTTGATAGCATAAGCGTTTCGGATACAGGAACAGGCTGTAAGGCACCAGCAGAAAGGGGTGAGTGAGTCAGATCCACAGTAAGATCTGAAGCCCTTTCTGCAGTACAGCCAGCAGAGCCTTCCAAGCCTGCCTTAGAGCATGCATCTAAAGGGGCAGTGGAAAGATTCAGAACTTCAGTGGAGCTTTCTGGAGCAGCCAGGGACGCACTCATTATTTCGGCGTCCGTCAAGTCAAATGGCGAAAAGTAAATGTCCGGCGAGACAGTAGACTTGGCTAGGGATGAATCCACCACCAAGGGGTCTACAATCGGGGCCGGAGCCAAATTCTCCAAAGATAGCAACACCATCGGGTTTAACGGAATAGCCACCGGTAAAAGATTGTTCATTGCATAAAGGGATTCAGACTGTATTGAGCTGCAAAGAAGGGGAGGACCAGCAAGGGCCATCTGATGAACTTGGGCAATAGTCTGGGGAAGCGGGGCTGAGGGCATTGTAGATTGAGGGGCCAGGCATGCTTCTTTGCTTACCTTAGTGGCGGCAGCGGAACACGCCAAATCATTTTGCCCTGTGGCAGTCCACGGGTTTAACATTCTCCGTTGTTGCAGTGTCTTATGACGAGTCTGTGGGCCGGCCGCCGCTCAAATGGCAGTGGAAGGGACTTTTGGGGTCACGCCCATACTAATATTCAAGTTCACCCTGCTCACTTTGGCAAACTGGACTCAGTACCAGACTCCGCACGGAAGATGTCTTTATAAAGGCAGAGAAAGATAAAGAGTGCTGGAGCACTGGACCAAGCTTTTAGAAGTAGCTGTAGCTGCAGCTCCTCGGAATAAAACAGGGACACACTGGGCTAACTGGACTCGATGACGGACGGTATATATTAAGCAGAAATATTAAGTGCCACCATCCGCCAAACAGCCGCACAACAGCCGGTGGGCTTGACTCCCCCGGGCTTAGCGCCGCAAGGGTGGATGTCCGTGGTTTTTGAAGGTGAGGTAGAGCACGTGATAGGTCATGTGATGCGCACAAGCCGCGCCTCCAAGCAGCCTTGGGATGCCTGCTCCTGCAAGAGCCCCGTCGCAGCTCGCAGTGCAGGTCAGGTCAGATCAAACAGATTTAAAAAAAACAACGTTCTTCTCATGTGAAAAGGCACTTCTCCTTTCAAAATGCACTGAATTGATCGACAACAAATCAAACAGGATTCCGAAAGAACTTCAGAGTTTCATTCATGCAGAAGATAACCCGACGAGTTGAACAAATCTACAGTACTTGCCTATATTTTGGTAAAAACAGTGCCTGGGCCAGAACTTTACCTAACTTGGGTCAAGAATAGGCATAAACGCTCCTTACTGACAACCTTTAGGTTGAATAAGTGGGCACTTAATTCAGTCACCACTAAATGGCATGGTGGCGATTCAGAGGAAAGGTCCTCCATATGCTGCATAGGTAGGGAGGAGGATCTGAGGCAATTGATGTTTTTCTTGCCCAATTTATGCTACTCTATGGCTGAGAACATTGATCCCTGTGCTTAAACATGCATGTTGTAGTCAGTGGGCCTAATTTGGTGGCAATTTGGCGGTAAATCCTCTGAATTATCACCATAGGTGTGTCTTTGGAATTACTGCACACAGTAAATCAGCCACGGTAGTTCTGCTGATTTTACTACCTTAAAGCAGCAGATTTACCTTGTAGAGGAGGTCCCAGATATGGCCTGCACTCCAGCCACTCGTGTTGAAGTACAGAGAACGTACTTACCAAGGTACATGGCGTATGAGGAACAAATGAACCAACAGAGAGCTGCATTAGGACCCTGTCCAGTGCCCATCAGAAGTGCAATACCCGTTGAAGTGCCTATAACCAGACAACCATGGGCAGTACGGTACCCATTGAGACAACCATACCAGCAGCTGACACAAAATGAAGACTACTTACAGACCGTCCCCGAAGAGACCCAAAGAGCGCTAATGCAGGGTAAATGGTGACGACATAAGAGCCCAGACAGTCGTACAGATGAACACATAAACGACGAATGGAATATGACACACAAGGGCGAAATGCAAAGAATAAAGATGTAATGGACGTGTAAGAAGAAATGATGTTTATACATGAAGAGACATAACGAAATGTAGCTGTGAAACAAGATGGAAGTCTTCAACCAGCTAACTCTTGTAAATATGCTTGAAACGCAAGAAGCTAAAGAAACGGTACTGCTTGCTATGCTTAGTAGAAGAATAGAGCAGCAAGCGCCATCTATATATCTACCCTAAATAAAGCACATTATACAAGTGCAACTCCATTTTGTAAAAGCAGGAGTATGCCCAGACTGCAGGGGCCTACCAGGCCGAGATTCACATACCAGCTAAAGCCAGGAGGAAGCAGCGGAATCGAAACTCAGTAAGAAGTAGCTCATGCCTGGGAATTCGAGGTCAACCTAAGGAAGGGAGGAGAGCATCAACTTCGGAGAATCAAAACTAAAGAGCATAGCAGCCAGTCTGTGAAGGCGAGATAAGGAGGCCCCAGGCAGGTGGCGAGGCTAAGGAAGAATCAAATACACGAAATAGAGGGAAAATTAAGCAGATTCACGGTGAACAGACACGTGACCAGCCAGGCGCGTAGAGGTACCAACGTCTGATGTCACCCAGAACCCGAGGATGCCATAACTTTTCCTGATAAGAAGCTACAGTTTCGAGGCCATTCTCGGCCAACTAATTGACACATAGCCCTAAAACACTGAGTGATGGGAAGGAGTCAGGGTGAATCTTGGGGCACAAGGCACCTGGGTGTCTATTCTGCATGCTGCTAATTAAAGTGGAGATTTATGTTTAGGGGTGTAACCTGCCCAATCACAATGGACCAAGTAATCTAGGGTCCTATAGCTAGTAGAACCAATAGGACGTCATACTTGTAGTGACGTCTATCATGAGTGATGTAGAGGGAAGGGCTTAGACGCCCACCCGATAAGAGTTATCCAATCCTCATGAACTGTTACCATACAGATATAGTACCTATAGTAAAGTTACCTTTCCTAACCAATAGAACTGCATGTTAATTTTGAGAGTTACACGTCAATGATGACGAATTTTGGGTATAACTGTTACTGTTTGCATGAAGTTCGTGGAAGTTGAAGCGAGACAGGCGATCGCAACATTGCTGATTCCCATTTGTTTCCCCGTTTCTTGTACTTGTCATTAAACAGACTTCCCTTTGCCAAACTATTTCAGTTGTCCTTATTGAGTTGTGTTGGAGTAAGTGAATCCTGCACCCCATCCCTCATATGGTGCAGCTATCTTGTATTACAGGTACTGGAGGGTGAGCTCTGACCTATGGGCCCGTCAGAGGACGCCCCGCCCTCATGTACAACCTCCAGCAAAGAGCTGGGGAAAATCCTCTACTTCAATGTCAAACTGTAGTTTGTCATTGCAATCAAAACAGCGGTCATTCCATAGCTGTCAAAAAATGGGTACTAACGGAATTACCACAATTTATTTCCCGCACCACTGAGCTTGTAACGAGGCTTTATCTTCAGCTACTTTCTGATCCACTTGTATGTACATCTGTTGGGAAGTACTTGGCTTCAATTTTAAAAAAAGAAATGTTGATGGATTTCAATTTGAATTATTTTATTATTAACTTATGTTTATAAGATTACTGTTGTGATAGATGTTTTTTAAGAATTATTTAAAGCAGGGACGTCATTAGGGGGTCCTAGGGGTTGCAACAGGTCCTTTGGCAACCCCTTACGATCCCTGACACTGCCTCTGTGAACCCTGGGGGAGGGCACAGAATAAAAAAAAACAAAGTCATCCTGACTTTAAAAAAAATATTTCCATTTTGATTTTCCATAACGAAAATAATTTCTCTGTGAAGTCAGAGTGACTTCAAAAATGAGTTATTTTATTTTGAAATGTGACAACTCCCAACCCCCTCTACCCCCAGGACACGGATGGCTCTTGCTCCTGTGCTCTGTTGCGCATGACAGGAACCAGAGCTGGTTCCTTGCGTGCTGGAGCATGGGATCCAGAAATGCCTGCAGAGGAGAAGCAACCAGTGGTCGAAGTGAGCAGGAGCGGTCGGGAGCGGTGCTTCTCTACTTTTTTTAATTACCTTTCACCGCTCCTATACTTTTATTTTTTTTAAAAACCGTTCCGGAATGGTTTCGTTTTTAAAATAAAAGTGTAGGAAGAAGTTGAAACTTGCACTTTCAGTGCACTGCACTGAACGTTCCCTTAAACAGCAGGTGCAAGTGTTTGGGGGTGGGTATTGTGTGTGGGAGGGGACGTGATGATGGGGTTTGTGGGGAGTGGGTGCAGACCAGAAGGGAACATAGTTCCACTACTTCTTTTCGTACACTTCGACCACAGGGAGCTACATATTCTGCAAGCTGCAAGTGTGTATGTGTGTGTGTGTGAAGTATGTAATGGACGCGTGTGTATATTTCATGCAATGTGTGTGAATGAGTGCACAATGTTTGGGTGGCTTGGCGTGCTTGTGTGAATGAACAGTGAATGAGTGCATGTGTACATGAGCAAGTGGTGTGTGAATTTGTGTGCTTGTGTTAAATACTTTGATTACTCTCTGGTAAACTTTGTTACCCCTTGTCTCACTCTTCCTCGTCCCAGTACTTGCTTATGAAGCACCTTGCCTCAGACATAAGTACTGGGACGAGGAAGAGGGATGTTGAGGTAATACTGGGCAGAGGAGTTGTTTTTTGAGTTTGAAGGAGGAGAGTAGAAGAAAGAGGGGTTGACTGGGAAGGGTGGGGAAAGAGAGGGGTGCGTTAATACATAAAGGTCATCAATGATAAAGCAAACAGGATATGTATCTTAGTGGCAAGACTTGCATTTTGGTACAACTAATCTAGTCATTTCTTACTGTGGCATGACAATTGTACTGGGCATCTATAATAAAGTAAGAATCATAAGTTTTATTAAGTGGCTAGGGTAGAATTTCGTTGCAGCTAGTCCAGCAATTTCTTACTATGGCTTGGAATTATGTACTGCACATCTCTGATAAAGAAATCATGATAAGTGTAATTACCTGGCTAAACTGGCATATGGGTGCAGCCAGTCTAGCTATTCCTTTCTGTGTCATGGTATATTTTCTTGGCATCTATGATAAAGTAGTCATGATAAGTATTATTACGTGGTTAAATTGGCATTTTTCTTCAACCCATCTAGATATGTTTTACTGTGGCATGGCATTTTTTACTTTGAATCATCGAGGCTACAGCAATCATGATCAGTGTTATTACATATCTAGCCTACATTGTGCAGTCAGTTTTTACATGTTTTCTTCATTGTGGCATTGCAATTTTACTAGGAAATCGCTGCTGCCATCTCTGTGTGATTTGCAGGTTGCAGGTTAGAATCTCGGCAAGGCCAACTCAGTCTTTCATTCTTCTGAGGTTGATCAATTAGTTCCAACTTTGTTTGGAATGATAATTGTATTTAAATATGTGCTATGTATAATGCTTTGGAGAAGGCGCTTTATGAATAACAAATCTTTATCATGAATCAAAGCATTAATGCTCCTGTGCATTGTTGGTGACTTGCATCTATTGGATTTTTGGATACTGTAACATTGCAGCAACTGGCAACTTAGGGGCTCTACTTATCATGTAATGACAATACCTGGCTTGCAGCTATAATTGGCACAATATGGAAGTCATTGGCCATACAATGCTAAAGTGGCATATCTATGGCAGTGCCTCGTACTATGTTGATTTTATTGGGTCTAACCCTATCATATCATGACCCTATCCATGGCATAGGAAGGCAGCACCCTTGTTAAAATGTGGCTGGTATCTAAAATATTCTATTATTTGGTATTTACATGTTTTACATGTATGTGCTTTTTCTTATACTGCACACCACTTCTGGTGATGTGACCAGGGTTAAAGAGGAAATTATGCCATCCTGGTCAAAGGTCATGTGACATCACTTCCGGTGATGTCATCAGATGAGTGATGTCACTTCCACTACCCTTGGCATTTTTGTGAATCGATGTCCATGAAATAAAGCGAGAAGTGAAATCTGAAATCCAACTACTAAGTGTCTCTGAATACTTTCTCTCAACCGCGAAAAAACTGGTTGGAAAATAAACAATGCCATGAGAACAGTAGTTTTACAAACTAAAAATGCTTTGGCTTCGAATTTAACGTTTTAAAAAACGTGAACTTTTAGCACTGTTTGAAAAAATGTTTCACCCAGCTAAAATGGATACTAACAAAACCCAAAAATAGACTTGGTTGGATCTTGGAAAAGTACAGCTTCCACATCCCATGGTGAGCAATCTATATAGAGAACTTCTATTTTTGGGTTTTATTAGTATCCAACCGATGATTGAGATGTTAAGATTTCTTCTACTCAGGGGAAAAGAACAGCTATTATGAGTAAGAGAGATCTCCATTTTAGCTTTGGGGTAGGTATTTCGTGGGACTTGATGCTGAATCCCTTTTGCTTTTGCAGTGAAGAGCCATAAATGGGTTGGCTTTTGAGGTCCAAGTTATATATTTCTTGAGACCCTAGACCAGGTATATGATTTACTATATACTTGGTACCCTATTGGTGATTAGGGTGTAGCTATGGTGATTAATTAAACCGATTATGCCGGTGTCAGTGATACATGTTTCTCTCTTTTTTCCTTAGAAATAGCAAGTTGTTGGTTGAATAGGAAAAATCTACCTGAAGCACAGGATTACTTCTGCCCCTGATGAATGTCCGGTTATTGAGAACACAGAGGACAGAAACTTATATAAGTTGGGCTATGACACACAATGGGAAATGAGATCAATTAAGTTGCCATTTTTGTGCTATGCTGATCTAATTGTCGGCATAAATGTTTCTATACTGCGAGGTGGAATGTTTTTAACATGTATATGACTATGTTATGTGTATATGTTTTTGAAACCATTTTTGTATTTCTTGTGCTGAATTACAGATTAATATATTAAAAATTATATTTTCTGATAATACCGTTTGATGTTTATTGAGAATACATAATGCAGCCTATATTGATTTAGCGGCTGTTATTTAATTCTGCTTTCTGAGGGGATATGTTCATTGTTTGATATAGTTTGTTGTATATTCCTTCCTTTTGTTGAAATATATGTTATATATCCTCACTTAGTAGGAGGGATCATCACCAGAGCGTGGGGTTACCCCTATAGAAGAGTATCTGGCCTAGAGTACCACACTTGCGCAATACGCACAAACGTGCTGCTGCAGGTATACGCCACACACTGCACTAGGAGAAAGATATTTGTGTTTTAATGCATTATACAGCACACTTTCTGAGAATAATTGGCTAAAAAGCCAGAGCGCTTGCAATCGTTTTGTAGGGTAACACCAGTCCCAAAATTCAATACATCCAAGTCACCAACAGTGCACAGCAACATTAATGCTTTAATTAATGTAATGCTTTGCTATTAAAAATTCCATGCCACAATAAAAACCTGTATAGCTGGCTGCAGTATGTCGGCCAGTCTAGACACATAATAACATATTACAGTAAAGCATGCCAGGCCACATTTAGACATACCTAAACTGGTTGCACCAAAATACCAGTGGAAGCAATAAAACTTATCATAGTTATTTTCTCACAGATGCCCGGAAAAATATACAATACCACTGTAGGAAATGGCTAGACTGGCAGCACTCAAATGACAGTCTAGCCAGGCAATTACACTTAGGAGGACTGTTAAAAAAAGTCAAGCCAAACTAAGAAATGACTACACTGGCTGCAACAAAATACCTCTCTAGTCCATAATACCACATATCATGCCTGCTTAGCCTGGACATACATAACCAATAGGATTTATTGCATCATCCCCACCCTACCCAACCCCCCACCCACACATCCCCTCTCACTCCTACCCCCTGCCCAAACTCCCAAAATTAGCTCCTCAGCCCAAAATTACCTCCAGGTTCCTCTTCCTTGAACCAGTGCTTACATATGAGGCACCTTGCCTCATAGGAGCGTACTGGGATGAGGAAGAGTGGGAACAGTAGTAATGAAGATTACAGATAACTAAGCCAGACATTACCTCCATGTCCCTTTACCTCATCCCAGTACTTGTGTAGGAGGCAACGTGCATCATATAAAGTACTGGTACAAGGAAGAATAGGGCTAGGAGTAATGAAGGTTACCAATAAGTAATCAAGGCATTAAATACATGCAGTGGCGCAACAACATTGAGCTGACTGACCTTCAGCCCCCTCCCCCCAAACTTTTGGGCTATGTTGACTCGACCTGGCTGACAATCAGTGCTGTTGCTGGACAGGACAGAACACAGGTTTTAAACGGCACCTGGGTTTCGCTGTTAACAAAGGCCAGTCAATTACTAGTGTAAAACTTTACACTGTTAGTACCTGCATTCAAATGCTTAATTTTTTTTAGGATATTGAAGATATTGAACTTGTGATGTGGGTTTAGTACTTGCATACCAGGGGAGTGATTCGAAGGGTAGAGAGGGGACAGGAGACCGCTCATTCCCATAGCAGTCCATACGTGGGTGCTTTCAGACTTAAAGGAGAGAGTTAACTTCTTGTAACATTGAATCTACACTAGAATAGTTTAATTAGAATGTGTAAATAAGTTAGATGGCCCCACATAAATAAATGTAACCCTCCCCCATTGCCCATGAAATTTGTGCCTCTCCCATCATTTGAAGTGTTAGACCCGCCGACCCCCACCTAAAAGTTAGGTTTCGTTGCACCCTGGAACACAAGCAGACACACTATTCACCATACATACACATGCACATCCAGTCACCCATACATTAAAGTGTGTACCCTTTCACTATACAGGCACACCCAGGCAGCCACCCATGCATTTAAGTGTCCGCACTTTAACCATACAGGCACACCCAGGCAGCCACCTATGCATTTAAGTGTCCGCACTTTAACCATACAGGCACACCCAGGCAGCCACCCATACATTTAAGTGTGCACCATTTCACCATACAGGCACACACACTCAGGCAGCCGCCCACACATTTAAGTGTGCACTCTTTCACCATAGAGGTAAACCCAGGCAGCCGCCCATATATTTAAGTGTACATTCTTTCACCATACAGTCACCCCCAGGCAGCCCCCCATGTGCAACCCGTAAAACAAATCCTACCACTTTCAACCCCCCCCTTGGGCAACCATGCACCAGTCTTAGACAATCTTAGACAATCGCCTAGGGGTGTGTGGATCACTATACACCCCCCCCCCTGCTTTCATATCTCAGGGCCTTTTGTGCACTGTGTTACTTCTAGATTATTCCTAAAATACCCCTACATACACAATAACATAAGACACAAAGAAAACACATGAATCCATTCAAATAATAATAACACTTGTATTCATGCACAGCAAAGCATGATGCAAACAATACTAAAACTATGCAAATATCAAATTTGAACCTTTTATGCTTCTGGTGCAAATCTACCATGCAGTGAATAACTATAAGCCTTACAGGTTTCTAATGCAAGCTATCAGTGTGTAATGCAATATACATATGGCAAGTGCCAGCATTCAGCATTCCTCTCCATTCCACACCATACTTTACTCTCTCTCTCTCTCTCTCTCTCTCTCTCTCTCTCTCTCAGACAATCCCTGTCTGATTTCCCCTTTCCAAACCCTTCTGTCTGCCTGCGGTGCAAAACACCATCTATCCATCTATTTCTTCATTCACTATCATTCACTATCCCTCTCTCTCTCAGAGAGCAAACCATCTCCCTGCTCCATGGCACTGCCTCCCACCTTTTCTGTCTCTGCGAAGCTCAGAGCCATGCTGATAAGGCTCCTTCTCCTTCCCCACTCGAACAAGGATTCATCTGTGTCTGCCAAGAAACTGTTTACATTCCTTTCCTTCACAGTGTACCATAACATCTTTGCTGTGCCGCGGTGCAAACAACTTTTGTGCGTCTCCATTCAGTGGAATGGCTTTATAATGCCAGCTAAAAGCTTTCTAGCTTTTACGCTTTCTCTAGCAAATCCAAGCACTACATAATGCAAACTCATTCTAAGTGCACACTCAATGCGTGTCTCTACACATGCATCCATAATACATAACAGTCTCTACATGTGTAACTACATATAACATGTCTCTAAATGGCTCTACATGGCTCTTCATGGCATTTCAAATATGACAGTGTGTCATTCTATAAGCAAATGCAAATGCTACCTATATGTGGCAGAATAATTGTGGATAGTGTAATGTTACTATTCAGTACTAATCAGAATATATGATGGATAACTAAACATGATGAAATGATGGAATAATTCCATAGCAAAGAGTAATGATGCCATAATGATAACAATTCAGGCCTCTCCATTCTATCAGGTTCTACAATCTCTCTTTTTACCATTACATAATCATTCTAGCAATGTGACATGCTAAAACCCAAGCGAAATTGCAAAGGGAAAAACATTCTATTCATGATGCAAAAAAAACATAGAAATTCAAGCATTTGACTCTATCAGTGGCAAGCTAAAAATTCAAATGCATAACTGCAAATGTGTCAGAATTCAGAATAGCATATTCAAATTTCGCATTAGCAAAAAGTCAAGTCAAAAGTCAAAAGTCAAAAGTGTCTACAAGCCAAAAGTGTGAAAGTGTGTCTACAAGCAGAAAACAAAAATGCAATGCATAAAATCAATGCATGTGTACTGTGGATTCAAGTGTTTCCATTTCAATGTGTCAAGCACAAATTACATTTCAGATGTCAGTATTTTCAGTGTATACACAGCAGTTTATTGGTCATATAGGCCAATTCATTAACATTTCCAGTCCAAGTTATTTCCAGGTTCTCACTCATGAGGTATGTGTGTCCTCACATCTGTGCACACCATCAAGTCAGTACAAATCTATTTCTAATGCAAATCTTTCAGCCAAGGAATGTCAACAAAGCATGTCAACGAAGCAAGTGTTGACAAATCGGGTATAACAATATGTGTCACAACGAGACATATATATGTGTTCAGCAAATGTTTTCAATGTTTGTTGCAAAGTTCTCCACAGCAACAAACGTTAGCAGATTTTGCACAGAGCTCCAAAAAGGCAGGAGCAAGCATCAATTGTGTCGGTGCCATATGCGCCCCATTTGTCCCCAGGGGGTGATCACACTGGTCCTTCACTTTTCAATGGTAGCACCGGGAAAACCGTGTGTCAGAACTTTCAATTTGATGCAGATTGATACAGCTCATACGCTCCCTTTTCCCTAGGCCTCCATTCCCATTTCATTCAAATTTGGGAACAAAGGCGAAACAAAGCACTGATGCACAACGCATTCACATCGCTTTCATTCAGAGTGTTTGCAAAACAATGCAGATGGCAACTCTCAAGTGGCAATTCCATGCACATTGCCCCTTCTCCATAGGCCAAACTCCAGCTTCAAATTCTTGCCTTCCTTCCCAGGTCATGCTGTTGCCAGTAGTTCCAGCTCATGCCATGCCATGCTAGTTCTTGCCATGCCAGTCCCTGCTCTTCAAATAAGGGACCAGCCAACGTTGAATGCAAGTGCAAATTTCAAAGCACCCTGGATCAATGCTCTCTCTCTTTCACTCAAGAGACAAAGCTTCACTGGTGTTCAAACATAGACAGGAATTCAAATGCTTTCAGAGTGCGTCTTCCTGCTCATTCCTGCATTTCTCTCTTTCTCCTCAGGCCAAAACTTGTGTCTCGTTCTGGTTCACAAGGTAAGGCATTCCAAATGGATTCTCTTCTCGTTGCATATTACAAAGCAGCTCACAAATAAATTTCTCCTCTCTTTGCTGAACATCATTTTCTGCTCTTTCTCTCTCTCTCCTCTTGGCACATAATTCTGCAAGGTATCTTCTCTCTGTACAGTCAGTCACAATCTTCACTTTCCATGCCAGTAGTTGTCATGCCAGGAAATTCGGGTAGCAAGCAGGTTTTCTGGGTACATTCTCAGAGCACAGCCACACCCTAAGGCCTCAAATTGGTTGGTCGGCATTCCCCAAAAGTGCTGCTGCAAAGCGTAGCAAAAGTCAGATGGTGTCACATCACAAGGTGACAAAAGCCAGTCTGTTTTCGGTGCTGGTTCAAAACAGCCATGCAAAGTCACATCTAGGTCTGGTCAATCTGGTCTGGTCAGTCCATCATTCTGGTCATGCTGCTTTCAGTCGTCATGCTGCTGCAAAATATGGTCTGGTCAATTCATGCGATGTAATCTGGTCTGTTATCAATGCGATATCGGTCTGGTCAAGGTGTCTTCTACAGATTTCATGCAAAGAAAACAAAAGTGCAAGTATCAGTCTTCAATCAGATTCAGATGTAATCAAAGCCAAAAACAAAACAGCATTTCTCATTGTGCGTTGCAAGCACATGGCTAGTTCTGAACTCCCCATGTCTCTCAAAAGACATCAATGCTAGTTTCTCTCAATGTATCAGTACTAGTGTATCAGTCTATCAGTGCGTTTGTCTAACCATGCCTGTCTAATCAAGCTGCTTAATGCATGACTCCTGTCTCCATTGATCTTTCTCTAAACAAAATAAAACAGCCAATTTCACATACTCCAAACATTTCACATTCAAAAATTGCACATTCAAATACTGCACCACTGCATTCATGTCATTCAATTGAACTCCATGTCCTACATTTCCATGTGTTCTAGCCACACAGTCCCCTATCAACATTAAGGGGCTGATTCATGGAATTATTTGCGCCGAAGAACAGGGATTTGTGCGCCATTCTGCCCACAAATTCCCATTTGTTAAACATTTGTTAAACAGGGATTTGCGGGCAGGATGGTGCACAAATCCCCATTTTTCAGTGCAAATAATTCCATGAATCAACCCCTAAGTATTCACGACGATGCTGAATCACTAAATGTTGATAAAACAAAATAGATTTCAGTCAAACAGACACTGCTTTCCACATGTGCAAAACAATTCAGATTCAAACAACATTCCTTCTCAAATAAACAGTCTGTGCAATGTTTCTGTCTAATGTCAACAAACTTGCTCTCCATACACTCATTAAAATAAAAAAATTAAAACAATCCAAGGTCTCAAAACATCCAATTTTAGCACAATTCACTTTATCTACGTTCTCCTTAAATGCTATCCAAGTTTCTATATCATTAGACAAAAAAAACCTTTCACTCAATAATGTAGGCAAAATACTGGTGTCATCACTCCTGCCAACAATGTCATTACAAATGCTCTTTCTATTCAAATCAAAGATTTTCACAAAAGGGCCTCCATGCACATAAAATAACTGTTTTCATGCAAAGGTGTGTCCAATAATACAGTTTCACAATGCAAATCTTCATTGGCAATCCCTCTATGCACTCTCTTCATGTCTGTCAAAAATGCACTATATCTCATATTATTCTGAGGTAACTCTTTCTTCGCAAGAACAATATTAATTTCTCTAGGAACTCTGTTCCCACCCATCACTGCTGTTGAAAAATGTTTCAATGGGTCTAATTTCACAGATGCTGCTGGGACATCTTCCGAATTGCTAATTACATGTCTGAGACGATATATTACTGCCTGCAATTCACCAATATATCGACTCATGTCTGTCATAGCTATTTCACTATTCACTTTCCATATGGTTGGAGCCGGTGATACATCCCAGGCATCAAGCATATTTTTAAGCCGATTTCTTATTGCTTTCAAATCATTAAAAAATGAGCTCATGTTGCAGTTTTAATTACAAACCTTGCGACACTCAATTGAGTTTCAAAAAACAAGTTCCAAGACTTCTCTAAACATGTAAATACAGTCGTCAACTTGCCAAAAATGTGCACACAAATTTCAACCAATAGGAATTCAAAACAAACGTCAGATTTCCACAAAAAGTGTCAGTCTCTGCGGATTTCCAGACAAACAAAATACCACAAGTGTCTTCAAGAAAAAACTGTTTTTCTAGCTCGGCTAAATAAATGTACATTTATTCCCAAACATTGCCAGTCATGAAATACTGCCCTGGATCAATTCCAAATTCAAATTCCGGATTCAAAGTCAGTCAGACAATTGATCCCCCTTCCTACGGTGAACAACATTGTGGGCGAAGCATGCTCTAAATCATAACATCCCCAAGACAGACAAAACATAAAACAAATAAAAAATCTATTCCCATGACGAACTAACAGAAAACAAAACACAGCTGCACACAATGTTCAAACTTCGACTGCTGCAAAATCGATAAGTGGAACCCTCTGTTCCATGTTATCAATCAGCATTAGTGAAGCCCCACGTTGGGCACCATTTTGTGCGACCCGTAAAACAAATCCTACCACGGTCTAGCCCCCCCTTGGGCAACCATGCACCGGTCTTAGACAATCATAGACAATCTCCTAGGGGGTGTGGATCACTATACCCCCCTGCTTTCTTATCTCAGGGCCTTTGTGCACTGTGTTACTTCTAGATTACTCCTAACATACTCCTATAGACACAATAACATAAGACACAAAGAAAAAACATGAATCGATTTAAATAATAATAACACTTTTATTCATGCACAGCAAAGCATGATGCAAACAATACTAAAACTATGCAAATATCAAATTTGCACCTTTTATGCTTCTGGTGCAAATCTACCATGCAGTGAATAACTATAAGCCTTACAGGCCTCTAATGCAAGCTATTGGTGTCTAATGCAATATACATATGGCAAGTGCCAGCCTTCAGCATGCCTCTCCATTACACACCATACTTTACTCTCTCTCTCAGACAATCCCTGTCTGATTTCCCCTTTCCCAAACCCAAAGCTCTTTGTGTGAGTGTCTGTCCTAATTCTCCCATGCAAGTGTCTTTTTCAGCAATACTCCCCTCTTGCTCTGTGCAAGCTCTCCACTCCCGCTACTCTGCAACCAGCCAGTCAGGTCACTCAAACTGCCTCAAGCCTTTGCCAAGCTCTCGATCTCTCCCAAGCTCGCCTGCCAAAGCTGCATCAATCCCCCACTAAACGTCTCTCTCTCAGTCACCAAAGAGAGCAGCTCCATCCAAAATCCATCTAGCCCCATCTCCACCAACTAGTGAACTCCCCTTCTCCATTCTCTCCATTATACTGTCCAATGACGTATTCAAATCCCTATGGTTACATTCGTTCTCTAAGCTAAGAATGTCTCTTTCTCTGTCAGCATTTCTAAATTTGAGCAATGCCTGAAAGGCTGTGTTTGCATGTACTTTCACTCTGTGTTCTGGTCATGTTCTTTGTCAATGTGACATTTCAAAGCATATCTCTCTGATGGCCTTCTTCTGTCTGCCTGTGGTGCAAAACACCATCTATCCATCGATTTCTTCATTCACTACCATTCACTATCCCTTTCTCTCTCAGAGAGCAAACCATCTCCCTGCTCCATGGCACTGCCTCCCACCTTTTCTGTCTCTGCGAAGCTCAGAGCCATGCTGATACGGCTCCTTCGCCTTCCCCACTCAGACAAGGGTTCATCTGTGCCTGCCAAGAAACTGTTTACATTCCTTTCCTTCACAGTGTACCATAACATCTTCGCAGTGCCACAGCGCAAACAACTTCTGTGTCTCTCCATTCAGTGGAATGGCTTTATTATGCCAGCAAAATGCTTTCTAGCGTTTACGCTTTCTCTCGCAAATCCAAGCACTACATAATGCAAACTCATTCTAAGTGCACACTCAATGCGTGTCTCTACACATGCATACATAATACATAACAGTTTCTACATGTGTAACTACATATAACATGTCTCTAAATGGCTCTACATGGTTCTTCATGGCATTTCAAATATGACAGTGTGTCATTCTATAAGCAAATGCAAATGCTATCTATATGTGGCAGAATAATTGTGTATAGTGTAATGTTACTATTCAGTACTAAACAGAATATATGATGGATAACTAAACATGATGAAATGATGGAATGATTCCATAGCAAAGAGTAATGATGCCATAATGATAACAATCTAGGCCTCTCCATTCTATCAGGTCTACACGCATACATTTAAGTGTGCACCCTTCCACCATACAGGCACACACACCCAGGTAGCCACCCATACATTTAAGTGCGAACTGTTTCACCATACAGGCACGCCCAGACAGCTACTGATACATTTAAGTGTGCACCCTTTCCCCATACAGGCACACCCAGTCAGCCACTGATACATTTAAGTGTGCACCGTTTCACCATACAGGCACACTCAGGCATCCACCCATACATTTAAATGTGCACCCTTTCACCATAAAGGCACACACACACCCAGACACCATCCACACATGTCCACCCTTTCACCATACAGGCACACACACACAACATGTACACAACTTTAAAGCCAATAGTGTTTCCTCTCCCTCCACACTGACACTGCGCACAGTTTCATTTAGGATGTGAACCTTGAAACTGAAAACTGTAAACATCTCTACAGGGGCAAAGTGAGGTTCCTGTTCCCATTGCTAAAGAACTAAGGGGGCAATTGCCCCATTTTCCATCATACTCAGCATCTATGTGTGGTATCCCATCTGTTAGACTGTTTTTGCTGGTACATTGTTTGAAGCTGAGGTGGGAGTGGTGTCTATGCTGCTAACACAATTTAGAACTGAATATCATCTGAAGATGAGCCCAGAGTGATGTTGATGGCACTTTAAGGCACCCAGCCATTTGCCGAGTGCATACTATTAAGAGGTTGAACTATGAGTGATGCCTTCTCATCAAAGCTGAGCGGTCTCCTATCACCTCATTGCATTCTGGTACTTATAACCCTGGTCTTGCACTCTGAAACTAAAACTGCAATGACTGGTCAAGAATACTGAATGAAATGTGCTGAGAGCCAGGACTTGACATATTCAACACACATTCTCCATAGGTCATGATAAACACAACTGTATATTCCATAAACATCTTAAATAGGAACTCAATTCCTTATATTGTAATATGCCAGGTCAAGATGTGCAAAACAACAATCAGATGTTATTCTTTATTCAATCGTATACAAACCCATATACACAAATACATACATGATGACAAATACAGAAAAAAATGCATAAACCATGTAAAGTGCAGAGCATTCCAGAACATACTGCCAATGCCAATGTATAGCAGAAAGACTCTGAATGTAAACACTTGCTGCGTATGAGCCAAGCGGTGTGGGTGAAATCACCACAATGGCACACTCACACCCACGGATACATAATTAAGCAGAGGCCAACTAGTGTGCAAAAAAATAAAAATAATAAATGGTCCATGACATATGTACTATAGGACTTGCACATCTGAGATCTTGAGGGCACAAAACCAGAGCTTTGCTTCTGCATGTTATGCATTGTGTAAAGAAGCAGCGCTTAGTCCTGCGCAACCATAACCACTCCTGCAGACTGTTGGGATATTTACAGGGCTAAAAAAGGGCTGGAAAACAGGAACCTTAGGGGCATGTGGTTAATGATGTGGTCACTCTAGTCCACCGCAACCCCCACTGTCACACAGCTGCAAACCTTTAAGTGTATTCTGCGGGTAGGAGGAAAAAGATAATATTCATTGCTTCATAGACAGTATTATTGCAAAAACCACATCCTGCCCACAACAGGAAAATGAGATGTAGTGCTCCGCGGGGCAAATGAGTGCATGGGAAATAGAAGTGAAATGGGAACTAGAAGTGAAAGCTTCTCTCATGCAAAAAGGGTAAGGAAAGGGCAAGCTACACCCGAACCTATACCTTACCCTTCTCGTCCCCTCTTTGCACCTCACCCAACTCAATCATAATTTCAATATTTGGCTACTTTCTTCCATGCAGCTAACCCACCTGCACCCAAGACCTAGCCTGGTAAATGTTTATGCTTGTATGATGATGCTGGAGAAATGTTTCCCTGCAAGAAGGACCTCAGCATTCCATGATCGTCAGTCGAGCTGCACGTTTGAAAGCTGACATTTCACTGTTTCCCTGGACCCAGTTTAAGGATTGCAGAGCAGAAGTAGTGTGGGCAAAGCAGGGAGGAGCTCAAGACCCTCCTCTTCAAGGAATGGCTCCTCCCTGACACACCCCCTGCACTCTCCACACCTAACCTGAGACTGGGTGATCGGCCTCCCCAGATCCACACTCCTTCCCCTTTTTATTCAGTAAATGTTTGTAGTCAATAACCAATAAAAGTGTCTTCATTATTTATACAGCCGTTAAATCTTGTATAGGTGATGACTGTTTAAACATCCTGATTAGATGGATTATAGTGTTAGCTCATCCGATTTGATCCATCGTAGACTTTTATCACGTCTTGTCTGAACTCAGTTGTCTCCCTTGTCGTCTGGTTTCATTTCCTCTCTACCTTGTCAAAGTTATCTTAAGATTAGCTAGAGACGTTTCGGCGTGATGCATGAGCTCAACGCCATCTTTTTTTGGTCATTATTTATTTAGCGTTTTTCTGATTCTTTTTAAATGAGAAGCCTTATCAGTGATTGCGCTGTGCATGTTTCTGGAAGATTGCTCGGTGGCAACGGACTGGGCCTCATTACGACTTTGGCGGTAGCCGTGCCGGCTGCCGCTGGAGTCATTTTTTTACCGGCACCCGGGAATGGACAATTACAGAGTCATTATGGGCCCCGCCGGACCCGGTAATTGCCCATTCCTGCGTGCCGGTAAAAAATGCTCCCCATTCCCTTTCAAGCTCCACAGGGCTCAATGGGAATGGGGAGGCCGGATGCACCGGCACCATTCAGAATGTTGCCGGTGCATCCGGCATGGTATGCTCGTGGGTGCCTGTCTGCCCACCAGGTAATACCTGGCGGGCGGTGAGGCACCCGCGAGCAGAACTCGTAGTTTGCCGGTACGGTAACAACAGTACCGACAAGCTTACCGGTACCATTGTTACTGTACCGGCAAACTTGTAATGAGGCCCACTGTCTTAGAAACAAGTCAATGCTGAGCAGCACAGGTTAGAAACCCAGTCCCGTGCTTAGAGGCTGGAATCCAGCATTAAGCTTGATATAAAAGAAAGAAAAAGTTTTTGATGTTTTTATTTCACATTCGTATTGGATTTTTAGAACTTCCAAACTTACTGCAAAGAATCCGCAACTATTTCTTTAAAGACTGTTTCAACCAGTTTCTATAGGGCCTCATTACGAGTTTGGAGGTGTCCTCCACCTAACTGTTTGTTTGTTTGTTTGTTTATTATTTATAGCGCGCACCAAACCCGAGGGTAACCGGGCCGTTGTTCAAGGATACTTTAAACTTTACAGGTTACGCATGCTTACAAGTGGTGGTTATACATCGTAGAAATTACATAATGCAGGACAGTAGGGAGAATATACAATGTGCATAATATAAACATATAACATAATATGTACAGGAAATATGCAGTAGGAAGATAGAGAGTATATAATTATGTGCATAGTACGTCTGTAGGACAGTGGTTATGTTAGTGTAGGGCGGGACTATCGGTCATTTTCTTTGATCCAGTTGATACAGTTAGATCTGAAGAGAGCGTAGGATTGGGTAGATCTCAGGCCGGGCGGGAGGGAGTTCCAAAGCTGGGCAGCTTTGACCGGGAAGCTGTTTCCTGCGGCCGTACTTAGTTTAAATGGGGGTATCACTAACTGGTTGGAGTATGCTTCTCTGGTAGGTATAGTGGAGATTTTTCTGTTGAATTTAGCAGCTAGGTATTTGGGTGCTAGATGGTTGATACTTTTGAAAGTTAGAGAAGCTGTCATGAGTTTGATTTTGTCCGCTGTGGAGAGCCAGTTGGATTGTCTTCTAGCCTCTGAAATATGCTCCCTTCTTGGAATTCCTAAGGCAGCTCTAAGAGCATTGTTCTGTAGTGTTTGAATCTTTTGCAACGTATGTTTATTGGCCCCTAAGTATAGTGCGTTGCAATAGTCCAATTTTGACAGCACTAATGCTCGAGCAAGGGTTAGGCAGTTGGCAGTGGATAGGTATGGTTTTGCGGCTCTAATCAGCTTGCAGGTATATGCGGTGCTGGATGCCATTGCACTCACCTGTTTGGTTAGGGAGAGGTGGGAATCAAGGTAAAACCCTAATGTTTTTACCTCTTTTGCCACCTTGATAGTGTTGCCGTCTATGACGAAGGAGGAGTATTCTTCTTTTAATCTATTGATGTTTTGTTTGTTCCCCAGTATGATAAGTTCCGTTTTGTCATCATTCAGGCATAGCCCGTGGGTGGCCATCCATGCCTGAATGATGAGATAGGTCTTGTTCACTAATGCCAAATCTTGTTCATAATCCCCTGAAAGTGGTATGAGAATCTGAGTGTCATCCGCATAGTTAGTGTAGGTAACACCCAGATCATCTAGATCATCGAACAAGGGCTTCGTGAAGATGTTGTACATAGTGGGGGAGACACAAGAACCTTGTGGGACTCCACATGTGATGGATACAGGGTCAGCAGCAGCAGAAGTAGAGAAGACTCTCATAGTTCTACCGGTTAGGAATGATTTGATCCATGCGATGGCATGTGTGGAGAAATGGGCAGCTGTTTCTAGGTGGGTGCAGAGCACATCATGATCCACTAGGTCGAAGGCTGCAGAGAGGTCCAGTAAGAGGAGTAGGGCCATCTTTCCAGAGTCTCTCAGCTCATCAACCTGAGTTTTAAGATCGATGAGCGCGGTTTCAGTTCCGTGCTGGGGTCTGAAGCCTGATTGTCTTGTGCCTAAAAGGTGGTGCAGCTCCAGATGTTTTTGGATCTGCAGGTAGGCTACCCTGTCTAGGATTTTTAACAGGAAGGGTACCGTTGTGATAGGCCTGTAGTTAGTCGGGATGGATGGGTCCAGTGTCCCTACTGGCATGGAGCAAATAGTGTGTCAGTGAAGTAAAGAGCCCGCTAATAGAGGGCTATTACGAGTACGCGTACACAAGCTTTGCGCCATGCCGGTAATTACCGGCATGCCGTTAAAGTCCAAGAAATTGACCCTTAGCAGCATCATGGAAAGCGCAGACAGCACTATCAGCATCAATTGAAACGGCATTAGTGGTGACCGCTATGTAAATAAGTGGAACCGGAAGTAGCGTCATCGCACAGGAACCGGAAAGAGCATGGCGGCCATTTTTAAAAACACAATCCATTACCCACCTCAGCATCCAGGACCTGGCGCATATTGCTGAGTACATACATCAACCTCCAACAACTATATCATGCCCAAGGCAGTTAAAAAAAGGCACCTCCCGCCAGCGCAAGGAGCACTTTAATGAGGATGAGCTCACCATGCTGGCTGAGACCCTGGCTGACAATGCCGAGGTCATATTCGCAAACACCCTCAAGAGGGAGGCAGTGATCAAGGAAAAGGAAATCTGGGAACTTGTCGCCCAAAGAGTCAGCGCGGTAGGCAACACCCCCCGCACAACAAAGGATGTCCGGAAGAGATGGGATGACCTGCGCCTGCGAGTCAGGAACATCCTGTCTGCAAACAGGAGCCAGGTCATGGTTACTGGTGGAGGAGCAAGCTCACCAATAAAGCTAAGCCGGTGGGAGGAGATCTGTGCTAGCACGATTGGCATAGAGGCCATCGAAGGCATGGGCGATATGGAGCATGACACCACCTCATCGGAGGAAGGAGGTGAGTGTCCTAAAAAAACACTGCAATGCAAAGTTTGATGATAGTCCACCAATTTGTCTCTCTAAAGAGGAAAGGCATGGTCCAATACATACACATTCCCAGCCTAGTTGTCCGCAGCACAGACACGTGCACATGCCTATAGCATGGCAATGCCATACCTGACACACACCACACAAATATGAAAATGGCATAAGTCACACTGCACGCAGGCCACAACAGAAATGCATGTCACATAGCATACGCCCGCCCCAACATGAGTGACCCCGATGGAGGCCTGCATGATCCCCCCATATAGCAAGCAACGTCATCATCAAAACTCCACTGCCTATTCCCCTCTAATGTGTAGATGAGCAATAATACAAATGTATGCATGATGCTTGTCAAACCATCACTCATGCCGTCCCTCTCTTTTTCCCCCACAGGCTCAGATCCTGACAGCGAGGCCCGGGACTCACCCCCACAAGCGAATACACCCCGGAAGAAGGCTAGGGATGAAGGCAACAGGCCTTCCACTTCGAAAAGCCCCACACAAGCCACGACAGGCACCGAAGAACAAACTATGCCAGGATGCCACGGCACTGGTGCTGCCAAGGCCCATCACCACAGTACCCACAACACCTGTGACACCTGCACAGGAGACAGTCGAAGGGGCACAATCTGCAGAGAACAGCTCTGTTGGGGAGGAACAGCTACAGCACCCCTGACAGATGATGACGTGCAGGGACAGGTGTGTGTGCCTGTTGAGGACGACTCCTCCGACCTACCTGCTACACCAAGTCTGGCCCCATCCCCCCAGGTCACACCTGTCGAGTCCTACCACGACACCACCCTGGAGCAGTCTGGGGGGGAGTCCATACAAGGGAGCATGAGTCCCATAGAGGACCCAAATACATTTGCCCATGTCAAATATGCACCCTCCACCTCCACTGGTGTACTGGCGGGGGTGCAGCAGGCAGGACACCCTGCGCAGCACCAGGAGGAGCTCACTGCCCTGGTGAGACAGTTCGTCACAGACAGTGCCCAAGCAAGGCAGGAGGGGCGCGACAACACCGCCTCACCGAGGCAGGTCGTCGTGGAATGCACCAATAGATTGTGCGAGGAGGCGTCTGCCCTGAGGCAGGTGCTCACCCGCATTGCAGATTCAATGGAGGCTGAGCGTCCAGTCCCCAGAATGGAGCAGGCGGCCACTCTATCTTCCTCAAGCTCCACGCAAACCAGCCCCCTACGTAGGTCGGCGCGTACCCTGCGCCGCTCGGACATGCCGCCACCAGGTGCAGGGAGTGGCAGGATGCAGACGGGGCACCCTGATGAAGGCAATAGACAATTGCTTGGACACCATGTGGGGGGGAGTTGTGGGGGGAGACAAAGAGGGGTGAGGGAGTGGGGAGGAGTTGTAGGGGAGGGAGAGGGGGTGAGGGTGTGTGGGTGAGTTGTGGGGGGAGGGGGAGGGAGGAGAGGGTGTGTGTGGTGGAGGGTTTGAGCACTTCAATCTTTATTGGACAGTTAAATACACCCATTGTGTGAAAAAAGTATCTTGAGTGGACATTCCTTATTGCATATGTGTCATTTATTGATATACAGTGCATATTGTACATGTACTCCCACACCCAGTGCCCTCTGTCCAACATTCATGTCAGCCTCTGCACCCATGTGTGTTAGAAATATTGTGCAATCGCTGACTGATGCACAGCACGTCCCTCCTGTGCATCAGCAACGCGATGATGTGCAGCCACATCTTCTTCATCCCCTTCATCATCACCAGGTGGTTGCAGTTCAATGTCAGGGGGCAGGGGCACGTTCCATCGGATACACATGTTGTGCAGCATGACACATGACATGATAATCTTGGCCACCTTCTCATATCTGTAGAGGAGTGCCCCACCCGACCGGCTAAGGCAGCGAAACCGTGCCTTCAACTGGCCAAAGGTCTGCTCGATGACCACACTGGTACGGGTATGGGAACGATTGTAGTCGTCCTCATGCCTGTTCTGTGGACGGCTTCAAGGGACAGCCACTATCATCTGCATGAGAGGCAATAAAAGGTATATGTCAGTCGATTCATGATGGACAGCTGTACTAGTCACACATGCCTGCAGATTATCGTTGGTCACATGCACATGTCCCTGGTTGTATGCACACAATATTCATGCCCTCAATGTGTTCTGTGCCATGAACTTATGGTGTGGGTTGCATCTCCAAGTTGATATACGGTGCACACCTCCTTGATGTTGCTCATGCATTGTGGAAGCATACCACTGTGTTTGTGTCAAATTTGTGATGTGTAGTGTTCTGTCTGATTTTCTAACTGGCAGCGTTGGCAGTAGGCTCTGCAATATTAGGCATTCAGCGCTGATTATTACGATGGTGACATGCTGCACTTCTGTGGTGGTGGCGGCCCTGTGACAAGCATGGTGATTTTGTTCAGTGCACGCCCATGGATGCTTGTCCTGTGTAGTGATTTTCTGCAGTAATTTACATAGTGAATATTCACAGCATGTTCCAGGATTGTGTTACAGACGATAAGGTACAATGATGGGTGGTGGACGTGTTGTGGGATGTGGGGTGTTTTTAAGTTTGGCATGTTGTGATAGGTGTCCAGTTTACTCCATTGCTATGGGATTTTGTTGTCATGTTCAGTTAGGGATGCTTTGGGGCACAGTGTTTTGTTATGTGCACATCGTGCTGTCACATCAACAATGACCCCATGGTGGTGTGTGCATCTATCCCCCCATTTCACTGCCATGTGCCTGTCATGCAACTTACCACGCAGCCAGGCATGTTGTCCTGCATGTCGCTCCATGTAGCCTGGCAGCGTAGAGTTCCGCAGGACCATTGAGTCATGTGTTGATCCAGGATATCGGGCACAACATTGTGTGATGATCTTGCTCTCGTCACATACCATCTGCACATTGATGGAGTGGCATTGCTTGCGGTTGTGGTACCCCACCTCCATGGCATGCGGGACCACCAACTCCACGTGGGTGGAGTCGACGGCACCTATACAATTTGGCATGCCTGCCAGTGCATGGAAGCCAACTTTTGTGTCAAGAATTTCCTGGGGAGTCCGTGGTAGGGATATGTGGGCCCTTGTGTGCTTCAGGAGGGCATCCAGCACTTGGTTCAGCATGCGAGAAAATAAGGGTTGTGATATGCCATGCATGTGCCCCACTGTGTGCTGGTAGGTGCCTGTGGCAAGGAAGTGTAGCACCAACACTACCTTCAGTAGAGGGGGGATGGCGGTGGTAATTTCAATTAGGCTGACAATGTCGTTGTGTATCATGTCCACGATGGTGGTGATGGTGTGTCCCGGTCCAGACAGTACAAGGTGTGGATCTGCTCAGGGGTTAGGTTGAATGGACTGGCTCTGATGCGAGGGATTGGGGCCTGCCTGCGTGGTACCACTGGCTGCACTGGTGGGTCATGCTGGGCCTGTCTCACCCTCCTTCTCCTCCTGCGTCTCCTCTGTGGTGCCTGCTGTTGTTGTTGTTGCTGGTATAGCAATGCAAACATGTCCTCCATCCCCAGTATTGCTACTACTGGTGGAATGATTTTGGTGTGGGAAGAGGTGTGGTGTGTGGGTGTGCTCCTTTTGTGCTATCCCAGACTCCATTGCCTCCACCTGTGCTGATTGTGTGCACCTGTGGCAGTTGGGAACACTGCACATAGCAGTTTACAGGTGCTTCGCGATGCTGGTATTGCCGGCATGCCGGTATCCCCTATTAGCACCTTCATGATGCCCGTATTTGCATGTCCGCCCGACTTCTAATGTCCTCCTGTTAGCGGCATCCCGGTATTGCCGGCCTGAAGGCCTGCGTGCCCGCGCCCTTGCCGCTATTAGAGGCACTGTTATTAGCTGTGCCTCTAATACCACGTTCTTAGGTCGGAATAGCCCAGAGCGGTGTGCGATGCCGGTAATCCTTTACCGGCATCGTTTTTCCATTACCGCCAACCTCGTAATGACCCTCTATGACTCAGAATAACTCAGAACATGAGGATGGTTTCACCTCTATGGCTTTGTCAAAATATCCTAGTCTGCTGCCAATAGTTCCATTTTAAAATATTTCTCAATCTCAATGAGCAGTAAGGGTTTTCTTTTAATATGCACTATATTATTAAGCCCCCCAAACAATTCCTTTGTTCTCAAAGGACATTCTAAATCAGTCCTCATCCTCTTAAAGTCCTAAGTGACCCAGAAAACCCAGAGCAGGGGTCTGCCACCAGCGGATCCCAGATACTTTGCACTATAGGCCCCAGGGCTACACTAGCTAGGTGGGGGATCAGGGAAGATGTAGTCCAAAACATCTGGAGAGCCAAAGGTTGCAGACCTCTGTCTGAGGGAGTCATCGCGAGCAACACGTACTCGCCACCGCGCATCGCATTAGGCAGCCACTCCTGCACATTCCGAGAAATGTGACATGGTCATACCAGAAAAACATGCTTCAAGTGGGGCGTTTCCGCATACTGTGGCAAAGCATGCATACACAGAGCACAGGGGTGTTATTGTATCATTAATATTTGTGAACGTCTGGTAATACGCACAGCTGAAAGAAATGAATAACTGACAGCATATAGCCGGAATTACAATTGCATTGTCTGTCTCCAGTTTGACTTGGCATATGCAAGACAGTAACAGACAGAGGGGGGCGTGTAAGGACTTGCCCAAAGAAGGAGGCCTGGGCGATATCAAGTAGAAAGGCACAGATTAGCATGGCAGGCTTTAACAACTGAACAGATACTCAGCTTGTTTTCCACTTGACGACAAAATGATCCTGTCCATTGTGCAACTGATCACAAAGCCGAATGGATATTGGCTGGGTACACCTCCCTCGCCCGGAAGTTTCTGGTGCGGCTTATCTGTGCCACTGGAGCATTCCAGCATACAGTGCTCGGGGCATATGGTGCATTTTTTTTTTTTTTTTTTTATTTGTTTATTTGTGTTTGACGCTCCTGGGAGGTAGGAGAGTCTTTACAAAATAGAGAGAAATACAGTCCAATATATTGAGAGAGACAAAACATCAGATACCTTCGGACATCGAGCATCACAGTATGTAAACATAGAAAAGAGATAAAAAAAGAGACCATCCTTCAAATAAAATTACAGACCAAGAATTCCTATGACATATTGCTAGATGAAGAAGAGAAATGAAAGGGGAATTAAAGAAAATAGAAGATAAAAATATCTCCTCATTAAAATGGGCATGGATCATCGATCATATACAGGTTTGCAAAAGGTAGAGAAATGCGAATGCATGATTCAAGAAATATTCATATAGCAATCTTTTTCCAATTCTCTTACAATTACATTACATAATTTCGTTAAAGCATATATGAGCGATTTGTGGTTGCCTTGCATCAATCTAGCCCAAAGGAAAGGCAGGCAATCAGTAAAATTGATATCTACAAATTCCATGAATAAAATCGTTCTTTGATTCTTAAAATGGGGGCAATATAAAATCAAATGTTTTAATGTTTCAATGGATGCAGTGCACGTAGGAAATCTGCAATGAGGGCTCGACGCATACAACTTATGCCCAACCCATTTTACTACTCTTTCTTTGGTATGGAACAAATTAAATTTAAACCAGAGAAACATCTTCCGGGTAGAATTACAGGGAAAGAGCTCAATATAATCGTATCTGGGGATACGTTTGCGTGTGAACAAGTGATATTCCTTGTAAAGTTTGTATGATCTCATGCTGTCAAGAGAGCTACACCAGTCGAGTTCAAACAGTTTTTTTTTTGGCATATCCTGGTCTGTAATGAACGTCATCCACAGTGATGTTGGCCGTCCTAAGTATAGCAACCATTTTTGTCACATAAAGAGCCATAGAGGATGTGGGCAGGAGGTTAATGGTACGATTCAATTCAACATATAAGGAGTTCGCTCTAGGATGCTCAATCTTAGCGTAATTGGTTAGAAGTCGCCATTTCCATCGAGTGGAAAGAGCGACTAAACCTAACTCATGTCTCAAGATTACATTGGGTATGGATAACGGAAGCGACATGGCACGTTTCAGGGCAGTTCCTTGCAATTGATCCAGAATTCGGCCCATCTCACCCATACATATGTCGAGAGAGTACAGAATTACACTTTCAATTTTTAGAGTTAAAAATTCGATGAGGGGAGTTAGAGAAAACTTACAGTATTTCGCGTAGATTACCTTCAATTGTGATATCAGGGGTCTGATCTTTTTTTTAAGTAGGTCAGTCCACATTAGGGTAGAATTTTTCTCTGTTAAGTAATAGCCCAGATAAATTGTTTCCGTGATGAGAAGGATAGGAGTCTGCATGATGTGCCATTGCGACTTGCCAGTTCGCTTCCGAACACCAAATTGCATTACTGCTGTTTTGGCAGGGTTGGGGGTCAAATTGTGTGTTAATGCAAATTCCTCAAATAGCCGTAATTTGAGTTGAAGGCCTGACGGAGTGGGGTCAAATAAGATAATATCATCTGCAAAGGCAAGCCATTTGAGCCGGATCAAGCCGATTTTAACAGAAAAGAGATTTTTTGCATCCCAACCTTTATCGAGATCGGAGAGGTATAAATTAAAGAGGGTAGCAGCGAGGTTACAGCCTTGCTTTAGGCCTACCTCTGCACTGATAGGTTTAGTAATATGTCCCTCTGAAGTGAGCTTAATTCTGTAGGAGGTGTTAGTGTGTAAGGCTTTGAGCCAATAGATAAAAACAGAAGGAATGCCCATATGAATAAGTTTGCCCATAGTAAGTCCCGAATCACTGTGTCGAAGGCTGAGGACATGTCGATGAGAGCAATGTAAACAGGATTGGATGTGAGTTTCTTAGCTTCTGCGATGGAAAATGCCATCATCATGGCGTTAAGCGAGGTAGACATACCTTTCCTAAAGCCAGTTTGGTATTTGGAGTATAGTCCAAGTACTTCAATGTGATTCTCCAAGTCATGAAGAAGGAGGGAGGCGAATAGTTTGGCCGCAGTGTCGATTAAGGCAATAGGTCGATAATTCTGCGGTAACGTTGCATCTCCTTTTTTGAAGATCGGAATGATATTGGCAGTTAGCCATGAGACAGGAATAACTCCTGTATTAAGGATATATTGAAACTTAGTGTGTAAGATAGAAGCCCACATATCCGGGTCATCTTTGTATAGACAAGGAGGCAGGCCATCAGGGCCAGATGATTTAGAATAATTAAGATTAGATATCGCCCACCTAATGTCAGCGATAGTCCAAGCCAACCGTGGCAGGTCATAGTATCTTAGAGCAGACGATGTTATGTTCAAAAATCGCACGGGAATCTTGAATTTGTGACTGATATATTCATACCAGGTAGCTTCCGATATAACATTCGGCATAGTAAACGATACTTGCGAGGTATGGGTCTTGATCGTTCGCCATATAGTTTGGGTATCATGAGATACAATGGCTCTAACAAGTTTGCAATTTATTTCATTGTGTCTTATTAATCTTATCTGCTTCAAACTACGTTTGTATGCTGACACAATCGAGTTACGCCACGCGAGATATCGTTCACGCGAAAGGCCCGTCGATTTTTTCAAAGCTCTAAGAGCCCTGTTTTTCTCCCGCTTCTGTACTTTGCATAGAGGGTCAAAGAAATGACGGTTTGTAGTATCGGTTTTTTTCTTTTTGCTAAAGTGTGTTAGGGCAGCATGCGTTATTTCGACATATCGCTGCTCAAGTACAGTCGTGGGTATTCGTTCCGAGGTGTTCCAGCGTGCTATAGTTGACTTTACAAATTGAGTAAATTGCTTACACAGATTCATAGACCATCTGATAGAAGTCGTAGGACGAGCTACTTCGCACAATGCTGTAGCATAGTCAACTCCAGTAATGGGAATGTCGAATTTCAAGTTGCCTGATAGTACAGCGTGGTCACCGAAAGGCAACATGGAGATACTTAGTGGAGATGATCGTAGAAGCAAATTGTGGCTAACAAATATGAAGTCAATTGTAGACCTTTTTCTATCCCTTGACCAAGTGGTCCAATTTGACGGGTCAGCTGTTGGAATAAGATCTAGATCCCAATCTTTTAAAAAGGTCCTCCATGTATTACCTCTAGTTTTCGAAAGTGGGCTTCTAGGAGATCGACCAGATTCATTGGGGGTTCTACAATCGCAGTTAAAATCACCACCGAGGATGATTTCAATATTATCGTATTCGTGAGTTACAAATTCTAAACAGTTCTCAACTGCCTCAATCATCACATCAATTGGGGTAGTAGACGGATTCCAATAAATGGTCATGACAATTAAATGGCGATAATTATAGCTGTTAGTTTCCAGTAATATTGCAAGAAGATTATTATCGCGCCAGACAATTTTTGAGTTAAATATGAGAGCGTTGTCTATGGCTATCATAATACCTCCAGATGGACGACCGATAGGAGCTCGCATAGCAGGAATATAATACGTTGAGTAATCTGGCAAAGTAATGGAAGTGGTTCGCATAGTCTCCTGAAACATGAGTATTGATGGACGACTAAGGCAATCAAGAGTTGAGTGCCATTTCATAAGGTTAAGGTAGCCACAAGAATTCCACGATTGAAAAGAGAGTCGGGTTTTGGAGGACGGCTATGAAATGGGGGAGCAGTCCGTAGTTCTTAAAAGGGAATTAAACATGGGGACGAGCCATGGGAGGTCGTGAGAAATGCCTACTTTAAGCAGAAGCTCGGTGATTACATCATTGACTGCACCATGATTCTGAGTCTGCGATGAAGCGTGTAATTGCAGGCTCAGGGCTTGAGGACATTTAAATTCAATAAATTTGGTAGCCTCTTGTTCATTTTCCAATAAGTTCAAAGTGAGGCCTTCTTCATAGATACCCTCCTTATTGGACCATAGATATTGCTTTACAGCCTCTGAAGCTAGTTGGATAACGGCACGATAATTGTTATCTGTGGCTAATGACACTCTCAGAATATCTGCCGATTTAAACATCCGTAGTTGTGGGATCCGATTGAATAGTGCCAAGATAAAGGCACGATTAATCCGGTTCTTACCAAGTAAATCGCTTTTCCCCTCAAATCCTAATAGATGGTGCTTTTCTAGGATGATTTGTTCATTAGTGACAGTTGACTGGGCACGAGATATTTGGAGGGGATCAAAGGCGATTTCTCTGTAGGGGCCGTGGTGAGAGATCATAGGTCGATCTTGATGAGAAATTACATTGGCAGAATTAGGTTGCGATGATCTTTCATGGAGTTCTTTCCTAAGAATGTCTAAGATTTCATGATGGGATAACATGGTATTAGTACGAAAATCAGAGTTGCAGTTATCTGTTAGAAAGTCCTGTTTCAAGGTGCGGGTAGGGACGAGAGATGGAGGAATAGAGCATTGTGGCTGATCGTTCGAAGACAGCATAGAAGGTTCCATAGCAGGTTGAGGAGCCAACGATTTTACCTTTCCTAGTCCGTTACCGAACATCCCAGGGCTAGATCGACTGGGGAGATCATTATTGTCGTGCAGGATAGGATAGTGATTAGAATCATTGCTCGCTTGATTAAGTGCAGGTAATATCACCTTAACGCTGCTAGATTGTAAGTTAGTAGAGCGTGCAGGTATTAATTGCACAGGTGGTGAAATGGAGGCGTTTGGTGCATTGTCCCGATCCTCGACATCATTCATTGGGTTACTAGTGATGTAAGATGATAAGCTGGAGGTGTTTGGTGCAATGTCCCGAGCCTTGACATCGTTCCTAGGATTACTAGTGTTGACATTTCCCTTAGTTCCAGAGAATGATGCACATACTTCACTATATGTTCTGGGAATGGAACTAGATGGACGATCAGCAAGTGCGATTTCATCGTGTCGAGTGGTACGATTCCTCCCGCAGACCGGGAAGTAAGTAGCCAGGTTAGATTTGGTTCCTACTAGTGGTGATGAGACTTGACCTTCGAGCAGTGAATTAATTGGTTTTGCGTTATTATTTTTCGTTTTGCGTTTTAGGATGGATGTTTCAATGGAGTCAATTTGCTGTTTTTCGACTAGATTAATATCAGGAGTGGTCACTCTAGCGTCAACAGTTGGGGGAATTCTAGCAGGTAGCCCAGTCATCTCACAAGAATGAACTGCCACAGGACTTGCAGACGTATCTGATGGTATGGGTGGGCATAGGGCAGCTTGACTTTCTATGGAAAGTTGATTCAGGTCGATATGATCCCCAACAATTGATGGTTCAACAGCGATCTTAATATTAGAATCAATTACAGGATTGGATTCTTTTATGTAAGTGTTCTTCTTTCTTTTAGCATTTCTTTTGACAGCTCTTTGATGAAGTTTCTTAGCTCTCCGCGACATGAAACCAGCATCAATACCACTGGAAGCAGGAACCGGAGGTTCAGATTGCATATCTTCGAGAGCTGTCAGAAGAACAGAGGGGCTGTCAGAGCCATTCAAAGATGTTGGAACTTCAGATGACAGTAGAGCTATTAGCGTATTCATTTTCTCTATGGTAGATTTCATGTCGCAGGAAGAATTGTGACATTTGCACCAGGCAAAATCTAGGGGTGTTTGCAAGGGTGTAACAGGCGGAACGGGAGTCCCGTCTAGGCAGCACTGAATGCTTTTATTTTTCATAGGTAAGTTAATAACAGGTGGATGGGTCGTAGGACATACATTGTGGAAATTTTTAAGCGTTTCGGCTGCAACAATGAAGCCTTCGATCCGATCCATCTTTGAAGATATCAGTGATTGCGTTGACTTTATCTCCCTCAGTGCAAGATGGGTCAAATCATGACCTTTATCCAAGAGATCTAAGATACGGATAATCACTGGAAACGAGTAGGGAGAGTATTGAGATTGGTTCTCCTCACAGGAGTTCCTGGTTTGATAATCAGCAGGCGGTACTGAGGAAGGGTCCGCTTTGTTATCCAAGACAGTGGATTCAGGTGTGAGCATTATGTGCGGAAAAGAGAGTTTTTTATTAATAACATTGGCCAAACCAGTACTCGTATCCAAGCAAGTTTTGGGATCGTGAGGCGCATGAGATTGGAGAGCCATGCGATTTTTTACGCAATTAGAGACTATCGGTGTTAGGGAGCCAATCGAACGACAAACAGCCTTGTCCAAAGCCTCCATTTTCGCCAAGGTAAGATCGAATTGGCATTGCTCAGTCCCGGAAACCAGGGGGGACTCAGAGCAGCTTTTAAAGTCATCGATAGCCTTTCGTACTTCAGGACTGATTGAGGGAGAGGAGAGTGAAGGCACCGGAGGAACCGGAGGCGAAGAGAGTAGTGAAAGTGGTGAGTTATTGTGAGCGTTTATTTGCACAACATGTTCCGCAGAGCGGAGAGTGCACGGCGCCTTTTGAATGGATGTAGTCTCTAGAGCTTGCAGGGCAGGTGATTCAATGTAAGAGGTTGTTCCCGGGCATACCAGAGCATCAATGGAGGTTACTGAGAGCGGAAGGGGAGCTGTGAGTTTGCCCTTGATGCTTCTTAATCCATTTGCCATTTTTACGGCAGTAGCCTTACAGGAGGTAGAGATCGGGGTAGACCAAGATAATCAAATAACTTTCTCTTTAGGTATTTGAGGCGAGCAATCGTATGAGGAGCAAGGCCAGCCACAACTGGGTTAGCACATTACATAGAGCAAAACGGATGTTAAACTATATATGCATCACAAAGCAGGTGGGAAACCTAAAGAGTGATGTGGGCCATTAGGGGTAGCCTCACCTCACTACGAAGCAGCGAACAGCAAACAGCGCTACTTATAGCGCGTACTTAATGCGCGCGCGCAAATGCGCGCAGGAAGTGGATTAAGTACACTTCCGGTGGCAGGGGGCGGGACCAACTAAAATAATAAGAAAAATGAACATATATAAGTAGAATATACTTGAGGTAAAGAGTATAATGTCAATGAAGAAGGCAGGTTGAGTATGTACCAAAGTCCAGGCAGGGTCAGGCACTCCAGGCGAATCTTGAGCGTTGAGCAGCAAGGATGGCCAGCAAACAGCGCTACTTATAGCGCGTACTTAAGGCGCGCGCGCAAATGCGCGCAGGAAGTGGATTAAGTACACTTCCGGTGGCAGGGGGCGGGACCAACAAAGTCCAGGCAGGGTCAGGCACTCCAGGCGAATCTTGAGCGTTGAGCATATGGTGCATTGCAACCCACAATCAGCAAAGAACCTGGGTATGTTCAAAATGCACCACTGCAATATCTACAGCAATGGGTACACTGTCCAATGAACACTGCCATTGAGCGTGGCATATTGGCTCCCTTCTTTTGGATTGAAATTGACCAAATCTATTTCGGCAGTGGATTCAGTGCTTAATTTCAGGGGGTGTTTGCCAGGGCTCAGCCCTGGCACTTGTTTTTTGAGTCCAACACTTATTGTCTCAAACTCACTTTAATTATGAAGTGTTGAAAGTCAGTGCATCCGTCAAGTCCAATGAGCAGGTGCAAGCTGCAGTGTAACCCTAAATATGTTGACACTGCGGTGGGCAGCTATGGGTGGTGGCAGCGATGCCCACCCGCAGTGTCACGGGTTTGCTAGAACATATTTGGGCCCTGGCACTACAAATTAACCACTGAGTGGATTGTATTCACGTCCACTGATGTCAATTGACCAAAATGTCAGGGGCTTTGGAAGTGACATCACACACCCGGACACTGTGGTGTCCTTTGCAGCAGATCGGGCAGGTCACAAGCAGGAAGGAGGCTGGACCTAGGATTGTAGAAACGTTAAGTATTTATTATGCTATCTATGTAGAAGACTGTAGAAGGGGTGTGAGATATGGTACAAACAGGCGGTTCAATAGTAGACCAAGGTAAAGACAACTACTGTGTAACGTATCCCACCCACAAGCATCTAGCATACCCTGACATACCAGACACAGCAACCCAGGCACACAAGGCGCCACACAAACACCACAGGAAGATGCATTGCATGACCTTTTCACCCACTGGACGTGATGTTACAATTTGATCAAAAAGAGAAGACAAGGAGTGACATCAGTGCTAAACTTTCAATTTAATTTGTAAAAAATTGAAAAAATGTTTTTAAAAAGTTAACATAGATCACAAAAGGTTATTTTATTCACCAACTATATATTAGTCAAGGTAAGATATATTTGTAATCTAAAGTATACAGATAAGTAATGTATAGTTATAATATATGTGTAAAGTATATAATGGGTACAGGTAGATATACCATTGCAGCTCCATATCAGCAGTTACTGCCACTTTATACCATCTTTAGCATCACATGCCAGGTACAGTCATCATAAGCAAGGCACAGCTACATCATATGGGAAGTGCAGTTTCACATGCCAAAAGGCTGACATGGTATGCCCATTATTGCCCCACATGCCAGGTGCAGTCTCACAAGGCAGTTACTCCCATGGCATTCCAAAAAGGAAGCCCAAATACTGCCATCCTATGGCGGACATAGCCTGGACATCCAGATACAGCCCTACAATTCAAGGTACACCCTTACATGTCTTGATCTTGCCACACCGGCAATGCCATCAATGATACTTCATTACTCAGGTATAGTCAGAACATGCATGGTGCAGATTTTCAGGTTCAGGTGCTGAAATGATATGACAATGCCGCCTGAAGTACCTATTTACGCCGTGATACCTAAGGGTTTGGGCAGGTAATCAAATGTACTAAATAAATAAAAAATAAAGAAATATACTACCCCTTCCACCAAAAACAAGCACATGACAGGTAGTGCCCCCATGTGCCAAGAAATCCTCTCACCACTGCTTCTAGGAATTGAACACACAAGCCTTAATATACACAAGTTGGGGGCCGAATAGCATATATTCTAATTTGCAGAGGGTGCTGCTGGGTAGAAGTTCTGTATTTTATTAAATATTATCTTCATTTAAACACCCAATAAAATAAGGACTTTTCTCGGGGCTCCAGATAGGATTCTGAAGTGGCAGTTTTTTATTTCCTATTTTTGAAGTTGGGAGTAAAACGATGTTGGGGATTTAAAAATGAATTCCCCGTGAGAATTGTTTTGCCAAGAAAAAATATGTTTCAACTCTTAAGCAGATCTTTTTTGTAATTCGTACTTATTTGCTACAAGAAATGTATGCAAAGGACAACAAATATTTGTTACCATAAAGTTACTCTTCCGATCAGGCAGTCATATTTATTTATTTATGTATTGTTTGCTTGTTAGGCGCTCATACAATAAGAAAATACAATTTCAAGGCGCCCACAGGGCAAGGAGGGACCAAGGTCACTGCAGAGTTAAGATCAGAACCATCCGTCCACAGTTTTAGGAAAGAAACTAAAACATGGCTCTTCTCTCATGATATTTAATTTTGCATATCCATGCCATACTTGTAAATATCTGTATTGTAATCCTGTAATATAGAGTGTCTCCTGCTTATCATAACAATGCTATGTAAATAATTGATGGCATCTATCGCACGTATATCTCTGTTCCTCGCTTATATGTAACCTTGTAAATGCGCCCAGATTCCCACGGGTTAGGCGCGCTATATAAATACATAAATAAATAAAAAAACAAACAAACAAGGCAGGGAAATACAGTTAAATGACAATATTTAAGAGCACTGGCGTGGTGGGAGAGGGACAAACCTACTATGCCTTGTGAGTATTCAGAACGTGCACGTGCAGCAAGGAAGGGAAGGGGGTAAGTGCTGGGAACTCCAGGCTCGTGGGGGAGCCACAGATGAAGTGCTAGGAATTAAATGAGTGCTACACGGATTGGGCCGCGGGAGGTGTAAGTGCGTAACCTCCAGCGGACGGTGTGCATATGCAAAGTGTTATAGATAGACAGGGGCTGGGCAGGATTGGTGTGGGAGGTCAGGGGCCAGAAGGATGCATAAGAGTCCAGGACATTGATTTAGCAACTGTGGGATTAGCAGAGGAAAGTGGAAGGGAAAGGGGGAGGAAAATAGGAAAGTCTTAAAGAGCTTCCGGAATTTAAGGAGGTCTTGCTCAAGGCGCAAGCGGAGGGGGCAGCTGTTCCAAATGAGGGAGCGCGCAGAAGAGAGTGAGCCATCTGTTTAGCAAAACGCTTTACTCATGCAGAGTTAGTGCCAGAGGAACGTAGTGGTCTAGAGGGAGAGTAATACTAGTGCTCTTTCCTGGGGCACTGTCAGTGGATCTCTCTGGGTGGAAGCAGGGCGCAGGCTCCCATGTGTCTGTTTCTTATTTGTTGTTGTGGTTATTTTACTCTGTATCTTTTGTCTGGGGGCATTTTTCTTTCTACCTGTTTGTTGGGAGTATGTTTACTGGTATTTCTAATCCACATCATGTGCCTGTTTTTAAGTAGCATAACTGGCTTGAACCCCGCTTATTTGCAGGGCTATCTATACCAATCTGTGTGTGCCTGTTTATTGGTCAATGCAACAATCGTTCTGAGTATTTCACTCACATGTGCATATATGTAGTATTATTGAAAATAGTTTGCACAATGCATGGATCAACTAATGTATTACATAAGCAAATAAAAGTAAAGGGATTCCGGAATGATGCTAAAATTAATTTACTAGTGATGAGGTCCTTTAAAATAATTTGGCAGACAGGGTATACGTCCTAGTTGGCGAAGAGCACCGATAGAGTAGATTGTTAAGAACGGAGATGGAAATGTACCCACGTCTTATCAACCCATATACCTTTGCTATGCCTTGTCTACAGCTTTTGCTAAATTGGTTCACATGAAGCTCGCTGCTTGGGTCCAAGGGATTTAGATCGTACCATTAATCCAGGTAGGCTTTAGAGAAGGGCGGGCTAAATGTACACCTCCTTGTGGCCGGCTAGCATCATCTGTACCATACCACCATTTATATGGCCTTCCTGTATCTCTTATCCACCATCAACATGGCTGCACTTTCACGTCTATCGGAGATTCCGGAGGCCATGCAGGTACCAGGATTTCATTTAATCATTGTGTGTTTGCTTCTTCATGAGACTAAAGTATGTATCAGATTTGGCCTTCAGGGTGAATCCGCTAGAGTATTTGCCTTAACTGGGGGTATGAGGTAGGGGTACATTTCAGCGCCCCTCCTTTTCAAGCTTTTTACAAATGCTCTCTAGGATGAGTTGGGGAGATGAAGGTCTGATGTTCCATCAGTAGCGGGGAAGCATCTAGCCCGGCTTAGGTACGTGGATGACGCGGTTCTCACACGGAGAATGCCAAAGGCATTGCAAGGTGTAATCCATAATTATGGAGAATTTATGGATCGTAGTGGGGTCTATCAGTAAACATTGGAAAATCAATCATTTTAATAGTAGGCGGAAAATTGAATTTGAAACAATGTATTTATTACAAAGCCCCATAATTAGACCAGGTCAAAGAGTTGGTCTCTTTAAGGGCAGCTTTTGATGAGAATCTTTCTGCCACTGTGCATGTCAGTAAGCAAGCCTGTCAATGTCCCAGTTCAATGGTCCGCTCTCCTTCTCAAAGTGTAATCTGGTGCAACGATCGATTGAGGCCATTTTACGTATTTATCAAGCAAGAGCAAGGATGATTGGCTTTATCGGGCAGATGGTTGGGGTTTTCGGCAGTATCCATCCGTACAAAGGAAGGACGCCATGTTCTGAGAAAAGTTAATAGATCTTCTGGTTTCATCGCCCTCTTTTGCAAAACATGAGCTCAATTCATTAGATTAGTTTAGATAAAATACAATGTAGACCTTTACGGCTATGGCTATTAATATTGGCCCTAGCGGAAAACGTTGTGATCGATATATGCAGAAATAATTGTCTGTTTAGAAATTCTTGTCTTGTTCCTATCATACATTCTCTGGGCAGGAATAACAACCTGGTTTTCTTGCCTTACCACGGCCTCTCTAATTAAGTATAATTAAGTGGTTCTATGTCCTTTCATTGACACCTGTTTTTACGACGGGTGTTTTGCTGCTGGGCTCTTTCTGAAAAACCTCATCGAAATCTTTTTTTAAATTATTCTGCCTCCAACCCACCTCCATTTAACTAGTTTTTTTCTTCCCGACTCCCCAACCCTTTATTTGACCTTTCTCACAACCCCAAAAAATGTCGATGAAGTTTTTGGGAAAAAACCCTGCGGCAAAACACCCGTTGTAAAAACGGGTATCCATGAAAGAACGCAATACCAATTATGTTATTGCAGACATTTTGCTGACCAGACCTAAAAATGTGTTCAGTGAGAGCAGAGAAAATGCATAGTTAGAGAAGCTGTGTAACAGGGGCATTCTTGGATTAATTCATTTGGGAAATAGATGGGTTATTTCAACTGGACCCTAGACCTTAATGCGGGTAAAACCTTGGCACGCTGGGAAAAATCTAAGAATATTGTCAATATTTTGCTCAATGATTGAAGTCTTACAGATGCATTTTGTGCTATTCTGTCAAAAATATGGAAAAATACAAGCTCAAACATTACTATTCTCATTTAAATCGACTGGCTTTATGCAGTTTCTCCCTGCTCATTTAAAAGGAATCGGTTATCCAGCAATGAGCCGGGCCTTAAAGAATTGCTTCAGTGTCACCTTAACATTTGTAAACATATATGTATTAAATGAGATTCACCTAGATTTTCTATCTTGTATATTTGTCCATATTTGTTCATGCATTCATTCCTTTAATTTAAGTGTTTGTCTATAATGAATACAGTTTGCATGTATAGTTGTTTTTGTGTTATTTTATTTGCTATATTTATTTTGGATCCAAGGGCCAATGGTGGTATGAGAATGAATTTATATCGAGTAGGTTACTATGGGCCCATGGACCCATAGGGCACGGCACCGGGATTGTTGTTCTGGACGTGGACTCCAATATTATATTTGAACTGTTTTGAGGAACACTGTTTTGCTCTTATTTCTCTTCTTGCGTTGGGGTGTTGTAGTGATTAGGTTTCTTTGTTGCTTGTGCAGAAGGAGCAAAATGCTATGTGAGTGACACCGAATCTGGGTTGTGAGAATGTTGATGTATGATTCAAGGGTTCTATGTTAGTCAGTTGAGAGATGTAAGCCTACCTGGGAGGATGCAGGTGTATGTTGCCCTGAACCCAGATGTACTTGACCTTATATCATTATCACAATGTACTGGAACTTAATTAAAGAAGTTGCTGGAACTTCACGTGAGGTCAGAGTCATCTGTGAGGAACCCAGAACTCTACATTGGTGACGAGGATGCAGGCTGTGCTGGGGGGACAGCATTGAAGGTGGCACATACACCTCCCCCCAACCCAAGAAGAAGACCCTCCCAGGTAGGGTGAGCGCTTAATGCTGTAGGCGCAGAATGGCCCAGCGCAAGGGGCACAGGTGCAGGAAATAAGAAGCTGTGCCAGAGCCAGGGGCCAGCTGGCCTGTCGCTAGTAAGACAGGTCAAGCACAGAGAAAATCAAGAGACTGAGAAAGGGCTGAGGGCTCAGAGACTGGTATAAGGGGTGTAGTAACCCAGGCTGCAGCATGGAGGGCTTGGTGCCCAAGGCAGTAGCAATTTGAAGAGGCCTGGGGTCTATTTACGCCTGGATAATGAGGAAGCCATGCTGTGCAGCTGGGGGCTTGGAGCCCAGGGCAGTAGCATCAGAAGAGGTTGGGAACCTACGCTGCGCCTAGATGTTAAATGGAAGATTGGTGGCTAATGTGCAAAGCGCCTGGGGCAGCGTTTGAGGGGGTTTGGAGCCCGTACCTGCACCTATGAGACTACTAGCCCATGAATACACTTGGGGGCATGGAGCCCATGGCATTGCTGGAGGGGCATAGTGCCCAAGTCAGCACTTGCAGTGCTTGGATGGGCTGGGAGCCAATGGTACAACATTGGAGGGGCTTGGAGCTAGTACAAATGAAATTTTGCTGACAATTAGAAAAAGCTGTACCTGAAGGGTTCACAGGATCCATGAGCTGGATGATGCTGTGTAGCTGTGAGCGTTTTTTTTGGGAGCGGCTCCTGGAGGCGTTGTGGTGCTTGTTTGCTGCCGTGTCCCCGCCCACTGTTGCCTTTTATTTCAAGGAGTTGAAGAAGCAACAGATGCAACAAATAAACCTAATCACTACAGGTGTGTTTTTCTAATTTCAATTTAGTATATCAATTTGCTTGATCATCTACTTGTATCTTCTTGTACAATGTTTCAGCCCATATTGCCTGAAATAAACTATTTGATGATGAAAAGTCATTGTTTTGTGTGTGGTGATGAGCTGGGCATGCCTCTGGATTAGTGCATGCAAATCATGCAGCAAAGAGCCTAGGAACACACTCTGCTGAAGTTTGCAATTTCCTGGGCCAATGGTAGAAGAGGCAGTGCCAGGGTTGGCAAGGGCAGTGCCACGGGTAGCATCTCACACCCCTGGTGCCTCCGAAATGACTTTCAAGCTCATTGACTCCCTCTCCTCCACATCCGAGGAAGAAGGTAGGCTTTCAGAAACCACAAGATGGTGCATGCAATGAATTTATATCCAACCCATGATGCCAACCTAATAAATGCAAATGGCTGCACTTGCCACCCAGGATCACATCACAATGCCATGATGCTCTGCAATGCCAACCTAATGAAGACACGCCACGCACAACGCTTCTGGCTAAAAAGCATGCAAACTACAATTCAGGTTTAGCTATGATCTTTTACCACCATACATACAGTAACATTTCACCCACTCGACATGCCACTAGTCCATGCATCCAGAACGCACCTCAAAAGGCAGCCAGTACACAAACAGAAGTGCATGTCTGTCATTGAACCAACTAACGTACACAGGAATCCGCCATTAGTGCTTTGCGCAGCGCAATCGACAAATGGAACTGTTGCACACACTTATCCGATGGATTCATCTTAATATTCCTTTATTTTTGTATTTTTTTATTGTATTGAGCATTTGTTAGACGCCTATACAGCAGAATTGTGTTTCAAAGCGCCACAAGGCTAAATAGGCAAGGAACAGGGGAGTTAATAACAATGGCAAAAACAGTAAATATACATTTGTGGTCCTACTAGGCCTTGTGGCATTTGGACGTGCAAGTGCAGTGAGGAGAAGTGCAGGAGATGGGGAAGGAAGGAGGGGTGTGGAAGCAGAGGAGTGAACACGTGCTGGAGGAGGGCCCAGGAGGGAAGTGCTAATGGGAGCCAAGGGGGAGAACCTCAGGCTAAGTGCAAATGCAGCTGACTCCCAGGGGTGGAATACAGAGCCGCCAAGCAGGAGACCAGAGGGCAGGACTGTGGGGAGGGGCGGGGTGCTGGTATCGACTGGGAAGAAGGGCCTGGAATCCCGAGAGATTCATGAGGATAAGGCCACCGGTCACAGTGGCAGTGAGGTGATTGACAGGGAAGGGAAAGAGGGAAAGAGGTAGGTAAAAGTAGAGTTTTGAGCAGTTTCCGGAACTTAAGGAGGTTAGACAGTAGTCTGAGGGGGGCAGGGAGGCTGTTCCAAAGAGAGGCACCAAGCAAGGAGAGAGGCCTGCCCCCCACTCTCTGTTGAAGAAGTGTTTGACAGTCCAAGAGTTGGAGTTAGAGGAGCGTAAGGCTCTAGCGGGGGAGTATTTAGGGAGGGAAAGTTGGAGATAGCGTGGTCCCACGCCCCAGAAGGTCTTGTGGATGATGCAGAGGGTCTTGAATTTGACCCTTGCAGCCACCGGGAGCCAGTGGAGAGATTTTAGGGCTGGAGAGATACAGCCCCTGGGTTTGAGGCCAAGGATACATCTTGCAGCCCTATTCTGGGTTAGCTGGAGGGGACGAAGGGAGCAAAGAGTGAGATTGAGAAAGAGGCTGTTGCAGTAGTCCAGCCTGCAGAGGACCAGAGCTCCGGAGACATTCAGCTTCTGGGTAAAGGTGAGGAAAGGAAGAATGCCTCTTAGGAGGTGGAGCTGGAAGTGGGACTTCTTGGTAAGGTCCATGCTGTAAAGGGTGAAGCAGAGAGCGGGATAGAAGATGACCCTAAGGTTTTTGGCCTCCCAGGATGGCGGGGGTAGAGGGCCCAAAGAGAGTGGCCAGAGAGTAGGAGGAAAAGAGGGCACAGGTATCTGTCACTTTCACTTCCCACATTCATGTTTCGATAGATTACATCCAGGAGACATAGTCCCCAAACCTAATTCAGTGGCGTATTGTAATCAAAATCCTAGTGGGCAGAAGTATCATGACTCGACCTCTGGCACCTTTGTTACATCACTATACATGACATCACATGATCGGACAGTATTTTAAATGCAAACTCTATGTGTCAGTATGTTTGTTTGTTTGTTTATTGATTTATATTGCGCGCCAAACCCGGAAGTAGCAGGGCGCAGACATTACAGGAATGTTCAAAGCTTAGTTCCAGGAGTAGGTACACAGAGCAATAGTTACATATCATCAAGAGTTACAGATCATTAAGTGACATGAAGTGAACATAAAGAGAACGCTCAGTCTAGGAGCAGCCGAGATACACAGAGTAGGGCAACAGGTACATATCAACAGCAGTCAGCAGTTACATATCATCAGCGGGCATAGTAGGACCATTGTAAAGCGCTAACAACAGGTGTAAATTTGTGTGCAGGTGTGCCAGTAGCCAGTAATCAGACGTCTTAAGCCAGATGATACAACTGTGTCTAAGGCTCTGATATGATTGATCAGCTCGGAGTGAGCGTGGCAGGGCATTCCATAATTGGGCCGCTTTCACAGAGAAACCACTCCCCCCACCTTGGATAGTTTAAATCTGGGGATAGTGAGGCAGTTGGTGTTCATTCGTCTGGATGGTCTTGAGGAATTCCTTCTATGGAATCTTTCAGCAAGTTAGCTAGGGGCAGCATTGAGAGTGATTTATAGGTGAGAGAAGCACATTTTATGTTGGATTTTGTCTTAAGTAGAGATCCAGTTATTTTGTTGTCTGATCTCAGAGATATGTTCTCTCTTGGCTATGCCTAAGGCTGCGCTAAGAGTGTTATTTTGGAGAGGTTGGATTTTCATAATGGTATGTTTATTGGAGCCAATATAAAGGGCGTTACAGTAATCCAACCTGGACAGGATGAGGGCTCTGGCCAGGGTGATGCAACTATTGTTGGAGAGGAAGGGTTTGCCAGTTCTGATAAGTTTACAGGTGTAAGCAGTGGTGGAGGCCAAGGCATTAACTTGTTTAGTGTAGGAAAGCGTGGAGTCAAGGTAGCAACTGAGAGTCGTAACTGCAGTGGCTACTTTGATAGGGTTGCCGTCAATTATGAAAGCAGTGTATACAGGGCCTAATATTTTGAGATTAGTGGTGATGCCCAAGATAGAGCTCTGCTTTATCATCATTCAGGCATAGACCATGTGTAGCCATCCATGCCTGGATGATGAGGTATGCCCTATTCACCAAGGCCAAATCCTCTTCAGAATCCCCGGAAAGTGGGGGAACCTTCAAATGAAAACAAACAAAGTTCTCCATGGTGCAGGCCGAGTGGTGTTGGCAACAGTTGCGGCCTGACCCTCACACCGGAGGGTAGAGCCAGCGCTTTGCACAGCGCCACTCATAAGAAAAAACAGTACCTTGCTGATACAGCCATCGTTCATCTGCGGTGCCCTGTGTCCAGGAGGGGCGCCCCCAGCGACGGCTGGTGAATGTTTGAACTGGTGCTGCATAAATGTATGTGCCCAATATGCGGGAGTGACCAAGATGAGTGATGGAGCCCGAACCAGACAAGGTTGGCTCAGAGGGATTACCCCCCGAGAATTATTTTTAAATAATGGATTAACATGGTGCATTTTCTGTGAAAAATTGGGTAAAAGGCTGCAGAGATTGCAATCAGTTTTGTATAGTAGCACATGAAAAAACACTTCACTTTAGGGGCCTGATGAGTGGATTTGCTAAATTTAGGAGGGGGGCTAACACCCACACAAACAGCACTTTTACATGTGCGTTCACACATCATCCATACAACTTCCTGCACGCACGCATTCATAAAAGACCAACACACCAACATACATGCATGCACATTACATATACAAATGCTTCCCTTCCCTGCATGCTCCCTCCACTCACGCCCTCATGGAGTAGTGGATGCCCTCCTCTCTGCTATGTGAACACAGTGAGTGACAAGGGAGGACCACTCTCCCGTCAGTCAGCTTGTGTACAGTACTAGTACAATAATGAGCGGCAACGGGCCACCTCCTGTTATGTTGGACTACATTTGTTGCAGTGCCCAAACAAAAAAAGTGTAACGGGGGACGTGCCCCTGCGGAGAAGCAGGCAACAGAGTCCCCTTTGTAAACTGTAAATAAAGCACAATGACATTTAATTTGACTGAGTCATACTCTAAAACGGGGTAAAAAGCAAGTGAGAATCCATGACTGGCTTCCTTTTACCTAGACAGGCGTGACAGTCTTTTATGTACAGAGATGGGGGTCTACAGTCTTGTCAAAGTAATATGATTTATACATACCAAGTGCATGGAGATACAAGCAGCATAGTGCCTTGCATAAACAGGTAAACCCTGAAAGCACTATACTGGAAGGGTACATCACACAATATGAAACAGCCTAGGCCCTAAGTGTAACGTTCGGTATTTCTAAACTGCCCATTCTGCACTGCAATGATAAAACGGGCAATATGCAGCCCTGTTCTTGGAGAATGGTAAACTTATTAAAAGGCAATTTGTATGGTAGCTCACAAGAAGGAACAGTGTGACCTAGCCTTGGGGACGCTTTGGGCTTCCACTCGTTGCAATTCATTCAGTGACATGGATTCAGCACATTCCTTGATGGCGTCTCTGACTGCAAGTGCGGACAGAGCAGCGTCAACTGGTGTGACATCAGTGAGAGAGAATTATACAACAAACCTATAAATTGCGCCAGCACTCATTGGAGTTAGGGGCGCGACAATCAGGACATTAGAGCCACTGCCACATAGGATTGCATTGGGGAACCAACAGCCAACTAACTGTCCCAGCCCATCAAGGATCCAGCTTTAGGGGGCTTCCGTACCCCAAAGTAGGTATGAAGGCGGCCGGCAGACATCATTCTGGAAACTGTGCAAAGAGGTCTCTGTGCAAAGACAGCGCCCCTGGGGGTGACTCTTGCTATCAAGACAAGAATCACCTGTTAAGTGTTGGGTTTTTGAAAAGCTCTTGAATTGATAAATGGCTCATAACATGTCTAAGTATTTACATATTTCCTGGAGATATGTACTAGCATTCAAAGGGTGAACTATATGCAAGGATTTGCATTAGATTTGTTTTGCATTGGGAACCTGCTTTCTTGCATTACTGAGTGCATTTTTATCTATAACAGAGAGTGGCGCTTCCAGCATCCATGGCTGAGGCTTTGGCTATGTTTTAACGAATGCATTTAATGCCTTACATATGAATTGCTTTTTGCGTTTAATTAGATTTGTTTAGTTGCTGAACACATCTGAAATAGAATGTGGTACACAGACTTTTTATTCATTTCTGATGCTTTGGGTACACAAGTAATTGCAAAAGCCTTCTGAATTATGCGAAATGATTTGTAGAAGAGTAGTTATCATGTGGTATTAACTTTCCACCTGCTGCCAGACAAAGGGCTGTTTAGTATTGTGCTTCACACTATAAAGGTGATGTGCTGTTTAGATCCTCCACCATATAGGATATACACGCATCTTCCATATCATCATGGTGCTTGAATCAGACATGATTAGTGGGAGGGCAGTTATCCTGTGTTATTGAACAGCACCTGTCCTCAGAAGAGAAAGCTATAAGCTTAATATTTGTGCTTAAGTGTTTGAAATGCTGTAATCGAAGTAACTGAATTGAAATGTTGATTAAGTGGTTTTTGGCTTTGAGAACTGGCTGAAGAAGTGGCTTTTACACTTTTTATAATAAAATGCATTGAACACACAAAGATAATAGTGCATTTACTTGAGTTCATATTGTATTTGATTGATATGCTGCACTCAGAAAATGAATGCCATATTTTCCACTATGTGTTGTTCACTTTTCAATGCAATGCACTGAGGTACCACAGTGTGAAGGGCCTGTCTGAATTAACAGTGCCTTCCAGGGTTGTATAACTTTGCTTAAGGTGGGCTACAGTTATATCCCTTATGAGTGCCATGTAACAGGATGCTGACTGGGTTCAAGAACTCATGTAAAATAAATATGAGTTGATGGTAAGCGTTATAAGAGGGCGCTCGCAGGCAAAGAGAGACGTCTGTTTACATCCTGGTTCTGCAATCTACACTGCCTGTCTTTTAGAGAGGATGCTAACCACAGGTGGGGATATTCTCGTATCTCCGTAGAAGGCAGCATTTCCTCTGCCAGCCGACATTTTCAAATAGAAAACACAACAACACAGGTGGACTTTGCTGCCTGCCACTAGGGCGCGGAGGCAGCGCCCTCCACCCACAGTGGAGGGCTGCCTCAGTGCACCACGTCGGTCTACACCGCTGTGGCCTGGCTAACCTGAATGCTGCTGCCCCTGGCGAAGGGGAGAGCTGCTCAGTGAGTCAAGTCAATCACGTTTATTTCGGGCGTAGCTCATAAAAGTACAGAAAAAAACAACTTAGTGATTGTGTGAGGCGGTACAATGTTGTATATTAAAATCGCATGCTTCGTTAACGGCAATATACATCCAGACAGTTTAAAAACAGTAACATTGTGTGTGTTAGAATAAACATGAGTCGTTATCAACAAAGAGTTTCACAGGTACATCCATCTGGAGAAACACAAAAGAACAATGTCACGTGTTACATTATTAAGGCCGATGGAGGGCTTTTGAGCAAATCCTCCACGCCTTCATTAAAAAACAAAAAACAGCAACTATAACATCCTCATGATTCGTTATTTTACATAAAACATATGCGTCCGCAGAGTAGATTGCCTGGTATTTTGTATAAATAGGTAAAAGCATCTCACCCTAAGTGTTGCATATGTGATTCTTCTACAGTCTCTGTAGTGCCAAGTCCTGGTGGGGAAAGCTGGATGCATTGAGAATATCAGAACTCGGCAATACACCAGAAGGAGAGGGGCAGCTAGCAACAAAAGTCCCGCCCATCTTACCGCCAAAAAGTAAAATAACACACCATTTTACCACCCCCAGAAAGTGGTGCATGAAAGGTGACCCGAATTCAGAAAAGAACACTGAGCTCAGTCACCGGGAACACTATAGGAAACATCGATGAACTCATTCGGTGATATTGACAATAATTCTCCACTTGAACTTTGCTATTCCCTTTGTAGCGCATCCTTCCCTTCCAAAAGCAATCAAAGCACCCAGCATTGTAGTGGTGTCTGTGAGTCAATGGGCCTCATTACGAGGCTGGCGGCCGCGGAATGAACGGTGCCGGTTAGGGACCGGCACCGTTAATTCTGGGCCGTCACATTATGAGGTCTGCAGCGGGTCCAGCTCTGGACGCCTGGCCAGACCAGACGTGCAGAGCGGGACTCGCTAGCAGTACAGGATGCTAACAACGGGCCCGTCATTAACGTGCCCGTTGTTAGCATCCTCTCCATTCCCATTTGAGCCCTATTGGCGCTCAAATGGGAATGGGGATGTACCGGGTCCGGGTCCCGCGAAAGGGAATTACTGGGCCTGCTAAAGTCGGCATGGCCCGGTAATTCCCTATTTTTGGGACCCGGACCCAGTACCCGGTTGATCGTAGTGTGGGCAACAATGGGATATCGATACTTAGTAACGATACGAGCACGACTAACTCTGAGGCCCCTGCAAACAATGATGACCTGCAATTTGCGATCAAAATACTGCTAAAATTGTGTGGGCGCATACATGAAGACTTACTCAAACAACGAGAGAGCATACATCAGTCATGCACGCACCAAAAATGCAGGTTACATGTGTTAATATCCCTGCAAAAATATCACCATACAAAAATATCGCCATATTTTTGTGGCAATATTAAGCCATGGAACCTGCAGGGGACACCCCTGCAACCCCCATAATTTTTCTAAAGGAGCGGGGGACACCCATGCAACCCCCGGTCTCAATAACCCCATAAATTATCCCCTCCAATAATATTGCCTATGGCCTTACCCCACGACCATATATATGGCGATATTATTGGTGGGGATAATATTACCTGATACCGAAATGCAGTGGCTTACGGAGGAGGGGAGAACGAACGGTAATGTGGCTGAGGCACTTAAACGTGATGAAGTTCAGGTGCCAATTCTCATCAACTCTCAGGAACCTGACCAGCCACAAATCACCTCGGCCCCGATAGATCCTTCACTCTCCTCCCCTTTAAATTACCGGACTCAGAAAGAAAGGCGTAGAGAAAAACGCCTACAACGCCTGGTGGGATTAACTCAAGGCAGTGCCCCCGCGTTCTCACAAGAAGACAGCTGTCTCAGGATGAACTCCACCATTTTATCGGATGCCCCAGCTAAAGCTAAAGTTGGTAAAAGAATGCTGTTAGGAGACAAAAACGCAAGCAGCAGCCGGTTGAAACACTAACTAGTTGGCTTATCCAGGAGAAAACGCATAGGGCCTCATTACAAGTTTGGCGGTAGCCGTGCTGGTAAAACTCGTGAAATTACCAGCACCCGGCAATGGGCAATTACCAGGGTATTCCGACCCCGGCGGACCCGGTAATTACCCATTGCCGGATGCCGGTACTCATTACTCCCCATTCCCATTGAGCCACATAGGGCTCAATGGGAATGGGGAGGTCGGATGCACTGGCACCATTCATGAATGGTACAGGTGCATCCGTCGAGTTGTGATCGTGGGTGCCGGTCTGCCCGCCTGGTCAGACCTGGTCAGACCAGAAACTCGTTGTTTGCCGGTCCGGTAGCAACGGTGCCGGTAGTTTACTGGCACCGTTACTACCTGACCGTCAGACTTGTAATGAGGCCCATAGTAATGCATCTGTATGTGGAGAGCGAGAGGGAGCAAGTTTACATAATTATAATCTTGCTACCTTCACTCCTCAAGTGGAACTACATCACCCCCGCGGATAATCAATGGCCTATACCGCTCAGGCCTCTGCCTCAGGGCGCATTGCGGTCTGTAGCGAGCCACTTGAATCTCAGACAGTGACTTTAGTGCTGAAGGTGCCAATTGATCTGCATCGATCAAACATAAATCGTTCTGACATACTGACATTGTTTGCTAAAATACCATCCCTTCGAGTTTTACAATCAAGAGACTGACTTTATCCAACCGTTGGGGGCGAAATATTGCCACATGACCAAAATACATTGTTTCCTACTGGAAATCGCTACTATGATAAGAGCTCAGAATGAGTCCATTTGTTATTTAGGGTACGAGCTTGATAATGTGCCTACAATGGCACCACCTATTTGCTGTAACTGCAAAACACCCCCGCAGTGGATGATCAAAGGCGAATTAATAAGACCACCATTAACAAACTAGAGGACTAGGACAACAACAAGGCTTGGAAATGGCTAAAAGGCTTATTGGTAGGCCTGGGGCCACTCCAAGATTGAGATCGAAGGGTCGCCTGCTGGAATACCAGGGGCAACTCCCACTTTGTTAACAGTCCTTCTTTAAACTGGCTTCTTCTATTTATGATGATATGATATGGCATTTATTACGCGCCTATACACAAGTGTTTCAAGGCGCGATGAGGCAAGGGAGGGAGAACAGAGGGAAGACAGACACAGCGATCTTACTAGGCCAGGTGGCATCGAGATTGCACAAATGCAGGGGAGGGGGGGGAAGGTGAGAAGTGCGGGGGGAAGCGGGAGGGGGCAGTGCAGTACATAAGATAACCATAAAAAATAAATAAAGATAAATAAATAAATAAAATAATAAAGACAATATATAAGAAGTGTGGCGGTGGCAGGTGCAGGGTAAGGGCAGACATCAGGTGTCAAGTGCTGGTAGCGAGCTCTAGGGATACAGAAACGGTACCCAAGGGCAGGGGTTGCCAGGGGGGCAGTGCAGGAGTGCAACTGGCAGGAAGGGGACCTGGGCCTGAGATCAGAGGGTAGCCAGGTAACCAGTGCAGTTTCAGTCTCAACCAGGAGATCAGCAGGGAAGCAGAGGAGAGAAAGCAGAAGTAAAGAGGAAAGTCTTGAGGTGCTTCTGGAACCGGAGAGGGATCGTCACAAGTTTCAGAGAGGCAGGGAGGGAATTTCAATTTTTTGCTGTTGCAAGAGACCTGGTTATGATCCCCCTACTGTCTTGACGGGTACACCATATATCAGCAATGGGCAGAAAAGGGCCGAAAGGGCCGTCCATCGGGAGGGCTAATTATTGGTGTCAGTTTAGACTTGTGCTCTAGAGGTTAACTACAAGAATGTGCTTGCGATCGAGGTAATTGTCAAGGATTCACAATATCGCATGTTACTGCTGAATATTTACGATCCCCCTGGGGGCGTCAGTAAGAGTGATGCCTTTGATTGTATTAATGAGATCATCACGTGTTGGGGCTCTTGTGCGTTTCACTTGGAGGTGATTTAAATGCATGCTGCAGTGTGACTCCTCCCATGGCGGAGCACCAGAGTGTTGCTTTGAATGGTTTAATGACCTCCAAGGTGTGCAACCAACAGGGCAGCTATTCGATATGCACCTACTCTTGATGCCCCACTAAATCTGACCAAATTCACGGCTACGGAAATAGAAGATTGGCTACCCCGTATGACACATACAGTTGCAGCCATTAACGGCTGTCCAATTGGGTCCTCTGATAAAGTAGAGAAACGCTTGTACGATCTGGAGATCCAGACCGCCAAACGTAAACTCAGGAGAGACATTCAGTGATTAAAAAATAGTACCAACCTAGTAAAACAGCATTAAGTCGAGCTTAAACAACTCAACATATCTACCGGAATTGGCTAAAAAGATATGAAACTGAGAGACGTATCCTAAAATGGCAACAAATGATGGGGGCTTTGTGTAATAAGAGCATGCATTCCATTTGGCAGGTGGGCAACAAGAGTGTACGCATGATTAATCCAATTACTGAGCAAGAATGGTATCCTTTGCAGGGAACATTGCAGTAATGGACACCATACATGGGCTTTGCCTTTCCATCGGCAGAATCTTTGTGAGTGCATCAGGAATTTGAAGAGTTCTAGAGCACCTGGACACAACGGCCTAGCGGCGGTAGTGCTAAAACAAGACCCCAAGGGATGGGCCAAGGTATTGTTACATCTATTTACTAAGGTCTGTAAAGAGCGAAAAATACCAGAATCACAGAAAACATCCCTGTTGGTGCCTGTATGTAGGTACCTGTATGTAAGGGTGGAAATAACCTTTCACCTGGGAATTACAGGCTTTTATCTATGTTAGATGTTATTTGCAAGAAGTTTGCATCATACGTGCTTTTAGAACTGCAAGCATGGGTTATAAAACACAATCTGCTACATCCATTTCAGACTGGGTTTCACCCTGGTGCTAGCACAATCCATAATATAAGGAGGCTGGACGCTCTTATTTTGCGTGCCAGCAGTAAGTAAAGACCATCGCTTCATATCACCTACGTCTATTTCCATGCTGCGTTTGACTTCATAAACCGTGCTATCCTATGGAGGAAATTAGATGCAATGGGTTGTCCGTTCTGGTTGCTTGAAATTGTTATCGATCTCCACAGAAACATCTCTGCCCGAATTCGTCTGGGGAATAGCGGATCACTCTCTGACTTGTTGCCCATTGGTCCCCCTGCATTTCAACCTTTTTATAGCTGTTTTGCCAGTACGGTTAGATCTTTGTGCTAAACATCCTCCAGAAATCGGACCTACTGTGGTGACCTCAATGTTCTATGCAGATGATCTGACAATGCTCAGCCAAACATGTGTGGGTATGAAGGGAATGATAAACAAACTAGAGAGCTACGCCATGAAAAATTGGGGGAAATTGAATATACAGACCTTAATAAATATTTGGGCCTGGAGATATCTAGTTGTGGTTACTGCACAGTAATTATTGCCTCAAAAACAAGGAAAGCAAAGCAGTTGCTCTGTAAATTTACTGAACAACATGCAGGATACCCGTTACCTGCATACTGACTTTATATAAGCAATGGTTCTGTCCCATCGTCTTATATAGTCTGGAAGCTTTGGCTATGCAGGACTTTCGCTGGCTTAACAAACTTGAGGGCTCTTTCTGGCGAAGAAACTTGGGTCTACCAAGATCTACCTCTATGGAGTATCTGCGTCTCGAACTAGGCCTGATCTCATTAAGGGGACTTGATTTGAAGAGATGAGGTATTTTATTTATCAACTCAAGAACTAATCCGAAATGTCCCTTATTAGCAATTATTGGGGAAAGTCTTGTAGCAGAGCCTCTTTAAAACGATTATAACTATTTGAGGTTGAATATTGAACTCTTTGAAAAAATGTAATGGGTCCCCGTTTTTCTCGATATTAATATTTTTAAACCTTTAAAGGTGTTTTTGTGAGAAGACTAATTAGATGGGACTGGACTAATAATTACTCTGACCTGTCGGCATTAAGTAATTACGCTCTGGTTTCTATGGTCTCTCGTTTTTTTATGACACTCCAACTCTATCTTGTACAATGTCCTCATCCAGCAGTGTGTAAATTACGTCTGCTGATGAGGACTAGCCAATTACCTCTTCCATCTATTTGGGGAATCAGATGGCAACTACAAAAAAATGCTAGATTATGTCAGACATGTAAAAGTCATGATAATGTTGAATCAGCGATAATGTTGGTCAGATAGCCCAGCGAGTAGAGCGCTCGCTTTGACATCCGTACAGAGCCTGCCGACGCAGGTTTGTGTCCCAGCAGGGCCAAACTCAGCCTTTCATCCTTCCGAGGTCGATAAATGAGCACCACACACCTTGGGTAATAATAAGCAGCGCTCAGATACCTGAGGGTTTTTAGTGCTATATATTTGCACATTTTTATTATTATGTGTTCACGGAATGTCCCAGTTTAGGCCCGCTATATGTGACTGCCTTTGGTAATCTGGTGCACAATCCTGGATCAGTTAAAACAGCTGAGGTTTGGAGCTACTGTTTGAATACGGACTCTGTCTCCACACATCTTGCATTATTTTGTATCATGGCAATGTATCAAACCGCATTTTAAGGATAATTAAGTTGACAATGGGCCTGATTACGGTTATGGAGGTAACCATGCCGCTTTTTGCGGCATGGCTAACCCCATACCCGGTACCAGGTTCCCTGAATGGTGAAATACCGGGCCATTCCGACCTTGGAGGGCACGGTATTTCCCCATTCAGGGAACCCGGACCCGGTACATCCCCATTCCCATTTGAGCCCCCATAGGGCTCAATGGGAATGGTGATGATGCTAACAACAGGCCGTTAATGACGGGCCCTTTCTTAGCATCCTGGTCTGCTCGCAGGACCCTTTTTACCAGGCGTCCTTAGCGGGTCCCGCGAGGAGACCTCGTAATGCGGTGGTAGGAGGTTAACGGGGCCGGCAGCTCTACCGGTCCCTTTAACCCCCTACAGTCTAATAATGAGCCCCAATATCATGTAAAAAGTGGAGTGCGCGCGCACCCAGCAAGTCCCCTCAAGTCCCGCTTTGCTGCGGGAGTCTGTGCTGTTTGCTACCTGTCCTGCCTGCCTCTCAAGTTGGATTCTCATCGGATTGAAAACATTACTACAGCTACCAGAAGGTGAACGCTATATACTGGGTAGTCAACAACTACCATCAATAACACTTAAACCCAATTTTATCTGCAAACTTAACTAAAGCAGCCTTTCTTTTTCTTTTAGGCTTTTTTTTTTTTTTATTTTTTTTTAGGGGCGGTCCTATATAAGGACGTTCCCGCGCGCACCTGCGCGCGCGCACCCAGCATGTCCCCTCAAGTCCCGCTTTGCCGCTTCGCCGCGTTCGTCGCGGCAAAGCGGTGAACTTAGTGTTTCATTTTTTCCTTATCCTTTTTTTTTTTTTTTAATTTAATTTAGTAGGTAACACTACTACTGTTGAGTATGAAACGTAGCATAAAATCTCTAACAACCGGCATGCCGCCGGTAACCGAGCTGCACAAGTCCAATGGTTCAAGTTGTTCCTAGATTTGCCACTCTGCACCGATAAAAAAACCTCGACTTAGTTCTACACCAAGGATATGTGCTACAGGCGCAATTAAGAGTCGATCTGAGACGCTGTTAGGAATGGACATCCGCTCCTTTTGTAGAGCCTCCAGTCGCATGGAAAACAGCTCACGACCTACTGGAAATGCCGTAGAAACATCTTTACATCATCCAGTAACGGCTTCCTTGGGTCCAAAAGATACTACGCATGGATTGGAGCCGGAATCTTGTACTTCTGCAAAACGATTAACTGGCCAAAATGATCCTCTAGCTACTGCGATAGAGGTCAGAACTGGTGAGGTCTTAAAAACTGTTACAACGCCTGGCCCATCTGTTACTTTTGCGAAAGAAAATGTTTCCCTTACCGATAGTGTCATTCTAACTAATGTCTTAACTGGTGTTGCAGTTCCTCCCCCTGATGTACGTGACATCTCTGTATTCACTGTAAGTGACACATCGGTTTCTAACTCATTGTTGAAGCCAGCTGTTCAGGATATACCTGTTATTGACTTAGATATTATTGCCTCTGTTGAGTCACCTCAAATATCTTTGGTTAATTTGTCTAAATCTCCTGTGCTTTTCACAAACGTCAGTGCTGCAAATTCAGTTGCAAATTTGTCCTTTATAGCTCCGACTCCTAGAAAAATGGTTGAAAAAACCCCTGCTACTACTGGTGGTCTTGATTCCCAGACTGTCAGTACTAGCATAGCACTTACATCCATGAACAACGCCATATTAGCTCTTGCTAAACTGTTCGAAGTATTAGTCGTAAAGGCTGAAACACATTCAAACCAGTTCGACCTGCTACTTGACAATCAATTTGTACTTTTTAACAAACTTGAGAGCCTGGGCCACCCGGAAGTTGCTTCAAATGGTAAGAAGTCTGTATCTTCACAGACTTCTTACTTGGCTGAAACCATGGTTCAAGCCTATCAACCTATACCATTCATACCTGATCCTATAGTTGACATTATGGAAAATGCAGTCACGACAAAAACTGATTTGCAGAAGAGACCCACATATTCCCTTTTTGGGATCAAATCTTCTGTGCCCGATCTGCAGAATCCCCAGAATTCACTGCCTAAAAAGACTCGACTGATAAATCAGTCAAAAAAACCAAAAAACATCAAATCTGTACTACCTCATACATACCAAATTAAAGCCTTTATTAATAAGCTCTCAGCTCCAGTATCCTCTTCAGCCTTGGCATCTAAAGCCATCACAAGAAAATACTCACAACAACTGCAAGCAAAAAAAGCTAAGTTACACCCAGCCCCCACTGTTCCCTCTTTGGCACACAGCCCTTTAAGTGAATTGATTACCGTGGCCGAGCAGATGTCACAAAAAACCCACACTAAACCAATGTTGGGCAATCGTATTTGCGAAGGGGCTAGTGTATCTAACTCATCCGCAAATAGATTTATGGGTAATGCTTTCGTGGCGCAGAAACCAGAGCATGGGGAAATGGGGAGAGAGATACGAAGAGCAGTGGATGAATACTTATCCTCTAAATCAGACCCTAAACATGTAACTTTTGCGCCGTCTGCCTCGGCCACTTTGTCTGAGCCAACGCCTGTTGTAGCCCCAATTCTGAAAAAACCTAGTCTCCCTGTCATTGCGGATGCAGCAACTTTTGGCTCTCCTATGCCAATATGCCCGGGTGGACCTGGCAAGGCTAAAATAGATTCACTTGGTGATATGGAACGAATTTTACAATCCACTTTCACTAAGTTTCTGGAAGCCTCTTTTGCCCCTCAAACAGTCTTACAGCCTAAAATAGGGATTAATACCTGTACAAACCCTAATGAGTTACTGTTACCAGCTAAACAAAAGCTAACAACTATACGCTCTAAGCGTCCGGCAATTCACTCTCTGACCCTTAGTTGCCAGCCATTGCCGGCTAAACAGTATAATCTAAATCGGGCCTCTGTTCTCTCGATATTTCGTGAGATCCCAGAGCTCGACGACATCAGTACCATAGATATAGAACTTGTGGAGTTCCCAGATTCATCAAATCAGTCCCTTGTAAATCTATGGATTAATTCAAGGGTGGTTCTTAATACCATCTGGGCCGCGAAGTCACAAATTGCCGATCTTGGCTTCACTGTGCTCCCCACCCCAGATGTCTTAGAGAGACCTTCTATGCGTGTAGATGCCCCTCAAAACAAACTTCCCATCAACCCTCAAGCTAACCCCGGAAAATCCTGCATTTGTCAATATCAGAGCAAACAACCTTAGCATTCTTCTATTCTTACATCAGAGCTATGCTTTGTTAGCTGGAATTCCAGAGGGAATCGGCATTTACTGAATAATCATTCCCTCCATTTGCTGAAGTATGATGTTATACTGCTTCAAGAATCATGGTTGGTTACACCACCGTCTTGGAATAATTATGATGTATGTTTATTACCGGCCGTGAAGCAGCAAATGGGTCGTCCAACCTCTGGCCTGTTAACGGCTGTTAAACAGTCGTCTGGCTTAAAAATCTCTCCGTGGTTTTGTCCAAATGATTTTATACAAATGTCTAGAATTGTATGTGAAAGCTACACATGTGCCGTAATTAACATCTACTGGAACCCCCTGGGCATCTCTGATGATTCCTTTAAGGAAGCAATATCTAAGGCTCTTGATATAATTACAGTGGATGGAGCTGTAGATATGATCTATTTAGCGGGGGATTTGAACTTACACTGTTTGGGCCCCTTTTTTAAATCCGAACAAAAACGCCTGGATAAATGGCTACTATTCATTAAATCACGGAATCTCTATATGTTGAATGGTGCCTATTCACAGGACATACCACCTAGAGCTACATGGCATCGTGCATGTAGTCATGGGATTATTGACTTTACCTATGTTAACATGTATATGTCAAATATGGTTACATCTTTTCAAATAATAGAATCAGAGATGAGTGATCATAATATCCTGTGTACTACCCTCCGCTCGAACATGTTTGTCCCCAAAGTACACCCTTCCTTTCTTAAGGGAACGTATGAGATAAATCCTGCCAGAAACCGATTAAAGTGGTCTGAACATTCTTTGAGTGCCTTTAAGACACGTTACCATAGTGAACTAAATTATAATGATGTAGAACAATCGCCCTCAGACATGGTTTTTTATGATCTTATGCAGCTCTTCCAACCAAGCTCTACCACTCATAAACATAAACAAATACCGCATTTGCATATCCCCAATCATGAAATAAGATCCAAAAAATCCATGGTTCGAGCAGAAAAAAGGCAGGCCTTAAAATTACCGCCAGATCTCCGTGGGGCTGCTCTGCTACGTATACAAACCAGCTACAGAAATTGGGCTAGGGGAATAAAAGCTAAACTTTACCAAACAGATGGGAGAAATATGCTAGTATCTCTAGCATCTAAAAACTCTGCCCAGTCGTGGTACATTATAAACCAATCCACAGCAGGCCATCAGGTTGCCTGCCAAACAAATGATGTAACAGAGGATGAGTGGGTATGCTATTACTCGAACCTATTTGCAAACCCACGCCCTCATTCCTTTGCTCTTGAGCTAAAGTCTGATCATTCGTTTTACTTACACTTCGATAAAGAAGACATCTTGTATTACATCAATCATGCAAGCAACTCGCGAGCACCTGGCCCCGATGGCCTATCAAATGCACATCTTAAGAAATTACCTAAAATATGGGCAGATATACTATTTCTCATGTTTGAATCAATAAACACTTCACAAAAAATTCCGACATCATGGAGACAATCAATCGTTATTCCAATATATAAGAAGGGTGATCGCGCCAATCCGGCTAGCTATAGACCCATTTCATTATTGGATGTCTCGGGAAAGATCTTTACTCGTCTCATACTGCGAGAACTTAATGATTGGACAAAGAAGAACTTCAAACGGAACCCGCATCAATCTGGCTTTGTTAGCGGACTGGGGACGATCCCCAATATTATTACCATTAATATGTTGAAGACTCAATATGCATCCAGAAAACAAACTTTATATTTTGCGTTTATTGATTTCAGTTCCGCTTTTGATTCCATAAACCGAAATCTTCTTTTTAAAAAACTAAAAGATTTTGGCTGCCCTTCCTCGCTTTTGGCTCTAATTATCCAATTACATACAGATACTACCATGAGAGTTCGGCTCACAATGCAAGGACTCCTGTCCGCCCCTTTTCCTACTTGTATTGGTTTAAAGCAAGGATGTACATTGGCGGCTTCATTGTTCAATCTCTTTATCCTTGATTTAGGCCTGTCATTTTGCGGAATTACAGTGGACGCTCCGGAGTTGGGGGGTCATCGTATCCCTTGGATACTTTATGCAGACGATTTGGTCTTGATTTCCCAGACTCCCATAGGTCTGCAAAATCTTTTAGCTGCATTAGCAATCTATGTGGAGGCAAATGATCTAACAGTAAACCTAACCAAATCCCAGATTATGGTTTGTAAACCTGCTACTAGGTGTAAATCTTAAAAGGGATTTTGGTCCTTCCAACAACAAACTATGGATATTGTCTCGGAGTATAAGTATCTCGGTGTTTCCATTCAAAACACGGCGATGGGAAAATGTTATATATGTTAGACTCAAAATTGCTAAGCTTGATATCGCAAGCGAAAATCCTACTTTATAAGTTTGGGAAATTTACGCTGAAACATATCCTGATGTATTATGAACAAAAGGTTGTTCCCATCTTACTCTATGGCGTTGAAGCCAAACTGTATTCCAAGGATAGCATATGGAATAGACTTGAGGCTACTTTTTGGAAAAAGGTCTTGCGTCTTCCGAACTGCACACCGCTCCCAATACTACGGTTTGAATTGGGTTTGAACTCTCTCTATAGTAAAGTTAAATGGAGAATGTGCCTTTTTCCGTAAAAGCCTTCTCGGCTTGACCAATAATAATATCCTGGGTACGGTTGCTCCTCACCTAATGGGGTCTACAGCTGTTTTTCCGCTAAAATGGAGAAATATTGTTTTGGACACTTTAGTTGGAGCAAATATCTCTTTACAAGTTCTGATTGATCACCCCGCATGAGCAAAAAGAAAGTTTTTCTATTGGGATTGGATCACAAACTATGATCTTTGTGTAAAATATAGAGATTTTGTTGCTAGTCTCTTTGGTACTAAATGTCTAGGCCAAGCGGAAGGTTATCTCATGAAATGTCCATCTGCAAATATACGCAATAAATTCCTGCGGACAAGGTTAAATTTATGGCCAACGAGAGAAATTTTGGCTAGACGTAAACTTATTCAAGCGGACCTCAGCTTCTGCCGATTTTGTGAGAAACAAAATGTAAGGGAAACCCTCCAACACATAATTGTGTCTTGTCCAAACCTAATAGCCATTCGTGATAAACATTGTAATAAGTTATTGAGTTTGTATATGGAGAAGAATGACAATGAGATATGGAGTATTCTATTTAAGAATGTTAGATTTTCAGTAATGAAGGCCATTGTCCACTTTTTAGAGGCAGTTTTACCTGACGAAATAGTGATTTAATTAGTCTACCTTAGAGTATCTTATTTATATACTCGTGAATTATCATTATAATTATCACTATTAATATGGCTCTCATTATATATAGATTTAATCGGACTACTTTATTGAACTTAAATCTTAATTTATAGGCCGACTCTCTAACTCTGTCTCTTTTGTTTACTCTTCTCCATTATGTCGGTTGTTGATATTGTATGTATGTAATTCTATATGATTTTCATCAATTTTAAATTGTAATGATATTCTTTTATAATTGTTATTGATTTTGAAAAGTTGATGTCTTCAGCTATATCAAAATAATAATTAAAAAAAAAAAAAGTGGAATCAAGGACTATACTGAATTTTTAAGTCTAATTGATGTTGCAAGTTAATTTTAGCAAAGTTTTAAGTCTATGTATATTATATATTGTATTGTATTGTATTACTAAGTTTTATTTTGTGTAAAGTTCATAATGAACTGTAACACAGTAACAGTGTTATTATATAGTACAATAAACGGCTAAAAGAGGCATACACCAGCATTCGTGTGTCTGCCTTTCCCTGTGTGGGATATATGTTTCTTCTAACCTGGTAGATTTTCCTAGGGCATTTGGGGCGTCTTCATACATGTTGTCTTTCCTGACCATGGCCTTTTTCTATAGCGGTACACAGAGGGGATCCAGACACTCTGGTAAGTGGGGGTTGCCGGAGACAGGTAGGTGGTGGGTTAACTATACACATGTAAGGATAAGTGTATCATCAAGTGCGTCAGACTCACACCCGCCAGACAGTTATTACTCCTTTCTAAAAATAGAGCACTCACTATGTGGTCACGGAAAGAAGCTACGCCTGAAACCAGACCACCTGATATCACAATCTATACTCAGCTACCAAGCCACATCACACTGTGAACCTTTGGTAGCTTTGAGGACTCTAGGAAACCAGACCACCTGATATCACAATCTATACTCAGCCACCAGGCCACATCACACTGTGAACCTTTGGTAGCTTTGAGGACTCTAGGAAACAAGACCACCTGATATCACAATCTATACTCAGCCACCAGGCCACATCAGACTGTGAACCTTTGGTAGCTTTGAGGACTCTAGGAAACCAGACCACCTGATATCACAATCTATACTCAGCCACCAGGCCACATCACACTGTGAACCTTTGGTAGCTTTGAGGACTCTAGGAAACCAGACCACCTGATATCACAATCTATACTCAGCCACCAGGCCACATCACACTGTGAACCTTTGGTAGCTTTGAGGACTCTAAGAAACCAGACCACCTGATATCACAATCTATACTCAGCCACCAGGCCACATCACACTGTGAACCTTTGGTAGCTTTGAGGACTCTAGGAAACCAGACCACCTGATATCACAATCTATACTCAGCCACCAGGCCACATCACACTGTGAACCTTTGGTAGCTTTGAGGACTCTAGAACCAGACCACCTGATTTCACAATCTATACTCAGCCACCAGGCCACATCACACTGTGAACCTTTGGTAGCTTTGAGGACTCTAGGAAACCAGACCACCTGATATCACAATCTACACTCATCCACCAGACCACATCACACTGTTAACCTTTGGTAGATTTTAGGACTCTAGGAAACCAGACCACCTGATATCACAATCTATACTCAGCCACCAGGCCACATCACACTGTGAACCTTTGGTTGCTTTGAGGACTCTAGGAAACCAGACCACCTGAAATCACAATCTATACTCAGCTACCAAGCCACATCACACTGTGAACCTTTGGTAGCTTTGAGGAGTCTAGGAAACCAGACCACCTGAAATCACAATCTATACTCAGCCACCAGGCCACATCACACTGTGAACCTTTGGTAGCTTTGAGGACTCTAGGAAAAAAGACCACCTGATATCACAATCTATACTCAGCCACCAGGCCACATCAGACTGTGAACCTTTGGTAGCTTTGAGGACTCTAGGAAACCAGACCACCTGATATCACAATCTATACTCAGCCACCAGGCCACATCAGACTGTGAACCTTTGGTAGCTTTGAGGACTCTAGGAAACCAGACCACCTGATATCACAATCTATACTCAGCCACCAGGCCACATCACACTGTGAACCTTTGGTAGCTTTGAGGACTCTAGGAAACCAGACCACCTGATATCACAATCTATACTCAGCCACCAGGCCACATCACACTGTGAACCTTTGGTAGCTTTGAGGACTCTAGGAAACCAGACCACCTGATATCACAATCTATACTCAGCCACCAGGCCACATCACACTGTGAACCTTTGGTAGCTTTGAGGACTCTAGGAAACCAGACCACCTGATATCACAATCTATACTCAGCCACCAGGCCACATCACACTGTGAACCTTTGGTAGCTTTGAGGACTCTAGAACCAGACCACCTGATTTCACAATCTATACTCAGCCACCAGGCCACATCACACTGTGAACCTTTGGTAGCTTTGAGGACTCTAGGAAACCAGACCACCTGATATCACAATCTACACTCATCCACCAGACCACATCACACTGTTAACTTTTGGTAGATTTTAGGATTCTAGGAAACCAGACCACCTGGTATCACAATCTATACTCAGCCACCAGGCCACATCACACAGTGAACCTTTGGTAGCTTTGAGGACTCTAGGAAACCAGACCACCTGATATCAAAATCTACACTCATCCACCAGACCACATCACACTGTTAACCTTTGGTAGCTTTTAGGATTCTAGGAAACCAGACCACCTGATATCACAATCTATACTCAGCCACCAGGCCACATCACACAGTGAACCTTTGGTAGCTTTGAAGACTCTAGGAAACCAGACCACCTGATATCACAATCTACACTCATCCACCAGACCACATCACACTGTTAACCTTTGGTAGCTTTTAAGATTCTAGGAAACCAGACCACCTGATATCACAATCTATACTCAGCCACCAGGCCACATCACACAGTGAACCTTTGGTAGCTTTGAGGACTCTAGGAGACCAGACCACCTGATATCACAATCTACACTCACCCACCAGACCACATCACACTGTTAACCTTTGGTAGCTTTTAGGATTCTAGGAAACCAGACCACCTGATATCACAATCTATACTCAGCCACCAGGCCACATCAGACTGTGAACCTTTGGTAGCTTTGAGGACTCTAGGAAACCAGACCACCTGATATCACAATCTATACTCAGCCACCAGGCCACATCACTCTGTGAACCTTTGGTAGCTTTGAGGACTTTAGGAAACCAGACCACCTGATATCACAATCTATACTCAGCCACCAGGCCACATCACTCTGTGAACCTTTGGTAGCTTTGAGGACTCTAGGAAACCAGACCACCTGATATCACAATCTATACTCAGCCACCAGGCCACATCAGACTGTGAACCTTTGGTAGCTTTGAGGACTCTAGGAGACCAGACCACCTGATATCACAATCTATACTCAGCCACCAGGCCACATCACTCTGTGAACCTTTGGTAGCTTTGAGGACTCTAGGAAACCAGACCACCTGATATCACAATCTATACTCAGCCACCAGGCCACATCACTCTGTGAACCTTTGGTAGCTTTGAGGACTCTAGGAAACCAGACCACCTGATATCACAATCTATACTCAGCCACCAAGCCAGATCACACTGTGAACCTTTGGTAGCTTTGAGGACTTTAGGAGAGGTGTGAGATACAAGGACAGGGAATACTGAATGGGGAGGAGGAATAAGCAACAAGGATGATGGAATAAAGAGAAGGAATGCGGATAAGATGTTAGGATTGGCCCTTCTCGCACATCTTCATTACTGCTAAAGTATGATAGGTGCAGACTAAGGAGGAAGAATGTTAGCGGCCCTAGAAATGTACAATGTGTGATGATTGAGGAGAAGAGGAGAGGAGGAGAAATGAGGCATGAGGATACGGAGTTAAGAATAATGGCTGATGAGTGAGGACAATGGGTCAGGATTGAAAAGAAAAAGTGAGGAATACGAAGGAGCATGAAGAGACACTGTTCTAGGATTAACACAGTACTTTTAGCAAGTTCATGGCTTTTCATGATCAGCAATCCGTTTGATCCATTACCAAGGATTACACCTGCACCCCTACTGCCCCGATCATGGATTCTCCCCTCAACCCTCTTGTGTGTCAGTTCCCTGCTGGCGCGGTTTCAATACGCAGTATCCAGACAACCTTTGGTGCTGTAAGACTGCTGCATTGGTGATTGACACAGTATAAAATCCCATTAACCCCTTAACTGCTGGGCTATTATGCATGTCTATGCAAACAGGACGAGCATACTCGTTCTCAGCACTTAAGACAACATAACATGTACCTTTCTTAAAATAAAAAAAAAATAAACAAAGATATGTGATATGCCAAAGGGGATACTGAACCCTGTCCACGATAATAATTTCCAAATCGAAATTGTCAACGATTCCATTACTTGTGATCAGCCCTTAAATTAGCTGTATTGATGGGGGGTTGGCAATTCAGTTTAAATCCCTTTACAATTATCACCAATTGGTTACAATAGTAAACAATAACAAGTGCCACTTTACTGGCTAATTGTGACAGGATCGTAGTGAAAGGCATAGGCTGTTTGGAACATGAAAACATAAGGGTAAAAATCAATGTTTTGGTAGATTTTCCAGAAAATAAATTAGCACCCGGTGCGGGCGCCGCAGTCAATCAGTTTGCTTGTAACATGGGCTGAATCTCACGGTATAAGCCAGCGTTCCGAGCGACCTGACAGCTGCTCATGCCCGCTCTGCTCTGCCATTCCCCCACCCAGCCCACAACCTCGCCACCCGGTGCCTGCTTCTGTCTCCCACCCCCTCACCACCTCCCACTTACCTGAAGAGGTTGCAGCACCGCTGCTCTCCTCATGTCTGCTGGGCCACCATCGAAATGGAAGATTGTCTCTAAACGGAGCCTCGCTTCCATTTCCAGGGTGGTCATGTTAGGTTAGTATTTCTTTGAAACAATAGGTTGGGAGCTCGCTGCGACCCATTGTTTCAAATAAATAATGCCTATTAACGCGCTTGAACATAAACCTTGGGTGCTAATAGCCATAATGATGATTCCCCAGGCCCACACCTCGTGGTAACGTCACAGGAGCCTCGTTAATAAGTTGGGCCAGGGGCCATTAGCACACATTACGGCCCTCGGAACTCATCTTTATGGCTAAAATACAGCATATATTTCTTTCCATATTGTTGGGTTTTACTTATTCTGGTCTTTCCCTGTTATGTGTGTATGGGCTTGTAGTGTGGAATATAGAGTGTTGGCTGTGGAATGTTATTGTGTGAAGCTGCTCTCAATCCACAGAGAGTCAGTTGAGAACCAAAGCCTAAGAGAAAGGGGACCGGTGGATGTTTCTACCCTATGAACTTGTCTGAAATATATCCTGATGTACCTACCTGTATTTCTACGAACCCACTAAAGATACTTAAACTAAACAAGCTCCTGAGTGGTTATTTCAACCCATAACCACACAACCTAACACATATCAAGATAGATAAATATTGCTCAACAAAACAAATTCATGAAAAACATTGTACAGTTCTGCCAAATGAGAACATGAGGAGTATTCTGTGCCAAGTCTTTCATGGTCCGAAATCAACTCGAAATGAGCGCTCAGCCCTGATTGGGAAAACCAAGGGACAAGGTCCATAAATGTACATGTCGACCATGATTAAACAGGTGATATGTCGTTACCAGCTTTTCTACCATATCCCGGATCTGAGCACCCGGAGCAATGCCGGTCAAACTCCATCCTCAAGGATGGAGTGCTGGCAAATGAGTAGATATTCCAGGATTGCCAAACCCACAGTCTGTTTACTCTAATGACAAAACAGGCAAAGGAAGCCAAAATGGAGTCCATCCAAGGAACGTCGCAATGCTCGCATGGAACACCGGTACCAGGGAGCAGGAAATAGTAGGGCAAGAATAACGAGAAATGTTGGAAGGTGAATCGATGAACCTGGGAATCTTCCAGCCACCTGCTCGCAGGGGATTAAAGAAACAGTGGGCCTCATTACGAGTATGTCAGTGTAGTAAATAAATTCAGTGAAGTGTTCACTGCCACATTTATGGCACTGTGATGCCGCGAGTTTGCAGTAATGTGGTGGAGCTACCTTGAGCACTTGGTGGCATTTCACCCACATTATATCCCAATATCTGAGGATTTGCTGCAGAGGAATTGCCCTGTGTGGTAATTTCTCAAAATCCCTTTAGAGTCCTATGGGCTTGAAGATAAACATGGCCGCTCTGCCACTTGTATTGGGTGGACTTTGCCCACTGATTCCTTATCAAGCAAAAAATGCCCTTCTTTCCTCCGTAAGGCTGAACGTCTGTAATTACCCCAAGAAAGTATTTATATGTTTAAAATGACATTTCACCGCTACTGGCCTGCAAGCCCAACTTCCAGGCGTAGAGGACCTTTGAAAACCTGGGTCCACGTGGAATGAAAAAAAAAAAAATGGAAAATATAAATGGAGATTATATCGGCACTTGAAAGCCTGACTCCACCCTGACCAAGATGGCAGAACCCTTGCTGTTAGGTTTCCAAAATATTTAAGCTGTTATCAGTGCCTGAAGATGCCTTTCCAGGCTCTTAGAAAACAAATACGTGACTCGCCGAGGGGGTCCGAGGGGCAATTCAAGGTTTCCAGCAGACTGGTCATGCCCTTCTGTATAGAGCTGTAGCCTTGGTGAGCTCCACAGGCAGCCAGGTCCAGTGACGAACCACCAATAGTAATGGCAGACACTTACAAGGTCTGCAGCCTGGGCCAGTTCAAGAGGGTATCTATCTTTGCCAGCTCCAGGGTGACCCCATCTACAGAGATGTGTCTGACAAAACTAGCACTTGTCCACCACCTTCATAAGCCTCCTGTTGTGTTCCTCCGATGTCCTCCCAAACACAAAGATGTCATCAAGGTACACTAAGACTTCCACAAGGTTGATGTCACCCTGGTAATCAATACTCATTCTGACATCTCCATTCCTATTTAATGATAGCTCCATTAATGTCTCCCATGCTATTTGCTCCTGTGCAGTGCTGTTAGCCCCGGGGGCAGTGGAGAATCCAGAGTGTCCCGGGACATGGATTCAAGGAGCAGGCCAGGTGGAGAGGGACAGGAGGGTGGGCAAATGATTCATTAAGCCCCAGATTATGTTTGATGGAGCAGCTGGGTGAAGAGGAGGAGCAGGGATGCAGTGGCGTAGGCAGCCCAGGGCACAGTGTGGAAGGCGCTGCACATTCACTGTCACAGAGACCACTGCTAAGGACAAAGTCGCTAGTAACAATCAACCAGGTACTTGTTCAGGTGGTCTGCTGTGAGGGGGCCTCAGATGAATGGAGCAGAGCACCGGGCAGGTCAGATCTCCATGGAAAAGAGTCAGGCTTCAATTGTCAACAATGGCCCTGCTTTCACTGCTATTACATTGGCTCATCTGTTTTCCTTCAAACAAGTGCACAAGCAGCCCATGTTCAGGAAAAGAACTTCAAGCAAAAGAGAAGAGCGATGGCTGGTAAGTTTGCAGTTCATCATGTCCATGGACTTTGCTCTGTACAATATTCCAGACCATAGTTTTTGAGCCTGCCAAGTCATAGAATCCATCTGTATTATAAACGTTTACACATGGTATTATTAGTGTATTTATTGTGCGCAGACCTAGCTTCGATAAGCAACGGAGCCCTTTACAGACATATGCAACAATACAGATGCCTAACGGAGCACTTTACAGAGGTATACAACAGTACAGATGCATAACGGAGCACTTTACGAGGTATACAACAGTACAGATGTATAACGGAGCGCTTTACAGAGGTATACAACAGTACAGATGCATAACGGAGCACTTTACAGAGGTATACAACAGTACAGATGCATAACGGAGCACTTTACAGAGGTATACAACAGTACAGATGCATAACGGAGAGCTTTTCAGAGGTAAGCACAGCAGAGATATACAGCTGGGGGGTTGGATATAGAGGGGGACAGAGGAGGGGTAGTTTCTGGGGCCCGAAGAGCTGTGCCAAGGGTCTGCGGACTCCCAGCTCACGGAAAGCCCTAACTCCTTCCCTAGTCCCAAGATGTCTAGGTCCACACAAGGAGCAAAGAGTTACTGTGGATTATTATACAAAACACACAGGGGTTATATGCGCGGAGTGATACAAGCACACCTCATCCTCATCTGGCTCGCAGGCCAGTTTTGTACAGTTGTGATGACATAACCTTTGTCACTCAGCAGGTTCCTTCCCCAAAACCCAACAGGGTTCAGGATTGGCTCCTGAGTAGTAGTTCCAGTATAGGAACCTATAGAGGAGAATTGTTATTGGACGTTACTGTGGCAGGCGGTGTACTTGGATCATCCCCGAAAGTTGCTACTTTGCAGCTGTTACATTGGGTAAGCCCTGTGATTGGTCACTAGCCCCCCCGGCATCTGTCCCCAAACCTCAGTGTCCTGATTGGTCAGGCTGCGGGCCCCCAAGCCTGGGACTAACTCTGTTCCCAGCCCGCGAGACACCTGTTCCTGCTACATGTCTACTGTGTCTCAGCAAGGTGCAACTATGTGTCTGCATATTCTAATAGTGTGAAAGACTAATGCCATGAGAGCGGTCCATTCCCATCGTACAAGGTGGCTGGAAGTACCGAATATATTGAGAGCCGCTGTCTGGTCGTGGGGGCGGTTGCTCGTTCTCAGCCTCTGAGTCTTGGCCCGTTCTCAGCTCAGCCGAGTCACGTGGTTGGAGACCATTCTTGCAGGCTTATTTACTTCGAATTAACGTGTATTTTGCAGGGGCTATTCTTTGCTGCAGCCGATGTCACCTTGGCTCGGGGTGTGGAATGTCGCTTTGCAACATGGTGGCCTTGGCAGCCTGTTGCTCTCGCCAGGGCTTGTTCTGCTAGCACAGCACCTTGAGGGTTGAGATTTCTCTGCGGCCATTACAGCCTACTGAATTTCGCTAAGGCCTGTTCTGGCTTCTATTATGGAATTCTCATAGTGTCCATAGGTTAGTAGGCGTTTTACGGCTGGTCAGGTCCCTTGGGTGCTCCAGTCCTTCCATATGGTTAATTGCATGTAAGCGTCTGCAAGCAAATACACAAGCTCTTCTTGCTTCTTGCATTTCTGCATTGCTGTAGCGAGCCTATTGTCAAAATAATAAACGTGTCAACGGTATGTATATGTCACTGTCCTCTAACTCATAGGGCTTTACGCGTGTGTTCTTCGTGTAGGTTGGTGTGTGGGTGTCCCAAATGTGCTGATTGCACGTGTGCTTCCTGTCCAACGTAGCTATGTTGTCGTGATGTCTCTAACGACTTGTGGCATGGCGTTTTTGGGTTGCTGCCTCTAGTCAAGTCTGTCCATACGGTTGTCTCCAGCTCTGTCCTGTGCCTCTTCGTCCAATCTAGGCAGAGATTGCGTTGTAGCAGGAGCATATGGTCGACCGGTTGGGTACCTTTCGCTGTAATTGTCCATGGCTGGAGCAGTAGGGATTGGCATGAGCTCATAGGATCAGCGGCCATGTTGCTGCTGGGGCTCCCTCTGGTTAGGGGGTCGTCCGGGACTGAGGATCTGTTCGGATTTTCCCTCTTCAAGACCATAGTTTTTCAGCCTGCCAAGTCATAGAATCCATCTGTATTATAAACGTTTACACATGTTGTTATTATTATTGATTTATTGTGCACAGACTTAGCTTCGATAAGCAGCGGCGCCCTTTAAGAGGTATACAACAATACAGAGCATAACGGAGTGCTTTACAGAGGCATACAACAGTACAGATACATAACGGAGCGCTTTTCAGAGGGAACCACAGGACAGATATACAGCAGGGGGTTGGATACAGAGGGGGACCGAGGAGGGGTACATCTGTACAGGGTGGCAGGGAGGAGAGGGGTGGAAGGCGTCTAGCAAGTCAGGTGGCATGCGGGCAATGGGATAGCCTAGGTGTTGTGGAGGACAGACCCCTTGAAGAGGTGGGTCGTGACCTCTTTTCTGAATTGTAGGAGCGTGGGGGCAACTGTGACTAACGTTTAACCCCCATTTTAGGGGTCACCTGCCCTGCCAGGCCTCCTAACATATCAGCAATTTTGGCAGGGGATGGAAGGCAATGTGGGAAGGAGCGTATAAAGGGAGTATCACATTCACAAAGTTGATATGTAGTTAACAGTCTGGATCTTTCCTCTCTCATGGAAGGGTCTCCAGATCTACAGAGCCCACAGTGCAACTCCACCGCAGCGCAGCCTCAGCCACAGTCACAGTTCCACATATAGCCTGTAGCCTCAGCTGGATAACCCTTCTTCGGCTTGCTTTGTGCGTGCCATGAACATGCTCCATGCACGTTTAGAATTCAATTCCTCCTCAGGCACCTTCAACTGCTTTTTTTTAACTGCTATTTGACCCAGCTGCAGCCCACAGAAGCTCTGCTCACTCCCTTCCATGGCCACAATAGAAATAGAAAGAGGGCTCCTTCTTTTGTGACGCTCCATTTCAGTTTCTATGTTGGCCATCTTTCTTTAATTTTCTCTGTGAATTAAATGTGTTCATATTGGAACGCAAACAACTTAATGCATTTGGAAAAATGCACCCTGCGTATGGCATGATCACTAATGGTCTTTTAGCAGGCTATACTGGAGGGTTGGTGCATTTTCCTTTGTTTACAGACTTTTAAACAAACTCAGTTTAGCTCTACATGGCTCCTGATCCCCTTGTGTTGATGAGTGACTTAGACTGGGTTTATTCTCCTGATGGTTTTGCTCTTTCCTTGTGGGGTCTTGTGTGGTCATCTGCTTCACAGTGGCGGTTGAATTTTGTAGTTGTATCGGGTTTCCAGTGGTGAAAGCCTCCATTTGGTGGTCTGATGATAAGAGGCTGCAAGATATAACCAGCCTTACGCCAGAACTGCGCTGTCGGAGGGAATACTGTGTGGTGTAATACAGCACAGCTAAAGTCAGACGAAACCAAGCTCGATTTAGCGGTTGTTGTGAGGGCAGAATGTATGGCGGTGGAACACAGTATTTATCTAGATTCAGAAAGCAACCTTACTGCTGTGAGGAAGTGGTCAGGCCCCAGTCAGAGTAATCTGCAAATGTGGCACAAAGACCCACACACAAACCCTGACCAAGACACACAAATTTGAAAGCAGGGGCTCACATTAGACCAACCCCTTCCCTTCTGACACCAGGGTGAAGCTGTCATTTTTTCCTCATCCTTCTAAGATCCTACCAGCTCTCAGACTGAATGACAGAATAAAATGAGTCCAGGGATGGTCATCAACAAACTGGACCACTGTAAAGGTATATTCTTAGAACTCACCAAGAAAGAAATGCCTTGGTTCCAGACGATGGGCAATATGGCTGCACAACTGGTATTTGGTCTCAGAAAACTAGACAATGTCAATCACAGACCTCAAAATCCAACTCTGGCTCCACATTTTAATAAAGACTAGAATTCAAAATCCTTTGTAATACCAGAAAAAGCAGAGTGCAAAGCTGCACCAACACGTACCTCAAGAAACACTTAAATCCAGCATGGTGAATAACATGACCACAGTGTGTTACCGGGGAAGGAAGCTTGGAAACTTTAGACCGGAAGTATGAGGACAAGATGTCCTTACCCAGAGAGGGGAAGCTGGAACCCAGCCACCTGAAATTGATGAAAACCTAACAAATGCTCTTATCAAAGAAGGTGTTCCCTGGTTAGTGCTCATGGACGAAGTGCACCCTCCCCCACAGAAATCTGGCACTTTCCATAAACATTGAAATGCACATACAAGATGTAATGTAAACCATGAAGCCTTGGCTAGGTTTTTCCAACCTCTGGTCTTCCAACTCCTCTTCCCAACCTTCCAATCTGCCCTCTCCAGTATACTGTACATGTGCAACGCTATACAACCTCAGTAGGTACATACTAATTTAGAACTAACTAGTGGTTGTAGAATGATGTTGCAGAGAAACTGGCCCTGACAGTCCATTTAAAGTACCTACAACACAGTAATAATCTTAACGATTCGCAGGGATTTAGCAGAGAACAACAATGAAGGATTCCTCATTTCCAGTCACGATTGCCGCAGATCTAAGACAAGCGTGGAGAGGTGTCCAAAAGGCATGTTGTACTGGACAGAAAGCTATTGAATCTCAGCTCACCTGAAAGTGGACCAAAGCACCGAAAAGCTGAAGGAGGAGGACAGGCTGTTACCTCTTCAACCTCAGAGGAACACAGCAAGCCCGGTTGAGCTGGGCAACTCTTGCCTCTCGGAGCAGGAGGTCCACACACACTTACGAAAAAGGCCACTTTCATGTGCAGCAACTGAAAAGGAGACAGGAAGAGAGGGAAAAGGAAGTATCACACGAAGGAAAGGGATAGGAGCCATCATGAGGAGGTGGGACGCTCTGATAAAGCAGGACCGAAAGACTAGCCCTGAGACCAGAGTAAAAGTGGAAAGAAAGTGGGAAATGTTGCAAGGTCAAGGACAGAGACACTTGGTCAAAGGTCAATGGTAAGTGTCCTATTGCAATCTGGTGGGATGGACAGACTCATGAACCTACCACCTCAGCAAACAGGTGAATAAATACTTGTCGATCATAAAACTAAATGAGGAACCCTGAGACGGGTGTATGATTGCCCACGTGGTAGACAGCAAACCTTTGCAATGTAGGGGGTCACCTAGTAGGTGGTTTTCGACAAGTTATCTGAACATTATGCCAACATATACGAAAGCGGTTTGAGTCTATTTGACCTAAAACATTTGACCTAATCACATTTGATCGAATTATTTTGACCTTTTTTTCAGTCTAAAATGTGGGGGGAGATCCCCCCGCAACCTCCAGCTCCACTTCCCCTCAACCTAAGCTATACCCTTACCCACTCCCATATATATATTTAATCAAATTTGATATAAAAAGGGTCAAAAAATACAATCACATATTTTAGGTCAATTATGCTGATACTACGAAAGCCATGGGGCAACAGCCTGGTGCTAACAGGATGCTGCGAACCCAACATGCCTCATGATAATGGGCTGGTTGTAATGTGCAACAAGATGATCAAGAGTATACCAGTTCCCGATGAGAAGTGGGCCATCGTCTTGCTCTTCCTTTCACCCCGGATTTAGCCAACATGTGTGGCATCCCTTGCCTTGGGCAAGTGAGGAGAAGACGGTATCTCCACTGTATTTATCGATGAGGAGAGAGATGGTCATGACAAGGTCACCCAAGATCTGATCTAAGGCATGTGATCAATAACCAGGAAGATGTGGTCACTGATGTCTATTGGTATGCCTTGCACGAATATCATAAATTTTTATTTACCCTTTACCCCTTTTTTGACTTTGCCCTCCATGTTTTTTTGCTGTCCTCGACGAACATCAATGACAGACTGAGGTCCCCAAGAAACCAAGAATAGGCAAACTAGCACATCGAACTGGCCACATGTGTACAGGAGCGTTATAAATGACTTATCATATCATGAAGCACGACGATACCATAGCAATGACAGACCACGAATGAGACAGAAGTGAGCCCATGAAGCCTACATCTCTAGAGGGCCGGATGAGCTATGTGAAAGTTATGGATGGTCAGCCATTTGCTTGACATTGCCCATGGTAAAGATATACCCCTTCCCTGCCCTCACATTGTCCTATGCTTATTTGAAAGCAATATCATTACTATACAATGACGTTACCTAGCAACGTAAAGGATCTAAAGAGCTGCAAAATAAAGCTTTCCATGTCCAATCTTCTTCATGAAGCAGTCAAAGATGGTTCAGTGGAAAGTGTGCAACTCTTCCCCTCCCATCCCCCACTCTTCCAATCAGGCACTCAGTAACCACGATGTACCGATAGCAGCTTTCAGGTAAAATCAAGACAAACAGCTTGAAAATGGTGCGAGTACCTGGGCACATGATGTCCGTGTTGGCAAATGACTGATACCTATACATAAGCCCAAACGGTTGCCTTTGCCAGTGCTTGTTTTTAACAGGGCTTCAGTGCAAGGAATAACTGCAAGGTCACATATAATGCCAATGAATGAAGTGGCTAAGAGCTCACTTCATAAAGACCTTTTATTGCATCAGAAGCGTATTTACAGTCGTAGTTAAGCCAATAACTCTCAGAAGACTGCCTAAAAATAACACTAGCAGACCCTTTACAGCACGAAGTTACACTGCTCGAGGAAATGTGTGTTCTCGCCAGGTCAAGATCAAGCCATCTAGACGTGGGAAGCTTCCACCAGTGACAATCAGGCAAAGAAATGTTTGAGATTCACGGTGTAATGTCAAACTCAGGGGACTAGTAAGCCGCTATAGTTGTACTTTGAAACAGTGTCCCACGATTGCAGGATAGACACTTTGAGGCAAATGTTATAGAACGGTGTCTAAAAGCAGAACTTGACATCAATCAAAGCGGAGGGCTGTCCTATGGCCTGGGCTTTCATGAAAGTTCAAACCAGTCCAAAAACCACTGGGGACAATGAAGGTGGGACAGTTGAAAACTGCTGAGTGCAACCTCCCTTCAAGACCTCGAATTCACAGAGACGGAATGTATACTGGGAATGAAGGCGGACACCCAAAATAGTCAAGTCATTGTGGAAAGATATCCTTGGCCACGGTAGACTAGATTTCATTGGCACACTGACCTGGGAAGGACATGTGTGGGCCAAAATCCTAAATAAACACCACATTAGTTTCCGGAAACTACTTGCTTGTTCTGGTTATGTTAAAGGTACTTATATAGCGCACCGTCACCAACGGAATTGGTCCCCAGGCGCTCTGGCAAATGTGTAAACAAGAAGGATGGCAGGTAGGGTTAGTCGGGTGGAGGGGGAGCAGGAGAGTGAGAGAAGTGGTGTGCTGTTGGCGGCTTCAGTTCGGTATGCAGTTGTTTAAGTGCAGCTTCTGAAAACAGAGATGGTAATCCTACCCATAATTATGATTTCAAAGACCCAGTCATGCACACCTTTAGGACTTGAGGGCCCTCCCTCAGGGCCCTCCCTCCCCTTCCCATGCACTTGCGCGATTTGAACGACACCTGGCCTAGTAGGATCGTTGTCTGTCTTCCCTCTGTTCCCCCTCCCTTGCCTCGTCGCGCCTTGAAACACTTGTGTATAGGCGTGTTATAAATGCCATATCATATCATATCATATCATGCATTATATAGTCCCCTCCTGTAGAGGAAATACCCCAAGGCTTGTCTGATACACTTTTGGTTGGAGACAGCCATAGCCATACTATGGACACTTTTTGAAGCTTACACTTTTTCTCTTCCAACTCTGGGAGCTGTGCGCTCCGGCAGCTCCTTCTATGTTAAATCTAAAAGGTCACAACATATCTTTCTGTCTGAAGCTAAGCATGTAGGATACACAGAATGGCCCTTATTTTGGGCAGGTCGGACAGGCACGGGGTGCGTTATAGGTCAATTTGAATATCCCAAAAGAAGAAAAAACTAGTGACCAGGCAAAGATAGTATCATTCGATAATACTTGCCCTGGACAGGCGAGAGGCAACCAAAACACAAATGCATGACGTGGCTTTTCCGAGCATACAATACTATAGGTCTATAGCCTTAACAAGCTATGATGTTTGAGGCCTTGCTAGGGAGATGGGAAGGGGGGAGGGAGAGGGCTATAGCGTCGCGTCTTTTGGTTGTAGCCCCGGATAGAAGCTCTGGGGATACAACAAAAAGGCTAGCTAGCCCCGAGTCCTGACAGTCCCGACATAAGCGTAGCCCCGGATCTTTTCCAGACCTAGAAACACACCTGGTGCCACATTTTTGATGTTTGTTTAAAGAGTAGCTCTTAGCTGGAGGTGGATCCTCCACTCCACCTCTCCGTCAAACTCGTAGTATGGCGGCACTGGAATGCACCGTTAACGTGGCGGTAACAGAATTACCACCATGTTACCACCAAATGTTCCCGCACCGCCATACTCGTAATGAGGCTAGAGTACCTCACTCCCATGCATCAATCCTCATTTTCACCCATCTGCACCCTCACTCTGCACTCTGAATTCTCATCAAATACATCCCCCACCACCCTACATTTGCTTGCATGAACTAAGAGAAGTTTTCACTATACAACAGCCCAGGCTATTGGCTTTGTCAGTGCATGTAAATGTAAGGCGACTGGTGGACAGCTCGTGGCGGCTGGCAGGGAAGTACAGTTCTCAGCAATTGTGAGAACATGTTTTTTTGCACCAGTTTCCTTCCACACTATGAAGGGCTTCTGCATTTCATGGATGAAACATGGACGCAAGGAGGGGTTTCAGGTGCGGCTCGTGAGCAGCGGAAGTGGGTGTGACTCACCCCAGGATATGGGAAGCTCCTGCCCCGCAGGGGTGCCCACCTCAATGATATACAAAGAAGGTGGTTTGAGCCTTAGGTAGCCATATTAGTAACTGACACATAAAGATATTGGGCGACCTCTATGCGGAAGCACGTGCTCTGCTTTGTGTAAATCTGTCGCAGGACTTTTCTTTATCACGTTGGACAAGGTACACCTTGACTAATGATGAAGGTTGAAGTAGAGTGACCAGGTATTTTCGACAGATACTTAATCACTTAACGTAAGTATTGACCCAGTCTGACAGCAACTGTGGGTGTGAGGGAGGGCAATGCTCCTGGATGATTTACCTTGCGCCGCTGGTGCTGTGTTTGCGGCACAATGCTACGACACCGGAAAATGTTTAACTACAGCAATGCGCTACGTGAGTGACCTTATACGGTCTACTTATTGCATTTCTGTAAATCCGATATGAGTTTAAATATGTTCCTTGAAAGTGCTTAAGGTTGCAAGCGGGGCCTGCTACGTCTGAGAGTTGAACTGCAAGGGCCATGGTGCAGCACCCACACCACATCACTTTTAAAATGCCTCAGAAACCGCTCTGGGATTTAAAAAAATACAACCCGTAGCTCCGTTGAGGTCACGCGAGTAGGGCTTTTTTTATTTAAGCAATAACACCTTCGCCGGCGAACCAGAAGGGGTCGCAATGGCCGGCGGACCAAGTTATAGACCTGTTCGAAGCAAGGCCCTTAACGATGGGCCCTGTTGCCTTTATCACCCGAACCAGAGTGTTATTGCTCTTAGCACCATGGGGCTTTAATCCGGGGTGCTGATAGCAATAGATTTGCTTGAGAACGGGATGCGTGCTTGCGGGATCCTGTGCATTTGAACAAATACATACCTAAGATGGCCACCATGGAAATGGAAGGCAGGGCTCCATGCCAAACCCCTCTTCCATTTCCGTTGTGGCCCGGGATGCAGGTGCGTTGGCGGCGGCTGTGGCACTGCTGCCAGAGGAATCAGGTAAGAGTAGTGGAGAGGGGACTGGGAGGGAGTGGAGACCGGATGTAAAGGGAGGTGGGACAAGATGGCAGGATGAATTCTGGGAGTACCCAGATTGTTTGGAATGCGGGCTTGGATTGTGGCATTCAGCCCAGGATCCAAACAAGCTGATTGGCTGTGTCTTCCACCCCGGGTGCTATTAAGATGAAATTCCCCATAATGTTATCATGTTAAAATTATGTATCATGCACAACTCCAAAAAAGTCGGAGACATAGAGTTGTAGTTCTTAAATCAGACATGGCAGAAGGCTAACGGGTTAATAGAAGACTCTTGCCTGTTGTGTTATTGAAAAATATAGCACCAACAAGGCAATGGTGGGAAAATAATTTTGCTACGGCAGGGGTTTGCAACCTTTAGCTCTCTAGGTTTTCTGGACTACAACTTCTGTAAACTCTAGCCAGCCTAGGTATTGGTGAGGCATCATGGAGTCGCGGTCCAAAGTATCTAGAGAGCCCCGGGCTGCAGGCCACTGTGTTCTGGTTTTGGATTGTTTCCCTCTTGGAACATCATGGAGACGAGCACCACGGGATTGCAGTGCTCTTGACACAGTTTGATCTTTCTTCCCCTTTGGTATGGAAGAATTGCTGGACCGCACCAAAGGCCTCATTAGGCATTTGGTGGCAATTTGGGGGTATTTCTATGAAATTACTGCCAAACTCAGTTACAGATTCAATCTTGCCCATTTACAGCAGAATTGCGAGTGGGAAACGGTGGTGTAATTACCCAGTTTTTTGGTCAATAGGACTCCAGCGGTATTTTGGTACATTTACAGCAAGCAGCAATTCTGCTGAAGGAAATGTACTGAATTTTGCCGCTAAACTAGCAGATTCACCCCCATCTAGATGTTGGAGGTAAATCCTCCACTTCACCTACAAGCTTGGAATTCAGCAGTGTGGTAAACATGGCAGTAATTCCGTTACCGCACAAAAAATGGTGATAAAAGAATGACCTCCATTTCTCGGAATGAGGTGGATTGTGCCTTAAGAGCGAGGTCACAAGGCATGCAGTGTGAGAAACGTCCAGCGCCTCATTTATAGACAGCAAACGTGTTGCTGCATTCTAGCGCCTCGTCCCTCGCTGCTCACTGTCAAGGACAGAAAAAAGGGACTCATTTCCTATGTCCCCGCTGAAAATTCGAAACACACGGTACGAAAAAAGCCAATTTCCCTTAAATAGGTATGTCATTAGTGCCCCGGTTCACATTCTTGGATGCTAATAGCTGTGACATCTTAGCAGGTGACTTTAATAGCAGAAAACACCACAGATTGTTTAAATGCCCTGTCTCTGATTGGGATTTTAACTTGCAGGGCCATTCCTGATAGGTAAAGGCCCTGGAATCGGGATTTAGGGCTTAATCAATAAACAAGGGCAAAGATGCAGAGTCTGATGGAACACTGTAGTATGCGATGTGGCAAGGGCAAGCCACCAGTGGTGACGACAGGAAAGGTTTGCACCTTTTCAGTGGTTTACTCCCAAAGTCAATGGTACCTGACCATTCAACCAAAGTCGAATTCATGAGGGAAAATGTGCATACATTTAGAATCGTTGCATGCAAATTAATCTCATGAATTTTAATGAGGGATATCATGAAAATCTGACATGGCTCCAGCCCTCGAACCCTAGAGTTGCACAACCCTGCACTATAGAAACACCAATGGACTGTTTACCAGTAGCAGGTTTGAATCCAACTTTGACACTTGTGGAATAATAGTTCATTATGTTCAATGAGACTGATTTCACCATTGCTCTCTTCAGTAGCTCGGCCAGAAATGTCAGATTACAAGTTGGTCAAAGCCCAGTGGATGAACAAATGTCTCTGTAAGGTCCTGAGACCCACCACTACTGTATAAACACGACGTGATCATTGATAACAGCAGCCCTATAGTTTGATGCAAGTTCTTTAAGCGTCAGTGATGGGCAGACATCTAAGGCAGAGCCTCCATACGGGCTTGGCAAGACTTGACAAAATCCACTAAGTGAGTCCTGTCCATGGCTTTGAAGGACTCACATTCCCTCTCTTTAAACATCCTTCCCTCTGGATAGCAACTTCTCCACTCCCAGAAGTGCCTGGACTCTCTAACTGCGTGGCATCTGTAGGGCCCAGATGTACTGCCCCTATAGCAACACAGGTTTTGTGGCCAGAGCGACCACCATAGCACCGGGAAGAGGGCCTGCATTTAGTGGCAGCCTAGCATTGCCTGATCAGCTCGTGAAGTTACTCATTCTTCTTTCAAACAAGTATCGTCTAGCTTTCATAGTATATGCTTAAATAATAAAAAATAATAATAATAATTAGGCTTTTATATAGCGCTACAAACCCTCAGGTATCTGAGCGCTGCTTATTATTACCCACGGTGTGTGGTGCTCATTTATCGACCTCGGAAGGATGAAAGGCTGAGATTGGCACCGCCGGGATTCGAACCTGCGTTAGCAGGCTCTGCACGGATGTCAAAGCGAGCGCTCTACTCGCTGTGCCACTTGACCGGCTTAATAGCCGGTTCATCCACTCCCTCGCTGTAGTGTTTGCTCAACTGTGGAAGTCCCCATGACTTCTAGTTTGTGGTGCTACAGCTGGTGATGCGCTGCGGCATGTTGACTAGTCCTGGTTGCATGTGCAGCTTTGACCGGCTTTCTTGGTTAGCCGAAACCCCTTCCACCACTGAGTCCTGCTCTCCCACTACTCTCTGTTGGCTACGGATTAAGTGTGTGGCTCTGCAAGAATCCCTTGACTGCCAGGCAGCGGGTCGCGGGCAGGCGACTGTGCTTGTCTTCGCGTGCTGGCAGCACTTTATCAGGAGGCATTTAAAGCCAGTCATGTGTGCCCCTCTCATATGGTACTACGGGGTTGTAGTGTTGGACTAGTGTGTGGGGCATATGCATGAGTCTAGGGAACAGTGCATGTAGTGGCTATGCGGGGCATCTGCATGAGTCTAGTGAACAGTGCATGTAGAGGCTATGTGGGGCATCTGCATGAGTCTAGGCAACAGTGTATGCAGTGGCTCAGTGGGACATCTGCATGAGTCTAGGGAACAGTGCATGCAGTGGCTCTGTGGTGCATCTGCATGAGTCTAGGGAACAGTGCACACAGTGACTCTGTGGGGCATCTGCATGAGTCTAGGGAACAGTGCATGCAGTAGCTCGGTGGGGCATAAGCAGGAGTCTAGGGAGGCTCAGTGGGGCATCTGCATGAGTCTAGGGAACAGTGTATGCAGTGGCTCAGTGGGGCATCTGCATGAGTCTAGGGAGGCTCAGTGGGACATCTGCATGAGTCTAGGGAACAGTGTATGCAGTGGCTCTGTGGGGCATCTGCATGAGTCTAGGGAACAGTGCACACAGTGGCTCTGTGGGGCATCTGCATGAGTCTAGGGAACAGTGCACACAGTGGCTCTGTGGGGTATCTGCATGAGTCTAGGGAGGCTCAGTGGGGCATCTGCATGAGTCTAGGGAACAGTGCACACAGTGGCTCTGTGGGGCATCTGCATGAGTCTAGGCAACAGTGTATGCAGTAGCTCGGTGGGGCATCTGCATGAGTCTAGGGAGGCTCAGTGGGGCATCTGCATGAGTCTAGGGAACAGAGCATGCAGTGGCTCTGTGGGGCATCTGCCTGAGTCTAGGCAACAGTGTATGCAGTAGCTCGGTGGGGCATCTGCCTGAGTCTAGGCAACAGTGCATGCAGTGGCTCTGTGGGGCATCTGCATGAGTCTAGGGAACAGTGCATGCAGTAGCTCGATGGGGCATAAGCAGGAGTCTAGGGAGGCTCAATGGGGCATCTGCATGAGTCTAGGGAACAGTGTATGCAGTGGCTCGGTGGGGCATCTGCATGAGTCTAGGGAGGCTCAGTGGGACATCTGCATGAGCCTAGGGAACAGTGCATGCAGTGGCTCTGTGCGGCATCTGCATGAGTCTAGGGAACAGTGCACACAGTGGCTCTGTGGGGCATCTGCATGAGTCTAGGCAACAGTGTATGCAGTAGCTCGGTGGGGCATCTGCATGAGTCTAGGGAGGCTCAGCGGGGCATCTGCATGAGTCTAGGGAACAGTGAATGCAGTGGCTCGGTGGGGCATCTTCATGAGTCTAGGGAGGCTCAGTGGGACATCTGCATGAGTCTAGGGAACAGTGCGTGCAGTGGCTCTGTGGTGCATCTGCATGAGTCTAGGGAACAGTGCACACAGTGACTCTGTGGGGCATCTGCATGAGTGTAGGGAACAGTGCATGCAGTAGCTCGGTGGGGCATAAGCAGGAGTCTAGGGAGGCTCAGTGGGGCATCTGCATGAGTCTAGGGAACAGTGTATGCAGTGGCTCTGTGGGGCATCTGCATGAGTCTAGGGAACAGTGCACACAGTGGCTCTGTGGGGCATCTGCATGAGTCTAGGGAACAGTGCACACAGTGGCTCTGTGGGGCATCTGCATGAGTCTAGGCAACAGTGTATGCAGTAGCTCGGTGGGGCATCTGCATGAGTCTAGGGAGGCTCAGTGGGGCATCTGCATGAGTCTAGGGAACAGTGCATGCAGTAGCTCGGTGGGGCATAAGCAGGAGTCTAGGGAGGCTCAGTGGGGCATCTGCATGAGTCTAGGGAACAGTGTATGCAGTGGCTCGGTGGGGCATCTGCATGAGTCTAGGGAGGCTCAGTGGGACATCTGCATGAGTCTAGGGAACAGTGCATGCAGTGGCTCTGTGGGGCATCTGCATGAGTCTAGGGAACAGTGCACACAGTGGCTCTGTGGGGCATCTGCATGAGTCTAGGCAACAGTGTATGCAGTAGCTCGGTGGGGCATCTGCATGAGTCTAGGGAGGCTCAGTGGGGCATCTGCATGAGTCTAGGGAACAGTGTATGCAGTGGCTCGATGGGGCATCTGCATGAGTCTAGGGAGGCTCAGTGGGACATCTGCATGAGTCTAGGGAACAGTGCGTGCAGTGGCTCAGTGGTGCATCTGCATGAGTCTAGGGAACAGTGCACACAGTGACTCAGTGGGGCATCTGCATGAGTCTAGGGAACAGTGCATGCAGTGACTCGGTGGGGCATCTGCATGAGTCTAGGGAACAGTGCATGCAGTGGCTCAGTGGGGCATCTGCATGAGTCTAGGGAGGCTCAGTGGGACATCTGCATGAGTCTAGGGAACAGTGCATGCAGTGGCTCTGTGGGGCATCTGCATGAGTCTAGGGAACAGTGCAGGCAGTGGCTCCATGGGGCATCTGCATGAGTCTAGGGAACAGTGCATGCAGTGGCTCCGTAGGGCATCTGCATGAGTCTAGGGAACAGTGCATGTAGAGGCTATGTGGGGCATCTGCATGAGTCTAGGCAACAATGTATGCAGTGGCTCAGTGGGGCATCTGCATGAGTCTAGGGAGGCTCAGTGGGACATCTGCATGAGTCTAGGGAACAGTGCATGCAGTGGCTCCATGGGGCATCTGCATGAGTCTAGGGAACAGTGCATGCAGTGGCTCCGTGGGGCATCTGCATGAGTCTAGGGAACAGTGCATGCAGGGGCTCCGTGGGGCATCTGCATGAGTCTAGGGAACAGTGCATGCAGTAGCTCGGTGGGGCATCTGCATGAGTCTAGGGAGGCTCAGTGGGACATCTGCATGAGTCTAGGGAACAGTGCATGCAGTGGCTCTGTGGGGCATCTGCATGGGTCTAGGGAACAGTGCATGGAGTGGCTCAGTGGGGCATCTGCATGAGTCTAGGGAACCGTGCATGCAGTGGCTCCATAGGGCATCTGCATGAGTCTAGGGAACAGTGCATGCAGTGGCTCCGTGGGGCATCTGCATGAGTCTAGGGAACAGTGCATGCAGTAGCTCGGTGGGGCATCTGCATGAGTCTAGGGAGGCTCAGTGGGACATCTGCATGAGTCTAGGGAACAGTGCATGCAGTAGCTCGGTGGGGCATAAGCGTGAGTCTAGGGAGGCTCGGTGGGGCATCTGCATGAGTCTAGGGAACAGTGTATGCAGTGGCTCGGTGGGGCATCTGCATGAGTCTAGGGAGGCTCAGTGGGACATCTGCATGAGTCTAGGGAACAGTGCATGCAGTGGCTCTGTAGGGCATCTGCATGAGTCTAGGGAACAGTGCACACAGTGGCTCTGTGGGGCATCTGCATGAGTCTAGGGAGGCTCAGTGGGACATCTGCATGAGTCTAGGGAACAGTGCATGCAGTGGCTCTGTGGGTCATCAGCATGAGTCTAGGGAACAGTGCACGCACTGGCTCTGTGGGGTATCTGCATGAGTCTAGGGAACAGTGCACACAGTGGCTCTGTGGGGCATAAGCAGGAGTCTAGGGAGGCTCAGTGGGGCATCTGCATGAGTCTAGGGAACAGTGTATGCAGTGGCTCGGTGGGGCATCTGCATGAGTCTAGGGAACAGTGCATGTAGTGGCTATGTGGGGCATCTGCATGAGTCTAGGCAACAGTGTATGCAGTGGCTCAGTGGGGCATCTGCATGAGTCTAGGGAGGCTCAGTGGGACATCTGCATGAGTCTAGGGAACAGTGCATGCAGTGGCTCTGTGGTGCATCTGCATGAGTCTAGGGAACAGTGCACACAGTGACTCTGTGGGGCATCTGCATGAGTCTAGGGAACAGTGCATGCAGTAGCTCGGTGGGGCATAAGCAGGAGTCTAGGGAGGCTCAGTGGGGCATCTGCATGAGTCTAGGGAACAGTGTATGCAGTGGCTCTGTGGGGCATCTGCATGAGTCTAGGGAACAGTGCACACAGTGGCTCTGTGGGGCATCTGCATGAGTCTAGGGAACAGTGCACACAGTGGCTCTGTGGGGTATCTGCATGAATCTAGGGAGGCTCAGTGGGGCATCTGCATGAGTCTAGGGAACAGTGCACACAGTGGCTCTGTGGGGCATCTGCATGAGTCTAGGCAACAGTGTATGCAGTAGCTCGGTGGGGCATCTGCATGAGTCTAGGGAGGCTCAGTGGGGCATCTGCATGAGTCTAGGGAACAGTGCATGCAGTAGCTCAGTGGGGCACAAGCAGGAGTCTAGGGAGGCTCAGTGGGGCATCTGCATGAGTCTAGGGAACAGTGTATGCAGTGGCTCGGTGGGGCATCTGCATGAGTCTAGGGAGGCTCAGTGGGACATCTGCATGAGTCTAGGGAACAGTGCATGCAGTGGCTCTGTGGGGCATCTGCATGAGTCTAGGGAACAGTGCACACAGTGGCTCTGTGGGGCATCTGCCTGAGTCTAGGCAACAGTGTATGCAGTAGCTCGGTGGGGCATCTGCATGAGTCTAGGGAGGCTCAGTGGGGCATCTGCATGAGTCTAGGGAACAGTGTATGCAGTGGCTCGGTGGGGCATCTGCATGAGTCTAGGGAGGCTCAGTGGGACATCTGCATGAGTCTAGGGAACAGTGCGTGCAGTGGCTCTGTGGTGCATCTGCATGAGTCTAGGGAACAGTGCACACAGTGACTCTGTGGGGCATCTGCATGAGTGTAGGGAACAGTGCATGCAGTAGCTCGGTGGGGCATAATCAGGAGTCTAGGGAGGCTCAGTGGGGCATCTGCATGAGTCTAGGGAACAGTGCACACAGTGGCTCTGTGGGGTATCTGCATGAGTCTAGGGAGGCTCAGTGGGGCATCTGCATGAGTCTAGGGAACAGTGCACACTGTGGCTCTGTGGGGCATCTACATGAGTCTAGGCAACAGTGTATGCAGTAGCTCGGTGGGGCATCTGCATGAGTCTAGGGAGGCTCAGTGGGGCATCTGCATGAGTCTAGGGAACAGTGTATGCAGTAGCTCGGTGGGGCATAAGCAGGAGTCTAGGGAGGCTCAGTGGGGCATCTGCATGAGTCTAGGGAACAGTGTATGCAGTGGCTCGGTGGGGCATCTGCATGAGTCTAGGGAGGCTCAGTGGGACATCTGCATGAGTCTAGGGAACAGTGCATGCAGTGGCTCTGTGGGGCATCTGCATGAGTCTAGGGAACAGTGCACACAGTGGCTCTGTGGGGCATCTGCATGAGTCTAGGCAACAGTGTATGCAGTAGCTCGGTGGGGCATCTGCATGAGTCTAGGGAGGCTCAGTGGGGCATCTGCATGAGTCTAGGGAACAGTGTATGCAGTGGCTCGGTGGGGCATCTGCATGAGTCTAGGGAGGCTCAGTGGGACATCTGCATGAGTCTAGGGAACAGTGCGTGCAGTGGCTCTGTGGTGCATCTGCATGAGTCTAGGGAACAGTGCATGCAGTAGCTCGGTGGGGCATAAGCAGGAGTCTAGGGAACAGTGCATGTAGAGGCTATGTGGGGCATCTGCATGAGTCTAGGCAACAGTGTATGCAGTGGCTCAGTGGGGCTTCTGCATGAGTCTAGGGAGGCTCAGTGGGACATCTGCATGAGTCTAGGGAACAGTGCATGCAGTGGCTCTGTGGGGCATCTGCATGAGTCTAGGGAACAGTGCAGGCAGTGGCTCCATGGGGCATCTGCATGAGTCTAGGGAACAGTGCATGCAGTGGCTCCGTAGGGCATCTGCATGAGTCTAGGGAACAGTGCATATAGAGGCTATATGGGGCATCTGCATGAGTCTAGGCAACAATGTATGCAGTGGCTCAGTGGGGCATCTGCATGAGTCTAGGGAGGCTCAGTGGGACATCTGCATGAGTCTAGGGGACAGTGCATGCAGTGGCTCCATGGGGCATCTGCATGAGTCTAGGGAACAGTGCATGCAGTGGCTCCGTGGGGCATCTGCATGAGTCTAGGGAACAGTGCATGCAGTGGCTCCGTGGGGCATCTGCATGAGTCTAGGGAACAGTGCATGCAGTAACTCGGTGGGGCATCTGCATGAGTCTAGGGAGGCTCAGTGGGACATCTGCATGAGTCTAGGGAACAGTGCATGCAGTGGCTCTGTGGGGCATCTGCATGGGTCTAGGGAACAGTGCATGGAGTGGCTCAGTGGGGCATCTGCATGAGTCTAGGGAACAGTGCATGCAGTGGCTCCATAGGGCATCTGCATGAGTCTAGGGAACAGTGCATGCAGTGGCTCCGTGGGGCATCTGCATGAGTCTAGGGAACAGTGCATGCAGTAGCTCGGTGGGGCATCTGCATGAGTCTAGGGAGGCTCAGTGGGACATCTGCATGAGTCTAGGGAACAGTGCATGCAGTAGCTCGGTGGGGCATAAGCGTGAGTCTAGGGAGGCTCGGTGGGGCATCTGCATGAGTCTAGGGAACAGTGTATGCAGTGGCTCGGTGGGGCATCTGCATGAGTCTAGGGAGGCTCAGTGGGACATCTGCATGAGTCTAGGGAACAGTGCATGCAGTGGCTCTGTGGGGCATCTGCATGAGTCTAGGGAACAGTGCACACAGTGGCTCTGTGGGGCATCTGCATGAGTCTAGGGAGGCTCAGTGGGACATCTGCATGAGTCTAGGGAACAGTGCATGCAGTGGCTCTGTGGGTCATCAGCATGAGTCTAGGGAACAGTGCACGCACTGGCTCTGTGGGGTATCTGCATGAGTCTAGGGAACAGTGCACACAGTGGCTCTGTGGGACATAAGCAGGAGTCTAGGGAGGCTCAGTGGGGCATCTGCATGAGTCTAGGGAACAGTGTATGCAGTGGCTCGGTGGGGCATCTGCATGAGTCTAGGGAGGCTCAGTGGGGCATCTGCATGTGTCTAGGGAACAGTGCATGCAATGGCTCTGTGGGACATCTGCATGGGTCTAGGGAACAGTGCATGCAGTGGCTCGGTGGGGCATCTGCATGAGTCTAGGGAACAGTGCATTCAGTGGTTCCATGGGGCATCTGCATGAGTCTAGGGAACAGTGCATGCAGTGGGTCCGTGGGGCATCTGCATGAGTCTAGGGAACAGTGCATGCAGTAGCTCGGTGGGGCATCTGCATGAGTCTAGGGAGGCTCAGTGGGACATCTGCATGAGTCTAGGGAACAGTGCATGCAGTGGCTCTGTGGGGCATCAGCATGAGTCTAGGGAACAGTGCACGCAGTAGCTTGGTGGGGCATAAGCGTGAGTCTAGGGAGGCTTAGTGGGGCATCTGCATGAGTCTAGGGAACAGTGCATGCAGTAGCTTGGTGGGGCATAAGCGTGAGTCTAGGGAGGCTTAGTGGGGCATCTGCATGAGTCTAGGGAACAGTGTATGCAGTGGCTCGTTGGGGCATCTGCATGAGTCTAGGGAGGCTCAGTGGGACATCTGCATGAGTCTAGGGAACAGTGCATGCAGTGGCTCTGTGGGGCATCAGCATGAGTCTAGGGAACAGTGCACGCAGTAGCTTGGTGGGGCATAAGCGTGAGTCTAGGGAGGCTTAGTGGGGCATCTGCATGAGTCTAGGGAACAGTGCATGCAGTAGCTTGGTGGGGCATAAGCGTGAGTCTAGGGAGGCTTAGTGGGGCATCTGCATGAGTCTAGGGAACAGTGCATGCAGTGGCTCCATGGGGAATCTGCATGAGTCTAGGCAACTGTGTATGCAGTGGCTATTATCTGTTGACCATGGATAAGCCACTAACTGTGTTTGATCTCCTTATTTTTCCTCCCTTGTTTCCCTTTACTCTCCCTCCTCTTTTCTGCGCTCACAATCACACTTCCTCCTTTCTTTCCCAAAGCCACTGTGTGCTCAGTCTGGTTTTGCTCTTTGCTCTACTTGCTCCAAAGCATTGGACGGCTCTTCGTCTTTCTATTCACTCCTCTACTTCACTTAGTTCATTCACGACTAAAGTCATTCTTGCTTTCTTCTTCTGCCTCGTCTTTGCTTTTTTACTTGAATGATTTGTGAAGCCAGGGGAGGACTGGCAACATTTAGCCTGGGGGGAGGGGCAATGTTTACTTTACTGGCCCATGGTGCAATAATGTCCCAAGCTCACCGTGCAGTGGCCCCAACTTCCAGAACATGTAAACTCAATGCCAACCTCTCACCCTCCTAAACATTCTCAAGTATATATAGTAGACATTATTGACATTACTTTCCTTTTATGCAACATATTTTTCAGTTATGTTTGTGGCTTCGTAGAGATCCATGCCATTGGAATTTCTCCCACTTACCAAATATTGTAACATTTCTTCACCTGGATAACATAATTGGTGAAATTAGAAAGCTGGATATGAGCCCAATTTTCAACGTGTTACATTTTGTAATACCAGGCTACATCTCCTACCATCCCATCTTTAGTTTTAGAACGATGTTAAGAGGTGGTGAAGTTACAAAATTCATTGGTAGAGCAGAGCCATTGCTGAACCTGTCGGTCTGGGTTAGCTCTCAGAGCCAAACATGAACTGGCATGGCAAAAGACCCATACCTGTCACCCTGCCTCCCCAGCCATCAACACAAAAACTATACCTGCACTCTGTGATCCCACATGAGAAGACCTTCACTTGTCATCCTGCCTCCACACCAGTATGCTTATCATAAATTATTAAAATGATTTGTAGAGTAACACTATAGAGTATAAACCCACAGGAATGAGGCTTTCTCTACAGACAGTTAAGGAAAATAAGGCACAGTGATGAAAAGTGATTTGCACAGGATCACATAATGTGCGAAGTGTGGAAGGTGGGGAGATTTGAGCCTTCTCTTCCTAGTTTCACAGTTTCCAATTCAGAAAGCAGGGGCATCTCCATCTTCTCCTACTCCATCTTCAATATTAGAAACAAAAATGTTTCTGCAAAGTTTTAATTCAAGTGCTGAACTAGTATACTGTTCAATAAATCTGGTTTTCAATGCACCAATATATCTACAAGGGGGAAGCCTATTAATCAGCTGTATCCTGAGGCACATCTGAGAGACAGACTAAGATTATTATTACAATATAAATTTACTATAATTATAACCTTCGTTTGCACAATTGTGTGTACTTAGAAAGCACCAGGTCACATGATAAAGCAACCTGAAAAAATATATGGGATGTAGTAATTGAAAAAAAGGTTTATAAAGCAAGTATGCATTACATAATCATAAAATAGAAAGGGGGTCAAGCTAGTCCCACAATCGGATGCATTGGCATGGAGGTCAGGCATAGATTTCATCAACAGTCAATCTGCTGACCTACCATTCCAGATGTGTACTTCTGCCTCATCTACCCTATCTTCCTTACCCATCATCCTCCAGTGTCCTTTACTTGTACCACATTCTCAATGCCCCCTGTTTCTTACAATTAACTTTCAGGCTTCCGCTGCCCTTTTGCTGCACCCTATAACTCAATCCCCTTCCCTTACCTTGCTCACACCTCCTTCTCATGCCCACATTGCTCAGTCACCAACTTGTTGGCATGCACACCCATTAATTAGCCATCACGCCAAGCCATTTCCTTGCCCCCCACCACCTTCTGTTGCCTTGCTCCAGCATACAGTTAGTAAGAATCTGCCAGACACAACAAGAAGCCATGGTTGATGTCTTGCTGGTAATTGTGGTGATGGTGGTCTGAATTTGGGCAATGTAGAGTCAAAAACAGCGAGGGAACGTGGCTTTTTTGTACTCCCACGTTGCACTTTCTTGGGAAGTCAGCTGCACATTTCAACTCAAGGAATTAGAGAGAACTGCATGGGTTAATGCACCGTGGGCCTGATCATGGGGAGGGAGCAAGAGCAGCCTTTTATGTTTATGTGTGTTTTCAAATAAGGTGGAGTGTGTATGTGTGTTTCAGTTTCTGTGACTGAGGTCATGTGTTTTGGTGTATTTGGGGCAGTGTAAAGTATAGTTGGACGAATGTATATGTGTTCATGTTTCCCTATATCTGAATCTGGTCTTGATTTGCATGTGTGCTTTTTGTTGATCACGTAAGAGAAGCGTGTTCTGGACAAGACAACGAAAAACAATCACGTCTTGGGGGGTCATTCAGAGTTGGGTGGTAACAGTAAAAAGTTAGTATTTGGCAAATACCAGTGATTTTACCATCCACCCAATTCAGGGTTTGATCAAATACCATCGCTAGGGTTCCATGGGAATACGGGCGGTGGTATTTTAGGTGGACTTTTGCAGAAAATCCACCTATTTTGACCTCCACCGTACAGGTAGAGGTAAAAAATCCAAACTGCCCATAAATTATGTCAATCTTTATATTTACTGTACAGAACAGAAGTACAAGTGCCTCCCTTCAATAGAGTGAACCATGTTTTTACAAAGGGCTATGTTGAGGGGTTACAAAGGTGAGCCTCTCTGGTTGCCTCCTCTTGCCAACGTACCCATTTTATGAATAAAAGGACCAGAATTGATCATAAAAAAAATCAACAGTAGTGATATGAGTCACTTCTGTACATAATCCATGTCTCCCTTCACATCAATCCCAAAAATGGCTGAAAAGAAATGTTAAAAACATTTGTTTACATTCCCATCATTAGAGGTGGTATTTCTGAAATAGCACTGGAGGTATTCCAGAGATACCACCTCTGCTGGTAGCAAACTTTGAGCAGAACGGATTTTCAGAAATACCAGCGGCAGAGCTGGTAACTTTCTCCAACGGTATTAAAACATCTGCCCAACTCTCTGAGCCTCATTACGAGTCAGGCGGAATGGGTTAACGGAGTCCGCTAATGGGTGCGGACCCGTTATTCCCATTCCGCCTGATTACGAGGTCCCCTCGCGGGACCCGCTAAGGACGCCTGGTAAAACGAGGCGTCGTTACCGGGTCCCGCAAGTGGACCAGGGAGCTAGCAATGGGCCGGTCGTAATCGGCCCGTTGTTAGCTCCCTCTCCCAATCCCATTGAGCCCTACGGGGGCTCGAATGGGAATGGGGAAGGTCCGGGCCCGGGTTCCCTGAGGGAGGAATTACCGGGCCCTCCAAACTCAGAATGGCCCGGTAATTCCCCATTCAGGGAACCCGAACCCTGTTTTGGAGGCAGCCATGCCGCCAAACCCGTAATGAGGCCCTCTTCTATGTCTTAATTCTCTAACTTAGTTTGTAGTCTTCTAATAATTAATACCTGAGTATTACATATTTCTTTGTGTGCTTATCAAATATATATATTTTTTATTTTATTGTTTTTTCATAATGCTCCTAATACTGTAGTTTGATTTCTAAGCGCGGATCCGGGATTTGAACCTCTGTTAAAGTAAGTACCAGAAACAGTTCAACAGCCATTTCTAAAACCACTACATATGCAACATCCATGGGTGCTATTCAGGGTGCTATTCAATTCTTTTTTGTATGAACACAATGGTGATCAAGACATTCACCAGCACAGAAGCGGAAGCATTTGTACAGAAAAAAAACGACGTCAAACTCTAATAAGATATAAACCCTTCCTTCCTTGGCAAGTAGGTGTGGTGATAAGATGTTGAGGATTGCAACTGACCACAGATGTATGGGAATCACTGGTGCCAAAATTGCCATCTGGGGTCACAGAATCTGTTATTTAAATGCACACATTGCCACAGGGCGGTATGAACATTCCCCTGCAGCCTAGACTCCTCTCACTGTGGGAGGCTAGATTCTGAAGGATTACATCTCTTTCATTTTATTTTATACATTTGGGAGCTCTGGTCCATAGAGCAACAGCCCAGCCTGGGGGCAACTGCCCCATTTCCCCCCTTGCCTGTCTACCTCTGAAACTCATGTCTGATCAGTAGACCAGCTAATAGAAAACACATGTGACAAAATACCAAAAAATATTAATTAATAGTCGAATTTCGAAGTTTCTCGTATCATGTAGCATTGCTGTTTTCCACGTTTGAACAACAGTATTTTGGACAAGATGGTGGAAAGCAAACAACAGTAGCCCAAGTTGAACCAGTGATGGAGGGAGAGACTGGGAATGAGGAAGGAGACGGCATCCACCCTGTATAGTCTAATCATGGAGCTGAGGACGGGTCTGGAGAGTATTGGAGTGACTACTTACCGTTAACCCTCATTACTCCTGGTCCTTCCCTTCCTCATCACATTACTTAGTTTTGAGAAATCCACTTTCATTTATGGGTAGATTTCCTAACTTTGAATGCCCAGTCCCCTTTTGAACTTGAGGTATTTTTACCTCTGCAATTGTCCAATCTCCTAGTTACTATTTTCCTAAGCAGATCCTGGGCCCAGCCCTCCAAAATTGAGGGTGAGGCGGGTTTTAAGTACTGTGACCAAAAAGAGAAAGACTAGGAGAAAAGAAGATTACCAGCAAGTAATAAACACATATCTCCACATCCCTCTTCCTTGTCGTAGTACTTACTTTTGAGGACTACCAAACTTTGAGATGCAACGGTCCTATGAAGGAGGAAGATAGCTCAGGCACAACGCGCTCGCCTTAGTAGCAAGACGGCACGGAGCAACACCGGTTCAATCCCCGGGTCTGCGCTTAGAAACCTCTGGGTATTAAGCGCGTTATAACCAATTATAATATTCCTCACAGTTAGTATGCGTATCCACCTGCCGATGGAGGCAATTAATGCCTTTATCCTTCCCACAGATGCTCCAGCAGTAACACAAAGGATGCTCGACTTTCTCAGCAAGGATGTCTATTTCAGGCAAGTCAATACCACCTACTCACATCCATTTGATGCTGCATCCTTTCCATAGAGGTGGTTGGTGGTGGAAAAAAGGCTGTAGTAAAACATCCTGGTGGTGATTGATTTTTTAGAGGGCCCCAGGAATTAAATAAGGGTCTTTGTCAGGAAGTGGGTGCGGGGGTGGGAGGGTCTAACTAACAGAGATTCAATCTCCCCTAGCCATCGCACAGATGTTATTGCCACTAGAAATAGAGTTTTCTGAGTCAGTCATTGTTAGGAAAGATTTGGCAACTTTCCATCCATATTCTATGGACCTCCAAACTGTGTGCTTTTGTTTTTTAACCTGTCCCGACTTTTTAGAGAGAGGTGAAGCCTTCAGCTTCACTCTACTGGCCTTTTGCAAATGTTAGTGTGGGGAAACTGATCACTCCTTCAGACCATCAGTACTGGGAAACTATGCTTCCCTTTTGTCTTTTTACCTTTTTGGTAACTTTTTGGCAGTGCACACAACATCTTACAATGCAGTGCAGTGGGGATTCTTTTGTAGCACCCTAGTCTTTTACACTTGGGATTTTTGGTTACTTTTATATGTGCCTAAAGACAAGCTGGTAGCAGCAGATACATTTTTACAATTTTTGCATTATTTTTACTTTTCACATTTGCGTTTACTGCGTCTGGCTACAAAACGTGGTGAGTACCCTAAAATGGCTGCCACAAGATTATTGCTTGTTCTTTGGTAATATTGCAGTTTGGCCTTCCTCCTGCCTTTGCAGGTCAGGAAATCCCTTATATGGTCATGCATTCACCCGGGACAGCTGCTGCTTTCGTGGGCTACTGCTTGCCTGGTGTGTGTGGAACCAGGATGTGTGAGGGACTGTCTGGTGTGGGACATGAGTGAAAACCACAGGGTTCCCTGATTGGCCCACTGGTGTCTGCTTGAATGGGGCAGATCCTTACCGTTGGTGAGCTTGGAATTGCTTCCAGCCAAGATTTAGAATAAGAAGAGGACTCCGGCAGCCATTTCTTCAGATCAGCCTTGGAGCCAAGAATCCTGTGTAGACGAGCAGCCGACTGAAGATCCGTGGACAACCCCTGAAGAGGCCCAACATCCCCTTCCCGTTTTTAGCCCGGTAAAGCCCTGTTGGACTACCTGATCTGCGAAGGCCCTGAGCGGTGCTTCAACCATTGGACCAGTGAGACCAACCAATCTCGATGCATTCACGAGGATGCAGCCATTCTGAACCTTCGGACCAGTGGACTGACCGGCTCGCCAGATGGCTGTGCTGTGCTTGTTGCCGGAACTTCAATGCTTGCCAGCTTGTACCACAAGTCGCCTTCCTGCTGAGTTTCAAATTCCCAGCTTCAAGCGATCCTGCTCTGAAAGGTCTCCAACTGCAACTGGAGAGATGCCTGCCAATATTGCTGTGCAGTGGCCGTCAGTGGAAATTGCTTCCTTGTGTCCTATGAGGTGTCTAGAAGAGTCCTGCAGTGGTGAATCCTGCTTGCCATCTTTGCCAGGGGTTGCATCCTGCACCAGCAGGAGACTGGAGAATGCCTTGATTTCCGCAAGCCGTAGACATCCTGCACCGGAACAAACCGCAGGAAACCCCACATTCAGTGACCTCCAGATGACCCACCTAGTCAACTGGAAAAATCAGTGTAAGGGGGGTAAATAATCGCAAAGCATTTACCTCCCCCTGTTCTCCTTAAAACAAAGTTTGGTTACTCCATTCCATCGTTTTTTGTTCGTCGGATCTAAATGCCTGTATTTGAAAGATAGGAACATCATCTCCCCCACCTCTTGAATATCTGCTGGAACATTTCAACACCACAAGAACTCTTCTGACACCAGCTCTTTCTCATAAGAAGAATCTTTGTGACTTTTGGGCAAAAGGCCTGACACATCATCGGGATTAAATTTACAAAGTTGGGGTAAAATAATTATGCTTTGGTTTCATTCTACTGCATCACTACTCACCTTCTTTGTGTTGTCTAAGTTATTGATTGCATTTCTAAGGGCCTAAAGGTGACTATATATATGTTTTATAACTAAGTGTTGTGTGATATTACTACCTGCTTATTTCATTTCTTAGTGTGTGTTTTGTGACTATGATAGACACAGTATTTTTGTACTACCTGTTTCAATTGAATTATTATGTGCTTCAGTGTGCGGACACATTCTGGCCTCCTGACCCCACTCACACTCTCCGGGGAATAGCCTTCACCACTCTGCATGCTTACCTTGGTTGGGATTGGCTAACCTCTTCACTATATCTGGGGCAGCCTCGTAAAATCCGTCCACCAGGCCAGATTCTAGAAATCCATCTTAACAGTCATTTGACATCAATAGGATTAATCATCTTAAAGGGAGGAGGGTACAATACTTTGCGGACAAAATGAAAATCCCATGGGGTAACTCTGTACTGGGTAATGGGCCAAGATAAGAGGAACATTTAAGGATGCGATTTAGTAGCACCTCCCCTTTTGCCAGGCCCTTAAATTGATGGCAGAACTCCTTGATAGCCGCCCATTCAGCCCATAATATTGAAACAGGTAGACCTCTCAAAAACCCTTAAAGGAACGGTATTACCTTAGGCGCCCCAAAGTAGAGAGAAAGGGTGTTATTTTTACTGCCACAAGCGACAAAACTCCCACATTGACTGTCCCGAGAAGCTATCCCAAATCTTGAACGGATCTTATTTAAGGCAGAGGGCATGTATGTCCTCAGAAAATACCTGCTCAGAACATCCACTGCAGTGTTCGCAACCCCGTTGATTTGGGCCAACCTTAGGAAGACTAGGAACCCCTCTGACAAGCATCCCAACTGGAAAGACAGTGTTGCCAGGTACTGGGACTGTGTACCTCCTTGCCCTTTGTCTTGAACATGGTTGTGATATTGTCTGTCCCAACCATCAATGCCTTTTCCCAGATGTGTTCCTGGAACTTCTAGAGGGGCTCCATAGACTGCCACCAACTTGATCCGAGTTCCCATCCCGCCTGATTATTGACGAGCTCCTGGGTTTCTCGCCAACTGATCTAGTGACATCTGTTGTAAGAATGATCACTGATGGCCAGCACAAGGGGTAACCGTTGTTCAGGTTTTTGACAGGGACGACATTTGGGGGTCACCAGAGGTCGCAAGAGAGACCGCTGCCGATTGGCCAGCGACCTCTGTCAATCTCTTGCGACCTCTGGCATTGTCCAATCAGAGGAGGGGGCGTGGCCAAAGCTGTGATCATGCGTCATACTGCATGCTTGGTCCTCTAGTTTGCACGTGTTCTTTTGGTTGCAAAACTGACTTGGGTGCGCGGCGCTCCTCCTGTGTCCAAGAAGGGCTTAGAACTGAAGGCCAACTTAACTTCTAAAACACTTTAGTAGTGACTAGTCTCAGCCTTTCCGTGTGTCTGACTGAGGTCGGGGCCCGGGGCGGGGGCGTGTGCCCGATACCGTATGCTGTGAGTTGCTGCTGCGGCGTGTGTGGTCGGATGGTGGTGGTGCCTGCCTTTGCCTGCGGCCATGGCGCTGCCGCAGGCCCAGGCCTGGCTGAGCAGATCCTGATGCGAGAAAGGATTTCATGCTCTTGCTTGTAGAAAGTTGGTAATGCGCCATCTATGAAATATCAAAGAGAGGTCCAGGAGGAAACCCAGGGGCTTAGCAGAGGAAGTCGGCTGCAGAGAGGGGCCGGCTGTATCTGCTCAGTGGGTCCTACGCTCAAACATCTTTTTGCAAAACGCCTTCATTTTGTGAGTACCATATTGCAAGCAACGTGCTATTTTGCGCAATGTGTTGTGTGAGAATGTGCTGTGCGAGTATTGTATAAATAAACAATATTTTAAATAGTGGCAGACAAAATCAAGATGCCATAGGACGGGGCTTTGTCAGCACCCACGCCCCTCACAATAGCCTCATGGAACACAAGGGGTTTCAGTCATCTATACCAAGAAGGAACCAATCAAATTAAAATGCATGATATCTTTTGCTTTCAAGAGACCTGGTTGCGTACTCCGCCTATAGTTGAAGGCTATTCAAGCCATCTCAACCCAGCAATCAAAGGAAATACTGGTAGGCCAATGTCAGGCCTACTGGTTCTTATTAATAACCAATTTGACTTTGCAATAGTAAAAGAAATCATGCCAACCCCTTTAATCCACATTGTAGTAGGACCTATCAAAATTGCTGACCAACAAATAAGGAAAACACTCATAATTGTTAACCTTTATTGGAATCCCGCATCCGCCACAAGCATGAATTTTCCGGACCAAATAGAAAAATGGTTAGTGCACTGTAAAGAAAAATGGGTGGACCCATGGTTTATTATTTGTGGTGATTTGAATTCGAAATGTTGGGATGAATCCACAGGCCTCTTAACAATTGATAGCTTCACTCTAACACCAGCGGAAAAGAGAGGTTACCAGTGGAACACCGTTATGAATACGCATAAACTGAATCTATTAAACAGCAATACCACTGGAGACATCCCAGCTAATATCACCAGGAAACATGTCAATGGTGGCCACATCATAGATTACATTTACATTTCATCGGAATTGATTATGGCAGAAAATAAAATGGTGGTAATACACATGAACAACAGTGATCATAATTTGCTTTCAGCCAAATTACTACCAATTCAAAATAATGCAAAATTCACAAATATGAAGTTGATTGAAATCAATATGGGAAAAAACTGCATCAAAATTCCATCTAACAAACTTCCATCTTTGACTGAAAACACAACCACTCTTGTAAAATTTCTGTATTCTTCAAGAGAGACAGAACCTTTGAACTATCTCAGCTTATTCAAAACTTACGAGATAAAATCCAAATGTTCCTATTTGAACCCCAGTACACATCGGCACTCCTTTCACCATCAAATTATCCTTAAAAAAAAAACACTGAGGAAAAGCCTAAACACCCTAAAGGGCGATAGCTCTGCATTAGCCGTAACTAGAAGAAAATTCCTGCGTCAGCAATATCGGAATTGGCTAAAACGACATAAAAAAGATACTGGATCGCAATGATGCAGAGAAAATGCTGCGCACCATACAGTCATCAAACACTGCAGAAATGTGGAAACAGTTAAATCAATTACAAACAGATCAAAATTCCCTGATAACAACGCCTATACACTCTGCAGCTTGGATCTCTCATTTCAAGGCTCTGTTCAATCACGAACAAGAAGATATGCCATCCGCACAAGTCAATGAGAAATGGCATTTAAAAGACACCTCAGTGAGTACCATCGAGAATGTCATTTTGAAGTTGTCAAAATCCAATGCACGTGGCCCTGATGGAATCAGCAATACTGCCCTTAAAGAAAATCCAGAAGAATGGGCGAAACTTCTATCAATTCTGTTCAACTATATTACATCAACTCAAAAAATTCCTACCTCTTGGAAGGAAGCGATAATCGACCCATTCACAAAAAGGGCAACCGACAGATTCCATCCAATTATCGCCCATAGCGCTGCTTGATTCCATGGGCAAAGTATTCGGCACACTTGTACTTCGAGCTTTGCGAAATTGGGCAACTACATCAGGCCATGTCGACCCATGGCAATCATGTTTTGTTCAAGGTATTGGGACATCCCTTAACATATTCATTCTAAATCTGTTGAAAAGCCGCACAGAGAGAAGAAAAGATCTGAAAATGTACATAGCTTTTGTTGACTTAACTCAAGCGTTTGATAGCATTTCACGCCAAAAGCTATGGACCAAACTAGAAAAATGGGGCTGTCCTGTTTCAATCATAGACCCCATTAAAGAATTTCACCATCATACTACTCTCCGTGTTCGGTTGAATAAAACTGGTCTATTAACCAAGCCAATTCCAACCAACAAGGCGTCAAACAAGGCTGCCCGATGGCCTCTGAAATATTCAACCTTTTCATTTCTGACATGGATGCTGCAGCTAAAAACATCAGATGTTTTCCCCCTTCAATAGCAAACACCCAAGTCAGTCGCCTAGTATATGCTGATGATGTGGTCCTCATAGACCAAACTCCAATCGGTCTTCAAAGACAATTAAACACCCTACAACAGTATGTGGAAACCAATGGACTTACAATGAATCCACAAAAATCGGCCATACTACCTTTTGGTGTTCAGAGGAGCCAGTTACGAACTAAAACAATGCACTGGTCTCTTCTCAGAATAAAAGTCCCCGTAGTTCAATCCTTTAAATATCTAGGAGTTTGTGTTTACACAAGCAGAATCGATGCTGCGCGGCTCCAAACACTAAGAAAAAAAGTTATGAACCTGACAGGTCTAGGCAAAATTATCCTGAAACGATACTGTGGCTTCAGTCTGATTCCAATTATTAAATTCTACAAAGCGAAGGTAATTCCGATCCTTACCTATGGCGCCGAAACATCATTCAATTTTAAAGCCAAAAATTGGGCAGTTCTAGAAGGCCACTTTTGGAAAAACATACTTTGCCTTCCCAAAGGCACTCCAATACAGGCAATCCGCAGAGAGCTAGGCCTAACCTCCATGCTAGCGATTGTCGAATGGAAGATGTTATCATTCTACAGAAAATGCATGGAGCTAAATCCTAAAGGCGGATTTAAGTGCCTAAAAAAAGCTCTCATGGAAGAATTTGATCAAACTCTGAGCGAGTGGCAAACAGAATGTCGACGTCTACTTGATGCTACAGGAGAACAAATGGATACTCTAATCAACAACCCGGACAAAGTAAAAAAAAAACTGTACTCCTATGACTGGTTCAGAACCGAAAATGAATGGTTAACATGCAAGACCTATGGGAAACTGTGGGAGGACAGCAAAAGACCAAATTCCTTACCAAGATATCTAAGACTGTTTCCGCACTGGTATTTCAGAGATCAATTTTTTAGATTCCGGCTCAATCTAATTAAAACATGAGAAACTGCCTGGCCACGAAACCACGATACCCCTCTGAATTGCAGACTTTGTCAAGACCCTGAGTCATCAGAGAATCTGTATCATCTATTCATGATTTGCCCGGCTCTATCACCACAAAGAACCGTTCACATGATTCCCATCATTAACAAATATGGATACAAATCAAGAGAACTATGGTGGAAAATGCTTCAATCGGCCGAAAAACATCAGTATCTCTTGATGTAGTCAAATTCTCCATCACTATACAGAAGCAGCTATCCATGTGTGAAAAAACCGTGACAGGAAATTTGACAGTTACTTAAAATCTAAGGAAAAGTTTCTAATCTGTTTTAACTTGATAAAAGGTTGTCAATTGTATAACCATATATCAATAAAAAAATTAATAAAAAAATATTTTAAATTGCTTCTTCACCTTGTTGTCTGTACTAAAATCACATTTTAGATAAATGGGATCCCGTAAAAAATAATGTTTTAAAGTATGCTTGCTGCAGTGGTGCACTTGATGGCTGGAAGCCCCTAGAAGCTGGGCTGGCCCTGTGCCTAGCTGTGATTCTCATGGACTCAGTGCTTAACAGCTAATGTTACAGTGCTTGGAAGTGCCAGGAATCCAGCACGAAGCACTATATGACAACCTTAAAAGTTCACATGCAGTTTAGTCTGCGTGACACTTTACGCTCAGAAACGGTAAAGAATGTTATCTTCAGAGAGATATGGGACAAAATGTGAGCTAGGGTATACGTATACCCCCTTAAAGGTGAAGTAAGAACAAAATTGTTAAAAAAAAAGCCCATAGAGCTTATTTTTCTGCAGAGAAACACGTAATTTCAGGAGGATTAAGGGCATCTTGAATACACGTCGGGTGCGGCGGGTGTGGGCTGTGTGCTTCCTTCACGGCTTCGCCCCATGGAATCATCCCGAGTTGGCTGCGGTGCTGCAGCAGGCACCTTGCCTGGCCAGCTGGCCCAGGCCCACTGGCAATTCCAAGAGCCAGTCACGCAAGTCAGCCGCTCGCCTGCGACCATGGCAGGCCCAGGCTGACCTCACCTGTGTGCTTCAAGTGAGCGAGTTCAGTTGAAGCACACAGGTCAGCCTGCCTGGACCTGCCGCGGTCACAGGCGAGTTGCCCTCGCCTGCGGCTGACTAACTTTACTGCCCCTCCCCTTCCTACAATGAACTCTACTCTCCCCCATTCCAACTGAGCCTCGCCCTCGGGCCTGCCGTGGCCCGTGCCGCCTGCACGCCCTAGGCTGCTTTGCCCATGTACCCAGAACGCTGCATGGGCATCAGGAGAGGATGTGGTCATTCTAAGGGAGTTTGTTTGCGCAATTCACGGTGCAGCCCCTCTTTTCTGCGACACAAGCACGTACTCTGTTGGAGCCTATCCATCCCAATATATCTACCATTAACGGTATGCCCCCGGCCCTGCAGAAAATGGGCTGCAGAGGGTAAAAAAAGCTCGGGAGAAATAGGCATAGCAAGAAGTGAGCATGCATTTCAATGATGAGATTGCAATGGCACGGATGTGCCACTTTTCTTCTGATTAGGCAGAAACAGTCAATAAAACATGCTGGGTTTCATACATTTTCCAAGAAAATGTTGCGTTAATCACTTGCTAGCTATAGGCCTGCCTGGCCTGCCCAACACACTCCTGGCTCTGACGGAGAATCCTATCTTCCATCTGCTATTTTCCAAAAGCCTCAGAGCTGTTGTTACAATGCATGACCCGACAGGTGGTAAAACTGAATCAAGCAGAATTTGTGAGTTAGGCACCGTGCACATGCAAACTCACTTGGTAACACCAGCCATCTTACCTGCACACATAAAGGGGGATTGGGTTCATACACTTCCCATGGCAACATGGACCTTGACACACTGCTACAGATGATGATCCATTCTTGTATGAAATGTCACAATACAGTGATATCGTAACCATATGTACTGAGGGATAATGATGTGTGATCAAATGACATCACTTCATGTGATATCACACGGGGCGTGGCCAAATGACCTCACTTCCTGTAATGTCACTCTTGGGGGGTGGCATTGTGATGTCACTTCCGCTACCCCAGGCATTTTGATGAAATGACGTCCCTGGTTTTTGACCTGCAGACGCCATAGCAGAGCTACCTTGAAGCTCTTGTCCACTTGTATAGTTCCACACATTCTTTGGAGGCTGGGCCTCTGAGTTGGTGAATGTGAGACGCGAGCAGAGGCGGATGTAGGCTCGGCCTTGGAACCACGTGCACAGAAGCGAGCCTGTGCCGTGAAGCTGGAGAGCGTGCACTGCTAAAGTGGATTCCAATTTCAGGATTCTCCTTAGCAATTCCCCAAGTCTGCCTGTTCTATCTTGAGGGCGAAGAACCATGCCCAGGCCTGTTTCAAAATCAGTTTCTTTGTATTTCAAACCTTGGGATGAGCCGAGCTGTGAATTCACTTGATTGATTAAGAACCCGAAAAAAGGTAATCATCTGATGGTTTCTGCTCACCTGGTTGGTCATTTGTGTATCCCATCATTGTGGTAGACAAGGGATTGGATCCCTTCTAAGCGGCAGACCTCCCACAACCGGTGCTAGAATTCTGTGTCGTTTTACGCCAAAGCGGAAGTGGGGCACCGAACTACAGATGTGAGAATGTCACTGTAGCCTTAGCTAACTAAGACTTAAGTGAGTACCAACTCTGGTTGGGTGATATAATATGTTCTGTGTAAAGCGCTTGGGCATAAACCCTATATAAACAGCACACCATTAGCTACCTCTAAGCTGTCCTCCTTATTGCCGTCTGAAAGTAGAGGTCCTGGAGGTCCAGGGACACCAGGTAATACCCTCAAGAAATGGTATAGGTGATTGTTTGGAGGGTATCCATGTTGAAATGCTTGTTGGACTCAAATCTGTTGAAGATCTCCAGCTCTAGGAATGTACTGGAGTAGAAACTTGAACCCTCGCTCCGCTTTGGCACCGCTGTGATCACCTCTTTCTCCGGCATGTCCATGCTGCTGGGATCTGGGCCAAATGACCATCTCAGTTTAACCCGGGACTGCAGATTTATGTTTCCCGCTTGACAGCCTCACCCCGCAGGCCCCCAGATGGGATATTCCCACTTTACAGCTAGACCTTGGCCCCTCAGGGGTCTTTCGTGTAAGGTAACTGCTTCCCTGTTGCTCCTTAAACCCTGCTATAAGGAGATGCTGCAGTCCTTCTGCTCCCTGTTCCAAAACAGGACGTTTTTTCACTAGGGAATTGTATGATTGTGGACGTATATATAACCTCAGTAGGGAAGGGTGGGATTAAAAGTTGGAAAATGACACTTCAAAATTAAGGACTGGGACGAGGAAGAGGGAGGTAGAGCTCATGCGACTCGAATGGGCAGCTTGGCTAGGAAAGAGAACATGGCTCATGAGAAACTGGCGAAAGTGTGCTCTAATGTGACTGAGGTGGAGCGCTGTGTGGGGGTGTTAGAGGAGAGCTAAGCACAAAAGTGGTCTTTAGTCCAGGTTTGTAAGACTTACACAGATGTGGGTTTTGCCTTTTGTTATTTGACTTCATTTGAATATATAGCTCACAGCACTCCGAGTAAGTGTCACACTAAGAGGTGAGAGATAAGGCTGGTTAATTTGTAACAGATGTTGTCTGGCCAGGTTATAGCCATACAATTATGTTATTTCACTGATAAGCATAGGTGGAAAAGAAAAAAGCCATTCAAAGCACACATTTGGCCTTATTACGAGGCATGGCAGAAGTGGTACAAAATGGCAGTAACAGGTTTACCACCATTTCTGCCACTCCACCATACTCTAACTTTAGAACTAAATTGGACAATCCCCCAAACCCCAATGGAGTCCTGTGGAACACCATAATGGGGGACAAGACTGCTTCCATACCACTCGACATATTGTAGATTTACCGCCAAAACGAGTGGCGGTACATGAGCTTGGCGGATTTAGGAATCGAATCTACTTCTTTTGTTAATTACCACATTTGGTTTCATAGGGCTGCCTTTGGCAGAGCCAGTGGGGGCTAATTGGTGGGGCGGCCTCTTTGAAGCCCCCCTTCCTATCCCACTCCATCCCCCTCGCTGTACCCACTGGTACCCAAGGGCCGCTGTGCGCTTTATACATTTAAATAAATAAAATAAAATGTGACTTCAATGTTTATAAATATAATTGCATGCAGGATTGTGCTACCGAGCAGCACGGTGGCATACTGGTGCTGCTCGCTGCAGCCCATGGATTAGTGCTGCGAATAAACCATGCTGCTATTTCCCACCCAGGGTGTGCAACTCAGGTGTTTAGACATCAGCTTCTTACAGCCCATGATGGTGGCCCCTGTGCCCCTGCTGAAACGGAGAGGACTTGAAGAATGAAGTAGTAAATCACACATGTGAGGCTAAATTGAAAACGGTTTGTATCCATGCATGCATGCATGTTTCAAATGTTGTCCAACGTGTTTGTGTGCAAGTGTTTGAATGAATGTGCGCGCTCGTGCACCTGGGTGAGTCTTTGTGGGAGCAGTCGTATATGTTCATGTACGTTTACTTGAGTGAGTGTGACTGACTGAATGTGTGGACAATGGGTGCATGTGGGGTTTTTTTGGCAGAGGAGGGGAGGTACACCAGCATCACGAAAGTGATATACAGTGACAGTGTTGGCATATATAGTGGATGCAGCACCGTGAAAGTAATTTACAGGGTCAATGATAGCATATACTTTTTGCCAGCATCATGAAAGAAAGTGATTTACAGTGGCAATGCCAGCATATATTGTAGGGGCAGCACCACGAAAGTGATTTATCAAGGCAATGCTAGCATATGTTGAGAACACTGTTTCATGAAAGTTATTTACAGTGGGAATGGCAGCATATGTTATGGGTGCAACATCTTGAGAGTGATTCACTGAGGAAACGCAGGCAAATATTGTGGGTGCAGCAACATGGAAATGATATTCAGTTGCAATGTTTGCATATATTGTTGATACAGCATCATGAAAGTGATTTACACTGGCAATGTTAATATATATCATACATGCCGCTGTACAATACTCCTGTGTATTGTTTGTGATTTGGCATCTATTGGATTTTTTCATGTGTGACCTTAGATAACCGATTGTACATTTTACGTTTTTCACAGCATTTTTGTTAAACTTTGTGCTGTAAAGCGCACCATTTCAGACCTTTATTATTATTTAAAAGGTGTCCTAGGGTTAGAACCCCGGGATTCAACATTATTTTGGGCTCCCTCACATCATAAATAGATGATCATCTAGGTACTGAGGACTCCTATCAAATAATATATTCATAGTACCCTCCAACCCTTGGATGAGCTTGCCTTCAAAGAACAGTAAGCAAAGTAGTCTTGGAGGGAGGATCTGGTCATCTCACCTCTGCCAGTCTTGCATGACTGATCGGGGGAGGCGGGTAGAGCTAAGGGTCAGGGCACAGAACAGTCACGTCGGGATCACCACTTGATTCTTATCCCCCACTGCTATTTAAAGACTTGGTGTGAGTCAATGTGATTGCTCCTCCCCTCAATTCCATGAATGACTCCTTTTTTAATGCCACCAACAGTTCTTCTCATTTGCAAACAAGCCCTCATTACCACTTTATTTAAAGAGATCGGAGGCATCCAAATTCAAATTTGTCATTTCCTGCAAAACCTGCAGAGCAGGTTCTTGCAACACAACTTCAACATTCCATTGAATCTCGTGATCTTCTAGGACCCACACATGTGGGCTTTTGGCCGGCCAGAGGAAGTATGTTCTTTCTCCTCTCTTTCTTTGATAATGTAACAGTAGTGCAAGTAGACAGGGGGTCTACAACCACCCATGTCTTTTTCGACTGGAACACGGCCTTTGGTGCAATCAATCAGGCTATTCTCCTGAAATGATCAGAATCCATGGGTAAATTAGACCTAGCCCTACCACGGATTGAGTCACTTCTCAAGGATCGGGCTTCCACCATTTCTTTTCCACCTTATCTCTCAGAGTTCCATCGTATTACTTGTGGAGTTCAGCAGAAGTTGGCCCTTTAACCACTTCTGTTGAGTATTTAAATACATCCACTGATTACATTAATTACATGTCGGGCACAGAGTTCAATAACTACGTCGTTGACACTCAGCTTATTATGACGCTAACAGACAATGCTACTTCAGCTCTTTGTCTAAAATCCTGTCTACTGGCTGTCGACAATAGGATGAGTATCAACTTGCTGTGATTGAACCCCCCTAAATCAGAAATTCTTATTTAAGGACCTTAAGCAGAGAGTTGGAATCCCCACCAGAATTCAACAACCGGCCCCTACTAGCAAACCAGGTTAAACAATCTATGGTGATCTTGGACACACATGTATCCATGATCCTCTAAGTAACAGTCATTGTTCAGATGGTTTTCTGGTATTTACGTACTTTAAAACCTAAAGCCTTATCCTATTCTTAAGACACAAGCAAAGAAATTCTCAGCAGCCATAGCCTTGGTGGTTTCAAGGACTGCCAATGCTTAATAGTTTATAGCTTGGCCTTCCAGTTTACCTCATCATCTATCTACAGTGGTTCCAAACTGTGACAACTCACTGCATGGAAGGTTTCAGATTCCAAGACCACATAACCTCCTACACTGAGATCATTACACTGGCTTCCGGTATCCATGCAAATCGATTTCAAGATCCTTTGCGTAGACCACAGCCAAACCCCTGACTTCCTGGTGGATGCATTACTTTAGCACCTTCTGAACAGACCTCGGAGGCTTCCACTGCCCTTCAATTGTTTGTCCCTACATGCAAGAAGTGAGTAATGGGTGGCAGATCCTTAACCGTGGCCCCCAGATTGTGGAAGTCTTCGCAAGTTTCTATGATGGCAATCCCACAATGTATAAAAAAAGAAAGTTAAACCCCACCTCTCTAGTTCTCACTTCAGTGCATAAGTCTCTTGCAGGTAACCATCAGACTCAGGTCACTTACTGGAACCAGCGACAATGGCAACAAGCCACTTGTGGTGAAAGCGCTCTCAAAAAGACCCACTATGTAACATAACATGACATAACATACGATAACATAGCTCTACTAATACACTGAGATACACATATCAAGCCAGACTCTAAGCACAATCTTAGTCATGTGATTAAAGCCCCACAACGCGCACCCCCAACCATCACTCTCCGCCCACATGCATCCTTGTCCCTCGGATGGCATTCCACATGCACTGAGCGCCATCCACGAGAGCTGCGAGTGGGATGTCACACACCTCCGCCTTTACTCATGAGTGAAATAGTCCATGAACTTCCATGGTGTCTTTTATTTTTATTTAATTACATTTTTATACACCTCATGGCTAAAGTCCTTTACAATGGAAACGCGGTACAATATAATGAGTGAATGATGATGCAATTCCAGCAAGTGTGGGCAGGGAAGAGAGTCGAAATTGATCCTCCAGACGGAACCGGAAAATAGAGATAGAAGAGAGACATCTAATAGATAAAGGTAGAGTATTCCAGTGCTTTGGTGCAAGGAGTGAAAAAGAACGGATGTGTGACAAGGTACAACGAGGTCCAGGGACCTGGGAACTGGGAGGAACTGGGATTGAGATCTCAGAGCCGGTTAGGGGGGAATAAAAAGAACCAAGAGCCGAGAGATATGGAGGGGCTAAGCCATGTAGGGATTTAAAGACAATGCAAAGAAAGTGAAAGATCAGACGAGATTCGAATGACAGCCAGTGAAGGGAAGCAAGAGCAGCACAGATAGAACTGCGGAAGGTATACGAAGGAGAAGCCAAATAGAGGAGCTATAGACAGAGCGCAAGGGGGCTAGTTCACAAGCCGGAAGACCCAAGAGAAGGGAGGAACAGTAGTCAAGTCTCGACAAGATCAGTCAAGAAAGTAAGAGTTTAGTTGCATGAAAAGACACATACAAGTGTGCTCTCCGAACGTTGAGGAGTTGGCAACGGCAAGAACGAGCCACAGAGGAAATGTGGGCAGAAAAGGAGAGGATTGAATCAAAGTTGACGCCAGGAGTTTTGGCTGATGTAGGCAAACATAGCATAGCAAGAGGTAAGGGTATGGAAGCGGGTGGAATCGAATGAGGGAATAGACAAAGAGGGAAAGAAAAGAACTTCAGTTTTCATTGGATTAAGATGAAGATCATTCGCAGACATCCATGTTTGGATGGCAAGCAGGCAATTAGCGGGAGTAGTAAGAAAAGGCTCATTTAAGGAAGAGAAGGAGAAGAAGATTTCTGTTTCATAGGCATAGAAGTGATGTGAAAGTCCAAATTAATAAATTATAATTATCAAAGAAAGGCGAATGGTGTCCAGGGAGAAGAGAAGGGGGGCAAGCACTGAGGCTTGTGAGATTCCAAATTTCAGAGGAAAGGTTGAAGAAGTGGAACTGGCCCAGGAGACTGAGTAGATGCAGTTGGAGAGAGAAGAGTGAAACTAGTCGAGTATGGAGTTACGGATGAGTCTACAAGCAAATCTCTCACTGGAAGGGTTTCCATAACCCTAGTGCATCCACCTGCTTATGACATGTCCTGCCTTTGGGTGACATAAGCTTTGAGGTACTGAGGTACCCTGACTAGCCTCCAGGGCAACCTCCTAAGCACTGCCCCTCACACCAGGAGCCAAAGGCCTGAAAGCAAAGCCCTTTGCCCTTACACATGAAGTAAGCCTTCTTCCACCCCATATTCTGCCCACATGAGGATGGGGCAACCCTATCTAAATTCCACATTCGCCCATCAACGATGCAGATGGATTTGTGATATACCTTTCTTCCCCTTAGGAGGTTGGACCATTGCTTTGATCCCCTCTATCCCACCCACCCGCAGAGCCCTGTACATCACTCCTCATTGTTTCTTTTCCCGGCGCAGCTTAGGCTCCAAGCCTCTCCTGTTGCTACTGCCTTGGGCTTATAATCCTCAGTTGCACAGCATGCCTCCTCATTGCTTAATTTCCATGTAGAACTCCTTGTTCCCCACAGATGACCATGACCTCAGGTGAAGTTCCAGTAACTTCTTTATTTAGTTCCAGTACATTATGATGGTCATATAATGTCAGGTACATCTGGGTTCAGGGCAACATACACCTGCATCCTCCCAGGTAGGCTTACATCTCCCAACTGACTCACATAGAACCCCAGTCACACATAAACATTCTAACCCTTAACACTCCATTGTCAATCAATGCACTGACCAAAGGTTCCATTAGGATGCAGGATAATACCAAATCCCTACATATCTCCCTTCCTTAGGGACATAAAAACACAAGTAGATAACTTAACCATAATGGCTAATAACAACACGCACACAAACAACCCCACGTTCAATGCACTTGCCTCATCACTCCTGAGAACATTCTGCTAGTCTCATTACATATTCCAAAATAGTCCACACAGCCGTGGGACACAATTACAATCAATGCCCCTTCCTCTTTCTACCAAGTGAGGAAAAGGCACCCAACTGCTCAAACATCCTTGCTAAAACTTTTACAAATAGAGGCACCCATACCTCTCTTCCTAAACTTGACTTCATCGTCCCACAAAAGAACACACACACATCTCCCTCACACCCAACAATGCAAACCGGTATGTACCTAAATACACACCACCTCCAACTAGACTGAGTATCCCAGATACCCAGGTAACTACTTCACTTCTTGTGACACCATTACCCCTAAATTGCCCATGTTGAAAGTATTCCTAAATACAATACAGCTCCTATTAGGGAAAACCACACTTCATTCACACCAGCATCATACCAACATCAATGACTCTACTATAGTCTTTGCTGTATCATCATGAAACTCTGAATGGTTTCTAAACCAAACAACCAAACAAAAAACTTTGTTTGACACTTAGCACTCTAAACTTTAGCATTAAATAAGGTCTTAATACATCTGCATTACAAAAGTCCCACCTGTGGAAATAAAACATTAGTGCACATAACTATACTTCAGATTCCACATACCAAACTCTAGCAATGTTGTCAATGCAACCTATATTTCATTAAATGTCCATCTGTGGAATGAAAAGCGTGTTAGTTAAACATGACCGTACCACATTTTTTTTTTCCTTTGCATCATAACATTACCAAGTATTTGTTGACAGAGGTAACAGAGGCCACGACTTTTACACACCATCCGTGCACACCTATCAAACATGCTAACTACCACTTGCAAGATACCTCTCATACCAATGTTCCTACAACATAAATACCAAATAGCATTTCAGAAAACACTATTACTACGCATATCTCAATCTCATCCTACTAATATGCAACTTTAACCTACTTAATAAAACCTCACATTTGGATCACTTAATCCCTTGGTTGACTAATTACAAACACCCTTGAGACCTAAATCCAATCTAAAAAACTATAAACTTTGTTCTCTGCTCTTAAGCTTCAACAACTTCCATGAAGTACCCCTATTACAGGACAACCTATCCCACAAGAAACTACACCTGACAACATACAGGTTCACGCTCTCATGCACTCACGCTGTCCAAATGCCATTCAGGCCTCACATGACAACAGATTCTGAATCAATAACTAATTATAACTACTTAACCAATTCAATGAAGGCAAGACCAAATTGCTTCCTTTACTTATGCTCGTGAAAGCATCATCTCTTAACTTAAAAGTACCTCTGTTATTCATTCCGGCAATTAAGATCATTCACAACATAAGCTTTTTGAAAAAAAATTCCAACGGGCGGAAATGCAGCCGCCCGCAACAGAAATGGATTTACCAATCCATCTGCCACACTTCCTTTTGTAAATATCACCTCCCGAAGCGTTCCTTTCCTGGTATGTTCATAATGCTGCTTTTCATTGCTGCCAGCCGCCTGCTATAAAAATTGTACTCCCTTTGCCTCCTACCGCATCTCTCAGTTCTTAAGTAGGCTCCAAGCCCCTCAGGAACTACTGACAACATGCCCTCAAAGATCCTCATCACCTCCTATAAGTGATAGCTCCTACATGCACCTCCTTAGCGCTGCTGCAAATGGGCCCTTGCCCCTCCAGGCACTACACATGTTGTCTTGGGCAATATTCTTTCATCTCTGCACATGGGCTCTAAGCCCCTAAGGTGCAGCCACGGGCTACACGTCTCTTAGGTGCAGGTATGGGCTCCAAGCCCCCTCAAACGCTGGAATGGCCCCCCAGGACCCTCCTCTGCTCCAGGCGCTTTTCACATTCGCCACCAATCTTCTATTTAACATATAGGCGCAGCTTAGGTTCCCAACCTCTTCTATTGCTGCTGCCCCAACTCCAGGCCTCAAGCTGTACAACATCACTCCTCATTGTTTCTTTTCCCGGCGCAGCTTAGGCTCCAAGCCTCTCCTGTTGCTACTGCCTTGGGCTTATAGTCCTCAGTTGCACAGCATGCCTCCTCATTGCTTAATTTCCAGGCGCAGCTTAGGCTCCAAGCCTCTCCTGTTGCTACTGCCTTGGGCTATATCCCTCAGCTGCCCAGCATGGCTTCCTCATAATTTCCAGGCGTAACTAGACCCCAGGCCTCTTCAAATTGCTACTGACGTGGGCACCAAGCCCTCCATGCTGCAGCTAGTGGTCCCAGACCCCTTAAGCAATCAGTCTCTGGGCCCTCAGCCCCTCCTCAGTCTCTTGCTTTCCTCTTTCCCTGACCTGTCCTTCTAGTGACAGGCCAGCTGGCCCCTGGCTCTGGCGCAGCCCCTTACTTTCTGCCCCTGAGCTCCATGCGCTGGGCCCTTCTGCGCCTACAGTTTTAAGCGCTCGCCCTACCTGGGAGGTCTTCTTCTTGGGTTGGGGGGAGGTGTATGTGCCATCTTCAATGCTGTCCCCCCAGCACAGCCAGCATCCTCGTCGCCAATGTGGAACTCCTTGTTCCCCACAGATGACCATGACCTCAGGTGAAGTTCCAGTAACTTCTTTATTTAGTTCCAGTACATTATGATGGTCATATAATGTCAGGTACATCTGGGTTCAGGGCAACATACACCTGCATCCTCCCAGGTAGGCTTACATCTCCCAACTGACTCACATAGAACCCCAGTCACACATAAACATTCTAACCCTTAACACTCCATTGTCAATCAATACACTGACCAAAGGTTCCATTAGGATGCAGGATAATACCAAATCCCTACATAAGCCTTCTTCCACCCCATATTCTGCCTACATGAGGATGGGGAAACCCTATCTAAATTCCACATTCGCCCATCAACGATGCAGATGGATTTGTGATATACCTTTCTTCCCCTTAGGGGGTTGGACCATTGCTTTGATCCCCTCTATCCCACCCACCCGCAGAGCCCTGTGCAGTTGTCTTCTCCACGCTAAGGACACAATGGTATTGTGGCATTGTCTGACACTTCCTCTGGATAGTAAATACCCTACATTCCCTTTTCTAACCAGGGTGGACACAATTTGGTATTTGGTTTCCTGCCTCTATCCAGCTCAAAGGGAGAAATCCATGTAGTGGAGTGAGGTGAGAGCTGTTGGCTATGACTCTTTCGGTGGCAGCCTTTTTCCAGTCTGCGATTTTGACCCATGACCACTATATTCTATCCTTTATCACTTTCTTGAACCTTTCCACCAAATCCATTAGTCTGGGGATGGTACACGGAACTGAAACAGTGTTCTATTCAGTGGACCTGAATTATACACCATTATCTGTCATGAGTACACTGTGGAAAACCTCTGACTTAAAGAATCTATCTAGAAGGTGGACAACTGCTTTGGCAGAAATATAGCGATTGAAAAATATTCCCACCATCCTGAGAAATGTGGTACTCCCTGACTGTTTACAGGTCCATCCGCAGACTCTCACATGGTACTTTGGGGACAGACATATCTGTCATGGGTGGGTTACGTGACAGAAGACTCCTCTCACTGTTCTCGCATATGATGCAGCCCCCGATCACTCTCTCAAACTGAACATCATGTTCACACCCCTGCCTCCAATACTCTGACGCATTGCTTAGTTTCCGTTATCCCCAGACGTCCTTTATGCATAGTTTCAAGTTGCCTATGCTTTAGATCTTAGGAACTAAGGTAATTTGGCCATGAATGTAGATACTTCTGTTGCAAGAGGTGGAGGGCTGTAGGGGTGTCTACATTGAGACAGGTATTCACAGAAGGACAGGTTGATCATGTGTAAAGTCATTAAGGTGATCACTGGTTCACAGATTAAACAGAACATGTGCTGATAAATGGTTGCTGTTTGAAGTACATGCCCTGGGACTCCCCTGCTATAGCTCACAATCTCCCTGGTGTGTTGCTTTAAACTGGTGGCCCTCCTTTGCAGATAACCCTTGCCACTTAGACCCTCTACATCCAAAGAATGTTCCTGTTTTGAAGGCCTATCTCACTACTATAAAAGGTGCAGAATACAGTGCCCAGACCTTTCCTCTGCTAGTATAATAACATATTATTTACGTCACGCTTTTATGGAAAGCGCTTTACATAGAACATATAACAATCAATTATTTGTATAGTGCAACCCTCACCGGCGGCATCAGGGCTCTACAAATACCGAAGGATGGAAAAAATGTACTCAAACAGGTAAGTCGTCAGGTGGGCCTTAAAAAGACTGAAATACGGAATCGTTTGTAAACAGAGAGAAAGTGAGTTACACAATTTAGGGCCAGCTACTGAGAAGGTACGCCTGCTGCACTGTTCCAAACAAAAGTTTGGAATTTTTAGAAGAGATTGCGAAGGGGCCATACAAACAATTTGCCAGGATTTCCACCCGATAATATCTGCATACATTATTATTACCCAAACGAAATTGGTGCTCATTTTATCAACCTAGGAAGGATGAAAGACTGAGTCAACTTTTCCAAGATTTGAACCTGTGACCTGCAGCTCAAACACAGATCAGAGCAACGAGCACTCAACTCACTGAGCTATCTTGCCAGCTGTATGATGGGTTGGATGCCATCATCTCTCCAGCCCTAAAAAACAAAATGGCTGACTATGGAGCGTAAAACTCTTTGCACTACACAAACTGTTCAGGAAACGTTTCCCCCGCATACCTATCCAAGTGTCCCAAACATTATAAGCCGTGAGATTCTACACTGCCCTTAAAGTCGATCATGTGCCCTTTAGGAAAATAAGTTCCACAAATAGATCCCTGCTGCTGCAGGGACAAAGCTTCTGGAATACCCTCAAACGAGACTAAATAGGGTAACAGAGCAACACATAATTAATTTGAACCATACAAAGATTATTTATTTATTTATTTTATTTATTGTGCATTTGCAAGGCGCTTATACATCAAGTAAATTGTGTTTCAAAGCACCCATAGGGCAACAGGGAGGGAACATGGGAATGAAAAGCACATATAACAATGCAAGATGGAGGCGGACCTACTGGGCCGTGTGAGCATTCAGAACATTCAAGTGCAGGAAGAGAGGAGGGATGAGGGAGTGTGGGGGGGGGGTACATGTTAGGAGTGCTTTTGCCCCCCGGAAACCTAGATCATGCCCAAGAGACTAGGGAGGTCATTACACTTTGCATGTCCAGGCACCCAGGTTCGCCTGTACTTAAAGGCCTGCGCATTCCTTGCCTCGTGCAGCAGAGGTGCCTTTTCCTCGCGTGATGTTCAAGGATGCATGCTGTGGAGAGGAGTCTGGAGTCAGTTACGGTTAAGATCACGTGGTAGGCTTCCTCCAGGATTCTCGAGCTGCAGGCTACAACCGGATCTCGTGATCACATTAAGTTATATCCGCTGCACAGCCATTCACTCAACTCTCAGGATGAAATGACAATCATGGACCACACATGCCCCCGGCATGCCCAGGGTTCCACCCATTCGTGACATCATTCACGCACTATCACTCAAGCAATGCATTCATTCAGGATACAACAGTTCTGTATGTTGCATCCTTGTCCTCCCATGCCTGTGGTTTGCATAGTATTTTTGGTTGCTTGCATATGTAAGTGCTCCGAGGTCAGGCACATGGCATGCGGCGCTATATATATAAAGAATGATCGGAGGGTGGCGATGAAGAGCAGTGGAGTGCAGCCTGCTGCCTCCCGGATACCTTTCACCACGGAGGGGCTGATTTAAGGACCAACCTCGAAAGATCGCAGGATGGCAAAGCTGCACCCAATCTTGCAACGCTTGATGGCTTTGCCAGCCTCAGTTTCCCACACAGGCCCGTGGAGGTCTGATTGTACAACTCAGGCTCCTTAGGTACGTGTTCCAAGTTTCTTTATTCTCTCACAGCTCACAGGTTCACTTACAGGACCAGGGCAGGTCGGGCTACAGGTTAAACAGAAGCGAACACCCACCAGACACACCATCACACCCAGCTCACACGGGCACCAACTGATTAACACAGAGCATTCACACAGGACACTCTCTCAACATTCCACTCCGCATCTTGCAGCCATGCCACTCCCAATCAGCATCAGTCATTTACAGGACGTCGCCATGCCAACATGGCCCACTCCTTTCTGGAGATGCTAATTTCATTCTGTTGTTAACTTGACATTGGAGCAACTGGCCTGCATTTTTCCATTTTAAAGGCAAGACTTCAAGACCCGAAGTGCAAAGAAAAAAACCAGGGCTGGACTAGCATGTGCCGAATGGAATGAGGCATGCTGGCGTGTACGATTCCCCATTGCAACATGCATGATTTGCGATGAGCACTGCAAATGGATTCTAACTTGTGACCTCCTATGCTGGTCTGAAAAGCTGGCATCTAGCTTCCCGGGGTGCATTGGCCTTGGTGAAGAACGAAAGCGGTAGCTGGGGTTCCCCTCGAGAAATCAATGCAGCCTGTTTATTTGCCTGATGCATCCTGAGGACAGCCTAGTCCACGTGGGCACACATAACACACAGTGGGCTTCATTACATGATTGGTGGTATCTCGTTGGTAAATCTGGCATACCACCAAATGGAATCACCATTACCGGCACTCGGTCTGGCAGAATTACCACCAGTTTCCAGGACGGACTCCATGGGGCAGTTTGCCGGTATTACCGGCACCGGTAGTCATTTTTGCTGGTGGGGTACCGGAATTACCTCCAATTCCAATATGGAGGAAATTCCGGCCACCCCACCAGAAAATTCGGGTGTCCAGTGATAAAGTCGCCTGGGAAATAACCGCCGGGGGTGATATTTCCAAAAATATGCCCCCTCAGTAAAATCAAAAACTTTCCCCAAATATTCGAGGATTGGAGTTTATAATATAAAATAATACCACATCTAGAATGTTTGGGGAAAGTATTTTGGGGGGTCAGGAAAAAAAAGTCGCCTGCCTGGTGACTTTTTACAGGCAACATTATCACATGGAACCCAAACTCGGAGTTGGCCGGTGCGGTAATGTGGCGGTAAACAGAATTACCGGCCTGTTAATGCCGCAGCAGCCAACTGGCTTGTGAGTGGCGCATGCCCAGGCTGCTTGGTTGGTACATCAGACCCAGTTTCCTATAGGCTTAGTGAATAGAATGACAGAAACGTAAGCAGCTTAACTTGAATGGTGGTTGGTGGTGTCGGATTCTGACCTTGAATGGCATACAAATCCTTTCACGCACCGCCTAGCACATAACAACTGCCCTGGCAATGAGCAACAGGTATAGGCCAATTTGCATCACCCTTTCAAGAATACAAACGCAACGTGACTCCATTAAGCAATCTGCCCTTCACTGGCATTGCACGTAGACCAGACCTCTTGTCTAAAAGTCTTGCAGCACATCCATTCAGTTCAGGGGGAATTCCCCCGCTCACTGACCTCCCACCACCCCAGACTCCTTCCCGGGGACCATTTGGGCACTGTTTGGTTCCTGGGGCTTTGCTACGTAACCAGTGCATTAAGTGGGATGAGAAGAGGTCCTGAAGTTTTCAGGAAAAAATGTGTTTGGAGGTGGCACCTGGGGAGCCTTGTGCCTGATATAAGTAACCTAAGCAAATGAAGGAGCTTTAAAAGAGGTGTGGCCAAAAGGAGGGGCCTAAAGAAACAAACCTTAAGAAAATATACCTGACATCAAAAGGAGGGAAATCTATCAAAAACAGATGTGCTAGATAAAATATAATTAACCAGTAGTCAAAAAACTAAAATAAAAATATTGAACTAAAAACGTAAAATAAATGTGAAAAAGATCCGTGCAGGTTCCTTTCCTGTCGGATAGCATGGAGAGTTAAAGCGCCTGCTGCAGAACTATGCTTGTACTGTTTGGGCCCGAATTTCCCAACCGAGTAAGATAGCGAAGCTTAAGGTACCCCCTGCAGTGATCTGCCTGTAACATGCAGGGCAGTGCTGCCAGCCCCTCCACCAAAACAGAAGAGCTCTGATATTGCTCTCACTGCCCAGCCCTCAACCCAGGAACTGAAAATGTGTTCTGCAATTTCATACTGGGGAAAGTGTCTTTCATGCTGGTGAAAGTGTCTTTCATACTGGTGAAAGTGTCTTTCATGCTGTTGAAAGTGTCTTTTCTTAGACAGGTGGAAGCCACGTTTTAACAAAGGAAAGGTTCAATCTGGCAAGATTTGGCAGCAGTCAGTTGGGTGTTAATGCTTTTTGTAATTGGTTATCGATAACGCGCTTAAAACCTAGTTGTTTCTAAGCACGGACCCAGGGATCGAAACTGTGTTGGTCCCTGTTGGAGTGCGTTGCCCCTTAGCTATCCTCCCGCGAGGCATTGAAATTAATTCTTGCCATTGCAGAGGTAGTATGCCTGGCCAGCAGTGGGGACGATTCTGCCCGATCAGTGTTTTAAGATGCAAAGGCCTCATCACGAGGTTGGCGGTATCCCAGTGCTAATTGCGCCGGGATACCACAGACACAAATAGCGTCACTGCTATTTGGTCTGGGACTGTTGGCGCCGGATCATGAGTAGCGGTAAGGCAGTAAATACGCATACCCCATTGGGTCCACTGGACCCAATGGGGCTGAGGGGCGCTATTAGCGCCGGCGCAAATTGCGTCGATAATGCCCTCTCCAACAGTGGTGCATTCACCTCCAGCTCAGAGCTGGAGGTGAGTGTGACCATAGTCGTTATTGGGCCAACCCATGAAATGCAGCGGTAATAGCGTTACCACCGCATTTAAGGGCTACTGCCCAACTCAAGATGAGGGCCGAAGTCAAGTTGAAAATCCTGGACAGTAATGGCCAGAGGGCCCCAGGCCACTAAAAGAACTATGCTTCACTGAAGCTGGGAGAAAATGGACTGCAGCCACTCACCGCTGTTTCCTTTCCTTAGTCTCAAGCGCTAGCCAGTCTTCACTCCGCTTTATCTGCTGTTGATGGGGAAGCATCTCTGCTCAGTTTTTGCAGGAAACACTCCCATTGGGGCTGTTTTTTGCTAGAACATTGTTCTTTTCCACTTGTCACAGATCCACTAATCTGGCAAGGTGAAAGTACAAGTGCCGGACCAGGTCTTTCTTGAGTTTAAGAGCCTGGTGAATGCGTTCATACCCAAAGGCACTACAGCCATGCAGCACCATGCAACACATGCCAAGAGTTACCGCCATTGCTAGACCATGACACAAGTGGGCCTCGTTACGAGCCTGGCGGTAGTTTGGCAGTACATCTGACAAATACTGACAAAATAAATTACCGTATAAATTACCTTTACCCTCACTTGGTCCTGTGGATTTACCGCAGGATTACAAGAGGTGGTAGGGCGGTGTAAATCCCAATTTTAGGAGTCCATAGGACTCCATGGGGATTACATATTTTGGCGCAATAACCACAAGCGCTAATTCCTATGTAGTAATTCTGCAGATCTCTGGAGGAAAAGTGGAGGATTTATCTTTTGCTGGAGGTAAATAGTCCACTTTTCCTCCAAAGTCTGAATTCTGCGGAGCGGTAAAAATAGCAATGGTTCCGTTACTGCCCAAAAAAATACTATAATGGGGTTGCCACCACTTTCTTTTTACAGCACCGCCAACCTCATAACGAGGGGCTTGTGCTTCCAAACAAGTCTGAAAATTTCACTCTCTTGAATGAGCAGTGTTTTCTCCAAGAAGACTTCACTGAGTGCATGCCCAGCCTCTGTGGGAGATTCAGGGAGCTCTGTCCCTGGGAAACTCATTGCAGGTCTGGAGGAGTGCAGAAGGAACAGCTGCTCCCAAATGAGGAACAGAAGTGGAGAAACACAAACAAAGCAAATTAGTCCTCAGTACAGACATTATGACAAAGGCTGTGCACCTGTACTGTGGAATGCCACACAATGGCCGTCCAACTGGGAGTCAAATGGTGACTAAGCAAAACCAGGGAGCAACAGGGTGGGACAGTTGCTCATAAACCAGTCCACATAGTGGTCTTATACCTAACTGGCATGCGTAGCCTTGAAGCCAGGCCTCCTCCAGAGGGAAAGCATGAAGTCCTGGACTGTACCACGCAGTCAGGGGCTTGGCAGGTGGATATGCATATATTGCATAGACCGATTACCCCAAAGAACATACAAACTGCGATTAGCTATTAAAAGTCAGGCTCCAGGGATAGATGGACGCTGGGATTGCGACGAGATTGCCTGGAGCCCCTGAATGTTAGCCATTATCTCACTCTGCTATGATTGAGATTTGCAGTCACTTACCTAACACTGTGTATATGCATTATCACACAATCCAAAACTTTCAAAGGATCTCCATTAACATGCATGTGGAATCAGGTGTGTCACTGTCCAGCACCGCCATTGAGGGTTTGCTGCATCAAGAATCAGAATTACCAAGGGGAATGCCACATTCACACCCTTCTTTATGCATGGCTGCAGGGCCGAAGCTGAGCTCAACCAGCAAAACACATCAACCGCACCGCGTGACCACATCTACACATCAAACAGCCCAAGAATCACTTGACTAGGTCCCTCCTCCATGCTACATTCTCCACATTTATTATTCTAACCATCATTTTCTCGTGAGTCTTCCTGCGAGAAGAGGAAAAACCTTCCCGGCCCTATAAATGCAAGCGAGCGGCCTGCCGCACTTGACCTGTATCTTCACCTCCATCATTTTCTTCTCTGCACTCGCTGTTCCCTACTTTGCTAATTTGCGTTCAGACTAATATCTGGCCTCTACATGTTATTTCCTTTTCCACCGCTGATGGTCTCATGAGGCCTTCCTTCATTGATGGTTCTTGCAACTCTCCCAAGAACATCTGTGATGCCACCTTCTCAAGGAGATGCTTAGTGTTCTTCATGAATTATGCAGCTCCTTAAGGATAATTGGCCTTTTGCACAATTTCTAACAAGTAACACAGCTTTTCCAGAGCACATGTTGAGTGTTGCATTAGAGAGGCCCAGAGTACTCAATACTCTCATCTGCATTATACCTCTCTAAAGCATTGGATCCAAACGCTTTGCCTGAGAGTGGAGAGGGCTTCTAAAGAACATAGCGAGCTAGCAGCTGAGGAATGAGTCCCTTAGTGTTTCCCGCACCCTGTGACTCTGTATTACCAGGTTTTATGTTTGCCAGCACCCTTCTTCCTTGCAAAGGTCCATTGCAAGAATTAACGTTGTTCCTGAACCCTTTTTGTGCAAGACCCTAGGCATCTAGGGGTACCTGCACACTTCTTCTCTATGTCTCCGGGCTTCAGAGTTCCTCTCTCCCGGTAGTGTCTCATATTCTTTGAGGAGGTGGACTTCCAGCATCAAGTAGCAGCTCGGAGGAGGGTCTCTTTGTCTCCCTGCTGGTTATGCTCCCTAGACAGCTCTCTCACTATCTCTCTCTCTCTCTCTCTCTCTCTCTCTCTCTCTCTCTCTCTCTCTCTCTCTCTCTCTCTCTCTCTGTCTAGATCTTAATCCTCGCTCCCTCCTTCGCCACTCTGATACTGCTGTAAGCTCTTTGCCAGGTGCTTGTTCCTCCTCCAACATCAAAGACCTTCCTGGGGCTGACTGCACATCCGGAACCTTACTGAGCTGACTAGTGATTGTGAATCCTCTCACACACCCTTATGTCTCCAGCCACTTCCCAAAATCTCCTTACCAAATTCTAGAGGGTTCTCCACCTCGCAGCTACCATCTCCTTGTAGCCTCCAACCAGCTCCTGCCATTTCTCCACTTCCTCATGAGGTTTTACCAATTCCTCTTGCTCTTGTCCGTCGGTCCCTTCTTTTGTGTCACCAAACACCTCCTGATGCTCCCTGACAATATCCTTGTGTTGTTCTCCAACCTCCTCCTTGCTACCATCAACGCCTTCTGATCTTCTTTACTGGCCTCCTCTAAACACTTTCTACCAACCTCCTTCCGCTTGTTCCCAACCTCATGATGCACTTCACCAGCCTCCTTCAGATGTTTTCAACCTCTTCCTCACTATCACCAACCTCCTAATTAACCACCTTCCTATCCCCCCTCTGGACTCTCGATGCCACCCTCTCTCATCTAGTCTTTTTTTCTCCAGCCAACCTCCACTTTGTGCTCTATTAGCCCCACGGATCCAATTCCTCTCTCTGGCTCCTTCTCCAAACTTCAACACTGTCACACTGAGATTCTGGGCTTTTGCATCTCCTTGACCCTTCCCCCTGGGCTTGACACTTTGTGAGGGTCTGCACTTGTGTCCTGGATTTAGGGAGGGAATGAGATTGGCTGGCCCAAACAGGCTTGCATGTGCCTGTCCTAGGGATCAGGGGCCAGAATAAGGGCCTCATTACGACCCAGGCGGTAGGGGGTTAACGGCGGCAGGTAGAGGTGCTGGCGCCGTTAACCCCCTACCACCTCATTACGAGGTCTGCTTGCGGGTCCCGCTAAGGACGCCTGGGCCTGTTGTTAGCATCCTCCCCATTCCCATTGAGCCCTCTGGAGGCTCAAATGGGAATGGGGATGTACCGGGTCCGGGTTCCTTGAATGGGGAAATACCGGGCCCTCCAAGGTCGGAATGGCCCGGTATTTCCCCATTTAAGGAACCCGGTACCCGGTATGGGGGTAGCTATGCCACTAAAAGCGGCATGGCTACTTCCATACTCGGAATGAGGCCCTAAGTCTTTATTTGTAATGTCTGGCATCTTGGAATCAATTTCCCCTATCCTCCTACTGTGGAGCACAGCCTGGGAAGGACCCGGCTACCCAACTTCCTCAGCATGTGAAACTTCTGCTGGTAAATACATTAAAATACTCTTCAGTCTGTGTGCGAGTATGTGACTCTGTAAGGAATGCTTGTCTTCAGTAGAATTACTGCTTGATATCACTCACAAGTGAAAAGTCTTCCAGGAGACAATGGTTTGATAACATTATATCACTCACAGAAACTCAAGTCTCAGATAGAACTTCTCTGGGTCTTTGGAGTGGGGACTCCTTCATAGCTGGGCTCTCTGCGACGGTAATATCGGATGTTTGATGGGTTTCTTTGCTGCAACGTTGAATGTTACACAGACTATGCAACAGTTTTTATAACTCAGGGTCTTTCCAGCGGGAGCTTCAGGCTCCTGTTTCATATGGGAAATGCATTCGGGTGGATTAGTAATCCTAGTGTTGTACTTGTGACTGTCCCCTGCCACATTTCTGGATAAGGGAGGGTGACTAGTGTATCCCCCATACCAACCCTCGACTATCATCCTCTCCCTTGGGGAGGCGTCCACACCCCTTAATCACCCCATTGGAAGCCCCCAGATTCAGGCTGGGGATTTCCTCACAGATCTTTGAAGCGGTCCACATGTAGTTGGACTTTTGAAGTGTGTGCGCCGTGATCTCGTCCTCTTCCTATCTTAGGGCGGTCAATGCCGGTCCATGAGAAAAGCCTTCATCGTGCTGCCCAGGTCAGACTCTGCTGGCAAAGATCAGAGCTGGAGCTGCCCTCAAGCACAAAGCCCGTGGCACACAGAATGGTCCTCGTCACTTCCTGCTCAACACTTCAAGATGAAAACGTCAGTGCTTTAAGGAGCAGCAGGAAAGGTAAGGACTCCTGAAAAACCCATGATTAAAGCGCATGCATGTTCTCCCTACACTCCGAAGAAACGCAGGCGCTTTTTCTTCATCAGTGAATAACTTCAGGAATTCTGTGAACATACAAGACCAAGGGATTTTATTATTGTGCATTATCATGAAATTGTGTTTCAAAGCCCCCAAAGATCGCAGAGGTCAACCTTAAGGGTTAAATAGCCCCATCCACCCACCCTGGATAAAAGATGATAATTTGTCTAGAGATTGCAAGAATTGGTACAGAAGCCCTTACTGGCGAAGAGGGGGGTGGGGGTGCGGTTAATATTCAAGATCGTGATATTTCCAGGTATGATAGGTTATTCATAACGCGCATAATACCCAGAGGTTTCTAAGTGTGGACCGGTGATCGAACCTGTGCTGCTCTGTGTTGTCTTGCTTCCAAGGCGAGCACGTTGCCCCTGAGCTATCCTCTTGATACACCGTACATCACTGTTAGACAGAAATTGCGCGATAGGATTGTGGGAGGTGTCTAACCATAATATAGAATCTTTCAGGAACCTTCATAACATTGAGCAAACCATGCGAGGACAGGGTGGGTACGGGATGAAATAACAATGTCCAAACCACAGCACCCATCTCCCAATGGTTTTCCTTTCCACACTTTGCAACACCACCTGGTGCTAGTGAGAAGGACTCTGGTATGGGGAGTGCTTTACATTCTTCTTTCCTTCTCAGTGTGGAAGAGTAGACCAAAGGGATCATTGTGGCCCTACTGTGATTGGGCTCCTCTTGGTGCTTGCCCATTCAAACGCCAACCCATGATCTTTGCTCAAGGTGAGGTCAGGCAGGACGGTCTGCAAGGGATCACTGGGTAATGTAGGCGAGAGCGAAGATATCTTTCACCAAGAGATACTATAGGAGCGCACCCATAGGGCCCCAATACGAGTTCGGCAGTATGGTAAAAAGTGGTGGTAATGCAGTGGTAACAGAGTTACCACATCACCGAACTACAGGTTTGGAGGTAAGGCAAAGGAAACACCTCCAGCTGAATGCTGGAGGTAATTCCTCCGCCGTACCACCCAAAATCGGGCACATCTGCAGTATTTCCCCCAGTGGTTATAAGGCAGGTGGTAATACTGCTAGAATCCCCATGAAGTCACATGGACTCCAATTAATGGAGAATAACACCGCCTACCACCACCTGTAATCCAGAGGTAATACTGCCAGTGATAATACTGCCAGAATCCCCATGAAGTCCTATGGACTCCAATTAATGAGAACTAACACCGCCAACCACCACTTGTAATCCAGAGGTAATACTACTGGTGGTAATACTATCAGAATCCAGATGAAGTCCTATGGACTCCAATTAATGAGAACTAACACCACCTACCACTACTTGTAATCCAGTGGAAATACTGCCGGTGGTCATACCACCAGACCAAGTGTTGGTAGCAGTAATACCATTTGGTGGTTTCCTGGTAGTATTACCACCGAGATACCACCAAACTCGTAATGAGGCTGATAGAGTCACAACCTTGGTTATAAGTGCAGTTGCAGTCCTGCACATGTTTTATATTGTGGCCCTGTCAGCATGGATTACACAGCCTACGTAGAGTATGAGAAGGATCTTACTGGAGATGTGATTCTGGCTTGAACAGTTCAAACTGTGAATATGCCTATTGACATGTGGTTTACCCTACTTTCTCTTTGCTCTGGTTCGCTTCACTTACGCGAGCTCAATGTCGCCTGGCCTAGTAGGATCTCTGTCTCTGTCTTCCCTCTGTTTCCCTCCCTTGCCGCGTCTCGCCTTGAAACACCTGTGTATAGGTGCTTTATAAATACCAGATCATATCATATCAGCGGACTCCCGGAAGAGTGTCTCTTTGCCGTGGCTGACTATGGATGTCTGTGCTTAGACTTTAATTCATGAACAGAGCGAGAGGGCGCACACGTGGTAGCAGCCAGCGCGAAGGCCCTTTATCAGCCCGGTGAACAGTATAGGCGGGTCCATGTCATTTCCACCAATTACATCCTTCGTTGTAATTTACTTCGTGGACATTACTTCAGAATTTTACTTCACATTTATTTTGGGATGGGGTCCCCCCAGACATCCCTTCCCCTTCACTTCCACCTCTATCTGAAACCCCTCCCCTAACCTATGCCTTCCCTCACAAATACATATATACATTCGAAGTATTTTATCCACAAAGTCAATTATAAAAAGAATGTACTTCATGGAAACAAGGGGATGCCAGTATAGGCTCTTGATGTATCACTGTTATTGATGAGGTTCTCTCTTTGGTGATGTGTTTTGATTTGGGATATCAAAGAACACAACAGTAACTAATGTTATGCCATGTGTCTTTACTGGGGCACCTCCACAAGTATCTGGACCCAGACTGCTGTGTAGAATGACCATTCTGGCATACCCAAGGAGTGTGCCCATGCAGTTTGATAGCCACTGCTTTATTGAGCCAGGCCACTTATTCACGCTTTGTCCAGGCCCCAGAGGAACACAGAGGTTGTGGTTGGCCTGTGCCTTTTGTATTGGTTTCTCCTGTAGTGGTTCCGCTTGAACCCAGAAGTCCCAGAGCAGGAGGACCTGTGCCTTCTGTATTTGACAGGGACCCTGTGAAAGAAGCGAAACACAGACTACCCGTCTCCTGTATATCTATCAATGTACTAGCCACACACTTTATGACATATAAATAGTCATACCTGGCCTAAATTGTTTATAAACACACTCTGACTCAAAAAATCTTGTACTAATGTCACATACACATGTTAGATAATTTATTGCATCACAATAAATTTTCTTACTTTTTCATTTTATACAAAAAACATAACATGACAATACATAACAAAAAAATATTCCAACGGTTATCTATGGACTTAGTTTTCTTTCATCTATTCACAATTTTTCTTTGGTTTTGTTCTGGGGGAGAGGAAATTGCTGACGGGCCCATAGGTCAGCGCTCACCCTCTAGCACTTGTAAGACAAGATAGCTGCACCATGTGAGGACAGGGGGTGCAGGATTCACTTACTCCAACACAACTCAATAATGAGGAATCAGTAAGTTGGCAAAGGGAAGTCAGTTTAATGACAAGTACATCAGACAGAGAAACAAATGGAAATCAGCAGCATTGCGATCACCTGTCTCGCTCCGACTTCCTCGAAACGCAGTCGAACAGCAATTCTTATAGGCGAAAATCGTCATCACTGACGTCTAATTTCTATAGAAAATCATCATGCAATATAATTGGTTAAGAAAGGTAACTTAAGTATAGGTGTTATATCTGTATATGATAATAGGGCATGCGGATTGGATACCTCTTATCGGGTGGGTGTCTACGCCCATCCCTCTACACCACGCGTGATAGACGTCACTACAACTACGACATTCTATTGGTTACAATATCTATAGGACTCCAGATAACTTGGTCCATTGTGATTAGGCAGGTTACACCCCTAGACATAAATTTCGACTTTTAATTAGCAGCATGCAGAATGGACACCCATGTGCCTGGTGTCCCAAGTTTCACCCTGCCTCCCTTCCATCAATCAGCGGTTTAGGGCGATGTGTCAATTAGTTGGCTAAGGATGGCCCCGAAACTGTAGTCTCTTATCGCGAAAAGTTATGGCATCCTCGGGTGCTGGATGACATCAGGCGATGGTACTTCTTCGTGCCTGGCCGATCACGTGTTAGTTCACCATGAATCTGCTTCAGTTTCCAGCTTTTAGTGCATTTAATTCTGTGTCAGCCTTGCCACCTGCATGGGCCCCCCTTATCTTGACCTTCATGAGGCAGGCTGGTATGCTCTGAAGTTTGAGTATTGTAAACTGACGCTCTCCTGCCCTTCTCCGGTTGACCTCGATTTCCTAGGCATGAGCCGCTCTTTGTTGAGTTTCGATTCCGCTCCTTCTCTTGCCTTTGGCTGGGTTTTGAAACTTGGCCTGTCAGGACTCTGGCTGCCTGGGTACATTTCTGCTTTTACAAAATGGAGTCACACTTGTATAATGTGCCTTATTGAGGTAGATATATGGTTGGCGCTTGCCGCACTATCTTCTACTAAGCATTGCAAGCAGTATCGATTTCTTAGCATCTTGCGTTTCAAGTCTATTTACACACGTTTAACAGGTCTGTTGCTTCCATCTTGTCACGTAGCACCGTTTCCTCACATTTTACCATTGTCTCTTCTCTGTGTCCAGTAAATTTATTTTGTAGTTACTCGCACTGGCGTACTTGTCTTTGATAGCCGCTTTTGTTCATTCACGAGTCTGTTCAGGCCCTTAAGTCATTTCCACTGGCCTTCCATTAAGGCTTTTGGGGTCTCTTCGTGGACCGTATGTAGGTACTCTTCGTTCCGTATCAGCGGCTGGTATGGCTGTCTGATAGGGTACCGTGCTGCCCAGGGTTGTCTGGTTATGGGTGCTTCAGCCGGTATGGATCTTCTGATGTATACTGGGCAGAGTCCCATTGCAGCTCTTTGTAGGTTCATTTGCTCTTCATACGTCACATACCTTGGCGAGTACGCTCCTTGTACCTCGAAATGTGGGGAAGGGGTGCAGGCCATGTCTGGGACCTCCTCTACAGTTTCAAAAGATATCTCATCACAAAGTTATTAAATGCGAGTAGTTGGTTTCTCAAATTGATATATCTTCTGGATGTTATGTCAATTAGTTTCAGCCTATTTCTGTACAATAAACACCATTCTAGAGAAGGTTTTTCAGGTGGCCTTCTTCAGGACAGATGATCGTCTTTTCTTCTGATTTTTAATGAATCTTCTAACCCTTTATTTCTTACTATTCTAAAAGATGTAATAAGACAAGAGCACTGAGTCAAATGGGTGAGCAGTAAGGGTTAAGAACTGCTATTGTGATGGCTGAATAGGAGACTAAAAAACAAGGTGAAGAATGAAGAGACTGAAAAATTCTGCCAGTTCAATCTGGATAAAAAGTTTGGAAACTAAAGAAAGATATTGAATGGTATAAGGAAGAATGTAGATATCCTTACTTCAAGGAAGGTTATTACCAAGATCAAAATAAAGGACACACGCAAACATTTCCATACAACCAAAAGAAGAAATGTGTGACATTCTTCAATACTTCCAATACTACCAGTGGAAGTGAGTCGGAATTAGGAGGGGATGAGGATCCATCCACATCCGGAGCTATGAACGCCCTGCCTCAGCGGTCTTTTCGGTCACAAGGGGGACACAGAGGCAGACCGAGAAGAAACAGACCAGCGCAGGAATACGGAGTCCGCACACGGCAGTAGAGAGACCGTCAGGAAAAGATGTGGTAGCTCATATTTTCAATCTAACCGACCATGAGTTAACATCAATTGAAAAACAAGTTCTGTCCAGAGGAAGTTTTGTACCTATCAAAAAAGCAGATACCTTCCAAACAGAGGATGAATTAAGAAGGTTTTTCAGAACGGTCAGATTAAAATACTTTTTTAGAAATTCTGACAAACTGATAATGACAGAGATAAAACAGAAAGCACTTTTTTCTTAATTCCCTTTAAAATGCTTTAATAAACACTTTCGAACAGTATACAGAAGTAATACATTTAAAAGGCATAACCAACACTTTGAAATGTTTCCTCCTTCTAGTAATTAGAATTGTATTGAATTGGGTGAGCATCAGCAAATGAGGGTGTCTACAAAGTGAATTTTTTGCATCTAGACAGACTACAATCTTGCCCCAGACAAATGAAGAATCCATGCAAAATTTGGTAGCAGTGGGTTCAGCCGTATTTATTTGTATAGCCGGACAAACATACATACATACACATTTGCTTTTTGCATTTAATATTTTTGCATCCAAACATAGACTACGATCTTGCCTTAGACAAAAGAGGAATCCATGCAAAATTTCGTAGACATGGGTTCAACGGTGTGGATTTGTATAGCTTGACAAACATACACACATACATTCAGCTTTATATATAAAGATAGTGTTAAGTTAAGTTTACTTTATCTTCCACTGCACCCCTAAAACACCAATGTGGCTTGAACATTTACAAATGTCCCAACAATTCAGATAGCTCTTAGTTTTGGTTAAGGAAAATAAAGGCATACCCACTGCATACATAAAGGGAAATCGCGCATTACGTTTTCATGCGCAAAACCTCAGGATAGGTTAATAATTCAGGTACTCAAAAAGTATGCAACCGAACTTGTGTAGCAGGAAAAAATACGATTTGCCTTTTCGAGAACGCTTGCTTATTTATGAAACCAAGGGCCCGATTCATGGAAACTTTTAGCGCGGTGCAAAGTGGCTTTGCACTGGTGCAAAGTCAAGTTGTACTGCCAACAAACACCCTGATTCACAGAGTGATGCAAAGTGTATTTTTGCAGTGCAAAATCACATTTACGCTACTTTTGCACCAGTCGCTAATAATTCCATCAATCAAGCCCCAAGAAAGCTCTCCAATTCGTTACTATGGACATTATTTCAACAACACTTTGGGAACAGTAAAATATTTTTAATAAGCACCAGCACTTTAGAGCCAGTCATTTCAGGTTTTGTGTTATAAGGTTGTTTTCCGTCTCGTCTGCAATTTCCAGCATATGCTGATCTACTCATATCAAACTCCAGGTACCCTCATCAAATGACCAGCTGGCCTCATCATATACCATATGCTCCTACTACCAAATTGCAGGTACTCACCCCATGTGTCAAATGTTCACATCATATGGCAGGCATTCCCAGCAAATGCCATTCACTCACTTTCTCATTTTGTATTCCGTTTCGCATTGTACATGTACCTGAATGCCACATGATGAGGGTCTAGAAGCCAATACTGGTAGAGTATTTCATACCTGGAATTGACTTACTTGACATCTCTGCAAGCTGCCCTATAGAGATTACTACTTTCAAGGTTTAGGGCCTAATTCACTGAGCGTTTTCCAATGGGGTTTTGCTATTATAAAACGCTTCTGTCAAACACCTGGAAACGCTGCTGTATAGGCGCCATACAAATGTCCAATAAAATAAAATAAATAAAATCAGGCTCTTAGACACACTAAGCACATATATACACATATAGCTGCTTGCTTATAGTGACTCTCTAAATCAGAATGGGCCTCATTATAACTCTGGAGGTAGCTGTGCCGGTAAAAACGGCAGTCTGCCACCGGAGTTGTGCTTTTTTCCCGGTGCCTGGCAATGGGGAATCACCAGACAATACAGCCCCAGCCGTCCCTGAAGCCAGGCATCGGAAAAAGTTACTCCCCATTCCCATAGGATTTAATGGGGAGGACGGTAGCACCGGCACCATTCACCGTCAAAGTCTGATAGTGGGTGCCTTTCCACCTGCCACGTCAGACCTGCCGTGCGGAAAGGCACCCGGCCCGCAAACTTGTACTCTGCCGGGCCGGTAACAACGGTGCCAGCAAGCCTACCGGCACCGTTGTTACCAGACGGGCAAGGTTGTAATTAGGCCCAATGTGTCTTATTCTTCATAAAGTGATCACAATATAGACATCAAAACATCAACAGCAAAAACAGGATTTGAGAATTTCTGACAAAGGGCCACTCCAACTGTCTTTGTGGGGTCAGCTGCAGTTATTAGTACAAGTGCTGCCATTTAGAGCATCCTTACTGAAAACAATGGTGATGGCAAGGTTGAGGAGTGGTTGGTGGCACTGCAACGGGTTTGTAATCATTTTCGAAAGAACTAGCTTTCAGCAAACCTATTTGCTTGCTGTTTCTTTACATGGTCCCCTGGAGGTGGAAGGCCCAGGGGCATAAGATGGGAGGTGGGATTGCAGGGAAAGTGGACATGGGCAGCACCTACCAGGTGCCTGCCCATTTGCACCTATGTGCCCAGGGTGGACCACCCGTCCGCAGGGACAAAAGGAACCCACACATCTGGGCGCCCTAGCCGGCGTGAAGGTGGCAGGGACAGGTGACAACCGCCTGTCAAACAGGTAGTCCCTGACCCTACCAGCCACATCAAAGGCCCGCCCCCATCCGGATGGATGGGGGGACAAAGAGCCTTTGATGCTTCAAAGAGGAGCTACCTGCCCTCAGGCCAATTTTGGCATACATCTGAGGAAGGCAAGGTAGCCCCTGCAGCATTCCTCTCCCCCATCACTGGAGGAGCAGTGCTCACCGCGGACCCCTGCACCAGAGGAAAAAAGAAATCAAAACCTCCCTCCCTCCCACTAAGTAGTGCAGGCCGGTATAGCACCTTCATTAAACAACACTAGGCAAAAAACACTGCTCAGGTAAAAGTAGAGAAGTAGAGCAGGGACTAATACAAAATCTAAAAAGTCACAGAAATTCTGAAGGAAAGAACTAATGCCTCGCAAGAGGCAACTAAATAATCAAATCACGTCTTGCAGGGGGCTGTACAAAAGGTGAGTATGTTGAAAGAGGAAGTCCAATAATCACTCAATAAGGAGGAAAATGCATAAAATATCCAAAAAGGCAAATGCCTCACAAAGCAGAAAAATATAAAAACGTTGTGCAAGCAGTGTGTCTGGTGAGGAGTGAGGACAGAGCTCTGCTTCGTTTACTCTCCATCGTACTACGTGGATTGTGCATCAAGCGGCAGTGGCAGTCCTCTTTTTACTGCCTTGAAGAACCCCAGTTCAACCTTCATATACACCGCGCATGCGCGGAGCGCTGTGCGGTGTGCGAGCAGTGTGTCTGGTGTCTGGTGGAGCAGTGAGCGGTAAACTGCCCTTCTCTGCGTCTCTTTTTTTATTACATTACACACCAACTTGCACGAACATTACTCAACTTTACTCTGATTCCAATTTCGATATCATTGATATCATGGCTCCGCCCACCCCCGTCCCTACTGAAGTCGATTCAGGTAGACGGTTGAGGAGTAGTAAAGCGCAAACCGATGGTGGCGACGGAAAGGTTAATCATCTTTCACATTTGCTTCCCGGCGAACCGCTCCCCGGCGAGTTCCATCAAACAGACACAAGTCGGACTAACCTGTATATCTCAGAAATTCCAGAAACAGGATGCAACCCTCCGTTCCATTACCATCCTCAAGGAACACAACCTCTCGCATGACATCGGAAGAACGTGAGGGTAAACCTGCAGATCAGGCAATGGCCGCAGCCTTCGAACTTAAAAGTATAGCGCCGTGCCAACCTGGTCTTTCCTCAGGATCTCTGAACACTCTGGACCGTTCTACCATATCGAAGAGTGATTCCTTGTTGGTGACTGTCGTAGGACTCCCACAGCAGGGATCTAAACGGTCTGGGGGGGCAATCAACTGTCAGACCCAATCTCAGAAGCAAGATGCTATAGATCAAAGCGCAACATCAGAAATAGGCACCTCCCTAGTTATAACGAAGAGAATGTCTGTGGACCTGGATGAGCAGGCAACAATTCTACTCAGCTCAAAGCAAGAATCCACAGTACAAACGTACATGAGAAAGAAGGAAATCATAGCCCAGGTACATCAACCATTGGGGGCTAGCTCCAAGATTACATCTATAGAAATCAGTTTGAATGAATCCTGGGCCACTGACAATAAGGACCTGGGGAGTCCATCGGACCGACGGTCTGAAGATGACTCGGTATTTGAAAAACGTCAGGTCATGAATACAAATAAAAAAGATCTGCCCGAAAGAGTCTTCGAAAAAAAACAGTCACTTGTCGATGTGGGCCCAGACATCGATCCATCCTCTTCACAGATAACACAGAATTCTGTGGCTGACCACCTCAACGTCTCAAGTGCTGAGCAGACCACTGAAAAGGAGTCCTTGGGTAACATTGTGGGGTGTTCAAATTCCAGAGCCAAGAACCCTACCCACAAGGGAAGCGAAAAATCAAAAAGCGCGTCTAACAAAATACTTACAAATAAATTGCGCAAAACAGGCAACAGACTTCAGGGGAGGCCAAATGTTTTCCATCTCCCCAGATCTCATCTTCACTAAAATAATATTTACTAAAACAACATAAAAGGAAATTGGACCAAGACGTTGAGCTTTCGGATGCAGAAATTTTGGAGGCCATACAAGAACCATCGCCGGTGAACAAAGCCCGTAAACTGGACCTTAACCTTCAGGGGTGAAATTTAATCCTGAAACCTTCAACCCAGAGTAGCCGAAAGGCTCAAGCAACAGTAGAGGCAGACTGCTCAAAGAATTTAAGAAATATCCCTCCACAGCTAGCAGCAAGTCCCGCGACTCGGGTGTCTATTCAGACAGAACACACAGAAAAGACAAAAAAAAGAACTGATCTGGAGCTAATGCCAAAGCGGAGAATACATCAAAATTAAGTGTTCCGGAGCAGGTCAAAAACAGGTCAAGTACAAGTAGATGATCAGTATGCATGGACTCAACCGCATATACAAGGTAACACCTGCGGTAATCTACTGGCTGTGTCAAGTGACTCCAATCAAGCAATCCCACTAAGTCAGTGTCTCGTCTGAGACGCCCAAGGGAAGCCCTTATTTATGTATTTTTATGACAAGTTATACTCTGGATGATAAACCCTTATATAACGCCCCTCTCTTTGAATCCCCCTGACCTCACTGAGCCAAGAAGTAGGTTTGTTTTGCAATTTAAAAGATTTATTGAAAATTAAACAATATATATGTCACACTTTTATAATAAATTAATATTTGATATCACACTTAAGAATATGATGTTGATCAACAATGGATATCTTACACTAGCACACTTATTTTATTACTTAGGAGTTGGTATGGAAAGGATAAGGTAGCAGAGAATACTTTTATGGTTTCAAGGAATGCAGTGATGGAAAAGAATGCAGCACAGGAATAAACTGATATGGGTTCAACAAAAGCTAATATGTTCACTTTTCCCCTTGTGGCAATTCACTCCCCCCTTTATGCAATATAAGGAGATGGAAGTAAAGCACACAGTTTTCAGAATTACAATCAACATGCAATTCAGTTCCCGTTCCCCCCAGCAAGCTTAGAGAAACAGGGATGATTTTCAACACAGGCAAAAGTACTTTAAATGTGGTATGCGAAGAAGGGAAAAATATGCTAAAAATTATTTTAATTCCCTATAAGAGATTCAGGGTGGGTGATAGCTACTTTAAATTAGTTCAGGATCACTTTAGCAATGCTCTATGAATAATTATCAGGTTACAAACGAATTTCAGCAAAGGAAAGCAAGAAGCTGCTATTTTGACAAGTGAAGAAATTTGAGCCAAATCGCAAATCGCGGCACTTTTTCCGAGTGCGTCGAGCACGATTATGGAAAAAGTATAGTTCTGGGTTCGTTGGAAAGCCTAGAATCTTAGCTTAGCTTATTTTAGCACAAACGGTTCAAGAGATAGAGACGATTTAGTGAAGGTAGATTTTCACAAATGAAATTACAGTTTCAGAATGACAGATGAGCTGTGGAAGGTTTTGGATCAACAGGATGGACACAAAATTCTATGATGCAATTCTGGAAAGGTTAAATTGGATTGAATCAGATTATTTTAGACTAAGAGATTGGTTCTGGCGCAGTTCTAGCTAAGTACTCACACTATAAGTTTGAAATGGGCCGTCAAGGTCTGGTCAGGTTTGCTCTCTCCGGTACTGGATCTGCTCACATCGATCTGGTCTGGGTCTGGTCTGCAGTTCAGGATCTCTGGTTCTGGTCTGGTCTCTGGTTCTGGCTACAGCTCTGCTTTCTGGGTGTTTCTGGCACAGGGTTCTAGGCCAGATTCAAACAGCTCAACCCGGCTGTTTGAATATTGGGTTACAAAACGATTTTGAGGCCTGCTGAAAAAGGATTCAGCTGGTGGTTCAGGCCTCTCCGCTTTAAGTTCTGGCTTGGTTCTGGATCTATCTGGAGTTAAGTTCTGGATCTCTGGAGTTAAGTTCTGGATCTCTGGATGTAAAGTCTGGAGTCTGGATGTGAAGTCGTCCGTCAAAATGCTCTGCAAGAAAGTGGAAAGTGAATGTCCTGCCTGTCCAAGCAGTCTTTTTTTTATGTGTTCTGCAAGAGGGTGTGTGCGTGGGCATAACTAAGCCTGCCCCTCAAAAACTTATCATTGGCCAAGCTCTCCTCTCTCCCTTGATTGGGGGAAGGAAATGGAGTGTCATCGTGATGAGGTAGTTTATGGGTCAGAGGATCCACCCCTGGCCAATTTACACACAAATCTATTTTTGATCCAAATACATATTTATCTACGTACAATTTTTCTAATATTATATGTTGTCACGTCCTCAATCTTGCCCTCCTTCCGACACTTACCCGACACCATCCGTTCCCATACCCACCACCCACACCAACGGGGAAGACACTGCAGGCGGGATGTCAGAGGGGGCAGGACCACCTCCTTCCACCCATTTCCGCGTTGGCGCTTGCCCTGGCGTCTCATCCATGCCCGACGGCTCCGGGGCCGTCGGCTTCAGCTCCTGCGCACTGGAGAACCCGATCGCGTCTCGCTCAGGCGATCACGTCTGCCGCCGACGCCGGCGTCCACACACTGGGCAACACCAATCACTGCTGGCGTCCGGCCTCACGTGACACTCCTGTGCGGTCACGTGCCCTGTCACGTGACCTAAATTTCCATCACAAAAGGAGCCGAGAGGAAACGCTCAGCGCTTCACAGCTGTTTCTACCAGAGACCTGTTCGGCGTTACTCATTTCTTCTTGCTGCAGTTTGGAACTCAACCACGGAACGTTACTTTGGACTTGTATTGGATTTTCCTCTGGACTCGACGTATCTTCTGGACCCTTGGAACTCTTGACCTCCTTTTCTGGCCCTGGTACTGCTCTGGATTACCATTTTGTCTTGGCGAACTACGAACCACACAATTCCTGTTTATCACGCTTTTGCCTCCTGAACCACTTGGGGTTCACTAACTATTGTGCTCACTACCTGGACCTTGGATTGGCTCGCTAACTGGTCACGTTCTGGCTGCAGGTGTGGGTTGGAGGAACTGCAGTACATCCCTGCCTGCTGTTTGTCTTCCCTTGCTGCCCATTCAGGTTCCCACCAGTTCTACCATCCACAGGGTAAGCTTTGTCATTTTACCTTGTTTGCTTGCACTGCCATTCCTTTCAAAGTATACCTGATCCTAACCTTTGCCTTACAGCACTCAGGGGTCCTTCCGGTGTTCCCGGTATCAGACTGACGGCGCCACTCCACACCTGTGGCCTCAAAGATTGCTAGGGCAGTATTCTATACCTGCTCGAGCGGTACTTGGGGACGGAGGTAGTTTGTAGCTGCATGACCATCAGGGCGGACCACCAAGATCAGAACAGACTGTGAAGCCTCGTGGTCGTCCAGCTATGGACACCTCAGCCGGGGACCCTGTGACGGCTTTAATGCAGGCAGTGACAGCACTCAGGGCCGACATGGCAACCGCTACTGCAACCCTACGCGCTGACATGACCGCTGCCACTACTGCATTACACCACCGCCTCGACACGGTGCTAAGTGCACGCCACCCCTTACCCACAGAGGCTGAGTTTGATGAAACCATTCCTCCCCAAAACCCTCCTCCTGTCATACCCCCTTCCTTCCCGGTCGCCCCTGTGGTGATCCAAAACCCTTTTCCCTTGGCAGCTCCCGAAAGATACCAGGGCGACCCAAAGAAATCCTGCACTTTCATCAATCACTGTAAGCTGCATTTTATGTGTCGTCCTCAGGCTTTCCCCGATTCCGTATCAAAAGCAGACTTTCTTCTCTCCCATCTATCCGGGATAGCCACCACATGGGCCAATCCGTTGCTGGAAAACAACCACCCTGCTTTGTACGATTTTGAGATATTGACCCAAGAGATGGCAAAAGTATTCGACACCAGGTACAAAGCACAGTCTAGGGACATGGAACTCCTGGATCTCACGCAAGGTCATTCAACCCTCATAGAGTACATCACCAGGTTCAATCAGTTGTCTGCTGAGACCTCCTGGCCAGAAAATAAAAAGGCTGTGGTGTATTACCGGGGTTTATCTGGGGTCATGAAAGATGCCTTATCTGTAGTGCCTACGCTTCCCACAGTATATGCTGATTTGGTGGACTTAACGTTACAAGTCGATGCCAGATGATCAGAGCGACGGGGGGAAGGATCATCCTCGTTCCCACCCCCATCCACGGTCAATGCTACTCCTGAACCCATGCAGATAGGCGGGATCCGCAGCCCCATCTCACATGTCGAACGAGAGCGCAGGAGAACGGACAATGCCTGTTTCTACTGCGGTCTCAACGGGCATTTCGTAAAAGAGTGTCCTCGCCGCCCAAAAAACAGAAACCCGGGTTTTCCGAAGGCTCGCCCCTAAGATCAGAGGTGGGAGCGAGTACTATACGGAATACCTCTGAACCTACTTTCGGTCCTGTGCGACCCGTAATAGTTCAGGCATTTCTGAACCACGCTGCGGGTTCCCATGCAATGTCAATAGTGATAGATTCAGGTGCTACAGGTTGCTTCATCGACATAGCCTTGGCCAGTTCACTGAACCTGCCTTTGGTCACGAAGAAATGTCCCGAACCGGTCCAGGCGATGGATGGTACGTCTCTTGCTTCTGGTCCGATCCTGCAACAGACAGCTCCATTAGAGCTGATCATTCAGGCAAACCACAAGGAGACGATCTCATTTGATCTCATTGCCACCCCTCAGTTTGGGGTGATTCTAGGCATTCCTTGGCTAAGGTTGCACAATCCCCTCATCAACTGGGGGACGGGTCAGGTCTCATTTGAATCCGAAACATGTCAACACTACTGCCTACTGGCAACGCCTCAGGTTTCCAGTCCCACGGGAATCCTGGGAAGCGTCATATCCTTGGCTATAGAGGACAGTACTGACCACCACGATACGCACACGGTTGGGGCTGTCATGGGTGGGATACCCTCGGTTTACCACGATTTCCAGGCGGTATTCGACAAGAGGTCTGCAGAGGGCCTACCCCCGCACCGACCTTACGACTGTCCCATTGACCTGATTCCTGGCGCATCTGTCCCCAAGGGTCGTATCTACTCCCTGACTCAAATGGAAGAAGGAACCTTGCAGGAGTATATCCAACAGGCTTTACGGCTAGGTCATATTCGCCCATCGACCTCTCCGGCTGCAAGCCCTATATTCTTCGTTCCGAAGAAGGAAGGGGACCTCCGCCCCTGCGTCGATTATAGGCGCTTGAATGCCGTCACAGTGAAGAACCGCTACCCCATACCTCTGATCACTCCGTTGCTGGACAAACTCACCCATGCTACGATATACACCAAACTAGACCCCCGCGGGGTATACAATCTTATACGCATGCGTGACGGTGATGAATGGAAAACGGCCTTTTGCTCACGACAAGGCCTATTCGAGTACACCGTCATGCCTTTTGGTCTATGCAATGCCCCGGCTACCTTTCAGTACTTCATGGACGACATTTTCAACGATATCTTGAACACTTATGTAGTAGTTTATTTAGACGACATACTGGTTTTCTCCGCCTCCCTTGATGAACACATCACACATGTCAGGGAAGTGTTGTCGCGACTACAAAACAACGCTCTTTACGCCAAGCCCGAGAAATGTTCGTTCCATACCGATCAAGTCGAATTCCTGGGGTTCCATATCACGCCCAAGGGGCTATCTATGAACCAAACCAAGGTTCGGGCGATCGACAAATGGCCGATTCTGACCAACCTCAAGCAGCTGCAGTCATTCCTGGGGTTCGCAAACTTTTATCGGAGATTCATATCAGGGTTTTCTTCTGTTGCGGCTCCACTCACTGCACTCACTAGCCCTTCTGTCCCCTATGTCTGGTCCACGGCTCAGCAATCCGCTTTCGATACATTGAAAACCCTGTTCACCACCGCTCCGGTATTACAGCACCCTGACCCCGACCTTCCGTATATTCTCGAAGCAGATGCCTCTTCCTGTGCATTAGGTGCGGCGTTGTCCCAGTCCTGTCCTACCACCAACCGTTTGCATCCAGTAGCGTTCCACTCCCGTAAGTTCACGCACTGCACGGTTACAGAAAAGGAACTGCTGGCTATTAAGGATGCGCTACAGGTCTGGAGACACCACCTCCTAGGTGCCAAATACCAGACCGTAGTGTTCTCTGATCATAAAAATCTCCAGGACCTTGCTTCCTTGAAATGCACAAACAGTCGCCAGGATCGGTGGCATCTTTTCTTTGCCGCGTATGATTTTGTGGTCAAACACAGGCCCGGTGTTGGACACGGCAAAGCCGATGCCCTGTCCCGTTCACCTGGGGGTGAGACCCTTCCCTCTTTTCCGGACACCTTGTTGGGAAAAAAATCACGTAGTCTGTATATGCACACCGACTCCCTTCTTGTTATCCACTATCCGACAATGGGCCTCCCAGTACCCGCAGTCACTGGTGGAATGGGACCCGGTCATGCAAGATGGGCTGCCTTTCGTACACGGGGGAAAACTCCTTCTACCCACGAGTGAAACCCGGAATCAGGCGCTGACCTGGTCCCACAACGCCGCCATCAACAGTCACCCCGGACAACTTCGCACCTTAGACCTCCTTAAGCGTTGGTGCTGGTGGCCTACGATGAAGCGTGATGTACGAGAATATGTTAATACCTGTGCGGTGTGTGCCCAGGGCATATCGCGCAGGGGTCGGCCTTTGGGTCTTCTCCTCCCTCTCCCGATACCTCAGCGACCTTGGCATACGATCTCCATGGACTTAGTCACTGATCTCCCTCGCACTCATGGGTTTGACACTGTTTGGGTCATAGTTGAATCATACATCCAAGTTAGCACGGTTCATACCGTGCAAGGGAATACCTTCAGCCCCTGCTTTGGCCAAGCATTTCTTCAAGCATGTATTCTGTCTCTTTGGATTGCCCCATGTGTTGGTATCTGATCGTGGTTCCCAATTCACCTCCCGCTTTTGGCGGGCCCTAACCGCTCTGTTGGGCATAGATGCTCGATTTTCCTCTTCGTATCACCCGGAGAGTGACGGACAGACCGAAAGGGTCAACCAAACATTGGAGCAGTATCTGCGCTGCCTGACGCTGCAATACCAGGACACATGGCTCAATCTGCTACAACTTGCGGAGTTTGCCTACAACAATGCTCTGCACTCGGCTACCGGGTACTCACCTTTCTTTGCACTTTACGGTCAGCATCCTCGTACCATCCCCATTCCAGACTTTTCCTCTTCCAACACCCCCGCCGCCTCGGCTTGTGCCCGAGACATCATATCGGTTCATGCCCATACCTTGATCCACTTACGTGAAGCACAGGCTTCCATGAAAGCAGCTGCTGACAAAAAAAGGGCTGCTCCGCCCGTTTACGGGGTGAGGGAATCGTGTTTGGTTGTCCACTAGTCACCTACAAGCTGTTGCCTCGTTTTGTGGGCCCTTACAGAGTAGTCAAGGTTCTGATCCCGGTGGCGTTGCGTCTGGCGGTGCCCTCCGCTTGGCGGATCCACCCGGTTTTCCACGTTTCTCTCCTTAAGCCTTACCTTGGCCCTACCCGCTTGGTGTCTCCTCCTGCCCTGTCGCTGTCTCTTCTTCCGATGTGTTTGAGGTCCGGGCTGTTTTGGGTTCTCGTGTCCACAGGGGTGTCCTGCAGTATTTGGTGGACTGGTTGGGTTATGGCCCTGAATACCGGTCGTGGGTTGCTTCCCGTGATGTGCATGCCCCCCGTTTGTTGGCCCGTTTTCACCGTGACAACCCTTCGAGCCCACGCGGTCGTGGGCCTTTGGGGGGGGGCTCTGTCACGTCCTCAATCTTGCCCTCCTTCCGACACTTACCCGACACCATCCGTTCCCATACCCACCACCCACACCAACGGGGAAGACACTGCAGGCGGGATGTCAGAGGGGGCAGGACCACCTCCTTCCGCCCATTTCCATCTTGGCGCTTGCCCTGGCGTCTCATCCATGCCCAACAGCTCGGGGCCGTCGGCTTCAGCTCCCGCGCACTGGAGAACCCGATCGCGTCTTGCTCAGGCGATCACGTGATTAGTCACGGGTTCTTCGTCTGCCGCCGATGCCGGCGTCCACACACTGGGCAACACCAATCACTGCTGGCGTCTGGCCTCACGTGACGCTCCTGTGCGTTCACGTGCCCTGTCACGTGACCTAAATTTCCATCACAAAAGGAGCCGAGAGGAAACGCTCAGCGCTTCACAGCTGTTTCTACCAGAGACCTGTTCGGCGTTACTCATTTCTTCTTGCTACAGTTTGGAACTCGACTACGGAACGTTACTTTGGACTTGTATTGGATTTTGCTCTGGACTCGACGTATCTTCTGGACCCTTGGAACTCTTGACCTCCCTTTCTGGCCCTGGTACTGCTCTGGATTACCATTTTGTCTTGGCGAACTACGAACCACACAATTCCTGTTTATCACGCTTTTGCCTCCTGAACCACTTGGGGTTCACTAACTATTGTGCTCACTACCTGGACCTTGGATTGGCTCGCTAACTGGTCACGTTCTGGCTGCAGGTGGTGGTTGGAGGAACTGCAGTACATCCCTGCCTGCTGTTTGTCTTCCCTTGCTGCCCATTCAGGTTTCCCACCAGTTCTACCATCCACGGGGTAAGCTTTGTCATTTTACCTTGTTTGCTTGCACTGCCATTCCTTTCAAAGTATACCTGATCCTAACCTTTGCCTTACAGCACTCAGGGGTCCTTCCGGTGTTCCCGGTATCAGACTGACGGCGCCACTCCACACCTGTGGCCTCAAAGATTGCTAGGGCAGTATTCTATACCTGCTTCAGCGGTACTTGGGGACGGAGGTAGTTTATAGCTGCACGACCATCAAGGCGGACCACCAAGATCAGAACATATGTCCAGTTCACATATTTTCTGTAGCACCAAACCATCCGATCCCGGTCCACTTATGACAGAATTCTGCCCTTTTCATCAAGAACACAACCTCTAAACTTTTCCAGAATTTACAGAAACATGCACAAGGAATATGGGCATCAGATGATAAAGTGTCCGATTTTTAACATACAGACATTCGGAGTAATACCTTATTTTCCACTACTACCCCCAAGAACATACCACAGAGTCCTAACACCTCTTAAAATGTGCACAGAAAAATCACAAGAATAATTATATTAATTATATAATTTTGACAAGTCTGTACTATGAATTATCCATCTTTTTAAAATGATGCTCTGGCCCAGAGGGGTGTGGTTTCCCAATGCACATGGTGACATTTCTGGTTTGTCCACTTCCTCCAACTCAAGTTGCTCACAGGGGAGCTGCCCCTCCCAGTTTCTCTCAAGAGGAAGCCATTTACGACCCCCCCTAATTTAACATTTGCCTGAGCCAAGGAAGGCTCATTGTTCTGTTTCCCTGCTCCCAAGTGCTCCTCCCCTGATTCAATCAGGGAGGCGTCATCTCCTTTTGGTGGGGGCAGCAGGAGGCAGCCAGGCCTGGGAATGCAGTGGCTGAGCAAGTTTCAACTCCTGTCGAGGGTAGTTGCCGGGCAGAATTCAATCTCTTTAAGCCAGGCTTCAGCTAAATGTCACTTTTGTTCCCAGTTTTTCTTCATTCAAATCAAACTTACAATTGTTACACATGCAGCTAGAACGCTGATTCGAAGTTCAAAACTATGACATTTAAACAGTTGCAACCTATGTGACACCCAAAGTAGGTCACTCATTTATTTTAAATATTTCGATTTTAGTGGCTTTAAGTCCAATTTCACTTCAGCTACTGACATCCACAGCTCAGCCAGTTTTGTTATAAACATTGTTTTGGGCTCTTCATCTTTCCAGATTTTGTATGCACACAAGACTACATTCTGCCAAATGTCTGCTGGTGTTCATTGAGATTTTTGAATATCTTGCAATGTTTAAAATAGGCATTTTTAGCTTGCATTTCAGCGAAACAAAGGTAATTTCAAAGCGCTTTTTTGCGCTAACAGGCACTGCTGTTTTTCCTTTGGCACACATTCCACTCATGGCACTCCTGACCCATCACGCTCGCACTGGTGGGTGGTAGGTCAGGCAACCATTTTGGTGTGCGCAAAAACTGCACGGTTTTCCTGGATCCTGGCGCAAATGTGGGCTTTTCCGCCATCTTGGATTTCCTAAACCCACAGCACCAAATGTTGCAGCATAATAGTCCAAATGTGGGTCAGGACACCCAACAAGCCCCCCCCGCCCGACTGCGCTTTGATTTCGAATCAAGGGGGAGTCGGGTGCAAAGGTTGTTTTGATCCAAGCGCTGGGATGTCCGCATCATCTTCTTCCGATTCCGCAGATGACAAAGTTCAGCATCTTTTCCTCCATCAGGGTGGATCGATCGGTTCTCCTCACCGGTCCTGATGGGAGTATTGGGCGGTACCCCGGGCCCCTCGGATCTTTGCTCCCGGTCCCCAGGTCATCTTCCGTGGTCAGTCTCCAGGTTTTCTTTCTCCTAGGATGACAAAGCAAAGCGGCAATACCTATTCGTAGACATTTCTCCCCTACTATTGATATAGTGGAGCGGCATATACATTTTATAAATCAGTAGACATTTACATTCTTTTTTTTAAAAACCCAGATATAATCAAGAATTATTTTCATTCAAGAATCATAATATTTTAGAGACTATAAGTGGGATATTTTAGGGTTGGAACTGAATTACTCTGGAGCGGCCCCCTCTGGTATTGCAGAGGACTCCTCCAGTTGCTGCAGAGTGTGCCTGGGATGGCAACACTTTACCTGATTTATATGGACCCACTTGTCTTCCCCTTCCGCCAAACTACCTTTGGGGAGGCGGATCTTGTAGGCAACTGGGGAGATCTTGTCTATAATTTCAAATGGTCTCTTCCATGTAGGCAAACATTTTCGCTGTTTGGCCTGGTTTCTTTGGAAATTGTATATATAGACCCGGTCTCCCACATTGTACTCTTTCCGGGTGGTCTTCAAATCGTAATGGGTCTTCATGCTATCAGCTGATCTTTCTAGATTCCGCTGAGCATAGGCAAAAGCATGTTGAAGGTGTTTCCTTAAATTCTCCACATACTCATGAGTTGTGGAGGCATTTATCAATGTCTGCTCTTGGGTCCTGTAGAGCAAATGCTGGGGAAGCACCATCTTGCGTCCAGTCATCAGCTCAAATGGTGACATTTTGGTTGCAGATGAAGGGGTAGATCTGATGGCCATTAGGACCAGAGGTAATCGGATATCCCAACTTGGCCCAGAATCTGCCACAAACTTTTTTAAGATGCTCACAATGGTTCTTTTGTATCTCTCCACTGCACCAGAAGAGGCTGGCCGGTAAGCAATATGTAGCTTCCTTTTAACCCCCAGTATCTCCCACATCTTAGTCATTACTTCGCTGGTAAAATGGCTACCTCTGTCTGACTCAATCCTTTGGGGTAGACCAAAACGTGAAAAGATGTGGTTGATCATCAGGGCAGCTGCTGTTTCTGCCTTGCAGTTTGAGGCCGGGAGCCATTCCACCCACTTTGTAAACAAGCATGTGACCGTCAACATGTACTTGTTTCCCCTAGAGGAGCGAATCACGGGGCCTATGAAGTCGATTTGCAAATCTGACCATGGCAGTGTCATCTCCCTCTTTTGGAGAGGCGCCCGGTGTGTGAGGGATGTTGGTTGAAATTGTGCACTCACAAGACACCCCTTCAAGTATTGGTCGAGCTCCTGCCCCATGTGTGGCCAGTAGGCAACCTCTCTTAAGATCTCAAGTGTTGTATGAAACCCCCTATGATCGGCGGTGGCCGCATCATGGGTGTGACTTAACATCAGGCATTGGAATGAGGTAGGGACCACCCACTGATCATGGCCAGCTTGGGATTTTCTTACCAACAAACCGTCTTGGATTCGGAACATCTTTGGACATTTCATCAACACTCTAAGGTTCTCTTTCCCAATGTAATCGGTATCCGTCAGGGGAAAGTTCTCAGGGTCCTCAATGTGTTGGTAAAACTTACCAATTATTGGATCCCCCTTTTGAGCCGTAATCAAATCAGAATCTGGGGTCTCCTTACTCCATTGTGCAGTTGAAAGATTATTGCGAGCATTTGTCTGGGACCTATTGATAGCAGTGACCTGGATTTCCCCCAACGGGGACTCAATCTCTATTTGATTCCCTTGGATGGCCCCGGTTTTGGCCAGCTGATCAGCTAAGTCATTTCCAGTTTTGTCTGGTCCCTCTACTTTGGAATGACCCTTGATCTTTTTCCAGTAGATGGTCATCCCATTCGAGGTGACCAGATCATCAATGTTTTGGATTAACTTCCCATGTTTCAAGGGTTTGTTATTAGCACATAAAATGCCTCTGGTTTTCCAAGTAACCAGGTGCTCCACGAACCCGTTCCGTACATAATCTGAATCTGTGATTATGACCAGTTCGTGGAGTTGATGTTGGACAGCAGTGAGGATGGCTTGATGCACAGCCATCAATTCTGCCACCTGACTACTTCGGGGACCAATTTTATACCCAGCAGAGGGTTCTGGGGACTCATTCACCCATGCATTCCCTATGCCGGCCACCCGTTCTTTCTCCCCATTGTTGTCAACCTGGTAAGAGCATCCATCCACATAGACAGTGGGCATTCCCTCACACTTGTCTTCTTCAAATACTTTGCTTGGGTAATTAAGGTATGCCTCCATGTTGTCCTTGATTTTCAGACTTTCGTCCTCGAGACAGTTTTCTCTGGCACAATCATGCAAGTCAGCCAGACCTTGTGCGAGGGGACTCTTCTTGGTTTGGCCATACATGACCTACACAGGAAAGCCTTGCATTGACAGAATCCAGGAAGTAATTCGGGAATTACATTTCCGGCTCGGATTCTGTCACTTTGGAGATATTACAGAGGCTGGTGTGGAGTTTCCACTATGATGTGTTCCCCCTGGATGAACGGGCGATAATTCTTCAATGCCCACACCGTTGCCAGGAGTGCCTTCTCACAATCGTTGAATTTTTCCTCCACAGAGGATAAAGTTTTGCTCGCATAAGAGATTACTTTATTGACCTTGTCATGCTTTTGGTATAATACTGCCGTCAAGCACGTATTAGAGAACCCTGTCTCCAAGAAAAACTCATTGTTTCTGACAGAGTAAGCTAGGCAGAGCACTTGTGAGAGGCTTCTTTTGAGCTGTCTTACTGCCTCTGCTTGTTCTGGACCCCATTCCCACTTGACCCCCCTTCAAGAGATGAATCAGGGGTCTGGTGATCTCTGCGTAGCCCTCAATGAACTTTCTGCTGTAATTAGTCAGTCCAAGGAGGCTCCTTAGTTCCCGCAGAGTTGAGGGGTCTTTCAGTTTCTGAAGTGCTTCCACTTTCTTTTCCTGGGGACAGAGACCCTGAGGAGTAATCTCATGCCCCAAGAAATTAACACAGGTTCTACACCACGGTGCTTTCTGAAAGGAAAGTTTTGCTCCGGCGGACCTCAACTGGGTCAGAACATAACGGATTTCCACTATGTGTTCCTCCACAGTTGAACTTTTGATGAGGACATCATCTACATAAGCCAGGTTACCCCTCGCACCCAGGTCGGGCATGGCCATGTGTAGGAAAATGTTGAATTAATTGCCGGAGTTGAGGTATCCGAAGGGAGTCCGGGTCCATGTGTACTGCTGGCCCCCAAAGGTAAAAGCCAGTTTGTATTGGTCCTCCCTACTGGCAGGCACGGTCCAGTATCCATTGGTCAGGTCTATTACAGTGAATACCTGTGAACCCTGGATCTGGGCCAGCCCTTGGTCAATGTAGGGAAGAGGCCATCTGGAAGTATGGACCAGTTTGTTGAGCTCCCTAAGGTCGGCGCAGAGTCTCCACTGGCCGTTTGGCTTCAATATTCCCAGCACCGGATTATTGAAGGTGCTGTGGACTGGAAGGATTATTCCACGGGACTCAAGGTTCTTAATTATTTCAGTAAGGGACTCCATGGATGCGAGAGGCAAGCGATATTGCTTCACAAACACTGGAGTCATGCCAGGGTCCGTGGCAGTTGTTGTTGTGAGGATGTCGGTGCGACCACAGTCATATGAGTCTACTGCAAAGAGATCTTGGAAATCCAAGAAAACTTATTTCAACTTTTGCTTCTGTTCCAGAGTCACACAGGCATCAGCTAGGTTGACTCTCTCTTCCACCATCTGCCTGAAGCCTGGAAAGACTTCTGGTTTTGCTATCTCTGCGGCCTCCTCCAGCTGGGTGGATTGGTCCTAACAGTTCATTTCCTAAATCAATGGAGAAATGTCGGTCATCAACCGCCATTCCAATAATGGTGCTCGCGGCTAGAGTAATACTCTTTAAATTGCTGTTATACATGTCTATTGGAATGGTGTCATGATCTATGTTGACTAATGGTATTGGGTTTACCCCCAACCCTTGCTGTTGGAGATAAGCATTTAGATGAATATAAGCATCAGGGTTTTTCGATTTTTGTCCTCTTTTAACTTTCACTTCCAGGGAGAATTGTCGGGTCCTTTCTGGGATGGTGACTTCCTCTTTAATATGAATTTCAACTGCATAAGGTAGCAATTGAGCTGACCTAAATGCTTTTTCTGGATCATCAAAGCCCATGAGATTATCTGCTAATCGGGACCAAGCTTTGAAGTTTATTAGGTCCAAACTAATGGCAAAGCGATTGAGAATGTCACTGCCTAAGTAAAAGGCGGCAGTGACATCTCACACGACCCAACAATTATGGACTATGCTTTTGTTGCCAATGGAGATTTTGAGCATGCACCTGCTTGGCAGGAGATGTTTGGAATTGGGTGTTTCCAGATCCATTTCCCATTTGTCTATCAGTTTGAATGTGTGAGTGGCTGGATCTTTTGAGAGTTGGCGGAACATGGCTTCGCTGATGAAGCTCTTACCGTTGTTCACACACACTCGGGCGAGAACAGAGTCCTTCCCATCCTTTAACTGAACAGGAATGAACAACTGATCTCCAATTTGCTGAATATCAGCCAGGCTCTGAGCTGATTTCACATCTTTCTGGACTAGCGGAGTGGGAATGTCTGATTGTGGATTAGTAAAGAATTTCAGAGTGTTTCCTTCCAGTGTGGAATACCACCTTAAACTGGAAGGAAGGTTGATTTTCAGAAATAGAGAGGACCCACCATCACCAGTCTCTTGTCCTACTGCTATTACTGTCACGTCTGGAATTTGGTTGTTCTGGAAGTGAAATTGTACTTGGTCAGATTTTTGTTCAACCATGTGGCACGTGCCGTTTAAACTAACATGGTTGACACTTTGCTTTAATTTTATTGGTCGGCTAGTCTGAGTCCAGAGGACCTTGTTTACTCAATCTATTAGGGGTGACAACCTTCTCAGGAGGTCATTCCCTAGTAAACAAGGGGTGCCCTCCGGAGTCACTATTATGACCGGGTGTTTCACCTTGTGTCGCCCAATTTTAATGTCCAAATCTGCAGTCCCCTCAACGGGAATTTCCTTCCCGTCAAAGTTCTGGAGTTGTCCAGGAAGAGAGGTGAGAGGAATTCAGTAATTCTCCCCCCTTCCTGCATTTAGTTCATCAAGGCCCTTATGGACAGAAGAGTAGCTTGTACTTGTACCGGGGCATAGTATCTTCCCTCCTTCTCCTCAAGGGGGCACAGAAAATGCACATTTTTGGACAACTGGTGGGCTAATTTTCTGGTTTTGGACATTGCGAGAGAAGAGATTTGGGCAAAATTCTCTGGAGAGTCTCGGGAATCTGATAGAAAAAGTTGGCAACTTGAAAGAGGATATTCGAGTTCCCCTGGTTCTGGTCCTGGGCGGCCCCCCCCTTTTTGGAGGCAGTCACCAATGGGTTTGTACCCGGGGTTTTTGGTATTGTTGGTTCTGGGAAAGGATGATGGGCGGCGACAGCTCGATCCCCACATCCATCTACCCAGTCTATTGATTCGGTTTTAGGTTCCCCTGGTTCCGGTTCTGGGCCACCCCCCTTTTTGGAGGCAGTCACCAGGATGGGTTTGAACCAGGGGTTTTCGGTATTGTTGATTCTGGGATAGGATGATGGGCGGCGACAGCTCGATCCCCACATCTACCCAGTCTATTGATTCGGTTTTAGGTTCCCCTGGTTCCGGTTCTGGGCCGCCCCTCCCCCCCTTTTTGGAGGCAGTCACCAGGATGGGTTTGAACCAGGGGTTTTCGGTATTGTTGGTTTTGGGATAGAATGATGGGCGGCGACAGCTCAATCCCCACATCTACCCGGTCTATTGATTTGGTTTTAGGTTCCACTGGTTCCGGTTCTGGGCCGCCCCCCCCCTTTTTGGAGGCAGTCACCAGGATGGGTTTGAACCAGGGGTTTTCGGTCTTGTTGGTTCTGGGGTAGAATGATGGGCGGCGACAGCTCAATCCCCACATCTACCCAGTCTGGGTTGGAATCTCTTGTGACCCATTTTTCCTTGGGAGGAGTTCCCCCATCTCTGAAGGAGAAGATCCTTTTCCCAGGATCCTCTGAGAAACCCTCTCCCTCAAATTGGAAGACCTGTACCTCCTCCATAAAATGGGTCTGTTTGGGTCCTTTGTTTCTCCTACCTCCTCTTTGCTCCTTGGGTGACAGACTTTCAGGGGTAGGAGATTTTGTTTCCGGTTCCTGGGTTTCTAGGGGCTGTTTACAAATCGGGAAGGAAGCTTCCTCCAAGGCTTTACACTCCCCTTGTGCCTCCTCCCTGGGAACTGGTGGGTTATCAGGGTGCTGTCCCCGTCATTGTTCTGGAGCACCAGGCCCAGAGTTTGGGGCATTCTGCGGTGGCATGCTCATCTGAGGGTTCTGTTGAGCCCTCAGTATGTGACCCAGATCCCGTGCCATATTTTGGACCTGCTGCTCTAACTGTGAAACCCGCTCAGGCTGATACGGGGTTCTATTTTCTCCCCTGGGCTGATCCCGTGAAGTGTAGCTATCCCTTCTCTGGTGGTACCCGGGGTTGGGAAGATTTGGGTACCCCTCCACCCTTGGCCTCCGCTCTCCCAGATTCAGTTGTGTGGGCTCAGGGAATTGGGGAAAGACGGATGGATGATTTTGGGGCTGGAAGTTGGGTGGATACCTGGGGAACAAGTTCTGCCCAGGATTTGGTGAATTTCTGCCCTCCTGGGGGAAGTGTGGAGGGAAGTTCCCTGGGTTGGGCGCTTGGTTGGATCCCCCCCTTGGGACATAGGAGTCCACACATATCCCAGGATTGGACTGTTTCCCTTATAGCGGGGACTTACATAGTCAGGGGAGCGAGGGACCCCATTTGTGGGACTACCTCCTTGACTCCCTGTCTGTGACTGGCCCGAGGGCCTTCTGGGCTTAGAATTAGTTTGTGCAGGCGGGTTATTGGGCCCCCCATCTCCAAATCTAAAACGGGGGCAACCTTTACCTTGGCCACCTTGGCAGCAGCAGGGGTGCTGTTGGTTTGGGGGTTTTTGGGCTGATTCTTATTTTCTGCCGGTTTCTGCACCTCATAGATACGGGTGGCTTGCTCAATGACCCAGTCTAAAGATCTTTTCTCGTGAAAATCTCTCACGAGCTGGCTCATTATGTATTTGGGTAAGTCATGGAAAAACGTATTAACAAATTCTTTACTGTCCGTGCGCACCCTTTTTGTAGTCTGCGCAAAAGCACGCTTTAACTCCTGCACAAATTCTTGTGGGGCCTGATCCTCCCCACATTGCAAATTGTAGGCTGCCTTGCGAGCCTCTTGAGGATTTCTATGAACAGAAAAATGTTTCAAGATGGCCGCCCTATAGGTGGACCATCTTGAATGATTTTGGTCCTCCAGCCCCGCAAAGAAACTGGAGTATTCTGGGGAGAATGTCCATTTGACGTACTGGATGCAGCTACTGCTGTCCTTCAAATGGAAAGTCTCCATCATTTGCTCAAAGAGCTCCAAGTGTTCCCAAACAGAATACTTGGAGTTCTTGTGATAAGGCGTGATGTCACTCCTGATTGCCTTAATCTGTTTTAAGGGGTCCTTAAGCAAGGCCCTTTTTGCCTTGTTGGCCGTTTTGGTTCGGGTAACCCTGGTCCATTCATCCTCTGACTCAGAAGAACTGCTCCCAGAGGTGGCCGTCTGATCTTCCAGGTTTTCCCGGATTCTGTGAGCCTGGGAATGGCAGGCAGAATGTGGGGACCTGGTCTCCTGTGTCCTGTGACGCTCAGAGGAGTCTTCAGATCCCTCCTTGCTGCCAGGATTTGATGGGTACCCCCCCACTGACCTAACTGGGCAGAGGTTTTCAGGATGCCCTTAGTGGGCCTACTCTCCTGGGGTTCCCCACTAAATTGCACAGTGCTGGGGTGCCCATACCCGGATGCCCACCCCTACATTCCTGGGTGGTACTGGCCTATGAGCCCCATACTTTTGGCTGGATAGTAATATGCCATCCCTGTGGCCCTGTGCTCGTGTGCGCCAGGGGATGTGGGGGTGGCAGAGTCCAGGGACTGGGAGAGATGAAGGCCTCTGGTACTAGGGCTCCTGAGGTTATGCTCAGGTGTTTCCCTTTCCTAGTGAACTTCATCTCTGTCAGCCCCTGCTCCCTGTTGCAATGCAAGAGCCTGCGCTTTCAGTTCCTCAGTTAAGGCCTTACTAGACTCTATCAGTCTCTCCTGCATGGCTACCTGTTGCTGGAGCCTATCATTGTGCTGACAGAGAGCCTCATTTTCTCTCTGCGCTTCCTGGTTGGTCCTGGAATACTGGGCCAGTCTTTGCTGCAGGAGGGTTAACTCCTGAGTCCCATCCCTACTGGCCTGTTCCTTTCTTACCAGAGCATCTTCCACCCTCCTGCTTTAACAAGTTCTGATGCTCTTTTTTGAGGTCACCCAGTCCCTTAAGGGCCAAGTGATTTTCTTCAATTTTTTCTTTTAACTGGCAGACTTCCTGGCCTAAGGTGTCCCTTTCCTGACTAAGAGCCTGCATCTGTGCCGCCAGGTCGTCCCTCTGCCTGTGAAAGGCACCAGCTTTCTGGCGTTCTTGATCAAACTCTGCCTGGGTATCCAGGTCTTTCAAAATCAGTTTATTGCTCTCTGTCTTCTCCCTATCTAGGTGGCTTTGCAGGGTGACTACCTGCTCTGCGCATGCCCTATTGAAGTCCAGTTGCTGCTCCAGCTTTTTCTGGCTGTGCAGTAGGACGTCCAAACCTTCTTGGTACTCCTTCTGCAAGGCCAGAAATCTGTTATCCTGGTCAGACTTTTACTGTTGCAGGATATCCATATCCTCCTTTATTTTAATAATATACTGCCTACTATCATTTTCTGACTCCTGGCTCCTCTGCAGCCTCTGCTCAGAAGAGACCAGGTCAGATTGGGCCTTCTCTAATGCCATCAGTTGCCTATTTGCCAGATCTTGGCCTTCAGCACATTTGTCTTGTATGGCTCCCATATGTAAATATAAATATGTCGTTACCCTGGCAATAATGTTGTGCTCACCCTTGGCCTTAGGGGCCATATATAGTTCACTCAGGGCCACATGTAAGGGACCCTGATCTCTCCATATATCTGACCCTGTTACAGTGATCTGGGGTGTGATTGCCTGCAACCAGACAGCCTGGTCCTGATGAGCCCACTCACCTCTCACATATAGCTTATGTAAGAGGTGTTCTCTGGCTATTTTGATATCTACCAAGGTCGTCATTCTGGAACTTGATTTCCTTCCTGACTTACAGAAGTTTGTATTTTATTTTGCAAAACAGACCGTTTCCTTAGAGCGTTCCTTTGAGGGGTGTTTTTACAGTGTAACACGGCATGGTGATCCAACAGAATTTATATATCCTGTCAGTTAGCACACTGTATTAATCTGCAGAAGTAATAGATCTAATCCAGAATCCCCGGATCGAGCCCCCAATCTGTTAAGTGACTCCAATCAAGCAATCCCACTAAGTCAGTGCCTCGTCTGGGACGCCCAAGGGAAGCCCTTATTTATGAATTTATTTGACAAATTATACTCTGGATGATAAACCCTTATATAACGCCCCTCTCTTTGAATCCCCCTGACCTCACTGAGCCAAGAAGTAGGTTTGTTTTGCAATTTAAAAGATTTATTGAAAATAAAATTAAACAATATATATATCACACTTTTATAATAAATTAATATTTGATATCACACTTAAGAATATGATGTTGATCAACAATGGATAATCTTACACTAGCACACTTATTTTATTACTTAGGAGTTGGTATGGAAAGGATAAGGTAGCAGAGAATACTTTTATGGTTTCAAGGAATGCAGTGATGGAAAAGAATGCAGCACAGGAATAAACTGATATGGGTTCAACAAAAGCGAATATGTTCACTTTTCCCCTTGTGGCAATTCACTCCCCCCCTTTATGCAATATAAGGAGATGGAAGTAAAGCACACAGTTTTCAGGATTACAATCAACATGCAATTTAGTTCCCGTTCCCCCCAGCAAGCTTAGAGAAACAGGGATGCTTTTAAACACAGGCAAAAGTACTTTAAATGTGGTATGCGAAGAAGGGAAAAATATGCTAAAAATTATTTTAATTCCCTATAAGAGATTCAGGGTGGGTGATAGCTACTTTAAATTAGTTCAGGATCACTTTAGCAATGCTCTATGAATGATTATCAGGTTGCAAACGAATTTCAGCAAAGGAAAGCAAGAAGCTGCTATTTTGACAAGTGAATAAATCTGAGCCAAATCGCAAATCGTGACACTTTTTCCGAGTGTGTCATGCGCGATTACGGAAAAAGTATAATGAATAGAAAGGTTCTGGGTTCGTTGGAAATCCTAGTATCTTAGCTTTAAAATGAAAGTTAAACCTCGCTTCTAGCACAAACGGTTCAAGAGATACGGATGATTTAGTGAAGGTAGATTTTCAGAAATGAAATTACAGTTTCAGAATGACAGATGCGCTGTGGAAGGTTTTGGATCAACAGGATGGACACACAATTCTATGATGCAGTTCTGGACAGGTTAAATTGGATTGAATCAGATTATTTTAGACTAAGAGATTGGTTCTGGCGCAGTTCTAGCTAAGTACTCACACTAAAAGTTTGAAATGGGCCGTCAAGGTCTGGTCAGGTTTGCTCTCTCCGGGACTGGATCTGCTCACAGCGATCTGGTCTGGGTCTGGTCTGCGGTTCAGGATCTCTGGTTTTGGTCTGGTCTCTGGTTCTGGCTACAGCTCTGCTTTCTGGGTGTTTCTGGCACAGTGTTCTAGGCCAGAATTCAAACAGCTCAGCCCGGCTGTTTGATTTTTGGGTTGCAAATGTTTTGAGGCCTGCTGAAAAAGGATTTAGCTGGTGGTTCAGGCCTCTCCGCTTTAAGTTCTGGCTTGGTTCTGGATCTATCTTGAGTTAAGTTCTGGATCTCTGGAGTTAAGTTCTGGATCTCTGGATGTAAAGTCTGTAGTCTGGATGTGAAGTCGTCCGTCAAAATGCTCCGCAAGAAAGTGGAAAGTGAATGTCCTGCCTGTCCAAGCAGTCTCTTTTTATGTGTTCTGCAAGTGGGTGTGTACGTGGGCATAACTGAGCCTGCCCCTCACAACTTATCATTGGCCAAGCTCTCCTCTCTCCCTTGATTGGGGGAAGGAAATGGAGTGTCAATGTGATGAGGTAGTTTATGGGTCAGAGGATCCACCCCTGGTCAATTTACACACAAATCTATTTTTGATCCAAATACATATTTATCTACGTTCAATTTTTCTAATATTATATGTCCAGTTAACATATTTTCTGTAGCACCAAACCATCCGATCCCTGTCTTTGTAAGATGTCGTGTCCACTTATGACAGAATTCTGCCCTTTTCATCAAGAACACAACCTCTAAACTTTTCCAGAATTTACACAAACATACACAAGGAATATGGGCATCAGATGATAAAGTGTCAGATTTTTAACATACAGACATTCGGAGTAATACCTTATTTTCCACTAAGACCCCCAAGAACATACCACAGAGTCCTAACACCTCTTAAAATGTGCACAGAAAATTCACAAGAATAATGATATTAATTATATAATTTTGACAAGTCCGTATTATGAATTATCCATCTTTTTAAAATGATGCTCTGGCCCAGAGGGGTGTGGTTTCCCAAAGCACATGGTGGAATTTCTGGTTTGTCCACTTCCTCCAACTCAAGTTGCTCACAGAGGCACTGCCCCTCCCAGTTTCTCTCAAGAGGAAGCCATTTACGACCCCCCCTAATTTAACATTTGCCTGAGCCAAGGAAGGCTCATTGTTCTGTTTCCCTGCTCCCAGGTGCTCCTCCCCTGATTCAATCAGGGAGGTGTCATCTCCTTTTGGTGGGGGCAGCAGAAGGCAGCCAGGCCTGGGAATGCAGTGGCTGAGCAAGTTTCAACTCCTGTCGGGGGTAGTTGCCGGGCAGAATTCAATCTCTTTAAGCCAGGCTTCAGCTAAATGTCACTTTTGTTCCCAGTTTTTCTTCATTCAAATCAAACTTACAATTTTTACACATGCAGCTAGAACGCTGATTCTAAGTTGAAAACTATGACATTTAAACAGTTGCAACCTATGTGACACTCAAAGTAGGTCACTCATTTATTTTAAACATTTCGATTTTAGTGGCTTTAAGTCCAATTTCACTTCAGCTGCTGACATCCACAGCTCAGTCAGTTTTGTTATAAACATTGTTTTGGGCTCTTCATCTTTCCAGATTTTGTATACAAGACTACATTCTGCCAAATGTCTGCTGGTGTTCATTGAGATTTTTGAATATCTTGCAATGTTTAAAATAGGCATTTTTAGCTTGCATTTCAGAGAAACAAAGGTGATTTCAAAGCGCTTTTTGAGCTAACAGGCACTGCTGTTTTTCCTTTGGCACACATTCCACTCATGGCACTCCTGGCCTATCACGCTCGCACTGGTGGGTGGTAGGTCAGGCGACCATTTTGGTGTGCGCAAAAACTGCGTGGTTTTCCTGGATCCTGGCGCAAATGTGGGCTTTTCCTCCATCTTGGATTTCCTAAACCCACAGCACCAAGTGTTGCAGCATAATAGTCCAAACGTGGGTCAGGACACCCAACAGCTGGTTCAACAACTACCTTAGACCCAATGTCATCATCAGAGAGAAGGGAAGGTGATAGGCTCTTCCAACACCCAAATGACAGAGTCATAAATACGCCAGTCAAAAGCAGACGTCTAAGAGAAATTTTAGGACCCCCGCAAAAAGAGTCCCCATCAAAAAAGGCGGACCTACTATCAATAATGTCGGCCTCAACAATTGCACTAAATCCATTTGGCAAATTGTATGAGTCAATAAATGAGGCTCTAAAAGATAACACCACAATGATAGCCTCAATGACCAGCAAATTGACGTTCATCGAAGGGTTTCTAACAGCTGTAGAATGAAATGCTAATAACACTCAGACTGCAATGGAAGAAAAAATGACCGAATTGGAAGAAGAGCTAAAGAAAAGCGATAAAGTGGCACAAGTGTCCATTTCTGTGAGTGCAAAGACTAACCAGACACTGGAAGGTCCAAAAGCAAAAGACCTGGCTCCGATTTTCTTAAAACAAACACTAAGGTCTACGCCAGCAATGACAGATCTTGAAACTTTACAGGTCGCTACAGGGTGTAAAAAGCAGGTGGATCCATCACAAAAGAACAAAAATCAGGCAAACAAATCTGAACATCTGAATACTGCAAGTAACCCACGGGAAAGCATGACGTCAGTTCTACTGGTACCACGTAATGGCAGTCAAACAGAAAAGACAACAAAGCCACATGAGCCAAAAACATTCCCATCGACGAACATCCAAGAAAAGCCTGACTCTCTGTCCACACCTAATTCGAACAACGATTCTGTGAATTCTACTGAGCTGATGAATCTGTCGCAACATCTTGATACATCAGAAGCGACATCTCCGCCACCAGTGACTCCACCGTCCAAACACAATTCATCTCCATCAAGTATCGTAGAGCAGACGCCGTCGAGTTCTTAGGAAGCACAGAGCCAAATGGAAGGAGGCCCAGTTCGACACCAACAGAGGTCTAAATTGATTACTCCCAGTACCGTGACAGACGAGGAAAAAAGGGGAAAAATAATAATAACAAAAATCGAAATCTGGGAAAGACACCCAGTTACAGATCCCACGGAAAAACTGAAACACGAAGAGACTGTGAAGATCGAGCAGGCCGGCATCGTATACCATCATTCAAAGAGACATCTAGACTGAATCGGGATAATTCGAAAAAGGATCCAAAATTGACAGGAACGTCAATCTTCAAACTTGAACACATTTCAGCCAAGGAAAGCTACATGGTACTGAATAGAAAGACGGTATTAAAAATGATGGGAAAAGTCAACAAGCTTCGACATCTGACAACTGATGACTTTAAGCTCATTGAACCGTATCATCGCGAACATATTGCCAAAGCCTATCTACACATAAGTACCAAAGCTATAAGTGAAATTTCCTCAGAAGTGATAAAAGATCTTCATTTAGGTCTGAAATCACAACAGCTACAAAAACCTCTTAATGACAGTTCTGACCAGATAACCAGAAAGAGGAGATCACTGTCGAATTCAACTCATACATCAAGAGCAGAAACATACTACGAATATAATAGATCAAAAGATTCGTCAAGGTGGAGAGAAAGGATGACCATCGGTCGCTCTCAGGCTTGTTCAAACACGCGTGTGTATGGAAACCATACATTATCTCAAAATTCCAAAAGAACCCGAGAAAGAAAATCAGAGGAGCCTAAGATGATAACAGAAAAGGTGGACTCGAAGATCGATCGGAATGAAATGCCCACAATTAAGCCATGGAAATGGATTGCAGATACCTTCAGTCGAAACCCGAAGAAATAGCAGTGAGCCCAGAGCCCCCTAAACATCACCAACCAGGCAGAGAAATTAGCGACAACAACTAATAAAAGTAACCTATTGATGGCATCTTGGAATACAAGAGGGTATCGACACCTGATCCATCCAAGTGACGTCAATTTGGACACCTTCAACCTTATTTGTCTCCAAGAAACCTGGTTAATAGACAAACCTTCATTTGACGGTTTCGCGATTGAAGTGTCACCAGCATCCAGGTCCATTGTGGGAAGACAGTCGGCGGGCCTACTGACTGCCATTCGTTTAGGTACAGGGATTACCCTAAAGAAAACAATCATGGAAGCCTATGGTATGTTGGCCATACTAACTACATGGCGCCACCAAGATCTAGAATTAGACACCTGGATAACAACGGAGTTGGCTATAATTAACCTCTATTGGAATCCTGAGAGAACAACTACCAAAAAATGATGTAAAGCAATAGCCAATGTTATTGATGAAATCACTGTTGACCATGAGGTGACCAACATCATAATTTGTGGAGATCTCAACGCAAAATGCGGGGCGACACTTACAGAGCTTCCTGATTTATCGCTCCGACCGCATGAAAGAGGCCTAGCACGGTCTAATTTAATGAAACCAAGAAAAATGCATAACGTGGCAACATTTCAAGATTCCAGCACTTTGATCCCAACTTGGGAAAGACTAGAAGCATCTGCATCTTTGGACTATATTTTTATTACTGAATGCCTGATTCCTCACTTCATCTCTTTCAAGGTCCAGAAAACTGTCGAAAGCGACCATAATCTCCTGCAAATGTCGTGGGTGGGTATGGGACCGGAAAAACGTCTGTATTCACTCGCCATTCAATCAAATAAACAGCAAAATCGGCTCTGCCTTTCCTCAGACAACATCAAAGCCATCAAGGACAAAATAAGGGAGGAAACAGGCTTTAAAATCAGTGACCCGATGGAGAAAAGACCTGAATGTGTGTCCCTTTTGTCCCCCCACAAGGTGAGCTTTACAGGAAAGAAACAAAAACGAACAAAATATAACCACAATTTTGACAACACAGTGGTTGTTAAACGGCGAGAAATAAGAAATCTGAAACAATTAGCAATTAGAAGCAAAAATGAAGAGGCCTGGATAGCCTACTCTACAGGATTGAAGCTATAGAAATCATGGGTTAAACATCATTGACAGATGCTCTACCAAAATGATGCAGAAGTGATGTTAAACACCATGGCCTCAAGGAATACAAGAGACTTCTGGACGCTGCTTAAAAGCGCAAATGGCCAAAAGACCCCCTTGCTGTCAAATGCCGTTACTGAACAACATTGGATTGCTCATTTTACTGATCTGTATCGCCGCCCGTCAACTGCGGATTCCAAGGTCCTGTTCCGGAGTGATGAACCATGGATTTCACTAACAAATATAGCAGACATTAGCAGAGCAATCACTAATCTGAAATCTTCAAGGGCGCCAGGCCCGGATGGACTAACAAATTTAGATCTGAAAAGACATCCGAAAAAATGGGCAGCCTTGATCAGTGAACTCTTCAGCCACTGTCACAAATCGAAACAAATTCCTGAAACATGGACAGAAGCAGCCCTGGTTCCTATCTTTAAAAAAGAGATTAGAGACAGCCCGGCCAACTACAGACCAATAGCTTTGCTTGATATCATTGGCAAGATTTTTGCATCTCTTCTGCTGCTGCATTTTAAAGAATGGGCTAGAAGACCACCTGCAGCAGATATCTTCCAGACAGGTTTGCTGAAGGGCGCAGGTACATCAATCAACCTCCTCATTTTAAACATCATCAAAGCAAAAGTGAAAGGAGGGGCTCCAAAGGTCTACTTAGCACTGGTGGATCTATCACAGGCCTTTGATATGGTTGACCGCGACAAACTATGGCTAAAGCTAAGAACTTGGCAGTGTCCGGGCCCTGTACTGGAACCAATAATAGCTCTACACACAGAAACCTCCATACGAGTTCGGCTAAGTCAACAAGGCCTTCTATCTGACCCAATTCATACAGAGCGAGGAGTCAAACAAGGATGCCCTCTGGCACCAGCACTCTTCATAGCTTTCATTGGAGACTTTCAGGACTCGGAAAAACTGGTTCGATCCTTCCCTCCGAAGGTGGGTATAAGTACAGTGTCAAGACTCTGGTACGCAGATGACCTGATCCTTATGGATCAGACAAAAATTGGTCTTCAGCGGCAACTGGCCAATCTAATATCCTATATGAAAGAGAACAATTTGCAAATTAACAAACAGAAAACAAAAGTCCTTCTTTTTTCAAAAACAATGAAGGAAAGCAAAAAAGACCTAGTGTGGTCCATCGAAAATACAAAAATAGAAATGGTAAAGGAATACAAATACCTTGGTGTAATGATTGACAATACCCTGAAAGATAAATCGACACAGCAATTCCTTTGGGAAAAAATAAGAAATCTGACAACGCAAACAAGAGCCGTAGACAAAAAATGTTGAAAATGTTCTTGGATGCCAGCGCTTCAATTTTATAAATCTAAAGTTGTCCCGGCGCTAACATAAGGAATGGCGGCAAATTTAAATCTGCCTACAGAAATGTGGACCCAGTTGGAAGGATTTTTGTGGAAGTCGGTTTTGGGCCTGCCCAGATCAGCACCCATGGTGGCAATTCGTCGAGACCTGGGACTATCATCACTAAACTCAGCGGTAGACCAAAGTGCCATCCAGCTGTACAGAAAAATCCTACTCCCTGGTTCCCCACCAGTTTTTCAGATGGTGGCTACCGAGATAAAGAAAGGAGGCTGTAAACCACTCAACGCCTGGGTCAGGCAACTCCAAACTATATTAGAAGGAGTAGCCTGTACCGAGGAGGTGATGATTGAAAATCCAGGCAGAGTAAAGATAAAAATAGAACAACAAGACTAGATTACCACTAATGAAAAGACTCTGTTGTATAAATCACTGAAGCACCTACCACCAGGCCATAACAAATTGAAAACTCCATTAAGGTACTGTGAAAAATTCCTGGACAAAGAGTTAAGAAAGATCTATATGCGAGCCCGATTAAATCTGCTCCAAACCAGAGAAATCCTGGCCAACAGATCTCTATCTCCACTATCGAACTGTCGTCTGTGTGACAATCCCGACCAAGTTGAAACATTAAGACATCTCCTTACGTCCTGCCCAGCACTACATCTGGATAGACAAGGATATGTGGCACCACTTATATCCCATTCGTCAGTAATAGACGAAGAAACTGGTTGGCACTGTCTAATTGCAGGTGACTCGGCCAGGTGGTCTAGGGCAGCAGCAAAACTCTTGGTCATTGCCTTAAAAAGAGCTAATCTGCAACTGACAAAGGGTTCCTGAGTACCTGAGAATTGAACTATCGAATCGAACTACCGAAAGTGGTGCCCTAAGTAGGACGCAAATGTATAAAACAGGAGAGAGCCGAGTTTTATGTGTTGTAAAAACCTTTAATGGTTAAATACAAGATAATAAAAAAAAACGTAACAAATGTCAAAATACGAAAGCCAGTTGCAAAGTATCTACTAACTACATTCTGGAGTGCAGGCGAGCAGCCTGCTGTAGAAGACCCTTCCAGGGCCATCTTTTTACATTTCTTGTGCTTCTTTGTGCCCCCTAATCCTGTATTGCGCCCTCTCCTCCCTCACACCCTCCTGTGACTTCCTCTTCCCTGTTCGAGTCCCCTCCCGCCTCCAGCCCTCCCTCCTTCCTGGATTGGTTCATCGTGCTGGGCTTCCAGCCCTAGAGCAAGCGGGAGCTCCATGCCTGCTCTTTCTCCATCTGGAGTGCAGGTGAGCGGCCTGCTGTAGAAGACCCTTCCAGGGCCTTCTTTTTGAATTTCTTGTGCCTCTTTGTGCCCCCTAGCCCCGCATTGCGCCCTCTCCTCCCCCACTACCTCCCCTGACTTCCTCTTCCCTGTTTGATTCTCCTCCCGCCTCCAGCCCTCCCTCCTTCCCGGATTGGTTCATTGTGCTGGGCTTCCAGCCCTAGAGTGAGCGGGAGCCCCATGTCTGCTCTTTCTCCATTCAGGAGTGCAGGTGAGCGGCCCACTGTAGAAGACCCTTCCAGGGCCTTCTTTTTGAATTTCTTGTGCCTCTTTGTGCCACCCAGCCCTGCATTGCACCCTCTCCTCCCCGCTCCAAGAACCCAGAGATTGTATCTCTCCAAGACTGAAATCTTTGCACTGGCTCCCAGTGGCTTCGAAGATTAAGTTCAAAACCCTCTGCATTGTCCACAAGGCCTTCTGGGGCCTGGGGCATCAATACCTTCAACTCTCTCTTCCTAAATATCTTCCTTCTTGAGCTCTTTGCTCATCCGCCTCCAACTCACACAGGGTCAGTCGCTTCTTCAAGTAACGATTTGGTGGTAGAAACTTGAGGAGAATCATCTCCGGTTCCGGAAGCACCTCAAAACCTTTCTCTTTGCTTCTGCTTTTTCTCCTTCTCTCCCCTGCTGATGTCCTGGCTGATTCTGAAACTGCACTGGTTACCTGGCCACCCTCTGATCTCGGGCCCAGGTCCCCTCCCCCGCCAGTCGCAGCCCTGCACTGCCTTCCTGGCAACCCCCGCACTGGTGACTGTTTTCTGTATCCCTACAGTCGCACTAGCAGTACTTGACACCTGATGTCTGCACTCACCCTTGCACTTGCCACCTGCCGACCGTAATTTTACTTTTGTTATTTATTTTATTATCCCATGTACTGCACTGTCCCCTTCCCCTTCCCCTGCACTTTCCTCCTTCCACTTCCCATGCACTTGCACAATCTAAATGACACCTGGCCTAGTAAGATAGTTGTCTGTCTTCCCTCTGTTCGCCCTCCGTTGCCTCGTCGCGCCTTGAAACACTTGTGTATAGGCGCGTTATAAATGCCATATCATATCTTAACTCCTCGCAAGAGGCAAATAAATAATAAGATCATGGTGAGAGCGAAGGAGACAGATGAGGAGCATGGAAAGATAATAACGCCTCTCAAGGGGCTAATCCTAAAGGGAATTATGCATTACAAAGAAGGCTAATAATGCCTCAATATGGAGAGAAATGCAGAAAAAAGAACGGAAAAAGGCAAACGCCTCATAAAGAAGAACCTATGCAACACACTGGGCTAAATAAGGAAGCCAGTGGCTAATCAAGGGAGTCACTGGTAACTAAAGACTGAATTGGAAAATGACACAAAAAAGAAGTAAAGAAGTGATGGAAGATAATCCAGGCACGGCTCACATGTCGAGCCCACAGAATGTCGCAAGCTTTAGTATGAGGGGCGGCAGGGGTCAGCCTCGAGATGGCCCTACGTGGGAGTAGGGACCCGCTCACCTGATCCCTTGTTCCCCAAAAGATGTTTGGTTTTACCATTATGTTTTTGGTTTGTTGGTTTTCTTTACACATAGCTCATTATACAATAAAGCTTGTGGCCAAAGTTTTCCCACCCTATTTGGCTGTCTGGTCTCATCATTATGGTCCTGTCATTAATGTCACTCTCCCCCACACTAAAACACTTCCAGGCTTATATCACCTTGTAACATGTGAGCTCTAAGCATGGCAAACCTGGCCGATTCGCAGTCCAAGAGAGGGGAAAAGGAAAGGCACGCACCTTCAATGAATGCACAATGCTTGGGGGAGTTCTTCCTTCTCTCCCGCTGCTTCAGTTCAATGTAGCTACTCATTTACTCATTTACTGTGCCTCAGGACCAGAGCTGCATGAAATTCGACACCCCTCCTCCCACGTTTGCATAAGCTTCACAGTAACTTGTCCCCCCTCCAGACCTCTCATATTGGCATTGGCGCCGTCTGCAACTCCTTCCCACCTCATCAAACTCTCCTCTCACATTCAAACATGGAGGGCAGACAGCAGTGCATGTTTGCACCCTGAGTGACAAATTGTTATTTTTCCTTCTGTTTTCGGGTGAGCAGGTGGTCTGAGCTTGTATTTTCACTGGGTAGTGACTCAGAACGCAGGTCGAGCTGTCGTGCTCGTGCTAGGCTCTTGTGTTCCTCTACTGTCGTCCAGGACCTGTCGCTGAGCATTATCCACTGCCAAAGATACCATCCCACAAAATGACGTCTGAGGACATCTCCAAGCTGGGATCTCCACACTAACATTGCCAACATGTATGCTCAAACACACTATAGGCAGACCAACTAAGCCACTCACACACAACAAGTTAATATCCTTTCCAACAGGCATGAGACAACAAAACTCTACCACCCGTACAACCAACATACATACCACAGCTCCAGCCAATCCATGCTAGCCCCTTGGCCAGACACGACTTCCCCCCTCTGTACACAAATTTCTCTTTGCTCTTGACACAGAAAACCTAAAAACAGCCCACACGCACAGCTCAAGGTAATTCTGGTCTGCATGTAACAGGAAAGCTATCAGTATTTGTCCTATTGCCAAACTTACTAGCTTACCACACCTCCCTCTCTAGTTGTAACCAGCCAGAGAGCCTGAAGACAATGCAAGTGGCAGAGGTACGCAGTATTAAACCCAGCTATGAAACAGAACATATCACAGCGGATGTCCGCAACAGTCACAGCACTGGGCATCCATGAGATAGGAAGCCTTTGTAACTGCATTACCATCATAGAGCTTCCTCTTCATTCTAAAGCCTCCCTGCAACCATTACCAGCAATTTGCTCGGTTCCAGATCACTGCCTTGGAGCATCCGCTCCATGATGAGATGGCCACCAAGGAAACAGAGCATTGCTATGCCCCAGTGCTCATTGCCTCTTGGCCTGCACCTTGAGCTATCTGATTGGCTAATGACCCAACATACTCTCGGCATCCCAATTCTCTGGCAGGCAGAGTCAGCCTCTCCTTAAGGCCTCCTTTTAAGGCCTGCGATGCCTGTTTGGCTGTCTGCAAAGGACACAGCAGTGGGAATCCACGAGGTAGCAGGCCTACCTAACTGCATTACCAACATAGATCTTCCTCTTCATTCTGAAGCCTCCCCTGAAACCATTACCAGCAGCACACCCGGGCTCCAGATCACTGCCTTCGAGCATCCGCTTCATGATAAGATGGCCACCAAGGAAACAGAGTAGTGCTATGCCCCGTGCTCATTGCCTCTTGGCCCGCACCTTGAGCCATCTGATTGATTAACGACCCCACATACTTTCGGCATCCTGATTCGTAAACCCCTCCTCAAGGCCTCCTCCTCTGTCCTGGGATGCCTGTCTGGGCCTCTGCAACAGACACAGCACCAGACATCCACGAGGTAGAAGGCCAAACTAACTGCATTACCATCACAGAGCTTCCCCTTCATTCTGAAGCCTCTCCTGGGATGGTTACCAGCAGCCCGCCTGGTCTCCAGATAACTGCCTTGGAGCTTAGAGCATCCGCTCCATGATAAAATGGCCACCATGGAAATGGAGTATTGCTGTTCCCCTCGTGCTCATTGCCTCTTGACCTGCACCTTGAGCCATCTGATTGGCTAACAACCCAACATACTCTCGGCATCCCGATTAGTCATCAGGCTGTGCCGGTCCCTTCTCAAGGCCTCCTCTTAAGGCCTGTGATACCTGTCTGGGCAAGTCCTGGTATGCCCAGCCACCCAACCTGCCCAATCCCCTTGTCCACCTTCCTCATGCTGCAGACCTTGCCTGTCCCGCCTGCCACTCTCAACGTTTTGACCATCAACAGCTTCCATATTCCAGATGTGCCTCTTACCAGCATGAAAGGTGAAGTGAATCTCAGTCCCAGTCCTTGTTGTTTATTATGTTATGTTCTTTTCACCCGTGTGACATCATGCCCCTGTACCCCATTCCTGCCACTGCCAGCATCCCAGAGCGCAAGTCCATGAAAGACTGCTTTTCCCAGTCCTTGCCAGCAGCAAAAGATGGAGCAACCCTCCTCCCACCTATGAACTGCTACGCCTTACCATGCATCCCCATTCCTGCCCCCCACCCCATTCCTGCCGCTGCTTGCCTTTGCCAGGATCCCAGAGTGCACCTCCTTGTAACACTTTGCTGCCCAGTCATTGCCAGCCACACAAGAAGGAGCGACCCTCTGCCCACCTAGAAACTGCTGCATCTTACCATTCATCCCCATCCCACCTCATTCCTGCCGCTGCTTGCCTTTGCCAGCACATCGGAGCGCATCTCCTTGTAACACCGCAGTGCCGAGTCCTTACAAGCCACACAAGAAGGAGCGACCATCCTCACACCTAGGAACCTGTTGCGCCTGTGCCTCAACATGTCCCCCATCTTACCCCCTCCCCATTCCTGCTGACACTCGCTTTTGCCTAGCATCACAGAGTGCACCTCCTTGCAACACTGTGCGGCCCACTCCTTGCCAGCCACACAAGAAGGAGCGATCCACCTCCCACCTAGGAACTGTTGCGCCCATGCCTTACCACCCCCACTAGCCCTGACTCACCTGTGTCCCTCCCAGCCCTTCTCTACCATTTGTAATGCAAGTAATCTGCCACCAAGCATGACCCCAATCCTCACCCACCCATGCACCGGGCCTCTTCGACTTGCCAAGCTTTCGCCCTCGCACTTCAGTAACCGCCTCACCTCCCTCTGACCTCATTCTATCCATTGAGGGTGAATTTAGATGCGCAAGGCTCTCTTCACGAACAAATCCAACTGCTTGCCCACCTCTATTTCATTTCCCCTCACCACTAGTGTATGTGCCAACCCCCCCTTACTTTGCCCAGGCCAGAAGCTAATCAGCCTGCAACTTTCAGCTGCATACTATTAAATGTACGCTCTCATGCAGACCATGATCTTATTATTGACCACCACCAGAAGGGTCTTTGCTGACCCTAGAGTACTGTGCATTAGCGTCATAACATCACTAACTACCTAAGAACATTACAATTAAGAAATCACCGACAACCGGCGTGCCACCAACCGCAGCACTTTCAACCAATTTGAACCCATAGTTGAAGACGTTTTCTCCACACTAATAAATGACAACAACTTCGCCGGATCCCCCAGTGACCCATGCCCCCCAGGAATCTACAAAGAAATCCTCAACCATAGCACCCCAGCATCTTAGCATCTTACCTGAACCTATCCCTAAACACAGGAATAGTACCGAAATCTTTCAAATCAGCTTACATCAAGCCACTCCAAAACATGAAGCGCGAAAGATCCCACCAATTACAGACCTATATCCAATCTACCCTACCCGGTGGAGCTACTGGAGAACCACGTATACAAAATCCTAATCAACCAATCCTAATCAACCACATAGAAACTAACAGAATACTCGACCACTTGCAAGTCGGTTTCAGACCCATAAGATTAACAGAATCAGCTCTTCTATCTATATGGGATGACCTAACAATAAATGCAGACAACAGCACACAATCTTCCCTCATACTACTCGACATATCAGTCACATTCAACAAAATCAGACACACAACACTAATTGAGAGGCTGGAGGAATGCAGTGTAAAAGACTCTGTTTTACAATGGCTCCAATCTTTCCTCACAAACTGAACTGAAAGAACTTACCTGCCACCATTTACCCCTAACACCAAAAACATCTCCTGTGGCGTACCACAAGGCTGTTGCCTCTCCCCACTCCTTTTCAACATCTACATCTCTGCCTTAATGGAAATCATTCGAAACCATGGACTGACCGTCGACAGCTACGCAGACGATACCCAACTCATCGTCAAGATATCGGCAACCAAAACAACACCCTCAACAACTGCCTCACCAACATATACACCAAGATGACAATCAACAACCTCAAGCTAAACCTGACCAAAACAGAAATAATGATCTCACCCCCAGAGGATAAGGGAACAGGAACGCAACTGAACTGGCCATCTTGCATGGGAACCCAACCAGAAGCATCCGCTGTGATAACAAATATAGGAATACGCATGGACAATGACTCTCACTAGAACCACAAGTCAATGCTATAGCAAATAAATGCTTCTACCTTCTGTGACTACTGAAAGGGTTCCTCCCCTAGCTCTCTTCCCACTTAAAACCCTTGCAATCATCTCTCTAGTATTATCAAGAATCGATTATATGAACAGCCTCTACCTTGGAATGCCAGAACGGCTCACAAAAAACTCCAGCACATCCAAAACACTGCACCAAGGATATTTCTGAGACTAGACAGAAGAGGCCACATCACACCAGCCCTGAGAAGCCTGCACTGGCTCCCAGGAAAAAAACACATTCACTTCAAAGCCCTCAGCATCACTCACAAATAAATACACGGACAAGAAGCTAAATTCCTCCAAGCCAAGATCAACCTCTACCAACCAGGAAGAAACCTAAGATCAAGCAAGGACTTCCAAATAGTAATGAAACAATACGAAAAAAGGAAATTCAGAGGAAACACATTTTCGTGCCAAATTGCCAATCTATGGACCTCAATCCCGAAGGAGATAAGAACAACAGAAGGCCACCTCACCTTCAGAAAACGACTTAAAACCTGGCTGTTCAACTCACAGTGATTACCATAAAATGGGTGCCGCCAGCAATATCACCAGGGACCCAAGATAATCCAATAACAGTACGGACTCTGGAACCAACAATAAAACAAACACCAACCGCTAGCCATCTATGCTCCTCACTCCTCTCCAGCATACCCCTCACATACCTCACACGATCTAACGAGCTATTCCCGCCTCACACAAACACACAATCCACATATCCACCATAAGAATTAACTGCCGCAAACAAACATCCCAGTCACTGGACTTTGTCCTTCCAGACACGATAACCCCAGTCCACACAATCCAAACACACCTTTAAAGCATACTCGCACAGATGCCAGTTTCTCCTGGTTCTAGAAGCACCAACAGAAAAGCACAACCCATATCCTATTCCCTCTTCCCTCACTAACCTACCCCACCCACTTTCTTACAGAACCACATGAGCACCTGGAGACCATGCTAATGGTAACGGTGCACAGTATGTCAACTTAACATAACATAACATAACAGCAGTGTGATCTGCTAATGTGCCTAATCCACTTTCATCTCCTAAACTGACAATTAGGTTACATTACCGCCTTATCAGCAATGAAGCCTCAATCGCACATAGCTTCTGAGATTTCTGCATGGAGTAAAAGTAATTACTGGATATGGAAATTGGGTCAAGCAATATGTATCAAGGTATGGGCACCACATCAGTGACACCAAGGGACACACATATGCTTTATGCTGCACGGGCATTCAAGGGCACTGGTCTTGGTGTCCTTGCTGCCTCTAGTTTATAACTGCAGTTCACAGAATCTGTCATTTACGGGGTATCTTGTATATGTACTCTTTGCTCTTCGCCGTAGGGCTCAACACGGTAGCCAGGCCAAGCAGGATTTTCCTAGTTCTCTGCCTTGGATAGTCACCCAAGGCTACAGGCTCTGTTGCTTGCTCAGTGTTTGATGCTTCCATCTATTTATATTGGGTCAGTCAGAGGAGCTCTTGGGGGAGATTAAGGGCACAGCAGATATTCACACTTCATCTTGGTTTGGAATTCATCGTCTGTTCTTCAGGATCTGTAACCATGGTTGCCAAAGCAAAGAGGCAGGCCATCGGGATAAAAAGGACATTCAGTTTGAGTGGTAACTCAGCTCCCAATTAATCAGAGTTGCATTCCATCCAGGTGTCAGCATCCAGGGTGTCACATTCAACTGCCACAGGTTTCTTTCCAGGCTTTCTCTTGGGTGGGATTCTGACTTTGAATCCAAACATCATTCACAAACAGGTTACATCTGGTTCTGGAAAATGAAGCCCTCCCGGCCTGAGGCAGACACTAGCCATGACCATATATTGCAACATGCAGATCCCAGTCACTTACTTGTAGGAACAAATGCCTACCTTTGGATCTATACTGGTTTTATACTGGGGCTTCAGGTAGGGAAAGCCTCAGGAGCCAACAACGCCAACTATATGAGGAGACCTGCACAGAGAAACAGGGTGCCTTGGGACAACCCAAGATTGAAAGAGTTCAGATCTATCAGAGGGTATGCTCAGTGTCCTCTTCCGGATGAGGACTTTCATGAGGGCTCATCAAGGAAAAGTTGAGAAAACCACGTCAGTAATAATAAATAAAAGTGGAGGCCTTGTACCTGAAGTGAGCGGTGGAACTTTCAGTCACACACTACTCCATCCTCACACTCTTGCAATTATGCATTGAACCCAAGGGCTGACAGAGTCCCCAGAATAGGGCACAATGAATCCCGCAGCCATAAGGCCATGCCAGTTGCAGGAGCGTGCTTCTCAAATACCAATGAAAGCAGCATAGGAAGATTGGGGGCGGGGGGCACTTGAATGTGCCTGCAGACCGGAAGTGAAGTAGCGATGGAGATTATACAATCACAATCTACAGATTATACAATCTCCCGCTCCTCCAGACTGCCCGAGAAGCTCGGGTGAAATGGTTCGGATCAAGGATGATGAAAACCAGAGCAGAAACCAGTCTGGAAATTGTTTTGATGTTTTGATGAAACTTGGACTCACATCAAACTAACGACTGTTGTTATTCAGGAATTTGTTTACTTAAATGTCTACTGATCTGGCGTGTGGACCCGAAAGTATGCAACAAAGTCCACTCTTCAAGCGATTCATGGAGATATTTATGAGATAAAGGGAGAGTTTCTTCCTGGTAGACAAGGACTAATAACCCGGTTGGCAGCGCTACACTCATCGTCGATTACTCCATTTATGGAGCTCCAAGGTCCTTTAAAGGTGGAGCATAGAGGGAAAAGGAACACAACCCTACTTCCCAATGCCAATGTTTGGACTTGGGAAAGGGTCAAATATTTGGGATCCCAGCTGCTAGAGGGAAATTTCCGCTTGATGGAAGGGATCATGTTGTGCTCCACCCGGGTTAGCTTTTAGCTGTTATAGGCTTTTGGTCTATTGTTAAATCGGGGTTCCGAAATGTTACCACTTGCATCTGGCTGTATGCATACATACACACATAAATGTGAGGTCACACATACAGAACCACTGCAAGGAATTATGCTGCCCAAGGCGTAGCAACATTTTGGCAACCACCTTCCATGCAATGTGAGCAGATCTGAGGTTTTAGGGTCATAATTGTGCTCTGTTGCTGGTGGAGATGTAGGCAGATGCCTAAAAGTGGTAATTGTAATGCTGGCCCTTAAAGGATCGTCTTTAAGAGGGGGACGGTGTTACAATAAGGCACTTTTAGTCATCTACCTACATCTGATCTGGCCCACCTTGTCGCAGTGGCCGTTATCTCGCATTTTCTGAGCCATTTTTTATGGGGGGCAATCCCCCGATACCACCCCTCTTACCACCACTCACCACTAGCCAGCCTAAATATATGGGGCCTCATCATGAGTTGGGCGGTATCCTGGCGGTAAATCCACCAGGAAACCGCCCAACGCAATTAGCGTTACTGCAACTTGGTCTAGTGCTACTGGTGCCAGTTCCCAAGTTGCGGTACCCCAGTAAATCCCCAAATCCATGGGACTCAATGGGGCATTTTTGGTTCAATTACCGCGGTGCTAATTGCGCTGCAGGTATTGTGCTGAAAATGGGTGACAGTCAGGGGATTTACCCCAGTTCAGAGCTGGAGGTGAATCACCATTTGTCCATCCAACTCATAGCTGTGCGTAGCAGTAATGCAGTGCTAATACCATTACTGCTGCGTTTTTACCACTCCACCAAACGTGCAATGAGTTCCTATAGTCCTTTACCTCACCTCCCTAAAAAATACAGTGAAAATGCAGTGAAAAAGCTGTTAACCGAATGCAGTGAAACGGTTGCAATGAGGTGGGTGAGTACCCCAACAACACCTCCAGCAACAGTGCATAATTTGGGTCCTAAAAACTTCAGATATACCAACATGGCATGCATGCTCACTAGAACAGTGGGGGGACCATCATACCCTACATGCAGTCAAAAGCAGGGATGGCTCACAGAACACACAATGCATCCAGCAAACTCAAGGCCATTGACTGGTGCAGCCAGCAACACCATGGGATACAGATAAAGGACTCACCTGTCACACATGGAAATGAGGCTGCTTCAGACATTCAACCAGTGCTGCCTTGTCCCCAGGAGGAGCTGGAGCACCCCCCCACCCCCACTGCCAGAGCAGTGCCCTGCTTTGAGGTGCCTTTCAATGTGCACCAGGATCGATACTAGGCCGTCCGCCTAATTGTGCAGCACCTGGATGCATGCTGCTTGACGCCGGTAATAATCTTTTAAATTTACTCGGTGCTGTTGTGTTCCGACGGGAGTCGGATGCAGCAATAAATCAATATAACAGATCAATTGACGCAGATACAATAATACACGGGAGCCGGTCAAGTAGCTTCTTATCTCTTTAATCATCGGCGCGAAACTGGCATCTGAGGCGGTGACCCCGCCTCTTCCTGCCTACTGTGGGGCGCGGCCCACAACAAAAGAACAACAATAGAAATGGGACTTGGCTCCCATTCAAACAGGATCATTAAGATGGATGAGGACACAACAGGTGCCATTTGCATTTTGTCTTTACTCCGCAGATAGCCTTTCCACCTTCCAGATTGCACCAAATAGCCTGCACTTACACCAATGTGTAAAAATCTCCTTTAGTTGCCACGAGGTAAAAGCCTGTCCAAAATGGCCACCCGCAACTTCGCTTCGCCTTCCTGCTTGTGAAGTACACCATCTGGTCCATCGCCTATCCCCATTGGTCAACAGCCCTTTTTCAACATCCAATCGTAAACCGGCAGGCTCGAGCCGGCCCAGCCGGATGGGCTGTGGGTCAAATACCATCTTACCCTTTCTAACACTACCGCCTCACCCTGCGTCCATATACTTGTGGACAATCGATAAGACTCCGTCACACACCCAATTTGTCTCCTGCCCTCCCGAACATTCTTGCCACATGGTCTCCGTGGCCTTCTTTGCAACGCCTCCCCACCGAGCTACAAACTACACCTCCGCCTGAACATTACGAGACTTTGCAACATGCCCTTCATTTAATTGCTATCCTATCAACTCCGCCGCACGGAGCTCAACCTGCAGTTAAATGCAGCTGTTATGTAATGCCATGCCCATGCACGTGGATATTGTTTATTAAGAAAGTCCTGTTGTTAAGCATTCTCTCGCTACTGGCCCATTACTTCCTATGACTACCATTACCTCTCCTAGTGCTTAACATATGTCGTTCTACAATGCCCTGTACCTGTTACAATCACATTTAAGTGTTCACGCCAAAATGACTTTGCTGCCTGCAAGTTGTTACTTAACATTATCTACCAATGAGTGCATCACCGGTCAAGTGGCACAGCGAGTAGAGCACTCGCTTTGACATCGGGTTCGAATCCCGGCGGGGCCAAACTCAGCCTTTCATCCTTCCGAGGTCGATAAATGAGGCCAAACTCAGCCTTTCATCCTTCCGAGGTCGATAAATGAGCACCACACACCGTGGGTAATAATAAGCAGCGCTCAGATACCTGAGGGTTCGTAGCGCTATATAAATGCCAAATTATTTTTATCATTTATTACCTAGTCTGATAACTAGCCTGCATTGTAAACTATTGCGCCCATGCTCAACCTAGACCGCTGCGACACTTTGCCAAGCTTAGTCCACTGTGCCTAGTTTAACGCTGCCTACTGTGAACACACGGAACTTATCCCACTTTGCACATGCTGCTCAAACTTGCCTAGTGGGTTTTTGCTCAATTTAGCCCTATGTGACTATCTCAAACTTAGCCTACTGTGTTTATATTAAACAGGCCAAATCTGAACCTAGACTATCATAGCTGAATCTAATCTGACCTGGTTTACGCCAACTAGGCGCTACCTCTAGCCTACCTGATCCTTTCTACTACAGCTGATACTATTGCCGCATTTTGTATGTTAGCAAAACCCTGCTGCTATCTGTACCTCTGCTGTTCACGCAAAGAATCGTAATAACCATGGATCAAATGAAATACGCACCATGTCTTACATCTAATAGAAATACTAGGCTTCGAGCTAGACTCTCCGCCCTCCACGAACCTAAAATGACCAACAATACCCCTCTCAACCGGCGCACTGCCCCTAATTACACTACCCTGCATAGGGCGCAAGCCCACACGCAAACTACCCCAGTTGCCAAAATGAAAGAACATACACCAGTTATCTTAAAATCTCAGAGAATACCCAGCACAACTACGATAGCTGGAGCACTGATTAATGCCAGATCTGTCGTCGCTCACGGCACCGAAATAGCCGATACTCTAACATCCGACAACCTTGACTTCCTAGCCGCCACATAAACCTGGCTGCATGATGCAGCAGGCCCAGCACTTACTTTAGCGATTCCACAAGATTATCAACTATTAAAAATGGACAGACCTAATTCTAGAGGAGGTGGCTTAGCTATCATTGCTAAAGCTAACCTGAACCTAAGACTATCCTCGCCACCCCCATTACAATCGTGCAAGCTACTCTCAGCAAAATTGCCTATATCCCCATGCCGCACCCTAACCATCCACCTCATATATAGGCCACCAGGACCCATTGGCTCATTTGAAGAGGACACATCTAGCCTCCTAGCCAATAACATAGAATCATCCCAGATAATCATCTTAGGAGACTTTAACCTAGGACTCAATGATTCGGATGACAAACAGGCTCAAGCGATAGCTACCATGCTCTCTGAACATGGCCTTACCCAAAAAGTCCTCGTCCCTACCCACCATAAAGGCAGGACCCTAGACAGGGTAGCCACACTAAACTGCCCAACCATGATCACTAAAACTATACCTCAACCTTTTACTGACCATTACCTAATTGACATGACAAACAATCTAATAAAGAAAAAACTATGGCACCCCCTCTTCCCACTAGATCGAAGAAAAACATCACACCTGACAACATCCTACCGCTCCTCCTCCCTGTGATTAATGCCCTGCCTAGCAACTCCGACCCCGATACACTGGTGGACCACTACAATGACACTATGGCTAAGGCCCTAGATACCATTGCCCCTCATAAGGTACGCAAGAGCAAACAACAGACACACCTTAAAACCTGGTTCACCCCCATCTTAAAGAACTTAGACTGGAAAAAAGGAAGCTAGAAACCACATGGCAACATTCCCCTATGGAAGAAAATAAACTAAAACTAAAACGCTGTGCCAATAATTACAAGAAAGAAATTATCCAAACAAAAAGAGAAGTTTACAATGAAATAATTTCCAAAGCATGCTCCAATACCAAGGAACTATTTGTGATCCTGCAAGAATTAGAATCGCCTATACCCCCACCTGACAACGCACCTAAAGACAAGCAATAGTGCACTAGCATCCAAAATGCCCTAGCAAATGACATAAAAAAATTGCAAACTAAAATTGTAATAAAAAAAGCCTCTCTCCCCTTGGCGGAAACACTTCCTACTACCACTACTAACAACAAGCCTGATTTAGCTCCATTCAAATTCTCCAAAGTTTCCATTCAGGAAACTGAAAAATGATTGCCTCCCTAAAACCATCAAACTGCAAAGGTGACAACTGTCCAGCCCAGATAATTAAAGGTGTGGCCAGAGATTTAGCCCATTTCATCTCTAAACTCATTAACGCCTCCTTTACATCTAATGCTGTCCCAAGCAGCTTAAAAGAATCCTGGGTTCTACCTCTTCTTAAAAAACAAATGTTAGACCCTGCCATACCTACTAACTACAGGCCCATCACAACGGTCCCATTCCTCCTCAAAATAATAGACAGAGTAGCCTATTTGCAAATACATAAGTACCGTGAGACCAACCAACTTCTAGGCTCCTGCCAATTGGGTTTCAGACCCCAGCACATCACGGAGAAAGCACTAATAGACCTTAAAGCCCAAATTGACGAGCTTAACGACAAAGGTAACACAGCTATGCTACTCCTCCTTGATTTGTCGGCAGCATTCGACTAAGTGGACCATGCAGTATTATGCAAACACCTAACATCTGTTGCCCACTTCTCGAGTGAAGTCATAGCCTGGGTCCAGTCATTTCTAGATAACAGAAGCATGCAAGTATTTTCCACCTCAGCATCAGCAGACCCAATTTAAACAACATGCGGCGTCCCTCAGGGCTCATGAGTCTCTCCAACCATGTATAATATATTGACTAAGCCTCTATTTGACAAATTGGACAGACTGGGTGTCACCTACACAAATTACGCAGACGACACCCAGATCCTCATTCCCCTTTTAGGCAATTTCTCCTCAGATACAGCCTTAGTAAATGAAATATACACCCTCATTCAGGCAACCCAGGGCCTCTGCCTGAATCACGATAAAACGGAGATCCTGATGCTTGGCTCGGCCGACAACCTAAATAAACTGGACACTAACTATGGTGCCTTCAATATTGATGGTAACACAATTACAGTCACCAAAGAAGTAAAGACACTTGGCTTCTATCTGGATTCCATGCTAACGCTAAAAAACAGGTGAACTCCTTAGCCTCATCTACGGCTTACACTGGCAAACTCATTAGAGCATGCAGACCTTACCTCTCACTAGCAAGCTGCATCACTTTAGCTAATGCCCTTATTTTATCTAAATTGGACTTTTGCAATGCACTGTACCTAGGAGCCAATAAATACATCATTAACAAACTACAAATATTGCAAAACAATGCACTTAGAACAGCCCTGAACCTCTCTACCAGAGAGCACATATCGAATGCTAGGAGAAACCATCACTGGCTGAAAATTAGTCATAGGATACTCTTCCAAACTGTGTCATTAACTTTCAAATGCCTCAACAATGCTGCCCCCCCATACCTGAAGGATAGAATAATCAGGAAAGCTTCTGCACGACCCACTAGGTCTTCCAACTCCTTCTGCCTCCAAATACCGAACCGAGATTCAAACTTCAAAAAACAGGAGGCAACAGCTTCCCAGTAAAAGCAGCCTTGCAATGGAATGCACTACCAGTTGAGCTCAGAAGGGATCAGTCTTACTGCAGCTTCAGATGCAACACCTGCATCTGGTTACGCCTTAGACTATGGGCCTCATTACGACCCAGGCGGTAAGTTACCGCCTGGGTCGTACCTTTACCACCATGGCGTAAACTACGTTTACGCCATGGTGGTTGGCGGACTTACCGCCCCATTCCGAGGTTGGCGGGGCGGTAAGTCCCCAATCCCCATTTACCCTTCCCCATTCCCATTTTTGCCCCATAGGGCATAATGGGAGTGGGGAAGGCGTTAATTACGCCACCGTAAATTACGGTGGCGTAATTAACATCAAGGTCCCTTAGCGCCATGGATTTTAACACCTGCTAAAAGCAGGTGTTAAAACCTCCATGGCGCTAAGGGACCTCGGAATCAGGCGGTAAGGGTCGGCACTGTTTACGCCGCCGTAAACCCCTTACCGCCTGAGTCGTAATTAGGCCCTATGACTGTAACTGTATGTCATGCGCATACTTCCTAACTGTACCTGTTGTCACGTGGAACTAAGTCTCCAAGTATCTTCCTTCTATACTATTGCAATATACTTTCTATATCTGTAACTAAGCTTTACGTATTCTTGTGATGTTGTGCGCCCAGCTACCTAAGGGTTTGGTGCGCCCTACAAATAAATAAATAAACAAACAAGCATTCATTTTCAAACCCTATCAGAAGAAAATATCCTTTCTTGTTTTTTTGTGTGTGTTGTTTTTGTGAAAGGCAACTGCCTATATGTCCTGTCCAATTTGTATGGTTATGCAAAGTCAATTGAATGAAATGTGTATATTTCACCTTGATTTGCTAATTTCTGATAACGTCACATCCCATCGCATATATTAGTGAGCCTGCCAACACATCCCATCACGTATGTTAGTGATTGCCCCCACTTTTTTTTAGGACTAGACTCTTGCACAAATTACACAAGTATCCCCATTTTGGGTGCATACAGTAAGGCAACGGACAGGCACATAATATGGGTAGCGCCTCTTATGGACAAGCCGCCTCAGCAAACTTCTTTGCTTGCAGTAGTATTTCTATTTGAGGCTCAGCAGTCTTCCCTGTGGAACACGACCCCGCCTCAGAATGAGGTGGGCATAATCAAGCAGTGCAAGTGGTGTGTATGAGCAGATACATGCCATACATGCTCACCTATCCATATGTGACTGAGCGTAATGATCACTGATATACGCATGAGTGTGTGCAGAATGAGTCTCTTCATAGAGGCAGTGCTGCACAATGCCAACAAGGACAGAGGGCCAGATTCACAAAAATAGAAGTGTGCGCAAATCTGAGATGTGCACAGATGTGCACATCTTAGAGAGATGTGCCAGTTCCTAAAAGAAGCACAAAATGTGTGCAAACTATGCGCAAAGTTGGTGTTAAGCATGCAGATACACCAAATTAACCACGGCTGCTTCATTAGGTATCATGCTGCTTTAATGACGAATGAGGAGGGAAATTATATATGGGAGGAGGATCACCTTAATCCTGCTGGCAAATGAAGAAGTCATCCAGAAGTACCGCTTCCCACCCCATATCATGTTGGACATGGTGAGTCAGTGTGACGGAGCCCTTACCACACTCACAATCTAAGGCCATGTGATACCTCCATCCATCAAGGTGCTGTCAAGCTTGCATTCCTTTACCAAAGACTCCATCCAGAGGACCATTGGCATCACAGTGTTGATATCATAATCCTCACAGACACTAGCCCTACGCATGGTCCTAAAGGTGGTGCTTGCATCTGCCAGGGTATATACAGGCATTCCTTATTATACATGTGCCAGTGGTTGAATAGGAAGGGCATTTAATAACATATCTGTGTCCTGTACATGTGTGGTGCCATTGATTGCACCCATGTGGCCCTCAGACCTCTATCGCTGAAGAACACTTGTACAGAAACAGGAGGCACTGGCATTCCTTGCATGAACAGAACATATGTAATGCACGCAACATAATCACAAATGCAAATGCTAACTCTTATGGTGTGGGATTTAACCAAAGGCCCCAAGCAAATAGAACTGAATGGCCCACTGGAAAAATAACTTGGCAACCTTCAAGAACCTTCACACTGAAAATGGGCCTATTAAGGCAGACTATGTCTTTATGCAGTTGAAATCCAGAGAAAGCTGGAAAAAATGTAATCAGAGTGCAGATTGGAAAGGCACAGAACATTGCTGGCTAAGACATACATGCAGCATTGTCACTGAAACAGCCATCCATCAAAAGGCGGTGCACTATGACAACTCAGACCCACATTTCAGCATAAACATGTCAGATCATTAAAAATATATTTTATTAATAACTGACTGTACTTTCATCTGTCATATTTAAAGACCAGTGCTGTGTGAAAAGAAAGAAGAAACCATGATCAGTAAAATACATAGCATTTTAAAGAATATAGGCTGATGTCAGAAAATGCAATATGTGAGTACATTCAACCAAGGACAATCTGTGGGTCTATAGGCTCGAATTAGCAAATGGCTTCCACCCGTTGCAAGCCTTTTGGCCCCTGGATCTGAAGAGGGAATTCCCTTGAAGCTCTTGCACCCCAGCTATTTACAACTGAAATAAAGTGTGGATGCCCTTAAGGGTGTTCAAAACAAGCTTCCTCCATTGTCAGACCTGTTGTCTCTGAAGGCTCTTTTCTTTACAGGGAAAAGGCTTAGCCAGTGCATGACTAGAATGAAGGGAGGAGCTGTGTAAACAGGGGCTGCAATCAAGGGAAGCTGAACTCTGAAACAATTACAAGAAAAAAAAGATTTTCAGATCGAAATGGTGGTCAACTTCAGATAACAGGACAGAATTCTAGATGTCAGCATGGCCTCATGACATCACAGGGCTGGCCTGGCTCATTGGCTGCACTGGGAGATCTCTCCGTAGCTGGTGCATCCCAGATATGTATGACCTGCAGCTCACCAACTTCAAACAACAAAGATGATAATGGCTTGTGCCCTGGCTTTAAATAAAACACAGTCCAAGAGGCTCTGGTCACATGCTGGCCAAGAATGGCAACTGGCCTAAAGAAAGGATACATATGAAGATTTCCCATTAGTTTAAATGGACTACCATAAAATGCATTTTCTCAGCAACCACAAGTCGCACTGCATCCATTTATGTTTAATTTTTATTTGTGACATATAAGTCATTTTTGTGTGAGATTTATGTGTCTTTTTATATGCCATTCTTTTTTCGCCCCCACTCTTCCCAATGAGCAGAGCATCCACCATGTAGTCCCTACACAATGCTGCTGGGGGGCTTCCAGGTCACACACCCAGGCCTAGCACTGTTGAGATGTAAGCCTGTTGTGGCCCAGCATTTTGTATCTCCACAAGGTGAGCGCAGTGAAGTGCACTCTAATATTCACCATCTGCCTAGCTGAGATATTTTATTCACTTCAATTGATTGTACCTACAACAAAGGGACTGCTTTTTCCTGCCTAATTGGGGTTTCTGCCATGAGGTGCTCATTTCCATCGCACCTCCATCATGGCCACCATGGTTCCTATTTAGCACCATTGTGTTGCAGCCTGCCCTGCCTCCTCACCGGATTGGCCACTTCACTGCTCATTACTGCCAATCGGGAGCCGAAGGCATAAGACAACCCCTGATTCGAAGGCCCACACTCAAAGGCCCACACCCAGGCTTAGCACTGTTCAGAGGTAAGCCCCGTTGTGGCCCGGCATTTTGTATCTCCACAAGACGAGCGCGGTGAGGTGCGCCCTAATATTCACCATCTGCCTATCTGGGATATTTTGTTCACTTCAATTGATCATGTCTACAATGACGGGGCTGCTTTTTCCTGCCCAATTGGGTTCTCTACCAAAAGGTGCTCACTTCCATCACACCTCCATCATGGCTGCCATGGTTCCTATTTAGCACCATTGTGATGCAGCCTGCCCTGCCTTCTCACCGGATTGGCCACTTCACTGCTCATCACCGCCAATCGGGTGAGAAGGCATAAGCCGGCCCCCGACTCGAAGGGCCACATTCAAAGGCCCTATCTGAGCCTCACGTTTGCCCACTCTTCCTGATTAGCAGAGGATCCACTGTGCAGCCCCTACACGAGGCTGCTGGGGGGCTTCCAGCACACACACTTAGGCTTAGCACTATTGAGAGGTAAGCCCCGTTGTGGCCTGGCGTTTTGTATTTCCACAAGGCGAGCCCGGTAAGGTGCACCCTAAAATTCACCATCTGCCTATCTGGGATATTTTATTCACTTCAATTGATCGTGCATACAATGAAGGGATTGCTTTTTCCTGCCTAATTGGGGTCTCTGCCACAATGTGCTCACTTCCATTGCGCCTACATCATGGCTGCCATTGTTCCTATTTAGCACCATTGTGGTACAGCCTGCCCTGCCTCCCCACCGGATTGGCCACATCACTGCTCATTACAGCCAATCGGGAGCCGGAAGGTGTAAGCCAGCCCCCGACTTGAAGGCCCACATTCAAAGGCCCTGTCTGAGCCTGGATGGGCCCCCCATCTGGCTGCAGGCCCACAACCAATGCAGTAACCTCCTGGGCACGTCCCTTCGTCTTTCTCATGAACTTGGACCATGGTGACTGTCTCTCTGCTACTACATGAGTAATGGCTGATCTTCCTCGATTGCCTCCTCCAGATATCCCTTGCACCATATCTGTGCCTCTCCTGACTGCCTCTCCTTGAACAATCTTTATTACGACACTGCTCCCTGTGTGCCACACGGTATACACATCTCTCAATGTGTTCTCAGCCTTACCTCTTGCATCCCTGTGCACCCTGTGTCTTCCCATCTTCCATATACTTGTGCTGCATTGCATTGCATTGTACACATGTTTTTAAAAATCGAATCTAGGTGGTGTGCTTTCCCATCTTGCATCCACTTGTGCTGCAGTGCATTGCATGCTTTACTAGGCGGTGTGCTTTCCCATCTTGCATCCACTTGTGCTGCACTACATTGCATTGTTTTCTAGGTGGTGTGCTTTCTCATCTTGCATCCACTTGTGCTACACTGCTTTGCATTGGAATCCTTTTTAAGAAACACTGTTTCCTGCACCCCACCTACTGCTCTACTTGGATTGTGCCCTCCTTTAACACTAGGCCGCCTGTGAGTTAGGGCCAGGACTGTGCATTGCATCCCACTACCCCATTTTTATTTCTCTCCTCCCCTCTATCCTTGGACACTGAGATGGCACTCTCCATCTCTCCAATCTTCTCTAACTGCTACACTATCACCTATTCTTCCTCTCTGACAGAATCTGGATGGAAAAAGCACAAAAAAGACATCCTTGGTGCAAATCCTAGACTCCCCATCGCAGACACCTATGTCAGTGCATCCTCCAGAGAAATCTTCACTGAAACCCTCTTCTCTGTCCCCTCTCCAAATCTATGGACCTCTCATCTCTACTCTCTCATCTTTCCTCTTGTCCTTGCCCATTAATCGTGGCATCGAGTGGGAAGTCCTCCTGACGGGTTTCTTCTCATCACGCTGCTTCATTAATGTCTACCACACTGGCACCATCGTGGTTCAGGGTCCTCAGGCCAACCTCCTTCTCTTTGACCAGATCCTGCCATCTCTCATCAACTGCCTTCCCTCTCCTGCTTCACCACTTTCTCTGTCCCTCCTTCTCTGACTGTAGTACCACGCCCCTGTACTCCACCTCAGAAAATCTTCAAATATCCCGCTCAGCCAACAAACACTCTGCTAACATCTGCCTCCTTCTTGAAGACACTGACCTTGACATTCTCACACTTACTGAGACTTGTTTCAATGCCATCTCAGTCACCACCTTTGACTCCCTCCTACTTGCTGACTTTAAGATAATTTCCAAGCCTCAACCTCACTGTGCTGGCAGTGGGGTTGCCTTTATCTTCCCTGAGTGGGTTCCTTCTTCCATCTTACCCACTCAGCCCTACACGTCCTTTGAGCGCTTGGTATGGAAATTGGTTATATCTCTCTCCTCCACTCTGACCATTGCTACCATTTACCGGTCTCCTGGCGCTACCTCCCTGTTCCTCTCTGAATTGACTGATTTATGTTCCTCCTTACTCTCAACCACCTCTAACCTGCTGCTCCTGGGTGACTTTAACATCCAATTGGACTTCCCTTGTGCAGCTTCCACTCTTTTCATTGACCTCTGCACCTCTCTATCCCTCTCCATTCTCCCTTGTGGCCCAACCCACTCTACTGGACCCACTCTGGATGCCCTCATCCACTTGAACCTCCCTCTCTCATCTCCCCTGGCCTGCCCAATCTCTTCTCTCCTCCCACCTGGGTCCCTAAGGCTGTGTGACCACCCCTGCCAAAGCCATGCCAACCTCGTTCACAAACATCGCCTGATTAAATTAGTGTCAGCTGATGCCATCACCTCCACCTTCATCCCTGCTTGCCCTCCTAACTCAGACTCTATCACAAATCTGCTATCAGCAAATTCCACCTATCAATCACAAACACCCTTGACATTCTTGCCCCAGTTATGAGGATCCGCTTGAAAGCCACTGCTAAGAGTAACACTTCGTGCAGAGCTGCAGGATAGAAGTGGCAAACCCTCTGACAAACTGCCTGCCTCCAGCTCCAAAGGCAATACAGACTCTCTATGCGTGCCAAGAAAAGGGACCACATTCAGGCACGGGTGTCTGGCGCAGCTAACAACACAGCTGAACTTTTCAAAATCTGTTGAGAACCTACCAAACCTTCTGCAGTATCCTCCTCCCCTATTCCTTCTCACGCCCTCTGCAATGCATACGCCACTCACGTCACCACCAAAACTCAGGAAATTCTGAACAGCCTTGTCACCCACTCTCCCAACCCATCCCTCACCCCCTTGCCTCCCTTGGCCACTCACCCTCCTCCTTTCTCCTTCTCTTCCTTTGCCCTTGTCTCTCCGGAAGAAGTCACCAAATTTGTCTGCTCCATGAAGTTCTCTTCCAAACAGGTTTCCCGTTGCTCATCCATAACCATCAAGGACAACATTTTCTCTCTCGCCCCTGCACTCGCTGATCTCTGCAACCACTCCTTTGCTACGGGTTCTTTTCCCTCCTCCCTCAAGCACTCCCTTGTGCGCCCCTACTTAAAAACACATTGATGGGTCATTGCTGTCCAGCTAACTACTGCCCCATCTCCATCACCCCCTTCCTGGGGAAACTGCTGGAGAAGTTGGCCCTGTCCCAACTCAACTCTCACACCAAACTTGTTGCCAGTCTCCACAACCATCACTCTGGATTCCGAGCATCCAGAGGCATGGAAACTGCTCTTCTGAACACCCATGAAGAACTGCTTGTATCCCCGGATTCCAACTCCACTGCTGTCCACATCCATCTTGATCTCTCCTTTGAATTTGGCATGGTCAACCACTCCATCCTCATACAAAGGATCCATGAACCCTTGGTATCTCGGAGTGGGCACTGGACTGGCTGATCTCCTTCCTAACTGACTGCTCCTCCCAAGTAAATCTGAGCACCTTCTCCTCTCCCACGAACTTCCTCACCTATGGTGTCCCCCAGGGCTCTATTCTCTCACTGTGTCTCTTTACCATCTAACTTACTCAGCTGGCACGGCTCATCTCCTCTTTCTCCCTGAACCTCCAGTGTTATGCTGATGACACACAACTTTTTCTTCAAACTTCCTGCTGATCCCCTTGCACCTTCTATCATCCCTGACTGCCTCTATGCCACCCAGGCCTGGTGCACTTCTAATGATCTCTGCCTCAATGCCAGCAAAACAAAGATCCTTCCTATTGGGAACCCAGCACCCTACTTCTTCCCTTCTCTCTGGCCTTCTTCCATGGCCTCTCCCCTGCTCCCTCTTCAGAAGCCAGAAACAACCTCAGAGTCATCTTCAACTCTTCTTTCTCCTTCCTCCCTCACCCTCAGGACATTGCTAAGAAGTCCCTCTTTCAGCTCTTCCTTCACAAAGGAATTCTACCTTTTCCCACCTTTCCCCAGAGGCTCAATGTTACCCGGGCCCTCATTCTCTCTAGGCTTGACTATTGCAATAGCCTCCTCCTGAATCGACCTTCTTCCACTCTGCAACCCCTCCAGCTAATCCAGAATAGGGCAGTGAGACTTATCCTTGGCCTCAAGCCCAGGGACCGCATCTCTTCTACCCTACAAAGTCTTCACTGGATCCCGGTTGCTTCACGGATTAAATTCAAATCCATCTGTATCATCCACAAGGCTGTCTGGGGCCAGGGACCACACTATCTGCAACTCTTTCTTACTGAATATTCCCCCTCTAGATCTCTCTGCTCATCGGTCAACAACTCCTTGTTTGTAAAGCGTTTTGCTAAACAGAGGACACGTGGTGGATCACTTTCCTCAGCTGGCTTCCTTCTTTGGGACAGCCTCCCCCTCCTGCTTCCTCTTGAGCAGGACTTTCTTAAATTCTGTAAGATCCTAAAGACCTACCTCTTCACCTCTTCCTACCTTCCCTCCCTCCCTCCTCTGCCACTCTTACAGTCGCTTGATTAGTGTTCAGGGCCCTTATGCATCTTCGAGTCCCTGACCTCCCACACCAAATCTCCCCAACTTCTGTCTATCCTCAGCACTTGCCTCGGCTCACCCTCCATTCCCGGAGGCTCGCACTTATCTTTCATTGCACTTCACCTGTTGCTCAGCCATGAGCACCCCAGTACCTATTCCATTCCCTCTCCCCAGAACCCTCTGCTGGTTACAAAATAGGACCCTGAGGTAGTCAGGTTGCAGAGTTGATGTCCGTTCATCAAGCCATCCTCACTGCAGTGCACCACCAACTCAAAGAGCTGGTCAAAATCACTGACTGTCAGGAATGGGTTTGTGGAGCACCTGATTAACTGGAAGAATCAAGGCATGCTTTGTGCCAACAATAAACCATTAAAGCATGGCAAACTGATCCTGTCAATTTACAATTTGGTGACAGCCAATGAGATTACCATCTTTTGGAAGAAAATAAGAGGTAATTCCAAAATAGAGGGGCCAGATAAGACAGGGAATGACCTTGCTCAGCAGTTAGCTAAAACCGGAGCACTGCAGGGGGATTATATAAAAACAGATTCCCTGCTGGGTGAAATCCAAGTTCCACTGTCACCAGGTCACAAACTCATGCAAATAGTGAACTCTCGACTGCTCGGTGGAGTAAAGGTACCCCACATGCAGATTTGATCACTGCACAGGAAGAGGACCCAACCAATCGCAGATTTTATCAACCTATTGAAGATACCATCGTGAGTTTCCCTCTAACAGAGCCAGATTATGCCGGTAAAGAGGATTTCCGGGGGTTGATGAAGTTTTCCAAGATGTTCCGGATCCAAGACGGTTTTTTGGTAAGGAGAGCCCTACCTGGCTGTGACCAGTGGGTGGTACCTACCTCATTCCAAAGCCTGATGTTTGCCCATAACGCGACCACTGTCAGTCATAGAGGGTGTCATACGACATTAGTAATCTTGCATGAGGTTGCCTACTGGCCACACATGGGCCAAGACCTCGACATTTACCTGAAGGGGAGTCTTGTGTGTGCACAATTTGAACACAGTTCACTCACACACAGAGCTTCCCTACCAAAAAGGGGAATGATACTACCTTGGTCGGATTTGCGTGTCAATTTCATCGGACCAGTTATTTGCTCCTCTAGAGGAAACAAGCACATGTTGACTGTGAAATACATGTTTGCAAAGTGGGTAGAATGTCTTCCAGCCCCGAATTGTAAGGCAGAGACAGCCGCTGCATTAATGATCAACCACATCTTCTCTCGTTTCAGCCTCCCACAAAGGATTGAGTGAAATCAAAGAAGTCATTTTACCAGTGAGGTGATGGCGAAGATGTGGGTGATTCAAAGGGTAAAAAGAAAACTCCACATTGCCTTTCGCGTGGCCTCAAGCAGGGGGTCGGGGGTTGAGAGATACAGCAAAACAATTGTGAGTATCTTAAAGAAGTTCATGGCAGACTCTGGACCCAGTTGGGACATCCAATTACTGCTTGTCCTGATGGCTATTAGGTCTTGTGAGGGAAGCATGCTATCACAAGTAGACACTGGCACAAGAGCTCCAAGTTTCAAAACCTTTATTGATGATTTAAAAGGGGTTGGAAAACTCCTATCTTGCCCTATATCTAAGATGGGAGTATTCTCAACCATCAAACAAAAATAAAATACAGTCCTAGTCAGTCCTTAGTCAAAATAAAATGATATATACTAATATACCTAAAGCCTGCCCTCTTTCTAATACAATACATGTGTAAAGGGAATTTGTAATGCAAAATGGAAAATCAGTGTTCGAAATAAATGTCAGTCTGGCTGAGTAAACATCCTTCCCAAGGTTTTGTAGCACGGGGTAAGGTGGCACACTTGGGCCTTGTGACAAACTCTGGGTTCAGACACAAGGATGTAGTTCGTTTGGTGGACCAGGGCCCACTGGGCCTTCCACGACAAGTCACTAGTTTATCCGCTGAACCTCTCAGCTTTCTCTCACTCCAGTCCAGGTCACCTTTTAGCTTGTAATACAGTTCAGCAAAAGTGTGTTTCCTTCTGGTTACCACAATTCAGTACATGATTCTCTCAGGCTCAAACCTTTCGATCACAATTTGTGACACACTCTGGGTTCGGACACAATGATGTAGTTCGTTTGGTGGACCAGGGCCCACTTGACCTTCCACGACAAGTCACTTGTTTATCCGCTGTACCTCTCGGCTTTCTCTCACTCCATCCCAGGTCACCTTTTAGCTGGTAATACAGTTCAGAAAAAGTGTGTTACCTTCTGGTTACCACAATTCAGTACATCATTTCCTCCTCCAGGCTCAAAAGTTTTAATCACAATTTGTGGGGTTCCCTTCCGCAAGCTTCAATCACAAGTTCATAGGCTTCCCTCCGTTGAGTTCAAGCCTCCTTTCAATTTCCTTCCGCTGTCAAAGACTTTCGAAATGGCAAGGCTTTTCCTCATATCTCGGCATGACCACTTTGACCTTCTTTCCTCAAACGTCACTTTTTCTCTCCTACACCAAGGCTTCTTGGTAACTGTAGTTTCGAGCAAAGTACTAATTTCAAAGTTCAAGGACATCTCTCACATCCAGGTTTCCCTATGCTAGGATTAAACCTAACAACAGTTCAAATCTTGCATCTCCGTTTTTTTCTCTTGCTGCCGCTTCTACAGCATTAGACATTTCACAGAGACTTTCAATTGGGCAATCTTCTTTTCCAGACCACTCTGTTACTTTGTAACTTTAATGTACAGTTCTTTACAATGCTTTGCTTTCTCTCGTGTTTTATCTGCACACGCGCAACCTTCATTCGTTGGATACTGCTGGCATCAAGTTTCCTTTAACACAGACCGGACTTTCATTGCTTTCATCAACTCACCGGCTGTGTTAATTCATTTTCGTCTTTCGCGGCTTTGAACCTGAAGTCAAGGCTTATAACACAACTGCTGCTGCACCACCCCAACTCTGCCATTCACCCAGGAGGGTAGCTGGTATCCTTGAAACACAAGAGGTTTGTCTCTTCTCTCTGTCTGGGCTTCCTTGCGCAACCTTCAAGTCCCTTCGGAGTTAACGATCTCTCGCCAGGGTGACCAGGGTTTCTCCGTACCTCAGTTCCATCCCTCAGCCTGTCGCTCTGCTCCGCCTTGTTCACTATCGCCCTGGAAGAACTGCTCCTTCTCATTCATCACCTTGCTCAGAGTCTGTCTCAGTGTTGCACCTTTTAACCATGTGGGGAAAGCTAATAAGTACCAGGTGTATGTAATTAAGATCACGCGCCTGACCCTGCCTGATCTTATTAGTGGGACATGTGAAATGTATTGCATGGGTGGTACTCCTTTTATCCTCAGACCTCCTCTTCCTTGGCTCAGTGCTTGTGTAGGAAAGGGGGCGGGATGTCTGGGAAGTTGGAATATCCTATAAAATAGGATGGGACAGGGGTACTTGGAAAGGGGAGATACCATGTCTCGCCATCAGGCATTCCTCCCCCACTCCCGGAGGACCCCTCAAACAAGTGTTCCTCCAGCACTTGTCCATCCCCAGGGTCTGAATCCAAAGGCAATGGCCGTGCCCTGGCCACCTGAGTAAGGGACCACCGGGGTCTAGGCAGTGAAACACCCTCTGGTTTTTCACATACCCATCCCCTACGCAGTGTGGACGGATCTGTTTCACATGGGAACCGGGAAAGGAAGTCAACGTTCCCCTGGTCTTTCACTGTGAAACGGTATGGTTGCAAGTCCAGGAACCAATGCATGACTCGAGGGTTAGATTTGTTCCTCTGACATATCCAAACTATGGGTGAATGATCAGTAACAAGCGTAAATCTCTATCCCAATAGGTAGTACCTGAGATGGTGGATCACCCATTTGATGGTAATGGCTTCTAGTTATAACACACAGTAGTTTTTCTCTCTGGGAAATATTCTGTGACTGGTAAATAATATAGGATGTTCCAAAACATCATGTATTTGAGACAGTACAACTCCTAATCCAATCAGGGAGGCATCAGTCTGTAAACAAACTCTTTCGAGAAGTCTGCCACTTTCAATATGGGGTTCTGACACAATGTTTGTTTGAGGTTGTTATAACAAACATCATCCTCATCGGTCCAACACATTTTCTGGGGCTCTGCATTTCATAATTTATCCGTCAACCGTGATGTTTTATCTGAAAATATTGGGATAAGCATGGAATAATACCCATCAAGCCCAATAATGCTCAGGGATCTCTTTTGATCCTCGGTGTGGGGGCATCTACAATGGCTTTCACCTTTTCTTGCTGAGGCTGTACACTACCATTTCCCACAAAGAAGCCCAGATATTTCATGGCTGATTGAGCCAGCTTACACTTACACTTCCTAGGGTTGGCAGTCAATCCGGTCTCTCTAAGAGCTTTCATAGTAGTGCATAGAGGGTCCTCCCACGTTTTACTGTAGATAACTATATCGTCAATGTAGGCCCCACAGAAATCAGCATAGGATTGTAGTTTTCTGTCCATAAGTCATTGAAAAGTTGCTTGGTCCCCATGCAGACCAAAAGGGAGAACCTTAAATTGGAATAGCCCTATGGGTGTCCAGAAGGCTGTTTTTTTCTTTATCCAGTCCGTGTAGAGGGAACTGCGAATAACCTCTAGTTAAATCTAGAGTAGACAAGAACACTGCATTTCCCAGTTTATCTATCAAGTTATCGATGCGTGGCATAGGATATGCATCAAAGGCGGAGATGGCGTTGACTTGCCTAAAATCTATGCAAAATCTCCAAGACTGGTCTGGTTTAGTTACCAACACGATAGGGGAGGACCATGGGCTTGAAGAGGACTCGATAATATTTGTCTTCAGCATATTCTCAACCTCATTAATGGCTATTTTCTTTTGCGTCCCTGGCACCATGTATGGTTTTACATTAACCACTTATCCTTTTGGGGTTCTGATGTAATGATAAACTCCATGTACTCTCTCTGGTTTTTCACAAAACATGTCGGGGAAAGATTTAAATATTTTTGTTTGTCTTTAGGTAGTTCTTGTGGAATAAGTTCTAGGTTATCACTCTCCTGCGGTACAAAACAGGATAACATGGAAGAGTTAGAGGCAGAAGGGTGCTCTTCCCATTTTGCCATTTTGTCAGGAGATTTACGTGGTAGAGTTGGGTCTTTTGTCTTCTATCAGGTTGGGCCATCCTATAACTACATATTCCAGTTTGCTCTAGTATTTCATAGGGCCCGGTCCATTTTGAAACAAGCTTATTTTCAGAGGCAGGTAAAAGAACCAGAACCTTCTGACCTACTGAAAATGATCTAAGAATCGCCTTTTAAGCATAGGAAAGCTTCTGTTGTTTTTGAGCTTTTTCCATATGAGTATGAACTAGAGTTCTGACTAGATTCATGTGTACTCATAACCGGGTGGCTGTCTGTGAAAGAGGTATTGGTGCTTCTTCCCTTTCTTCCAAGGTTTCCCTGAGCATGTCTAAGACATATCTTGGTTCTCTTCCATACAATATTTCAAATGGGGAGAATCCAGTAGATGCTTGAGGGATCTTTCTCACTGCAAATAGGGTCCACGGTATCATGCAATCCCAATCTTTCCCATCCTTGTCTACTAACTTCCATAGAATTGTCTTGATGGTCTTATTAAATCTTTCTACCAATCCATTGGTTTGGGGATGGTACACTGAGGTCCTTAAGGTTGTAGTATGTAGCAATTCCTTTATTTCACCCATAAGGGTACTCATGAAATGTGTCCCCTGGTCAGTTAGAATTTCTTTGGGGAATCCAACTCTAGAAAAGAGTGGTAACAAATGCTTTAAGATTTGCTGGGTGGTGTTATTTCTCATGGGAAAGTGTTATGGGTACCTGGTGGCATAGTCAACGATCACAGGAATACATTTGTTGCCCAACTTAGAAGTTTCTAATGGTCCGATAATATCCATCCCGATTCGGGAGAAGGGAACTTCGATTATCGGTAGTGGATTTAAAGGGGCAGGTAGAGGAATATGCAAGCTGATTGCTTGACATATCTCTCATGTCTGAACAAAGTTTTTTATATCAGCATGTATCCCTGGGCCAATAGAATTTTCCACTAATGTGAGCATGGGTCTTAGACTGTCCTAAGTGTCCCCCTGTGAAGTGAGAGTGTGCAATTTCTAACACAATTTTCCGATGGGTTTTGGGTATTACCAATTGGGTTTTACTTATGCCTTCCCCTGAGGTTTCTCTATGATATAGTAGTCCCTGTTTCAGAAAGAAAAAGGATTTTTTTTTTCTTGGCCTTTCTCCCTCAGGAATTATTTGCAAGATAGCCTCTGTCAGCATTGGGCCATTTCGTTGGGCAAAGGCTAGGTCTGGAAGGACGGTGGGTTAATCTTCCACTTTGGTTCTGATTTCAAGTTTCTCATCGTCCTCCCCAAAACCTACTTTTTTAAAATGTATTTATTATTTGTGTTGTTATGGTTAAATAAACCTTATAACAGAATCCAAAACATTACATCTTACTTTTTATACAATAAAAATAATTTAAAAAACACATATTGCCGAATAAAAAACATTTCCAAACATCTTAAAATAGTGAATTTCTAAATTAATACACTCTTTCTATTTTGAATTATTACATAAAATATGTTAATAATAATGGCCCTATGCAAATTCCTTAAAATATAAAAAATGTTCATCCACATATGGCACATAGTAGAATTCACAATTGTGCAATTTCCTGAGTAAAATAGGCTACATATTTGATCACTGTGATAATTATCCAGTTTGTATCTAATGTTGAGATATCCCTTTCGATGTATGACATTCAGTTTTTCATATTTCGTTAATCGATGTCTAGGAGTTTCGATTTCACAATTATTTAATCGACACAACCATTGGGAATATGGTATATTTTCCCATGGACCAGTTCTTGACAAAGTTGGCAATAATTTGAATCTTAATAACATTTTGAATCGTCTTACATTCATATGATACTGATTTATCAGATAAATGCAGGGAGTCTCCACTGGGAATGCTTGCTTGACGTAATCACCATATTTTTATATTCACCAAAAAATGTAATGTTCTTATTATGATCCCAATTTTTGCCAATGTTTTAATTTGCATTTCATTTATCGTTATGACTCTCAGCATCCACGTACAATCCTATATCTTAAAAAAACAGAAATATATCTTCTCTCCATTGCTTAAGTGCAAGGTCACTGATGTCTTTCTGTAGTATAATTTTAAAATTGGAATATATACAGTTCTGATCATCAATTCTGTACATCATGCAAATATAGGATACACCCATAAATATCTTCTTCTGTGTAGTTAACGATAATCCCAATTCGCAGACTAAACCTTCTACAGGCATATTAGTTGTTAAGCCAAAAGCCAAAAGCTTTCTACCATATTTTCCCTTCTACTTTTTTTAAGAAACGGGATTCTCTTACGTGAATACTTCGAGGTCATAACTCACACATGGAATTAAACACGATTTATATAATTTAATTAATCCTTCAATGGAGTAACCACTTTTATTTCTCACAAAATTTAGTACTGCATAAATCGTTTTTCTATTTTCCATCATATATAGGTCTCCAAAGAGCTCACAGTCAAAGTATCTGATATAAACATTCCAAGATATATATATATATATACACAAATGTACAGTCTCTATTTTATGAGAATCTAGTGACCATGTGAAGTTGCCTTATTTTTTCTTTCTGGGCCCAATCACCATAATTTTATTTTTATGGAAGTTAATTACAAGGTTATTCTTTTTAGAATATTCCAAGAGCCCATCCATACTACGCTGTAGTCCAATTGGGGCTTTATCCATTAATATGGTATCATCCGCGTATGCATTCCATGCAAGATGTTCAGCCTCAATTTTCAGCGGGAAATTCCAACAACTATCATTTTTTTACCCATATCTGATATCTAACGCATATAGATTATAGAGGCTGAGGGCCAGAGAACACCCTTGTTTTGGCCCCACATTAGTCTTAATTGCCTAACTCAGCACTCCCTCCTGATTCAAACGTATTTGGGCCACATTATCAGTGTAGAATTCCAATATGAGTACAATGGGAGTTCCATTTTTGCAGTTTAGTCCATAAACATTCTCTATCCACCATATTGAAAGCTCCTTTGAAATCAATATAACAAATAAAAAGTGACCCATCTTTCCCCAAGTTTTTTCTTATTAGATACAATAATGTCCACACATTATGCATGGTTGACATTCCCTGGCGGAAGCCCGACTGTTGCTTGGATAACATATTATATTTTTTTATCCATTTATTCGCCTCTTTTAGAATTATTTGCGCCAACATTTTCGAGCAGGCATCTGTTGGGGCCAGCAGTCGGTAATTGAAAGGGTCCTTATACACCAGAATTAAAATAGTGGCTTCCAGCTCGTGGGTAAAAATCCAGTGCATTTCATTGTTTGGAACACTGTGAGAAAATTTGTGCCCAATATCCGGGATTACTTTTAAATATGCGATTTGGGATACCATCAGGTCCGGGAGTCCTATGATTTTGTTTTATTGATTATGCATTCTATAATCAGATTTTGGTGCCAGCCTAACATAACAACCAGAGGGGAGTATAGAACTAAGTCCGTTTTTCCTGGAGGGATGGCAGCCTCTCTACTGCTGCATATATCAACGCTGATTGATTATTTTCTGGCAGTAGTGGGGTTTGAGGCTCGACTACTACGTTTCTGAAATTTTAGGGTTCCCCTACTTGATTCAATTGAGTCGTATCCCACGGCTGACACCATATATGAGGGAGGCATGGTATACACTAACACAAGAGCTGCAAGTTTCAAAACCTCTATTGATGGTTTAAAAGGATTTGGAAAACTCCTATGTTGCCCTATAACTAAGGTTAAGGTGGAACACTTGGACCATGCGACACACTCTGGCTTTAGACACAAGGATGCTGTTTGTTTCGTGGGCCATGCCCCACTTGGCCTTCCACGACAAGTCACTAGTTTATCCGCAGAACCTCTCAGCTTTCTCTTACTCCAGCTCAGGTCACCTTTTACCTTGTAATACAGTGAACCAAAAGTTTGTTTCCTTCTGGTTACCACAATTCAGTACAGGTATCCCTCTGCCGGCTCAAACCTTTCAATCACAATTTGTGAGGGTTCCCTTCCCAAAGCTTCAATCACACCTTTATAGGCTTCCCTCTGTCGGGTTCAAGCCTCCTTTCACTTTCCTTCTGATGTCGAAGACTTTCGAAACTGCGAGGCTTTTGCGCTCAACTCGGCATGACCACTTAGACCTTCTTTACTCAAATATCACTTTTTCTCTCCTACACCAAGGCCTCTTGGTAAATGTAGTTTCGAGCACAGTACTTATTTCAAAGTTCAAAGATATCTTGCACATCCAGGTTTCCCTCTGCCGGGATCAAACGTAACAGTTCAAATCTTGCATCTCAGTTTCTTTCTCTTCCTCCCGCTGCTACGGCATCAGACATTTCACACAGAGAAGTAAACAGGAACAGTGAAAACCCCAGATGGAGACTTAAAACAGGTGAATAGTTTAATTAAATATTTTTTGGAACTGTTAATGAAAAGTATGTATTGTTTTTCTTCTCTCAAGTTGAGGTTATATTTATTTGTATATAATATTTTTCTCTTGAATTCAACATCCATATTCCTGGGAAATATGTTGTGTAAAAAGTACTGAGCCTTTCCATTTCTAGATAACTAACTTCCTTCACTTCCAGCCTGGGAGCAGGAGGAGAGTCCAGCGTGGACTCCAGGGACTCCAGGAAGCAGGAAGGGAGTGTGTCTGTCCTACACCCCCCAACTCAGACGAAAGTGAAGGAAATTGAGCCAGAAGGGCTACAACAGAAGGAAAACAAATATGAGAATTAACGGTACTTTGGATGAAAACCCCACTATGGCCTGCTCTTTCCCACAATCATGGAACAATTGGGGGGTGAAGGGGCATGTGGGGTTTAATCAAAGGCCCCAGACAAACAGAACTGAAGGGCCCACTTGAAAAAGGACCTGCAAGCATACAAGAACCTTCACACTGAAAATGGGCCTTCTAAGGCAGACTATGTAGGTGTCTTTCTGCAGTTGAAATCCAGACAAAGCTGAAAACAAATGCCACCCATCAAAAGGTGGTGCACTATGACAACTCAGACCCACTGTTCAGCATAAAAACGAACATCAGATAATTACAAATATATTTTATTAATGACTGAAATAAACAGCCACGTACTTTCAGCTGTCATATTAGAAAAACAATGTTGTATGAAAAGAAAGAAGAAATCCACCAATGCAAAAGCAAAGTGATCCATGATCAATAAAATACACAGTATTTTAAAGAATAAAGGCTGATGTTAGAAAATGCAATATATGAATACATTCAGCAAATGGCTTCCCCCACTGCAAGCCTGTTTGCCTCTGGATCTGGAGAGGTAATTCCCTAAAGCTCTTGCATCCCAGCTATTTACAACTGCAATAAAGTGTGGCCTGCCCTTAAGGGTGTTCAAAGGAAGTGTCCCCCATTGCCAGACCTGTTGTCTCCGAATGTTCATTTATTTAAAGGGCAATTGGCCTAGCCAGTGCATGACTGGAATGAAGGGAGGAGCTGTTTAAACAGAGGCTCTAATCAAGGGAAGCTGAACTCTGAAAAAACCACAAGAAAATAGAAGGTTTTCAGATCTAAATGGTGGTCAACGTAAGACAACAGGACAGCATGCCAGATGTCAGCATGGCCTCAAGACATCATAGGGCCGGCCCCTTGCTGAAAATAAAGATTCAACAGGCTCATTACTAGTTTATCGATCTGGAAATGAGGCACTGGTAATAACATATACTGGCACCTTTCTGGACCAGCAAACTACAAGCCTGCTGGTAGGGGCTATGATCTACCGGCAGGCCTGATCTGCTGGTAGATCCGGCCCTACCAGCAGATAAATGCCTGAATCACTGTTACTGTTACTAACAATGCCAGTAAACGAGGCAACCCCATACCATGGAGTCCTACAGGAATGGGGAGTTACCGCCATCTCCACTGCCAATAATATCCCAGTAACAACAGGATATCGGGCAGCGGAGACGGTACAGTAGTTCCCTGGTATCCCACTCATAATGAGCCCCATAGTCTCTTCATCCCTATTCTGTCTATATGTGGTCTTGTTTCTGATTTAGGATAGTCAGCTGTGTTACTGTAAGCCTAAACGTAAAAGTGTAAGAACAGTGTTTTCTAGTGACAAAGCGCCCTCGTATATTCAATCGTAAAGGCTTGTTAGTGGTCAGTAATAGTAAATTAAATTAAACCAGCAGCATGGATGCTGTAAGACTGCAATCGGCCTGTAAATTAACTTTAAAAGAAAAACCACAAGGTATCAGCGCTCTCAGTTAATCAAAAATCAGAATCTGAAATATGAGAACACAATGGTTTTTATTCATTCAACCTCCTCTGCAATCCCTAACACTAAGTGCTAAACTTTGTACCTAACAATCTCGTGCCAACATTAACTCATTGGTGCATGTGCCAATGTTTCACCCACTTCAAGCTTTGTCTAGGCATCCACAATCCTGCATACTTCAATTGCATTCCAATTGTACATTTGGTATAGTTATGGTACAATCAATCTTTTACTCCTTACACCTGTTACGGCATGCTCTTCTGTTCATTTGGCCAACTGATCATGCTTTTATTGTGGGTTCCGTGTTGTACTCCAGGTTGGACTATGTGAACATCACTCTAACTAGCATTCCTGTAAGACAAAGTCATCATCTCCAGAGGGCTAAAATTGCACGGTACCAAAAAAAGCTTCAGTGTCAGTGCTGTGGATATCATTCCACTGGTTACCTGTCAGGCTGAGGATTGACTTTGAAATCCTCTGCCTTGTATTCAATGTGTCAATGCTCTTGCTTCTACTTATCTATCAGAAAAGATTATATTTATAATTGTACTTTTATAATGTGCTTTATACCAGCAAGTGGTTTCTAAGCATGGGATTGGGGTACAAACCTGTGTTGCGCTGCATTGTCTTGCTTCCAAGACAAATGCGTTGCCCCACATTATCAGCCCATTTAGCGGATAAGCATTCATTAGTGAATCCTCTATCTCGGTTAGTGAATCCTCTATCTCGGTTTGTCTGTAGAGGCAACAAACAATTTTCCATTGACGGGTCCCAGTTACACATATCTTTACAAAGTCTGAGTTTCCTTGTTGCCTTTCAGAGGGCTTTAAAAACCCACCTCTTCAATTAATGGGTGTATACTCCTCAGCTAGACCTCTGTTTATGTTAATAATAACCATTGGTGTACGTCTTGGAACATTCTGCACCTAGATGCGTTCTACATAAGTTCCCCGCCTTGCAGCTGTGTACGAGTTTGGCCCTACACGCACAATAACATTTACCGAAGTGGACTTTGTATAATTGCAATATGTACTTTTTCATGATACCACTCACTGTGATTGTTCCTTACCCTCCGCTGTTCGCCTCTTTTTATATAACAAATTTCAGTCTAGCCAAGCTCAAGATACTAGGACCTGCGCTAACCTATCATAACACTATAGGAACGCACGTATTATGTCATTCATTAACATAAGGTTGTATTGTCATTGTAAATTGTAGCACTATTGTAAGAACATCACTAATAAGGACACCCTCTTCGCTTCTTCCATGTAAGCTACAGCTGGCTCTAGAATGTCCAGTAGCACTTATACCAATCAAAGGAGCTCTAATCAGTGCTAGCTCAATCCCTCTGACGTGGCTGACCTTATTACTACCAACCAACTGGATTTTCTAGCCATTACAGAGACTTGTCTGCATGCTACAGCAGGCCCGCTACTCACATTAGCAATCCCAGACAATTACACCATCACAAGACATAACAGAGAATCCTCCAAAGGCGGTGGTGTCGCTGTCATCAGTAAAACTGACCTAGGCATTAGAGCACTCCCCCACTATCCATTCCCATCAGCTGAACTTCTCTCTTTAAAACTCCCACTATCTGTGTCAAGCACACTAAACATTCACTTCATCTACAGACCACCGGGCCCTGTATACACATTCGAGGAAGATTTGCAACAACTGCTCAACACCAATACTAATCCTGACTCACAAATATTAGTACTTGGGGACCTTAACTTAGGCTTCCTTGATGTTAAGATAAATCAGCCATCTCCCTAGCCAACGCCATCACGGAACTGGGATTCTCCCATGTATTACCAATCCTACGCATTACAAAGGCAGAATCTCGACTGGATTGCTGACCTTAACTGCAAAACTAACATTCTCTCCAATTAACCATGTGCATGGACTGACCATCACTCCATCACTTTCACTATACAGCCCTAACCGCACCTAAACTCTGCTAGCGCATTGGCCAACTAGAAATAATAAGAGTATCACTACTGAAAACCTGCTACCTCTTTTACAACCAATCCTAAATTGTTCAAAGACCAATACAGATCCATCTACCTTTGTGGATCTCTACAAACAAACACTTCTCAAAGCTGTCGACAACATAGCCCCCTTGAAATTAAGGAGAGCTAAGCCTCAAGCTCACTTAAATAATTGGTTCACCCCAGCCTTAAAATCATATGCGATAACAAACGGAAGGCTGAATCCATCTGGAAAAACCTTCCCTCAGATTCTAACAGAGAGCTATTCCTAAAAGCCTCAAATGGATATAAGACAACCATCCTGCAAACAAAAAGCGAAATCTATAACAACGGAATCACAAATGCCAAATATGACACGAAAGAACTATTTAAGATACTCCGAGAATTGGAATCACCCACCCCACCACCTGAGACCTGCTATAAAGACAGGATTTGGTGCACCAAGATTCAAGCTGCCTTACTTGATAAAATAGCACAGCTTCAATCCAAAATCGAGAAGAAAAAACTCAACATTAGCCTTGACTCAAGAACTCTCATGCCTCAGCGCCCACCTGGTAAACTATGTAACCGCTTTAAATTCACCCCTCTAGCCATACCAGAAGTGGAAAACATAATCACCAGCCTGAAATCATCTTGCTGCCAAGGCGATATATGCCCGGAGACCATCATTAAAGAGGCAGTCAAAGAACTTGCACTGGCCATCACTTCCTTCATAAACTCCTCCTTCAAATCTAGAAATGTTCCCACCAATTTGAAAGATGCCTAGGTCCTCCCGCCTCTAAAAAAACCTAACCTTGACCCACGCATTCCTACGAACTATAGACCTATCACCATAGCGCCATTTCTTTTGAAAATTCTTGATAGGGCTGCCTATCTCCAAATACAGTCTCACCTTGAAACTAATAATCTCTTGTGCCTTTGACAATCGGGGTTTAGACCGAGACACAGTACTGAAATGGTGCTTTTAGACCTGAAAACGCAAATTGACGATAGGAAAGATAAAGGCAACATTACGCTGCTCCTCTTACTAGATCTGTCAGCTGCTTTTGAACTTGTCAACCATGATGTCTTATGCAATCACCTCATCTCCTCTGTTCACTTCTCAGAGGAAGCCACAGCATGGATACAATCATTTCTAAACAATAGAACGATGAGAGTCTTCCCTCTTACCGCGTCTGCTGACACAGACCCGGTAACATGCGGCATACCTCAAGGATCCTGCGCTTCTCCAACGCTTTATAATATATTTACCAAGGCATTATCTCCGGGGTGTCACCTACACGAACTATGCAGATGACACGCAGGTCCTCATCCCTATATCTGGCAACTACGACAGTGACACCAAACATTTGAACAAAATATACCTCACCATTCAGGCATGGATGGCCACACATGGCCTCTGCCTCAATGATAAGACTGAAATACTATTAACTGGTTCCAAAGCCAAACTAAACAAACTGGACATCACTTTTAATTCTTCTATCATCGATGGCATTAACATCCCGTCTCCAAAAAATCGTCAAGACACTAGGCTTAGTTCTTGACTATTTTCCCTAACTCTGACAAAACAAGTGAACGCCCTAGCCTCGGCTACAGCCTACACTTGTAAATTATTAAACGCCTGCAGACCCTTCCTCTCTCCAACAAGTTGCTCCACCTTAGCTAGGGCATTGATCTTATCCAAACTGGATTATTGCAACACACTCTACTTAGGAACCAGCTAGCAAGAGAAATATAAATAAACTTCAAGTTTTACAAAATAATGCCCTTAGAGCAGCCTTCAACATTCCCAGATCTCAACACATCACTGAAACAAAACGTAACTCCCGCTGGCTACCTATCAAAGACAGAATCTCATTCAAAACCCTGACACTCACACATAAATGCTTGTCTAATTTAGCACCTAAATACTGGCCTGCAAATTCACCAAAAATCAATCAGCCCTACCCACCAGATCTGGTCAATTGCATTCCGAGTCTCGAGATATAACCTCCAGAAATCGAGAGGCAGTAGCTTCCCTGTACTAGCTTCCAAACTTTGGAATTCCATACCTCTAGCACTAAGAGCAGAACCTTCCTTCACCTTATTCAGGGCAAGGACCAAAAACTGGCTTTCCTCTCTAGAGACCATGTAATCCACAATGTTTTTTATGTCATGTCTTTGTACATATTGTAAATGCAATGTATGATATTTCTGTCCGAGTAACTGCCTTGGCAACCTGCTGTAACCAGCCTATGCTTATATTGTTTTACCTTTTTCTTGCATATCTTGTCTGCTGTAACATATTAGGTAACCATGTACCTATGTAACAGAAAAAATGCGCCTCAGGGTTTGGTGCGCTTTACAAATAAACAAACAAACATATAGACTTGCAGTTTTCTGATGGGCACATAAATGGTTTGGTGCTGTGAAATATTCCCATGCATTCTTGTTCCCCTGACATCTGAAGTATTGGAATAGCTCATATGTTTCTCTAGGAAGTGCTTTTCCATTGCGGTTCTATGGGATTTCATCGAGGAAATGTGGTCAAATCCATCCAATGTTTTTTAGTTGGTGTCATTTTGCCCCAAATATGTGCGGTGGGAGAACCTCTGCAGCCCGCAATTGCCGTCCCCACCTTAATCATTACCCGTACCCACTCCCCACATAAATTTGCAGCCAAGTTCATCCCAAAAAATTTGATGGATTTGGTTTTGACCAAATCTCCTGCGATGAAACCTCCCTATCCCTTATATTTAATAGCCTTTTTAATAATTTCTTGAAGAAAATTGAACAATTTTGACTTACCGTTTAAAAAATAATTTCATGGGGGTAGCACTGCCCTCCCTCCAGCAATTTGCACTGGAGTGGGGTCATGGGCAATTTTGAGTATTTATTTCCATCCCATCTACTTCAAGGTTCGCCATCTGTCTCTGAAGCAACCATAATCTTGTACCTAATGAATCAGTGCAATGTGGCAGTGACGCAACACTGCTTAGTTTTCTTTTAATGAGCAACACGGTTGAACCGAAGTTTAAAGTGTCTGCTGCAGTTTAGAATGGCACTGTGTGATTCAGAGGTGCTCGGCCACATAAGAAAGGAACCTTCGTACTGGACCATCAGAAAAAGCTGAAAAACGTGGCTCTTTGCCTAAAGCTCCCTGAGCTAAAACACTAAGACAATCGGATACCTGTCTCCTCTTTCCTCTTCTCCTTCACCCCCTCCCCCATGTTACTCTCTGCATGTAAAGTTCTCCAAACCAAGACTTTAAGACATGGTTTTCTTGTATTTTCCGTATTTAGTTTTTCTTGTCTAATAATGTAACTAGCACCTAGATACCAAGACTTTAAGACATGGTTTTTCATGTTTCTTGTATTTTCCGTATTTTGTTTTTCTTGTCTAATATTTTCCGTATTTTTTTTCTTGTCTAATAATGTAACTAGTGCCTTGATACCCAAGGGTTCAGTGCGCTGTAACAAGTGCAAAAATAGATAAATACATTTGTTTTTGCCATGTACAGCACAAAGGAGAGGAGCAACTGGGCAAAGAAGTGGTTTGTGCCTGGAGTAAACTGTGTATGAACTGTTATTCAGAAAACGGGGTTCAGAGCAGTCACATAAACAAGTTGGTAAGCAGAGGTTGTGGGGAGGTGAGGGGACTATAGCCCTGGGTCTTTTGGTTGTAGCCCCGGATAGAAGCTCAGGGACTACAAACAAAAGGCTAGCTATCCCTGAGTCCCGACAATCCTGACATTAGCGTAGCCCCAGATCTTTTCCAGACCTAGCAACACCCCTGTTGTTAACGATTGTCACCAGTGCTATTTTGAACCTAATATGATAGAGAGTAAGCATGGGACTCCAGTGAGCTCAATACACAGTACATCTAATACCTGAACCATCGGAGTGTGTGAAGTGCAAGGAAGTAGAAGCTTATAGAGGTTCAGGAGCCCCCGATTCCTGTTGCAATTTTCAGCTTGTGACTATGGTGTACATCTAGCAAATCCCGATCTACTGAGGCCAGGAGATCAGAGCTTCTTTGTTTCCCTCATGGCAAACAGTTTTCTAAAACTTTTTTTCAGACATTGACATGCACTTCATTCATGTGAATTTGTATCAAATAAAACTGGACTGCTAGGTTTTTTAGTGTATTGGTAGTCAAAATGAACTGGCCATGGTCTGCAGTTAGTTCCCGTGGAACCTGTTCTAGAATATATGCTAAGAGGTGCAGTATAAATTACTGTAGCGCATGTTCTAAGTACTGTGCTAAGAGATACAGTATCAATTACTGTAGCGCATGTTCTAAGTACCGTGCTAGGAGATACAGTATCAATTACCGTAGTGCATGTTCTAAGTACCGTGCTAGGAGATACAGTATCAATTACTGTAGCGCATGTTCTAAGTACTGTGCTAAGAGATACAGTATCAATTATTGTAGCGCATGTTCTAAGTACCGTGCTAGGAGATACAGTATCAATTACTGTAGCGCATGTTCTAAGTACTGTGCTAAGAGATACAGTATCAATTACTGTAGCGCATGTTCTAAGTACTGTGCTAAGAGATACAGTATTAATTACTGTAGCGCATGTTTTAAGTACTGTGCTAAGAGATACAGTATCAATTATTGTAGCGCATGTTCTAAGTACTGTGCTAAGTGATACAGTGTAAGGCCATATACTCTATGCAAAGTGGCACTGTAAAAGCCAAAATGTGGGTCCGTCCTAAGAGGAGGGAATCAATTGTCTACTACCCGTTCCCCCTATTTTGGAGGCTGCCTTTATGATTAAACTACGATTTGTCGCAAGTATACACAGGGAAGGAACATAAGACCACTTACCTGGGCTTGTGATATGAAAGAGACTTGAGTCAGAAGTAGCCTGGAGTTCCTGAGAGCTCTGTGTAGTCCCTTGAAGAGAGTAGGAATTCCCCCGAGTACCCCTCGATGAGCCGGTTCTAGACTTGCCCATCGAGAAGCTCTGAGGGAAACCCTCGTGGGGAATAAAACCCTTGGATGGGCTGCTTGTGTACGTTGTCTTCCTGAGTTGACCAGGCGTGTTTTAAAGATTTGGCCTCAGAACTGAACTGTAGCAAGTAGATAAGAAAACAAATAAAGTTAATCTTGTTAAGCCTGCCGGAGTAGAAAGAATCCTAAGCTAAGACTCTTAGGTCTTACCATGCGTGAGCATGAAGAATGCTGAGTGATAAGGAATCTCCCTTGAGTTTGGCAGAAGGTAAAATTGTACTGAAGAAACAGAAGAGAGAGAGAGGATAAGTAGTAGAAAATTAGACTCAACTCTAAGATGGAGCATAGGCCAAGGAGAAGCCTACCCTTTTACTTTCAAGCCTTTTTGAGCCAGCCTGGAAGGATGAGAAGGTTTGCCTGAGAAGTTCCAGAGAAGAGATCTAGCTGCAATGAAAGATTCTCTGTAAATAGCGGGCCTCTGACAGCCGCGAGATTGCTGAGAAGAATAGATAGTTGACAGTTAAATACCTAGAGGTTCCCTGGAGGGGAGCGCGAACTGTGCTTTCAAAGCACGGGGCTTACTCACGCACTGACATAGTTTTCCCAGATTTGGCTTCGGGAATGAACATGAAAGGTACCCAGCTGATTCGAAGCGTCTGCTGGCTCCTACGAGAGTAGCAACGCGTCTTCCTCCTGGAGTTGCCGGGCAATAAGAGAGTAAACAGGAAGTGATGACAGAGGTTTGCGAAGCTTCCTGGGAATGAACCACTATCCTGTGTAGTATGATCGGGTTAGGTGCCGAGGCGGTGGCCATCTTGGAATCAGGAACAACTAGGCTGCACCGTAGGTTATTTCTAAGTGCAGAAGCGACGGCCATGTTGGAAGTAGGCCGAAATGTGAAATTCGTATTGGTGATCATCCCACTGCCCTTCTCCATCAGCCACCTTTATCACAGCTGGGAGCAGAACATAAGTGCTATACTATTCAGGCCCTCATCAGGGATACTTTGTGCTGCCCCCTCGCTGCAAGATCCAGGCTGTAGCCAGAAGCGAGACCTTCTCTACACAGTATTAGCACAGTTCCTGACCCTTTTCTATGATATAGGCACTAGAAGGGTTTTATAAGGGGGTTCAGTACTGTGTATTGTGTTCCTGTGACTTCCCATTAGATCTTGGCACAAGGACTTATCATTGCTTGTAAAATAACACAGCGCCTGCGGGACTGCCCCCAATAAACATGTGATAGGATCATTTATTAATGGATGGTGTAGCTGGAAGTGTCACCCCAACCTCAGAAGAAACGATGTGTGCTTTTTAACTGAAACTCTCTCACTGGGCCTCATTATAAATTAGCTGGTAGAAATAAAGTGCTGGTAATAACGTGTACCAGCACTTTTCCAGACCAGCCAACTATAACTTTGCCGGTAGGGTGGATGATTTACCTCCATCTTAGAGATAGAGGTATATCCACCACCCGACCAGCACAAAAAACTGCCTGTATGACCGGCCCGGTAACACCAGTGGCAGTAATACTGGCAAATCCCATGGAATGGGGAATTTCCAGCATTTCTGCCACTTGGAATCTGCCGGTAGTTCCCGCAGACCAACTGGTGGAAACGGTACCACAGTACCGGTAATACCGGCGGGATACCGGCAAACATGTAATGTGGCCCACTGTCTATTTTATTCACAGACTTATTCTAGGCTGAACGCAACTCCTGCACCTTTCCAAGCTACTCCTTTCCTGCCCCACCCCCTCGCAACCAGGAGAATTAAGGAAAACCTTGCATGGGCAAAAGGGCCACTGCGCCCACATGCTCCACACCATCCCATTGCGCCCAAATTACTCCAATGGAAGAATGACATACAGTATGCTGATCCTTGATAACATATTTGTTTTTATTTCATCAACGTTGAAAGTTTTAAAAAAAATCGATTTCTGGCACATGTATTCAAATACACACATAACATACCAGTTGGTGACCAATTCCTTTTGAAAATCACTGGAACACGCCAACGGGCAATTGTCTTGTGAAAGTAATTTGAATTCGAATGTGTTGATGACATCGATTAGTTCAGCATTCTTCATGGCTTCAAAAAATTCCATGAAATGCACACCACAAAACTTTGATTGGATTTAAGTCCGGAGACTTGGGCAGAGTCCATGTCCATGCAGACCATGGGCCTCATTCCGAGTACGGCGCTAACCAATGGCGCTATTAACGCCTTGGTTGACGCCGTACCCGGACCGGCAGCGCCTTGGTGGATGGCGGAATTACCGCCCCATTCCAAGGTTGGCGGGGCGGTAATTCCCCATTCACCAAGGCTCTTCCCCATTCCCAAATGAGCCCCCATATGGCTCAATGGGAATGGGGAAGATGCAAATAACGGTGACCGTTCATTACGGTCACCGTTATTGGCTTGGAGGCGCCTTTGCGCCCTCGACTTTAACACCTGCTCAAAGCAGGCGTTAAGGGCGAGGGCGCAAAGGGAACTCGGAGTATGGCGGTAAGGGATTACCGCCACCGGTCTCGTTACCGGTGGCCGCTATCCCTTACCGCCATACTCGGAATGAGGCCCCTTGACGCTCAATAATCCTGCAACCAATTCATGTCCTGCCTTATTTTTAGTTTTCAGTGTCCTGGGGGTAAACATTTTGCTCCTGGAAGAATTTTTCTATTATCCTGTCAAAGATGACCAGTGGCATTGGGAGATTCTACCCCCAGGCATTGACTTTCACTCTGAGCTTCTGCTCTCGTGTATTGGACAAGTGACCTTTTTTCTTAAACGCCATCCTGTTGAACTGGTCAAGTGGCCTGATGCCTCGTCCATGAACAGCTGTCTTCACAGTCCTTACCTGTCTTGATCCACTGTTTTGCAGGCAACAGCCGCTTCTCCTCATTCATATCCCTGATCACAGGTGACAGCCTAGAACATGACAGGAACACACTTTGAATGCACTGCACTTCCAGAAGCGAAACACACACCAGCAATGCATGTCAATTCTGCACAAAATGCAATGCTGCCTTTTTAAGCCATTTAGGGCACAGTCCAGCTGCCTGAGTTCATTAGGAGCCTACTGTTTCCCCTTAAATGTAACATTACTATATTGTAGATAAACAGTGCATGCCAGCAAACAATGTAAGGAAGGCTGATTTTTGGTTGACCAATCAGGTTATATTTTGGATACATTGAAATCAGGCCCAGTCCTGTTCTTTGCATTCTGGAACTTGTAATTCTTGTTTTCATATTATAAAAACCAGGTTGCAAGACCCAGAACGTAAAATAAAACCAACACTGAGTAAACACCTACAGATTGCAATGGATTATGTTGGCAGGTATAGTTATTGTAGAAACACTTGATGTAAACACAGAAAAAGCAACCCCCTATCACTGCCCCGAGCCCAAGGCAACTATTAAGTCCTATATCTATGCATTTATGGTTGGCCGGACCAGTTGACACAAGTAAACTTTATTCATGCAAAAACAGTTATCACACAAAATACTCTACTATACAGCATATATACAATACGTGTCTTATTTATTTATTTATTTATTCGTATTTGTAAAGCGCGCAACAGCCCGTAGGCATTGTGGCGCTGGTTACAGAGAGTTGGCAAAACTTAGTTACATGACAGAGCATTATACAGTTTTTACATTTGATCATTTGCGATGCATTTCAAGAGTTTACACAGTTATATTTACAATAGGGCGTTGGTGGAAGACATAGGGAGGCAAGAGGTATGCAATGTAAAGGGTAGGTGTCAGTTAAAAAGGGAAGTTTTCAGATTTTTTCGAAAGGCAAGGAGGGAAGTTTCAGCTCTGAGGGTAGTAGGGAGCAAGTTCCAGAGTTTGGGTGCAATGTACGGGAAGCCTATCCCGCCTGCTTTAGCCCTGTTGATGTGGGGGGTGATGAGTTGATTGGTGTAGTGAGTTCTTGTCGGTCGAGAGGAAGTGGTTCTGGATAAAGTTTCCAATAGATATGACAGGCAGTGAAGTTGAGGCATTTGTGAGTGACGGTGAGGATTCTAAAAGTAATGCAGTCTTTGACAAGGAGTCCGTGTGCTGCCTGTCTGGCTTGTGTGATGTGGTTCCTTCTGGGGATGCTCAAGGCTGCTCTTAGGGCATTGTTTTGGGTGATTTGGAGTCTATTTAGGTTTTTCATGGAGGTACCTGCTACGAGGGCATTGCAGTAGCCTAGCTTGGGGCCTATGGTTGCTCTGGCTATCGAGAGACAATTAGGCTTGGTGAGATAAGCTTTTATAGCATTCATGAGGTTCGTGCTGTGCGCAGAAGCAGAGGCAATGGCATTGACCTGCCTATTCATTGATAGAGTAGCATCAATGTGGACACCTAGAGTCTTGATGGACGAGGAAACAGGGATGATGGAACTATCAATATTAAAGTTGGTGTAGAGGCGGTCTAGTTTGGCTAGCGTGGCTTTTTGGCCGAGGATTAGGATCTCAGTCTTATCCCCATTGAGGCATAGGCCATTTGCCGCCACCCAGGCTTGGATTGTGGCGTAAAGTAGAGCCTTGGCATAGAATCCAGATAGTGGTAGCAGTACTTGGGTGTCGTCAGCGTAGTTTGTATAAGCTATTCCAAGTGCATCAAGCATATCGAAGAGAGGCTTTGTGAATAGATTATACAAAGTAGGAGCTGTGCATGAGCCTTGCGGGACTCCACAGTGGATAGTGGTGGGGGCCACATTCGCAATGTTTGAGAATACCTTCATTACTCTACCCTCGAGGAAGGAGGTAATCCAGGAGGCTGCTTGTTTGGAGAATTGGTCTGCTTGTGAGAGGTGGGCAGTAAGAGTCTTGTGATCTACAACATCAAAGGCTGCCGAGAGGGCTAGGAGGAGGAGAGGGCAGGCTTGCCTTTATCCATGATTTGACTGATTTGTTTTTTTAAGTCTAAGAGGGCAGTTTCCGTGCTGTGCCCTTTGTGGAATTCAGATCGTCTTTTACAGAGGATAGAATTTGTTTCCAGGTAGAGTTGGATCTGGCTATGGGCATCCTTGTCTAGAATTTGAAGAAGGAAGGGGACAGTGGTTATGGGCCTATAATTGTTTGGCTGTGCTGGGTCAAGTGTAGGCTTTTTCAGGAGGGGGCGTACCCAGGCTTCTTTGAGGCTGTCAGGAACGATGCCTGTTTTAAAAGAAGAGTTCATGAATGCAGTTAGAAGAGTGGCAAGGGCCTCAGCACAATCCTTAATGATCTTTGGTGGGCATATGTCACCTTTGCAGGGGGATGGTTTGAGGTGTTTGAGAAGGTCTATAACTTCAGATTCTGTGACATCCCTAAAGGGGAACTGGGGGAGGGTGGGATCCTTATGGTGAGAAGGAGTTTGACAAGGCAGGTGCTGGCTTGTTAGTGTTGTAATGGTCTTGAATGTTTTTTTGGAGGAGGACTATTTTATTAAGCATTGCTGATTGTATGCTTGCGCACCAAGTTTCGTCTTTTATGACCTCGTCTGGGCTGGTAGGCGGTGCGATGAGTTCATTAAAGATTGTGAAAATGTCCTTGGTTTGGCTTTTGGCATTAGATATTCAATCATTGAATGAGTTAGATTTGGCTGTGATGATGGCCGTTTTATACAGACGCCCGTTCCGATTGAAGCTATCTTTGGTAGAGTCATCGTGTTTGGCCTGCCAATTGTTTAGGACCCGTCGTTTGTTCCAGCGAAGAGCCTGAAGCTCTTCTCTGAACCACGAGTTGCTGTGTAAAGACTTTTTTTTCTTTCTTACTTTCGAGTGGAGCTATGGCATTTACAGCATTGGTGAGTGTGTCTTTAAAAATGTCTTGTAGAATATTAGGGTCCTGCGAGAAGGGGGGCGATAGGCAAGGGATGTCAAGATACGGTCGGAGGTTATCAGAGTTAAGTTTCTTGGAGCTTCTTACCTGTGTCGGGGGGGCGTGTGTGAGGGTTTTGGTGGTAGGGGTGGTAGGGATGGTGAATTAAATGCAATTGTGGTTAGTCCAGGGCTAGGAAAGATTGGATGTGATGTTAGAGGTACAGCTGTGATCTGCAACCCAGTCAATGGTGCGACCTTTGGAATGGGTGGGGTGTAAGACTTTTTGTGTGAATCCTAGGTCATTGAGTTCTTTGGCTAGTGAGGAGGCGGATTTATCCTTAGAATCATTAAAGCCTAGGTTCAGGTCACCTAGGAGTAGAGTTTTAGAGGATTTTTTGATGTTGTCGCTGAGTAGATGGATGAGATGTCCCTGGAAATCTGCAGGGAGGCCTGGAGGCGGTTAGAGGATATGAATGTTAATGGTGTTTTTGGGAGAGAGGGAAAGTTTGGCAGAAAGTATGTCCGCATTGCCCTCCCAGAGGTGGGAGGTGGGCCTGATGGATAAGGTATTCTTGTAAATTAGGGCTACTCCCCCACCTAGTCTAGGGGATCTTTCCTGCCTGGGGATGGTGTAACCTGATGGCAGTGCAAGTGTGATAGCAGGGCCAGAAGCCTCTTGTAGCCATGTTTCGGTGATGTCCAGTATATCTAGGGATAAGAGGTAATTTATTTCAAGAGCATGGGTGGGGAGGGTGCGCACATTAAGCAGCGCACATTTGAGGAGTGGTGAAGGGGTGTTTTTATCTGCTTGTGGACTTGATGGCTTTGTTTTGGGCAGAGCACTGTGAAGCTTGGTGAATGTGTGTGCAGGCCTTTTGTTGTGTGGTTGGAGAAGTGTTGCTTTTGGTGCGTAAGAGGGAGAGGTGTGGGTGGAAGGTGTCAAAAGGAAAGTACGTGTGCCCAGCCTGATATTTCCAAATGTGGTGAGCAAGGGAGAGCAGTTTATTGGGCTGGTTAGGGCACGGGATCTGAGTCTGGATGGTGGGACAGTGGGTGGACCATGTCCATGGATCCCGGGAGAGAATCCACTGCCTCAGTGATGAGAGCTGCGGGGGGATTCAAGGCAGGATATGAGTTGACATTCAGTGTTGACATGAGATGCGATGACTAGAGAAAGGTGTTGGTAGGTACCGTGGGTAAGTGGATGAGTGAGTGAGTAATGGCAATGGCAGAATAGAAGGTGATTATCAGTGTAATGATGGTCGAGCACGTATCGTTCAGTGTGGGTGAGACCTTACGTGGCATGGCGGTCTGGTCTCTGGTGTTCGCAACATGGTTAAGGGAATGGTGGGCAAGATGCATTATAGGAACTTTTGTGGTAAAACAAATAACTTTGTGCACAGATACATACAATGGCAGATGAAGTATACGTCATTAGAACAATTGTGCATGCATATATATAGGGCCTCATTCCAAGTAGGGCGGTAAGGGATACCGGCACCGATAAGGAGACCGGTGCCAGTAATCCCTTACCGCCCTACTACGAGGTCCCTTAGCGGGTCCCTCCTTTAACGCCTGGTCTGACCAGGCGTTATGGACGGGACCCGTTAAGGAACTTCAGAGCTAATAACGGTACCGCAAGTTGCGGTACCGTTATTAGCTCCTTCCCCGTTCCCATTCAGCCTTGTGGGGGCTCAAATGGGAATGGGGAATGGCTTTTTCAATGGGGACTTACCGGTCCCACAAAGGTCGGACTACACCGGTAAGTCCCCATTGAACGAGATCGGTGCCGGACCCGGTATTGGAGGCAGCCATGGCGCAAATAGCGCCATGGCTACCTCCAATCTCGGAATGAGGCCCATAGTCTGCCGGGCAGTCCTTGTATTAGTGTCTGACCCAGTGTAGCCAAACAGAGTGTGCATTAATAATTAATAGGAGTTGACCTCTAAGCAATGTCAGCCCTAACAGTCCTGCTGATAATGGAGTTCCGCCAACACGTGCAGCGTGGCTAAAACATGAGTGGACACAGTGCATTTCTAGGCATGAGGGACCATCGCTATGCAAGACATATAGAGCGACAGTGGTGGACCAATTTACCAGTTTATCAGTGAGATAAGACTGAAAAGAGAATAGCGTGGGGAAGTGACCTCTAGAACAGAGCAGTGGAAAGTTAACACCGTGCAATGAGTATATGGCGCTTCACATTATAGCAGGACAGAGGCCGTATCTTGGCGGTGGGATTTACAGTAGCGTGTGATGTGCAGAAGAGCTCCCAAGGGTTAAAATGTGTAGATAGCGCACGTTAGAACGACATGTCGTACAAAGCCAGTAATCAATAACAGCAATGATGACAAGTACTTAATATGGGTTGAAGTGGGGGCAGAGCCGTGAGTCAAATCAACAACAGGTAGCGCATAGAATGCAGGTGAAGGGCTCACAATATTTTATTAATGCATAATGTGGATCAAGCAACAACAAGGCAAAATACAGTGGACCGTTCCATGCGTGCGGTGCTATTTTGTTCTGCACAGGTTGGGCATAAGAAAGGTAAGGGAGGGGAGTCTGAGCAATATGGCAAACATGTATGACCACGCGTCTATGCGTGATCTGGGCAAGGCAGTACGATGAAAGTTTGTTTGTGAATGGGTTGGTAGTTCTTATCGGCAGTAGACACAGTCTTACCGCACATGTAGTAACTTAGCAGGTTTCCGGACCGGAAGGTGCAGGTTCAGCAGGGTGGGTGGTCCTTGGGTGAGGGGCTGCAACGAGATCTAGGGGGGCTGGGGCTAGGTTCTCCTCAGGCCCTCCCGGCTCCAACAGGCTCGGGACAGGGGAAAGGGCCTTAAAATGCGTGCCTTCGAAGGCTGGCCGGCTTGCGCCAGCCGGTGCAGGATTGGTGCTCAAGAGAGCAGATCCATCCAATCCTGACCAGGCTGCAGGTTGTGGCCCAGCTCAGGCAACAGAAGGCGCAACAAAAACTTGGCGTCCATCTTTGGCATGAAGAACTCCTTGTGATGGGCAATGGGGACACAATGGACACGGGACATCCAGGTAACAGCCGCAGATGTTTAGATGGTGGAATGTTGCTGTTTGGTCATCCACCCCGTTGCGGCGGCATCGGGGGGTGCAGTAGTGCTTTTTGGAGCACTTGGGAAAATAACAGCTATTCTAAGCTAAAATGTGCGGCAAAGGATCTCCGGTGTGCCTGGAGAAATGCTCCGGCTGCACGGACACTGCTCCAGCAGTGTTGGGGGTACTCCAGCTCCTCCTGGAGGAACGATGCTTCCCTAAGAGTAATGCTACAAATGAGGAAAATACAGCCACAACCTGTAAAAAGAAGGGTGGATTAACACACAGGGAGCATTAGGCAGTTCTTCTGAGTCATTCCGTCATTTTCAAGTCCAGCCCTTAGAAGTTGGGAGCCTTGTGCTCAACAGTACAGTTGTGCATAAAAAGGCCTGATCGTGCAACTGAAACAGAAAACCGGTCTTCTTGGGAGGGGTGTAGCAACCCAGGAAGGGGCTTGAGGCGATGAAGAATTGGTTCCCACTATTCGAGTATGATCGCCCCTTGACGGCAGAGTGATTTTCAAAAGGTGAGAATGGCTAGGGAGCGCAGGCTAACCCAGCCAAGATCGAATATCTTTAGGAGATATTTGTGCATAAAAGGGATCAGCCACTGGTAAGTGATCCAAGTACTCACCGACCATCGGCACAGTCCAGACCAAACTTTGGCAGTTTAGTCGAGGTCGCTCATAGGCTCTCAGCAGCTGCAGGATAGAACGCTCATCCGTGATGGGACAGTTGCCTTTTCTCTGTTTCCAAAGGAGGTATCAACAAAATTCCGGGGCTGCAGGAGTCAGTGCTTAGAACGGCAAAGCTCCTATAGCGACTGTCACCAACAGGTAGTTGTGCAGGAATCACAGACGTGTGCCGCTTTATGCACCCTCCCAATTCAGGACCCAGAGGAGCTAGGCCTGTGAAATTTGGCGGGAGAGGGCATGGTACCAAAAACAAGCGATGTTCCAAGTCCCGGGTTTCAACTAGAAACAGCGGCGGTTCTGCAGGATACCCTGTGGTAGAGCGGGACAGTTCACTGGATGGGCCAGGAACACTTCCGAAGGGGCTTGTTTGGCGGGTAAGCAGGGGGTGCCAAGAGTAGTTGTTCCTACTACTCTAAAGGGGCAAAGCGCCTTTGCAGGCCTTCTTAATCGATCAAGAAATCAGGGGTCTGACGGGACAGCATAGGGCAAAGGATGCAAAAACCTTCTAAAGCGTCTCCGGCAGTTTCACAAGTCTGTTTCTTCATGCAGGATACTTGGCTCCTTCTGTAGTTTGGGAAGAACTCAGGTGATCAACCTGGAATGGATGTACTTATACAGTGCTCTGGGGCCTGTGGCAAATTGGTGCTTTATAAAAAAAATCCTATAGAATAGAATAGAAGACTAGCTTTGCACCAAAATCAAGGACTTCCAATAGAAGATCTGCTCACATGCAGGCATCCCAGTCATGGACCAATCACGGTCCATGGTGGTCTCAGTCGTTCAGGCACTCCAGACGTCCTGGCACCAGTAGTGTGGATTGAGACCAGACAGTCCCAACCCGCTTCATGGGCACACACACGTGACAGGCAGAAGCCCACAATAGAGATTTGTTTTCGCAGGAGGCTGGATGCCTAAATAAGGAAACCCGGGTTACTCGATGTGGGTAAAGGCAAGGGACAAAATGTTCATGGGACAGAACAAAAGCCTTAGTGGCTCGGCCATTTTCTGACCTGGCCACAGACTTGAACCAAACGTGGTAAACGCAGTGAGATTCTGTAAAAACAAGTAAAACACTATTAAAAGTACCTGCTGCCACCAGTTTGTTCCAGGCACACTTGTCTAATCACCAACAAATCCTTTGACGGTGTCTACGGCCATAAAACAAAAAGGGACCTCAGCGCACGCTACTGGAAGGTACATTGTGCAATGTTAAAAAGTTACCAAGAATTGGCAACTTAGTCAAAGACTAAGGGAAACATAGTTTCCCAGTACTGACAGTCTGAAGGACGTGTCCGTTTCCCCATAACAAGTGAACAAAAGCCATGGGGAGTTCAGCTGAAGGCTGGGAACCACTGGAAAAAGTCAGAATAGGAAATCCAAACAAAAGCAAAATGTTTGGGGGGGTCCACAAATGGAGGGAAAATTACACATGAATGAAATCTTTCCTAACAGTAGACAGTGCAACATTTATGCATCCTCGTGTTTAATTCTCCTCTTCTGTGGGTTCGCTTTCCCAATAGTGTGATAGCAGAATGCAGACCACATAAGGGAAATCCCAAGAGTGACAAGCCCGTGTTGGATTTTTTATTAGTACCCCGGCGAGAGACAATCAGAATGCAACAAGCATTCTGATTGGCTCTCGCCAGGTCCCTACCCGGCCGGGAATCCCTCTGTCAGGATTCCACGGCCTTTGTCCCCGGCGGGGGGCGTGGCAGCCCCTTAGCCAAGGAGGAGGCTCGAAGCGGGGCCATCCCCGCTCCGAGCCTCCCTGCGGCTGAGCGGCTGCCTTCGCCCCCCGCCAGGGAGTCGGGTAAGTCTTTTTATTTATTTTGTATTGTTCCCTTCCCTTCCCTTCCCTCCCCACCCTCCGACCCGCCCCCCCAACTTACCTTCTTGATCATGCGTCCCCGGCGGGGGACGAGGGAAGCCTCCAGCCGTGTGGAGACTCGGAGCGGGGCCATCCCCGCTCTGCGCCTCCACACGGCTGGGGGCTTCCCTCGTCCCCCGCTGGGGACGCAGGTACTTTATTTTTATTTATTTTTTCCTTTTTCCCCGTCCCACTCCCGCCCGCCCATCCCCACTTACATTTTTTTTAATCCTTTTTTTCGGGAGCGGACGCGCTGGGAACACTTGTGTTCCCAGCGCGTCCGCTCCCGATGGCCGCCATGGAAAGGGAAAACAGGCTCTGTTTTCCCTTGCCATGGCGGCGGCCATTTTCTTGGTCGTTTTTTTTTCTGTCCCAAAACGCTGCAGCGTTGAAACGCCGCAGCGTTTCGAGACAGAAAAAAATTGCTTTAGTACCTTCGCTCGTGTCCTTACCTACGGGCCCCGGGGCATTACCAGAGTCGGTAATGCCCCCGCCACTCGGGTTCTATTGCTTAAACAGAATACCGAGTACATAAAATCTCCCTTAGTTTGGCGCCCTTCTCTGGCCACTGATTTCAGGCATTGTGCAGTGCCATAGAAGTGGAAGGCACTGCTGGCACAGCAGGCGAAGTAGCTCAGGAGTTGCAATGCACAAGGAATAACTTTGTGATTGCCTTCAAAATGGAGCCCTTTTAAAAGGAAAGGATAGGAGGAAAAGTGACACACCAGGTGGGTAAATGCTAGGATTTTAATAGTTTTCTAGAGTATTTTTTAAGCAGTGCCATAAACATTTGGCATCTTAATTACGACCCACTCGTTCTCTTAGACTAAATGTATATAGTTTTAATTGTAAATAACACTTTTATGATGTATGATGTGATGATGTGAAATAATAGTTTTATGATTTATTATGCGATGCTGTGAAATAATATTTTTGTAAAGGTTTTTTAAACCACAAACAAAAAATAAAATAAAAAATAAATATATAATTACGACCTATTGCCATTTTTAATCCCAGGTAGACAGAAATTGCCCATGTGAGAAGGGCAGAGGAGGTACTTTGCACTCTGCAGCAGGTTATCATGTTCAAATGTGTGGGCACCTGGATCCCACATCACCGCAACCCACATATTGAAATGAAAGAAGTTAAAAAAGGCAGCCCAAAGAGTAGTGTGCATTTCAGTAAAGAGGCATTATTAGAAAGTAAGAAATGGGAGAAAAAAAGAAGACCGATGCTGTAGGAGTCAAAGGAATCCAGGTAGAATTGGGAGAGCTCTTCGGAAAACAGAGCCTTGGCACACTGAGTAAAAATCACATTGCAAGTTGTAAGGGAGTTGCTGTGACCTCACAGCAACCCAACACATAATTCAAATATATTTTTTTAAAAGGCGCCCTGACCAATAGCACAACTATTAACAAAGAAGCATGCTTTTTAAATTCAATATAATTAATAAGTGGCCGCTTCCTAGTGGAGCTGTAAACTGATATTTGGGTGCAAAGGTTATTTAGACATGATTTTCCCTTTTTATGCAAGCTCACTTTACCTAAGATTCCATTTCGGCACTTTACCCTTTTTAATCAGTTCAATTCTCCTGACGCGCGACTGTTTCTGATCTTCGTCCAGCCTGCTCGGAGGGCACATAGGATATTAGGCACTTGCTTTTTCTTTGCCCGCTAGATAGAGGGATCAGCATATCTTGCTTAAAGCCGGCTCTGTGTATTCAAGACAACGCCTTGGTGATACGCTAGCCCTGTGCAAATCCCAGGATAATAATGTACGCTGTGTCTACATATATCTAGAGGGTGGCAAAGTATATCACAGCATCTGAAGAAAATCCTTGAATGTATTTGCTTGAGGAAAGCACTTTTTAGAAGCATTGAGTATTAATATAGGTTATCTTTTAATTGTATTAGTACTGAGATGTGTCTCGAATATTGTAATGGATATTTATCTGGAGCACAAATCCTGTCACTGTAACATGGAAAAACACATTAGAGCTAGGATGTTTTAGCATGTAGATGTCTGTTTCGAAGCATTGACAATTTTTATTTTTTATTTGGTTGGATAATAAAATCATCCTTTCAAATATAACAAAACATGTATTCACATGTCTTCAATACACAATAAATAAAATGAAAAATAAAACATACAAAATTGTACAATTAATATAAATAACTGCAACCAAGTCATCTCATTATTCAAGAAAAAAGGACAAATAATAAAAAATATAGTGAATAAATGAAATTGTTTGAATAATCACAAAAATAATTCAATTGCCCTGAAGTGAATTTCATTGGGCCTCATTACGACCCAGGCGGTAAGTTACCGCCTGGGTCGTACCTTTACCGCCATGGCGTAAACTACGTTTACGCCATGGTGGTTGGCGGATTTACCGCCCCATTCCAAGGTGAGTGGGGCGGTAAATCCCCATTTCCCATTTTACCCTTCCCCATTCCCATTTTTGCCCCATAGGGCATAATGGGAGTGGGGAAGGCGCTAATTACGCCACCGTAAATTACTGTGGCGTAATTAGCACCATGGTCCCTTAGCGCCATGGATTTTAACGCCTGCAAAAAGCAGGCGTTAAAATCACCATGGCGCTAAGGGACCTCGGAATCAGGCGTTAAGGGTCGGCGCCGTTTACGGCGCCGTTAACCCCTTAACGCCTGACTCGTAATGAGGCCCATTATTTCAGAAGCAAATCATAGTAACCATTGCACCATATTATATCATTGGAAAACATTATTGACCCTTCAAATTTTCAGGAAGTATGGCTTCCAAGAATTGAACAATTGCCACTCGTATCACTAGTTTTGAGCTGAGGAATATTTGCTGCCAGATTTCGCTCATTTCCATATTGCAATTGAAGTGTATCAGTTGTTTCTTAAAATATACTTTCCGTAAATCAGACAACATGGGGCAAACCATTATGCAGTGTTCTAATGTCTCTTTTTCAGCTTTGTCTGCACAAAATCTACAATAGTTTAGGTTCGACAATATTAATTTCCTTCTAACCATAATCTCCCTGGTCGGCCATAAATTCAACCTAAATCTTAGGTATTGATTGCGTAAATGTGAAGACAGACATTCAAAGAAACAGTCCGCCATTGTGCGAGAGCGCCTGTGCCCAAACATGTGTTACGCTCACCTGGCTCCCACAGAGGCGTCGATCGGAACTGGACAACTGCGGTCTCCACCAATGTGACACGTAGGGCCGAGATGACGGACTGGACTGGCCCACCTAGCTTCGTTTGCTTGGACCGTAGGAATATTCTTCTGCAAATGGAGAAAGGTAATTAACCACCCATGGAGTTGAGCATAAATCCCCCCACCCCCGCTGTTCTCCCCACAGATCACCTTTGATGTCCCCTCTTATAGTCTCACCTGATGGTTTGAAAAGATGAGCTCTCCATCCTGCATTGAGCGCAGTGGCGCGTTGATAACCAGTTGCTTCACTGGCTCGAAGGAATCGGTGAGTTCCAGAACAATATTGACTCCGAGATTCACGGCATCTTCCCGGCAAGATGCCGTAAGTATAAAGTTCGTAAGAGTTCAAATGCCTGACTTTCACCCTTGTCCGATTCATTGCAAGTTGCAGCTTGACCCTAATGAAGAGTTCCTCGTGGCAACCGGTAGTATTCTGGTAAGGATTTGTATTTTCCAACACAGTTCGATAAAATAATGTCAATATGTAACCTGTTGCTTTCTTCCTTATTCAGGCCCTGAGAGAAAGTATGAAGTCTTGGGGAATAATACCTCCGGCGGTAAAATCAGGTAAGTCTATTGTGGTGAGGAGGGTTCCCCTTGTTAGTCCCTTTGTTTCACCTTGCTGTCCTTTTGTTTCCCCTTAGGGGCTGGGGTTCGGCGAAGATGCAGTGGAAGCTGCGCCGACCCGTGAAGAGGAATAGTACCCCCGGTGGTAAAATCAGGTAAGTCTATGGGGGGTAACTAATATTCCTCTGTGTATACCCTTGGCTCACCTTGCTGTTCTTGTCTTCTCCTTATGTGCCGGAGTGCGGCGGGAACATGCAGGAGGATGCAGTGGAATGTGAAGATGCTGTGAAGGCCGGTGAGTTCAGCGCGGCGCTGCAGCAGGGGAGGCGACGCGCATAAAATAACTTCTTTCTTCCAGCTCGAAGGCGTGATGGATCGGGAATTCAGGTAAGGATTAAAGGTATTGCTCTTGTTCTAACCTTTTCTCCTTCTTTCTCCCTTTTTCTAGGAGCTCCAAACTCGAGGCGGGCGTGGCAGAAGGCTGGATGCAGACTTGCAGGCACGGTGAGCGTTACGCTGCTGGATGCAGAATAACGCGAAGCGTGTGCTGCTCTTCGGGCGTGGTTTAAATAGCCTCCAAAGTAGTAACAGGTAAGTATTCCTCCCCGGCCCCGCCCGAGTAAAACAAATAGTCCCTAAGTAAAGTAGTCCCTTCCAAGCCTCTTTTGGCTTGGAGCTCTTGCAGCATGGTCTGCATCAGGTAAGTTTGCAGCATGGTCTGCATCAGGTAAGTTTGCAGCATGGTCTGCATCAGGTAAGTTTTAATCTATGAGCCTGGCGCCTATGGCGCCAGGACTGACTCTCCATATGAGCCTGGCGCCATAGGCGCCAGGACTGGACCCAAATAGCCCCTAGCAGGGGTTGTTGGGCTTGCTTAGGATGACTTGATGGCTGCTTCCGGGGTTGCTGGATGTGGTCTGGGTCCCCGGGGGTAGGGATCATGACAGCATTCCCCCCAAGGCCCCTCCTAAAGTCGTTCTTCCCTGTGGTTTCGGTTTGTCTGGGAAATTTCGGTGGAATTTTTTCACCAATCGGGGTGCATGAACATGGTCACTAGGTTCCCATGACCTTTCCTGTGGTCCGTAACCTTTCCAGTCGATTAAATAAAAGAGTTTTGACTTTATCAGCTTGGAGTCCAGGATGTTCTTAACTTCAAATTCGGGTTCTCCGTCTACAAGGATAGGGTCTGGTAGCTTGGTTATTCTTGTCCCTGGTTGCACTGGCTTCAAAAGTGACACATGAAAGACGGGGTGAATTCGCATATTAGCAGGTAAGTCCAACTTGACAGCCACCGGGTTGATAATGGCCTTAATAGACTAAGGTCCCAAATATCTGGGGGTAAAGGTCCGTGTTCCCTTTAGAGGTATATGTTTTGTGGCTAACCATACTTGGTCCCCTATCTGGTATTGTGGAGTATCACTTCTATGCCGATCAGCATCTTTCTTGTATTTTTCTTTCGCCTGTTTTAAATGTGTAGTTGCTTCGTTAAAGGCTTGTGTAATCGTAGCGTGCAGATGGTCCATTGCGGGCATTTCTAAGTGTTGGGGTGAGTCAAGATCTGAGGTTCGTGGATGGTGCCCATATAAGGTATAAAAGGGGCTTTGTCCAGTTCCAGAGTGTACTGAATTATTGTATGCATATTCGGCGATCCAAAGAATGTCTTTCCAATTACTCTCAGTCTGATGTAACATACAACGCAGGTATTGTTCGAGAGTCTGGTTGGTCCTCTCCGTTTGACCATCGGACTGGTCGATAACCTCACATCGATTTGCGCCAATTGACAGCATTTTTTCCAAAAATGTGAAATGAATTGACTGCCCCGGTCAGAGACCAATATGGACGGAAATCCGTGCATGCGAACAATGTTTTCGAGGAACTCCTTGGCCAGGATTGAAGCTGAAGGTAATCCCTTTAAAGGAATAAAGTGGGCCATCTTGGAAAAAAGATGCACAATAACTAGAATGGTGTTAAATCCATTACATGGAGGTAGATCAGTAATAAAGTCTAACGATAAGGTGTGCCATGGTGTAGGCGGAATGTCTAAAGGTTGTAAGAGTCCAGCTGGTTTTTTCTTTTGACTTTTGTTTTGGGCGCAAATGCCACAAGACATCACAAATGATTTAATATCCTTTCGCCAGGTGGGCCACCAGAATTGTCTTTTAATTTTAGCTTCAGTTTTTGGAATACCTGGGTGCCTCTCCATTAGGGCATCATGATAACAGGAAATGACTAGCTCTTGTAGTTCCTTGTGTGGCAGAAATAGCCGCCCTTGGTAATAAGGCAGATCATTGGTGACAGAGTAGTCCGGGCCTTTTTTTACCCAGTCCTGGAGGGGCTGTAGGATCAAAGAGTTGCTGGATCTTTACCTGAATGTCCTCTAGTGTCTGTAGAGTAGTCATGCCAAGAATTCTTTGTTTGGAAATTATAGGTACTGGTTCTGGGTTCACTTCTGCCTCTCCCATCCCTATTCGGGATAAGGCGTCTGCTTTACCATTCTTACAACCTGGTCGATAGGTTATTATCCACATAGTTTCCTATGGCCCCGCTATCAATGTATGCCCTTACTGCGTGCATACGCGATGGCTGCCCTGGATCTACGAGGACCATTGGTATGATGAAATGCGAGGTCTGAGTATCCTTCTTCAAGCTCGGCAAGCGGACCTCTACGCTTGTCGGGCGTGGTCGTTTCCCTAGTCTGACTACATATGGCCTTTATCAGCAGATCCTACCACCTTCTTGGGTGGTTTTACAGGGCAATCCCGTAGAAAATGCCCAGACGTTCCACAATATAGACACAATTGCATTTGCCATCTCCTTTCTCTTTCCTTCTGGGTTAAGGATCCTTTAACCCCTCCGATTTGCATGGGTTCTGAAGCATCTGCTCCTTTGGTGTTAGAGTGGGTTTTGACCAACACCAGATTCTCAAACTTGGCTCGATCAGCCTTTCTGTTCTGAAGTCTGTGATCTAACTGGACCACTAAGTCTATATATTCAGCGCAGTCTTGAGGTGGGTTCACGACTTGAGTAAAGACATTCTTGAGTTCTCCTCGAAGCCCTCGATGAAATAACGTGATTCGTTTTACCTCAGGCCATCCAGTTTCCACTATCAACCTATTAAAGGTTGCGATGTAGGATAGAAGGTCCTGGTTACCCTGTCGTAGGGACGAAAGTTCGTTATCCAGGCCCTGTCCTTGGGAGTGCCGGGCAAATAGTCTTTCCATGCTCGTTTGAAAGCCCTGAAAATCCCGAAGAATTGGTTCATCCTGAGTAACTAGTGGAATTGACCAATCAGCTGCACTGCCGCTGAGATATGACAATACAAAGGCTAGCTTGGCTTGATCGTTTGGGAAGACTCCAGGTCTGCATAAAAAGTGCAAGCGGCATTGGTTCATAAACACAGCGAACCTTTTGGGATCTCCGGCAAAGCGTTCGGGTGGAGCAAATGGAATATTTCCTGGTAGGTTTATTTGCACAGGGTTACTCGATAACACAGGAGCTGGATTTCCCCCGGAACCAGGTAGGGGTGCTTGTCCAGCCTGGCTTTGCAATAGTTGCCTAGCAAGGTCATCAGTTCGCTCTTTTGACAAAATCAGTTCTCTCCTAAGAGCCTTGGTTTCTTGACGGGCAGAATGCACTTCAGCCCTCAGTTCCCCTAGTAATTGGGCCAATTGGTCAGTCTCTGAGGTATGCATAACGCCCGGGTGGGAATTTGTGGGTAGTCTTCGCGTTCTGTTACGCTCACCTGGCTCCCACAGAGGCGTCGATCGGAACTGGACAGCTGGGGTCTCCACCAATGTGACGCATAGGGCCGAGATGACAGACTGGACTGGCCCACCTAGCTTCGTTTGCTTGGTCCGTAGGAATATTCTTCTGCAAATGGAGAAAGGGAATTAACCACCCGTGGAGTTGAGCGTAAATCCCCCCGTCCCCGCTGTTCTCCCCACAGATCACCTTTGATGTCCCCTCTTATAGTCTCATCTGATGGTTTGAAAAGATGAGCTCTCCATCCTGCATTGAGCGCAGGGGCGCGTTGATAACCAGTTCCTTCACTGGCTCGAAGGAATTGATGAGTTCCAGAACAATATTGACTCCGAGACTCCCGGCAAGACGCCGTAAGTAAATAGTTCGTAAGAGTTCAAATGCCTGACTTTCACTCTTGTCCGATTCATTGCAGGTTGCAGCTTGACCCTAATGAAGAGTTCCTGGTGGCAACCGGTAGTATTCTGGTAAGGATTTGTATTTTCCAACACAGTTCGATAAAATAATGTCAATATGTAACCTGTTGCTTTCTCCCTTATTCAGGCGCTGAGAGAAAGTATGAAGTCTTGGGGAATAATACCTCCGGCGGTAAAATCAGGTAAGTCTATTGTGGTGAGGAGGGTTCCCCTTGTTAGTCCCTTTGTTTCAGCTTGCTGTCCTTTTGTTTCCCCTTAGGGGCCGGGGTTCGGCGAAGATGCAGTGGAAGCTGCGCCACCCGTGAAGAGGAATAGTACCCCCGGTGGTAAAATCAGGTAAGTCTATGGGGGGTAACTAATATTCCTCTGTGTATTCCCTTGGCTCACTTTGCTGTTCTTGTCTTCTCCTTAGGTGCCGGAGTGCGGCGGGAACATGCAGGAGGATGCGGTGGAATGTGAAGATGCTGCGAAGGCCGGTGAGTTCAGCGCGGCGCTGCAGCAGGCGAGGCGACGCGCATAAAATAACTTCTTTCTTCCAGCTCGAAGGCGCGATGGATCGGGAATTCAGGTAAGGATTAAAGGTATTGCTCTTGTTCTAACCTTTTCTCCTTCTTTCTCCCTTTTTCTAGGAGCTCCAAACTCGAGGCGGGCGTGGCAGAAGGCTGGATGCAGACTTGCAGGCACGGTGAGCGTTACGCTGCTGGATGCAGAATAACGCGAAGCGTGTGCTGCTCTTCGGGCGTGGTTTAAATAGCCTCCAAAGTAGTCCCAGGTAAGTATTCCTCCCTGGCCCCGCCCGAGTAAAACAAATAGTCCCTAATTAAAGTAGTCCCTTCCAAGCCTCTTTTGGCTTGGAGCTCTTGCAGCATGGTCTGTATTTGGTAAATTTGCAGCATGGTCTGCATCAGGTAAATTTTAATCTATGAGCCTGGCGCCTATGGCGCCAGCGCTGACTCTCCATATGAGCCTGGCGCCATAGGCGCCAGGACTGGACCCAAATAGCCCCTAGCAGGGGTTGTTGGGTTTGCTTGGAATAACTTGATGCCTGCTTCCGGGGTTGCTGGACGTGGTCTGGGTCCCCGGGGGTAGGCATCATGACACATGTTGGTGTTAAAGTCTTCGGCCCTCATTACGACCCTGGCGGAATTCGAAAAACGATGGCGGAAATGGAATACCGCCATCGAATACCGCCCGTTGCGATTATGACCCGTCACCGTAAAGTACGATGCCATCAGCGACACCGTAGTGAACGCCAACGCTAACTGCACCAAGTACGCGCACGCGCGCCCTGCAAAACCGTAAATTCCGCCATGGCGCAACGGTACGCGAATGCCGACCCCAGCGGACATCCACACAACGCCATCAAGTATGGCGGAAAGTACCATTCCGCCATGGCGAGAACTACGGCATCGCGAACCAACCGTAAATGGCCCTACTGAGTGCCTGTACTCCACTACCTGGCCACATAGCACAACTCCCCGTAGGCGCAATGTAGTCACACCATGCAACCAGTGGAATGAACAAGTCCCCCATCGCATGCCACCAGTGTAAATCATCATGCAAAGCAGTAACCTGAGGGAGACCGCACCAGCCCTGTACACATGCCAGTTGCCAAACCAACCATCAGCACAAGCACGTACCACACAACTGTACCCAGAAGCCGGAACCCAATGCAGATCACCTCACAATACATCGCGCCACAAATCGGGATATGCCACATTACCAGCAAAGAATAACGCCACACGGGCAATATCTGAATATAAATTTAATGCACATCAAAATCACCAAGCCCATACAGCCATTCGAACATAAACTCCCAACTGACTATCATTACTGTGGGCTGCATCCGCAATAAATGACCAGCTGCCCCTTGTGTGACGCCCTGTACCCTCATGGCACACAGGGGCTACATCAACGTCCGAAAAGGCAACATGGAAGCGGCCAGGACCGCAGGGCCGTCCCATGAAGTAGGCACTAGTCCAGCTGGAAGGTAGGTATGCTGCTCCTAGCCACTAGTACTGCGTAAGGACATGTGGCCCATTGGCGATCGTCCCATAAGACGGTAATGGAGCTCCACTGATTAACCCGAAGCTGCAGGTGTCGACTGAAGAAGCCATCTGCAGGAGTGGCGTACAGATGGCAGCGGCAGAAGGGGAGGAGATACCTGTCACCCGAATGAAAAAGAAAATGGCATGGGCATCCGAACTCCATACGAATGACTCACTACATGCAACACACTAAACATACAACCATATGCATGCTAGCCCACCCAAAAGGACCAATTCCACCCGAAAATCACTTGCGAAATACAACGACATTAATCGAGGTGAATACACTATCACAAACGAGTGTCTGTGTGCATGCGCCTGTCAGAACAGGATCCATCAGATGGGATTATCAACGTGCATGGACACAAGTGATAGAAGGCGCGTCGAGACAGGGAGGGTTCAACAAGGGCAGACAGACGATGGTCCCACTATGGCAGCTTTGCATCACATAGCGCAGGGGAAGGGGACAGATTCCAAATAGCCATGTACATGGCAGACTCCCAAATAAATCATCTGTCCATGCATCCATCCATCCATCCATCCATCATTCCCTCATCCCGGTATGAAAACGCCAGAATATCCACTCACATGACATTAGAAATTTCCATTGAGTCTGTGCGTAATGCAGCCTGCAAAATCCACTGTGCTCCTGCCCGGATTCCCAGTGTAGTGAAGTTACATGTATTTGGGAACGTCCTGCCTAATCGTCCACTACGCTATTGCGCATCCCATAAAATTCATATCAATCATTGCATACCCGTCATGGGCCCTGTCCCAAGGACATTCAACAATAGAACGTTATATTTCCAGTCAGACCTGTGGGCGTCTCCACGCCGCTAGTTGAGACCCGAAAGCGCTGTCCTTCGAATTCCTAATTTGCAACATCACGTCGATAAGGCATCTGTGTACGCTTATATTCACAAATTCATCTATGTAGTGCAGCTGTGTGTGAAAATGGCAACTGGCCTCAATCAGTAATGGTACTCCCCTCCCGTCGGTGCACGTCGGTACAGTGCTGCATGAGGGTCCACCGTTGATCGAGTACTACATTCCACTGACCCTTCACAAGTCTGCTCGCGAATGCTAATATGGTATGTGGAACAATGGGACCATAGCAGAATCAACAAATGAACCAATATGCCACTGCCATCTGGATTGAAAACATGAATGTAAATGCAAGATGCCATGCGTCGGATTGCAGCGTTGTGTGCGGGACGTGCTCGCACGAAAGGCATCGCAGCTGACACAGGTGGAATGAATCACCACAGGTGAAGGCTATACAGCCTGAACACACATAAATTGCACACCCAACCCCCTCCCCCAACCACACCCACTCCAGAATGCTACCAGCAGGACTAGCGATGTTGGGCCTGGGGGACCTGATTGCACTGCAAGTACTACAACTGCAGGAAGAAGACGAACGCCAACTACTCCAACAACCGGCCGCACAGAGGAGACGCAGGAGGAGGAGGAGGCGGAGGAGGGCAAGGCAGGGCCAGCAAGCCCCACCAGCACCACGCAGGCAGCCCGCAATCCCACGCCTCCGAGCTAATCCGTTCAACCTCACAGCTGAGCAGATCCACACCCTCTACCGCTTGGACCGGGACACCATAGCCGCCATTGTCAACATGACACACGCCGACCTTGTCAGCATGATAGATAGCCCAACCGCCATCCCACCCCTACTGAAGGTGGTGTCTGTACTCCACTTCCTGGCCACAGGCACCTACCAGCACACAGTCGGACAGTTGCATGGCATCTCACAGCCACTATTTTCACGGACACTATTCCAAGTGCTTGATGCCCTCCTGAAGCACTCAGACGACTACATCACTTTACCACGCTCGGAGCAGGAGATTACAAACGCCAAAGTGGGATTCCATGCACTTGGCGGCATACCGGGTTGCATTGGTGCCATCGACTGCACCCATGTGGAATTGGTTGTCCCACATGCCATGGAGGTCCAGTACCGCAACCGGAAACAATATCATTCTATCAATGTACAAATGGTGTGTGACTCCAACAGGATCTTTACACATTGTTGTGCACGATTTCCAGGATCAACCCATGATTCTATGGTCTTGCGGAACTCTAGGATACCACGCTACATGGAGCGACACGCAGGGCACCGATCCTGGCTACTCGGTGAGTCTCATTTTATGCATGAGTATGTGGGGTAGGTGATGCGTGAATGACCTGGCAGGAAGGGGGGGGATGCGTACGCAGCAATGACATTCCACAAACATCCTTTGTTGTCCACATACAGGTGATGCCGGGTATCCACTGAAGAGATGGCTCCTTACACCAATCCGGAACCCACAGAACCAGCATGAGGAGGACTACAACCATGCCCACTCACGTACCCGTGTGGTCATAGAACAGGCATTCGGCCTACTGAAGGCTCGTTTCCGCTGCCTCAGCAGGTCTGGCGGGGCACTCCTGTACCGCCATGAGAAGGTTGCAAAGATGGTCATGGCATGTGTCATGCTACACAACATGTGCGTACGTAGGAATGTGGCCATGCCCCCCGACGCAGAACTGCAAGCACCTGAAGATGGTCATGATGAGGGCGGGGATGTGGCAGCACCTCAAGGAGGCCGCGAGGCACAGGAGGCCCGTGAGATTCGTCAGAGTATCATAGATGCATGCTTCTAGCACTCACGCCTGGTGGCTGTTACATGGACACGGGACTTGTGGCACTGTGTGTGTCTGGGACATGCACATTGTGGACTGTACGCATAGATAGGCCTCGTACACATAGATCAATGTCCACACATCTCAATGGATGATTGTGAAGGATTGTATTGCATATGTGAAATGACATTACACACCCAATCGACCCGCCACCCAATGAAGCCCAACACACCCCCTACACCCTCCCACCTCCCCCCCGAACACCAGTGTCCAAAGATGCTCATTGTCAGTGGGCAGACGCTATTGCAAGCCCCCTCTCCGGGTATCAGGGGCACCCCTGCCTGTAGAGCGCCGGGTCCTCCCAGATCTACGTTGGGGGCTGCCCTGGACGGAACTTGCAACGGATGATGTCTCTGCCTGCTCACGTCCATGCATGTCCCTAAGGGTTTGTGAGAGCTCAGTGAGCACACGGCGCACAGCGGCAAGTTCACCACATACGTCTTTGGACGTCGCATGCAGTTCCCCCCTCAGGCTCTCGGTGCTTCTCTCCATCTGTTCCCTCAGGCTCTCGGTGCTTCTCTCCATCTGTTCCCTCAGGCCCTCGGTACTTCGCTCCATTTCTGCCCTGAGTGTCTCAGTAGATGTTTCAATGGCTGCCTTAGAACCCCCACATTCAGCAGCATGCTCCTTGAGGAGCGTGGCCAGTTGCTGCTGTTGCACGATCATGTGCTCGAGGGGCTGTTGCCTCTGCTGGGCCATGCCCATTTGCGGTGGTGTCACAGAGGGGCTGGACGCCTCTTGTTGCCTTGCCACAGGCCTTGTGGGGGTTGGCCAGTCGTCGTCTTGTGGGTGCCCCTGCGTGGTTTCCTCATGGTGTACGGGATGATACAAACAGGGGGATTGTGACAGGTCATGGATGGATCCTACGTCGACAGCACCGTTTTCTGTGTCAGAGCATGCTGGCATGAATGCAGTGTCACCTATGGTGCTGCTGCCACCAGAGGCAGTGCCTTCTGTGGCATCCGTTGGGGGGACCTGTGGTGCTGCTGTTGTGGACATGCTGGCTGCTGGGGTGCCTGTTGGAGTCCCCTCCAGTGTGCTGCCACTTGATTTGTGCTGCTGCCGTGTCTTGATCCGTGCAGCTGAGGTGGAGGGTCTTTGGCCGTTGGTCTTGGCCCTCTTTGCAGGTGTGCTGGTAGGGGTGTCCTGGAGCTCGTCGTTTGAATCGGACCCTGTGGTGGAGTAGAGGAGGGCGAGCGTTATTCATGGGTCTGTGGTAATTGTAATGGCACTGTATCACATGCATTGGGGTGGTACCTGAGGGTGATTTGGGTCAGGGCCTTGGAGGTGGTCTCATTTTAGTGTGGATTGGGGATGCAGTTATTTTGCAGTCTGCAGTTAGGGTGTGCATGCTGCACATGTAGGGTGTGTTTTAGGGGTTTTTAATTATTTATGTATTTATTCAGACTTTTAAAGGGCGCTGTCATGGCGATGTATGTGGTCGTTCTCCTGGACATGTGTTCCTATTGCACTATGGGGACACAGGTACTTCACATGGTTGGTAATTGTGGATTTAGCATAGTTTTAATTGGGCCACCTACCTGATTCTTCGGATGTCTGCACTCCTTTCTCCATCCCTCCGACTCCCTCTATGCTCTCCATTCCAATGGTGGAGGCACAGATTTCTTCCCAGGGGGTCAACTTGATGGGTGATTCCGATCCTCCCCCGGTGGCTGTGGCAATGTTCCGGTTGGCAGAGAGTATGCTCCGGACGCGTATCCGTAGGTCGTCCCATCGCTTTCTGCATTGCTGTGGGTTGCGGGGTGCGGTCCCCACCGCACTTACCCGCTGTGCCACCAGGGCCCATATGGCCTTCTTGTTCGCAAGGGCCGTCCTCGTCATTTGCGTCGAGAAGACGACGGCAGCATGCTCCTGGAGGGTCTCCGTGAGCACGGTGAGTTCCTCATGGGAGAAGTGGACCTGCCGCTTGCGGTCGCACGCTTTTTTAGCTACTTTTCCCATATTTGTTTTTTAATCTGGGCTGGCTGACGGGTTGGGATGTGTCTCAGGGTCGGAGTTTTTATGGTTGTGTGGGGGTTCTGTTTTATGGGTGTACGGTGTGCTGTTTCCCGTTCCGGCCCCATGTATTTGCTTCCGTTTCCGTATATTTACGGTGACCGTAGTTTGCGCCGGCCGCTCATTCCGGTGACCGCTGAGTAGGGTGGCGGTATTGCACCTAGGGCGGCGTACGACGGCGGTAAGGGGCGTTTTGGGGTCATTTCCGCCGTCGCGGACTTTGCACTTCCGCCATGGCGTGATGCTCGTGCCCGATGGGTCGGAATCAGCCGCACTTTACTCCTTCGTGCAGTGGCGGAAACGCTGTTTGCGCTATGGCGGTCATGTCAGTTACTTTCCGCCAGGGTCGTAATGAGGGCCTTCGTATTTACGACAGCAATTACGATTCACAATCCAATCATGTTGGTACAATTTTTGTTTAGCACTTTGGGGATTACGCAATAGCAGATCCAAGGAGATTGAAGCGCAAGCTAAGGCATTCCGTGTGTACGTGCACCCTAGCTTGGTGAATGCATGTTCGCGTGCCAATAGATGTTGAGCCATGATTCCTAATATACCACTGGAAGACAAACCCAGAATCGCTTTCCTAAGAAAAGCGAACATTCTCCATTTGATTTGACATTGGAGTGATAATGAGCCGAGCTCATACCGAATGAATGGTAACGGAGTAGATGTGGGCAAATGAAGTATTTGCTTCCAAAATTGTGATTCGAGCTTATACCACCAATTGTGGTTCTTTGGCAAGAAAGCCTCAATCCCATAGATTAAACAAGGTATCACCTTATGTTGGTAAAACTGCATAGTGTGAGTTAAGGTGGATTTCCCATATTTACCTTTTAATAGTTTTGCTTGTGTTATTAAGGTTTGAAGCTTGCTGTGCATCTCTTGCTCAATGAATTGGTTAGACATGGAGTCGACGATGGTAATCCCCAGATATTTGTATTGTACTCTTAATAGAGCATTGACTATTATGGCATTCAGTGCTGTATATCATGTTTCTAAGCACACATTTCCACCATAACAGGATTCATATTAGTGAAAGGAGGATAGCAGAGGGTCAAGTGCTAGTCTTGGAAGCAGGACCACTCAGAAAAACAGAGGTTCGAATCCCGGATACGCACTTAGAAACTAGATTCGTATGGTATTAAGCGTGCTATAAAAAACAATAAATAAATAAACTATTGGGGATATGTTGATTGGAAGCAGACCATATGTATAACAATATACCTTAGCAACCTGTCCCCAAAGATGCATCATCCCAGTTTCATTAGATATATACCATTATCGAGCCAGTTGGACTCCGAATATAAGATGTCGAGTATGTATATTATTTGTAACTTGCTACTTGACTGCATTTTTTTTATATTTGTATGTAATTTGATTTTACTAATTGGACAGTGTTTCTTTTGTACACATTTGTATTGTCTATGTTTATTTTGCACTTATGGTGTAAATCAGAAATAAAGCATTGTGTGTGTGTTTGAAAGACAATTAATAAGTGTAACTATTTTCTGGGAGGGAATAGAACATGGCACTGGATGTCAAGGGGTTCCGAGCCTTGGCATTTTGGTCCCCACATGGACTTCCTCAAATAATCACATGTGGCAAAACTCACTCAGCTCCCAAGCCCTGAGACATATTCCTGTCCAAAGTGACCCTAAGCTGCAACGGCATATTGTCTTAGCATCTTTTGTTCCAGTGTTCATTGCGTAAACAAAAGCAACAAAAACATTTTTTTTTAAATGCGTCAATTCAAAAAAGGCGCTTGAAGCGGCGAGAATGAAAACCTGCTCCCAGGGCTGCTCCCTCTTCGTGGGTGAGCGTTGAGACCACTTCCTAACGGACACCTGGAAGTGGGGAAACACATGAACAAGTCATCATGCGTCACTGTGCACTCGGTTTGATCAAAAGCTTGGGCCTGAACATGGTTCCCATCCTTCCCCACAGCAGGGGGAGAGAGTCGGGGTGCCTGTAGTGTCCATCCTTCCCCACAGCCGGGGGAGAGAGTGGGGGAGCCTGTAGTTTCCATCCTTCCCCACAGCCGGGGGAGAGAGTGGGGGAGCCTGTAATTTCCATCCTTCCCCACAGCATGAGGAGAGAGTAGGGGTGCCTGTAGTTTCCATCCTTCCCCACTGCATGGGGAGAGAGCGGGGGTGCCTGTAGTTTCCATCCTTCCCCACTGCATGGGGAGAGAGCGGGGGTGCCTGTAGTTTCCATCCTTCCCCACTGCATGGGGAGAGAGCGGGGGTGCCTGTAGTTTCCATCTTTCCCCACAGCATGGGGAGAGAGTAGGGTGCCTGTAGTTTCCATCCTTCCCCACAGCATGGGGAGAGAGCGGGGGAGCCTGTAGTTTCCATCCTTCCCCACAGCCGGGGGAGAGAGTGGGGGAGCCTGTAGTTTCCATCCTTCCCCACAGCCGGGGGAGAGAGTGGGGGAGCCTGTAATTTCCATCCTTCCCCACAGCATGAGGAGAGAGTAGGGGTGCCTGTAGTTTCCATCCTTCCCCACAGCAGGGGGAGAGAGCGGGGGAGCCTGTAGTTTCCATCCTTCCCCACAGCAGGGGGAGAGAGCGGGGGAGCCTGTAGTTTCCATCCTTCCCCACAGCAGGGGGAGAGCGCGGGGGTGCCTGTAGTTCCCATCCTTCCCCACAGCAGGGGGAGAGAGCGGGGGTGCCTGTAGTTTCCATCCTTCCCCACAGCATGGGGAGAGAACGGGGGTGCCTGTAGTTTCCATCCTTCCCCACAGCATGGGGAGAGAGCGGGGGTGCCTGTAGTTTCCCGGGGGAGCCTGTAGTTTCCATCCTTCCCCACAGCATGGGGAGAGAGCGGGGGTGCCTGTAGTTTCCATCCTTCCCCACAGCCGGGGGAGAGAGCGGGGGAGCCTGTAATTTCCATCCTTCCCCACAGCATGGGGAGAGAGCGGGGGCGCCTGTAGTTTCCATCCTTCCCCACAGCATGAGGAGAGAGTGGGGGTGCCTGTAGTGTCCATCCTTCCCCACAGCCGGGGGAGATAGTGGGGGAGCCTGTAGTTTCCATCCTTCCCCACAGCATGGGGAGAGAGTAGGGGTGCCTGTAGTTTCCATCCTTCCCCACAGCAGGGGGAGAGAGTGGGGGAGCCTGTAATTTCCATCCTTCCCCACAGCAGGGGGAAAGAGTGGGGGAGCCTGTAGTTTCCATCCTTCCCCACAGCATGGGGAGAGAGTGGGGGTGCCTGTAGTTTCCATCCTTCCCCACAGCATGGGGAGAGAGTGGGGGAGCCTGTAATTTCCATCCTTCCCCACAGCAGGGGGAGAGAGTAGGGGTGCCTGTAGTTTCCATCCTTCCCCACAGCCGGGGGAGAGAGTGGGGGAGCCTGTAATTTCCATCCTTCCCCACAGCAGGGGGAGAGAGTAGGGGTGCCTGTAGTTTCCATCCTTCCCCACAGCATGAGGAGAGAGTAGGGGTGCCTGTAGTTTCCATCCTTCCCCACAGCATGGGGAGAGAGTGGGGGGGCCTGCAGTTTCCATCCTTCCCCACAGCATGGGGAGAGAGTGGGGGAGCCTGTAATTTCCATCCTTCCCCACAGCAGGGGGAGAGAGTAGGGGTGCCTGTAGTTTCCATCCTTCCCCACAGCCGGGGGAGAGAGTGGGGGAGCCTGTAATTTCCATCCTTCCCCACAGCAGGGGGAGAGAGTAGGGGTGCCTGTAGTTTCCATCCTTCCCCACAGCATGAGGAGAGAGTAGGGGTGCCTGTAGTTTCCATCCTTCCCCACAGCATGGGGAGAGAGTGGGGGGGCCTGCAGTTTCCATCCTTCCCCACAGCAGGGGGAGAGAGTGGGGGAGCCTGTAGTTTCCATCCTTCCCCACAGCAGGGGGAGAGAGTGGGGGAGCCTGTAGTTTCCATCCTTCCCCACAGCATGGGGAGAGAGTGGGGGTGCCTGTTGTTTCCATCCTTCCCCACAGCATGGGGAGAGAGTGGGGGTGCCTGTAGTTTCCATCCTTCCCCACAGCATGGGGAGAGAGTGGGGGGCCTGTAGTTTTCATCCTTCCCCACAGCATCCGGAGAGAGTGGGGGAGCCTGTAGTTTCCTTTGTTCTCCACAGCCGGGGGAGACAGTGGGGGAGCCTGTATTTTCTCTCACAGCCTACCTGCGATGGGGAATGAATACATGCAGGCTCTCATGAGCCAGACAAAACATTCAAGCTACTGGAAAGTGGCTCATAACCTGAATGCAAACAATTGATACATTCTACTCATTGACTGCATTTTCTGTAAACAATGAGGGCCCAGTTCACAAAAGGGGCTCTGTCTACTTGTGTATATCCTGTTTACATGCAAGTGTACAAAACACCTGCATTCTTTGGGCGGACAGATTCAATAAAGTGAACCTCCATGCACAAAATTCAGTCCTATGAACCACCCCAAATACAGAACGAGGCTGGGGCGGGTCCTGCGACAGCCGTGCGCCCTGATTCGATACTGTACGAGCTTTGATCTATGGCCCTCCGCCTTGTCTACCCAGTCGCAGGCCTTGATCTACCCAATTTGGAAACACTCATGATGGACCCGAGGGATTTTATTTCTTTTATATTCATATTTCCGCATCACAAGCTGAGAGCAAAGTCTAAAAACTGCATTTTCAGTCAAGGGCCATTTAAGGCCCATCACTGCAATATGTTCACTAGCCCTGTTTGCAGGGGGCAAGACTCCAGCCATCCACCTACACGGGGTCAGTGACGTAATGTTTATTTGAGCAATTGAATAGCTCACAGGTTAAGCACTCATCTCTCACATCGAGACAAGCCTTCCTATCGAAACCCAGGAGAGCCCCTTCATCCTTTTGAGGCCAATAAATTGATTAGCGCTAAATTTGGCATTAACAACAGTTAATATTACACCACATAGAAGTGGAAGGAATCTGCATGAAGCTATTATTATCAATGCCAGAAACACACCTGGCCCTTGACTATGCATTAAACAGTGGTCGAAGTGAGAGGGAACTGTCGGAAGCCATGTTTCACTACATTTTTATTTTATTTTTTACTGTTAAGAGCTCCACCAATGTTTGCAACCATTTTCACAATCCCGAAACTGTTCTTTATGAAGTTAAAGCTCACTTCTCCACTACCAGATATCATAAACTGAAATCTATTTCAACTCAATTGGCTGTCAACCAGCATGGCCTCAACCTTTGAAAAACGTGCTACCCGTTGCTCCTTTCCTTCCTACTCTGGCCCCCGCTGGACCCTCAGTTCCACCACTTTTTTGGTGCACTTCTACCACTGATGACAAAGCTGGCTGCTGGCCCTTTGAGGGCTCCACCATCCAACTCAGCTTCATGAAGCAGGAATTTATGTGGTGACTTCTGCAAAGTACCCTCCCATCTATATGTCCAGGCATGTTTTTAAATAAACAGGAGTTAGTATTTTTTATGTATTTATGTATTTATTGTGCTTATGTTCCATATTTGAACTTTTACACATGTAAAATGCAAAAGAAAATAATTTAAAAAAACATTCATAACATTTAAAAACAAATAACATTCATTCATCATCAATATCTTCTTCAATAAATACACTCTGCAGGAGTTATTTGAAAAGTCAATTTTGTAGTAAATTTCCAGAAATAGACTTCAACGGGTTCTAAAATCGGGTTCTTTGCATGCTTTTAATTTAGCACTTTGGCACACACTGACGTCTGATAGATAACGTTCAGGAAAGTGCCAAATTGCGTAAACTATAGTACACTGTGGGGTAAATGAATAATGTTCTGCATTGCTGCATTGTTTATTTCCCTCCCTTGATGTTAAGTTGCACAGGACAAAGTTGCACATTGTGCTGGTAAATAGCACTGCATGGCATCTGCCATGTGTCACGTGCATTTCTTTCCTTTAATTCTGTAGCTTCATCAAGTACACATTTAAAAAGACAGAAAGAAGCGTCCCTGAGAGATGGCATGTCAATAGAATGCAATGTGCAGAACAAAAGAGATTGCACAATGCACACCTTATTAATGTCATTCAAACAGAGGGACTTTAGTCTGTGTGAAGTAACAATACATAGAGCTTGAGGTGCGGGGGAGAAATCACAAACCTGGCACATGGACTGTACATACAAAACAAGCAAAAAAGTTATACTCGCGTCCCCTAAGTGCAACGAACCACCTTCATCTGTAATTTTGCCTGATGCAAATGTGCAACAATAGTGTAAAATCAATTTAGCACAAATCTTAGTTTGCACCAACCAGTGCAGTCTATAACATTCGGGGCCCAGTTATGGCATGGGCTTTGAATATGGTAAATAAGGTTTTGCCAGTGATTCTGGGACATTTTATGGACCGTCCGTTTTGGCGATTTGTGCTATTCCAGTGTTCAGTGAAAGAGGTGGTAAAAGTGAATATGTGCCTTGTTCGCAACCTGGGTGTCGCTCTGGATAGCAGCTTGCATGGAGACAGAGGAAATGGTTGTCGCAGTGGAAGAATGTGCTTAGGGTCCAGTAGAGGTGCTAACATTCGGCACCGCAGCTGGTGGCGGTGAATAGTGGCTAGGTACGCAGATGGCAAATCAGGCATATTTCGCAGTGTGGTCGCTAGTAGCCTGCATCAGAGGGCACTTGTGGTGAGCTGGGTGCTGTGTGCTCAAACAGATGCATTGTAATGTAAAGTGGTCTTCAATAGCCCCCTTCTGTCATTTTCTGGTATCCTGCACGTGGCTGTGTAAGAAAAGTGGGATGTTTCCATGGGATAGCGCGGAGAGGCAGAGGCAAAACCTGCAGTGGGAAGTACTCACGTCCTGAGTGCAGTTCTGCGTCTATGGATTTGCCAGTGACACTTGGGAATATGTTATCCGAATAGGAGATCCCACGATCTAATAGGCTACAGTGCTTGGGGCGTGGTTATGCTCTGATGTGGGGGAGTCTGGTAGGGTTAAAGGGGGGAGCTTAGTCATTGCTTGATTAATGTTGATGTGGTAACGGATAGGCCTGTGGCGGTAGTGTAGCGGGGGCAGTAGCCAAATGAGCGGTACTAGTAGAAACATTGCGCGTCATCAGGTAGCGAGGTAATTGGCGCCTTGATCAGGGTGGTCAGTTAGATGTTTGTTGTACTGTTCGTATGACTCTATCTCAGTTTTGCGGGGTTCAACCCAGGTACATGTGATTGCCAATAGTCTTTATCGTCAGGTTTCATGCAGGTCATTAATTTTGTCCTATATATTAAGGAGGCCCCTTGCATTGGGTTGAAGTTGACACAAGACCAGGTATAAATTGGTTGAGGTTTTAGTGCTAGTTTCGTGATGGATTTAGACCACATAAGCAGGCGCAGCAGTATGCACCCTATTTCATGACTGTGTCAGAATTTAATACATCTGTTACCCAGATACACATTTTTTAAAGTAATCCTGCAAATCAAACTAAGAAAATGTTTACGTCATTAAAAGCTAAACACATGCGTCGACGATAGTGTTGCCATTGAAACTGAGGCGCAACACAGAGGTCTTGAACTAGTACACTACTTGATCAAATGTATAACCATAATGGCACTGAGACGGCCATCTTGGGTGTGTGCGAGACGTGTGTGTGGCTCTTGTGGGATTACACAGTTAGGCAATTCAACCATGTTGAATCTTCTGCCATCTGCATCTGACACTTCAGATCACCACACTTTGCTTGATGGGTTCGAGCCACAGTTTGGAATTACTGGACCAGCTCGTGTCTGGGCCTGGCGCTTTTCAGACCAGGAGCAGCAAGCTTGCCTTGGACACTAATGTCATCAGGCCTCGGGTGGGATCTCTGTGATCACTGCGCTGCCCGAAATCCTGACAACGAAAATGTCAACTTCAAAAATAGCACCGTGCAGTGATCACATAGATCACTTTTACATGCATCCCCATACCCGCTACCCCTTTAAAGCCATACTTACCTTTCGGTGGCACATTTGTTTGTGTGCCACTGACTCCTCTCTATCCTGCGAAGTCAGTTCCCTTGCACAAACGTGGGTCGGAACTGGTGCCGCAGGGTCCTTTTCTTCTTTCTTTTTTTACTTTATCGTCCCCCGCTATCCGTGTAATGGAAGCAGGGGACACCCCGCAAACACTGCATCCATTAAACCGAACAACAGGAACAGAGGAGACTCCCACAACCTTGTTCTATATAATGGGATTCAATATAATGGTTTTAGCCGAATACGCAGTAAATGGATATTCTGAATTTTCTTACAGCATTTTGGAACGATACCCCTCTATTGTATCCGCCTGAGTTACGCAGAGCTCCTCACTCGCTGATTTTCTCTTCAATGCCTACATGCTTCCCTCAGCTGTTCTCTTCGATAAACAGGGCTGCTGTTCCATACGTATGCCAACAACACTCAAATTCTAGTCTGATCTTCACAGTAATTCCAGGGACGGCATCAGGTATGTTGGCTGTTCTGGTCTGGGTGCATACCAGCTGCCTGCGCCTTAATGCCCTGCTTCTGGACTGTAAATCCAACTCCCTTTTCCCTTTGCCACCAGAATGGGGGTCTGTCCCCGGGCTAGTACAGGTACTTCATAATTTAGGTGCAGTATTCGATTGCACCTTGTCTTTAGATTTCCAGGTAAATGTGGTTGTTAAGGGCACTCACTATAAGCCCTGCCTAATTGCTAAGTCATGTCCTCTGCTGGGTGCCCCCCTCCCCATTCCTGGAACCATGCTTTTTAAAAAAAAAAATCTTTATTGGTTTAACAATATAAACAAACATCCAGTATTATCAGTGCACTCAATCAAATACAACCGTCATTAATTCCCTCCCTTCCCTCCCGCTCCCCGCCCCCCCAACACCACAGTCTGTTCATCAGACCTCGCTGTGCCAGCGTTCGAGTTAGGGTTGTCTGGGCCCTCTGGGATAGTGTCTTCCCCGCCGGGATGGAGCAGAGGCACCGTCAGCGCCACCCATTGATGCAGATCTCCGCTGTTGTCCAGCCTCTGTTCCTGTAGCGCGGTCTCCCACGCTCCAGTTTCGGCAGTTACCCACCGCAGGAGGTCCCCCCACCACTGTGTTACCTCCGGAACCACCCTTATCCAGAATCTGCCCTTCTCCCAACTTCACTCTCTAATGCAGCCAACTGATTTACCTTTAAACACCTTTTTTGCACAAACTACAACTAGTACAAAGGAGAGTGTTGTGGTTGAGTTTAAACCTTAAACCGTCCAATCATATCACCCCTTTCAGTAAAAAGTTAAATTGGCTTCCCGTGGCCCAGCAGGTGAAACCGCAAACCTCTACCTTAATCGGAGAAGCCGCTCACTAGCTTGCTTGTCCGTGTAAACTTTGGGCTTCTAGTAAAAGTCCAATTAGACCTGGCCAGATACTGTAGCTCAGTGAGTTAGTGCTCCGAACTTTCAACTTGCAGCTCCCAAGTTTGAATCTCGATGCACTGATTATACCATTGCAATGTGAATAGAACGAGTAACATTACATTTGTAATAGTAATACTTTCCCGCTGCACCATCTGGCAAACAGTTCTGTGGTGTAAAAGTCTGGCGTAAGGCATTTACGCAATTGATATCCACCACGGCCCATTTTCGTTAATTTGTATGGTGGAGAGTAGAGGCGGAACAAACGCGCGCCCCCGCCTTCACTCCCAGCATTTGTGCCGACATCAAACTTATGTTGCTGCAAATGCTATTGATTTCTATGGGGTTCTGCTAGCTCTATGCGCCAGCGAAAAGCAGGTGGACCCCAGAGGGATCCATTGTAAACGCTGCCTGCCATGCGTACATGGCAGGCAGCGTTTACTCCATTTGCATGGAAGAATTCAAAAGTGCAATAGCTCTCAACTCACACGCTTTTGGCGGGTGTCACCCGCCTTGTAAAAGGCTGAGTCACCCGCCAAGCCACCTGCACGCCCATTCATTCCAATGGGCGTCTCACCCGCCAGAAACAAAATCGGGTGAATTCACCCGCCTTGTGGACACAAATGGTTGAGAGCTATGGTGACGTACACGCTTGCACGGCGCCTTTTGCCCTGCAGTTGTAAATGATCAAAGTTCGGCTACGAGGCTCGCCTACGTGTATGCCTCCACATAACGGGTGCCTGCTGCCAAATTATGTGGGCAACAAAAAAAAAGCTCCATAGCATTGAAAGCTATCAAAACCTGCATCTCGTGTAAGCTATACTTGTTATTCACAGCACTTGGAAATGGCTAAAATCTACAAGTGCAATTCAAAAACAAGTTAATAACTGTATTACTACTGTTTATTACCCGGGTGGGTGTGCGCAACCAATCAGGTTACTCATTATGTAGACTTTGCCTGCAATTATAAACCTTCATTATGAGAAAGTAAAGGGCTCTATGGATGTACCCTTCTGTGCCCTCACCTCCGCAAGCCCCATTTCTAAATAAAAAAAACAACACAAATCAACAAAATACTTTCCTGATCACCTGTGCTGCCTCTGCCACCACGGAAATGGAAGACGTGCTCTCTTTAGTGCCCGAGCTGTCGCAGTTTTGTGGGGACAGTCCCAAACTCCTCCCTATCCCCCATCAAGACAGTTTATTTTAACTTAAAACCCAGGGGGAGGTGGCAGTCCTGGTTTTTGTGGAAAGGGAGGGTCGGCAAGTCAACAATGAAAAATTGACCATACATTAATACACACAAAGAATGTTGCCATGGCAGGCTGGGCTCGAACCCCTAACTTATAGCTACCAGACACTCTGCATTTACTGATTTTGCCACAGAGACCAGATAAAAATGGATGAACAGCAAGGCTTGTACCATGTATCAAAGCAAATGCTATTTATTAATAAGCTTTTATCCAGAATCAAAAGAGCGCAATTTATAGGAGCAGGAGCAGTACTACAAATACTGTGGGATGGAGGATGGACTGTTTGAGGGGGGAGATGCAGGGTTGGTGCTTGGGCTGTGGCGGTAGTCCTTCTTTTTTCTTCTTCTCAATTATCGGAGGCGTGGGCGGACCCACGCAGGTGCTTCCCCATCCTAAAGGATGATGTGCATCAGACCCACCAATCAATACTTAGTTCACATAAACTCACAACTCCTCCCACCGCCCCGTCTGCCTCACAAAATCCAACATCACACCGCTCCTCCTCCTGCCTCTCACCCCGTCACCTCCCAGCAAAGCCCTCCCACTCAGCTCAGCCACACCCAGCGCAGTCAACCGAACCCTCATCAAATCCCTCTCTTCAACATGTCTCTCACACCTAAGCAAAAAATGTCCCACAGTCTCAGGCACCCCACACACCGCACAGTCCCTCGACTCACACTTCCCCACTCGAAACAGACAGTCATTCAGCCCCACATGCCCTATCCTCAACCGATTCAGCATCACCTCCTCCCCCTCCTCCATTCCAGACTCCCCGCATCCACCTTCACCGACACTTTCCCACAAACACCAAACATCCACCTGCCCTTCAACCCACTCACCCACCTCTCCTGCATATCCCAAACTAAGAAGGCGGTGTGGGGGCGCCAGCAGCCAAGGAACGCACGTTCACACACGTTTGAGGCTAACATGGAAGTGCTTTATTGGCATGCCATTCATTCTCACGTTAATGCGGGTTAGCTGACCCTGTACACGCATCGCTGCGTCCCTCATCAGGTGACTGCTGGTGATGCTACATCTCCCCTCAAAATAACATCGTCCTACCCCATTTCCTCGATCCACCGTCTCGGCTTTCGAATGTTACTGCAGGGTCTATTATTAGTTTGTGAACCTGCATGCTCTTCAACTAGAGTTTCTTCGCCTAAGGTCTGTTCCTCACTTTCAGAATCATCTTCATCTTCTGAGTATCCTGACGTCTTCCTTGTGTAGTCCTCTTCCTCACTGCAAATCTGCAGCCCACGTGATCTGCTTTTGCCCGCTTTTCTGAAGAACAAGCTGTTTCTTGTTACTGTCCATCCTCTCTTTCAGCCGTCACCATGGACCCTTTTACTTGGGTGACAGTCTGCGGTCGTGGGTCAAAAGGCGGGTTGTCATTGTGGGATTGAGTTTGACGCACCAAGAACTGGTCTTCTACTTCCAGATCTGCCGCTCATGCCCTGTTCTTTTTGTCGGCATATTCTTTTATTCTCTCATTCGCCTCGTCGCCCCTTCTCCTTATTTCACTTTAGGCCTCTCCTCTTCTGCTGCCTGGCCTTCATGAGGCAATCTTGAGCGTACGGGACGGCCAAACATCAACTCGGCCGGGCATGTTCCTATGGATTCGTGGGGCACGTTGCAGTAATCCCGCAATAGTTGATATAATGATTGTTCAATGGGCATGTGGATGACGTTTGCAATGCGTATTGCCCTTTTGACATTTGCAATAAAGCGCTCCACAGTCCCGTTTGCCTAGGGCCAGCGTGGTGTAACCTTACGGTGCTCGAAACCCATGTAGGCCGCAAATCCTGAAAGTCTCTGCTGGTGAATGGTGGACCGTTGTCTGATTTGACCACCTTGGGCACTCCGAACGCAGAGAAGATCCTGTCTAGTACCGGTATTATGGCTGCGGCAGCTGTGGAGGACACTATCTCTGCCTCAGGATACCTTGAGTGTTCATCTAGTGCTACCAACACATATTCTCCTGTTCTCAGGGGGCCGAAATAATCTATTGCCACTTCTTCACAGACCCCTTCTGGGAGTGTGGTCATGTGCAGAGGTTCAAGGAACGCAGGAGGCTGCAGGCTAAGGCAGATGTGGCATGATTTTAGTGTTCTCGATCATTGTGTCCATTCCCAGACTCTTCTCCGGAGCATGCACTTGGTGGACACTATCCCAGGGCCATTTTAAGCACTTTGGGGGCCCGGGGCACGGACACCTTTGGGGGCCCCCTTCATCAAGCCAAATTAATTAAGGTATCCAGAATATCTGGTTGTGCCCACCTCTTCGCGATCACAACACATAGGTTGGCATGTTACCTTGCAGCTATTAAAATAGCCAATGGTACTCCCTTTCAGCCCCCTTACCCTCTTCATGTTTTCTGTAATAAGAATGATAAAGAAGTAGCATTTCAAGGCTAACATCAGCAGTCCACGACAAGGCTACTTGCATTCTAGCATAGGTACGGGTCATTCTTCATCATTAGCAGCAACGAGGAAGGTACACCAGTCATAGTATACATTCAGGATGCATATCATATGTAAAAGGCCTATATAATCCAGAATAGACAGACTCAGATTACAGAATGCAAAAATGCTCAAGCATGGATACGGGAGACCAATTGCAAGCAAGGAGAAAGATACATCTGCCATAGATAGATAGTGGATGAAGATTAGAAGCTACCTGGAAGGTAGACGCATCCGGACAGATTGAGATTAGAAGAGGGACATGGTTTTCAAGGAGGGTTGCCATTACAGAGAAAAGAAACAACTGGCATGGTGTGCAATATATCAATGCTCACTATTACTATAGAGGAAGCAACACAATAGCCAGTTAAACCATGTGTGAAGCTGTTGTGAAGATCATACCCAGAGAACAAAATCACTCAGAAGGGTGACAATTGTGAATGGTTTAAGGACTGCCAATTGTGACATATTAGGCAATGCAAGATTAAATGAGATGCCCAGGAGTACACGTTGGTTAAAAGGTGAAGCTGGGATTTGCACCCACTCTGCAATTTCTGCACTTTACCACTTGCTTTTCTAGTACGTACCATGAACTAAAAAAATCTCATTCTATAGATCTGACTTAGAAAGTAGACAAATCACATCACCCAAGATGACCATTTTAAAAACAAAATGTTATAGAAGCTCATTATATAAAATGGGATTGATTCTAGCTTCATTGTCTAGATAATCAAGGGAAGTATATAGGTGACAACATATTAATTGATGTGATCCTCAAAGATTACATCTGGGTTTCCCTTTTGTATTTTAATGCTTTAAATTGCCCCAAAACACAAGCTCGTGAAATTGTTATTTATAAACATACACAACAACCTTTCTTTTGTACAAAAAAGCAAACTGTTTTGTGTGCCAAATGAGCAGAGTGCCAGAGGCCTGCAATATCTGATCCGCTCTCTTCTGTCTAGGATCCCTTCCGCTGAAATTACCTACATAAAAAGTCAGATCAGGTCATGAATGGGCTAAACAATACCCCCAGCATGTGAGAAGGCAAACTTTACATGGAAGACAGTACAGTAATGTCAGTGAAATAAGTTGATTCATCCAGGATCACTGTATTGTCTGCTGGGGAAGCCAGGATAGAAGCATGAACGCTTTGATTCCAGTCTTGAATTTGCATACCTAATCACTTCTCTGACTAACACTTTATAGTCTTCATTTGAGGTAGCTGCCTAGGTTTTACAAGCCTCCATCTGCAGAAACCAATTTCTAGATGTTCACCATACTGATGCTATATTTGTTTTTTGTTTTTTTTATAGCAACCACAGTTGCAGGTACACTGCTGAAAATATCACCTGTTGCACTACAAAACAAAGTACACATCATACCTGCAGATTTATCAACTTCAAACATAGAAAAGGCTGAGTTGGCCTTGCTGAATTCAGTATTATAATCTTGCATATGAACACAAATCTCTGCAATTAGCGCTTAACACACTGAGCAATCTTCTGAACCAACACAGCACTCACATTTATCAGTATGCATTTCAACTTTGGCTATTGCACATGATCAATATTATTCCCATAGAAAGGTGAGATTGCTACAGGAGTTGTAGTGAACACACAAACTGTGTGTGGGACAGTGAACACAGAAAGCATTACAGGATTAATTAATCAGAGCAGAAAATATTTGTTACAAAAGATAGGCAATAAGTTCAGAGCCTCAGCAACACGACATACAATATCTTGACATGTGCTATTTAAGTTTTGTAAACAATGGTCAGTAACTTCTTTAGATCAGACACCCTTGTGGGATCCCCCTCCAAGGTGGGGGCCCGGGGCAAGGGCCCCTTTTGCCCTCCCATAAAGACATTACTGCACTATCCCTCTGTGGCTTTTGTGTGCTATGTCATCTGTGCGCTGAAGGAGTGCTGCTGGCAGCAGAATGCAGTCCCCTTTTAGTATCAGAGACGAGGGGGATAAGGATAGCTCATCTTTGGATTTGGAAAGTGTCCTGTGAAGGTGCCCATCAAGGGCCTGTTGTGCCTGGAGGGAGGCTACGTCTGAGTTCCACTGTCCGTCCTTGATGCGGGATGTGGCCAGCAAGAGCGCGGCATAGTCTGCTGTGCATTTCATCGGTTCTGCCATTGAGATGGCTGGTGGCATGGCATGGTGGATGATGTAGTTTACATAGCCCTCCGCTGTGCTATTTGATGAGTGGGGGCCCTCAAGCGGGTGACGAGAGAGGAAGTCTGCTGAATTCTCTTCCTTTCCTGGTTTGTGTATGATGACATATTTGTAATCCTGTAACCGCAACCCCCATCTTGCTATCCTGGGTGGCATTTGTGCGGTCAGCTTTCCAAAGATGGTCACCAGAGCCTATTATTATAGTGAAAGGCTTTCCACAGAGGAACAGGTGGAAATGTTTGCATGCCCACATGACAGCTAGGGCCTCCTTCACTGCCTGAGAGTACCTCTGTTCAGCTTTGGTGAGACTCTTGCTGGCTTAGGCGTACCACCTTTCTTTTCACATGTTCACTCTCTGAGTGTTGGGCCAAGACTTCCCCAAGACCCACTGGGTTGGCGTCCACTGTCACCTCAGTTTGCATGTTTGGGTCAAAGTACGACATGCACACAGCCGTGGCGATGTCCCTCCAGATCCTGTTGAAACCTTCCTGCTGTGATGGGCCCCATTCAAAAAGTCTGTCTTGCTTCGTGAGCAAACGAAGAGGTGCGCTTGTGGTGGCGAAATTCCTGTAGGGTCGCGTGCAGTAGTTCACCAATCCCAAGAACAATCTTACTTGTGCAAGATTCATTGGGCCGGGTGCCTCTGTCAGTGCCCTGATCTTGTCTGGGTCAGGCTGGATCACGTTTTTGGAAAATATGTGCCCGAAAAACTTCAGGATGCTTTTGTTGAAATCACATTTTTCTTTGTTAAGGGCCAGGTTGACATGATGGAGTGCTGCACATATCTTTAATAGGATGGCGTTGTGAGCTTCCTAGAAGCGACGAAATATCAGGATATCGTCACTGTAATTTATGTGACAGATGTGTAGAGAGGTACTAGCCCCCTTGAAACACTTTTGTATAGGTGCATTATAAATGCCATATCATATCAAACTGAATGCAGATAATATAATAGGCTGTTCAAAGGGTTCCATTATTGCAAAAATCAGAATCATAGCACTTTTAGTTTTTGATAAAGAGTGCATGTTGGGCGACATTTATTTTACGGTCAGAATGACCCAGGAAGTGGAGGGTGCCTCAGGTATTACACCCACATCATGAATATGTAAAAATATAATCTGAAAACTGGATAGAAAATGAGTTATATACAAAAGTAGATTGGTTCGCCGTTTGGTAGAGTGGCTGAACATCTACGCTGAATAAGACTAAGACATTTCTAAGATGGATGCTAAAATACAAAATGGCTTCAGGAACAGGTGTCAAAAGTCCTTACTCATGCAGAGAATAAATAATTCTTTGTCAGCATTTTACTGTAGATAAGTACGTCTGGGATGGTATATTAAGAAATATTTTGCAGGGAAAGCAGACAGTGATTGATAGTACATCAGATAAGTGCATTTGAAAGCTACCAATTAGACAGAACAGCTGCTTACTTAGCAACAAATAAGATGAACTCAGGAAGTTTCTCACAGTATAAGCTGCCAAGTAAATTTGGCAGGCCTCGAGGAGTAGATAAGAGCTGATTCTTGGCAGGCGATAAAGGATGTGTAATGGTGTCCGGCTGAGTTTGCGGCAAGCTTATCAGATTATGTGTCAGTCAACCCCTGCTTGCCAAGAAGAGCTAATGTGGGCTTTGTGACTGACAAGCAAGCCAACCAATCGAAGACAAGGAGGGCATATATTAAAGCATTATGTCATTGAGCAAAAGTGTATAAAAGCAAGCTGTCTGAAGCAGATCTATGTGCTTTCCAGAATGTCTTTTGAACCTGTATTAAAGAGATGGCTGTGAAATTGCACCCAGGCATCCGTGTTCCTGTTTTGTCCTGTCTCCAGTGTCTGATGCACAGATGTCAAGGCTAATGGGGTACTGGGCCCAACTTTACAGATGATTTTATGTATCTCTTCTGAAGGAATCCCAAAGCTCAGACGTTTGTAGCTGAATAACCCTAGATGCGTGGTGAAGGTCGTGATAGATCATGACTCCTTGCTGAGCTCCAGCTGGTGGTAGCCTTTGTGAGGTCTAGATGAGAGAAAACTGTGGCCCGTTGACTAGATGCATCATGTCAGTGATGTGTGGTGATTGGTGAGGATGGCCTGGTTTGGCCGCCCGCATGTCCATGTACAACCGTATTTGACGTAGCAGACCCCTTTTTGGCACAGGAACCACTGTGGAAACCCTATGGCATTGGTCCTGAGGCTGGTTCAATTATGTCCACCTCTACGAGCACGATCAGTTCATTCTCTACTTGGTGTTGAATATTGAAAGGAACACCTCTGAAATGTTGTGCAATGGGTTTCACTGTAGGGTCAATAAGTAGCCTTATCTTCCGTCCCTTTAGTTTCCCTATCTCTTTGAATAGACGAGGATAATTTGATGCTACCCTAGCTGCTGGTGATTTGTAATGCTCGTCATGATCTGATATAGTATATGAATTAGCCCCATTTGTACGGCCGACTTGAAATTCAGCACACATCCGCTTGCAGCTTCCATCGGCAAGACATGTACTAGTATGCAATATTGCTGGTCCTTGTGTCTGTAGAGAGTTTTGAATGCACCCAAACACAGGACCAGTTTCTTGGCCCCATAGGAATATATGGCCACTTGTGCTTCCTTCAGCCCGGGTTTGCACTTAAGTTTGTTATATTCTGCTTTGTGTATTGCATTTATGTTTGCTACAACGTTAACAAGTAAATCAAACCTGCAACCTTGAATAGAGAGTAGCATAGTGGGACTGTGTTTCGATGCAGTGGAATTCCCTAATGCATATAGGTACCCTCTTCTCCTCCTGTTCGTACTAGAGTGCGACTCAGACTCACTTGTGGATGGAGTGTTTGTGTGAAGCCGGTGAATCCACCTCCTTCCTTTTCGACGGTTATCCAGTGACGGTGAGTGTTTCTCTCTTGTATGTCATCTATCTTTGTAGTGCAGTCTTTCAGGGATCCTTGTTCGCTGTTCCTGATGATGTCAGGACAGGGACTTGTGTCGACACAGTCCTTGTTCCGATGAACTGGCTCTCGCCACCTTTGGATAGCAGCACATGATGCGACAATGGCCTTCAGCAACACAGGCGGAGCATATTTCACCAATAGTCGGGCACGACCCGTCATGAGGGCGAACGTACCTGCATCCGAAGCACTGCCGCTTTTTCTTGCTGGGCGTCTTGCAGGGCATGTTGCTGACTCATGAGTTTGTTTATTCCTTGTTCTTTGATGTTTGGTCTTGAAATGTGGATTCTTCTCTGTGTTGATATTTGGCGGTCTAAAGCCAACAATGTTGGTGCCAGCGTAAGGATCTCAGCTAGGGTGTGTGGTGCCTGCAGCAATTTCCTTTTTAGTATTGTGGACTCACACCCAGCAGTTAGCTGGGATTTGATGGCCTCTTCATTGTTATGTAATTGAAATTCACAGTGTTTGAGTCTGGACCTGAGGCGTGTCACAAATTTGTCCATGCTTTCCCCCTGTAGTTGCATCATGGTGTTGAGCACATGTCTTTCATAGTCGATGTTCCTGTGTGTCTCAAAATGTTCCTTTAGTATCTTCTTGAGGTCCTAATACTTGTATTCCACATCCTCTGGCAATTCAAAAGTAATATCTCCCACCTCTGGGCCAACCGTGACACTGGGCAGCCCAATGATGCGTTTATCCTCTTGCAAACCCACTGCATCAAAGTAGGCATCGAATACCTTCGTCCATCTTGTCCACCTTTACCCAAACTGGTAGTGTACCTGGTGTCAAAAGGCATGATGAACGGTACCAGGAAGACATCTCTCCCTTTTTCAGTGGATTTGGGGACTACTGCAGCATGGTCCTGCCCTTTCGTTGGGTCAGACATGTTACTGGGGCGGGTCAAAGCACCTGACGCCATAGGGCCCCCTCACTGCACAATATGTCCAGTACACCCTTGTCACTTGGGGTCTCTGTAGTCCTTCTGTGTCCCCCGTGCTACAGGCAGTGAGCAGGGCCTGCACTGGGGCTTGCTGTCTCTTGATCTTACACTCACCCCTTGCTCTGCTAGCTGGGTAGGCCTCACAGGCTCTGGAATGCTCCTTCATGTTCCCGCTTTGTGCAGGAGGCTACTGGGCCTGCTGTGGCATGGTTCAACTCCATTCCACGTTCCCGAGCTGGTGAGGATTGAGGTTGCTTTATCAGGTAGCTGGTGCTTTGAGGTGCGCAGGCACCATGGGTTTCACTTCCTTGCCGCCATTGTGATATCCCGACCTGGGAAGGAGCGCGCAGGGCAGGGCGCCAGCAGCCAAGCAACACACGTTGTTACATGCTTGAGGTTAACATGGAACTGCTTTATTTGCGTGCCATCCACTCTCACGTTAATGCCGGTCAGCTGACCCTGTACATGCATTGCTGTGCCCCCTCATCAGGTGACTGCTGGGGACTTAGCCCAGGGCATCTATGATGATAAACTGCGAGCTGGCAGGCTGTATGAGCTGGTAATGTGCCCAAGACGTTAGTAAAGACCCTCATTTCATTAAGGTCCTTATACCCCAGGATGGCTGGTAGTGGCCCATTGCTGTCCAGTACAGTCACAATAAGAATATGCTGATGCTGGCTCTCCCTTTGGTACGACTGCACTGCTTTTGAGATGCCTAGGTCAAAGGTCTCAGAGACAGTGAGCGAAAAAACGCTCTCAAAGAATTACTGGATCGGAACTGCTTTTATTACCAACTAGCTGTCCCCGGCCACGTGTTGCTGTGGCTCAGTCTGGTTAAATGGAAAAGAAAGAAAAGAGAAAGTGCACGTTTCTAATATGTTTAATTTCACAATGGCTCTGGCGGTTCTCCAAGTTGAAGCAGTTTAATTTTCCCGGCAGAGCAACACATTCCGTTAGTTTCTCCATTCAATTTCAGAGCCTTGCAATAAGGACACACTTCCGTTATGGTGCTTTTGAGAACATGCCGGCTCAAACTATAATCATCAGCGGGGTTGTACCGGAATGCAAGGCGATTGTAATTGCGTGATTGCTGAGCACGGAGTCGTGTGAGGCGCTGATCTGATGTTTCTCGTTGACGTCTTTCAGCCACTCTTAGCCTGTTGCGTTCCATTCTGTTGAGAACGTAGCAGATCTGAAGCTGCAGAACGCCATCGCCGTGCTCACAACCATGCATCCTGAAGTCTGGCCACACGTCGCTCTGCTGCTTCCTCTGCACGTATTTGAGCCATGGAAACATTGAAATGGAATCGGAAAATATTTAGTATAGCATGTGTTGCTTTTATGTCCAACAGATGGCGCTGTTTTGCAGTAAAATGTTTAGTATAGCGTGTGTTGCTTTTACATCCAACAGATGCCGCTGTTTTTCTGAAAAAGTATGTTGACATCTATCTATAGTATGTATATAAACACACGTGCCTATTCGAAATCAACGTTGTGTCAAAATTTCAAAGCAATCAGTGAAGAACTTTCGGAGATTTAAGATTTTGAACAAACAAATATTTACATTTTTATTTAGATAGACTAGCTGTCCCCGGCCACGCTTTGCTGTGGCTCAGTCTGGTTAAATGGAAAAGAAAGAAAAGAGAAAGCGCACGTTTGTAATATGTTTAATTTCAAAATCCTTGTGGGTAGTTTTTAATGGCTTTGGCGGTTCTCCAAGTTGAGGCAGTTTAATTTTCCCGGCAGCACAACACATTCCTTTTGTTTCTCCATCAAATTTCAGAGCCTTCCAATAAGGACACACTTCAGTCATGGTACCGATGAGAACATGCCGGCTCAAAATATAATCATCAGCTGGGTTGTACCGGAATGCAAGGCGAGTGTAATTGCGCGATTGCTGAGCACGGAGTCGTGTTTGATGCACAGTTCTTGTGGGTAGTTTTTAATGGCTCTGGCGGTTCTCCAAGTTGAGGCAGTTTAATCTTCCCGGCGGTGCAACACATTCCTTTCGTTTCTCCATCAAATTTCAGAGCCCTCCAATAAGGACACACTTCAGTCATGGTGCCGATGAGAACATGCCGGCTCAAACTATAATCATCAGCTGGTTTGTACCGGAATGCAAGGCGATTGTAATCGCATGATTGCTGAGCACGGAGTAGTGTTTGATGCTGATCTGCTCAGCCACTCTCAGCCTGTCGTGATCGAAGGAGATCTGAAGCTGCAGAGCGCGATCATCGTGCTTGCAACGGTACATCCTAAAGTCTGGCTGCACGTCACTCTGCTGCTTCCTCGGCACGTATTTGAGCCAGCGTGTGTTGCTTTTACGTCCAACAGATGGCGCTGGTTTTCAGTAAAATGATTAGTATAGCGTGTGTTGCATTTACGTCCAACAGATGGTGCTGTTTTTCATACAAAGCATGTTTTTACCTGTCACAGGTGTGACATTTATGTATAGTAGGTATATAAAAACACGCACCTATTCAAATGCAATGTTGTGTCAAAATTTCAAAGCAATCGGTGAAGAACTTTCAGAGATTTAAGGTTTTGAACAAACAAACATTTACATTATTTTTTATATAGATAGATGTGTCAAATGTAAGAAAATAGCCCGGATAAACAATGCAGGGTGCACATGGCCAAGGGGTGCTGCAGGGCAGTGTGACCTTTGACCAAGCAATTCCTAACGGCAGCTCTTCACTGCCGCAATGCTAGGCATTAACCCTTTATGGTTTGCATTCCACAGTATGATGTTCGGAGAAGGCATGATTCTGTACTTTTTACCCAATGGATACCATGTCTGCATCCCTGCCATTTTAAGGTAGCATCCCAGTTTATGGACATGGTAGTTAAATAAAATAGTCCTTTACATCGTCATGTCGCTTCTTCTAATGTCAAAAGGCACATGACATCACTTCCTGTGGTCTAACCGCGTACACAATGCCAATTCCGCTTCTCCCGGCATTTGGGTGAGTTGACGTCACTGGCTGAATACATTTTCATAAACTAAACTTAATTTTTGCAGTCTTTTTGAAAGTTTAATAAATGACTTCCTTTGTCCTGCTTATCAGTGCCACCAGTTATAATATGGCTTTTTGCACTGTTTTCTTGAACAGTCTAATCAAACAGATAATAGGGCAGTCTCTGCAGAAATGGTTGATGCATTAAAGGAGGAACCAGATTCCAGAGTGGAAGAGGTCTGTGCAGGAACAGAAGTCCGGCTGTTAAACACCTCTGATGGAATCCAGCAGTCGTGGCCAACACATTGCCTGCTGGATAGCACTGCAGCGGATCTGTAAGTGGCAAAAGCACAACACCCGCTACTAAAGGAGTGGTGGGGTGCTGCTCTATGCCAACCTACAGAACGGTCTGCATTTGTTGGCATCCAGACCAGGCCGATTGCAAGAACCATTTTACAGTCACTCAAGAAAATTTTTCCTCGCAAGTTACTCATCTGAGGCACTGGTGTGGTGATACAGGGGCCCCACTGCACCATGCCATGTACAGGCGGTCCTGCCTCATCCCTCACTCAGACTTAAGTCAGGGGTAGCGCTGGGCTCGGGTCACCTGCAGTGGCGACTGGCTGGTGGTGTGGAATGGAGGTGCTCCGCCTCCTGCTCCTCTGCACATGTCAGAAAGGAACCATTGAGCTCTCAAGCACAGGAGCAGAACCATGAACGCATGGCGGGAAGACAGAGCATCGAGTCTGGCAGTCCAAAGCTGGGCCAGAAACATCTAATAAAGCCTTTTTCTAATTTGCATATGTCTGTAGGTGTGTTCTATGCATGTGTAGGTCAGATGTGTATGTTTGTAATGTATGTATATATGCATACATGCATGTGGATGGTGTGTATGTATGTGTGGATGTGAGTGTGTGCACCGTGTGAATGGGAATGCAGTGTATGTGAATGTTCTGGGAGAGCGAGTAAATGAATATGAGAGAAGGTGTATAGCTGAGTAGCTGGTGAGTGAATGGGTTTCAATGGGATAATGTGTGCATCGAGGCCGTGGGGCAGCCCAGAGGGCTGGCATGAAATTTGTTTATGGGAATTTAACATAAAGCAAGCATGATACGTTTTATTACGTGGCTAGACTGGAATTTTGGTGCAGCCAGTCTAGCCATTTCTTACTGTGGTATGGCATTTTATTTTTACAAACATTCTTGATTAAGCATACTTTCTTTAACACTGGTACATGTGTAGATCCCTCAACAACTTGTAGTCTGGCACGAAGACCAGTCATTCCAAACCACTCACATATCCAGCAGCCTAACAATAAACAAAAAGAAACAGAAAATACCAAAAGTACAACTATAGCATAGATAGTCGACAATCAGGCTATAATAATATTGGCATAGGTGAGCGTATCTCTTCTGTAACCCCATGTCTTCCCTTATCTTCTTTCCCATAACATTTGACAATTCCCCTGACCATTAATACCCTGCTCGTCAATATATTGCGATGTTCTTCAATATGTTTGGTTTTTCAATGAGCGCAATGCGAAGGCCCAACCTTGGTAGATCAGACACTGTGGGACTAACATATTTTGCCAAAGATCACATCTTTGGTGAAGTGGTGTAGCTGAAGTTCTTTTATATAAACGGATTGAAATTTCTATTTCTTAGGGGCCCTGTGCCTGGCTGTTACTTTGGAATTTATATGTTGACGCTCACATTGCAACACGCTGTGCGGTGCGACAGTTGTAATATTATTGCCGAATATTGTATGGCGCTAATGCTCACTGTGTAAAAGATGCCTTATTATGAATCTATATTTTTTCTTGTATTTTTTGTGACATCGCGTAGACCAAAAGGTGGATGGCACAGCCGGCGTAGTCTCTGAAAGCAAGGCATTGTGCACTTCCAAATATGCCACATCACAAAAAGGTAAGTGCACCAAAAGTGCAGTCAGGGTTTATTTAATGTTTAATTTAATGTTTGGAAAGGCTATTAGGGCAGCGGGTTCCAAGCTTTAAAATTGAAGTGTCTGATTGATTGTGTGAGTGTCTGATTGATTGTGTGAATGTCTAATTGATTGCATGCATGTCTGATTGATTGCTATCAAAAACTTTGGGAGGTTTATCAATTTGATATAAAATGTATATCCACTTCTTATAACCTCAGCGTGGAATCCCTCTGTGAAGTCATCAACACGTCACTCTGAAACACCCTAGATTCACAGTCCATGTACGTCTTCAGAGCTCACTTCGCTTTCTGGATACTCGACCCAGCAACATCATCGAACACTGCTCCCATCCTTATATATATTTTATATGAAATGTTTATTCACTTTATATCAAAACTGATATAAATTGGAAAACACTTTATATCCAATATACATTGGATAAAAAATGTATATCAAACATTTTGTATATCATTTGTATTTCAAACGTATATTAAGTTTATATCAAAGCACATCAAAAGGGGGGGGACTAAGACCAGAAGCAGGGGCGTGGCCGCCTGTCAAAATGTTGACTTGTGAGAAAGGGGGCCCCTTCTACTACTCTCCCATGCAATCATATGCAAATGCTTTGATTGCTGATCTCTGCAAGCTCAAAATGCCCAGCTGTGAAACTCACTGTCAAGGAACATGCATCTAAAGAATTACTTTGGAACTTCAGAAAGGTGTACAAATGCTTCATTTTTGGCTGCAGTCACCCACCACAAGGATTGGCGTTTGACCTCATGGTCACTGGTTTGAATCCCGGCAGTTCCACCCTGCTCATTATCCTTACAAGGTTGATAACATGAGTACCATTGTATTGGGTACCAAATCATAGTGCCAAGTGCCAAGCTGCCTCATGGGGGTGAACGGTGCTACAAATCAACATGCTATGTTGGGGAAACACCTTATAAATCAGGGGTCCCTTAGTTGACTATTAGTGTGATTTTAATGCACCTTACTTCAGACAAATTAATGTTCCTGTTGCCAAGAACAAATGTTAAAAAAGATGACACAGACACATATTAATTTGGTAAAACACTGTTGCAATTTAAAATGGAAACTGCACAAGTAATGCATTCACGTACTTTAGCATGTACCGCGAGTGAACTCTGGTGCAGTGTTTTTATATTGTAATACATTACCTGTTCAGTTTTAGAATTTTTTTTCCATTCATAAAGGACTAGATTCCTAAAAAAAAATGCAAAAAACACCATTTTGTTAATCTCAACTGCACATACCTGATCGGCTGCTGATGTAATGTCTGGCTTTGGTCTCAGACTGTTGTTCAACTGGCTGGTTAAACTAAATGTATTGACTTGCCATGACATTGCACAGAGGCGTTGCTGGTGGGGGAGCTATAGCCCTGGGTCTTTTGGTTGTAGCCCCAGATATAAGCTCAGAGGCTACAGCCGAAAGGCTTGCTAGCCCCGAGTCCTGTCAGCCTCGACATTAGCATAGCCCCAGATCTTTTCCAGACCTAGCAACACCCCTGCCATTGCGTGCGACTTTAATCTGTCATCAGATTGTTCCCTGGTCCTCGTGTTTCTGCCAGAAAAAGCTTTGTGGCTTCTTCTACTAGCAATGCACGCTAACCACTTGCCCGGAAGCACACCTGCTAATGCCTGCAGCAGACCTCCTCTGTGGGCAATCTTGCCCAACTGGTTTTCGCATCCTGGAAGTGACAGCAGCGTGCGTTATTATGGCATGTCTGCCAAGGTTAAGATGAGAGAATTTTTTAGAAAAAACAAAACCGTTAAATCGCATTTTCAACAGGACAATAACAGCATTCATTCACCTGAAGCACTCCAGAGCAAGATACTTTTCACAGCACATTCCAAGACAAGGGTGACTCTGGACAGGCTTAACAGGAAGGGTGTGCCTGAGGCAACCGTCCCCACGCATGCCTCAGTACCAAAGCCCAATGCTGTGCCCTCATAAGTAAGCCTGAGTACCGGGGCCCAACACTGTTCACTCATACGTAAAGCTGAGTACCGGGAGCCCAACAATGCTCATTCATACGTAAGGCTGAATAGCGGGACATAACACTATTCACTCATGCGTAATCCTGAGTACCAGAACCCTACAATGCTCAATCATACGTAACGCTGAATAGCGGGACATAACACTATTCACTCATGCGTAATCCTGAGTACCAGAGCCCTACAATGCTCAATCATACGTAAAGCTGAGTACCCACAGCCCAACAATGCTCACTCGTACGTAAGGCTGAGTACCGGGACACAACACTATCCACTCATACGTAAGCCTGAGTACCAGAGACAACAATGCTCACTCGTACGTAAGCCTGAGTACCAGAGACAACAATGCTCACTCGTACGTAAGGCTGAGTACCGTGACCCAACACTGTTCACTCATACATAATCTTGGGTACCAGAGCCCAACACTGTTCACTCATACATTAAGCCTGAGTGCTGGGGCCCAACACTGTTCACTCATATGTACGCCTGAGTACCTGCTACCAACATTGTTCACTCATACGCAGTGGTCGAAGTGTATGAAAAGAAGTAGTAGAACTATGTTCCCTGCTGGTCTGCACCCACTCCCCACAATCCCCATCACCACACCCCCTCCCACTCACAATAAAAAACCCCAAACACATGCACCTGCTGTTTAAGCGAACGTTTAGTGTAGTGTACTGCGAGTGCAAGTTTCAACTTCTTCCTACACTTTTATTTTAAAACGAAACCATTCTGGAACGGTTCCTTTTTAAAATAAAAGTATAGGAACAGTAAAACTGAATAAAAAAAAGTAGAGGTGCATCGCTCCCAAACGCTCCCACTCACTTCGACCACTGCTCATACATGAGTCTGAGTACCAGATCCAAACACTGTTCACTCATGCGTAGGCCTGAGTACCTGCTACCAACACTGTTCACAAATACGTAAGCCTGAATACCAGAGCCCATCACTGCTCACTCATGCGTGAGCCTGAGTACTAGGGCCCAACACTGTTCACATCAGTTGAACATATGAGAGCAGAACAGAGGACACCTCTTGTAAATGCAAATAGGGGTGGGGAAACAGAAGAAATTCACTCCCTAGAGAAATTGGTGAATTCTGGGGAAACTCCACCCACTTTTCAATCCCTCCCAGAGAGTGGAATTACCCATTTTGGACGGAAATGTCTTTTGTGGCAGGTTTTTTGCCTGAACTTTCAGTGAATTTGGAGGCTGCAAAATGTGTTCACCCCCAATTGGATACATGTCACAAAAATTCACCAAAAGAAAATGAATTTTAGAGTTGGAAATTAATATTCGCCCAAAAAAGATGGATAAGAAAAATAATCTGCTCTGCTGGCACGGCGAAATTGGGGGGCAAAGTTCATTGATTCCGAGTTGCCAGCAGTAAATTTGCTCACCCGCAAATGCACCACCAGGGCTTGTAATTCCAGGCTCAAATGTTACTGTAATGCACAAGAGCTTTATGGTAATAGGCAGCCTCGCACCATGAGATGTGGCTAGTCACATCGTTGTCTCTCTGACAACAGCATTAACATTTCATAAGGAGCAAGCCACTTTCATTGTGGCCCATTTTGTAATGGTTTGGCAGGCGAAGAACAATGGTCTGGAGGGTTGCCCTGAGCAATTGCAGAAGTTAATATTTGTTCTAAACCTTCCAGCCATCACCTCTTTTGTTTTGCTTAGTCACTATGACTGGTACGGGTATGCCTAGACATGGATCCCGGGCCTGCTGGGCCTAGAGACCCAAGCTCCTCCTCACTGATGAGGCCCAACAAGGCTGCAATATGTTTGGGGATGCTTTTGGTCTAGTGCAATAGGGATGTGACCAAGCAGTTTGGGCTGGACTGCCCCTTTGGGGGTGAGACCAAACCTGATTTGCATATGGTCTTGCCCCTTTTGTAATGGCTTGGCAGATGAAGAATCTGGAGTGTTGCCCAGAGCAATGCAAGAGGTTAAGACTTATTCAAAACCTTCCAGCTATCACCTCTTCTGTTTTTTCCATTCCCTATAAGCCAATACTAGCGTAATTCTGTTTATAATATTTTCTCACTTCTAATTACAGCAAAAGCTCTCTCAGTCTCTCCAGGCAAGTGTCGTAGACTGCTTTCTCTTCATTTTTCCCGCAATGCCAATGATGTCCAATTGATGACCTGCTCTGTGTTTCACCAAAACATTATGGGGGTAATTCATAGAATTCAGCGCACAAGTGGCGCACGCGGCTGGCGCACAGTGTGCGCGTGCGAATCCCTGCGCCAGCCGCGTGCGCTAAAATACATTTCCGCGCACAGCGTATTCATGGATTCCAGCCACCAAAACCAGCCGTGGCGCACAGTGGCGCAGCGACCCTGCAGCAGCGCCAGTTACGCCCCCAAGAACGCCGCTTGCGCAGGGAAAAGCCATCAAAATCCCCAATCCAGCGCAAAGGGCTGTGCTAACCCTGTACCAGCATGGCAAGCGGGGTACGTGTATCACTGGGGTGCGCGGGAAGTTTCTCACGTGATTTCAGCTGGGTACGTGTATTTCTGGAGTGCGCAGGAAGTTTCACACGCGATTGGCCCTGTGCGAGCGGGGTACGTGTATTACTGGGGTGCGCGGGAAGTTTCACACGCGATTGGCCCTGTGCGAGCGGGGTACGTGTATTACTGGGGTGCACGGGAAGTTTCACACGCGATTTCAGCTGGGTACGTGTATTACTGGGGTGCGCCGGAAGTTTCACATGCGATTTCACCTGGGTATGTGTATTACTGGGGTGAGCAGGAAGTTTCACACGCGATTGGCCCTGTGCAAGCGGGGTACGTGTATTACTGGGGTGCGCGGGAAGTTTCACACGCGATTTCAGCTGGGTATGTGTATCACTGGGGTGCGCGGGAAGTTTCTCATGTGATTTCAGCTGGGTACGTGTATTACTGGGGTGACGGGAAGTTTCACATGCGATTGGCCCTGTGCGAGCGGGGTACGTGTATTACTGGGGTGCGCGGGAAGTTTCACACGCGATTGGTCCTGTGCGAGCAGGGTACGTGTATTACTGGGGTGCACGGGAAGTTTCACACGCGATTTCAGCTGGGTACGTGTATTACTGGGGTGCGCCGGAAGTTTCACATGCGATTTCACCTGGGTACGTGTATTACTGGGGTGCGCGGGAAGTTTCACACGCGATTGGCCCTGTGCGAGCGGGGTACGTGTACTACTGGGGTGTGCGGGAAGTTTCACACGCGATTTCAGCTGGGTACGTGTATTACTGGGGTGCGCGGGAAGTTTCACATGCGATTTCAGCTGGGTACGCGTATTACTGGGGTGCGCGGGAAGTTTCACACGCGATTGGCCCTGTGCGAGCGGGGTACGTGTATTACTGGGGTGCGCGGGAAGTTTCACACGCGATTGGCCCTGTGCGAGCGGGGTACGTGTATTACTGGGGTGCGCGGGAAGTTTCACACGCGATTTCAGCTGGGTACGTGTATTACTGGGGTGCGCGGGAAGTTTCACACGCGATTTCAGCTGGGTACGTGTATTACTGGGGTGCCGGGGAGTCCCACACGTGATTTGGCAGTGTGGGTCCTCCCAGGTGTTCCCTGTACACCCTCCACGGCCCCTGCAGGAGGCCCACACCACAGGGGACTACCCTGCATCCCTGGTCATGTCCTGCAGGCAGCCCACCCAACATGGCCATGCCCCCCAGCAAAGGCACATGTCTGCTTGCACTACTGAACACCAACTCATGTCCCCTTGCACCCCCACCCACCAGCATTGTGAGGCACCTGCCAGCAGGCCACCACTCATGTCCCACTGCACCCCCACCCCCCAGAATTGCGAGGCACCTGCCAGCAGGCCCCCACTCATGTCCCACTGCACCCCTTTCCCCCAGCATTGCGAGGCACCTGCCAGCAGGCCCCCACTCATGTCCCACTCATGTCCTCCTGCACCCCCACCCCCCAGCATTGCGAGGCACCTGCCAGCAGGCCCCCACTCATGTCCCACTCATGTCCCCCTGCACCCCACCCCCCAGCATTGCGAGGCACCTGCCAGCAGGCCCCCACTCATGTCCCCCTGTACCCCCACCCCCCAGCAATGCGAGGCACCTGCCAGCAGGCCCCCACTCATGTCCCACTCATGTCCCCCTGCACCCCCACTCCCCAGCATTGTGAGGCACCTGCCAGCAGGCCCCCACTCATGTCCCACTCATGTCCCCCTGCACCCCCACCCCCTAGCATTGCAAGGCACCTGCCAGCAGGCCCCCACTCATGTCCCACTCATGCCCCCCTGAACCCCCACCCCCCAGCATTGCGAGGCACTTGCCAGCAGGCCCCCACTCATGTCCCACTCATGTCCCCCTGCACCCCCACCCCCTAGCATTGCAAGGCACCTGCCAGCAGGCCCCCACTCATGTCCCACTCATGCCCCCCTGCACCCCCACCCCCCAGCATTGCGAGGCACTTGCCAGCAGGCCCCCACTCATGTCCCACTCATGTCCCCCTGCACCACCAACTCCCCAGCATTGCGAGGCACCTGCCAGCAGGCCCCCACTCATGTCCCCCTGCACCCCCACCCCCCAGAATTGCGAGGCACCTGCCAGCAGGCCCCCACTCATGTCCCACTCATGTCCCCCTGCACCCCCACCCCCCAGCATTGTGGGGCACCTGCCAGCAGGCCCTGACACATGTCCCCCAGCCAACACGTCATCACAATCTAGATCCCTGGCCCTTATGGGCAGCCTCCACATGCCAAACACCCACCCAGGTATTGCATCCACCCAATCAGAATTGCCAATTACATGATACAATCCCAATGGCAAGTATGTAAATGAACACATGTCCCTCACATACACACAATGGGTGTAAGTGAATGTCAAAACCCATATCATGACATGCATGAAACCAATCATATGATACTACACATTGAAGTTTGATGACAAAAATGTATTAAAAGCAACATAAATGGGATTAAAAATAAACAAACAGCAATGGGAATTAGAATCAAAAAAAGCAGCATGTCTGTAAAATAATGAAAAACCACAAATCATAATCCAAAGGAAAGGTGTCCAAAGTCACAGTTCAAAAAAGTACATCCAAGGGAAAAACAAAACCAAAAACCATTGCTCCATGGGTAAATCAAAAAGAAAAAACATAATCCAACAGTCAACTATATACAGATAAACAATCCAGGGTCCATGATCCCAACTGAAGAAATGAATCCTATCTAAAAATACTACGTAATAAAAAAACTATATACAAAAATGTTGGCCATTGTCCAAAAGGTACAAAATCAAGAAAAAAGCAAAGGAAACCTAACACTAACTACATAACTATTTACAAGGGCAGCGGGTTAGTCCAACGGCTCACTGGATGTTGTCATGGGCCAGGGCATCATCGAACTCCTGTTCAATGGCTTGGAGGCGGGCATGTTCCCTGGCCCGAGGTCTCGCAGGGATAAAGCAGTGTCCAGCTCCAACTCCCTGCGAAGACCCTCGAGGCACTCAGCCCGCCTCAGCACCCTCCGCATGGAGTTCTCCACCCTGACCATTGTGAGCCGTTCCTCCTCTGCCCGCTGCCGCTCCGCACCTATCTGCTGGCCCAACCGCTCCCACATGGAAGCCACTCCCATTCCAGGATTCTCCTGCCCTCCGGCCGATGCCTGCACCCCTGATGTTGATGGCCCCGAGCCATGATGCCTCCCACGTCGAGCCTGCCGCTGCCTCCGAAGCAACTGCCTGTGGCAGCAAGAAAGCATCCAGGCTGATGGAATCCACCGACACCGTCGTGCACGTGCCCTGCCCGATGATGCCGTCACATCCTCCATCTGCTGGGGTCCAGTTGCTGGTGTGTCCACCCCTGCTGGACCTCCGACTCCCGACTGTGGCAGGGATGGGATCCCCACCGAGCTGGCTGCATTGGTCGGGGCAGGCCCTGGTGGCATCTGGGCCGGAAGACGGCATGGAGAACGACTGGCGCATAGCCTCCACAGAGGAGGAGAGGGTCACCAAAGTGCCCGACACATGTACGAGACCCCCGACCACGACCGCTCCCAACTGGGCCACGTTGGCACGGTGCTCTTCGTGATGACGTGCGTGCTCCCCCCGGGAAGCACGCACCTCATCACAAATGACACCCGTGCGCAACGCGACACCAATCAGGACCTTCTCCATACGGCCAGGGGTCTCCTCGTCCGCAGGTGGAGGGGAGTCAGATGACATGGACATTCCCCCTACCTGCGGATGGGCCTGGGATGGGGCATACCTGCTGGTGCATGGTGGTGCAGTCACAGTGTCAGGGACAGTGACATGCACAGGCACCTCCACGGCGACCTGTGCTGCCTCCTGCCCCTGCCCCTGGACTGCACCACTTGCACCAGCAGGGATGCCCCCACCAGGCCCCATGTGCGGCTCAGTAGCAGCCTCCTCCTCCTCTGTGGAAACCACCAACCTGGATGGCTCCACACCGTCTTCCGCCGTTGCAAGCCCCTGTGGGGGCTCACCCACCCATTCCGCTGCAGCCGTGGGGGCATCCCCGCCGCTTTGATCCACAGTGCCGTCTCCGCCCTCTACTTCACTTTGCTCTGTGTAGAGGGAGACATAGAACACAAGCATCAGGGTACTGTACAATGGTCCCCTAGACAGGAAGCAATAGCAGATGAGTGGCACTGTCAAAGATCACTTCCATCATGTCCCTCCACAACACATGGGTCAGTGCAGGCAAAACACATGCAGTAACAGGCATGGCGCATGCTATGGACATAAGCAAACATGTCCAAGGGACTCTTGAAACATACAATGTTGTTTTTGAACTCACATGCATCATGGGTCATGCCTATCACATTCTCACACTTCACCGTACATTCATCCATCTGGACTCGTACACCCCAGACACAGTGGATGCAAGGATAGCTAGGCTGCATCAGTGGATCTGAACATTGATACAGACGTGTCATGCATCCATGGCATTCACAAGTCACAGACACGCAGGTCAGACACACAGACATGGAAACCAAACATGTACATGGCATCATCACCCATCCCTCAACCCCACCCAAGTCCAGGAACAGAGACTGGCATGCTCTCATGTGTCCATTCCGCATAGGGCTCCCTATGTAGCATTTAAACACATACACCAACCGTGTGCTTCACACATTACTGGTCTCAAATGCATGACCATGATGTCCCTGCACACACACACGCGTACATGGCCTATGTCACACATACAGGCAAGTATCAGACAACCAGCACACTGCAACATGCCCTGTCTCACACAGCAATGCCTGGCCACTTACCGCTCGACTCGATATGGGTCTGCCTCTCAAGGACCTGGACGTGGAGCGCTGGGGATATGCGTTCCAGGACCCTCATCTGATCTTCCGACAAGTGGCCCCGGCGCCCCTTAGCATCCGCTGCCTTCAAGAGGCGCCGGGCCTTGTTGAGGGTCCTGGACCTGAAGTCCTCCCAGCGCTTCTTGACATGATGTAATAGTCGGACTGCCACCCCCTCCGCGTTGATGGCAGTCACGATGTCCGTCCAGATCCTGTCCCGTCCATCCTTGTCGGCGCGTGATGATCCGGAGAGGGCATCATAATGCCCCAGGACATGCTCCACCAGGACACCAACTTCCTTCTGACTGAAGCTGGTGGCCCTCTGCCCCTCTGGCTGGGGGTCGCCAGTGGTCTCGGATGGTGTTTGCCCCGACATGGCGACCCCCGAGGCAGGCGTGGGTGGGCAACTGGGTCCTGGGGCTGGGCTGTGGAGCGATGGTATCCCAGTCGGGAGTCTTCTCTTCCAGCAGGGGTGGACACAGCAACTGGACCCCTGCAGATGGCTGATGTGCAGGCACCAAATGGCAGGGCACGGTGGCAGCAGGCAGGCAGGCAGGCATCAGCAGATGGCTCGTGGGAGGCTGCTCGGGGTTCTGGGGGGCAGTAATTCGGCCTTTTGGGCAGGAGCGTGGTCTTCCGTGTGCTTACACGTGGCCAGCTTGATACGGAGTGATTTGGCACGTGAAAATCTTACACGTCTGCGTGTAATTCGAGGAAAGGCCCTTAGCGCGTAAGTGCGTCAGCACACATACGCGATTTCATTGGACCAAAGGCCCTTAGCGAGTAAGCGCGTCTGTGACGTTTCGCACACGGGCGTTTCCCTGGCAGGGCTTGTAGATCCCACGTGCCTTTACATTGCTCTGTATGTGCTTTTCGTGGGGTGCGGTGCGTGTGTTTTCCAGCCGTTGGGGTTCACACACTATTACTTCACAGCGGGTGTTGGCTACGCGTTCTTCTACACGCAAGGCAGACGGTGAGTGGTAGCCCGCTCCCCCAGGCCGATCGCGTGTGAAACTTCCCGCGCACCCCTGAAATACACGTAGCCCATCCCCCAGGCCCGATCGCGTGAAAAACTTCATGCGAACCCCTGAAATACAGGTAGCCCGCTCCCCCAGGCCTGATCGCGTGAAAAACTTCACGCGAACCCCTGAAATACACGTAGCCCGCTCCCCCAAGCCCGATCGCGTGAAAAACTTCACGCGAACCCCTGAAATACACATAGCCCGCTCCCCCAGGCCCGATCGCGTGAAAAACTTCACGCAAACCCCTGAAATACACGTACCCCGCTCGCACAGGCACAATAGCAATATGGGACATTCATCATTGCTGTATATTGGCGCTTTTGTAATGCGCAGGGACGCTACCACCTGCCTTTGTGTGGCGGACGTGTTTAGGCCTGTGCGTGTCTTTGGCCGTGCGTGGCTTTGCCCTATTCGATTCCATGAATACGTGTGGTTCGCGTGCGTGTGGGTGTTCCGTCTGCTTCCCAGCAGTACATCCCAGTTACGCCCTTATTTTCGTGCGTTGTTCCCCATTCCACGCGTTACGCCCCGTGTTACGCCCCCTTTTTGCTGTGTGCGCCGAGGTTGTGCGCTTTCACTGTGCGCGTCACGCACGCTGTTCGGGAGGTTGCAATGACGTGTGCGCCATACACGGGTTTGGCGCACATCCCGAGGAAAACACGCGCAGGGACTTCCATAAATCACACGCGTGCGCGTGCGCCTGTTTTTTCACGCTGGCGCCTGCTTGCGCTACTTTTTTCGGCGCACGTTGGTTCCATAAATCGACCCCTAAATCTTACGTGCATTTGGATCTTGGAAAGGTTTTTTGTAAAAAAAAATAAAAAAACAACATAGAATTTTTCGTTTCGTCTTGTTTTTGTTTCGTCTTGCGAGTTATGAGACACTGGACTTTCGAAAAATACTCCTCAATAACTTTGGGTACCTTCCCTACTCTGGACACGCTTCTCCCCTCTTCTGCCTCAGCAGGGAAAGGTCCCTGTTTGTCCCCCATGTTTGCACTTCTGATTACACTGTGTGTTCACACCCACTGTTAACTTCTGTATCTGGGTGTTCTTCAAATTTTGGCATTTACCTTAGTTAAAATTTTGGCTGTATTTTCATGCATTTAGCTTAGTTAAAATTTTGGCTGTGTTTTCATGCATTTAGCTTAGTTCAGATTTTGGCTGTGTCTTCATGCATTTAGCTTAGTTGCATTTTGGCTGTGTTTTCCTGCATTTAGCTTAGTTGCAATAATCTTTATTGTCTATCCATACCTCTCTTTCTATCCTTTTTTGTTTAGCCCCCTCCTCCCTGGTTGCCTGTATGCTTGCCTGTTGTATCCTGCCCCCCTGTTGTTTGCTTTAAATGTCTGCTCATTTGAATCCCTCCTCTTCCTGTCCCCCCTCTTTCCCCTCCCTTCACTGTATCCTTAGCACTTATTCTATCAGAAATGTCGCCTGACCTGTAGGATAGCAGCTTGTTTGTCCCCTCCCTCACTTGTTTTTTCCTACCTCTCCCCCCAGCACTACCTGAAATGTTGTTAGGCCTAGTCTGATAGTTGCTTGTTTTTGTTCTTCTCCTTCTTCCCACCCCCCACCTCTTGTTAAATTCCGGCACTACCAAAATTGTCATCAGGCCTAGTAAGGCAGCCGCATGTCTGTCTCATTCTCCTCACCACCCCCCTCCTTATCATTGTCAATAGCTCTTGCATTATCTGAAATGTCGCCAGGCTGAGAACGATAGTTAATCTCTCATTTTTAATTTATCAAGGACTTCTAAGAATGTCACTGTATTCTCCCTTGTTCCCTCCCTGCCTTGAAGTGCTTTGAAACACATTGTGTATGGTCGCTATATAAATAAACAATCAATTAAGGTAATGGTCACTTCAAATCAAATTCATGAAGCTGCTGTCAAATGGCATGTGACCCTTAATGACATAGATAGTTTGTGGCATCAGCGTCATGCATGTGATTTAAAGAGACCATTACTGACATAGATAGGTTGCGGCAGCAGCGTCATGCATGTGATTTAAAGTGACCATTACTGACACATATAGGTTGTGGCATTAGTGTCATGTATGTGATTTAAAGTGACCATTACTGACACATATAGGTTGTGGCAGCAGTGTCATGCATGTGATTTAAAGGGACCATTATTGACATGGATAGGTTGTGGCAGCAGCCTCATGCATGTGATTTAAAGTGACCATTACTGACATAGATGGGTCATAGGCCTGCATTCATCTTTACTTTTTTTGTTATTCTATTTTGGCTAATTAATTAACCTTCCACAATTACAATAAGAAGCACAATACGTACAAAAATTATCATTTCATTCAAGCATGTTCAATAATTAAAATGTGCTAATACAATGAATACCATAGTTGTAAAATAAATAGTTCCTTTGTAAATTAATCTTTTGATAAAAGAAACCATATAGACAAAATGAATTAGACATAAAATCATCTGCTACCCGACTTGACTCCTTATTTGAATTAGAGATCATTTGAGTGGCACATTCCCACACTTTATACACAATATTAGATATAAGTACCCGGCGAGGGTCAACCAGAATGAAACAAACATTCTGATTGGCCCTCGCCAGGTCCATACCTCGCCGGGAATCCCTCGTCGGGGATTCCATTCCTTTATCTCCGGCGGGGGGCATGGCAGCCCCTCAGCCAATGAAGAGGCTCAAAACGGGGCCATCCCCGCTCCGAGCCTCCACATGGCTGGAGGCTGCCATTCTACCCCGCCGGGGATTCAGGTACGTTTTTTTTTCTTTTCCCTCCTCCCCCTGACACCCCCAGCCTCCCAACCCCACTTACCTTATTATCTGTCCTTTTTCAGGAAGAAATGCGCTGGGAACACTTCTGTTCCCAGCGTGTCCGCTCCGGATTGCCACCATGGCCTTCCCGGCGGCCATTTTCTTTGTCATTTTTTTTTTGTTCTGTTCTGAAACACAGCAGCAGACTGTACGGAAAAAGATCTGTCTCCCGCACAAGCATATCGAAAACAGGGGACAGTCAACAAAAACTGGTTGATAGAAAGAGATAGAAAGATAGCTTCGCCTGCAAAAACACAGCACACAGCACCGGCCGAGTGAACGGCGCGATGCACAACATTTCATGCGTCCAAACATTTCTATGCTGGCTGCACCAATGCATGCCAGTATTATCATATAAACATATATTTGTGTTTCCTTTGCGCATAATAAGAAAATATGTTAATGCTTGTTCTGCCAAAATATTGCAGTATCCCCATGTATGAACATTCTCCAGTTGGCTTTGGCATTAAAAATGCCATGACACAGTATGAATACATGTCCAAATTGGCTGCATACAAATGCCTGCCTAGCCACTTAATAAAACTTACCATGCATGCTTTATCACATATGCCCAATACAAAATGTCAAGCCACCGTAAGAAATGGCTAGACTCGCTGCACCAAAATGCCAGCCTAGCCACATAATAACACTTATCATGCTTGCTTCGTCAAAGCTGCCCAATACAAAATGAATTACCGCAATAGGAAATGGCTAGACTGGCTGTATCAAAATGCCAGTGTAGGCACATAATAACACTTATGCTTACTTTATCAAAAATGGCCAATACAAAATATCAGGCCACAGTAAGTAATGGCTAGACTGGGTGCATTCAAATGTCAGTTTTTATACATAATAACACTTACCATGCTTGCTTTATCATAGATGCCCAGTATAAAATGCCATGCCTGCCTACTGGGTGCCCCTTGCGCCTCACACACACACACACACACACACACACACACTGTGATTATGTGTGCATGCAAGGCACTGGAGGCCCAGGAGGCAGGCGTGATATTTTTTACCAGGCATCTATTATAGATGCCCACTATAAAATATCATGCCTGCCCCCATGGACTCCACACCTACAGTGCCTTGCACAGGGAGCTGATTTTGGCCGGTGGGGAGGAAAATCAACTCTACAGCCCAGTACAAACACACACATGCACACACATTCTCACGCAACATGAACTCGCTCATTCACACCCACACCAATCATCACACACTCACTATTACTGTCATGCAGCGTGGTCTTCATTAGTTGTTATGGCAACAATGGAGGCAGCTTAATGCCACATCGCTGCCTACCTCCAAGATGGCACCTTATGCTTGCTGCAACGTTGCAGTCCTTCAGGCTACTGAGTGTTTCCAGGCTCCGCCTACCTCCAGCGACACAGCATTTCAGCTCTGTCGAGCCGAGACTCTCTGCATTGCTTTTGTTCTCAACCAACGCTCCGTAAGATCGCCATCTCTCTGTCCTGAATTTCTACACTGTATCTCCTCCTCTATTGTTAACCTGTGTGCCTTTTTGTTTACTTTAGAGATATCCGATCCTTACGAGTACAGTCTGTTCAGTTTATGCAGCTCCGTTCACGCCGCGTCCTTCTGGGTAGGTTATGTATTTCTCGTCACATTGGTGACGCTCGGCACTCTGTCCCTCCCTTGATTTTTGTGATCCTTTCCTCCAGTGTCACAGAGTATTCGGCAGCAACTCTGCGTCTGACAGAACCGGGAATCGCTCTACGCCTTCTCGGGTATGTGAAATATGTTGTATCTCTTTGTTTAGCCCGACCCCTAGCCCTCGCTAATAATCACTGATTTCATTTTCTGCAATGTCGCAGAACCTGCTTTCTCGGCAGAGTTCGGTCTTCCTCGTTCCCTCCATACAGAGATTTACCACTTTCAAGAGCTTCAGTACTTCCCCGAATCCGTCGCCATGGCAAGGGATCTGCATCACTATATCCACGTCAGACAAGTGTACTTCTCGGTTAGTTTTGGCTTCAGGAAAAAGGTTAATTGTGTTAACAGTTTCCGAATCAAATCTGTTAGCTTTATACAATTGCTATCTCATTCTTTTTTCTAGATTCCTTCCTTTAACCTTCGGTCTGCCTTGGGGTTCTGTTTGGAATTTTGTGAACCTCATTCTTGGGTACAGGTATTATACGTCTCTATTTACTAGAACTCTATCCTTTGATACTTTCCACTGCCAGCATTTAATTCTAAACTTATCCTTGCACTCCCGGGGATCAGACATCTCATAACAGCACCATAGAACATCCCACATAGGGCAGAGATGACCAGCAACTCCATCCACAGGGAACCCGGAAGGAACTGAAAAAGTAGAAGACCTTGTCCAGGGTTCTATTCCCCAGAGGGTTTCCCTGGATGTCCTGTTACCTTCAACCCATATCTTCTTCCAGGTTTGGAGAACACAGGGTAGAAGGGGGGCTTTCCTCACATCTAGCTGCTGCATTAGCATCAGGTCAGTCATTTCATTAAAGTGTTTTTTCGAATATTGTATTGTAACAATTACACACAACACAAGCATACACACATACATAAACATATTTAAATTAAAAGACCTTCTGCCCCGATGCTGATTTTTCCTCCCATGTAGCACAAATAAGAACCAGGAAGCAAAGAGCTCTTCCTGGTTCCTGCACATGCACACAAGACCGCTGATGACAAAGTGCCCTGCTCCGTTTGTATTTGGGAGAAGGCGCAAGAGCAACTTCCTCACACATACAAACATGAAGTCCCTCAACCAGCCATGCAACGTTGAGGAAGTAAAACGCCCCCCGGCTTTGCATGGCTCATTGGATATGGGAGGCTGAGGAACAGAACTATCAAATGTAAACCGCATTTCCCTTTGCTAGTTCAAACCAACCGAGGAGCGCTCTCTCAGCTGCAAAAAGCAGCAGAGGAAGTGATCAGTGTTTACATTGACCTGGCTCCCTACCTCCTCCATTATGGGGGAGGGTGCCCATGGGTCAGCGCTCCCTTGCCCATTATGGAGAAGCCGCCACTGGTACACCGTCAATGAACGTATGCACAGGGTCACTGTGGCTGCAGATGAAATACTGTTGACTTTGAAGTCATGTACACAAACTGCACTATTGGTAACACAGTGATTTTGAACATATTAAAGGATTCATAGACATGTTCTACAGTAGAAGGCTGCAAAGTATCTCAGCAGGCTGAGTGATTGTTGCAAAGATGTTATATATTTAAAAATGGCTGTAAGTCATAGGAATTTTTGCAATTCCTTATTAAAAAAAACAAGTGCTATAAAATGTGTTCGGTCAGGAGATGGGTTAGGCTGGTAGCTTGCTTACATTCAGGGCGAGGGTGGGGTATTACTGCCTTTGGAGTGAAAATCAAACGTTTGCAACCCACAGTTTAATTTCCAAATAATTGCTGTCAGCACAATAGAAACATGTATTTGTGATTAAGCCATTTGATAAATATTTAACAGCTTTAAAAATATGTCCTGTGATAAAACACAAAGGAAGGAGCACATAAACCACAGGGTATTTGTGTGGTAGTCCGACAAAAACATTAATAAATATTAAAGGCAACTAGTGAAGTAAATTTGAGAAGCATGTTTCAGTTCGGTAATGTCTTTTGTTTCTTTATAGACAAGTGTAAACTGCACATTTGGAAAACAAAAGTGTGCCCAGCATGTAGGTAGCCTGTTTTCAGCAGTGACGGCCCCCACCCCAGTAATATTCATGGCCCATTGATTCCAGTGGTGTCCCATTCAGGCCAGAAGAAAGAACTCGGTTTAGCAAATATAGCCTGCAAACACGCGAATGGCTGGGCAAAGGGGGCCCTTTAAGGTTCACGGAAAGAGTGTTTGCCAGAGGGGAGCAGGCCACCAATTAGGGGAGAGGGGAAGCAGCCAATTGGGTGGGGGGGCAATGGACCCCTACTGTGATAATGTCACATGGCGCGACGACAACGTTCTGCCGTCATGCGTATGTTTAAATAAAGGGGGCGGTCCCGCGACACGACAGTGCGCGCCGGGAGTCCGATGTGAAGAGTCTTGTGTCCGTGTGGCTTATTCAAGGCACTGGGGCAAGTCCTTACCACGGGGGTCCCGGGGGTTAATCAATCCCTCACACCTTTGGGGAACCTATTTTAGTAATAGATATTCTGAGAAGCGCGTTGGGGGCCACACGTGGCATTGCGGAAAGGTGCCTGAGGCGGTGGAGTTAGCAAGGTATGGCCTAGAGGCACTGCCAGCATGTGGGTATATTCTCTCGATGGGACAAGGCACAGCAGGGAATTGCCAATGTGGGTTTACCCATGGGGGAGTTTTGGGGGTGGGAATGTGCCGCTGAATGGCGCTTGCTGTGTGTGCAAGGCTGGGATTAAACTTCATGCACGTTTTATATTTCTGTTTTCAGTTATATTGTCAGACAATGTGGTTTCACCATCGCAAAAAGCCGTCTATAAAAAAAACCTGTTCAGAAATCAGCTGTTTCTTTGAGCCACACACAATAAACTGAAGGAAAAAAAAGAAAACCAGGATTTTAAAATACCGAGTGGAAAAATCAGTGTTGCTCTTTGTTGTGCACACCATATTCGTGCATTCAGATGCACGAATGGGGTGTGGCTGCCTGGAACAGCTCTTCCTTTGCAGGTCATGAAGGGGAAAGGTCAAAGGTGACATGAGTTTGCTAGTGTTACCCGAGTACGTTTCCTGCGAGCTATGTACTTGCATACCAGTTACCCTTCGTGGTAACTGCTTACACGTGTGTATTAAGAATGAAATCAGTTTTCTCTTAAAAGCACTATAAATTATTATATCTACAGCCTGGGGCCTGTCTGTGAAAATTCACGGCCTTTCTTTGAACGTTTCACACATAAAACACGTTTGGCGCTTTGCCCTCCTAAAACATAGTTTATTTTCAAGATTTTACTGCTGATGGTTGCAAAGAGACCACCCAATGCAGGCTGCATGGCACTGCTGCCCCTGCATGCCCAGCTCTCTAAATCCTGTGTTGGCTTCCAAATAACTGGCACCCCAGGTGCGCACCCTAAAAACCTGATGATATATTGCTACTGGAACTTTGGTAAAACGTATCTCTAATTTCTTTATAAACGGGAGCTGAATATTGACTTTGTCCCATTCATTCCTCTGACCAAACCTTCTACAGTTCCTTACCTCCTTACTAGGACTTGAAGATTTTATTTATCTGTACATCTATAGTGTAATGGGCATTTGCATAGCGCCTTTCACCATTGGTATGTTCTCGAAGCGCTATAGGTTGAAAGCCCTTAGGGGGTCAAAGTCCAAGTATGGGAAATTTACTTACCTGCTATTGTGTATATTCCACAATACTTGGCTTTAACTAAACGCTATGGGCCCGATTCATGGAAAAGTGTGCATTTCTCCCGCATTTGAAGCTTGTCGAAAATGCCACTGCGCGCAGTATAAAAAATGTGCGCTTCCCGTGTTCATGGATATAAACGCATATTTCTAGCAGACACGCAAAGGGCATAGAGCTGAGCGAGGACCACAGTTTGTCCCTCAACCCACGTGAGAGTCACACAAGAAATGCATAGCAAAATAAAACTAAAACATATGAACAAAGAGACAGCAACAACTGTGTGATGGACAACGAGAAACTGTATTAACAACATATACACTAGCAGAAATGGATCCTCATGGATATCCCCACCGACTCTTTGCACTGGCCTTCATCTTCCTCCTCATCCGCCACCACCTCTATCTCCCTGGATGACTCCAGAGAGCCTTTCTCCCTGGATGGCCCCTCCATCCCTGCACCCTGTCCCACAGACACTGAGGAGTCCCCCTACACAACAGCCTCCTGGGACATACCCCCAGCATCTCCACCTGATGGAACTTATGCTCCCCCCAGCCAACTCACCCTCGGAAGTTGTAGACTACAGTTGGGCTGGCCAGGGTTGGCTTGGCGCTTTTGCCTGGTAGCTTTGGCCCTGCCCTTCTGCTCCACAACAATGCCTCCACCCTCTTAACGAGCTGAAGAAACTGCAGAAAATCCCCCCCAAAACATTGACATCAGTAAACGTCATCAATGGATGTCTTGCATACACAAAATGAACAAGAGGAATCATGCATCACATCACAACCATGAAGTGACATGCACACAATGCACACATACACATATATGCCCTGGCAAGCAGCATTGAAAATGTGGCATGATTGTAGTGTGAAGGCGCTCAATCACAGTCATTACCCATGCACATGTGAACAGCGAACATTGTACAGTGCCCAACAACACATACCCTACACATACCCTACAACAGACAACGCCACCATACCAGTTATCAACCAACACAAGAACGACCTTCAGCCATGTTCATGGAGACAGCACCAGGTCACATGCCCACACAAAGTCACCAATGTCTACATGACACAGCATGATCTGCAAGCAGGCAACATGTGCCGCCAGCCATGTCGGACATCAAATTGCACTTGTCAGTTGGCCAAACATACTATCATTGCACGTATATACATACACTCATCTTACAAATCCAATGGAATGACATGTCCCCACACACGCGGGGATCAAAGCACATGTGTCACTATCATCAGATGTGCCAGCATGGATGCACTGTTGTCAGGTACTGTCAGGTTGGAGTGACATATTCTTTACATATTCTTTACATACAGTATCATATACTCACTTACATTGGGTCAGGGGAGACACATATTTAGTATAGAAAGGCTTTAGGAAGTTATTATGGGTTATATTTTTTATACAGCCAATTTTGCCCTTAACCTTCATTGCAGTCTATGGAAATTGCCCCAAGCCAAGATGGAGGTTCTCAGTCTAAATTCTGATTGGCTGGGGATTGTTTATAGGGAGGACAATGAACATTCTAAACTGCCTTTCATCGTCCTTGCCCAGCTAAGAGGTTGTGTGCCTTGTTGCTCCTGCTTAACTTTGTCAAGGGTGACAAGTTTCTAGCAGTTGAGCGGAAGATCTGAAAGTATAACAGGAGTCGTGTTTGGAGTTTGGTGGAGACACAGGACAGGAGTCAGAAACTTCCATTTTTTCTGAGAAAAGAAGTTTTCAAGTCTTATTCACAAGATAAGTGACCTTCTAGTTTTGTTGAACTTTGTAAAAAGGTTATATTTACCTAAGGGATTGAAATCGCAAATCTGTATCTAAAAAGATTGAAGCGCGTACGTTTGTTTTTATCGCTACGTGTCAATTCAAACTAGCGCGTGAGTTTTTTCCCGTTACTTTGAGCCCGCGCGTGTGTGTCTGCGCGTGAGAGTGAAGCGCGAGCGTGAACTTTGGACTCGCGTTTACTGTTTGTTAACGCGAGGGTTTTTCTGCGTGATAAAATAAGCGCGTGTGTTTTTTCTCGCGATTTGGTTATTTGCGCGTGTGCGTATTTATTCGTGAGTTGGACATAGGCGTGTGTAATTGTTATCACGTCTTGGACTTTAGCGCGAGTGCGTTTTACCCGCGAATTGAATTGTCAGCGCGTGTGCGTATTTCCCGCGATTTGGAGTAAAGCGCGTGTGATTTTTTTTTCCCCGCGGTTTTGGAATTTAGCGCGTGTGCTGGCTTTCCACGTGAAGATTCCATCGCAAGTTAAATTCGTTCCTGAGAAAAAGACACTCTACAAAGAAAATATTAAAAACAAATACAAGAACTTAAAAGAACTTCCTAAAACTTATTTGAAGACCTTGTTCAAGAATCTTAGGATTGAGCAGACTAACTACAAAGTTAAATTACATTCATGGACCTACTGAGAAGGCTGAATGATCTATAAGATTCTGGTCCACAAGTAAGGAAGTCTTGTCTGCTTATCACTTCTCTGGGCATTGTGAAGAGAAGTACCAGGTATGGTTTTTAAACTATTTTGGTAAAGGATTTAGATTTTAAGGGTAGTATAGTAACCCATGAGTAATGAGGTATATTGCATGTTTATGTTTTAACTACAGGTGAAGAACCAGCGAGTTGATAGCTTCCAGCCTGGTGTTTGTTTCTTTGTCCCTTCCCCCTTTCCCCTGAAAGTGAGGTAAACTGAGCAGTTATATTTATGTCAGCTCAGAGGGCCACATTTTGGGTGGATTGTCTGGGGTTCAGCAGCTTCTGCAGACACCAGGTTCTCAGCATGACAGTATGAAAGGCCTATAAAAAAAAAGTGTCTGCCCAAGCTGTTATGAACCCCGACGAGACAACCATGGAGGCATTGGGAGTAATGGTTAGGGAAAAGAGAGAAGAGTTACGGGTGGCTCATCAGGAGTATTCAAGTCTTTGTCAAAGAATGGATGAGTTAAATTTAAAGGTAACCCAAATACAAGAAAGAGAAGGTGAAGTTTCGGAAGGTGCAGGAAACCCACCCGAGTTGGTGAGAGTAGGAGAAGAGCAAGAACCTAGGCTTCCCAGGGGGGCAGAGAGAGGTTTAGGAACTTTAGTTATGCCTGTTCCTTTGGCAGCTCCAGAACGTTTCTTAGGAGATTCTAGAAAGTTTCACATTTTTCAGACTCAGTGTGAATTGCATTTTCTAAGTCGTCCAGAGTTGTTTTCCACAGATGCTTCAAAGGTAACATTCATCTTATCATATTTATCTGGAGAAGCTTCTGCGTGGGGAAGTCTTTTGGTTAGTCAAAAGAATTTGGCTTTGAATAATTATTCCCTTTTCCAGACAGAATTTAAGAAAATGTTTGATAAGAGACAGTTATCTTTAGAGGTTGATGGAGAATTACTGGAACTGCGCCAGGGAGGAAAGGAGTTGATTTCTTATATCACTCAATTTAGAACTTTAATTTTAGAAAGTAAATGGCCAGAGGAGAAGAGGGCTTCCTTATTTTATAGGGGCTTAAAGGATGAGTTAAAAGATGCTCTGGCTGGAGTTTTGGAGCGACCAAATACTTTAGATGCCTTAATTGATTTGGTGGTACAGTTGGATTTTCATTTAACAGAAAGACGTTCTGAGCGTAGACGTACTCAGGGAGAGGTTAGGTTTCCGGGAAGAATGGAGAGGCCTAAAGTTGAGGTGGTGAACAGAGAAGTGAAGTCAAAGATAATTGGCCAGCAGAGCCGGGTGAGAGGTCCGTTGTCCAAGGAAGAGAAGGCAAGAAGAAGAGAGAATAATTTGTGCTTATACTGTGGTAGGAGTGGTAATTTTCTTGAAACCTGTCCTTTTACCCCCAAGAAGATCTCCAAATCTTCAGGCAGAGTACAACAAGTGGCTAACACAATACAGTCAGCGGTTCCTCACATAACTGTGAACGTATCCTTGATGTTCGAAAAGGTATTTTTAGATTCTGGGCCAATTATTATTGATTCAGGAGCTACGGGTAATTTTATGGATAGAGGATTGGCAAAAACTCTAGGTGTTCCTATAGTTGCTAAGAAAGAAATGGAGCAGTTCAGAGCAGTTGATGGGACATCTCTTTCTTCAGGTCCAATCACTCATAATACAGAGTTACTTGAGATGGAGATGACTGGAGGTCATAAAGAAAATATCTCTTTTGAGTTAATTGACGCGCCAATCTTGAAAATTATTTTGGGTATGCCCTGGCTTACACTTCATAATCCCAGAATTGATTGCAGTGCAAGAATTGTATCCTTAGAATCAACCTTTTGTCAGGAACATTGTCTTTCAGGAGAATCTTTTGAAGAGAAGGAAAAAGTTGTGAATTCTGTTTCATTCTCGCTTGCAGAAAGAGGGGCAATAGGTTTTGACATTGGAGCAGTTGTGGGTGAACTTCCAACTTGTTACCAGGATTTTTGGGATGTTTTTGATGAAAAGGAAGCTGGAGAGTTGCCTCCTCATAGACCTTTTGATTGCAAGATAGAGTTGGAGCCTGGAGCTATTTTACCAAGCAGTAGGGTTTATGCCTTGACTGAAAAAGAGAATGATTATTTGAAAGAATATTTAAAGGAAAATTTGGCTAAAGGATTTATTGGGCACTCTCAATCGCCGGCAGCCTCACCATTGTTCTTTGTGCCTAAAGCTGATGGTTCTCTCAGAACTTGTATAGATTACAGGGCAGTAAATAGAATGACAGTAAAAAATCGGTATCCTCTCCCTCTCATTTCAGAAATGTTAAACCAAATCCAAGGTGCAACCATATTTTCTAAGTTGGATTTACGTGGAGCTTATCATCTTGTAAGGGTCCAAGAGGGGGATGAGTGGAAGACGGCATTTAAAACCAGATTTGGCCTGTACGAGTGCCAAGTGATGCCTTTCGGTCTTTGCAATGCCCCAGCTGCTTTTCAATTTTTTATCGATGAGGTTCTTTGGGAATTTCTTGATGTTTTTGTTATCGTCTATATTGACGACATTCTGATTTTTTCCCAGAATTTGGAGAAACACAAAATTCACGCTCGCCAGGTCTTAAGGAAATTGAGAGAGAATAATCTTTACGCTAAATTGGAGAAGAGTCAGTTCCATACGGATTCGGTAGAATTTTTAGGATTTGTGATCACTCCTTGTGGCCTGGAAATGAATCCAAAAAAGGTGGAAGCGGTTCGTGATTGGCCTACTCCAACTAAGGTGAAGGAGATCCAGAGCTTTTTGGGATTTGCCAATTTTTACCGAAGATTCATTGAAGGCTTCTCCAGTTTAGTAGCTCCAATTACTCGACTTTTACGAAAAGGAGTTCCATTTGTTTGGGAAGCTAAGGCTGATGAGGCTTTTCAAATTTTGAAGGAGAAATTCATTACCTCTTCTATCTTGATTCACCCTGATACTTCCAAACCATTTTTTGTAGAGGCTGATGCTTCCAATGTGGCAATGGGAGCAGTGTTGTCTCAGAGGCATAATGTTACAGGACAATTGCATCCAGTGGCCTACTTTTCTAAGAGATTTTCACCTGTGGAGGAAAATTACACCATTTCAGACCGAGAGCTTCTTGCTATCAAAGCAGCATTTGAAGAATGGCGACATTTTCTAAAAGGAGCACGTCACACTGTGACTGTATTAACTGACCACCGAAATTTACTTTTTTTGAAGACAGCAAAAACTCTGACACCTCGACAACTTAGGTGGTCATTATTTTTTGCGGATTATGACTTTATAGTAACTTTTAAGGGAGTTAATCAAAATAAAAAGGCAGATGCTCTGTCACGGCAATTTCCAGAAAGTGAGGTTAAGTCGGTCTGTGAGCCTCTTCCATTGATCGCTTCAGAACGTTTTGTTCTTGCTGGGGTTGAAAAGGAGAACGAAATCTTCAAGAAAGTACGGGAATCCATTTCTGAGACACAACTTGAAGATTGGGTTCGTTTGGATCCAGCTCGCAAAATTAAAGATGGTTTACCTTATTTAGATGACAGACTCTATTTACCATCAATTGAACTTAGAGAAAAAATGTTGAAGGAGTGTCACGAATCAGTCTTGGCAGGACATCCAGGGTATCGGAAGACTCTTGAGTTGATCAGAAGAAATTTTTGGTGGCAACAAATTCGACAAGATACCCTTAATTTTGTTAAGACCTGTGAAATTTGTGTTAGATCTAAGCATCTCATCGGAAAGCCTTCTGGGTTATTGGAGCCGTTACCAGTTCCACTGCGGCCTTGGTACTCAGTGTCTTTAGATTTCATCACGGATCTTCCACAAGATAAAGGGTGTACTTCGGTATTGGTTGTAGTTGATTTACTCACTAAAGAAGCACATTTCATTCCAATGAAGGGAGAGGTTACAGCTGATAGTTTAGCTCACAGTTTCTTGCAAGAAGTGGTAAGATTACATCGAATTCCCAGTTAGGTCATCTCATATAGAGGTTCTCAATGTATTTCTAAGTTTTGGAGAGCTTTTTGTAAGAGATTGGGAGTGGAGGTATGTTTATCTTCAGGTTACCATCCAGAAACCAATGGGCAGGTAGAAAGGATAAATCAGGAGTTGGAAAAATATTTGAGGTGTTATCTGCAGACAGGTGAAGAGTGGGTAGATTTGTTGTGGGTTGCAGAATTCGCATATAACAACTGTAGTAAGGATGCCACCTCTATGTCTCCGTTTTATTTGGGATGAGGTTTTCATCCTCGTTTTCTTAGTATTGAGATTAATAATGATTCAGGAAACCCAGAAGTCGAAAGGAGAGTAGAAGTTATGAAAAGAAATTTGGAAAAGGCAAAAGGGGTGTTGGTGGAGAGTAAACAAATATAAAGGGTTTGCTGACCGTAAAAGAAAGATTAGTCCTCAATATAGTGAGGGAGATTTGGTGTGGTTATCAACCAAGTTTTTGAGAATTAAAGGAAGGAATAAGTTTTGTCCTCGTTTCGTAGGACCGTTTGTTGTTGAAAAGGTGATTAATCCAGTGGCTGTTCGTCTTAAACTACCCAGTCATATGAAAACTCATCCAACTTTCCATGTTAGTTTATTAAAACCTGTGGTTAAAGGAACGAGATTAACACCTACTCCTTCGGCAGTTGTGATTGAGGATGATGCTTCCGAAGAATTTCTGGTTAAGAGAATTCTGGACTCTAGAAGAGTAAGAGGAAAGCTACAGTATCTCATTGATTGGGAGGGCTATGGTCCTGAAGAGCGCACTTGGGAGAAAGCAAGTGATGTGCATGTTCCTCGTTTGGTTGAAAGATTCCATAAAAAATTTCCATTGAAGAGTGGCCCAGGGACTGGGCGTTAGGAGGGGGGGTACTGTCAGGTACTGTCAGGTTGGAGTGACATATTCTTTACATACAGTATCATATACTCATTTACATTGGGTCAGGGGAGACACATATTTAGTATAGAAAGGTTTTAGGAAGTTATTATGGGTTATATTTTTAAACAGCCAATTTTGCCCTTAACCTTCATTGCAGTCTATGGAAATTGCCCCAAGCCAAGATGGAGGTTCTCAGTCTAAATTCTGATTGGCTGGGGATTGTTTATAGGGAGGACAATGAACATTCTAAACTGCCTTTCATCGTCCTTGCCCAGCTGAGAGGTCGTGTGCGTTGTTGCTCCTGCTTAACTTTGTCAAGGGTGACAAGTTTCTAGCAGTTGAGCGGAAGATCTGAAAGTATAACAGGAGTCGTGTTTGGAGTTTGGTGGAGACACAGGACAGGAGTCAGAAACTTCCGTTTTTTCTGAGAAAAGAAGTTTTCAAGTCTTATTCACAAGATAAGTGACCTTCTAGTTTTGTTGAACTTTGTAAAAAGGTTATATTTACCTAAGGGATTGAAATCGCAAATCTGTATCTAAAAAGATTGAAGCGCGTACGTTTGTTTTTATCGCTATGTGTCAATTCAAACTAGCGCGTGAGTTTTTTCCCGTTACTTTGAGCCCGCGCGTGTGTCTCTGCGCGTGAGAGTGAAGCGCAAGCGTGAACTTTGGACTCGCGTTTACTGTTTGTTAACGCAAGGGTTTTTCTGCGTGATAAAATAAGCGCGTGTTTTTTCTCGCGATTTGGTTATTTGCGCGTGTGCGTATTTATTTGTGAGTTGGACTTTAGCGCGTGTAATTTTTATCGCGTCTTGGACTTTAGCGTGAGTGTGTTTTACCCGCGAATTGAATTGTCAGCGCGTGTGCGTATTTCCTGCGACTTGGAGGAAAGCGCGTGTAATTTTTTATCGCGTCTTGGACTTTAGCGCGAGTGCGTTTTTCCCGCGAATTGGGTTGTTAGCGCGTGTGCGTATTTCCCGCGATTTGGAGTAAAGCGCGTGTGATTTTTTCCCCCGCGGTTTTGGAATTTAGCGCGTGTGCTGGCTTTCCATGTGAAGATTCCATCGCAAGTTAAATTCGTACCTGAGAAAAAGACACTCTACAAAGAAAATATTAAAAACAAATACAAGAACTTAAAAGAACTTCCTAAAACTTATTTGAAGACCTTGTTCAAGAATCTTAGGGTTGAGCAGACTAACTACAAAGTTAAATTACATTCATGGACCTACTGAGAAGGCTGAATGATCTATAAGATTCTGGTCCACAAGTAAGGAAGTCTTGTCTGCTTATCACTTCTCTGGGCATTGTGAAGAGAAGTACCAGGTATGGTTTTTAAACTATTTTGGTAAAGGATTTAGAGTTTAAGGTTTGTATAGTAACCCATGAGTAATGAGGTATACTGCATGTTTATGTTTTAACTACAGGTGAAGAACCAGCGAGTTGATAGCTTCCAGCCTGATGTTTGTTTCTTTGTCCCTTCCCCCTTTCCCCTGAAAGTGAGGTAAACTGAGCAGTTATATTTATGTCAGCTCAGAGTGCCACATTTTGGGTGGATTGTCGGGGGTTCAGCAGCTTCTGCAGACACCAGGTTCTCAGCATGACAACTGTCAGTTGTGCCACACATGGAACTCGGACATCATGCATGTCACTCTCATGCCCACAACATAGCATGTCCACATTGGTCATGTGCAAGCACTTGCTCCATGCTCACACACTGCACGTGCACAACAACAACAATCCATGAATGCACAATCTGGCAATCCTCATGCAAATGGCAGCATACAATGTCTGACTTCCCAAATGGCCTGCATTGGCATGAGTCACCAATCAGCTGCGTCTAACAAAACACACAAGCCACAAATACGATGCTGCATCTGCAAACATGCATGCCACACATACGCCCTAGAGCATTGTCCCACATAAGTACTTACCACCGGCATAAGCCGGGATTGGAGGTCCGGAAAGAACCTCTCAAGTATCCGCAGCTGTATCTGGCTGAACCAGTGCCAGCCAGAACGGTACACCTCCATGGTGAGTTCCGTGCCAGTGCCTTGGTATGGCTGTGGGTCTTGAGGTCGTCCCAGTGTTTCTGGACCGTCTCCTTGGACCGCACTGCCACCCCCTCTCTGTTGATGGCAGCCGTGATGTCATCCCAGATCCTTTGCCTTGCCTTTGTGTCCAGCTATGTAGCTGGGTTGTAGAGGGCATCATAGGCACCCAGGACCCGATCCACTAGGATGACAAGTTTGGTGTTGCTGAAGTTGGCAGCCCTATGCCTCAACGTGGGGGTGTTGCCCTCCTAGGTGACATAGATGGGGCAGACATGCCACACCCGGGGCAGGTATGGGCTTCCTGGGTCCTGGGTAGGTGTAGCGGAGCAACAGTGGTGTTGGTAGAGGTGGAAGTCCCAGAAAGTACAGAGGAGGTGGTTGCAGGGCCAACACAGGAGTCCAGGCAAAAGTGGGGCAGCTGGCACACCAAGACAGTGCAGATGGCAAGCAGGCACTGACTCTGGAGCAGGCAGCAGCACTACAGGACTGAATGAGGCCCAGCAGGGCCAGAGGAGGCAGAATCAGTAGCAGTTTAGGCAGGAGAAACAGTGGTGTGCATCAAGCATCCGCAGCAGCCGAAAGCAGAGTACCGGTCCTAAACGCGTAAATAACATCCCGAGTGCGGTTATGCACCTATGCGACACACCTACATGGTTCCCGGCAATGACGCCGTAAGATAAGTGAAGCGACACGCATCAGTAGTTGTGCATGAAGGTTACAAAGTCCTATGTGTATTTTGCTATGGAAACCTTACCTTCAGATATCGCGTACCCAATTTTCTTTGGGGGGTGGGGGGATTTACCTCTGCACATACGCGCATGTTTTTGTGTACTTTCTGAGGCATACGGTGTGTCGCATAAGCAATTTATTAATATCTGGGTGCCACTGTGTTTTGCGTACCACTTTTCAAGTTATCGGAAGCTTTCCAGGTACCATGGATGCAATTATTTTTTGGGGTTGCCACTGCGTATCGTGTATTGCTTTTTCAGTTATAGGAAGCTTTCTGGGTACCATGTATGCAATTATTGTATTTTTAGGTGCCACTGTGTATCGCATACCATTTCTTCCCTTTTGGGGTACATTTGAGCCTTGCTGGACCACACATCTACGTTGTACATCACGTAGACAGTTCCCTGATTCATATTGCCCAGGACAATAACTTGGTGGGCCTTCCATAAATCCTTTACATCTGTGCAATGAGTAGAAAGGCCCCAAAAGGGAAAGGGGGCAGACAGGGTCGGTGTGGGGGACATGGTGGTGAAACATCTGCCCCAGCCCCAGGCAGTCGGGCTGTGGTGTGGCGATACCTGCCCCTGCCCCAGGAGGACACTCCAAAGGTGGCCCGGCACCTGGATGCCAACCTGGTTCCAGCCAGACAGCCAGCTCCAACACCCTGTGCCATTCGTGGCAGGAAGGGATGCCCTGCACAGGAGGAAGAGGCTCAATGTCAACACACGGCACAAGACACTGTCCCGCAGAGGAAGAAGAACTTCACTGATTAGGAGCTCCAGATCCTCATTGACTATGTAACCGATCATCATCGTGACATGTGCCTGTATGCAGGGAGCACACATACACACGCACAGCATATGGTGCATTGGCAGTGTGTCACGGACCAGATTAATGCCTTAGGGGTGGAGAAGCACACAGCGGAACAGGTTTTGAAGTACTGGAATGATCTCACCCGTCGCACCAAGCACAAGCTGAATGTCACCCTGGCCTCTGCAATGGCAACTGGAGGGAGTCAAGCAGAGGAGGATCAGCTGACACTGCACGAAGAGACCACAAGCCAATTCATCCTCATTGAGCAGGTGCAAGGCTTGGGAGGCCTGGAGAATTATGAGAACACATCCGGTGAGTGTCCATCATTGCGCCTCGTGTGTTTTGTCAGTCATGCATCACCCACATCATTTGTGTATTGGCACATCTGGCTACATTTGTATGACAGCCCTGGGTAAAGCATGTCTTGTGATGTACAGACTCATGTCAAATGGCCATCATACTGGGCATAGCCCTTGTGGCTGCCATTTGTGGCATGTGTCTGTGTGACAGGACACATTCCTCACAGGGTACTCCCCCGGCACATGTGCACCATGTGACACCTAAAAGTACTGTTCAGTGCTACATATTTGTTGCATTTCACTCTGCACTGCTAGACCGGTGCATGCAGACAATGTTTTTTCACGCCTTGTCACGCCATGTCATGCAGAGTTGCATTTTGCATTTGTCAACCACTCCTATGGGTTTCCTTGTCACAATGCATGTCTGAGCTGTCTGTCAGCGCACATTGTCGGGTTCCCAGAGTGTAGTTGCATTAGTTTCCACAGACCACACACACATTGGCCCTCATTACGATACTGGCGCTAAACCATGGTGCTATTAACACCATGGTTGGTGCTGCAATCGTAACGAGTCCGCCAATGTTCAATAGGGAATTACCACCCCATTCCAAGGTTGGTGGGGCGGTAATTCCCCATTGAACATTGGCCCTTCCCCATTCCCATTTCTGCCCCATAGGGCTCAATGGGACTGGCAAATTGCGGTACTGTACTTAGCACCAAGGTCCCTTTGCGGGTCCCTACTTTAACGGCTGTTCTAGACCAGCCGTTTAGATCGGGTCCCGCAAAGGGACCTCGTAGTAAGGCGCTAATGGGTTAACGGCGCCGCAGCCTTTTACGGCGCCGTTAACCCATTAGCGCCAGGGTCGTAATGAGGCCCATTGACTCAATTCCAGTGACACAGAGAGCCTACTCATTGTTATGCATGGTGCCTCTTACCCTCCCACACTCTGGGCGCACTTCATGGGGCCACTACCCTCACCCTTCTTGGATCTGTGGACCTTGTTTACAAAGTCCAATCCACTCTCAGTCTCTGCACTTCACATACCTTAACTAGAAGGCACACATTCAGGTGTTCCTACTGATGGGCTTCTTCCCTTTCAATGCCTTCCTGCAGGTCCTCATTGCCTGTAGTTCCCTGTCCCAGACCTGATTAGTGTGTCATGTGTTGAACGTGGTGTTGTCTGTGGATATGGATGTCTGGCTGTCCCATGTGATGTCATTGAACATTCAAATGTCACATATGCATTACCTTTCCCCTGGTATGTGTGGCGACTTGACAGTTGAATGGCCCCTCATCATGCGTTTACACCACTGTTGAATGTCAATATGCCAACTGCTGGCATGGACATGATAAGTAGCAGGATGGGGGGTCACTTTTCAGCAAATGCCATCCATCTGTTGCTTACTGGACTAAGTGTGTGAATGCACAATGTCTGATGGGTGCATGCCCTGCCATTTCTTGTTACAGTACTCCTTCAAGCATATGTTCATTGTTGTCTCTTTGAACATGGATCAATATTTTATATTTGAATTTATTTATATTTGTATTTATTTATATTTTATATAGCGCCTAAGCCAAGGCGCTGTACAGAGAACAGGGAACGGTACAGTAATATGGATAAGCAAAAATAATAAGAAAGCAATCAATCAAGCATGTTGCAAAAGGTGAAATTTCAATGACTTACGAAATAAAGAGTAGACAGAGATAGAACGAAGAGAGAAGGGGCGGGTGTTCCTGTGAAGAGGAGCTAGAAGAGTAAAAGTACAAAAACGATATTGAGCACACTGGGGGAGAGATATTGATATTGAAGAGATATTGAGAGAAAGAGTGGAGAGACCGAGAAGGGGTATAGAAAGATACCAAGACAGAAAGATAGTCAGGAGCAAGACGATAGAGGGATTTGAAGACGAGGCATAGAAAATTTAATTTGAGTTGAGAGTGAAAAGATAGCCAGCCAATAGTAGCTAAGGAGGAAGAGATGGAGTCTCAGAAAGGAAGAAGACAAAGGAGACGATTAGAAGAGTTAAAAAACGATTTTAGAGGGGCAAGAAGAGAAATTGGCAGCCCAAAAAGAGCAGAAGAACAGTAAAAGAGTCTGGGAAAGATCACAGAAGAAATCAACAGTTTTGAAGCTTGAAAAGTGAGAAATGGACAGGCTTTACGGATATAGTTTAGGTGAAAGCGACATGCGGGCGAAGTTAAAGAAATGTGATGAGAGAAGGATAGGCAAGGGTCAAGATAGAGCCCCAGATTTCGAGCCATAGACGAGATTGGAAGCTGGGATGGAGGAAAAGAAATAAAGGACGGAGGAGGATGAGGGGAAAGGGTGTTAGCGGGGAAAAAGAGAACCTCTTTTTTCCCAGCATTAAGTGTGAGATAGTGAGAAGACATCCAAGATGTGATGGCCAAAAGACAAGCAGAAAGAGTGTGGTGAATCCCGGAAGAAAAAGAAGAAAAGAAAAAAAAAAGTTGAGCGTCATCAGCATTAAAGTGGTGTGACAGACCAAAGGAAGAAATCATGGCAAGAAGAGGGGAAGTGTAAAGAGAGAACAGAAAAAGGCCCAATACGTACCCTTGCGGAACACAATGGGAAAGCAAATAAGATTTAGATGGTTTGCCAGCCCATGAAACAGAAAAGGTTCTTTGAGACAGATATGACTGAAACCAGGATAGGACCGAGCTTGCAAAACCAAAGGCAGAAAGAGATGCCAGTAGAAGGGAGTGGTTGACGGTGTTGAACGCAGCAGATAGGTCTAAAAGCATAAGTAGAGATGAGTCTTTAGAATAGCGTGCAGTAAGTAGTGAGTCCAAACCAGAAATAAGAGCAGTTTCCATGGAGTGACACGGGCAAACGGCAGACTGGAATTGTGGGAGAATAGAAGTGTTAGAAATAAAGGTAGAAACTTGAGAATAGACCAACCGTTCAAGTAATTTAGAGAGATAGGGTAGCAGGCAGATAGGATGGAAATTTGAAACAAGTAGTGGGTCGGCTGTAGGTTTCTTTAAAATCGGGATGATGGAAGCATGTATAAGGGACATGGGAAAAGTTGAAGTTGAGAGACAGATATTGAAGGCATATTGAATATTTCTTTCTCTGCCCATTTGCAGGTCAGGAGGCACCATATGCGGAGGAGGAGGAGGATGAACAGTTGATGGTGCGTCAGACCGCCAGTGGGGGACATGGTGTGGTAGGCTGTGAGAACCCACTGGTGCTCCAGACCATCCTGAGCCTTGCTGGACAGTCTTCTGACTCAACTGGCTTTGATGTTGAACCTAGTCTGCATATCTCAAAGAGGGCAAAGGTGAGTGGCCCAATGGGCGGATCAGGTGGGGGCCGTGAGTCTACAGTGGAGCAACTGGATTGTCAAGGCCAGTCAGTGGTTGTCCCCCATCTGCGGTGGTTACGGCTGCAAGGCCACCCTCCCATGATTTGGCTTCAGGTCCTGGGGCTGATGTCCAAAGGGTGCAGACCTGCAGCCAATGAAGGGGCACCACAGCAACGGGCATGGAATGTTGCATCTGTCCGCCGTGGGCCCTTCACACGTGGGGGATGTGTGCAGCCTGGGGAGACTGAGTGGGAGCAGCAGATGTTGCATGCTACCCAATGACATAGGAATGTGTTGTTGGACAAGATATCTGAGGGGATGGATAAGATGGCCAAGTCCATGACCCCACCAGCGGCCCGGTGAGAGCAAGAGCTGCAGGTCATGTAGTCCTTATGGCGCTACTGCGCATAGAGGCGAACATTGAGGGCCGACAGGCTGATTTTCAGGCACACAGTGAAGCCCTAAGGCATGACATGTCCACCATGAGGACTGCCATCCATGAAGAGCTCTCAGCCACTAGGACACTGATCCTAGAGGAGATGGATGCCTTCAGGCAGACACTCTCTGAGCAACTAAATGCATCACGGGTGAGCGCGCATACAGACTGCAGCCATCTATGAGGAGATGCATCACCAACCAGACCTCACCAACCTCACTGTGCTGGTGCATTCAACTGTGTCATGGCTGGCCGCGGCCAGTGAAGATCAGGCCTCGGCACTGCATGGTGTGGCTCCAAAACCATATCCTCCTGCAGATCAACCGCAGAATGGGGGTCCTGCACATACCAGCCTCCTTTTCCACTGTTGCCGTAAGGTCCATGAGCCCATGGAGGTATTTTTTTATCTGTGTCTAATATTTGGTCCGCTAACAACCTAGCCCTCCCCTCTCCAGGGTGGACTACCCCCCGCTCCAAGCAGCCATGCACAGTGACGTCAACTGCCATGGTTGCATTGTGGAAAACAGGAGGGCATGTGCAGGTAACATTGGGTTAAATGATTCTTAACGTATGTGTGCTTCATGCAGGATTGTGAAATACGGCTGTTGTAATCCATTGCCCATTTTTTGCAGTGCTACAGAATCTTGCAGTGACTGCCTTCCATCTGAGGACCACCATGCACACTTTTGCATCCCTAGTCCCCATGCCCTCTGCCAGGCACTGGCCCTCCTCTCACTCATTTGGAGGCACAGTTGCTGGTGGAGCTGATGAGGGAATCACACCATGACCGCTCAGTCAACAGGTAAACATGTGCTATGTCTCGCATGTTGTGTCTGCGTTATTGGTCACCATGATATTTTCATGCAGTGTACAACCTGACATACTGGTGGCTTAACCTTGTATCTTGGGGAATGTCTGGGCAGATGTGTGTCTGTACGCATGCATGTTACACTTCTATGCGTGTGCATTGTTTGTGTGGATTGACACCATAATTGGAAGTGAACGAACAGCACTATACACACTTTCCCCATTGGCAATGTTTCATTGAATCTGGATGTACGGACTGATTGATGGCATGCATTCACTGTGCATCTGCATGACCAACCGTGATGATGTGCCCTTAGTGGCACCCTTCCACTTCACCTGTCCACATGTTTCCTACTGTGCGCTGCAGGGTTATTCCCTTTGCACACTTTGCTTTGACCTGTGCCACTTCACAATCCACTCCCTTCTACACTTCCATGACCTGCCCAGACATGCCACTGTTCAACATGTGCCACACATATTGATTCTCATATGTCAACATCCTCTGCTGCAGTGCTCCATGACGTAGACTATGGATGATTATTCTGGCCTCTTTTGTGCATTCACTCCACATGACATGTTTGTCACACTTGATGCCTGTGTTCCCATGACTGACAGGTTCTGTGTTACACAATGAGGACACTTTTATTACAGTGTTTGATTTTGTAGGTTATCCGCAGCAGGGTGTGTTACATGTCCTTTGCTTTTAATTCCTTCTTCATGTCATTTGCCACTATCAGTGAATGAAAATTGCATTCCCACATTGTGGACCCATGCATGTGTATGATCGTCCACCTCCCACAGCTTGTCTTCATCTGTTCTCCCTGTGTGAGTTGCAAGTGCACCCTGGAATCCATGCACACTTCCTGGGAGCGTCTCAATCAGGGTGTGTGGGGTGTTGGGAGGCGAGGAAACAGCTGAATGTTGCCCATAGATCCCTTTACAGTGCTGTAGTACTGGGCTGTATGTTATTTGGTGTTGTGCCTGTGTATATGGTTGGAGTGCCTTATTTGCAGGGGTTTAGCATACATGGGTATTTGGGTGATTTGCATGCCATGGTGTGTGTTGCCTGTGTTTTTTCTGGTGTAGAGCTGATGATTGACCTTTCACATGTGCCCATTCTTTGCCAGTCTGCTGTGAGAAACCTGAAGGTGTTCTCACTGCTGGAACCCACGGATTCCATGCTCAAGTGGCCTGGGGCAGACCATCGCTTTTGGATTCTAACCCTGGGGGCGGACAAGCGAGGGAGGATCACCTGGGTAAAGGATCTCTGGGGACCTAGGGGAGACCACCTAAAGGTGAGACATGGTATTCCCCCTCGCCTGCTTCAACTTCCTTACCCAACACCCCCAGCCTGTGTAGATTACTGTTATACCAACTTCCCACAACCTTATCCCTTATTGGAAAACAAACCTGGGATACCAACCAAGGCAGAACAAATTCTACCGCACATATCACTGATGAGGAATACCCCTTCTTTATCAAACACCTTTCAAAAATCAGCTTCTTCTTACTACAGGAGAAAGTGGCAACCCCACCATTTTTGTTCCCTCCTTTTTTTGACATTATCCCTACTCCTATCCCAACCTATTTTGTAGGGCACTACAACTCCCATGATCATCACCCTTCCCACTCTATCACTTCTACTGGGCAGAGGAAGATCAGGAACAGACTCATGAATATTACCTCTGACTCTTTTCAATGGCTCTGTCCCGGTAATGAGGCCAGGCAAGGTCAGGCCTCCCTTTCCAATCATCCCCACCTGAAACCTGTTACCTTTCCCACCTGGGATAAAAGGTGGAGCACACAGGTACACTCTGAGCGAGGCTGGGAGCGAGAAGGGACAGAATTTCAGGAGCTGATGTGAATGCGAGATTGGTGGGGAGAAAGCCAGAAGACTTTACAAGCTGTGGAGAAGTCTCAAGAAAGACAGACAAAAGAACTGCACAAGAAGAACAAAAGACTGGTTGTTTTTGCTTGAAAGTAACTTTATGAAGACCAGGTTGTGCGTAATACGGCAACTGTGAGTAAAGAAATATCAATGCCTGAAAGAGACAGTGTGATACAATGTATATACAGTGGTCCTGCTGTTGGATGCAGCACAGTCGAAAGTCTCTGTAGTAACATGCCTGATTGTTAAAAAGCAAAAGGGATTGGTTGAAATATAAATTAACATGGAATGAAGCATGCGCCTGATCGAGGGGAGCTTGTGTGCACTGGAGAAGTGCATTTCAAACCTGAGCCCGACTGAGGGAGGCTTGTGTGAACTGTGGAAAAGGTATTGAAGGCCTGAGCCCGACTGAGCGAGGATGATATAAAAGATAAGAGATCTGAGCCTGACTCAGGGAAATCAGTAATATTATGAGTTGCTCGAACCCGACGGAGAGAAGCCCATAATCTTGCAACTACAAGTACCAGAAAGCATTGGGAGAAAGAGAAGGTAACAGTTGTCGAAGTGGTCAGGCACAGTCAGAAGCCAAACCTATGCTGTCTTGAAAGTCTTTGACCAAGAAAGCTTGGGTAAGGGTATCCCTGAGACCTTTATGAAATATTGAGACTATTAAGCTTTTGTTTCAAGACGAAGAAGTCTATTTGTGGAAAACATTTGCAACCTTTGTTTTTGGAAAGTCTAAACTAACATTTGATTATGAAAGAAGCCTGAACATTCTGTTGACCCGTCCCAGAAAGCAAGAGGTGCATCACTGGGGAAAATTGTGCTGCCTAAGTCCCTATGCCCTTGAATCCCATTGTCCCGAGGTGACATTGTGGGGAAGGGATTCATCATTGCTTCAAACCCATTGCCATCCTGATACTTTTGTTGAGAACACTATCCTTTTAATTTTCTGTACATTTCCCTTGCACGTTTTGTATTAGAATTAGGGCAGGCATTAGGTTGTACTGACTAGGACTGTTTTATTTTTACTTTATGGTTGAGTTTACTTCCACTCTAGATTAAGGGCCTGTTAGGAAGTCCCCAACCCCTTGCAAAGTTGTGCGTCAAGCTGTTGAACCTGCATCTCTTCTTTGTGACACTCCTCACACTGCCCTTCACCGTCACCCACTTTTGTCCTTCATTTATTACTAGATCTGGTTCTTGTCCATCTGTGTTCCTTATGTGCTGTCCAACCAGGATGCTACTTGAAGAGGTGTTCATGTCTCCATCCCAAGGTCAGATTGTCTATGCCCTCACACACTGTGATGTCAGTCGGGTCCGTCCTCATCTCCACTCCAGACAGTCTCCTCCTTGCGATGGTCTTTCCTGTCCCTCTCTCTCACTCTCTCCCGCTCTACTCCACTGCTCATCAATCGTCACTCTGTGTCATGTCTCCCTCTTGCACTCTGTGATCCTTGTACACTGGGTGGTGTATGCCCACTTTTGTGTTCCCTACATGTTTTGTGATGGATGGCCAGTATCTTGAAGTTGTTGCAATGCATGTCTTTGCAATTTGCAAATGTATTTGCAGGTGGTATGCAGTGGATGCAACCCAAACCCAGGTGGATTACATGTGCAGGTAAGGGAAGTGCACTCAGGGTTTGATCTGTGCATTGTTTTGTAGCACTGTGTAGGGTTGCTTTTATTTTATTTGTTGTGGGAAACGGGTCCAGCTTTGTGGGTGCATGTGACAAATGTTGTTAGGATGGTTTATGTATGCATGTTGTTTTTTCAAGATAATCATGGTGGCACTGGTTGCGGGATCCTAGTTGGGGGTGAGTATCACTCACTTTAAGGCCTTAGTTGGTGATTTGTCATGAGTGTGGCAGCCCTGGCTGATTGTGTGCTGTGACACGTCTTTAAAGTGGTGCTGAGTGTTTCCTTGCACATAACACATGTGTACTGGCTGTCACATGTCTTCCCTTTGAAGTAGTTTTAAATGTAATTCCTACCCATACAGACAGTCCAATTGTGGTGCTTCTTCCCCTTCTGGGGTTGCTGTCCCAAGACCAATCCACACACATACCAGCATTGCTGCACATTGTTGTGATGCAATGAACTCCACCGACATCAGGCACACGTGGTTGTCCATTCTTTGTTGATTGCCATGGAGACCATGTGCCATGCAGGGTGCACCATCACTTATAGTGAGGCATGTTGACAGCTGCTGGGTGCATTTCAATGCTAATGTCAGTTCAATGCATATTTCACCCAATTCAGTCCATTACCAGTGAAATCTGACTTTGCTTGAACTTCACTTTTGCATGCTCGCTTTTGTGTGTGCTTGTCCTTGGCCTGTGTCATTGGTTTCTCATGTTGGCTTGTGTGTCACACGCCAGTTGCCTCAGTGACCTGCCTTCCAGTCTAACAGCTGCCTCTGTGAAGTGCTGCCTTCTGCAAGATCACGTTTTGTGTGCAATTGGTGAGATTTGTGTTTCACTTCTTCTTGGGCTTAGCATCATCGTCTAAACTTCCAGTGTTTACTGCATTGTCACAATGACACATTGATAAGGGGATGGTATATCATGGCATTGACAATACTGCAAAGGTGCTACTGGGTTTCCATTCTCTCAATGTTCTCTTTTTGGGGGTTATCCCAGTGTCATGCTGACTGTGGTCAAGTGGCACAGCGAGTAGAGCGCTCGCTTTGACATCCGTGCAGAGCTTGCTAACTCAGGTTCGAATCCCGGCAGGGCCAAACTCAGCCTTTCATCCTTCCGAGGTCTATAAATGAGCACCACACACCGTGGGTAATAATAAGCAGCGCTCAGATACCTGAGGGTTCGTAGCACTATAAAAATGCTAAATTATTATTATTATTTATTATTATGTGTTGGGTATGGACCATCAGCATGATGATGGGTACGTGTAACATGGTCATTCACTGCTTGTCACTCAGGGGGGCGCCCAGTGCAGAGTATGTGGGTGGCTAAGATGTAACTATGTGGGTTGTTTATGTTGCATTGGCATGAGGTGGGCAGAGGTGGCTGCATGTGTGTCAGGACACATGGTGATGGGTGGCTGGTGAGTTGGTGTATACATTTGTAGCATGTCACTCAGGGGGCACATATTGGTGTATGTTTGGGTGCATGGATGTGTTGCCGGCACTCACATTGATTTGTTTTCCTCTACAGATGATTTTGGCATGGAATGATTGATGCAGGAATTGGTATGCAACTACCAGCTCTATGCATGCACAGGAAACAGCATGATGGTTTGGTGGTTTCCAGGCCAAGAGAGCGGGAGTTTGGTGGACTGCAGAGTCCCGATGATGCAGGTTCAGATGGCAGGGGAACCAACAAGACCTAACTGCATTCCAGGAATGGCTCAATCTATGCAATCCTCACATCAACTTCACGATGCACTGGGACTTCCACGGGATTGACTTCCTAGACCTCCACATCTACAGGTCAGGAGACCATCTACACACAGAACTATTTCGGAAACCTACAGACCGGAACACCTTACTACACTTTGGAAGCTATCACCCTCAAGGTCTGAAATATAACCTGCCCTAGGGACAGTTCTTGAGAATTAGGAGGAATTCCACCAACCGTGACACATATGAGAAACACGCCACAGATCTACAAAACTGCCTTCTCAATAGAGGCTACCCAAGGAAATCCGTGACAACCTACAGTCTCCTCAGCAATTTGATAAAAAATACAATCAAGCAGCACTGGCCACTGATCAAGAACACTGGATCTCTCCGAAAAGTGCCCCTTTTTATCTTCAAGAAAAACCGCAACATCAAAGAGTCACTTGTCCATACGTTTCTTGAAACTCCAAAACAACCCAATACTCTATGGAACTTACCACATGTCCAAGGACACTACCGATGTGGTAAATGCATGGCCTGCCAGTTCACTGAGACAACCAAAGTATTCACACACAAAGAGATCTCGTGGACCTTACAGGATCACACAAACTGTAATACCAAACAAGTTATTTACACCATTGAATGCCCATGTGGACTTCTATACGTTGGGAAAACCATGAGAGCTGTGAAGACCCGAATGGGCGAGCACCGGTCTTGTTTAAAAAACAAGGTACTGGACAAACCACTAGTTGAACACTATGTTAAGAATAACCACACCAACATGGATATAAAGTGGTCTGACTTACAGAAAGTGAACATCACGCGTAGAGGTGGAGACATTGACAAAACCCTGAACAGACTAGAACAGAAATGGGTCCACAAACTATGAACTGTCAAAGAAGGTTTGAACATAACTGTAGAGTGGAAGCATTTCCTGTAAAATATGGCCACAGTTTGTATGTCGTATGACAGAATACCCATCTACAGCAATGTGCTTTATACAATATGGCTGCAGATGCTCTCTGAGAAACCACATCCACCTTGCATCTGGCCAGACTTTCATACAGATCCTTTCCATTTTCTAAAAACAAGAATTTGCACTGTGTAACAATTTGTTTTTTGATTTTCTGTCAAATCTTTATTTAAAGTAATTACATCTGTAAATTGATATAAACCATTGATGTCATATACCTGTCATGAACAACATGTGGCAATGAAGTAACACAGGCCTGATTCTATACTACATGACAGCTGACACCCAATGGGATTGACAGTGGCTGACATCATCATCATGCGCCACACCTTGCATGACTTGCATTTTGGCCCAACTGACTGCCTGCATCAACTCTAAACAGGCATTTAGGTAGTCACCATGCATGACTTGCATTTTGGCCCTACTGACTGCCTGCATCAACTCCAAACAGGCATTTAGGTAGTCACCCCACCACAGGGCCCCTGTTCTTTAACATGGCCCTGGCCTGCACTTAACACACTTACATCCTCGACATCCGAGACGTCACACTGCTGCTTCAATGATCTTGTCAGCTGAATGCACTGACAATAGGTAAGCTTTACTGCACGCAGCATCATGCCCAGAAACTGGTAGGCCTACCCTCACTGTAAGGAATCTCTAAACAGCATGACTCTGCACATTTAAACACCCATAGCCCTTCATGCCACCTACACCATAGGCTACATGACACGTGTTGTGGCACCGTAATCCAGAACTTGCACAGCCCACATAGATCACGGTCCACCCTTCCCCCAGGACCGATGAGAAGGGGCACTTTTTTTAATCACATTGAATTAAATACAGATTTGCACTAAGTTTTCCGTGCACTTGATAAATGGCATTTTGTTATTCCACAGAAGCCCTTTTTATCCCATTTAAGCGCACTCCACATTTAGTGGGACCACCACTAGGTCTACTCTCACCAAATCTGCTAAAACCTACACCACCACCTCCCTAGTCACACACTAACTATGGTCTAGAGAGGAACCGCACCCTTGGGGCGCCATTTAGTAATCCTACTTCCTCATCCCCTTACAGACGTGACCGCGCCTGTTGACAAGATGACAACTGCATCCTAAAGAAGTGGATCCTTCCACCTCCTAATCTGAGCCACTAAGCTCCTTGGATTCGGTAAGTACCGGCATCCGCCCTACATAGTATTCATAACTTTTCTCTGCTAGATCTTTGCTGACCACGTACATCCTGACACATTCTTTGTCTGTTTCACTCCTACAGACCACATAGGACCCTCCACTCGTAAAGACACTCCTGTCCTGATGAAGGCCTACACCATTAGAGCTCACCTAGCTCCACGCAAAATGGCCGAAACACTGTCGTGTTGACATGTATTATATGTTTTTGTTCAACTCTTGATTGTGCCCACACTCTATGGGCCCCCCACCTGTTTATGATTCCACTGAATTCTCTATGCTTCCTTCTCAAGGAACCTATAGAGAATGAACAAACTGTACAAGTAGATGTCTCCAATATTGACTACTTGATCATTCGTACTTAGGTACTACACTTTGCATGTCCTCAAATGTGAATGTCCTATGCTTTTTTTAAAAATACCAGTGTATTACTACACCACTGCACTTCAAAATAAAACCCTTTTGTGCAGAAGAACAGTTTCATAAGAATTCTGTGACCACCCACACAAGCGGTCCCCCCTTCAGGGTGTAGCAGTGGTTACTCTTCAGCAGAGATCGACCTGACCTTGCACATTCGTTTTTTGATATCAGATGGGATGAGGTAAGATGTGCATTTCTCTTGTAGGGCACTTTATTTTCCGGTTTCAACATGACTGCTTTGATGTGACAGTGTATTGTGGGTATAGTGGTTGTTAGGGAATGGTTTGGCCACTGAACCAGTGTATTGTTATGTGGCATGCATTGTGGGTCCAGGGCTGTCCTCGCATGACTTTGTTAGCATCAAATTCGTAGTATGCCTTCCTACTTGTATTTTCATGTGTGTGGTTTGGTGTCTACATACAGCCCAGTTGTTGTTGTACAGGTGATGGCGCTCTAGGACTTTGTTACTTGTGCTTTGTGCGTACTACATGGACACTGTTGTGTAACGTTGATATGCCTGTGTGGTTCAGTTGTGCACTGCCATGCAGATTAGGGGCATGAGTCACAGGCTACTTTCATGTGTCACAGGCACCATTACTTGCAGGACCCCTGAATGTGGCACTTGGGGTGTGTCAAACACTTTTGCTCTAGTGCAAATTGGCTCTTATTCTGATGTTTTGATATGGAGGGCAATGTATGTCTATTCCCAGTGTGTATGTCACATGTTTAATCTTGCACTGCTGCTCTGACACTCACAGCAACATGGATATGTTTTTGCCTGTAGTGCACGTGGTCCCACAGGTCTTTCATCAGATTTTGGTTTGCTTCTCGGAATTGGTGGAATTGCTGAAGTTAGTGATCATGAATGGCTAGGTACTAAAATGTGATTATTGCCTATTTCATGCATTTTTCCATGGCGTCATATTTGTACTTGTGCCAGAATATTTTGCATTTCTACAGTTGTTGATATTCAAGATTGATTTCACTACATACTTCACAGGGGCCTCTGATTGGCCATCTTGTTTTATGTCTAATGGACACATACAGACATTTGCGCTCCCAGTGGCACATTGCAGCGTGTTTTTGTGGGCACAGAGGATAGGCCGCATACCTCATTGAATGGCACATGGAAGTTGGCTTCACTGTGTGTACTCCACAGGGGCTGGTATTTAGGTGAGTTACGATTGTACCAGCTGTGTGTGTGCAGCCTCTCCACTTGCCCTTTGGCTAGGCATGGCTAAGGGTTCTGACTGTGGGTCTGGGAGGCGTCCCACCTGCATGTCCACTGGTACACTGTGCCGTGTGGCAACATTGTGCAGGACACATGCAGCCACAATTATTAGACAGACTACTGGTGGTGTATACAGCCTAGTTTCTTGGAACAGGGTAACTGTCCGGACAAGGCAGACCTATCAAGGTTGCATTTATGGCATGTCAAGACTAGGTCTCAGGAGGGTTGAGGGTGATCAAAGGTCCGCCATGAGCACACACAGTAAACAACACCACAAATGACTCTCAGTCAGGTGTATACATCAAAAATACATATACATTTACTAAATGCCTTTCAAGTCCAACACAAGATGAAACAACAGTAATTCTTAACAATTCTAACACAACCAAATACTAGGGAACATATATACAGTAACTATTATCCTAAAGCAATATTAAGCTAGTATAGATCCACAACCTGTAAAAGAAGAGGGTCAGACAGTGTAAATATTCTTTAGGCAATTCTTCAGCAACCCACACCCTAACTAATAGGCAATCCAATCCCTATGAAGTGTGGGGTCTTGTGCTCAAAAGTACGTTTAGCACGGTAGCGCTTGATCGTGCGTTTAAGTACAAATCGGGTCTCTTCAAGTGGCTGTAGTATCTTAGGAAGGTGGGCGAGGCGATGAAGAATAAGGTTCCACTATTCAAGGAGGGTCTACACAAGGGGGCAGAGTGATTACCAGGAACCAGGAGTAGGATGGTAGAATAGGCTACCCTAATAAAGCCCTTGGTAAACACTTGTGCGTAAAAGTCTATGGATGCGCCAGGGGCCACCGGTAAGTGTTGCAAGTACTCACTGACCCTCACAGCAATCTGGACCAAACTTCACCAGTAGAGTCCAGTCAAATCCAGTCAAGTCCAGTCAATTCCAGTTCGCTCGCAGGTTCGAGTCCAGCAGTATCGCGTCTCTCTAGGTTTCAGGCACTGCGTTCTGGGACTTCAGTCCATGGCGGGACAGTGGCCTTTTCTCCACTTCTGGGGAAGGGATCGGGTCGGTTCCACTGCAGGTCGTCTTAGGGCACAGGGGGACACAGCACCCAGGCACCCACAAAGCTCTTCACCACAGCGGGCGACACGGGTACCATACAGGCTTGGGTTCGGGCAGACTCTCCTAATTCCAGACATAGAAATGCTAGGTGTCCAAAAGTCAGCAGGATAGTGCCTTCTACCAAGAGCTTACAGTTGCCAAAGCCTCAAGTTGAAACACAAACGAGCGGCGATTCCAAAGCAAAGGTCCCATACAAGCTAGTCAGTTCAATGGCAGGCCAGGAACACTTCCAAAGTAGTTGGTCCCACTACTCCAACGGGTCGAAGCGCCCTTGCAGGCCTTCTGTGATTGATGAGAAACAGGGGCTCTGACGGCACAACAATGGGGTCAGGGTGCCAAACCTTCCAGCGGGTCACGAGCAGGTCCACGGATCTGTTTCTTCAGTTCAGGATACTTGGCTCCTTTACTAAGTTCAGTGTGGAATGGGTGTAGGGTGCCTTCTCTTATCCAAAGTTTGCTTCACGCCAAAACAAAGGGCATCCAATGGGCACACCAGACATCTTGGCACCCAGGATGTGTATTGGAACTAGACAGTCCAGTCCACTTCCTGGGCGCACACAAACAAGGCATGCAGAAGCCAGCAAAAGCTTCAGTTGTCGTGGGACCCTGCATGGCAAACAAGGAATTTCCTGGGTCTGCAAAGGGACAAAATGGCCAAAGGACAAAAACAAAGGACTTTGTGGCATGGCCAATTTAGGCACTGGCAACTGTCCTGGGCCAAACGTGGTAAATGCGGTTTGGACCATTGAAAAGAGTCAAAAATGCTTTAAAAGTAACAGCTGCCGTCAGCTTCGTCCTGGGCACACTTGTACATTCACCAAAAATCCTTTGAGGTGTCTATGGCCTTAAAAATGAAAAAGAGACTCCAGCACAGTGTACTGGAGGGTACATTGTGCTCTGATAAAAAGTTTCTAAGAAATTTTAACGCAGTGAAAGACTAAGGGAAACAAAGTCTGCCAGTACTGACAGTCGGAAAGGCATGTCAGTTTCCACTTTACAAAATGAGCAAAAGCCCAGCGGAGTACAGCAGAAGTCTGGGCTCCACTGGTAAAAGTCAGGCTAGGATGGTCAAACAAAAGCAAAAAGTTGGGGGGTTCACAACTGGAGGGAGAATTACACATACATGGATATTTTTCCTAACAGTCTCCCAGAGGTAGGGTCAGGTGGATACATTCACAAAATTCATGGTGTCTGATGCTACTAATGACTATGGGCCTGATTCATGAACGCATTTTTATAGTGGTGCAATCCCATAGGAAAATGTTCTGTGAATCATGCCCTATGACTCTGTTGGCAGCGGAGGCACAGTAACTAGATAGATTCTTTTAGGGTGAGGCTCACCCTTTGCACTTTGGTGTGCTGGCCCCGCAACAAGCCAAATGCAGGACTCTTCAACTGCATTACAACACACTAAGGACTAATGAGAACCTTGACTAATCGACCACCATTGCAACTACACTTGTATCTGCATTTTTAGGTGCCGGTGCTGTTTGATGTATCGCCTGCCCTGATCCTGCTTGTGCTACTGTTGAGCCATCTAGGAACGTTCCTGGAGCAAGGTTGCCTACTCCATCAAGGGCTATACTGCTTCCAGGTACATTTGGTGAGGCAGATGTAGATTCAGAAGACGAGGCCTTCTTTAAGTGGAGAATGCTTTCATATCAGAGTTAAAGATATGTGGTCTGGTGCGACCTCAAGACCCAATCTCTTCCCCACCAGCCAAGTTTACCTGGCCCTTCATTCCATGGACCTAGAGAGAAGAGGGATCCTACTGCCGGCAGACTAGATCTGGGCACCTTCTTCAATCTAGAAGAAGCCCCACTCAAGTCCATTGGTTACATAGAATTATAGAGAAAACAGATACAGAACACAGAGACAAGCCATAAGAATCCATAGCCAATAAATATAGATGGGTGTACAAGGCAAAGCGATAGGCTGTACACAGTCATATCTCAGAGATTGGGCTCAAACTGCGGAAACTCCAATCATTGAACATCCCCACAAACCCTGCACTCTCCCCTTTGCTTTTTAATGTGTAATGTGTCCCTCCAGCATGTCTGATTAATTCCTATGGCCTTTGCTTCTTTATGTATGCTGATTATACACTTTAAGGAATGCGTGGCAGCAGAAGATGGCTGGAAGTGTGACATCCAATTCAATCTAAATCGCAGCAAAGCATAGAAATTGGCCATCCAAGGATCGGTCACCACAACATAGGGTCAACATTTCTGGCCACCATGTATGTGAAACTGCTCCAGGAAGATAAAGGTGTTACAAAATAACAGTATATTAATTCATTATGTTCTGAACCTCAATGCTCAAATTTAATCAGTGTTTACCATGGATGACAACTAAGAAAAATTCTCTATTATTTCACATTCAATGATGAAATTACTCTGATCGATTGCTTCATCTCGGTGGCATTTTCTCATTATAAGGCCCTCCAGATGTTTTGGACTTCAACTCCCATCAACTCCAGTCAGCCTAGTCAGTGGTGAAAGATCATGGGTGGTGTAGTCCAAAACCTCTGGATAACCACATAATGGGTAAACACCTTTGACTAAGACAACACCCTACATCTGGCACTTACAAAGAAAATCTATTGCCGTATGCATGGTCTTCAGAATGCAGCCTCACCTAATCAAGTGAAGTTTAAACTCCCCGTTAAGAAGCATATACATTTCAAGGCATTAGGTCTTGTACATAAGTGTCTACACACACACAGCAACCTATGCAATAGTTGTAAACTATACAGAAGCATAGTCATCAAAACACTGGGTGAAATATTTGGTCGACTGTCTCCCAATATGATACCACACAGTACATTTAGTAAGGAATTGCCATCTGGCAAGGGTGAAAAGCCCTGGCTCTTTTTAATTTTAGTACATAAAATGATGCAGGACATTCCTTCTCCAAAGGGCTAATCTGCTAACCAGATCCCCCCTTGATGCAACTCTATTCCAAAAGCATAGTGCAATTGTGCCCTCAGTAGCCTGATCCACAGCACCTGCTTTGCTTGTGGTGCAGAGCAGGTTCAAAGGTCATGCACTCGACCGCTGCAGCGACAGCACAGTCATTGCAGCACAGGGGAAACATTTAAGATATGTCCCCTGGGCCCAAACTACGATTATCACGAGTACCCCATGCTGGTGGCAGGGTAATCTCAGAGAATAAGCTATGCCAGAGTTTAGGCTTTGTGCATGGCGATAATTATGATCATGGCTGCCACATCCCGATTGATATCGCACGTGTCAGCTCCTTTGAGTCAGTTCTGCTGCGGAAGTGAATGTGTATTCAGGTCAGGCGGGCCGATACTGCCACCCAGCAGGAAATAAACCCAGAAGACCCAGCCTCTCTTTGATTCTCTTTGTGAGGGCCGGTAGCCCCCTCCCCCAGACACAGCCGCACAGCAGGAAGCTCTCCTGGGCCCAGGTATTAAAGCATCACACCCATTCAGGAAGAGTAGCCTCATACCAGGATGCTGCATATCCAAAAGTCTGTGTCATCATTAGGAGGGAAGGCGGAGGGAGTAGGATAGACAGCAGTGCTCTGGACACTGGAAGAAGTCTTCCACCATCATATTTCTCACTATCTTTCTTTCCTTTTCCTGTTTCCTCTACTTCCTCTGGAGCAAAGCACTTTGGGTGCAAGATCCACAGGGCAGAATCCACCCAGCCAGGAGCAGGGATTGGTTTCCTAAAGCAGGCTAGCTTTAGACGAATCACCTGAGGACTTGTGCCTTTAAAGGAAGGAGTCTTGCACCCCTTCAGGAGAATTCCCTCAAATCCTCAATGATCTTTTAAGGCCAGAGAGACGTTCCTAACATTCTCACCTGGACTTCCTTTGGGACAGTTGCACCAGGGAACATCCCAGGGAACGTCAGGAGTGACCAGTGCTGTGGACCAGGACCAAACATTCTGCATCAGATCTTCTGAGTTGGAGTATCCTGTGCTCAAGTCCTTTGTGAAGGCCTCACAGCAACTGGAGGGCCATAACAGTCCAAGATCCCTGTTCTACCACACTGAACCATTTGCTCTGTGTTCCCTGGATTCCTCCAAACAACCGAACTATGGTTCCATGTCTTAAAATCGCAGCAAAAATGGCTGTGAATACAAAATATTGCTGCAGAAATGCTGTGGTTTTGGCACCAAAATCATGTAAAGGATGCGGGGAACACCCCCGCAACCCACGCTCCCCTTACATGGCATAATGGGGTACATTTTTACCGGGTCAAACCGCAGCATCTTTGCTGGAATTTTTTTTACCGGCAACATTTTTGCCGCAATTTTATTACCTGATACCTGAACTATTGTATTGCAGCTAAACCAGCTTGACACTGCATCGTGTCTTAGCGAAGCATGTCACCTGGTAGGCCCGAAGCACCTGCTCCAGGCCAGAAACCTAACTGAACCCCTGTATGATCATTTGCTGACTCTAACCCAGTGCTACAACCCTAGGGCTAATAATCCAGCCAGCCCTCAAACCACATCCTCATTCTCTGCACCTAGATGCACGTTCGATCACCACTTCAACGACCGTTGCCCACTGATTGGAGCAGCTGGAGCGTCACTCGCTGACCTCTCCCAACAGCTAAAGTCTGACTCAGCCTAGCCAACTGCGAAGCGTTCTTGGGACCACCCCGACCTGCACAATTGAACCATCGCCATTCGACTGCACAGAGCACCCGCATTCAACACGGCTCGGTGCTCGCTTGCTGCCTGGGCCGCTACGATCCTACGTGCCTGAATTGAGCCTGATCAGCTCGCATTATCATTCGACACTGGGTCTGATGTGTCAGCTCACCAAGAAATAATTACTATTACTGCATCTTCTCTGTTCTTTCCATTAGGGTGGGTTTTTGTATAGTATTCTATTTTCATTCTACGTGCAGAAGGTGTGTTTAATTAAAGTGTTTATATTTGTATAGAATCTTGATTGGACATTCCCTTTATTTTGGACTGTGATGCTGTGTTGTTTGGGTCACTACGGATTCACCTTCACACCTCTCTTGAGAGCATAGCCTTCCCTAGGGCCACATTACCACAAAAAGCGAAGGAGGTATATCTCTTAACTGTCCCTGTTTTACATTTATGATTGCTCTGGGGTTTCTAGACGTGTGAGGGCTGAGTGGGCCATTTTACAGCTACTCATCCTTGTACTCTTGTGAGGCAGAATCCAGTTTGTCACACATTTAAACTCAGTCAAACAAGCTGCACACATACCTGAAAGCAGAACACACAGATCACCAATGCTGACACAAATAAACACTGCATAATAACACAGGAGGCATTCAGATTCACAACCAGAGTCCACCCGTCAGATGCAGTGGAAACCTAGACAGCCCGGTGATCAAACAAATCTACCAACCCCTTGTGCTTTACGAGGCATCCATCAAATCACCAATCATGACAAAAATAAACAGTGCTGAAAATACACACAAAGCATTCATATTCACACTATCTTATCTAGCGACCTTAAAAGCTCTACCCAAGTTCTTACCCTGGGGGACTTTAAAATGGGCTACAATGACCCAGAAGACCAAATCTCCAGCACTCTAGCCAATACTCTCTCAGAATTAGGTTTTGCGCAAAGAAGCATGGCACCTACACATTCTAAAGGCAGAATACTCGACTGGGTGGCTGACTGGGTGGCTGACTACAACTGTCTAGCGAACATTACCAGCATCTCACCATTAGCCTGGACTGACCACCACCTGGTATCGTTCATGCTTTCCACCGTCAGACCACCACCCCCGCCGATTATTAGGGCCCCCCCTACACTCACAAGAAACAAGAGGAGTATTACAGTCGAAAGACTCATCCCGAACCTACTCCCACACTCAACATACTTCCTGATAACTCGGATCCAGAGACCTTAGTCGAAGAATATAATAAAATCATGGCCACCTCGCTGGACCTAATTGCCCCCCTCAAACTCAGACCAAGCAAACCCAAAACACACCTAAACAAATGGTACACACCATTCCTCAAAAGCCCAAGGCAGCAAAAAAGAAACTGCGAGGCCACCTGGAAAAAATTCCCCTCAGCTGTGAATAAACTCAAACTTTCTAAACTAGCCGCCCTCTACAAAAAAGAAATCAACCTTGGCTAAACGAACTTCCTTTGACTCCCGCATATCCCAAGCGAAATCAAACATGAAGGAACTATTCTCCATCCTTAAAGAAGTAGAAACCCCCATAGTACCACTAGATACCTGTACCAAAGACAAAAACTGGTGCTCAGAAATCCAAAACGCCTTAGCGAACAAGATTGCTACCCTACAAAACAAAATCTCCTGTAAAAAAGCCTCCTTAAATGACCCTCTTCCTTCAAAACTACCTGAGAAGCCCACTCTTAGAGAACTCACTCGTTTCAATCTCTCCAAAGTCACCACACTTCACGTAGAAAAATTCATCCTGTATCTGAAACCTTCCAACTGTCAGGGAGATCTGTGCCCGGCACAGCTCATTAAAGATGCCGCCCGTGACCTCTCCCCCTTCATCACGAAACTGATTAATGCCTCCTTCTCCACTGGTTCCATCCCCACCAATCTAAAACAATCGTGGGTACTTCCACTTCTAAAAAAAACACACTTGACCCAGCCACGCCTACAAATTACAGACCCATAATGACTGTTCCATTCCTTCTAAAAATCCTGGACAAGGTCGACTACGTACAAATACAGAAGTACCTGGAAGAACATCACCTCTTAGGATCCAGACAATCAGGGTTTCGTCCTCAACATTGGACTGAAACCGCTCTCATCGACCTGAAAGCTCAGATCGATACGCTCAAAGACAATGGCCAAGTCGCCTTACTCCTCCTCCTTGACCTCTCTGCAGCTTTCGACTTGGTAGATCACTCTGTCCTATGCACACACATCCACACATCAGCTCACTTCTCTGCTGAGGCCATCACTTGGATTACATCATTCCTCAATGGCAGAACCATGAGGGTCTTCTCACCCACAGCGGCAACAGACCCCATACCTATCACTTGTGGCGTGCCACAGGGCTCCTGTGTCTCCCCCACACTGTAGAGCATATTTACCAAGCCCCTTTTCGATGATTTGGATCATCTCGTTATCACCTACACTAACTACGCAGATGATACCCAGATCCTCCTTCCGCTTTCTGGAGATTATGGAAAGGATTTGGCCTTGCTAAATAGAGTGTACATCATCGTCCAGGCATGGATGGCCACACATGGACTATGCCTGAATGATGATAAAATTGAACTTATCATCCTAGGTACTCCGTCCAGTTTAAAGAAACTTGGCCCTGCCTGCTGCTCTTTCCTGATTGATGGCAACAACATCAAAGTAGGACAAGAGGTCAAAACACTAGGCTTTTACTTGGATTCCAATTTCTCCTTCAGAATACGGTGAGCTCCCTAGCATCCTCCACAGCATACACGTGTAAATTGATCCGCGCAGCCAAACTATTTCTGTCCGACACCAGCTGCCTTATCCTCGCTAGAGCCCTTATACTGTCCCGCCTGGACTATTGTAACGCCCTCTATCTGGGATCCTCCAAAGACACCACTAGCAAACTACAAACTCTTCAGAACAACGCTCTTAGAGCGGCTTTGGGCATCTCCAGAAGAGAGCATATCACAGGATTTATCCAACAGAACAATTGGCTCTCCATCAAAGGCAAAATTCTCCTAAAAACGGCGTCACTCACCCCAAATCCCTCAATAACGCTGCCCCGATCTACTTGATCGACAGATTCCATAGACAGTCCTCCCTGAGACCTACCAGAACTGCCTACAAAGACTGCCTTTCTGACCCCAACTTCAAACGCTCCACAATAGGGGGTAACAGCTTCCCTGTGAAAGCAGCTAAATTGTGGAACTCCTTACCGCCAACTCTCAGAATGGACTTGCCCCATCATAACTTCCGATCCAAGGTAGTTTCATGGCTAAAAACGTAGGCCCTCAAAAACACTCAGGTGCCAAGTCTGTCCCTCTCGTGCCACTTGCACACACTGTAACCACGTGTTCCTACTTGTTTATATGTATATAATCTCTGCATACCTTCATTGTTTCGATGTATATATTATGGCTACTGTAACCAAGCTTCGCAAATTCTTGTAAAGGTTGCGCCCTCATACCTTCGGGTACGCTCGCGCATTATAAATAATAAAACAAACAAACAACCAGCATGTGTCAGTGTGGTGCAGTGCCCGGTCATGCCAACCAAGACAGTCCTAACATCAAACAATGCTACCAACCCCTAGAGTTGTACAATGCATCCATCAAGTCTTGCACCTTCGAGAGTGCCTTCCCCTGATTGACAGGTCCAAAGTTCACAAAAAGTTGTGATGTCTTCCGAAAACGCTTTGTGCGGTCCACGTAGAACTTCAGTGCTCTAGCCACATCCAGCGAGTGCAAAGTCCTTTCAGCCGGCGACGAAGGCGACGGGAAGAAAACAGGCAACACCAAGGGTTCGTTGAGGTGTAAGTCCGACGGCACCTTCGGCATGAAGGAGGGGTGCGTCCTGAGCACTACCCTCGTGTCGTGAAAAGTCAAGTACGGGGGCTTGCAGGAAAGGGCCTGGATCTCTCCCACCCGTCGTGCGGAGGTGATGGCCACAAGAAACGCTGTTTTCCACGACAAGAACTTCAACGGAGCTGAGTGCAGAGGCTCGAACGGAGGTCCCATGAGCTTGGTCAGCACCACGTTGAGCTCCCACGCCGGGGCCGGTGCCTTCACCAGCGGGAACGATCTGAACAATCCCTTCATGAATTCTTTGAATCTTGATGGAAGCGTGCGCCAGTCCAGCCTTGGCCAGCGTCAGCAGGTACGGCAGTACTTGAGGAGCCGTAATCCATAGAGGGTTAATCTTCTGTGCGTGGCACCAGACAGAGAACCTCTTCCATTTGTGTCCGTAGCATTTAAGAGTTGAGGACGCCCTGGCCTTTGCAAGAACCTCTCTGCAGTCGGCCGGTATGTCGTAACCTCCAAACTCTAACGCTGCAGGAGCCAGGCCTGCAAGTTCAGCGACTTCGGGTCGTGATGGAGGATGGCGCCTCCTTCCCTGGAGAGAAGATCTGCGTCCGCTGGCTGCTTGATTGACGGGGACGCTGACAAGTCCAGAAGGTCCGGGAACCATATCTGCCTCGGCCACGCAGGTGCGACGAGGATCATCCTGCACCGTGACCTCTTGAGCTGGTTGATGAGCCGGATCAGCAGCGGCAATGGAGGGGACGCATATGGAACAGGCCCTCCCAGGGGAACGAGAAAGCATTGCCCATGCTCCTCGGCTGGGGAAACCTGCTGGCGAACCTCCGGCACTTGGAGTTCGTCGCCGTCGCGAACAGATCGATCTGGGGTGTGCCCCACCATCGGAAGAGGCGGTCCACTAGATCCTGTCGTAGTTCCCACTCGTGGCACGAGCGCAGCTCTCTGCTGAGCGAGTCGGCGATGGTGTTTTTTATCCCTGCCAGATGAAATGGCACCAGAAACATCCCTTGGGCGACGGCCCAATGCCACAGATCCTGAGCCTCCTTGGACAGGGCTGGGGATCTGGTACCGCCCTGCTTCCTGATGTAGAACATGGTGGTGGTGTTGTCGGTGAAGATCCTCACCACCTTGCCCTTGAGGGACGGAAGAAAGGACCTGTGGGCCCAAAACACTGCACGGAGTTCCAGGACGTTGATATAGAGGGACTTCTCCGTCGGCAGCCAAAGGCCCCTCGCGTGCAGATTTTCGGTGTGCGCTCCCCACCCTTCCAGGGTGGCATCCGTGGTCACTGTCTTCTGGTGGCCCGGGGTCTGGAAGTCCATGCCCGCCGTCAGATGCGCGCGGGTGCCCCACCACCGGATCGCTCGTCGGAAGCTCTCGTCGAGTGTGATCCTGTCCTCGAAGCTGCCTGTCGTCTGGATCCAGCGAGCGTCCAGGAACTCCTGCAACGGGCACATCCGAAGCCTGCACAGGCAGTTGAGATAAATGCAAGAAGACATCTTTCCGAGGAGGGATTTGATGGACCTCACCCTGGCCGCGTCCGCAACCAGCATCCGCTGCACCTTGCCCAAGATGGCCCTCGTCCTTTCCTCCGACGGAGAGGCCAGAAGCGCCACTGTGTCGAGTTTCGCTCCCAGAAACAGTGCGTCTTGCGCGGGCACCAGGTGGGACTTGGTGTAGTTTATGGAGAATCCCAGGTCCGTGAGTAGTTGGACGGTCCTCGCCGTGTGCTCCGCGGCGAGCTCCTTTGTCTTTGCTCGGATGAGCCAGTCGTCCAGGTAGGGGTAGACGTGGATCCCCTCCAGGCGCAGCCGCGCCACCACCGGTGCGAGGCACTTGGTGAACACCCTGGGTGCCGACCTCAATCCGAAGGGAAGGGCTCTGAACTGGTAGTGACGCCCTTGGACCACGAATCTGAGAAACTTTCGGTGTCCCTTTAGGATGGGGATATGGAAGTAGGCATCCTCCAAATCCAACGACGACAGGAAATCGCCCTCCTCCAGTTGACCCAGGACGTGCTGGAGGGTGACCATCCGGAACTTCTGTGCCTTGATGAATTTGTTCAGTCGTCGTAGGTCCAGGATGGGACGCCATCCTCCCGTCTTCTTCTTCACGAGGAAGTATCTTGAGTAAACTCCGGAGCCCCGAAGCCTCTTTGGGACGAGCTCGATAGCGCCTTTCTTGAGCATCGCCTTTACCTCCAAGAGAAATTGAGGGACGTGATGTTCCTTCCTTGCCACGGGGGGGACGCGTAGGCACTTCTTTAGAAACTCGAGTGCGTGACCCCGTGCCAGGGCGTCCAGCACCCAATGGTCGGTGGAGATGGACTCCCACACGCTGACGAAGTTCGCCAGCCGGCCTCCCACCGGGGTGCTTCGGTGGGGGCCCGACCCCACGGCCGGTTCAGTCCTGCTTCGACGAGGCTTTGCCGCCTTGTCCTCCTTGGGGTCCGCCTGACTTGCCTCGTCCCCTGTAGGCTTCCTGTGATGACAAACGGGCCGCTTGACGAAAGGTGGAAAATCCGCCGCCGGAACCTTTGGAGGCACCCTGCTTGCCTCCGCCGCTCCGAAAGGGCGGCCGTCATTGCTGGAGAACACGAAGAGCCCGGGCCGTCTCCGTGTCCGTCTTGATGGCTTGTAGGGAATCGTCCACTTTTTTCCCAAACAGGTTGCTCCCGTCGAACGGCATGTCCAAGACTCTGGTCTGCACGTCCTGACGGAAGTCAGTTGCCTTGCGCCATCCACGCCGCCTAAGGCACACGCCGTTGCCCAACTGGCGAAATCCAGTTTCAGCGATGTCCGTCGCTATCGTAATGGCGTGGTCCGACGCCACTTCTCCTTCCTGCAAGATCGCTAGGGCCTCCGCCCTCTTGTCGTCTGGTAAGAAATCCAGCAGTGGGGCGATTTTGTACCACAACTCCCTGTCGCAGCGGGCTACGATAGCCAAGGCGTTAGCAGCCTTAATCGTCGTTGCTGCCGATGATATGACTCTGTGTCCCATCGTGTCCAATTTCTTTCCCTCGCCGTCTGGCGGGGAGGTTGACGTTGAGGCCGAGGCCCCCCCGCTTTCTTCCTGGCCACTGCGGAGACGACTGAGTCCGGGGACGCCTGTGCCCGAAGGCACAAGGGGGCCGCGTCCGGGACCCGGTACTTCTTCTCGTACTGATCCCTTCTCGCAGGCATTGTGGATGGGTTCTTGAGGAGGGCGAGACCCTCATCCCAGATATCGTCCAGTAGAAGTACAGCGAGGACCGTCTTCCTCTTGGTCTCGCGCCATTGATAACGGAAACCTTCCTTCTTCTTCTCTTCCGGGCAGAGCTGGAAAAGCTCGGATGCCCTGGCGATCATGGCATGAAGCGATCCAATCTCGTCAGGCGGGGAAGCCCGGGGAGGAGGTGACGACGGGAGATCCTCGTCGTAAACCTCATCATCTGTGCCCGTCGCGGCCTTGTCAGTGCCCGTACCATCCCCACGGGTCGTGGACGGGGAGGAGGGCTGAGCAGGGCGCGATGGTTGAAAAGGAGGTGGAAGATGAATCCTTCTTCTCTTAGGAGGAGGGCTCCCAGAAGGGCCTGGCTCTGGGTCCCCCGTCGGGAGAGGTTCCTCTGTTGGTGGTAACGGCAATCTCGTCCTTATCTCCGAGCATAAGGACTGTATAGCCAATAAAATGGCCGCCGAGTTGTCTTGCGGCACTGGTTGAGGGGAGTCCGACGGGCGGTCAGGAGCCCCGTCAGCACCCTCGACGTTCTCGTCGTCTCCTACGTCGGGGTCCCTCCCGATGGGCTGGTCTTCTTCCACACCAACGCCGTGCATTTGATCTTGTAGACCACCAATTGCTACAGTCAGCATTGGATAAACTTGTAGGGTGCTCAACTAAAGCACAGGCCTGGTTGGCCTCTTTCCTGAAGGACAGGATGGCACGAATATACTGGGGCGAAAACTTCTCCGAAGCAACCCCGATACTGTTTGGAGTTCCCCAAGGTGCCAGTTTGTCCCCTCTCCTGTTTAACCTTTATATAAGAAGCCTCTGCTCGCTGTTAGAAAAAATTGGCATGATTTTTACCAATTACGCTGATGATACTCAGCTACTATTTGGGTTAACAGGAGACCATGCTGTGGACAGTGCGCAGATCGAGAAAGTTTATAATATTATCGACACCTGGATGCAGAAGCACTGGATGTGCCTAAACGACACCAAAACGGAATTAATGATATTTGGATCGAATAAAGCTAGGTCCAAGCTAGATCCCCAATATAAGAATTTCCGTATTAAAGATGCAGCCATAACAGTGGTACCCAAGGTAAAAACCCTAGGAATGAAGGAAAGGTCGAAGCTTCCTTGGGATCAGGCGCACAGGTTAGTTACTTATATAAAAATAATCTGTACTACCTGTGTCTCCTAAGAGCTATCAGAGCATACATTAATGAGATCAACGCAGCCTCCATCGCCAGAGCTATTCTGCTATCACGCCTGGACTACGGAAATGCGCTGTTATTGGGAGCGTCAAAAAGGGAGCTAGCTAAATGCCAGGTCATGCAAAACGATGCCGTTCGCATCATTAAAAGGAAGAAACAAAAGGACCATATATCAGACAGTAGGAGGGACTTACACTGGCTCAGAATCGAGGATAGAGTCAAATTTAAAGCGCTAACGATTGTCCATCGATGCCTCTTTGGTAAGGCACCTGCCTACTTTAAGAAGCACTTCTCCTGGTATGCCCCCCGTAGAGGCCTAAGATCTGCTGATACTGGCCTCCTAAACATCCCAGAAGCCAAACGGGCATCAGGAAGGGGCAAATCCTTTCCCGTCAAAGCATCCAAATACTGGAATGAGCTTCCCAGGCAACTAAGACAACAAGAAAACTACGCTACCTTCAGGAAAGCTCTGAAAACTAGACTTTTCCAATAACTTAGCGCAGCGAATTATCGAGAGACATAAATTGCAAAGGACCAAAAATGCGCTTCACCGTGCCCTGATGCCTGCGGGCTTTCGGCGCGTAACAAGCATAAAGTAAAGTAAAGTAAAGTAAAGTGGCTTAAGACTTCGATCAGCTTCTCCTCAGAGGTTGAGGCCGAATCCACGATGACCTCCTGCCCCCCCTTTTTCTTCTCCGTCGGAGGTTTCACGGGGGTCCTGTCGATGGGCATGAAAGAACACTCCCTCCGCGGTGGCAGGGAGACTCTGGGCCCCGAGGTCGCCACCACTGGTGTAGCCTCCACAGGCTGAGCCAGGGCCGCCGCGACTGTCTCGATAGAGGCCTTGGCCGGATGGATTAAGGCTTTCACCACCTTAGGTGCGCTCACTGCCTTCTCCTTGGGGGGAGGGTCACCGCCTCGTTCCTGCTCCGATGGGGCCTTCGAGCTCGACCGGGGTCTCTCCAGGAGCTTCGCCGGGTGCTCGGCCTTCCTCTTACCCGAGCCAGAGCGCTGGCTCGTGGTTGATGGCGCCGGGGAGGATGCAACCTGCCTGGCGCCCGTAGAGCCCGACCGTTCGGCGCTCCTGGTGCCATCGGACTCGCGGTGCTTGGCCTTCTGTTGGACCCCCGTCGCCGGGGCACCCTCAAAGGTTTTAGAAGACCGCTCTGACTTCTTCTTCTTCTCGCCTGACGGGCTCTTCCCTTCCAGCCAGTTGGCGAGACGCAGATGGCGGTCCTTCATGGTCCGCTCCGACATATTGCAGCAAAACGCACAGTCCTTCTCCACGTGCGTCTTGTCCTCATGCAGGCAGTAGAGGCAAAGGGAGTGTTCGTCCTCCTTAAAGACATTCTGAAGCTGGCATCCAGGGCAGACCCTGAACAGCTTTCCGGGCGTCGAGCTTCCCTTCTCCTGGGCCATGATCGAGATGGGCCTGAGAAACTTCTGGAGTCCTCCAAAAGCGTGGCTCGACGAAATCTTCACCCTTGTGGGGCGTAGAAGAATCCGACATGGGTCCCCGTTGATCGGATAAAGAAACGGTGGAGCTTGAGGCTCTTTTGATCGAATTAGAGAAAATGTTCCTAAGAAAAAGCGCGAAAAAAGCACTAAAGCTCGAGAGCAATAGCACGAGGATCCCAACACTTGAACGTGCGGTAAAAATCTGAAGATGGCTGCCAGAGGCGGGGTTTAGGGAGATGGCAGTCATTGGCTGTGGTCAGTATGACGCAGAGATCAGTGATTGGTTACTACTACGAAAGACAGATCAGAAACGAAACTGATACTGATTTTTCTTTACCGAGGATTCCCAGCCTGACGACGGGGAATATTCATGAGCATGTGAATCCATGCCAGACCCCATGCTGGAGAATAGGCCCATATTACCAAAATACCGTGAATGCAAGCAGAGGTTCAAGCCAAACGATAATGATGTGTTATGATATAGCACTTATGCGTAAGCGCTTCATATAGAAAAAATATGCATACAATATCACCCAACCTGTGTTAGTACTCATTTATCAATCTCAGCAGGATGAAAGGATGAGTTGACATTGCTGGGAGTCGAACCTGCAACCTGCAGACCACACACACATTACACAGTGAGTGCTCAACCCACTGAGCTATTTTATCAGCTATAGCTACCAGAAAATCAGCCACTCCAGAGACAAAGAGCCACATGCTGACTCAAATAAAAAAATAATATATATATATATATATATATAATTATATATATTATTATATATATTTTTAGGGGTAGCAAGGGAGACCACAGGGTTAGCAAAGGAGACTTCAGGGGTCGCAGTTGCGACCCCTGGTGACCCCTAAATGACATCCCTACAGTTGTCGTAATGTTCATGGAGAGAAAGAGAGAGAGAGAGAGAGAGAGAGAGAGAGCGAGAAAGGAGGGTAAGGGTAGGGAGGGGCTTCCCTGAGGGAACCCACATCTCACAGTTGCAGAGTTCAAGAGACAAGGTTCAGTTTAGCTTGTTGCACCCCGCAACAGAGTGCAAATCCATTGAAAGGTGGGGCTAGTGACACCATTTTCCCATGGCTTCTGTTCTCATTTTGAGATTCTGTTTAAGGCGGCAGATAGGCCCAAAATTGTGAGCATGGCCATGCTGTTGACAGCCACACTGGGATAATCGGTCCAAGATGAGTGTTGTCTCTCGGCTGGAAGCACAACTGGCATGGGCGCAGAAGCAAGTTCAAGAAGTGTTGCAGATGGGCACTCACGACTTGTTGCAGAGGTTTTGAAGACCAGGGATGACCCACTCTGGTTAATAGCTCCCTACCATGTGGGGCTTAAGTGTGGTTTTCTTGAGGTGGGCGCTTGGAGGGAGTGAGGACTGCTTGTCTGTAATGTTTGAGACTGATGCCTGACTGTATTGAAGGCATATATTGGAGGCATTGGCGTGATGCTTGGACATGCTTCAGCAAGAGAAGGGGATGGTTTTGGGTGAGATGTGAGACGGCGTGGCAGCAGTGTTGCTAGGTCTGGAAAAGATCCGGGGCTACCGTAATGTCGGACTCTCGGGACTCGGGGCTGGCTAGCCCTTTGGTTGTAGCCCCTGAGCTTCTATCCGGGGCTACAACCAAAAGACCCAGGGCTATATAGCCCCCCCAAATCCCCTCCAGTGACGCCTCTGAGCGAGGCCTGGAGATGAATGTACAATTGGAGGGTGTGTGTCCAGGCTTGGTTTCAACATTGTAGATATATTATAAGCTTGGTATTAATTGTATTGAAAGGCAATTTAGTATTACAATTGCGAATATATTTAAAAGGTACAAATGTACAAACTTGCCACTGCATGATGAAGCACAAAAGGAAGAAACGTTTAACAAAGAAGCAACACTTAATAACATGTGAGTACAGAAAATGTTGAAATAATGGGGGGGGTAGACATGCTGCCCATTGTGTAACACTGCAGGGTCTGTGCATTCAATGAACAGCTTTTTGGTTTGAAATTGTGAGGGACAATGTTTAGGGAGAACATTAAAATGGGTTTGCTAATTGTCAGGATTCGTCCATGGAAGCTGTGGAGCTCATGGCGTCTCCAATAATAGTATACTTCGGTCTAGTCCTCACCCAACATGGCGTCGCTGGGCTATAAGACGCAACCACGCCCCCTTTCCGGCGCGTTGTATCTGTGTTTCCTTCAGACTCTTCAACGCTGCGAGCTACGGATCGTCCTTCCACAGTTCTTCTTAGAGTTCCCCGCTAAACCCTTGACTGCCGTTCACTCGGTCCTTCATATCTTGTATTCTTTCCCTTCTCGCCTGTGTTCCAGTTTCTGCCTTCCTCTGTTATTTTCTTCCTGTCCTGTCCGCTAGTTTCGCACTTACCCGGTGTTTGCAGCGGTATTGTTTCTGTTTTCCTTCCTTGACCGCGGTACTGTTTTTCCCTTTTCATTTCGCAGCGCCGCGGCACTCCCGTTTTGTTTGCGGTCGCGGAGCTGTTTAATTTGGCGTCCGCGATCACGACTTGGGTACCTTCACTCTCTGGGTGCTGCCAGAGCTCTCGGTAAGTGGGAACTGTTCTATATATATTATTCCCTTCTTCATTCTCCCATCGAAGTCCAAGCTTCCTTATACTGTTATTCCGCATCTACAACCGGAAATAGCTCAGAAAAGACTCCGAAATCTCTACAGTCTTTGACTATCCATCTCAAGGAAGAAATACATCCTACCAGGGTTTTTTGTGCCTTTTTGGCTTTTTCCCTGCCATTGGAGGTTTGGCTCCTCGGGGTTCCCCTTGGGCAGGTGTTCCTTCCCTGTCAAGGTGGCCTCTGAGGGAGCCAGGCCTTATTTACGCGATAAGAAGAAGAAGACATCCCAAAGACAGTTGCCTGCCGAAGACAAGAAAGCTAGGAGAAGACCCACCACAGAAACCAAGGACAACATCTCAGAAGGGTCAGGTGAGGAGGAGGTTGGGAAAGGAGGTTACTCACCTGGTGAATTTGACAGAATACAACGCCTAAAGTCCCCCATGGCGTCCTTGGAGCAGTATCAGGAGTTGGTGGTGGCGATGCAGAACCTTACGGTTGAAGTACAGGCATTGAAAGCAGAGAATGTAGCTTTAAGACAGCAGGTAGTCCTGCACAGAGATGACCGGGGAGATCTACCCCCTATGGCCCTGTCGTTTGGGAAGTATGATGGGCATCCTGGAGGTCTTAAGGAGTTCTTGGATGCCTGCCAGGTGTATTTCGCATTCCGTCCCTATGCCTACCAGACAGCCCGGACCAGAGTGGGATTCATCATAGCTAACCTAACTGGTAACGCCCTGGCTTGGGCCACTCCGTTGGTCACAAATAATGACCTTGCGCTACAGGATTACGACCGCTTCATACAACTGTTCAAGGAGAGATTTGATCGCCCGGAGGTCCTGTACACTTCTTTTGAGGCCATTTTGGATGTGATACAGGGCACTACAGATGTCCAAACCTACTTATCCCGTTTTATCCGGCTTGCCACAAAGGCAGACTGGCCGGACTCTGCCAAACAGACAATATTCCGAAGAGGTCTTCATGAGGATATTAAGGACGAGCTGGCTCGGATTGCTCGCCCTTCATCTTTCCAGGAACTCACTACTATAGCCTTACAGATTGAATTCCGTCTTAACGAACGACGAAAGGAAAGGAGAAGACCTCGTCAACTGACTACCCCACCTCTTTTCCAACCTTCCCGAGAAAACACCGAAAGGGATGAACCCATGCAGATCGGAACAACCAGGGGGCCTTTAACTCCAGAAGAACGAAGAAGACGTCGCGAAGCAGGACTGTGTATGTACTGTGGCTCTTCTAAACATCTACTTCGCAACTGTCCAGAAGTACCACCTCGTCGAAAGGAAAACTCCAGCCCCCGAACCTATGCAAGGGAGGTGTCGGGGATACCAGCTACAGCCCTTGCTTCATTACAAGACCAATAACAGGGGACGAAGACAATAGACTCATGGTATTCAAGGTCCAACTCTGGATAACGAGTCCTGAGCCCATCGAGGTGTTGGCCATGCTGGACTGCGGGGCCGCAGGGAATTTCATTGACATAGACTGGGCCAGGAAGAACAAGGTGCCCGAGCGCCTCAAGAACAAACCTATTCCAGTGGAAGGAGTGGACGGTACTCCTCTGTCCTCAGGGCCCATAGTCAAGGAGTCCGTTCCCTTACGGATGAAGATGGAACAGCATACCGAAGACATGGTATTTGATATGATTAAGGCGGCACACTTTCCGTTGGTCATCGGAATTCCCTGGCTTCGAAGGCACAACCCTTCAATTGACTGGTACACTAACAAGGTATGTTTTGATTCGGATTATTGTCAGGTACATTGCATGGAGGTCCCTAACCTCCAGATTGGAGTAGAAGAGTTAAGCAATCCAATAAAGAAGACAGTATCTTCTATCCCACTCCAGTACCAGGAATACTCTGAAGTCTTCAAGGATATACTGCCAAGAGTACTTCCTCCCCACAGGTCGGAAGATTGCGCCATCAACATCGAGCCTTCCTCTCAAGTACCGTTTGGTCGGATGTACCCTTTGTCTTTGCCTGAAAAGAAGGCTTTAAGAGATTACTTAGACGCTCACCTCCAGAACGGCCTTATCCAAGAATCCAGGTCATCTTGCGGAGCTTCACTGTTCTTTATACCAAAAAAGGACTCAGCAGAACTCAGACCCTGCATAGATTACCGGGGGCTTAATCAGGTAACGGTTAGAGACCGCTACCCCATGCCCTTGATAAGGGACGTGCTGGAAGCAGTTCAAGGAGCCCAATTCTATACCAAATTGGATCTCAGAGGAGCCTATCATCTCTTGAGGATCCGTAAGGGTGATGAGTGGAAGACTGCCTTTCGGACACCTTTAGGTCTCTTCGAATATAGGGTGATGCCGTTCGGGCTTGTAAACGCTCCCGCCATATTCCAGCGGTTTATGGACAGAATGTTTTCAGACTTATTGTTTGTGTCAGTAGTGGTTTACTTGGATGATATTTTGGTGTACTCACGCAGCCTTCCAGAACACAGGGATCAGGTCAAGGAGGTATTATTCCGTTTACAGGCCAACCACCTATTAGTCAAGCCCGAGAAGTGTACTTTTGAAGCCAGGTCAGTATCTTATCTGAGCTTTATTCTCTCTGCAGCAGGAGTACAGATGGACTCGAGTAAGATACATGCTATCCAAGACTGGAAAGAACCCCAAAATGTCAAGGAGATACAGAGATTCCTAGGGTTGGCGAACTTTTATAGACAATTCATTCCGAATTTTTCCCAGCTAGTACAACCCATCACTCATTTGCTTAAGAAGGGCGTCAAGTTTTCATTTGATCAAGACCAGAGGGAGGCCTTCAGGTGTTTAAAGGAACATTTCTCTACAGCCCCTATTCTAGTCCAGCCAGATCAGAACCGACCCTTTGTCCTTGAGACCGATGCCTCAGCTGGAGCAGTAGGAGCAGTGCTGTTACAAGAGGCAGAGGACGGACTGGAACATCCAGTTGCCTACTATTCAAAGACGTTGTCTAGCAGTGAGCAGAACTACTCAGTCCTCGAAAAGGAACTGTTGGCCATGAAGCTAGCATGTCAAGAATGGCGCCATCTGCTGCAAGGGGCAAACCATAAGTTCCTTATTCGCACTGACCACAGGAATTTAAAGGTACTCCAACAAATGGAATGCACCAATTCCCGCCATGCCCGCTGGGCATATTATTTCTTACAGTTCGATTTTATTCTTACCTACATACCTGGTACCGAAAATCATGTTGCCGATGCCCTATCCCGAAGCCAAGGAGAAGAACCCACCAAGATCCAGGGTCATGAATTACTGCTTTCTAAGGCACTGAGAGTGTCCACCGTGATCCCTTTCTTGCATGAACTCATGGAGCAATATAAGGAGGAAGAAGCACTGCCTCGGTCAGTCATTCAAGACCCAAACGGTTTGTACTACCTAGGGAAGGCTCTCTATATCCCTTCTAAGACCCTGCAGAGCCAGATACTCAAGTGGTGCCATGACTCTCAGTTGTCGGGTCATCCTGGCATACGCAAGACACGGGATCTCATATGTCGACAATTTTGGTGGCCCACTCTCCGCAAGGACGTAGACAAATACGTCTCTTCGTGCCCGGTGTGTGCCAGTAGCAAGAGTCCTACAGGGAGGCCGATGGGCTTGCTACAACAGTCAAAAGTACCAGGAAGGGCTTGGGAACATATCTCCACAGACTTTATCGTGGAGCTACCCTTCTCAAAGGGAATGAATACCATCATGGTAACTATCGATTCCTTCAGCAAACTGGCACATTTTTCAGCCTTATCCCATCTACCATCGGCTCCAGAGATGGCAGCAGTATTCCTAAGGGACATTGTCAGACTACATGGCCTGCCTAGGACTATAGTCTCGGACAGAGGATCCCAATACACCTCAAGATTCTGGACCACCTTATGCCAACAGCTAGGCATCGACAGAGCGTTGTCATCAGGCTACCATCCGCAGAGCAATGGTCAGACCGAGAGGCTGAATTCTACTCTTGAACAGTACCTTCGATGTTTTTGCTCTAATAAGCAAGAAGATTGGGTTTCCTTTCTCCCTCAGGCGGAATTCGCCTATAACAATGCTCTTCATACATCCATCAAGATGAGCCCATTCCTCTGTACTTACGGGTACCATCCTAACCCCTTGCCATGGTTAGGTTTACCTTCCACCAGGACACCTGCTATTGATAGCTTGTTGGTGGAACTCCTAGAAGTTCAGAAGACGGCCAAAAGGGCCCTGGAGTCCAGCAGACAGATGCACAAGAAATGGGCAGACCGGAGGAGAGGTAGTAATCCGGCCTGGAAGCCCAACCAGTTAGTCTGGTTGTCCACAAGGTTTTTGCCAAAATGGGTCCATGCTGGCAAATTTGCACCACGATACATAGGGCCTTTCTCCATTCTCGCTCAGATTAACCCGGTGGCTTACAGACTTAAACTACCGGACAGACTCCGAAGGGTGCATCCAGTCTTCCATACCTCTTTGCTCAAAGAATACCAGACGGACCCGTATGCACGAAGACTGTCTAACAAGAAATCTTTACACCCACCTGTTCAAGAGGAGTATGAGGTGGCTTATCTGGTGGACTCACGATACCGTAAGGGAAGACTTCAATATCTGGTACACTGGAGGGGTTATCCTCCGGAAGAGAGAACGTGGGAACCTAGAGATCATCTCCATGCTCCTAGGCTCATTCAACGTTTCCACCGCCTCCACCCGGGGAAACCCGGAGGGCCCCCGAAGGGAAAGGGGTATACTGTCAGGATTTGTCCATGGAAGCTGTGGAGCTCATGGCGTCTCCAATAATAGTATACTTCGGTCTAGTCCTCACCCAACATGGCGTCGCTGGGCTATAAGACGCAACCACGCCCCCTTTCCGGCGCGTTGTATCTGTGTTTCCTTCAGACTCTTCAACGCTGCGAGCTACGGATCGTCCTTCCACAGTTCTTCTTAGAGTTCCCCGCTAAACCCTTGACTGCCGTTCACTCGGTCCTTCATATCTTGTATTCTTTCCCTTCTCGCCTGTGTTCCAGTTTCTGCCTTCCTCTGTTATTTTCTTCCTGTCCTGTCCGCTAGTTTCGCACTTACCCGGTGTTTGCAGCGGTATTGTTTCTGTTTTCCTTCCTTGACCGCGGTACTGTTTTTCCCTTTTCATTTCGCAGCGCCGCGGCACTCCCGTTTTGTTTGCGGTCGCGGAACTGTTTAATTTGGCGTCCGCGATCACGACTTGGGTACCTTCACTCTCTGGGTGCTGCCAGAGCTCTCGGTAAGTGGGAACTGTTCTATATATATTATTCCCTTCTTCATTCTCCCATCGAAGTCCAAGCTTCCTTATACTGTTATTCCGCATCTACAACCGGAAGTAGCTCAGAAAAGACTCCGAAATCTCTACAGTCTTTGACTATCCATCTCAAGGAAGAAATACATCCTACCAGGGTTTTTTGTGCCTTTTTGGCTTTTTCCCTGCCATTGGAGGTTTGGCTCCTCGGGGTTCCCCTTGGGCAGGTGTTCCTTCCCTGTCAAGGTGGCCTCTGAGGGAGCCAGGCCTTATTTACGCGATAAGAAGAAGAAGACATCCCAAAGACAGTTGCCTGCCGAAGACAAGAAAGCTAGGAGAAGACCCACCACAGAAACCAAGGACAACATCTCAGAAGGGTCAGGTGAGGAGGAGGTTGGGAAAGGAGGTTACTCACCTGGTGAATTTGACACTAATGGCTAGAGTTTGCTTAGCAAATGCATTTGCAGATGTGCTGTGAAAATAGCTACAGACTTGAAGTGCGATTCGCACTTGGGGGACGGGCGCTCAACCAATCAGGTGGCTGGAACAGCGGGCGAGCATACAGATTCTCTGCCCGCTGTTCCAGCAACCCAAGGCCCTTCCCCGGGTGTCGCCATCTTTTTTTTTCTTTTTGGAATGTGAGGATGCAACAGGAAACCTCTCCGTGTTGCCTCCGCACCCCTCTATAACAAAGCCAACCCCTTCCCCAGCCCATCCCTCCCTCCCCACTTACCTGCTGAACCAAAGCTCTGTGCTCTGGTCCCAGCACTCCTACTGCTCCTGGCCACCATAGAAATGGAAAAGGGACTTAGCGGCAGCCATCTTGTTTTTTTATTCCTTCAGGAGATTACCGTCACTTGCACAGCCAATCTCCCAAGAAAAAAAATATTTGCGCCCCTTATAAAACCCTGGGTGTGACTGGCTTTGCTTGGGCCTACTTAGGCTCTGGCTGAAGGGCCATTACCCGCCATGCCCACCCCCCACAGTGGGGGTGAAAGCCATAATAGTATTTTAAGCATCTGATCACATTTGAGCAAAATTCACTATGAATTAAATGGAAGAATTTGTTTTTCTTTCTAAAAAACTAAAGTCATGTTCACAGTAAGTCGCTGAGTCGTTTCAAACCCTTTGCATGAATGCTAGAAAAAAGAAAAGCAATTGTTGAACTTTGTTCACCCACTACCAAGAACGTTTTTTGTTAGATTGTTCCGACTGATAGTGACAGTGGGACTGCCTAGGGCAGTCTGCCTGTCACTCCTGTGTCTGCCTGCCTGCCTCTGCCAAATCCTGGGTCAGGTTTCAAAGAACTAGTCCTGCAATGAAAAGCTGGCAGCAGCTCCAGGAAGATAATTGGGAAAAAACACTACAGAGCTACTACTAAGAGCAGCTGTGGACAGATAGGAATAACGTCAAAAGAGGCATGGAAACATTCTAATTGCACGTAATCCACTGTGGAAGTCTCCTAGTCACCAGTTATTTATTTATTTTTCATGTTCAGTTTTCTTTTATCTCAGTAAACCTATGGCCTTGTGGCACTTAATGGTATTGCCCAAATTGACCTTTTACAATTGACCTTCTGCACAATTGACCTTTATATTATTTTAGTTATTTTATATATGTAGTGGGTTGGTTTTGGATTATAAACAGGGGTCAAGTCCTAAAAATTAAAGTGGGGGACTCATCAACAAACGCAATGGGATGTGACATCACCAGAAATTAGCATATCAAGGTGAAATGTGCACATTTCATTAAATTGGCTTTGCATAGCCACCCAAATTGCACAGGATGAATGGCATTTGCCTTTCATACAATAAACACATACACAAAATCAAGAGAGGATATTTTCTTATAACAGTGTTTTTAAAAAAACGTTAAAAGGTGTGCATGTTTGAAACTCAAAGAACCAATACAAATGTTTTCCCTGGAACGTGCAGTACTGAAATTGGACATTTCACCTTTAGTTTATTTTTCATCTGGTTATATAGTGCAATGGTGAAGTGTCCGGCCTGCAAACCTGACGACTACGATTCGATTCCTGAGGTTGGCTTTAATTCATAAATTCAAAGCGGATATTCAGTTTTTCTCATTTTAGCTGGGGGGACTGAATCCACCCTCTGAAATAGGTGGGTGGACTCTGTCCCCCGCGTGTACCCTCGACTTGAGCCCTGATTATAAATAATATAAGGGGATTGGGTGGGGGGTTGCGGGGGATTTGGATTGGGTGGGGAGCTGCGGGGGGTTTCCCCCACATATATGTCCTAATTGAACTTCTAAATTAGGTCAATACTCCGGAGGTCAATTCTCCCGAGGTCAATTGTGAAAAGGTCAGTTAGTATACAACCCACTTAATACAGCGTTTGACTACATGGGATGGCTCCATGCAGGCAGGGGAGCTTTTATTGATTTATTTATTGGATATTTGTCAGATGCCTATATCGCACCTATAGCTAGTGACTCATGTTACGACTTTCTATGTTGGCAAAGTCTAGCACAACCTGTTGACTGCCCATGATCGGTGACACTTGGGAGATGTAGCAGGGTTGTGTTGAATGTCTTTAATATCCGTTGAAGGTTTGTCAATCTTTGGTCAAGGTGGGTGGCTCGGCTCACCCGGCCAAAACCTCAGAGATTAATGTGAGCAAGTCCCTAATCCGGTGAGAAGCTGGGCTGCGGGTTGGTCCTGATGAAATAAATGTACTTGTTGCCACATTGACTAAGGAGTACCACATCAGCTCTTTACTGAATCGTTTCTACGTTGCTTGCTCCCTGAGTGGTTGGGGCTCATTATTCCAGAGTATTTCCTATTGGGTTTTTACTTTTTTTAAAGTGCCTACCTATGTTGAAAGGTTTTGATCGGCTGAATTGAAATTATAAGTATCAATAAGGGCCAGTGTACAGCACCAGTAGAAGAAGTGTGTGGAACTCAAGAGATTCAGCACTTTCAGCGTAGAAAACACATAAGGCGCAGTGGGTATTGACTCCAATCCTTGCCTAACAACAGAGGAAGTGTATGCCTGTGTCAAAAGGAGACATGCATCCAACATCATTGGAGAAAAGGATTTCCCTAACTTTGGTAAACATGCTTGCAATATATACACAACTATCTCTATACAAAAGAAGATAAAGGGATGCAAGGAGAAATATCAATGTCCTGAATCAAATCTCCCTGTATGTGACACATTAAAAATCCTTAATAGATATATATACATATATATATATATAGATAGACCTTGGGACCACAGACACTATTTCCCACTAAAACGCGCCTACAGATTTCCTGTTAGAAGAAAGCTGAATATCATTATCCATCTTAGAGAATACTATATAAAAAATCAATTGTTCTGTCAATGATTACTGGCTCAAAATCACTCCCCATGTCAATTAATGCTGGCTAAATATTCTCCATGTGAAAGAATGTTTGCTAAATATCATTCCCTCTCCCAATGAATACTGGCTAAATAGCACCCCCATAACCTAAATAGCATTCCCCATATGCATGAATTCTGGTTAAATAGCATTATTTATAGCTTTCATTAGTGGCCACCTGTCTTTCTCCATGTCAATGAATGCTGAGTAACTACCATTCTGAGTAGAGTAACTACCATTCTCCATGTCGATGAATACTGAGTAATTACCACTCTCCATTTTTTTATTTTACATTTTTAAAGCACTCAGACAGCCCGTGGGCATCGAGGCGCTGTAACAGAAATTGTTGTTTTTATTTGCGTAATTGTTTTTTTCTTAGTTGCGTATTTATAACACGCTTAAACACACAGAGGTTTTTAAGTGCGGACAGCTAGGATCGAACCTGTGTTGCTTGTGTCGTCTTGCTTCCAAGGCGAGCATGTTGCCGCTAAGCTATCCTGCTGGGACAATGAATACTCCATGTCAATGAATACTGAGTAACTACCATTGTCCATGTCGATGAATACTGAGTAACTACCATTCTCCATGTGAATGAATAATGAGTAACTACCATTCTCCATGTCAATGAATACTGAGTAACTACTATTCTCCATGTCGATGAATACTGAGTAACTACCATTCTCCATGTCAATGAATACTGAGAAACTACCATTCTCCATGTCAATGAATACTGAGTAACTACCATTCTCCATGTCGATGAATACCGGCTACATTTCATTCTCCAAGTCTCTGAATAGTGGCTATCATTCTCCATGTTGATTCCCTGCATCCATGTTTATTTGGATAGAGAAAATCCATCAAACAAGCACAGAATACACTCAATAAAAGTCATCAAATGATTCAAAAAAGAAAAATTGTGTATTAAAATACGCCCTTGCTTCATAAAATCCATTGCAAACAAGTGTAGGCTAATATAAAAACTTGATCTAAATATGCCAGTTCAAGATACATCTTCAATTACAGCTTTTTTAAAATGCATAGATTTTTTTCAAAAAGGTCAAGAAAGCCCAAGACACATGGGAAGAATCAGCTGGCAGAAGGAAAAATAAGGCAGGGCGGCAGTGTCTATTAGTAAAATGCCTAAGTACAAGAAGAATGGCTACATTTCCAATATGCTTGTAAACTGGACAAAAACATCACTAGGTGTAAAAGGTATTCCACAGCACCCCTGCACGATGGCCAGCTCAAAGTATCAGGGAAGCTTTTCCAACTAACAGTGTCATTCCTTAGCAGTAGGCAATTGAATCGGGTTCGAGGTTCCTTAACCTTTACGCCGAACGGCGGCCAGTAAAAGTGCACAGACAACCGATCTGATGTCTTAGTCACTCCCGGGTGACCTGCTAAAGGAATCTGGTGAGCCAAATCCAAAAGGTACTTTCAGTGGCATTGGGGAATCAACAAGCTTCTGGTGCACTCGCCCTCAGAATCTTTTGGTCACTGTACAGGAGTCCATCCTCTCAATACACTTTGAACAGTCCAGGGGGCATGCTCCTTAGCCTACTCCTCTGCCTGCTTCTGCAGACATGCCAGAGTGGGACACTCTTTCTGGGCTGTGAAGAGGTCAGTCTGATCTGGGCCCCCAGCTGATGCCAACTCACCCAGCCTGGGCAGGCCCTTCAGATCTGTGCCCACCTGGTCCTCCGCTTCAGGTTCCTACACTGTGCCAGGCAACTCTGAAGTCACTGAGTCCCCTGTTACCAAAGTAGGGTCCTCAGTGGCTTCTAACCCCTGTCCGTGAACAGGGGTGTCATGGGACCATTCTAGGGCCATATTGTGGGTATCTGTAGTGGGCAGGAATAGGCGATCAGAGACGAAGGGCAATCCATCATGAAACACAGGGTCCCATTCGGACAACTGATCACGATGTAGGGTGACCCAGCTCCGAACAGCCTCCAGCAAAGGCAGAGACGGGGTGCATAAACACACCACTTTGCCACAGTCCAAGAGGGTGTCAGGAAATACCGGCAAGGCAACCCCCCCAGGGGAACGCGACAAGGTGTCGGCCTTACAGTGGGCCGAGCCCAGGCGATGCTTGATGACGAAATCAAAAGAGGCAAATAACAAATGCCATCTGATCTGCCTGCTATTGACACATTTCAAGGATGCCAAATCCTGCAGATTTTGGTGTTCTGAATATACCGTGACCTGGTGTTTAGCACCCAGGAGGTGGTGTCGCTAAACACGAAAGGCATCCATGACTGCCAGCCGTTTCTTTTTCGGTAACTGTGTAGTGTGCCTCGTTATCGGTGAATTTGCGGGAGTGAAAAGCCACGGGGTGAAGCCGACCGGTGGCGGAGCAGTTCTGCGACAAAACCGCCCCCAAGGCAAAGGAGGGGGCATCTGCCTCCACAATGAATGGTAACTCTGGGTCTGGGTGTTGTAGGACAGGGGCGGTAGTGAAAGCCGTTTTTAAGGCCTCAAAGGCCTGCTGGTGTGTATCCGCCCATAGGAAGGGATTGCGAGGACTAGTCAAAGAAGTGAGGGGAGCCACTAGAGACGAGAACCCGGAGATAAAGCGCCTATAGAAATTAGCGAAGCCAAGAAAAGACTGAAGCGCCTTTAGGGATTTAGGAACAGGCCAGTCCAACACTGCCCGCACCTTGGATGAGTTCATGGCCAAACCCCCTTGCGTGATGTGAAAGCCAAGAAACTCCACGGTGTCTGCATGGAACTGCCACTTTTCTGGTTTGGCGAACAAGGACTGTTTCTGTAGGCGAGAAAGTACCTCAAGTACATGCTGTACGTGTTCCTTCAGATTCTGGGAGAAGATCAGGATGTCGTCTAGATAGACCACTACAAACACGTCCAGAATATCGGAAAAGATGTCATTCATAAAACTCTGGAATGTGGCTGGCGCATTGCACAGGCCGAACGGCATGACCGTATATTCATATAGGCCATAGCGTGTACAAAAGGCGATCTTCCATTCGTCTCCAGGGCGTACATGGACCAGATTGTAGGCACCACGTAGGTCCAATTTAGTGAAGATAGACGCATGTCAGGCGGTCGAGCAAGGGCGTAATCAGAGGAATGGGATAACGTTTTTTTTTGTGACCGCATTAAGCCGGCGATAGTCCACACTTGGACGCAGATCGGCCTCTTTTTTGGGGACGAAGAAGATGGGACTAGCCGCTGGGGAAGTGGAGGGATGTATATGGCCTAAGCGGAGTGACTTCTGGTTGTATTCCTTCAGGGCCAAGTCTTCAGTGGGAGCAGGGGAATATATCCGGCCTGTGGGAATGGTGCTATCTGGGATCAGGTCTATTGGACAGTCGTAGGGACGGTGTGGTGGAAGTACTTCAGAGGAACCACGGTCGAACATCCCAGCATAATCCTGGTACTGTGTGGGAACAACCGTGGGAACCAGTCCCATCGTATGATGTTCTGTTGGTGGGTCCGTAGTATCCTCTATGGACAAGTGAGCAATGGCCCCCAAGGCTTGAGCGGGTGTGTTGTCACCCGTGATCGCGGGAAGGCAATAGTGTTGGTAGAGGTCTGATTCAAAGTGTACGGAACCTGTTTTCCAATCTATTAAGGGATTATGTTCTTGGAGCCAAGATATCCCAAATATTAGACCAAACTGGGGCATTGAGATAAGATCAAAACTCAGGGTTTCTTTGTGTACAGAATGGATAGTCAAGAGCATTGGAGCTGCCTGCTGTTTAATGGGCCCAGAAATCAAGGATGTACCATCAACCGCCAGCACTGCTTCTGGTCTAGTTTTGGTTTGAAGGGGTAACTTCAGGGTCTGAGCAAGCGTGATATCAATATAGTTGCCCGTGGCCCCAGAATCGATGATGATCATAACAGGATGTGTGACATAAGGTGTGGGTTGGAGAATGGCCTGCACATGAATGGGCCTGATACGACCAAATGCAGAAAAAGGGTTTGGGGTGTAACAAGAAGTGCTCGACCCAACCCCCGGTTCTAGGGTTGAGCAGTCTGAAAACCCGAGGTTTTGAGCTTTTGCGGATGAGGTCACTCCTTAACGAAATGGCCAGTCAGGCCGCAATAATAACATGCATTGTCTACCCTTCTGCACTCTCTCTCGGTTGGTGTGATCGGGCTTTGTATGGCCCCGATCTGCATGGGTTCGTGACCAGCGTCGGAAGTAGCAGAGGTGGAAGGTGGTGCTGAGGAATGAGCGAAACCAGCCTCGGCCCTGCGTTCAGAACGCCGGGCGTCCACTTGGAGGGCTAGATCAACTAAATCCTGGAAAGGGGTTGGCAAGGAGGGGATAACAGCAAGAGCGTCCTTCATGGCGTTGTTTAGGCCCCTATAGAACACCACAGCCTTTTTTCTTTCGGACCAGGATGTCTCTGCTGCGAGCTGGTTGAATCTCGTTATGTACTCGATTAAGGACCCCCTTCCCTGTCCCAAATCATGGAGTTCTAGGTCTCGGGATTGAACCTTGTTTAGAGTGTCGAACACCCGAGACATTTCCGTGATGAGTAGGTCAAAATCGTAAAGTGCCGGATTATCGTTTTCCAAGAGAGGGTTAGCCCATGCGGCAGCTGTACCGGCCAAATGTGAGAGGGTAAATGCCGCCTTAGTGGTCGAGTCAGGAAAGGCCTGGGGTCTGCACAAAAAGTGTAGTTTACATTGGTTCAGGAAGGTCCTGAATTTACGAGAATCCCCATGATACCTTTCGGGGTAAGCCAAAGGAAATGGGGAAGGGAGCACCACGGGTATGGGGTTTTGTGGAGGTGGAACAGGAGGCGGGGCGGGCTGTGGGCCTGGTGGCGCATCCCCGAATTCAGCATCAGGGGGCAAGGGGTGTCTCGTGCTTTGAATGTTATCTAGTCGTTGGTGTATGGCCGTATTAGCTGCGGCCATGTCTGCACGTAACGCGGTTATGGCCTGGACCATAGCAACCATGGGGTCGTCTGCGGCTCCCTCCATTGACTACATGACAGGATGGCTTCACAGTCTGTTGTGTCTTGACTGTCATGTAGTCAGAAGAGTCCTCTGTCCACAAGTGCCGCACAGAGAGAGTCCAAAATCACTCTCTGTACAACCCTGGAGGCCACAGGTGGGAGATGATCTTCCGGAACCGCGAACCTCTGGGAACCCCGAGCCACTGCAAATAAAGCACCGGTTAGGTATCAAGCCAAGACAGCAATCACAAACCAGACAACAAGTAAGTGGAACAGTCTTACCAAAAAGGGACAGCGATGACTCTGCCGAACCTATAGAAGGAGTTCCGGGACTCAGCAGGGCATCCTTCCCTAATATGAAGCAATCAGCCCTTTTGGTCAGGCAGTGGTGCGAGTGCTGGGCCCACCTGATGCAGGAATCCAGGCAATGAAACCAAGAACGTAGTACCAAGGGATTGAGCAAGTAGAAGTCCAGTAAGCAGTCCGTGATTAGTAACAAGAAATCCAAGAAGCCAGAAACAAGAAGAGTCCAATAGCAGTCCATTATCCAAGCCGAGGTCAGTTTCCAAGTACGTCCAATTGCAGGTATCCGAGGCGCCGAACAGTGTCCAAGTAAACAGCTGTGAAGCATCGACTGTTCGGATGCGGCTGTTTAAATACCGGCGCTGCAGATTACTTCCTGGTCATGTGACCCGCGACCGCATCAGAGACACGTGAGCAGGAAACATTGGTCACGTGACGCGGAAGAGGAGCGCGATGCCGGTCTCGCAACTGCCGAAGACACACGCCAATGGAACGGGCATGTCCGCGAGTGTGTAACATGCCGAAACACTCGTACTGATACATGGGAGTTCGGGGAAGGCACACCTGAGTCCCGGACCGGGGCAAGAGGACGGGGCAGAATGGAGGTATGGGGACGGGCATTGGGAAAACTGGGAAAAATGGGAACACTGAGGGGTGAGTGCATGACAGATATGCACACAACTGGAAAAAGAGATGCAGAGGATAACGGCTGCAGGGGGTAAACTAGGCACTGCGGAAGACGATATTGAGTCTCTGCAGACCTCCATGGCCTCCCTAAAAAATATATGAAACTAGTGAAGGCCAAGATCTCGCAGAAATAATCTGTGCATCATAGGGATACCAGAGGACGCTCTGCGAGGCAACATGGAATTGGCGGTGGAGGAATTACTGGACAATATCTGGATGACCCGAGACTGTGCCACATTTCACAGTAGAGCGTGCTCACCGAGCGCTCACGGCAAAGCCAAAACCTGTGGACTACCTGCGACCCATTATTGCACGCATTTTGAATTACAGGGACAGTGATTGAATTCTTTGCCAAGCAAGGGACTTGAAGAAACTCTGGTTTTAATCACACAGTGTCCATATCTAACCCGATTGTACCATCGCGGTGCAGCAAGAGATGCGTACATATGCGTGTGTGAAAAAGTTACTGAGAGAAAAAAATGTGCCTTACGCCTTGCTGTCTCTGGCTAGACTTAAGTTTCAACATAACAACAAAGTCTACTTCATCACGGTTCCGTCCGAAGCTGTATCCTTTGTAGAGGCTCATATTTCACTGTATAGGCCTCGTTCTGAGGATCCCTCCCATGGGCGTAGGACATGGGGGTAGGGGAAGGGGGGACAAATCACCCCTACAATTTTAAGTGGGGGGGATGTAATGTCATTTATCCCCCCCAGAATATGTGTTTGGTGCGTCGTGCAGGGATCTGTTTTTGAAGTGGGGGGAGGGGCTGCTTAAGCTTCCCTGGCCCCAAAGCATGGGGGCAATACCCTGGGGGCAGATGGGTGATCATCTGCCCCCAGGGAAGGGGACAAACAAAAAAAAGTGTTATTTTTTAAAAACAGTTTTGGGTGGGGTGGAATCACTAGTCACCAGGGATTTTTGCAATGGGGTGGCCCTCTCCCCCCACCCTAAGTGGCAGGGGGCACCTTATGTAGCCCTCCCTGGGGGCAGATTTCTGCCCCTAGGAAGGGGTACATGAGATGCCCTCCATCCATTTGGGGTGGGGGGAGAGGCCACTGCAAATATTGGCAGAGCCACCCCTCCCAAGCCTGGGGCAGTATGTTTTGACACCCCCCGGGGCAGATGGCCACACACATGTGCCCATCTGCCCCGAGGAAATGGCAAAACAAAAATATATATATTATAACTTGTTTTGGGTGGGGGAAAGGGGGCCCACTAGACCACCAGGATATTTTGTGTTTGAAAGGGGGGTGGCTCTCCCCCCCACCCTAAGTGGATGGGGGGCACCTTATGTAGCCCTCCCTGGCGGCAGATTTCTGCCCCTAGGAAGGGGTAAATGAGATGCCACCATCCATTTGGGGTGAAGGGAGAGGCCACTGCAAAGATTGGCAGAGCCACCCCGCCCCCTAAGCCTGGGGCAGTATATTTTGCCACCCCCCTAGGGGCAGATGGTCACACAAATGTGCCCATCTGCCCCTAGGAAAGGGGCAAAACAAAAATAAAACAAATTATAACTTGTTTTGGGTTGGTGTGGGGGGCCACTGAACCACCATAGATGTTTTTAGTGGAAAGGGGGGTGGCCCTCTCCCCACCCCAAATGGATGGGGGCATCTCATGTAGCTCTCCCTGGGGGAAGATTGCTATCACAATCTGCCCCTAGGAAAGAGGCAAAACAAAAATAAAAAAATAACTTGTTTTGAGTGGATGTGGGGGTCACTAAACCCCCATGGATGTTTTTAGTGGAAAGGGGGTGCCCACGGGTGTCTTCTTTTCGGAAATTAATGGGGTTCCCTGTTTTCCTAGGTGGCTTCGACACCCTAGGCCCAAATCTGTATGTTGTCCACATGAGCAAAATCTGCTCTGCTGAAAGGCTTGGGGTTACCAGTGGGTTAGCCTTTTCCCTTTGCGCCGAGGTAGGTGCATCCACACATGTGAGGTACCGTTTTTGTCGGGACACCTGTGGGAACGCGAGAAGGTATGACATCTGTTGTTGGCAGCGTGTTTCGGTGGGTGGGCAGCGGGAAATGTCTCTGAAATTTGGTGGAAAAAAACACAATTTTCAGACATTTCACTCTGGCCACCCACTGAACCACACCGCCAACAACACATGTCCTACCATCCTGCGTTCCCACAGGTGTCCCGACAAAAATGGTACCTCACATGTGTGAATGCACCTACCTGGGCGCAAAGGGAAAAGGCTAACCCACTAGTAACCCCAAGCCTTTCGGCAGAGCAGATTTTGCTCATGTGGACAACATACAGATTTGGGCCCAGGGTGTCGAAGCCACCAAGGAAAACAGGGTACCCCAGCATTTCCAAAAAGAGGACACCCGTGGGAATCCACAGAGGTCTGACTTGCGCGAATCGCCCCAAAATGTATTAGCCACAATCCCCAGCAAAGTCTGACATTTAGTGAAAAAACTACAATTTTCAGACATTTCCCTCTTGCCACCCACCGAAATACGCCGCCAACTCCACATGTCCTACCTTCCCGCGTTCCTACAGGTGTCCCGACGTAAACGGTACCTCACATGTGTGGGTGCACCTACCTGGGCGCAAAGGGAAAAGGCTAAACCAGTGGTAACCCCCTAAGGGTTTGGGGAGACAACCTACAGATTTGGGCCTAGGGTGTCGAAGCCACAAAGGAAAACAGGGTACCCCATGCATTTCCGAAAAGAAGACACCCTTGGGAATCCACAGAGGTCTGACTTGCACAAATCGCACCAGAATTTATTACCCACAATCCCAGACAAATTGAAAATTGTGTTTTTTCACCAAATTTCAGAATTTGTCAGGGATTGTGGGTCATAAATTATGGGGCGATTCACGCAAGTCAGACCTCTGTGGATTCCCACGGGTGTCTTCTTTTTGGAAATGCAAGGTGTTCCCTGTTTTCCTTCGTGGCTTCGACACCCTAGGCCCAAATCTGTAGGTTGTTCACATGAGTAAAATTCTTGAAAGTCTGCTGTGTGAAAAGACTTGGGGTTACCAGTGTTTTAGGCTTTTCCCTTTGCACCCAGGTAGGTGCACCCACACATGTGAGAGGTACCGTTTTCGTTGGGAAACCTGTGGCAACGCGGGAAGGTAGGCCATGTGTTGATGGCTGCGTGTTTCGGTGGGTGACCAGAGTGAAATGTGTGGAAATTGTGTTTTTTTCTGTAATTTTCCCAATTTCCCACCAAACTATGGAATCTTTCCCTACGTAGTTGTTGCCTGACCTGCGCAAATCACCCCTTCTTAAACTTGGAATATTGTCTTCTTTTCAGAAATGTATGCTTTTCTGGCTTCCCATTCAGCTTTCTTACCCTTTTCTTCCATTCCGTCCACGCATGTCCTATTGGACAAAAAAAATACCAAAATCGCCTACCTCTCCCAAAACGGCTGATTAACATATCAAAATATGTTATTTTGGTTTCCACTCAATCTGTTCTTGAAAGCCTGGAAAATGGCAAATCCAGCACAGCAAACCCTTTGTTCCTAGCTCTTACAAGGAAAGAGGCTTTTCTCTCACCCTCCTACAGCAAACTAGGATTCCTGGGTGGCGTTACGACTGCCTACATGTGGGAAAAAAGGGGCCAGTTTTGGCCGAGATATATCATATAACAAAGTTACAAGGGATTGAATGACGACATACCGAAATCACCAAAAAAGGCCTTGGCACTGGGGGGGAAATACCCATGGCAGTTAAGGGGTTAAGACGGTAAAGCCCCAGAAGAGATGTTATTTGTAAGGTAGCTCAGTTAGTTAATGCTCCAAATGCAGATTGTGCACAGGAATATGTAACACCTGTGTTCACTTCCTGGCTTAATCTTCCGGTGGAATAATAGGCAGAGTGAATGCATTCAGCTTCCGTTGCAACACAGCATTTTCCAGGACAATTGGTACAGAAAAAGTGGTGGAAAAAACTATTACTGTCGCTTATTGTAATTAGCCAGATTTTTGTGCATATTCTGGATGGCGTTCGGGAGCTGAGTGGACATACCAGGACCCCCTGTATTTCCCACTCCACCAGACAAATGCGGCCTTACTGCCAGCATGGATTCTCATGCTGGAAATAAGGAAAGGGATTCCTCTGGGATCTGCTTGAAAATGAAACCTGGTAAAAGCGGGCGGAGTCGAGAGGAAGCCATTGTCAATTCTGCCAGCAATCACTAATTGCGCGAGGTATTTACACTCTTCCAAAGTGGAAAAGCAATGTGATTTCACCTGCCTTTTACGCTAAAATCTTCAATTTTGTGGCAGAAAAGTAAAAATGTGCGCCAATGGAAGTGGTCCACTCTGTGCAGTTTACTTTGCGCCTTGATGCTTGGGGGTTTTGCGTGATGCAAGACATGTAATAAATAATTAAAATACATTTAACATGACCCCAGATAAATGGCAATTCATGATCATAATGAATGAGCATGGCATATTGCTGGTAAGAGGGTGTCCTGTGCTTCTTGAGTGCGTTGGCAAATGCCCTTAATTGCCATCTCGCGTTAAGCAGGTGCTTAAACCCATCAGTGTGGATTGCGCAATAATAAGTCGACAGAGGTATTTCAAATGGCCAATTTCGCTCTTTGGGTGAAATTGTCAAAGTGGGAGAATGTTGCCCAGCATGTGCCACTTTCTCTGCGGAGTGAATTGTGCCCACCCCGAGGAAGAAGTGTGAAACACCCACAAGGGCACTGTGCCCTACTCTTTCTGCACGTGTTTTCCCCACAGGGCGACAGATGCCGACTCAGACATGGGTACGTCTCAGGTAGCAACCCTGTACCCTAGTTGATGTGGCAAAGGATTCCAGACTTCTGAGGCTGATAACATTACTAGCATTGTGTTATATGTGTGTTCTCGCGTTTCTTCATCCACTGAATTACTGTTAGAAACAAAGGCAATAGTTGTCTCTTGTGTAGGCATTAGGAAGGCAGTTGCCAGCCTCTGGCATAATATGCCCATGTTCTTCCAATATTGGCTAGCTGTTGCCCTCTTATGGCCAGGTAGAACCATCATGGCAGTGACTGGCAAATGCCTTCCCCTGCGGACAGAAACGCGGAGATAAGAGGCCAATTCAAGATACAGAACAAATAGAAGTTAAGACAGACTGCAGCTGCCATTGCTGTGTTAGGGATAATATGTTGAGTGTTCAAGCAAGGAGGTATGTATTAAGCCAGTGAGAGAAGGGAGAGGCAAAGAAAGGCCAGAAGGGCCCTTTGAATAATGTAACAGGGCAGAGGACCCATGCTCTGCCGTCCTAGTAACATATGAGAGAATCAAATAAATCAAGCTTTGCAGCAAATGTTAAACGAGAAAGGAAGTCCAGCTCTGCATTCAAAAAAACAAAGGCAAAGAAAGGCTAGGCTCTGAAGCCAGCATGAGATGGAATAAGAGGGACCAGACTCATCGTGAGAGGCTGGCCGGGCCCTCGCAGGGACGCTACAAGGGCAGCCCACATAGCGGGCTGCCCCTCTGGCCACCCCCCTGGGTCCACATACCCCCCACCTACTAGGCATCCCCCGGGTCCGACACATCCGGCCGAGGACCTGGGGAGTGCTTATAAGGAGGTGGGCTTGCAATCGCTCATCCTCCTTGTTTGCTGTACCCCTCTGCCCCCCGGGGGACAGTCAACACAGCAACATCACACACCTGGTCCCTCTACTCCCATCACAGGGCTTACTCAGAGGTACAAACAAGATTTCCTCTTTCTTTGAAACCCCCATCCTTCAATTCCAAGAGACACACGTCTCCTTGCCCCACACAAAAAAAGTAGCAGTTGGTAGAAAAGGCTACAACTCCTTTATTTGGCAGGAGTCCACTTAAAAGTGATCTGCCGCTTAACGAGCTGGCGTCCTAGCTGTGGCCCACTGGAAGTAATTGTTATTTCCTCTCTCGTACCATGAGCTCATAGTCAGATGATAAATCCAGAAATGCAACATACAAAGACATGTTCTTTGCTGCTGCATCCTTTAATTTTCTTTTCTTCTCTTGTTTTATACAGTGATATTTGTAATTTAATACGTACTGCTATTTGAATTCTAATTTTGTGAAAAGTCGAGTTATATGCCTAAAACACAATCAATAAATAAAGCAAAGTCCCCAAGATGTCCCCTGTTCCCCACAGATTTTATGTGTCTCCTATGCCCCTCTTCTTATATTTTGGTATTTGGTCACTATATGTCTGCTTGAAATGGGTTCATTGTAATGTTCACTATTATGGGCTTGTCTCATACTTTGAGTTGTAACGCACCTTGAAACACTTGTGTATAGGTGCGTCACAAATGCCATATCATATCATAATGCAACAGTCGCCCGCTCTGTGTGGTAACGATGTCCCCCATGCAAGTGCTGATGTTCATGTTGGGGTGGGGTGCTGTGAGGGTGGGGATACGCACTGCCGCAGTTAGAGGAGGAGCGGGGGAGGCAGAGTGGGGGATGGTGGGTAATTTTAAACTGTACTTGGTGAACCTCACAGTAGGACAGTATTTAGTTTCTTTTCATGCTTTCTGATGCAACTATGGCACAAGCATGAGACTTGAAACGGTTGGTCGTCCTTCTCAGTTTGGAATGTTAGGGGGTTGGGAAACCTGATTAAAGCCCAAAAAATAATGCAATATGCCAACAGAAAGGGGTTATGGATCTTAATTTTTGCAAGAAACGCACGCACTAGGTCGCCAAGTATTGAACCTTGCTCCAAGTTGGCTATCACACCGTTATTACACGTCATACTCCACGAGGGCCAGAGGCACTCTAATATTGAAACATCGTTCATTGCAATTCACATATTTGGAATCCAGGGTCGACCCGCAGGGCAGACATGTCATGGTGCATGGTATACTATATGGGAAAGAAGTTCTCCCGTTTAACATTTAGAGGCCTAACTTAGAAACAGTGTTTGAGATGTGTGCTACTTACCTGTTAAAAAAAATACCGGAGAGGTGGGCACCACAATGTTTACTCTCTTCTATTCAATTTCTACTCCTCTCAGCTAATTTTTAGTTAATTTTTAACCTGGAGCTGCCAGTTTGAACTGGTCCTATAGCACAAGGACCTCCATAAACCACATATACAAGAAAACAAGGCAACTTTGCCTTATTATAACTGGGCTTCTCAGTTGGCCCTTAGAGAGGGTTGCAAATTCCCAAAATATTGAAATCCAACGTTCTCATAAATTCAAATCAAAGCTTCAAATCAAAGCATCAGTTAGATCTGTGTAGTTTTCCCCAGGAATGTTTATTCACATCCCTGTTTTTATGATTACATTTATTCTGAATGTGATCTGTTGGGCGATCATATTTTGCCATCAATATACATTAAGCCAATGCATTTTGGTGTAAACCTTCATCAGGGCTGTATATAGGCTCTTGATTACATCATCAAGCTACACATAGTCATACATATGTTAATACTAGTTCATTGAATGATTCATATACAATACATAATTGAATTCACACATACCATTTTGTTTGTCCCACGAATATTCAATTGGTACGCCAGGAAAAATAAATGAAAAACAGAATTTTCATTTAGTATCAGCGTTACAAGATTCTATGTACATAGTATAAGGACAGAAAAGTGTGCTACCTGATCACTTTCATGCAAATCTGGTAAGCCCCAAAAGGCTTTTCTTTTTGCAACCCTCACGGCTCCAGCCACCTGTGTTGCCAATGCGTGGAGAAATGCATACGTTAAACTTGTCTCTGTGAAAGAAACAGGCTATTTAGACAACCGTTCTAGTATGTCTTTAATGGTCAAAGCGGCGGATGTTCTCCGACCTTTACCTTTGATTCCTGTGTTGTTCTGCCTACTGCAGAGAGACATGCACGCGCACGTCTCTTAGTTCTATTTAAACGTTGCCTTGGAGACGAAGTCGAGGCGCTGAGGTCTGACAGGAATGCCGAAGCACGTACGCCTCGCGCCCCACCCCCGGGTGATTACCCTTGGGTGGGGATGTCTCCATGGCAACTCTTGAAACGCTATCTGTTACCAAGCTGTCAGCGCCTTTCTCGTGTGTTTGACATTACTCTCGGATTATTACGGTGAATGCATGTACATAGTAGTGTGAATGCATCTTATAAGTGTAATCGGTCTTGTATAATGTTCTCAATTCATCATTATTGCGGGTAACCATGTATCGCTACCTCTACTGGCTAATACTAGCAGGTTTTATACAAAGCTAATTAACATACTATGTGAAGTATTTAGGTTCCTCATTTGCGGGTTTCAAACGGTAGGTCTTAATTAAAGCAGGCACCAGTGTGAATGTAAAACAATAGGACTGTGGCGTTTTAAATAAAACGTCACGTATGGTTTTTCATCTGGAAGGACAAGCAGAAAACCTTCACCCAAACACTGTTTTAGACAATCTAGTACATGATATTATGCAGTTAGAAACAAATGTCACTCCAAGTGTCAGATAACGTCGGTTTCATATGTTAATGTCTGGACTCCAGACCTGGTTGGCCATTATGAAGGCTGTTGTACGAGTTCATACGCAGTCATGAATGTTTAATTACAAAAAACACATGTAGTTAATCTCTTCGTTCATTCCTTTAGGAATTAGCGAACTCAAACGATCTATCCAGAAAGTTTCTCGTTGATCCATTGTTTTCTGAAAGTTTTCATGTGGATCTCTCTTTTCAACTATTTCTAGGATAGCAAATCGAATCTGTGCCAAGTTGTGTTTTTTGTCATGCCAATGTCTTGCCACAGCTGAAGTTTTGTTGTTGTTAGGTATACAAGATCTGTGTTCGTTCCATCTTGTCTTGGCCGTTCTTACAGTTTGTCCAACATAGTGCAAGCCACAGGGACATTTTATGGTATATATCACGTTTTGGGAGTCACATGTTCCAAAGATTTTTAGTTTTATATTCTCTCCTGTATACTGATGTTTCAAAGAATCACCTTTCATGATGTAGCCACAATTGCTACAATTCAGGCAAGGAAAAGTACCTATCCTCTTGGTGGCTCTCTTCTTTTGTGCTGGTCTGGTCTTTACAAGTTTATCTTTCAAATTCTGACTTCGTTGATAGGCGAATGTTGGGACCTCTTTGAATAAATGTATACAGTATGTTCGGAGGCTGGATGGCTCAGTGGTACACACTGACGAGGACAATAATGGTGTCTTCTATCCCTTTTACTCAGCACTGTATCAGCCGCAGGGGAGCGCCCTGCTGACTGAAACTGAACAATATCTGAATGGGATACCGACCACCCTGTATCAAGGGAGGCGAGCGAGGCCCTTGAGGTACCGCTGGTGCTGGTGGAGATACATGCAGCCATACAGGATTTGCTGAATGGTTAAGCACCCAGATCAGACGGTCTGGGGGCCGAAATTCTATACAAAAGATTGTGAATGGCTGTCCCCGCATCTGCTGCAGCTGTGGGAAGAGGCGCTTGCGAGGGGTATGTCGCCCGAGATGGTGCGTGAAGCAATTATAATCCTGTCGCTCAAATACTGAAGCTAAGATATATTCACCAAAGTACTGACAGCTAGACTCCATTGATGCCGCACATGGTCCACCCGGACCAGTCTGGGTTCATACCAGGCCGTTCCACTGCATTCAATTTGAGAAGGTTGTATAATATTATTACCCAGACACCCCCCTGAACTGCAAGCGGTTTCGATGGTGGTGTCTCTGGATATGCAAAAGGCATTTGATTCTGTATCATGGCCATTTCTCTTCCAGACACTTTATAACTATGGGTTTGGCGCTCGGTTTATCTCATGGATCAAATTGTTGTATGCGCAGCCCTTTGCTCGGGTTTGTACGAATGGGCATTTGTCCCAAGTGCCTCAGTTGGGTGGAGGGACCAGGCAGGGATGCCCACTCTCCCACCTGCTGTTCGTCTTAGTGATTGAACCGCTCGCAGACAGGATACGTGCCAAGCACTGCGATGTGGGCATAAATGTGGGACAGAGGGGCAGAAGTCATCTCATTATAGGCAGATGACATTTTAAAATTCATCCAGGACCCTGAAACCAGGCTGGCTGGAGCGATTGAAACCGAATTCTGGCATGCGCTTAAACATCAGCAAATCAGATATATACCCACTAATCAAAGGCACGAAAGAACCATACCATACCATACATTGGGGTTAAAGTGGGCACTGCGGTCCATTCGGTATCTGGGAATAGTAGTAGCATGCTTGCCTGTGTTGACAAAAGATCTAAACTATGGTGTGTATGTGAGTGGTACGAAAGCCAACCTTCGGGGATGGGGCAATATTCCAATGTCGCTGGCAGGGAGACTATCTCTGATCAAAATGATAATTGTACCTAAATTATTGTTTCATAACATACCACTGTGCCCGCGCCAGGCTTTCTTCCAAGACCTCACAGAGATATGCACCTCCTTCATCTAGGCAGGTTCGTTTGGGATGGGCGCATTTAGCCCAACCTTATGAAGATGGCGGGTTTACCACCCTTCATCTAGAGTTATATTTCTTAGCAGCTCAGATGCATTACATCACATATTGGTCTATGGATGACACTATGTTAGCCCAAGTCTGCTTAGAGAGAGTGCAGGTCAGTCCGGTCACACTTTTGTCCCTACTGGCATACAGGGTGTACCAACCTGTGCACCCATTGCAGCCAGTGGGGGTGACCTTGTCTGCATGGAGGAGATTGAAAGGCAGGCTTGGTCCAATGTTAGTGTATGACAGGCAGCTCCCACTCTGGAATATTGCGGCACTAGCTCCCACTACTGACAGGGTCATTGAAAAGGCTTGGCGGGCATCCTCACTGTTCAGGACCTATATAACAATGGCTGCGTCGTGAACTGGAGTGACCTGAAACCAGTTGTAGGGGATAACCCATTGCAAGTATTGCACTATCTCCCAATGGGGGCGGAATTTAGATCAAAATGGCCACGGTTCCCCTGAGAACCTCCACTGCATGTTTGCCTGACGTACGACCTCTGGTAAAAAGAGTATTTCCACACTATACAAGTTGGAGCGTACCAAAGACACATGTCCAGTTAGGAATATCAGAACCAAATGGTGCACAGACCTTGAAGTAGAGTTCCCTCAGAGTGGAAGGTAGTGTGCAACCTAACAAAGGGGGTGTCGCTAAACTCCAGGTATAGGCAGTGCTGGTCATTGGGCCGGCTCTCGGTGGATCCGAGATCCAGCACCAGATATGGAGCCGGATCTCGGGATCCAGCCAGAGTCAGCCGCCCAAGACCATCAACCATGCTGGAATACTTAAAAGAAAAAAAACGCCCGCGACGGCAGCATTTCCTTTTACCGCGGATTTGGCACTGGTGTGTAGTGCACAATGCTCCCTACATGTACAACTGGTTCCTTTTAGTTGTACATGTAGCAAGCATTGTGCATTACACACCAGTGCCAAAGCCGGCGTTAAAAGGCAATGCTGCCGTCGCAGGCGTTTTTTTTTAATTATTTTTTTTAAGTATTCCAGCATTGCTGGAGATCCACTACGAGCCCTGCCCTCTCTAAACCACGCCCCCTCGGGCACCGCTCCTCCCCCACCCCACCCCGGCCCTTGTGTTGTGGAATCTCCCACCACATTTTTTCCATTTCCACCACTGGGTATAGGCTTGTGCATTTTAAGACTTTGAATAGGCTGTATTATTTCCCATCCAGACTAGGCTTTTTTCAGACTGACAGAGTGCAAGAATGTCCCAGATGCAGCACCATAAACACTATCATATTACATATGCTGTGGTCCCGTCCTAAGCTGAATGAATACGGGCTATCAATTAATAACACATTACAGGACATAGTGGGTCAGCAGTTGAGCCTGACTGCTCGGCAATGTATTTTAGGAGAAACACGGACAAGATGGAAACTGTCAAGCGCAGGTTTCATAATTTAGGGTTGCTTCTAGCAAAAAGGGTGACCCTGATGACGTGGACTTGGAAACTCCCACCCACATGTCAGACGTGGTTGCAGGATGTTATATGGGCGAATGATAACGAGGAACTGTATATCACTTTGCTCAGGGAACTGGCCGTCCAAAAGACATTTGGTCTGACTTTTGTGCATACCTTGCTAGAAGTGATGTAAGTGGTTTCAACCCAGCACTCCACTTGACTCAATGCCAAGCATGGGATGCCCAATTGAAACCCTTATTTATATATTTTTATGTCAAAAGTTATTTTATTTCTGGATGATGTACCCTTATATAACGCCCCTCTCTTTGAATCCCCCCGGTCTCACTGAACAGAAGGTTTGTTTTGCAAAGTTAAAATATGTATTTGATAAATTAAACTATATATATATATATATATATATATATATATATATATATACATATATCACACTTTTATGAATATGAACAATATCTGAATATCACACTTATTAATATTTCTACAATGATCAGCAATGGGTAATATGACAATAATCAACAATCTATTTAATCAATTAGGAGTAGGAATAGGAAGAATAATGTAGTAGAGAATAACTCTGTGTGGGTTCAATGAAATGCAATGATATGAAATTAATGCAACACAGAAATAAAACCTGATATGAATTCAATCAAAGACAAGGTAATCACTCTTTCCCCCTGATACTACTCACTCCCTCCAATATGAAGAGATGCAATGAGGGTACACAGGGTCAGGAATAACAATCAACAATTGTAAGTTCAGTCCCAATTCCCCCATAAAGCTTAGAGAGAACAGGAATGATTTTTAAAACAGGTCAAATGCTTTTAAATGTGATTTGAAATGAATAGGAAAAAGGCTAAAAATGGATTTTAATTATCTAAATGGGATTCCGAACCAGTGAGAGTTGCTTTGAATGAGTTCAGGTAGACACTAGCAATGATGTGTGAATGATTGGCAGATGGAAAACGAAATTCAGAGGTTGAAAGCAAGAAATAGCTGTTTTTACATGTGGTGAAATTGAGCCAAAGGCGAGTACAGGAAAACTATAAGGAGTTGGAGTGTGGTTCTTGATTCGTTTGAAAGCTGAGGATGTTAGCTTCAAAATGACATTTAAATGTCGTTCCTAGCATGCACGGTCCAGAAGTTACAGAGGTGTTAGTAAAGGTCGATTTTTCAGAAAAGAGTCAAGATTTCAAATGAGAGATCCGCTTTTTGAAGATTACAAACAAGGATTTATTAACACTAAGGGAGGCTATGAAGATGCGAGATACCAACGGTACAGCCACCAGTCCAGAGGCGCCTCTGTCTGATCTTTGTCCGCTGCGGCACTTGCCTTCTTCAGCAAAAATATTAGCGCAAAGATGATTATCACTACAAATATCACAGAATTATATAGATGAGAGAAGGATACAGGATGGACAAAAGAGATTCTACAATGCAGTCTGGATATGTTGGAATGGGTTGGATAGGATTACTTAAAACTAAGAGTGGCTATGGACAGTTCTATGCTAAATACTCACAACTACGGTTTGGAATGGGCCCGTCAAAGGTTTGGCTGGAATTCGCTCTCCACCGGACAGGTCTCAGGCGCTTGGTTCTGCTCTCAGCAAGGCACTCTGGTCTGCGCGGCCTCTTGGACTGGATCTGATGGGTGGTTCTGGGTTACAGCTCTGCTCTACTGATCGGGATCTCGGGGTTCTAGCAAGGGTTCTTAGCCAGAAGCAGCCAAAACAGCACAGCCAGGCTGTTGAATTGGTTAGGCCCCGTGGAGGTTTAGGGGTTAAAATCAGGTTGCAAGATTTTAAATGCCCGCTGAGAAGGGTTCAGCTTTTTGGGTTGGGCCTCTGCTTCAGGGTTCTGGAGTCTGGATCTAGGTTCTGGAGTCTAGATATGGGTTCTTCCTGCAGAGCGCTTTGCCGGTAGATCAGTGATGGGTGAATGTGTGTCTCTGGGTCCTCGAAGGTCCCTATTTATCCATTTTCCAAAGGGGTGGGGAGGATGATTATACTATGCCCAACCCTCTAAGAATCTGATGAGTCAGAGAATTCCCTCTCCCCTGATTTGAGAAGGGAACAGTGTGTCATGATGTGTCATCATGTGTCAGAGTGATACTGTCATTTACAATCCAGGGAGAGACCTCCCCTTTGTTTCTACCCAGAAAGTCTATTTTTCCTAAAAAAACACATTTCAAATATCCCCAACTTGTTAATAATACATATTTACATTACAGATTCACTAAGGTACGTTTCTGTCAAAGCCTCATGTTCCTATGAGTTTTGGTCCCCAAATGACAGTTGTTTGCGCTTTTGGTGGGTTACCCATTTTCAGATCTGAACAATATTTTATACATATATGCACATAACATCTGGGCATGTCCCTGTTAATTTTCATGTTCCTAGCATAATCACAATAGCTAGAATATGAACATTTTCATGGTTCAGTCTCTGAATATCGCACAGATTCCAAATTAGTTTTAAACTGTGAGCGAACTTTTCATTTTAATAACCTCTAAATTCCATATTTTTATCAGTTCAGTACACTTTTCTATAAGCCTTTTTCTTAAACATACCATTTCTTCAGTTTCAAATCCATATTTTCAGTCTGGCCTGCCTCCAAGGCCTGGCTGAGCCAGAGCGTAACATGAGCTTGTTCCTGCCTGGGCTGGTTTCTGTTCACACCCCAAATTAGCATTTTCATTCAGTTCAAGGGAGTCCTTTGTCTACTGGCAGAACAACACTCCAAAGTCCCCCTCCCAGTTCCTTTCACACCAGCCTGCCAGTTTCTTAGCAGAGAGCAGGGGGAAAGATTCCTTTGTTGGGTAAAAGGGTGTGGAATGTCTTTGAAGCCCAGTGTAGTTGGCTTTAACTTACTTTGAAAACCAGGTTTAACAGTTGTGTCCTAAAATACAAATTACATTTTTAACAAATATCCACAAATCTCTTAATTTCAGTCTTCTTAAAATATAGGGGTTGAATTATAACAACCCATCTTGCTTTTAATAGGAAGTCTCTTCTTTGGCATATTTTGATTCAATGTACAACTTTAAAATGACAGGTTTAGAGATCGCCAGCTTCTGACAGAGGTGAGTAACGGGATTGTGCCCATTTTCAACATATTTTCCCAAGCAAGCATCTTTAAATGTGGATTTTCTTCTGATAAATGTACTTCTGCTAACATTGTATTTATATGGATTCTTGAAGTAGAATGATGTTTAACACCTAACAAAAAGGTTGGATCTTTTGTGTGGTTTGTGATCCATGATTTTTGCAAATTTGACAACCAAGAAAAACGATTTCCAAACAGCTCTGTGTTTCTTTTGCAATCAGCATTGCTTTTTCAAGTAGTTTCAGGTGACTCTGTGGGTAGCCAAATGATGGGTTTTGGCAGTGGTCTTCTGTGTTACCACTGACATGGGCAAAAGTGGATTGGCAGCCTATTTTTCAGGTTCTCCTGCGCACCTCTGGGTGATTTTTAGCGCACACAATGCTTTCTGGTGGCCATTTCTGATGTTTCTGATGCAAGCAATGAACAGTGATGTTGCAGGGCATGGACTAGTGGGTTAGAACATCCCACAGTGATGCACCGCCGTAGAACCTATCTCTTTTGGGCCCATTGTTGTTTGTGCACCATCACTATGAGACTACTGTCTGTGTGACGGTCAGCTCAGTAAATGTATGGGCCATTGTGTACTTTAACTGCATATTGTGTTTTTTTTACGCTCCTACTGATGATCATATGCTTTGTATTTTATGTTCACCAAGTGTTCAGAAATAAAGAGTTAAAAAATGTGTATGTCGATGAATGCTGGCTAAATATAATTCTGAGTGTCAATGACTTCTGGCTAAATATCATTCTTCATGACAATGAACACTGGCTTAATACCATTCTCAATGTCAATAAATAATGTCTAAATATCATTCTCCATGTCAATATTTGCAAGTTAAATATAATTCTTTCTGTCACTGAATATTGACTAAATATAATTTTCCATGTCAATGAATACTGGCTAAACATCAATCTGCACCTCGATGGATACTGTCTAAAGATTCTCAAAGTCGAAGAACTTTGGCTAAAATGAATTCATCAATATCATTCTCAATGTCAATGACTTCTGGATAAATATCATTCTCCAGGATAAGGAATACTAGCAAAACACTATTCTCAGTGTCAATAAATACTGGCTAAATTTCTTTCTCCATGTCAATAATGACCTGATAAATGTAATTCTCTTTGTCAATGAATAATCACTAAATATAGGTCTCCATGTGCATGAATGATGGGTAACAGAACTCTAGATGCTGATGAATATTGGCTAAAATGAATTCTCAATGTCAAGTAATACTGGGTAAATATCATTTTCAATCTCAATGACTTCTGCATGAATATTATTCTACATGTTGATGAGCACTGGGTAAATATCATCTTCCATGATAAGGAATACTGGCTGGACATTATTCTCAGTGTCAATACATACTGGCTTAGTATCTTTCTCTATGTTCATAATTACTTGCTGCATAACATTCTCAGTGTCAATGAATACCAGTCTCCATGTGCACGAATAATGGCTACTAACGTTCCTGATGTCGATGACTATTGGCTAAATTGAATTCTCAATGTCGATGCACACTGGCTTAATACCATTCTCAATGTCAATAAATATTCTCTAAATATCATTCTCTATGTCAATATTTGCAAGCTAAATATATTTCTACCCGTCAATGAATACTGACTGAATATAATTTTCCATGTCAATGAATATTGACTAAACATCACTCTCCACCTCGATGGATACTGTCTAAAGATTCTCAAAGTCGAAGAACTTTGTCTAAAATTAATTAATCAATATCATTCTCAATGTCAATGACTTCTGGATAAATATCATCTTTCATGATAAGGAATACTGGCTAAACATTATTCTCAGTGTCAATAAATACTAGCTTAGTATCTTTCTCCATGTCAATAATTACTTGCTACATAACATTCTCAGTGTCAATGAATACTCGGTAAATATCAGTCTACATGTGCTTGAATAATGGCTAACAACTTTCCTGATGTCGATGAATATTGCCTAAACTGAATTCTCAATGTCGATGCATACTGGCTAAATATGATTTTCAATGTCAATGACTTCTGGATGAATATCATTATTCATGTCGATCAACACTGGCTGAACGCCATTCTCTATGGCAATGAATATTGGCTAAACATTATTCTCAGTGTCAATAAATACTGGCTTAGTATCTTTCTCCATGTCAATAATGACTTGCTACATAACATTCTCAGTGTCAATGAATACTCAGTAAATATCAGTCTCCATGTGCATGAATAATGGCTATGCTACTAACATTCCTGATGTCGATGAATATTTCATTCTCAATGTCAATGACTTCTGGATGAATATCATTATTCATGTTGACTAACACTGGCTAAATGCAATTCTCCATGATAATGAATACTGGCTAAATAAAAATCTCAGTATCAATAAATACTGGCTTAGTATCTTTCTGCATGTCAATAATTACTGTATTAATATAATTCCCTGTGACAATAAAGATTGCCCAAGCACACATCGCAGGAAGTCTTGATTCTATTAAAGACACAGAGGTGAACAGTATGCTTAGTCTCCTTTATCACTGCTTAACAACAGCTCTTTAAATCTTTATTTTCATCCTTTTTTCTTTTTTTTTAACAGTTGAAAGTGCCCAACTGGCATAACAAACTAACTTCAACAAAGAAAACATGATGAAATCAGGGAGTGATGCAACTATGTTTCCCATGGTCCCCAGCAGGCTAGTAGTCCCCAGCCTCAGTTCTGTCCTCCAATGAGGGTTCCCTTGCTTGTATAAGACTCTGTAGCTCTAGGTGCCTTCCTCTTCTTTTTCTCTCGAGCTGCTTATCCCCCTTCAACAGTCTAAATAACAGTCTTAGAAAGAAACTTGATCTGCCTCGCTATTCTGTGCGGTTCTCGTATTTTCCCAGCGGCTCCGGTAGATAATCATTCTCTAGAACTCTTTTGATCGTCTCCTATGCATAAAGAGAGATCGAGATTGTTAGGGAGGGGAATTCGCTGCAATCCCTATCATTACATAATACTAAGTAAACAGTACATCTTGCTCCATCATAAACAGTACATCTTGTTCCGGCAGCCAAATTCTCTATGGGAGGGCTAATGCTCGCCTCTGTGTCTTTAATAGAATCAAGACTTCCTGCGCTGTGCGCCTGGGAAATCTTCATTCTATGAAAAGACCGGAGGCGAGCATTATGCTTGTTCAAAGCTTTGCACTACTGCTGATGCAATGTTCGAGATTGGCTTGAAATAGAAAGTTCTGAACACCGAATCACTAGACCAGTCTGCTGCCTTCATGATCTCCTGCAGCGGAACTCCTGCTGCAAAAGCTCCGGAAGCCATAGCTCCTCTCCATGGAAAGTTCCATCAGAACTGGAAACCAGGCTTGTGATTTCCACTCTGGTGTCACTATGACCATCTCCGCCTTGTCCATGCGCACCTTTGCTAGTGCCCTCGCCAGCATCACGAAGTGGGGAAAGGCATAATGAGTGTGATCTTTCCAGGTGTGCAGGAACGCATCTGTCCCTGCCGCCCCTGGATCCAGTCTCCAGCTGAAATATCTTGCCAAGTGGGTATTCAGTCTCGAGGCAAAGAGATCTGTATATAAAGGTCCCCATTTCTGCTGTAACTTGTCGAAGACTGACCTGTGTAGTCTCCAGTTGCTCGAATCTCTTGAGTACCGGGAGTTCCAGTTTGCCACTGTATTCTTCACTCCCGGAAGATACTCTGCTTTGACCGATATCTCCCTCTCTAGGCAGGTGTGCCAGAAGTCTTTGGCTAGCTCTACTAGCATCTTGGACTTCGTGCCCCCCAGCTTGTTGATATGCCTTACTGCTGAAATGTTGTCCATCCGCAAGAGGATGCAACATCGAGCTTGGTCCCTGGCAAAAGATCTGACTGCAAAGGAACCTACACGGAGTTCTAGGCAGTTGATGTGCAACTCCAGTTCCTCCTGAGACCATTTTCCTCCTGTCCCTGTGTGGCCGCACCTGGCTCCCCGACCTGACCTGCTGGGGTCCGATTCTATAATGAGCTCTGGTAGGTCTCTGAAAATGGCTCGGCCATTCCACAACTACATGTTTGGAGCCACCAGTGAAGCTCTGTTTTGCTGTCCCTGTCTAAAGGCACCTGATGATGGTATCTCCATCCCTTCTGTAAGTATCTGATCTTGAGCCTCTGCAGGGCTTGATAATGCAACGGGCCCGGGAATATCACCTGTATAGAGGCTGCTATGTGAGCAACTATCCTGGCTAGATTCCGAAGCGATATAACTGGTCTCTTCAGAGCTGTCCTCAGATCCTTCTTTATGGATCTTATCTTGGGGCTCTGAAGCTCTAGTGTGGCTTTCTATGTATCTATTGTGGAGCCTAGAAAATCTATTCTTTTGCATGGTGCTAGGGCTGATTTCTTTGTACTGATTAGGAACCCTAGTCCCGAAATCACCGATGTTGCCCATTGCACTTGCTTCTGCAACCTCTCCTTGTCTTCTGCCATAAACAGGATGTCATCTAGATAGATGATCATCCGAATCCCCTGGCCTCGCAGAGCCGACGCCATGGGCCTCAGAAGCTTGGTGAAGGCCCATGGCGCTGAGGCGAGTCCGAATGGCAGGGTCTTGAACTGCCATATCTGCTCCTTCCACTTGAATTGCAAGAACTGCCACTACTGTGGTGCTATGGGTACCGTCAGATATGCATCCTTTAGATCTAGGCACTCTAGCCAATCGTCCTTCCTGAAAATATCTGCTAGCAGATGGATTCCCTCCATCTTGAAATGCCTGTAAACTAACCAGCTGTTGAGTTCTTTTAAATTGATGACTGGTCCTACCTTGTCTTTTCAGTGGACCAGAAACATGTTGCTTAAGAAACCTGCTACGTGCGGCTGCGCTTTCTCTATGGATTGCTTGTGCGCTAGCACCTGGATCTCTGCGTCTAATAATATGGCTTCCACTTATGAACTGTGCATGCGCGGCTGGGGGCTCTGCTGTATGGGAGTCTGCAAGAACTCTAAATGGTAACCCTGTGCAGTTTGTAACACCCATGCATCCATGCATCTGCAGAAAGCTTGTGCCAATTGGGCATGAAAAGTGAGGTCCTCCCTCCCACCAGGGGGTATGACGCTCTGCGCTCTCTCCCCTGTGGTGTTGTTCTGATGCCTGAAGTATCCTCTGCCTCTGCGGCTCCTGAATCCTCTACTTCTGTTTGGGAAAAAGGCGTCCGGCTGACGCGATTCCCAGTATTGGGCTCTCAGGCCCTGGGGCCTTCTGTTCGAATTGAAACGGCTGGTCGGGCGACCCAGAAAAAACACGTACTGGAAAAACCTTCCTTATTGAAGCTTGCGCCTTCTCTAGCACTGTATAAGTTCCCACAAATGTATTAATTTCTTTGACAAACATGTCTCCGAAGAACATACCTTGAGCCCCTTCTCCCGCTTCGTAGGAGGCCAGATCCCCTTATTTGTTGTCTATTTTCAACAACATCGACCTCCTTCTCGGCTGAGATTGCTGTGTTCTCGTTCCCAAGCAGGCACACGACCCGTTGCGCCCAGCCTGCTAGGATAAATGGATCTACGGGTTCTCCCGTGTCTTTGGACCTCTCGGCCAGGTCCATGATTTTCGCTATGGGCCTTGTGAGGTCCAGGATCTTGTCTTGACAGGACCACCATGCGCGGTCCATACCTTTCCTGGCATTGCTCCAGGCTTTAGTAACAATGGTGAGCATCTTTGTGTCCAGCTCTGGGGTATCTGCAACCTTATCACTAAGTTCTGGTCTGGGGCATTCCGACCTGAGACGAAATCTGGTCTCTTTTTCCAATGGTTTTCTAATCCTCTCAACCATATACACGGCTAACCTTGGAGATGGAGTTGTAGGAACCCCGGCCTTGGACAATGTCATTTGCAGACCACACTGCAAAGAAATCTTGGCTGCACAACGGCTAAAAAACTGCACAAGCAGCACCTTGGCAGGTACCTCTTTCAGTCTTTATTTTTTCTTTGCATTCTGTTATTTGTAGTCTGACATTAATTATAGAATAATGCAAGACTACAGCGTAAGGTTTAACAAGGAATAGAAAGGCAAAAGCTCAAAATGTTTTTTGCTAATCAAGAGTCAATTGGTGGGGGGGATCCTTTTCCTGCTGCTGCTGACTTGAAAAAGTGGCAGTAAACTTCTGCCTTCACTTGGTTAAGTCTGTATGATTTTCCCTCATTTGGAAAGCAGAGTTGGAGAGTGGTGCACACAGACCGAATCCGCTAACCTTTCCAGGTCCATGTGTCAAGACTTTTTGGTTTTAGGCCAGCATTAAATGGATTCCGATGGTATCTGTCGACTTTTACACCTGGAAAAATTAGGCAGATTCCATAAGAATGCCTCTATCAATTACTGGAAGCATTTACATGTTTCCGATCACGTGATGGAAAAGTGATGAGTAAAGTGTTCTCTTTACATTTCCACTAGATGATGAAAAGTTTAACATTGCACAAAGTGGTCTTTATTGCACAGGAGTGCAAAATTTGCGTGTTCCCATCCCGGAATTTATCGTTTACATTTCATTGACCGGCCATGACTTTTTAAGCCAGTTAGGAGGATGCAACAAAGCAGACAATGTCCAGATAATTCCTCCAAGTGCTTATAAAGTATTGATTCTGTGACCAGATAAAACAAAGGGGGGTCTGGGAATCTCTCTACCAGCACGGACACAGCCCAATGACCTGTTCTTGGGTGAATAACCCCTGGGAGAGACTCTACCAAGTCTTTAGCTCACTGTCCCTTTTACAGAGAAGAAATTTCCCCGCATATCAGCCTTTGTCCTGCCCAGGGGCAGTCCAGCGCCGAAATGCTAGGTATTCTCCTTTGAACAAGAGTACCATCAGTAACCCCATACACCTGTTTCAGCCTTGTTGGGCATCATCAGTGAGGTGAAACTGTTGCCTCTCTAAGAACAGTGAGCAAGAGGTCCACGTCTGGATCGCCCTGTTAACTTAGGGTGAAGCCCAAAGTTCATTCATGCAAAACAAAGGGGGGTCTGGGAATCTCTCTACCAGCACGAACACAGCCCAATGACCTGTTCTTGGGTGAATAACCCCTGGGAGAGACTCTACCAAGTCTTTAGCTCACTGTCCCTTTTACAGAGAAGAAATGTCCCCGCATATCAGCCTTTGTCCTGCCCAGGGGCAGTCCAGCGCCGAAATGCTAGGCAATTCTCCTTTGAACAAGAGTACCATCAGTAACCCCATACACGTGTTTCAGCCTTGTTGGGCATCATCAGTGAGGTGAAACTGTTGCCTCTCTAAGAACAGTGAGCAAGGGGTCCACGTCTGGATCGCCCTGTTAACTTAGGGTGAAACCCAAAGTTAATTCATGCAAAACAAAGGGGGGTCTGGGAATCTCTCTACCAGCACGAACACAGCCCAATGACCTGTTCTTGGGTGAATAACCCCTGGGAGAGACTCTACCAAGTCTTTAGCTCACTGTCCCTTTTACAGAGAAGAAATTTCCCCGCATATCAGCCTTTGTCCTGCCCAGGGACAGTCCAGCGCCGAAATGCTAGGCAATTCTCCTTTGAACAAGAGTACCATCAGTAACCCCATACACGTGTTTCAGCCTTGTTGGGCATCATCAGTGAGGTGAAACTGTTGCCTCTCTAAGAACAGTGAGCAAGGGGTCCATGTCTGGATCGCCCTGTTAACTTAGGGTGAAACCCAAAATTAATACATGCAAAACAAAGGGGGGGTCTGGGAATCTCTCTACCAGCACGAACACAGCCCAATGACCTGTTCTTGGGTGAATAACCCCTGGGAGAGACTCTACCAAGTCTTTAGCTCACTGTCCCTTTTACAGAGAAGAAATTTCCCCGCATATCAGCCTTTGTCCTACTTCTCTGGTCACACGCCCACCCTCTGGAACTCGATCCCCGTATCGGCTCTGAATGCCCCCCCAATTAAAAAATGTTGTAAAGCTCTCAAAACGTGGCTTTTTAAACAACACCGGACCAAGGACTCATCCCAATGGATGCACACACCACAAATCACAGTACTGCACTACTGTTAAAAGATGCCAGTCCAAACACAGGCTACGCACACCCTGTACAGCACTCTGCTGCTCCCGAGCTGGGTCTGTGCTTTAAACAATGTAACAAAAATAATAAAATCAGATATGTGCTCAATGGATGCAAACCTGCAGCAACTGAAACTCGTTGTGCCCCATAAAAGTACATTTACTGTTGACAATTGACCTTTTACATTTCAAAACCTTAAACTACACAACATCAATGCATTTTGACATATGCAAGCACGTTTTTTCAGCTCTAAGCAGGGTGTGGGGGCCCGAAGACACCATATTGAAATGCGCCCCTACGCATCGTCATCTGGTCCTGCTTGGACTTGTAGACTTTAGTGAGTTTCAATGGAACAAATTGTACTTACTTTATTTTTCTTTTTTATTAATTATTTTGCATTTGGTTAATAAATAAACCTTGAGCACATACAATGAAGTAATCAAATTAACCCAAATTACATCAGAATCCAATTTAGCACAAAAAGATTTAAATTACTCGAAATTACTTTAAAATCTATTTTGTTTACCCTAATAGCAATACATACATAGATAAAACGTTGCATTCACATTGATATACATTTAAAACCTTAAAATCTACTTAATACAATATCTATATGTCTACGCTAAGCCTTGTGAATACCACCTTCCAAATACTAAAAGCTAGCTGCTGATATGAATGGCTCTACCCCGTATATTATGATATAATATGATATGACATTTATAACGTGCCAATACACAAGTGTTTCAAGGTACTAGATGGCACTCCAGAATTGATCTGATCCAATTCTGTCTGCAATTTTCACAAAACCGGTATAGCCCTTCAGATAAAGGGTTTTAAGAGTAGGACACTGAGTTAGAATGTGGCGACTAGTCTCCACTTCAGTATTGCAGAGTGGGGCGCTTTCCCCCATCCCCCTAGGTTTTCAAAGGTCGGAAATAGATTAAAACGTAGATACACTATGAAGCTTCTGAGTTGGGCTGCACACATTTTTCTTAAATAAGTACAAGGCTATTCCAAAGGGAAACCTTGACAGCAATTATTTATGTATTTATACAGCGCCGACAGCCCGCAGGCATCAGGGCGCCCCATAAACACGCAAAAACAACAAACAAGAGACAAATGCAGAGAGTTCACGTTAGGACTTCCTGGTCCGGGGCGCAAGAGGCCGTAGGATTTTCTGAACAGATACGTTTTCAGTGCTTTTTTGAATGACCGTAGATTGGGCAAAGATCTAATGGCAACTGGTAATGGGTTCCAGAACGAAGCCGCAATGACTGGGAAGGACCTACCAAGACCCCTAGACCTTGCGAACCTCACTCCTTGATACTGTGTATGGGCAGATGACCGCAGAGTCTCTGAATCTCCTTTTATCATGAAGCCTACTCATGGTAATAGCTCTATCTCCATTTCTGGTCTTGCTTCTCAAAATAGAATCAGAATTCGGCAATGCCAATGCCTGGTCAAAAGTTAAACCAACATTCGTCATATGAGATGCTGTTGAGATATGAAGCTCTTGCAGAAAGGGATTATGGTTAGCCTCAGTGAGACGTAGAGACAATAACCCCAATAGTGTTTTTGGATTGGTCCTAGATGATAAAAACGTGAACCTTTGGAGTAGCCAGAGAGACCTAAGCCAGGAGATGCCAAATTCCATTCTTAATACCTCGACAGACACTGTGCTCACTAAACCCACAATAGAACGTAATATTTTCCCTACTACTTTTTCCAACCAAGTGACATATCTAGTGGTCAGCCCCTCTGAGCCGTACAGCATCCCAGTTATTATACTAGTATGATATATAGTTAACATGCCCTCCACGGTAGCTCCCTTCTTGATGATATATTGCTTAATTAAAAACCACTTTTTCCAGATCTTACGTATTATGTATTCTCCTTAAGAAATGAGAGCGAGATTTAGGGTGATCAGGAATACCATATATATATATATATATATATATATATATATATATATTAAGTTGCGCTACTAAAAACCTATGAAATTCAGTGAAAAAACTTTGTCAAAGGGACATTATGGTTCCAAGTAAAACCGAAAAACCCTTGAAATTCGCCAGTTATGGTAAGCTAAGCAACCATAACTCTCGCCACCACCATGCACTGCTAAGACTAACACCCAGGACATCAAAGGTGTCAAAGATGGAAGGGGAGAGAGACACGGGGCATGAGCGGGGGGGTGGGGGGAAGAGGAGGGAGACACGGGACATGAGCGGGGGTGGGGGAAGGGGAGAGAAACACGGGGCATGAGCGGGGGGGAGGGGAGAGAGACATGGGGCATGAGCGGGGGGTGGGGGAACAGTAGGGAGACACGGAGCATGGGCGGGAGGAAGGGGAGGGAGACACGGGGCATGAACGGGGGGTGGGGGGAAGGAGAGAGAGACACGGGCATGAGCGGGGAGTGGGGGGAAGGGGAGAGACACATGGGGCATGGGGTGGGGGGGAAGGGGAGAGACACACGGGGCATGAGCGGGGGTGGGGATAAAGGAGGCAGACACAGTGCAAGAGCGGGGGTGGGGGGGAAGGGGAGAGACACGGGGCATGAGCGGGGGGGTGGCGGGAAGGGGAGAGACACGGGGCATGGGTGGGGGGTAACACAAGGGAGACACAGGGCATGAGCAGGGGGGTGGGGGTAACACAAGGGAGACACGGGCATGAGCGGGGGGTGGGGGTAACAGGGGAGACAGGTCATGAGCAGGGGGTGGGGGGAACAGGGGAGACACAGGGCATGAGCGGGGGGTTGCGGGGAAGTGGAGAGAGACACGGGGCATGAGCGGGGGGTGGGCGGAACAGTAGGGAGACACAGGCCATGAGCGGGGGGTGGGGGGTGGGGAGAGACACACGGGGCATGAGCGGGGGGTAGGGGGAGAGAGACACGGGGCATGAGCAGGGGGTGGGGGAAGGGGAGAGACACACGGGGCATGAGCGGGGTGGGGGTGAAGGGGAAAGAGACACGGGGCATGAGCGGGGGGGAAGGGGAGAGACACATGGGGCATGAGCGGGGGGTGGGGGGAACAGTAGGGAGACACGGGGCATGAGCGGGGAAGGAGAGAGAGACACAGGGCATGAGCGGGGGGTGGGGGGAAGGGGAGAGACACACAGGTCATGAGTGGGGTGTGGGGGGAAGGGGAGAGAGACACGGGGCATGAGCGTGGTGTGGGGGGGAAGGGGAGAGAGACATGGGGCATGAGCGGGGGTGGGGGAAGGGGAGAGACACGGTGCATTAGTGGGGCGGAGGGGAGAGACACAGGACATGAGCGGGGGTGGGGGGAAGGGGAGAGACACACAGGGCATGAGCGGGGGGTGGGGGAAGGGGAGAGACACACAGGGCATGAGCGGGGGTGGGGGGGAACAGTGGGGAGACACAGGGCATGAGCGGGGGGTGGGGGTAAGGGGAGAGACACACAAGGCATGAGCGGGGGGTGGGGCGGAAGATGTGAGACACACGGGGCATGAGCGGGGTGTGGGGGGGAAGGGGAGAGAGACACGGGGCATGAGCGGGGTGTGGGGGGGAAGGGGAGAGAGACGCGGGGGTGGGGGGCAAGTGGAGAGACACAGGGCATTAGTGGGGCGGAGGGGAGAGACACGGTGCATGAGCGGGGGGGGTGGGGGAAAGGAGGGAGACACGGGCCATGAGCGGGGGGTGGGGGGGAAGGGGAGAGACACACAGGGCATGAGCCATGGTGGGGGAAGGGGAGAGAGACACAGGGCATGAGCTGGGTATGGGGGGGAAGGAGGGAGACACGGGGCATGAGCGGGGGTTGGGGGAAGGGGAGAGACACACGGGGCATGAGCGGAGGGTGGGGGGAAGGGGAGAGACACACGGAGCATGAGCAGGGGAAGGGGGGAGACACGGGGCATTAGCGGGGGTGGGAGGGGGGAAGGGGAGAGACACACAGGGCATGAATGGGGGTGGGGGGAAGGGGAGAGAGACACGGGGCATGAGCGGGGGCGGGGGGGAAGGGGAGAGACACACGGGGCATGAGCGGGGGGTGGGGTGGAAGGGGAGAGAGACACGGGGCATGAGCGGGGGGTGGGGGGAAGAGGAGGGAGACACGGGGCATGAGCGGGGGTGGGGGAAGGGGAGAGAAACATGGGGCATGAGCGGGGGTGGGGAGGAAGGGGAGAGAGACATGGGGCATGAGCGGGGGGTGGGGGGAAAGGGAGGGAGACACGGGGCATGAACAGGGGGTGGTGGGAAGGGGAGAGAGACACAGGCATGAGCGGGGGGTGGGGGGAAGGGGAGAGACACATGGGGCATGGGGTGGGGGGAAGGGGAGAGACACACGGGGCATGAGCGGGGGTGGGGGTAAAGGAGGGAGACACGGGGCATGAGCGGGGGTCGGGGGGAAGGGGAGAGACACTGGGCATGAGAGGGGGGTGGGGGGAAGGGGAGAGACACGGGGCATGGGTGGGGAGTAACACAAGGGAGACATGGGGCATGAGCGGGGGTAACACGAGGGAGACACGGGGCATGAGCAGGGGGGTGGGGGGTAACACAAGGAAGACACGGGGCATGAGTGGGGGGCGGGGGGGTAACATGGGAGACAGGTCATGAGCGGGGGGTGGGGGGAACAGGGGAGACACAGGGCATGAGCGGGGGGTTGGGGGGAAGTGGACAGAGACACGGGGCATGAGCGGGGGGTGGGCAGAACAGTAGGGAGACACAGGCCATGAGCGGGGGGTGGGGGGGAGGGGAGAGACACACGGGGCATGAGCGGGGGGTGGGGGGAGAGGGAGAGAGGCACGGGGCATGAGCAGGGGGTGGGGGGAAGGGGAGAGACACACGGGGCATGAGCGGGGGGTGGGGGAGAAGGGGAAAGAGACACGGGGCATGAGCGGGGGGGAAGGGAGAGACACATGGGGCATGAGTGGGGGGTGGGGGGAACAGTAGGGAGACACGGGGCATGAGCGGGGGTGGGGGGGAAGGGGAGAGAGACACAGGGCATGAGTGGGGGGTGGGGGGAAGGGGAGAGAAACACGGGTCATGAGCGGGGTGTGGGGGGAAGGGGAGAGAGACAAGGGGCATGAGCGGGGTGTGGGGGGGAAGGGGAGAGAGACATGGGCCATGAGCGGGGTGTGGGGGGAAGGGGAGAGAGACAAGGGGCATGAGCGGGGTGTGGGGGGGAAGGGGAGAGAGACATGGGGCATGAGCGGGGGTGGGGGAAGGGGAGAGACACGGTGCATTAGTGGGGCGGAGGGGAGAGACACAGGACATGAGCGGGGGGTGGGGGAAAAGGAGGGAGACACGGGTCATGAGCAGTGGTGGGGGGAAGGGGAGAGAGACACGGGGCATGAGCTGGGGCTTGGGGGGGAACCGGAGATACACACGGGGCATGAGCGGGGGTGGGGGGGAAGGGGAGAGACACACAGGGCATGAGCGGTGGTGGGGGAAGGGGAGAGAGACACGGGGCATGAGCGGGATGTGGGGGGGAAGGAGGGAGACACGGGGCATGAGCGGGGGTTGGGGGAAGGGGAGAGACACACGGGGCATGAGCGGAGGGTGGGGGGAAGGGGAGAGACACACAGAGCATGAGCAGGGGAAGGGGAGAGACACGTGGCATGAGCGGGGGGTGGGGGGAAGGGGAGAGACACACAGGGCATGAATGGGGGGTGGGGGGGTGGGGGGAAGGGGAGAGACACACGGGGCATGAGCGGGGGGTGGGGTGGAAGGGGAGAGAGACAAGGGGCATGAGCGGGGGGTGGGGGAAGGGGAGAGAAACGCGGGGGAGGGGAGAGAGACACGGGGCATGAGCAGGGGTGGGGAGGAAGGGGAGAGAGACATGGGGCATGAGCGGGGGGTGGGGGAACAGTAGGGAGACACGGAGCATGAGCGGGGGTGGGGGGAAGGGGAGGGAGACATGGGGCATGAACGGGGGGTGGGGGAAGGGGAGAGAGACACGGGCATGAGCGGGGAGTGGGGGGAAGGGGAGAGACACATGGGGCATGGGGTGGGGGGGAAGGGGAGAGACACACGGGGCATGAGCGGGGGTGGGGGTAAAGGAGGGAGACACGGGGCATGAGCGGGGTGGGGGGAAGGGGAGACACGGGGCATGAACAGGGGGTGGGGGAAGGGGAGAGACACAGGGCATGGGTGGGAGGTAACACAAGGGAGACATGGGGCATGAGCGGGGGGTAACACGAGGGAGACACGGGTCATGAGCAGGGGGGTGGGGGGTAACACAAGGGAGACACGTGGCATGAGCGGGGGGTGGGGGATAACAGGGGAGACAGGTCATGAGCAGGGGGTGGGGGGGAACAGGGGAGACACAGGGCATGAGCGGGGGGTTGGGGGGAAGTGGAGAGAGACACGGGGCATGAGCGGGGGGTGGGCACAACAGTAGGGAGACACAGGCCATGAGCGGGGGGTGGGGGGAGGGGAGAGACACACGGGGCATGAGCGGGGGGTGGGGGGAGAGGGAGAGAGACACGGGGCATGAGCAGGGGGTGGGGGAAGGGGAGAGACACACGGGGCATGAGCGGGGGGTGGGGGGGAAGGGGAAAGAGACACAGGGCATGAGCGGGGGGGAGGGGGAGAGACACATGGGGCATGAGCAGGGGGTGGGGGGAACGGTAGGGAGACACGGGGCATGAGCGGGGGTGGGGGGGAAGGGGAGAGAGACACAGGGCATTAGCGGGGGGTGGGGGGAAGGGGAGAGACACACGGGTCATGAGCGGGGTGTGGGGGGAAGGGGAGAGAGACACGGGGCATGAGCGGGGTGTGGGGGGAAGGGGAGAGAGACATGGGGCATGAGCGGGGGGTGGGGGAAGGGGAGAGACACGGTGCTTTAGTGGGGCGGAGGGGAGAGACACAGGACATGAGCAGGGGGTGGGGGAAAAGGAGGGAGACACGGGTCATGAGCAGTGGTGGGGGAAGGGGAGAGAGACATGGGGCATGAGCGGGGGGTGGGGGGGAAGCGGAGATACACACAGGGCATGAGCGGGGGGTGGGGGGGAAGGGGAGAGACACACAGGGCATGAGCGGTGGTGGGGGAAGGGGAGAGAGACACGGGGCATGAGCGGGGTATGGGGGGGAAGGAGGGAGACACGGGCATGAGCGGGGGTTGGGGGGAAGGGGAGAGACACACGGGGCATGAGCGGAGGGTGGGGGGAAGGGGAGAGACACATGGAGCATGAGTGGGGGAAGGGGAGAGACACACAGGGCATGACGGGGGGTGGGGGGAAGGGGAGAGACACACAGGGCATGAACGGGGGGTGGGGGGAAGGGGAGAGAGACACAGGGCATGAGCGGGGGGTGGGGGGAAGGGGAGGGACACACGGGGCATGAGCGGGGGGTGTGGGGGAAGGGGAGAGAGACACGGGGCATGAGCGGGGGGTGGGAGGGAGACACGGGGCATGAGCGGGGTGGGGGAAGGGAAGAGAAACACGAGGCATGAGCGGAGGGTGGGGGGAAGGGGAGAGACACATGGAGCATGAGTGGGGGAAGGGGAGAGAGACACAGGGCATGAACGGGGGGTGGGGGGAAGGGGAGAGACACACAGGGCATGAACGGGGGGTGGGGGGAAGGGGAGAGAGACACAGGGCATGAGCGGGGGGTGGGGGGGAGGGGAGGGGACACACGGGGCATGAGCGAGGGGTGTGGGGGAAGGGGAGAGAGACACGGGGCATGAGCGGGGGGTGGGAGGGAGACACGGGGCATGAGCGGGGGTGGGGGAAGGGAAGAGAAACACGAGGCATGAGCGGTGGGAGGGGAGAGAGACACGGGGCATGAGCAGGGGTGGGGAGAAAGGGAAGAGAGACATGGGGCATGAGCGGAGGGTGGGGGAACAGTAGGGAGACACGGAGCATTAGCGGGGGTTGGGGGGAAGGGGAGGGAGACACAGGGCATGAGCGGGGGGTGGGGGGAAGGGGAGAGAGACACGGGCATGAGCGGGGAGTGGGGGGAAGGGGAGAGACACACGGGGCATGAGCATGGGTTGGGGGGAAGGGGAGGGAGACACAGGGCATGAGCAGGGGGTGGGGGAAAGGGGAGAGAGACGCGGGGGTGGGGGGCAAGTGGAGAGACACAGGGCATTAGTGGGGCGGAGGGGAGAGACACGGTGCATGAGCGGGGGGGGGTGGGGGAAAGGAGGGAGACACGGGGCCATGAGCGGGGGGTGGGGGGAAGGGGAGAGACACACAGGGCATGAGCCATGGTGGGGGAAGGGGAGAGAGACACAGGGCATGAGCTGGGTATGGGGGGGAAGGAGGGAGACACAGGGCATGAGCGGGGGTTGGGGGAAGGGGAGAGACACACGGGGCATGAGCGGAGGGTGGGGGGAAGGGGAGAGACACACGGAGCATGAGCAGGGGAAGGGGGGAGACACGGGGCATTAGCGGGGGTGGGAGGGGGGAAGGGGAGAGACACACAGGGCATGAATGGGGGTGGGGGGAAGGGAGAGAGACACGGGGCATGAGCGGGGGCGGGGGGGAGGGGAGAGACACACGGGGCATGAGCGGGGGGTGGGGTGGAAGGGGAGAGAGACACGGGGCATGAGCGGGGGGTGGGGGGAAGAGGAGGGAGACACGGGGCATGAGCGGGGGTGGGGGAAGGGGAGAGAAACATGGGGCATGAGCGGGGGTGGGGAGGAAGGGGAGAGAGACATGGGGCATGAGCGGGGGTGGGGGGAAAGGGAGGGAGACACGGGGCATGAACAGGGGGTCGTGGGAAGGGGAGAGAGACACGGGCATGAGCGGGGGGTGGGGGGAAGGGGAGAGACACATGGGGCATGGGGTGGGGGGAAGGGGAGAGACACACGGGGCATGAGCGGGGGTGGGGGTAAAGGAGGGAGACACGGGGCATGAGCGGGGGTCGGGGGGAAGGGGAGAGACACTGGGCATGAGAGGGGGGTGGGGGGAAGGGGAGAGACACGGGGCATGGGTGGGGAGGTAACACAAGGGAGACATGGGGCATGAGCGGGGGTAACACGAGGGAGACACGGGGCATGAGCAGGGGGGTGGGGGGTAACACAAGGAAGACACGGGGCATGAGTGGGGGGCGGGGGGGTAACATGGGAGACAGGTCATGAGCGGGGGGTGGGGGGAACAGGGGAGACACAGGGCATGAGCGGGGGGTTGGGGGGAAGTGGACAGAGACACGGGGCATGAGCGGGGGGTGGGCAGAACAGTAGGGAGACACAGGCCATGAGCGGGGGGTGGGGGGGAGGGGAGAGACACACGGGGCATGAGCGGGGGGTGGGGGGAGAGGGAGAGAGGCACGGGGCATGAGCAGGGGGTGGGGGGAAGGGGAGAGACACACGGGGCATGAGCGGGGGGTGGGGGAGAAGGGGAAAGAGACACGGGGCATGAGCGGGGGGGAAGGGAGAGACACATGGGGCATGAGTGGGGGGTGGGGGGAACAGTAGGGAGACACGGGGCATGAGCGGGGGTGGGGGGGAAGGGGAGAGAGACACAGGGCATGAGTGGGGGGTGGGGGGAAGGGGAGAGAAACACGGGTCATGAGCGGGGTGTGGGGGGAAGGGGAGAGAGACAAGGGACATGAGCGGGGTGTGGGGGGGAAGGGGAGAGAGACATGGGCCATGAGCGGGGTGTGGGGGGAAGGGGAGAGAGACAAGGGGCATGAGCGGGGTGTGGGGGGGAAGGGGAGAGAGACATGGGGCATGAGCGGGGGTGGGGGAAGGGGAGAGACACGGTGCATTAGTGGGGCGGAGGGGAGAGACACAGGACATGAGCGGGGGGTGGGGGAAAAGGAGGGAGACACGGGTCATGAGCAGTGGTGGGGGGAAGGGGAGAGAGACACGGGGCATGAGCTGGGGCTTGGGGGGGAACCGGAGATACACACGGGGCATGAGCGGGGGTGGGGGGGAAGGGGAGAGACACACAGGGCATGAGCGGTGGTGGGGGAAGGGGAGAGAGACACGGGGCATGAGCGGGATGTGGGGGGGAAGGAGGGAGACACGGGGCATGAGCGGGGGTTGGGGGAAGGGGAGAGACACACGGGGCATGAGCGGAGGGTGGGGGGAAGGGGAGAGACACACAGAGCATGAGCAGGGGAAGGGGAGAGACACGGGGCATGAGCGGGGGGTGGGGGGAAGGGGAGAGACACACAGGGCATGAATGGGGGGTGGGGGGGTGGGGGGAAGGGGAGAGACACACGGGGCATGAGCGGGGGGTGGGGTGGAAGGGGAGAGAGACAAGGGGCATGAGCGGGGGGTGGGGGAAGGGGAGAGAAACGCGGGGGAGGGGAGAGAGACACGGGGCATGAGCAGGGGTGGGGAGGAAGGGGAGAGAGACATGGGGCATGAGCGGGGGGTGGGGGAACAGTAGGGAGACACGGAGCATGAGCGGGGGTGGGGGGAAGGGGAGGGAGACATGGGGCATGAACGGGGGGTGGGGGAAGGGGAGAGAGACACGGGCATGAGCGGGGAGTGGGGGGAAGGGGAGAGACACATGGGGCATGGGGGAAGGGGAGAGACACACGGGGCATGAGCGGGGGTGGGGGTAAAGGAGGGAGACACGGGGCATGAGCGGGGTGGGGGGAAGGGGAGACACGGGGCATGAACAGGGGGTGGGGGAAGGGGAGAGACACAGGGCATGGGTGGGAGGTAACACAAGGGAGACATGGGGCATGAACCGGGGGTAACACGAGGGAGACACGGGTCATGAGCAGGGGGGTGGGGGGTAACACAAGGGAGACACGGGGCATGAGCGGGGGGTGGGGGATAACAGGGGAGACAGGTCATGAGCAGGGGGTGGGGGGGAACAGGGGAGACACAGGGCATGAGCGGGGGGTTGGGGGGAAGTGGAGAGAGACACGGGGCATGAGCGGGGGGTGGGCACAACAGTAGGGAGACACAGGCCATGAGCGGGGGGTGGGGGGAGGGGAGAGACACAAGGGGCATGAGCGGGGGGTGGGGGGAGAGGGAGAGAGACACGGGGCATGAGCAGGGGGTGGGGGAAGGGGAGAGACACACGGGGCATGAGCGGGGGGTGGGGGGGAAGGGGAAAGAGACACAGGGCATGAGCGGGGGGGAGGGGGAGAGACACATGGGGCATGAGCAGGGGGTGGGGGGAACGGTAGGGAGACACGGGGCATGAGCGGGGGTGGGGGGGAAGGGGAGAGAGACACAGGGCATTAGCGGGGGGTGGGGGGAAGGGGAGAGACACACGGGTCATGAGCGGGGTGTGGGGGGAAGGGGAGAGAGACACGGGGCATGAGCGGGGTGTGGGGGGAAGGGGAGAGAGACATGGGGCATGAGCGGGGGGTGGGGGAAGGGGAGAGACACGGTGCTTTAGTGGGGCGGAGGGGAGAGACACAGGACATGAGCAGGGGGTGGGGGAAAAGGAGGGAGACACGGGTCATGAGCAGTGGTGGGGGAAGGGGAGAGAGACATGGGGCATGAGCGGGGGGTGGGGGGGAAGCGGAGATACACACAGGGCATGAGCGGGGGGTGGGGGGGAAGGGGAGAGACACACAGGGCATGAGCGGTGGTGGGGGAAGGGGAGAGAGACACGGGGCATGAGCGGGGTGTGGGGGGGAAGGAGGGAGACACGGGCATGAGCGGGGGTTGGGGGGAAGGGGAGAGACACACGGGGCATGAGCGGAGGGTGGGGGGAAGGGGAGAGACACATGGAGCATGAGTGGGGGAAGGGGAGAGACACACAGGGCATGAACGGGGGGTGGGGGGAAGGGGAGAGACACACAGGGCATGAACGGGGGGTGGGGGGAAGGGGAGAGAGACACAGGGCATGAGCGGGGGGTGGGGGGAAGGGGAGGGACACACGGGGCATGAGCGGGGGGTGTGGGGGAAGGGGAGAGAGACACGGGGCATGAGCGGGGGGTGGGAGGGAGACACGGGGCATGAGCGGGGGTGGGGGAAGGGAAGAGAAACACGAGGCATGAGCGGAGGGTGGGGGGAAGGGGAGAGACACATGGAGCATGAGTGGGGGAAGGGGAGAGAGACACAGGGCATGAACGGGGGGTGGGGGGAAGGGGAGAGACACACAGGGCATGAACGGGGGGTGGGGGGAAGGGGAGAGAGACACAGGGCATGAGCGGGGGGTGGGGGGGAGGGGAGGGACACACGGGGCATGAGCGGGGGGTGTGGGGGAAGGGGAGAGAGACACGGGGCATGAGCGGGGGGTGGGAGGGAGACACGGGGCATGAGCGGGGGTGGGGGAAGGGAAGAGAAACACGAGGCATGAGCGGTGGGAGGGGAGAGAGACACGGGGCATGAGCAGGGGTGGGGAGAAAGGGAAGAGAGACATGGGGCATGAGCGGAGGGTGGGGGAACAGTAGGGAGACACGGAGCATTAGCGGGGGTTGGGGGGAAGGAGAGGGAGACACAGGGCATGAGCGGGGGGTGGGGGGAAGGGGAGAGAGACACGGGCATGAGCGGGGAGTGGGGGGAAGGGGAGAGACACACGGGGCATGAGCATGGGTTGGGGGGAAGGGGAGGGAGACACAGGGCATGAGCGGGGGGTGGGGGAAAGGGGAGAGAGACACAGGCATGAGCAGGGAGTGGGGGGAAGGGGAGAGACACGGGGCATGAGTGGGGGGTGGGGGGAAGGGGAGAGACACGAGGCATGGGTGAGGGGTAACACACGGGAGACACGGGGCATGAGCAGGGGTTGGGGGGTAACACGAGGGAGACACGGGGCATGAGCAGGGGGGTGGGGGTTAACACAAGGGAGACACGGGGCATGAGCGGGGGTGGGGGGTAACAGGGGAGACAGGTCATGAGCGGGGGGTGGGGGAGAACAAGGGAGACACAGGGCATGAGCGGGGAGTTGGGGGGGAAGTGGAGAGAGACACAGGGCAAGGACGGGGGGTGGGCGGAACAGTAGGGAGACACAGGCCATGAGCGGGGGGTGGGTGGGAGGGGAGAGACACACGGGGCATGAGCGGGGGTGGGGGAGAGGAAGAGAGACACGGGGCATGAGCAGGGGGTGGGGGAAGGGGAGAGACACACGGGGCATGAGTGGGGGGTGGGGGGGAAGGGGAAAGAGACAAGGGGCATGAGCGGGGGGGAAGGGGAGAGACACATGGGGCATGAGCGGGGGGTGGGGGGAACAGTAGGGAGACACGGGGCATGAGCGGGGGTGGGGGGGAAGGGGAGAGAGACACAGGGCATGAGATGAGCGGGGGGTGGGACATGGGGCATGAGCGGGGTGTGGGGGGGAAGGGGAGAGAGACATGGGGCGTGAGCGGGGGGTAGGGGAAGGGGAGAGACACGGGGCATTAGTGGGGTGGAGGGGAGAGACACGGGGCATGAGCGGGGGGTGGGGGAAAAGGAGGGAGACACGGGTCATGAGCAGTGGTGGGGGGAAGGGGAGAGAGACACGGGGCATGAGCGGGGGGTGGGGGGTAGCGGGGATACACACGGGGCATGAGCGGGGGGTGGGGGGAGAGGGGAGAGAGACACGGGTCATGAGCGGGGGTGGGGGGAACAGTAGGGAGACACGGGGCATGAGCGGGGGGTGGGGGGAAGGGGATAGACACACGGGGCATGAGCGGGGGCTGGGGGGAAGGGGAAAGACACGGGGCATGAGCGGGGGGAGGGAAGAAACACACCGGGCATGAGCGGGGGGTGGGGGGAAAGGAGGGGGACACGGGGCATGAGCGGGGGTGGGGGGAAGGGGAGAGACACACGGGGTATGAGCGGGGGGTGGGGGGAAGGGGAGAAACACAGGGCATTAGCGGGGGTGGTGGGGGGAGAGAGACATGGGGCATGAGCGGGGGTGGGGGAAGGGGAGAGACACGGTGCATTAGTGGGGCGGAGGGGAGAGACACAGGACATGAGCGGGGGGTGGGGGAAAAGGAGGGAGACACGCGTCATGAGCAGTGGTGGGGGGAAGGGGAGAGAGACACGGGGCATGAGCTGGGGGTGGGGGGGAAGCGGAGATACACACGGGGCATGAGCGGGGGTGGGGGGGAAGGGGAGAGACACACCGGGCATGAGCGGTGGTGGGGGAAGGGGAGAGAGACACGGGGCATGAGCGGGATGTGGGGGGGAAGGAGGGAGACACGGGGCATGAGCGGGGGTTGGGGGAAGGGGAGAGACACACGGGGCATGAGCGGAGGGTGGGGGGAAGGGGAGAGACACACGGAGCATGAGCAGGGGAAGGGGAGAGACACGGGGCATGAGCGGGGGGTGGGGGGAAGGGGAGAGACACACAGGGCATGAATGGGGGGTGGGGGGAAGGGGAGAGACACACGGGGCATGAGCGGGGGGTGGGGTGAAAGGGGAGAGAGACAAGGGGCATGAGCGGGGGGTGGGGGAAGGGGAGAGAAACACGGGGCATGAGCGGGGGAGGGGAGAGAGACACGGGGCATGAGCAGGGGTGGGGAGGAAGGGGAGAGAGACATGGGGCATGAGCGGGGGGTGGGGGAACAGTAGGGAGACACGGAGCATGAGCGGGGGTGGGGGGAAGGGGAGGGAGACACGGGGCATGAACGGGGGGTGGGGGGAAGGGGAGAGAGACACGGGCATGAGCAGGGAGGGGGGGAAGGGAAGAGACACATGGGGCATGGGGTGAGGGGAAGGGTAGAGACACACGGGGCATGAGCCGGGGTGGGGGTAAAGGAGGGAGACACGGGGCATGAGCGGGGTGGGGGGAAGGGGAGACACGGGGCATGAGCAGGGGGTGGGTGGGGGGAAGGGGAGAGACACAGGGCATGGGTGGGGGGTAACACAAGGGAGACATGGGGCATGAGCGGGGGGTAACACGAGGGAGACACGGGTCATGAGCAGGGGGGTGGGGGGTAACACAAGGGAGACACGGGGCATGAGCGGGGGGTGGGGGGCAACAGGGGAGACAGGTCATGAGCGGATGGGTGGGGGGAAACAGGGGAGACACAGGGCATGAGCGGGGGGTTGGGGGGAAGTGGAGAGAGACACGGGGCATAAGCGGGGGGTGGGCAGAACAGTAGGGAGACACAGGCCATGAGCGGGGGGTGGGGGGGAAGGGAGAGACACACGGGGCATGAGCGGTGGGTGGGGGGAGAGGGAGAGAGACACGGGGCATGAGCAGGGGGTGGGGGAAGGGGAGAGACACACGGGGCATGAGCGGGGGGTGGGGGGGAAGGGGAAAGAGACACAGGGCATGAGCGGGGGGGAAGGGGAGAGACACATGGGGCATGAGCAGGGGGTGGGGGGGAACAGTAGGGAGACACGGGGCATGAGCGGGGGTGGGGGGGAAGGGGAGAGAGACACAGGGCATGAGCGGGGGGTGGGGGGAAAGGGGAGAGACACACGGGTCATGAGCGGGGTGTGGGGGGAAGGGGAGAGAGACGCGGGGTGTGGGGGGGAAGGGGAGAGAGACATGGGGCATGAGCGGGGGGTGGGGGAAGGGGAGAGACACGGTGCTTTAGTGGGGTGGAGGGGAGAGACACAGGACATGAGCGGGGGGTGGGGGGGAAGGGGAGAGACACACAGGGCATGAACGGGGGGTGGGGGGAAGGGGAGAGAGACACAGGGCATGAGCGGGGGGTGGGGGGGAAGGGGACGGACACACGGGGCATGAGCGAGGGGTATGGGGGAAGGGGAGAGAGACATGGGGCATGAGCGGGGGGAAGGAGGGAGACACGGGGCATGAGCGGGGGTTGGGGGGAAGGGGAGAGACACACGGGGCATGAGCGGAGGGTGGGGGGAAGGGGAGAGACACACGGGGCATGAGCGGGGGGTGGGGTGAAAGGGGAGAGAGACAAGGGGCATGAGCGGGGGGTGGGGGAAGGGGAGAGAAACACGGGGCATGAGCGGGGGAGGGGAGAGAGACACGGGGCATGAGCAGGGGTGGGGAGGAAGGGGAGAGAGACATGGGGCATGAGCGGGGGGTGGGGGAACAGTAGGGAGACACGGAGCATGAGCGGGGGTGGGGGGAAGGGGAGGGAGACACGGGGCATGAACGGGGGGTGGGGGGAAGGGGAGAGAGACACGGGCATGAGCAGGGAGGGGGGGGAAGGGAAGAGACACATGGGGCATGGGGTGAGGGGAAGGGTAGAGACACACGGGGCATGAGCCGGGGTGGGGGTAAAGGAGGGAGACACGGGGCATGAGCGGGGTGGGGGGAAGGGGAGACACGGGGCATGAGCAGGGGGTGGGTGGGGGGAAGGGGAGAGACACAGGGCATGGGTGGGGGGTAACACAAGGGAGACATGGGGCATGAGCGGGGGGTAACACGAGGGAGACACGGGTCATGAGCAGGGGGGTGGGGGGTAACACAAGGGAGACACGGGGCATGAGCGGGGGGTGGGGGGCAACAGGGGAGACAGGTCATGAGCGGGGGGTGGGGGGAAACAGGGGAGACACAGGGCATGAGCGGGGGGTTGGGGGGAAGTGGAGAGAGACACGGGGCATAAGCGGGGGGTGGGCAGAACAGTAGGGAGACACAGGCCATGAGCGGGGGGTGGGGGGGAAGGGAGAGACACACGGGGCATGAGCGGTGGGTGGGGGGAGAGGGAGAGAGACACGGGGCATGAGCAGGGGGTGGGGGAAGGGGAGAGACACACGGGGCATGAGCGGGGGGTGGGGGGGAAGGGGAAAGAGACACAGGGCATGAGCGGGGGGGAAGGGGAGAGACACATGGGGCATGAGCAGGGGGTGGGGGGGAACAGTAGGGAGACACGGGGCATGAGCGGGGGTGGGGGGGAAGGGGAGAGAGACACAGGGCATGAGCGGGGGGTGGGGGGAAAGGGGAGAGACACACGGGTCATGAGCGGGGTGTGGGGGGAAGGGGAGAGAGACGCGGGGTGTGGGGGGGAAGGGGAGAGAGACATGGGGCATGAGCGGGGGGTGGGGGAAGGGGAGAGACACGGTGCTTTAGTGGGGTGGAGGGGAGAGACACAGGACATGAGCGGGGGGTGGGGGGGAAGGGGAGAGACACACAGGGCATGAACGGGGGGTGGGGGGAAGGGGAGAGAGACACAGGGCATGAGCGGGGGGTGGGGGGGAAGGGGACGGACACACGGGGCATGAGCGAGGGGTATGGGGGAAGGGGAGAGAGACACGGGGCATGAGCGGGGGGAAGGAGGGAGACACGGGGCATGAGCGGGGGTTGGGGGGAAGGGGAGAGACACACGGGGCATGAGCGGAGGGTGGGGGGAAGGGGAGAGACACATGGAGCATGAGTGGGGTAAGGGGAGAGACACAGGCATGAGCGGGGGGTGGGGGAAGGGGAGAGAGACACAGGGCATGAGCGGGGGGTGGGGGGAAGGAGAGGGACACACGGGGCATGAGCGGGGGGTGTGGGGGAAGGGGAGAGAGACACGGGGCATGAGCGGGGGGTGGGAGGGAGACACGGGACATGAGCGGGGGTGGGGGAAGGGAAGAGAAACACGAGGCATGAGCGGGGGGAGGGGAGAGAGACACGGGGCATGAGCAGGGGTGGGGAGGAAGGGAAGAGAGACATGGGGCATGAGCGGGGGTGGGGGAACAGTAGGGAGACACGGAGCATTAGCGGGGGTTGGGGGGAAGGGGAGGGAGACACAGGGCATGAGCGGGGGTGGGGGGAAGGGGAGAGAGACACGGGCATGAGCGGGGAGTGGGGGGAAGGGGAGAGACACACGGGGCATGAGCGGGGGGTGGGGGGAAGGGGCGAGACACGAGGCATGGGTGAGGGGTAACACACGGGAGACACGGGGCATGAGCAGGGGTTGGGGGGTAACACGAGGGAGACACGGGGCATGAGCAGGGGGGTGGGGGTTAACACAAGAGAGACACGGGGCATGAGCGGGGGGTGGGGGGTAACAGGGGAGACAGGTCATGAGCGGGGGGTGGGGGAGAACAGGGGAGACACAGGGCATGAGCGGGGGGTTGAGGGGAAGTGGAGAGAGACACGGGGCAAGGATGGGGGGTGGGCGGAACAGTAGGGAGACACAGGCCATGAGCGGGGGGTGGGGGGAGGGGAGAGACACACGGGGCATGAGCGGGGGTGGGGGAGAGGAAGAGAGACACGGGGCATGAGCAGGGGGTGGGGGAAGGGGAGAGACACATGGGGCATGAGTGGGGGGTGGGAGGGAAGGGGAAAGAGACACGGGGCATGAGCGGGGGGGAAGGGGAGAGACACATGGGGCATGAGCGGGGGGTGGGGGGGAACAGTAGGGAGACACGGGGCATGAGCGGGGGTGGGGGGGAAGGGGAGAGAGACACAGGGCATGAGCGGGGGGTGGGACATGGGGCATGAGCGGGGTGTGGGGGGAAGGGGAGAGAGACATGGGGCGGGGGGTGGGGGAAGGGGAGAGACACGGGCATTAGTGGGGTGGAGGGGAGAGACACGGGGCATGAGCGGGGGGTGGGGGAAAAGGAGGGAGACACGGGTCATGAGCAGTGGTGGGGGGAAGGGGAGAGAGACACGGGGCATGAGCGGGGGGTGGGGGGTAGCGGGGATACACACGGGGCATGAGCGGGAGGTGGGGGGGAGGGGAGAGACACGGGTCATGAGCGGGGGGTGGGGGGAACAGTAGGGAGACACGGGGCATGAGCGGGGGGTGGGGGGAAGGGGATAGACACACGGGGCATGAGCGGGGGCTGGGGGAAGGGGAGAGACACGGGGCATGAGCGGGGGGAGGGAAGAAACACACCGGGCATGAGCGGGGGGTGGGGGGAAAGGAGGGGGACATGGGGCATGAGCGGGGGTGGGGGGAAGGGGAGAGACACACGGGGTATGAGCGGGGGGTGGGGGGAAGGGGAGAAACACAGGGCATTAGCGGGGGTGGTGGGGAGAGAGAGACACACGGGGCATGAGCGGGGGGGTGGAGGGAAAGGAGGGAGACACAGGGCATGAGCGGGTGGTGGGGGGAAGGGGAGAGAGACACACGTGCATGAGCGGGGGGTGGGGGGGAAGGGGAGAGACACACGGGGCATGAGCGGGAGGATGGGGGAACAGTAGGGAGACACGGGGCATGAGCGGTGGGTGGGGGGAAGGGGAGAGACACACGGGGCATGAGCGGGGGGTGGGGGGGAGGGGAGAGACACAGGGAATGAGCTGGGGGTGGGGCAGAAGGGGAGAGAGTCACGGGGCATGAGCGGGGGGTGGGGGGAAGTGGAGAGAGACACGGGGCATGAGCGGGGGGTAGGGGGGAAGGGGAGAGAGATACGGGCATGAGCGGGGGGTGGGGTTGGGGGGAAGGGGAGAGACACACGGGGCATGAGCGGGGGGTGGGGGGGAAGAGGAGAGACACACAGGGCATGGGCGGGGGGTGGGGGGAAGGGGAGAGACACACAGGGCATGAGCAGGGGTGGGGGAGAGACACACGGGGCATGAGCGGGGGAAAGGAGGGAGACACGGGGCATGAGCGGGCGTGGGGTGGAAGGGGAGAGACACGGGGCGGGAGGTGGGGGTAACACAAGGGAGACACGGGGCATGGCGGGGGGTGGGGGGTAACAGGGAAGCAGGGCATGGGTGGGGGGGTAACACAAGGGAGACACGAGGCATGACCAGGGGGTGGGGGGTAACAAGGGAGACACAGGGCATGAGTTGGGGGTGGGGGGATCAGTAGGGAGACACGGGGCATGAGCGGGGGGTGGGGGGAAGGGGTTAGACACACGGGGCATGAGCGGGGGCTGGGGGGAAGGGGAGAGACACGGGGCATGAGCGGGGGGAGGGAAGAAACACACCGGGCATGAGCGGGGGGTGGGGGGAAAGGAGGGAGACACGGGGCATGAGCGAGGGTGGGGGGAAGGGGAGAGACACACGGGGTATGAGCGGGGGGCGGGGGGAAGGGGAGAAACACAGGGCATTAGCGGGGGTGGTGGGGAGAGAGAGACACACGGGGCATGAGCCGAGGGGATGGAGGGAAAGGAGGGAGACACAGGGCATGAGCGGGGGGTGGGGGGGAAGAGGAGAGACACACAGGGCATGGGCGGGGGGTGGGGGGAAGGGGAGAGACACACAGGGCATGAGCAGGGGTGGGGGAGAGACACACGGGGCATGAGCGGGGGAAAGGAGGGAGACACGGGGCATGAGCGGGCGTGGGGTGGAAGGGGAGAGACACGGGGCATGAGCGGGAGGTGGGGGTAACACAAGGGAGACACGGGGCATGGCGGGGGGTGGGGGGTAACAGGGAAGCAGGGCATGGGTGGGGGGTAACACAATGGAGACACGAGGCATGACCAGGGGGTGGGGGGGTAACAAGGGAGACACAGGGCATGAGTTGGGGGTGGGGGGATCAGTAGGGAGACACGGGGCATGAGCGGGGGGTGGGGGGAAGGGGTTAGACACACGGGGCATGAGCGGGGGCTGGGGGGAAGGGGAGAGACACGGGGCATGAGCGGGGGGAGGGAAGAAACACACCGGGCATGAGCGGGGGGTGGGGGGAAAGGAGGGAGACACGGGGCATGAGCGAGGGTGGGGGGAAGGGGAGAGACACACGGTGTATGAGCGGGGGGCGGGGGGAAGGGGAGAAACACAGGGCATTAGCGGGGGTGGTGGGGAGAGAGAGACACACGGGGCATGAGCCGAGGGGATGGAGGGAAAGGAGGGAGACACAGGGCATGAGCGGGTGGTGGGGGGAAGGTGAGAGACACACGGGGCATGAGCGGGGGGTGGGGGGAAGGGGAGAGAGACACACGCGGCATGAGCGGGGGGGGAAGGGGAGAGACACACGGGGCATGAGCGGGGGGTGGGGGGAAGGGGAGAGAGACACGGGGTATGAGCGGGGGTTGGGGGGAAGGGGAGAGACACACGGGGCATGAGCGGGGGGAGGGGGGGTGGGGAGAGACACACAGGGAATGAGCTGGGGGTGGGGCAGAAGGGGAGAGAGTCACGGGGCATGAGCGGGGGGTGGGGGGAAGGGGACAGAGACACGGGGCATGAGCGGGGGGTAGGGGGGTAGGGGAGAGAGACACAGCGCATGAGCGGGGGGTACGGGGAAGGGGAGAGAGACACGGGCATGAGCGGGGGGTGTGGGGGAAGCGGAGAGAGACACGGGGCATGAGCGGGGGGTGGGGGAAGGGGAGAGAGACACAGGGCATGAGCGGGGGGTGGGGGGAAAGGGGAGAGAGGCACGGGCATGAGCGGGGGGGTGGGGGGGAAGGGGAGAGACACACGGGGCATGAGCGGGGGGTAGGGGAGGAAGGGGAGACACACACAGGGCATGAGCAGGGGGTGGGGGAGAGACACACGGGGCATGAGCGGGGGAAAGGAGGGAGACACGGGGCATGAGCGGGGGTGGGGTGGAAGGGGAGAGACACGGGGCATGAGCGGGAGGTGGGGGTAACACAAGGGAGACACGGGGCATGAGCGGGGGGTGGGGGTAACAGGGAAGCAGGGCATGGGTGGGGGGTAACACAAGGGAGACACGAGGCATGAGCAGGGGGTGGGGGGGTAACAAGGGAGACACGGGGCATGAGCGGGGGGTGGGGGCGTAACACAAGGGAGACACGGGGCATGAGCTGGGGGTGGGGGGTAACACAAGGGAGACACAGGGCATGAGCGGGGGGTGGGGGGTAACAGGGGAGACACGGGTCATGAGCGGGGGGTGGGGGGGAAGTGGAGAGAGACACAGGGCATGAGCGGGGGTGGGGGGAAGGGGAGAGACACACGAGGCATGAGCGGGGGGTGGGGGGAAGGGGGGAGCCACACGGGGCATGAGCGGGGGGTGGGGGAGAAGGGGAGAGACACAGGGGGAATGAGCTGGGGGTGGGGCAGAAGGGGAGAGAGTCACGGGGCATGAGCGGGGGGTGGGGGGAAGGGGAGAGAGACACGGGGCATGAGCGGGGGGTAGGAGGGAAGGGGAGAGAGACACAGGGCATGAGCGGGGGGTACGGGGAAGGGGAGAGAGACACAGGGCATGAGCGGGGGGTGAGGGGAAGGGGAGAGAGACACGGGGCATGAGCGGGGGGTGGGGGAAGGGGAGAGAGACACAGGGCATGAGCGGGGGGTGGGGGGAAAGGGGAGAGAGACACGGCATGAGCGGGGGTTGGGGGTGGGGGGGGGGGGGAGAAGGGGAGAGACACACGGGGCATGAGCGGGGGGTGGGGGGAAGGGGAGAGACACACGGGGCATGGGTGGGGAGTGGGGGGGAAGGGGAGAGACACACGGGGCATGAGCAGGGGGTGGGAGAGAGACACACGGGGCATGAGCGGGGGGAAAGGAGGGAGACACGGGGAATGAGCGGGGGTGGGGTGGAAGGGGAGAGACACGGGGCATGAGCGGGGGATGGGGGTAACACAAGGGAGACACGGGGCATGAGCGGGGGGTGGGAGGAAGGGGAGGGAGACACGGGGCATTAGCCAGGGGTGAGGGGGAAGGGGAGAGACACACAGGGCATGAGCAGGGGGTGGGGAAAGGAGGGATACACACGGGGCATGAGCGGGGGTGGGGGGAACAGTAGGGAGACACGGGGCTTGAGTGGGTTTTGGGGGGAAGGAGGGAGACACGGGACATGAGCGGGGGAACGGGAAAGAGAAACGGAGCATGAGCGGGGGTGGGAGGAACACACGGAGAATCACCGAGGGGGGGGACATGGGAGACACGGGCCATGAGCGGGGGGTGGGGGGAACAAGAGAGAGACACGAGGGCCTGTGCCTCACCGCCTTTTCATGGCCGACGCAGCCTACATCAAAACTGTGCAGGCAGCAGATCCCGCTCCGATAAACAAAGATGGTGGGCGTCTCTGAAAATAGACGCACTGCACGCTTCACGGCAGCCAATAGAAAAGCATGTCAGATGTCAGCGGACATCACGCAAGCTGCTTGCCCAATCACTGTCCTGTCCACGGAGCGAACAGGGAAGTATGTCCACGAAGCGAACACAGATATCACTAATTTTTTCTGACCTACTTTTTGGTCATTTAAAAAAAAACTACTGGACGGATTTTCACCAAATTTGCAAAAGCACGCTTTCGGGACCAAGCCGCTGCTCCTGGTCCTAATTTGGTGAAAATCCATCCAGCGGTTTGGGCTGTAGGCGCGAGCAAAAAAAAATTCCCATTCAGTCTGGGAAAAAAAAAGTTTTGGGACCCCCCCTATAACTTTACCCCCCCCTGGACGAATCCTCACCAAACTTTGCAAAAAAATTCAGAGTGGGCCATATACTTTTTTTAGGATTTGTCCAGGGGGAGCGAAGTTATAAGCCGCCCAAAAAGTGCTCTTCCTATGGAAACACCAACTTAACCATAACTACATGGCGACTACCGTGGCCATGTAATATATATATATACATGGCCTGCTGTAGCGACCATGTAGTTATGGTTAAGTTGCTAAACCCATAGAAAAGGCACTTTTTGGGAGGCTTATAACTTCACTCCCCCTGGACGAATCCTCACCAAAAGAAGTATATGGCCCACTCAGAATTCTTTTGCAAAGTTTGTTGTGGTTTGGTGAAGGGGGGGTAAAGTTATAGGGGGGGACCCAACATTTCTTTTTTTCCCATAGACGGAATGGAGAAAAAACTTTGTTCACGCCTACAGCCCAAACCGCTGGACGGATTTTCACCAAATTTACGGCAGGAGCGGCAGCTTGGTCCCAAAAGCGTGCTTTTATAAATTTGGTGGAAATCCATCAAAAAGTTGGTCCCAAAAAAAGTGTGATATCTATGTTTGCTTCGCAGACACACTTCCCTGTTCGTACATCAGACGGGCCCACTGATTGGATGGTGAAAAGCGTGAAGTGTGTCAGATTTTTGGAAATGCCCACCATCTTGGATTCGCGGACAGCGTCCGGTGTCCGCAGACATTGCGGTAAAAACATATTAAAAAACACAACATTGCACTTGTCAAACTTATCAAATAATCTCTGGGGAGGTGAGGGGTGATGAGGACGGGATGGGATATGGCTGCAAGAAGCAAAAAAACTGGTGTTTTTCACTGCAAAAGTCTACAAACGTTACGGATGTTCGCAAACAGTCCTGAGAAGTTCGCGGACACCTCAACATTACAGGGTTGGTAAAAAGCAGTTCTTGGATGGCTTATAACTTTGGCACCACTTAATGAAACTGCATTGCAATTGTATTCCTGACCTGATCCTGAATGAGTTTGCAAAATTTGGTAGGATTCTGTCAAGAGGGGGCAAAATTAGAGGGGGGGTGCCAAAATAATGTAAAGGCTTATAAATGAGGTGCCATTTTACGAATCTACACTTAATTTGGCAAACCGATAATAGATTTAGATATTAATGTTTTTGCGAAGTTTGGTGGGATTTTGTGAAGGGGCGGCAAAATTAGAGGGGGGGTCCCAAAACAATGAAAAGGCTTATAAATGTGGTAATTTGTCAAATCTACACAAAGGTATGCAAAAAGATTATAGATCTAGATATACATGTTTTCGTAAAGTAATGTCTGAATGGATTTTGTTTTTGACAAGTGTCATAATGTAGGTACAAAAAATAGTGATATACCTTTGGTGACTGAGGTGTAACCTGTGGCCATGGGCAGTGGCCAGATTGTCCGGGTCATGAAATAAGGTCATGATCCGGACAATCAAGCTACTGGCCATGACCATGAGGGACAATACATGGGGTTAAAGTGAACATGTCCATCTGGGACTGGCTTTGTGGTAAAGTTATTCGAAATTGGGATAGGTTTAAAAAGGAAGAAAAATGTGCTCGTGGTAATATGGTCAGAGGGTTCTCTTTTCGCCTTCTGCAGGCTGCCATGGACAGCGAAGAGGGGCCCTGTACGGAACCCCGCCTTCCCTTTCCATGGTGGCCATTTCGGAAAAGTATTTTCCTTCCTACAGGCGTCCCGGTGTAGGAAGAAAAATCCTTTTTTTAGCACCCCTAGTTCCCACTTTGGGAACCAAGGGTGCTAATGGCCTTCATCCCCATTACAGGGGCTGGAATGGGAGATAATGGTCCAGAGACCTCGTTATCCACCCTCGCTTCGCTTGGGCTGATAACTTGGGCTGCCAGGCCGGTATCCACTGTTCCATCCCTGGAACGGTGAATAAATGCCACAATATTGCTAGCATAACACAAAACGCAAATGGAAATGTTGGAAAATCTTATGGCGTCTATGTACTTTACTGAGAAATATAAAGTTGATGGAGTCTATACGTTTTTTTTTTAGTTCTATTTTTTTACTGTGAAAGGTGGTTCCTAAAGGAACATTTCTTTTATTGTTTTTGGATGCATTTTTTTTTTTGGCAGGAGAAATTAGAACGAAAGGTGGGGAGGGAAATGAGGGAGGAGGCACCAAACACTAATATGGAGGGGCAGGTGGACAGGGGAAAATGTTGCGCGTGTGTTATTTCTAAGGTAGGGGGCAGTGTTTCTCATGCTCCTTGATTACAGCAGTGGTGGTGTCTCTGGGGAGGAGGGATGGCATTAGCTGATTCCATTTTAAGATAAATAGCAGTTTTGCTAAAAGTATGTACTGTGTACTAGATTGTTAATGGATGAGTAGGAATAGGTGTTGGAGCTGTGCAAGGGACATTTTGAAGTTGAAAGTTCCTAGATCAGTAGAAAATGCAGTTCCGAACTATCCACGAAGCACAGATCCTATTGTGAAGTGCAGATGGGTTCTCAGACACGTCATTAAGCCGCGCGCCAGCGTATGGTCATGTGGCACTGTCCGGAAGGTCCGCAATTAAATCAGATGTTCATAGACATGTAGGGATACAAAACTAGTTGAAAGTCTTGCAAGAAGTGCATAAAAGTGTTAAAAATGATTCTAGAAGGTGGGAAATGGCAATGTTTTAAGGTGACACTTTGTAAATTGGACACAAATATTGCTATATCGAGCAAGTATGATATTAGTAAGTTGTAGGAAAATAGCATGCACTAGTAAAAACCCATGAAATTCACTGAACAAACTTTGTTAAAGGGACGTTATGGTTAAGTTGGACTTATAAAAACCTATGAAATTCAATGAAAAAACATTGTTAAAGGGATGTTATGGTTAAGTTGCACTAATAAAAACCTATGAAATTCAATGAAAACACTTTTTAAGGGGCCGTTATGGTTAAGTTGCACTAATACAAACCTATGAAATTCAGTGAAAACACTTTGTTAAGGGGACGTTATGGTTAAGTTGCAGTAATAAAAACCTATGAAATTCAATGAAAAAACTTTGTTAAAGGGACGTTATGGTCAAGTTGCGCTATTAAAAACGTATCAAATTCAGTGAAAAAACTTTGTCAAAGGGACGTTATGGTTACTAGTAAAACCGAAAACAAATGGAAATTCGCCAGTTATGGTAAGCTAAGCAATCATAACTCGCGGCACCACCGTGTGCTGCTAAGAATAACATCCATGCCATCAAAGATGACATCATTAATATGATTGATGACATCACTGATGACATCACATGTCTAGCCCCTTCTTTTTTTGTTCACTGACATATCTAGGCCAGGTGAGTTTGTTCACTGACAGTCAAAAACTTAACATTCAAAAGGTATTACATTTGTAGACGTTGCTATTCTCACATGTCCTTACAGTACTTTCCTTAAAATTCCACACAAACGTTTGCTTCTTACGGGACGTACGCCCAATAGGTATCATTTTAGTCTTGAAGGGGTTATTTTGCACACGGTTATTAGTGGCAAAGGGCTAAAGTGCATCCAAAGAATGCTGGAGTCCTCTTGGGGTATGGTCTAGGAGCACAGTGCCATCGGCATAAACCAACAACTGCTTCACCTTCCATACTGGAAGCACCTCAAGACCTTCCTCTTTTCTTCTGCCTTTGCCCCCCCTTCCCCCTGCCGATCTGTTCTCTCTTGGCATCGTGCACCTGGCCACCCTCTGTCCTCCGGGCCCAGGTACCTGCTCACCCTGCCACCCTCCCGCACTGCCTCTGGGCCACCCCTTGCACTGGGGTCTGTATCTGTACCTATGCAGTCCCCCCTTTTTCTTCCTGCACTTATCAGACCTACCCTGTCTGCTGCCTTAAACCTAGCACTTGCAAATTGCTGGCTGCACTACCACTGTTTGTTGCCTTTATTATTTATTTGTTGTTATTTATCTGTTTCTCCTCTGCTCGCACTTTCCACCTCTCCCCCCTTCCATGCACTTTTCCCCTACCCCTCTCCCATGCACTTGCACATTCTCAATGTCACTGGGCCTACTAAGATCGCTGTTTTGTTCTCCCCTTTTCCCCTCCCTTGCCTTGTCGCGCTCTGAAACACTTGTGTACGAGCACGATAGAAATAAAATATCAATATCAATATCAATACTGGGTGGAATGTTGCGGGCCGCATTAATTGCCTCTGCCATATCGGACACATAAAGATTGAATAATAGGGGTGAGAGTAGGCACCCCTTTAGCCCCCTGTTAGTACATAAAGTCTGGGTAATGGTGCCGCTCTGAGCTACTCTAATAAATTGGACCCAAACACATGATACCAAATATCTGTTCAAGTAAACGCCAAGACTGGAAAAGTGGTCTCCGAGTGACCTCGAGCTATCAGACTACCCGGTTTGTGTCTATTTTACCTAAAACATTTGATCTAATCACATTTAATTAAATTGATTTGAACTTTTTTTGGTCTAAAAGAGTCCCCCTGCAGTTTCCCCCTCCACTTCCCCTCAACCTAATCTATCCCCTTACCCAACCCATGTATATATTTAATTAAATTTGAGTGAAAAAAATGTCAAAAAATGTGATCAAACGTTTTAGGTCAAATGTTTTTAAGTCAATTATGCTAATACCGGCTACCCTAGGCACAAGACAAACTTTTTTGTAGTGCACTGCACAGCGACGTTGCAATGAGCCTTAAGCAAAAGCGTAACTCTAGGAGCAGAACATACTGCAGTGAAATAACAGGGGGGGGGGGGAGAAATGACCTTCCTTTTGTTCACCTGCAGAGCCTTTGCGTGCCATGAACCGCTCTGTTTTTTTAAGCGAGTCAAGGTGAAACAGGTTCACTGGAGTTTCCATGCTCAGTGGATCCAAGGGTTGGACAATGGCGGCAGTCACACAACTGTTTAAAATGAAGGATTACAGACTGAGAGCTAAATCCATGCTGCCAACAGGGGACAGGCACAGTGGCCCCGATTCATGGAATATAAGTGTATTTTTGCAGTATAAAGTCCGGGCAAAGTCAGTGCATAGTCATTTTTGCAGTACAAACAGTGGTCGAAGTGGGGTGGAGCGGTCGGCAGCGATACTCCTCTACTTCTTTTAATAAAGTGTTACTGTTCCTATACTTTCATTTTAAAAAGAAACCGTTCCGGAACGGTTTCGTTTTAAAATTAAAGTCTAGGAATAAGTTGAAACTTGCACTTTCAGTGCACTGCACTGGATGTTCCCTTAATCAGCAGGTGCATATGTTTTGGGGTTTGTATTGTGCATGGGAGGGGGCGTGGCAATGAAGTTTGTGGGGAGCGGTGCAGAAAAGTAGGGAACATAGTTACAAACTGAGTACAAAATGACTTGTCACGGACTTTGCACAGTTCCATGAATCAGTGTTGATCTTCTGCAGTGCAAATTGACTTTTCAGCAGTGCAAAGTCACTTTGAACTGGGCAAATATTCCATGAATCGGGCCCAGAGTGCATAAAAAAGTAGTGGAACTGTGTTCTCTGCCCGGGAATCCTTCCTACCCACCCACACTGCTCATTCTCCCTCAGCCTAATACAAACCCCATACCTGGGTCCGGCCTTTCCTCTGCTCGACCCCCCAACACTGTTTAACAACCATACTAGCAAGACAGTGAAAGAAAATGCACCTTAATCATTAACGTCAGTCATCCACACACAGCATGCAGCTTAACACACCCTCCCCTTTCTTATCACCCGCTATTCGCACCTCTAAGGGACATGGCAAGGATTACAGCCGTTACCTGCACATATAATTGTGCCTGCAGCAATTTCACATGAATTATGCTTCAATACAGAAGACAAGGACTGATCACTGTGATGCAGAGCCACGTGGTAACTCGAGAATGGTCTTTATGTTTCAAGCAGGCTATTGAAATAAACAAAAACAACCCAGCACCTGCAAGACACACCAGCAAGATATGACACTAAAGCAGTTCCACCAGGGGCCAGGTTTGAATCCCCACTAGGGGAGAAGCCAAAAACAAAAATGTCCTTCGCCTACCCCGTAGGAACTGCACTCTGGGTGACAAATAAATAAGGAATCATGGCGGATTTACCCCAAAAGTAGAGGGACATCTTACCCTTTAGTTCCCGCTCACTTCGGCCTCTGGCTGCCAAATGACCCTGTCATGACTGACACTTGGCACTAGCTCTGGTGTTATAGCCAACACCACTTTTAATTGCAGTTTCATTTTCCCCATAACTTTAATGTATTGTCTTATAAAATCCTAACATGCAAAGTTAAGTTGCAGAGCTCTCAGGTTTCCCGTGGCCATTTGTGAGAAGGCCACACAGTCCTGTTTTTGCTTGGAATTTGGGACTTGTACCTGTTTGTTTGTTTGGTTGTTTGTTTATTTATTTGGTAATGCTCACCAAACCCTTCGGTAGCTGGGCGCAACAGGACAAGTATACTTAAAGCTTATTTACAGCATATGCAATGGGTACAGACATACAGGGATATAACTTGCTACCACTTAAGGTTACAGTGAGGGCGTGGTACTATAGGTCACATATTACATAATGCAGTCAAGTAGTACAGTGGGTAACAAGTACAGTGAGTGTGGTGGACATGCAGAGATATAACTTGCTACCACAGGTTACAATGAAGGCGTGGTGCTATGGGTCAAATATTACATGGTGCAGTCAGGTAGTACAGAAAGTAACAGGAACAGTGAGTGTGGTGGATATGCAGAGATATAACTTGCTACCACAGTTTACAATGAAGGCGTGGTGCTATGGGTCAAATATTACATAATGCAGTCAATAGTACAGTGGGTAACAAGTACAGTGAGTGTGGTGGACATGCAGAGATATAACTTGCTACCACAGGTTACAATGAAGGCGTGGTGCTATGGGTCAAATATTACATGGTGCAGTCAGGTAGTACAGAAGGTAACAGGTACAGTGAGTGTGGTAGAACCATAGGTCGAAACTACCATGAGGCAAGATAGAAGTGGAGCAGAGAGAGGGTAGCCATTATTGGGTACAGTCCTAGTGAAGTAGAGGGGTGTTAGCGGTCATTTGTACGTAACCAGTTTAGCATGTTGCGTCTGAATTTAGGGTAAGGTTGGCCAGTTCTAATGTCTGCAGGGAGTGTATTCCAGGAAAGGGCTGCTTTGACCGGGAAGCTGGACCCACCAGCTGTGGTTCGTTTGAATCTAGGAATCTCTAGGAGGTGGGCATTGGCAGATCTGGTTGGGCGTGTTGAGGTTCTCCTGTTTATTCTTTCTGAGAGATATGTTGGTGCAATATTGTTCAGGCACTTAGACGTAAGTGAAGCTGTTTTAAGAAGGATCCTGTTGTTTATTTTTAACCAATGGACATCTCTTTTGAATTTGGAAATGTGCTCTCTGTTGGGGATATTCAAGGCTGCTCTTAGGACGTTGTTTTGCAACCTTTGGATTTTGTCATTGATGTATTTGTTGGCACCTAAGTACAAAGCATTACAGTAGTCCAGTCTGGACATTATAAGTGCATTAGCCAAGGTGATGCAGCTAGTTTCAGAGAGAAATGGTCTGCAAGCTCGGATGAGTTTGCAAGTGTAGGCAGTTGAGGATGCTAGTGAGTTAACTTGTTTCTTAAGGTTTAACGTGCAAACAAGGTAGAAGCCTAAAGTTTTAACTGTAGGCATCACTTTGATAGAGTTGCTGTCAATATTGAAGGAGGCATAACTGAGGCTGAGTTTTTTTAGGTTTGTCTCTGAACCTAGGATCAGTATCTCAGTTTTGTCGTCATTCAGGCAGAGGCCATGTGAAGCCATCCATGCCTGAATGAGAAGGTATATCTTGTTTACCAAGGGCGTGTCCTCGAGAAAGTTGCCCGAAAGGGGAATGAGGATCTGGGTGTCATCTGCATAGTTTGTCTAGGTGACACCCAGTCTGTCCAACTTATCGAACAAGGGCTTAGTAAAGATCTTATACATAGTAGGTGAGATGCAGGATCCCTATGGTATGCCGCAGGATGTTTGTATAGGGTCAGCAGAGGCTGAGGGGGAGAAGACTTTCATTGTGCGGTTTGCTAGAAAGGACTGGACCCAAGTTATGGCATCACTTGAGAAATGGGCAGCTGACCTAAGGTGATTGTATAAGACTGTGTGATCCACCAGATCGAAGGCTGCAGATAGGTCAAGGAGGAGTAGCATAGCTGTTTCCCCATTGTCCTTCAACTCGTCGATTTGGGTCTTAAGGTCAATTAAGGCTGTTTCCGTACCATGTAGAGGGCGGAAGCCAGATTGACGTGATCCTAATAGATGGTTAGCTTTGAGGTAGTCCTGAATTTGAAGGTAAGCTACTCTGTCTATTATTTTAAGTAAGAAGGGGACTGTAGTAATGGGTCTGTAGTTGGTTGGGATAGAGGGGTCTAGCGTTTCTTTTTAGCAGTGGTAGAACTCAAGATTCTTTAAGGTTGTTAGGTACTGTGTTTGTTTTGAAGGAGGCATTAATAAGCTTAGAGATGAACGGGGCTAGGTCTCTAGCTGCGTCCTTTATGATTTGGGCCAGGCAACTGTCTCCCTTGCAGTTTGACGGTTTTAGGGACAGTATCATTTTCTCTGTCTCGAGGACAGAGATTTTAGTAAATCTGAAGGGTATGGTGGTTCTTTCAGGTGTAGCATTGTTGGGGGGTTGCTGCGCAGATGGGAGCAGTGAAGCTTTTTTATTTGCAATTTTTAGTTGGAGGGCTGCAATTTTATTCGACAGAGCATTTTACATGTCCGTGCACCATTGCTTATCTTTCGAGGCGTTGTCAATGGGAGGGATAGGTGCTTCCATTTCCCGAAGGATAGTGAATAATTCCTTGGTGTTAGACTTAGCCTTTGAGATTCTATCGTTGAAGGTATTCTTTTTTGTGCTAATTATTTATTTTTTGTAGAGCTTGGAGTGGTCAGTTAGCTTAGCTTTATTCTCATCTGTGGGAAAGTGACGCCAAGTGGATTGAAGCTTTCTTTTGTGGAGCCTTAGTTCTTTAAGTTGGGGTGTAAACCAGGCATTTAGGTGTGATTTTTGTCTGCCTTTGCGAAGTTTGATAGGTGTGATAATGTCCAATGCCTTCGTCATGGAGTTGTTGAAGATCTCTACTAGTAGGTTGGGGTCAGTGTTGCTGGCGAGGTTATTAATAGAAGGAAGGAGATGTGGGAGTCATTTTTCCACTGTGATATCTAGTTGGGAGTGGTGGTACCATGACGATAGTCTTAGGGCTAAGGAGATCTAGCGTGGATGAGAAGGAGATTAGCTAGTAGTCCATCCAGGATTGAGGGTCAAAGTTGGTAATAGCAATGTTGCAATTCAGATCGGCCACCCAGTCGAGCGTCCTTCCTTTGATATGGGTCGGGGTGAGGACACTTTGTGTGAGCCCGTGATCCGTCAGTATGGCTGCTACTGATTGGGCATGTTTATTATCGAGTTCATTGGAGCCAAGATTAAAGCCCCCCCATCAATAGGATCTGTGAGGAATCTTTTGTATTGTTGGCTAAAAGGCTGGTTAAGTCTTCCTCAAAGGTTCCCAGTGGACCTGGAGGTCTGTATACCAGGTGAATAGTTATGGTGCGGTTGCTGGATAAGGTAAGTTTGGCTGTCAGTATCTCGCATGATTGGCATAGTGGTCGAGTGGCCAATCTAATGGATAAGTTAGTTTTGGATATGATAGCTAGGCTCCCGCCGCCTCTGGCATTGGGTCTGTCAGCTCTAAGTATATGGTAGCTATCAGGTATGGCTAGCATAAGGGCAGGTCCTCACCTATCCTAGATTTAAAATAGGAAAGAAAAAAACAGAATGCAAAGGGAGAAAAACAGAACTGAATGGCCTTTTCACTCATGGCCTCAGGAAAATTGAGATCTCTGCTGCTGACTAAAGAGCCAAGACTGCCTGAAAGCGTCAAGGTCAACTGGCTGTCATGAAAAAATCTCTTTTTTTTTAAGATTGCAAAATTAATGCAGGCTTGCGCTGTGATGACTGATCTCTGAAGAAAGGCCCCCAGAAACAGATACAGTGTCCCGTGTGTAGAGACATGCCAACCTGTCACATGACATTCACGAAATGACTTTTCAGTCCTGTTTCTTACTTTGCATTCTATGACTTGTAGCCCTTTATTTCCCATTACAGGACTACATATTACAGAATGCAAATCCACCACCAGCAGCTAAATATGCACTTCTCAAATGAAATGGAGAATAATGGCAGGTATGTGCAATATTTTATTTATTTATTTTTTGGGATTCAATGGCGGATAATGGCAAGTATGTGCAATATGTTATTTATTTATTTATTGGAATTTTTATATACTGCGCTTCACGGCACACAAAAAACAGAACAGACGGACATATATAAGAGAAGATGGCCAGGAGAATTTGCAATGGAGAAAGGCATCATAGAGCGAGAATAAGTCAGAACAGTCACTCAGGGGGGAGGTTGAAGAGAAATGTATTCAGCCTTTTTTTGAACTCAGTGGCCGTTGTGACAGCTCTGAGGGAATTTGGAAGTACATTCCAGGCTGACAGACCCAAGACATCAAAGCTGCAGCCGCCTGCCTTAGCCAAAGCGAGGCTGCACAAGTCTACGTTGGTTCTGAGATCTGAGGGTGTGCGAGATGGAGCATTGTGCAGGAGGCGGTCCGTGAGATATTTAGGGGCGATGTTGAGACCACATTTATGGGTCAAGGTAAGAAGCTTTTGGGTAACTCTGTGCTCCACTTGAAGCCAATGAAGTTCCTATCTGGAGGCAGTGATGTGCATTCGTTTTGAGAGACCCGTAATGGCACGGACAGCACCGTTTTGGGTTCTCTGAATAAGAAGAAGTAGGTTAGTCTAGGAGCAACCACTCAGGAGACTGTTACAATAATCCGAACGGGACAAGAGCAGAAGCTAGGGTAGCTGCATTCTCATGTGACACATGTGACTCCAGATATCCCTGGGTCTGGTGCACATTATAAATGAATAAACAAACAAACAAACACAAAGGGCCGAATGTTACTGAGTAGTTTATTAACAAAACCATAGGAGCTCCGAGTCTGGGCAAACCGCTGGTTCATAGTTAGCTCTGCGTCTAAGATGACGCAAGGGTTTTCACTTTTTTGACTACCGGAATAACGGCATTAAGAATTGTAAAGCTGACGTATTCCTGAGGAAAGGATTTAAGTAAGTTTGGGGCTGGAAGCCACGATCAGAAGTTTGGTCTTTTTGGTGATGAGTGCTAATGAGTTGACAGCCATCCAGTCATTGTATGTCCAGGAACACTCATGTAAGTAGGCATTAGAGCCACCGGCATACAGCACCATGGGGAAGACAGCTGACACTGACTGACACTCACGAAACAGCGCGGGCAGAAGCCCAGGGAACATTTCATCGGAGGGCATGCAGCAGCCAAGAACCGAGGGTTCCATTTACCCAGAGGCAAGCAGAAAAAACATAACATAACAGGCTCAGTAGGCCTGCCCGGATAGTAGCTTTTGATGCTTAGGCGATGCACAGATTTCGCCACAAGCAGGACTAATCCCAATGGACGCACAAACAACAACGTATAGTGCTGCGCTATTGTTAAAAGATGCCAGCCCAAACGCTGGCTAACCACACCCTGTACAGCGCCCCAATCACTGCCCTAATCTGATTGGCGCAGTAGTTGATCTATCACCATTGCATCCATAGTTACATTTGTCATTGTGAACTATGCTCTTTCCAGGACTGACATTAGATTTCTTTTGTTTAGAGTCATGGGGTGCTTCTCATGGTGGAGTTGTGCCTCGCAGCAGCTTATTGCCCACTTCAACTTGGCCTTGCCATCAGATGTCCCCCATTCTCATTTGCTGTCTACTGATACTTCTCCACTAGCAACCCCTCTTTAACCGTCGTGTAGAGTGGACATTGACCCACTGAAACAAGACTTCCGGGACTACACTATAGTGCATCCCACAATGCCTTTACCTTCAGGACAACAGAGTACCTTACTATACCAAGACTGACTTTGCTGTAGAGTATCCTACTATACCAAGCCTTTCTCTGCTGTAGAGTACCCCACTATACTAAGGGCCTCATTACACGGACGGCGGGAAGGGTTAACGGTCACCCTTACCGCCTTACTACGAGGTCCATTTGCGGGTTGGAGACTTTAACGCCTGCTTTTTGCAGGCGTTAAAAACCAACCCGCAAAGGGACCAGGGAGCTAATTACGCTACCGCAATTTGCGGTGCCGTAATTAGCACCTTCCCCATTCCCATTATGCCCTATGGGGCAAAAATGGGAATGGGGAAGGGCAATGGGGGAAGGGGGAATTACCGCCCCACCAACCTTGGAACAGGGCGGTAATTCCCCTTTCGACCAAGGCGGTGCCAGTATTTTACCGGCATGGACCAAAGTGCTAATAGCACCTTGGTCCACCGCCGTCCGTGTAATGAGGCCCTAAGACTTTCTTTGCTGTAGGGTACCCCACTATACCAAGACTTTCTTTGCTGCAGAGTACCCCACTATACCAAGATGTTCTTTGCTGTGGAGTAACCCACTATACCAAGACCTTCTTTGTTGTAGAGTAGCCCACTATACCAAGACTTTCCTTGCTGTAGAGTACCCCACTATACCATGGGCCTCATTACAACCCTGGCGTTAAGGGGTTAACAGCGCCGCAAAAGGCTGCGGCGCCGTTAAACCCTTAACGTCCGATTCACACTTTAACGCCTGCTTTTTGCAGGTGTTAAAGTCCAACCCGCTAAGGGACCTTGGTGCTAATTACGGCACCGTAATTTACGGTGCCGTAATTAGTGCCTTCCCCATTCCCATTGAGCCCTATGGGCCAAAAATGGGAATCGGGAAGGGGCCATGGTGAATGGGGATTTACCGCCCCGCCAACCTTGGAATGGGGCGGTAAATCCGCCATCCACCATGGCGGAATCCGGCATGGACCATGGTGCTTATAGCACCATGGTCCAACGCCAGGGTTGTAATGAGGCCCCAAGACTTCCTTTGCTGTGGAGTACCCCAGTATACCAAGACCTTCTTTGTTGTAGAGTAGCCCACTATACCAAGACTTCTGTTACTGTAGAGCAGCCCACCATACCAGGACTTAATTTGCTGTAGATTACCCCACTATAGCAAGATGTTCTTTTCCATAGAGCAGCCCAATTTACTAAGCCTTTCTTTTCTGTAGAGTAGCCCACTATACCAATTCTTTCTTTGCGGTAGAGTACCCCACTATACCAAGACATTCTTTGCTGTAGAATAGCCCACTATAAGAAGACTTTCTTTATGGTAGAGTACCCCACTATACCAAGACTTTCTTTGCTGTAGAGTACCCCACTATACCAAGACTTTCTTTGCTGTAGAGTAGCCCATTATACCTAGACTTTCTTTGCTGTAGAGTACCCTACTATACCAAGACTTTCTTTGCTGTAGAGTACCCCACTATACCAAGACTTTCTTTGCTGTAGATTAGCCCACTATACCAAGACTTTCTTTGCTGTAGAGTACCCCACTATACTGAGACTTTCTTTGCTGTAGAGTACCCCACTATACTAAGACTGTCTTTGCTGTGAAGTCACCAACTATACCAAGACTTTCTTTATTGTAGAGTACCCCACTATACCAAGACTAGCTTTACTGTAGAATCGTCCACTATACCAAGACTTTCATTGCTGTAGAGTACTGCACTATACCAACACTTCCTTTGCTGCAGAGAAGCCCACTATACCAGGAATTTCTTTTCTGTAGAGTAGCTGACTATACCAAGACTATCTTTGCTGTCGAGTACCCCACTATACCAATACTTTTTTTGCTGTAGAGTAGCCCACTATACCAAGACTTTCTTTACTGTAGAGTACCCCACTATACCAAGACTTTCTTTGCTGTAGAGTACCCCACTATACCAATACTTTCTTTGCGGTAGACTACCTCACTATAACAAGACCTTTCTTTGCTGTGGAGTACCACACTATACCAAGACTTTCTTTGCTGTAGAGTACCACACTATATCAAGACTTTCTTTTCTATAGAGTAGCCGACTATACCAAGACTTTCTTTGCTGTAGAGTACCCCACTATACCAAGACTTTTGTTTCTGTAGAGTAGCCCACTATGCCAAGACTTTCTTTGCTGTTGAATACCTCACTATACCAAGACTTTCTTTGCTGTAGAGTACCCCACTATACCGAGACTTTCTTTGCTGTAGAGTTACCCACTATACCGAGACTTTCTTTGCTGTAGAGTTATCCACTATACCAATACTTTTTTTTACTGTAGAGTACCCCACAATTCCAAGACTTTCTTTACTGTAGAGTCGCCCACTATACCAAGACTTGCTTTGCTGTAGAGTACCCCACTATACCAAGAATGTATTTGCTATAGATTAGCACACTATACCAAGACTTTTGTTTCTGTAGAGTAGCCCACTATACCAAGACGTTCTTTGCTGTAGAGTACCCCACTATACCAAGACTTTCTTTGCTATAGATTACCCCACTATACCAAGATATTTGGTTCTGTAGAGTAGCCCACTATACCAAGACTTTCTTTGCTGTAGAGTACCACACTATACCAAGACTTTCTTTTCTATAGAGTAGCCCACTATACCAAGACTTTCTTTGCTGTAGAGTACCCCACTATACTAAGACTTTCCTTTCTGTAGAGTAGCCCACTATACCAAGACTTTCTTTGCTGTAGAGTACCCCACTATACTAAGACTTTCTTTGCTGTAGAGTCACCCACTATACCAAGTCTTTCTTTGCTGTAGAGTACAACAGTGTACCAGGACTTTCTTTGCTGTAGAGTACCCCACTATACCAAGACTTTTGTTTCTGTAGAGCAGCCCACTATGCCAAGACTTTCTTTGCTGTAGAGTACCACACTATACCAATACTTTCTTTGCTTTAGAGTCGCCCACGATACCAAGACTTCCTTTGCTGTAGAGTACCCCAGTATACCAAGACCTTCTTTGCTGTAGAGTACCCCACTATACCAAGACTTTCTTTGCTGTAGAGTTACCCACTATACCGAGACTTTCTTTGCTGTAGAGTTATCCACTATACCAATACTTTTTTTTACTGTAGAGTACCCCACAATTCCAAGACTTTCTTTACTGTAGAGTCGCCCACTATACCAAGACTTGCTTTGCTGTAGAGTACCCCACTATACCAAGAATGTATTTGCTATAGATTAGCACACTATACCAAGACTTTTGTTTCTGTAGAGTAGCCCACTATACCAAGACGTTCTTTGCTGTAGAGTACCCCACTATACCAAGACTTTCTTTGCTATAGATTACCCCACTATACCAAGATATTTGGTTCTGTAGAGTAGCCCACTATACCAAGACTTTCTTTGCTGTAGAGTACCACACTATACCAAGACTTTCTTTTCTATAGAGTAGCCCACTATACCAAGACTTTCTTTGCTGTAGAGTACCCCACTATACTAAGACTTTCCTTTCTGTAGAGTAGCCCACTATACCAAGACTTTCTTTGCTGTAGAGTACCCCACTATACTAAGACTTTCTTTGCTGTAGAGTCACCCACTATACCAAGTCTTTCTTTGCTGTAGAGTACAACAGTGTACCAGGACTTTCTTTGCTGTAGAGTACCCCACTATACCAAGACTTTTGTTTCTGTAGAGCAGCCCACTATGCCAAGACTTTCTTTGCTGTAGAGTACCACACTATACCAATACTTTCTTTGCTGTAGAATAGCCCACTTTACCAAGACTTTCTTTACTGTAGACTACCCCATTATAGCAAGACTTTCTTTTCTGTAGAGCATCCCAATATACTAAGCCTTTCTTTGCTGTAGAGTACCCCACTATACTAAGACATTCTTTGCTGTAGAATAACCCACTTTACCAAGACTTTCTTTACTGTAGAGTACCCTACTATACCTAACTTTCTTTGCTGTAGACTACCCCACTATACCAAGACTTTCTTTGCTGTAGAGTACCCCACTATACTAAGACTTTCTTTTCTCTAGAGTAGCCTACTACACCAAGACCTTCTTTGCTGTAGAGTACCCTACTATACTAAGATTTTCTTTTCTCTAGAGTAACCTACTATACCAAGACCTTCTTTGCTGTAGAGTCACCCACTATACCAGGACTTTCTTTGCTGTAGAGTACCACACTATACCAAGATGTTCTTTACTGTTGAGTACCCCACTATACCAAGACTTTCTTTGCTGTAGAGTACCCCACTATACCAAGACTTCCTTTGCTGTAGGGAAGCCCACTAAACCAAGACTTTCATTTCTGTAGAGTAGCCCATTATACCAAAACTTTCTTTGCTGTAGAGTACCCTACTATACCAAGACTTCCTTTGCTGTAGAGTACCCCAGTATACCAAGACCAAATTTGTTGTAGAGTAGCCCACTATACCAAGACTTCTGTTACTGTAGAGCAGCACACTATACCAGGACTTTATTTGCTATAGAGTACCTCACTATAGCAAGACTTTCTTTTCTGTAGAGCAGCCCAATATACTAAGCCTTTCATTTCTGTAGAGTACCCCACTATACCAAGACTTCCTTTGCTGTAGGTAGCCCACTAAACCAAGACTTTCTTTTCTGTAGAGTAGCCCATTATACCAAAACGTTCTTTGCTGTAGAGTACCCCACTATACCAAGACTTCCTTTGCTGTAGAGTACCCCAGTATACCAAGACCTTCTTTGTTGTAGAGTAGTCCACAATACCAAGACTGACTTCTGTTACTGTAGAGCAGCCCTCTATACCAGGACTTTCTTTGCTGTAATGTCACCCACTATACCAAGACTGCCTTTACTGTAGAGAACTCCACTATACCAAGACCATCTTTACTGTAGAGTCGCCCACTATACCAAGACTTTCTTTGCTGTAGAGTACCCCACTATACCAAGACTTCCTTTGCTGTAGGGTAGCCCACTAAACCAAGACTTTCTTTTCTGTAGAGTAGCCCATTATACCAAAATGTTCTTTGCTGTAGAGTACCCCACTATACCAAGACTTCCTTTGCTGTAGAGTACCCCAGTATACCAAGACCATCTTTGTTGTAGAGTAGCCCACTATACCAAGACTTCTGTTACTGTAGAGCAGCCCACTATACCAGGACTTTATTTGCTGTAGAGTACCCCACTATAGCAAGACCTTCTTTTCTGTAGAGCAGCCCAATATACTAAGCCTTTCTTTTCTGTAGAGTAGCTCACTATACCAATTCTTTCTTTGCTGTAGAGTACCCCACTATACCAAGACATTCTTTTCTGTAGAGTACCCTACTATACCAAGACTGTCTTTGCTGTATAGTCCCCACTATACCAAGACTTTCTTTGCTGTAGAGTACCCCACTATACCAAGACTTTCTTTGCTGTGGAGTACCCCACTATACCAAGACTTCCTTTGCTGTAGAGTACCCCAGTATACCAAGACCTTCTTTGTTGTAGAGTAGCCCACTATACCAAGACTTCTGTTACTGTAAAGCAGTCAACTATACCAGGACTTTATTTGCTATAGAGTACCCCACTATAGCAAGACCTTCTTTTCTGTAGAGCAGCTCAATATACTAAGCCTTTCTTTTCTGTAGAGTAGCTCACTATACCAATTCTTTATTTGCTGTAGAGTACCCCACTATACCAAGACTTCCTTTGATGTAGGATAGCCCACTAAACCAAGACTTTCTTTTCTGTAGAGTAGCCCATTATACCAAAACTTTCTTTGCTGTAGAGTACCCCACTATACCAAGACTTCCTTTGCTGTAGAGTACCCCAGTATACCAAGACCTTCTTTGTTGTAGAGTAGCCCACTATACCAAGACTTCTGTTACTGTAGAGCAGCCCACTATACCAGGACTTTCTTTGCTGTAATGTCACCTACTATACCAAGACTGTCTTTACTGTAGAGCACTCCAATATACCAAGACCTTCTTTCCTGTAGAGTCGCCCACTATACCAAGACTTTCTTTGCTGTAGAGTACCCCACTATAGCAAGACTTCCTTTGCTGTAGAGTACCCCACTATACCAAGACTTTCTTTGCTGTAGAGTACCGCTCTATACCAACACTTCCTTTGCTGCATAGTAGCCCTCTATACCAGGAATTTCTTTTCTGTAGAGTAGCTGACTATACCAAGACTTTCTGTGCTGTCGAGTACCCCACTGTACCAAGACTTGTTTTGCTGTAGAGTACCACACTATACCAAGACTTTCTTTTCTATAGAGTAGCCCACTATGCCAAGACTTTCTTTGCTGTAGAGTACCCCACTATACCAAGACTTTCTTTGCTGTAGAGTAGCCCACTATACCAAGACTTTCTTTACTTTAGAGTACCCCGCTATACCAAGACTTATTTTGCTGTAGAGTAGCCCATTATACCAAAACTTTCTTTGCTGTAGAGTACCCTACTATACCAAGACTTCCTTTGCTGTAGAGTACCCCAGTATACCAAGACCTTCTTTGTTGTAGAGTAGCCCACTATACCAAGACTTCTGTTACTGTAGAGCAGCCCACTATACCAGGACTTTCTTTGCTGTAATGTCACCCACTATACCAAGACTGTCTTTACTGTAGAGCACTCCAATATACCAAGACCTTCTTTACTGTAGAGTCACCCACTATACCAAGACTTTCTTTGCTGTAGAGTACTCCACTATAGCAAGACTTCCTTTGCTGTAGGGTAGCCCACTAAACCAAGACTTTCTTTTCTGTAGAGTAGCCCATTATACCAAAACTTTCTTTGCTGTAGAGTACCCCACTATACCAAGACTTCCTTTGCTGTAGAGTACCCCAGTATACCAAGACCTTCTTTGTTGTAGAGTACCCCAGTATACCAAGACTTTCTTTGCTGTAGAGTACCCCACTATACCAAGACTTTCTTTCCTGTAGAGTACCCCACTATACCAAGACATTCTTTGCTGTAGAGTACACTACTATACCAAGACTTTCTTTGCTGTAGAGTACCCTACTATACCAAGATTTTCTTTGCTGTAGAGTACCCCAGTATACTAAGACTTTCTTTGCTGTAGAGTACCCCACTATACTAAGACTGTCTTTGCTGTGAAGTCACCAACTATACCAAGACTTTCTTTATTGTAGACTACCCCACTATACCAAGACTAGCTTTACTGTAGAGTCGCCCACTATACCAAGACTTTCTTTGCTGTAGAGTACCGCACTATACCAACACTTCCTTTGCTGCAGAGTAGCCCTCTATACCAGGAATTTCTTTTCTGTAGAGTAGCTGACTATACCAAGACTTTCTGTGCTGTCGAGTACCCCACTATACCAAGACTTGTTTTGCTGTAGAGTACCACACTATACCAAGACTTTCTTTTCTATAGAGTAGCCCACTATGCCAAGACTTTCTTTGCTGTAGAGTACCACACTATACCAATACTTTCTTTGCTGTAGAGTCGCCCACTATACCAAGACTTTCTTTGCTGTAGAGTAGCCCACTATACCAAGACTTTCTTTACTTTAGAGTACCCACCTATACCAAGACTTATTTTGCTGTAGGGTAGCCCACTAAACCAAGACTTTCTTTTCTGTAGAGTAGCCCACTATACCAAGACTTTCTTTGCTGTAGAGTACCCCAGTATACCAAGACCTTCTTTGTTATAGAGTAGCCCACTATACCAAGACTTCTGTTACTGTAGAGCAGCCCACCATACCAGGACTTAATTTGCTGTAGAGTACCCCACTATAGCAAGACTTTCTTTTCTGTAGAGCAGCCCAATATACTGAGCCTTTCTTTGCTGTAGAGTACCCCACTATACCAAGACATTCTTTGCTGTAGAATAGCCCACTTTACCAAGACATTCTTTACTGTAGAGTACCCTATTATCACCAAGACTTTCTTTGCTGTAGAGTACCCCACTATACCAAGACTTTCTTTGCTGTAGACTACCCTACTATATCAAGACTTTCTTTTCTGTAGAGTACCCAACTATACCAAGACATTCTTTGCTGTAGAATAGCCCACTTTACCAAGACTTTCTTTACTGTAGAGTACCCTACTATACCAAGACTTTCTTAGCTGTAGAGTACCCCACTATACCAAGACTTTCTTTGCTGTAGAGTACCCTACTATACCAAGACTTTCTTTGCTGTACAGTACCCCACTATACCAAGACTTTCTTTGCTGTAGAGAACCACACTATACCAAAACGTTCTTTATCGTTGAGTATCCCACTATACTAAGACTTTCTTTGCTGTAGTGTCACCCACTATACCAAGACTTTCTTTACTGTAGAGCACTCCACTATACCAAGACCTTCTTTACTGTAGAGTCGCCCACTATACCAAGACTTTCTTTGCTGTAGAGTACCCCACTATACCAAGACATCCTTTGCTGTAGGGTAGCCCACTAAACCAAGACTTTCTTTTCTGTAGAGCAGCCCATCATACCAAGACTTTCTTTGCTGTAGAGTACCCCACTATACCAAGACTTCCTTTGCTGTAGAGTACCCCAGTATACCAAGACCTTCTTTGTTGTAGAGTAGCCCACTATACCAAGACTTCTGTTACTGTAGAGCAGCCCACTATACCAGGACTTTATTTGCTGTAGTGTACCCTTCTATACCAAGACTTTCTTTGCTGTAGAGTACCCCACTATACCAAGACTTTCTTTGCTGTAGAGTACCCTGCTGTACCAGCACTTTCTGCACTGTAGGGTTCCCTGTTATACCAAGACTTTCAGCACTACAATATCACACAATGTATTTCTACACAATAGTATAGTGTAGGTTTTTCTGGCTTGTAGTATTGTGTAGCCCACTTTACCAAGACCTTCTGGACTCCTGTGCAAATGGGTCTAAGAATATTTTTGGTAGAAACATAACAGAGGACTAAGGTTACTAGGTCAAACGTTCCGGCTCACCTTTGAGTCAATAGGGTTCATGGAATGGTCGCTCTCTAAGCAGAGTATCCAATAATATGCTCTTTGTTGTTAAATAGTTACAGTCAGCAGTTGAGAAGGCACGCATTGCTGTAGCGTACGTGCAGCTGAAACCGGTTGCAGACCTCAGTCAAACCGCTCGATGAGAGCCGTACACCTTCCAAACCTGTCCAGTGGTTATTCAAGACCAACCTGTTCTACTCTCAGCACAAAAGAAGTAGCCCGGCTAACAGCAAACTGGCTGTGGAACCTCAGCTGAACACCAACGTTTGTTTACCGAGAGATTATGTGACATTTGAACTAAAAATCTGCCTTATTTGAGGAATTTCCTTTGCCTGTACTCGCCTTGTCACGCATACTAAATATCATGTTTGAAATTGGCACTTTTTACCCTCTTATATTTTACCCTCTTTTTCACATTTTCTCATATTCCATTATTTTGCATTTCCTAATTCTTTGCATCTGTTCTTGTAGTTCGTCTATTACATATTCCACTCTTCTCATTTCTTAATTTTTACATTTGTTCTTCTATCTCTTCTATTACCTGTTCCTCCAGTCTTTTCCATTTCTTAATTGTTCTTGTATCTCTTCTATGTAATATAAGTCTTTTGTTCCCAATGGAAAGATCTTTTTATAAAGATCTTTTCACTGAAAGGTTGATTTATAAAGACCGCTCCATGACTGCAGGAGAGGGCAGGGAGCGAGGGGTTGGAGGGGCAAATGGAGGGCTTGTGAGGTGAACCCCCCCCCCCCTGAGTATTACAATAAAAAAGGGAAAACTGCATTTTAAAGTAAAGGTTTCATGAGAAAAAGACATTTACAATGTCCGTTTTCTGATCAAAAGAAAATCGGTCAAAGTAAGTCGGTCTTTTTCTCTTGAGACCTTTAAAAAAAGGTCAATTCACATAGAACCAAGTCTTTTCCACTTCCTTATTCCTTGCATCTGCTCTTGTATCTCTTCTATTTCATCTTCCAATTTCCTAATTGTGTGCACCTGTTCTTGTATATCTTCTTTTTCATTTTGAAGTATTTTCCATTTCCTAATACTTCGCGCTTCTTCTTGTATCTCTTTTTATCGCATATTCAAGTCTTTTCACTTTCCTAATTCCTTGCATCTCTCCTCTTATCTCTGATATTTCATATTTGAGTCTTTTCGATTTCCTAATTCCTTGCATCTGTTCTCGTATCTCTTGTATTACATGTTCCAGTCTTTTCCATTTCTTAATTTTCTGCACATGTTCTTATACCTCATCTATGTAATATAAGTATTTGCCACTTCCTTATTCGTGCTCTTGTATCTCTTCTATTTCATCTTGCAGTCTTTTCCATTTCTGGCCTATTTGTGCATTGGTTCTCGTATCTCTTCTGTTTCATATTAAAGTCTATTCAGTTACATAATTCCTAGTTCTTGTACCTCTTCTATTTCAGATAATGGTGTTTTCCATTTGCTCATTCCCCAAATTGGTTATTGTATCTCTTCTATTTCATGTTGCAATATTTTCTGTTACCTATGTCTTTGCATCTGTTCTTGTATCTCTTCTATTACATGTTCCAGTATTTTTCATTTCTTAATTTTGTGCACCTGTTCTATGTAATATACGTCTTTTCCACTTCCTTATTCCCTGCATATGCTCCTGTATGTCTTCTATTTTAGCTTGCATTCTTTTCCATTTCCTAATCTTGTGCTCGGTTCTCATGTCTCTTCTTTATCATTTTCATGTCTTTTCCATTTCCTAATTCCTTGCATCAGTTCTTGCATCTCTTCTATGTTATATAATGCTGATTTCCATTTCCTAATTCCTTGCATCTGTCGTAGTATCTCTTCTATTTTATATAATGGTCTTTTCCATGTCCTAATTCCTTGCATCTGTTCTTGAATCGATTCTATTTTGTATAATGGTGTTTTCCATTTCCTAATTCCTTGCATCTGTTCTTGTATCTCTTGTATTACATGTTCCAGTCTTTTCCATTTCTCAATTTTGTGCACCTTTTCTTGTACCTCTTCTATGTAATATAAGTCTTTACCACTTCCTTATTCGTGCTCTTGTATCTCTTCTATTTCCTCTTGCAGTCTTTTCCATTTCTGGCCTTTTTTGTGCATCAGTTCTCGTATCTCTTCTATTTCATATTTAAGTCTTTTCCATTACCCAATTCCTAGTTCTTGTACCTCTTCTATTTCATATAATGGTGTTTTCCATTTGCTAATTCCTCAAATCGGTTCTTGTATCTCCTTTATTTCATGTTGCAATCTTTTCTGTTGCGTATGTCTTTGCATCTGTTCTTGTATCACTTCTATTACATGTTGCATTCTTTTTCATTTCTTAATTCTGTGCACCTGTTATATGTAATATACGTCTTTTCCACTTCCTTAATGCCTGCATCTGCTCTTGTATGTCTTCTATTTCAGCTTGCATTCTTTTCCATTTCCTAATTTTGTGCATCAGTTCTCATGTCTCTTCTATTTCATTTTCGAGTCTTTTTTCCATTCCTAATTCCTTGCATCGGTTTTTGTATCTCTTCTATTTTATATAATGGAGTTTTCCCTTTCCTAATTCCTTTCATCAGTCCTTTTATCTCTTCTGTTTTATATAATGTTGTTTTCTTTTTCATAATTCCTTACATCAGTCCTTGTATCTTCAAGTACAATTTCCAGTGGTTACCATTTCTTAATTCCTTGTATCTGGAATTGCCAATTGATGACACATTGCACACGCTGTGCCCCTGTGCCCCTATGCAGCACGTTTTTAAACTATTACTTATTCAAAATCTGCTGCCGCATATTTAATCGCCCACACCGCCCATGTTCTCCATCAGCTGTAAATAAAAGAAAAAGTGAAAAAGCCTGATTTGTATCACGTCACCGAGCAACGTCTGTGTGGAGACCTAGGCTGTGAACAACTTATGGCCCAATTCATGGAAATATTTGCGCAGAAAATAATGTACTTGCTTGAGCAACTGCACGCAAATCCGCCTTCATCGATTCATAGAATCAAATGCGCTGTACTTTTCCTGGACTTGCGTGGAGTTTGCGCTGGCTCAGCATGTGCGAGCCGTAGAGGGCCTTGTGCATGACTCCACGCAGAGCTTGGGTGTGGCTTGCGCAGAGGGCTGGGAAGGGGGCGGAACACCAAAAATGGGGAAGAACTTGCTAAAAAGTGGGCGTTCCAAGTGATGGCCTGCAGGCTGTCCCTCGCACGCCCACTATTCCGCGACAGAAGACTTATTCATGGATTTGATCGAGCAACCTCTCAGCCGGTCCTTCAGACGATCCGCCACCCAAAGGCAGGCATAAGTACGCTTTAACGTAGGATTTGCAGCGCGGAAGTGGCGTTGCATGTCAGATTTCGGGGTGCATGTACTCAACCAGGGTTCCTATGTAACTTAGGGGTGCGCATAAGCAGTGTAGTGGGGTGCAGGAACGGTTTACAGGGGCTCACATGCAGAGTTTAGACCGAGTTACGATTTTTCCAATGCAGGTTGTCAGGGTGCCAGGAACAGTTATAGGGGACCCTGCGTGGGGTCCCCGAGATGCAGGTCTGCTTGCGGGGGACCCAACAAACTGTTGAAGGGTGGGCATATTCGCGCCAGGGGGAGCATGCAAAGGTAGCTGATCTGGCTGTTTATGCTTTGCGTGTGGGCATGCCTGAGGCGTTCCGGCCCGACTTGCAAATACGGTCCCTTTGCGTAAACAATTCCATGAATACGCAGGAGGTGCATTTTCTATTCTGCGCGCAGGCCCGCGCACTGTCCTTCTCAGCGTGCAGCACTTGCAGGATTTCTGCACACCTTATCATGAATCGGGCCCTTAGTAGTAAATATTACTTTCTGGTGTGGGGAGAGACAACAGCAGGGAGATTGCATGTGCAGAGAAAGGGGACTGCCCAGTCTTAAGTTCATCTGTATTGTATTGTATTGTATTTGGTTATTTATATAGAGTTCTTTCCCCATTCGTATGGCCTCAATGCACTTTGTGGTTGGAACGCCCTGGGTGACATAGTCAATGTGCTGGAGGTTCTAAGAGTTTTAGATTCAGAGATGCATGTGTGCATTTTCGCCGGTAGGACTTTGGTGGCTGGCTAGGCTCTACTAAGCAGCCCAAAAAAACAGTCAGGCACGTGAGTGGGCGCTGTTGGTGGTTTGCGATAGAGTGCTGTTGTTGCAAGAGTCGATGTGTGGCCAGCTATACCGAAATTTCTTTTCGTTGGTAGTCGCTGTATGCTAGTGGCAGAGGTGTTGAGGCACATCAGGTGTTTCAGTATGGACAGCTATGTGCGCTGCTAGACCAGATGAACATAGCCATAGCTGCATTCTATGGTGCATGGATGTTTGGCCGTGCCTGCGGCATGTGTCCACAGACGTGTTAATGTTAAAGGATATTTATACCGCGCACTATCACCACTGGAGTGGTCCCCTAGCTCTCTGGCGGATCTGAAACAAAAGGGGGGCGTAGGTTAGGGCGTGTTAGTATGACAAAGTTTGGAGAAGAGCAAGGGAGCTGAGATGTACTGTTGGCAGCTTCAGTTTGGTTAAGCGGTTCGCTGAGCTTTTTGGTGTGGTATCGGGTCTGAGTCTGTCGTGTGCTGTTGTGTGAGGGTCTGTATTGTGTGTTTGTTGTTGTGGTGTGGTTAACTGCATGCGGGTTGCTGCAGTTTTAAGTGGTGTAGTTGTGTATAATTAGAGTGTGAGAGGTGTGTGAGGAGTGGTGAGGTTTTTAGAGGTTTTTGTGGGGTTGGTTAGTAGCCTTGATGTTCAGAGAAATGCACACTGACTTTCTGGATTTAGAGAAGGTTGTCTTGCTTTCAGTGATTACGTTTCAGCATGATAAGGCCGTCTCATCTCTTTGTAATTATGTTAGGTTAGCTAGTCTTAATGTTTCTATCTTTGTATTTGGCCACCCCCTAAATCCCTGTTTGTGGTTGGTGCAATCTAGACCTTTGGAATCGATTTACTAGCGACCTACGCCTTTTTTGAGTGGGTGAGGTTGGTCGTGGTGCCTTTTTGTTAGGCATGTTTGCTATTCTGTCCTTATCAGGGTTGTCGCTCGTGTTCTGTTCCACCTAGAATTGTCTCTCTTTTTCTTGTAGGAGTTTCCCTTAGTCAGTCGTAGGTGTTGTCTGTGCCATCATATAATCTGATAGTCTGTTCTTTGTGTTTCCTGTTTGATTGTTTCAGTTGTTTCCGTCTGGTTTCGAGGTGTTGAAGAGCCAGGCCTTTAGAAGCTTTCAAAATTTTAGGTGGTCTTTGGTGTTTCTTATTTCTTTCGGGAGGTTGTTCAAGGTTTTCACGGCTGGGTGGGAGAACGAAGAGCCTCCTAGTTTTTTTCTGGTGTATGGTTTTGCTTCCAGGTGGATTTCATTGCTTTATCTGAGGAGTTTCGTTTGCTTGTGGATTGGTATTTTCTTTTGTAGGAATTCTGCTCCCTGTCCGTTGATTGCTCTCTGTGTTATGCATATTGTTCTGAATGTGATACGATGTTTAATTAAAAGCCAATGTAACATTTTTAGCGCTGGCGTGATGTTGTCTCTTGTAGAGACCACATAACTTGTGGTGTAAGGTATCCGTATACCTGGAAGTAGAAATAAAGTACTTGATAATCCAGACCTTGCTGTTTGTAAGTCCAACAAATTGCAGGGAGACCACTGGTTCACCCCAAATGCAATATGAACCAGAGTTAGCCACACTTGCTCTCATCCAAAAGTGTCTTCTTCATGCCACTTCCCCCCGCTAGGGGCCAAGGTCGCTGTCACAGAAATGGGCCCCCTCTATTCTTCACTACACATTGTGGGTTTGCCTCACCGTAAACAGGTACTTTGTGCACAGATATAGGTGCCAAGTTTGCACAATGATTGGCAGAGACCACATCAAACACTTTGCTTTGAAAGTAAAAAATAAAATGTGGGAAGGGGATTTGGACAGAGTAGAATCTAAAAACACCAAAACCTTTCTTCTGTCGATCCTATCACATGGATCTTCTCTACCAACAGGTAGAGAAATGTTCAACATTCAACATGAGCAACACAAGGAGCTGCTGGGGTGTTTGGAGGGTGCTCATGTTTTCTGTATTACAGGGGAGATATTTTTGGCTCCTCATAGTTTATGGGTATCCTACCAAAACATTGAAACCCATTTTTTCGAATCCACTACATGAGATTTCTTTTAAATGCATTTCACTGCAATATAGTTGGGGGTTTAGCTTATGGTAATAATGAAGGTAGGGTAGAATGTGGGGGGTCTCCCCCCATTAAATTGCAGAGAAATTTGTTTCAAATAAAAAATAAATGTTCTGGTATTCAAAAGAAATTGTAATCACGTAGATCCAGTTTGCGTGGGCTAGGTTTTGCCCACACATTTTTAATAGTATGCTTCTTCGATTCTAGATATTGCCATTACAATGAAACCCTGCTCTTAGCCGAGGTGTACTCCCCTGAGCCCGACACTCATGCTTACCAATAATTTACCACAATTCAGAAACACGCATCCCTACTTCAACAACTATACACCCTCCCACTTATCCCAATAGTTTTTCCCCTCTGATGTGAGTCTTTCTGTGTCATTTCTCTGTGATGTCACGTCCTCCCTAAACAGCCCCTTCCTTTCCACAGAAACCCTGCCAGAGTCACACTATGACACCTTCCGGATAAGGGCAGGTGGCGTACGACCATTACAGTGGCGATGGGCGTAGTATAAATATTGGATAACATAACATAACATATGATATCCACACTTGCCCTTTTTACAATATAATGAGAGGCAGGCAACTCCCAGCTTGCACAGTGAAACACATGAGTAGCGCAAGGTGACACACGTGACATGGGTGGAAGAGGACGCATGGCACGCGCTACATTTTCAAACTAAAAGAAACACTGTTAACGACAGGAACCAGAAGGTTAAATACTGAACAAACTAAAGGTGGTTCATTGCCTCCATTACCTCCACATCCACTCTTCCTCGTCACAGTACTTACCTCATGAGGCCCCTGCCTCGACACAGGACCTTCTTCTATTTCTTTAAATCCCTATAACTCCTCCCCCACATTCACGTCACTCAGTTTAATTTTTCCTGCCTCTGGCAGGTTGGACTTTTTCTTCCTGGTGCGGGGCACTGGGGAGCACCGATTGCTGGCCCCCTGGGGGGGGGGCTGTGTGGTGGGGCACTCGGCTCTCTCAGGTGCTGCGCTGCTCCTGGGCCCCCTTCAGAGCCTGGGGTCACAGTTGAGCCGGATTGCCTTGCTTGGTTCTTTGCTGGGCTCCGGACCGCAGTGTGAGCATTGTGTCCCGGGTCTTGCACGGCCCAGGGGGAAGGTAAGGAGAGGGGAGGACTGGGCTTGATGTTTTTCCCCTCTCCTCCTGTTTTGGCCATCTTGATTCGACAGGCTGTTTCCTTGTGCTCTGTGTACACATCTTTATTGGAAATGATGGCAAGCTCTTGGCAGTATGGGCTAGCCTTCCCTTTTGTTGTGAGGTCTCTCTGCTTCTTGTGGTTGGGTGACAGTGGCAGAGAGTCTTTGAAAGTGCGGGGGCTCTGTTCTGTCGCAGGCATGTCACATAACACCCGCTCCTCAGACACACACAGCCCAGGATGCACCGGATATTAGCTGCATTCTCTGGGGGAAGGTAAGGAGAGGGGAGGACTGTACTTGATATTTTTCCCCTCTCCTGCTTATATGGCCATCTTGACTCCTTCGACAGGCCGTTTCCTCGTGATTTGTGTACACATCTTTATTGGAAATGATGGCATGCACTTGGCAGTATGGGCTAAGCCTTCCCTTTTGTTGTGAGGCCTCTCTGCTTCTTGTCTTGGGGTGACTGTGTTAGAGAGTATTTGAAAGTGCGGGGGCTCTGTCCTGTCGCAGGCATGTCACATACCACCCGCTCCTCAGACACACACAGCCCTGGATGCACCGGATGTTAGCTGCATTCTCTGGGGGAAGGTAAGGCGAGGGGAGGTATGTGCTTGATGTTTTCCCCTCTCTTGCTGGTATGGCCATCTTGACTCCTTCGACAGGTCGTTTCCTCGTGCTTTGTGTACACATCTTTATTGGAAATGATTGCATGCACTTGGCAGTATGGGCTAAGCCTTCCCTTTTGTTGTGAGGCCTCTCTGCTTCTTGTCGTGGGGTGACAGTGGCAGAGAGTCTTTGAAAGTGTGGGGGCTCTGTTCTGTCACAGGCATGTCACATACCACCCGCTCCTCAGACACACACAGCCCTGGATGCACCGGATGTTAGCTGCATTCTCTGGGGGAAGGTAAGGAGAGGGGAGGTCTGTGCTTGATGTTTTCCCCTCTCTTGCTGGTATGGCCATCTTGACTCCTTCGACAGGCCATTTCCTTGTGCTTTGTGTACACATCTTTATTGGAAATGATGGCATGCACTTGGCAGTATGGGCTAAGCCTTCCCTTTTGTTGTGAGGCCTCTCTGCTTCTTGTAGTGGGGTGACAGTGGCAGAGAGTCTTTGAAAGTGCGGGGGCTCTGTTCTGTCACAGGCATGTCACATACCACCCGCTTCTCAGACACACACACAGCCCAGGATGCACCGGATGTTGGCTGCCTTATTTGCGTGCAGCCTGTGAAAACGGTGCAGATTTGGACACGTCTGCAAGCGGCCGGAAGGGTACCGGCCTGGCATAATCTACACTTCGGATTTGAGTCTCAGCGGTGCTGACTCGGCCCTTCATCCGTCCTAGACCGATGCATTGGAACAATTTAGAGCATGGGGCTACCAGCTGCTGGATACAAGGCTCAAGCCACCTCAGTCATGTGGCGAGTTAGTGGTGTGTTTGGGTCTGTGCTAGCTATGGACGCAGACTCCTTGTCCTGTCCTCTTCCTCTGAACTGCGCGAGGGAAGGTCAAACAAGATGATTTTCTTTTCCCTTGTTTGGCATGGAATTATAGAAAATGCATCATGGAAGTAATGGCCATGCAGGGGGTTCCCAGTGTCTCTTCTTTTAGGGCCTAGGTCCTCCGGTGTCGACGTGTTGCTTTCACGCCTCCTCTCAGACTTGTGGGAATTGATATGGCACATGGTGGCACATGTCTGTGCTTAGAGGGGTTCTCAGAGCCCTTGGTGCCGGTGGAGGGGGATGTCACTTCAGTGGGTTTTTCCAGTATAGCCATACCCCAGGTAGGGGGTTGCCTTTGATGTCTGCTATCCGGGATGGATTGTTTTGCCCCGCTTTGTGACAGTACTCTGCCTTTTTGACACCAGCCTGGTGGCTCCTCTGTCGGCTGAGGGGGCCATGGTCTGCTGGTCTTCTGGGCTGTCCTGTATCTTCCTTTTGATAGGTCAGATCTTTTTGTGGGCTGACAAGCATGCTGTTATATTGTGGCGTAGGCCTGCTTCAACGTCCTGTGATTTTCCTCTGTTGCAAGTGCAGTGGCTGACTGTTTTCCCTGGCTCCTCGTCTCTATCTTCTCGGAGGTGTATGGGACCGTTGGGGTTCGGCTTCCTGGGTAATGGGCTCCTTCCGGAGGGGGGTATCAGTTGCCGTTCCTGTCTCCTCCTGTCCAGGTTTGCATGGTTAGGACTTTGGTACCCAGCTCACGGTCCAAGTAGTTGGCCATGGGATCCGTTCTCTCCGAATGGTTTTTGTGGGTTACCGTCTTGCCCGTTCCTCTCCCTGTTCACGGTCAATTTTTCTACTTGCTGGTGTTCCTGGTCCCTATGCCTTCTAGGATGTGTCACCTGCTTATGGGTCTCAAGGCCCTGCACTGCTTGTCCGGACGGAAAGATTCAACGTGGGGGTTTTGCGGAACGTACTCTGGATGTTGTGCAGGGGGGGCGCTTGCTGGCAGTTCTGGGCTGGGTTCTCAGAAGGCAGTATGTCTCGGCTTGAGTGTTGCTGAAGTTACGGGGCACGTGGCATCTTGCGTGTTTTCCAGTTCCTTGAGCCCTTCTTCAGTTACGTCCCCTGGTGTCTTATACTCTCTCCCACTGGCTCCCGACATCTCGGCTTTCGTAGTTTTGTTTTCAGTGTCCCCAGTGCTGCGAGTCTCCCTACTATGGTGGCGGGGGGTTCCAGGTCTACAGGCTGAGGTGTGCATGGTCCTTCCTCCTGTGGCCTCTCTTACTACTGACGCCAGCAGAATGGGTTGGGGGGTCTACATTGAGGGTCCTCTCAGCTCAAGGGTTGTGAGATCTGGGGAGAGCCGGCGATCATCCAATTGGCAAGAGTTGTGCCATTATCCAAGCTCTGGTGTACTTCGAGGAGTTGCTGGACGGTCGGCGGTTTTGGTCCGATCGGACAATACGACGGCCTTGGCATATGTCAACTGCAAAAGGGGTTCCGGCTTTCCTTGAATGCTCTGGAGGCGCTGATAGGCACCTGGGAGGAATCTCATCTGGTATCTCTGGTGGCCTCATGTATCAGAGGGGTGGACAATGTTCAAGCGGATCTTCTCAGACGCCGGTTTCACTCCTCTGCTGAACTGGTCCTGTCGGCCCAGGTCTTTGCGGTGACCTGTGTCAGATTAGGGTCCCCGGTTCTAGACCTGTTTGCATCCCCGGCTTCAGCAGAAGTTCCCCTCTTCTGCTTTCGGTTTCCGGCCGAGGGGTTTGGGGGATGGACGCCCTCTCTGTACAGTGGCCTTGGGGTTTTTCTTTATGCCTTTCCGCCTATTCCCCTTCTGCCCCGGGTGGTTTGGCGCATCAGAGTTTCTAGTTGTTAGCTCCGTTCTGGTCACGCCAGAGTTGGCTCCCCTCTCTGTTGGAGCTTCGGTCCTAGGAACCTTGGCTGGTTCCGAGGTGGCTGTGTCCCCTTCAAGGTGATCTGCGGTTGGAAGTCCAGCGGATGCAATGGGCAGTGTGGCTATTGCTCAGTCTAGGTTGATATCTCAGGGGTTCTCAGATCCTGTAGTTGAGTCCATTATGGATGCTCTTAGACCCTCCACTCTGAAGGTGTTCGGCAGGCAGTGGGGCCCTTTCCGAGACTGATATGGGCGGTCTGGGATCCCTCCTCTGCGTTCTGGCCCTTAAGTTGTATCTCGGTTTTCACACCTCTCAGGATCTGGTTCTCCCTCACTTCTTTCATGATCCGAGAATGCCTGAGGAGGTGGCTTGGCTTAACATTATGTCCGGCGGGACGTGTTGGAGTATTTGGCTAGGTTTGCCTTTTTCCACCAATCTGATAGACTTCTGATTGCTTGTGGTACGGTTGGGGCTGGGCATAACGCATCTGTGGTTTCCATTTTCCGGTGGTTCCGGGTTGTGATCTCCAGGGCCTATGTGGCTTCTGGCCTACCTGTGCCTGCGCATGATCAGGGGCGGACCGCCAGGGGTTTGGCGGCTTCCTGGGCCAATGCAAGGAGGGTTTTTCTCTGCAAGAGATTTGTATGGCTGCTGCCTTGGCTGGTCTAGGCATTTTCATCAACCGCTATGGGTTGAGTTTCTCCCACTCGGGGGGTTGGTTCCTTCGTGGTTGGAGTTTTGTCTGTGGGGATGTGAATTAAGAGTTACTGTGGGTGTGTGTTTTGCTGCACTGTTTTTGGCTCTGTGTCTCATTGGGACCTTTTCCCCGTTGCTGCTTTCGTATACCTCATGAGGTAAGTACTGCGACGAGGAAGAGTGGACGTGGAAGTAATGCTCTGATTACTTACTGGTAATCTTCATTACTCCCAGTCCTACTCTTCCTCGTCACAGTACTGACGAGCCTCCTCACCCTCCCTGCGGGGAAGGTCCCATGCTCCGGCTTGGTAATATGAAACTGAGTGACACGGATGTGGGGGAGGAGTTATAGGGATTCAAAGAAATAGAAGAAGGTCCTGTGTCGGAGGCATGGGCCTCATGAGGTAAGCACTGTGACGAGGAAGAGTAGGACTAGGAGTAATGAAGATTGCCAGTAAGTAATCAGAGCATTTCTAGTAAATGTTCACAGTAAAGTTATTTCAGCACAGTCACATGCAGTAGAACAGGTGACATCACATGACCATTGACCTATCGCTGACATCACATGACATTATATCACAGGGCCCTCTACACCAGGAAAGGCTACAGTGGGTTTACTCAACAGAATCTTGATCTGCATTGTAGCACGTCTTCAGTATGTTAAGAAACCGAGCTTTCCAATGATGACAAACATACAGCTATCAACACTCTCTAATGATAGACTGTAGCGGATTAACCCATTAACCCGTTAATTACATGACATGGGTTGCACATGCAGTTTTAAGGAGGCGCAAGTAGCTACATAGGAAGTTGACTGCTACCCATTGCTACCACCCAAATGACACCCACTCCATTTCCTTTTCGACAGACAGCCCACTTAAATGTGCTCATAACAGTGACATGTCAGATTCTGGGGACAGTTCATGCTTTGTCACAGAGCCCGGTCCAGGCCAGTTGTGATGATGTATTGACAAGGTGGATTATTTGTGTATTTAAATTACTTTTCACAGCATAGAATGCACTGGAAAGGTGACAACACGGTTCCCAACATACCCTGCATCAAAGTCACAACTTTACACATGAATGTTATGGTGCAACGGAGGTCGTAATATGCTTTATTTGTGACAAATGGCCAGTCCACAGTTACAGAAGACATATGTTATGTTATGTTGTGCTGTGTTAATAAGCTTTTCTACTGCACTCAACACTACCACACTGGCCCTATGGCACTGAACTTGATCTGATTAATGCGTATGTGGTCCCCGCCCGGGGATAACCAGGCTGTGACCTGAGAGGTACTGCACCCATCTCTACCAAAGTGGCCTTATAGCACTAAGGTTAATCTGATTAATGTGTATGTGGTGCCCGCCCAGGGTTACCCAGACTGTGACCTGAGGGGTACTGCACCCATCACTACCGCACTGGCCTTATATAACAGAGGTTAATCTGATTAATGTGTAAGTGGTTCCCGCCCGGGGATAGCTAGACTGTGACCTGGGGGGTATTGCACCCATCACTACCACATTGGCCTTATAGCACTGAGTTTGATCTGATTAATGTGTATGTGGTCCCCGTCAGGGGATAACTAGACTGTGACCTGAGGGGTACTGCACCCATCACTACCACAGTGGCCTTATAGCACTGAGGTTAATCTGATTAATGTGTAAGTGGTTCCCGCCCGGGGATAGCTAGACTGTGACCTGGGGGGTATTGCACCCATCACTACCACGTTGGCCTTATAGCACTGAGTTTGATCTGATTAATGTGTATGTGGTCCCCGTCAGGGGATAACTAGACTGTGACCTGAGGGGTACTGCACCCATCACTACCACAGTGGCCTTATAGCACTGAGGTTAATCTGATTAATGTGTAAGTGGTTCCCGCCCGGGGATAGCTAGACTGTGACCTGGGGGGTATTGCACCCATCACTACCACGTTGGCCTTATAGCACTGAGTTTGATCTGATTAATGTGTATGTGGTCCCCGTCCGGGGATAACTAGACTGTGACCTGAGGGGTACTGCACCCATCACTACCACAGTGGCCTTATAGCACTGAGGTTAATCTGATTAATGTGTAAGTGGTTCCCGCCCGGGGATAGCTAGACTGTGACCTGGGGGGTATTGCACCCATCACTACCACATTGGCCTTATAGCACTGAGTTTGATCTGATTAATGTGTATGTGGGCCCTGCCCGGGGATAACTAGACTGTGACCTGAGGGGTACTGCACCCATCACTACCGCACTGGCCTTATAGCACGGAGGTGGTAATGTGTGTGTGGTCCCCTCTCGGGGTTAAACATACTGGCCCTCATTACGACCCTGGCGGAAAGTAACTGACCTGACCGCCATAGCGTAAATAGCGTTTCCGCCATTGCACGATGGAGTAAAGTGCGGCTAATTCCGACCCATCGGGCACGAGCATTACGCCATGGCGGAAGTGCAAAGTCCGCGATGCCGGAAATGTCCCCAAAACGCCCCTCACCGCCGTCGTACGGCGCCCTAGGTGTAATTCCGCCACCCATCATAGCGGTCACCGTAATGAGCGGTAATCGCAAAATACGGTGACCGTAAATATACGGAAACGGAAGTAAAAACATGGGGCCGGAACGGGAAACAGCACGCCGTACACCTACAAAATCAGAATCCCAACACAACCATTACAAATCCGACCCTGAGACACATCCCAACCCGTAAGCCACCCTAGTTAAAACAATCAAAATGGGAAAAGTTGCTAAAAAAGCGTGCGACCGCAAGCGGCAGGTCCACTTCTCCCATGAGGAACTCACCGTGCTCACAGAGACCCTCCAGGAGAATGCTGCTGTCGTCTTCTCGACGCAAATGACCAGGACGGCACTTGCGAACAAGAAGGCCATATGGGCCCTGGTGGCACAGCGGGTAAATGCGGTGGGGACCGCACCCCGCAACCCACAGCAATGCCGAAAACGATGGGACGACTTGCGGATACGCGTACGGAGCATACTATCAGCCAACCGTAACATTGCCACAGCTACCGGGGGAGGATCGGAATCACCCATCAAGTTGACCCCCTGGGAAGAAATCTGTGCCTCCACCATTGGAATGGAGAGTATAGAGGGAGTCGGAGGGATGGAGAAAGGAGTGCAGACATCCGAAGAATCAGGTAGGTGGGCCAAATAAAACAATACTAAATCCACAATGTCCAATCATGTGAAGTACCATGTGTCCACATAGTGCAACAGAAACACATGTCCAGGAGAACGTCCACATACATTGGCCTGATAGCGCACTTTAAAACTCACATTAAATACATAAATAATTTAAAAATCCTAAAAACACCCTCTACACGTGCAGCATGCACACCCTAACTGCAGGCTGCAAAACAACTGCATCCTCAATCCACACAAAAATGAAACCACCTCCAAGGCCCTGACCCAAATCACCCTCAGGTACCACCCCAATGCATGTGATACATTGCCATTCCAATTTCCACAGACCCATAAATAACGCTCACCCTCCTTTACTCCACCACAGGGTCCGATTCAAACGGCGAGCTCCAGGACACCCCTACCAGCACACCTGCAAAGAGGGCCAAGACCAACGGCCAAAGACCCTCCACCTCAGCTGCACGGATCAAGACACGGCAGCAGCACAAATCAAGTGGCAGCACACAGGAGGGGACTTCAACAGGCACCCCAGCAGCCAGCATGCCCACAACAGCAGCACCACAGGTCCCCCCAATGGATGCCACAGAAGGCACTGCTTCTGGTGGCAGCAGCACCATAGGTGACACTGCATTAATGGCAGCATGCTCCGACACAGAAAACGGTGCTGTCGATGTAGGACCCATCCATGACCTGTCTCAATCCCCCTGTTTGTTTCATCCCGTACACCATGAGGATACCACGCAGGGGCACCTACAAGACGACTACTGGCCATCCCCCACAAGCCCTGTGGCAAGGCAACATGAGGTGATCAGCCCCTCTGTGACACCACCGCAAATGGCCATGGCCCAGCAGAGGCAACAGTCCCTCGACCAGGTGATCGTGCAACAGCAGCAACTGGCCACGCTCCTCAAGGAGCATGCTGATGAATGTGGGGGTTCTAAGGCAGTCATAGAAACATCTACTGAGACACTTAGGGCACAAATGGAGAGAAGTACAGAGACACTAAGGGTACAAATGGAGAGAAGCACCGAGAGCCTGAGGGGGGAACTGCATGCGACGTCCAAAGACGTATGTGGTGAACTTGCCGCTGTGCGCCGTGTGCTCACTGAGCTCTCACAAACCCTTAGGGACATGCATGGACGTGAGCAGGCAGAGACATCATCCGTTGCAAGTTCCGTCCAGGGCAGCCCCCAACGTAGATCTGGGAGGAACCTGCGCTCCACAGGCAGGGGTGCCCCCGATACCCGAAGAGGGGGCTTGCAATAGCGTCTGCCCACTGACAATGAGCATCTTTGGACACTGGTGTTCGGGGGGGAGGTAGGAGGGTGGAGGGGGGGTGTTGGGCTTTCTTGGGTGGCGGGTCGATGGGGTGTGTAATATCATTTCACATATGCTATAAACATTACATAATCATCCAATGAGATGTGTGGACATTGATCTTTGTGTACGAGGCCTTTATTGGCGTACAGTCCACATTGTGCATGTTCCAGACACACACAGTGCCACAAGTCCCGTGTCCATGTATCAGCCACCAGGCGTGAGTGCTAGAAGCATGAATCTATGATATTCTGACGAATTTCACGGGCCTCCTGTGCCTCGCGGACTCCTTGAGGTGCTGCCACATCCCCACCCTCATCATGACCATCTTCAGGTGCATGCAGTTCTGCGTCAGGGGGCATGGGCACATTTCTACGTACGCACATGTTGTGTAGCATGACACATGCCATGACCATCTTTGCAGCCTTCTCATGGCGGTACAGGAGTGCCCCGCCAGACCTGCTGAGGCAGCGGAAACGAGCCTTCAGTAGGCCGAATGCCTGTTCAATGACTACACGGGTACGTGAGTGGGCATGGTTGTAGTCCTCCTCATGCTGGTTCTGTGGGTTCCGGAGTGGTGTAAGGAGCCATCTCTTCAGTGGATACCCGGCATCACCTGTATGTGGACAATAAAGGATGTTTGTGGAATGACATTGCTACGTACGCATCCCCCCCCTTCCTGCCAGGTCATTGCCGCATCACATACCCCACATTATCATGCATGAAATGAGACTCACCGAGTAGCCAGGATCTGTTCCCTGCGTGTCGCTCCATGTAGCGTGGTATTGTAGAGTTCCTCAAGACCATAGAATCATGGGTTGATCCAGGAAATCGGGCACAACAATGTGTAAAGATCCTGTTGGAGTCACACACCATCTGTACATTAAGAGAATGATATTGTTTCCGGTTGCGGTACTGGGCCTCCATAGCATGTGGGACAACCAATTCCACATGGGTGCAGTCGATGGCACCAATGCAACCCGGTATGCCGGCCAGTGCATGGAATCCCACTTTTGTGTTTGTAATCTCCTGCTCCGAGCGTGGTAAAGAGATGTAGTCGTCTGCGTGCTTCAGGAGGGCATCGAGCACTTGCGATAGTGTCCGTGACAACAGTGGCTGTGAAATGCCATGCAACTGTCCGACTGTGTGCTGGTAGGTGCCTGTGGCCAGGAAGTGGAGTACAGACACCACCTTCAGTAGGGGTGGGATGGCGGTTGGGCTATCTATCATGTTGACAAGGTCAGCGTGTGTCATGTTCACAATGGCGGTTATGGTGTCCCCGTCCAAACGGTAGAGAGTGTGGATCTGCTCAGCAGTGAGGTTGAACGGATGAGCTCGGAGCCGTGGGATTGCGGGCTGCCTGCGTGGTGGTAGTGGCTGTGCTGGTGGGCCTTGCTGGCCCTGCCTTGCCCTCCTCCTCCTCCTGCGTCTCCTCTGTGCGGCCGGTTGTTGTAGTAGTTGGTGTTCGTCTTCTTCTTGAAGTTGTAGTACTTGCAGTGCTATCAGGTCCCCCAGGGCCAACATCGCTAGTCCTGCCGGTAGCATTTTGGAGTGGGTGTGGTTGTGGGAGGGGGTTGGGTGTGCAATTTATGTGTTTTCAGGCTGTATAGCCTCCACCTGTGGTGATTCATTCCACCTGTGCCAGCTGCAATCCCCTTTGGGCGAGCACGTCCCGCACACAACGCTGCAATGTGACGCATGGCATCTTGCTATTACAATCATGTATTTAATCCCGATGGCAGTGAAATATTGGTTTATATGTTCATTCTGCTATGGTCCCATTGTTTCACATACTATCTTTGCAGTCGCGAACAAATTTGTGAAGGGTCAGTGGAATGTAGTACTCGATTAACGGTGGACCCTCATGCAGCACTGTACCGAGGTTCACCGACGGGCGGGGCGTCCCATTTGTGAGTGAAGCCAGTTGCCATTTTCACACACTGCCGCACTACATGGATGAATTTGTGATTTCAAGCAGTGACAGATGCCTTATCGACGTGATGTTGCAAATGAGGAATTCGAAGGACAGCGCTTTCGGTTTTCAGCTAGCGGCGAGGAGACGCCCACAGGTCTGACTGCAAATATAACGTTCTATTGTTTAATGTCCTTGGGACAGGGGCCATGGCGAGAATGCAATGATTGATATGAATAGTATGGGATGCGCAATAGCGTAGTGGACGATAAGGCAGGACGTTCCCAAATACATGTTACTTCACAACACTAGAATTCCGGGCTGGAGCACAGTGGATTTTGCAGACTGCATTACGCACAGACTCAATGGAAATTTCAAATGTGATGTGAGTAAATAATCAGGCGTTTTCATACCGGGATGAGGGAATGATGTATGGATGCATGGACAGATGATTTAATTGAGAGTTTGCCATGTACATGGCTTTTCGGAATCTATCCCCTTCCCCTGCGCTATGTGATGCAGAGCTGCCATAGTGGGACCATCGTCTATCTGCCCTTGTTGAACCCTCCCTGTCTCGACGCGCCTTCAAACACTTATGTCTATGCACGTTACTAATCCCATCTAATGGATTCTGTCTTAACAGACGCATGCACACAAAGACTCGTTTGTAATAGTGTTTTCACCTCGATTTATATAGTTATGATTGGCAAGTGATTTTTGGGTGGAAATAATCCTTTTGAGTGGGCTAGCATGCATATGGCTGTAGATTTAGTGTGATCATTGAAGTGAGTAATACAAATGAAGTTCTGATGCCCATACTATTCTTTTTCATTTCATTTGGGTGACAGGTATCTCCTCCCCTTTTGCCGCTGCCATCTGTATGCCACTCCTGCAGATGGCTTTTACTCCCGACACCTGCTGCTTCGAGTTAATCAGTGGAGCACCATTACGATCTTATGGGACGATCGCCAATGGGCCACATGCCCTTACGCAGTACTAGTGGCTAGGAGCTACATATCAACCTTTCAGCTGGACTAGTGCCTACCTAATGGGACGGCCCTGCGGTTCTCGGTGCTTCCATGTTGCCTTTTTGAACGTGAATGTAGCCCCTGTGTACCATGAAGGAACAGGGCGTCACACAAGAAGAAGCTGTTCATTTATTGCGGATGCAGCCCACAGTAATGAAAAATATTTTGGAGTTTATGACCTAATAGCTGTATGGGCTTGGTGAATTTGATGTGCATTAAAATTTGATTCTGATTTCAACCGTGTAGCGTTATTCTTTGCAAGTAGTGTAGCATATTCCTATTTGTGGAGCGGTGTATTGTGAGGAGATCTGCATTGGGTTCCGGCTTCTGAGTATAGTTGCGTGGTACTGTACTGGCCGCGTTTGCCTACGAAGCCCAGTAAGGTCAGGGATGGGGGCTGCCATTATGACTGTTTTAATGATGTCATGCTCAGGGGCGGGGGATTAGCTTTTGTGTAACAGATGCCGGTCAGCCAGGTGGATTGGTGGAATGATGTGATTATCAGAAAATGGCTGGTCACAGGTGCCTGTGTTTGCGTGCGTTTCTTGGAGGGAGACTGAGGTCATGTCCATTGGAATAGCTTCTGTATTCGTGCCATCTGTGCCCTGCAGCTCCCATTGGCCCCTCTTGAGATGAGCCTGGCTGCTCAGTCACTCTGCCAACTTGTGTGGTACATGCTTATGCTGATGGTTGGTTTGTTTACTGGCAAGGGTACAGGGCTGGTGCAGTCTCCCTCAGGATACTGCTTTGAATGTTGCCTTACACTGGTGTCAAGCGATGGGGGCCTGTTGTTGTTTTGTCTCATGTTTCAGTTCATATTGCTGTACTTGAACCTTCACATGCCTGTGCTGCATCAGTACGGCAATGGTGCCATGCCAAATATGGATGGCCACTCACAAGGCACTTGGAGCCCCTACATTCATTTGTTCGTTGGCATGCATGGGTGACTTGTACATTTCACTGGTTGCATTGTGTAACTTCATTGCACCTACGAGGTGTTGTGCAATGTGGGCAGGGAGTGGTGTACAGGCACTCAGTAGGGCCATTTACGGTTGGTTCACGATGCCGTAATTCTCACCATGGCGGAATGGTACTTTCCGCCATGCTTGATGGCGTTAAGTAAATGTCCGCTAGGGTCAGCATTCGCGTAGCGTTGCGCCATGGTGGTAATTACGGTTTTGCATGGCGCGCGTGCGCGTACTTGGTGCAGTTAGCGTTGGCGTTCACTACGGTGTCGCTGATGGCATCGTACTTTACGGTGACGGGTCATAATCGCACCGAGCGGTATTCGATGGCGGTATTACATTTCCGCCATCGTTTTTCGATTTCCGCCAGGGTCGTAATGAGGGCCACTGTGTCCTGAGGGGTACTGCACCCATCACTACCACAGTGGCCTCATAGCACTGAAGGTGAACTGATTAATGTGTATGTGGTCCCCGCCGGGGGTTACCCAGATTCTGGCCTGAGGGGTACTGCACCCATCACTACCTCACTGGCCTTATAGCACTGAGCTTGATCACATTTCTGCATATGTAGCCCCTCCTCCCCCCCGTGGATAACCAGACTGTGACCTGAGGTGGAGGAGGAAAGAGGCAAAAGGGCAAAGGGCAAAGGGTAAAAGGTAGAGTACACATGAAGAAAGAGCAGAAATCAAGGATGAACAGAAACATTGTTGGGATGATACAAGGGGTTAATTGGGAAACATGGATCGATGGCATGGGTAGGAAGGCCCTATTGGAGGCGTAAACTAAGGCAGCGGCTTGCCTATTGGACAGGCAGTAACTACAAGAATGAGGCTCTGACTGCTGGACAGAATATAGGCCCAGCAGAACGAGGCACTGTAACTGATGCTCACAACCTTACACACCTCTACACAAGAGGTTCGCCTCAATGAAAATTCAAGCAATCATATATGACTTTTTACAGTAATTATGCAAACGTATTTAACAATTGTAAATCACACACTTATTTCACAATTGTAAGTAAGAATGCATTAGAGAATAACTAACAGTCCTACAATTCATAGGCAACATAATCATCATACGATCACTACACATGTTACATCCAAAAGGGCATCTGATATGTATATTCACTGTGCAAGTCATGCTTAGGATCATTTTAGAAGTTTCAAGAAAAAAGTAACAGATACAAAGTCCATCTAATTGTTATCCAAAGAACCTATTCCTAATTACTCAACTAAACACAATATAAGGGTACATTAATATGTGTCATGTCTATAGGCTGCATGTTTCTGAAAGCAACACAGCATTCCAGAGTGTGATGAGCACCTGCAACACTTGAAGGGGCAAAGACCAGCAGAGCAACTTTGAACTTTAAGGAACAAAATGCCAAGGAACATAAAGCAGTGGAGACAGTCGGGGAGAGGTAAAGGGAGGGGTGGGGCATGAGGGTGGGATCATGTGCCATCCAATATTTCTTCACTCCCATATGACACCTCATTGTGTACAAGTGGTTCCTGGAGTAGCAAACTTAAGCAGTAACCCGGTCTCGCACAGATCCTGTAACTACAGGAGCAGGAAAGATAGGGATAGGGGATGGCCGGACGGCGGGCGATGGGATGATTGACCAGTAGCCGTGCACAAGATGTGCAGAGATGCCTGCCGCACCGGAGGTGAGTTTAGGTGAATGGGAAGAACATAGATGCTCATACCGCTGTGGTCGTTGAGGGTTTGGCCATGTGTGGCCTGCTTTGGTGTTACAATTGGGGCCATCCTTTCTATAGTCCAAAGACAGCCATTATCTGTTTTGACTGCCTCCTGGTAGACTTGGTGACTAACTATCGGGGTACAGAATCCCGGCAGTCTTCGCCTAACCATATTCCCCATCTTTACGGAGCGGTGTCTGGTTGCACCAATTCTGTTGTGTGTGCCTCCTGCAAGCACTCTTGCTTGGCAACACGATTGCCACACCCTTCCCATAGATCAAGTAGAGCACATCTGCCAACATTACACGTGTAAAGTAGCCACCATTGTTTAGAAGGGAGGGGGGGTTCTCCTGCCTCTGAACAATTAGAAAGGGAAGACTCCAATCAATTCTTCAGTGAGGGGTGGTCCTACAATGAATTAGTACCCGGCGAAAGGGGGGTGGCAGCCTCCTAACTAATAAAGAGGCTCAGAACAGGATCCTTACCATACCGGAAAAGACCTGCTCCGAGGCTCCTCAGAGCAGGAGGCCACCACCTTCCCTAACCAGGAATGAAGGTAAGTGTGATCCCCACATCTCCTGCCCCTTCCCCCACCCCCACTCCCGTTTTCCACATATTTTCACCCATCTCTACCCACACACCACTTACCTGCGCTGCTCTGTCCCTTGCTGGCGCCAGAAACACTACTGTTTCCGATGCATATCTGCCACGTGAATAGCCGCCATGGAAAGGGAGGAGAGACTACGAGCAGTCCCTTCCGTGATCCATGGTGGCCATGTTTTTAGCATTTTTATTCTCAAGTTGAAAAACGGTTTACATGCCGTTTATCAAATCGAGAAAATAAACTATGAGTACCCAGATATAACGTGCCGTGGTAATAATAGAAATTCTATTGCTTAGATAGCATGAATCAAATGGTCTCCTGAATATTGTTGTTGCTTTGGACAATTGCTTTGATGGTGTCTTTGAGAAATCTTTGGAATCTCTCAATCATGGTGCCAGGAGGTGGTGCGGTGTGAGATACCCAGGCTCAGAGGAAGTTAGACATGTCCCCGGAAAAGAGTTACATCCTGTTTTCTGAAATAATGGTCTCTGCGTGACTCTTACTCCAGAAAAGTCCCATCAAAAATTCAACAACAGTTGCTGTTGTTACAGACTGTATCTGGACATTTTGAGAAATAGTCCATGAAAACAGTGGTGAATATCTCTCCATTGTCTACACTATTGTAGGGGTCCACTTGGTCTATTTCGCAAGGATATTAACATAGCTCTCAACCATTTGTCTCGCAAAGGCGGTTGAAATCACCCGATTTTGTTTCTGGCGGGTGAGACGCCCATTGAAATGAATGGGCGTGCAGGAGACTTGGCGGGTGAGTCAGCCCTTTGCAAGGCGGGTGACACCCGCCAAAAGCGGGTGAGTTGAGAGCTATGTATGAATGATATCTTCAATTGTTTGTTGGCATGTGCTTTTTTCGATTAATTGTTTTTTGTCCTTACACAGTTGATGTAGTCCTACTTGAATGGCTAACATGATGGTAAGGGCATTTTCTTTTTGTAAATAAACAATAAAAACTACAGTTAAGTTTGCCAACACTAAAATGGTGGCCGTGAAATTCGTAGTGGAAGCAGAGATAAGGTGGAGACTAAGGTGGGCAGGGCGATGCCCAAAAGGTATGTGTGGGCAGAACGCATTGTAGTAAATCTGGGGCCTGGAGGTGTGGCCAGTGGGCAAGAGGAAGAGGGTTTGCCCGAATAGGGCGTGTACCACTAGATAAAGCCAGCGTCTGAGCAATCTGAGCGGGTGATTCTGCCACTCCCGGGCTAATTAGGCTTTGTAGGTCCAGTCCGAAGGCTTTACCAAACAATATGAGCCATGAATACTGAGCTACAGGCCTGAGTGTTATCAAGTGGCATTTATCGAGTTTCACTGTCGCATAATGGCAGGCACAGCCCAAGGGTGTGGGCTGTGAAGCTATCATAACCTGTGCCGCTTCTGATACTATATAGCATGGTTACTCATTTTGTGGCCCACTAGATGTTTTGGACTTCAGCTCTGATGATCCCTAGCAGCTATAGTGTCAAGAAAATGATCATGGGAGTTGTAGTCCAAAACATCTGGAGAACCGCATAATGATTAACCATAGTATATAGTTGTATGCTGAAAAAGCATTAGCTAAAGTGCAGTTAAGTTGTCCAGATTTAACGCAACAAACGCAATTCAGGGGATGTGGGAAGTCATGAAAAGCTTAACTTGGTGGGCTCTGGTTGATGTCCCCTATAATGCCATTTTGTTTTTCATTATGAATGCCTTCTCTTATAATATGTATGTGCTCATGGGCTTTGCAACGTGAACGCGCGGCGTTCGGCTGGTCATGGCTTCCCACATCCTTTGAATTTCAAGGGTTTTGTTGCGTTAAATCTGGTCAGCTTAACTGCACTTTAGCAAATGGTTTTGCAGTGAATTTCAAGGGTTTTGTAATGCCATGGCTTTTTTATGTGCCACTGGCCATGGTCTTTGCCTTTGACCGTGCCCACTGCATATGTTCCCCCAATATGTTTATTTTACACCCCTATACATGTCATTTGGGCCCACTAGCTAGGGCCTTTTGCCGTCACCACGATACATGTCCACCCAATAAGTTTCTTTTAGACCTGCTAGTGGGCCACCACCAAAGGCTGTGGCCACGATACATGCTGTGGCCACTGTAACCTATTCACACCATTCTTCATAACATTTTCATACTTTGCCAAATTGTTCCCAAAATGTCCATTTTGGGAGGGCCTTGACAATCTCTTGATTTAGAAAATGTATCAAAATCTATACAGCACGTCAAAAGTTATTAGCCTCACTCAACCTCTCTGCTATACAAAGCACGAAGGCTGATATAAAGGTTTTAAGGGGTACCCCCTTCTCTGTCAAATATTTGAATAACTACTGGATGGATTTACCCCAAAGCCAGGAAAAGTAGGTCAACGCTATGGGCTTGAGGTGTTTCTTATTTGGTCCAAATCTGCACAGTGTTTTTCCCTCCACGGCTGTTCAAGCACTGCACTTTTTTCTCTATGGGAAAATTAATATTCTGAAATCTGTGAAACTGTGGTGTTTTGTTTTCTTAATAACATTTTAATTTGATAACATATTGTTCCCAAAATGTGCAGTTGGGGGTGGAGACAGAAAGCAGGGCCTCAACAAACATGTTGTTTTCAAAATGTCATCTAAATCCATCCATCAAGTCAAAAGTTACTAGCAATAGAATTTTGGGGAAAAGGGCTGCTTATACATTTCTGAAAATCCTGCCAGCCTCTCTGCTGCAAAGCACCATGGGAGATATCACTATAATTTTGGGAGGAGCACCCCCCTCTCCATCAAATATTTAAAAAAAAACTATTGGACACAATAACCTCAGACCTCCATCCCCTGCAAATCGAGTCATCGCTTCGTGCCCAAGTTATTTTGTACCTAAACCAATTTCGTCCAGCAGTTTACTAAGTGCGCTCGAGCAAAATTTTAATTTCTTTCTCTATGAAAACATGAATGTGGACTAGGCCAAAACTACGAATTTTTTGTTTTCTTAATAACTTCTTTATTTTTCAACAGATCTTTGCCAAAATGCCCAGTCGGGGGTGGGGCTGCATGGGGGGGTTACGTACAATTATAGTGTGGCGGTCGCCGCACTGTAATTTATCTAGAAGTTCTTAGTATTTAAATCTTCCTGGGTAGTTGCAGGGATTTGGCTGATGGTACAAAGACTTAGAATGTTGGGTTCTGGACAAGCTACAGTCAATTCGAACCAATCTGCAGGCTGCACTGGTTCGTATATCCCACAGATTGTCCAATGAGATTGTTCTTTGAGCATTCTGAGGCATATTATTAAACCTTATAGACCCACCCATCGGGCCGTACCAAGCGATTTGGGCCCTGACGACCGAGTCAAAAGCCCAACGGTGAGATCTAGGAAGCTTTGATATCCTGAATAATTAAAAATAGCAAAAGAAGGGACCACAGGCCACGGGACAGAGGTGACTGCCTAAGGGGGTTATTTTGCAGGCGATTGGCCGAGACAGGTCCGAAGACCCACACGGCTAGCCACATAGCATTGTATGTTATAGCTGCCCATAGTTTAGCAGCGTCCTCTGGCTTAGCTGCCTGCATATGGAACGGAGCCTTTGTGCAGAAACCCGCTCAGCAGCCTGTCCATTTCCCTGAGTGCAGCTCAAGGATAACAGAGAAAACCAGGTCAAAGGGAAGCGCTTACGCGGCTGATTCGGCTCCCATATTGCGGTCTCAGCTATTGTAAGGCAGTACAATGTCCCTACATAGTTCCCTTTCTGTATTGCACAGGTTATTCATGAAATAGGTCAGCGCAGGCGAAAAACCCAGGAGTAACAAAACCCACAATGCTTGAAACGTTTGCAGTGTGTTTTGTTCTTCAGGAGCGCCCCCTCCTCTTCTCAGGAGCAGAACCCTCATACTTGGGCGTCATTGTAGGGGTGGGGACAAGGGTGTTGGTCCCCCCAACCTTCATGGCACACCATTGAGTACCCCTCATTTCGCAGGAGCACCTTTCCTTTAAATGTCATTTTCCCCCTCCCCCCCAAACATTTTCAGCAAAGTTACTCCACTGCTCTCATATCTGCTCTCATATCTGCTCTCACATCTGCACCTGGACTGTACATGTATGTAATGTATGTAGGTTCTATGGGATTGCGTCAAGGATTTTCCATCGAGGGAGAGTTCATCTAAGTTATTTTTAGGGACATTTTACTGTAAATGTATGCCGGGGAGACCCCCTTGCAGCCTCCCAGCCTTCCCCTACCTTCTTTATTACCCTGACCCACACCCCACATACATTTGCGGTAAAATGTCTCCCTGGATGGAAAAACCTGTGATGGAATCTACCTCTGTGTCTTCACGGTTCGTTATTTCTTCACGGCTCGTTAGCGACTTGGTCCGTGTAGAAAATATGCACGCACATTTAAGGTGAGCATGGTAGTGTCAGGAGGACACGCGCACTTGATTTATACATCTTTTCACGCCGCATGTCACCGTTTGGTCTGTGACTGGGGTGTAGCCTCATTAAAATTACACCGCTATAGACGCGGGCCACAGCTGGCCAGCGGTTTCTTCATTGTACGGCATTAGAGTGGTATACAGTTACCCATTATGATGCACCCCAGTTCTGTTAATGCATGGGGGGAAGAAGGTGGAGAATCTGACTTATAGAGGTACTATAGGTTATTCATTTTTGTTTTACAGATTGGTACTGTGAAATGTCGTAGGATTTTGTGGATCTGGTCCTTTTGGCACTGCCAGGGAGGCTTTTCCTGTGTTCCCTGCAGTGGGCATCCCTACTTTTTGTGGAGGTAATTATCACTATATCTGGCATGATTTTGCTACAGCTTAAGTTTTTCAGTGACTTCTGGCTGTAACAGAGTGCATGGTTTCTGAATGTTGGTTTGTCATTTTTAGGTGTTGCGATATCTCGGCGGACTGTGACGCCCTGTGAAGTTTTGGTTTCTCATTTGCGAGCGATTAGCATATTGGTCATTTACAGACGTGCATTGGAGGTTCACCAATTGAAGGTAAATCTTAGGGGTCCATTTGTTCTAGACCCGTGTGAGGTTGGCATCATGGTTTGAGCTGACTTCTCATTTCCACTTTGTAGTACGCCCCTCCCTATGGAACTTATTAGTGTCCTCTGTCTTTTCCTTCACAGGCTCGGTTTGCCTGAAACTACCAATTCAACACGGTGTTGAGGAGAATAGTGGATGCTTTAAATTATCCCCTGAAGAATGTTCGCCCGAAAGGGGCTTTGAAGAGCAGAAACATGTTGGGATCATATGTTTTTTAATGACACATTTAGGTTTTTTGTATTTTGTTATGTGATATTGTTTGTGTCTTGTGTATGTGTATAATTTGAGGCCTAAGTTTTAGATACTGTGGTTTTTAGTGTTAGCATTTGCACTGTGTTAGGTGAGGGTAGTGTTTTATGTTTTAGTTGAAACATTTTGAATAAACAAAAAATGTTTTGAAAGTTAAAGTGTTGCACGCAGTCTATGTTGTCAAGACTTGTAGTGCCGGAAAATCTATCAGAGGGTTCTATTTGAGGTGCAGGGGTGCGAGTAGAAAAAATCTCTCATCTTACTCTTTATTTTATGATAAGATATATCGATATTCCTATTGGTGGAGTAAGATGTGGATATTTGGATAGTGATTTTGTTGTACCTATTTGGAATCTACCTCTCCCATCTGTGAACACTGCGCTCTAGCCAGTGTTGCGCGGTGTGAAGGCGGCAAAGATTAATTGGTTTATTTGTATTGATTTATTTTGCATTTATTTCAGTGCACAAAACCCAGAGACATCTAGGCGCTAGTTACAGAAAGTGCATAGTACAGAACAGGCATAAGAGTTACAGGGTGAGTACACAGTCTGGTGGCGCCTCGCCTCATGATATGGGGGGGGGTACATCAGGCGTGCAAACAAGCATAAGGACAATATTATTTGATGTGCACAGTCTGATAAAGCCGCACCTCATGGTACTGGGGGTGTAACCAAAAACTGAGCCATCCATGTCTTTACTTTTCTCCCTTTGAGGGTGTTTGACAACTGGTGCTATATTTCTCTCTTTGTGTGTTTTGGGCAGAATGTGACAGAAAGTGTGAATAACAGGAGCTATGCAGGCTTTTGCTTCGGGTTCTACTATTAAAAGAGGTTTTTTGAAAAGTGTTTTGGTCGACTTAGGAATTTTTATCTCCACCTTTTTTAGGTGAAGGTAAAAATAGGCAGACTTTCAGCGGGAAGGCTGCCATGGATACTGCTAGCAAGTGAGTACCGCCAGAGGTACATGATATGATATGATATGTAATTTATAACGCGCATGTACACAAGTGTTTCTAGGCGCGACAAGACAAGGGAGGGAAGACAGAGGGAGGACAAGACAAATGATCTTACTAGGCCTTGTGTCATTCAGTGCAAGTGCAACACGAAGATTGTAGGCGGAGGGGCGAAGTGGAAGAGCCAGGGAGAGGGAAGGGGAAAGTGTAATCAGGATAGCATTGATTTGAGTAAGTGCAGCCAGTGATGCGTGGCTCTGGGTAAGTGTGGGGAGGCAGGGGACTGTAGGGTTGCATTTGCAGCCCCTTAGTGAGCAATAGCCCCAGCGGCAGTGCAAGGGAGACTGATCAAGAAGGATCCTGGTACCCAGTGAGACTCTGAGGGTAGCCAAGCAACCAGTCGGTGCAGCAGACAGGTAGGTCACCAGGGGGGAGAGAGGGAGAGGGAGAGAGAGAAAGCAGAGGAGAAAAGGACGTTCTTGAGCTGCTTCCGGAACTTCAGGTGACCACGCTCAAGTTTAAGAGGGGCAGCGAGGCCATTCCAGAGGGAGGCACCAGCAGAGGAGAGAGATCTACCCCCAACTCTCTGCCTGGAGAAGCGTCTGACCATCCCAGAGTTTGAGGTAGTTGAATGAAGGGCTCAAGAAGGAAGGTATTTTGGAAGAGAGAATTGGATGTAGTGCGGGCTCCCAGACCCAGAACGCCTTGTGGACTGTGCAGAGGGTTTGAACTAGTTCCTTGCAGCCACCGGGAGCCAGTGGCGAGATTTTAGGACATGACCCAACCCTGAATTGGGCCGACGGTAAATCTGATGGATTTAGCAAATACTGCTAGATATACCATATCTACCCAATTAGACCATAAGTGGTTAATAAAGTCAGCTGTACCTCCAACCTCACTTCAGCTTTATTCTGCCTGCAAGAGATACAACATTAGCGACAAAGCACGCAATACCGCCTGCACCGCAGATAGAAGGGCAAAGAACCCAACCTCCATGCCGGGTGCCAGGCGGCCACCATTCATGGCAAGCACAATGAGAGTCTCCAGCTGCTTCCTGTTTCAAGCAGTACTAGCCCAGCTCGACGAGGGATAACTCATTGCAGCCAGTTTGCTACATTTTCTGCAGCATTTTTAGAGGGGTATATTTAAAAAATATATATGTCAGGGTAGCTGGCATTGGGGAATGGGTCAGGGCATGGTAGGGGAGGATGGGGCAATTGCCCCACCCTCCCCCCATAAAAGCACTGCGAGAAAGGTGGGGAAACGGGCAGAATGAGTTGGCCCCTATGAGGAATATCAGATCAGCGCTCTGTGGCCTTCGCGTGCGCGGCGCTATATAAAAAGTAAATAGATAGATACATAGATCCTTTCAAATGTACAAGGAAGGTAATGCGGTGGCAAGATTTATGCACTGGATTTGAAGAGCCATGCTGCTAAATGTCTCAGTGGGTCAAAGGTCAGAGAATCATTGTGGGGCTAAAGGAGGTCCCACAACCTGTTAGAACACAAGATGACATAATGTTTCATGAACCAATTGGGAAGATCCAGCAAATGCTTGTAGGGTAAAGGAAATATCCTACATAAAACAAAGTACTACACCAGGACCCAAGGTTCTGAGAATTAGCAGTGGCCTGCAACTTTAAGGATCAAATGGAAGTCATTTTATGCGACATGCTGGAAGTGCACACACAATATTTCAAGATACAAGACAAATTCATACACGATAAATACAGAGGTTGAAGATGTCCTCATCACCACCCGTGCAGTGGGCGCAACCACGGAACGCAAAATAAAAGATGGTTAAGGGACACCAGCCAGACCAGACACATGCACTACACATGAAAGATGGAGGATGGGATGAATGAAATATGGGGGGATGGACAGGCAGTGTGTAGCATGCCGCCTCGCGGGCCTGAATGCAGATTCAGTCACTAGCATGTCACAATGTCACCACTCGGAAACAGAGTGCGGGGGACGAATGCGACACTGAAGTACATGAAAACTACAATGTACTACATTGCTTGGCGGAGCCTTGTGTCTTGCCACATTAGAATGGTACAGATTTAGTTCACGCCGCTTTTGAATCTTGCCAAACTAGAATATGTACTGCCTTGGTTTCCCGCTGCTTTGAATTTAGCCACACTAGAATTATACAGTGAGTTAACGCTGCAGAGCTATGCTGATTTGGCGTCTGCTGTTTGTGAGTGTATCCACACTAGAATTGTGCTGATTTAGTTAGCGTGGTGTGGTATGGCCCCGCCCAGATGAGGCCTACCCACCTGGTAAATGAAGACACAGACGGTGCTGCTGGTCGACAAGGTCCCGTGTTCACATCCCACGTGACATGGGCGGCCTCCCTTTATTATATTTGCTACGTGACCTTACACATCATGATAGGCTTAAAGGGACATACACCACACTCCTCCTTTTTCATAAGTGAATGACACAAACAGCATTTTCGTTACTGTTCACAACAGGTGGAAACAAGTAATTTGTAACATGAACACATTAGGGGTGAATAGCAGTATTGAACTGACAAACGTTCACATCAAGAGAGATTAACCTCAAAGTGTTTCAGGTAGTCTTGTTGTCTGCAGCGTTTTCTCATATACTGTAGCACCTTCTGCATTCCAAATATTCTCGGCTCAGAGTCATACCTTCCCCTTAATCTGTTAGGCCGTCCTCACCATCTGCTCTCCTTGAACTGTTTGTGCTGTCTTCACTTCCTTCTCCAGTCAACCTCCCCATCCTTTGGAAGAAGCGTGAATTTCTTGTTACTGTGGCCTGACCATTATAGGCGGTGACCATACACCCTTTTGTCTTCACTACTTTGCAGGGAAGGCTCGTGGGGTAAGGATGTTTTGCCTTTTCGGTGTCTGGAGAGTATCAGCACATTGTCCCCTACCTCCAGATGTTGATCTCTTAACCCCCCTCTGAGATTTTCTCTCTCATTTGCCCTCCTTATTCACTCGAGCACTAGCTCTTTGTTGATCACACTGGGACTATGGATTGAAGGATCCAGCAACAATCCCCTGGGGCATCATTGGAAGAGGGCCTCCACAGGCAGTACCCCAGTCGAGCAGTGTGCAGTGGGGCAATATTCTGAAAGAAACTGCCACAGGGTTCGCTGTTCACTTTCACCCTGTCCATGTGCAATACAGAATACTTTATTGACGGTCCTCATCATCCTTTCCGCTTCACCTTTTGCTCAGGGCCATACTGGCACTATCTTTCTGTTCCGTACTCCCAGGCTCTGGAGATATTCAGAGAACCCTCTGCTCTGGAATGACAGGCCATTGTTTGTGCAAATTTCACCGGGGAGTACATGGGTGGCGAACACCTTGTCTAGAACAGGTACTACATCTTCTGGATATCTTGACCACTGGTCCACAAGTACTATGAAGTGGATAACTCGGCAGGTGGACCCAAGTCCATGTGTACTGTCCCCCAGGTAACGTTGCTCCATTCCATGGATTTGATGTAGGGTTCTCTCTGGTGGGGTAGTGCTGCTTGACACCACATGCAGGCACAGACACATTTTTCCACATTGTCCTCAAGGCCTGTAAACCATACCTTCATCTGGAGTCCAGCCTTAGTTTTGGCCACTCCTTGATGTCCCCTGTGTGCCAACTACAATACTTGCGGTACTCAACTAGAGGGGATGACCATTTTCAACGCTCTGAGGACCAGGCCGTCGTCCATACACGTTAGTTCAGTTTGCACATGCCACATTTGTTCAGGTACTCTTCTTGTGTCTTGTGTGAGCCTGTGTAGCTTTTCCGGTACGCGCTTCCATTCCCTTCGAGTCCCGGCTGACTGTAGCACCTGGAAAACACTTGTCATTTGCTGATGCTTCCTGTATTTCTTTGAGAGACATCGATGTTGGCGTTGCCGTTGACGTCAGGGTGTGCTCCTCTGTCACTCCCCCTTCATCATCCACCTCCTGTTCTTTCACCTCCACATGATGCCTTGACAGGTAGTCTGCAGCATTAGCGGTCCCCGGATGGTACACCAGCTCAAGGGCATATTCTTGTAGGGTGAGCAGCCACCTCTCAATTCTAGCTGGAGGTCTGGAAGATGAGCCAACCATGATTGGGAGAAGGGGTTTGTGGTTGGTAACGACTGTCACTGCCATACACATAAGGTGGAAGTGTTGGCCGACACAGAGCACAGCTAGGCTCTCGCGCTCTATATGCAAGCATCTCTGCTCTGTCGCAGAGAGATCTCTGCTTGCAAATGCAACAGGATGGACATCTCCAAAGTCATCCGGTTGTATCAGCACAGTCCGAGACCAAACGGGCTGGCATCCACAATGATTTCGGCCATCCTCTTAGGACCAAAGAACACCATGGTGTCTTGACATCGATGTTGACTTTGGTTGGCGTTGTTTGGAGGCTTTCAAGTCAGACATGCCGGAAATGAAAAACACGTCTTCTTCATCTGTCTCCTCTGCAAGCTGCTCTTCATCCGGGGGTGGCTGTCCGACTACTGCAACCTTCCATGGTTGTGTCTGAGATGATGGTCTTGATCCAGGTTGTCCTTGTAAGTGTATTGACAGTGCTGGCGTACGGCAGACTTGAGCTAAATGGTTTCTTATCCCACATCTCCCACAGGTGTGACCTTCTCACCGTGCAGTCGTTAGAGTGAGGTAGGTCATAGCCACAGTTGGGACACATGGTTACCTCATTTCCACGCCCCTCACTCTTGTTCCACGGCGGACGTTTGTCTGGTTTGCAGAATTGTGGTCGACATCGCGCAAGCTTCCTCCAGCGTGGTTGACTTAATGGTGGCACAAATCTTATCCGCCCTGACATCTGCCAATTGTTGGGAGCGTCCAAATACTAGGATGCAAACCAATGATATACCTGGTTCTCGCAGTATTTGTCATCTTAGTTTAATGGATGAACATCCTTGAATTAGTTACTGACGTATCTCGTGTTCCTCATCTGGCCATGCGAGTGGTAAAACGAAGAGGTGTGGTAAAATGAAGAGGTGTGCTTCAACTTCTGAAAGAACAGAGTAAGGTGAGCAGTGTGGGGAAGGAGCAGACTTGGTCAAGTGTCGACTGGAAATTAGCTTAAAAGGGGGATAATATGAAGAGGAGTTTATTGAGCCATTCCGTTTCTCCTTTAAGATACATCCTCCATGCGCTGGTCAGAGTGGCAGAGGCAGGTTTTGGCACCACATGGGGTGGGGGGTTGGAGGGCTCCTGGGGGCACCGGTCAATACCCTATTTGGCATAAATGAATATCACTAATTTGAGAACTATTGTGTATAAAGAAGGAAACATTCCCTATGCTGAGCATGATATCCATGAATTCATTGTTCATATTTTTCTGTTAGGCTATCTGGTGTGCATTTAAAAATTAAAGTAATTTTACATTAATTTACTTTGCATTTTTCTTGCACTCCAAAGCAGCTATACCTCTCTTTCGAACTCTCTCTGTCTGACTCACGCCAGTCTTTCTGTGAGCGAATACTTTATTGTCAAGTGTGTGTTTGCTAGAGCCACCATATCCATTGATGACAGCAGCACAACCAGAGAAAAAACGTGGGTATCTTGACTGGGGACAACAGGTAGGGTGTTTTTAATGGTAAAAAGAAGAAGGAGAGCATCAATGACAGAAGCATCCATCGTGATGCCGACCGGCTTAGTATTTGGATATATACATTGTCATTGTGTGTGTACTGCAGAAGTGTTGTCATCAGACTGAGGACGCATTACCTATAAATGGGAGATAAAAGAGTACAGAGGCTCTGTGAGAATGCTGGTGTTCTGAAAGACCTTGTAAGGGACTAGAGGTACAGGTAGCAAGGTCTATACGTGTTTTGCTATTTTCTTTTTTGTGTTATTATTTGTGTATACTGCAATAAATTGACAGGTTTTGCAGCACGACCAACCAATCAGTTGACAGCATGCAAAATTAAACATTGCCTTAGTGGTTACGGAAGAAAGAGTTTATTGGTTTTAATGTTAGCGACAAAATAGAATGTATTCTTGACAACAAAAAAAAACTGTTAAAGGAGGAAATTAACTAATTGTACTAACATTGTATTCTGCCACTTTTTTAAATGTTACAATGTTTTGAAGTGCTTACTTTCAGGAAATATGGTTGGCCTAGAAAAAACATTACACGTGTCTTACTGTGCAAAGCACATGATCAAGGGCCATCATTCCAAGGAGGATGGTATGCTCCTATTGTACTCTTTTGACATATCCCTATGAGAGAGGGGATGGGGACAAATAGCACCAATAAGGGTTCCTGGCTGTTTTGCAGAGAATAAGCGCATTTGGGGGACACAAGAATGACAACAGATCTGTCTGGTTGATTAATATGATTGTGAATTAAATGTTTATATGATTATATCTCAAAATAAATGATTCATGTTGGGCTTTATTTCATTTTTCATGAAACCAATGTTGACTTTAAATACTCATTCAGACAGCTTCAACACTTGTGTGAGATAGAAGAGGAGTGGTTGAAAGAGAAACGTGGATCTCCTGGTAAGTAAGTTTGCATGTAAGGGGCTGTCCATGTTCACAGTGCCCAATGTACAGACAGGTCGCAATAACTACATCATCAGTGATCATTCATTGATCAAAATCCAACTACACTACAAGAATATTTTCAAATGTCTGTTTTCTATATCTCAAATTAATATAGCCTGAAAGACAGAGGGAGAGGTCATTAAAGCAGGATAGTTACCCGCTACCAAGTTTTGACCCGAGGCAAAGACAACGGCCAAAGATAGGGAAAAGGTCCTGTAGAGGAGGAGCCAAGTACCCCTACTCCACCTACCCGCCTACATTACCTGAGAAGTATGTGACATATTGTACACCAATCAGAAGGCAAGAAGAAGAGAAATGACTCTGTGGAATACACATAAGAATACCTATACCTCTCCCGGTGGTCCAGAGGTTCTGGGCCCGGGTGAAAGAGAGGGTGGCGACAGCTGAGATTGAGGTGGAGATACACGAGCCAGCAGCCTGCATATTGGATAGATACAAGCGAAGCAGCAAGAATAAGCACCTAAATAGACTTATTGACTTGATATACATAACAGCGAAAAGGCGTATAGCCATGGGTTGGAAGAGCGCAGGGGGTCCAAGTGAGGCCCTTTGGTGGGATGACCTCAGGAGATGGATAGCCGCTGAGACTGCGGCTTGGGAAATGGCGATTCAGGTACAAAGACTGGACTACTCTGTTGGGTAACGCTAACGGTGCCACTACTCCACCCAGTGGCGCAGGACAGCGCCTCGAACAGCTCTGACAGTCCCGGCCCGGCTCATGCCTAAGGAAATCTGAGGACTTTACTGTGGTCTTGGAGAGAGGGGGGTGGGGCTGGAGGGTTGGGAACGTTAATGCATGTTGTTCTTGATTTATACATATCGCATTGTCTAACCAATGATTCGTTTATGTTACTCTCTGTTGAAAAACCAATAAAGAAATAAAAAAAAAAAAAGAATACCTATACCTAAGAGAATATGGGAAGTGAAGAATCCATTAAGGAAACCATACCTACATCCAAGACAATATGATGGGCATTTGAATGCGACTCCTGATGAAATAAAGAAATTGAATGACCAGGATGAATAGTGACGTCATACGAAACTGAATCGATTCCATTTATGGAAGATAACAAGACCAGAGAAGCAGATGACTTGAGAAGAATGAAGAAGTACTAGGGATAAGTGACACATTGAGATCAAGATAAAGAGATTTATGCCATAAGCATGATGAAGATACTTAGTTTAAGTTTAAACGTATACAGATGCAATGAAACGCAAGCAGCAAAGCAATCATGAAGCTAGCCAAATGCTTGTAATAACTAGATTGCGGCAAGCACCAATATATATATATATATATATATATATATATTTATATATATATATATACCTGATAGATACATATGTATTGAATAAAGAATGAAGGTTCCACTACGTATATAGCAGTCTTGAGCAACGAGGAAGGCCTCATTTCAGTGTCGCAGTTACAATAGCAATTGAATTAAACAGAACATATCTCAGCTAAGGAGTTGGATGACCAAAGAGTCAAGGTCTTATCAGAACTAAAGTTGGCTGACATTAGATACAATTAACGTGAAAGAACAGAAGCTCCTGTTCAAGAAGGTCAAGTGAAAACAAAAGACGTCAGAGGACTATTGAGGAATAAAATCAAATACAATAAAAAAGCTAAAATCACAGTGTCCAGTCACGTAATGGAAGAAAGTTTGGGCCGCATGAGGAGATCACACCTACGCACGGAAGCCAGACAGTACCCATACTCCTTACAAAATCTCAGAGAACAGTACTGACTCAAGGTCAAACTTCAAACACTAATTGACACTGAAAAATTGAGGTGGTGAAGGAGTGTACTTTAATTGGTGGTAAATTGGTATAAAGACAAGCTCACCCTTACCTGGTTGTTCAGTCTCACGTAGGTGGAAAGTTATTGACAGGGATTAAAAGCCAACCAATTGTAGAGAACCACGTAGTTGGGGTTCCTACAGTTTGTGTAGCCAATTGGACGTCGTACATGTAGTGACGTTCATAGTGGCCATTTTGAAGGGAGGGTTTAGCTGCCCCACCTGATGTTAAATATCCAATTATTTCACTCTGTTGCTCTATACAGATATAACACCTATGTTTAGTTATTCACTTACAGCCAATCCCGCTTCCCGATAGGTTTTAGAAGTTTGCCACGTAGGATGACGTTGGTAATGATGCAGGTCAGCATGTCAGCTATGACCAATTTAGGGTTTAAGAACCCAGCTTTTTAATGATTGAGAATCGAGCGATTGCTGATGTTCGTTGTACTCTCTGTTTTAGTTACTTGCATTAAAACAGACAAACTTGTGCCAAGCTATTTGTGTTGCATAAATTATTGATGTTTGATTAAAATCTCCAACCTCATCTATCTCCAGGGTATTGCTACTCATCTTAAAGGGCTGGAAGTCTCCAGTTCACTTGGTATCAGAGATTGATGGTTAGATAAGATACCATCGGCCGTCGACATAAGTAATTTTTGAGTCTTTGCAATATCGCACAACCTTTGCCATTCAGCTGACAGGAAGTGAAGCTCCCCGTAGATCGTGGTTAGAATAGAAAATAATCTTGCAAGACGGATGTGACGGGATCCCTATTTTGACATAAGAACCCCTCCCACATCTACGTGAAGCAGATTGGAAAGCAGCTCGAAGAGGCGGTAACGAAGGCGGTCATCCCGAGGGTCCAAAGATGAAAACATGTGAATGGTGAGAGAATAAGACCAAAGAGAGTGGTAAAAGGGATGCATGCGTAGTAAATAACGGAGAGTAACGGAGGGAGGCGGGATAAAATATAATGCAAGAGCGTACAATATATATATATGGGGAAAGATATTGGGCCTCATTACACGGTAGGCGGTAGGGATTTAACGTTACCGGTAACGTAATACCGGTAACGTTAAATCCCCATGCCAATCACGACCTGGCTCACCGCTATTAGCGGCACCGCTAAGTACGGTGCCACTAATATCGGGCAGGCCACGTGCGCGCGACCCTCCATCCCGTAAATAACGCCATGCTGCTAATAGCACACCATCACAAGGCGAGAGGACATGGTAATAGCGGCATGGTAAAGGCCCCCAAACCCCTTACCGCCATGATGCTAAAACCGGCATCGCGAACCACCCGTTAATAGAACTGAGCATTGTTCCCACCTGCCACAGGTGGACACAATCAGCACAGGTGGAGGCAATGGACACTGTAGCAGCTCAAAAGGAGCACACCACACCCCTTCCCACACCCCTCCCCACACCAAGATGGTTCCAATACTGGCAGCATTACATGGCCTAGAGGACCTCATTGCAGTGCTGCTGCTACAACAACAGGCTGCACAAAGGAGACGCAGGAGGAGGAGGAGGGCCAGACAGGCACAGCAAGCACCACCACGCCACCTATTCATACCACAGAGGCACCCACCAATTCCCAGGATCAGAGCCAGTCCATTCAACCTAACACCTGAGCAGATACACACCCTGTACCGTCTGGACCGGGACACCATCACCAGCATCTTGGACATGATACACGACGACATTGTGAGCCTCATAGACATCAGAACTGCCATCCCCCCTCTACTGAAGGTGGTGTCAGTGCTCCACTTCCTGGCCACAGGAACCTACCAGCATACAGTGGGGCAGATGCATGGCATCTCCCAACCAGTATTCTCACGCACACTGAACCAGGTACTCGATGCCCACCTGAAGCATGCACCCGAACACATATCCATGCCACGGACTGCCCAGGAGATTGCAAACACCAAAGTTGGCTTCTATACACTGGCAGGCATTCCAAGTTGCATTGGGGCCATCGAATGTACACATGTGGAATTGGTTGTACCACATCACAATGAATTAGTGTACTGAAAGAAGAAGCAATTCCACTCAATCAATGTCCAAATGGTATGTGACGCAAACAATATAATCACACATTGCTGTGCCAGATTTCCCCGGATCTACCCATGATTGCATGGTCCTGCGGAACTCAACTATCCCCCGCTACATGGACGACAAACGGCACAACGTTCCTGGCTACTTGGTGAGTAGCAGGGCAAGCACATGGCAGTGTGAATGGGGGGGTAGAGAGATCCTCCAACTGGGTGTGCATGGGGGGTAGAGAGATCCTCCAACTGGGTGTGCATGGGGGGGTTGAGAGATCCTCCAACTGGGTGTGCATGGGGGGTAGAGAGATCCTCCAACTGGGTGTGCATGGGGAGGGGTAGAGAGATCCTCCAACTGGGTGTGGCCTGTAGTCCGTTGCACAAATGCACATACAGATGTACGCTAATGGGCATCTGTGAGGGCAGCAACGTACTTGGGATGAACGGACATGCAAGTATATGGCACACGACACAGCTGCCAATCCAAACCCATTGGCATTAAAGATCAATCCTCATCCACATTGCACGACACTCCACACCATGGAATGCACATATGACATCCATGACATCAACATAGTCATGCAGCATTCCTACAGCACAACATCAACAATGCATTGTGCCCTTGGATGCATGCATTGGGACCCCCCTAGCCATGGCAATGCACCACGAACACATGGCACCACTGAGGCGTTGCCTCTCAGCATGGCAAGATCAATGTCGAAGCACTGTACACCACCAGTGTGGTACCAAATCTGCCTGGCCACAGGGACACCAATTACCTGGCCTCACCCAGGACATGGGAATTACTGTAGGAGGCATCAATGGGGCATGTCTACTTGCATGCTTGCGCTCACCTTTGCACAAAGCAGTCACACAGACCATATTCATTGATGCAGTTGAATGTGCACATGATTCTCAATGATAGGTCAAGGTATGTGACATGAACAGGCCACACTTGTGCCGAAAAGTAACAGGAACCCATTCCTCCCCTCATATAGGTGATGCCGGCTATCCCCTGAAGAGTTGGCTCCTCACACCTGTACGGAACCCACAGAACAGGCATGAAGAAGAATACAATCGTGCCCATACCTGTACCCGCCTTGTCATTGAGCAGACTTTTGGACTTCTGAAGTCACGGTTTAGGTGCATAAGCAGGTCTGGTGGCGCACTCCTATATGGTCATGAGAAGGTGGCAAAGATCACCACGGCATGTGTCATGCTGCACAATATGTGTATGAGACGGAATGTGCCACTGCCCCCTGAGGTTGAAATGGAGGCACCTGATGAGGATGATGATGGGGATGAGGATGGAGGTGAAGGGGATGCAGGTCATGCAAGAGGGGATGGCCAGGAGGGACACGTTGTGAGACAGCATTTGATCAACCAATTGTTCTGAGTTACATGTAGTCATACTGTCACCTGTATATGGCTGGTGGGGCACTGGTGTCGGTTTGTTAGCTCACAATGGACCTTGGCGTCAATAAATTGATCATACAAAGGAAGGAGTCCAGGCCTGTGTTTTTGCTCAAACAACTGTGTATTAATGAACAAAAACAGAAAAATGTGCAACTCCCCATCCATCCCGCCACCCTTACAACTGTCCCATCACACCCTTCCCCCCACCCCACACATCTATCCCATCACACCCTTTCCTCCACCCCCCACAACTGTCCCATCACACCCTTCCCCTCTCCCCCCACAACTGTCCCATCACACCCTTCCCCCCACCCCCCACAACTGTCCCTCATAAGTCTTCAACAATGCATGTGTTCTGGCATGCACCAAGGTCAATGGCCGTTCACGCCCTATTGTTCATTGCCAGGGCCAGCATTTGGGGGCTGGCTGGAGGTGCGCCTGGTGGTGCGTGAAGACCGTCTCAGTGGACTTGTCTGCCGCAAACTGCAGGTTGAAGAGGTGGAAGACTGTCCTTGTGTAAATTGCTGCTCCATTGCATCTGCAATGCGGGTCAGCACCTCCCGGACGCGTGTTAGCTCGCCACACAGCCTGTCCGTGCAGGACTCCATCCCCTCCCTGGAGTGCCTGGATGTCTCAGCGAGGTCAGCCCTGAGACGGGCAACCTCCTCCACATGTTGACCGACAAGCACCGTTAGAGCCTGCTGGCGCTGGATGACGGTGGCCAGGTCAAGGGCAGTGGCGGCCTGTGGTGGTGTGTCTGTTGCGCATCCGGATGCCTGCCGGTCTGCAGATGCCGCCTCTGGGGGGCTACTGAAGACCACTAATGACTCGTCAGCAGTGACGTGTGAGTCAGGTGTGGGGGCGGGGGATTGCTCTGGGGTTACAGCAGGGCTTGGGGTGTGCATGGGCAGATCTAGATACGTGGGCTCATCCAAGTCGGACAAAGGCCCAATTGCTGCAGCCTCCCCTGCCGAACTGGCTGCAGCTGAGGGTGGACCCTCGGTGGCAGGGATTTGGGGGGGGAGTGGACCTCTGGAGCCGGGGCAGTAGGGTGTTGCTTGGCACTGGCAGTGGCGCACAGGCCTTGTTGTGGAGGCTGCAATCGGGGCCTTGGCCCTTTTCCCCTGGATGTCATTGGGGCATCCTCGCTGGGCTGTGGCCTTCGCTTCTTTTGCACAGGGGGTACCTGGGTAGCTCCCTCGCTGTCTGAATGCGACAAAGGGATGTCATTGGTTATGGTTGCATTTACTCAATGCAGGCTACATCATGATTACTTTTGGGCCCATTTCACAATCATTGTGGAGGATGCAGGTGAGGTGTCATTTCAGTGCCTCATCCATGCAGTGTTGTGTGCGGCACTTGGCTCTGTTGATGTATGCATGTGTGGGTGCTGGGCCAAACATGCAGTGATCCCGGGCTGACATTTGTGGGGACCTGTACATTCACATTGCATGCTTGCATCAGTGCACTTACCTCCATCAGATGTGTCTTGCACGCCGTGCTCCATCCTTCCGACACCCTCAATGCATTCTACCCCAATGAGGTTTGCACAAGTCTCTTCCCACTCCTTCAACTTGATGGGAGACCCTGATCCTCCAGCAGTGGCAGTTTTGTGATTCTCTGACAGGATCATCCTGACCCAGAGTCTCAGGTCGTCCCATCTTTTTCGGCAGTCGCGTACGGTGCGTGTGCTGCTGCCAACGGCTCTCACTCTGGTTGACACTTCCTCCCAGATGGCCTTCTTCTTTAGGAGGGTCTCCCTCCGCATGTCATTAGCAAAGACCACTCATGCATTGTCTGCTAATGTCTGAGTTAGCATGACTAACTCCTCAGTGGAGAACTTCTCCTTTCGCTGCCTGCCTGTGGATTTCTTTAGTGCCTTGGGCATGTTAAGGGCGTGACGATGTTTTCCAGGCAGCAGGGTAACACGTACAGGTCCAGGGGGCAGAGAATGGCAATGGATTGTGTTTTTAAAGATGGCCGCCGCGCTCTTTCCCATTCTTGTGTGATGACGCTATTTCCGGTTCCGCTCTTTAGCGGTCACCGCTAATAGCGGTCACCGATATTTGCATGCTGCGCGAGGGCAGAGGTGCTATCTGCACCTTCGGGGAGGCCGGTAAGGGACTTTTTGGTCACTTTAGTGGCATGGCGGTAGGGTCATTAATGGCATGGCGCAATGCTCGTGTCCGCGTACTCATAATGTTACGCTATTAGCGCCCTCTTGCGAGGGCGGACACGTTAATTGCGCCATGCCGCTAATTTACGATTTTTAGCGCACAACATGTAATGAGGCCCATTGACTTGAGTGTTGCTAAGTAATATATGAGAAAAATAGTCATGAGGTGTAGCCACGCTATAAGGACATGCCCTGTTCCTAGATTTGAATACTAGCACAAGCCTTAATTCAGAGCTCCCTTTATGAGGGACATATAGGAGATGAGATAAGTTTAAAGACTTTCTTAAGGGAATTGGTTTAAGTTCCAGTCCGAACAAGAATTGTGGAGGGTAAGACGAGTCCTAAGAAAGGATTGTGAGGTGCACATACATGTGGCCGGTCAAGTCTGTCTGTTTTGTTTTATGTGGTTGAAAACGTCAGAGCTGAAAAAATAAATGTTTTAAGTGATAAAGAAATGTGAAAGTTAATACGCAAAAAGTGATTATTTTAAGATTAAAATTTGATGGTTGTTTTTTAGCAACATTAAAGTAAAAAATTGCATTGTGACGGGATTGGAGCTTGCGACGATCGGTGCTCGCTCATAAGTGTTTGTTGATTGAAATGCAAAATTGAAAACTGTAACTAGAGCATAAGCGAAGTGTTAATAAAAAGAGAAGTAAAAGTTAGAAATGGAAGAAGTTACGCCATTAGTGCATCTTTGCAAACAGCTACCAAAGCACGCGCTGAAACTTAAACAGTACAGTGCAGAATGGGTTAAAGGGACCGCAGACAAAATGTTTATGCCATCGTCCCAGGGCGGGTCATTATCGAGAACAGTTCTACAGCATATGACGACATATTTGCATGTGCGTACACAGGAGAAAAAGTTAGAAAAGCGCGTAGCAAGTCTAGAACTTTGGAAAATGTATGCACACGAAAGGGAGAGGAGCCTCCTTTAGATTGGATACTTAATATATGCAAAGAGTGGGGCGAAGAGCCTTCTGCTCCGCCCACCCTGTCTGAAATAAAAGACGAGACTAAGAAAGATGAAGGGTTATACCATTAAGAGAACTTAAAGCAGCGACGGGATATAGAAATCCATCAAATGAGTGACAAGGGCCAAGAGAAAGACACACAGAAGGATATCACCCCGAGGGACATACACGATAAAAAGAGAAGTGATCAAGAAAGCACATCTCTAGACATAAGGAGAGAAATAAAGAGATGAAAGGGAGATAAGGATACAACTGATGAGATAGTGCTTGTACAGGACGAGTGGTTGGGAGGTCAGATTTTACTTAAACTCGATGGTAAAGGAATCGAAGATGTAAGACAAAGGGGAGACCAAGACGAACAAGACAGAAAAGACAAAGAAAGGGAGGAACAATTGAGAGACGAAGGAGCGAGAAGAAAAGATAGACAAAGACAAGAACAGTTATACCAAGATGAGCAAGCTGAAAACAAGAGAGAGCAGAAGAAAAAGAAAGCGTGATAATAAAATAAGAACAGCCGAGGAAAAAGAAGGACTGAAAGAAATAAGAATAGAAGCTGATGAACAGGAAAGGTTAAGAGAGAAAAGAATACAAAGGCGAAGGGATGAGGAAAAGCGAAGGGCAAATGAACTAAGGGATATGAAAAAGAAAGAGGAAGATAGAATAAGAGAAGAGGCGAGAAACCATAGAGAAGTCAATAATGACATGAAACGCAAAAGCAGACAGAGAGCACGGGACATTGAGTATTTGGAAAGGGAAGTAAGAGATCCCAAACCATGGGACGACATAGAGGAATTCTTTCCTTAGTCTGAACCATTTCCAAGCACGTCTAGAGTAAATCTGGAAGATGAATTTGACTCACAAAGCATTGGGGAAACAATCAAAGTATATCACGAAATGCAAGCCCAGAAAGAAGCACAAAGGAAGGGAAAAAATGAGCGTCTTGAGCGTACTCCGTTGTATGAATCGGAGGAAGCCTCCTGTAGTACGAGACAGAAGAAGCTGTCTTTAGACAGGTTAACATTAAATAGAGATGATGATGAGAGGAGTTCCATGAGTTGGGCACAAGAAGTATCAGACGAAGAAAGGGAAACCTACTCGAGGGAAGTTATAAGTTTTATATGTGAGCTCTAAGAACATCCGCCTTTGGATAAAGAAATAAGATGGTCGGATTTAAAATTACCTATGTCTAGGGCATGAGAGCCACTGACCCAGTCAGACCGACATAAGGGGCAACCACATGGTCAGAGTCCCTGCCGTATGTAAGCAGGCTAAGGTCATTGCCAGGTAGACGGCGATGTGGGAATATTACTCAAGCAGTAGATAGACAAATGATGAGAGATGAGAATGAGTTTGGAGCATCGCAGTTCCCCTTGTTAGAAAAAGGAGGAGCGAAGCCACAGTATATACATGGCCCCAGATGGATAGGGAAAACTTAAAATGTAAAATCCCAAATTTAACTTCCGGCGCTGGAAAATGGATAGACGAGTTAGAAAAAATGATGGGAGGGAATACATTAGCTATAGGGTATATTAAAGGTCTTCTAATTGCCATACTTGGTGAAACAGCTGATGACGTATGGACGCAAGCAGGTTACCCTGGTGTGACTACAGTCAACACCACTCATGATGGAGCGCCGTTTAATAACTGTATAGCAGTGATTTGGAAAGCGCTTTGGGTGCTATATCCGGATACGTCTGATATGGGAGCTATAATGACAAGACAAATGAAAGGAGAAGATCTGTTGCTTTATATTCAACATTTTCAAGACGCATGTGCGCTTGAAACATGTGAGGCTTGGGGGAAGTACTGTATTTTATCATATACTATGCCAGGGGCTGCCAGAGCAGGTGCAGAAGCAGCTCAAGAAATTAGTGGGGATAGAAGCAAAAGCATGGTCGGAAATTCAGTTGACCATCGCACATTATTGCAGAATCCTGCAGTATAAGAATCGCAAAAAGGACGATGCACGAAAAGGCGAAGAAGCAAAGTTAATGCAGAAAAGGTTATCCAAGTATGCCACCGAAGGGGCAATGTTAACTAACGTGGGCGGATCAAACCCACAGCAAGCAGTACCTATGCCGCAAGTAAATAACCAAAGACAATTTGATCAGACAAATAATGGATATGCTCCAAAAAGAAGGGGATATCGAGGGAGAGGTTGGCAAGGTAATCAAGGGTATTGGCAGAATAATCAGGGAAGTTTTCAGAATAACCAACAAGGGTTTCAGAATATGCAAAATGGTATTCAAAACATGCAAAATAAGCAGATGGGAAGACAATTGCTTGTGTGTTGGACGTGTGGAATGACAGGGCACATAGCTGGTATGTGTAGAAGCCAAGGGATGGTACAGAATGCTCCGTTTTCAAGACAGAGAATGCCAAATCCACCTGCATATTCGCAGCAGAGCGGAAATGGAGTTGCGCAAGATCAAACAGTGCAGCACCAAGCGCTGAGAGTGCAGCAAGGTTTGCAACCACAGCAAGTAACAGGTAATCAACCGCGTGGACAATCGCAGCAATCTCCTATGCAACTTCAGCAAAACACAAACACAGAGCAGCCTATGATGTGTAGAATAGGAGGTGTCATTGTTGATGGAGGAAATCCATTCACGAGTGATGGAGTGAGGCTGTGAGGCTGTACCCGCAATAGGACAGCTCACTGGGGGCCCTGATGTGTTCAGTCCTATCTATTACACCGAATACTGTTGAGGAGCCAAGGATAGACGTAATTATAGGCAGCAAAGATTACTCCTTTCTAGTGGACATGGGTGCGACACGCTCGTGTATACGTGAGGGCAAATATTTAATGTCTGGCAATGCAATGAATACTGAGAGCTTTACAGGAGCTACAAGTCGAGTTCCTTTTACAGAAGAATTACCAGTCTCTATAGGAGAATGTGATATGAAGGTACCACTACTTTATTCAAGGCAAACACCTGTCAACATATTAGGACTGGATTTAATGACAAAAATGAATATGACCATTTGGTTTACAGACGATGGTATAGTATGGTCAACATCGGGAATGCATTATTTAAACGTGTGCAAAATGATCAGGGCATATGCAGGACAAATAGCACCTAGAGCAATACCATTGGAACCCGAAGTGTTCCATTATGGGATACGCATTCTGTTAACATGGCTGCCGGGTCTAGTAAGTAAAACCATGAGAATACCAGATCAGTTTCTGTTTAGACCACAGATACCTATGGATGAAGAAGAGGGGCAAATTTTCCCCTTAGCCATAGAAGCAGCTATAGTCCGAGGAAATATGGCCTTGCTTGATGCAACTGATGACAAAGGTAGACGATGGTGCACAGTAATTGCCATTGAGGAATGCTGCAGAGTAACTGACGTCATTGATGAAGATTTGTTCGGAGATGACAGATCTGACGATTTTGTGATATTTGAAATGTGCCTCACTTATTGGGTCAAAGCGATTAAGAGAGAGGTCACGCAGAGAATGATGCTAGCAAAGAAGCGTCCTGAATATTTTGATGAAGATATGGCAAAAGTGCCATTTTTATTTGGACCACTGGCCCCTATGACGTAAGCTTACTGAAAGGAGTTGGGGAAGTGAAGATTAAATTGAAACCAGGAGCGATTTTACCTCGAGCACGGCAATATCCCATGTTAAGAGGTAGATGAAGGAATTTTCAAGACGATTTCCGCCATGATGGACCAAGGTATCTTAGTGACCCCAGAGTTACCATGTAATACTTTGATTTACCCAGTGGAAAAAGGGAAAGGTGGGTCTTGGAGACTAATTCAAGATTTATGCCCAATAAACAAGATTGTAGAGGCCGAGTTCCCTCTAGTCCCTAACCCGTCCACGATTCTGTGTAATATACCTGTTGATACACAATATTTCACAGTGATTGACTTAAAAAATGTGTTTTTCTCAATCCAATTGCACAAAGACTCGCAAGACTTAACATCGTTCACTTTTAGTGCGATTAAAAAGCACAAGGCTGCCCCAGGGGTACTGTGAGTCCCCATCGATTTTTAACAGAGTCCTCCAGATGGACTTGAGCAATATTGCTTTAGAAAGCATTGTGCTGCAATACGTAGATGACATTTTAGTTTGTAGAACCACAGAGGAAGAGTGCAGACGCGATTCTGTTCAGCTAATGATTATACTTGCTGACAAAGGATATAAGATTGACAAGGAAAGGTTACAATATTGTCAACAAGAAGTGTTGTACATAGGCCAATTGATTTCACATGAAGGAAAGAAAGTTACTCCTGAAAGAGCTGAGGCCATTCTAAAAACAGACAAGCCACACACGATAAAACAAATCTAGGAATATGCAACTTTGTCAGAGCATGGGTCTTTAACTACAGTTCGTACACTAGGCCGCTTTTGCAGGCCTTAAAGAAAGAACATGCGACGCAAGAGAAAATCGTATGGACTGAGGCAATAGAAGAAGGGTTTGACGAACTGAAAAAAGCCATTTGCACAGCCCCCATTTTAGGGATTCACATTTATGCAGAGGAATTATTTTTATTCTCGCATACAGATGGTACTTTTATGGCAGCAGTACTTACACAGAGAACTATATTGGGGTACAAACCCCTTCCATATTACAGTGGAATTGTCGACCCAGTAATGAGAGGTCACTTTCCATGCAAACAAAGTTTAGCAGCTGCCACGTTCGCCATTGAGAAAGCTACAAACATAGTGATGGGATGTTCCATGATGTCATTTGTTGAACATGCTTTATTTGCAATTTTAGAAAAACCAAAAGGCACGTTGACTAATCAAAGGGCTTCTGCCTATGAGGTAATCATATCGACTCCAGTGTTTAAAATAGTCCAATGTAAAATAGTGTATCCAGCTATGTTTATAGCTGAGCCAAACACAGAAGAAGAGCCTATACACGATTGCGCAAACTATGAAGAATTCTGTGCTGAGCTCCCTAGGGTAAAGGAGAATGCACTCGCAGTTGGAGAGATTGCCTTCATTGACGGTCCTTCAAGAATCGATCAAAATGACGGGCAAAGAAATACAGGCGCTGCAGTAGTGAAACATTTGACGAATGGAGAATTTCTAGTGCTTGTGAGTACTCGATTGCCGTCACATTATTCAAAGCAAGCTGCAGAATTATTGGCGTTGATACTCGCAGTTGAGAATCACGCAGACCAGGAAGTGACAGTGTACAGCGACTATGCCTATGTGACGTCGATGGTGCATGCAGGGTTAGTGTGCTGGAAAGGAGAGGCTACCTCCGCAGCCTTATTGGATAGGCTCATTAAGGCACTACAACTCCCAGTGGGCATAGCAGTCGTTAAATGTGCATCTTACACAAAAGTGACAGATTTTATCTTGCACGGAAATCAAGCAGCAGACGCTGAAGCCAAGCGCATAGTAAATACAGATATAGAAATGTTGAATATTCAAACCATTGATGTGAATGAAAGAATGACTGTAATATTAAATGTGGACGAGAGATACAATCATATGCCTAAAACACAGATAGTAGAGCTCCAAGGGGAAGCACGGCAAGAAGAAAAGAATTTATGAAAGCGAAGAGGGTGTTCTTAAACCCCTCTGAAGCATTGTGGTGACAAGACAGCACTGGTAAACCAGTAATGCCTATAGCCTTATTAAAGATAGCGTTAGAACAGCTACACAACCCAGCACATACAACTAGGGAGAATCTTGCTGTAACCATTGCTGAGGATTGGTTTGTACCAAACCTAATGGAACATGTTGCATTTTTTATGGTAAATTGTATTATTTGCCAGCAGTTCACAGCTGGGCATACACTACGCATAGTGAGGGGGGTCATCCCAAGACCCAATGGTCCTTTTCAGCACTTGCATATCGACTATGTCGACATGATATAAGTTTTTAATGGATACAGATACCTTTTCGTTGTAGTATGTCCTTTCTCTAGATGGATAGAGGCAGGTCCATGTACGCACCCAGACTCTACCTGTGCAGCCATGTTTTTGGTGCGGGAAGTGTCTCACAGATGGGGTGTGTGTGAAGTAATGAGATCGGATAATGGACCTCACTTTGTTAACACAGTCTTCGAGCAGATCAACTCGCTGCTTGGAATGAAATACAAGTTTTCTTCAGCTTATCATCCGCAAGGAAAAGCTCAACAGCCTGTTAAAGGAAAGAATAGCTAAGTTGAAGCTTACTTTGATTGAAAAAAGAGTGGTTGCACTGCCTACCACTGGCATTGTATGCATTAAGGAACACACCAGGTTCTGACCACCATCTTACGCCGCACGAGATTGTGACTGGCAGGAGAATGAGAACGCCTTTAATGTCTCCATCCCGAGTTAGAAGTGATGATCAGCCAACATCAGAAGTGTTAGGACTTGAATTTGAAAACTACTTGAACTGTTTAAAATCTAGTTTTTCTGTGATTTCAGGACAGTTGCAGAGACGGGAGTGTACAGCAGTACAGAACACAGAAGGAGATGCTTCACCAATCCAAACTCCCGAATTTCTACATCGAAGAATTTACCCAGGTGATAATATCCTGATTCGTAATCACACAAGGAAAAAGTGGGACAAGCCCCGCTTTCACGGTCCTTTCATTATCGAGGACGTCACACCATCTGCTGTCAAAGTGCAGGGTAGGCGAGCTTGGATCTTCCTGGGCGACACAAAGATCTACGCTGGAGAGACACCTCTGCTCACACCCCACCACAAAGAAGTTACAAACATCAGGGAAGAGCCGCAGCTCGTGCAGACGAGAACCATGACAGAGGAAGAAGGATGCATAACGCCACAAGTGGAAAGCTTGAAGAACTTTTAGTGGACTGCGGCTTAACTTGGACATTCCCTTTTCAGCTATAAATAAAAGGGTAAAAGGACACATTCGAACACTCTGTGCATCCTAGTTGCAGAGTAAAAGAAGATTTGCATTTGTGAAAGCCACAGTAGGTTATTAACTTTGGACTGAGGCATGCTTAAAGCCTTGATAAGAAAAGTGAAAAAGGGTATTAACTTTGGACTTAGGCACACTTAAGCCTTGATAAGAATAAGGATATGCCAAACTTTGATCGTGAACACAGCAATTGGAAAAGAATACAGTATCCTGATTCATTCCATACAGAGCTCTTGTTCGGAGTTACTCATGGTGTTACCTAGTGATGACCTTTCTAGGCAAATACTTACGTATTTTGAGTTGGTATTACGTACGTATCCATCACTGGTCGGGAGAACTTGTCGCATTCCAGATTTTCTTGGCAATACTGACAACGAAAAGATCGTTGGAAGACTGCTCATAATCATCACTGAAGAGTTTTTGAAGTTGCCTGAGTTCAGTAAGGAAAACACAAATGCTCCAATCGCCCGACGCAGCACATAGACTGGTCAGTGTGGTGTTCTTTTGTTTAATTGAAGACTACCCGCATCTCGTTGGAAGACACACGGATGTGGTGTCATTTCTTAGGGACCCAAGAAACACTACAAATTTGACTGTGATCCTGGAAGGCATCATAATCCAGGTAGCGATCTATTCTGAAAGAAACCGTAGAGCTGTATAGGAACTTTCCTCCGAGGGACAGATCGAGGGAGTGATAAAACCTAAAACTTTGTTCATGCTGACAGGGAAGCTACAAGGTCATCTGGTCTGAAGCAGATTCGAGATATCGATTGGGAACTGGTTAATGAAGAAGAATTCATAGCAGTTCGCAGAAATCATCTTTTTTCAAGATAAAGGAACATTTGCACCGCGACTGGTGGAGAAATTGGCTCCAGAAAGCAACTAGTTGATAGAGGGCGAATGCTGCAGAAAGATAACAAGTTCCAGAAGCAATCTAAATACAGTGTCATTAAAGAAGTATTTTTCCTTCCTTAGCATCAAATGATCGAGATCAGCAACTAGAGCAGACATTTTTGTTGCCCCAAGAGGACAGAGAGCAAATTGCTGCAAGATCACCCACCACTGTATTGTTTACACATGTATTGTATTCATACTAATATTGCTTTCACTGACAGTTAAAACTGCTTTCTATATAGAAGCACATGATGCAAAGGTTCCTATATATGTGTCTGAGCAGAAGGAAAAGGTAAACGTGGCAACTACAAAGCAACCCAGGCCATTCATAGTCATTCCCCTCCCTAGAAAAAATGAAGATACCTGAGATTGAAATGGATGTTATTAGTATTAAATCACACACAACACTTGTTTCAAATACTACTTTTGAACGCCGGAGACAGGGTCGGCGAAACAAGCAAAATAAGGGGTTGGGCCCACACAGATAATGCATGCAGACACACCTGGTCCAGTGACAAGAAGCCCAAGCCCAAGTCCCAGAAGACAATCACGTGCAGAGATGATAGCAGAATCTATATGGCTGTTCTTAGCCATTGCCAGAAAAAGACAGAGAGATAAAGAAAGACTTGCTGAACCTTCTTCTACGCAGATAGCCTGGATGGATGTTCCTGCAAATAAACCAGCCAGAAGAAGCTATAGTGATGTATTCAGAGATGTGGTTATGGAAAACTACAGGAAGACTTTGAGAATTAAAAGAAGCACCCAATAAGAGAATTATGACCTGAATGAGTATCTAGACAGCACAGCACACTTGGGAAACAACATATGGTACCAACAAATGAAAGAAGTTGGAAGAAGGACATCAGCTGAAGACTGTTTCGCATGTGCTGTCCTGCCATACAGCATGGGGAAGTCAAAGATCTTCATAGCAATTGAAATTGATGTCCAGACAGCTCATTGCCTTTCGCACGTAGCACTTTGCAAACCAAGAGGTCACTTTATGGGAAGCAATGCTTCTCTTAAAGGGGGAACTGAAAAAACAGATCCAGATGCAGATGACTACATCCAAGATATAAAGACAAGAAACAGAGCCCATACAAGAAATCACGTGATCAGATATGAGAAGCCTGGAGTGACAGGAGCTGGTATTAGCTGGGACTGAACCAAAAACTTGATTTGAAAGGAAAATCTGCAGAAAACACTTGAAGATGGAAGAACATAGGACAAATGCAAATTTGGGTAACAGTACTATCACCAGACGGATGGGAAAAAGGAGTGGTGATCTGCAGAGCATGGATGATCATTGGATACTACAAAAAACAATTGAGAATGCACAAATGTTATGCAAGCCATTATGGCCAGAACTTGCTAAACTACTGACATGGGTTGAAGTCAGGGGAGGACCATTGTAGATAGTACCATTAGAAAGTTCTAGGTTTTGCTTCAGGAACAATTGTACAAGAAAAAAGGGGGTAAATCAGAACTGTGGACAAATATTCGATGCACCAGGAATGGTGCATGGAACAGCAGTAATCATGGATTATTGGGCTTGTAGATCAAAAGCCTACAAAAGACTGCCTAAAGACTGGGGAGGAATTTGCACATTGGTGAATGTCCATGTTCCTGCATTGGTGATTCCTAAAGGTGACCTGAGCATTGACAGTTTTCCAAAAGCAGATGCTCATCTAAGAAAAAGGAGATCTGTGGAACTGATAAGTCGAACAAAGAGAGAGAACTACTTCTTTGCTAAATCAATAAAAGCCTTTGATGCCATCCTGTATGAACACAGGTTGTTCAGCCAGACCTTATCAGTGTTCACAATGATCTTTATGCCAAGAATCCAGGTTGGAGCAAATACCAAGTGGTTACAAATCACCAGATGGGAATTGCTGCAGACAATTAACACAACTATAAAAGGATTCAATGCTATCAGAGAAGAACTGAGAGCTGTAAGACTAATGGCTCTCCAGAACAGATACGTTCTGGATATGATTACAGTCATGGATGGAGGTGTTTATTGTAACGCTCACCTGGTTCCCACGGAGGCGCGGCGTCGAAGGCGCAGAACTCTGAAGATGGACAGGAAGGGCCCCTCTATTCTGGCTTCCCTGGCTCGTTGGATACCCTCCTGTGCGTGAAAAGGGAGTATTACCAACTGTGGAACAATGCTCAAGCCTCCCACTCCCTTCCAACCCTCCACGATACCTCCTCCACGATTCCCCGTGAAGCCTCACCTTAGGGTTTGGAAGGATGAGCTCTCCATCCTGCTTCTGATGCAGGGGCGCGTTGAAACCCAGTTACTTCACTGGATTGAGGATTGATGGGAGTTCAGGTAAGCATGACTGTTCAGATAAGGCGCTGTAAAAGTTCTGTTCAAAAGTTCAAGCTTAATAATAATGTTCGTTGTCTAATTGCAGCAAGCGCTAATGCTTATGTCTTTTTCCCCTTAGGGGCCGGGGTTCGGAGTGCCGGAGATATGGCGCCGACCCGAAGTGAAACAGTTCTGGATGAGCGCTCAGGTAATGTCTTTGCATTCGCTCATTCAATGTCTTTGTCTTTTTTCCCCATAGGGGCCGGGGTCCGGAGATGCCAGGAAGCGGCAGGACCCGAAATGCAGTGGGAATAATCCAACAGGTAAGACTTTTCCTCTAGGCGCCGGGGCGTAGCTGAATCCGGAAGATCGCTGCTGAAGATGGAAGCGCCTTGCAAAGGTGAGTAAAATGCAGCGCTGCAGCGATCGAAACAAAATGCCTTTAAAATGATGTCTTCCTTTTCAGGGCCGTTGGAGAAATGACTCTGGGATGCAGATTTAGCAGGTAAGGGCTTTTCTTCTCCTATTCTCTTCCTTTCTCCCCTTGCAGGTGTTCCAGGGTGCTGGCAGGCGTGGCTGAAGTCAGGATGCAGGAGCTGACACGGTGAGCGTCCAGCTGCTAGGTGCAGAACAACGCGAAGCACGTGTGGCTGTTCGGGTGGGGTTTAAATAGCCTTGGAAGAAGTTCCTGGTATGTATCCTTCCACCAATCAGGTATGTATCTTTCCCCGACCACACCCGGGTGGTGAAGTAGTTCTACAGGTAAAGTAGTCCTATTCAGGCCTCAAGAGGGCCGGGATGAAGCAGCAAGGCCTAAGGCGCCAGGACTGGGGTCCGCTATGAGCCTGGCGCCTAAGGCGCCAGGACTGAGTCCAAAGGGCCCCGACTTGGGCCCGCTGAGACTTCCCTGGGGAAAATGATGTCTGCCTCTGGGGTTGCTGGGCCCGGCCTGGCTCCTTGGAGGTAGGCATCATGACAGTACCCCCCCTTAAGGCCCCTCCCAAGGTCTTTTCCTCCGGGGGTTTTGGTTTGTGCGGGAATCTTCGATGGAATCGTTGAATTAATCGTGGTGCGTGAACATAGTTACTGGGTTCCCAAGATCTTTCCTGAGGTCCATATCCTTTCCAATCAACAAGATAGAAGAGTTTCGACTTAACTATCTTGGAATCTAAAATGTCTTTCACTTCGAATTCTAATTCTCCATCAATTTGGACAGGGCCTGGGGGCTCAGACAGTCTGGTTCCAGGTTGTACTGGTTTTAGAAGAGATGCGTGAAAAACAGGATGAATCCGCATGTTGGATGGTAAATCGAGTTTAAAGGCCACTGGGTTGATAATAGCTTTGATGGGGTAAGGCCCAATGAATCTGGGATTAAAAGTTCGCTGACAGCACAGTTCCTCAGCCACTGGTATGCCTCTCCAGCTTCCCGACCACACGTACAAGTCGAATGTGCCCACGCCACACCGAACTTCCTAACCGCGGTCGTCCTTAGTCACACACCGGTCCCCAGCTCCACGATGAACGTAATGCTCATGACGTACAAAGCCTGGAAGACTCTGGCCCAGAAACTTGGAGTGCATTCTCGGTACTCCCCACTCCTACCCGTCAAGTTTATTCCCGGAGTCCCACTGACCTCAGAGTCGGTGTTCCAGCAGTGGGTTGAAAAACTGAACATACGAACCCTAGGGGATCTTTTCACGGAAGAGGGCTTTCTAACTCCAGAACAAGCCAAAAACAAAGGGGGCAACACTGCATTGGATGTATTCCTTTACTTCAGGACCCGCTACACTATTCAGGCGCTGCTGCCAGACTTCCCGCGTCAACCACCAACTTGGCAACTATTGCATAATGTTATCCAAGCACAGGGTGAAGGTAGACTGGTGTCTCAGATCTATAAATCTCTCATCCCCAATACAACCGTCGCCATCACAGGTGCAAAAGCCAGATGGGAAAAGTCATTGCACGTTAACATTTCAGACGAAGACTGGTGTTATAGTCTGAAACAAACTCAAAAAGTGGCACTTAACTCACGCCTAAAACTTGTACACTTCAACTTCCTCCATCAAACTTATCACACACCAGCAAAAACCAACAAACATCACCCAGACGCAGAAGCGAAATGCAGCAGATGCGGGACAACTTCAGCAAACTTTGTGCACCTAGCTTGGGACTGCCCCGAACTATCGTCCTTCTCGAAACAAGTCCTGGAGGCGACGGCTGCTGTTGTGGGAGAACCAATACAACCGAGCCATACAGCGGCCCTGTTGGGCATGACTAGGCTGCTCTCACCTCCAACAAGAAAACTCGCCGGGGTTCTGTTGACTCTGGCTCGGAGGAGGGTTGCCATGGCCTGGGGTCGGGGCCCCCCCCCGACAGTCGCCGCCTGGCGCAGAGACCTGCTTTATTACCAAGATGTTGATACAGACTTCATCAAACTCCTCCCACTGCATGCCCGGCCACCTGACATCTGGGGACCATTGACACTATTCTTGAGAGGTGAAGCGGAGGACCAATTGTCTGATTCCTCGGACTCTGAAGTTATCCAGCGGTGAGGGCTGGCCTTTGGTAATTCCATATCCTTGGAGCGTGAGTTGGGGGTGGCCCACACGCAGCAGGAGATGACATTGTATCTGGGGGGGCAGAGATGTTGGGGAGGTGCGGGGGTGGCCACCGGGTGGGTACTGGGTCATGGCGCAAAGTTTAAAGTCCACCCTAATGTGGGTGTGAAGTTGTATTGAGGATTAAATACCTAAAAATAAAGTTTTTAAAAAAAGTTTGCTGACTCTTGAGGGGTAGATGTTTAGTTGCTAGCCATACCTGATCTCCTACTTGGTAAGGAGGAGTTTTACTTCGGTGCAAATCAGCGTTTTCTTTATACTTTTTCTTGGCTTGCTGTAAGTGGGTTGTAGCTTCTTTGAAGGCTTGGGTTTTTGTGGAATGTAGGTGATTTACTGCAGGCATCTCCAGGGTCAGAGGTGGATCTAGGTCAGAGGTCCGAGGATGGTGACCATACAGGGTATAAAAAGGAGTCTGTCCGGTTCCAGAATGCACTGAATTGTTGTATGCATATTCTGCAATCCAAAGGATGTCTTCCCAATTTAACTCGGATTGGTGTAACATGCACCGCAGATATTGCTCGAGAGTCTGATTGGTTCTCTCGGTTTGTCCGTCGGTCTGGGGGTGGTGGCTGGTGGATAACCGCACGTCTATTTGTGCTAGTTGGCAACATTTCTCCCAAAAGTGGGAGATAAATTGACTTCCACGGTCTGAGACTAATATGGAAGGGAAACCATGTAACCGCACTATATTTTCCATAAATTCCTTGGCCAAGGTGGGAGCTGACGGCAATCCTTTTAAAGGGATAAAATGGGCCATTTTGGAGAATAGATCCACTATTACGAGAATCGTGTTGTAACCACCACAAGGAGGCAGGTCAGTTATAAAGTCCATTGACAAGGTGTGCCAAGGTGCTGGTGGAATGTCCAAAGGTTGAAGTAGGCCGGCTGGCCTTTTCTTGTGACTCTTATTTTGGGCACAGATTCCGCAAGACAACACAAATGACTTTATGTCTTTTCTCCAAGAAGGCCACCAGAAGTGGCGTTTGATCTTTTCTTCTGTTTTCGCGATACCGGGGTGTCCTTCCATTAATGATTCATGATGACGGGTAATGACAAGTTCCTGCAATTCTTTACTTGGCAGAAATAACCGCTCTTGGAAGTAGGGTAAATCATCCTTAACGGTGTAGTGAGGACCCTTTTGACTCCATTCCAGTAAGGCAGAAGAGTCAAAAAGCTGTTTTACTTGAGCTTCGATGTCCTCAATGGTTTGCAATGAAGTCAAGCCCAGAATTCTTTGTTCCGGTATGATTGGCACAGGTTCTAAACTTGAATTGGGTTCTTCCATGCCTATCCGGGATAAGGCATCTGCCTTACCATTCTTGCAGCCAGGGCGATAGGTAATTACAAAATCAAATTCCGCAAAGAATAAAGCCCATCAGAGTTGTCGCGAAGATTGAGCTTTGGCCGTCTTTAAATACTGCAAATTTCTGTGGTCCGTAATTACGGTGATGGTGTGTCTTGCACCGAGAAGATAGTGACGCCAAGCCTTGAAAGCTGATTTAATAGCCAGTAGTTCTTTGTCGGTAATTGCGTAATTGAGTTCAGGTGGAGAGAATTTTCTGGACCAAAAGGCTACAGGGTGTAGTTGGTTAGTTTCTGGGTCTCTTTGCGACAGGACAGCTCCCATGGCCGAACTGGATGCATCGGTTTCCACGATGTAAGGGAGATCTGGGCGCGGGTGCTTCAATACAGGTGCAGAGGTGAATTTGGTTTTCAGGTCCTGAAAGGCTTGTTCAGCCTCAAGAGTCCATTCAAAGCGTTTATTTTTCTTTAGGAGAGCTGTGATGGGTTGAACAGTTCGAGAAAATTCCGGGATGAACCTTCGATAGAAATTGGCAAAGCCAAGCATGCTTTGCACTCCCTTCACAGAGCTAGGAGATGGCCATTTGAGAATGGCGTCCACTTTCCGCGAGTCCATCCGAGAAACTCCACTTCTGTGGTATGAAAAACGCATTTTTCGAGTTTGGCAAATAATTTGTGCTGGCGCAATTTCTCAAGAACTGCCCTAACATGGTTTCTGTGATCAGATTCTGAGGAGGAATACACCAGGATGTCGTCAATATAAACGATGACACAAACATCGATAAGTTCCCGAAGAACATCATTCATGAAGTACTAAAAGGCGGCAGGTGCGTTGCACAAACCAAAGGGCATTACTTGATATTCGAAGAGCCCAAATTTAGTGCGGAATGCAGTCTTCCACTCGTCGCCCTCTTTTATACGGACCAGGTGGTAAGCTCCTTGGAGATCTAGCTTGGTGTACACACGAGCATCTTTTACTTGGTCGATAAGCTCAGGTATCAGGGGCAAAGGGAAATGATTCTTAATCGTTATCTGATTTAGGGCGCGGTAGTCAATACAGGCCCTAAGGTCTCCTTCCTTTTTAGGTACGAAGAACAAAGCGGAAGAGACTGGTGACTTTGATGGGCGAATGAAGCCATTGGCCAGGTATTGATCCAAATACTGGCGCAAATGCAGGTTCTCAGGTTCAGTAAGAGCATAAATCCTACTACAAGGTAGTTGTGCATTGGGTACCAAGTCGATTTGGCAATCGTAAGATCGATGGGGAGGTAAGGTGTTAGCCTGCTCTTTCTGAAAAACGTCTTGGAATTCTTGGTATTCAGATGGTAGCTGTACAGGGGTGGAAGTTACAGAGGCTAGACCCATATCTGGATTCCTTGGGTAACAGGTTGGTTCACAATCAGGAAAAGTTATCTTCTTTGCTCGCCAGTCTATTCTCGGATTATGTGTTTCTAACCAAGGGATACCAAGAAGTACTTGAAATTGTGGGGCCTTGATCACATCAAACACGATTGCTTCCCGATGTCCGTCCTGACCCACCAGAGTGATTTCAACTGTGGAATGCGTTACAGGCCCTGATGCTATTTCGGTTCCATCAACTGTAGTAATTACATCTTGGGTTACTTTCGGGCGGAGAGGAAGCTTAATCCTGGAAGCCAATTCACGGTCTATGTAATTTCCAATAGCTCCACTGTCTATGTATGCTTTTATAGCATGCAACTGCTGAGGCTGTTTTGGGTTCACAAGCACCATTGGCATGGCAAAATGCGAGGTCAAAGAGTTTGTTTTCAAGCTCGGCAAGCGGACCCCTACGCTTGTCGGGCTAGGTCGTTTCCCGAACCAGGTGTCAATAACTCGTTATCAGTGGCTCCAACCACCTTCTTGGGTGGTTTAACTGGACAACTTTGAAGAAAGTGACCGGAAGTTCCGCAATACAGACAAAGTTGCATTTGTCGCCTTCTCTCTCGTTCCTTCTGCGTTAATGGTCCTTTAACACTGCCAATTTGCATAGGTTCGGAAACGTCAGTACTCTTGGAGTTAACGTGGGTCTTGATAGGTACTCTGGTTTCATACTTGAGCCGATCTGCTTTTCTATTTTGAAGTCTGTGATCAAGTTGAACCACTAAGTCTATGTAGTCTGCGCAGGCCTGGGGTGGATCTACTATCTGAGCTATAACATCTTTAAGCTCTCCGCGCAGGCCTCGATGAAACAATGTGATCCTTTTATTTTCAGCCATCCGGTTTCCACAACTAGTCTATTAAAGGTGGCGATATAGGACAAAAGATCCTGATTACCTTGTCGTAAGGATAGCAGTTCGTTGTCAAGGGCCTGCCCCTCCGAGTGTCGAGCGAACAATCTTTCCATGCTGGCCTGGAAGCCCTGGAAATCCCGGAGAATGGGATCATCCTGATTTACCAATGGAATAGACCAATCGGCAGCACAGCCACTGAGGTAAGATAGTACAAAGGCTACTTTGGTCTGGTCGTTGGGGAAGGCCCCGGGCCTGCATAAAAAGTGTAAACGGCATTGGTTCATAAAAACGGCATATTTCTTGGGATCCCCCGCAAAACGTTCCGGCGGGGCCAAAGGCATGTGTCCAGGTAGATTGATTTGTACCGGGTTATTCGAACCCATTGTTGTAGAAATATCTCCGGAAACAGGTAAAGGAGTGTGCTCTGCCTGGCCCTGCAATAACCTTTTGGCCAGATCATCAGTTCTTTCCTTGGATAGGATTAGTTCCCTTCTGAGAGTATTAGTCTCCTGGCGGGCTGAGTGCACTTCTGCCCATAATTCCCCTAAAAGATGGGCCTGCTGATCTGTCTCGGAGGTCTCCATAGCGCCCAGGTGGGAAATTGTGGTAAGGCTTTGCGTTCTGTAACGCTCACCTGGTTCCCACGGAGGCGCGGCGTCGAAGGCACAGAACTCTGAAGATGGACAGGAAGGGCCCCTCTATTCTGGCTTCCCTGGCTCGTTGGATACCGTCCTGTGCGTGAAAAGGGAGTATTACCAACTGTGGAACAATGCTCAAGCCTCCCACTCCCTTCCAACCCTCCACGATACCTCCTCCACGATTCCCCGTGAAGCCTCACCTTAGGGTTTGGAAGGATGAGCTCTCCATCCTGCTTCTGATGCAGGGGCGCGTTGAAACCCAGTTACTTCACTGGATTGAGGATTGATGGGAGTTCAGGTAAGCTTGACTGTTCAGGTAAGGCGCTGTAAAAGTTCTGTTCAAAAGTTCAAGCTTAATAATAATGTTCGTTGTCTAATTGCAGCAAGCGCTAATGCTTATGTCTTTTTCCCCTTAGGGGCCGGGGTTCGGAGTGCCGGAGATATGGCGCCGACCCGAAGTGAAACAGTTCTGGATGAGCGCTCAGGTAATGTCTTTGCATTCGCTCATTCAATGTCTTTGTCTTTTTTCCCCATAGGGGCCGGGGTCCGGAGATGCCAGGAAGCGGCAGGACCCATAATGCAGTGGGAATAATCCAACAGGTAAGACTTAAAAGGAAACTGAGCTTTCCTTATTCCTTTTCTCCCTCTCACCTTTGTTCTTGTCTTTTTTCCTCTAGGCACCGGGGCGTAGCTGAATCCGGAAGATCGCTGCTGAAGATGGAAGCGCCTTGCAAAGGTGAGTAAAATGCAGCGCTGCAGCGATCGAAACAAAATGCCTTTAAAATGATGTCTTCCATTTCAGGGCCGTTGGAGAAATGACTCCGGGATGGAGATTTAGCAGGTAAGGGCTTTTCTTGTCCTATTCTCTTCCTTTCTCCCCTTGCAGGTGTTCCAGGGTGCTGGCAGGCGTGGCTGAAGTCAGGATGCAGGAGCTGACACGGTGAGCGTCCAGCTGCTAGGTGCAGAACAACGCGAAGCACGTGTGGCTGTTCGGGTGGGGTTTAAATAGCCTTGGAAGAAGTTCCTGGTATGTATCCTTCCACCAATCAGGTATGTATACTTCCCCGACCACACTCGGGTGGTGAAGTAGTCCTACAGGTAAAGTAGTCCCATTCAGGCCTCAAGAGGGCCGGGATGAAGCAGCAAGGTCTGCATCAGGTAAGTGTGCACCCAAGCACTTAAACACATATCCTCTTCTATGAGCCTGGCGCCTAAGGCGCCAGGACTGGGGTCCACTATGAGCCTGGCGCCTAAGGCGCCAGGACTGAGTCCAAAGGGCCCCGACTTGGGCCCGCTGAGACTTCCCTGGGGAAAATGATGTCTGCCTCTGGGGTTGCTGGGCCCGGCCTGGCTCCTTGGAGGTAGGCATCATGACATTTATGCCAAAATTGGAAAATCATGTTGCACATTTATACCTTCTCACGATGACGAGAATGGAACCTTGACAGAGGCCATAGACATGCTGACGAAACTCCATGGCCAGATGATAGAAGTAGAAGATATTGCTGATGACAGCTGGTTTAGAAATCTTTTCTCATGGATTCCACAATGGATTGGCAGATATGATCACATTTCTTGGAGCCTTGCTATTATTAGTGATGCTTGGATTCTGTGTGATTAAGATAGTAATCTCGCAGTGCAAGAAGACAGCAAATAAAGCCATAGGGATGAAGATCATGATCGATGTTGAACCAGGATGGAAGCCTAAAGACTTGACTGATGAAGAGATCTGAGACTTTGTGAAGTCTAGCATCCATGTACCCGAAGGAACGAAGTTCCTGTATCCAAAGGACCACAGGAAATATGTGGGAAGATGGATCTACTGCAGTCCAAGTGGACAATGCACACTCATGACATGGAACAAAGATGAGCATCTGAAGTCAGCTGGATGCCTGAAGGGACTCATAAAGCTATGGATCCCTAAGAAGCATTTCTTTAGACCAGGATGTCTAGGAATAGAAGACGATGTGAGAGTGGTCGATAAATCGCCCAGAGGGGGGAGTGTAGAGGAGGAGCCAAGTACCCCTACTCCACCTACCCCGCCTACATTACCTGAGAAGTATGAACCAAAGTATGTGACATTTACTACACGAATCAGAAGGCAAGAAGAAGAGCAACGACTCTGTGCAGTACCCATAAGAATACCTATACCTAAGAGAATATGGGAAGTGAAGAATCCATTAAAGAAACCATACCTACATTCAAGACAATATGATGGCCATTTGAATGCAATTCCTGATGAAACAAAGAAACTGAATGACCAGGATGAATGATGACGTCTTACGAAACTGAATCGACTCCATATATAGAAGATAACAAGACCAGAGCGGCAGACGATTTATAAAGAATGCAGAAGTACTAAGGATAAGTGACATCTTGAGATCAAGATAAAGAGATTTATGCCATAAGCATGATGAAGATAGTTAGTTTAAACGTGTACAGATGCAATGAAACGCAAGAAGCAAAGCAATCATGAAGCTAGCCAAATGCTTATAGTAACTAGATCGCGGCAAGCACTAATAGATACATATATACCTCATAGAAACATATGGATTGAATAAAGAATGAAGGTTCCACTACGTATATAACAGTCTTGAGCAACGAGGAGGGCCTCAATTTAGTGTCGCAGTTACAAAAGCAATTGAATTAAACAGAATATATTTCAGCTATGGAGTTGGATGAACCAAAGAGCCATGGTTTTACCAGAACTAAAATTGGCTGACATTAGATACAATTAACATGAAAGAACAGAAGCTCCTGTTCAAGAAGGTCAAATGAAAACAAAAGACGTCAGAGGACTATTGAGGAATAAAATCAAATACAAGAAAAAGCCTCAAATCATGGTGTCCATTCACGTGATGGAAGAAAGTTGAAGGCATGAGGAGATTACACCTACGCACGGAAGCCAGACAGTACCCATACTCCTTAAAAAAATCTCAGAGAAAAGTGCAGGCTCAAGGCCAAACTTCAAACACTAATTGACACTGAAACATTGTGGTGGTGAAGGAGTGTACTTTAATGGTGGGAAGCTGGTATCAAGACAAGCTCACACGCACCTGGTTGTTCAGTCTGCATGCTGCTCACGTAGGTGGAAAGTGATTGACGAAGGTTTAAAGCCAACCAATTGTAGAGGACCACATAGTTGGGGTGCTATAGTTTATGTAGCCAATGGGACGTCGTACATTTAGTGACGTTCATAGTGGCCATTTGAAGGAAGGGCTTAGCTGCCCCATCTGATGGTAAATATCCAATTATTTATCGCTGTTACTCTATACAGATATAACACCTATGTTTAGTTATTCGCTTACAGCCAATCCTGCTTACCGATAGGTTTTAGAAGTTTGCCAAGTAGGATGACGTTGGTAATGACGCAGGTCAGCACGTCAGCTATGACCAATTTAGGGTTTAAGAACCCAGCTTTTTAATGAAATTATTGAGAGTTGAGTATCGAGCGATTGCTGATGTTCGTTTTACACCCTGTTTTAGTTACTTGTATTGAAACAGACAAACTTTTGCCAAGCTATTTGTGTCGTCTGAATTATTGATATTTCATTAAAATCTCCTTCCCCATCCATCTCCAGGGTATTGCTACTCATCTTAAAGGGATGGAAGTCTCCAGTTCAGTCCAATGATCCATTTTGTTAGAACAAACAAAATAGCAGAAGGATTGTGTGACGTAGCCAACTGGTGCTGCTAAATTAGAACCTCCCGAGTGCACACATGCCAGGTAAAAGCATTTCTTCCAAGAAGCCAGATTGCAATGGTCTTGTCTTTTCAAGCCTTCTTTTGACATTCAAGTGATTCCCATAGGATGTCTGTCGAGTTGTTCTCTTTCGATGCATAGTGCAGGGTAGATTCCAATCTTTACCGCTGCCAAAATATACTCATTTAACACGAAACAGCTATGACCCAATCCAAGGCATTTGAACATCGTTTTTAATATGTTATCACTAACATCTTTTTAAAAAATATAAATACATGTTTTGTTATGTGATGCTGATATAAATGTTCAAGAGACAAGCTTGACACAGATTGCCGGGTCAGATAGCTCTGTGAGTTTAACATTTGCTACTGAGCATTCTGTTCTGTAGTCCTTGCTTTAAATTCTCACAGGCCTGACTTAACCTTTCATTCTTCCATGCAATGAGTATTAGTTAATTTCATGTTAGGAGTAGATGTTATTTGGAGAACATCATAAAGGCATAAACCATGGTCAAAATGCTGGTGAATTCAAAATTGCACCCTTTGTGCCAGAGAAACGACAACCTGAGACAATCCAGGAAGAGTGAAAAACTGCTTCAAATCAAAGAAGTTGTTTGGAATTTGGCACCCAACCTCATCAGGGGCAGGTAAAACGCATGCCTGATTCTAAAGGGAAACACAATAAATTTAATAGATGCCATTGCTTCAGTTGCTCGATAATGAATTTTGTTGAACTGCAGTCATCGTGGAAACCAAAAGGTGGCGTGTCACAATGCACTGAAAACATAACTCTTTCAGTAGACCCGCCAACACCTCAGTATGCTCCACCTTTAACAGCCTGACCACCGTTCCTCCTCTATGACTGCCTTAATGCACCTATCACCATGTTAATGTTTACCTACTGGTGCCACTACTAATGTATCTCACCATTGTATGATTGCCCTAGCACTGTATCACAAGATGGAAACTGTTGCTTAGCCTAAGCAAGTATTCTGTAACAGCGCCACGATGCCAGGGTCGCGGAGCGCTTTATGAATTTAAATAAATAAAATAAATAAATTGCTCTCGACACGGTGTGTGGAAAAGGTTTACAAATTAAAGGATAGAGCGCCATATAAAACGAAATTGAGAACCGCGTGGGCCAGGCAGCAGATGCACTAGTGTAGTGCAGACGGACAGAGACAGACAGGCCATATTACGTATGAAATAATGAAACATCCTCAAACCTTGTTTACTCCTTGGTTGTGATGGCCTCTCTGCCGCCTGCGCTCACCTACAGACAGTAGTGTCTCTTTGTATAGAGTGGTGGTGCTGCTTCACAGCTGGGCAACATTGTTACAAGATAAGAATAATGCTCCCACGACGACCTCACCCCGGCAGTGGCCGAAGTGTGATGGCCTGCCCCTGCTCCACACAAACCCCATCACCATGCACCCTCCCACGCGCAATCCAAACCCCCAAACAGACACTCCTGCTGTTTAAGGGAACTGTAGGTGCAGTGAGTTTCAACTTCTTCCTACACTTTTATTTTAAAACGAAACCATTCTGGAACAGTTTCTTTTTAAACTAAAATTATAGGAACAGTGAAACGTCAAAAAAAAGTAGAGGTGCACCGCTCCCAGCTGCCGCGCTCCCCCACTTCGACAAGTGCACCCTAAACCCATATCTCCCAGTTATTTCTCCCCCAGGCTCCACAGGGTCTATACACATTTTACATTGCAAAGCCAATGGGGCTCTCACTCCCAGGACACACACAATGTGTCTATTATAACTCAAAACACAGCGCCTGCACTGATCCATTTTCTCAGTGAACAGGACTTTGTTTTAGTGTGTAAACACACACTGCAACGGCAAGGCCCTGGCACCAGGCAGGGCAGCTGGGGGTAATTTCATGCTGGGTCACGGTCAGACAACAAAACATACAATGCAGGAACAAATGCACGGTGAGAGGGCCAGCGTGCATTTACTCCGTGTATTTTAATCTTAGCAAAAGTGCTGCTCACTGAGCAGACCGAGCAGCAACGGAGGGGGGGGGGGTTACCTGACTTAACTGGACTCCAGGGGACGGACAGCCCCCTCACCCGCCCTATCTCCGCCACTGATGCTATGTCATTGAATGCTTTAATTGATTTGGCCTAAAAATAGTTTTCCCTCATCCTACATTATAGGGTAGGAGATCGTGTGTCTCTCAGGTGTGTGTTAATTCGGGGAAAGTTGCCAATGTGTATGTCCTCTGAGGTACTACTAGGGCTGCTGTCCTAGTGTTACTATGGAACACAGACCTCCCCAATTTGGGGGAAATTGCATATATGCTTTTCAACCACAAGCCCCATAATGATCCATTAACACTGCTGTTCCTATTTTCATGCCTGGTACGTTAAAAATGCATTTACAACCAGTGTCCTTTCCAACATTTATTGTACCATTATTGCGGAAGCATAGGGTGCCATTTTTCAGGAGTAGTATCTGTACTGGCCCCCCCTCATTACTGACTCATGTGTAATAATTAGTAATACCTTCGTCTTGACAAGATTCAAACAATGATTTGGATTCACCCACCTGAATTCTTCTCTTGCGCAGCTCCCTTCTGAGCGCAAAGGAAATGGGGAAATACCTAGAAGCCCCTCCGCCAACCAGAACTGAATGAATCAGCCTGCGGTGGGACCTCCAGGGAAAACCCCCCAAAAGGGGAAAAAACTCTGTGCAGGGAAGAGCTGCTAGAGTTCCAAGTGTCCAGTCAACCGCTTTCCTCGGGCAAGATTGTTCACCAGATTCGTAAGTGCTAATTAGGATTCAAAGAACAATATCAAAGGTGAAATAGGATTCACTAAAGAAGGAGCTACTCTAACTAGGAAGGAACAAAGCGGGAGTTCAAACTGGGAATAGTAGCTTACCCTGATGTACAACTCAGAAGTCTCCAAACGACGGAGGATGTGGTCTTGGAGGAAGGATGCCAGAAGAAATCTGGCACGGGACTGCAACAGGGAATAAGGAACAGAGTGCATGCAGAAACTGATGGTACAAGATCACGGAAGCGAAAATCTACAGAGAATATTCGGGACCAACGTTACCCTTAGAGAAGGCAGGGGTGAAGAGGTCTGTTCTGGAAGTTTGCAGTAACCAGAGGCGAAGTAGGCGCAATCCCCAGAGATTGAATTAGCGATCTGACGTCTGGAAGTATAGAGAGAATAAGGATCAGAATGAAATATTACCCCTTTTTCTGCTGCTGCCCTGAATAATGAGAGCTTGGATACTAGACTACCGATGGGACCTTACCGATCGCTGTGTGCTGGTTGTCAGGAGTGACGTCTCCATGACGCTGTGAAAGTGAAAGTCGCTGTGAAAGATCCTTCATTTCCCCAGCCTCGCGCTAAGAAATGAATAGAAATCACAGATAGATGATGACCAGAAACGGGGAGTCCAACCCTAGTAACGAAATGGCTCTAAAGAGTTTTCAGGAATTTAGGAGACAAACTCACAGAGCGTGGCTGGTCTCGCTTGAGAGTAGCAACGCACTGGATTGCGTATCCAGATATGTGTTGCGCGCGTCAGGAGGCGGGGCTCCCAGCACGTCGGCGGTTGTTAGGAACACTAGCCCGCTGCCGGCAAACTGAAAATCCTCCATGTTGTAAGGAGGAAGAGGACCCTGTGCCGTAGTATCCTCGTATTGCGCTTTCTTATAGATTGCATTTATCACATCATGTGAGTAACTTTGTGATTTTAGGCCATATGTCGATCCATGCTGCATTTGCGTTCAACGCAACCTCTTCCCATTGCTCCAAGAGGCCTAATGGTTTACACACCACTAACGCTTCTGTCCATCCCTCAGGTGTGAATACAGTTCCCTTTATTTGTAATTGACCCCTTTCCGAACACCTAGGTATTTCCCCTTCTTATCGTTGCACTTCAACATTTTATTTTCTTCTATTCTGATCCCTGACCCATTTGTTTCAGATGGCACACACGTTATCACCTTGTGCCGTTTCTCGGCCTTTGTCCTCATCTTCGTTTCTTGTATGTAATTATCTTCCCATGGGAACGTTGCTTTGTTTACCCACACTAGTGAAGCCATTTAAGACTCGAATTGCCCTCTAGTCAGACAAAGTGCAATGTGCATTAGGCAATGTGCTGTGTTTGAGGGTACTTCTGTTGCTATACACACTCATGGCGTAGTGCACAAGGGAACACATACAGCAGCTCTCTTTAGACGTCTCCCTCCCACTTTGCTCATGTGCTGTTACCGTACATTTTTGGCAACATGAGCAGAATCTGTCATATATTTATTCATGTGGCCAAAATCATCTGGCATGCTTCTTTACAATCTTTTCACTTTTGTGCTTCCCACAGGAAATTCATTTATAATGGTAATGGTAGATATATTTCCATATACTGGTTTAGCTGTATCATATATGGCAAGCTCTCTTAAAGGCATAAGTATAGTAAAATAAAGTCTGCAAAATGTGAAAGGCGTGGCTATTGTGAGAAACATGAAGGTGTCTCAACCGCTCGTCCCAGTGGATCTGTCATCCAGGTGGCCATGACACGGCCATCGCTATTGGATCCAGTTCCTGGGGGTGGACCAGTGCAGGAGGATCACATGGATGGGGGGTCCTCGGGGAGTGGAAGTGGGAAGATGGGTGAGATGCGGTACCCCCTTCCCTTTAACACCTTTTCCCCATTCTACCCCCATAGGATATTCAGAAGCTCTACCCCCCCCAACCCTTTTCGGACACAAACACTTTCTTACACCACGAAAGAAGACAGACTAACACCAGGGCCATTTACCTGCCATGTCCCAACACCAGGGTCAGGCAGAGTCAGGCAATTGACAATAATCACAGACACTTGATGTCCCTTTCCCTTACCCACAGGGATAAAAGGTGAAGCACAAGAGCACACTTTGAGCAAGGCAGACCGCACGAAGAGACAGCTATTCCAGGGCAGCAGTTCAAGAGGAAGAGAAATGCTAAGATAAGCGAAAAGACGACAAGGAGGGAAGTGCCCTTGCCCTTTTTTGACCCAGACCTGAGAAGCCTCAGTGAAAGGAATCATAAGGCCGGGAACAACAGCTAGCTTTTGGAGTAGCAGATGTCAACGGTGCACAAAGGCCTCCTACACTGATAACCAAGCCAGGGAGAGACGATTACTAATGTGGTACCGTTCTGAGACAAGAAATACCAATCGGTTCATCACAGCTGGTGAGTCGGAGGGAGTACCGATAGTAAACGGAACTGTGTTGAGTGAAAGTTGCAAATGGCAACATCACGTAAACTGAAAGAACAAATATTTGGTGTTTTTTAAAGAAGTGTTCAAACAATCCAGGGAGAGACCAGCTGCAGAGTGGTCCGGCACCATGTGGGCGCTCATTCAAAAGATTCTGTCCGGTCCCCGTTTGTTAAAACTACAGATCCCAGAAGGCCTCTTTGAGCCGGCACAAGAGGTCAAAGTGGTCCTACAAGGGACAAGTAAAAACCCCTTGTACAATCTAAAATCTTTGACCCATAACGAAGAGGAAAGAGGCAATTGTGAACACGACAGGGGGATGCCAAGAGAAAGCTAGGGGAAGGAACCCCTGCTTTCTAATGAGATTGTGTTAGAACGGCTAAGTGAACCCGTCGGAGGGATGCCAGGATGAAGCTAAGGCAAATGAATCCCACATTGTGTTGAAACCAAGGTGAACTGTTGATTGAGGCAAATTGTGAACCCGGCTGAGCGATGTCTGCCAAATGGGGTGCAGTACGATAACCTTATGAACATTGTGTTGACAAGAGTGAACCCGGCTAAGGGATGTCCACAGTGACAGATTATTTAAAAAGACATTGAGACTTGTGAATACATCACTTGGAATGTTTTGAGTAAAAGCCATAGTGAACCCGACTGAGGGAGGCTAACACTGAGAGAACAAGGATCGAAGCCCGACTGAGTGGCGCCAAGAAGATAGCTCAGGGAGGTGACTCCCGTACTGTGATAAAACCAAGGGAAGGCTAAGGGAAGTGAACTCCACCTTGTGCTTAAACCCAAGTGAACTGTATTGTTTGACAAATGTGAACCTCATCGAGGAATGCCTGTAAATTAGGGTGAACAGTAACACACCCATGAACATTGTGGTAACATATGAACCGGACCGAGGGATGTCCACAGTGAGTGGTTGGCCATAGTGAACCTGACTGCGTGAGACCCACGTTGCAAGGAGGATTGGAGCCCGGTTGATGGGAATACAAGTTGAAGCGGGGATCCGGTTGAAGAGAAATCACCCAAAGTGAAGATTTATTCAAGGTACTGTTTGTTTGTTGTTTATGGTCCATTAGGCCTTCTAAGGCAAGAGACTTTGTAGAAAAGAGCCTGGTATTGTTGCAAGGAACTATAACCTTGTCCCGTGCTTAACAAGTGGGGAAGGGAGACCCAAGTCAGACCATCCTGACTGATTATTTGATGAACACTTCTTTCTTTTCTGGTGAGCATTATCCCACACTATTTTGTAACTTAGAGGTAAGGATTGGCAATCGTTTGTTTTAGTATAGGCCCTTTTTATTTGACAAGACACCACTAGGACTGCCTTATTATTATTTGATGGTCATAGCTTGCTCCCATCTTAGATTTAGGTTTAGATTAGGACTTTTTCTCACCCATTCACACAGTTTAATAAACACCCTTGAACTGTGATCACTTGTGTCTGTCTTTACTGTTGCCACCATGAGTTCCTTACACCATAAGCATTATTGCTAACATATCAACCTTTTGAAAATAATTCTTTAAAAAATACAACGTATTTTCAAGTTTACCAGCAAAATAGTGATGCTTATATTTCTCACTCCTAGAGCAGCATAAGTGTTCACTAACTAGGATAAGGTCTTAGGAAATATGATTATGAGAGGAACTATTTAGTGTATATATTTTTTCTTTTTCGTTAAAGTGCTACTCCTTGTCTAATGCAGGTATAGTTGGAAATAATGTCCACTAAGTCGCTTCTTTTGCTGAATATAAACAAAAGGAACACTGTGGGCCTCATTACGAGTTTGGAGGTAGCCATGCCCTTAATAAGAACTGCCTCCAAACTCAGGTCCGGGGTCCCTGAATGGGGAAATACCTGGCCATTCCGACCCGGTATTTCCCCATTCAGGGGACCCGGACCATCCCCATTCCCATTTGAGCCCCTATATGGCTCAATGGGAATAGGGAGCATGCTAACAACGGGCCCGTTAATGACGGGCCCGTTGTTAGCATGCTGGTCCCCTCGCGGGGGGACCAGCAAAGGTCGTCTGGTCTGACAAGACGTCCAGAGCAGGTCCCGCGAGCGAACCTCGTAATGAGGCGGTACGGGGTTAACGGCGCCGGCACCTTTACCGGCACCGTTAACCCCTTATCGCCTCACTTGTAATGAGGCCCTGTCTCTTTATAGTTCTGGTTGCTGATGTGCTCTTGTCAATGGTCTCATCTGTACTCGTCTCATCTCTGCTTGTTCTTCGGATTCAGGGAGTTGTGGCAGGGGGGTCTGTCCTTTGTAGGGTTTGACGCCACCAAGGTGCAGCTATGCCATCTTCCTCGCACCTTCACAGCTGTTTGTGTCACTTCTTCCATGAAAAAAGGCCCCTCAAACAGTGGCTTGTGCCAATGGCACGTAAAGCTTCTACAGAGGACCTTGTCCCTGGGCACAGAGCAAAGACGTTCAAAACTGTTGCAGCATCAATTTGTTAGTTGTCTTCATCAATCTTCTTCGACCTCCCCTGCTGTGCTCAAAGCTGACGAGACATAAAATGAACACTTCCCATCTTAGTAGTCAGATAATCATGCATTTCAGTTCCTAATACATTTCAAGTGGGAGTCCCAGGACCACCCTCCTGCCCCTCCAAGTTCTTCCCAGGATGAAGAGCTAGAAACTCTTTCTGCCATTCATTTTATGCTGGACGAATCCCGAGTGCACCAATAATCGACAAGTACACTGAAAGACATCCTCTCAGCAAGCCAACCAGACCAAATACAATGCAAATCTTCCCATGTGTGGGAGAAGAACCAGTGATCATGGATGGGGAAACCTATATGGACAGCCTCGACTAAGCACCAAAAAGCCATGTTACTGACGTCATTAGTGACACCATGACATAGCAGCGTTAGACATGAAGCACATTTGCAGTCCGCACTGCACCACATAAACACACACTCGTATACATGGAAGAACATGAGCGTATAGTTTTATAGCTAGGGGACAGATACACATACATACTGTCAATGCTTTTATTCACTTGTCATTAGCCAAATGCACTAACGCAGAACCGCAAAGCACAGATCCTGAGCAAGCTTGCTGATGCTTGGAGCTAATGTTCGCATGGACATACAGGAGTATAAATGGAACCTGATCGAACCACGTATAGCTAACCCATAGGGAACTTAGTATAATATGGACAATGTAAAAACTGCATTAGAAGGTTTAGGAAAATTACAGCAGGCCTCAGGCCACTGAGCAAGAGACTAGCAGAGCTGACAAAGGGTTGCACAGAGAGCAAGATGCCTGAGACAGGCCCACAGCCAAAGTCAGAGATATGAAGAAACATTCCAATCCCGAGACAACAAGGAACCAGCTGCAAAGAAACGGAATAAATCCTCATAATTGGGAGCTGCAGAGCTCTAATTCGTGGTCTCTGAACACGTGGTGCAGCCAAGCAAGACAATGGGTGGTCATCCAGGATGAGAAATGGGAGCCAGTCTCAGCAAACCAGAGGCAGATCGCTACAAGTGTTGCTACCATAAGGAGAATATTCTCATAAGGCAAGATGGTGTACACAAGTTACAATACAGACACATAATCATTCACATCACCTTGAAGAGGTGCCGAGCGAGCTGAGAACTCTATCAAGTCCCAGGCCTGGGTGCATCAGCTCTAACCAATCACAGTTTAGAATTCCAGGGGTGGATGGCAAAGGGTATGAACCAATAATAAACCCACTACACTGCAACAATGTAATATTTCGTTTTTGGGGATGTGACAAGCCAGCCACCTGACATGCGAGGACCAGTAGAGTAACTCCTGTAGCGTCCACTATATGTGGTACAGCCTCTCAGTGGCCAATTACCCATGGTGAAAGGTTTTTAGGGGAAGGGCCAGAGTGATGACATAATTGTGCAAGAAAACTTGCCTGCGTGCAGTGGAACCTCGAGCTGTACCTGACTCTTGCTGTGTTTGTGTACTGAGCCCTGTTGGTTTTATTTGCAATAAACCGCAGTGTATACTCAGTTTGATGGAGTCCTCTGTTTATTCTGGGGAGGGTGTTAGGCCCTAAGAGTCCGCTGACCCCCAGCATCGCTCTGGCATACCTGGGAGTCCTCCTTAAGAAGTTGGTAGCAAAGCTGATCGTTGTCTGCGTCAGCCTGGCACAAAATCATCTCCTCCACTGCAGAACCTGAAAGGCTGCAGGACCTTTGTGTATTTTGAGAAAGACATGGAATGTGTACCCGTGGAAAGGCCATCAGGAGACAGCTTGGAAAGTATCCTGCCCAAAGTCAGCGAGGAGTCCAGGCAGACCATGACGGGGAAGTGGCATATTCTGGGGGACACAGCAGCTGAGCGGCACCAGCAGACCACAGAGTGTTGACCCAGCCATACGGCAACCGTGGGTGTGAGGGATGGTATTGAGTATTGTGGAGTATTGTTTGGTATCGTTCAGTATTGTCAAAGTATTGCTTAGAATTGTCAAACTTAGTAGGGATAGGAGTGGAGGTATATGTCATTTGTGGGTGGGGCATATTCGAGTTCAGGGGTAAACAGTTCTGGTGAATAACCTAGACTATTGACTCAAGGGCACGGATGACGGGAGGTATGTAAATAGTGGATTTCCTCTGGGTTGGGCATTTTAGCTCGGGTCATAGATGAGGGTATCCCGTAAGGTTTAGTAAGGGAGCTGGCCTAGATTGTGGAAGGTGAATTGACTGGTTAAGTCTCCTGGAGAGAGACGTTTTGCACGCGAGCCGACGCAGCGGGCACAGTTCAATCACAAGAGAATATTGGTATACTATGCCTGGAGGTGGGAAGACAGATGTGTGGTTTTTGTTGGGGTTTTGTGCAGTTTATTAGTAAAAGGTTGCAACGCTGTGCGCGCAGTATTCAATTTCTCAGCACTACACAGTTAGTAAATTGGTGAAATCACCCATAGGTTTGTACATAGGACACAGAGAACATGAGACTGTGACGAGCTAGCAGTGGAAACTTGGACTGGCAGACGAGGTAAACAAGTGGTGGTGCGCAGAAGGTGCATGCGCAAGATTGTGGGTGTGCCTGAGGAGGCAGCGATTGTGGAAAGAGGGCGGTGCGTGGAGCATGCCTGGTAAGGTGTGGAGCTAGAGAGGCTCATAATACAGTAATAACATTGTTATCCTCCCTTACCAGCAGACAATCAAAACCATCAATTTGAGATCAGGTAAACACAAGAGCAATGTATCAGCTGAAGTGCTGGGGGGCATGCCCCTTCAGCACCTGTCTAAGATGCCCCCAGCCTATCGGGGGAAAATATGCAAATAAAGAATGGTCTAAAAGCATTGAGCAAAGGTTAACTAAACCATAGCCACTTTGTGGAAGTTTCTCCAAAGCTGTTCAGCAATCACTATTGACACACATACAGGGCACCTATAAGGGGAAGAAGTTAACAACCCGCATGGCCTTCCGCTCACTCACATGTCCCTCCGAGTGTGGTCTCTGGTGACACAGATGATGAGCAAGGGATGTAGCCATTACAAGAGATAAGCTCATTACGGGAAGTAAGAGAAGCAAAGGAGTATTCAAATCCAACATATAAACCACCACCATATCCTCGGGAAAAGGAGTGGAGATGAGCAGGACAAGCGATCGATGAGAAGGGAACGAACAGTGGGGTGCAGAAGTGTGAAAAGGAGGGGCTTGGAGGAATAGCCACGGGTTAATCGATAGGGAGACAGATACTCCTAAAGCTAGAAGGGAAAACAGATGGGGAAGCAGAAGGGGTAACTAAGGCAATGGAAGAGCTGAAGGGGAGCGGCGAAGCATCGGATTTGGCTGAGATAGTTGGGAAAAGAAAAGAGAGGAGAGGGTAGAGAGAGAAGACAGGAAGAGGAGAAGAGAGCTAAGGCTAGAGAGAGAGGATAGGGAGTGGAGAAGGGAGGAAGAGATGGACCAGGTGCAGAGAGAAAGAGAAGGATAGAAAGAGATTGCAGAGAAAGAAAGCAAGAGGAACCGGAACAATGGGACAGAAAGATCAGAGAAGTAGAAGAGATCAAGAGACGGATGGAGGTAGCAGAGAATGAAAAACGCAAGTTGATTGAGAGGGAACATAGGAAGTTGCAGGTGGACAGATTGGCAAGGGAATGCGTCCACAAGGAGGAAGACGAGCAAGCAATAAGGGCTGTAATGGACAGCGGACAGGGGAAACAAAAGTCTTGAGAGGGCAGACAAGCAGAGCCTGATAGCACAACCTCACGGGACAGGAGTACCATGGAATGAGAGTACAGAGCTAGGGGCCAGGGGGAGAGGCAGCAGATATGCCTTAAGGGATATCAATATTAGCTTGAAACCAAAGCCTTAAGGGATATCAATATTAGCTTGCCGGTCAAGTGGCACAGCGAGTAGAGCGCTCGCTTTGACATCTGTGCAGAGCCCGCTAACCCAGGTTCGAATCCCGGCGGGGCTGAACTCAGCCTTTCATCCTTCCGAGGTCGATAAATGAGCACCACACACCGTGGGTAATAATAAGCAGCGCTCAGATACTTGAGGGTTTGTAGTGCTACATAAGTGCCAAACACGGACACAAAAACTAGGAGATTGAGCTTCGCAGCTGATTTTTGTAGTAACATGGGCGCGGGGTCCGACAATGAAGGATGAGGGGGGTACTGCGTAGGCACCAGTCCACAGGGAATGGGACAGATGAGAGGGTGACATGGGAGAGTGGCCTAAGTACATGGGGAGCAGGAGGAGGCATTAAAGAAGAGTGTACACCACGATTAAGGGACAAATTAGGAAACATTGATGATGTAGCACCATAGTGTTAGCAAAGATTTCCATGTATGGGTAATTTTCCCTCCAGTTGTGAACCCCCCAACTTTTTTCTTTTGTCTGACCATCCTAGCCTGATTTTTACCTGTGGAGCCCAGCCTTCTGCTGTACTACGCTGGGCTTTTGCTCATCTTTTTATTGGGAAATGGACATGTACTTCAGACTGTTAGTACTGGAGACAGGGCCTTATTACAACCCTGGTGGTAGCCGTGTCTGTAAAATAGGCACGGCTGCAGCCAGAGTTGCATTATTTCCGGCGCCCAGAAATGGGCAATTACCGGGTCATTACGGCCTTGCCGGACTCGGTATTTGCCCATTCCTGGGTGCCGGTAAAAATTCTTCCCCATTCCCATTGAATCCCGTAGGGCTCAATGGGAATGGGGAAGCCGGATGCACCGGCACCGTTATCAACGGTGCCGGTGCATCCGAAATGCTGTGCTCGCGGGTGCCTTTCATTCCGCCAGGTCAGACCTAGCGGAATGAAAGGCTCCCGCGAGCAGAACTCGGTGTTTGCTGGTCCGGATACAACGGTACTGGTAAGCTTACTGGTTCTGTTGTATCCGGACCAACAAACTCATAATGAGGCCCTTTGTTTCCCTTAGTCTTTCACTTTGTTGCCATTTGCTGGTAACATTTTATCAGTGCACAATGTACCTTCCAATACAGTGCGCTGGGTCTCCTTTTCATTTTAAAGGCCCTGGGCACCCTCAAAGGATTTTTGGTGAATGTACAAGTATGCCCAGGACAGAGCTGGGGGCTGCAGTTGCTTTTAAAGCATTGTTGGCTCTTTTCTATGGTCCAAACTGCATTTACCGCATTTGGCCAAGAAATGAGGCCAGTGTCTATGATGGCCATGCCATGAAGTCCTTTGTTCTGTCCTTTGGCCATTTTGGACCTTTACCTTCCCCAGGTCGAGGATGTGGCCTGGAGCTGTCTAGTTGCAATACACATAATGGGTGCCAGGATGTCTGGTGTGCTCGGATGACTGGGACCACCGTCGTTCGTGATTGGTTCACGTCTGGAATGGTTGAATGTGAGCAGATCTCCTAGTGGTTTCTCTTTGCTTCGGCACAAAGGAGATTCTGGATAAGAGAAGGCACTCTAAACCTATTCCAGTAGGATCTTCTGAGTTCACACCAAACTTAGTAACTGACTTGTCCTGATTGGCTAGCTCCACACTCATTAGCGAATAGGGTCTCGCCGGCAGGCGAGAGCTGGCCCTCGGAAGAAGGTAATCGGAAAAAGGCTCCTGTCCTGAGCCTGTCCAGTGCCAATAGTGCACAGGGCCATCCATTATGCCTCTCACTGTCCTCGTGCGAATCTACCCTGCACTGACTTGCCTACAATAGCCCTCCTGTGCCTGACCAACAACATGCTATGATTTACAGTGTTAATCTATCTTCCACTCCAATTGACTCGCTCTTTCCAACCTGAAACGTAAGGCTGGCATCCTTCTTTATCTCCACTGGTAACATTTGAAGTAGAAAACACGACCAGTCGCTCCTTAATATTCATACTTGTAAAGCTTTCCTGCCGCTTGTGCTGCATATTCTATCATGCCCCACCAGAGTGTACACATGCTTCTTATCGATGCACACATACAGCTGCCCCTGATCTAGTGTCACGTGAGTCCGACCGCCGGTATCCGTCATTATACTTTATATGCAATCTTGCTGATTTTCTGTGAACTAAGGCATTTACACCATCGTATAGCTATGACTGACCACCTATGTAACTGGGTCTAATCTGTGAAATTTGATTTAACCTACCCCTGTACGCGACTGCTTTTCGGGCCTGCTGCTTTATTACCCCAGTTTCAGTACCAGGTACTGTCTCTGCACACTGCCTGCTGTTAATTACTTGATTATGCCCATTGCCTATTGCCCCAGGTACTGTTAATTACAGTACCAGGTACTGTCTCTGCATACTGCCTGTTGTTCATTACTTGATTGTGCCCATTACCTATTGCCCCAGGTACTATCTCTGCAGACTGCCTGCTGTTAATTACTTGATTATGCTCATTGCCTATTGCCCCAAGTACCATCTCTGCATACTGCCTTCTGTTAACTACTTGTTTGTGCCCATTGCCTATTGCCCCAGGCACTGTCTCTGCACACTGCCTGCTGTTAATTACTTGATTGTGCCCATTGCCTCATTGCCATTGGCTCACTGCCTGCTGCAAATTCTGCCTACTACCTGTTGCTAACTACCTAACTGCACCTACTGCCTATTTATTTTATTTTATTTATTTTATTACATTTGTTATTCGCCCGGACCCGGGGGTAACACGGCGTAGTTACAGACAATGGGAGAATGCAATCTTAGAGAGAACAAAGTAGTACACAGGAATAGCAGTCGAAAATATACAATAATATACAAAGCAGTCAGATATGTACAGTTAATTGGAGCGGAGTAGTGCTCTGGTTCAGTTAGAACTTATTGAAGAGCCAAGTCTTCAAGAAGCTTTTGAATTTGGGGAAGGAGGTTTCGTTCATAATGTGGGTAGGTAGCGCATTCCAATGTCTGGGGGCCAGCGTTTTGAAGCTACTACCCCCTGCTTTCTCTCTTTTGTATCTGGGGGTTTCAAGGTATGCGTTTTTGTTGGACCTGAGGAGTCTGGTTTGGGGCTTCATCATGACTGTGTTGTTGAGGTATTTAGGTGCTTTGTTGGCCCTGCATTTGTGGGTGATGCTCAGGGTTTTAAATAGAATTCTGGCTTGGATGGGGAGCCAGTGTTGGACTCTTCTGGTGTTAGAGATATGTTCAGTTTTTTGATGCCTAAAGCTGCTCTGAGGGCTTTGTTCTGCATAAGTTGAAGTTTGGCTATGTTGGCTTTGGAGGTGCCAAGATAGAGGATATTACAATAGTCTAGTTTAGACAGTATGAGTGCTCTGGCTAGTGTAACACAGCTATTGCCCCAGGCATCGACTCCGCCCATGGCCTGTTGCCTCAGGTGGTTGTCCTTGCTCACTGCCTGCTGCCCTATCTCCCCTGGTGCTGCCCACTGCTTTACTGCTTTGATCCTGCACACTTACTTTTGCTCTTGCGGCATTACTCCGCCCAAAACAGCTCACTCTTTATACACGCACCACAGCAGATCCTACTTATTTGCCTCAGTGTCTATAATGCTACCTCACCTGAGTCAGCCCTCTCCGATATTCCGAACTGTGCATTCTGTCTGCATCACTATGCGCTACCTACGGCTACCTTATCCCTGAACCTTTGAACCTTTGCATCGACACCCACTCCTGTCCGCTCTATCATACTTGCCATCATCTAGCAACCATACATCCAAACCATGTATCTGCCTATGATCTACACTATCATGGCACACACCCTGCCCTTAGCGGTTCCTGCGAACTATTACAAGATACCCACTAGACCATGCAGTCTCCTCCAGAGAAACTGCAAACTCCGTGCCAGACTCCCTAAAATATACAAACCCTTAGCTAAAACATCACACCTTTTCTTAAACAATAATACCACCACTTCAAATGGCACACAGTCTAATACTAAAAATTCCACCCAGCACCCACTGCAGCTTAACAGCCGGCTCACCCGAGATTCCAACACCTGCCCGAAGCTCCACCATAATACCCGGGATTCGACTAATACTACCAACTACCAGCCCACAGAGACTAGCATAAAAGGCTCCCTTATAAACGCCCGTTCCATGGTGGCCCACGCCACTGAAAAAGCAGACCTACTCCAAACAGAAAAAATGGACTTCCTTGCCATCACTGAATCCTGGCTTCATCCAGCAGCAGGCCCAGCGATCATGCTAGCCATTCCTGAGGATTACACCCTCCTCAGAATAGATCGTACAACTTCCTGAGGCGGAGGCCTTGCCATAATTGCCAAAACCAGTCTAGCTCTGAGACTTACCACGCTTTAAACAGACTTGTGTGAATCCCTCAATGCCAAGCTGACCATCTCTGATACCCAGACCCTGTCTATACATCTCATATACAGACCCCCTGGCCCTTTAGGCTCCTTCGAAGAAGACCTAACCAATAATTTATCTGACAACCTTAAAAATTCCTCTCAATGCCATCTCCTAGGAGATCTCATCCTAGGCTTCAACGACCAGTCAGATCAGAACGCCACGCATCTTAATGCCTTGTCAGGCTTGCCCAGTCAAGGTTGCCCACGTAGTGTAGAAGAAGAATTCTACCCTATAATGTAACCTTGTGTATGGATATGAAAAACCAATACCAGGGGTCAATTGTTTGGAAGAATGGACCCAAACGCATGGCAGGAGGCTCCCTAAACCGGAAAGGAAAAGAGAAATTAGCAACAACCCTTTCCTCCTTATCAGAACAAATACGGAGGACAGAAACACTACTACCTTATTGTTGGTGCTTGGTATCTCAAGGTGACACTGATTATAAACAACATCAACATCAAAGGAAGGCCTGGGATATCTGTGATAGTAGAGAATGATATAAAGAATCCTTAATATGTAAAAAGGTCCAGCAGTGATAGAGAATCAATAGTAATGGACAGACACTTCTTACCATGAGCTGATCGTGTGGTTATGAAGAAACAACAAATGCTACAGGTAAGACCGTAAGGTACTGAAGGTGGACACGGCTATTCCCGCTGGCAAGCAAACGCCTAGGGGTTAGGAAATCCAAAAGAATACCTGACGGAACGAGGACCCTCTCCCCATCTTCCCCACAATGGTACACAGGCAGGCTTTAGTCCGTACCGGGATGAGGTAAGGAGGATGGTACCACCGCTCTTACGAGGTAGCACTTGTAATATGGAGGGTCCCGGGGAGAAATCAGCAGTCCATAGAGTTCCGGGTTGTTAGCCGTACTTCAGCAATAAACGTCCATGAAAGGCAATAGATGTCCTTGATGAATTCCGGGTCAGCAAGGGGCACTTCGTGAACAATGACAAGACGTGAGGCAGAAGGCAATCCTTAATGAAATCCGGGTCGGTAGCGGGCGTTTTCTTGAACGATGTCCAAAGTGAGGCAAAAGGCAGTCCTAAAAGAAGTCTGGGTCGGCAGCAGGTAGTAAGGTTCCAAACGGGGAGGGTACAGAAATGGGGAAACAAAATCAATAAGGAAAGCAAGGTTCAGAGAGTTAGGTTAGAGGATTGAAACAGGGAAAGAACCAGGTACAAAGATCCTTGCAAAGGCCAAGAACAGAAAAGCAGGAAACTTGCAACCCCGACTCGACTCCTGACATGCCTCCCTTGAGGAACTAGGCTTTACCCAAAAAGTGACAGGTGTCACCCACACAAATGCTACGACCCTTGATTGGATAGAATAGCACAACTGCCAAACATCCATTACCTCCATAACACCACAACCTTGGTCTGATCACTACCTGATCTCCTTCACCTTAGAAGCTGTACCTCCTCCACCGGCCAATAGCACAGCTCCTGCCATTCGCACTAGAAACAAAAGAAATATTACCGCTGAAAAACTCATCCCATTGATTCCTCCCACTCTTAATTCGCTGCCTGACCACACAGACCTCTTCACTATGGTTGAGGACTACAACAAAATAATGCTATGCTCACTAGATGCCATAGCACCACTGAAAATTAGAAAGAGTAAAGCTAAAAAACATGTGAATACCTGGTTCTCTCCCCACTGGAAAGCAATTAGACTAGAAAAACCCAAGAGTGAACAAACCTGGAGACAAGATCCCACTCATACTAATGAAATCAACCTTAGCAAAATAGCTACCCTTTACAAAAAAGAAATTATCCTTGCCAAACAATTGTCATACAACCTGCGCATCTCTCAAGCTAACTCAAACACTAAAGAACTTTTCACCATCCTTAAAGAGATAGAAATGCCTATCCAAGCCCCGGACACTTGTCTCAAGGACAAACTATGGTGCACCAGCATTCAGAGTGCCCTCTCTAACAAGGTAAAGACCCTCCAAGCTCAGATCAACAATAAAAAAGAAACCCTCCTGCTCGCTGCTAAACCCATTAAAATGTCTACGCCTCAGCGCCAGCCTATTACGCCACCTCCCAATTTACATATACCCTGCTTCAACTTCAAAAAAGTATCCATCCTAGCAGTTGAAAAAGTCATCCTCACACCCAAACCGTCCAACTGCCACGATGACTCCTGCCCAGCCCAGATCATAAAAGATGCTGCACGCGACCTCTCCCCTTTCATCTCCAAACTCATTAACGCCTCCTTCTCCACTGGCTCCATACCCAACAACTTAAAACAGTCTTGGGTCCTCCCACTACTCAAAAAACAAACACATGACCCATGAATACCCACAAACTACCGCCCTATCACCACAGTCCCATTTCTGCTTAAAATTCTAGACTAGGTTGCTTACATCCAAATCCAAGAAAATCTGGAATGTAACCACCTTTTAGGAGTACATCAGTCAGGTTTTAGACCACAACACGGAAACTGAAAGTGCGCTTTCCGACCTTAAGGCACAAATAGACAGACTGAGAGATGACGGCAAGACAGCACTCCTGCTGCTGCTCGATCTTTCAGCGGCGTTCGACTTAGTGGACCATAATATCCTATGCAAGCCCTTGGACTCCGCCACCAATTTCTCACAAGAAGCGATTGGATGGATTCAATCCTTCCTTGACAATAGAACAATGCACGTCTTTTCACCTTTAGCAGCCGCTGACCCCATACCCATCACATGCAGTGTGGCACAGGGCTCCTGTGTGTACCACACTCTGAACAACATCTTCACAAAGCCCCTTTTTGACAATCTAGACAGCCTGGGTATCACCTACACCAATTATGCCGATGATACACAGATCCTCATCCCATTGACGGGCGATTACAACAAGGATTTGGCCTTTCTGAATAGAGTGCACCTCATCATCCAGGCATGGATGGCTTATCATGGTCTATGCCTGAATGATGACAAAATGGAACTTCTCATTCTCGGCACCTCTACGAACCTAAATAAAGTAGGCCACAATTATTCTACTTTTAAAATAGACACCAAAAACATTACAGTAGCCAAGGAGGTCAAAACACTTGGATTCTACTTAGACTCCACGCTAAACCTTAAAAAACAAGTCAACTCCATGGCCTCATCTGCTGCCTACACCTGTAAGCTAATCAGAGCAGCTAAGCCCTTCCTTTCCTCTAACAACTGTATCACCCTAGCAAGAGCCCTTGTTTTATCCAAACTGGATTACTGTAATGCTTTATACGTAGGGAGCAACAAATACATCACTAACAAGATCCAGATCTTACAAAACAATGAATTGAGAGCAGCCCTAAACTTGTCAAAGAAAGCCCACATTTCAGACCTCAGAAGATCTAACAACTGGCTCTCCACAAATGACAAAATCCTCCTCAAAACAGCCTCTCTGACACACAAGTCTCCATAATGCTCGCCCTCAATACCTCATAGCAAGATTTACGAGACAACCCTCCAACCGTCCCACGAGAACTGCTAATGCTAACCTTCTAATGGTGCCCAGATTTAAACGCACAAAGACTGGCGATAGCAGCTTCCCAGTCAAAGCTGCCCAATACTAGAACTCCCTCCCTCCACCCTTGAGGGAAGACATTCCTTACCTACGCTTCAGGACTAACCTCATCCATTGGATTAAGGAAAATGACCCATGACCCTTCAATTCCTCCACAATGTTATACCTGTTCCACTTGTACATATTTTATATACTGTCTACGATGCCTATGCCCCAGTGCGCAACCTGTCGTATGCCTGCATGTTGTATATACTGCCTGTCTTCAATTTCCCGTACAAATGTATAACATGTTGATTTCATACAGCAATGTAATCAAAGCTGAACAACCCTCCTGATGCTATTGCGCCCTGATACCCTCGGGTCTGGTGCCCGTTACGAATAATAAAACAAACAAACAAACAAAGTAAAGGAGCCAAGTATCCTGAACTGAAGAAGCAGATCCGTCGAACTGCTGATGACCCACTGGAAGGTGTGGCACCTTGACCCAGCTGTTGTCCCTTTAGAGCCCCTGTTTCCCACCGATCGCAGAAGGCCTGCAAGGGCGCTTCAACCCGTTTGAGTAGTTGGACTAACTACTCTCACCACCTCGTGCTAAACCTGCAAACTAGACTTTTCGGAAGTGTTCCTGGACTGCCCAGTGTGCTGACAAGCCCGTACGGGACCTTTACCTTGGAACCGCCACCATCTTGAGTTTCGACTTGAGACTTTGGAAACCATAAGCTCTTAGTAGAAGGCACTCTCTTTGATCAAGTTTCTTACACCTAGCATTCCTAAGTCTGGATATAGGAGAGTCTGCCCGAACCCGAGCATACTTGGTACCCGGGTCACCCCGCTGTGGTGATGAGCTTTGTGGATGCCTTGCTGCTGCACCCCCCTGTGTCCTAAGACAAGCTGGCCCAATCCCTTCACCAGAAGAAGAGAAATCACCACTGTCCCGTTGCGGAATGAGGTCCTGCAGTGCAGCCCCTGAAATCTGGAGAGATGCGCAACTGCTGGATTCGAACCTGCAAGCAAACTGGACTTGCCTCGCGAAGTTGAGCATCAGTGAGTACTTGTATCACTTACCGGAGGCCCCTGGCGCATCCATAGAGGGCCACTCTATTTTGTTAGGGTGGCCTGTGGTACCATCCTATTCCGAATTCCTGGAAATATCTCTGCACCCTTGTGAAGTCCCTCCTTGAATAGTGGAACTATATTCTTCATCGCCTTACCCCCCTTCCTGCGATGGTATGCAGTAATAAAATACAATGTGTAGGTGGGCACCACAGTAATAAGATACTTTAATATAGGTAATGTTTGTTTGGATTAATTCTTGCGGGAATGTTTTGACCTGGAGCTACCAGTCTGTAAGAGATCCTATGGCATCCGGATCGCACTAAACAGATTTGGAGAAAAAGTAAGGTAATGATACCGTACTTAAGACTGGTGCTCTCAGTTGACCTTAAAAAAGGTTGCACAGTTGAGGGCCATGGCAACAGTCCCGCCCCCTGCGCTCTCGCAGGGCGGTGGGTCCCGAGGCGTACGTGCAGCGGCAAACGCGCTGCTGCTCGACGCCCCGCCCACGTTCCCATGACAATCCTAAAAAGCATCATTGCTCGCGCGCGGTTTACTTTTGCTTTCACAGCGAGCGCGATCGGTTCTGCGCGCGAGTCAACTTGTGCAGGTAAGAGCTCACTGATCTAATCCGCTTAGTTATGCATCTGGATTTAGCGATAGAAATAGTAATACATACTTCCCCTCTGGTAATTAACAGGAACTTTGGAGACTTTCTTCAAGAGCAATCACAGGAGAGGACAACTTGCATTTAGCAGGTACAGGGTGCTTTATGCAAGGGTGGTATATAATTGTACATACTTAGTGATATGGTGATTCTGACACACTTTCCTTTACCTTCCTCCTGCATTTTCAACATTGATTTGGATCTACCTGGGGTATGTGCTTTACTTTTTTTCGAACCATGAATTGCATTTATGTGTCTTTCGATAAATGAATTATGTTGACACTGTTTAGATTCTATATTCACTTCAGTACAGCCCTGAAGATGGTCATAGACCGAAATGCATTGACATATGTGCTTTTTTGAATAATTGACCTATCTATTTCGAGTTGCCTCGCAATACTTGCACTAACTAAGAAATACAAAACCAAGAAATGTGAATTAAACATTTCTTCTGGAAAACCATGTACCGTCTGGTGATACATTTGTTTGACATTATAAGTACTTCACGCAAGAGTTATATACAACTGTGCAACCTTATTTAAGGTCAACTGAGAGCACCAGTCTTAAGTACGGTATCCTTACCTTACTTTTTCTCCAAATATGCAGTAATAAAATCACAGCAAAAATGTCGCCTTTACAAAAAAATGCGGCAAAAATGCAGTGGTTTCACCTGGTAAAGGTGTACCCCATTATACCATTTAAGGGGAGCACGGGTTGCGGGGGTGCCCCGCATCCTTTACATGGATTGCGGCGGCAAAACCACAGCCTTTTTGCTGCGATTTTTTGTGTAAACAGGCATTTTTGCCGCGGTTTTAACACAAGGAACCCCTGCGGCACTACAGCCTCTTGAAGAGACCCCTTGTGTAATTTAATGCACAATCGAGTGCTGCCATGCTGAACGTACTTTTGAGCACAATGCTCCACACTTTGTAGGGATTGGACTGCCTATTAGTTAGGGTTGAGACTCATGAAGAGTTGCCTAAAGTATATTTGCACTGTCTGACCCTCTCCTGTTACAGGTCGTGGATCTGGCCTTGTTTAACATTATTTTACGCCCATAGTTACTGTATATATGTTTCCTGGTATAGTTTTGTGTTAGTATTGATAATATTGCTGTGGTTTCACCTTGTGCTTGATTTAAAAGGCCTTTCATAAATGTATATGTATTTTGAATATATACACCTGACAGAGTAATTTGTTGTGCTGTTTACTGTGTGTGTGCTCATTGTGGGCTTCGATCATCCTCACTGCACCTGAGACCTAGTCTTGACCTAGTCTTGACCGCTGCCAATGCTACCTTGATAGGTCTGGCTTTTCCAGAAGATTACCCTGTTCCAAGAAACTAGGCTGGCCTTCTGAACCTCTGCCCACTAGGTCAGACTCCGGAAATCCATCTTAACAAATTGGTGTACAGCGGTGGGATGGGATCGAAGGTACCCAGTGCTGCGCACTGTTAAAGGTACCCAGATTACACTTACCCAGGACACATAATGACCTTAGTAGAAATGTAACTGTAAAGGCTAACGACCTATCTTAAAACATTGAAGCAATAACTAACATAACTTTGAATGCTTCCAAATCAGAGACACTGAGAATGTTGTGTACCGAGGGAGGCTTATCCGCTCAAGGTACCAAAGGTGAAATGATCCAAAGGATCATGGATTGGCAAAAGGCTCAACTCAATGCTATTACCTCAGATGAGAGTGCAGAAAGTAGTGGGGGTGCTCCCACTGACAGCTCTAGCAGAGCTGTCGCTGCTCTCATCCATGGTGTCCATGAAGATAGGGTTGATGAAGAGTGCCATGTTTTGTCTGTTGCCTCTGATGCTGAAGCCATACTTGAATTCAAGAAGCAAGAGCTGCTGTTTAAGCAGAAAGAGCTTGAGTTCAAGATGGCAAATCTAAGAGTTGAGCAAGCAGAATGCATGAGGGGCCCTGCAGGTGTCTTATCTGTGTATGTACTAATGAATAGACAGTGTTCTTGAATTATGGGTCACGTGTGAGAGGACTGCGTTTTTAATTATTTCACTCTGCATTTATATGTTTTCTACCTACTAGTAATTCAAATGTTATAGTTTTCTCTACCACTAGGGGCTTGCTTGAGCTCACTCTTTATAGACTCTTTAAACCTATAATTACCCTACATCTGGCTCAAAATGGACTTTAATTAATTCAGGAGTATACTTCTTGCATCCTGGGACTCTTTATCGTCTGTCTGGCTATTCTCGCCATCTTTAGCTCACATCATGCTCATCATTTGCTGCACCTGCTTGGGAAATGGGCAGTACGGTTGCCTCTGTGAATAACGTTTCTCACCTGGGTCTGCCTCAGTCTTTTATCATTCGATGGTTGATAAATGGGTACCATTTTAGTACCAATGGCCCCTGTTATTTAAATGTCTGTGGGGAGCGCTACGTAAATGGTCCTTTCTGACAATTAGTTTCACACCTTTTTAAAACTTTCTTAAATATGAATCTCATGCTTTATGCAAATGAGTAATATGAAGACATATTATGGTGTTGCATTGTCTTTGCTTCACAGATTTCTGGAAGCTGTCTTGTAAGTTGTTGCTTAAAATAACAAAAATAATTAAGATAATTGAAAAAAATAGACTCCCATTTTCGGTCTATCTCTGACAGTGAAACATTTGTAATAATCTCCAAACCGTGATTTACAGTGGGAAAATCTTGATTTGGAAGGCTGTTACACTGGCTACCATGCAGCAAAGCTGCTTTCCAAGCATGCTTCCTATAAATCTCTATAGGTCATTTGTCATGACCTTGCACACTACTTGTATAGTCAATAGAGCCTTAATTATATACAGCATTGTACCCAAAGGCAGAAATCTCCCTCTGCTTTGCAGGAGGTCCTTGAAGTGCAACTACAACTCAAATTATTGAAAACATTGCCACTATTTGCAGGGTTTCATGTCATTTATTCGCCTGTAATTTCATCCCCTGTCATTTCAACGTGTACATTCCATCGTAAATGCTCATTGTTTTTTGTTTTTGTTTTTTTGAGGGGAGGTTCCCCACCCCAAGCCCCCCTCTCACACCTATTTTTGCTATTGTGTACCCGCCCAAACCCTTATCTGCCCTTTCCCACCCCCACTAAAAAATTTGATGAGCATATTCGATGGAATGAACATGCAGGTGAGGAAAGGAAGTCATACCATTTGCAGACCTGTGTAGCTTGGAAAGTTTCCACTTTTTATACTGGCAGTCCAATCCAGATCAGGTGAACCCAGACAAACAAGGTACACATGTCTCGAAAAAGGCTTGTCGATTGGGAGAGGTTGGATGGTATTCTATGAAGACGGGTTTTGAGTCTACCCAATTGTGTGCCCATAGCAGGCCTGTGGTATGAGTTGGGATTGAAGTCACTGAGGGCTTGTCTTAAATTGGAGTTGGATTTCTCAGTATAGGTTCATCTTATGAAGATCTTTTAGTAACTTCAAGGGGCTCATCCAACCAATACCTGAGCAATCTGGAAAACATCGGCATTAAAAGTTTAGCGGAAGCAGATTGTGATGAAGCCACTTTGATTCAAATGCCATACAAGGCCAAAGAGCTTTTAAAACAAATGGACTGGATTAGAACAATTGCAAGTATGAGATCTTCCACGTTGTTTGCTTCTTTTACTTGAACTGATAAATATAGGTCTACGATGCCAACTTACTTGGCCACATTTCCAGGCCCAGGCATTAGAGCAGATTTCTTGAGATTTAGGCTTAATCTTCTCCCAACTCCGGAAATTAAGCATATTAGAGACTCCATAGGTACGCCTAATTCGGGCTGCAGTAAATGTGGGGGGTTAATTACCCATTCTTTGACGCATTTGCTGACTGATTGTCCCGGAACATTAGAGTTGAGTATTATAAGGATGGCGAGATTTTCTGCTCACAATTGGTGGTTGATTACGGATTGCTTTTGGCAGCGATTGGCCGCAGGCAATTAAGTCTTTTTAACGTTTGAAGTAGTAAAACTTCTGAGAGAATGAAATGTATTAATACTCTTGAAAGAATAGAGATATGTAAGAGTCTTGTTTTATTCAATGTCCAATTCATTGCTGGATTGGTTTTGCTTCTCTGGTTTTTATGTATTTTTGTTTTATCTGTTTTCTGATTTTTTATTTCCTTTGGGGTTTTGTTCTTTCTCTTTTAAATTGAAAATGCTGTATAATAAGAAAGTGTCTAAATTATGCTAAGTGTGAACAGTTGTTTTTGATATATGCTTGTTGGTACTGATTTTTGTCGCTGAGTATGTGTTTTTGATGTTTTGTGAAAAGTCCAATTTTATCTATGTTGTATTTTGACTTCATCACAATAAAAAAAAAGGTCTGTAGACGCGGTGCTGGGTCCAGAGTCTTGGTTCCGCCCGTGTACCTTGACTGAAATGCCTGGATTTTTTTAATGAAAGCATCTGTCTATACCGCGGAACACCAGTGAGGGACTGAACACAGTCGTCCTCTTCTCCTGCTATGTATACTTTAGCCGCATATCTTGAAGACTGCTCTACAATATGTAATAATTGAGTCTTCGATGGCTACAAACATAATATATATTGCAACTCGACTTGCTGTCACAGGGCTAATTCCAACATTACTACCTGGTTTATGAAATCTGAGTACAAATACATTTTACGTTTGAAACCGTCGATGGCCATGTACACTAGCATTAGAATACTCTACGCTCTAGGGACGGAAAATATTAAATAAACCAATAGCCTTGAAAAATAATCTGTTGGGTTGAAACACATGCACTGGTATATATGGCTTGTTTTGTTTCAAAGGACTACTATGCATTATAGTTAGTCTTTTTGCGCTTAATACAATTGGTTTTTAAGCGGGATTCGGGATTCAAACCTGTGTTACATTGTCATGCTTCCAAGAGAAACGTGTTGCCCTGAACTATCCTTCCTCCCCAAAGAAATAGTGACATGGTCTTTGTGTCCTTATGTTGTAATTTAATAAACAGAGTGTGCGATAGATGCACAGGACTTTTCATTGTTTAGTGATCTGTTTTCATAAGCCTTCTGTTACGTGACCAGAGTGAAGAAAAGAACACCCCCGAGACCAGAACTTAGAGTTCTCACAAAGTTTTCTTTACACACAAAGAGGAGGTTGTGCACCCCAGGTAATAACAAAGCAGATAGCACTCTGGGCAACAGGGGAGTACCCCCCACCCCACAATCTCCCTGCCAAGGTTTCACCTGCCTGCAGGCCTGGACATTCAGACACTAAGGTCTTCAGGGATGGGTTAGGGAAATTCCTATTGGTTCCAGAGGCTATCTTCAACAGCAGAAAAAGATGAGCTTGCTATAATCAAACCTAAACGTCCTGGGGGGCGGTCAACCAAAAGGATGCATTGCCTGAATGAAAAAATGACCCTGAGTCCAAAAGTCCAGGCCCTCATTCAGAAAAGTAAAGGTTAAAGTTCCCCTCAGGGCAGAGTCTACCAAAGTCCCTTACAGAACAAGAGTTTAGCTGCACACTTGTTGCAATATTAGTGGGTCCAGTCCTCTGAGGAACTGGGGATAGTTTGCTGGTTTGCTTTGGCTGCTTTACCACAAGCAATGGTGGGATGAGCTCTAACAGTCGCTGGTACCCACGTGTTATCAGGAGTGTTGCATGGGCACGTTTGGCCTTCTCCTACCCAAAAACTCTCTTGGGCTTCGCTGGCCCACTTCAGGAAACATAGATAGGTATTCCTCCCTTGCCTTGATTATTCTGGATAGGAATTTCTCCTCCCTACTTCAGTGCTAATACTAGGTTCTTGGGCTAGAAGTGGTGGCCTGCTTACTGCTAGCCTAGTCTCAACCCATCCCTATCTCTGAGATATTGTGGATCTTGTGGATATAAGGCCCCACTCACTCTGCCAACCTTAGGTGATATAGCCCCTTACTCGCTGCAGTAGCCGTAATGGTAAATACCAATGTGGCCCCTGTTTTCCATGTCTGGTCCAAGAAAGGGTGTCCACCTCCCTTACCCCAGGCCAGGGACAGTTCCCATGGGAACCACCCCCTTGACCCTTCTGGACAGCTGGTAGGGCCGGGCACTGCACCTAAAAATAAAATTGCTGTTAACAGGAGAAGGGCTACACCCTGAGTTCTAAGATTACCAATGAACACAGGCAACAGAGTGAATTTTATGAGGACCCCCAATGGGGAACCCTCTTTATTTATAAAAACATGTATACTTATACTACCTCTCCCATTTCCAATTCCCTAATATTGCCCTGGTGTGAGCTCCAATTAAATGGGCACATGCTACGTCAGGTCACCCTTCCTTAGAGCATCGCAGGGACACTTAGGTTGAGCCTGACACTACAGACCACTTACCCAAACTCAGGTACCACCCACTTGGAATGTGAGGCCAGAAGATGGCCTCTTTGGGTGGTCCCATATCACTAGGTGGCCTGAAGCAGGGCTCCACACTATCCTGCTACTTCACGCCCGGGTACTTCTTCTCTACCCCCTTTTTCCTATATAAAAGCATTACTTATAATTACCATCCTACCCCTACTTTACCTTTAAACCTACATTACATTTCGCTTCGATATAACCCCCTGTTCTACTGTTCCCTACTTGCCATGCTATTTAACATTTAATAAATAAATATATACATATACATATATATATATATTTATATACAACATAGGACACACATAAAACACTGTCGCAATGGGGTGACTGCTGCAGTCAGTCATCCCCTTTACAGTACTTTGGTGCTGTCTCTGGTGGGAGGCTGCTTGGCTGCATGACTGTGTTTGCTGATAACAGTGCTGTATGGGAGCCTGTCCCCTGATGAGGATTGATGGTGTCTGGCCCCTCTTCTTTCTTCAGGTTAGCCCTGTCCACCACATAGGGCCACCTGCACTCACAGCACAGCCCGTGCTCTTGTAATTCCCTGGATGGACCTATGCGCACGGGAGGGCCCTCCCATCAGCACTGAAGCCCGTGGCCTCTTCAGGTACTCAGGCTGGACCCATGGGGTGGCCACCCACTTTCACTGCTCACCTGCGGCTTCTTGAAGTCTTCAGGGTCCGTTGGCTGTGGGGCTCACCCGCACTCACTGCCACACCTGCTACATTTCGAAGTCTTCAGGATGGGCCCCGTTGGCTGGGTGGTCCACCAGCACTCACCGCTGTGGTGCGCGCCGACATTTTAACTTCAAGCGCTGTCCCATGTTCAATGCGGATGCCAATGTGATCACTGCTGCTTCTGGTCATCAGCTTGAGGACAGGCGGAATCCCCAAGGTGTTGAGACCACCACCAATGATCACTGCTGTGCACCCGCGGCTCTTCTCAGCCCGCCCCCTACGTCTCATGACGCATTGCAGAGGGGCCTATGGTCTTCCCCTGGGCTGTTCTGCTGGTGGTCTAGGGCTTTCCTTCACCTGGGCTGCCCAACTAGGACTTTTTGAGCAGCTTATAACTTTGCTCCCCATACCCGAATCCTTAACAAACTTTGGAAAAAAAGTATATGGCCCATTTTAATTATTCTAGCAAGTTTGGTGAGGTTTCATCAACGGGGGGCAAATTTATAGTTTGGGTTCCAAAATATTGTTTTTTTCCTTAGACGCAATGAAAAGGAAATTTTGCTCACAGCTACAGCCCAAACCGCTATACAGATTTTCACCAAATTAGCAGCAGGAGCTGCGGCTTGGTCCCGAAAGTGTGCTTTTGTAAATGTGGTGTAAATCCCTCCACTAGTTTTCTTTAAAATGGGCTAAAAGTAGGTAAAAGAAATGTGTGATATCTGGGTTCCGTCCGCAGACTCACTTCCCGGTTTGCTCCACGGACGGCCCTCCGATTGGCCAAGAGGGCGACGTGATATCTGCGGACATCGGACACGCCCACTGATTGGATGGTGAAAAGCGTGAAGTGCGTCAGATTTTTGGAAACGCCTGTCATGTTGGATTGGCGGATATCCGCTGGTGTCCGCAAACATTGTGGTAAACAATCTATTGAAAAACACAACATTGCACTTGTCAAACTCATCAAGCAATCTCTGGGGAGGTGGGGGTGATGAGGATGGGATGGGATATGGCCGTAAGAAGCCAAAAAACTGGTGTTCATCCCCGAAGTCTGCGAACAGTCCAGGTGTCCGGGTACAGTCCCGTGAAGTTCGCGAACACTTCAGATGTTCAGGGATATTTCTGCATTACTGGGTTGGGGAAAAACAGTTTTTGGATGGCTTATAACTTTGGCGCCATTCGATGCAACTGCATGAAGTTCTGGAATTTCATTTTAGACCTGATTCTGAATGGTTGTGGAAAGTATGGAGCTGTTTTGTTAAGAGGGAACAAAATTAGAGAGGGGGTTCCAAAATATTGTAAAGGCTTTTAAATGTGGTGTCATTTGACGAATCTACACAAAAGTTTGCAAAAAGATTTTAGATCTAGATATAGATGTATTTGTAAGGTTTGGGGGGATTTTGTGGAAGAAGGGGCTAAATTATAGGGGGGTCTCAACATTTTTAGATGGCTTATAGCGTTGTTGCCATTTTGACGAATGTAGACAAACGTTTTCAGAAAGATTATAGACCCAACCTTGAATGTTTGTGTAAAGTCTGAATGGATTTTGTCAGGTGGGGCTAAGTTGTATGACTATTGTATGTACATACATTTTGACACTTTTGAAAAAATAAAACATGGGCGGATTTCCAGCAAACCCGTGTAAGTAGCATTGGCAAGGACCTTAAAGCATGGTTTTGCAAATGTGCCTGTGTTTTATCTTTTGACAAGTGTCATAATGTAGGTACAAAAAATAGTGATATACCTTTGGTGACTGAGGTATAGTGTGTGGCCATGGGCACTGGCCAGATTATCTGGTTCATGGCATAAGGTCATAACCCAGACAATGTGGCTACTGACTGTGACCACGAGGGACAACAAATGGGGTTAAAGTAGCCATGTCCACCTGGGACAGGACTAGGTGATAAAGTTATTCGAAAGTGGAATAGGTTTGAATGGGAAAAAAATGTGCACGTGGTAATATGGTCATAGGGTGCTCTCTTCGCCTTCTCCAGGCTGCCATGGAAAGGGAAGAGGCTCTGTATGCAGCCCCGCCTTCCCTTTCCATAGTGGCCAGCGTCCCACTGTTGGAAGAAAAATCCATTTTTTAGCACCCCGGTTTCCCCGCTTGGGAACCTGGGGTGCTAATGGCTTTCATCCCCCATTGCAGGGGCTGGAATGGGGGATAACTGTCCAGAGCCCCTGTTATCTGCCCTCGCTTCGCTTGGGCTGATAACTGCCGGGCCGTTATCCCCTGTTCCACTGTCTGGAATGGGGGATGAACGCCACATTATTCCCATTAGCATAACACAAAATGCTAATGGAAATGTTGGAAAATCTGACTGAGTCTATAAGATTTCTCAAACGACATTCCTAGGCTACCCAAGAGTTTAGGGTAGGAATGTCGTGTGAGTCAGGTCTGGGGTGCTTGATGTTTATTCATGGTTCACTTCTCAGAGACAGACTTTTTAGGCTACAGTGTGGAGGGTAGAGGGACGCGCTAGGGGAACCTCTCAAACTTACAATTTGTTTCTAAGTTAAAAATAGCCATTTGGAATTTTAGAAATCATTAATCTGGCATGTGTAGTGAGTAGTTTAGCTGCCACACAGACCCCTATAATCCATTGACTGTTTGTTTAGATTTTTTCATTGTTTAAGAGCCTAGCAGAAAGCGGTGTTAGCATTTTCCCCTTCAAATTAAGACATTTAAAACTGAAACTGTACATTTCCCCTTAAAAATTGAACAGCAGAAACGAAGGCATGCCCTGAGCAAAGCATTAACCCAACAAGGAGCAATGCTCCAACACAGTGGAAAGAGGCCACGTCAATCTGGGCGTGTTATGAGAGGCTAAGTACTCCAGGGTGAAATGGGAGAAGAGAATGTAAAACAAGCGCAAAATGGCGCAATTAATAGATAATGATCATGGGCAACATAGCTAGCGGCAATAGAAGGTAAAAGAGGCCAATAGGACAACACGCATGGCCAATGCGGAGAGAGCTGTAGAAGGTAAAATAGGACAAATGAGGTAAAATAGACGAAACAGGAAGAGAGCCTAAATTATATATAATAAAGGGCCTGGGTTTTGTTCCACTCTGCCATTTTCTTTGGCAGTGCTCGGGAGTTAGGTCATGATATTGCACTTTCCTCTGCTAGTCAGTGCTCTGATGCTGCCGGGTGATGCACACACTCTTCTCAGCACTCACCCAACATGTGTTATAGGTACTGGGCATCACGTCATCTCTTACCTATTTAAAAGCTGTCTGGGCTGTGTGTAAATGTAGGATTTCAGTCGGCGCCCCCTGACAGAGCACATGGCTTAAGCATGTGATGAAATGACTTGGGTCTTGCTTAAGCCCTGTTAGAGTAGCGACACCTGGGGGCTCCGTCCTTCTCACCGGGAGGAGAGGCCCCTGTGACCATGGGCTCCTGTTAGGGTTAAACTAGACCCGATAAGCGGCAGAAGCCCAAGCTCATGAGAGAGGACACTAAGAGACCAGAGTGCATGCTGGCACTTGGAGGCTGAGAACAGGGAACATCTTGATAAGACCTCAGTGACCACCGCTTGACCCTGAAACCACCATTGCCTAACCTGGCATCCATGAACTGCTGACCATGGTCCATAGTGCTTTGGGCACTTAGCTGCATTAGCGTAAATCCGGAAGCCACTGCCTTTAACTTAATACTACATCAAAACTCTTACAAGTAGTTCAAGCCACTTGTGCAAGACTAAATTTGGAGCATATCTCATTACTCCACATTGACTGACATGATGGGTTAGTTCACCAGAGGTCCACTTTGATATCACTGTGTTGTTATATGTGCCCCTGTCATACCTGGGGGTATCTTCCAACTCCACAACAATCCCTGGACCCATAGATCACCCTGATGTTCAACGTGCAGCTGTGTGGTTGCACATCATGAATAATACCGGCCAACAAGGCTCACCACTAATCATTCCAAATTCCTTGTGCTACATATTAAATATAAATCCAGATTATGTTTGCTATTCCTGGAGAGCCTATACCACAGCAGTCGGCCTTCTTAATTTTCTTCCCCATGTATTCTTACATATGCGTTTCAGAGTTCTATAGCACTTTCAAATACTCAGACCAGGCTGCACACATATACACAGCCCCCATGTAATAGCCATTAATTAGCATCTGTTGTTTCCTTTTAGATCCAGTACTAGTCTTACAGGAGTACCCGACTGTGCATATGCTAAACTAATTACTTTAATTGCACATCAAATGTCTTATATTGTTTTCCTGTATCACTTAACATATGCACAGGAAAATAGGGCACGTTTGGAGTTTGTACTGATATTTTTCTGATCTACATATTAATGCACCAGCATTTCGGTGTACTTATAACATTGTTTAGCACATGGCTCATATTCATTTTCGGAATTCAATTAGCAAATTCCACAAATGTCGGCAGCCCATTGATTCCTATCTCTATGTTTCACTTTGAAATGGCCCTCTGTCCTATCACCGCTGACAGTGCATATGAAATAACCTTCTAACCCCCCATTCGCATGTTTGTGTATCATATATTAATTGCACAATAGTCATACCGATTCACCGTGGAGGAACTCCCTACATTCCTTACTATACAGTATCTGCCTTTACTCTTTGTCATCGTAGGATAAGGTATTCATCGCATTATTCACCCCCAGCCTGAAGATTCAATTAAATAATGTGTATACCTCTAACTGAAATTACGTCTTTTTCCATAAGGCAAGGGGTTTGGATTATGTTTCTTCTGTAAATATGGGCCTCGAAGTTACCAGTGTGTCGCAAAGAGGGCAAGTTTGTAAGCTAATAGTTCCCATCCTCTTAATTGTTGTAGATGTTCATTTGGTTGTGCATTTCACTATGGGCTTTGTTTGTCTATTTCAATCAAATATGTTTTTCATTTTGACATCCCAAATGTCCGTAGCCTCCCAGTATGAACTCCGGCAATTCAAAAGCACCCCCACATCACCCAGCATTAACATTTCTCCATTTCTCTATTTGCCTATCATCCTGGAGATTGGGAATGTTTGTTGCCCTTCAAGGATGTTTCACCTTGCATTAAGTGTTTCTCAATATCCGATGCAAGTATATTTTGCAAGAATAGCTCAGCCTGTTTAGCCCCTTCAACAGAGACATATCGAGGCTCTGTACATTAATACAATGAATTCAAAAGCACCCCCCTTCAAAACACCAGAGACAGCGTCTCTGGTATTAGGACCATTTCATTGAAATAATAATTTAAAATTGCCTCGTCTTCCAGAAGCGAGTGTCACCTTTAAACGTTATTGGCAGCGCTCGTACTGCATCAGTCATCGGTGCCTTGCAGCGCATCATACATAGGGTCGCTGAGTGGCGGGTGCTCTGGGCACCCACCAGAATGCCAAGGAGGTCTCATAGACTTGGATATTTCTCCACGCGCAAACATGTTAATGTGATGGCACCAGCGCTTCCCAGCAGGACGAGAATAGGTTTGTCATGGTGGAAACATTTTTCAGGTGGCCTAAAATGTTTTCATACTATGGTCGCCGGACAATTTTATATGGCTGGAATACTTCATTGTGACAGACGACGCAATAATTCTCAGTAGGTCCCAAATTGAAACGTGTCGATTTATTGGTCATTGAAAAAAAGAATATGTTGACAAAGTGGAACATGTCATTTGAAGGTCGTCCTGAGTAAAGCGTTTATATTATTATCATCCAAAACTGAGGGCGCATTCTTCGTGAATCGGCAATGCTGTGCACAAGGCCCCTTAAAACTGCCCGTTCTTGAAGGTGATGCATCAGCGGCGGGTGTGTGACAGCGCGCGCTCGCCTGGTCACCCTTCTTAACTCTGCCAGAGGGGCAGGGGCAGGGTATGCTGGGCCCAGGTGAGCGCAGGCAGACAGGCTCCAAGCAATGGACACTGCCTCCCTTCTTCTGAAACCCCTCTCCACTCCCTGGCCAGCAGGCAGGTGATTTCATATTTGATCTTCTTAGTTCCACTTACCTTAACAACACCGACTGACCAATGCCTATCTTGGCAGTGGCAGGCTGCTGGCAGCCGGCACAAGGGTCAGGGTGGCTTCTGGGCTTGGGCTCCTCCTGGCTGGGCACCTGCCAAAGCCAAAGCCTACATCCTGCCTGGCTGCATGGGCCCTTGATCCCGATGATTCCTCTGCATCTCTGCACCAACTGATAAAGAGGGTCACAGCAGGGCACAGGCTGCCCAATCAATCAACCCCTGCCATGTCAGTGCACTGTGTAGGGCATGCACTGAAGGAGGGCATGAGCGCCCAGGCCTGAGACCTGGCTGCCTGGCGCCATTCGGGGACGCAAGCAAAACATTTTGCTATTTGCTGCCCTGAGCTGAAACTGCTTACAGCTAACAAATAGCAAAAATACATTAAATTAATCAACGTGGCTGGTGTGAGCTGGCTTTGCAGGAGCACCGCAAGCAGATGGAATGCAGATACTGCTGTCAATTGCATGTGCTCGCCACTCACTCAGTCAGACTGGTCTGACTGGTGCCCCGGGGTACAGTGTAAATGAATAAAAACGTATGTAATAGTACACAAGTCAGGGAAACTACTGGTGCGGTGCCCCCTAGAGGCTCTGACATGTCAGGCAGCCGCCTGATCTGCCTGACACAAAGACCGGCCCTGCGTCTAGATACATAGCACCTTTTGAATTTTTATATTCTGAATGTCAGTGAACAAACCACCTGGCCTAGATATGTCAGTGAACAAAGACAAGTGGCCCATATATGTGATGTCATTAGTGATGTCATCAATGACATTTGTGACATCAATTTTGATGTCCTGGGTGTTGGTCTTAGCAGTGCACGGTGGTGGCACGAGTTATGGTTGCTTAGATTACCATAACTGGTGAATTTCTGAGGTTTTTCGGTTTTACTTGTAACCATAACGTCCTTTTAACAAAGCTTTTTCATTGAATTTCATAGGTTCATATTAGTGAAACTTAACCCTAACGTCACCTTAACAAAGTGTTTTCAGTGTGTATATATATATATATATATAATTATACCTATATATAGACGAAGGGCATTAACATGTAAAGAAATGCAGGGCACAACATGGCAGAGAATGAACCAAGGTACAGCCATTTTCCCTAACACATAGTTTGAAGCAGGCAGAAAAATCAAGAGCTCAGAAGAAATGCTGAATCCATAAAAAACACAGTTATTCTAGGAGCTGTAAAGCTATCCAGAGCAGCCTTCGCAGCACACTCCAAGGTTAAGCATGGAAGGAAGTATTGGACGAGATAACGGGATATCGAGATATCCCTGGGACGAAGCAGTAACCGGCCAAGTTAATTACATTAATAGAAACAACCATCCATTGATGTCCAGATGCATGAGACTATTAAGCCGAGAAACACTATAGAGAATAGAGAAATTGTGTCCCAAGAGGCCACAGGGAATATAACACACACTTTCGAATTAGCTAAAAATCCAATAAATGAGAACAAATTCACTTTCCAACATGGTCCCCTAACCTGTGATCAAATCATAAAGAACACTAGCTATTCATTATAAGTCCATTTCAGATAAGACACCTGCCGACCTCCCTAATGTTCACACAGACACAAGATGATACACAAGGCCAAATTACAAGAAAATGAAGATAGCTCGAGGTCTAGGGATGATGAGGAGTCACTTTTAATTGGAATATGTGCAGGCCTTGTACTTCTCTTCCCTCACCGAATGCCTCTATTGTATCTTCACGTCTTGTGAAAGGGAGCAAGGTTGGTGAGCAAGATGCCACCAACCAAAATAGTTTTAGCCATAACTGCCATGATGAATGTTGCCAGTCAATAAGTGACTAACACAGGGATGTATTAAATGTTTTATCAAAAAAGGGCAACACCAGAGATGTGCTGACCAATTGTGGCAATAACCTCTATGTACTCTATATGTAACTTAGGATACTAGTCAATTAGAAACCGTCATAGGTTTTGTAATGATCATCGTAGTAGGACGTCATTGATGATGCGTTGTCAATATAAAAGTTGTGCACACCCATTGTATTTTTGAGAGCTACTTGTATGCTATCCCGGGACACTTATTCCGTATTTTGAATTAAGCTGGGTTTTGTTGTGATCTTTGAGTACTCCATTATTGAGTATTGTTTTTTATTCTAGAGCAGTAAATAGGGCCCTCTTCTGCATTTCATTACATATGGATTGGATGCCTGAAAATGCTGTGACAAAATAAAACTTAGAGTGCCACACAGCTAGAAAACAGACTGCATGTAATAGTGTGTGAGCAAAAAAGCCAATGGGCTCATTGGGACAAGAGCATAGGTGCATCCGGGGGCTGATTGCAGCAACAAAGATGGTGAGGTCACTCCAGACCTCACTCCAGTCCTGCCCTTTTCAAAGGGTTCCCCATGGCAGGCATTGTGGGAATTGCCTTAGAGGCCAGTCCGAGTCTCGTGTTATGGAATGCCAGGATATTTGGCAGGCACGATCCACAGAAAGGACCAAGATATTCCGCCTGTCTCTCCCTAGTGCCTCTACCACCTAGGAGAAGGAGCAATGCACTGCACCCATTACATAGCTGTATGTGCTTCTAAAATGCCGATCTAAAACCAGAGTGTAAAGTCAGTAGGATATTTGCCCTGTTTTTGGTTACATAAGTTGAAGCCAAATTTTCTTCTTTAACCCAAAATTCAGAATTAACATAACCTTGGATCATAGGCGATACCATTTGCATTTAACTTTCCTGGCCGTGTTCAAGCTCTGCTAATTTCCCCTATGAAAGTCAGCCCCTGGAGCTGTGCCATGGCTGAGACCTCCTAGCACTGGTTTCCTAATCCCTAAGTTTGACCCATCTAGCCTTCCATTGCCCATTAGTCTTTCACCGCATGTTCACTCGGTGCCCTCCTGCTGTGTGGAAATCATGTCTGATGGCTGATCTCAAGAGCCTGTAAGTTGGGCAAATGTAAATAGATAAATCTCCCAGGGAAGTTAAACCCTGATTAACCTAATTTATTTATTTATTTATTTATTTCGCGGCCATCAGAAATAAATAGTCTAGTTCTGTAGAAAGACAACAGGCCACTCCCATTCTAACGCCCCTCTCCCCTGGCCCAACAGTGCTGCACCTTCCCGATAAATATTTCAACATCTGCTACCAGACTCTGCAGAAAAACATTTTGCAACTCACTGCCAAATGAGGGAGTGTGTTTGGCCTTTTCCTCATAACACATTCATTAGCTTTTGTGCAGGTGCCACCCGGTCTGAAAGGAACATCTGGCCGACCTTTCGCTGAACCCTAACTACGACTATTGAGCATTGTCCTGTCTTTGCCTGCAATTGTTTGGACTTACAATGTACTTACCTTTTAACGTGATTAATTCTAAGACATCTCTAAATAATTCTACCATTGGCAAGTTTCATAGATCCTCATCCGTTGTCGGTTACTTAGTAACGTTCAGCCTTCTAAACCCCGAGCATCCGTTCTTTGACCTTTCTAGTTGCGACAACCTGTCCATGAATCTTGAGCACGTGGCTCCGAGCGGGCCACGTGTGCAGTGCATCCCTCACATACACCTTACTAAGTTTTCAAAATATTCAATGAAGCCCGCTGGCTTCTTCGGCATGGGATTTAGAGAGCTGGGGTCTGCAATATAGGTCTCCTCTAAGGTTTTGGACTAGATCTCCATCAGTATAGTCAATGGTGAGGGGTGATAGCCCAAAACATATGGAACGAGGCAGGTTGCAGACTCCTGCCACAGGGTATAATTTCCACTGTAACCAAATGTGTGTTTTATGTTACTGGCCGGTCTTCCATCCTTCCAGGCTTCATTGCAATCAGTGTATGCCTCATACAGGTGATGCCCACATCTCAATATGACACATGCATTCGATGATAAAGGGCGAGTAAATCCCTGCTCAGTTGCCTGCCACAGAATTCCCTGAATTTGGCAGCGTGCCTTGGTAACTGCTTTTAAGTCTCAAAGGTCCTTTTTAGGTGAGTTTTGAAAAAGTAATACCTCTTGTGCAAAACGAATGCATAAGACTATCATGTATTCACTGAACTGTCAGTAGTTGATACGTCAAGCTCAGAGTGCTTTTGATTGGTCTGTTGTGGCTTACATTGCTTCAATTGGTGCACTGCATCTTGGCTCTCAGAATGGTGGGCACGGATGTGAACTATGCCACAGACTTCCTGTTCAGTAAAAAGGACATTTTGGTTGTCAGGCTCATGAACCGCCATGAATAGATTCACCATACTTTTTTTTAAAAAAAAAATATGTTTATTGATTTTGAATCAAGGGCAACAAATAATTACAATCCAAAATTATTCAACAAGAACATAAACCCTATGAAGTAAGAGAAAAGCAAAATCACCTTAAAAAGAGTAAGAGATTGGAAAAAAAAGAAAAAAAGGGGGAGGTGAAAGAACACATCAAACATACAATTCGTTAAAACTGCCCCAAATATCATATCTACTCAGTAGTTGTTTGAATCAGAAAGACTCTCTCTCTGTATTGGAGAGAAGCGTCAAACTATGCAGCCAATCAACCACAGTAGGACGCACATCACTCTTCCACAACCTCAGAATGATCCACTATTCTGTGCATCGTTTACCTGAATCAAACAGGGTTCATGCTTTTAGCTCTAATTCCTCATAGTCCATTATGAGGACAATATGAATAGAGACACTCCCCTATTAACTTATTTGTAACCTGGAAGTAATTCCTCCAGACCGAGTCGCGGTAACGATAAACAAGTTGCCACTAACTGCTCTGGTATTTCCACCATTCTCATGATGATCCCCAATGTAAAGAGTTAAAGTAGTGGAGAGGTTCGGACTGGTGGGGCGGCATAGGGGAGTGGCTTTGTTCTAAACTCTTAGGGCCTCATTAGGAGTTTGGTGGTATTCTCTATGGTAATACTGGCAAACTTCTTTCCCTTTCCCGCATACAGTAATCATGTGGTAATGAAAAGGGCCTGCAAGAATTAGACCCCGGCAGACCCTACCATTATTCCCCATTTTGGAGTACATAAGACTCCACTGGGGGCATGCAATAAATATACTGCAGGGGAAATACTGCATGCTGTAACACTTTTGCATGGAGGAAATCCCCACCACACTTGAATTTAGTTGAATTTTTTAGTGTAGTCACTGTATTGAATTTAGCTGGAGATTTTGATTGTATCCACTGTATTGAATTTAGCTGATTCTCTGAGAGCAGCCACTCTATTGCACCTAGGTGCACTTTTGAGCATAGCCACCATGCGTTAACCCAGCTGTAGGTCTGAGTATATTCACCAGAGTGAATAGGGTACTGTTGCCCACTGAATCCTGCCTCTGTGTTGAAAGCATACCACACTCTGAATTTTGCCATGGTGCTAACCACCCCTGCTCCTGATCCTCTCCCGCATCCCTCCCACGTGCCACACATGCCTTAAAGAGCCAGCCACACTACACACAAAAAACACAAACCACACATTCACCACAACAAACATCTGCAAGCAACAAACAGCCCAGAAACTGGGCCTTACCCCTCTGGACACAGAATCAAATCACACTCAGAAAGCCAACACGCACAGGTTCTGCAAGCATCAACAGAAGAGCACAGCCTCTATCCTATCCCTCTTCCCCCGCTAACCTCCCCCCTCCTCTTTCTTAAAGAGCCACGTGAGCACCTGGAAACCATGCGCATGGTAGTAGTGCATGGTATAAATCATCATAACAAAAACACACAAAAGCAACGAGATTTGTTAACGAAAATCGAATTTGGAAGAGTGGTAAAACCACACAGTTTTTTCAAAGACTGCTACCTCTAAACTCGTAATGAAGCCCTTTCTAGACAAGACTGGATTATGTGGTAAAGCCTCCAACAACACACGAATCAGACATAAACGCACGCTAAAATCCTGCCCAGGCCAAAATGTAAAAACGTCCAATACATTATTTATTAAACCACCCTAGCAAAATTAACCAATGACCATGGAGATCTAATGCTATATTTAATCTCTAAGCAAATAGGACCTCGAGCAGCGGTGGATGTGAGCGGGAATGGTCGGGAGCAGTGTTCCACTACTTTAATTTTTTACTGTTAGCAGTTCCACTACTTTTTGTAACCATTTTAACCATTCCGGAACTGTTCTTTGTGAATTTAAACCACACTTCTCTACTTTACCATCCATGAGCAGTTACAGTTAAACTGAAATCTTTTTCAACTTGATTGGCTGTCAACCAGCAAGGTTGCAACCAGTGAAAAATGTGTTGCATGTTGCTCAGTTGCTGCCTACTCTGCCTCCCTCCAGAATGACCGTTCCACTACTTTTTTTCGTACACTGCTACCAGTGACCTTGAGTTCCAAAGTGAAATTACGTTTTAAGACATACAAAATTGATTACAAATAAACAAACCTAGTTTCCATAAAAGCAATTCGGAGAAATGGATCCCCCAGTTGAGATATCATGTGGTGATGTTTTACTGTGAATTTAGGTTGAAATCAACACACTGTTGAGCCATCATAGGCAACACTTTGTGAGTGTGATGAATGGCAGAGTTGTTGTCAATTTTGTATTGCACAGGGTGATGACGCTAATCCCCGATGTGCAAGAATCTTGGGCAGGATCCTGGTGTAAAGGACCTTTCTTTTTTTTATTTTAATAATTTTTATTGAAGTATATAATACAATATTAAAGTCATTGTTTTATAAGCATAATGCAGTAAACCATTGGTTAAACTGTTAAAACATGATAATTAGAGAAGAAAACATTCTAATGAACAGGTAAAGGAGTACACTACATGCTTATTTTGCTTATAAATTACTTGAACACTGTAGCATTCTAAGTAAACAAAAAATAAATAAAAAAAGAGAAATATATAACCAAAGGTGTGAACAATTTATCATTGAATCATTTTCTGCATAACGATAGTTTAAGTTGGGGGAGACAAACACGAGACAAACATAGAACAAAGAAGAGATAGAAGGGAGAGGGGAGAATCATAGGGAGCTAAGTAAAGAAGATATGGCACTTTTGCATATGATAAAAGTATTCAATAAGGTATCAGGAGTTAAATACAGATATAAAAATGCAATGAGCATACAAGGAGTGTAAGAGGTATGAAGAGGTCAAATTCCATGTGTGGTTACATTAAAGTGATCAAGATGACGGATGAAAAAAAGACCATTTAGCATTATACTTAGGTATAGAGTTTAGATTGGTTTCCATACACAGTTGCATCCTTTGTGTGAGACATATGTTATTCCACCAGCTTCTGATACCCTGGGAACGAGAGTCTTTCCAATTGGCAGTTATGCTCTTCAAAGCCAGACTAATAAAGAGATTGTAGAGTTTGGTCGCTCCAGATGGTAAGTGGCTGGTTATTGCTAGGCTTCCCAAGACTATGTTAGTGAAAGAAAGTGGGATATCTGTGAAAAAAATAGAATTAAGGTATTTCCATACATGTTGCCAGAACTTAGTATAGGGACACTTAAAAAAACATATGCTCATATGAGGCAGAGGCAGCTCCACATGTCCAACAGTTATCATTGCTACTTATCTTAGATGAAGATAATTTAGCAGGTGTAATGAATGCCCTATGTATGAAGAAGTAGAAATGCTGAGAGATATTTGCTGATGTACAGATATGTTTCACTCTGGAAAAGAGGATAGACCATGTATGATCATCTAAAATGTGATCAAAATCATTTTCCCATTTGTAGCGGATCGTACATATGTTTAAGGATGCGATAAGAATATTATAGACTTTTGAAGCCTTAATGTCTAACAGCATTGTAAGATGTAGTAGTCTAAGAGCATCGGGAGTTAATATGTCATTGGAAAAACTGTGGAGTGCATCAAAGCAAGAGTTGACTAATTTATTGTAGAAATTGAATTCTGTATTGGGGATAGAAAATTGATGTTTGAGTTGTTGAAAAGATAGAATAGAGGACCTATCTATAATTTGTTGTATAAATATAATACCCTTTTTCAACCAGATTTTTCTATTTAGGGTTCTAATTAATCAGGATCTTACTATTACGCCATAATAGAGGGGAGAGGCTTTTTTTAGGAGATTTTGTATGAGGAAATAGAAAGAATTTGAGGGCAGATACTGTGGCTCTTATTGGGTCTGATATGGCCGATGAAGAGTGATTAAGTACATAAATAAGGTCAATTATTTCTGCCGGAAACACCAATTGTTTCTCAATGGTACACCATGTGGGAATACCTGATAATTTGGGACATGCAAACCAACATCTAGATTGTTTCAAGAGAAAAGCAGTGTGATATACCTTAAAATCAGGAAATCTAACCCCTCCCTTGTCATAGGGCGTCTTCAATTTGATCAAAGCAATTCTTTAGCTTTTTCTCTCCCCCCAAAGGAAATTTAGTAGGATTGAATAAATAGATTTAAAAAAGGAAGGAGATATCGGAACACATAGGAGTTGTAGATAGTATAAAATTATTAGTGACAGCATAGTCGTCCCCACCAAGAAAGACACAGGGGGGACCTTCTCGATGTTAATTCCCTTAATCTTTCTAATAAAAATTGTGTATTAAGTATTACGGTGTCCTTGATAGTAGGAGCAAAATGTAAACATAGATACTTAATAGAGGACCTCCACCATTTAAAACCAAAGGAGTCAATGTCATGTTTAAGACAGAAGGGATTGAGGGGCATGATTTCTGATTTGTCTTTGTTAAGTTTGTAACCTGATACTGAGCTAAATTGAGATAGTACGTTAAGTACATGTGGGAGGTGTATTTTAGGGTGTTTAATGAGAATGAGGATGTCATCTGCATATGCAGATATTTTTATATGAGAAGTACCACCAAATATACCTGGGATATTTTTGTTTGATCTAATCAGTTCCAGTAACAGTTCTAATGAAAGGATGTATAAGCTAGATGAGAAGGGGCAACCCTGTCTGGTGCCTCTGTTAAGAGAAAAGAATGGGGAGGATAAAGCATTAATACATATTGAAGATTTAGGGAAGAGTAAAGTAACTTGACAAGGGAAATGAACTTGCTGACACAACTGTGTCAATGAAGAGACTGAAGCATGAAGTCCCAATTGACCCGATCGAAGGCATTTTCTGCATCTAGTGCTATGGCAGTGGAGCCTTGGTAATCTTTTTTATTTTTGGCCGACAGGGGGGAAAGCATTCAAAAGTAGTCTGGCATTGGAAGAAATGTTCTGCCCTTTTACATAGCCAACTTGGTCAGGTTTTATTAGGGAAGGAAGAGAGGACTCGATCCTATTGGCTAAAATTTTTGAAAAGATGTTGCTTTCAACATTTATTAGAGAGATGGGCCGATAATTACCAGGGATAGAAGGGTCCTTGTCGGGTTTGGGGAAGAGTATAAGTAAGGCTTCTGAAAAGGATCCAGAAGAGGCTTTTTGGGAAATAAATTAAGAGAATAGATTTTGAAGTTTGGGGATGAGAGATTGAGACAAACTATCAAAGAATTCAGTGGAGAGACCATCTGGGACAGGAGCTTTGCCTTTACCTAAGCCTTTAATTGCTTTGGAGATTTCTGGAAGAGTTATTTCATTATCTAAGCGAGATAGATCCAATTGAGGGTAAGAGGATCTGTTAATATTTTTAAAAAAAGGGATGTGATGTTCTTATGGGGAATTGAGTGCTCAGGATTGCATAACATTTTTTAAAGCAATTTAATATATCATTAGGATGATGATATACGGTGGCGGATGAGTCTTTGATATGGGAAATAAAAAATGTCTCTTTTTTTGTTTTCAAGTAAGTGCTTTCCCGGCTTTATTGGATGTTTGATAAATCTTTGTTTTATATTTAAGAATAGTCGCTGCAGCAAGATCAGTGATCTCCTTATTTATCAGGAAGCGTATGGCCAAAACCTGATAAAGATTAGTATGGTTGGAGTCGCTATAATAATGTTGTTCAGCTAAGGTAAGCTGAGAGTAAAGGTCATCCAGATGCTTTTTGCCTAGAGCTTTCTTTTTTCTGGTATAAGCCATGATATGACCTCTTAGAGCTGCTTAAAAGCATCCCAATTGTTCACAGCTGATGTTTCACAGTCTAGATTATTGGCATAGAACTGTTGAACAAAAGATTTAATGGATAGGATGAATTGGGGGTCTTGTAAGAGAAAGTTATTAAGTTTCCAACAACATGACGGTTTATGCTCGTCTGAAAGACTAAAGGAGGTGCATACTGGGGCGTGATCAGATATAATGGTATTTTCTATTTTAGAATCAATAATGGAACCCCTGAGGGTTTTAGAAGAGAAAATGTAATCTAGGCGAGAGAGGGAGTTATGTGGGGAAGAGTGGAAAGTATAGTCAAGTTGGGTAGGATGAGATAATCTGCATGTATCAATAAGGCCAGTTTCAGCTAAACAACTCAAAAAGGCTTTGTGTGATTTGTTGTTTTTGAACAACTAGATTTTCTATCAAGAAAAGGATCTAAGACCTGATTTATATCCCCGCACATAATTAAGTTGGTGAAATTATTTTGACGTACCAATTGTTTTATGGAAACCAAAAAATTAGGATCAGGATTAGTGGGACCGTAAATGTTCAAAATGATAACCTGTGTAGATTCTATCTGTAGTTTGACCCAGACCCATTTCCCAACTGTATCAGCACTTTGGTCAAGAACTTTGAAGGGTAATTTCTTGCTAATTAAGATAGCTAAACCATTATTCTTTGCGACAGCAGGACTGGTAATGATTTCCTTCACCCAACGGGACTTCAATTTCAATGTTTCTTTGTTGGAAACATGTGTTTCTTGTATACAAGCTATAGAAGGGTTGAATTTGTTAAGATGAGAAATGATCATGATCTCCTGATGGGCTTATTACAACCTTTGATGTTCCATGTGACACACTTGAAAATCATTGTAACATTTCAGAAATTGTGATAACATAACCTGAAACCATGTAGATGTAGAACTTGAGTGCCTGAAAATAACATATTGGGGGTCATTACGAGTTTGGAGATAGCCATGGCGTTATTAGCGCCATGGCTGCCCCCAAACCCGGGTCTGGGTCCGGTCTGGCTGTATGGGGACTTACTTGGACATTCCGATCTATGCGGACCCAGTAAGTCCCCATACAGTTGACCATTCCCCATTCCCATTTGAGCCCCCATAGGGCTCAATGGGAATGGGGAAGGCGCTAATTGCGGGCCCGTTATTAGCTCCAAGGTCCCTTAACGGGACCCGCAGAGAACGCCTGGTCAGATCAGATGTTCCTGCTGGGACCCGCTAAGGGACCTCGGAATAGGGCGGTAAGGGTTTACCGGCACCGATATCATTACCAGTGACCTTTAACCCTTACCGCCCAACTCGTAATGACCCCCATTAAATCATAAATATTGATAAGGAGACACAAGAGGGTGACACAATGGGTAAAGGGAAGGGAGGTAGGGGGTCTGATCATGAGAGTTTAAGGTAGGGTGTAAGACAATAAAACAGCAATTAGCATTAGATTGAATAAAGGAGACAACAGGTGAATGAAAATGCAGGGATGGGTGACACCCGCTGAGTCATCAAAAAGAAAGAAAAAGCGCTCAGGATGGAAGACGGATGTTGTAAGGACACCCGTCCCACAAGTTATGGTAAGATGATAATCATGGCATTATGTATACGATAGGAAAGCTTATATGGGAGGAGTACATGTATGTAATGGGCAAAGTAGAGGTGCTGGCTGGAGATGATGTGTCCATGCCTTCGGATTTGATGGAATGTATAAAAGCTCTAAGGTCAGCTGGTTCATCAAACATGTTAGTGCAACCTTCATGCGCCACTTTGAAAGAACAAGGGTGGTATAGACCATACCGGATATTTAGTTGCTTTAAGGCTGGACGGAAGGATAGAAATATTTTCCTGCACTGAGCCGTGCTTTTAACGACATCTTGAGAGATGTATATCTTATTGCCGTTCCATATGAGAGATTTCTGTTCCTTGACAGCCGACAAGATGAGCTGAAGTTAGGAATATTCTAGAAGATAGAAAATCAGTGCTCAGGGCGATGCTTTTGGAGATGTAGATATGGGTGATTTTCCAATTCTATGAGCACGTTGAATGTTGATAGTTAAATCAGAAGGTAAATGGAGCAGGGCTGAGAGAAACTTTTGTAAAAAGACAATGGTGTTGTTTCCTTTTGAGCCCTCCGACAGACCTGAAATGCGAAGATTGTTCCGTCAGATACAATTTTCTAAATCTTCATTGTGCCTTTGAAGGTCTTTGATTGATTTCTCAAGAAATTCTACTTTGGGAGAAACCTCTTCTACAAGACCAACTATTCTCTCCACTTCATCTATTCTATTTTCAAAACCCTTCCATCGGTCATCTACTTGTTGTAATTTTTTATTTGTGGTCTCGATGAAGGGTTTAAGTGATCTGATTTCAAATAAAATGGCATCAATGGCAGGATCTGATATATCCAGCGGAGGTGGTGAGTCACTCTTAGGTCTTTTAAGGTTAGAAGCTGAGATATTAGGTTCTTTTGTAGTTGTCCTATTTTTTTTTATTGGCAGCCATATTATTTGTTGACATATTTAAGAATATATAGATATTCTGAATATTTGACTGGAAGTTTAAATGTTAAAGAGCACAAAGGTGCTTATATTATCATCAGCGCATGCTAAAAAGTCAGCATATATATATTAGTAATAGCAGTTCTGTAGACGTAGTATTCCTCAGTATACCTCAGTTTACAATTATTACATCCATATTATACATGAAGTGTTGTTCAAGTTAAAGGAGGTTAAAAGCGAACACTAGAGTATAATAGGGAGTAAACTAAGGAGTGTTTCCGGAAGAGCCACTAGCCCTGAGGTAAAAAATACATTCAGCATGTGCAGATTAACAATAGAATAAGGAACAGTGTTGTTTTATTCTTATTATTATTTTCCCCTTTCACGACAGTCTCCAAATGCGATCCTTAATGGCAAGATAGAAAGTCTATGAAAGGATGTTTGCTGCATGAGGCATTCAAATATTAGCCGGAGGAGCTCTAAACATGGCTGAAAACATAAAGGGTAATAGACCACCAGTTTATACGATGACTTTAATAAAACTGTTGGTTGTATATGTAAAATATACTTTGAGAGGAAAGCATGCATCCTGTTAAATTATTAACAGCTTATACGAAATATAATTGTAAATATGTGGCTGAATCCAGTTGTTTTGCAAACGTTGTGCAAAAAAAGAAAAAAAAGTTTGCATACAAAGCTTTATAAAAATGTGTCCCTGTACCTTTAAGCAGACTGAGTCCTCATATGAACAAAATCTGGAAGTTCACTTTCTCCTTTTTTCTCTTCCTTTCCCTTCTCTTCCTTATTGACAGAGAGGTGGCAGTGTTTGAAAGAGAGAGCCGACCAGGCCACAGCCGGCACGTTGCAGTGGCCGCGTAGCCGTTAGTCACCTCAGGGAGAGCGGGTCCCAGCAGCAGCTGTCTCCAAAGGCAGACCTCTGGAGCACACAGAGCACTGAAGGAGGGGCTGTACGGCATCAGGAAGGCAGCCGGAGCAAGGAGCAACGACCAAAGGCGGAATCCTGACGTAAGGTAAGTAAAGTGAATTTTATACTATATGAGATAATGCCTTATATATATACGTGAGGGACGGAGGGCCAGCACTACACGTCCGTCATCTGTGGCATCTGGCCATGCCCCCCATTAATGACCTTTCTTAAAGAAGAAGATGTAGAGAGAAAATTGCTGCTAACAGAGGGTTCCCGCGCGATCTGGCTGCAAGGCTTTGTGATGAAGTTGTGTTACTATCTTTTTTACCAGACCTGGAGCAGTTGCCGCAGCCCAGAGACACCTTCTGTCCTGAGTCCAGGGCTGCAGGTCTGGTGGAAGTGGTGTATGCGGTTTGCTGAAAAGATCCCTACCATCAAAGCGTTCATACCCTGATATCAGTGATGTAATTTCCATAAGGACCTTGTGAGCCGGTACTGAATGGACATGTTTGTAGCGCCTTTAGGCAAGTCAGTGAGGAGAGGAGATCCTAAGTCCGATCCTGCCGATATCTGCCAAGTAAGCAATACTGTCCTATCATGCATAAGCACATTAATACAATCAGCATGGCTCAGAATCCCAAAACGGCACATCCCCGAGAATGATGGCTCACAGAAAAGAGTGAGACCGAGAAGAAGAGCAGGATGATCCACTACGAGCCACAAACAAAAGAGGTCAGCAGCCAACACACTCTGTGGGCATGTCCGGAGGAAAGGAGGAATCCTGGTGAGGACAGGCTCACAGGAGACTACAACAATGCAGCATAGAAGTTTACATGCTAGCCAGAAAGGGAAAGTTGCAGGCATCAGGAGAGAATGTAGAGAAGAGGCGCAGACAGGAGAGCAGACGTAGAGCCACAAAACACCCAGCGTGGAGTCCAATACAAGGTCGGACAGCTGCCCGATTTCAAAATGGACACTTGTCCATTTGTAAATTTGGCCCCTCAGAAACAGCAAGAAGAAGGAACCAAAGAAGCCATTATCCAATAGTAGGATGTGTTACACAGAAAGAGATATTTTAATGAATTACAACAATCAAGAGAAAATGCATACAAAGGCAAGGCCTATATAAGAGAGTTGGTGACAAAGGGAAAGGGGACAGCATGCGAGGAAGCAGAAGGACCAGCAGTGAGCAGAAGCAAAACACGAGGAGACCAGGATCCAGAGGCACAGTGCAGAGACGAGGAGCACATCTGCAAGAGCCAGCATCCTTGAAGACCTAGGGTTGGCAAGTCTCACATTGGTCGACAAGGTTGGGAAGAGACCTCACATCCTGGTACCTTCTGTTTCCCTAAACGTGGAGCATGACCCCACTGGGAAGTCCATCATTTCGCTAAGTAGCCTGAATAGTGAATGGGCCCCAAATCCTCAAGCAAATGGTTAAAGGAGCAATACACTCAGCCAGATACAGACTGAATGCAATGTTCTGCAAGGAGGACCCAACATCAACAGTCCACCTATTCCATGTTCTGTTGCACAAACACCTCATGGTATCATTTGTATTGATATGCCAACTTGCACCCTCCCAACACACAAGCAACAACAACCCATAAATAGGACAGCTTGGAAATGCTCAAGTTACAGGATCTAAACAAATTAATGGAAGACACCAAACCAACCCCAACAGCCCTACACTACAAACTCCCAGCAGAAGAAGCAGAGACCCTACTCAAATGGATTACGAAACCACTGGCCATCTAGGAGCCTTGAAACAGTTCACCCCCTTGGATAATAAACAAGTGGCCAGGTGGTTGACCCCAGCACGGCTTACATTCAGGAAAACCAACCTGAAACTGGAACAGGCACGGAGGAACATCTACAACAACAAAGACAAAGCAACCTACCAACAACAGATTAGACGTTACAAATCAGCCACCCTGAAAGCAAAGAAACGCTACTATTTCGAATACAGCAGAACAACTGCACATCCACCGAAGGAGATGTGTAACATTATCAACAAAAGGTGAAATGCAAACTCATGAAACAAATCTCCAAGACATTCTCAAGGAATACACAAACTCCCAAACAGTTCCAAAAGAAAGTCAAGAACATCCAATAAGCCATAGATGCATCACCAGCAAACAGGAAACAAGAACCATCTCTACGCCAATCCCATCAGTGCTAAACCACTTCTAAGTCATCGCCAAAGAGACATTCTCTAGAATGGTTTAGGAAAACAACAAAGCAGGCTTTCCATTCAAGTCCTGCCCCCAAGCTTCAACACAGGCATTCTTGACATGGAAACACTGGCCAGGCTTGACAAAGAACTCATGAACATGTCACTAGTGACAGGAATTATACCACTATGCTTCAAAATGGCGTCAATCAAATCATTGCTCAAAATTGCAACAAAAAGCCCTGAAGAGTCCAGAAGCTATCAACTGATTTCCAACATACTATTCTGCAAATATGATTTATATAGCTACAAATCCTTGATCACATCAAGTTGAAAAACAAAATCATGGACCATGCCCAAGAAGGATTCAGATACATGTGAGGAACAAAATCTGCACTCCTATCTATAGGGGACAACTTAAGGTCCAAAGCAGATGCCAACATCAGCTTGACCCACATATCCTTGGACATCTCTTCAGCGTTCAACAAAGTGAATAATGTGTTGCTAATCAAGGACGCCTGGAAGCAGGACAAGGTGACAATGTCATGCAAGGTGTGTCTGTTTGCTTCACAGAAAGAAAATGAACAACCTGGCTGCACCCCTGTAGTTCTGCCCATTGAAGACAGCATGTGAACTACCACACGCATTAAGCTTATAACTGTGGCTCTTCAACATGTACATGTCCACATTCACGGAAGAGAAATAGCCTTACCTGCTACAACTATGCAGAAAAACCTAAATCATCGCCAAACACATACCCACCAAGGACACTGATGTCCCCGTAGTGCACGTTGTTGCACATACTGACGAATATTTTCAAAAATTACTGGCCATTTCAACGACCCTTGGAACACCGGAAGGCGTCTTAGGCTGAGGATCGAATAAGGATAAATATGATGGCATCAATCAGTGCAAAAAGAAGTTAATAAGCCCAGAGATGCATGGTACCTTCATGCTCGAGTATTTAAGGGCAGGAATCATTCCAGACAGATTACAGGTTAAAAGCATACCCCGAGTGTTTTTCGATAACCCCAAGTTCAAGAAAAACTTTAGTGGCGTGGGAAACAAATGCAGCAGGGACTGGATCATTTTGATCATAGATACCGCCCAGGAGGAATGTAAAAAACAAGGAGAGGAGCTACTTGAACTGGAGAAAAAATTCACGGAGAACGCAACAATACAAGACGCGAAACAGAAGTTGGAAAAATTAGAAGAAGAGATCGCCAAATTTAAACAGATCACGATTGACAGGAAGATTCAAAAGTTTCGGAAAGATCTGGGTAGCTACGGGGAGGAGAAGACCTATCCTTACCTACGAGAGACATACTATACTGATTTACAGCAGCAACAACAGAGTAACTCCTACAGGTGCAACAAATTTGTGAACTTCTCTGGCAGTTCTGCATCCTCCAGTGGGAGTGATCCTAGTCTCTCTGGTGGCAACGCGGCAGGTCCTCCTCCACAACATCCTTTTTTCCCCGGGGGGAACAACGGGGACGTCCCAAGAAACGGCCACACCAACAAGGACAATATATGAAGACCCGCCAGTGGTATTCGAACCAGCCATGAGACAACAGATCCCCATTTTCAATTTGTCATCTAGAACTCTGACTCGGTCAGAAGAAACTTTGCTGGAAAAAGGCCTCTCCTTCGTACCATCCGCTAGAGCTAATCCCTTCCAAGCCGAGATGGAACTGAAGAGATTTTTCCGTAACATCAGACTCAAGTACTTTTTTGAAGTGTACTTACCCGAACATCAAGAGACCACATCCGACAATCACCAAGTGCCTGATAATACCACAGGTTTTAAGCCCAAATCAGTCTTTATGCCCCCACCAAATACTATACCAGCTGAGTTTGAAACTTTTGAAAAATTGGTCACCAAAACACTAACTGAAGGCCTGGCTCGAAGAAATCACTACCAAGACAATCTAACACATGACGAAAGGAAATCCTTAGCAGACCTCAACCAGGATTCCACCATCACTCTGAAATCGGCTGATAAAGGCGGTGGGATTGTCATTATGGCAACAACCGACTACAACAAAGAGTGCCTACGCCTTCTTACGGATGAAACATCATATAAAATCTTGATGAGAGATCCTACCACCAGACTCCAGGAAGAGATCACAAGTTTAACCAAACATGCGGAACAGGAAGGTTGGATTTGTGAGGGAGATCATCATTTCTTAAACAAAACACACCCAAGAATTCCTGCATTTTACATTCTTCCGAAAATCCATAAGAACCCAACACAACCACCGGGAAGACCTATAGTGTCTGCATGTGACTCTCTTTCAGAACCGTTATCCTTATACACTGATTTTTTCCTTAAACCGTTTGTGAGCAAGATGCCTTCTTACATCAAGGATTCCACGGATGCTATACTGATACTGCAAGACCTGAATTTACCGCAACAGTGTATTCTGGCCACAATGGATGTTGAAGCTCTCTATACATCGATACCACAAAGAGAGGGGCTAGAAGCTCTTAAAACTTGCCTCAATAAAAGGAATGATGTGACTACAACACCAACAGATTTCATTTTAGAATGTGTGAGGTTTGCCATGTCGGAGAATTTCTTTCTATTTAAGGATCAATTATACCAACAAATAAAAGGTGTAAGCATGGGGGCTACTTTTGCCCCCGATGTTGCCAATTTGTATATGGCCCAGTATGAATCAGATCACATACATAATGACCATAACCCCTTCAAATCACAGATATTCCTATGGAGACGGTACATCGATGACATTCTGCTCATATGGACTGGCACAGAAGCCGATCTGGATCTTTTCCATCCAGGGATCAATCAATGTAATTACCACATTCGGTTTACCATCGATTGGAGTTACCAGGCTGTGGATTTCCTTGATTTACACATATATAGATCAGGAAACACTCTCCAAACCGAACTCTACAGGAAACCAACAGACCAGAATAGTTTATTACATTTCTCTAGTTACCATGCACAGGGCCTCAGATACAACTTACCTTACGGTCAATTTCTGAGAATCAGACGTAACTGTTCCAACAAAGAGAAATATGAACAACATGCCAACGGCCTATAAAATCGGTTAAGAGAAAGGGGGTACCTCAAAAAATCAATTAAACAAGCAAGAAAAAGGGCACTGAACACTGACAGAACCATATGTCTGACACGGAAGGAGAAAACTGAGATGACCAGACTAGTGTGTGTCACAACATACAGCCCATTGAGCAATCTTTCCAGACAAACCATCAACAAGCATTGGCATTTAATAAAAAACAAGGGCACTCTGGAGAAGAAGCCCATATTTGCATTTAAAAAGAACAAGAATCTAAGGGACACTTTGGTCCACACATATGTCAAAGAAACCAAGACCCCAAACACGCTGTGGGACCTCCCAAATGTTGTGGGACACTACCGTTGTGGAAACTGTGTGGCATGTCGCTACACCACTCCTACTAAAACCTTTGATTACAAAGAATACCACTGTACTCTACTAACTCACACAAATTGTAACAGCAAGTTTGTGATTTACGGAATACGATGTCCATGCTCTCGGCTATATATAGGCAAAACCACCAGACCAATAAAACAGCGGATCTCAGAGTACAGATACTGTATTAAGAACAGAATACCGGACAAACCCTTGGTCGAGCATTTCAACCGACTAGGACACACCAACGAAGATATGTCTTGGACCATCATACAGCAACTCACTCGACAGAAATAAGGAGGTGATCGGGACAAAGCGCTTACGAGGTTGGAACAACAATTAGTTCACAAACCTGACACAGTCAAAACTGGTTTGAATGTATCGGTAGAATGGAAACATTTCTATAACCAGTAATGAAGGGCTCTCAGCTTCTTTCTACCCCTATATTTTACCATCTAGGGGTCAATTGGGCGGGATCAGACTAGGGTCATTAGAGCCCTCACTGTTTTGATGTGCTCTTTACCTATTTGGTTTTTGACCTATCCACCAAAAGACTTGCTGTGCTTTGAAAAGGATTTAATTTTCAAATGTTTTGATGACATTGACATCCTGCCGTGTCCATTAGCATCATGCAAAACGCATCATTATGTACTGAAATGTTTTGCTACTATTGATGAATTTTGTGATGACATCCACATTTTGTTATGATGTAAACATGTGATTCCATAAGATCCAATAGGTCTGCCCGTGATAGTCGATCTCAATCTTATAAGTACACATGACTGTAATTTTGTGTCCACCGTAAGACTTGCTGTGCTTTGAAAAGGAGCGAATTGTCAATTTCTCAAATGTTTTGAAGACATCGATACCTTGCTATGTCCATTAGCATTATTCAAACGCATCACTATATACTGAAATGTTTGTTACCATTGATCGATTTTATGATGACATCCACGTTTTGTTACAATGTAAACATGTGATTCCACAAGATGACTTAGGTATGTCCCTGACAGTTGATCTCAATCTTATAAGTACATATGATTGTAATTTCGTGTCCGGGGCAATATTACTTGCCGATCAGTCCATGATATATTTTTTTGTGTTAGCGCAGGCATTCATATGCTCTACACATACAGTGCCCACATACAGTCAACCTTTAAATGGGAGACATGGTCCCAGGGTTAGGCTTATTTCACTAGCCTTTCTTGTTCTTGTGACAGCACTTGCATCACTGTGATTCTTACTCCAGAATTCTTGAAGGACGTGACTACTTTTCACTGTTTATCTTCCACCCCGGGCTCATGCTGGGGATGCAGCTGCCAGCGGACACCGTGCGAGCCAAACTGCACATGCGCTGCTTGCACACTTTGTTTTTTCCGCGCACCTGGCTCACTTGATGAGGGGCCGTCTGCGCGGTCACGGGGGCTGAGAGCAACGCGCCGTGCGCACGCCTCGCCACAATCCTGCAGTACGCATTCTTCGTACACCATACCAACATGGTCAGGGGCCTGCCCCTTAGCTGTCGTCGCATTTGGTGATTGGTCATCCTTCACATGACGCCCCACAGTAAGATCGCCATCACCTGACCTATCAAGGCGAGGCAGGGGTTTCATTACCCTTGGTTGCCTAGGTAACGGTTTTACTTGCACGGCTTTGTCGGCGTTCTGAGCAGACACCGCCACTTACAGCCCAGACTAAGACTTCGAATTACAGAAGTAAGTTCCATTTGCACCAATGTTTTTGAGCTATTTTGGACTGTCCACCGTTTACGCGTTCATAGAGTTGTTATATCTACCAATATGAGCAGTTTTGGCTCTTGTAGCACACATGCGTTAGCAAAGCCACCCGACTTACCCGTGGTGTACTTTAGTTTGTGCCAGTGATTTGGATAATTGCGCCCACCTAGTGTTCAATTCAACAATATGAACAATTTAGGCTTCGGCAGTACATCTGCTACAGCAACGCTGTTTGGCTCACCCATGTACATTTCTGTACACAGGTTTTGTAACTTTGAGACAATCTGGGTCAACAGACACCATCTGCAAGAGGTGTCTTCACCGTTATCAACCTAAAGGACATTACGCACCGTTTGAGGTAAGCTTTTACCTTTCTTCTCATTGGATTTTATATGACACTAGGATCAGTATAGAGTCTCTCACAGACCCTCATATGTCATTACAGGTACACACTTGTTCCTCCACGGCTCATTCAATGCCGTCCAGACATCTATACTCATGATGGATTTTTTTTGCTTACCCTTGCACTGGATAAGTCTTTGGTAAGAATCAGGCTCCACAAACAGGGAGTTTTTTCTTTGTTACGTAATCAAGCATCCTGTGGGAGCTTTTTGAATTAATTATCATTTTATATTTGAGGTCATTGTTTCCACTCACTACACTCCATTTGTTGTTTTTAGATAGAGATCCCGGGACTACCATTTGTTTCATCACAAGTCCTGATGAAGGCCTGCCGACCAAGCTGCACTTCACTGCTCCTTTAGGCCGAAACCCCTTTGTGTCGACGTTAAATACCACCTGAATAGTGCACAATTCTAGCATCGTTATTGTTCTTTGTGACTCTTTGTATACATGTTCATGAAATTGAGTTTATGTTCTTCCCTGTGACCGCACAAGTGTTATGATTGACCAAGAGTAGCATTTTGCTGTTGCTGTTTTTTTGCATTAAGATCCAGTTCTGTCCACTGGATCATACTTATTTGTATTGTATTCTCAAACACTTCTGGGTGCTCTATTCCCATCAGTTTTATCCAGATGCTATTAAAAAACATTTATGTGAAGGAAAATGTATTTCCAGTGACTGTGTTATATATTTAGAATGTTGGAGTGGTGTGACCTCTCACCCTGATCTTTTGTTTTTGTATACCCCGTAGTGCACCGACATTCCATGTGACCTCACAACATGCCTCACACAAATCATCTCATGGATGAAAAGATACAGCCTGACTCAAAGGCTGACGAGCTGTCAATCATGATTTGCCATGCCAGCACAACATCACACACACCATTCCCATGGCCTATGAAATGGCCTATGAAATGGGCACTTACCCGCGTTCCATCTTAAGTGGTCAAGAAGGTAGGGTTTTTAATGGACAGTGGATTAACCCTGGCACAACAAATCCATGCTGTCATCAGGAAATTATTTTTCCACCCAAGCTCATGATCACACACAGGACACTTATAGTCGGATCACTGGTTCTTTCTTGAACTTCCTATATCAGCGGCATATCTCTTGGCCTTCGGATCACCCAGTGAAGAAATTGCAGGGAATCCAGAATTCAGCTGTCAGTTTGCTACTGAGACATGACAGGAGATACTACATCAAACTAGCACTAAGAACGCTCCACTGGATACCAATCAAGAACATAATGCAGCTGAAAGTTCACTGCATCACATGCTGCTCCCTTCAAGGCACATTCCCCTGAGATCATCCCATACCACCTAAGGAGGATTTAAAGATCCAGCAATGACATACTCCTAAACAATTCTACACTATATCAGAAAGAGTCACAGCAACACAGCCTTCTCCGATAAAACTCCCAAATTTTGGAGTTCATTTACTTGCTGAATCAGCACAAACCAAAATGATTTGACCTTATTTTACTTTACAGAGAACACTTTAGATCTAGCTGTTTGAAAAGCTATAACTGGACTATGCTTGAAGTTCAACTCGAGGTGTGATCACTGAACCAAATGGAACACACCAAAATACCGACTTGGCTCCCACCAAAAAGGTTTAAATTCACAATAGCTCAAAGCATGAAGTATGGGCTGGTGAACCACTAAAACCTGCATAGAATTGCCTCAAATTCAAATCCCATGCCCCCATTGTTGAAAACCTGAGGCGGATGAGAACCTCAACTGTTATCAAACCAACAAAGAACCACCACTGGACCACACACCACAATTTTCCCCAGCTGGTCTGCATTTTAAGTTGCCACCATTGTGACAGCGGTTTCACAGACACTGGTCACAGCTCTAGGCCGGGGGGCTGGTCAAAAAGGGGTAATCTTTCTAAGAACCTACTGCAATAGATAGACAAGGGTCTTTCTGGCCATTTTATCTGGCCTAGGTACCCTTAAGTGGCTCTTAAGATGATTTCACCATAGCTGTGCCTGGGGCGCTGTCTAGCTGCCATGCTGCTAGCTATCCACTACTAGCTAGCTCCTAGATTCTGTTTACTTGCTCAGTGTCTTCCCACCCTGCCAAGTGCCCATCGTCACTCTACTCTACCCCTGTCATTCTCTCATGGGAGTCCACTTCTGGCTACTCAGGGAGTCTGCAACTGTTCTACTGCACCACTGTGAACCTTCCAAATGTCGACTCCTTTGGGGTACTACTCGCTTCTCCTTCACCCTGCTGCGACTTGATCACAGTGTTGTCTGCCCTGGATGTCTTCTCATTTTGCCTGGCAGGACTCCTTCATGGGGTTACCCACTGCGCTCTACTCCTGGATGTCTGCCACTGATAACTCATTACATCGTAATTTCACCACCGCAGGATACTCGAAGGTGCCATCCACTGCTGTTTCACACCACCATGACCTTGCCCCACTGGTCACTCTTCCTAGATGGCTTTCCCTCTCCCTTTCCACTGCAATGATTTCGGATCAGGCACTGCACGCTAGCCACCGCTCAGGACACCTACCCACCACAGGGTGCCTCAGTACTTCTATGCACAACGTGTAGACTGGATGGATACTCTACATACCCATCAGGGCCTCCACTGACTCCTTCCCAACATGCTCAAATTCTACTTCCCAACACCTAATAAGCATACCCCCCATGCCATGCCAGTAGTAACACTGTTTGAGCATTGTGCCTGTTGCTAACTCTGAATTGGTCAGATTTTCAGGTATAGCGCCAGCTGAGGTGGTGTTTAACTGGTGGCATTCCTGTTAAATAATCTGCTCAACTGGTAGCGAGCCTTCATATCTCAAAGTGTTATCAGAGGCTTACATCCTAACTGGGGAGTTCGCTCTCAGTGATCGTGGTTTCCAAACCCAATCCATCAAAGACAGGACACCTTCTATTGTCCCTGAGTGAATTTGGTTCTCTGGGCCAATTTCCACTTTCCATCCTAGCATGGGATGCTATCTCTCCGTAAAATGTTGAATCCTCTATCTCTAACCATGCTCATAGAGCATCCTCCATCTGCATTGCTTTTCTGCTTAATCCTATGCTCTCACCATGCTCATAGCCCATCTGCATTGCTTTTCTGCTTGATCCTAGGCTCTCACCATGCTCATAGCCCATCTTGATCCTAGGCTCTCACCATGCTCGTGGAGCATCCTCCATCTGCATTGCTTTTCTGCTTAATCCTATGCTCTCACCATGCTCATAGCCCATCTGCATTGCTTTTCTGCTTGATCCTAGGCTCTCACCATGCTCATAGCCCATCTTGATCCTAGGCTCTCACCATGCTCGTAGAGCATCCTCCATCTGCATTGCTTTTCTGCTTGATCCTAGGCTCTCACCATGCTCGTAGAGCATCCTCCATCGGCATTGCTTTTCTGCTTGATCCTAGGCTCTCACCATGCTCATAGAGCATCCTCCATCTGCATTGCTTTTCTGCTTGATCCTAGGCTCTCACCATGCTCATAGAGCATCCTCTATCTGAATTGCTTTTCTGCTTGATCCTAGGCTCTCACCATGCTCATAGAGCATCCTCTATCTGAATTGCTTTTCTGCTTGATCCTAGGCTCTCACCATGCTCATAGAGCATCCTCTATCTGCATTGCCTTTTCTGCTTGATCCTAGGCTCTCACCATGTTCATAGAGTATCCTCTATCTGCATTGCCTTTTCTGCTTGATCCTAGGCTCTCACCATGCTCATAGAGCATCCTCTATCTGCATTGCCTTTTCTGCTTGATCCTAGGCTCTCACCATGCTCATAGAGCATCCTCTATCTGAATTGCTTTTCTGCTTGATCCTAGGCTCTCACCATGCTCATAGAGCATCCTCTATCTGAATGGCTTTTCTGCTTGATCCTAGGCTCTCACCATGCTCATAGAGCATCCTCTATCTCCATTGCCTTTTCTGCTTGATCCTAGGCTCTCACCATGCTCATTGCCCATCCGCTAGCTGCCTTGCTTTTTTGGCTTGATCCTAGCCTCTCACCGTGCTCATAGAGCAAACATGTTTCTGCTGCAGTGTGTCCATCTTATGACATCCCCACACACCCTCCTCGATCATTCTCCTCACTCATCAGACTTAATTTTAGTTAGTGTCACAGACATCTACTGTATTCCTGCAACTGTATATAGTGTCTAGATTCACAAAATTCAAATACTCTGATGGTATTCTTTGCATTTGTGCTTATCGCTCACAGTAATTTCAGATATTGACGTGTTCAATGCCTTATAGCAGGGAAAGTCTTGCATGAGTTGCGAAGAGGAGCATTAAGGTGTGAGGACAACAACTAATGACTGAGGAGTAAGATTGACAACTGAGGAGTAGTGTTGACTGAGAACTAGGAATAATGACCTGGGTGGCATAGGAGGAGGAGTGCTTGCTGAAGAAGCGGGATGATAACCAGAGGAGTAGTGAAGACTGATGCATGAGTTGCGAAGAGGAGCATTAAGTTTTGAGGACAACAAACACTGACTGAGGAGTAAGAATGACAACTGAGGAGTAGTGTTGACTGAGAACTAGGAATAATGACCTGGGTGGCATAGGAGGAGGAGTGCTTGCTGAAGAAGCGTGATGATAACCAGAGGAGTAGTGAAGGCTGATCCATGAGTTGTGAAGAGAAGCATTAAGGTGTGAGGACAACAAATAATGAATGAGGAGTAGGAATGTTGACTGAGGAGTAAGGATGACTGTAAATAGGAATGATGACTGAGCAAGAGGAATAATGACTGAGGAGACAGAGTGATAACTAAAGAGGAGTAGTGACGAATGATACATGAATTGGGAAGAGGAGCATTACAATATGAGGTGTGCCCAATTCCCCACTGACCATTCATCGGTGCTTTCACACATTGATGGTGGAAATGCAAGGTCAGGCGGATACTAAAATGTGCCATCATGCTGCTGAAATCTATGTTTCACTTTGCAGCAGTAGCGACCAATGAAGTCAAACATCGAAACACATTGCTCCGTGTCTCTGTGAGATGCACTAGTTGCTTCGGAAGTTGTATCAAATTTTAGCTCAGCTGCCTGACTTATTAACCTTTACGACTCATTCAGGCCAAGGTTCCCTTGGGGTGGGGCCGATGGACTCACTTTATTCGATGCAAGGCCCTTGTTGTTCACCTCGAGATTCAACTTTTTGAAAATATCGTCCACCTTAAGTGAGGCTTTCTTTCATTGCATAATGAATGCTCTGCTCAGTCTGCTTATGGATTTTGCACCTTGGTCCATTGTAGGTGTACGCTGTGATTATCTTTATTATTGCACGTGTTTTATTTTTTATCTTGATATCCCGGTACGGTGCTCCACTAGAATCTTGCAGCAAGGATCACACTTTAACAAATGCCCCAGACAACAAAATAAAAAAGATGACAATTGGCGCTGATGCAGATTCATCAGCGCCTCTTTTTAGTAAATGCACCCTGCTCCCGAAACCGGGGCGCATTTAATTTCAATAGGGTGCCTGTCGCGCTGTCTTCCACCACACCAGCTCGGGAGAGACCTTTGAAGACTCCACCGAGCGGGCATGGTGAGGGTCTAATGGTGCCCCGGGCGGTTTCCCTGGTGGCCCTGCCCTAAGGCCGGCCCTGCATGATGTCTTGACTGAGGTGTTGGACTAAGCATGAAGGTGTGGATGTGAGGAACTGCACTATCGCTGGGGTATCGAGACCCGCATGGTGACTTGCGGTGACAGCATACAGGCTTTTCTCCTGTTTGTGATGGTGTTGATTGCTCTATTTAACCCTAATCCTCCACCTGTGGAGCTCCCCTAGCTCTCTCCATCCATCCCACCTCCTCTGCCACCGTCGCACACTACTTGCACCTCCTACGTAGAGCGCTCCATTGCTTCCCAGCTAATTTTGCGTTTCTCAATCCCATACATACATGCATGGAGAAGGTGGTTTTAATTTTGTGTGGCTGCTTTGCTCGTTAGATGACCGTGACTTTTGGCTTTTCTTTATAGGAATAAAAAAGATGAAACTCTTTTCGTCATACTCTAAAAGATGCCTGCTGACGTCATTTGTAGTAGGGGCTATTCCAATATGGCTTCCAGTCTGCTGCCTATTCTTTTTGGCCTTTTCCAATGTGGTGCTAACGTTAAACACACTCCTCCTGCGGCATGGTTCTGGAATATTTATTTATTTGTAATTCTTGTAAAGTGCTACTCGCCCGTGGGCCTCAAAGCGCACAGAAAACAAAGACATGACTAACAACAGAGAGCAAAAGCAGCGGAAAATGATCCATCAAGAACAAACGCAGTGTCTTTGGAATGTTTAGTGTGGTGCAAGATTGAACAGATGGATCTTGAGTCTTTTCTTAAATTCAAGACAAGACTTGGAATACCTAAGTTCGGATGGAGGTATTTTCCAATGCAAGGGTGCTTGTCGATTAAAGGAGGAGCGGCCAAAGGTCTTAAGGTTGTACGTTGGTTGAATAAGTTTTAGTGGATCATAGGATCTCAAATTGCGTCCAGCTGGGTTTGTAGAGAGACGATTGGGGAGCTTCATTATGAACACATTTATATGTCAGAGGAAATTGGGCCTCATTAAGAGCTTGCCGGTCCAGATACAGCAGTACCGGTAAGCTTGCCAGTACCATTGTATCCGGACCGGAAAACTCTGAGTTGCGCTCGCGGTTGCCTTTCATTCCGCCTGGTCTGACGTGTCGGAATGAAAGGCACCCGGGAGCACACCATGCCTGTAACACCGGCACCATTGTGAATGGTGCCAGTGCTACAGGCATCCCCATCCCCATTCCCGTTGAGCCGGGGTGGGAGGCAGAATACCCCCGTAATTGCCCATTTGCGGCTGCCAGACTTTCTTTCAAGTTTGGAGGTAACCTTGCCGGTTTTACCAGCAAGGCTACCTCCAACTTTGTAATGAGGCCCAATAACTTGTGCATAACGTATTGACAGTTCCGTTTTGGGCAACCTGCAGCGACTGAAGATTCGTCTTGGATGTCCCCACCAGCAGGTTACAATAATGAAGGTGTGAATTGATTAGAGCAGTGGCAAGGAGAGACCTACTTTTAAGTGAGATGAACGGGCGGATGTGGTTCAGTAATTTTGAGACATACCCACAAGACGCCCGAACGGTGGACATAGCCGGGGACAGGCTGCGTGAAGGTGCGTCCTTACAGCTGCCGCTGGTCTCCTCACCCGTTCGTTCTTTTTCGCCCATTTTCTTGCTCATTGAAACTCCAGCTAGCTTGCTATTGTGGCTGATTCTTGTGTGCGGCTGCCTTTTCCCCTCCATTGAAAACCTGTTTGAGTGGGCCTTTGTTCAGCGGCGTTGCTAGGAGGGGGATGAGGGGGCTACAGACCCGGGTCTTTTGGTTATAGCCCAGGATAGAGGCTCTGGGGCAAGAACCAAAAGGCTAACTAGGCCCAGAGTCCTGACAGCTCCACCATTAGTGCAGCCCCGGATCTTTTACAAACCTAGCAACACTCCTGCCTTTGTTCCTCTTCCATTAAGGCAGTTTTTGTACAACATTATGCTGAGGGCTGTACAACTGCTAGCCTTAAGGTTGGGCACCAGGGGTGTACTGGCTGATAGGGAACTCTGGAGATTTTCCAGTAGGCCTCAGCACCCTGGGCCTCTTTTGTGCGGTAACCTTTTTTCTTTTTCATATGTTCTCATAGGAAAGGGTTATGCTTGCTAAAAACTTGCAAAATGGGGCCACTTATTTCCAGGGCCTCTTTTGGTTCCCTGTCCACCCCTGTTGGGCACTACACCCAACCCAAAAAAAAGCAATCCACACCTCTCTCATGGGAGGTAGAGTGACAGAGCAGCCAGGCTTAACTCTGGGGAGGGGTGGTGGGCGGGCACAGAGGTACAGTCAGTCCACACACCCAAAGAAAACACACCGCACAGGTATATTGAAAAATATACACCTTCGTTAAGTTACACACATAGATCTATATTAGTTTTTTTAAAAAGCACATTTCTGAAACATCTAGTGTTTGTTAAAAAACAGTATATTGTCATAGACACAACCAACTCTATACTATAATGTATGTCAACTACCTAGCTATAAGCACATTACACAAAGCATCAAGGAGTGGGAAGAGAGGGGAATCAGACATTAAGGCACACAGTATTAATAATAATCACAGTATCTCAGATGCCAATACATCGAAAAGTCACTGTAACCCTAAACAATTCTAACACACAGTCAGAGGCCACCAAAATATAAGATACCTAGTACCAGAACATAATACTTCCAGGGAAAAATAGATACAGTGTCACCGGAAATATTTAAATTGTAATTAAAGCATTCACATTAGCAGAAGAGGAATGCATGGACTCTAAAATCATATTAAAAATCACAGACGCAAGCTAAAATACTAGTTCTTGGCCTAAAACTCACTGTATCCAAGATGGATGCAGGAAAATGTCCAGGGGCATGTAAGAAGGACCCCTAAAGTCACTTTGGAAGAGTTTTAAGTGTGTAAAATGTCCTCATAGGACTCAACCGGACAAGGTCAATAGGCAGATCTGCATTCATGGGGACCAGGCAGGTAAGTGCCAGCTCTGCCTCAATGGTGTGGATTTGGTGGCAGACAAACCCAGGAGATACCAGAAGAGACTACAAAGAAGAGCTCCAGAAGCAGTTTTAAGAGCCAGCATCCCAGAGAGGAGATGCAGCAGAGCAGGAACCAGCCCCTCGACCACTGGGATCCCTGAGGGTACGTATCAGGAATAACCGCCAACCAAGGAGTCAGAGGTAGGTACCCACGGTGATGGCTCCTGAAAAGTCTGTTCAGGAAGCCTCAAACACCCCGAGTAAGTACAAGTCTTCTCATCAGGTGTGGTTTATAGGATCCGAACCACCAGGAACCTGAACCCCAGACCAATAAGGAATAAGCTACTTACCTGTAACTCCTGTTCTCCAGCATTGGTATCTTGCATAGATTCACAAGCTGTTTGAATGCTCCCCGTCATCAGGCTGAGAATCCTCAGTAACAGTAAAGCAGTTTACATTTACATTTTAAAACTACTGTCACTTTACTGCTCTATTAGAGTAATTGTGGGTCATGTTGCCCCACAGCCAATTGACAGGTCTCTCTTAGCTTCACTCCCAGAGGCCATCTCCAGACTTCGGCAAGTGCACATGAACGTGGCTAGCTGAGCCAAGTAGAGCCATAAGTGGGGCAGGCGGGAGGGTCGCATGTGAATCTATGAAAGATACCAATACAGGAGAACAGGATTTACAGGTAAGTAACTTATTCCTTCTCCAGCATTGGATCTTTCATAGATTCACTTGCTGTTTAAATAGATGAAAAAGTAGTACATACAATACCAACATCTCCACCCACCTGAAAGGAAACACTCACCTCAGACAAAACTCACCTCACCCAAACAGGTTGCATAGCACTGCCTGGCTGACCCTGGACTCCTACGTGGAATCCCTGTCGACGCAGTAGAACTTCGTTAAGGTATGTATCGATCTAAACGTGGCAGCCCTGTAAATGTCCAGCAGGGGAACACCGGAGAAGGATGCCATTCTAGCAGCCACAACCCTTGTAGAATGGGCCCAGAGCCTGCCAGGAAGAGGCCTGTTAGTCAGCTAATGGCAGTATGAAATACAGGAGGACAGCCTCCGTACAATGGATGACTTCAAAAGAGCATTGCCCATGCCAGATAGACCACAAGCCGCACACAGGTGAGAAGACTTGCGGAAGCCTTTAGTACGAGAGATGTCGAATTTTAGGGCTTGCACCACCCAAGGAGTGCAATGAGCACTGTGCAGGGGAGGCAGGAGAACCAAAACAGACAGTCAACACCAAAGGTTCATTTAGGTGAAACGAAGAAAACGCCTTAGATTTATGGAACATCAAGCAGGGTGACTTGCACGAGAGAGCCTGCATTTCCCCCACACGCCTTGCGGAGGTGATGGCAATCAGCAGGGAAGTCTATTAGAACACAAATTTTGTTTTGGAAAGGTGGTGTGTAAAGATTCCAAAGGAGGCCCCATGAGTTTGGAAAGGACCAATTTCAACTCCCACGCTGGAGCCGGTGCTCGGGTACAGTCCTCTAAGGAATTTCTTGATGAGCCTGTGCGACCACAGAGAGGGCTTCCCAGTGGAATGCTTAAACCTGGAAATGGCAGCCAAGTGTACATTGATGGAAGAGTGAGCCAGACCGGCACATGTCAAGGGCAAAAGGTAGGGTAAGACATCCTGAGCCTGCACACGAAAAGGGGTCGAGGCCACAGCCAGATCACCAAGTAGAGAAATGATTCCACTTGCTCTTGTAGCAGGAAACAGTGGAACAAGCCTGCGCAATTGCCAGAGCCTCACATCATTCCGGAGGCAAAGGTATGCTTCCAAACTCTAAGAAAGCAGGAGCCAGACCGTCAGATTGAGGGAGGTCGTTTCATGCTGTAGCACTGCTCCTGGGTTCCTGGACAGAAGGTTGACAAGCCGTGGTAGATTGCCTCAGCGAAGCTGGGGCCACTAAGATCAGTTTGCACTGATTCTGTGTGAACACGTCAATCACTCGAGGGACGAGAGGAATTGGAGAAAACGCATACATGAAAATTCGTTTCCACATGAAGGGTTCCCCAGGCTCCTGACATGATGCAATCTGCTGGCAAAAGTCACAGAATTCTTGTTTGTGGTTGTATTGAAGAGACAATAAAGAAGAAAAGTAAGGTAGTATTTCCTTACTAAAGGCTAGAGCTCTCAGTTGACCCTTGGCAGGGTTGCAATATCCTACTGAGTATACAATCCAGTATTCTATGTCGATTCCAAAATCTCAAATCATTGTAGTAAATTCTTCAACGAGAAATGTTTTATTCACATTCCTTAATTTAGTATCAACAGTTAAATTTTCTTATAGTGAGGCAACTTTGAAAAGCATAAGTTTGTTTTATCAATAAGCACATATGCCAATGCATTTCGGTCTACGACCTTCATCAGGGCCATGCTTTAGTGAATATACCATCAACTAATCTTTCATAAAGCCATATAGCATTTCAACACAAAACATATAGTGATTCAAGGATAATTCAAAAACAGATAAAGCACGTACCCCCAAATGGATCCGTGCGATTGAAAAAGGGAAGAAAACAAAAGGAAAGAAAACAAAACAAAAAGCATGTCAATATTGTTGAACAACTGTGCGTTTCCAGTGTATAACTATTCCCAAATTACGGCAGTCTATACCTGCTTTAAATTGATTGTCCTCTCGTATCAGTATTTTCAATAGTTGTCTCCAACATTCCTGTTGATTAATGATAAGAGAGTCTAAAAACTTCTATCTATACATTTTGTTTTCTTTCCTTTTGTTTTCTTCCCTTTTTCAATCGTACGGATCCATTTGGGGGTACGTGCTTTATCTGTTTTTGAATTATCCTTGAATCACTATATGTTTTGTGTTGAAATGCTATATGGCTTTATGAAAGATTAGTTGATGGTATATTCACTAAAGCATGGCCCTGATGAAGGTCGTAGACCGAAATGCATTGGCATATGTGCTTATTGATAAAACAAACTTATGCTTTTCAAAGTTGCCTCACTATAAGACAATTTAACTGGTGATACTAAATTAAGGAATGTGAATAAAACATTTCTCGTTGAAGAATTTACTACAATGATTTGAGATTTTGGAATCGACATAGAATACTGGATTGTATACTCAGTAGGATATTGCAACCCTGCCAAGGGTCAACTGAGAGCTCTAGCCTTTAGTAAGGAAATACTACCTTACTTTTCTTCTTTATTGTCTATTAAGATCCGTATGCCACAGGATCTTTTTCGGACTGGAAGCTCCAGGTTAAAATATTTATAAATATTACAGAACAAGTAACATATGGACATTATGAGAGAAAAATCCCCAGTAGTGCCCGCCGAAACTCTGTACTTCTTGTATTGAAGAGACAATCATATGGAGTTCCCCACCTGCGGAAGATGTGGCGAACCTGTTCGTCCAGATGTTCCCACTTGTGGAAGGACCACATTGCCCTGCTGACGGAGTCTGCCACTGTGTTGTGTATCCCCGGCAGTTGGAATTGAATGAGGAAGAGATAGTGGGCCAAAGCCCAAGTCCACAGGGCCTGAGCTTCCATCGATACAATGAAGGACCGGGGTCCGCCCAGTTTGCAGATGTAAAACATCATGGCTGTGCTGTCGATAAACAACCAGACCATCCAGCCTTGAAGTTGCGGGAGAAAGAACTTGAGGGTCCAGAACACAGCACGCAATTCCAGGACATTGATGTGTAACGCCTTGTCCTCTTGAGACCAGAGACCCCTGGCATGGAGATGGCCTATATGGACTCCCAGCCTTCCAAAGATACTTCCGATGTCACAGTGACCCGATGATCCAGCAGATGAAAGGGTGTTCCTCAGGTGAGATTAGAGCGGCATAGTCAACAGAGAACCCAAGCGATGTCAAGTAACGGATCATGGTGTCTGTATGCCAAAGAACCAGAGGAAGAGACTCTGCCTGAACCAGCCAATAGCCGAGATATCGTTAGATGGGAACCCTCGAATTGCGTAAATGAGCCACCAAGGGGCCAGGCATTTTCTAAATACTCTCGGAGTGGAGCAAAGACTGAAGAGCAAGGTCTTGAACTGGAAGTGTTGCCCTGTGACTGGGAATCTCAGCAACCTTGGATGTCCTAGATGGATAGGGACGTGAAACTATGCATCTTCCAGGTCTAAAAACGAAAGGAGAGCCCATTCCTCCATCTGTGTTAGACTATACTGGAGAGTGGTCATCTTGAAGGTTTGAGGCCGCAGGAATTTGTTGAGGAGGCGCAGATCGAGAATGGGTCTCTAGCTAGGGCAGCAGGTATATGGAGTACGAGCAGTACTGGCAGATTCGGCACAGCATGGTACAGTCCTTGTCATACGAACGCTGAGTTGCGGATGCCGGAAGCAGGATTCAATGTGGCAATACAGCAGTGTGTTGTCGACCTCCACCCCCGCTGTCGCGTAACACTGCTGCAGGGAGCGCAATACCCCGTGCCCTTTGTCCCACCACGGGCTTTGGCCCTGGCAGGCTATGGAGCAGGTCTTAAAGCTGGGGGGCGTGGCCAAAGTCAGCACAGCAACAGTGGCCTTCCTGGGCCAAAGTGAGACAGAATAGACCCTGTGGGGAGCGCAACAACCCGTACCCTTTGTTCCCCCGTGGGCTTCATCACAGATTAAAGACAAATATTCAGTGATCTCTTTATTCCAATGAGTTTTTAATCACGGAATCTTTGGGTTCATACTCCCCCCAGATGCAACTTACGAGCCAATGTTATGTATATTATATTACCCTCATTAGACCTACTCAAGAGTAGAACTGGAAGAAAGCTGATTGTGGGAAGACTTGTCCCTATCGTTACTGCATGCAGAAATCTGAGTGTCTCTGCAAATTATGGGTCGGGATGAGCGAAATATGCAGAGACAGAGTGACATTTGCAGAGTCTGCCCATAACCCCAAGTGTGCTTTCTCAGGTGATACAAATGTTTTGCCATTTTGGGGGTGAAGTTGCTGATATCTTTAGGTGGGGTTTCCTGCGTTCGTGTACACATATCAGTATCACATTTGGAAACGGTTTGTGCTTCTGAAACGGTTAATGTTCAACCGCCATGGTAAAAAATAAAACATTTTCTTACCAAATGCCAATTTTGGCACTGTAAGCACAATTACTGGCAGGGGGTGGGGAATGTGGTGCAGGTTTTTCTCCCAATCCACCAATATGTATGTGGTTTGTAATTCTGTGATTTTTACACACATAATTAACCCAACGCAAGCATGTGTCATTCCTTTATATAGAGCCTACCTTGCAATGTGAAATACATGTGTTTACATCCATACTTGGGGGCCAGAAATTGTGCACACCACTGATGTACCATATAATAAATGGCACAGGAGTGTCAGTGATGATCCCTCTGTGCTTCACGGCGGAATGGCGTGACAATGCGGACATCTGAGATGCCCGCATTATCACTCCCTCAAGGGGTTCCTACTTGTCATCAACACTCATAACTGTTACGAAGTGAGGCGTGGTATACGCATGCACGACGCCTGATCGTGGGTCGCGCATGCGCGTTGAATAAAGGAGGAGCCCGGCTTGGCAGTTGCAGCGGGGATCCCATTGCATGCAGACCTGCCTCTGAGTATTCCTTTCATGTACCGGGGCAGGGGAGTCTGTTAAGAATTGAGGTCCAGACGAATATATATAAACATTGATACTTTATTAAGTATCAGTCTGTGACAGCAGGCACTACTTCCAGCCCTGCACCAACTGAACTCCGAACCGAACGTTCTACAAAACATAACACTCTCTGACTAGAATGCATTGCATCATAATAGCTTGGGTAGGTAATAAACAGGAACAAACGTATGGTATGAACACTTACATTTTCTGCATGTAAACTTTGAACAAATCACAACAAGTGATAACATCAGACATAAATATCCCAACACATCTCCTCCCTTACATTTGCTGAATTCAATTAGTATAATAGTCTCTTAACCAGGTAGGTTTACTCCTCACTCTCCCCAAATCCACTTTTACATTGTTATCTCTTGAAGCATTATTGTCCCCACTCATGTTGGCATTTGAACCTGATAACATATTATCATCACGTTCACTCTCAGTGCTTTCACACCCTTCATCAGGCCCGTTGTTACATTTCACTAACCTAGACATGGACCAACATTCACCTCCCTCCATGATGGCTACATTTGCTCTGACTGCAGAAATCCTTTTGGGCCCAATGAATTTGCTCTCAATGCACTTAGGAGATATTCTCGGGTTTTTAATGTAAACCATATCTCCTTTTTTCCAGGTTATAGTTTTGGATTTCCTTTCGGCATTCGCCCTCTCCATATACCCATCCTGAGCCTCTCTTATGAGTGACATAACTCTGGTCCTGTCCACATAAGTACTTTTATCCAAATCCAACCATCCTGGACACAATTTGGTCCCTGGTTGCCTACCTTTGAGGGACATAAATGGGGAAATTCTGGTAACGGAATGTGGGGTGGTGCAATAATTCCACACCATCTCCCGTAACACACTTTGCCAATTAAGACCTGCCCCCATAGCCAACTGTAGCCCTCCTTTTATAAACCGGTTTGCTCTCTCTACCAAACCATTAGCCCTAGGCTGGTAGAGAGCGGTTCTGTAATGTTTAATACTAAACTTGTTGAAGAACTCCATCATTCTGTCAGAGCAGAACTGAACTCCATTGTCTGACACAATCTCTGTAGGAAATCCCTCTCTATAAAATACCTGTTCAAAAAATGTTATCATTTGAGTCGTGTTAGCTTCTCTTATCGCCTTCCATCCCACCCATTTGGAATGGTAATCCACCAGGACAATCAAGTATTTAAAATCATTTCCCAAATCTTGTAAAGGCCCCATTAAATCTACCGCAACTTTCTTCCATGGTTCACTTGGAACTCTTACAGTTATTATGGGAACCTCTCTAATAACCTTACTCTTATCACTCTTTTCACATTCTCTGCACCCTCTCACACATTTCTCGACCTCACTATCAATTCCTGGCCACCAGAAAGACTGCCTGATATGTCTCTTAGTACCACCCAAGCCTAGGTGACCTTGATGCGCAATGTTAACTAACTTAGACCTAACATTACCAGGAGGCACTACCCTTAGTCCCTTCCTGAGCCGAAAACCATCCTCTGATAAACTCAATTCTTCTTTTATGCCATAATACCCTTCGTATTTCTTTTCAATAAGATCCTTCCTGGGCCAACCTGTTTTGGTCCATTCCTTTACTTGTTTTATTATTTCGTCCATATCATCAGCATCTTTCCACTCATCTCTCCCTATGGCTTCATATTCCACTTCATAAATGCTAAGTCCTTGTTCAACACTCATTTCTCTAGAGTCATTGTCTTGAACAGGCAATCTTGATAAACAATCTGCCACTACGTTATCTTTCCCAGGTATGTATATAACCCTAAAATCATAAGCTAATAAGTCTACCATCCATCTGGATATTCTAGGGGAACCTTTGGCCCAGTCCCCACTTCCCAACAATTGAACCAATGGCTTGTGATCCGTTCTCATGGTGAACGACTGACCCCAGAGATAAAACTTAAAATGTTCAACAGCCCACGATACAGCTAGAGCTTCCCTTTCTACCACCGAATAATTTTCTTCCGCACCCCTCAAAGGTCGAGAAGCAAAAGCTATGATGTGTTCTACTTTGCCAGAATCAAACTGAGAAAGAGCAGCACCCAAACCCAGGGTACTCGCATCCACTGCTAATACAGTTTCTTTCCTATTGACAACAAACCCTCCCAAGGAGGGAGCACGTACAATACCATCTTTGATTTTAAGGAAAGCACTCTGACACTCATCCGTCCATATATACTTTGCATTTTTCTTTAACAATTCTCTCAGAGGCGACGACATGGTGGCAAAACCGTCAACAAACTTGTGATAATATTCGGCCAACCCCATGAAAGAGCGCACTTGCTCTTTGTCTTTTGGTTGAGGAGCACTTCTAATACTGTCCACAAGGGATTTATTGGGTGAAATTCCCTCACAAGAGATCCTGTTACCCAAATAATCTACTTCCTTCACTGCAATTTTACATTTTTCCCTCTGCACAGTCAATCCAGCTTCCCTGAGTCTAACCAACACTGCTCTCAACGTTTCATCATGTTCACGTTCACTCTCTGCAAAGATAAGAATGTCATCTTGAAAAACTGTTACTTTTCTCAAGCCCCTCAGTACTTCTTCCATCACCCTCTGAAACACAGAGGCCGCGGAGGCCAACCCAAAAGGCATGCGGTTATACTTAAACACTCCCTCCGGTGTGATGAAAGAGGTGAGGTGTCGGCATTCTTTGGATAATGGAACTTGATGATATGCTGACGAAAGATCGATGACGGAGAACCACTTCGGCTCACCCAACGTTGACAAAGTCTCTGAAATATTTGGCAGTGGATGTCTCTCCACAATGATGTTCTGGTTCAAGGCGCGAAGGTCAACACACAGTCTTAGTTTCCCATTTGCTTTAGCTACTAATACAATGGGCAATAACCATTCAGTGGCCGCAACCGGCTCAATAACACCCTTGTTGACCACATTTTTCAGTTCTCCTTTGAGTTGATCTCTCACTTTCAATGGCACTTGCCGCACCTTGTGTACCACGGGCTGTGCATTGCTTTTGAGCTTTATATGGTGTTCAAATTTCTTCAGCTTGCCTAATTTTTCCGAAAACACCTCTGGGAAATCTTTGGTCCATATGTCCTCTACTTCTGCTATAGTCACAGGATTGGGAGCACTGGCTTGAACTCGAACTCCTAAGTTCTTCTGCTCCTCCCATCCCAACAGCGAAGTACCTTTCCTTGCCACTAATACATTAGCTTGACAATTTCTTTCTTTAAACTGTATCATTGCTGGAAATTCCCCCAGAATGTCTATAGCCGACTCAGCATAACCACAAGCTCTGACACTGGTGGGTCGAATTATGTCTTCGCTTTTTCTTAAGCCATTGACCAGGGTGTCTCGGGATATAATAGTCCAAGGCGAGCACGTGTCTACCTTCATTACTAGTTCACACCCATCAACAAGAAATGTGTGCACAGGGCCCTTCGTCTCCCCAGCTAAGGCTGATATCTCAAAAACATATTTGTTGGCTGATTCTCTCACTTCCACCACTTCCTGTATGTCATATCTCCTTTTGACATTTTCTTCTTTATCATCTTCTGCTCTGTGTTCCACATAATTGACAGAAGCGACTTTGCAGACATTAGCAAAATGTCCCTTTCCCCTGCATTTGAAGCATTCCCCAAACTTAGCAGGACACGATGGAAAATTTGCACCGTGCCTGGAACTCCCACATCGAGGACAAGAACTTCTCATGTTCACGTTCCCTTTCTTCCCACTGAAAGAGTTGGGTTTCGTCCTTTGATCCAGAGCGCACACAGCTACTGATGGTGTGATTGGTTTGTCTATCCTGAGCTCCTTGACATACTGAGTGGTTTGCTCAATGCCCCTAGCCAGATCCACCGCTTCATCCAGGCTCATGTCCTTAGCAAGGAGTTTTTCTTGAACCCTGACATTGTTGGTGCATCTTATTAACTGGTCTCTTATTAATGAATCGCTCAACTGTCCAAATTCGCAGGAATAGCTCAGGGACCTCAAACATGCAATATAAGATTCTACAGGTTCCGACTTTTCTTGTGTTCTCTGGAAAAATTTGTGCCTCTCAAAACTGACATTTTTCTTTGGTTCAAAATGATCTCGCAGGCGACCCAGAGCCAATTCATACTCATCCATGTCGTCAGATCCTGACACTTGGTTTCCAGTAAGGCCATCAAAGATTCTTCGCCCTTCTACTCCTAAATTATGTATCAGTAGAGCTCTTGTTACACCTTTGCACCGATGGTCGCTCTGGCGACAACATCGTGTGTATAATACGATGCCGCCTTACTCACCCAAGATGGCCGACGCCTCTGAATCCGTTTGTGCGGGCCACGGTGCAGAGGTTGCACGTTCTGTACTTTCACGCCGCGACGATCATGTGACTCCATATATTCCAACCAGGAAGTTCAGCAGATGCGTCGCTACTCTCCAGATCGGCGCTTCGTAAGTTCGTTCCTAGGGAAAGTGGTTCATATCCCGTCCTCCTATCTTCAGCTTTCTGAAACTAAAATATCCTGTTCTATCTGCCATTTTTATCCCTTAGACTCTTTCCTCTCGTCAGTCCACTTGTCACCTCTCCGATAGGTTTCGAAGTCAGCCTGAACAGTGAGTTCCCGGGGGTCTATAATTCCCTTTTTGTCACCCCTACTCTTAGCAATTACACTAACCTCTGCTTCTGGTTTCCGGAAACACACTTACTATCTCTATAGGACTCATCCCCTTCTTGAAGACTTCACACAGCATTCCCGAGCCCCTCGACTCCGTACCCGGAGTAAGTTAGTCATAACTTTTCTACTAAGACTCCAGACTACCGAAGGTGGACAAGACTCACCTCTCCTTTCTCTCGCCCAGGATCAGCCTCGACCACACCTGACTCCTTGAAGGAAGCCTGGCAGATTCGTCCCGAGAGTCCACAGTTTACCGTCACAGCAACACAGGGTTTTTCTTCCCCGGAGGGTTTTCCCTGGGGACCGTGGTTCCTCTGCAGCCGAAGTAACTAACGGCTGGGAGGAAGCAGGGCTTCCCGGGAAGCTTTCACTTTCTGCATTGTTGCTGATGCGAAGTCTGCCCGCTACCCAGGTTAGTGAAACTGCACAACGGGTTTTGTCTCAGATTGGGCACAGTGTAATAGCTCTCTTGCGTGTGGGTGAGAATCTGTCCCCCCCATGGCCACCAAATAGTTCTCAAAGGCATCCTTCCAATTATCCCACCTAACTGCAGGCCGGCCTGGTTCATTCAGAAAGGAGAGAGGGGGTGGGATGGACGCAGCCATGACAAAAGTAACTTGGTTATGGCTTTAAGTTTTCCTCTAGAGTCCTCTTGATGTATTGCGGGCAGGAATATTACTAATGGCTTTAAAGTTACAGATCACTTGTGTATGTCTCCAGCCGTAATACCATATGGTGCTTCACATGCAAGAGTTCATTCAAATTGGTGATACTGAAGCATTTTCACTGTAAAACACCATGAGTGGGCAGTGGTGCGGGTATTAATTAGTACACAGTGTGGGGAGCAGCAGTGCCTTCTCCCGCTCCTTTGCTATTAAAACTGGCTGATGTGTAACTGATGCTTAGAGCGCAGAGCCCCTCCTGATTTCACTTCCCTGATTCGCAACGCCCGTCCAGCCGATTCACGACTGTGCGCGTGGACAGATACAGTGCTCGCTCCTCACTCGCGAGTACGCTCTCCACTGGCGAGCTGTTTTCCGCTCGCGCGAGTTCACGCGGACTGAGACGCGCCGCCTTCTTCTGCCTCACAGGCTCGCGCTCCACACGCGAGTCGCTTGCAGCTTGTGCGTACGCTCGCGCTCCACTCAGCTCAAACAACGCTTGGGGGCTCGATGGTGCCTGCGCGCGCTCTCCTAAAAGGGGGGCAGGCACTTTTTCACACACAGGCTCCACACCATACGCCTGACCTGCTAAACTTGGGTCCGACGTCTCGTGGTTCTCGCAGCGGCGCTGACTTCTTCTGCCTGCTGTCACGGCCGCAGGGAACCATGGAACCACAGCAACACGGAAAGCGCCGGGGCTGTCGTAGCGAGGGTTCAGAGGATCCTTGTCGCCAATGTTAAGAATTGAGGTCCAGACGAATATATATAAACATTGATACTTTATTAAGTATCAGTCTGCGACAGCAGGCACTACTTCCAGCCCTGCACCAACTGAACTCCGAACCGAACGTTCTACAAAACATAACACTCTCTGACTAGAATGCATTGCATCATAATAGCTTGGGTAGGTAATAAACAGGAACAAACGTATGGTATGAACACTTACATTTTCTGCATGTAAACTTTGAACAAATCACAACAAGTGATAACATCAGACATAAATATCCCAACAGAGCCATGATACGGAGGGGCCCAGGGCACACATTAGCCTCATAACACTTTGTTTCCTGAGCATTCTCTCTGTGCCAACTAGCTGCGTCACTCGGCGGTGTACGTGGAGCCGACATTTTTGGAATTCTGATGGCTGCGGCCCCTTCACAGGGTGCTTGTACGCCATCTGGGACAATATTTGGAGCCTTCAAGACTAATTCAGAAACAATTGAACAATTTTGGAGCCTTCAGGGATAAATTATGGACATTGTGAGGCAGTGTTTTTCGTTTGGATCACTTCCAGTTGACTTCCGTGTAAAGATAGTGTGTGGGTGCTTCCTGACTAGGAGTTCAAGGGCAATCTGCGGAAGTGGTCCAGGCAAAAGGGTATGAGGTCACCAGCTTTCCAGGGACTGAGTGGTTCTATTTGCTTATGCTCGATACCTTCCTGAGCAAGTTGGCCTTTCTGCTGGCAGGTGCACACGCTTTTTCCCTGGTAGGGGGACATATTTCTGCGCCATCGTCCTTCTACATCTTGTCAAGGGTGGGGCACGCTCAGTACTGGACTCAGTGTGGAGACCTACGCCTGCACTCCCGCTGCTTCTATCAGCTGCACCCTGAGGACCTGCGGCCTCTGAGGACATGAGAGGTGCCTGTGCAGTTTGCAGCCGAAGGAGGAGCAGAACTCTTTTTATACCATCAAGGCCGCACTCACCGGGGAGAAAAACATTGCTTTTTTGACCCCAAGAAGGAATCTGAACTGGTCGTCAACGCCACCCCTGTATGTCTAGGGGCGGTGCTCCTGCACCATGACCTCCCGAGGGGTTTGATACCGTAGACGGAGGGACGACCTCCCGGGGTCATTGAGAACCAAAAGGTCCTGGAAGAGAGGAGAACGTACAATGAGAGTGAAAACATCAGAGGCATCTGAAGCCGGCCAGCATTGCGGTGGGTGACACTGTCATTGTTTGCAATTGGCACCCTGAAGGGAAACTGTCCCTCAATGTTGAGCCCACCCCCATGGACGTGACTCATGTAAAGAGATCGATGGTGACGGCATCCGACAGAAGAGGAACAGTCACGAGGAACTCTTGTTTCTTTAAAAGAGTGGACACCCAGGAGATCCCTGAGGTGCCCCACGAATGCATGCCACCGATTCCAACCTCCAGCGCAGCACAGAGGCTCGAAGAAGACACCGGGGACCCTACCCCAGAGGAACATCCTCGAGTGAAGGGCAGAGAGGAGGGGCGGTACCCCCGACGTGAAGGACGAAGATGACTGACCCGGTTCCAGGACTACATTCTGGACCCTAGTTCCTGTGGGCAAAAGGGGACGGTAACACCCAACGTTGGACTCCACCTTATGTTATATACTGTGTTTTCACTTGCATGTCACGTTGACATGTTATTCTGAGTTCGAGGAATGGTCATGTTTGTTTGTTATGAAAAAGGAGGGATGTTACAAAGTGAGGCGTGGTATACGCATGCGCGACGCCTGGTCGTGGGTCGCTCATGCACGTTGAATAAAGGAGGAGCTTGGCTCGGCATTTGCTGCCAGGATCCCGTTGCATGCATACCTGCCTCTGAGTATTCCTTCCAGGTACCGGGGTGGGGGAGCCATGATACGGAGGGGACCTGGGGCACACATTAGCCTCATAACAACAACCTCAGCCGAGATGGCCGCCAATGCCTTGCGGCATACTCCCTTTCCTTGCTGTGTCCAACACTGCTCTTCCAAAAACACGGGGTGAACAACTTGCCAAACAGTGACTACCATTTTGGAATGGCAATTCCAGGCACTGCTTTGTACAACTTATGTCCAAGTATTTTCTATAGACATTCATTAATGTCATGACTAACAGATCATTATTTTACACTGTGTTTAAGTGGCGTGGCGTTCAATTTGTTCTTTTTTGTCAGGGACTGGCAGATACCTTTTTTGTAACGTGCAACGGTACATATCGTTAGTTGATGTGTAAATGGACTCTGCTCTCAGTCACAAACCGTTTCTTTTCATGCGTGAACGTTCACAGGAATGCATCATTGTGAGTCACAAATGGCGGCACCTTCTTTTTTTCTTCTGATTACTTTGTGGCTGGATGTGGACAGCCGCCATCTTGATGAAGGGGACTTCACATCTGCAGTTAAGGCTTTTCCATTCACATTGAATTTGTTAGCCGAGACAAGCATTTTTACAGAGAAAAGTGAGTGTTATGCTCAATTGCTGCTCTCCAGTGTAGTACTTGTGCCCCTTCACACAAGGGAAAGATGCTTTTGCTCTGCTGTGGCAGGGTTGAGAACTTACAATGTTTACCTCCACCTTTTGGCAAGCGCTTCCCAGTCTCCTTCGCCCTCCCTCTCACATGATCTGAACACTATGGTGTACCTTTCTCATACCCTGTGTTAGAGGTCAAGAGGAATGTTAGCATACCCCTTACCTCAGCTCCCAGAATAGCCTTGGGGCTAACAATGAATATTCTTTAAATGAGGCCTTGACAGCCACATTGTCAGTGTCATTCCCATCCTGCAAGCCAGAACGGGTTCTTGCTTTTATGATAAATGAGTTTTAGACACGTGGAGACATATCCTCCCAACATGTTTTGGAGCAAATCGTGGTGTGCGCTTGCACATTTCATGACTTGTGCCAATAAAGTGGCACCCTATTTTGAAAAGGCATCTGAATGTGCACTGCAAAGTTGCACACATTGGGGGCGTGGCTTAGCACCTGTACCGGATGGCCGCCTAAATCTTGCGCTCCCGCAGCTGTTTTTTATCTTCTTCGACAACAAGGGCCCTCCGCATAAACAAGGCACAGAAACATATATTTATAAGGGAAAAAGGTACTTTTAACCACTTCATAGGCTGCATAATTGTAAACAGGTATGCCAGAGGACCGAGATTCCTGCTGCACAGTCACCGTTCAACAGAGTGCCCAGGCCCAACGAACCCTCCCTCGGCAATGACGGAGGACTAAGCCAAGGGCAAGCTAGAACTGTCCTTTATTTTCCATAACAGACAGCGATCATACAGGAAACCAAAAAATCGCCACCAATCACAGCTCCTGAGCCTGTGTCAGGGGTTTTTGTTAGCAAATGTCGTCACAACTTAGAACCATTCCCAAAAAACCTACAAGCCCAAACTATTGGGTGGCAGTGCCTATAGAAGGCACCTGTATGTTTTAGCTAATGGGTCCTGCCATGCCAGGTGGTCTCGCCTGAGACACCCCGCCAAAACTATCTATTACATTGTTGCAGGGTTGCAAAACTACTATTGGCCCTTGCCCATTACCCTCCCCCCTAGGATTTGTGCTCCCTGATTGGCTGGAGAAGGTCTCCTCAGGCCTGATACCCTGCTCTGTCTTTAGTGCTCTGTGTACCTTTTGAAAGTGATGAGAAAGACTGTGTCCTAATTGTTGCCACTGGTATATCCACCTAGCTTGAGAGAGTTTCTGCGAATCGCAATGTTAATTGGGCAACACATGTATCAGTTCTTGTCTGCTTTGCTGGGAACAGCTTCTCTTCCCACCACGGGTAAATGGCTATTGGTCGGCTCAGCCACATAATGTGGGTGAGGACCGCCAAACTGAGCTTTTGGTCTGCAATTAGTGAGGATTTATTCTGCTATTTCGCAGGTGGCTCCTTGCCCCTGGAGCCAGGAATGTTCCAACCTCCTTTGTACTTTGCTGCAAGCACTGGCCCTTCGCTTCATGTTGCAGAGTCTGCATGTCTTCGTTCCTTGTTCTGAGGTCTATGGCTTTGTGCACTTTCACTACAGTTGTTCTATGGTTTCATTATGTTTATATATGTATTATTGTATTGCTTTCTCTTGAGGTTAGTAGTATTCGGTTCTTCCAGGTTCCTTATATGTCCTTGAAGTTCCATATGGTAGGTCGCAATAAGCAGCTGCAAGCTTGTCTTGTGTGACTCTTGCTCTCTTGCGTTACTGCGTTTGGTTAATGAAAGAAAATAAGAAAGACTTTCGACAGTATGTGCATGTATCTATCCTCTATCTAAAGAACTGTGTATGCATGTTCTTCGTGTGTGCACATGTGTCCATGTAACTTCATGCAGGGCTGCGAGTTTGCTTCGTGGCTAACATTACTATGTTGTGGTGTCTCTAATGATGTCAGCACAGCTGGATGTTTTATTGTTAGTCAACCTGGTCCAGTCTTGAGGCACCTGTATCCATGGTTTGAATGGTTTTCTAAGAGAATATCTGCTCACATGTAGAATTTACTGGCCCTCCTAGGGGCTGGCCAAACGGTTTATAGTGATAAAATCAAAAACAAAAAAGTCGAATGTCAAAATGTCAAAAAAAAATGTAGAAAAAAAAGTCAAATTTTTGTTAGGACTTTTTATTCGAAATGGGGGGGTTCCCCCCAACCCCCCATTTTTTGTGTTTTTTTTTTGTTTTACCCATTTGTTTTTATTCCCGGTCCCCAAAATAAATATATAATAAAAAAAGAGGGAATTCGACTTTTATCCTACCTGGAGAAGAGGAGAGTCAAAATCAACATTGGATTACATTTTAGTATCTAGCAACCTTCATAAGAAAATCAGCAGCCTCGTGGTAGAGTATATGACCCACAGTGACCACGATATGGTAACCCTGACGTTCTCTGCGGAAGCCTATACATGCCAAGCCCTTTGGCCTCACGCTGTCAGGATTGGATCTGGCCGCATTCGGCTAAACCTGGACTCTAATGACATGAATCAGATTGTGTCGTCCCTTAAAGCATCGGGAATGGTAGAGTATGCACATACCCTGACTCAATACCAGGAAGTGAAGAACAAAACAAGACATACTCAATTTACAGGAAAACACAAATTTGATCTTGCGGTTCTCCAACGTAAAAGGCTCTTTCGTCGTGAACTGAGACATATAGGGAACTCAAAGTCCAGTGACTCCACCACCCAAATACGTAAGATCAAACAGGGATACAAGAACTGGTTGAAGTCACATAAATCGATCATGCTCCAGAATGACGCTGAGCTCATGTTGTCCAGGATGAAGAGTGTAAACTCAGCCGATTACTGGCGACTCATTAATGATAACCTGTCTCCACAACATGCCCTCCAGGCAAACCTAGTCTTAGAGGCCGAATGGGTAGATTTCTACTCCGACCTCTTTCAGAAGACGAAACATTCCACCGTCTGGGTTTCGCCAAACTTAACACAATGGGACATCGTCTTTGATTTCGACGACATCGTGAGAGTCATAAAGAACTTGCATGCCTCTAGGGCCCCTGGCCCGGATGGGCTCACGAACTTTACGCTCAAACAGCATCCAGAAGAATGAGCAGCGTTCTGTGAGACGTTATTTAACAGGATCCTCAAGAGTCGTAAGACCCCGGCCTCATGGAAATCGGCTGTGATTATACCCATCTTCAAAAAAGGTGACCGCAGAAACCCCAAAAATTATAGACCTATTGCCCTACTTGACGTCCTAGGGAAAGTGTATGCCTCTCTCCTCCAGCAACAACTTCTCGAATGGTGCACCAAGTCTAATCGGTTTGACCCAAGACAGACTGGCTTCGTCAAGGGCGTGGGGTGCGGTGTCAACTTACTCCTATTAAATCTATTGAAAATGGAAGCCCTTCGAGTAAACTCCAAGGTCTACCTTGCATTAGTTGACCTATCGCAGGCATTCGACAGCATCAACAGAGAATTACTTTGGGAAAAGATGAGCAAGTGGAATTGTCCACCAAGCCTGTTAGCTGCCATTGTGGAACTCCATACAGACACCTCTATTAAAATTAGATTAGACCCAAAGGGAACGTTAACAGCTCCTATTGAGACATCAAGAGGTGTCAAACAAGGTTGTCCTCTGGCGGCAACAATCTTTAACTTGTTCATCTCTGATCTCAAAGACTCCATGATTGGCTTAGCTACGTTCCCACCCAAAATCCACGGCTCGCATATTGACTACTTAGTCTACGCGGATGACATCATTCTCCTGGATTCCACACCGATAGGTCTCCAACGTAAACTCATCGCTGTGGAAAAATACCTGACAGAGAACTGCCTAAATATCAACAAAGGCAAATGTGAAATCATGATATTCGAGAACCTGCGTGGAGTAAAAAATAACAAGAAAAAATTCACTTGGTACTTGAGTAAAGATCCAATCACGCTCGTGCCAAATACAACATATCTAGGCATGAGACTAAGCGCAAGCAGAAATGATGCGCCCTGGCTGGAATCTGTAAAAAGCAAATGTCGGACGCTGGCTTGCCAAGCGTCATTAATTAACAAAAGATTTGGCAAATTCTCTTTAAAGCCCACGATAAACTTCTTTCAGCAGAAAGTAGTTCCGTCCCTGATCTATGGTGGTGAAAACGCGTTTGGATGTGGGAACGAAACATGGAACTCATTGGAAAACATCTTTTGGTCCAAAGTTCTACACCTACCTAAAGGGACCTCAACATCATGTGTAAGGTACGAGCTTGGATATATTTCGATGCAAGCCAGGGTTGCTTGGAACCTCCTAAGTCTGTTCAGAAAAACTAAATTGTCCAATCCAAAGCCACAAATTGAAATTCTTCATAATTCAGACCTCAAGAAAACATCCACTATTTTGTCTCAATGGAATGAGCTGTGCTATGATGTCTTGATTAACTATGACATCTCAATCCAAATGCTAATAGAAAACCCTGATGCTGCGAAAGTGAAATTATGGAGAAATGATTGGATACACACTTGTAAACAAAGATCGACTTCGCGCACAACCCGGGAAGTTCCTCCTGAGGCAAGAGCGTATGGCGCCATTCCGACCTACTTGTCTTGTTTCCCGGACGCATGGTCGAGAAAGCTATACCTACAGTTTAGGTTGAATGTTCTTCCGACCAAAGAGTATCTTTGTTTTTGGAACCTGGCATTGGCTCCGGACCCCATGTGTCGTCTGTGTAAAACTGAACATGAAACACTCAAGCATCTGACGATCAATTGTCCTGGTCTAGTGAAAGAAAGGAACATTCTTTTCGGGCATGTGACAAAGAACTATCAGTGCCTGTCCAGGGACGACTGGTGGAAAGCCATGTTTGTAGAAACTAAAAGACCACTGCTATACGCACTAGTCATCTTTCTTCGAACTGTGAAAAACCGATTGGACAGTCTCGCGGTATCTTAGCTGGAGGAGTCATTCGACACACAACTTGACAATCTTGTACACAGACCCGAGGCTACGCAAATGAAATAATGAGATGTGGCCTCATGCTGGTTGTAAAAATCCTAAATGTGTTTTTGCTTTTTTTCTTTTTTTTTTAAAGGTTTAAAAATAAACCATATAAAAAAATAAAAAAAAAAAAAAAAAGAAATTTATTTTTCGACATTATTGTCATTCGACATTTTTGTTTTTCAACATTTTGACTGACCACCTGGCCAAACAGTGACTGGCATCTCTCATTCCACAGTCTTCGGGCTGTCATGCGTATAAGATCACGAGGGCCATTCCAGGGACCCTCTGTTCATAATAATTGTTCATCATTTAACTAAACTTATTGAGGATTATTAGCTAAAAGCGGTGTTTTATCCATATTAAGGATACTTCGGTGGAGAAATTATAAAATATTTTAATTTAAAATCTAATTACCTTTGAAACTGCAGCACTCTGGGTTATTTTTCTACTGGAAACAACATGTTAAGCTCCACATTAATTCTTTATCAAACTGGATAAGATTTATCAGCTAGAAGCTAGTGTTCATTCATATTAAGAGTATTAGTGTGGAGGAACTACAAAATATATAACTACAAAATCTAACTTCTACTGAAAGTGTAGCATTCTGAAGGTCATTTGCGGCTGTTACACACCACTGCCTGGAATTATATGCTGCTCCTTTTTCACCTGAAGTCTCGCTTTTTGACTTGTGTGTGAACCAGTTATTCACAAAATAAAGCTTTTAGGGTCTTCAGTTTACCATATTAATTAATTACCTCTACAGTACGTGCACTGTTATCTTATTGTTAATTGGATACATCTGCCCAGCTGTACGATCCAACACATTATGGCATCTACTAAGGTTCAAATCAAAGATATTGCCTCATCTCCTTCCAAGATCCTCAAAAGGCAAACAAGTGAGTCACCTACGCCTAAGGACGATACTCTAGAACCAGCCATGCAAACCATTTATGGAAGCCAGTAATACAAAATTGCAACAGCTTGACAACAAATTATCTGCTTTCGAGTCAAGAATAAGTGAGGTTAAGAGGCGGGTAAGCAATGCTGAAGATGTTACTGGTAGAGTACACATTTTGGAAAAAACGGTCAAATCGCTACAAAAACAACCTGGGAACCTTGAAAATCAGAACAGAAGAATTAACCTATGGATTGTGGGCCTTCCAGAAGGTATTGAGGTAGATAATCCTATTTTGTTCTTAAATACTTTGCTCCCTAAACTCCTTGAACTACCTACGTCTGTGCAATTAAACATCCAAAGAGCTCCGAGGGTGGTTCATATTAACTCAGTGCCCTCGTCTAACAGTTCCTCCAGAACTTTTATCTTTGCATTACTTGACTATACACATGTGCTACTCATAATGGAAAGAGTGAAGTTAATGAAGCTGCTCTCTTGGAATGGAAATAATATTTGTATTTCCCATGATGGAACCAATGCCACTGCTGCCAAAAGAAAATAACTGCTTGTCCTTAGACCAGCCTTAAAACAGCTAAATGCAAGATATGGCATCGTACATCCAGCCTTTCTTAAATTTACCCTCAATGGACATACTTCTCCGATACTCTTCAGGCACCATCTTTTTTGTTCCCGTTGTTCCAACTCTGTGTCAGCTTTGTGTTACGTCCTCTGCACCCAAATTTGTCAATACTACATTCATATGTCTTCCAGAATTTACATTCAAACAGGTGTGCAACTATACAGCTCAGATACTTAATAAAAAGAAAAAAACTCAAAAAAGAATCAGCTAATATTGTCAAACAACTCAAATCCCTTGAATCCCAATATATACTTACTAATTCTATGTCTATTCCTATTAAGTTTAGACTGCAATATAATAACATTTTTACACAATATTTGTGTGCCAATCTCTCAAAATATCAAGTGATAATATTTCAATTCTCCAACAAATCAAGTAAGTCACTTGCCTCATACCTTAAACTTAAAAAAGAAAAAAAACAGGATTGCGGTTATCCAAGACAAAACAGGTAATAGGACCTTTTCAGATAAGGAAATTATTCAAGTTATTTCGAAGTTCTAGCAGAAATTATACACGTCTGATGCTCTTTCTAATAATACGCATATTCAAGACAAGCCATCAAAGATCTCAAAAAGGGTAAAGCCCCAGGTCTGGACGGCTTTCCTATTGATTTTTTTGTTCACTCTAATAATGTATTAGTTCCCAAGCTTAATGAACTCTTTTCGCATTTCGTTAGAGAAAATAAGGCACAGGGCTCATTTTTAGAAGCTATGCTAATAGTCTTTCCCAAACCCAATAAAGACCCTGAACTACCCCAAAGTTACAGACCTATTTCCCTTACTAACACAGACTGTAAGATTGCCACAAAAACATTAGCTAAAAGACTCCTCCCTTTCTTTAAAATGATCAGGTCGGATACGTCAAGGGCAGACTATCTTCCTCTAACATAAGGCTTTTCAAAAATATTCTAGATAATATCAATAGTTTCAGTGATCCTTGTGCAGCTGTAGCCTCTGATGCAGAAAAGGCGTTGGATATGGTTGAATGGGACTATAAGTTCGAAGCCCTCAATGGCATGGTATTGGCACCCCTTTTCTCTACATGATAAGGGTACTTTATTCGATTCCTAAAATAGCCATTTTCATTAATGGACAAATGTTCTCATACCCCTATTTAGAGGCATACACCAAGGTCAACCACTTTCCCCACTTCTTCTTATTTTATCCTTACAACCATTCTTAGAAACAATTCAACAAGATAACAATATATTGGGTATTCGGTGTGGTGAAGAACAGATTAAAACGGCGGCATATGCTGATCACGTATTACTACTTCTGAAGAACCCAGACATTACTATACCACAACTTTTGGACATTATTTCACAATTCTCCTCAGCTTCTGGCTACAAGCTAAATACAGATAAATCAGAAATGTTACCCCTTAATATACATTGCACCAAACATCACGCCCAAAACCTGGGCATGAGATGGTGTCCTAATGGCATTACATATCTAGGAATTCACATCTCTGCTTCCACCAAATACATTATCAAAGATAATACTGGAGCTTTATTATCAAGAATAAAAGACCTAACTAATTCTTGGTCCCCCCTTTATTTGTCCTGGTGGGGTAGATTAGTGTCTATTAAAATGATGATCTCCCAGATTTTTCTGTATTCTCTTTATATGTCGCCAATCCTTCTTTCCTCTTCCGTCTTTAAATCTATAGATTCCTGTTTGCTTAAATTCCTATGGGGAAAAATGAGACACAGAATATCCCTATGCAAACTTAAAAAACCACGTGTATACGGAGGAGTAGGATTTCCTGATTTAAGAAAATACCAAATGGCCTTTGTTCTAGAGCAGATATAGTTATGGTTTACTCATGAAGAATCTAATAATGTACCTCAATGGCTTCGTCTGGAGAGAGCTATTCTTCCTCGGTATCTGTGCAGGATTGTTTTCATGCCTATAAGCAAGATGCACTCTACTGGAAAGTCAAATACACTGGCCTCAACTATGGGATCGTATCTCCAAAGTTACCACGTCAGCCAGTCTACTTCAAACGTTATACTTTTTTCATCATAGAGCCTTTAACACCCCTCTTTTACTCTTCAAATATGGGACTGCACACAGTAACAAGTGTTGGAGTAGCCTTCATGCTCAAGGTACCTTTAAGCATATGTTTGTTGAATGTCATTTTGTTAAATCTTTTTGGGGGAGCGTGTGGAACACATTTAAGATCATTTTTAACTTCCAACAAGATTTCTGTCCTTGATTTCTCTTGTGGGTAGTCCAATGTTAAGAGATGTCATGGTTAGAAATGAGGCTACCTGTTTGATCTCCTTCTGTTAGTAGGCATTGAAACCATAACGCCGAATTGGAATCATTTGGATTGACTTCATTATAAAGTGTGGTGGAACTGGATTCGTATGATGTAATGCCTCTACTCCACTTTTACTATTAAAGCATGAGCTGAAATGGCAGCCCTTTCTAGATTTCATAGCTCGTGTAGCCTCTACCTAATTAATAATCAACTAATCAAAAATCTGCATATCACTTCCCTACAACTCTCTCTGCTATTTAACATACTCAAAAAGTTCTAGATTTCATATTTATATGACATTCATGTAGTCTAATGTTCACTTTCAACTGCTGATTTGTTACATTGTAAATGTGCTTAACAAATTTCGTTGTAATTCATGTATGATTTGTATGTTTTTGCCTTGAATCAAACCTTTAAACTGAATAAAAGCTGCACACATTCATATGTCTTCTGCCATCCCCTTTGTACATTTGCAGATGTAAGGGGACAAGTCTAAGCATTTCAATGCACACCCCAAATCCAGAAATGGGAAGCGCTTTGAAATATGCAGAAATAAAATAAATTCGTTTGTGCCTGTTCCAAATAGGTGCTGGGGGAGGCACAATGCAAGGTAGGGTAATCCTGACCCTTTCATGCATTCTTTTCCAAGTGAAAAAGCAGCGTCACAAACCCATGCTGTTCCACTTGCATTTCTATCCCTCAAACAGGGATAGAATGTCTTTTTTTCATTTTTACGATTTCACAGTGACAGGCCCACAAAGGACCTGACACTATGAAATCCGCTCCCATCACCCCCGTGAGTGCTGAGAGCCTGTTTTACATTCATATCGGAAACATGCTCCCTACACAAATGTATTAAATGGGGCTGTGCAGCGCAACTTTTGCGCTGCTGGCCAGCCTCACTGAAAGGCACAGGTCACCCTAAAGAATAGGATGAATTTCACAATTCTCCAACTAGCGCAAAAAAAGAAAAATGCGCACCCTCTGCTTTTTTACATTTGTGAGTGTTTTTGAGAATCTGACACTTAGTTCCCACCTGGATTTTGTACCATATTTAGGATGCCAAACCGGAATTTAAACATCCCGTCAACATTTATAAACTGGCTATTCTCGAAAATAATAAAACTGAACTTGCTTCTTGAGTCGTCCAGCCCCCAAACACAACAACAAATGCTTTTGCTATTTATCAGGCGCTGGTAAACCTGGCTACTCTGCCCAGATGCATAAGCCCATCCGGGCAACTTTGCACTTCTCAAGCAGGTTATTTTTTAGATACAATTAGGATTATCAGAGTTCCAGATCTTTTCATTGGTGAACTGAACTTTGGTGTGCTTCTTTACTGTGCATGTTTTTCTAAGGAGCGGGGTGCCATTTATCCACTAATCCAGGGGTCTGCAACCTTTGGCTCTCCAGATGCTTTGGACTACAACTCCCATCAGCCATAGCCAGTATAACCAGTGGTGAGCGATAATGGGAGTCGTAGTCTAAAACATCTGGAGAGCCACACTTTGCAGACCTCTGCACTAATCCTTCCCCTAACTACTTCCCTTGGCCCCTCAACCCATTACCTTGCTTCTTAGTGACGCCCAATGGACATGCACAGTAAAGCAGGGCAGCTAGACAAGTGCACGTAAGCTATCTTTTCGCCAACCCAATTATCAATTTAATGCAAACTTAACTCCTTTCCCACCCAGATGCACTTGTACTCCAGCCGTTACGGATATCTGGAGGATGTCTGTCTCCTAGGGTGCCTACCAAGAGCATTTTGCAAGCTTCCATGCTTCTGCTACTTAAACCATTCCTCCAATTCATTTCATTTAATTGTGATCTTTGTAAAGTACTCAGGACAGCTGCAGTGCCACTCCTAATGGTATCAGGTAATATTATCCCCGCCAATAATGTCGCCATATATATGGTTGTCGGGAAAGGCCATAGGCGAAATTATTGATGGGGTTAACATTAGGCTTAAAGGGCAGCAGGGGTTGGGGGTGTCCCCTGCTCCCTTAAAAAAAATATTAGGGTTGCAGGGGTGTCCCCCGCAGGATCCATGGGTTCATATCGCCGGAATAAAAAGATGCCATTCTTGTAGGGCGATATTTTTGCGTGGATATTAACACATGGAACCCTTGTAAGTGCAAAGGCATTTGACCGAGGGCGATGCCAAAAAGTCATGAGCGATGCAGGCACCTCACATGCTTTAGACTGCACAGAAAAGGTTAATTTTTGGGAGATTTGCAGAACCTGTGTCTATTTGGCTTCTCCATAATTTGGTTTGCATGCCCTTACATCATATAAATGCCCTCGTGTGTCTTCAGAACTGTTTGTATTCTGGAACGTGTGTACAGAAAAAAAGGCACATACTTTGCTGGCATGTCATGGAACCGACAGTTACAGGTGTGCACAGGCCCTGGGCTGGTACTTACAAAGCAGCATAGAGCCGCACTCTTATGCCTCTTCCTCTGCCTGCAGCCAGAAGAGGAATTGGGGCAGAACCAGATGGAGCGCAGCTCAGGCAAAGCATGTCTTGCCAGAGTAATCTTCCCTGATGGCCCAGGGCCCAAACTCTTCTCTGCTTCGGGTCACTCGTAAGCAGCACACTTGCCTAAAGAAGAGAGACGAAAGGTTGTACAATATGTGTGTGAAAACACCCCAAGCCGCACCACCACAAGCATGCATTGTTCAAAGGAGTATATATGTCTTGCGGTTAACAGGCATTTTTTTGTTAAGGTGAGTATTGATGCCAATTAAAAGAGCAGATAACCCAGTTTGCGTTAATTTTGTCAAACAGGTTTCATGCACGAATGACTATCACAGACAGTGTTTGAATATAAAATTTTGATCTTTCTTATGTTCCAAAAAACTATTTACATTTATGCAAATTACCAGGACTCAGTCCCCGCTGCTGCGGGCGCCTTTCCCCCACCCCCAGGGCTCTTGATTCAGTTCCTTGAGGAGATCTGGCACTGCTAGACTAGAGCTGGGGCTTGGCCACTGTTCCTCCCAACATCACTCTTGTTCCCTAGACCCCACCACGAAGCGGGAGGGGATTTCCGAGAGTACAATTTGACAACGGCTTGTCATCAACAGGGCTGAGGTTTTGAATTACCAGGACAGGACCATACAAAAAGCGTTTTTTTGATTGTCCCATGCAATCTAGGAATCCCAAGATTCCAACCCAAGCATTGCCACTAACACACTAGTATCGCAGCGAACTGTGCTATTTCACAGGGGTACAATTTATTTTGTTTTATTCAATAGACTGCTTGACACATAAACGGGCATCATATGTCAAGCAGCCTACGAATGAAACAAACACAATCCCACACCTAAGTAATAGCCCAGTGCAACATGGCACTGGCTCGTCATTCCCACGCAGAGATGTTTGTTGTGGGTGTCTGGGGTAGTGTGATCCCCAGCAGAGCCCCAGCTTGATTGAGGTTTTGGGAGACTGTAGGGGCTTAGCCGCTGCCTCAGCCCACTTAAAGCCCTGGCTACAACCCCCATAAGCTCTAGCCAGTAATGTGAATGATGAGGAGTCATAGTTCAAAATATCAGGTGAGTCGCAGGTTGAAGACCCCTGCAGTAAACTAACAGTACCAATAATGAGTGCTGAGTGCTGAAGTTTTTAGACGAGTTGATAAATACAATTCTCCAGCATGGGGTCTGGCATGGATTCACATGCTCATGAATATTCCCCGTCGTCAGGCCGGGCATCCTCGGTATAGAAAAAATCAGTATCAGTTTTGTTTTTGATCTGTCTTTCTTAGTAGTAACCAATCACTGGTCTCTGGGTCATACTGCCCCAAGCCAATGACTGCCCTCTCCCTAAACCCAGCCTCTGGCAGCCATCCTCAGATTTTTACCGCACGTTCAAGTGTTGGGAGTCCTCGTGCTGTAGCTCTCGAGCTTTTGCTGCGTTTTCGCGCTTTTTCAGGAGATTTTTCTAATTTTTTCGGTTAAATAGAGCCTCAAGCTCCACCGTTTCTACATCCGATCAACGGGGACCCGTTTCGGAGTTTTCTACGCCCCTCAAGGGTGAAGATTTCGTCGAGTTGCGCTTTTGGAGGATTCCAGAAGTTCCGAGGCCTACCCCGGACATGGCCCAGGAGAAAGGAAGCTCGATGCCCGGGAAGCTGTTCAGGACCTGCCCTGGATGCCAGCTTCAGAATGTGTTCAAGGAGGACGAGCATTCGTTATGCCTCTACTGTCTCCATGAGGACAAGACGCATGTGGAGAAGGACTGTGCGTTTTGTGGGAACATGTCGGAGCGGACCATGAAGGATCATCACCTCCGTCTTGCCAACTGGCTGGAAGGGAAGAGCCCGTCAGGCGAGAAGAAGAAAAAGAAGTCTGAGCGGTCTTCTAAGTCCTGTGAGGGCGCCCCGGCGACGGGGGCCCAACAAAAGGCCAAGCACCGCGAGTCCGCGGGCACCGGGAGCACCTAACGGTCGGGCTCCTTGGCTGCCAGGCAGGACGCATCCTCCCCGGCGCCATCAACCACGAGCCAACGCTCTGGCTCGGGTAAGAGGGAGTCCGAGAACCCGGCGAAGCTTCTGGAGAGGTCCCGGTCGATCTCGAAGATTCCGGCAGAGGGGGAACGAGGCTCGGACCCTCCCCCCAAGGTGAAGGCCCCAAGCGTACAGAAGGTGACGATGGCCTTAATTCACCCTGCTAAGACCTCGATTGAGGATGTCGCATCAGCCCTGGCTCAGCCTGTGAAGGCTACACGCCAGTGGAGGCGACCTCAGGATCCAGAGTCTCCCTGCCACCGCGGAGGGAGTCGTCTTTCAGGCCCATCGAGAAGACCCCCACGAAGTCCCCGTTGGAGAAGGAGGGGGAGGGGCAGGTGGCCATCGTGGATACAGACACAATCTCTGAAGAAGAGCTCATCGAAGTCGTGGAGGAGGCCCAGCCCATCGGGAGGGATCCCGACGAGGGCGACGACAAGAGCGACGGTGTCGCCGACGAGGTTCCTCAAGAGCCCTCGCGCCCATCGTTTCCGGTGCCGCAGGACACTTCGGCGGCCATTTTGTCAGCGATTCAGTCCTTATGCTCAGAGATAAGGACAAGGTTGCCCCTCCCCCCGATGGAGGTACCTGAGCCAGACCCGACGGGGGAACCGCAGCCAGGACCTTCGGAAAGTCCACCGCATAAGAAGAGGAGGACTCATCCTCCGCCACCTCTCCCCCCTCTGCGGCCTGCTCTGCCTTCCCCCCGGTCTACTACCCACGGGGATGATACAGGCACGGACACGGCTACGACAGGTACAGATGATGACGGAGGCGACGACGGAATGTGTCCCCCGTCGCCCCCTGCTCGGGTGTCCCCGCCCGACGAGTTTGGATCCTTCCATGCCATGATTTCCAGGGCATCCAAGCTCTTCCAGCTCTGCCCCGAAAAGAGAAGAAGAAGGAAGGGTTCCTTTACCAACGGCGCAAGGCTAAAAGGAAGACGGTCCTCGCCGTACCACTTCTTGATGACATCTGGGATGAGGGGCTCGCCCTCCTCAAGAACCCTGCCACGGCGCCTGCAAAGAGGGACCGGTACGAGAAGAAGTACTAGGTCCCCGACGCTGCACCCTTGTGCCTTCGGGCACAACCTACCCCGGATTCGGTCGTCTCGGCGGCGGCAAAGAAGAAAGCTCGGGGGGCATCGGCCTCGACATCAACTTCCCCGCCGGACGGCGAGGGCAGTGTCAGGAATAAGGGGTTGTGGTGCAGGAGGAAGCGGGTACGGCATACATAAACTACAATTCCCAGCAGGCATGGGGAATGTGTAGTTCCTTGGGCCCGCCGGTACTCAGCTGCAGGCACTTTGCAATCAGAGTTTGGGCTCTTAACGGCCGCCCGCCCGTGCTCAGTTGCTGATGATTAATGTTGGAGAGCATGGGCACGGGCGGCGGCGGCGGAGGCAGTAGCGGAGCAGCAACACGAGAGGTGTAGGCGGGCAGCGTGAAGAAGTCACGCCGGCTATGCATCCAGGCATCTTCATTCCACGGGCTGCGGCGGTGAACGCTCCCTAATCTGCTCAAGTACTACAGGTCCGGGTCAGCCGCAGGAGGCTCCCGGACCATCAGTTAAGTGTTCATGTGTTTGTTTGTTCTTGCCAGGCTGCGGCGGTGACACGGAGCGAAAGCAGATGCTTCATTCTTTCATGTCCGGACGTAACAAGGAAACGTCCGGACCATGAGTTAAGTGCGTTCTCATAATACATATATGGGTGCTTCTATCTGTCTAGGTCTAATATGATAAAGAGGTTTTGGCAAATAAACGCCGGTCTGGTCACAGGCACATTGCTTTCTTCACGTTCTAAATACAGAGGAAAAAGCAACCCTACTAATCTGCATTTCCAGTCACATTGCTTTTCCACATGGAGAAAAGCGCCGTTCTATGTGCAGTGTTTTTGTGTTAATCCATGTTTGTGAGGCATGTGTGTGTCTCAGTGTTCTCTGCTCACTATCTGTGTATTGTGGCTTTAAGTCATGGTCGCTAACATACAGGAGGTCATGTATAGTGAGTTATGTATGGTATGAAGGTTAGGTTATGTTCTACTAATTTCTGAAGAAAGAGTCAGGTCAGGTTGTAGGAGTATTACGCTATCAAGTCAGGAATTGTAGGGGTGTTTTGCTGTTTATGTCTTGTTGCCTTCCCTTCCTTCCCTTTATTTGTCCATCCCCTTTCCCTAACTCCTTCTTCCCCCCATTGGCTGCCACGTGGCTACCTGTAATCCGAACATCCAGGCGCCCGTGCCAACCACGGTGGGAGGGGTCGATCAATTCGGCTTCTGTGGTTTGGGAGAGGGGATTGAAATCCTCCTCCCTTAAGTTCGGTTGTGACAGAATCATCAGCCCCCGATTTCGGGATTACTGAACCACCCAGGCCAAATGGATAACCCTCCCTCTTTAGCTGAAATGCTAAAGGCACTACAGGATATTCAGGTGGAATTGATACATGTAAGACAGGAATCTAGCACTCTGAAGAATCAAGTGCAAGGATTGGTAGCACAAGGGACTCCGTTGGAGGAAGCAGGGTCTTCTACCGACAGAACAGGAACCAGAACGCCCACTGTTGTGGTTCAAGCTCCCAGTAGTGTGCCCTTGGCAGCGCCGAAAGATTTTCTGGGGACCCAAAAAAATTCATGACGTTCTTGACCCAGTGTAGGATACATTTTCTTTGTAAACCATCGTCCTTTGAGACTATTCAAGCAAGAACTGCCTTTGTAATTTCATACTTAACAGGAGAGGCGGCCGCTTGGGCAATGCCATTGGTACAGAAAGATGATCCATTACTGTATAATTGGGATAATTTTTTGGCAGAATTTGGTCGATTGTTTGATCGAAGGGAAGTGTCATTGGCACAAGATAAGGAGTTATTGGCACTAAAACAGGGTACCAGAGATTTGGTTTCTTATGTGACACACTTCAATAGACTGGTAATTGAAACAGATTGGCCAGAGAATAAACAGACCGTTTTATTCTATCAGGGATTGAAAGAAGAATTAAAAGACGCTATGGCACAGGTGGAGCCTCAGCCCAACACATGTACAGCTATGATTGATTTAGCATTAAGGTTGGATCATCGGATGAATGAACGAAAGGGAGATAGGAAAAAACCAGAGGTGGTACCCTTTGTACGATTGGATAGAGGAAGGGTGAACAGAAACGGTGAAGGTGAACCTATGCAGATTGGATAGGTGAGGGGACCTTTATCGGCTACGGAAAAGGAGCAGATGAAGGCTAATAATTTGTATTTGTACTGTGGTCAACCTGGACATTATATTCGTACTCGTCCAAATACTCCCAAGAAGATGGGTGGCGGAGATAAGAGCAAAGGCGAGTCGGGAAAAGGATTCGGCCGGCCTTAGGGGGAACACAGGTGTCAGGCTCAGTGTTAGAAAAGTTCACCACTTGGGTAGCAAATACTTCACGAAAAGGTAATTCTCATTTGTATATTCTGGTAACTTTATTTTTTCCTTGTACAAAACAGATGGTGTCAGCCATGATAGATTCAGGGGCAACTGGAAACTTTATTGACATTGAGTTGGCCAAAAGACTGGGGTTGCTATTGAGAGAAAAGCCTCAGTTGGAAGGGGTACAGTCGGTGGATGGGTCGCCTTTAATTTCAGGACTCATTTGTCAGCAAACTCAACCCATAGAAATGAGGTGTCAGTCTGGACATGTGGAGGACATTGTACTGGATTTAATTGCAGCTCCCCAGTTTGGTCTTATTTTAGGAATACCTTGGTTGACTCAGCATAATCCAAGAATTGATTGGGTGGCTAGAGAGATTTTTTTTGAGAATCCAGAATGCATTGGTCACATTGAGGAGGAGGTGAGCCCTGCATTGTTTTTGGCAGATCAGCCACCGGCAGTGCAAGTGGTGGGGGCTGTGGAGTTACAGGTTCCGGCTCAATATCACGAGTTTGTGAATGTGTTTGACAAAGGAGGAGCAGAACAATTGCCACCCCATAGACCATATGACTGTGTCATAGAGTTAGAACCCAGGGCTAAATTGCCATGTAGCAGAATATATGCATTAACGGAAACTAAAAACCAACATCTGCGAGAATATTTGGATGATATGTTAAAAAAAGGATTCATTCGACATTCCACATCACCAGTATCATCCCCATGTTTTTTGTGCCTAAAAAAGAAGGTACGTTGAGGACATGTATTGATTATCGTGCATTAAACAAGGTGACAGTAAAGAACAGATATCCACTCCCTTTAATTTCTGGACTGCTGGATCAAGTGAAAACAGCAGTGGCGTACACAAAACTTGATTTATGTGGAGCTTATCATTTTATTCGTGTCAAGGAAGGTGATGAGTGGAAAACTGCATTTAGAACTAAGTTTGGATTATTTGAATATTTGGTTATGCCTTTTGGTTTATGTAATGCTCCTGCAGCATTTCAATTTTTTATGCAAGAGGTATTGAGTGAGTTTTTCGACATCTTTGTTATTGTATATATTGATGACATTCTAATTTATTCCAATTCACAAGAGCAGCATGTTAGCCATGTAAGGGCAGTGTTAAAGAAATTACAAGAACATCAGTTATATGTGAAATTGGAAAAATGTGCTTTTCATGTGAAAAGAGTGGAGTTTTTGGGCTTCATATTGACCCCGGAAGGGATAATTATGGACAAAAGCAAGGTGCAAGCAGTCCTGTATTGGCCCAAACCCCAGTGTATTAAAGATATTCAATCTTTTTTGGGTTTCGCCAATTTCTATAGACGATTCATTACTAATTTTTCTCAGATTGTGGCACCTATAACAAAATTATTAAGGAAGGCAACAAGTTTTTGTTGGGATGTGGGGGCGGAAAAAGCTTTTCAAGAACTAAAAATGGCATTTACCTCAGCTCCAGTATTACGACATCCAGACTCGGATAGGACGTTTCAAGTAGAAACTGATGTGTCCAATGTGGCAATAGGGGCGGTGTTATCTCAGAAGGATCCAGAAGGGAGTTGGCATCCAGTAGCCTACTATTCATGAAAGCTCACTTCATGTGAACAAAACTATTCCATCACTGATAAAGAATTATTAGCTATCAGGGCAGCCTTCTTGGAATGGAGACATTATCTACTGGGAGCTAGCATCAGGTGTTGGTAGTGACAGACCATAAAAACCTACAGTACTTCAAAACGGCTCACACATTGAGTCCTAGACAATTACGGTGGTCTCAATTCTTCAACGAGTTTGATTTTGTGGTGACCTTCTGGCCGGGAAAAAGAAATGGAAAGGCGGGCGCCTTATCACGTCAACAAAATATGGACATCATGGTATTGGAAACAAAATCTATAATTCCGGCAGAGAGGGTGGTAGGGGCCGTGGTCTCCAAGTTGATGAGGCAGGTGAAACAGGCAATGAGGAATCAAAAGAATTAGAGTTGGGGAGTGAATAATCCTTTGGAAACATTTAAAGAGAATCTCCCTTACTACGATGGAAGATTGTATTTGCCTACTTTGGAACTCCAAAAGAAGGCTATGCATTGGTGCCATAATTCTCCTTTGGCTGGACATTCAGGGAGTAAAATGACACAGACTCTAGTGGAAAGATACTTTTGGTGGCCAAATTTGAGACAAGAGGTAACCAGGTACATGCAGGAATGTGAAACATGCGTACGAAGTAAAGCTGATCACACGAAGAAGTCAGGTCTACTTAAACCATTGCCCACTCCCACCAAAATATGGACACACATATCAATGGACTTTATCACAGACTTACCACCGGATGATCAGTATGATACGATATGGGTGGTAGTGGTTTACTTATCTAAACAGGCTCACTTTGTGCCTTGTAGAGGCATTCCAGGAGCAGGGGAATTGGTGGAATTGTTTTTGCAGCATGTGGTTCGACTTCATGGACTACCACGTACTATTGTTTCTGATAGGGGACCGCAGTTTACATCAAAGTGTTGGCGTGCTTTCTGTCAGATGCTAGGAATCAATTGTGCCCTGTCCACTAGTTATCATCCCCAGACCGATGGACAAACTGAAAGAGTTAATCAGACGCTTGAGCAATACTTGCACTGTTATTTTCATGAAGGAATGGAGTCGTGGGTTCAAGCATTATGGTTAGTTGAATTCACCTATAATAATGCTGAACATGCTTCCCTGGGAATGGCTCCCAATGAGTGCTTGTATGGGCAGGTACAGGAAATGTTACCGGAGCAGCTACCAGATGTTGAAAACCTTCCAATACTCCAAAACAGAAAACAATTGCTTCTAACCATCAGACAGAAGGCGCGAGATAATCTTGAATATGCAAAAACTCAATGTAAGATGTATGCAGATAGAAAGAGACGGGAGGCTCCTCAGTACAAGGTGGGGGATAAGGTGTGGCTATCCACATGCAATTTGCCTCTAATAGGATCTCGAAAATGTGCTCCTAAATTTATTGGACCTTATGAAATAGTAAAAATTGTATCAGAAGTTGCTGTGAAATTATGTTTGCCTAAGTCTCTAAGAATCCACCCGGTATTCCATGTGTATCTGCTTAAACGCGCAGCGCCTGGAACACACGTGCAGCGACCTACAGCCATCCACAAAGAGGGTCATGTGGAATATGAAGTAAAGCAGATTTTGGACTCAAAAAGGAGGAGGCAAGTGTTATGGTATCTGATCCAGTGGACGGGATACGGACTGGAAGACTGCTCCTGGGAACCTGCTAGTGCAGTGCATGCACCTCGCCTGGTAAGAATGTTTCATGCAAAATATACGGAAAAGGCAGGTCCTGGGAAGAGCCCTGGAAGGGGAGGTAATGTCAGGAATAAGGGGTTGTGGTGCAGGAGGAAGCGGGTATGGCATACATAAACTACAATTGCCAGCAGGCATGGAGAATGTGTAGTTCCTTGGGCTCGCCGGTACTCAGCTGCAGGCACTTTGCAATCGGAGATTGGGCTCTTAACGGCCGCCCGCCCGTGCTCAGTTGCTGATGATTAATGTTGGAGAGCATGGGCATGGGCGGCGGCGGCGGAGGCAGTAGCAGAGCAGCAACACGAGAGGTGTAGGCGGGCAGCGTGAAGATGTCACGCCGGCTATGCATCCAGGCATCTTCATTCCACGGGCTGCGGCGGTGAACGCTCCCTAATCTGCTCAAGTACTACAGGTCCGGGTCAGCCGCAGGAGGCTCCCGGACCATCAGTTAAGTGTTCATGTGTTTGTTTGTTCTTGCCGGGCTGCGGCGGTGACACGGAGCGAAAGCAGACGCTTCATTCTTTCATGTCCGGACGTAACAAGGAAACGTCCGGACCATGAGTTAAGTGCGCTCTCATAATACATATATGGGTGCTTCTATCTGTCTAGGTCTAATGTGATAAAGAGGTTTTGGCAAATAAACGCTGGTCTGGTCGCAGGCACATTGCTTTCGTCATGTTTAAATACAGAGGAAAAAACAACCCTACTAATCTGCATTTCCAGTCACATTGCTTTTCCACATGGAGAAAAGCGCCGTTCTATGTGCAGTGTTTTTGTGTTAATCCATGTTTGTGAGGCATGTGTGTGTCTCAGTGTTCTCTGCTCACTATCTGTGTATTGTGGCTTTAAGTCATGGTTGCTAACATACAGGAGGTCATGTATAGTGAGTTATGTATGGTATGAAGGTTAGGTTATGTTCTACTAATTTCTGAAGAAAGAGTCAGGTCAGGTTGTAGGAGTATTACGCTATCAAGTCAGGAATTGTAGGGGTCTTTTGCTGTTTATGTCTTGTTGTCTTCCCTTCCTTCCCTTTATTTGTCCATCCCCTTTCCCTAACTCCTTTTTCCCCCCATTGGCTGCCACGTGGCTACCTGTAATTCGAACATCCAGGTGCCCGTGCCAACCACGGTGGGAGGGGTCGATCCATTCGGCTTCTGTGGTTCGGGAGAGGGGATTGAAACCTCCTCCCTTAAGTTCAGTTGTGACAGGCAGGAAGCTGGACACGATGGGACGATGGGTCATCTCATTCGAAGCGACGACTATCAAGGCGGAAAACGCCCTGGCTATCGTAGCCCGCTACGACAGGGAGTTGTGGTTCAAAATCGCCCCTCTATTGGACTTCCTTCCGGATGCCAAAAGGGCTGAGGCCCTTGAAATCTTACAGGAAGGTGAGATTGCTTTGGACCACGCCATCACGGTGGCAACGGACATCGCCGACACTGGTTTCCGTCAGTTGGGCAACAGCGTTTGCCTGAGACGACGAGGATGGCTCAAGGCGACGGATTTCCGCCAGGACTTACAAACCAAAGTTTTGGACATGCCCTTCGACGGGAACAACCTGTTTGGGAAGGCGGTTGATGAGTCCCTTCAGGCTATCAAGACAGACACAGAGACTGCCCGGGCACTGGGAGTGCTCCAACAACGACGGCCATCCTTTCGGAGCTCCGGAGGCAGACAAGGTGCCTCCAAGGGATCCGGCAGTGGCTCCTCGACGTACCGCCAAGCGGCAAGATTTTCTTCTCAGGAGGCCTACAGGGGACTCGGCAAGTCAGGTGGTGCCCGTCGTCGTCAACAGGGAGGTCAAGGAGGCAAGGCGGCCTCCAAACAGGATTGAACCGACCGTGGGGTCGGGCCCCCGCTGAAGCACCCCGGTGGGAGACGGGCTGGGCTGACGAGGTTCGTCAGCGTGTGGGAGTCCATCTCCACCGACCATTGGGTGCTGGACGCCCTGGCCCAAGGGCACGCCCTCGAGTTCCAGAAGAAGTGCCCTCGCGTTCCACCCGTGGCCAGGAAGGAAAATCACGTCCCTCAACTACTGTTGGAAGTAAGGGCGATGCTCAAGAAAGGTGACATCGAGCTCGTCCCAAAGAGGCTTCGGGGCTCCGGAGTTTACTCAAGGTACTTCTATGTAAAGAAGAAGACAGGAGGATGGCGCCCCATCCTGGACCTGCGCCGACTGAACAAGTACATCAAGGCACAGAAGTTCCGTATGGTCACCCTCCAGCACGTGCTGGGACAGCTGGAGGACGGCGATTTCCTGTCGTCGTTGGACTTGGAGGATGCATACTTCCACATCCTTATTCTAAAAAGAGACCGAAAGTTCCTCAGGTTCATGGTCCAAGGGCAGCACTACCAGTTCAAGGCCCTCCCGTTCAGATTGAAGTCGGCACCCAGGGTGTTCACCAAGTGCCTTGCACCGGTGGCGGCGCGGCTGCGCCTGCAGGGGATCCACGTCTACCCCTACCTAGACGACTGGCTCATCCGGGCAAGGACAAGGGAGCTCACCGTGGAGCACACTGCGAAGACCGTCCAGCTGCTCACGGACCTGGGGTTCTCCATCAACTTTCCAAAATCCCACCTGGTCCCGTCGCAAGTCGCCCTGTTTCTGGGAGCCAAGCTCGACACATTGGCGCTGCTGGCCTCGCCGTCGGAGGAAAGGACCAGGACCATCCTGGGCAAGGTGCAGCGTCTGCTGGCCACGGACATGGCCAGGGTAACAGCTATCAAGTCCCTCCTCGGGATGATGTCCTCCTGCATTTATCTGGTGCGCCTTTGCAGGTTTCGGATGCGCCCCTTACAAGAGTTCCTTGACGCCCACTGGGTCCAGTCGACGGGCAGCTTCGAGGACAGGATCCCACTCAACGAGACGTTCCGTCAGGCGATCCGGTGGTGGGGTACCCGCTCTCATCTGTCGGCGGGCACGGACTTTCAGACCCCAGCTCACCAGGTGACGGTGACGACGGATGCCTCCCTGGAAGGTTGAGGAGCGCACTCCGGAAATCTTCACGCGAGAGGCCTTTGGCTCCCGGAGGAGAAGTCACTCCACATCAACATCTTGGAGCTCCCTCAGGTCTTTTCTTCCGTCCCTCAAGGGCAAGGTGGTGAGGATCTTCACCGACAACACCACCACGATGTTCTACATCCGGAAGCAGGGCAGAACCAGATCCCCTGCCCTATCCAAAGAAGCCCAGGATCTGTGGCTTTGGGCCTTCACCCAAGGGATGTTTCTGGTGCCTTTTCATCTGGCAGGAATAAAAAACACCATCGCCGACTCACTCAGCAGAGAGCTACGCTCGTGCCACGAGTGGGAACTACGCCAGGATCAAGTGGATTGACTCTTCCGACGATGGGGCGAACCCCAGATCGATCTCTTTGAGACGGCGACGAACTCCAAGTGCCGGAGGTTCGCCAGCAGGTTCCCCCAGCCGAGGTGCATGGGCGATGCTTTCTCGTTCCCCTGGGATGGCCTATTTCTTTATGCGTTCCCTCCGTTGCCATTGCTGCTCTGGCTCATCAACCAGCTCAAGAGGTCCCGGTGCAGGATGATCCTCGTCGCACCGGCATGGCCGAGACAGATCTGGTTCCTGGACCTTCTGGACTTGTCAGCGTCCACACCTTTCAAGCTGCCGACGGACGCGGATCTTCTCTCCAGAGAAGGAGGCGCCATTCTTCATCCCAACCCAGAGTCGCTGAACTTGCAGGCCTGGCTCCTGCAGCACTAGAGTTTGGAGGGTACGACATCCCAGCTGACTGCAGAGAGGTTCTTGCAAAGGCCAGGGCGTCCTCAACTCAAGTGCTACGGACATAAATGGAAGAAGTTCTCTGTCTGGTGCCGTGCACAGAAGATTAACCCTCTGCGGATTCCGGCCCCTCAATTATTGCCGTACCTACTGTCATTGGCCAAGGCTGGACTAGCTCACGCATCCATCAAGATACATCTGGCCGCCATCTCACGATACACCAGAACTACGGGACGGGGGTCCTTGTGGTCTCATCGGCTGGTGAAGGAATTTATGAAAGGATTGTTCCGATCATTCCTGCCGGTGAAGGCCCCGGCGTGGGAGCTCAACGTGGTGCTGACCAGGCTCATGAGGGCCCCATTTGAGCCTATGCATTCGGCACCGTTGAAGTTTCTGTCATGGAAGACAGCTTTTCTCTTAGCCATCACCTCCGCACGACGAGTGGGAGAGATCCAGGCCCTATCTTGCAAGCCACCATACTTGACTTTTCACGACACGAGGGTGGTGCTGAGGACGCACCCCTCCTTCATGCCCAAGGTGCCGTCGGACTTCCACCTCAACGAACCCTTGGTGTTGCCAGTTTTCTTCCCATCGCCTTCGTCGCCGGCTGAGAGGACTCTGCACTCGCTGGATGTAGCTAGAGCGCTGAAGTTCTACGTGGACCGCACAAAGAGTTTTCGGAAGACATCACAGCTGTTTGTAAACTTTGGACCTGTGAATCAAGGGAAGGCTCTCTCGAAGGCTTCCATTTCCAGATGGCTCTCCGGCTGCATCATGCACTGTCACCGGTTGGCAAACCGACCGCTGCCCGGCCGTCCGAGAGCCCACTCGACCAGAGCGATCGCTGCTACCACGGCGTTCCTATCTGGTGTGCCCCTGCTCGACATCTGCAGGGCTGCGACGTGGAGGTCGACACACACCTTCACAAGATTCTACTGCGTCGATCGGGACTCCAGGGAGGAGTCCAGGGTCAGCCAAGCAGTGCTGCACAACCTGTTCGCTTAAGGTGAGCCTGGTGAGGAGGTAAGAGATGCTTAATGTTGAGTTTTTTTGTATTGCTTAATGTTGAGCCTGTTGCCCCCTCCCGTGGTTGTGCATGTGTATACTGCTAAGTATTCATGAGCATGTGAATCCATGCCAGACCCCATGCTGGAGAAGGAACAAGTTACTTACCTGTAACTTGTTCTCCAGCATGGGTCTGGCATGGATTCACATGCGAATCCTCCCGCCTACCCCTCTGCGGCTCTTCACTTGGTCATACTGCCACTTTACGTGCTACCAAATCTGAGGATGGCTGCCAGAGGCGGGGCTTAGGGAGAGGGCAGTCATTGGCTGGGGGCAGTATGACCCAGAGACCAGTGATTGGTTACTACTAAGAAAGACAGATCAGAAACGAAACCGATACTGATTTTTTCTATACCTAGGATTCCCGGCCTGACGACGGGGAATATTCATGAGCATGTGAATCCATGCCAGACCCATGCTGAAGAACAACAGTTACAGGTAAGTAACTTGTTCCTTCTTACCTCCCCACAAACTCAAACGAAAAAAGGCTTTCCAGCAATTCCTGGCACTCCTCTGCCTGAAGGTGCATTTCAGTTCATTTGATGAGACAAGGGACAGGCTGATGTGAATTTTGCAGACTTTTATTTCCCCAGGATTTGCTCTGTGGTCACCTTGCACCTCAATGAGACTTTATCCTCATTGGACATAGCACCACTACATGGATCTCTCCTGGTGCCGCACAACCCAGTGCGCTACCGTCACAGACATCCTACTCTGCTTAAGGCAAACAAGACGCATCTTTTTTATTCTTACATTTTTTAATAACAACCAAACATTTCCTGCACTTAAATCAGAAATCTCCGTATTCTTTCCATCCCATTCTGCATAGAGCTAAATTGCAAGAGAAAAAGAGTAGCAGCATCAAAAGGCACTCCTGGCAGCCTCGATGTTTGCGATACTTCCCTGTTGGGGTTCACCCTGGCTGATGCCCTATATAAGTAATTTGATCCACTTTGTTGAGGACCAGCCATATATGAAATCTCCCTAGGACTGGAAAAAGCAATTCCATTCCATCCAGAGAATAAATACCTTCTTATGCGTCCAAAGACATAATGCACAGAGCAAACGTCTTCCCTGCCAAAGTCCTTCTGATGTTTATCCATAATGACTTAACTGGTAGAAAGCCGTATTGATCTGAATTAACCAGTTCTTGTTTTAGTAACAACCGTGACCAGGTAATGCCTGCAGAGACTTTAGATGTAATATGCAGGGGGGATTTAGGTGGAAAAGGCATACAGGAACATCTATATTTCCAGCCTTTGGCAATTAGTAATATGAAGCTTCTGGTCTGTTCACCAGCAGGTCTCCAGCTCAGTTCAGCTCCAATAACTACTCCCACAACCAGACAGCTAGGGATTACTTGCGTGTTTTTAATTAAAACTATGTGGTTCCTAAATCAAATACACAAGCACAACAAAAAAATTACTTCATAAACTTAGACTCTGTTGTTTTGTTTATTCATAAAAAAGAACCGCTCATTGTTGATATTTGAATAGTTGTTCACAGTTCAAAGGTCGGTGGCTTTCGTTCGTAACCAAACATGAAATTTATAACAAGGTTAGAAATGATTTAACAGGAACTATGGCCCTCATTACGACCCAGGCGGTAAGCGGAAAACGATGCCGGTAAATGAATACCGGCATCGTTTACCGCTCGGTCCGATTATGACCCGCAATAGTGCAATTAGCGACATCGTAGTTTTCGGTGCCGCTAACAGCACCAAGGTCACGCGCGCGCGACCCACCATGCCGTAAATACCGGCATGGCGCAAAGCTACGCAGATCACAAACCAAGCGGACATGCCCCTAACGCCATCGCCAAGGCCGTAAAGTACCTTACCGCCATGGCGCTAATTCCGCCATCGCGAACCAACCGTAAATGGCCATGAGCAGTGTCCCCAGCTGCCACAGGTGCACAGAATCAGCACAGGTGGAGGCAATACAGACTCTCCCAGTGCAAAAAGAGCACACCCCACCCCTACAAGCCCCAGTCACACTCCACAATGTTACCAATAGGACTAGCAATGTTGGGGCTGGAGGACCTGATAGCAATGCGAGTGCTACAACTGCAACAACTGCAACAACAACAACAACCTGCACAGAGGAGACGCAGGAGGAGAAGGAGGGCAAGGCAGGGCCAGCAAGCCCCACCAGCACAGCCAGTGGCACCACACAGGCAGCCCCCAATCCCACGCATCAGAGCCAGTCCATTCAACCTCACCGCAGAGCAGATCCACACCCTGTACCGACTGGACCGGGACACCATCACCAACATTGTGCACATGATACACAACAACATCGTCAGCATGATAGAAACACCCACCGCCATCCCGCCCCTACTGAAGGTCGTGTCCGTGCTCCACTTCCTGGCCACAGGCACCTACCAGCACACAGTGGGCCACTTGCATGGCATATCCCAACCATTATTCTCACGTACACGTATGCCCTCCTCAAGCACACAGACGACCACATCTCATTGCCACGGTCTGCCCAGGAGATTGCCAACACCAAAGTGGGTTTCCATGCACTAGCTGGCATACCTGGTTGCATTGGTGCCATCGACTGCACCCATGTTGAATTGGTGGTCCCACATGCCATGGAGGTACCATACTGCAACCGTAAACTATTTCACTCAATCAACGTGCAAATGGTCTGCGACTCCAACAGGATCTTCACACATTGTTGTGCCCGATTCCCCGGATCAACGCATGATTCAATGGTCCTTCGGAACTCCACAATACCACGCTACATGGAGCGACATGCAGGCCCAAGATCCTGCCTACTCGGTGAGTCTAATGTCATGAGCATGGAAATGCGAAGTGAGTAGGTGATCGACGTACCAATGCATATTGCACCTGGAAGAAAGGGGGGGGGAATGATGCATACGTCACATGGCTGCGACTAGCAGTAGCCAGATCATACCCTGAGGCAGCACTCACGTCATCTGACAACAGTATACATAATGCCTGATCTAATCTGCCCTAACATGTGAATGAAAGTGTACCCCAACCATGACACAACCATCTGCAAGTGCATTGTACGAAATGTGACCAAATTGACTCCAAAGGAACGCACCTACATGCACGTCACCAAACACCATCAACTGAAAGGCCTGTCCCCCATAACTGCGCACAAAGGAGCACATGTCGGACAGGAACATCAATGCACCACTACACAGACAGCAAGACCCACAAACTCCCCCCATTGACACCAGTATTGTTCCCTGGGGTCATAATGAGCCAGACAGCAATGTTGCAATCATGTGAGCATTGACCTCACAGGACACGTGCCAGGTCACATAAAGTATTGGCCTGAACGGACACAGTGGATGGGCACTCACAAGGCAATTTTCCCCCCATGCATTGTGTCTTGGCATGCAAAACAGTACAAGAGAGCCATGAACAAATACCGGTTGCATAGTGTGAATCCATTAGCACAACTAAATCTGGTGCAAAGTAACAGTTGAATGCAAGGCATGGTGGCGCGTGATGTTAAGAAAGCAATCTCATTCCTGACACATACATTGTTGCCCATTTACAGGTGATGCAGGCTATCCCCTGAAGAGGTGGCTCCTTACACCAGTCCGGAACCCACAGAACCAGCATGAGGAGGACTTCAACCGTGCCCATGCACGTACCCGTGTGGTGATAGAGCAGGCCTTTGGCCTACTGAAGGCACGTGTCCGCTGCCTCAGCAGGTCTGGCGGGGCACTCCTGTACCGCCATGAGAAGGTTGCAAAGATCGTCATGGCATGTGTCATGCTACACAATATGTGTGTCAGACGTAACGTGCCTCTGCCCCCTGACGCAGAACTGCAACCACCTGATGATGAGGATGATGAGGGTGGGGATGGGGCAGCACCTCAAGGAGGCAGCGATGCACAGGAGGGCCGTGAAATGCGTCATAATATCATTGACCAATGCTTCTAGCACACACTGCGTGTGCGTGTAACATGTGGACGGCACTTGGGGCACTGTGTGTGTCTGGTATATGCACACTGTAGACTGTACAACAATAAAGCACACATACACAATGAGCAATGTCCACACATTTGGTTTGTGATAAACGTAAAAGTGTATTGTGCTCCTGAAAAGATATGACACACCCAATCCCCCCACCCCCCTGAACACCCCAACACACCCAATCGCCCCTCCCCCCTGAACACCCCAACACACCCAATCCCCCCTCCCCCCTGAACACCCCAACACACCCAATCCCCCCTCCCACTCCCCCCAGAAATCCCTGCAAAGGAGTGCCAGTGCCTGTGGTGAAGTGGGTAATGTTTTAGTGGTCCACTGTGCGGCCGCTATTGCCAGCCCCCTGTCCCGGAACCTGGGGCCCCCCTGCCTGTACTCCTCCGGTTCCTGGATGACCTGCGGACGGGGCTGGATGGGGCCGAACTTGCAGCTGAGGAGGTACCGGGCTGCTCGGTACGCCGTGTGTCCATGATTGTCCGTATCAGTTCACTGATCATATTCCGCACTGCGGCTAGTTCCGTGCATATGTTCGTGATTGGATGGCTGCCTTGATGCTGTCAGCACACCTTTCCATGCCTGAACTGGCACCTGAACTGTCTCCTCCCATGGCTGCATCTTCAGTGGGGAGTCTGCTCCACCGCCAGTTGCCAATCCCAGGTTGCTGTTTGCTGACAGTATGCCCCTTACTCGGAGCCGGAGGTCATCCCACCTTTTGCTGCACTGTCTGGCTGTGCGTGGGGTGGTACCTATGGCACTGATGCGTTGTGCCACGAGTTCCCATACTGCTTTTTTCCGGGCTATGGCTGGTCTCGTCATCTCTGATGAGAAGACGACGTCTGCCTTCTCCTGCAGCGTTTCTGCCAGCATAGTCAGTTCTTCGCGACTGAAGCGGTCCTGCCGCTGCCTGTCGCAGGCTTTTTTAACAACTTTTGGCATGGTTAGGTGAGGAAATGGGTGGGTAATGGGATTCACAGGGTTTCAGGGTCGGATGTAGTGTGGTTGGGTGGGATGGCAATGGATTGTGTTTTGAAATATGGCCGCTGTGCTCTTTCCCGTTCCGCCGCGATGACACTACTTCCGGTTCCGCTTATTTGCGGTGACCGCTAATTACGGTGACCGCTAATTACGGGGCCTGCTGATTACGGTTGCCGCTATGATGGGTGGCGGTAGGTCACCCAGCGCGGCATTCAATGCCGGTAAGGGCTGTTTACGCCATGGCGTAGTTTACATTACCGCCATGGCGTAATGCTCGTGCGCGATGGGTCGGAATATGGCGCTCTTTACGCCATCGGTCCATGGCGTAAACGATGATTCCGCCATGGCGGTAATGTAGCTTACTTACCGCCAGGGTCGTAATGAGGGCCTATGTGTGGTACTGATAAGCCGCCGGTGTTATTAATCTTGCAGGTACTGCGTCGATGGGAGCACGTTCCTGTAGGAGAACACACCATCATCATTGGTAGCCAGTGTCAGTGTCTATATCAGTCGCTCACTTGGGGGTATTGATTGTTTTGAGCTGGTGCGGAGATTCATAACTACTACGTGTTTTGGTGTTTACGGCGGCTGGCTAGTGGTCGATATTCATTGAGATGGAGCTGTAAATTGCTTGAACGACGTTGATTGTTCTAGTCTATGACGGAGAGTCAGAAGGCATGGAGATGATCATTTCACATCTTCACCTCTTTTTATTGCTCCACAGCAATAAGAAAGGTGAAGCAGTAACTACACATTTCATAATCCCCCACAGTGCACCCCAGAAGGCTCCCTATAAACTCCCCCATGAAGCAGTCCTTCCTCTTTTCGAACTTGCAACCTTCATCCGTTTGCCAGCGAGACTTGAGGAAGCAAAAGAAATAGTGCCAGAGTGGACCAGAACTATCATGACCATCCAGTCCAACCAGCTTCCCAATTTATAGAACGATTGTCCAGAGAATTACCTGTCTGTTAAAAAAACACATTTGCTTGGGTGACTGAGATCCAATGGTCATACTCTGGCGCTGGTCTCGCGGTGATCGTCATCACTTCTCAAAATACGATCACCGCGAGACCTCGTACAACTCCAACACCCAGCCGGGCACAGTTACTATCCAGTACAACCATTTTCCATTGACCAAGCCCCTCACCAACCGGGACTACACAACTGACGTTATTGCCTTGAGAAAAACCTTAAGGTTAAAACACGTGTTAGCACTAGTTAAAGCTAAAGCAAATGCTTTCTTTTTATAACTATGGAAAGCCCTGACAAACTAGAATGTAAGTCACATGAGTGACAATCATTGTGTGAAGCATGGAACAAAAATGAATAATAAATCAAAAAGGATCACAAACACTTACCAAGTGTGGAAATGTACAAATATTCAATAATAATAATAAATAATTTAGCATTTATATAGCGCTACCAGCCCTCTGGTATCTGAGCGCTGCTTATTATTACCCACGGTGTGTGGTGCTCATTTATCGACCTCAGGAGGATGAAAGGCTGAGTTTGACCCTGCCGGGATTCAAACCTGTGTCAGCAGGTTCTGCACAGATGTCAAAGCGAGCGCTCTACTCGCTGTGCTATCCAACCGGCTAATAACAGGTATCACTTTGCCAGCGCCAGAGTATGACCATTGGATCTCAGTCACCCAAGCAAATCTTCACAAAAACTTGGACAACAGGCGCACTGTCCTTCTTAGATCCCCATACAGGCGGCAGGCAACCAACAGAAACCTACACAAGCACTTTGAGCAAACTAAACTAAAGCGCAGTGATCCACAGTTCCCACAAGCTCCAAAATCTCCATTAAAGAACACAAACAAGAGATATTAACCCCTTAAGTGCCAAGGACGAGTATGTTCATCCTTTTTGCATAGACTTGCACAATAGCCTGGCAGGATAGTTGAACTATCCTGCCTTGGGCCAAAATACCTCCAAGTCTCTCTTCCTAAATATCTTCCTTCTCGAGCTCTTCGCTCATCCGTCTCCAACTCCCTCAGAGTCAGCCGCTTCTCCAAGCAACGAGTTGGGGGTAGATCTCTCTCCGCAGCAGGGGCCTCCCTCTGGAACAGCCTTCCTGGCTCCCTGAAACTTGAGGAGAACCATCTCCGGTTCCGGAAGCACCTCAAAACCTTCCTCTTTGCCTCCGCTTTCTCTCCCCCTCTCCCCTGCTAAAATCACTGAACCTGCACTGAATCTGCTCACCGATCTCGTTCCTTGGCCCAGCCACTCTCCACTGCACTGCCTCCCTGGCAACCCTTGCACTGCGGGACTGTCTCTGTATCCCTACAGCCCCTCCTCCCGGCACTTACTTTGCACTTGCCACCAGCTGGCCCTTATTATTTATCTTGTATTTTACTAACCCTGTACTGCACTTTCCCCTCTCCCTTTCCCCTTGTACTTTTTCCCTTCCCCTCTACCCTTGCACTTGCGCGATCTGAATGACACCTGGCCTAGTAGGATCATTGTCTGTCTCCCCTTGTCCCCCCCCCCCTGCCTCGTCGCGCCTTGAAACACTTGTGTATAGGCGTGTTACAAATGCCATATCATAACCTGAGGGTGGGGTAATGCTTGCATCCATGCCTTTACTAGAATCCAAGCTCTGCGTCATAGGCTAGCAGCAGCCGCCATTTTATGGCATGCCATGGAGGCTTCCTATTGTGCACGTTCAAGGCCTCTTCAATACAGCTTTCAAAGTGTCCACAATAGGCTTGCAATAAAATCAAAAGAACGTTGCTGCGTTGGACCTATCAGCTGTATATTCTAGTCAGGAGCCCGAGCAGAATACTTTAGAGGCCATAGCACCCTGTGCTGAGTGAGCCCCGAAGTGAGACATACACATCAATCAGAACCATCACTGCGCTGAATCTACCTAGCCATAGTGCGGGAGGAAACTGGGTGAAAAGGTTTACGAAAGGGTAGGAAAAGCCAAGCCTCTAAAAAAGAAGTCCTAGACTCATACTCACACAGACTCAGAGGGCCTCATTACAAGTATGGTGGTAAGGCACCGTTGCTACCGTACCGCCATACTAGGAGTTCTGCTCGCGGGTGCCCTTGCTGCCACCAGGTCTGACCTGGGCCGGATTAGCCCGGTAATTGCCCATTTGCGGGTGCCGGACCCAGATGCGAGTTTGGAGGTAGCCTTGCTGGTAAAACCGGCAAGGCTACCTCCAACCTCGTAATGAGACCCAGAATCAGGTAGAGTTGGGAAAACTCTGAAAAAGAAGGGAAAGAAATGATCCTAGTACTAGATTTCGCTGATGAACAGGAAACCTGACCCCATGTGTGCAAAGAACTCTCCCAGAAAGCCCCTAGGCCCTGACATCCCCCAGCATTCTGAAGGATACCGAACACATCAAAATCACAAATTCAGCCAGGAGGGCCTGCGCCACATTCATCAGCCAGTCCTGATACAAGGAGAACACCAGATCTACGTCCCACAAACAGGGATATTTGGATATGGGAGGAGGCCTGGTCACCCTAATACTGTGGTATTCAAACGTTTTTATGCTGAGTCCCCATCGAGTAAACATATGCCATGTATGCTCATTTTCTATTCTATGCAGTTACCATACTCACTTTTTAAAGGGCATCACACCCAACCCCTACCCATCCTTCGGGCCCTCCTAGTTGTGCCAGACCAACAGTTTGAAGACCACTGCATAATGCCTTTTTAAAGCCTGCAAACGAACCGATGCCCCTCCATCGGGAATCCACCCACCAAAGCATAGTATAAGGAAATAGATAAGTATTGACCGTACGATAAGACAGTGATGCAGCTAAACTTGCAAGAAAATTCACCACCTTCAGCTACTCCTGCATGAAAGGTATCCAGATGCCTTGAACCGCACCAGCGAACCCAGGACCTCGAATCCCCCTCATAGGATCTCAGCATGTTGCGTTCCCAGGATCCCTGAATGAGTGTTCTAGCTGACTGCGAAAGACCCTCTGGCCGAGCGTTCCTGGCTACCAACTGAGACCCCTGTAAACCCAGTGGATGAGGATTGGGGGGCTGAGTCAAGCAACGGAGTGACTGGCAACTAAACAAGAGGTGCCATGGCCATGTGTAGGAAAAGGGGGGACTAAGGTTGACTGTGCCAAAGAGGGTTGATCAGAACTAAAACCGTGCTCTGTCCCTGCGCTTGAAGAAGCATGGGCACAATCAAGGAGAATGGAGAAAATGCCTAATGCCTCCCTCGACCCCACCACTGGAATAATGCAGTTATTGCCCAGGCAAACGGATCCAGCTGCCGACTGAAAAATCCCAGCCACTGGGTGTTCCGGCGAGAAGCAAAGAGATCCAAGCAAAGCAGACCCCAACACTCCTGGAGACAAAGAAACAGCTGGTGTTGTATTCTACAGTCACTGTAATCCATCTAGCGCCAGCAGCACTAGCCTGCCGCCAGATTGAAAGCCCACAGGAGGTACTTGGACTCAACCTTGATCCGGTATCCCAGACAGAAATCCCAAAAGGCCATTGCCAGTTCTGCCAGATACCTGGAGCAAGTGCCCCACAATTTGTTGATGTGATGGACCTCTGCTGTAATGTCCATCGATAGGCAGACCACTCAATGGGAGAACGGGTTTGCGAAACACATGATCGCAAAAGAACCGGCAAGCAGCTCCAAACGGTTTATGTGCTATAATAACTGCTTGCCCGCCACAGCCTTTTTGTTTTGCATCAGACTCTAATTCCAAACTGGAAGAGGGAGAAAAATGGCTCTCCACACGCCTTTGTGTTTTGTCCACGAAAGATACTCTTCTTTTGCTTGAGTGGAAAATAGCATGAAAATATAGTAAACCTCTTTGCAAAGCCAGAATTGTGAGCCTCTGAAGAGCTCTGTAATGCAGGGGGCTTGGGAAGACCGCTTGAATGGAAGAATATTGAAGAGTGATACGGCAAGCAAGATGCCGTACTGAGATGACCATCAAGGGGATCACCCCCCACTCCCTGTGCTCCATCTTGAGACTGTGTACTCGACTTGAGTGAAGCCTAAGAGGGCCCCTTCCTAGTCCAGTAAGCAAAGTAAGAAACCTGGATGTTATTCTCTCTGCCTCTCTATGTCTAACCAAGTGACAGCTGTGTGCCAAGCCGCCCACCATCAGATCAGGGTTCTGAAGAGGGTTTTACCCATGATACCGGAAGCCCCCACGTGGTGGCTGTGTTAGTTCTTTCGCATTTGGACTACTGCAATTATTTGTATTTGTCACAACCAATTGGCCTAATACAGCGGCTTCAGCACATACAGAACCTGGCGGCCAGACTAATCACTGGCACTCCCTATGGAGCTCATATTTCCCCAGTGCTTCGCCAACTTCACTGGCTTCCGGTGGGCCAGCATGTCCATTTCAAATCTCTATGTATTGTCCACCGGGCTATTCACGGCCAAGGAGCTGAGTTTCTGCAGTTGAAATTCTCCCGTTACCTCCCTGAACGCGATTTACGTTGTTCCACTGCTAATCTTGTTAAAGATTCAATCGTGAAAGGGTTGGCGGTAGGGTCTTTTTTATCGCAGCTGCTAATCTCTGGAACAATCTCCCCTTGGTACTAAGTAATGTTCCTAACCACCCTGGTTTTAGAAGAGCACTTAAGACCCTTCTGTTTTAGCTCTCTACTTTTTTGGCTCTCCTCCCCCGTGAGCAGCTCTCCTCTCTAGCGCCATGATGCCCTTGGACAACCGTGCGCTTTACAAATACAGATAACATAACATAACATTAAGAGTGGCTGCCCTTGAATCTATCACAAACCCCATTCACTGCATATGCTGAGAGGGAACCAAATCGGTATTCTAGAAGTTCATAATAAACCCTGGGGTCTGCAAAAGTGAAATGGCTAAATGTGCACGACAGTGAGAAATATCAGTGGAGGTACTCATGATGAGAACGTTGTCTAAATACATTATAAGCCTTAACCCTCTGTCCCGAGATACACTGGTCTGTGAAGCTTGTTATTGCACCACGGTGCAAAAGACAGACCATAGGGCAGAACAGAAAATGCATAGCATCTCCTCTCCCACAGAAACTGCAGGAAAAGCCTGTGTGGTTTGAAGATGGGACCATCAGGTAAGCATCCTTGAGATCTAACCTCTCGAACCAATCACTTGGCCTCAACATGCCTTTCAAAACTGCAAGAGTAGCCATCTTGAAGTGTCGATATGCCACAAAATGGTTTAACGTCCTCAGACTGATCACTGGCCTGAACCCCTTATCTTTCTTATCAAGAAAATTGCATTGAGAAAACCCCTCAAGTGAATGAATGCCCTTTCTATGGCCCTTTTGGTCAAATGGTCCACGATCTACTGATGGATTAGAAATCGATCCTCCTTCGTCAGAAAGCGATACTGGACCGGAGGCCTTAAGAATTCCAAATGAAACCCCCTTACAGTATGCAAAACCCACGGTTCTCGAGAAGCCAGCAACCAATTTCTTGAAAAGGATCTTAATCAGCCCCCTATTTGGGCATCCACCCTGTCATAGCTGCCTGGGTAAAGGCTGCTCTTCCTCTTCCACCGCTGAATCCTTAACCACGTCTGAATCCTTAACCACGTCTGCATTAGGATCACTGAGGGCAGATCTGAATCTTTGTGGTGTGTTGAAGGGCTCAGATTGTCCAGATATTGCCAGACCTGTTGAGCAGGGTTCTCGGCAGGCTGCATGGCCCCTTCAGAGAAGAGTGGACCTTCTGCAGGGAGGTAAAGGTGTTCACATAGCGCCCAAGTTCTTTGATGAAATCATCACCAAAAATAAGTGGATCCAAAGGCCTCAGCTCCCTTTCTGTCAGCCACACCTCCCAATTTGGAACTGAACTTCAGCAATTAACCCTTTCTTCTCTCCTGCAGGAAAATGAAGCAAACAGCTCTCTAAGCCCAGTCTTCAACCGGGGCCACAGAACCTCCAGAAGCATTGGCTTTTGCAGAAAGATCTAACATTTATACCAAATGGACAGAGACATTTAATAATCTGCTTGGTACCCCCTTTGAGACATCTTGACAGGAACTCGAGAAGAATGCATTTCACTTTGGATCGAAAGATGGTGTGGAGGCCATATTATGGGAAAGGGATGGGTGGGGATACCCTGCTTTCATCATGCTTCTGTCTGCAGACTCCATCTTGCATCAGAAGAAAGTGCCACTGTACTCTTCAGCTACCTGACTGGGAGCCCACTCCCTAAAATCAGGATGAAACAGCAATTCTGGGCAAAACATGGGATTCCCCCAGGCATCCTGCAAGCCAGACAGAGCCCTCCCCGGCGTCCAACGGACAGCTACCATCCATCCAGGATTCCTGAGGAATGGGGTCCAGAGCCACCCTCCTGGCTCTCTTAGCTTCGGTGTGCTGCTCCCCTGGGCCGCAGGGTCTATTGAGTACCTGCAGCAACTCTATCATAGATGGCTTCAGAAACGCCACAGGGCCGGGTTTACCGGAATGAGGATAATCAACAAAGGAGGCCCCAAGCTCATGGTGTTTCCGCGTACAAGGGGCTTGAGATGGGCCTAACTCCATGTCACCCTGCCCTAGACAGACAAAGGGAAGAGGAATTGGGTGCCCCACAAGCCAGAGCTTCAGAGACCAAGATCTTAATGGTCTGGATTAAGGAAGACTTTTTTTGCTCAAAGGCCTTATCAACAGCTTGGGAGAGTGATGAATTAGCAAAAGAAACAAAATGTTCCTGCCCAATGTCATTGTCTAGAGGAGGTTCCTCCTCCTCTTCCTCTCAAACAATATCCAAAATGAGCGAATACATATTCCTGTCTTTCTGGGACAGGTGGACAAGAATGTGTGTAAAATTGCCCTCCTGCGGCCAAAATCTAGAAAGCCAGGAGAGAACCAAGACACTGTGGGCCAGATTTGTTAAACAATTTGCATGGGAAATAGGGAACTGCATGCAAAATCCTGTTAGTTGATTCATGGAATCGAATATGCAGGACTTTTCAAGGACTTGCGTGGAGTTAGCGCCTGCTTGGCACATATCTGTGAGCCATCGAGCTCTTGCGCGTGACACCACACAGAGCATGGGTGTGGCTTGCGTAGAGGGGAAGAACATGCAAAAAAGTGGGCGCTCCGAGGGACGTTCCACAGGCAGTCCCTCGCACGCCCACAAGTGAACCAAATGACACATATTCACCAAACCACATGCGCAGCCTCTCGGCATGGAAATGGCCACACAAATCCCTCGATCTCTACACCACCCAAAGGCAGGCGTAAAGACACATGCGCATAAGAATCGCAGTGCAGAGGTGGCTTTGCATGTTGGATTTAGGGGTGCATGTATACAACCAGGGTTCCGATCTAACTTAGGGATGCGCGTATGCAGTGTAGCGGGGTGCAGGAATGGGCTACAGCGATTCGCACGCTGATGCTCTGAGTTTAACCTGAATTACGAATTTTCATACGCATGTTGTCGGGGTGCCGGCAACAGTTACAGGGGCCACTTTGCAGTGTCCCCGAGATGAAGGCCTGCTTGAGGGGGACTCTACACAAAGATAGCTGTTCTGGCTGTTTGTGTTTTGCATGGGGGCGTGTCGTGGGCATTCCAGGCACGACTCAGTATTGGTTACTTTGCGCATTATATTCCATGAATTTGCGGGGCGCACATTTTTTATTCTGCGTGCAAGCTTGCGCAGTGTCATTCTCGGTGCATGGTAATTGCGGGAGAAATGCGCAACTTTCCGTGAATCGGGTCCTGGTTGTCTTATCCGAGATGGACGCCCATCAGTACACACTCGAGGGTGCTTTCCTCTACTATGCATGGTACGTGGACTGAGGAGAAAAATCAATTTAGACTTGGGAATCCGGCCTTGCCACTCTGCAACACTGAAACATGCTCTCTACGCTGCGCAAAGAGCGGCTGGAGCAATAGCTCCAGAAATACCAAATCCTCCGTTCTTCACGAGGGAGAACGGGACGCCAAGTCAGGCTTCTCCCCCAGGCTACATCAAAGCAACCCACTCTAGGCGATACATACTGCCCCACAAGAGAATCCAAAAGGTCTCCAGTGAGGTCCTAATTACGTCACATCCCCTGCCTCCCAACTGCAAGCGCCCAGTTACTTAGCTTGCTGTGCATTTGGAAAAGAGAGGAAGGACTGCTTCAAGGAGGGGATTTGGATTTATAGGGAGACTTCTGTGGTACACTGCAGGGGATTATGTGATTTGTAGTTACTTCTTCACTTTTGTGTTTCTCTCTGCTGTGGTTGAATAAAAGAGATTAAGATCCATTTTAGGAGGTGTACCATGCCATAGAATCGATAGGTAGAACAAACATTAGGTATATGGTTTGCCACAGCACAAGCAACACTGTAACCATAGGGTAAACTTGCGGTTTCTGTAGCCCACCTATCACAGTGAACTAAACAGTAACCACTGCCATTGGCATGGAGATAAATACCAGGTCAACAACCAATCCCAAATACATACATAAAAGACTTTCTGCACCAGGCTATAATCCTGACCCAAGATATGGACACTTGCATCCCAAGGCTATGTCCTGCAAATGAAATACAATCAAACTATGGTTTAGAATGTATATATACACACTCAACTTTACAAACAAGCGTGTAGCTTTGCGGCATGGACCAGTCCTCTGTTTGGCCCAGTGAAGCCTGGAAGAAAGGTTGGGGGGTTAGGGGTGTAAGGAGGTGCACAGATACCCTGCTATTCGGTTAGAGAAGCCTATTGTTGGGTGTCCTTCTTTAGGAGGTGAAAGTGACCCTTTTAGTATAAATAGCATAACTAGTTTTTATGTGATGAGGTCAGCAGACAAGACACAGCCGAGGCACATCGTGTTTCACAGCAAGTATGAGAACTTAACAAACACGTCTATGCAAGTGAGTGAGTTACACAACGGCTGTATGTTTAATACAAAATGGCTTCCATTTCACAAAAGATGATTGGGAATGGGTTATCGTCATGACATCCTACATTGCTTCTCTTGGATTGAAGTTTGTAATCCTGGAGTAAAAGAAGCACATTCCCCACTACCTTCCTAAAAAAACATAGTATTTTCCGGGGTTATTTTTCCCATCAGTTGTCTGGCACGCATTATCAAATTGCAATAATACATGGCAGTGCTTCACGGTGGTACTACCAGGCAACAAAGAAAAAGGAGAAAATACACTGTCCTTTACATATGTGCATCACTGCTAAACAACTGCGTTATCCTGGACAATGGCATGAAGTGTAACTCAATGTACTCAGCATCTTTCTTCCAGTATGAAACTATATATGTAAATATATATATATATATATATATTCAATCATAATACATTGCTTAACAAAAGCATTTTTAAAGCATATAAGCATATTATACAAGGATGAAGACTGAACACAGATCGTCAATTACAGTGGAATGAGAATTCATGACACCAAAAGCTATGAATTGTGCCTTTCCTTGCAGGAATCAAGGTGAAATAGCACAACAAGGAGAACATGATTGTGATGCGCTAATCGATAAACCAAAAATAAAGTGATGCCGTTGTGTCAACCGGAGTGCATGTCAAGTGTCACAAGTTCACCAGCCTTCCGCGAAGAGGTCTAGGCTGGATGCACACCTCCCTGAAGATAATGGCCGGTTCCAGCCACCTGGAATTCATTTTCAGAAGTAAAGTTCCTTCGTCAGCATCGACACCATACAGGGTATCTGTTTCTTCTCACTGAAGCGGGGGTCTTCGGACCATGACTCGCAGCTGGTGGCCACCATGAAGTTGACTCTGGTGAGGATCTGCATGATCTCCAGCTGTTTGCCCTGTTCTGAAAGCACCTGGCAAAGAGACTGCACAAACCAGGAGCCTCTGCCAGGGTTCCTCCAGGAATAGTAGCCTATACAAAGGAGAGGGGTTCAGTGTTAAAATTCAATTACGTGATATTTCTTGCTTTTTCAACCAGCCAATAATTTGCATTGTGAATGCAGTGTTCGTGAAAGGCAAATGCAGTAGGGCAAATGGAATTGTGATCTCCCCGTTACCCAACAACATGCGGCATAAAGACACTAGAGGTTTGCAATTTCCTGTTAGGGGTGAATGCAGCAAGGTTATTCAATTTCTGCTTTCGTCTTAACTGAAAGGGTTGATTATGTTAGTGGATTACATGGCCGATGTTAACGGAATTGATTGACCTCATCGCAGACTGGATATAAAAAACTAAATTTAGCATGACTATGAAACAAAGAGCCAACTAATTGAAAATCAATATTCAATTTTATGCTCCACTGCTCTGTGCTTTGCTCAATTTATGCATAGATTCCAATCATTCAGGTAATTTTAATTTGCTGCATAACTCTCTCTACTGTTCAACAGTTACTCAAGACTACTTAATGTTCATCTAAAACACAATAACCTTAAGTGGTTTTGATGAGCTTGACCAAGTAAGGAATGACTTCTTGTACTCTCTGTGAACCCCAAGACTGGCTGGCACTCAGCTCACACCAATGACTGGTGGCACCGCAGTAAAATATGAGAGCACAATTTGAAGTTGTGTATCCCCTGACACAGATATTGCAGTGCATTTGAAGACAACAATGTCCATAAAATATAATCTTGGCTCCTTGAGATTTTGTCACCAATCCTCACCACCATATGTCAGCTCACTGTTCTGCAATGGTACACTTGTGACATGCCGGTTCCCTGCTTTAGTTATATGTTTGCAGCTGTGGTAGACCTGATGTTTGGAGCTGTGGTAGACCTGATGTTTGGAGCTGTGGTAGACCTGATGTTTGGAGCTTTGGTAGACCTGATGTTTGCAGCTGTGGTGCACCTGATGTTTGGAGCTGTGGTAGACCTGATGTTTGCAGCTGTGGTGCACCTGATGTTTTGGAGCTTTGGTAGACCTGATGTTTGCAGCTGTGGTGCACCTGATGTTTGGAGCTGTGGTAGACCTGATGTTTGGAGCTGTGGTAGACCTGATGTTTGGAACTGTGGTACACCTGATGTTTGCAGCTGTGGTACATCTGATGTTTGCATCTGTGGTACACCTGATGTTTGGAACTGTGGTAGACCTGATGTTTGGAACTGTGGTAGACCTGATGTTTGCAGCTGTGGTACACCTGATGTTTGGAGCTGTGGTAGACCTGATGTTTGGAACTGTGGTAGACCTGATGTTTGGAGCTTTGGTAGACCTGATGTCTGCAGCTGTGGTGCACCTGATGTTTGGAGCTGTGGTAGACCTGATGTTTGGAACTGTGGTAGACCTGATGTTTGGAACTGTGGTAGACCTGATGTTTGCAGCTGTGGTACATCTGATGTTTGCATCTGTGGTACACCTGATGTTTGGAGCTGTGATAGACCTGATGTTTGGAACTGTGGTACACCTGATGTTTGCAGCTGTGGTACACCTGATGTTTGGAGCTGTGGTAGACCTGATGTTTGGAACTGTGGTAGACCTGGTGTTTGGAACTGTGGTACACCTGATGTTTGCAGCTGTGGTACACCTGATGTTTGCAGCTGTGGTACACCTGATGTTTGGAGCTTTGGTAGACCTGATGTTTGGAACTGTGGTAGACCTGATGTTTGGAACTGTGGTAGACCTGATGTTTGGAGCTGTGGTAGTCCTGATGTTTGGAGCTGTGGTACACCTGGAGCACCTAAAAGTCTCATGTCTGCATATGTCACAACTGTAAATAATTGGAAGGCATAGGGAACTCCTGTTGTAAAGTGTGGTTTACAGTCTGATGCACCTATGCATTGAAGACAGGATCTGAACCCCTGCCGGGGGGTGAATATATAATTCAACAAAAGAATGGTCTGACCAGATACATGGCTTAGTTCCCGTAATTCTAATGTCTAAAATCTGACCAATCACCCAGTCCAGAATTGATCTGTTGCTGTGTGTGGGTTCCTGATTTAATACATCAAATTCACAGTTGTTTAAGCTCATTTCTAGGTTGATTGTCAAATCTCCCAGGACTAGGGTAGCACTGTCTGATTTATTAAGTGGTGATAGTATTTGGGTAAGGTCCTCCTTAAAGTTGGGCATATTTTCCGGTGGCAAGTACACAAGTACGATATTAATGCAGGAGGAGTGGGTCAGAGTGCATTTGAGATGAATAATCTCACACCCTGGACAGGTGAGAGGAGTTTCATAGAGATGTAGCTCTTCTATAGCAATAATAGCCACTCCCCCCCCCTTTACCAGTCTCACGGTTTTGGGAGAAGAACATGTAGTTATCTGGCACTAAAGTCTTGCAGCCATGTTTCTGTAAGGCATAATTGATCTAGGTTTTGTTCCAGTATATAGTTGTGCACGTCTTTGAAATGAGCATTCATTGATCTTGTGTTAAGGAGAGATGCCTGTAGAGTTTGTAGATCTACAGTCTTAGTTCATAAATGTTAAAAAAAGTAGCAGGCGCTCCTCTCCAGAAAGAACATGGCATGATAACCTGTTCTGAGATGAGAGTTTGCGGCACACACTTTTTGCTCACTGTACCTTTCACAGATGGGGAATATCCATTTGCATATCAGTCTTTGTCCCGCCCACATGGGCAGTCCAGCACCGAAATGCTATGGCAATTCCTCTCTGAACAACAGTACCAACAGCAACCCCATACACGTGTTTCCGCCTTGTTGGGCCTCATCAGTGAGGTGAAGCTGTGCCTCTCTAAGCACAGTGAGCAGGGAGTCCACGTCTGGTTGCCCCCAGGTAACTCAGGGTGACCAACCCCAAGTTCCTTGCAAATACTTCAAAAAAGGTAGCAGGCACTCCTCTTCAGAAAGAACATGGCATGATAACCTGTTCTGAGATGAGAGTTTGCAGCACAAGCTTTTTGCTCACTGTACCTTTCACAGATGGTAAATATCCATTTGCATTTCAGTATTTGTCCCGCCCACATGGGCAGTCCAGCACCGAAATGCTATGGCAATTCCTCTCTGAACAAGAGTACCAACAGCAACCCCATACACGTGTTTCAGCCTTGCTGGGCCTCACCAGTGAGGTGAAGCTGTTCCTCTCTAAGCACAGTGAGCAGAGAGTCCACGTCTGGTTGCCCCCAGGTAACTCATGGTGCCCAACCCCAAGTTCCTTGCAAATACTTCAAAAAAGGTAGCAGGCGCTCCTCTCCAGAAAGAACATGGCATGATAACCTGTTCTGAGATGAGAGTTTGCAGCACACGCTTTAGTTCTAATATGGGTGTTTGTCTATGGTGGCATCGGTCGAGAATGCTGGATTAGTAGATGTATAACTGCCCTCTCTGTGTTCCTGTAGGTATTTTAAAACAATTGCCTCCAGTGCAGCCTTCTGAGCTGCCACAAGAAGGGACATTTGGCTTGGGCAACCCATGACTGGAGGTGAGGTCTTGTTTGAGATCAAGGAAATGAAGCACCTGGGGGCGGGTCTACCTAGCGTGACACTGGTAGCACCGTAATGAAACAAGCAGTGAAACAATTCTGAGGAGCAAAGCGACCAGAATTGAGAGCAGTACTTGTATGCGTGCAGGGAATATGGTGGGCAGATGCAGTGCAGGGCAGACTGACCAGCGGAACAGCACCAAACTGTGCGGACGGGCAACCTGACGTTTCCACATATAGTCAAGGGAATCTTGACTATTGCCCTTCTGTGGTGGCTTGGCAGGCTGAAAAACAATGGTCTGGAGGGTTGCCCAGAGCTGTGCCAGTGGTTATGAATGATTTGCAACCTTCCATCACCATTCTGTTTTGCTTATTTGGTAAGTAACCGCCAGTTTCTTTTGTTAGAGGGATATAGAGGGGAAGGCTGTGTTGCAGGTCACAGACATTTTAAAATGTAAACAGCAGCAGCAGCAGCAGCAGCAGCAGCAGCTCCATGAGATCTCCCCTAGAAAAGGCCCATTTAATTATTTTCTCTGGTCCTTTATATCTTGCTTAATGCCAGTTCCCTGCAGAGTCAAAGCACTGGAACAGTGCACTGCCCCTGAGCTATCCTTCCAATTATATATATTGTTGCAACATATGGTTTTCAAAGGCCAAGGGCAACTTCATGTAAATGAATTATCCACCTTGCATCCATTTACAGTGTGCCTGTGATGCAGGTCTGGCAGATCTGGGTCAGGTCAAACAGTGCCCAGGCAGGATTGGTGTCAGAAGCCACTCGGGAACAGCCCTCTCATCACAGGCCCAGTGGCTCCCTGGATGTGCAAAGCATACAATGAGAAACACTGATGAGATATGTGTTCATGCTGTGCTGTCACTGAGTACTGCAGGCTGCTCCTACCCATTCCCAGCTAGCTAGACCTATCCCCCATGCCCTTCCTGTTGCTACAGTACTGGGAATGAGCAGCACCGACATCCCCGTCTCTGAACCCAAACATTCAGGCATTCTTCACCAATGGACTGCCAAACTGTTAGTGATGGCAGCTTCATGGTTTCTCCTGCATTCCTGTTATTTCTCCAGCTAACGAGATCAAGATTCCAAGTGAAAAAAGCTGTGGCACATTTAGCTGCATTTACAACCTCCGTTTTCAGGTGCAACACAGATATCTGCTCTTGGCACTGCCTCTTTTTCCAGTGTCCCAGGGGTCGCAAGGACAGGTCTAGGGATAGCAGAGGGGGAGCTAGGGGTATCAGCTGCTACCCCTGGCAACCACCAAATGACATCCCTGGAATACGTGTAGTCCCTTCATCCCGAACCCTGGTGGTCATTTTATTTCTTTTATTTCTTGAGTTGAGAAATGGCTTTCACACTGTTTCGCAACTCGAGAAAAAACACTATTAGTACCCTGGTACAACATGCTGGGGTACTAATAACAATAGGCCCTTCGGATGGGGGGCATTACCACTGTGGTAATGCCCCCAGGGCTAAGTTATTTCCCTTGCTCCGCTCGGGCTTGTAACTATCGCCCTGAGGGCATTACCAGACCGGTAAACCCCCCCACCCCCTCGGGTTCAATTGCTTTATTGGTACCAACACATAGCTCAGAAACGCTACCTCAATTGTCACCTAGAGATCAACACACCAGTATGCCAGTGCACCCGAGTCCTGACATGCTGCCCACCTTTCTATTCCAGCACTAGGGTGTACCCACATATAACAATACACCTCTTTCCTGTTATAAGCACCTATTGCTATCCCAGTACTTGCACTCAATGCACCTAAATCAAGACATAAAAATAATACTTTCTTGGAAATCACAAGGGAGTCCATTGCTCTCTAAATCATTTGCTAATTTGCTAGACTTACAGGCACATTTTGATGAAATAGCTTGGATGTGGTCAAAGATGTAGTGAAAATGAATGCCTCTGTCCCTCCAGGTGAATTTAATTGGGATATCCTGCACAGAGCAGGTGTTTCGCTGCTCTCCAGAGGGAATCTGCAGGTGTCTCAGTCCAGATAACATGTTGATGCGGGTAGGGAGGCCCTGAACTCTATGGACTCTGCCAGGTCTTTTACGCGTGCAAAGGGCAGACAGAATAGGTAGCAATCCATGGTAATGACGCCCACTGTCACTACCGATAGCTAGGAATACACAGACGCGGGCAAGCTTCACGCTGATTCCACTGCATTTTGGCAGAGGGCAGATGTTTTGCATGGGAACCCAGGAGCCACCACAAATATTCCTCTGCCAACATCCACTCCACATAGATAATGCCCTAGACCTGACACTATACCATGGACAGGACAGGGATGAAGTGAGGTTCCTCGCCGCCAGTCTTCCCATTCGCATTGAAATGAGCCCCTTTTGAGAAGAAGCCAGGTCATGAAAACTCTAAAAGTACATTTGTTTTGGCTTAATCCCTGCTAAGGGATCAGACACACTGATAGTGTTCTCTGAGTAATCTTAACCCTCCAATTGGCCTAACAAAGGGCACAAAGCTCTTTGGCTGCTGTCTGGACACTACCTTCCTGCTGGAGGCTGTCCAGCAACATCTGCTCTGTGGTTATTACAGTCCTACCGCCCTTCTGTATGTTGAGAGCAAGATTTACACCGCTTTGACCCTGGAAAAGCTCGAACAATAGGTCAATAGTGAGGGACGCCTATCCATGTTCCAAACAGGTTTCAGGAGGGGTGTTGGTACTACATTAAACGGCTTGAAAATGGAATACTTGGGCAATAAAAGTCTTGTACTCAGTAGTGTACCATTCGCCGATTTATCACTGGCGTTCGGCTTATCATGAATGTTTATGGCGTAAGCTAAGATAGTGGAAATTGCCTAAAGGATTATTGAGCATATTGGTCTTCACTGTGATACCACCTTACACATCTGCCTTAATAGGTTCGGAGAACTATCCAAGGAAATGAAGACATCTAATGGCCTGAGACAGGGTTGCGTATTAGCGCCCTGTCTCTTAATTTACTTCTGTTGGATTTAGGTGAATGTATGAACGAGAGTGCATTTGTGTCCCCTTTATTGGCAGTACCAGAACTTCATGGCTTACCTATGCCGACGATATACTTTTAATACACAACACGGAGGTAGGGCTACACTGCCTGATAAACCAATGTTATATGCACACTGTCGAAAATAAACTGAAGATAAGTGTCACCAAAACAAGGGAAAGCCAGCTTCCAGTGTAAAGAGGGGTGTGAGAAAGTGCAGATTGCGCCGAAACGCGTGGGCATCAGGGTGCTTGACAAAGACACGTAAGGACAACAAAAAGACAGGACGAGCATGAGGGGAGACCGAGGGGCAGGAAAGGAGTTATTCGAATAGGATTGTTTGCGATTGCTTGCGGAAGGGCCTCAGATATTCTTCCTGTCGGAGTGCCAGAGGGAGGGAGTTCCAGGAGTTAGCGGCAAGGAAGTCAAAAGATCTTCCATTGCCTCGTACACGGTTGGGCTTGGGACACACTAGTAGATGTTGGTTACAAGATCTCAGGGTTCTCTGTGGGTGGTAGTTCTTGAGTTTCTCTCTCAAATAGGTGGGAGCTTTGCCATAGACAAATTTGTGTGCCAATATAAGGGTCTTAAACCAAATTCTCGAGCTTATAGGGTGCTCGTGGAGTTTTTTGCTGTGCTCTGAGATGTTTTCTCCCCGGGTCTCATTCTTAATGGTGTAAACAGCATCATTTTGGATTTTCTGCAACTCAGTGATATTGGCTCTGGAGGCGCCATCTAACAGCGCGTTGCAGTAGTCTAGTCGAGAGAGGATGGTCACTCTGGCTAGAGTTTCACATTTCTTTTCTGAGATGAAAGGCTTAGTGTGCCTAAGCAGATTCAGATGATAATGCGTGGTTTTCACTAAATTGTTCACTGATGACTCAGAGCTTAGTGAGGAATCTAAGTGCCCAAAGTTTTGACCTTGCTGAGGGTTGGGATATGGCAACCATCGAACTCAAGCTAAGTGTACTGGGATCTAATTTGGGTCTAGCTTGTTGTGCATTGGAGAGTAGAAGCTCAGACTTAGTTAAAACACATCTGATGGGTTGTTATCCACTGTTTGCTCGTGTGCAAGATGCTGTCTAGTTTGAAAGAGTCAGAGTCGTGGTTGCCATTCAGAGTGAGCAGGAGTTGAGTGTCATCAGCGTAGTTAGAAAATAAGATATTTTCCTTATCCAATTTATCGCATAGTGGCGTGATACATACATTGAAAAGAGCTGGGGACAGGCTGGCTCCCTGGGGGACACCATAACAAATGGCAGCAGGGTCAAAGCAGAAGCCACCCCAATGCACAGCCGAGACTCTGCCTGACAGGAAGGAATGAAACCATGATAGTGCTTGGTGGGAGCATATGCCTGGTCTTTGGAGTGTCGCAAGCAGGATGTTGTGATCTAATAAATTGAACGATGCAGATAGGTCCAACAGCATCAGCAGACCGCATTGGTTTTTATCTACCATGTCGAGCATGCTATTTTGAAGGTCTAGCAGAGACCCTTCTGTGCTGTGGTGTGTCCTGTAACCGGATTGTCTTGAATGGGGAATGGAGTGTTGGTCAAGAAGTCTTGAAATTGTCTATTAGTCATTTTATAGACTATTCTGAGAAGGAGGAAAGAGTTGGCGATGGGTCTGAGATTGGAGGGATCTTCAGGGCTGAGTCCAGGCTTGTTGGCTAGTGGTGTAAATGTTACTTTTGTTGATGCAGTTAAGAACAATTTTGTGCTTAAAGGAAGAGTTAACAAGGTGGGCGAGAAAAGGGATAAACAGTGGTTTGTGATCAAAGATGATCTTAGAAGGTAGAGCATCACCTGGGCAGAAGGATGGGCGCATTGTTGCAAGGGCTTACGCTAGCTCCAAAGTGGTGATAGCTTTAAAATAAAAGGTAAGGCGTTCTCCTGCCCGGTTCCGTTTTTCTGGCGTTGTGGTGGTTTGAGGTGAGCCACCTGGGGTCGCTACAGGGTTGATGAGGGCGAGGGTTCTAATTTTCTTCTTTGCTACTGAGACTTTATCAGAGAAAGCAAGCTGAATTTTGGAGCAATCTTCTTTATGAAGTTCTGGGGCTGAATTTTAGGCCTTTCTAGTGCTTTCAATATTTTACAAAGTTGCTTGGGGCAGTTATTGGCATCAGACATTTGTTGGTTTGGGACATTTGTTCTATGCTTCGAAGATTGCTATTTTATAGGTCTTAGTCAAGGCCTTCCAGATTGCTTTCTGGTGGTTAGATTTTGATTTAGACCAGGCATGCTCTGCTTGAGGGGTTTTCTTTTTGTGTTTCTCGTGTGCAGGTGTAAACCAGCAGTTACGTGAATGCCGTCTCTTACTGTAGTTATTTTAATAGTTGGTCGAGCATGTGAGTAACGTGTAGCTGGAAGGTGGCTGCCAAGGAGTTTGGGCAGTCACTATCTGTGGTGTCCTTAAATAGCCGATTAGGCCAAATCACAAGGTCTGATGGAGTATTTTTTAAATAACTTCTACTCTGGACTTTCTTTAGGAATGAATGCTGCTTTTTTAGAGACTGCCGGGGGGTGAATATATAATTCAACAAAAGAATGGTTTGACCAGATACATGGCTTAGTTCCCGTAATTCTAATGTCTAAAATCTGACCAATCACCCAGTCCAGAATTGATCTGTTGCTGTGTGTGGGTTCCTGATTTAATACATCAAATTCACAGTTGTTTAAGCTCATTTCTAGGTTGATTGCTAAATCTCCCAGGACTAGTGTAGCACTGTCTGATTTATTAAGTGGTGATAGTATTCGGGTAAGGTCCTCCTTAAAGTTGGGCATATTTCCCGGTGGCAAGTACACAAGTACGATATTAATGCAGGAGGAGTGGGTCAGAGTGCATTTGAGATGAATAATCTCGCACCCTGGACAGGTGAGAGGAGTTTCATAGAGATGTAGCTCTTCTATAGCAATAATAGCCACTCCCCCTCCTTTACCAGTCTCACGGTTTTGGGAGAAGAACACGTAGTTATCTGGCACTAAAGTCTTGCAGCCATGTTTCTGTAAGGCATAATTGATCTAGGTTTTGTTCCAGTATATAGTTGTGCACGTCTTTGAAATGAGCATTCATTGATCTTGTGTTAAGGAGAGATGCCTGTAGAGGTTGTTGATCTACAGTCTTAGTTCATAAATGTTAAAAAAAGTAGCAGGCGCTCCTCTCCAGAAAGAACGTTCAGAAACAAAAGTTTTAGAGATTTAATGACTGGGAAAACGTATATTTTACAGGATAAAGCGTGGTTTGATTTGTTTAGTGGGACCAAAGTTGCTCAAGTGGTTGCAGTCATAACATTTTTTAAACTCATTAATTTCATTGATTTTAAACCATGCATATGGATGCAATTCCAGCAGTTAGTGAAAATTAATTGATGAATTCAAAGACTGCCTTTTGATGTAATTTTAATCCTTCCAATATAATGTTTAAAGAAGTGGATAGTATTGTTTTAACAAGTGTCTTTGTAGGTATTCAGATTTTTTTTTTATTTGATGTAGAAAATTGCGTTAGGTTTGAATAAACACAAAAACCCAAAAAACAGATCTACTGTTTATTGTTAATACCTTTAGATAGATATGTTCCAACATTGATCGTTCTTAACTTATGAATATCCAAAAGTCTGATTACTCTGATTGATCAACATTGTAGCTTATCTATCAGAAGGTGACAGCAGAGACGACGCACTGCTTTGCCCTGTATTTGTCAGCAATACCCTCGGCTCCTAGAGAACCCATGTAAGCAGTCCATGCTTCCCTTCAGCATTCCCTTTGCCAGGTGCTCTAGCAGGCTTCTCTCATAGATGCACTCGATAGTCAGACTTCGCTTTGTTTAAGGGTAAGAGCTACCGTGTCCATCCTTTTTCCTTCAGATAACATACAAACCAACCATTTGTACTGTTTAGCAATTCTCTCAAATTCTTTCCCCATCCACAAGTAGCTTGGAGGTACTCAACATATATAGATAGAGGCACTGATAACTCAGTGGAATTCATAGGGCGGGACTAAAAAATCCCCTCCATATAAAGAGCATTGGCAGAGATATCCAAGTAGCCAGCATTTTATTGCAATAAGTCTCTTTCCCTTCCTTCTTTATAAAGGCTTTCTCCAAGATGTCTAGACTGTAAGATCTATCTGCCTGTTCTTAGTGACAGTAAGAGGTAGGGACAACATCTCCACCTCACTAAGGGTAATGACTTGAACATCGAAGAAGCCTGCTTTAATGTTAACAAGTCACATTAATTTTCTTCTTTATCAGAGCTCTCTCCTAAATGTCTAGACTGGAAGATCAACTTGCCTGCTCACGGTGACAGTAAGAGTCAGGGCATATCCTCACCAGCAGTGACCTAGAAGTACCTAAGAAGGGGAACTAAGTGTGCTGCACAAGGAACCCTAGTGCCTGGCATAGTTCAGGCGTAATGATTGACTAGGATCCCCACACTAGCTACAGAGACAAATGAAAAGCTAAAGTGTATGTATGGAAGAGTAAGTAAAAGGGATAAGATGAGAACTACTATAGATGCAAATTCTTCTCTGGCCAAGAACCCCATCAATCATTCATCAGAATCCAGGCATCACGGAAGGACCGCCAAAGTTGTTGTGATAGGGAAGAGCATGGGTAGACATGGTTAACAGCATTCTCTATGAATGGAATAAGGCTGTGATCGCAACACGCATGTTTACATTCTCACCTCTAATGCAGGCCCACAAAGAAGCCTTAAGACCAAAAATGGGTACAGAAATTCTGGCCATGTGCTTTCTCAAGTTAAATGCTTCCTGAAGCGGGGTAACTTCTCTCTGGCCTGTTCAGAAAAGCCTTCCTTTGGAAGCACAAACATAAAATGATGATGATTGCAGAACTATGAAAAGTGCAAAGGAAATTAGGTCTGGTTTTGAATAAAGTCCACAAAATATGATGACCTGAGAGTGTTGTAAAATAACTTCATAAAAGTGACAGCAGTTTCAGGCAAGGGCAGGCTGCTGCCAAGAAGCAAGATGGAGTGACGTAGGACAGTATCACTTTCTTTTTGGAAATGTTACCCACTGATGTCCCTTCTGCTGTTGGATGCTTTTTTATTAGTGAGGTCCTACACAAGGAATGAGATGAAAGGGTTTCATTGTCCAGAAATACAAAACTTAATTAAAAGTACGGAATGTTGTGGCTTCCCGTATTGTGGGAATTCATGGTCTCACAAAAACCCTACGTGTTGGCAGTTGCAAAGAAAATTAACAGGTTGCTTGTTGCATAACAAACCTTGGAAGCAGCCAACAATGTGACAAACAGTGTTCTTTGGATCTGCCGGAGTCAGGTGCCTAATAATAACCTGGAAAATTGGCAGCAATTTTCAGAGTAGCAAGAAACTTCTCATACACTAAGGAGGATGTGAAGGGGACTTTCAGACCCCGCCAAACCTGTTAGTTACCTGGCACAGTGGAGTAGGCGAATAGGAAATCAGCTTCTACTGGGATCTTGTAACGCGGGTTGGCATCAGTTTCCAGTGAGTAGTTGGTGGGTCCTGAGTCAGTCTGTATTCCTTCATCAAATTCTGAGCCTCTGCAAGCCTGAGGGTATGAAGGCAGAAGAAAACTTTCTTAATTAAGACACACACAAAGGAATGAAATCACAGCAAAATACATATGCTATATGGCTGCCATGCTATTTATCTTCATGGTTCAATAGTGGTATGGCATTTCATTGATAAATTCTCTTCTTTTTGTAGAAGACCAAGCAAGAAAAGGCTTATCGTTGAAAAACTCACTGCATAAGCCTATTGCCCCGGCATAGCCATCCTCTGCGATGATATTGTAGCAAACTCCATTGTCTTATTACAACAACCCCATGCTTGTAGAGAGCACCCTGTAAATACTCACTGCACATAGGAAAGCAAACACGGCTCTGCTGCAGAAGCCAACACCTGTGCGCATGTGTAAAGGAGGTCCCAGACATGGCCTGCACCCCTTCCCCTAATTTTGAGGCACCAGGAACGCTCTCGCCAAGGTATGTGACGTATGAAGAGCAAATGAACCTACAAAGAGCTGCAGTGGGACTCTCCCCAGTATACATCAGAAGATCCATATCGGCTGAAGCACCCATAACCAGATAACACGCCAGTGCGAATAACTACGAAATTGAATGGAATAGGCACAGAGAGGAGACAATGTTACAACACCAGGAAACAGTGTTACGAGACCAGATGGAAGCAACCGTCCTGTTAAACGTGTGTAAATAGGCTTGAAACGCAAGATGCTAAGAAATCGATATTGCTTGCAATGCTTAGTAGAAGATAGAGCGGCTAGCGCCAACCATATATCTACCTCAATAAGGCACATTATACAAGTGCGACTCCATTTTGTAAAAGAAGAAAAGCTACCCAGGCGGCCAGAGGCCTGCCAGGCCAAGTTTCAAAACCCAGCCAAAGGCAAGAGAAGGAGCGGAATCGAAACTCAACAAAGAGCGGCTCATGCCTAGGAAATCGAGGTCAACCAGAGAAGGGGAGGAGAGCGTCAGCTCACAAGACTCCAACTTCAGAGCATACCAGCCTGCCTCATGAAGGTCAAGATAAGGGGGGCCCATGCAGGTGGCTAGGCCGACACAGAATTAAATGCACTAAAAGCTGGAAACTGAAGCAGATTCATGGTGAACTAACACGTGACCAGCCAGGCGCAAAGAAGTACCATCGCCTGATGTCATCCAGGACCCGAGAATGCCATAACTTTTCCCGATAAGAGACTACAGTTTCAAGGCCATCCCTAGCCAACTAATTGACATGTCGCCCTAAAACACTGATTGATGGAGGGGAGGCAGGGTAAAACTTGGGACACCAGGCTCAGGGGTGTCTATTCTGCATGCTGCTAATTAAGTGGAGATTTATGTTTAGGGGTGTAACTTGCCCAATCACAATGGACCATGTAATCTAGGGTCTTATAGACACTGTAGCCAATGAGACGTTGTACTTGTAGTGACGTCAATCACGTGTGATATAGAGGGATGGGCGTAGACGCCCACCCGATAAGAGTTATCCAATCCACATGCTCCATTATCATATACAGATATAACATCTATATTTACTTTATCTTTCCTAACCAATTATATTGCATGATAAATTTTTTTATAGAAATTAGACGTCAATGATGACGATTTGTGCCTATAAAAATGGTTGTTCAACTGAAGTTCGTGGAAGTCGGAGCGAGACCGGTGATCGCACTACAGCTGATTCCCATTTGTTTCCCTGTTTGATGTATGTATCATTAAACGGACTTCTCTTTGCCAAACTACTGAGTCCTCGTTATTGAGTTGTGTCGGAGTAAGTGATTCCTGCACCCCCTGTCCTCCCATGGTGCAGCTATCTTGTCTTACAAGTTCTAGAGGGTGAGTGCTGACCAATGGGCCCGTCAGCGAATTACTCTCCTCCTGAATACATGCCCGAAGAGACACTCTGGCTTATTTCAAGATGGCAAACCAACTTTTAAAGCTGCGGTTCGCATTCAGATTAAGTAAAACTCAGACAAATCAGACACACCTGATGCAGGTACCGGAATTGTAAGTAGCCTATGTGACTCCCTGCACCATGAGGCTCCACAGCTGGAGGCCTTTGGTAGGGAATGAGACCTCAGAGTATTTAAGTCATGGACCAGCTAAAAGGAGTGAGGTTGTTTGGAGAAGGTTGTGGTCGGAGTTTGGAGTGAGATGGAGATTCAGCATTGAAGTGGGAGAAGGCAGTTGGAGTGCGCAAAGGTTGGAAGAGAAGAAACAGAAGGGGGTTGAAGGGAGAGAACAGGAAGTGTTTGGAGGAGAATATGAGGCAATGGAAGGAGAAAATCGGGAGGTGTCGGGAGGCGAATAGCAAGAAGAAACAGAAAGGAAATATCTAGATGTGATTGGTGGGCAAGAGAAAGCATCCAGCGCTGATGAGGAGGTAGTTATTAAGAACAGGAAGGAACAAGAGGCATTACCCAAGGCAGAGGGAAGAGGTGAGACGGGGTGAACCCTTGTGCAGGATGAATGAGCTTGTGGCATGGAGTAGAGAGGAAGTGCTGATGGTAGAAATCCAGAACCCAGGGAAGGGAGGTGGTAAGACATTCATAAGCTCCCCTGTGGAAATTGAGGCCAGAAAACCTAGTTGGTCTATCTGCCCCTAAAGGAGAAGTCACTGATGTTTTGATTACTAGTGGAGGAGACACAGCAACATCTACAGAACATAAAGGAGAGATCAAAGGTGGGAAAAGAACTACAGAGTCTGAGTAACGGGGATGCTACCATGAAATTGTGTGACCTTTTATAGTAGGCCATGACCTGGTGCAACTGTTGAGGAATGACGACTGCCTTGACCTTGTTTCTTTGCCTGCAGTTGTCCAAGGAAGCATTTCTTGTCTAATACAAAACTGTGCTTGGGTTCTTCAGCGGAATCCACTCCTTGTCCTCATAGGACAATACATACTGTAATAGCCAAAGCACTCTGATTATTGGGGCATGCAGCATGGCCGAACCTTAGGTTTCAATCAAAAGAAATATTTTGCTTGCAGCCATTGCCTAAAGTGGTGTACTCAATTACATCAAATCTGTGCAAGGAGCATCAGCAAGGACCAGGCTCTTAGAAGGTTTTGCCTTACCCTCTTCCCAGGCTTCTTAGGTTGGTCGGCTCTTTCACCTTTCTGGCTGCAGGGGTACTCTCCTTCTTTCCCCTGGGTAAGCCAATCTCAATAGGCTCTTCTTAAGCTTCTCACACAGGTCAGCTCTACCACCCTATGGCTTAGGTGGGCTGTAGGTGTACCCTCCTTCTTCCCCCTGGTCACTTTCCACTAGGCTCTTCAGGCAGCTTGCAGGCAGGCAGTGCTCCAGGGTAGTCCAGGCTCCTTCACACAGGCAGCAACTCCTCCTATGTGACACAGCTCCTCTTTCTGCAGCAGCATCTCGAGGGACGTAAAGGGAACATGTCCAAAACTGAGACAAGCACAGAATGGGCTGGCTCTACTTTTATAGCCAGACTCCTCCTCCGCTGTAGGCTGCTGATTGGTGGAAAGCCCTCCTTACAGCGGTTCTATGTCATTTCATCAACACCCGTTTTTACGACGGGGTTTTGCTGCAGAATGTGTGCTGAAAAAACTTTTTAAAATGTTTTTTTTTATTATTTATGGGGGAGTTCCCACGAAACCCCCCATCATGTACCTTTTTTTTTATTTCGCTATCCTCCCCAAACCCTTTATATGCACTTGCAACCCCCCCCACCCCGGCAAAAATGACACAGCAAAACACCAGTCGTAAAAACGGGTGTCGATGAAAGGACGTTATACCCTTACAGAATTGGGTGACAGGGTGTTCCCACTCTGTTCCTCATAGATAAGACTCTCTCTCTTGATTGGCCAGTTTGAAGTTCTTGTGTTTAATCATGGTTTCACTTTCTTTCTTTTCTATTATTTATTCTTGTTTTATTCTGGACCACTTTAAAATTTGATTTGCCTTGTCCTTGAGCTCAGGTTCTATTAATTAAAATGCACCCTTACATTTCCCTAATTTCCTCTATCGGGATCTGACCCTGGGGTCCTCTCATAGGTTCTTTGGTGTTTCAAAAATCCTGGACTTCTGCTGGCACTGCCAAAGGAAAAGGCTAGGACCTTTCTCCTGAGGTCGTGCAGCACCTCTCTACTAGCGTCTTCCTCCTGCTGTTCTGAGGACGGAGCCAGTCTGGTCACATCGTGGAATGGAAGGCCTGCTTTCCCTCTGTGTGTTGTGAGCCATGCCATTGCTGCTGTCATCTTCCTCGGTGTCCTGCGCCAGCGGGTGGGCCGTCATTGCCTCCAGATAGCTATGGGTCAGTCTATTGTGGGAGCAGCGGCGCTGGGAATCATCACATAAATCAGAGGAGAACTACTGCCTTTCATTGCAGTTCAATAAACACCTCCTGCTGAGGGGTGACTACGTTAGGGGAGCAGTGACTTCCCTTTCTTGTGTGGAAACTCAGAGTTTCATTGCTGATTCTCATAATCACCACCAAAGCTACACACAGACACTATGGGCCTCGTTATACCCCAGGCAGGATGGGGTTAACGGCGCCGGTAAAGGTGCCGGCGCTGTCAACCCCGTCCCGCCTGATTACGAGGTGCCCTCGCGGGACCCGGTCTGCACGTCTGGTTTCATCAGACGTGCAGAGTGGGTCCCGCGAGGGGAGGGGGGAGCAAACAACAGGCCGCTCGTAATCGCCCCGTTGTTTGCTCCCTCGCCCATTCCCATTCAGCCCTATGGGGGCTGAAATAGAATGGGGAAGGTCCGGATTCCTAGAAGGAGGAATTACCGGGCCCTCCGAAATCGGAATGGCCCAGTAATTCCTCATTCTGGGAACCCGACGCGATTTCGTTGGCAGCCATGCCGTGAATAGCGGCATGGCTACCGCCGAGGTCGTAATGAGGCCCCATATCTGTCAAATCGTAATTGCTGAACTAGTTGGTTCGCCATCTGATTACCCTGTATGTCATGGAACAGAGGACTTACATCATTACAATCTAAGGAACATAACTCTTCTAGCTGCAAAAGATCCAAGCCAGAACCAGAAATCCCTCCTTCACCACATCTCAGAACAAAACAGTCTTGAAAGAGCACAACTCACTGAGGGACAATATCCAATCTACAAAAACACACACAGATCTCATCCACTCTGAGATTGTAAAAATATGAAAAGACTTTAAAAACCTCTCTTTTAGAGTCACAGAAACAGAGTCAATGATAAGCACCTGGAAAGTGTCTTCTAAGACATCTACGACTCTGCAACAGTCACAAGGTTCACAAGTCAGGAGGATGGTAGCATTGAAAACAGACTCAGAGAACAGAAATAGAAGAAGCAATATTCGTATTCTTGGTCTTCCAGAAAATGCAGAATCCAAAGCTCCTTACTTTGAGACCTTCATTAAGGACTTTGTGATGAAACGATCAAACATCAGGTTTCAAAGACCATATGAGGGATTCCCATCATATGCCACCCTTCCTTTGAAAGCTTCGACACCCCAGAGCTTTAATCCACAAGCCACTACGATTCCAGCACATGAAAGAAACACTGCATGTAACAAAATCAAGATTATACATAGTATGGGTACTCCACAAAATTGTCATTACTGAGGAGTTTGCAAGAGAAACTGCTAAGAACAGAAGACCTTGTCTGTCTTATCAACCTTGATTAACAGATTTGAACATTAGAGATGGTCTGCCTGGTCCTTCAAAATGTTAAATAAAATGACATACAGAGTACAGTCTTTTACTTTTATTGATCCATCAGATCACAGGAGATTCTTCCAGAATTTAAATGTAGAGAAAATGGTGACCAGACCATTTTATCAGCCAACATCCTCCTAATTTCACATGTATCTAAATATATACATTTAAATGACAGGCATAAATACATGAGTAGATAAGCAGTGATTCCTCTCTATATAGATTTGATAGTCGGTATGTGAGTACTTCTATTCTACCCACATGCATCTGTTATGATGTTCGATTGGAATGAACTCCCAGCATTCCAAGTCTACTGAACACCAATGTTTACATCATGGTGCACTACACACCCTACTTTCTTCTACACAACAGTTAACTACATCCACAATCTTGGCACACTCACATACAGCCTTTTATTCAATAACGTCAATACATGCGTTACACCATCTTACACTTACACTAATATTCAGCCAACATCCACATTCACACTTCATCAGAGATACACTGTCATCTTCCCCACATGTATACACTGTTTCACACTGCAAGGTTGCTGAGAATCATTTATATTTACAACTTCCCAATGATACTGACTAATTCACGTGTGAGACGGTTGATATTCGTCAATTTCTTTGTCCACCATATTGATATCCATGCACTACCATGTGTGATGCGTATTACCTATTTATGCTCAAACACCTTCTCATGGATATCTATGCCTGGCCTCTAAAGTTTAGAAATACACAAACATCTTTATAACAATTATTCAAACCTCTTTCAAGCTCAATGAACTTCTAGTTACTGTTCTAGTTAATGGCCTGGTCCAATTATTTTCCACTTATTTCCTCCAATGGGTCGCATTGCCTTTTACTAGACTCAGTAGAGGATGTGCATTAATAACTAAAATATTGCATGCACTACAGCAAACTGTACAAAATGTTGTTCACCTAAATTGTATCTTGTTTTTCAACCATTGACGGGTGCCACAAGAATCAGTTGGCTAGAACTGGTTGTGTTGCATTTTGTACTTATGTGCTATGTTCATTATATTTTCTGTCACCACCTGGACATTTCAACTATTCGTTTGCATAGTTCATAAACTAATTTACCTATTCATGTTCATGCCCAACATGGTAAATATCTCTTCTTTTATGAGATAAACTGTGCTGCTTTCCTTCATATTCACCCCCAAATTCATGTTAATGTACAGATATAAACCCACAATGCCCCAATCACCCATCCTTGATCTAGGTTTCTCAATATTGTATACTGCTTGTGGTATTTAATATCTCTTTCTGATTTGTAAAATATATTGGGTAAATCAGTCTCCCCTTGCACCACTTCTTTTCTACCACTTTCTTCCCTGTGCCACTCTTTTCACTCCTATAATTTCCAGAAACTATCAAAAGATTCTAGTCCCTTCCTGACCAAAGATTAACTAGTGTCTTTTGTGTGACACCGATACTGAAGGATCATATTTTTAAGAAAGCATGAGTCCCCTCTCATTGTGGCCTTCGTAAAATTACAAAACAATGAATGGTCTCAAATATTTCACTAATAGGTTTGTTCCACATGCCCTTAAATTGTTTACATTCTCTTGAATACTCATATTATGCAGAGTAATCAATTACAGGTTCGCTCACTTAATGTGAAGGGACTAAATCATCTCATTAATATAAACAAAATATGAGATTATTGTTTCAATCTTAAAGGTGACATTATTCTCCTTCAAGATTCCGAAATAAAATCAATGGAAGTTAACACATGGAGCAATGGTTGGTTAAGATATGCTGCCTGCTCTGAAATGATAGAGAAAATAAATGTTGTCATTACTTTCATTTTACAAAATTCAAATCTCACTTTGTTAAGTCAGGAACAAGATAAAGAAGGTAGGCATCCCGCCAATTGAAATCTTGCTGTTGGCAGGTATTGTAATATACCTCTAGACCAGTTGTTGGACAGACACACCTCATTGAAATGTAAGGCTACAAAATCGCATACATTTCTCCTAAACATCTGCTCACAGATTAATCTTTTTGACATTTGGAGATCCTATAATCCAAAAGGCCAAGAATTCCCCATGAATCTTTCTCTAATATTGATTATATAAATTCTGATTAACAAACCTTTTCTTCCTATTACCTTAGATCCAAAAATAAATCTGTTCTCAATATAAGACCATGCACGTAGGCGAGTTACACTGATTGTCACCAAAAACCCAACTAGGCAGAAGTTATGGAAACTAAGTGATATTGTTTCCAATCAGGGTAACATGAACAAAATCAGAGGTGATGTTGAATCCTACTTTGCAAACAACACCACAATTTGGGAGAATGTTGCAGTGGTTTCGGACATAATGAAAGCATCCGAGGATCTCTAATCAGTATCTCATCCAACTCTATCAAAAAAGTAATAAGAGTTAATAGAATTAGTGTTAATACATTTCTATCAAATTATGCCTAAGAGTCAAACCCTATTGCCTCAAAACTAACATCTCTAAAGTATGAGTTTAGGAAAGTTGTGAGGCCCAGAGCACATACCTGGATTCAAACTCACTAAAGTAACCAATTTTGCTTTAAAAATAAGTCTAGTCATCTATTAGCAAACTATCTACAAAACCATCAATAAACATTAAACAAAGAGGACACATCCATCTCACCCAGAAATGAGGATATACCAGACAAATATAAAGAATTTTATGGAAAACTGCACCCACAAGAGCAAGCCTGGTGCAGAACTTATAAACACTTATTTACAGGATCTACAACTTCCCACTATTTCATCGTCGGATAAGGAGTTATTAAATTCTGGAATGTAACTCAAATACATTCTAGCCTCTATTGGCATGCTTCTTACCAATAAAGGCAGGGCCCCGGATGGCTTTGCTGTCATCTTCAACAAGATTATTGCTAACACCCTCACAGCCCACCTCTTAAGACTTAGTTACAGTTCGCATATATGAGGGAAATTACTGGTACTGCTGCCAAGGCTGCAATAATCATCCTTCCAAAAGTGAAAACAGATCTTCAACACCCGGAACATTAGAGACCCATCTCACTTCTTAATATAGACTGTAAGCTTTACACAAACATGATGGCTAATAGATTTTCCAAAATCATCCTCACCATCATACACGCTTCCCAAATTGGATTTCAGAGGAGCTGACAGAGGAGTGGCCAAATCCTTAGCCCGAGTGAAGACCGAAAATTTTAAAGTGTATTGTACAGTCTGGGTAGAACACTTTGTAACCCCAAGAAAGTAGCATCCATTGTGAGGAGACTAAAAGTCTTAAAAGAGAAGCTGCTTTTGTGTTTTATATATGCTGTGGCGTTACAATATGTAGGGAGCCTCTTTAAGATGCATCAGTGAATTGGCACTGTCGGAAAGACACCTTATTGAAGGGTAGAAATTAGGGAAATAAGATTCAGCAGATTGAAGCGATCATGAAATAAGGAGATTGAGAAGAGTCAGTGCAACATGGAAGTACGGGGAATACTTTACTCTGATGGAAAAGAACAGACATAATAAAGACTATCTCTGTATCTCACGTATTTTAAGAAGCATGAATCTTGAATTTTGATTTTCCCATTCTGAATTGTACTGTATTATGTGGTACTTTTGAAAAGAAATGTATGATATGATATGATAGGTTATTTATAACGCGCTTAATACACAGAGGTTTCTTAGCGCAGACCCGGGGATCAAACCTGTGTTGCTCCGTGTCGTCTTGCTTCCAAGGCAAGCACGTTGCCGCTCAGCTATCCTCCTGAGACAGTTGTATTTTGTATTTGTATGATCATTATGGTAACAATATATGTGCACGTTTTGTGGAGATAATGAAGAGTGCGTAGAAAATAACCCAAAACATCAGTTTGGAAATGAGGTGCTCAACAAACCCTAGATGCCTGCTCATTCCCTTCAACAGGCAACACATGGGAACATTAAGAGGCAGTTATGTGCTGGCTCTCGCTTTGCATTGGGATATGTGATCTACTCTTGGAGGTCTTCTGTTTCTGTGCTTGTTAATGATCAAGCGATTCAGGCAGCTGCACACCCTATGGCTGCTTGAACATCTCTGCAGAGAGGAAAGGGGAAAGTGATAACCCTTATAGGCGATTCAGGCAGCTGCAAGCACCATGGCTGCTTGAACATTTCTGCAGAGAGGAAAGGGGAAAGTGATAACCCTTAGAGGCGATTCAGGCAGCTGCACGCACCATGGCAGCTTGAACATCTCCACAGAGAGGAAAGGGGAAAGTGATCACCCTTAGAGGCGATTCAGGCAGCTGCACGCACCATGGCAGCTTGAACATCTCCACAGAGAGGAAAGGGGAAAGTGATCACCCTTAGAGGCGATTCAGGCAGCTGCACACCCTATGGCTGCTTGAACATCTCCGCAGAGAGGAAAGGGGAAAGTGATCACCCTTAGAGGCGATTCAGGCAGCTGCACGCACCATGGCTGCTTGAACATCTCCACTGAGAGGAAAGGGTAAAGTGATCACCCTTAGAGGCGATTCAGGCAGCTGCACGCACCATGGCAGCTTGAACATCTCCACAGAGAGGAAAGGGGAAAGTGATCAACCTTAGAGGCGATTCAGGCAGCTGCACACCCTATGGCTGCTTGAACATCTCTGCAGAGAGGAAAGGGGAAAGTGATCACCCTTAGAGGCGATTCAGGCAGCTGCACGCACCATGGCTGCTTGAACATCTCCACTGAGAGGAAAGGGTAAAGTGATCACCCTTAGAGGCGATTCAGGCAGCTGCACGCACCATGGCAGCTTGAACATCTCCACAGAGAGGAAAGGGGAAAGTGGTCACCCTTAGAGGCAATTCAGGCAGCTGCACACCCTATGGCTGCTTGAACATCTCCGCAGAGAGGAAAGGGGAAAGTGATAACCCTTAGAGGCGATTCAGGCAGCTGCACGCACCATGGCTCCTTGAACATCTCCACAGAGAGGAACACAGAAACTGATCACCCTTAGAGGCTTTCTATGGTGTGACGGTGACAAGCTGTTTTACAGTTCATTCTATCATTGCACATTTTTTCATTTTTAACATTTCACCATTCTTAAATTCGGTGCTTCAAGAAAATGCAGGTGAACCCTCCACCCGCAAACAACAAGTCTAATTCATAGAGCAATCCCAAAGAATCCCAAAGAAACAATTTGCTGAGTGAAACTGCTGCATGCTGGGACAGGAATTCCAATTCCAGCAGCAAATATGAACCACCAGTTGCTCCATTGCTTGGACAGCGAATCTAAATCCCACGTAAAAGCCAGAGAAACAGTTCCAGAATCAGGAATAGAAGAAAACAACTTCTTAAAAAGTATCCTTGGCCTCCTAAAAGGGGCTTTAACCCAAGCCCTTTGTCTGCAAGTAGAGCTGAGAAAAATACACTCGGAAATAGAAATGAAACCAACATTATATGGGTGGTGAGATTGTGGGCTTGTCCCCGATTGGATAATTACAGGGAGTCACTTAGATATTATAGATGGGGGGTGGGGGTGGCTGGTATTCACGTGGCTAAGACACGCAGAACATATGGCAGAGGTTTTGGGATCCCCAATATTTGGGGAAATCCGGATAAAAATGACCAATGCAGTAGAAGTGTACCGGAAACAAATAGCGGAACTGTGGTCTGGGCAGGGGGGCAGGGGAGAGAGTAGGCGCAAGTCTCGTGCAACAAGTGGCAAGTGTTGCGTCCAGGGTTCTCCAATAGTCTAAGTGAGGTGTAAATATTACAACTTTACACTCGCACAGGGACATGGATGGACACATCCTCTGTATAGAATGGTGAAAATGGTCGTAAAAATTAGAGGAATGGAAACAGGACAAAAATAAAAAGTAGTGGAACACAGCTGCTGCCCGTTCCCGCTCACTTCGATCACTGGACCAATGTAACTAAATCAGTGACTAAACACAGATATGAAATGGAAGAATGCCAAAGGAGTCGTTCAGCGTGAATGTACAATGCAAGCAAGAATGGGGAGGTTTTAGGGAGACACATTGATTATTTGGAACCCCCATAAACAAACACTGTGTGCATGAATTTGGAATCGGGCGTGTGTCCATTGTCTTCAGTAGTGTACAGGAGGAATGTATCGGCAGCGCTGCACGAGAATGAGAAGATGGAAGGCGCTCTACAGCATTTCCCACTTCCCTGTCCGCTCTGCCCTGATATGAGGCAAACACGCTTTAAGGTCCTATTAAAAAGGTCTCTCAATGAGGCAGGAACATTGTGCACATCAAGGGGGTATCTGTTGGCAACCTCTGCTGCTCGAGTCCTACCTCCCCGCACACAACGTCATCGGTTCAGCAGCGAATCATTGTTAATGAATTGCAGACGCTATGCGTGATATGTATGAAGTGGTGCTGTGGATATCTGTATTGCGGGTATGTGTGGGCTATATCTTATTGCTTTGTGCTTGTAAGACACATGTTGAAGAAAAGTAGTTGATAAATAACCTTTAGCAATATGGCTCTTTACAAACATGAGGACCGATTCACACAAGCAACCTCTTGCGTGTGCTACTATGACTCATGCCTCCACACATGGTTAGACTTTCTACCTCTTGGGCTGCTCTGCCACTTCACACCCCTTTTACTCATGCATGCCGTTCGGTACTCGTCCACGTGTGGGGGGATTCCCGTGACTTGTGATTCTCTTTCAAACCCAACCTGTGTGTAGACCATTCACTGCCCACACACGGGGTGCAGAGTCTGTGGAATTCTGGACACCGCTTAGGCCTGCTCCATTCAAGGGTAAGTCAGATGTGCAGACACATGTAGGAGGTTCCCAAGGGCGTTCAACCTACCAGCGCCTTGAGATCATACCAATGGTAGTACATAAGGCGCTATACAAATGCAAAATAACATAACATAACATAACATAACGTGTGTGTGTGAGCATAACCCGGACCCCTGCCTGACACACCATTTGAAATTCCCATTCCTGCAGATGTTAGTTGTGCAACATTGTGCAAGCATCATTTCAATGTAAGGGCACAGGTGTTCTTACTTGTGGCACCGGCACATAATGCAGCCATGTGAACATTGTGAGCCTGAAATAGGCTGCATGCATCTGCCCTGCTATAGGAAGGCTAGCCTGATCAACACGTTACCCTGCAACCAGTACCTGAATGAAAAAGAGTTTGGGCTTTCCAACAAGACTCTTGCATTTGTCTCCTCTAAAGAGAGTGGTGACGGTCTTTATGGGCATCGATCCATCGGTCCCGTAGATGAGCCCCTCTTCCCCATGGCTCAGGAGGATGCAGGCAAAGCAGGCGTATTCACTGTGATCTTCCTGGGCCACTGCAAAGGAACCAGACAGCAAGGGTTTGCATGTTCCCACTGACGGCAAATGCACACAAGCATGAAAGGTCTTCAGGGCACAATTCCATTTTCCTTCAATACAGAATTGGTGTGCAATAATAGCAAAGGAAAGGCGAACAGGTTGGAGGAATTTATTTATTTATTTATTTATTTTGGCATTCATAAAGCGCACCCAACCCATAGGCATCTGGAATAAGGCTCACGTGAAAAAATAAGACAAAGGGCCTCATTACACGGTAGGCGGTAAGGGTTTACCGGTACCGGTATTTTACCGGTACCGGTAAACCCTTACCGCCTTACTACGAGGTCCCTTTGCGGGTTGGAGAATTTAACGCCTGCTTTTTGCAGGCGTTAAAAACCAACCCGCAAAGGGACCAGGGAGCTAATAACGGTACCGCAATTTGCAGTGCCGTAATTAGCACCTTCCCCATTCCCATTATGCCCTATGGGGCAAAAATGGGAATGGGGAAGGGGGAATTACTGCCCCACCAACCTTGGAATAGGGCGGTAATTCCCCTTTCCACCAAGGCAGTGCCAGTATTTTACCGGCATGGACCAAGGTGCTAATAGCACCTTGGTCCACCGCCGTCCGTGTAATGAAGCCATTTTACAACTGAAAGTTCATTGGGACTGTGACACTGGTAACAGAGCCCTGGGCCGTCACAAACCAGTGAAATCTGAGAGACAAGCACTGCCAAAGCCAATAGTATTTGGCGTTTACATTTGTTTATAACATTTAACATGTATAGGCAAGACTGCAGGAAATACTCGGACTCTACGTGGCCAGGAATTCAAAACATGTCTGCAAATTAGTGAATGCAGCCAAATCACATTACTAATAGGCACAGTAGGAATACTTCTCTTCACCACGGTTTTCAAACGTCGTTTTACTGAGTGTATTGCTAATGTTACATGTCAGCAAACACTATGCTTGGACATGTTAAGGCAAGCAAGGGGATTTTAATGGTGAGCTAGGGTAGCTGGGGTAGGAGTGAGCTAAACTGAAAGAGAGAATGGGTGAGCTCAGGTGGAAGGTAGTTGGCAGAGGTGAGCATGCTAGGCACGGATGAGCTATGATTCGTGGGGTTGCTATGGGGCGGGGTGGGCGGGTTGTTGGGTATAGCCAGCGGAGAGGTAGGGTGTGTGGATCTAGGTTAGGTGGGAAATGGTGAGGTAGAAAGGTGCCATTGGAGTGTGGTTGGGTAATGTGAAGTAGAGTCGGGTGGAGTAGGGTGGGGTGAAGTGGGGATGCATGGCGGTAGAGAGGGGTATGGTATTGAGCAGCGAGGTAGGGTGGGAGTAGGCAGGGGTGAAGAAAGGTGGGTGGGTAGAGTGGTGAGAAAGTAAGTGTGGGGATAGAGAGGTATGAGGAAGGGCTGGCGGAGGTAAAGAGTGGTGAGGAAGAGTGAGTGGGGTACAGCAGTGAGGAAGGGTGGGTCGGGGAAGAGGGTATGAGGAAGAGTGGATGGAGCAGGTGGGTGAGACGGGCGGGTGGGTTAGAGAAGGGCAAGGAAGGGTGGATGGGTGGGGGTAGAGAGGGGTGTGGAGGGTTAGGTGGGGTGGAAAGGGGTGTGGAACGGTGGGTTTGTGGGGTTGGAGAGTGGTAGTTAGAGATGGGTGAGGAAAGGTGAGTGGGGTAGAGGAGGTTGAGGAAGCATGGGTGGGGTAGATGAGGGTTGAGGACAGGTGGGTGGGAAGTGGTAGAGATGAGTGAGGAAGGTTGGGTGAGGTCAAAGGGTTGAGGAAGGGTAGATGGGTGGGAGTAGGAGGTGGTGAGGATGGGTGGAAGGGTGGCACAGAAGGAGGGGAGGATAGTTGGGAGGGTGTGGTAGAAGGAGGTGAGAGTGGGAGGGTGAGTGGGGTAGGTATAAAGAAGGGTGGGTGGGCGACAGGAGGGGGAGAAGTGGTTGGGGGTGAAGGGTTGGGCAAGAGTGGGTGTAGAGGGGTGAGAAAGGTTGGGGTAGAGGGCGAGGAAGGGGGCTGGTGATGGAAGTGGGGGCTAGGGGAGGACAGGGACAGGTATAGAGCAGGGGCAGTGCTAGGGTGGGGTGGGGAAGAGAGGGCAAAGGTGGGGGTATTGGAGTGGGGGATATAGTGTGGGCAGATGGCGCAATGCAGCAGGCTGAAGTGGAGGCTTGAGAGTGGAGGTGGTAGCTAGTTAGAATGCTGTGGAAGGTTAATTGTTGAGGTGGGGTGGAGTAGTGTGGTAGTGTGCAGTGGTGTGGTGGCTTGGAGTGGTAGTGTGGTGCAGAGATCTGGAGGTGCGGTGTAGAGTGGGGTTGTGTTGATGTGGGTGGTGTAGAGGTTTGGTATGAAGTGGGTGGTATAAAGTGGTGCTGTGGATTGGGGATGTGGTGGTGTGCTGATGTAGATTTGTATGGGATGGAGGGCGGAGGTGTGGTGGTATGGAGTAGGAGTATGGTAGTGTAGTTTGGTGTTGTGGGGGTGTGTGGAGATATGGTGTGAAGTGGTGGTGTGGAGGTGAGTGGTGTCCAGTGGTGGAGTGTCTGTGTGGAGTGTTGGTGCAGTGTTTAGAGTGGTGGCGTTCTGGCGTGGAGTGGTGGTGGTATGTAGTGGTGGTGGGGAGTGGTGTGCGGGTGTAGGGTGATTTGGTGGTTGGAGTGGTGTGGTGGTTCTATGGATTGGTGTTATGGTGGTTTGGAGCAGTGGAGTGAGGTGGAGTGATGGTTGATTCAGTGTGTGGAGTGGAGATGAGGTAGGGTGGTGGTATAGTAGTATGGAGTGTGTTGGAAAGGTGGTGTAGGGGCATGGTGGAGTGGAGCTGTGGTAGTGGAGTGGTCATGTGGCGTGGTGTTGTGCGGTTGTGGTGTGGGATGGCGTGTAGTGGTGGTGTTGTGTGGGGGCGGTGAGATAGCTGACAGGGAGCCAACCTAAATAAAACAGAGTGGGCCATATGCCTCTTCCGGCCAAGGCTACACTGCAGCATGCCTAGAAGGAGGGGGTGGCCTTGAGGTGTTGTCTGGTGATCATCCATTTGCATAAAACCAAAGAGCATTTTGGGAACATAAAAATGATCTCAGAATGGTATATTTGAAATATATTTGTGATATTGTTTATTCTCGCCTATCATGGTAATCCCTGAAATCACAAAAGAGTACTGCACATTGGAGTCGCTGCACATTTCATTTGTTACAACACTCACCCTAACAGTAAAAGGCCTGCACACCATATGGCCACTCCCCCCCCCCCACCACCACCGCAGGCCACGACCCCAGGCAAACCCTGCAACAGTAGGCGACATGCTCTTGCTTGCAGGTTGCCATTAGAGAAAGCAGATAGAGCACTCAGGCGATGACACCAGCCGCAGATAAAACAATGTGCCATTTGATGCCACAAGCATTGCCAGGTGCATGCCAACCAGACTCTGCTTCCTTAACACCGAGTTCTCTCTCTCTCTTTTACCTGTAGAAATGTTTGGCCATTAGGTGTGTTTACTCTGTGTTCACTCCTCCTTATCTGCAGCCTCGTGTAAACGCTGGAAACCAGCACCCTCGTTCTTTTGTTGTTTTAATGTTTTTATTGGCATTTAAACCGCAGAACTCAAACACCCTACCGAACAAAGAGGGTTCAGCAAGTGGACACAAGGTGAGAACAAAAACATGGAAAAAGCATCATCCTTGTAGCCCTTTGACCTTCTTAACCCGCTCCCAACATACCGCCCCCAACCCCCAGGTGTTAGCATTGCAACTAGTACTTCTAGTCCTTTCTGAGGCACGACATTGTGAGTTCAAAGGTTAAGCAAAGGACTCTAGTCATAAACTCTTCCTGGTAAGCCGTAATAGTGTCTAATCGTCCCATCTCAGATGAAGAAAAATTATCAAAGTTTCGGGGCTACACCCTTGAAGCTTGGCCTGGGCCGGCCTAATATCGTGATCACGTGCGATCCCTGCTTCACCGCCATTTTGAACAGTTTTCTAACAGCTGCAGAGCAAGATCATCCGCTGTGAGTAAGCAGATAGCAATAACAAATGTTCACATGTACCAATAGCGAAACCTCTGCCAGACCGGATCCCAGTTGCGCTTGCGCGTATGGTTACCATACCTCATGGTCTATGGGCGGCCCCACTGCAGCTCCCAAGGATCCTAGAGGCCCTCCTCTGTCCAGGACTTGCATCTCCCTATGTCAATGGCGGTCCCGCAGCTGGCAATCTCACGGGGGCCGCATGGCTGAAGGAGGGAACATCGCCTGCACTAGTGTGTCCCAGGCGGCTACATCTGCACTCACTTCTCTCATCTCACTATATACTGCTCTGCGCCAAGCGGTGGATTCGGCCAGTGCCCAACGCTTTAGGTCAGCCCACCAAGCTTGAATTCTGGGTCTTTCTGCTCACTTTCAAGCCATTGCGATGCTCTGTTTGGCTAACACGCTAAAGAAGTCTTTCATCTTTGTGAGGTGAGCTGTGTGTTCCCTCCCTCCTGGGTATAATTCCAACAGGTAAGCTTCTGGGGGCCATCTGTGCATCTGTATTCCTCCCCTGACCACCTTGTCGGCTATCCCCTGCCACAACCTTCCAATAACCGGACAGGTCCAAAACATAGGTGAGAAGTCAGCAACGTTATGTGTACAGCTGGGACGATTCAGTTTCCCTGTTCCTTCAAATCCAGGAAGAGAGCCAAGGGTCAAAAAGCCATTTTAACAATAATGTCAAGGAGAATCCAAACCAATCCAGAAAGAAGGACAAGGATCAAAAAGCCAGAAGAGCGTGTGCAAGAAGCACATAAGCAGCTGAGAAGCGCTGCTAAACCTTTGCTGGGTCCTTAAATAGTCTATGACGGCAAGTAGCTTTCTGGTTTGCGGTATCACGTGATTTGCCCAGGTCACGTGACCGCTTTGCAGCTTTGCTGAGGCTGGTGCGCCCGCTGGCGTAGTACAGCATCCTTAAGCCGCCATGGCAACTTCCAGCCCCGACACGGGATCAGATGGAAGTCCAGTGCCACTGACAACAAATGGGAGTGTGGTTGCTGCAACCAGCATGCCGGCGGAGCCCTGGGGAGCAAGGCGGGAAGTCGCTGTGACTGGAGCGGCTGGGAAAGCGAGTGCGTGACACCAGCTGACCAGAAATTGCAGTTGCTCTGCCAAATAATATAACTCAAAGTGGGGCAGTCAGATTCCACCATCGCTGTAGTCCCTATGCAAGGTGCTTAGTCTTTTTAACAGAGCCTGACCTGTTACCAGTCAGCCCCACCAACAGGATATTTGGGAAGTATGGATCCGGGGTTCCCATCATTTTCCAAGCCCTATGCCACAAATGTCTGCCTAGTTCAAGGAGTAAGGGGTGGTGCGGAAGCAGGGCCTCTCTGACCTGCAGGACCTCCTTAGGGAAGTACTGCCCCCCCAAAGAAATGCCCTCACCACTGAGTCCAAGTTAGTAAAAACCTCATTAGTTTTGATGCAGGGTATGTTAGCAAAGCGGTATAACAGAGTAGGTAGCACTACCATCTTAAAAAGGGCTGCTCTGCCTGCCAAAGACAAGGGCAGCTGCTTCCAGAATGACGTGGACTTTATAGCATGGTCTAGTATTATTGTGTGTGAGAATGTAAAATCATGCTTTAAATCGACTCCCAAATATCTGAAGGTGTCTGTGTTCCATTGCAATCGAATATTGGGCAGCTGGTTCTGGTGCAGAGCAATAAGATCCGCCAGCGGGAACAAGCAGGACTTATCAAGACTTATGTGGATGCCAGAAAGCTCAGCAAAATGGTCTGTTATATCCAAGATGTATGGCAGGTTAACCTCTGGCGTGTTAACATACAGAAGCATATCATCCGCGTACATTGAGATCAAGTGCCTAATCCCATCGATTAAAATTCCAGTCTCAACATATTCTCACCTTAAGAACACAGCAAGGGCGAGGGTGAACATCAGAGACAATGGGCATCCCTGCTTGGTGCCCTTGTGCAGCTCTCAAGCTCCGGACATCTGCTTCCCAGCTCCCACCCTGCAATGGGGTTTAGTAACAACAAGCCTAACCCACTTCAGAATCCAGCTCCTATGCCAAATTGCCACACAGCCTCATGCAGCCAGTCCCAACTTACAGAATCAAACGCCTTAACCTTCATCTATTGAAGACCTAGCTTATCCATCTTTAGGTGTTTGGTTCTGTCTATCACATGATGGAGTCCCCGCAAGTTCCACAAAGTGCTCCTGCTCGGGACACACCCCGGTTGATCAGTTTGTATCAGGTCTCCAATCAGAGCCTTTAGTTTGTTTGCCAATAAGACAGTGAGGATCTTGTGATCCCAGTTAACCATGGAGAGAGGCCTATAAAAGCCACAATCCAGTAGGGGCTTGCCGGATTTAGGTACAGGCACAATTATGGACTCTTCCCCAACTACAGGACAACTGACCTTCCTCATATGCCTCCTCTAACATCTCCAGAAGTCTAAGCACCAGCATGGACACGTATGTTTTATAAAATTCCTCTGGTAAGCCATCTGGTTCAGGGGTTTTACCAGACGGTAAGGACATTATAACTGTCTTGATTTCATCAACGGTGAGCGGGGCGTCCAGCATTTCTGTACGATGTCTAGCCCGGGCAAGTTTATCTGAGCCAAGACATCCTTGATATCGACCTCATACCCTTCCGAACCCACTGAGTACCTAATATCTGGAAAACACGTAATTAATCTCACTCTGGGTTTTCACTATTTCTCCTTCCACATCATGAATGGCACAGTGATTTCCCGTGGCCCATCTCTGCGACACAGCCACGCCAGCAGTCTGCCTGACCTGTCCCATTACACATGCAAGCTCTGTGTGTATTTGTCAAATTCAAATTTGACCAGCCATTACCATTCTATCAAGCATTTTGTACGCAAAGCTGTTAAGTCCTGAACCTCCTCCCCTGCCCAAACCTCACCTTGTTCTGATTCTTCAATTGCTGCCTCTGTGTTTGATAGGGCCTCCAGTATTTCCTTCCTGCGTCCCCCCCATCTTGCCAATAGCTTACCCTCTCAGTACAGTCTTAAAGGCATCCGATAAAGTACTGGTTTTCTCTACACCACCTGGGTTAGCCTTGAAGTACCCCTCTATCTTCTCCTCAAGATAATCCCTGAACACACCATCTTGTAAGGCTTCCACGCGATGCCGCCAGGGAGGGATCAGCTGTCTAGACAAAGACCTCAGCCATATCGCTATCAGCGGGGCATGATCCGAGAGGACTTTAGCTTTGTATTCTATGGCTGGTTACTCCCCCAAAGTATCTTGCCTGGTAAAAATGTAATGGATGCAGGTGTGTACACTGTGTGGCTCCACATAGCGTGAATAGCCTCGGGTGCTCCCGTGTAGTCTTCTTCAAATATCCACTAAGTCTAACCAGCAGAGAACCTAAGGCCCTGGCCGGGGGGGCTGGCTTCCGGTATGTATCATCAAATCTGTCCATAAGGGGGTTGAGTGTACAGTTAAACAAATTCACACAGCCACACTGTATGCTGTCACTCTGGAATAGAGGGAGTTAAAGAAGGCTGTGGCGTCGTTGTTGGGGGCATACGTATTAATGATGGACACCTCACTATGTTCAATTAACCCGTGCACCAGCACCATTCTATCTTCGTCATCATGTTTGGACTCAATCAGCTGAAAAGGGACAGATGGTGCAACCCATGTAAGGACACCTCTAGCATACGTCTAGAAAGGGGAACCATAACATTTCCCACCCCACTTTCTGGATATCACTTTTTGTCTGTCTGCTGTGAGGTGCGTTTCTTGGAGTAATTCAGCCTTCCTAAATAGGTATTGAAGCCCCTCACATTCTGGGTGACTATTTTCAAGCTACCAGCTGTTCTCTTGCTCCCCCCGGGTCCCACTAGTTTCCACAGACTACTGCACCAATGCAGGGCCCCCCAAGTCTTCCGCAGGACCAATAAGATTGGCTGAGACCCACGTGTGCAGCCACTGTTCGTCTGATAACATGCTTCTTGACCATGTGGATCTGCAGAAGTCTACTTAAGTAGTAGACCTGCATGTGCTTTGTCTCTCAGTGCAACTTTGATAACTTTCAAGCAAGCCAGTGAACAAAATGAACACATCCTTCAAAAGGTGTTGAAAAAAGGAGATTAAGGGAGAACCTAACAAAAAACGTCTCCCAAACCATAAACCAATAGCCCAATAGCACAACTCATATTCGGGCCCCTCTGCCTCTCCCGCCCCCTTCCTCCCCTTACTAGGGTAGCGTACAGCAGCGTGATGCTTCTGGGGGCCATGTGTGCATCTGTATTCCTCCCCTGACCATCTTGTCGGCTATCGCCTGCCAGAAGCTTCCAATAACCGGACAGCTCTAACACATGTGTAGGAAGTCAGCAACGTTATGTGTACAGCTGGGACAATTCAGTCCCCCTGTTCCTCCAAACAGTGGTATCCTGTGGAGGGTCAGGTAAACCCTGTGTGTGACATACAGTTGAGTCAGTTTAAATCTGGAGTTCCTGGAGACCTTTTTAGTATATAGTAGCGCTCTTGACCATTCCTCCTCTGTGAATGTCTGACCCAGATTCCTCACTACGCCCAAATACATCAGGAATTGACCATTGAGTATGCCAGAGCTTTGCTTCAGTGTAATGAAGTCCATTCAAACTTAAAACGGGCATCTGAAACTGAGCATCAATTGGGCGTCACAGCAATTGGTGCAGGCAGCCGTCCAAGCCCTTCTTCTTGTTCTTAAGACTCTGAGTGTCCATCTCCCACGTTCTGCTACTTTGGCATTGTGTAGGAAAAGGGTCAGTCCAGTGCTTGTCATCGGGGTGTTGCAGAGCATTGTTCCCCCCGTCCGGGAGCTGTGCGATCCCTAACGCCTCTATCCTAGCTGTGTCATAAAAAAGTGTGACCTGCTATTGTGAAGCACCTTGAGCTTTGCAGGTTAGATGAGCATGTGCTTTCCCTGCGTTGCTGTTCCGTGGCGGGACCGAACATTGCCCTGCGCCGCTGCACCAGTACTGTTTAGTCCAGGTAAATTGTCAGCATCGCTGACGCTCACTCAATGCTCCCACCATCTCTGGAGAAGACCAAGATCCTTTCCCTATCTTTATAATTCATTATTCTCGCAATCAAATGTTGGTAGTGCTTGCCTGCACTTGAGTTTCAACGGTTGCTATCCGACAAAGCGCGTACATTTTGCCTTAGCAGTCCAACATCCACAATGAGCACATCCACTTTCTGTTCCAGGGATGTCTTCAGCGTTGCAATTGCTGCAAGCATATGGCTTTCGCCCTGCTGGCTAATTTATGGTGGAGCCGGACTACCTCGGCTGCTACACGCGGCTGCATTGTGCCAGCTCCATCCTTTTGCGTAAAGGCCGGCTGGTATGGAAGTCTAAAGAAAAGCAATATAAGATCAAAATCATTGAGGCAAAGAAAGCATTCTAGAACGACCAAATCAGCCTAGCTGGAGACGAGACGAAGGAACTCTTTTGTCTCTTTAGATCATGGGAACAACCCACTGCATCTAGTCCATCTATCATACCTACAGCCGATAATTGTGATCGAGTACAGAAGGCCTTTGCGGACAAACTATCTAAAGCACAAGATAAAATTAAGAAGGAAGCTTTGGCATCCCCGACACTTAATCAAATCCCAATCGAGACACAAGAAATAAGTGTTAATCCATCAAAAAACCTTATTATTCAGACAGCTGCAACTGTAGCTTCACCAGACTCGCCTGCAGGATTCAGTTTCAAGGAAACCACCATAGCTGATATGCTAAGTATACTTAAAACTATGCACCCTACCAACTGTCCGGGAGAACTGCTCCAGTCAAAATAGATATTAGAACACAAGGAACTGTTTGCTCCTTTCCTTTGCAGATTTGCGAATTCCTCCTTTCAGACTGGGGTTGTTCCCCAGTCAATAATAAATGTAGCAGTTACACCTTTGCTAAAAAAAGTAGGATTAGAACCCGCTGATGCAGCTAACCTAAGACCCATAACAAACACTTTATTTTTTCTTAAGTTCATAGATAAAGTAGCCACCACTCACCTACATTCCCACGTACAGACTGCTGGCATTTTGCATGTGAAACAATCAGGTTTCAGGAGTTATCATGGCACGGAGAGTGCACTCCTGGACCTTCAGACGCAAATGCTTTCCAAATTGGAACATAGCAAGTCAGGCCTGCGGATGCTGTTAGATTTATCGGCAGCCTTTGACTTGCTAGACCAAAAAATATTACTTGATCGTATGCAAACTGTTGGGGGCCTTTCTACGGATGCCATCACTTAGTTGAGATCCTTCTTGGAGGGCCGTCAGTCACGAGTACATTGCAGTGACAGTGCCTCTGGGTCACAAACCATAACATGTGGAGTACCTGAGGGGGCATGTCTTTCCCCCCTGTTGTTTAATATCTATATTCTCCCCCTCTGTAGTGACCTAGAATTACTACAGTTATTTTTCTGTAACTACGCCAACGATTTCCAGTTGGCCCTTGACATTACTGGTGATCATGAGAAAGACCAATGAATGCTGGAGGTGGTTTATCATATTATAAAATGCTGGATGTCGACAAATTGGCTCAGCCTAAATGCAACCAAGACCGAGCTTATGCTATTTGGCCCTTGGCAGGCCCAAGTTAAGCTAGGCAAAGAGTATGCCAGTTTCACTATAGACGGCAGCCAAATCAGTGTAGTACAGAAGGTAAAGATCCCAGGCACATACATGGATAATGGCTTGGACTGTGAAGCTCACGTAACAGCCATTACCACCAGTACTAATTACCACCTCAAAGTACTCAGGCAAGTAGCACCACTGGTCTCAATTGAGAATCGCACGAAACTCGTGAGAGCAGTGATACCCCCTCGTGTGGATTATTGTACGCACTTCTAGAAGATGCTAATAAGGCCGATGTTAAACATCTACAGAAAATCCAGAATGCAGCTATACGTATCATCTTTCAGATGAAGCGTTCGGAGCCAACTACCACAGCACGGAAAAAGCTACACTGGCTCCCAGTAGGAGCAAGAATCCAGTTTAAACTGCTAACCATATGCCATAAATGCATATTTGGCAATGCACCTACCTACCTGAAAGACAAAGTTAATATTTACCAGCCTAAAAGGAATCTAAGATCAGCAGAGTGCTCCCAAATGGTTTTGCATTAGGTAAAACGAGCCCACTGCTTTGGTCGGGCCTTTCATATTCAGGGAGCCAAGGCATGGACTGCCCTACCCTAGTTGCGTAAAATTGAAAATCATCTTGCTTTTCGGGAGCAATTGAAAACTCATCTTTTTAACTAGTATAAACACCTGTAAGTCACCTTTGTCATCTACCTGTCTCTCGGCGCGGTATAAGCATAGTAACATAACATAACATAACAAGGCCTCCAGAACTGTTTGCTTGGGCTCCCCGCTGTGATGCTTTGTAAGGAACTCATGGTGGCAACACTATAGACAGACACAAGTGAACACAGGTCAAGGGTGTTTATTAAACTGTTAATGCAGGATGGAAAAATGTCTAATCTAAACCTAAATCTAAGATGGGAGCAAGCGCCGACCATCAAACGAAAAATAAGGCAGTCACTGTGGCTTTGTGTCAAAATTAAAGAGCCTATACTGAGAAAAACCTATTGCCAATTCCTTACAAATAATTACAACAAGAGTGTGGGATAAGCGTTCAATAAAGAAAGAAGTGTTCACAAATAATAAGTCAGGATGTGATTGCCAGCGTTCTCCCTTCCCCACGTTTTCAGCACGGGACAATGCTGGACCTTGGAGCACAGCACACACTCGAGCTTTCTCAGCACAAGCCGACAGTTCCATTCCAGTTATCAGGTTCTGCGATGGATAAGTCTCTTCAATAAAAAGTCTCTTACCTTCGAGGGCCTGATGTGGTCCACAACAAACAAACAAACAAACAAACAAAAAGTTCCTTTCTCAATGGACTTTGGGTGAGGACTTCTCACCCTTGATCTCCCTCGACCGGGCTCGGACCCACTTGACAAGGGGGACCATTCACTTCCCCTGGTCTTCCAATGCTTCTCACTTTTACAGGTCTTAATGTCTTTGTATCAGGCTTCGCCTTCGATTGTCGACTCCCCTCTGCCTGGGTTCACTCTCACCAACTTTTATATACAGTTCACCATGGGACTTCAGACTTCACGCCTTCTCATTAGCATCCCTCCGCCGGGTTCACTCTTGCCAACTTTTAACAAACAGTTCATGTACTCGTTTTCACCATGCAGGATTAATTTCCCTTTCTTTGATACTCGTTGGTCGGTCAAATACTTTCAACGGTACATAGGATTTTACAATACCCTGTATGACCACTTTGACCTCTCTTCGGTTGTATACGAATTGTTCGTTTTACAACTGTTCGAATTACAATTGACCTTTTCGCAATTGACCGAATTGTGACGGTCAATTGTAACATATATGTGGGGGGAAACCCCCCACAACGCCCCACCCAACGCCAAACCCCCCAAAACCCCTATATATATATATATGGTCAATTGTGAAAAGGTCAATTGTGACCCTTTAAATTCGGTCAATTGTTCATTCAAACAATTGTAAACTAACAATTTGGGTAATACCCTCTCTTCACCTCTTCCCAAGGCCTTCTGGTTACAGTAGTCTCTTATCATCGGGTAATCGCCCAGTTTCCTGCGTGAGCACCCACGTGGTGCCGGTCGCCTCTGTTATGGGTTTTCCCCTCCTTTTATCAATAGTTCCTTTCAAAGTTCAAATCAGCTCTTGCTATTTTTCTTTCAACACAGTTTGGTTTCTTATCGACTCTCCCCTCGACTCACCGGCTGTAATGAACCGCTTGGCTTTCTTCTCCTTCGAGTCAAGGTTTGTACCACTGAGACAAGGGTCTCTTCCCGGCTTGGTTATCAGCAGAGGAGGGTCTTGCGTACCGTAGACATCTGCTGACACACACGCTGGCCTTTGTTTGCAGTCTTATGTTTCCGATTGCGGAGGTTTCACGGGTTGGGATCGGAAAGGGCAAGGTCACGTTTCTCCTTGTCACCCTCTCGGTATTCGCCTCCTACGCCTCCTCTTGAACTGCCGTGCTGAGTCAGCCCTCATGTCATGCGGTCTGCCTTGCTTGTCCTGTGCTCTCGTGCTCCATCTTGTATCCCTGTGGGGAACGGAAAGGTCTGTCAGGTGTGTGTGGTTCTGGCCAATTGCCTGCCTTTGCCTGACCCTTATATTGGGATATGTCAGGTAAACGGCTCTGGTGTTAGTCCATTGTCTTTTGTGTTGTGCAAAAGTGTTCGTGTCGGAAAAGGGGGGGGCACTATTTTGGAATATCCTACATGGTAGGATGGGGAAAAGGTGTTGAAAGCAGGGGATACCGCGTCTCACCCGTCGGTATCCCACTCCCACTCCCCAAGGACCACCCATCCAGGTGATCCTCCCTCACTGGTCCACCCCCAGGAACTGGATGCAATAGCGATGGCCGTGTCCTGGTCACCTGGATGACAGATCCCTGGGGCCAGCCAGGGATATACCTTGAGGTTTCTCACATGCTTATGAGGCATTTGTGACAAGATGGGGGCACAGCATATGAGTGAACAAATGTAAGCAGTGCTGCAGTGACATTACATGTGTCCAAAGAGTGATGAGTAAGACGTGTTCCCTAGATCCGGGAGGCAACACGTACACTGTCAGAGCAGCACCTTGTCTCCCCAGGTGAGTCCAACCCAAGTGCCCCTCCCCCAAGAGCACTCCTGGTCAGCAGTGTCAGCCTCTCAGCTTGGCCAACAAACCAACCAGGGTCGCTTCATATCCATGCCGCCCTCATCCACTGGAGCCAGAAGCGCAGCCAGCTCTGTCCCAAAGGGTGGGTTCTGCTTGTGCACACATCACAATCCCTGATCTACAGTGTATCAGCCCTCTACAATTCCTCTCTCCTCGGGCTGATCACTGGTACTGGTATCATGGGGGTGGTTCAGAGAGGTGCTCACCGGGCAATCTCGAATACAGCACCGCGTTTGCCAGTGTGCCTGGAACAAGGCTGCCGAGGGCCATCACATCAGGGGCACCAATATTCACCCCAGGACTGTGCCGCACACCGAATAGTGGGAGTACGAGGTGGAGGTATTATCAATGTTCGGAAATTCTTGCAGCTGTTATTTCAAGGGACTGTACTTATCGTGTGCTCCAGGGCCTGTGTTGCTGCATCAGGGCAGTCCACAAGGGTGTCCAGCAGGGCTCAGACAGGCAGACCAGCCCTTGAGTAGACCTACACACATCCAAATTCAGCTACAGCGCCACTTCAGATACTTGAGGGACAACACACCTTCATCTCAGGCATCAGGCACGATCGCCGGAGCGGGACGGCCCCTCAGAGACGGCATCCACCGCCAGAGGGGCCCAGGCTGTGACGTGTGGCACCCTCCTGCCTGCAGCCTGGAACCCGGCACACCCACACCAACCGATGCCTTCACTCCTCATCACCCCTTAGGACCGCACTGCTGCACTCCCACAGCCAACCCCATGACACGCTCAGCTACAGCGTCTGTTCGGTGGCCACACCACAGGCAAAGTCAGTATCCCTCTGGTCATAAAGGGACGCTCCCTGCCGATGTAGCCAGATCCTCTGGGTTTCCCACGGCTCACCGCAAAATGGCAGCCGCCGTCTTGTTTGCGACAATCTTATCTTCTTGCTACTCAGTTCTCCGCTGACTGACGTAGGTTGGTGACAGTCCAACGCGGTACAGGTCTATGTGTGTCTGACCCCCTTATACTTAAAATTCAACAAAATGAGGCAATGCAAGCTAGTTTTAGAAGGATAATGCGGTAGCTCAACGGAAAGGCAGCCTCACTGCATGGCTGCTGGCCACCCCCCCCCCCCTTCAGCACCATAGTAAACATGCGCCTGGGGATCAGATCATTACACTGGCCAAGGAAATGTTTCATTTCCGGAATATACTGGTATTTGCTGCAAAATGAGTGTGCGAATGATGGCCTGTGTAGCAGCCACAATAGCGGATCTCTGCTGTGCACTGAGCACAAGGTACAGCTAATTTAGACTCAATGGCCCTCATTACAACTCAGGCGTTAAGGGTTTAACGGCGCCGTCAGCGCCGTTAACCCTTAACGCCTGATTACAAGTGTCCCTTTGCGGGTTGGTGTTTAACGCCTGCTTTTAGCAGGCGTTAAAAATCCAACCCGCAAAGGGACTTTGGAGCTAATTACGGCACCGTAATTTACGGTGCCGTAATTAGCGCCTTCCCCATTCCCATTATGCCCTATGGGGGCAAAAATGGGAATGGGGAAGGGCAAATGGTGAATGGGGAATTACCACCCCACTCACCTTGGAATGGGGCGGTAATTCCGCCATCCACCATGGCGGAATCGTAACCTTAGCGGCATGGACCATGGTGCTAATAGCACCATGGTCCTCCGCCAAGGTTGTAATGAGGGCCGATGTATTCATGGAAGGCACGGAAACCCAGCAAAACTCTGGGATCCCCTGTCTTTCACTGCATGTACTGAGTCACTGCTCCAGCTCTGCCGTGTGAGGAGATGGATCAAAAACGACATAAAAATAGCCAAATAGTTGTACCACCACTCAGAGGAATTAACCGTAACATGCAAAGTTATATAATCCTATTGTTAGCCCAAAGCATTTAAATAACCCTGTAACAGTTTAAATGCACGTTTTAAAAGCAGTTATGTAGTTACAAATTTAAATACATTTGTATATCTCCATTACATGAAGTACAATGCTTAGTCAAATGTCTTGCTTTGTGAAGGCGCATCCAAGGCTGGAAGACAGGGACCTTGCTATCCCTGTACGTCCATTGTGTTGTGTGTTTGAACTTCTCCACTAGGCCATGTAAAGTCTGATGACTCTGGGCCTCATTACGACCCAGGCGGACTTCGCGGTGCTAAATGCACCGCGAAGCATGGCGGAAAGCCGCCGATAGCGCCATGGGGGTTGGCGGATTTTCCGCCCCATTCCGACCTTGGCGGGGCGGTAAATCCCCAATCCCCATTCTGCCCTTCCCCATTCCCATTTTTGCCCCATAGGGTATAATGGGAGTGGGGAAGGAGTTAATTACGCCACCGTAAAATACGGTGGCGTAATTAACAACGAGGTCCCGTAGCGCCATGGTTTTCTCCGCCTGGTAAAACCAGCCGGAAAAGGCCGCCATGGCGCTACGGGAACTCGTAGTATGGCGGAGAGGTACGCCATGCACTACGCTGGCGTAAAACCCTCTCCGCCAGGGTCCTAATGAGGCCCTCTGTGTCTAATGGGTATCAGCTAAGGTAGTCTGTATTGGCATGTAGACACCCTTCCGTATCAACTACAGAAGAAGGGTACAGTCGGGAGGGAGATTCGATCAATGATTTCTTAATTCTTGGCTAGCCACACCAGAGGCACATGGTCCGTGGCTAGCATAACCTGTCTGCTACTTAGATAGTATTTAAGCGCATCTAGGGCCAAGGTAGCATAGGTAAGCTCTCAGTCACACAATTTGAGACTGTTAAAGAGTATTGACTGCTCTTCTCCATTCCTAAACTAGGAGAGATCAGTCCCATGCCCTACATTGAAGGCGCCAGTCTGCGGTAAAGTTCCTTTAAAGTCAGGCGTTATCAGGAGGGGAATGGCAAAGGGATTGTTGCAACCTCCCCAAAGCCTCTTCTGCTGCTGTCATCGTCTGAGTTGAATCTGCCTGCTCCCCTTGAGCTCGTTGGGCAGCGGGGCTGCCAACGTTGAGAAGCTCAGAATATACCTCCTAAAATGTCAGGCTACTTACCCACCTTGAATTCAACATATATTTATTATTATAAATTATATATGACCATGGACATAGGGAGATGACACTCGCAGAAGGGATTGCTGTAGACTTTGGAAAGCTTCATAGACATTTCACATATGTGTTGCCCAAATCTTGCTATCAATGGTGATATCATCTAGCATTTAGCATTTATATAGCGCTACGAACCCTCGGGTATCTGAGCGCTGCCTATTATTTTTCAAAATATTTATTTTAAACAAACAGGATAAGATGATACAAAACTTAATCAATCACGACATATGGTACAGAAGCAATACAGTTGGTTGCTCTTCCCTCCCCTCCCCATGATCTTAATGTTCCTCTACCTGGCCCGGCTGCGAATTATCGTTCCGTAAGGTTCTCCTGGCTAGTTGGGGCTTGTATGTCAGGGCTGGATAATTCTGGTCAAAGTCCAGGATCGGGCCCCAGATGTTCTCGAAGCGATGTAGGCGGCCTGCCCCAGCAGCCGTCACCTTCTCCGCAATTAAGATGTCCCAAATTTTAATCCACCAAAAAGGCATTAGTGGTCCTTCTGCGGTTTTCCAAGTGCGGGCAATTACATTTCTGCCTGCCAGTAGACATTGGGACAGTAGTTTGGCCATAGGGCCAGATCTAGGGTAGATCCCGGGGACCGGGGCTCCCAGGAGGATGGGCTCGGGCTCCAGGGGAAGTCGTATCTGAGTGATGTCTGCAATTGTTGCTAAGCATTGTTTCCAAAAGGTCTGGGCCCTCGGGCAGGACCACCACATATGAAAGAAAGACCCTACTTGGCCGCATTGCCTCCAACAGTTCGGGTTAAGGGTAGGGTTCATATGGTGTAGTCTCAGGGGGGGATAATACCAGCGCAGAAGGATCTTGTATGCGCCCTCTCTGTTCGTAATGCAGGATGAAGAAGTGTGTGCCCGCGACCAAATGTCAACCCATAGCTGGTCCTCGATTAGGTGGCCTAGGTCCGCCTCCCATTGGGCCATGTATCGGGTTTTAGAGGTTAGGAAGTCATTTTGGAGGCGTTTGTATAGAGTGGAAATTCTCCCCCTGGTTGGGAGGTCATTTAGGGTCAGTTAAATAGCCGTGGGAGAGCGGGTGGCGGCTTGGCGGGTCTGTGGATGGGAGCACCAGTGGCGCAGCTGAATGTACGTAAATCTATCCTGTTCCTGAAGCTGGAAGAGTTCTTCACAACGCCCAAAGGTGCAGGGTTGTCCCCCTTCGAATAGTTGCCCCAGGGTCTCCAGGCCTCCCGCAATCCAGGCTCCGAAGTTCCGGGTGGACCAGCCAGGGGAGAAAGCTGGGTTCAGGAACACCGGGGAGAAAGGGCTGAGTCCCACTGGGGTTTTCTTTTGTTTCAGCGCTTTATCCCAGACAGCAATAGTATGTTTGGTGGTCCTCAGGAGGTTCTGCCACAGTCGGCGCTCGGAGGGATTGATGTGCGGAAGAAAACGTAGCGGGAGCGGTAGTTGCGCCTGTTCGAGGTCCACCCATCTCGGGCGGTTGGTAAGTGTCTGCCATGATCGGATGCAGGCGAGTTGGGCCGCCATTTGATATTTTTGTAGATCTGGAACTCCGAGGCCACCCAGTCTAGCGTTGCCCAGCATCGTGGACCTGGGGATTCTGGGCTTCCTCCCTTTCCAGATAAACCGTGACATTTCCTTTTGTAGCTTCTGAAGAGCAGGTGCCGGAATTGGTACTGGAAGCGAAGCGCAGGCATATAGGAGCCTTGGTAGCAAGTTCATTTTACAGGCCGTGATGCGGCCCATCAGTGAAATCTCTTGTGCCGCCCACCGCTTTAAGTCTGCCTCGAGGTCCGTGAACAGTGGGGGAAAGTTTGCTCGATAGACTTCCCCAGGGTCAGCTGGGATCTGGACACCCAAATAACTGATGCTCTTAGTCGTCCATTGTATCGGACATAGTGGGGCCAGATCCTCCCGGATCTCTCGGAACAGGCCCACCCCCATGGCAAGCTGACTTCCGGAAGTTGATAGCAAAGCCCGTGACCTTTCCATAGCTCTCTATCTCAGCTAGGGCCTGAGGGAGGGAAGTACGAGGCTCCGTGATGGTTAGTAGGACGTCATCCGCGTAGAGGGCCAGTTTGTGATGTGTTGCATTCGATTGGAAGCCCTTAATCGCCGGGTTTCGCCTGATCCGTTGGGCGAATGGTTCCATAATTAGTGCGAAAAGCAGTGGCGATAACGGACAGCCCTGTCTGGTTCCGCAGGTCAGGTCGATAGGGGGGGAGAGGATGCCATTGACTCTGAGAAGGGTCTTGGGCGCTGTATAGTTAGCCAACGTCATGGCGCAGAACTCCGGACCAAAGCCAAAGGCCTCGAGGGTAAGTCTCATGAAGTTCCAGTCCACCTTGTCAAATGCCTTAACTGCATCCAGGGCCAGAAGCACCAGCTCCTGGGAGTATCGGGAGGCAAGCTCCACCAAGTTCAGAGCTCTACGAATGTTATCAGCGGTAGAGCGGTGTGTGATGAAGCCACTCTGGTCGGCGTTGATTATCTTTGGTAAAATCCGGGCCAGGCGGGTTGCTAAATTTTGGAGTAAATGTTGGCATCTATATTGAGCAAAGCAATCGGTCTGTAGGACGCAGGATTCGTCGGGTCACCGCCAGGTTTGGGCAGCAAAACTGTGATGGATTCTTGCATCGACGGGGTTATAGTGCCTGTGTTCCTGAATGAATTAAACAGCTGTACCAGAGGTGGCAGGAGTTGGGGTTTGAAGACTTTATAAAACTTCGACGTATAGCCGTCTGGGCCTGGGGCTCGGGATTTAAGGGATTTTATCGCCTCATCGACTTCCTCAGTGGAGATTGGGGCTTCCAGCGAGTCCCGAGCTACGTTTTTCAGTCGGGGGAGCGCCGCCTTTTGCAAGTATTCCCTCTGTTCTTTGACGTCTCGGGCCGGGGCGGTCATCACTTGGGTCAGGTGGGTCGATGCGATTTGAAGCTTGTCGTGGTCCGAGTATTGAGTCTTGCCCTGCTGATCCCGAAGGCCCACAATTGTATTATTCCTTCTTGTCTTAGCAAGTTTAGCCACCAGTAGCTTGTTTGCTTTGTTGTTTTTGGCATAGTAGAACTGTTTAGCCTTCGTCATTTGATGGGCGGTATGTTCAGCGTAGTGTGCTTCAATTTTCTTTTTTGTTATTCGGAGGGCTCGCTGCGTTTTAGGGGTCCAGCCCTTCTCCTTATGGATCCTCTCCGCCCTCTCGAGTTCCTCTTCAAGACCCTGACGAATCTGTCGTTTATGCCTATGATAGGCTACCCCTTTGGCAATCAGTTCTCCCCGCACCACTGCCTTCATCGCATCCCAGTTGTTGGCTAAGGAGGTATCTCCGCTAGAGTTTTCTTTAAAGAAGTTGTTGTTCGCGGTTGCGATTGCGTCTCTGAGTGGCATCTCATTAAGGATGGGATCATATAGAGTCCATCTACGCCTCTGGGGCTCCGGGGGTCCCTGGACTCGGATTTTCAAGGTTACCGGGGCGTGGTCGGATAGGATTCTGGAGCCTATAGTTACCTCTTCAGTGAAAGCGAAGATCTGCGGAGATATCAGTAGGAGATCTATCCTAGAGAATGTCCGGTGAACATAAGAATAGAAGGAGAAATCTTTTTCAGATGGGTGGAGTACCCTCCATGAGTCCACCACTCCAAGGGTTCTAAATAATCGCAAAAGAGCTAAAGCCGTGGTGAAGTCCCCGGCGGAGGGTGGATGCGATTTGTCTTTTACGGGGTCTGGGACCCCATTAAAGTCCCCACCGATCACTATCTGGCCCTCCAGAAAGGGAGAGAGGGTTGCGGTTAGCAAATCATAGAAGGGTGCTTGGCCAGAATTCGGTGCGTACACGGAAACCAAGGAGAACAGCTGTCCCGATAGCAGGCATTTCACTGCTATGTAGCGTCCCTCCGGGCAGCTTATGGAGTCCAGAATCTGGGGATTCAGTCCCCTCCGGAACAAGATTGCTGTACCGCCCCGCTTGGAGCTTCCAGATGCGAAGAGTTGCTTTGGAAAGTCGCGAGAGTGTAGGCGGCTGAAGTCTGCCGGAAGCAGATGAGTTTCCTGTAGCATGGCCACATCGGCAGAGTCATTCTGAAGTTTTTGTAGAATTGATTTGCGTTTAGGCGGTGAGTTCAATCCCCTGACGTTCAGAGAGACGAACTTCCAGAACTGCTGGTCCGGGGCGGGACCCGGGGTCGCTGATGAGACTTGTGGAGGGGGGGGGGCTACTGGAGAATCAGCCATTATGTCGTGGGAGATGTGACCATCTGTTATCCTGCTTTTGGGGATTTTTCTCGGACCGCCAACGGGCAGTCCGAGGATTAACTGGGGGAGGGGGACCCGTTATGGGGTCAGGCCCTCCCCTGGCCAACGGGGCCGTGAAACAGCGAATAGCCAACATGGCTAAAGGTATAAATAGTCTGAGTGAAATGCTCCAAGGACTCATAGGTGGAACGTACCTTGGAGCTGGGCATGGGCCGTGGGGGGAAGCCCGCTGCATCGGGGGTGGAGATCATCCATGTTTTCAGGGGTGGCGGTCGGCTCCACCGCGCCGGGTTCACTAAGCCGGGTCTCAGGGCGCCGAAGAGTCCCTCGTGGGGTAGCTCCGGGTCATTTCCTCCTCCTAAATCTCGGAACCTTCGACCATGTGTTTTGTATGGGCCTAGGGGAGGCTATAGGGTCCGGGTCAGCCGCCGCTTCAGTGGCCTGTTGGGACGAGGTGTTAGCGGAGTCCGGATGCAATATACTTTCAGCATCGCCCAGATGTTTGATCCTACGCATGGTACCTTTATAGGAGAATTGCAAAGCTGTAGGAAAGAGCCATCTGTAGCGAATTTTTTGGGCTTGGAGGAAGGTGGTCAGTGGGCGAAGGGCTCGCCTTTTCTGAAGGGTCAACGGAGAAAGGTCTTGATAGATCTGAAGGGGGGTCCCCTGGAAGGTGATTTCGTCGTTGGAGCGACTTATTGCCGAAATGGCTTCCTTTGTCGTATAGAAATGCACCCTGGTGATAACATCAGGCGGGCCGTCTGACTCCACTCCACGACGGGGATTTAGTCTGTGAGTGCGATCCAGTAGCAATAGTGAGTCCTCCAAATCGGGGAGCAGAGATTGAAAGAAAAGGCCTACATATTCGGCTAGCCCTTGGTCTGGGACTGATGTGGGAACCCCCCGAATGCGGAGGTTGTTGCGCCGGGCTCTGTTCTCCATGTCCTCCTGCTTGTATTCCAGGATTTCGACCTTGTCCTGCAGAAGCCCAACGGAACGCTGGATCTCAGTCAGGGAGGATGCGTGGTCCTGGGCGCGATCCTCAATCTCACCCACTCTCTGTTCCACCTCCGAAACCCTCTTATCAGTATTTTCCAGCTTGGCAGTAAGCTCAGACATACATGATCGAAATTCAGTTTTAATGTCAGCCATGAATTCCCGAACATCCTCCTTGGTTGCTAGAGGTCCCTTGGTGTCCAGGGATTCTCGTGAGATGGAGGGGGGATTGTCCAGTTTCTTTGCTTTGTCGGCTGACATTAGCATTGTTGCTATGTCTGATGACTTGGTGGATTTCGATTGCTTAGACATCGTGTGGTCTGACAGTCGCAATGGTGGCGATAGTTGGAGGTCTCTCAAAGAGTTGGGATAAGGATCCCGATGTTTTGGTCGGGCTTTTAGGTAGCGAAGGAGACTTCAGTGCGAGTGAAAAGGAGGAAGGTTGCTGTGTCGTCCCGGTCTCCCTGGTACCAAGACGGCCAAGGGGAAGGTGAATGTGGGCCGGGGCGCCCCAGGAAATAGCGGGAAGATGAGAGGGAGCGATTTTAATACCGGAGCACACCAGTCCAGGGTGGTCTTTTGGGGTGGATGGTGAGGACCCAGATCACCACGGGTGTTAGCGAGACTGTTAGTGGTGGTGGCGGTGCCCCCCTGAGAACTCTCCGGCATCGGCACCCTCTTCTGGAGTGGAGGCGGAGGGATACAGGAGAGGACGAGAGCGGCTGCGTGTCGCGTGTTGGGGTGGCTGCAGGGTTCTATCCCCCCTGGGGATGTCCGGGGAGGTGGGCCAGAACTGAGGAGGCCCGGGCCCGGGCACCTACCGCGTCCTCTGCCGTCTGTGCTCCTCCGAGAGTGCTGCCCGAAGCGCCGCCGGGGGTATCAGCTGGAGCATAGACGTGTGGCTCGGGTCCCTCCGATCATGTGAGGCGAGAGACACATGGGTCTAGATCGACTCCAGGGTTCATAGGGGGAGCTTCGACGGCGTGGCCGCGTCTCGGTCGTTGTCGCTGGGTCCCGTCCGCCATCTTGGATCACGCGGCGGAGGGGCCGCGGGATAAGAAGAGCCCGATTATCTTCATCTTGGCGATTCTGGGTTCCAGCAGCACGCCGGCCGGGCTCCACACCCTCTCACACCCTCTCATCTAGTTGGGTTAGAAAAACGCGGCATAGGAGCCATAGAAAGCTGCGATGCAACGGGCATTCCACGGAGGCCATCACGGGAGCGACTGCATAGCCAGCGCTCCAGGCCACGCCCGTCGAGCGCTGCCTATTATTACCCACAGTGTGTGGTGCTCATTTATCGACCTTAGAAGGATGAAAGGCTGAGTTTGGCCCTGCCGGGATTTGAACCTGCGTCAGCAGGCTCTGCACGGATGTCAAAGCGAGCACTCCTCCTCGCTGTGCTATCAGACCGGCTACAAGGCATGGGTATGGGTATCTAGGTATGCTCCTGTGTGGTCCCAATGAGATTGAAGAATTGTACCCATGACACATTGAAAAAAGGCTGGTGCACCATTGGGTCTGAATGGAGTTACGGGAAACTGGTATAGTCCCAATGATTTAAAGAAGGCCGCTTTCTCTTGATCTTCTGGAGCCATGGGACTCTGCTAGTATCTTTTGTGATGTCCAATATCGATATGTATTTAGTTGTCCAATTTGTTTGATCATTTTGTCCCTGCTGAGCATAATAGTGTGTGCATCAAATGTGGAGATTTCATTAACTTTTCAGACGTCTATACAAAACCTCTGTCCAGTTTCTCCATCAGGACAACTTAGAAGTGCCACTGGCTCCTGGAGGATGTAATGGCACGCAAGTCCAACATCTTTCGGATTCATCTTGAACAGCTCGTCACCAGGCCTCTGGAAGATGATAGGGCCTCAACTTGACATCTTTATCTTGGCTAAGTCTCTATTCGTTGTACAAAAGCCTTTAGCCATGCCATGCCTGGTGTGTTGACAAAGATGTCTTGGAAATGAAGCAGAATGACCCATCAATCAGAATCTTGAATGTTTTTTACACAATATTCCTGAGCTATTCAAGCAGAGCCATTGCAATACGTACCTTCCCGGATTATTCTGATGGCATCTCTGGGTGTTCCTTCCAGACCTTCACCCAGTTCATATGGTAGACTTTGGGGGGCTTCTGGCAATATTATTGTCTGACTTATAATATAGGTCTCCGAGCACTTCTACGATTCTATGAGGTCCTTACCACATTCTGAGTGCAGCTTGTTTTCAAATGTTGATAGAAGGACCAGTAGCTTCCCCCTGACTTGGAATCTCTGTAGAGGCACTTGTTGGTCATGAGACTTTGTGGTTTGTCTTGCTTTCTTGTAGATGTTGCCTCTCCAAAGAATGAACCAGATGGATGTGTGCTTGCATATCTTGCGTGAAGCGGACCCTGTTCTGCCCAGTGCCTTCCTGGATCACCCAATCTTATCGTAGCATGTCCAAAATGTCTTGAGGTTTCCTGCCATACACCAGCGCAAAGGTGGAGAATCTGGTATCTTCTGCACAGCGAAGAGGAGACATGACATCAGATAATCCAAGTCAACAGAAGATGATTCTTAAGGGTTTAGTTACATCTCTCCACTAAGTCACCCGGTGAATCCGGTCAATGGAGGACCTAGGGTGCCTATATTGAGGAGGTTCTTCAGGTCCAACATATGTTTTAACATGAAGATTGTTCCCTGATCTGCCAGAAACAGCGGCTGCAATTATTATTACAAATTGGCAGCCCTTATTCTGAAAGTAGTGTCCCTTCTCTTTATGGTAGAGCAGTGTGAGAAGAAACTAAGAAAGTGAGTGTGTTGTGAGAATTATGCAGCTAATCGTATGGGGGAAAAGGGTATATTAGGTCACAGCCTAGATTACAAATGCTCATGGTATATAGCATTTATATAGCGCTACGAACCCTCGGGTATCTGAGCGTTGCCTATTATTATGTACATAATATTATGTACTGTATATAAGGGTTATGCATCGCAGACCACCGCGCCTCAAAAATCAATGGAACAGTGAACCTTCCTATCATTTCCAAGACGGATCCCTGCTGGCTTTCTCATAAGAGTTTCAAAGCCAAAACTGTGCCATTCACCCATGAACCCTTGGCACAAGGGAACAGGGGGAATCCCAAATTGCTTAGCCCAGGATATCCTTGAATCCAACAGGGGAGAGGTCCATGTCTAGTCCACGCCTATGCTATGTTAATGTCTCTGAATAAAAAATCAATAATTATTAAATTATTATTAAAAATCAATAAAAAAAAGGTGGAAAGGTGGTTCATATGAACAACTGATAATATCTGCGATTGTAGTCAGGTTATTTTCTCCTCACAGGATTCAGTCTTTTGGCCAGGCTACAGAGCAGTGAAGTTCTATCTAAGGTCCATATCTTGTGACCACAAGCTCGGTTTTGTGTTTAATTACCGAACATTGAGCTTTAAGTAACCATCAGTTCTGGACAAATGCCTTCCTCGTTCATGAACAGCAGTAAGATGAAAGGAGCGCTTTGTACACTGAAACCTCAATCAGGAACACACAATGTACCATAGATCAAAACCTATAAAGGGCAGCACGAGCTACAAGGAAACATTCCATTATCCAACAGTAAAAACAGGTTTATATGAGAAGCAAACAAGTACAATGGCGTTTTTAAACCTTTTGTTCAGCTTTTTTCAGATAATTGGGTCCATCCATAAAACTTTGTAATGAATAATAACATCACAATGGAATAAAGGGGCCAATTATTACAGAGCGGAAAAGTGTTCTCCTGTTGAAACTCCCCAAATTTCAGTACTGTCCTCTCTCTGTTGGTTCCCACTTGCCAACACATTCAATTCAAATTCCTCTTGCGGGATTCCCCCTGGGACTTCAATGATTTTCTATGTCAATTGTCAACACTAGCCTACGTCGCATCTAGATAGAAATGTGAATGTTAGCAAGTGCCACACTTAGATATAATTGTGAAGGTTAGAACGTGCCACACTTAAATAGAATTGTGAATATTAGCAAGTGCCACACTTATTTTATGTTATAAGAATTTATTGATCGCACGTACGCCGAAGGCATCATGGCGCTAAAGGCAGCTAGCAGAAACAGAACAGAGAGGAGAGCCATTAGAATAATAATGTTTTCGATTTACGTCGAAAGCAGAAATGATCAGCAGTGCTCCGCAGAGCATGCAGAAGTTTGTTCCAGGCATTAGCGGCTACAGTAGAAAAGGCACGACTACCTGAATGAGCCAGCCTGTGACAGGGAACCACAAGAAGAAGGGCTGATTGAGAACGTAGGGGGCGGGGAGGTATGTTGTGCACAAATGTGGCTTGAAGATACTCAGCTCCAATACTGTAGAAAGCTCGGTGGACCATACACATAGATCTAAACATGACACGGCCCTCTACGGGAAGCCAGTGCAGTTGCCTCAGTAGCGGGGACATATGAGTGCCGAAGGACGGGCAGAGGATAGATCTGGCAGCTGCATTTTGAAGGAGCTGCAGACATTTAGTTAAATAAAGAGGTTGGCCCAGATAGAGTGAGTTACAGTAGTCCAAGCTACTCAATACCAAGGCAGCCACCACAGGGGCTTGGCAGGCCGTCAGAATAAAGGGGAGTACCTTCCGTAAGATCCGAAGTTTGAAATGGCCAGCCTTGCATACTGCCGCCACCTGTTCTTCCATGGCCAGGGAGGCAGAGAGCCTAACCCCTAGATTTCTGACCGATGATACTAGCGTGGGGAGAGATCCTAGGGAGAGTGGCCAGAAGTCAGAGGTCAAGAACCGCTGGGGGGACGATGTACCGACAACCAGTACCTCAGTCTTGCCAGCATTGAGCTTCAGCCAGTTGGATGACATCCAGCTGCCCAGATCCTCCAAGCATTTACGCAGACGGGCAGCAGTTTCAGGCTGAGTCAGGTCAAGCCGGACAATTAGAACTGTGAATGTTAGCAAGTGCCACACTTAGAACTGCGAATGTTAGCAAGTGCCACACTTAGATAGAATTGTGAACATTAGCCTGCGTCGCATCGAGATAGGATTGTGAATGTTAGCAAGTGGCACACTTAGATAGCATTGTGAATGTTAGCAAGTGCCACACTTAGATAGAATTGTGAAGGTTAGCAAGTGCCACACTTAGATAGAATTGTGAAGGTTAGCAAGTGCCACACTTAGATAGAATTGTGAACATTAGCCTGCGTCACATCGAGATAGGATTGTGACTGATAACAAGTGCCACACTTGTGAATGTTAGCAAGTGTCACACTTAGAACTGTGAATGTTAGCAAGTGCGACATTTAGATAGAATTGTGAACATAGCCTGTGTCACATCGAGATAGGATTGTGAATGTTAGCAAGTGGCACACTTAGATAGCAATGTGAATGTTATCAAGTACAACATTTAGATAGAATTGTGAAGGTTAGCAAGTGCCACACTTAGATAGAATCGTGAACATTAGCCTGCGTCACATCGAGATAGGATTGTGACAGATAACAAGTGCCACACTTGTGAATGTTAGCAAGTGTCACACTTAGAACTGCGAATGTTAGCAAGTGCCACACTTAGATAGAATTGTGAACATTAGCCTGCGTCACATCGAGATAGGATTGTGACTGATAACAAGTGCCACACTTGTGAATGTTAGCAAGTGTCACACTTAGAACTGTGAATGTTAGCAAGTGCGACGTTTAGATAGAATTGTGAACATTAGCCTGTGTCACATCGAGATAGGATTGTGAATGTTAGCAAGTGGCACGCTTAAATAGCAATGTGAATGTTATCAAGTACAACATTTAGATAGAATTGTCAACATTAGCCTGCGTCACATCTAGACAGGATTCTGAATGTTGGCCAGTCCCACATCTAGATAGAATAGTAAATATTAGCAATTGCCACATCTAGACTCCATTGGGAATATTACCAATGCCACATTTAGATAGTCAATTGTCAACACTAGCCTGCGTCGCATCTAGACAGATTTCAAAGATGGGCCAGTGCCACATTTGGATATCATTGTTAATACTGGCGTGCGTTATATATAGACAGGATTGTGAATATTAGCCAGTGCAGGATCAAGATAGAAATGCGTAGATATTCATGTGCCACATCTAGAAAGAGTGTGGAAATTTAGCATATATCACTTCTAGATAGCGAGGCCAATGACCAATCCACTAACAATTTCACCCCTCTGCATACACCTCTCAAACTCTAACCAAACACAACGACAACCCTAAAGCACAGCAAACCGCACAAACCTCACTACACCCCAACAACAAAACAAACCACACATAGCTTTGCACAACAGCACACAATAGCTACTAACCGGAAAGCACCCCCAAGCTCAACGAACGGTTTTAACCGTACTGAAGCTGCCAACAGCACATCACTGCTCCCTTGCACTTATCGCGCTTGTTCCCACTAACTCAACTCCCACCCCCTTTCCTTTTTCAGATCCACCAGAGCGTCAGGGGACCACTCTGGTGGTGATAGTGCACGGTACAAATATTAACATTAAGACATATAGACATGTCACGCACCCACCATTTGGAACTCAATCCCGGTGTCGGCTGGAGATACCACCGCAATTCTCCAGTTTCGCAAATCTCTCAAAACGTGTCTATTTCAACAACTGATAAAGGACTAATTACAATGGACGCCTGTACCAACGCAAAGAACTAAACTCACAGTACTGCGCTATTATTAAAATATGGCAGCCCAAATGCTGGCTACCCACACTCTGTTCAGTGCTCGGCTGCTCTCAAGCTTGACAGCCCAAATGCTGGCTACCCACACTCTGTTCAGTGCTCTGCTGCTCTCAAGCTTGACAGCCCCAACGCTGGCTACCCACACTCTGTTCAGTGCCCTGCTGCTCTCAAGCTTGACAGCCATAACGCTGGCTACACACATTCTGTTCAGTGTTCGGCTGCTCTCAAGCTTGACAGCCCTAACACTGGCTACACACACTCTGTTCAGTGTTCGGCTGCTCTCAAGCTTGACAGCCCAAATGCTGGCTACCCACACTCTGTTCAGTGCTCTGCTGCTCTCAAGCTTGACAGCCCTAACGCTGGCTACCCACACTCTGTTCAGTGCACTGCTGCTCTCAAGCTTGACAGCCCTAACGCTGGCTACACACACTCTGTTCAGTGTTCGGCTGCTCTCAAGCTTGACAGCCCAAATGCTGGCTACCCACACTCTGTTCAGTGCTCTGCTGCTCTCAAGCTTGACAGCCCTAACGCTGGCTACCCACACTCTGTTCAGTGCCCTGCTGCTCTCAAGCTTGACAGCCCTAACGCTGGCTACCCACACTCTGTTCAGTGCACTGCTGCTCTCAAGCTTGACAGCCCTAACGCTGGCTACACACACTCTGTTCAGTGTTCGGCTGCTCTCAAGCTTGACAGCCCAAATGCTGGCTACCCACACTCTGTTCAGTGCTCTGCTGCTCTCAAGCTTGACAGCCCTAACGCTGGCTACCCACACTCTGTTCAGTGCCCTGCTGCTCTCAAGCTTGACAGCCCTAACGCTGGCTACACACACTCTGTTCAGTGTTCGGCTGCTCTCAAGCTTGACAGCCCCAACGCTGGCTACCCACACTCTGTTCAGTGCCCTGCTGCTCTCAAGCTTGACAGCCATAACGCTGGCTACACACACTCTGTTCAGTGTTCGGCTGCTCTCAAGCTTGACAGCCCAAATGCTGGCTACCCACACTCTGTTCAGTGCTCTGCTGCTCTCAAGCTTGACAGCCCTAACGCTGGCTACCCACACTCTGTTCAGTGCACTGCTGCTCTCAAGCTTGACAGCCCTAACGCTGGCTACACACACTCTGTTCAGTGTTCGGCTGCTCTCAAGCTTGACAGCCCAAATGCTGGCTACCCACACTCTGTTCAGTGCTCTGCTGCTCTCAAGCTTGACAGCCCTAACGCTGGCTACCCACACTCTGTTCAGTGCCCTGCTGCTCTCAAGCTTGACAGCCCTAACGCTGGCTACACACACTCTGTTCAGTGTTCGGCTGCTCTCAAGCTTGACAGCCCAAATGCTGGCTATCCACACTCTGTTCAGTGCTCCACTGCTCTCGAGCTAGGTCAGCGTTTTAAACAACAAAATAAATACAAATAAAATATAGACTCTACGGTACCGGAAGTGTCAAAACACTTCTGCCTATTCCCCTTTTGTTGGGTCAAACATTACGTTACGTCCCAGCTGCTCTCCCCACCCCGCCTCACATCTCCACTCACGTCCCACTTCCCAGCAAGCCCAACACGGTGGCCTCATTCATGCCTTCTCTGCCCTAATGGCTTGTGTTTGTGTTAACCCTTTGGGAGCATGCATTGCCGCCTGGGCTTTGGCAACAGTGTGCGCTTTCCTGCGGGTATATGCTTTCGCTGTGTTCTATAGCCTGCTTTTTGGAAATGTTTTCTTTTCTGATTTGGTTTGAATACACCTTTTTTTAAATTAAAAACAGACATGAGCATTCTACAAAGGGCAGATTATGAATACTAGAGCACTGCCAGTAACACAGTTTATAGACCCTAATTTGGTCAAAAAGTAAAAAAATATTAAATAACTAATAAATGCAAAAATACAGCGCAAGTTCAAAGCATTTCTATTAAAACGTGATGCATTCTATACACAATGGAAGAAGAGTTACCTACATTATATGAGGGGGGAAATAAGAAAAATAACTGAATAGAAACATGGGAAAGACAGTATGTGGTTATAAAAGAAATGGAACAAAGAGCATGAAAGAGAGCAATGTACTCTGAAGTACAGCAGAGAGGAGGTTGAATAACGCTGGAGTGACCTTGGATAAAAGCCGCAGTTGCCATTAAACTGTAAGGAGCTGAGTGGTGTAGAACAATATTACTTATTTACTCCACAGTAAAGGCACTTTAATAATAGTTGTCAATAGTACTCGAATTTAATAGTACTCAACTTTGACCTCGTAAGGATGAAGGCCTGACTCGGCCCTGCAGGAGGTTGAATAGGCAAACTGCAGGTTTGGACCATGTGTGAGGTGAGCATTTGACTCTTGAGCTATCTACACGCGCCTCCAATTTGGGAGGAACAAAATAAACTCTTCATGGCTCTTCAATCAAGAGGAATACCTACTCTTGTCCCTCTAACTGTACCGGTAATAAGCAACCCCTGTATGTAACTTGTTAACTCTATGTAGTATTGATGCTGAACGATGCAACCCCTGTATGCAATATGGTAACTCTAACTATGTACTATTGATGCTGAACGATGCAACCCCTGTATGCAATATGGTAAATCTAACTATGTACTATTGATGCTGAACGATGCAACCCCTGTATGCAATATGGTAACTCTAACTATGTACTATTGATGCTGAGCGATGCAACCCCGGTATGTAATCTGGTAACTCTAACTGATGTTGAACGATGCAATCCCTGTATGTAATATGGTAACTCTAACTATGTACTATTGATGCTGAACGATGCAACCCCTGTATGTAATCTGGTAACTCTAACTATGTACTACTGATGCTGAATGACACAACCCTTGTATGTAATATGGTAACTCTATCTATGTACTATTGATGCTGAACGATGCAACCCCTGTTTGTAATCTGGTAACTCTAACTATGTACTATGTACTATTGATGCTGAACGATGCAACCCCTGTATGTAATCTGGTAACTCTAACTATGTACTATTGATGCTGAACGATGCAACCCCTGTATGTAATCTGGTAACTCTAACTATGTACTACTGATGCTGAATGACACAACCCTTGTATGTAATATGGTAACTCTATCTATGTACTATTGATGCTGAACGATGCAACCCCTGTTTGTAATCTGGTAACTCTAACTATGTACTATGTACTATTGATGCTGAACGATGCAACCCCTGTATGTAATATGGTAACTCTAACTATGTACTATTGATGCTGAACGACGCAACCCCTGTATGTAATATGGTAACTCTAACTATGTACTATTGATGCTGAACAATGCAACCCCTGTATGTAATATGGTAACTCTACCTATGTACTATTGATGCTGAACGATGCAACCCCTGTTTGTAATCTGGTAACTCTAACTATGTACAATTGATGTTGAACGATACAATCCCTGTATGTAATCTGGTAACTCTATGTACTATTGATGCTGAACGATGCAACTCTTGTATGTAATCTGGTAACTCTAACTATGTACTATTGATGCTGAACGATGCAACCCCAGTATGTAATCTGGTAACTCTAACTATGTACTATTGATGCTAAACGATGCAACCCCTGTATGTAATATGGTAACTCTAACTATGTACTATTGATGCTGAACGATGCAATCCCTGTAAGCAATCTGGTAACTCTAACTATGTACTATTGATGCTAAACGATGCAACCCCTGTATGTAATCTGGTAACTCTAACTATGTACTATTGATGCTGAACGATGCAACCCCAGTATGTAATCTGGTAACTCTAACTATGTACTATTGATGCTAAACGATGCAACCCCTGTATGTAATCTGGTAACTCTAACTATGTACTATTGATGCTGAACGATGCAATCCCTGTAAGCAATCTGGTAACTCTAACTATGTACTATTGATGCTGAACGATGCAATCCCTGTATGCAATCTGGTAACTCTATGTACTATTGATGCTAAACGATGCAACCCCTGTATGTAATATGGTAGCTCTAACTATGTACTATTGTTGAACGATGCAATCCCTGTATGTAATCGGTTACCTCTATGTACTATTGATGTTGAATAATTTAATCTTCTGTAACCTGAATGCAACCTAAGACAACTTTTGCAACCACCACGCCTCTGTAAACCAGCGCCTAGATGCCTCAGGGCTAAGCGTGCCTAACAAATGTCCAAATAAATAAATAAATAAATAAATAAATAAAACTGCAGTTATGTGTGAATGCATTGGTAAGCATTGCTCCTGGAAACACTATATACTGTGAGTTACATTAAGCAAGTAGAGGTCACATTTAAGATTCCTTTTTCAGGATCAGAAAATAAAATAATACATTTTTTTCCAGTGAGCGAGCAGCGAAACTTCAGGATTTGTTCACAATTTAACTTGTGTTTACACATTAGCATCTGTCCGGGGGGAATATCAAAGAGTACACTGAGCGAATTAAACTATTACAATACCTTTGTCTTGAAAATACCTGTTTTCAAGTGTCAAGATCACCAGTGGGAGGAACGCTTATATGTGTAGGGAGACAACACAAGGTGAATTTCTATGGTAGTGGTGATGAGTGAAACTCACTCATCCTAGTGTCCTGAGTCCCATCCCTATCCTGAGCAGGGATTGCTTGAGGGTCTCCCCGTGACCATGTTTACCAAGTCACTCGCAGCCATAGCGAGTATGAGTGCCCATGTGAACTTCTTTGTGTTGGCCTTCTTCTGGTTACAGTCTTTGCCGTTGCCATTCCAGCCTCTAAGTATATTGACTCCGGGGAGGCAGTTGGGCCTGGATGTAATCCTGGAGACTGCTAGCAGGGCAAGCCCTGCATTACACCCCTCTTGAGCTATGGGGTATTTACTGTGCTCTTATGATACAAAAGGTCCCTGTACCTGGGCACTTCTTGGTTCTCAACGTTTGCAAGCTTTTTAGTTGGGCTGGGGATCTTGCAGATGCAACCAGTATCTGTGTTAGTGCCCTCAGCTGGAAACCTCCTGGCAACTTGCTGCCGCTAGCCTTATAACCCAGGTTCTCTGCAGGCTCCTGAGTGTAGATTCTTCCGTCAACATGACCAGATCTAAAGTGTGGTCCAATGGGCAGAGCCCCTTCTCCTTCTGGAGTTGGCCTATTTGGTTTGGCTGTTCAGGCTCAAACTATCTGACGCGCCTGTTCTTTCGCCTTTCTCTCCAACATACCTCTCCCTCTCTGGAATGCAGTCCTAACACTCTACGTTTCTGAAGGTTTATACCAGTTTTTATTGGTGTATTCTAATACTGATTGTTATAATGCTTGCTCTGATTAGTCGGCTCAATTTCCCATTAGCTTTGTGATGCGTGATTGGCTCTTGAATAACACTTGTACCGCATCCCTCTGTGTTTGATCTCGATCTTCACTTATGGGAAGGTGGAGACTGTTTCTAAATAACGTGTGTCCGGTGGAGCTGGTACAAGGCTTATCTGGCATTTTGGAATCAGGCCTCCATGACATGGCCGTCCCACTTCCTTGTTTCCCGGATAGCTAGTTTAGTTGTAAGCACTTGTTGACTGCAGCCAGCTCTACTTGTTCAACATCCCTATCAGACTTGAGTGCCTAAGCAATGCCTTCTAGCAATGATACGGCTGAACTGCCAGACCGGTCACCTATGCCAGCCAAAGTCTGTCTGGATCAGAGAAGAACTATTCTGTGCACAAGCTGAAATTCCTCGCCTATAAGTGGTCTGTTATGGAGAAATTTCATATTTATCTCTATGGGGGCCCGTTTCAAAGTGAGAAAAGGTATCAACATCTTAAGGTAGATCATGAAGTCCGCTAAATTGGATGCCATGGGACATCGATGGCTAGCTACGCCACTAGCCTTCCACTTCCAACTTTTGTACGGTCCATGAAGCGTGCACCTTGTTGCATATGCTGTGTTCCACGGACCCTATCAACCCGACACTGAGAAAGTAGGGGTAAAGCTGGCCTCAGCAGGAGGGAGTCTGTGCATGGAAACAAAGCCGGGTCACACAGTGGTGAAGCCTCCCCGCGCTGCTGAGTATTTAGGAACTGGCTCCAGCGCAATGCGAGAGGTCTACTGAAACCTCACAAACTTCACAAGTTGAGTGATCCCAACCTCACTGGGTGTTTTCACGAAAAAAGATAAGCAAGCCACCCACATCAGCCAGTTTTGCACACCTAGGACTTGACTCATTCTCACAGAATGGGTAGCATTAATACTTCAAGGCGGTATCGTTTTCTGGGAAAAACAGTACCCACCATTTCACACCTTCCAGCGGGTGGCATTATCTCAAGAAAACCAGGGAATGTTACTACATCCTCTTGCCAAAAATAATGGTGATAGGGTAAATAACAAAACCTCTGATTTGATCCATGAAAGGTGATTTCCAACCATGGAAGGCACTTTGAAAGTAGGCTCATTTAAAGAACTGTGCACCTTGATCAGGTGAAGAAAACTCTGATACTACTCTGGACACTTGATTGGGCTTTCCTGGAGATGCTAGCTATGGTTCAGCCATTACAAAAGGCAAAATGGAGCCAGCATGTTACCACCCTTGTGCATGCTTACAACTCTACGGCAAATCATCATGCCAAGACATTCACTCCATTTTACCTGCGGCTTTGGAGCAAGGCCAGAGTGCTAGAAGACATCTGCTTTGGTAGCACAGAAGATGGAGGCGGGCCAGAAACACAGATGAGCTATGTAAAATAACTGAATCAGAAACATGAGAAAGTCTATGAACTTTCTAGGAACACCTGGGCCAAAAACGCCAGCAGAAACCAGGCTGGCTATGTCAAAAGAGTGAGGAATTAGGAACTGGTGCACAGAGAGAGGCCAATGCTAAAATGTTTCAGCCTCAAAGAGAAAAGTAATACACGAGATAGGGGAGATTTCGGTCCATACGTGTTAGTAAGCAACATCTCACTGAACCGGGTTCGGAAGGAAACTGGACCAAGAAGTGGAAAAGTGCTATATGAAGCCAGCTCCCCGCCGACCGCCCCCATCCCGGGCAACACAGGGGAACCAAAGACAGCCCCTGCCCATGGTCATAAGCAGGCCCGGTTTGTGGGGTTCAGTGCCACCTATGTTGTGCCATCGTCAGTAAGCTCACTAGCCCTGGACACTTTGTGGGGTGCAATTCCCACTGATCCACCATGTCAGGTGGTCTCTGATATTGGGCTGTCGGTTAGCCAACTGCAAGCAAGTTCCTGTGTGGTGACCTCAATGCCCATTGGTTGCATTTTCCATCCAATCCTTCTGACGGGCTGATGCCACCTTAGATGGGGGAGGAGAATCCCTAGGGGCGACCACTGAGGGAGCCAAAGAGACCTTCCGAGTAGCAAGAACTTGGGAGTTGTCCTCTCCACCAGGGCCTGTGAAGAGGCTGAAGAGACTTCAGCACCTGAGGACGGAGAGAGGGACTGGTTTCCTCTCTTCCTGAGGGGTGCCCAGTGTGCTCTTTCACCCCCTCAGGAGAAAAGCTGCCATCCTACAGTCACCCCAGCACATGCCCTCCATCCACGGGCCCATGCGCCAGCTACCAGCTAGAGACAGTAAGACGAATTTTTGAGAAAATCCCAAAATCTAGAGAGGACATGATCCTGGGAGCCAGAGCGGACTGAGCAAAAGAGACTGTTTATCCCCTGCTCAAATACTGATTGTGACCTGGCGAGGAGGGAGGTCCAAAATGTGGGTGCTTACCTGGCTCTAATTGTAGTCCCCCAAGAGATTAAGACGTTCTGTGCCCTGCTTGGAGTTCTTTGGACTTTGTGCAGATATTTATTCAGAGGCTTACGAAGGCTCCCTCTGGGCCAAATTCCTCACTCCCTTTTGGGGCTTTACGACCAGCCCAGGCAGTGTGCTCTATTCATGTTTGCCGTTATAAGGGACCCGCTGTGTCAGGGCCTTTATGCCGGAGCCTGTCTCCCTATAAGACATATTTCCAACATCCTTGCAGGATCATTCCTGTTGGTGGTTTTCTGCCCATAGGGTCTCCACTCTGCCCAGGGACTGAGCCATTTCTGCATTTTGAGTACTTGCACCTCAGGGACACTGGGACAGCTACTTCTTGTAGTCCATTTAACCTTCCATTCTACAGAAGAAACTCCCTAGTTGCCTTCAGTTTCTGCCTCTGCAAGGGGAGTGAATACCAACATTTGAAGTGTGCCAAGAGGCCTAACATTGGGGAAATGAGAGTGCACTCTCAGGAGGAAAAGGTGGTGGTTCAATCCAAGCAGCATATTGGCATAAGCTCTTTTATGCAAAGCTCACCTGCAATGACACCTGGGGCCACAGGATTATGTTTGATCTGTTTCTCTGTTGCTACAGTAATACATGTTTATAGTTATCAATCACTGTGCTTTGTCTGTTTAGGAAACAGTGATTTATTTGCGAGATACCATCTCCAGTGAGTGTTTGGTCCCAGGATAACAGCCTGGCTTCCAAGCCTCCCTGCCCAGCATGTCTGGGGCTGCTTGTTGCCTCATGCAGAAGGGGTGGGACCAAGCCTGATTTGCAAATGGTCTTTCCCCTTTCTGTAATGGCATGGCAGGCGAAGAACCATGGCCTGGAGGGTAACCCAGAGCAATGCTAGTGGTTAAGATTCATTGTAAACCTTCCAGCCATCACCTCTTTGTTTTTGCTTTGTCGCCACGATGTGGACAGGTATGCCCAGATGAAGGCCCTGTGCCTGCTGGGCCTGGAGACGCAAGCTTCTTCCCACTGATGAGGCCAAACAATGCTGAAACATGTTTGGGAATGCTTGTGGTCTCGTGCAGAAGGGATGTGACACAGCAGTCTGGGCTGGACTGCCCCTTTTGGGGTGGGACCAAGCCTGGTTTACATATGGTTTTTCACCTTTCTGTATTGGCTTTTGCAGGCGAAGAACGATGGTCTGGAGGGTTGCCCAGAGCAATGCCAGAGGTTGCAGATGAATTCTAAACCTTCCAGCCATCACCTCTTCGTTTTTGCTTTGTGACCAACATCGGCACAACAGAACATATAAGGCATGCTTTGCAGCAAGAGCAACAAGGTTCAGGCAGATTTGTCACCATCCACCCCATTGGCCACTTACCATACTTTGACCACATTCAGTTGACGCTGTGGGGGTGCACAGTGTTCTGCACACTAGTTATACATCTTTACCCATTGACAGGCTCCCCAGAAGAAGGAACCCTATCCGCCTTGCTCCCTCAGTTGAAAATCACCAAACCAATTCTAATTCTCTTGCATCGGACACCTTGACTTCCAAAAGCTTGAAGCACACTTCCTCCTCTCAAGATTTGAACAAATAAAGTCTACTTTCCTTTACCCAAAACAACCTTTCAATGCTCTATTTCCGCAGATCTCGCTCGCTGCTCATCTCAGTTTTTCTTGCATCTAGACTCTGAAACAGCCTGCCCTCATGATCGGCAACACCTTGCACCACCTGACTTTCTGAAGATCCATGAAAATCAAGGTCTTCTGACAAATGTAACATCTATTGGCTTACGATTCCTGTCTTGTACACAGCACTAAGAGATCAAGGGACTAATTAATGCAACATTTAGCGCGGTGCAAAGTGACTTTGCAATGCCAACAAACACCCTGATTCACAGAGCGGTGCAAAGTGTATTTTTGCAGCGCAAAGTTACATTGCACTGCAAAAGTACCCTTTGCACCGCCCATTTAGCGTCAGCGAAGTTTACATTCTAGAAGTAAGCATAGCATTTAAAATAATGAGCATACGTGATACCATAATGAGGTGCTAGAATGTGCTTTGTGCAAAAAGCAGAGTGCAGAGAAGGGCAGCATTTCACTTGCCCTGCTGATTGTACCGAACTTCATTGCACCTTTTTGAAGTGACAGAGAGTCAGGCTTTGGCAACACTATGCTAAAACTTTGCACATTGGACTTTTGGCCTTTGCAATCCAACAGCTGCCTATTTCAAAAGGCTGAGGGTGGCCAGTCTTTAGGGCTGTCCAAAGACCTGTACCCTGCCTTCTCAGTGAATAAAGAGGGATTTGTTTAGTTATTGTGCCTTTCTTTTAAATGTGTTCATGGATTGGCACCATTCTACTTTATGAAAAAGATCTGCATGTATGAATTAACCCAGACTCATCATTCATTCGACCAGGTTCCGTTGACCTGTCCTTGTTTCAGAGACCAGGAGGGCCCGCCTTTTATCCATCACCAGTGGTTATTGGATAGCGAGGCTTGTGATCCGGACCAGGAGGTGGTTAGGAGTAAGCAATATCACCTATTGATGGTACACGCTTGTCTATTTACATGAATTGGGCCTCATTACAAATCAGGCGGTCCGGAAATAACGGTGGTGGTAAACCCGCCGTCACCGTTGTTTCCGGACCGCCTGATCCCGACTCCTGCAGGCGGGAGGTGATGTTCCCGCCAGGTTTGACCTGGCGGGTTTAACACCGCCCGCCTGCAGGCGGACGAGGAAACACCGGCAGCATTATGAGATGCTGCCGGTGTTTCCATGATCCCCATTCCCATTGAGTCCCATAGGACTCAATGGGAATGGGCACTAACACCATTCCGCCTCCGTGATTCCCGGAAAACCGGGGTTGTAATGCCCCGGTAATTCCGGGAATCACAGAGGCGGAATGGTAATACTAGTCTGGCGGTAACCAGGCGGTTATACCAGCCCGGTTACCGCCGGACTCGTAATGAGGCCCATTGTGTCAACTTATTCAGCCTCCATTGACAACTAATTTCCCGCCACACAGAGACGGTTTAGTTTCCAGTGTTAAAATACTAAAATAAAAAAGTAAATGAGATCAAAATCAATTGAAATTGATGGGGGCACGTTGAGCTGCATTCCCATATGGCGGCCTATTGCTCACAAGACCGTAGTAGTCACCTTGTTAAAGGGACAGTGTCCCTGGGGATTTGTCTTCCAGGTGGCCAGGACACGGCCATCGCTTTTGGATCCAGTCCCTGGGGGTGGGCCAGTGCAGGAGGATCACCTGGGTGAGGGGTCTTCGGGGAGTGGGACACCAGATGGTGAGAGGCAGTATTCCCTTACCTGTAACACCTTTACACCATCCTACCAGGTAGGATATTTAGGAACTCAACCCACCCCTTCTACAACACAAACACTTTCTCACAGACTGCTCGTGAAAGAGTGGCAAAGAATTGTGAATTGAAGCGGATCTGCGATGGGTCAAGGAAAATTCTGCGCACAATCGAATTTTTTTGATGTAGAGAAAGCTTATGGCAAAGTAGATAAAGCTGGTCCGTGACTGGCAGAAGGAGATCAATTGAAAGCTTTGGGTTAAAGCAAGTTGTGTTAAAGTAGATAAATTAGTCCAAGCCCGGGAGATAGAGACTGATTGAAGATTTTCCATTAAAGTGGATGTGAGCCCAGCAGAGAGGGATCCGGGGTGAACAGTGAATCACCTGAGAAATTGTATACCTGAAAACCCTGAGAACGTTGTGTTAAAGTGGATCTGAGTCCGGCAGAGGGGGATCTGAGGTGAATGGTAAATCATTCAAGAGAATTGTGTATATGTGAAACCTAAGGAGAAAGGAACCGTGTTTGTCATGTTGCATCAAGCCCTCTGGAAAAGAAACTTTGAATGGCAAAGAGACTTTGGACCTCATTACGAGGCTTGCGCTCCCGTAATGAAGGGTGCTGGTACAGGACAGGCACCGTTCATTACGGGATGTGCAATTACGAGGTTCCCATGCGGGACCCGGAACAGACGTCTGGTAAAACCAGACGTCCTTTCTGGGTCCCACGAGGGGACCAAGGAGCTAATAACAGGCCCGTTATTAACAGGCCCGTTATTAGCTCCATCCCCATTCCCATTGAGCCCTATGGGGGCTCAAATGGGAATGGGGATCAGTTCCTTCAAGGAGGAATTACTGGGTCCTCCAATGTTGGAATGACCCGGTTACTCCTCATTGAAGGAACCCGGGGGTGGAACACAGTATGGACCAAATATGAGGTCAGACTTTAGCCGGGTATAGGAGACCTACTATCAACGTCTCCTCCATTTGTACTTTTATCCTGTGTTTTCTACACCTAATGGCATGGGACATTCCACTTACAAGCAAGTTGCCTGTCAAATGTATAAGTGGACGATCCACACCCTATGTCATTTGTAATTATGTTATAGTGAATTTCTAACTATGTGTTTATTTACCACAATGGTCATCATGTACTGTCATGTATATATAAAAACCTAAATTCTCTGCAAAAAGAAAAAAGCATCAGCTAACTAATAATTAAAAGCTGAAATTCTTATATGAGTTTGAGATATGTGTTTGTCAGCAGCAAGCATGTTGTTTCCAACAACGGTTGCCCAAATTGTATGGGCACCCGAAAGGGTCTAAAAACCAGTGTGCATTGGATTTATTTTGTGCACTCCTTAGATTCATAGAGGGTAGGACAACCCCCTTGTTATAGGAACACGGTATGGAGGCCCTTTGACACAGAAGGCCATGATGTTGAAGTTTTGAACTGCACCCTCATGCTAGAGAAACCAGAGACTGTGCTAAGCGCGACTGTGTCTCCTTATCCTGTGCTGAAAACTTGGGGAAGGAAAGTAAACTGCTTGAATATCCTGACATATCATTTATTGAACACTTTTCTTTTGCATAGCATTGTTTCCCACACTATTTGTATTTAGAGGTAAGGATTGGTAATAGGTTTATTAGTATAGGACCTTTTATTTTGACACAACACCATAGGATTGCATTATTATTATTTGATGGTCATAGCTTGCTCCCATCTTTAGATTTAGGATTAGATAGGCGTTTTTGAAACCCAATTGAAGTTCAATAATCACCCTTGAACTCTGGTCACTTGTGTCTGTCTTACTATTGATACCATGCCTTCCTTGCAGCAGTCAGAGTGTCTGAATGGTATACAGTGAGCAGTCTGCAGGGTGAGAGCTATGGAGGAAGCAGTGTAGTAGCAAATTACAGCGTAACCTGCTTGCATCTTCAACTATCTTGATGAAATCGTAACCCTACCTTGTCTTATTCTCTTCCAGAACAAACTGCATCTTTAGCGCAGGCGGTCCGGACAATGTGGGCATTATCTTGGCTGATATTGACCCGGCTCTCCTTTTTCTTCTGTGAAACACCCTTAAGCATTCCAATACTGTATTACCAACACACAGTAGGCTTTGTTTAGGAAGCAAGGAAAGCCCATATAACAAGTCCAGTATTGTCATAACTAACAAAAAAGCATAGTAGTGTATAGATCCCTTGGTGATTGTACCCCTAGCAGATCCGCCACCTGTCCACACGACCCAGTAAACTTGACACTGCATGCGTCCAGATATCACAATGATCAGCACAACAGAAATCACAAAGGAATGATTGTCTATAATCGGCCTCCAACAACTCTCAACACTGCAGCCATAGTACTTACCTATCCGACAACACAGAGCTGTATGTACTCTGATAGGACACTTGGCTCAAGCAGTTCCTGACATACCCTCATAATACAACCCACTCAAAGTCAGGTAATATAATGTGTCTTAATAACTAGCCTTATCACCCTTAGTCTGGCAGCCGGCATCTTAAACGGTTGGGATTCAAAGCACTGAAGAGCACTGCGGGACATAAACAAACACACATAACACTCCTGAGGAAGTGTGTTTAAATACAGTGTGTGCATGTCTATGGTTTGCACCATACGCTTGTTATGTAAATCTGCCATGTTTTGATTACAGTGGCGTGCCCAGCGAGTGGCCTGGGGTGGCACGAGCTACTCCTGGAATCAGATTGGCTACCCCAAGTGCCACCCTATTATCCTAAACTATTACCATTATCTGTGTGTGCGCTCATACTTCAAGCCATCCCTGCAGAAGTCAGTGCCCCACTTGGGCCACCCCAGTCAAAAGTGTCTGGACACACGGAGTATGTGGGTCTCATTTAAGAGACCATGGGCCTGATTCATTGAGGGTTTTCCTATGGGATTGTGCCATTATAGAATGCTTCCATGAATCAGGCCCTATGTTGCACTAACAGCGCGTTCTGAGATGTCGATATCACCATCTGAAATTGAGCTGTAAAGACACCAGGAAAAATCATTAGAAATCTGTTCACTGTGTCTATTAATAATGTTACTTGAGTGCAAATACCACCGCCCAAATTTCCACACTTTTGAAGACATTACTGGGTATGTAGGCCCAGTTAAGTAACTACGGTGAAAGTGTTTGAGATGGTGTAAGTTCACCAGAATTTCTTAAATATGTCTTACATACACAATAATGTAGTTTAAAAGTTGTGAAATGTGTGCAAGTTTTGTCTGGATCTACATAATGTTACTAATAGACATCGTGAAAAGACTACCATCCACAACAATGGACAGAGTGAATTTTTTTCGTATGTCTATTAAATCCAAAATGTTGGCTTTCATAATTCTTATAATATTCCCAATGGATATTGGGGATATTCCAATCTCAGGGGCTCTTTATGAGTACCCTGTTCTGGAAAAACTGCTGGAAAAACTGCTGGTAATTCAGCAAGCCGCATTTTGTACGGACTGGTAGAAACACAAGTTTGCCGGTGGGGCAGTGAACTACCTGCAGATGACTTGTTGATGATAAGCGTAGTCATACCTTTCTGCAGTAGACTTTCCATTTGTTCACAAGTCTGATCATTCTTCACTGAAACCTCGAACCCCAAAGTCTTGAAACAACGCTGAAGATCCCCAGCGTCTTTGTCCGTGCCGTTGCGGATACACATATCTGTCAGAAGAGCAAACATGAAGAATTAAAAAAAAAAACCTGAGTGCAGCATATGCTATGATAATCTTTATGAAAAAGCTATGCTATCTGTAACAATCTTACAATTTCTTCAGCATTCTCCTACGTCATCATACACACACCAAAGAACATCATGTGGTATAGGGAACACTTTTATCATTTTAAAAACATTAGAGAGGCCTCTGCACCTCAACGGGACTACATATGTAAGGGCTGTTAAAGAAAACCAAGAAATACTAGCACCATTTTTGTTTTGTTTTTAATTATAGAAATGAGACCTGTAACTCTCCTGTTGTAGAATGCATTGTCCCCCAGACGATGGTGCTTGCCTCAATTTTTCCCTGCTCGTACGAGCATGCTGGCCTGTCCGTGACTCCGCTCACCATAGGCTGCCTCACACCACACCCATCGCAAGTGAAATGGTTGAGCCTCTGAGCCGTGCCTGCTGAGCATCATTTGCTCAGCGGAAATCTTTGAATTGGTTTCTTCCATTGTCATGGCCACAGAGCAGCATTTGCCCAGTGGCCATATTAGAATAGGAAGCCTCTTTCTCCGAACCATTGTCTCTCTCCTTTGCATATGGTACACAAAAGAGTAAAGCGAGTGCCAAACAGTGGGTGCTAATAGCTTTATATACTTCTGGGAGGGGTCATGATCACCTAGGATAATGACCATTCCCCAGCATATAGCCCCTGGCTCCACCTTGGGCTATAACTTGAGGGTGGAAAATGATCCCGCAACCATTACCCCTTCCTTGGCCTATAAGGCTTAATAAGGCAAAGGGAGTAAGGGTTGGTTACGTGCAAACCCAGAGAACATATAGAGAAGTAAGCACTGGATCATGAGTATGATGCAACAAAGTGAAAATCCGAGGGCCAAGATTTCTGTGGAATATGTTCACAGCTAAAGACATTTTTTAAAGCGCAGAATGGCCAACCTGATTTCTAGTTAGAGGCATTCCTAGTTTCAGCCAGGGCTATGATGCCCATAAAGGTCACCTGCATGCTGACTGTCCATTCTCCAGCAGATAATGTTTGATGTGCCCATAAACCTGAGGTCAGAAGTACTCATTGGCTTGGACATGTCAAGGTGAATTATTATTGAATAGCTCACAACTCTCAAGCGTTGGTTTATTTGTTGATATCCTAAAAGACATCCACAGGCTCTAGGCCTGCCTCACATCGATCCAGTCGTGGATGTCCAGTGCGTACCTGAAACTCAACCTCTTCAAGACTGAATTCCTACTGCTGACCAACAACACCGAACACCTCTCTACTATGAACCTTGAGGCTTCACACAACAGCTGCACAACCCTTGCTAAATCCCTTGGGTTTCACATCGACTGACACCTATCCTTCAAACAGCAGATACCAACGAAGACACAAATGGCTTGGTACCAGCTTTCCATCCTGTGGAAAATCAAGCCCTTCATCCCAGACAACAACTTCAGATATGGTATGATATGATAGGATAAGTCATGCATAACGCCTGTACACAACTGTTTCTATGCACGACAAGACAAAGAGGGGGGGACAGAAGGAGGACAAAACAACAATCTTACTAGGCCTTGGATTATTCAGATCACGCACGTGCGGGAGGAGGGAGTGGAGAAGTGCCAGGAGGTGGGATGGGGGAGAAGTGCAGGTAACTCAGTAAGTGCTGCCGGATGGTGGCTCATAAGTGCAGAGAGACAAGGGACTGTAGGGTTGCAGATAAAGTCCCTTAAGTGCTGGGGGAGCAGTGCAAGGGCAACTGGACATGCAGGAGCCTGGGCCCAGGTTTCAGTGGGTGGCCGGGTGACCAGTGTGTGGAGCAGTCAGGGACATCAGCAAGTATGAGGAAGAGAGAAAGCGGAAGCGAAAAAGAAGGTCTTGAGTTGCTTCCGTAACCAGAGATGGCTCTGCTCAAGTTTGAGAGAGGCAGGGAGGCTGTCCCAGAGGGAGGCCCCACTGGAACTACTCCCCTCTCTCTGCTTGGAGAAGCGTCTGACCCTCAGAGAGTTGGAGTTGGATGAGCGGAGAGCTCAAGAAGGAAGATGTTTAGGAAGAGAAAGTTGGAGGTAGTGCGGTTCCAGGCCCCAGAAAGCCTTGTGGATGATGCAAAGGGTCTTGAACTTGATCCTTGCAGCCACAGTGGAGAGATTTCAGAGCTGGAGAGATTCGATCCCTGAGCTTGAGTCCAAGGACAAGTCTTGCTGTCCTGATCTAGCTAAGCAGTACAGGTTGAAGTGTAGAGACAGCCATATTCAGAAAGTGTCTGTTGCACTAGTCCAACCTCGAGAGGACCAGGGCTCTGAAGACAGTGAACTTCTGGGGGAAAGTGAGAAAAGGCACAATACCTCTGAGGATTTGCAGCTGATAGTGTGAATTCTTAGAGACGTCAGAGATGTGAGGAGAGAAGGAGAGGGTGGAGTCGAAGATGACACCAAGATTCTTAACCTCACAGGAAGGAACAGGAAGAGGGCCCAGGGTGGGTGGCCAGAGAGTGAGCGATGAAAAGGAGGGAGCAGGCATCCTGATGAGGAGAATCTCAGTCTTAAAGGCATTAAGTGGCACACCATTCCTGAATTGCGGCCAGACAGTCTGGTGAGAGAGAAGGAGCAGAGGTGGCTGAGGGGAGCCTGAAGGAGATCGGGGTGTCATCCGCATAACACTGAAAGTTAGAGCAGAATGTAGCTATGCGGTGTGCAAGTGGTGCCAGGTAGTGGTTGAAGAGCCAGTGAGAAGGTTTAGACCCCTGGGAAACACCACAAGTAGAGAGAGAGATAAAAGAGAGGAAAGACCCAAGTTGGACCTGGGAGGGTCGGTCAGTGAGAAAGGAAGCTAACCAGTGATACCCATGTTGTCGCGGAGGTGACTGAGCAGGATGGAGTGGTTGACTGTGTCGAAAGCGGGGGATAGATCGAGGAGAATGTGGACAGAAGGAAGGTTAGAGTCAAGATTAGAGAGTAAGTCTTCACGGGTGTTCAGAAGAGCAGTGTCCATGCTTCTAGGAGCTCTGAAGCCAGACTGGTGGTCGTGGAGACAACCAACAGATTCAGTATGCAGATTAAGCTGGGAGATGGCCAGCTTTTCCAGGAGTTTGCCCAGGAAAGGAGTGATGGAGATCGGGCGATAGTTAGCCAGAGAGGAAGGTTCGGAAGAATATAATGTCCAAGCCTTGGTTTTCTGTCACCTGGATGGTGGCAATGCCCTTTTGGAAGGCATTCCAACAACTTTCCTGGCACCCCTGGGATCTGTCGTGCATACTGCAGTACGACTCAAAGGATTCTGCAAATTCGGCCACAACACCCGGACCCTCATCGAGCTGCACTAGCTCACGATAAAAGCCTGTACCATCTTCAGATCCTGCTGCACTGTCTACAAAGCTGCCAGTCTGAAGTCCCCAAGCTACCTTGCTGAGAAGCTCAGCATCTCCAGAGGTCTACAATCCACCAGAAGTATGGACATGTGCCGACTTGAACTCCACCGGTTCTGGAACGAAAGAACCAGAAGACAGGCCTTTTCTGTATATGCCCCAAAACTCTGGAGTCTCCTCCTCATCAAAATCAGACGCGCCCCCTCACTTTTACATTTCAAGAAGGAGCTCAATGCCCTCCTCTTCAAGGAATGGCTCTTCTTTAGCACCTTGTTTCACACACCCTCCACTCCCCACCTGACCTAAGACTGGGTGATCTGCTCCCCACTGTTCCCCCCTGGTTGCCTGTAGATCCCTTGCTGCCAAACTAGTCTCCCTCCAGTGTTGTTGGATCCCTGCGTCCTGTTTCTCTGCTTCATTGACAGTGTTATTCCCCTTGTGATTGTAAAGAATTTGGTTGCTTCCCAAAGGTAGGTTTTTTATCTTTGAACTCACCCAGAACACCTCACAACATCTCCCAGAAGCTGCAGCGGCAACTGCAGGGCAGGAGCCATTTGACCGGTCACTTTCATCAGCATTTAAAAGTGCTTGCAAAGCTGAAGTGGCCCGTGTTACGGTTGCAAGAAATGCGGTGTGGAACTCAGTGGCAAGTAGCTGAAAGATGCCTCTACATTTCATGTAAGCCTTCATCGATGGAATGTGTGAGTACCCTGCCTGCTGCCTGTGGTCTTGCCCCTTCAGCACCACAAACTAGATATTTAAGATCTTCTAAACTCACCAATCCGGTTGACAAGATCCCACGGACGGATTCTAAAATGACCACCTATTTTTCTCAGGTTGAGCTTGTATTGCAGCCTGTGTCAGTACCCCAAGCAACTCAAAGCTTTAAAATTGATAAGCATCTTACTAACATTTTTGCATGCCTGGGTAGCAAATTGATTCAACTGGTGGTCATGACCCTCGCATAGGTCTCTGCACTTTCCACGCATAATCTCCCATGCGTCACAGTTGAACCCGATCATTTTTTAGCTTTCGTTGCACTTGACATTGTAAGGGTTACCACGCCGGGGTCTGCGTCCACCTATTGTAATGCAATTCTTCTGACTCATGGTCCATTCTCTACCGTGCCCCTTAATAAGGTTATTATCACAGGATCAGGCTTACCCACTGAGTTTGTGCTCCAGGCTGGGACAGCAGACCATAGGCAGTCAGATTCGTAATGATCTCATTGTGCACACTACAAACTCAGGTATGCTAAATAAAAGTGTCCCAGCCTCGCCCTTATTGCCTATTTTAAATGCCACTGTTACAGAAGCAGATGATACGGATGGTTCAGGAGTTTGTGGGGTCTTTTTTGAGCCAGAGGAAAACATTGATATTCCCCGTTCTCAACTAGAGGCCCTGGACTATCTGTTATCCTCACTTGTTAAGCTCTGCAAAGAACTATATAGGACTATGACAGATCATACTACGCTTTGAAATTACATCATTGACCAATTAAGTAATTGTAGACCACTAGCGAATGTACCTTGTGTTGTATCTAATTCATTACTGAGGATCGAGCTCAAGAGTGCACCTCCAGGTTGTCAAAGCCTGCCTTCGGTATCAAGTAGAATTACGACTACTTCAGCGATATCCCTGAGCCCAACAAAGGCGCTACTTCTGGTGCTGAGGAAATCATTTCAATTTCTGAATCCTGTAATTGCACGTCAGTAGAGTTTGATGAGTACAACATTAGAGATCCTCGCCCAAGTTTCTTCACCTTCAGTGAAGAAACAGAAGAAGATCAAAAATAAAATCAAAACCTCTGGATCTCACACAAGCTCACAATCCTTCAAATGAATCACCAATGTGCTTCATCAATTCGACATTTCCCCTCAGAATTGGATCAACGAGAAGGCTAAATCCAAAAAGGGGGTTGCAAAGGGTAACGATAAACATATGCCCTTGGCTGCTAAGATGTTAAAATCTGTCCATTCTTTGGGCAAAATTGTCATTCACTTTACCCACCATCAAAAGATCCTACTAAAGTCACCATGAACTGTAAACCTTCACATCTGGATCATACCCCTGATGCTCCAGATAATGTCTGGTTGGGCTTGCAAGGGCTAGAAAGGCTCTTCAGATTGGAAAAAGCTGCAACCGTGCTGCCCCAGAGTCAATAGTCGATTTTCCACCAATCGTTTGAATCTATACCACTGTCCCACACTCTGAACATGGTTAGCACTAGGGTTGGTAACCCAGTCAAATTTGCTAAAGAGACACCCACTTTACATTTAAGATTGTGCCTGTGTTCATCAAGCACTAGGAAAGCTCTCAGACTTTCAGTGTTTGTTTTGTCTTAAGAGTGAGTGTGTTTTAAAGCTTTCTGCTATTCTGTTTTTATTTCATAAAACACTATCTTTGTGTTCTATAACTTCTGCAGACATAGAGCTTGTCGAATTAATGGAAGAGAATGAGTACACAACTTCCCGTATTTACTTTGTCTATGAGGACATTTAGGATTTCGTACTTGCTTTTGAAGCTGATTCTGTGCGTCACTGGTATGATTGCTTTTTGGAATATGTTGCAGACCCATCCGATGATCGGCCTGCTAATTGTGGTTGTTGCACTGAATATTTCTCAAATGGCCCGTGTACCACTACACACAATCCACAGTCTACTCTGGAGGCTGCTGAAACAGGAGAAATGCCTAAATTGAATGGTATCAACAATGTTAAGATCACTACTAACAATAGGGGTAAAAGACGTGTTCACAGGGAAGAAGCGAACCAGACAACTTGGGATGCTGACGTTAATAGCTGGCGTTGGTTATCTTCTTTTCTCCTGGTAAACCAATAGACATGGCCTTAGCTGAAAAGCTTACCATAGTCTCTGGGATACTAGGGCCCATTCACACTTGTTTAGTCAAGATATTTTATTTTCCACTGCAGATAATTCTGGACTAATAGCTTTAAAGGAAACCTGGCTAATTTAGGAAATAGAGCTGGAATCCAGATGTACAATACAAAATGTGGCCACACAGTGAACCAAGGGATTTCCTAAAGGGGGTTTACTGATCAGCATGAAATGTGAGTTTAACTTAACCAAAACTGAAATCACATCTGACCTGCTCTTAGACGGTATTTCAGCTTGGGAAACAAATTAATCTATTAGACATGCTGTTTTAATTACTAATTTATATAATCCCTCGAGCCACAATGTTAATATATCACTGATTTTAATAGTTAAATCTTTACTTTACTGTTATTATTTAAGCCACAGTGTACTGATTATGGGTGATTTTGATTCCAAGATCCCTACAGACCCCCTCTTCATGACATGCCCAGCTCCAGGAATTTGTATCTGGGTGGCCCAGGTTTGTGATCAGGGGGGCCCAATTTCCACTGTGTGTTGGTGTACGAGTGCCCCAAACAAAGTGCTGGCATTAATCCACATTTCCCAGATCCGTGATACAGAAATAAATATCTTCCCAGATCCAGACAAATACACTTGTACCGCTCTATAAAAAAAAGTACAGAGCAAAAGAGAAACAAGGAAAATAGTTTTGCAACGCCAATCTACATATCTTCCATTGCCATCTACTCTCCCCTTTCTATTATATCCACTTCTCCTTCAGCTTTCATTCCCCAGTCACCATCCATCAGCTGCCTCTGACCACCATTCCTCTACTCCCACCTACTCCAACAACACCCACCATGTCTTTCTTAGCATGGCTGGTGAGAATCGAGGGTGATGCTTCCTCCTCCTCTGCGAGCGCTGAGCAACGAGGCCCCCAGTCTTTGTTCCATCTCGGATGGTGTGCGTTCAACAATGACACCCTGAACACTGTGGCTACTCCCAGCAGGCCCCGGAGGAGGTGATTTTGGTCCCGCAATCTTCAGGGGTGGACTGGGACCCAAAAGAGGCCCATGAAATAATGTTCAAAGTGTCCCCAAATTACATATTTTCAGCAAGTCCAACCTATTTCCTATGACCAAATATAGAAATTAAATAGGTTACCACACAAAAGGCTAACCAGGAAATATCCAGAGTTCCCTATAGGCCAATCCACCTCTGGCCATCTTGTTGTAAAAGACATGCTCCCACCTCCAGAATGGTATAACGTCCTTTCATCGACGGTCGGAATTTTGAGGGTTTTTTTTACAAGTATTATTTACCGAACAAATTCATAGAAATATGAAGGGGGGTTGGGAAAGTGTATATAAGTGGTCGGTAGTGGGGAATAGTTAAAAAAAACAATAAGGGATGTGGGCTTTAAGGGGAACCCCCAAAAACAAAAATAAATCCAGTTTGATCAGTTTTTTCTGTAGAAAAACCCATCAAAATTCTGACCATCCATGAATTGAAATAGAACCCTCATTGACATTTCGAAGCATAACATTTTATTTTTGTTGTTGTATTTTTTAAGAACATTTTAATTGAGTTGAGTGCACGAGGGAGTGCTACCATGCAGGAGAGAGAGCCAGGGTGGGTGGGGGTTATGTGAGATCAGGAGGTAGACAGTGCAGGTTGAGGGATTTCCGGATTCCTGGTAACGCTCCTGGTGGGGCTTGGCAGGGAAGAGAGGCCCTTACTCCCATGCCATACCCCTGTACATCATAGTCTGGGACATTCCGTTTACATACTGGTTATAAAATATGCAATTGTCCATGATGGCTTTTTGTTTGATGCATTTACTTTGATTTGTTATTGAATTTCACAATGTTGTTTAATAACTCTGCCCTAATATTTACAAAGAAAGGTGTGTGTGTTCTTGGCAGGACTTGACACATGCACTGCCCATCTATTAAACCACTACGGAAGAGGTTTTGAAATAGTGTATAGTGTGAAATGAATTACCTCTTGAGGCACCTAATTTTGGCAGGTAAGAGACAGTGGGCCTCATTACGAGCATGGCGGTAGCCGTGCCTGTATGACAGGCACGGCTACCGCCATGCTCGCTACCGGCCCCACCACTCGCGATTGGGCAATAACCAGCCCATTACGAGATGAATGGGCCAGTATTGTCCATTCACAGATGGCGGTATTGCCAGGCTCCCGATCCCCATACTGCCCCATAGGGCAGAAGAGGGGTGGGGAGCATGGTTGCACCGGCACCGTTTATAACGGTGCCGGTGCAATCACGAGTTCTGCTTGCGGGTGCCACACAGTCTGCCAGGAAAGACCTGTCAGGCTGTCAGGAACCCGCGAGCAGAACTCGTAATGTGGCGGGACGGTATGAACGGTGCCGGTGCCTAACCGGCACCGTTCATACCGTTCCCGCCACCATTATAATGAGGCCCAGTGTGATTAAATGATTTGCACAGGATCACATACTTTGGTTAAGTGGTAAAGCCAAGCTCAGATAGGAACGAATATGCGTTGAAGTTTAGTTAGGAATACCTAAAATAATACTCAATGTTATGCAATTACTTTAAAAAGTCATATGATAAAGCAACCTGACAATGTCCTAATTGTAGAGACTTGTTCATGAAAAAGAGTAAGGGAGACATTTTCATTTGACTCCTAAATTGCACACAGAACACCATTACTGTTTGCAGTTTTTTGCATAAGGGCCCCTGCATGCAATTTTAATTATTTCCACCATGTACTTGTAAAGTAAAGTGTCAAACACTGGTAAATATTACCTTTGATCTGCACTTTTCCACTACGTCCCTGGAAAAGTGTAAATCCCTCCTACAATTAATAATTGTGTGCAAGCAACATCATGTTTCATTTATTGTTTGATGTGAAAAACCGCTATATTCCCAGAAAAAATAAACATACTTTAAATTACGGAAACCAACTGTGTTATTTTAGGGTTGAGAAAATATTTGTAGGCAGCCTGCTTGAGTAAGCGTGAATGGCCCTTCATCTCCCTGGTCGTTTGTGCTTTCATGGCTGTGAGGCACAGATCATTGTCCAGGGCAAGCAAATAAATCCTGGCCGGGTCTCCTGCAGTGCAGCCGCTCGGAACGCTAATTTTTCTTAGAGTCCTGCTGCACATTTAGAGCGAAATGCCACCCCACACCCAACTCCCCCACTCCATCGGTTCTCACATTCAAGGCCTCCTTTCTAGGGGGAGCAGGGAGTGGCTTTAGTGGGGGACCTGCCCCCCCCTGCTGGAGCCGGGCCTGCTTCATGATGGAATTTACACTTCTGCATTAAGGCAAACCACTAAATTCTCGGGGGGTGGCTTGGGCTAAATGAGTGTGTGCTTATGCATTGCTCAAGCTAAATGCTTCATGTCAAAGTGGTAGACCGGGTAGCTACACAAGGGTTTCCTCAAAGAGTGCTACTACTGTAGATTACTTTTTCATCTCACATACCCTATTTAATCATGAGGTAGATCTGTTAATCTCCCCAAGGGAGGAAAGTGACCATTATCCTCTGTTCTTCTCGCAGGCTGTATGCACCTCGAAGACCTCCAATGATGGCTTTGGTCAACTGACTATCAAAACTGACCTTAATAGATTAAGCTGGAATGCTCCTAATTTGAGCAAGGCTACCGCCCACTTACCTTATATTGCTTGTTGCCTTCAGAACTGCTGAGTTGGCAGTTGTTTCACCTTTTAGCGGCATATGTTGGCAATCTATCTCAAGACCTCCCCTGGGTAAACACAGCGCAGGTGTCGTTGAGAGATTCAGTGCCTTGATGGATCTCCCAAGCTCGAATTTGGAGAGTTACGAAAAGATAATTTCACTGTTGCTTGATTTCATCCTTGAAAAAAATTGATTTCTCCCACTTAAGTACACGTCATCTCCCAGAAGTAATCATAAACATGGGTTTGACAAAAACATAAGAGACACTAAGCAGCTGCTCAGCCGAGATTTGCGGTTTCTAAGCTTGTCGTTGCCCAGTATGTGTTGCAGTTAAAGCCAGGAATTGCATCGCAGTGAACGGAGGATGGCACAGGGACAACATGCTGGTATTGGAAGCAAGACCACGCAGAGCAACAGAGGTTTGAATCCCGGATCCACGCTTAGAAACCAAACTCAGGTATTAAGCGTGTTATAAAAAACAAATAATATACATTTAAAATATATATTATGAATGATTGAGGAAGCATCATAAAAAAAAACTTTAGTTCAAAGGCATGCCCTGATTGGGTCATGATTCAAAGGGCTTCTGGTAGCTGGTATAACCAGTCCAAAGTTCCTATGCTGTCCTGGGAGGTGCCTCGTGTAGGGATTGGAAACCACACATAGGAGAGACCATTGGTAGGGAAAGTACACCATCACTTTATACTAAAACCGCTGTCTCTATTATTAAATCCTTAACAAATTCAAGGGTGCCGGACGCAGTGGCGTTTGAAACAATTTGCTCAAGAGGAACCTGTTATGGTGGGCTCAGGTGTTGCATGAACTGTTCTTGGCGATAAGTGGGAGTGGTGCTTTCCTGAGTACTTGGTGGAAAAGTATAATTGTTCCTGTCCACAAAAAAGGACCTAGAGGCAACCCCAGAAAGTACAGCATCTTGGCAATGCTAGATATACCATCCAAAATCTTTGCACGCATCCTACTGGATGAGTTAAAAGCCTGGATCTCTTCTAACCACATCATCCCTTGACTTCTATAGTAGAATTTGCTTGGGGTACTTTGAAACAAACTATATATGTAGCTTACATTGACATGGTGCGGCAAGAAGATCTCTGGCTGAAGCTGATGAAGTGGGGAATACCACTAGGCCTTCTAAATATGATAATGCTACTATATATGCATGCAAGTGTCAAAGTCAGATTGACCACTTCGGGAGATACCACGAACGTGCTGCCTACTTTTGTGGGCTTAAAACAAGGCTGCATATTGTTATTTTGTATCTTGCAGACATTTCACAAGAACTGTAATCTAACACTATCCCCCTCGTCTGGGCTTAAGGCGCATTAAGTTGCTCGGATACGCGGATGACTTGTTGCTACTGGACTATGCCACGAAAGGGCTCCAGCAGCAACTGTCTAGTCTAGATGTGTGTGCTAAAGAAATGGGCTAATTATAAATGCGCTAAAATCTAAAGTTACGGTGTTTAAGTCTAGTGCACGCACGGCAGGGCGCAACTACTCTTGGAGCATCAGCACCCAAGATCTGGAGGTATTCTCAACTTATGATTACTTGGGGGTCACTATAGACAATAAGCTGTTTGGTGACCCCAAGAGGATAAGATAGAGGTAAAAGTGAACCAACAAATGGGAATCATTAAGAGATTTAAGACTCAACACAGCAGTTGGACTCCATTATAAAGGTTTATGAGGGAAAAATCCCTCCACTCATTTGGTATGGAGCTGAAATATGGGTTGGCAAATAAAACAATAATCTGGGGAAATTGGAAGGGCGATCTCTGAAGTCTCTCACCAAATGTCCTAATAGTCTGCCAGTTGAATACATTCATGTTGAAATGGCACTTAATAGTGTACACTGCCAGCTCCCAAAGCCTTTGATGAGTCTATATTGGATGCTAGCTAAAAGGGCAGAAAATACCCTCCTACACATCATCCATGAGGCTACAATGACTCCCATTAATGGTTTTGGAGACGCCTGTCTAATGATGCTGGTAAGTGGAGCTAAGAAATGGTGTTCTAAAATGGGCCTTGATGCAGCTGATGTTTCCTTGTTGCACTCTAAGGCCATGTTTAAAAGAATATTAGGTGCATTGGATCGGGAGCAATCCTTCATGGATTTGTCAAGCAAAGTTAAACTCCAAACTCTCCAAAATAACGCTATTAGAGTAGCTTTAAATATTCCTAATAGAGCTCATATCTCCACCTCCAGAAAAAATATCAATTGGCTAAAAAATCAAAGACAGGATTGCCCTAAAAACCCTCTCCCTCACCTCTAAATGTCTTAACAACATAGCTCCCCCCTACCTGGTAAACAGAGTCAACAAGAGAATATCAAACCGTCCCACTAGAATGACCAATGCCTATACTTTAGTGGTGCCCAGATACAAAAAGAGTACAGTCGGCGGCTCTAGTTTTCCGGTCATAGCTGCTCAAACTTGGAACAGACTCCCTCTTGATCTCAGAATGGACCAACCCTACCCTAGCTTCAGACGGAAAGTCCTCACCTGGATACGTTCCAATGACACTTAGCTCGACCTCCCCACTGCCACTTGCTCTAGAGACCCCTGATGATAGTAACTAGATTAATTGGTTTCTGGTCAACTAGCTTTAACTGTATTTTCGCACTTGCTTGTACATGCACCTTTGTTTCTAATTTGAAGTGTATAACTGTATTTTCCTGTAACCAAGTTCTCAAGTATACTTGTATTGTCTGCGCCCAGCTACCCTTTGGGTTTGGTTTTGCGCTATACCAAATAAACAAACAAACAAACAAAGTTCATAGTGGAGAATGTATTCAGCAAAACTTAAAACGGATAAATAGACTCGCATGCCTATTGGATTATCCACTTAATTCACTGTTATGTGAATATTTACGCCTCAACTCTAACCAGTTGCCCACGCTAGAGGTATATGGTGGGAGACAGGGTCCAGCAAAAGAGAAAAGAGACAGTGTGGAAGCCACAGGATTGAAAGTAGAAAGCACCTAATGCTTGAACTTAATAGTTTAATAGCAGCTCGGAGGAAGGTGCAATGAGCTTGCGGAAGGGCTGCGTCAGTCGACAATGGTTATGAGCGGTTTTGGGACAGATTGTTTGGGGGGGTGCACGATTATGTGATTATTTACCATATGAAAACGTTGTGAGAATTCATCAAACAAATGTCCCTTTTGTCAGATTAGGAAACTGGCGCATTTTTGAGTTTATGTGGAATTGAATGAATATTTCTTACATTGTATATTGGTTTGAATTTGCTGTATTTTCAATAGGTGTAGATTTATTTTGTATTGTATTGTTATAATTATAATTATTTTTGAATTTGAATATTGATATTTTACTGCATTATCATTGAATAGTATAAGGAACTGTTATATAACTAGTATAAACATCTAATTAAGTTTGGCTGAATTATACTAAATAAAAAACATATATATATATATATATACGCTCAAGTCGACAAGATGATATCAATGGAACCCTTGACCTCCTGGCCCTCGCCATCTTCAACAGAAAAAGGCAGCCAGACAAGAGAAACAAATGTTTGTTGCAGATCTGACTTTGCTGAAGACAATGAATGGAGCTGGCAACACATTTGGAAAAAAGATAAAGCTAATTTGGCCTGCATGAGACATGCCAGGGGGGGCTGACACACACCTGCCAAGCTTAGAAAGAAAGCCTTCCTGCATAACCGTATTTGACAGATACCCAACATGTCAGCAGACGTGTTTAAAATCTGTATGATTTGACTCTCCCACCTGAAAGCACATCTGCTTGTCTTGGCCAACAATTTGTTCACTTTTGTTTTAAGACAAAGTAAAGCTGTGGCCAGTCCAGTGTCACCCGCGACCATTGCTCCTCTGCCCCTTTACTTCCTGTCTGTACTTCCCAAGTTCACCTTCACCTACTTCAGCCATTTTACCTGCTGGAGCCAGTCAAAATCGTCCAAAAAATGAGGACATCTTTCAAACAGGTTCACCCCTCTGCTCTGCAATCTCGATTAACAAGAATGTTGTCTCCTTGGTTCGTAACCTGGCAGCACTGGTTAACAGCTCTCTCAGTGCTGGCTGCTACCCTTACCACCATGAAAACCTCTATTATATACTTCTTGAAGAAGTCATTGGGGGACCCTGCGGTCTTAGCTAACTACCACCTAACTGCAAACACGCCTTTCCAGTGGAAGATTGTGGAGAAGGTAGCCCTCCCCCACAAACAGCTGATATGCTACAATGAACTGAGCATTCTGCTTTATGTCCATCATATGGACTTTTGGCCCACCGAAGGATCGAGTCAAACAAACTTCACATTATGCACTCCGCCCACGACAACCTTGCTGTCAATAGTCTCGCCTGCTTTACCTGTCAGCAGCATTTGACGATGTGAAACACATCATCCTCCTCAATCGAATATATATACATATATAAGTTAATGAATTTTAAGATAGATATTTCATTGAATGCAAGTGTCAAGCAATGTGTACAGTCATGTTTGCTTTTTTTCATAAAATCCCTCATCAGTCAATGGATTTCCTCAATTTTCGTTATTCTGGAAATTCATGAGGCAGAATTTTTTGACCAGTCTAATCAGAGCCAATTTCTGGAGGATTGTGTATTACATTTTACGTTTCCATGGACATTGGGAACGTTACTGCCAGTAGGTAAAGACTTAGGCCCTCATTACGAGTATGACGGAGCAGTAAAAAAATTGGCAGCAGCGGAATTACCGCCACTTTTACTGCTCTGCCATATTTTTACTACTTTTACTGCTCCGCCATAGTTTGGCCTTGGAGTGGAGGATTTACCTCCAGCATCAGGCTGGGTGTAAATCCTCAAACATTCCTCTAAAAAATCTACAAAATTGCCAGAATTACGGCCAGTGATAACTACCGAAATCCCCATGGAGTCCTATGTACTCCAGAAATGGGGTCTAACTCTGCCTACCACCACTTGTAATCTGACAGTAAACCCACTGGATTAAGTGGCGGTAACAGTCATTCTGTTTGGTGTTATTCAGGCAGATTTACCGCAGGAATACTAGCACACTCGTAATTAGGGCCCAACTTTCTTCCTTAGTTTTTCACAAAAAGATTATGGTATCAATATCTTTTCATCCGAAGAACATAAGGCAAAAACGAGGGGCATTCTGCCTCCTCCAGTGACTATTTAATGAAAAAACATTCTCATTCTCATTCTGCTTCTCACGTAGTAGGATTAATTGACATGCAGGCTACTGGAGTTCCACATACTCTTGGGTAGGTAATTGTAATTGGTTATTTATAACGTGCTTAATACCAAGAGGTTTCTAAGTGCGGACCCGGGGATCAAACCTGTGTTGCTCACATCGTCTTGCTTCCAAGGTGAGCGCTTTGCCCCTAAGCTAACCTCCCGGCAAGGTAGGTCACAGCCTCAAAAAAGAAGTCCTGCTGACGCTTGAAAACTCTGGTAGAAGGAAGTAAATTCTACCTACAACTACTCTGTAGGGGAGAGAATACTTACCAGCCGATTCACAGAATAACCGGTATCCATTAAGACAACCATATCGAATGTACCCTCAAGTTGATGACAGCCTGCAGGAGCAGATTCCTGAAGGAATATGAGGAAGAGCTAAGAAGATGCACTGATGATGTCATAAGAAAGTGTGCACCAAGTCCTGAAATACCGAATGAAGACAATATATGAATCCTAGAGGAGAAATGACGAAGTAAAGAATCAAGTGAACCTTAAAAGTTTAAAAGAAGAATATTACACAGTAAAAAGTGCTGTAGGAATCATAAGTATAAAAAATGTACATATGCTGAAATGCAAGATAGATCAAGTCATAGCATAGGCCAGCTACAAATAGTGAATAGAATGCAGGCGGAGCCGCCATTGTACAGAAACTGGACATTGGCATCATGAAATAAGTAAGCCAAAGAATTATGAAGAGAAAATGAAAGACTGTGTTGCAGTAGAACGGCAGGTTGTTGGAGCTGCATTGGGAAGCTGTCTGGCCTGAAGTTAATAACTGTGAAGTCGAGGTCAGCTATCTACGCTGAAGCGTAACACGTGTGCAGAGGATGAATCTTCTCACGTTAAGGTGCAATAAAGAACACAAAGGATGCCAAGTCTTAATTCCATAAAACATTTAAAATCTTGCAGAATGAACAAAATCGTGGTCTCTTGTCAAGTGAGTCGAGGTTGAAAATAGGGCTTGAACCCCAGACACGACAGCGCGTGAACTCATTACCATTGCATTCCTAGGACAAGAATACTCTGCAAGGCCAAGTACAAAGAGAATTTCATGGCAGAAGGCATAGGTGATGAGCGATGTTGGGCTAATTAGGTGCTAGGGCAGCTTCATGTCCTATCTATTAGCACATGGGTCTTTGCTTATGTGCTGCTAATTGAACCAAATGTTCCAGACAGGGTACAAGTGTACCAAACCAATTGTATTAGTCCATTATAACGAAGGACCTTATTGTCATGATCTCTGCTTCCAAAAGGTCAGGGTTTTCCCAACTCCCTTGGAAGCAGATCCATAACCCAGGTTCCGAGTGCCAACCAGTCCCAATTGGGACCTTTTGGACCCAGTCCTGGCGCCAGTGGCACCAGGCTCATAAATATGCCCAGTCCCAGCGCTGGAAGCGCCGGGCTCATAATGCTTGGGTGGACTTACCTGCAGCAGACCATGCTGCTTACTTGCCTGCCAGTTGGGCCTCTGATCCTCTTCTGTTTGGAACTACTTTTCCTGTTGGGTGGGGCAGGAGCCACTCCCTAGATTCAGAACACTGGAACTCTTCTGGAAAGCAGGAACTCTTTTCTTACCTAGGCGTGGCTGTGGAAGGAGACACCTAAGCACTACAGGAGGCTATTTAAACCACACCCGATGGATGAATCTTGCTTTGCGTTATACTGCATCCTCTGCAGCAGAACGCTCATCGTGTCTTCTGCATCTGATCCTGGGCCTAAGGAAAAAGGCTTACCATCCTGAATCCAGTCTTCAGCAACACCTATAAAGACAAGAAAGAACAGGTTAGCATTACGGTCTTCAGTGACAGCTCTTCACTTACCTGGTCCATCGGCTGTCACCAACGCCTCGCGCTGCATTCCGGCATCTGAAAGACAAAGGCTTACCTACTCTTCGTGCGCTCCGGAGGTCTTCACACTGCATTCCGGCATCTGAAAGACAAAAGCTTACCAACTCTTCGCACGCTCCGGAGGCCTTCGGCGCTGCATCCCGCATCTGAAAGACAAAACAAGGTGCGTTTAAAGATATTGGGGAACTTTAATACTCACGTGCCATTACTTCTTTCCACATCTAACCCAGTGGGTATTCCGGCACCCTGCAGCCGCTCCGAACTTGTACCTGCAAAATAAAAAGACAGTTAGAGCGCATCGTGAAGCAGGCAACAAGCGCTTACTTACGTGCTTCCAGGCGCTTCTATTCATCACACGGGCTCCATCTTCAACTCACTTCAGCCCGTCATCCGCCATCGCCGGAACCCTGCAAAACAAGAAACATCATTACTAAAGACTTTAAAGACATTAGAATTACTCAAAACTTACCGTTCGTGCAGTAAACGACGGACAGCAGTCCTCTGAAGTCAAGAGGCCTGCTCCCCTTATCCAGTGAAGAAACTGGTTACAGCACCCTGCCCCGAGGCAGATGGAGAGCACGGCGTTCACTTACCTAAGACATCTTACCCTTCGAGTCAGACATACAGTGCACAGAGGTCCAGCCCAAAGAGCCAGCCGTGTGTTACACATCACCTTTGAAGATACGGTATACGCCCAGTCAAGACCGGCGCCTCTACGAGAATCAGGTGAGCGTTACAGAACGCAAAGCCTACCACAAATCTCCTGTCCAGGCACTATGGAAACCTCGGATACCGACCAGCTAGCCCAGTTACTTGGGGAACTAAGGGCAGAAGTGCATGCAGCCTGTCAGGAAACGAACGCTCTAAGAAGGGAACTGATTATTTCCAAGGAGCGAACAGATGATCTCGCTAGACAATTGCTACAGTCACAAGCCGGACAGACCCCGTTACCCGCATCTGGGGGAAATCTTCCTTCTACGTCCTCTATGAATCCAGTGCAGATCAACCTACCTGGGAATGTACCTCTGGCTCCGCCCGAACGATTTTCTGGTGACCCAAAGAGGTTTGCAGTATTTATCAATCAGTGCCGGTTGCATTTCTTATGCCGGCCAGCAGCCTTTCCAACTGATCAAGCTAAAGTAGCTTTCGTGCTTTCGTACCTTAGTGGCAATGCGGCAGACTGGTCGATCCCTCTAGTAAATCAAGATGATCCGGTACTCCATGATTTTCAAGCTTTTCAGCTCAGTATGGAAAAACTGTTCGCAAGACATTCACAGGGGCAGGCCTTGGACAATGAGCTTCTTTCATTGCGACAAGGTAATCAAGACCTTTTGGCTTATATTGCGTCTTTCAACAGACTGATAGTGGAAACTCAATGGCCTGAAGACAAAAGGATTACGCTGTTTTATAGAGGTCTACGTGGAGAGCTCAAAGATGTGTTAGCCCAAGTAGTGAATCCCCCACAAGATTGTTCGGACTATATAGACTTAGTCGTTCAAATAGATCACAGACTGCAGAACAGGAAGGCCGATCGTTGCAAGTTTGATGCTCGAGTATTTTCCAAACCGCCAACTCCTTCCAAAGGAGTAGACTCCGGGGAACCCATGCAAATAGGGGGTCTGAAAGGTCCTCTAACACAAAAGGAGCGGGAAAGGAGAAAACAGTTGCAATTATGCCTCTATTGCGGAAACTCAGGGCACTTTCTTCGAGACTGTCCGGTGAAACCTGCCAAGAAGGCAGTAGGAGCTGCAGTTACCAAAGTTACAAACTCTGAGCAGGGAAACGACCTCGCCCGACAAGAATAGAGGTCCTCTTGCCGAGCGTGAAAACCAGTTCCTTGACCTCGCATTTCGTGATACCTATGGTCCTCATTAGCCCTGATAATCCGGATCGATTACATGCAATTGAAGCTTACGTCGACAGCGGTGCCATCGGCAATTATGTGGATCATGAAATGGTTTTGAGGATGAATCTAACTCTTTGTCCCAAGGCTGTAAAGGACGTCATTACTACGGTGGATGGTACGGAGATAGCCTCCGGGCCAGTAACGCATACCACTCAAGAGGTGACGCTAGTAAGTCAAGATGGACACCATGAGAAGATCGTGTTCGATGTGATCAAGGCCCCTCAGTTTCAGATTATTCTAGGAATACCTTGGTTAGAGAAACACAATCCACTGATCGATTGGCGAGCAAGAACGGTCCAGTTTCCAGAATGTGTCTCTACTTGTCACCCTCCACCTGGTGTTGCACTGGCAGCAATTTCTTCAGAGACTCCCCAGTTACCTCCCGAATACCTAGAATACCAAGATGTTTTCCGGAAGGATCAGGCTAACTCTCTACCTCCTCATAGGTCTTATGACTGCCAGATAGACCTGATACCTGGATCTACTCCTCCTTGTAGTAGAATTTATGCCCTCACCGAGCCTGAGAACCTTCACCTTCGACAATACCTGGATCAATACCTGGCAAATGGGTTTATTCGTCCTTCCAAGTCCCCTGCTTCTTCAGCTTTGTTCTTCGTTCCAAAAAAGGAAGGAGACCTTAGAACTTGTATAGATTATCGCTCCCTGAACCAGATCACCGTTAAGAATAGATATCCGTTACCTTTGATCCCTGAACTCCTGGACCAAGTCAGAAAAGCATGCATATATACAAAGCTGGATCTTAGAGGAGCTTACCACTTGGTACAAGTAAAAGAGGGTGATGAATGGAAGACGGCCTTCCGCACCAAGTATGGGCTATTTGAATATCAGGTCATGCCCTTCGGACTTTGCAATGCCCCGGCCGCCTTTCAATATTTTATGAACGATGTCCTCAGAGAGCTCATAGATGTGTGTGTTGTTGTTTACATTGACGACATCCTCGTTTATTCTTCATCGGAATCTGAACATCGGAAACACGTGAAAATGGTCCTCGAAAGATTGCGTCAACACAAACTTTTCGCTAAGTTGGAAAAATGTGTTTTCAACGTGACTGAAGTTGAATTCTTGGGATTCATATTATCACCTGGCGGAGTGCGTATGGATTCAAAGAAGGTCGATGCAGTTCTCAAATGGCCATCACCATCCTCCGTAAAAGGTGTGCAAAGCATGTTAGGCTTCGCTAACTTTTACCGCAGGTTTATCCCCGAATTCTCTCGAATAGTCCAGCCCATCACTGCCTTGTTAAAGAAAAACAAACATTTTGAATGGTCTACCGAGGCGGAACAAGCTTTCCAGGATTTGAAGACTAAATTTATCTCTGCACCAATCTTAAAACACCCTCGCCCCGAACTCCCCTACATCGTGGAAACTGATGCTTCAAGCCTTGCCATGGGGGCAGTTCTATCACAAAAGGACCCGGTAACCAATCAGTTGCATCCCGTGGCATTTTGGTCCCGCAAATTCTCGCCTCCTGAAATCAATTACACGATTACTGACAAGGAACTTCTGGCTATCAAGTCTGCCTTTAAGGCTTGGCGGCATTATCTGCTGGGGGCCCGACACACCATTACTGTGATTACGGATCACCGAAACCTGCAATATTTGAAAACCGCAAAAGCCCAATCCTCTAGACAACTCCGTTGGGCATTATTCTTTGCCGAGTTTGACTTCATAATTACCTATCGACCTGGTACAAAGAACGGTAAAGCTGATGCCCTTTCTCGGATGGGAGTGGAAGAACACTTGATCAACCCTAAACCTGTACCAATCATTCCCGAACAAAGAATTCTGGATGTAATCGCCACAGAATCCATAGAGGAAGTTAAGGATAAAGCCAGGCAACTTGTAACTCCAGCAGACATACAGAATTGGCATCTGCAGGGAAAGGACTTTGCAGTAAAGGACAACTTATTGTATTTCCAAGAACGATTATACCTACCCAGCACAGATTTACAGAAAAAAGTAATCTCTTGTTATCACGATTCTTTAATGGAAGGACATCCCGGTATGGCCAAGACCTCAGAAAAGATCAAGCGCTACTTCTGGTGGCCGTCTTGGAAAAAAGATATCAGAGACTTTATAATGTCCTGTGGAGTATGCGCCCAAAACAAGAGTCAAAAGGAAAGACCAGCAGGCCTCTTACGCCCTATTGACATCCCACCTCGCCCCTTGGCATACGCTTTCTATGGACTTCATCACCGATCTACCTCCATGCTCCGGATACAATACGATTCTAGTAATCGTGGACTTATTCTCCAAGATGGCGCATTTCATTCCGCTCACAGGCTTGCCAACAGCAGCAACTCTGGCCCGAGAATTTCTCGAAAACATCGTCCGACTGCACGGTTTTCCTTCGGTTCTAATTTCGGATCGAGGTAGTCAATTTATTTCTCATTTTTGGCGAAGTTGCTGTCGGTCGGCTCAAATCGATGTGAGACTATCAACCAGTCACCACCCTCAGACCGACGGACAAACCGAGAGGACCAATCAAACTCTGGAACAGTATTTACGCTGCATGCTGCAACAAACTGAAAAAACTTGGAAAGACATCCTTTGGATAGCCGAATATGCCTACAATAACTCTGTCCATTCGGGAACTGGGAAAACCCCGTTTTTTCTTTTGTACGGCAGTCACCCTCGAACCTCGGAGTTGGATCCCCTCCAAGATCTTGAAACACCAGCAGTAGACTACCTGCATTCTACAATCACCCAAGCCTTTAAGGAAGCTGTTTCTCACCTTCAAAGGGCTAAAGAACAATACAAGAAAGGAGCAGATCAACATCGGAAGGAAGCCCCTCAATATCAAGTAGGGGATCAAGTCTGGTTATCCACCAAATATCTACCTCTAAAAGGGCCACGCACATTCAACCCAAGATACCTTGGTCCCTATTCCATCACTACCATAGTAAACCCAGTAGCGGTCAAGTTGGACTTGCCCCCGCACATGAAGATACATCCGGTCTTCCACGTCTCTCTATTAAAACCCGTGCAACCTCAAACCCGACTAACTAAATCTCCAAAACCTATCCTAGTTGATGGAGAACTCGAGTTTGAAGTCAAAAACATTCTGGACTCCAAGATCTCCAAATCTAAACTATTTTACCTAATTGACTGGAAAGGCTACGGCCCCCAAGAGAGATCCTGGGAACCTGCTGAATATGTCCACGCTCCTCGCCTAATCAAAAGATTTCACCGAACATTTCCTGACAAGCCAAAACCCCCGGAGAAGCCCGGTTTGGGAGGGGCCTTGAGGGGGGGTACTGTCATGATCTCTGCTTCCAAAAGGTCAGGGTTTTCCCAACTCCCTTGGAAGCAGATCCATAACCCAGGTTCTGAGTGCCAACCAGTCCCAATTGGGACCTTTTGGACCCAGTCCTGGCGCCAGTGGCACCAGGCTCATAAATATGCCCAGTCCCAGCGCTGGAAGCGCCGGGCTCATAATGCTTGGGTGGACTTACCTGCAGCAGACCATGCTGCTTACTTGCCTGCCAGTTGGGCCTCTGATCCTCTTCTGTTTGGAACTACTTTTCCTGTTGGGTGGGGCAGGAGCCACTCCCTAGATTCAGAACACTGGAACTCTTCTGGAAAGCAGGAACTCTTTTCTTACCTAGGCGTGGCTGTGGAAGGAGACACCTAAGCACTACAGGAGGCTATTTAAACCACACCCGATGGATGAATCTTGCTTTGCGTTATTCTGCATCCTGTGCAGCAGAACGCTCATCGTGTCTTCTGCATCTGATCCTGGGCCTAAGGAAAAAGGCTTACCATCCTGAATCCAGTCTTCAGCAACACCTATAAAGACAAGAAAGAACAGGTTAGCATTACGGTCTTCAGTGACAGCTCTTCACTTACCTGGTCCATCGGCTGTCACCAACGCCTCGTGCTGCATTCCGGCATCTGAAAGACAAAGGCTTACCTACTCTTCGTGCGCTCCGGAGGTCTTCACACTGCATTCCGGCATCTGAAAGACAAAAGCTTACCAACTCTTCGCACGCTCCGGAGGCCTTCGGCGCTGCATCCCGCATCTGAAAGACAAAACAAGGTGCGTTTAAAGACATTGGGGAACTTTAATACTCACGTGCCATTACTTCTTTCCACATCTAACCCAGTGGGTATTCCGGCACCCTGCAGCCGCTCCGAACTTGTACCTGCAAAATAAAAAGACAGTTAGAGCGCATCGTGAAGCAGGCAACAAGCGCTTACTTACGTGCTTCCAGGCGCTTCTATTCATCACACGGGCTCCATCTTCAACTCACTTCAGCCCGTCATCTGCCATCGCCGGAACCCTGCAAAACAAGAAACATCATTACTAAAGACTTTAAAGACATTAGAATTACTCGAAACTTACCGTTCGTGCAGTAAACGACGGACAGCAGTCCTCTGAAGTCAAGAGGCCTGCTCCCCTTATCCAGTGAAGAAACTGGTTACAGCACCCTGCCCCGAGGCAGATGGAGAGCACGGCGTTCACTTACCTAAGACATCTTACCCTTCGAGTCAGACATACAGTGCACAGAGGTCCAGCCCAAAGAGCCAGCCGTGTGTTACACATCACCTTTGAAGATACGGTATACGCCCAGTCAAGACCGGCGCCTCTACGGGAATCAGGTGAGCGTTACACTTATAGCTTGAGAAACCAATGAAACACTAACACATTTTTCTTAAATGTCACATATAAATAGGTAGTCATAAGTTATCCACCTGATATCTGACAGCCAATAACAAACCTAGCTCCTATATAATTGTATAGCTAGATGTGTCCCTTAACCAATCCCAACCCTTGATATGTTTTTCACTATTGCCACTTAGCATCCATCATTCTGACGCACAAAGAGAGTATATCATTGTATTTAATGTGGAAATCGGAGAGAATGAGCCTATGTCTGTTGATGTTCGTTGTAAACTCCCTGTTTTAGATAATTGCTAATAAAACAGCAACTTGCCATCTTCTTGAGTTTGTCCAGTTATTTGGACTCAGACTTATTCTGGTGTAATCCCATCATGTAACAGATGCACGTTTCCAAGACCCATAAGCTCAAAGGGGATAGGCATTCTACTATAGAGGGATGCCCCACGCTGAGTGTAGGCAGGCTGAGAGTGGGCCTGTTTGTGGCCAGCCGTATGATTGTTGTAGACCCATGCATCTTGCCTTGCAACTGGGCAGAAATTACCTTTCAAGTCAAAAAGGCTGATCAGCTATCTTTAGACCTTTTTTGTCTGCAAATCGCATCCGAGGTCTTTGACATTTTTTCGACACAGCTCTACTTTAGAAAATAGGATTGATGTACTCTAGACACAGACCAGCTGTGGGCCTCTTGATTAGAACAATCCAATTAGCTTTATTATACATCTATACAGTTATTCTTGAATATATACATGAAAATCTCACCATCCGGTCAGCCGCATGCACTCCTTCTCAGGACCCCAACTGATACATACAGAACACTCACACTCCAAGCACACATCATAATTCTCCTGAGTTGTCAGTCACCTTGGATCAACATTCTGTTTGCATTCATGGAAGGCCAGCAGGAAAGGACAACATTTCAGCCGATCACTAAATCTCCCTTCCTTACAGACAACAACTGTTACGCTCACCTGGTATCCACAGGGACGCCACCCAGATGGGTTACTCACTGGTATGCTTCTCAGCTTTGCCCTGATGTGGTCTGCGGGGAAGGTTCTGCCTGAAAATACAGGAGGACTGTGTTCAAGACTGACCGACTGGGGTAAGTATCCTCCCTCCACCCCTGTATGCTTTCAGTCCCTCTGGCGCCCTCTCCTCACCTTGTGGTAGAATTAGGCGTGCTCTCCGTCCTGCCTTCATTGCAGGGGCGCATTGTCTTTCATGGGCAAGTGCGGTCCAGTTACTTCACTGACGCCTGCCCGTTTGATATTGTTCAGGTAAATCTTATTGCTGTTCTTTAGTTTTGTTGCTATCCTGCATGCCTTTCTTTGTTTAATATGTCTCTTTTTTCTCCCTTAGGTATGCGGAGCTTCAGCGTGGCAAACTGGCTTGGTTGAGCCCCGCTGGTAAATGATGGCGCATTAAGAGTGCTATGATGCGGTAAGTAAGCGCTATGTGCAGCGCTGCAAAGTCTTGCCTTTGCTAACCTGTGTTTTCCTTCCTTGTAGGTCGCAGTGTTCTTCAGCGCGAGTGGAATGTCCGGAGTGGTGCCAGCCGAGAGGCAACCAGCCAGGTAAGCCTTTTGAGCAGTTCGTAATTTGTAAATGTCTCTACAGATTTCTTTAATGTTGCCTCTATCTTCCTCTTCCAGGTCGTTCTGTCCAGGAGGCGTGCAGATTTGAGGAAGCTGTTCTCAGTAGCTGCAAGTGTTTAAAGATGAAGACTGCAGGTAAGATGCTGCTGCTAATGATGTTCCTTTTGTCTCCTTGCAGGTTCTGCTTCTCCGAGGTTCGAGGGAATAGCTGGACACGGGGAGCGTCATGTTGCCAGCTGCAAAGTAACACGAAGCATGTTCTGCAGTCAGGGTGTGGTTTATATAGCCCAGGTAAAGTAGTACCAGGGAAAGTACTTCCAGGCCTGCCACACCCAAAAACTAGACCACATAGCTTGGTTCTTGGTTCATAGCTTGGCCAGGACTGTCCCCATGAGGGCTTTTGAAGAGGATGCCAGGCTCTAGAGGCCCAAGTCCTGACTCCACCTGGCCAATGGGTTTGCCAGAGGGGGTTTTGGGCGAGGGTCGTGACAGCACTCCCCTCTAAGGCCCCCCCCATGGTGTTCCTTCTGTCTCTGCCCAGGTTTGGTTGGGAAGTTCCGATGGAATTTCCTGATTAGACGTGGTGCGTGGATATTCTCACTGGGCTCCCAGGATCTATCTTGTGGTCCAAATCCTTGTCAATCGACGAGATAATATAGCTTGGTCCTAGAGTATTTAGAATCCAAGATATCTTTGACTTAGAATTCTGGTTCTCCGTCAACAAGTATGGGCTTAGGTGGTGTCCCAATCCGTGTGCCGGGTTGCATTGGTTTCAGGAGGGACACATGGAATACCGGGTGGATGTGTAGATTAGGTGGTAAATCCAGTTTCACGGCTGCTGGGTTGATAATTGCCTTAATGGTATAAGGTCCTAAGAATCTGGGATGAAAGATCCGGGTTCCCTTGATGGGTACGAATTTAGCGGCTAAACAAACTTTGTCTCCTACTTGATAATTCCGGTGTTGGTCGGCAAATCTCTTTTGTTTTGCTTTGGCATGAATAAGGTGTTCCTTTGCCCTTTTGAAAGCTTGAGTAATGGTTGTGTGTAGAGTCTTTACCGCTGGCATTTCCAAGATGGCTGAAAGGTCTAGTTCAGAGGTACGTGGATGTCTGCCATGAAGAGTATAGAAGGGCGTTTGTCCCGTGCTTGAATGCAAAGACTTGTTATTTGCATATTCGGATATCCATAGTAGGTCTTTCCAATTCCTCTGTTCGTGGTGCTGCATGCACTGTAATTATTGCTCAAGTGTCTGATTGGTTCTCTCGGTTTGGCCGTCCGTTTGGGGATGGTGACTGGTAGATAGCCGAACTTCGATCTGCGCAATTGCACAGCATTTATTTAAGAAGTTTGAAATAAACTGGCTGCCTCGATCAGAGACCAGAACCGAAGGGAAGCCATGTAGCTTAACCACGCCCTCCAGGAACACTTTTGCTAAAGTGGCTGCGTCTGGGAGGCCTTTGAGAGGAATAAAATGGGCCATCTTTGAGAATAAGTCCACAACTACAACGATGGTGTTGAACCCTTGGCTTGGAGGTAGATCAGTGATGAAGTCAAGGGAAAGAGTGTGCCATGGAACTGTAGGAATGTCCAATGGTTGTAGGAGATCAGATGGTTTTTGTTTCTGTGATTTATTTTGTGCGCAGACACCGCAGGATTGAATATATTGAATGATGTCCTTACGCCAGGTAGGCCACCAAAAGTTCTCTTTCACCTTAGCTAGGGTTTTGGCGATCCCAGGATGCCCTTCGATCAGTGAATCATGATCGTTTGAAATAATATACTGTTGTAATTCCTTCTTGGGTACATATAGGCGAGCCCTAAAAAAGGGTAGGTGGTCCTTGATGGTATATTGTTCTCCTTGAGTTTGCCATGCGATGTAGGCATCAGGATTCATTGTCCGTTGGATTTCTTTTCGTAGTTCTGCTTGTGTTAAGGCTGTCGTGATACCCAAGATTTTGTCTTCAGGTATAATAGGTACTGGGTCTGGAGTTGTATATACTATTTTATCTATGCCCATGCGAGATCAGGCATCTGCCTTTCCGTTTCTGACTCCTGGTCGAAATGTGATTACATAATCATATTCGGCTCAGAAAAAGGCCCACCGTAATTGGCACAAGGACTGGGCTTTGGCTGTTTTGAGATATTGCAGGTTTCGGTGGTCTGTGATGACTGTAATGGTGTGGCTGTCCCCCAGAAGATAGTGCCTCCAGGCTTTAAAGGCGGATTTGATAGCCAGGAGTTCCTTGTCCTTGATGGCATAATTAATCTCTGGAGGTGAGAACTTTTTCGACCAGAAGGCCACAGGATGTAGCTGGCCGGTTTCCGGGCCTCTCTGTGAAAGGTCAGCCCCCATTGCGAGACTGGACGCATCAGTTTCAATGACATAAGGGAGGTCTGGACGAGGATGTCGCAGGATTGGAGTGGAGGTAAACCTTTGTTTAAGTTCCTGAAAGGCTTCTTCTGCTTCTTCGGTCCAAGCAAACTTTTTATTGTTTTTTCATAATAGAACTGTGATTGGGTGCACAATCTGAGAGAAGTCTGGGATGAACCGGCGGTAGAAGTTCACAAAGCCCAGCATGCTTTGTACCCCTTTCAGAGACATCGGTGAAGGCCATTTCAGAATGGCATCTACCTTGTGCATGTCCATTCTGATGCCTCCTGGAGTAAGGATAAAACCAAGAAATCCTACGTCGGTGACGTGAAAAAAGCATTTTTCAAGCTTTGCAAACAAGCGATGCTGTCGGAGCTTGGTGAGGACTGAACGAACGTGCCTGACATGATCTTGTTCCGAGGCTGAGTATACTAAGATGTTGTCTATGTACACTAAGGCGCACGTATCAATTAACTCCATTAAGACGCCATTCATGAAATATGGGAAAGCTGCAGGAGCGTTTCATATCCCGAAGGGCATGCCTTGATATTCAAACAAGCAGTACTTAGTACGGAAGGCGGTTTTCCATTCATCTCCTTTTCTGACTCGGACCAGGTGGTACGCTCCTCGAAGGTCCAATTTGGTATAAATCTGGGCATCCTTAACTTGGTCTAGCATCTCAGGGATAAGTGGCAAGGGGTAGCGGTTCTTCACAGTGATCTGGTTCAATGCGCGGTAGTCAATACAGGTTCTCAAGTCTCCTTCCTTTTTCGGTACGAAGAACAAAGGACTGGCTGCGGGGGACTTCGAAGGACGGATAAATCCGCTTGCAAGGTACTGGTCTAAATAGGATTTCAAATGAAGGTTTTCTGGTTCTGTGAGAGCATAGATCCTGCCGCAAGGTATTTGTGCACCAGGAACAAGGTCGATCTGCCAGTCATAGGGCCTGTGCGGCGGCAATGTATTGGCTTGTTCCTTTCGGAAAACATCCTGGAAATCATGGTATTCTCTTGGCAAGGTATTAGTTGCTCCCAGGGTTGATACTGTCACTCCGGGAGTCATGGGCATACAGACGTCGGGTTTCTCCTCTTGGTAATAGCAGGCAGGGGAGCAGTCAACCTGGAAGGTTAATTTTTGTGCCCGCCAGTCTATCAAAGGGTTGTGAGCAACCAACCATGGCATCCTAGTATTAGCCTGAACTGAGGTGCCTTGATGAGATCGAATGAAATAGACTCCCGATGTCCGTCCTGATACAGCAAGGTTACCCTGGCTGTGCACTGGGTTACTGGTCCGGAAGCGATTTCTGTCCCATCCACGGTGGCTACCTTGTCCATAGTTGGCTTAGAACACAAAGGAAACCCCATCTCTGCTGCCAGTTCTTGATCAATATAATTTCCAACTGCTCCGCTATCGATGTATGCTTCAACGGCATGCATTCTTGACGACTGTTGGTGGTTAAGATCACTGGTATTGCAAAGTGCGAGGTCAGCAACTCTTTCTTCTCACTCGACAAACTGACCTCTACATTTGTCGAGCTTGGTAGTTTCCCGATTCCTTATTTGTATTTGTATTCGTTTATTTATAACGCGCAAACCAGCAGGCCCGGAGGGCGCAATTTGTACAAGGTTACAGGAGAAAAGAGCATATATACAGACAAAGAGCAGAAATTACATTGAAAGAGATATTAACAGAGTTTCTATTTACAATAATACAGAAGTTACAGTACCGCTACGGCTTCACAGTGGATATGCCAGGAAAAAATTGTACCAAATGTCTGCGGTCAAGGATAAGTAAGCCAGAGGCAAGAACATGTCTTAATGTTGGTCAAAAAGCAGGATTTGGTTTTGGCCTTGAATGTGTTGAATGAAACTTCGGCTCTGATTGTAGCGGGGAGGGAGTTCCATAGTTTGGAGGATAAAACAGGGAAGCTAGAACCCCCCGCTTTTTGGAGTTTAAACCTCGGGATCGATAGACAATGAGTCTGGGCAGTTCTTAGAGGTCGGGAGGACGAGTGACGAGACAATCGACTGTAGAGGTAGATGGGGGCATTATTAGCCAGGCATATCTTCATCCTTCTCTGTGGCCCCGACTGTTCTTCTTGGGGGTTTTACTGGACAGTCTTTCAGGAAATGTCCTGGTTTCCCACAATACAAACAAAGCTGTTATTGTCTTCTTTTGTCCCGCTCTTGTTTTGTTAATGGAGGCCGTATCCCTCCAATCTGCATGGGTTCTACAGCATTTTCAGGTACACAGGGTTTGTTTTCCCTTGGTCGAACATACACGGTCCGAGGGTCCGTCTTAGACCGGTCTGCCTTTCGGTCCTGCAATCGGTGGTCTAGCTGCACGACCAGATTTATGAATTCTTCACAGTCTCTGGGTGGATCAACCACCTGGGCTAAGACATCCTTTAATTCGCCTCATAAACCTCGATGGAATAACCTGGTTCTTTTGTTTTCTGGCCACCTAGCTTCGGCAACCAGTCTGTTGAAGGTAGCAATGTACATTAACAAGTCCTGATTCCCCTGTCGGAGGGACAAGAGTTCATTGTCTACTGCTTGTTCAAGGGTATAGCGAGCAAAAAGTTTTTCCATTTCTCTCTGGAAACCCCCAAAGTCATGTAATAGAGTATCGTCATGGATTACCAACGGCAGCGACCAATCTGCTGCACTACCACTCAGGTATGATAAGACAAAAGCTACCGAGCTTGGTCGTTTGGAAATGCTCCAGGCCTACAAAGAAAATGAAGGCGGCACTGATTGATGAATGTCGCATACTTCCGTGGGTCGACTGAGAACCTTTCTGGTGGTGCCAGGGGCACTGTTCCAGGTAACGTGATCTGTACCAGAGTGGGTGGTATGGCGGGGTTTTGCATCATTGGATTGCTTCCAGGTAGAGACGTCTGTCCTGCCTGTGATTGCAAGTATTGCCTGCTAATCTCTTCAGTGCGTTCTTTGGTTACTATTAGGTCTCTCCAGAGGGCATTAGTCTCTTGTCGGGCAGAATGAACCTCAGCACGAAGCTCTCCTAATAATTGGGCCAATTGGTCCATTTCTGATGTCTCCATGGCGCCCAGGTGGATTTGTTATGGTAGGCTTTGTGTTCTGTTACGCTCACCTGGTATCCACAGGGACGCCACCCAGCTGGGTTACTCGCTGGTATGCTTCTCAGCTTTGCCCTGATGTGGTCTGCGGGGAAGGTTCTGCCTGAAAATACAGGAGGACTGTGTTCAAGACTGACCGACTGGGGTAAGTATCCTCCCTCCACCCCCGTATGCTTCCAGTCCATCTCCATCTGTGGTTTATATAGCCCAGGTAAAGTAGTACCAGGGAAAGTAGTTCCAGGCCTGCCACACCCAAAACAGTAGACCGCATAGCTTGGTTCTTAGGAACCAAGCTATGTGGATGCCTCCATGTTGGCTGACAATACAATAAAGTAGTTCCCAAGCACATTGTTGTTCATGGTGTATGAGCCTAGCGCCATAGGCGCCAGGACTGGCCCCATGAAGGCTTTTGAAGAGGATGCCAGGCTCTAGAGGCCCGAGTCCTGACTCCACCTGGCCAATGGGTTTGCCAGAGCTGTTTTTGGGCAAGGGTCGTGACAACAACACAACCATAGCAACTTCACTTAAACACAACATTCAACTCAGTCACACAGGCTGCAGGAGGGTGGACACAGATCACAACCCACAACATTATCAAGCACTGCAGGAATACACAAGCTGCTGTTGGCTTACAACAGTCAGGGAATCACAGGTCACCCAACCACTGGGCTGGGATGCACCTATCAGGGAGGTGCAGAGCCGGGGCATACGGAACTAGACAGCCCCAGGGTTAAAAAGGATCTATAAGTCCCCGAGTGTCGAACAGCCATCAGGTGTTGACATAGAACAGCCTTTATTAGTGCAACCACCCACAACAGTCGGCAATACCAGTTAACCTAGGAATGCGACAGCTACCCAACTACTATGACGCAGTCAGACTGAGTACACTATGTTCCCACTATATACAGCACATACAGACCCTCACAATGAGGGAAAACTCCACATAATCATACACACACCCTTATCATTTACATGTACAAATTCCTGAGTTGAGATACACTTTGCACCATAAAACGCGCCTATGCGCGTTACCAGACTGCAGTGTCCTCAGACGCTCATATACCCTGCATGCACGTGGAATAGTGATCCAAAGTAGCCGATAATGCGAACACCACAGCAGAATCTTCTTCACCAAGTGCCACTGACTCATTAGTGTCTAAGATCCGTCTGGGAGCTGCCAAACATCCATCAATTGTGCCCTGCTTTTTGGTGGGCCAGTTTAGGTAGTTGTTATATTATCTTCACTCTTAATTACACTGGCCCCTTCATGTGCCACAGGAGAAAGTGAACGCCCAATAGAATCACTGGACCACTGGGGGAATTGCATTAAAGGCACTCAGGGAAATTCCTGCCGCCACAATACTGTTGATAGTGCGTGCAACAGGACAGCTCTCACTGGCAACTATACTGCTCTTCCTCAAGAGAGTAATAAGCAAGCATACCTTGTGACACTGCCTATTGAACCTGGAGAACCACAACCACAACAAGGGCCAGTATAGCATCCCCAAATGCAGCCACTTCTGTAATGGGACTTGCAACAGATTGCCACTTACACCAAGCGAACAAGTAAGAGATGCCTCTCAAGGACTACTTACTCACACAGTAAGATGAGATCCTCTTTCTCAGATGAAATCTAGGTATCATCTCACATGCAGCCTATGCGAGGCAGATGCCATTAACACAACAGCCTCATAAGCAATAGAATGCTTAGTCAGTCCAATCGGTCATGATGACCACAAAGAGGCAGGGGAAGCCCGTGCCTCCCTTCACCCAATACGGACACAAGGAACCGAGCAACTGGCCAATGATAATCAATCTTTCAGCCCAATAGATAACTCATTAAGCTCTCCCTGTCCACATTACACTACATTTATCCACCAGCAAACATACACACAGTGGTCTGGCTGGTAGAACACTTCCCTTTCAGACACTCACCACTTTGCTCGTTGCTAACCATCCCACCACTGTACAACCCACTAGACGCTCCCATGCTCAGAGAGAAACACGTTCGTACACAACAGAACATAACATCACCATGGTTCGCTTAGGGCAAGACAAAACCCATGTGTTCTAACCCAACTCACCTAGAATCCAACTTGTACCTCTGATCTGCACAAATCAAAATCTTCAGTTTCCCATCATGCCCTTTCCTCTGCTCCCCTAACAACAACTTGCAACTCTCTTGCAGAACCTATCGTCAAACGACTGCATAAGTGGGAGAGGTTGAGCTATAAAAGACACAGGCCATCATTACGAGTCCAGCGGTAGCTGTGCTAGTAAATCCGGCAGGCTGCCGCCAGACCCGTAAACAGTTACAGGGGTCTGGCTTGCTGGTAACACTGGGGTATTACAAACCTGGCTGCCAGTAAGTCAGGCGCTGGTAACTATGTTGGTCCCCATTCCCATAGAGTCCTATAGAACTCTATGGGAGTGGGGACCACTGAAACACCGGAATCGTCAATGGTGGTGCCAGTGTTTCAGTGAAAGTTGGCGGCCTGGATGCCGTTCCGCCTGCCAGGGCAGACCTGGTGGACGGGAAGGCAACCCCCTCGTAGTTTGCCGGTCCGGAAACAACGGTGCCGGTAAGCTTACCGGCACCGTTGTTTCCGGACCGGCAAACTTGTAATAAGAGTCACAGTTGTTTTACATTATGTTGCATTACAGCTCAGCCCTGAGCATCTGTGATGTACAACTAAGGATTGCAGGCAACAGGATCAGGAGGATGGAGTGGTCTGCGTAGAGAGCTAAACACCCTATAAGGGCTACAATTTCATATGAGCACCCACTTTATTTTTGGTTCTTTATACTCACACCCTGAAGCAGCAACATTTTACCCACTCATTAAGCATGAACTCCTTCTGCCATTGTTTTCAGAAAACATAGCACAGACAAGACGTTTACAATGGCGACGGTCAAGCAAACAAGACAACGATGGGACATAGACCAGCCAGTGGACCACATGACAATTACAATCAGGCAGTACCTGTACTTGGATGGAAGTTCTTGTTGTTGATAATGATGCATTTTCCAACTTTTGCATAGTTCATCCTATAGAGGTATGTCTGTGCAACAACTCGAAACTGACTGCTTGTGGAGGAGTCAGGGGGCTGCTCCGGTCCATTTTTCTTTTTTCTGAAAAATAAATATGCCACAGATGTAATGTAATATGACATGAGATGATATGATATGGCGTGTATAACGTGCCTATACACAAGTGTTTCAAGGACACAATGAGGCAAGGGGTGGGGGAACAGAGGGAAGATAGAGACAACGATCTTACTATGCCGGTGACATTGAGATGGCGCAAGTGCAGGGGAGGCGGGGGTAGGGAAAAGTGCGGGGGGAAAGGAGAGGGGGCAGTGCAATACATTGGATAACAGTCAAATAAATAAAAATAATAAATACAAATAAATACAATAAATGAGAAGGGCAACCAAGAGGTGGCAAGTGCAGGGGTAGGTGCAGACATCAGGTGCCAGGTGCTGGTAGGGGGCTGTAGGGATACAGAAAAAGGACTGAGTGCAGGAGGTATTCAGGGGGGCAGTGCAGGTGTGCAAATGGCAGGAAGGGTACACAGGCCCGAGAACAGAGGGTAGCCAGGTGGTCAGTGCAAATTACAGTTTCAGCCAGGAGTTCAGCAGGGAGAGGAGGAATAAAAGCAAAAGCAAAGAGGAAGGCCTTGAGGTGCTTCCGGAACCGGAGATGGTTCTCCTCAAGTTTGTGAGGCAGGGAGGCTCGTCCAGAGGGAAGCCCCAGCCGAGGAAAGAGATCTGCCACTAATTCATTGCTTGGAGAAGCGTCTGACCCTGAGGGAGTTGGAGGCAGATGAGCGAAGAGCTCGAGAAGGAAGATATTTAGGAAGAGAGAGTTTAAGGTATTGAGGCCCCCTAATAGTTAGGCAGAATTAATCCTCCTGCTGAATTGACTGGAAAAGGGGTCCATTAGCACACTATTGAGAGAATCTGGCCAACCAGGTGGCAAGGAAGGCAGGCGGAATCCATTCAGTAGGTGCCCTGCTCTCAGCCACCTCTGCGTGTACCTACCTCCTTTTTGTTTTGCACCCAGTGCCCCTTTATCTCCCAAAAACTATTCTCCCCCACTTACCTGGCTGTCTGTCTCTATCTCTGTTGCTTCTCTCCCACCCACGCCATGGATAGGGTAAAGGGGCATTCCCCCTTTGCTATTTGCTATGGCAGCCAATTTTTGTTTACAGTTTAAGGAATATTAGGCCTGCAAGTTCATCGAGCAGTAATATTCCTTACAGAAAATGTATTAGCACCCTGCTGAAAGCCCAGGGCACAAATAGTAGTAAGGTCAGTGTCCTGGGAAGGATAGGGCCAGTAACAGCCCTGAACCTGCTCAAGGCCCTTGCTGCGGTTGGGCCTACCTGGCTCAGGCTGGCAGGCTATTACCAGCCTCATCCACCCAGCAACATGAGGCCTATAGCTATGTTTATACACAATGATCGGTCATTGAAAATAAATGATCAATTGCAATAATCAGAATGCATTATCACACTCCTTTAACTAAAATGTCAGAGGGCACTAGAGGGCCAATCAAGATGGCCGCTTGCTTCTGAGCTCCGTGTAGCTCCGAATTAATCCTGTGAAATCACTCTTTCTCTGGTGGGTAATCGACCCACTGTGCTGGCGATCGTCCTCAGGAGAAGCTACGAGCTGCAATACGTATAATATTGCCTCTATTGAAACCCCCTGCAGACGCGTGGCCGAACCTTGCCGGCGGCTGAGGGGTGTAGGGCAGGGGTCACGCTATGGCAGCCTGCACACTTCCTGAACAACAGCGACCAGAGGCCAAACCAGCTGAACTTTGCCGGAGACTGGAGGGTGTGAGGCCGTGGCCGCGTTGCGACGGCTTGAGCGATTCCCAGAAAACAGCAATCAAAGGGCGAGGTGGAGACCTGCTGCGTCTCCGGCTACAGCGGACACACTGCGCAGCTGAACTTTGTTGGAGGCCAGGGGGCGTGGGGCCGAGGGTGCGCTGCAGTGGCCTGAGTGGCTCCCACACATCAGCGACCAAAGGGCGAGGAGGGGACTGGCTGTACCCCCGGCTGTGGCAGACACACTGTGCAGCTGAGCTTTACTGGAAACCGGTGGGTGCGGAGCTGTGGCCGCGCTGAGGCGGCCTATACAATTCCCAGACTACAGCGGCCGAAAAGAGAGGCAGACGCCCCTGGCTGCGGCAAATACACTGCGCAGTGGGAAACCAGGAAATGAAAACCCTAAACCACCCATCGCCCAGGGGCTAACACTGCAGCGGGCCCGCCGGGCACCCCCAGCAGCAGGCTTAACATCCAGGGAAGACGCTCACACACCCGCCCACTGGGCACACGGGTACAATCAGCCCGTGGCTACTCCCCGTGAGCTCAACGACACTGGTGACACCAGAATCCTGTCGCCCTGCGGGATCGAGGCCCCTGTCCCTCCAGACCTGCGGGACATGCGGGACAACGACCGCGGTGCAGAAGGCCAGAGTCAATGCAAAACGGTAAGGGCTGACAGAGGGGGTGCGCGATACGTCGGCCCCTCCCCCCCTGAGGTCCGATCAGTGAAGTCCAGTAATACCAGTGCCTTGGCTTACTCATAGAACACTGATCAACTACCTAACGCAGCGCCACACAGCACGCATCAGCCGCTGAATAGCCCCGCGCACATCTGGTTCAAATAACAGCCAACAATACATGGTGTGCAAGAGAGATACATCAACATCTTTACTTTATCATCAGCTGCCCTCCCGCCACCCACGACCTGAGCATCAGCCCGCGGCTGCCGGCAGCCATTAAACAACCGAGCCCGGCGTGCCCTGTGTTCCTTTGAAGGGCCTGGCAGGCGTTCGAACGTCTTGCACCACACGGCGCGCCGGGACCCCAATAACAGCATGGCGCTGCGGCCTGGGCCCCTCACGGTCCTCGGGATTATCAGTGCACAGCACACCTGTGAGCGTGAGTACACAAACAACTCATCTGGATACGAAACAGGCAGAAGTGAAGCACCCCCCTACATACCACGAGGCAGGGGGACCCTCCCAATGCGCATTGGTTGCGCGCCCCATGTGTGCCTGTTTTCAACAGTCCTAGCGGAGCCAATACTCAGCGTCTGCAGACACAGCTCTATACGACCAGCTACATAAAGGATTCGGCCACATGAACTCCAGCGGGTGAGGCTACTCAACCACTCTCTTTCCTTACAAAATGCCACAACAACTACAAAGAGACAAATGACCTGAGCCACATGCCTACGTCCCATATGAACACCACGGCTAATTAACTACCACTAACACCCAGGCCTGAACAGATCCTGAGCCCTTCAACATAGCGACAAGTCCCTATCACAAATAACCAGAACAACCACGCTGCCAAACCCTTACTGTCAATTAGGAACGGACTTACCTTAGTCACCTTTATTTTGCTCCTATTCCAAACGATATAAATCCGTGAGCCCAATCGTATCCCTGCCAACTCTGCTCACACTACGGGGCATCACAACAAAGAAACCACCCGGAAACCCGGTTCGCACCGATCCCCGAGCTTCACCATGGGGAAGACCGGTAAATCCCAACGTAAACTCAACTTTGAGTCCGGAGCCTCCTCCAGAGCATCTAAACCCAACAGCAGGTCGGCCTCGCCCACGCAAGACGCTGCCCAAGCAGACGAATCTCCTCAATCCTTCGATATCAGGGAGATCCTCCTCGAACTAAAAACTGGGATTGGCAATCTCTACTGTATAATCGACACGTTGTCCTCCAAGGTAGATCAACTACAACACTGACTCGATAAACACGAGGATAGGCTGGACATAGTCGAACAGAGAGTCTCAGATCTAGAGGATGGCGCAACAACCCTGACAGCCAGAGTGGTAACTCTAGAAGGCCAGATGAAGACAGTCAATGTGAAAAACGAAGACTTAGAAGGGCGGTCTCGCATAAATAACATCAGATTAGTTGGGGTCCGAGAACAACAACTGAGAACGAAGATGGAAGACCATGTCGAAACAATTTGCATTGAGCTCTTCGGAATCGAGGCATTAACCCAGCTATTTGTTGTGGAGAGAGGACATAGAATGCCGAGTGCCAAACCCATCCCTGGAACTGTCCCACGTCCAATCATCACCAAACTGCTTACTTACAAAGACCGTGACACAATCTTGAGACTCGCCAGAGAAAAGGGAGATCTTCAGTTTAATGGTGACAATATTCAAATCTACCCATATTTCTCCCCAGCTGTGCAAACACAAAGTAGGTTCTTTGCGGGTGTTAAGCGCCGATTACAAGACAACCAACTGTCCTACTCGATGCTCTTCCCCACGAAACTATGCATCCAACGCGATGGGAAGACCCACTTTTTCAACTCACCCGAGGAAGCCAATGTCTTCCTCGACAGACTTGGCTGCAGGCCCCCCAATAACAATCTGCGACCGTCGCAGAGGGACAGGGCAAGAAGAAATCCACCATGAGACGGCAAAGGACCAAACGGTCGTCCACATCCCACACCAGTACTACCACTTGGAAGGTTACTAGCACCCCAAGTGCAGCTCTGTTACTGTTCTTAGTTATGGGGAGGGGCATTGTCTCGGGGCGGCAGTTGGGGGTTACCCGAGTAAAGGAGGGGCCAATGAAACCACTGTGGAAATTGCGCCTCCGGGGACTCCACCCCACATCGCCCTATCTCCCCACCCTCTAAAGCTAGGAGGTCCTACATGGTAAAAAGAAATGACTTAATGCGCTCTATACACACCGCCTCAACACCATCGTCATTCCATGCAACTACCAGAACCCAACATCATTATCACTATATCTCTAACTCGGCAAATTCAAGGTAGCTACGTGGAACATTAGAGGGGGTAATTCACTGGGAAAACCCCGCAAAATTATCCATTATCTCAAGAGACATAAAGTCGAGGTGGCCCTGATACAAGAAACCCACCTCCTGCCGGAGTCAGAGAACCGTTGGGCACGTGCATGGGCGTGCCACAGGTACTTTTCTTCATACTCATCGTACTCCAGAGGGGTAGCCATCCTGATTGATAAAAAAACTTTAGTCCAATAAAATTTGAGAAAGACACGGAAGGGAGAGCGATTCTGGTTAAAGGACTCCTAGAAGGCAAAAAGGTGATCTTTGAAAGCTCCTATGGTCCGAACGTTGATGGCCCGAATAACTTTAACCGGATGCAATCACATCTCGAAACGGCAGGTTCCGCTACAATTATCTGGGGGGCAGATCTGAATACGCCATTGAACCCACAGAAAGACAAATCGCAACGTACAAATGTTAAACCATCTAGGGCAAGCCTCCAGGTCAGCGAAATGTGTCAAACATTTGACTTGATAGACGCGTGGAGACACCCCAACTGGGAATACAGAGAATATACCTTTCACATGGCAGTGCACTACACCAGTTCACGCATTGACTATATCCTGGTTTCCGCTCACAGCCCCTTTCATTGGGGAACATGCCAGATCCATCCCAGAACATTCTCCGATCACTCCATGGTATCCCTCAAATGGAACCTCCCTAACACCACCCCAAAACCGACTGGAGATTCAAATTGGGCTCACTGTCAGATCAAGTGTTTGCAACAGAGCTCCGAAGTTCAGAACTACAGCGGAAAGGGAGTTAAAGATTTTAGGCCACGGACATAGGATTCGTCAATACGGCGAGGGTCAGAAACCTGTAGCCCTTCTGGCTCGCCTGATAGCTGCTGATAGGAAGCCCACCCGGGTGGAGAGGATACGCAATACACATGGCACCCTACTTCATACAGAGGAAGAGATTGTTGAGGCCTTTTGCTTATTCTATCAAAACCTGTACAGCTCCCAACACACCTCTCGCCCTGAAACTTTGAAGGACTACCTGAATGCTATAGAGCTCTACTGGGTGGAAGAAGATCTTCGCGAACCCCTAAATAGGCCCATCTCATTAGACGAAATTACGCAAGCTATCCGAAATCTCCCCAACACAAAAGCCCCAGACCCCGACGACCTCACTGGTGAATTCTATAAAGCCTTTGCCGCCACGGTAGCCCCACTCCTTCTCCAAGTCTACGAAGATGCGCTAGAACATGGGATATTACCGCAGACCCTCCCCGAAGCCAATGTCATCCTCTTACATAAGGCTGGCAAACCCCCAGAAAACTGTGCCTCTTACAGACCAATCTCATTGATTAATCTGGATAACAAAATACTTGCTAAAATACTAACTGCCAGACTATTACCTCTCATGCCAGGACTGGTACTGGGTGACCACTCGGGGTTTGTTCCTGGGCGAAGCACAACATTCGGCATTAGGAGGCTCTTCGGCGTCATAGAAGCCCTTGACCCCACATGCCAAGCAATTGTCTTCCTACTGGACGGAGAGAAGGCATTCGACTCCGTCGAGTGGCCTTATCTCTTTTCAGTGGTAAAACAACTAGGACTAGGGAATTATTTCATCAAGCTCATATCCCTTCTATACAAAAACCCTCAGTCCTCCATCATCTTAGGCAACAAGAAATTGGCATACATTGACCTACAACGGGGCACTAGACAAGGTTGCCCGCTATCAGCTTTAATATTTGCACTAATAATGGAACCATTAGCGTCAGGGCTAAGTGACCGTCAACTCCACAGAGGTCTTATCCTCGGAACACATAAATTGGTGATCCACTGTATGCTGATGACATGATCCTCTATGTCCGAGACCCCCTCGAGAACCTGAACCCCATTATACATGAGGTCATTAAATTTGGCACCATATCCGGTTTAAAGATTAATCACTCTAAATCATTGATATTCCCCCCGACACAAGATACCAAACACTTTATTAACGACCATGGATTTAAATGGGAAAACTCCCAGGTTCGGGAACACTTCGGGAACGTATACTTCGATGGAAAACACTCTCGCTAACATTATGGGTTAGAGCTTCGTTAGTTAAAATGATAATTCTCCCTAAACTCCTCTACTTGTTCGCCAACATACTCCTGCTACTGCCACACTCCTTTTTCTAAAGAGTTAAGAGCCTTATTCTTGAATTACTGTGGATGGGTAAAGCGGCACGAGTAGCCCACACAACACTGATTCCCCCAACGTCCCAAGGAGGCCTAGCGCTTCCAGACATGGAGCGCTGCTACTGGGCAGCACAGGCACAATATCTCAGTCACTGGTACGCTACATACTGTATCCGGCCACACGTGCAAATAGAATGGGCCCTCGCATCCCCTAACCTATTAAGAGCAGTTATTATCGGCCACCTGGCAGTACCCCACACCAGGATGAACGTGGTTCTGTCCACATACACCATCTGAAAGAAAATGGCACAGAAATACAGCATCCAAACCAGATTCTCCCCCGTGTTACCAATTAAGTTCATACCAGGAGCCCCCCTAACCGCGGAAAAGGTCATCCATCAATGGTTAGATAAATTACACATACAGGCCCTAGGAGACCTATTCAGCGATGGGGTTGTTATGACACCCCAATTGGCTAGGGATAGAGGGGGAGATACAGCCCTAGATACATTCATGTATTTCAGACTCCGGTATACCTTACAAACGATCTTCCCAACATTCCCGCAACAACCCCCTACATGGCACCTCCTGCACAATGTGATCCAAGCAAAGGGTGAAGGCAGACTGGTCTCACTACTGTACAAGGCCCTACTGAAAGACACCGTGCACACAGACAAACGTACGAAAGAACGATGGGAAAAATCACTACAAACCACGATACCTGATGAAGACTGGTCCTATATCCTCAGGCAAACTCAAAAAGTGGCATTAAACACGCGCTTTAAGCAAATTCATTTCAACTTTCTTCATCAAACTTACTACACCCCAGCCAAAAAATACCACCAGCGACCTGAATTGAGGGCCGCATGTGAGAGATGTGGCACACCGGCAGCTGACTTCCTTCACCTGGCCTGGGATGCCCCACGGTGGCCCAGTTCTGGTCTCAGGTCCTACAAACAACGGCCGCAATAATAGGAGAAGACACAACACTCTCTCCCACAGTGGCCCTTCTTGGTCTACGAAATACCTGCCACCAGCAACAAGGAAACTTACAGCTGTCCTGCATAGGAAAGTCGCTATGGCATGGGGCCGTGGACCAGCCCCCAATGTGGCAAGTTGGAAAAAGGACATATTATACTATCAAGACGTGGAAACAGAATTTATCAGAACACTACCATTACACGCACGTCCCCCGACATCTCGGGTCCATATGTCACATACTTGCTATCCACAGCACCTGACACTGCCACACAGCCACCAACTCAGCATGAACCCTGTGGCAATCACCAGCCGGTTCAAACGCAGAGGAGTTCACGCTATAGTAACCTTCTACAAGAACGCTATCCTGAGGACTGATTAGCCATGGCGAGGGGGATTGGGAGGGGGAAGGGTTCGGGGGACCCGAGGGCGCAAATGTTGTTACACCCACAGGTGTTGACTTGCTTGTAAATGTTTGAAAATACCAAAAATAAAGTTATAAAAAAATGCTAAAATGTCGATATGAATCTGAATAATGTGAAAAGAAAGATGTTTTTGAAGTCTGAAATCTGTTTTCAAAGTACGACACCTGAGCATCCGGGTCACACTATTTATTAATATTAAAAGAGGCTGTGGGTAGGCAACATTAGCAAAACCATAGCTTATTTGCATGAGGGAGACCCCGTGGAAAAAGATTTGTGGCCCCTGTCTCTGCCCCACTCCAATCCTCTGGTACAAGTTGCGCCAATCCACCAGAAACAAGCACTGGGAAAGCAAACAAGTCTGGCTTTGTAAATGTACAGGGTGAAAATTGTGTGTCCAGCCGGGGAGCGCAGGATTTTTGAAAAAAATCTGAAACCCTACAATTCCAGTTCTATTGGCTTGGACACTGAACCTATTAATTTGCAAGTGTCCATATGCATTTTATTAAGATAACCTTCTCCCCTAAAAAATAAGAAAGTATCCATTCCTATGGGTCTAGGCACATTCTTAAAAGAAATGTATTAACTATTTTAAAATAATATTTTGGGTGTTATGAAGGAAAGCTGTTCCCTGAAATGCTGCAGCAGGTTTTTCTTATTTTAAACAGGATGCTTGGTTGCCTTTGGAACTAGTAAAAAAAACTCTATTTCTAACAGGGTACATGTTTGCATGCAATAACCTCAACTACTGCTGTTTTATTGTGTGCAGATATTCATATAAAACGACATGTGAGAAGTACTAGTCAACCCTTAAGAGAAAGAATCATGGAACATACAATGGCGATTAACAGCGCCTTGCTGTAAAGCGCTCTATAAATAAAAAATAAATCAATCAAGAAAATGATACAAGTTACTCAGTAGCAAGGCATTGGAGCAATGAACATCAAGAACACAAAACTCAAAAGATCAACTTGATAGGAATTTATAGGAATTGAACATGTGCCAGCACCTGCACGAGATGTAAATAGAAACATGTTGCTGTGACAGCATGAAGCCCAATGCACATATTTTCAATAGGAGGACTAAACACTGACAATGAAATTACTGTGGTGCTTTTATAACTAACTGGGAAATGTAACCCAGGTGTATATACCATATACAAGGGCTTTAGTAATAGCAAACACATCTAATGTACTGGAGACATTTTAACAAGCAATCGTTAAGGTTTGCGGTTCGAGTGTGACACCTTGTGCCAGTCCTGGTCTTTCTAATTGCTTGCTGGAACATGTTGTTTAATTTTTGATATTTTAAGTGTTAGCGTACACGTCCCAGCATGCAATGGGAAAACCAGTATTGTCTCAAAATTGACATAAGTCCAGCTATGGATCTAGTAAGTAGTGACTAGGGGCATGTCTGATCTTTTAAGGAGCTGATCTGTCAGCAGCATTTGACACCGTAGACCACCCCATCATGCTCACTCGCCTATCTCAAATTGGCATCTCGGGCCATGTACTATCCTGGTTCTCTTTTCTGACTGATCGCACTGAGGTGCTCTCACTGGATTCTTTTCGTTCGGGCCCCTGCCACCTATTATGCGGTGTTCCACAGGGATCCCATTTATATCTGCCATTGATCCGTCTCATCCACTCCCTCGGCATCAGGTGCTATTCGTATGCCGACAACACTCAGATTCTGATATGCTTACATCTTGATCGGACTGAGGTGTCGTTGTGCCTTCATAAGTGTCTGACTGCCGTGGGTGAGTGGATGGGTCGTAATTGGTTGAAGCTGAATGGGGACAAGACGGAGGCACTGGTGGTGTGTGCCCCCCCATCCTACTCTCTGGGTGTCCTCGTTCTGGCCTTCTTCACTGGGTGTCCTTCCTACCCCTGTGTCTAAGGTGAGGATTCTGGAAGTAATCCTTTCATCCCCTCTTTCTATGAAAGACCAAGGGCCTCATTACGAGTTTGGAGGCAGCCATGCCCTTAATAAGGGCATGGCTGCCTCCAAACCCGGGTCCGGGAAATACCAGGCCATTCCGACCTTGGTGGGCCCGGTATTTCCCCATTCAGGGAATCCGGACCCGGTCCATCCCCATTCCCATTTGAGCCCCCATAGGGCTCAATGTGAATGGGGAGCATGCTAACAATGGGCCCGTTAATGACGGGCCTGTTGTTATGCTGGGCCGCTCGCGGGACCCGCTAAGGGCGTCTGGTAAAAGCAGGCGTCCTTAGCGTGTCCCGCGAGCGGACCTCGTAATGGGGCGGTAAGGGGTTAACGGCTCGTCACCTTTACTGGCGCCGTTAACCCCTTACCACCCTCCTCATAATGATGCCCCAAGTGTCCGCTGTCTGTAAAGCGGGCCACTTCCACTTAAAAATCTTAGAAAAGGTTCTCCCTCTGATACCTATGACTCTTCATCCGCCTGTGGTGGCTGTCATGCTGCTGAGCAGACTTGATTATTGTAATTCTCTATATCTGGTGCAGCGTCTTCAGAATCTAGCCGCTCGGGTGGCCACGGGGTCCCCCTTTGGGGCCCACATCTCCCCCGTGCTGCTCACCCTCCACTGGCACCCTGTTATACAACTGATTAGGTTTAAGGTCCTGTGCATTGTCCAATCCAAATTTACTCGATACTACCCTGCCCGCCATCTTCACTCGGCAGCAGCTGGCCTCTTGGTCTTTCAGAGGTTCCGCAGATCTAGTATTGGAGGCTGTGCCTTTTCAGTTGTTGCCACTCAAATATATAACAACCTGCCAGGGACAGTTAAGAATGTAGCTAATCACTTACAGTTTAGGAGAACTCTCAATACCACTCTGTTCTAGGTTCCTGGCTGTTTTCGCGGACTTATTCTGCAGTCCTCCTCCTTTCTAGCACCAAGATACCTCCGGGTGAATGTTGTGCTCTATAAATTACCTTAACATAACATAACACAACATAACGTAACATAACATAAGGACTTGGGGCAAGAAGAGGTTACATGGGCTAAATGGTGTGATGTTATTGTCTTTCACAGAGACTGACCGCAGACTGGCATGTGCCATAGTCTTACTTTACGTCTAACTGCTTTTTTTAGGAACCAATGGGTGACACTCCTTCCAAATGGCTAAATGCTATTAGTGATGATGATGGACCTGCAAATAGCCATATGCACTCACATAATTATGTGAGGGGTCAAAAATAAGAGGCAGACACAAACATCAGATATCTTTATTGAAATAAAAGGGGTTGTATGAAGGACTCTCTGTCTCTATCCAAAAGAGAGTTTCCCTACCAAGCAAACTAAAAGTAAAGATCAGTCTGCGTCTCGTCAAAATTATACTAGGCGTCCTTGTGACCAAAAGGTTTCTGAAACTCACACTTTAAATATATAAAATCCAACAAATAGTCTCTGCATCTAGGGTCTGGTTCCCTTTCCCTGGATTGTTTCAAGTAGGAATGACAAGTGTCTCTCTCAGTCAATAAGCCTTTGAGGATAGATGAAATCATTCTTTCTTTTCAGGATGGCAAAGAAAAGATCTCAATTAACTTATAAAAGCAGATGAAATGTCTCTTTCTTAACAAGTCTTTCTTCAAGAAAGCAAAGCGATATCTCAATTAACTTCTAGGAGCAGATGAAATATCTCTTTCTTAATGAGTCGTTCTTAACGAATGCAAATAGATATCTCAATGGACTTAGAGCAGATAAAATGTCTCTTTCTTAATGAGTCTTTCTTCAGGATGGTAAAAAGTGACTTTCTTATTCAATAAAGTTTGAAACATCTGGTATACTCCCCTGCCGGGAATTGCCCTTCTGGGCCTTGTATGTCTCCTGGTGTACTCTCCTGCCAGGTATCTCTTCCCAAAAGGACTGTTTGCCTGATGGTTCCTTTCACCAGGCCTTTGTGATGATCCCTCACTAACCCGTGCCTAAGGTCTCCTCTCAGTTGGCCTAGGAAAGGCATACGCTTCCTGATCCTGACATTGGGGGTGGTGTACTTCCAGAGGATCACATGGGAGAAGACAGGGCCCAGGGTGGTGAGGAGAACCCGTGGGATAAGAGGCAGTATTTATCCTTTAAAAGGGAGAACCTTTTAAAGTTGCCAAATCAGGTAATGGCCTATTGTCGTTATCACATATCTGAACCACATATGAAATCTGTGGCTATGGGCACAAGTGACATACAATCTGAACCAACCCTAAGAACACAAAGACCATTTGAGGCACTGAAGGATAAAAATCCTCCTTACTCCCAAAGGTATAATGAATGGGAATTTAAAAATGTTGCCTTAAATAAACTGTCTTCCTCTTTCACAATGAACTCTGATACTTCATCTTTGAATGCCTTTAAGAGAAACAAATATACCCTTAAAAATCAGAGGTTATCAAAAAAGGCCTGATTTTGTTGTTGAGGACTACAAATCCCATAATCCTATAAGTACTGTGAAGAGGAAGAGGGCTGAAGAGGCATGTTGCAGCCATAGTCAGGCAATTAAGCCTGACGGCCCACACCTGAGGGAAGCTTAGAGACTTAAAAGGCCCCCTCAGGTGCAGGCAATTGGAGGACCCGGAACTAGGGCTGAAGTGTATGCAGCAATACCAGAAGCAGAAGGAAAAAGGCATGGTGTTGGCAATCCAGGCAGAAGTGGGTGAATTGGATGGATACCAGGACTTTGATACAGCAGATTCCACCTGTTTGTCCTGCAAGGGTCTTGTTCCCCCAAACTCTGATGTGCAGAGGTTGAAGGACTGCCTTTCTACATGTGAGCCTAATTGCAGAGTTTGCGCAGCAGGAAGAATGTTGGAGACTGTGGCAAAGAGTTTCTGTGGAGCCAAGAATCTCAAGAGCGAGCGGGTATACTGGATTGTGTGGCTGGACTGGAGACACCTTCAGAGAGGAAGGGTGTGGGTCCCGAGTGAAGCCAGAAGTTGTAAGAAGTGCAGCTTGTGGAGAAAGGAACATAGAAGTTGGTGAGTTTAACCAGGCGTTCTGATTCCTTGCGCGAACACTGCCGGCAACAGTATCCAGCCCAAATAATCCCTCGCATATGAGTAGAAGTGTTGTGAAGTAGATTGTTGAGTCTTTAACAATGGAACACTTGAATTGTAGCACTCACATGTGATCAGGAATTCTCTCTTTCACTCGTGTGAAGAGAAAACGTGGTGAAAATCAATTACTGAACTTAAAACGTATAAAGCACACAAAGAAGTGGTTGTGTGTGCCTAATAAATATTCTAGGAGGAAGAGTGACCTCTGAATCTTTATTAAAGCAGTCAATAATTTCTAACCAGAGAAGTCAATTGTTTAAACATTGTTAATACCAGTCGGAGAGAGCAGGCCTTGCACAAGCCAAGAGTGAACAAGCCATTTCCCCAATTAAGATTGAAATCAATCTTTCCTAGAGCCAATGAACAGTTTAAATGTTACTGTGAGCCAAACAGAACATCAGCATTGCCAAAATAAAAGTGTGCAAGCATTACCTGAAGCCAAAAGAGTGGAACCAAAGCTTTTGGGTAATTATTCTGGCTAACAGTAGGCAGAAGGAGAAAGGCAAGATTAGAGAAGGGAAACTTGCTACTTATAAACATTATTTTATTTTAATACAACCTACGTTGCCAAAGCCAATAGGAAAAAGAGAGAAGTATGTCCTAAAGGCAATTCTGGGTTGTCGTTGTGGCAGACAGACAAGAGAGGCAAAGAGGCTGCCCCTCTTGGAAAATACATTTTCAGAGGAAGAGTGCCTTGCTTACTTGAAGGAATGGAAGAACCAGAAAGTAAATCTTGTCATATCTGAACACTGTTTAAGTCACAAAGTATTGAAGCTGTGGTGGTGTATTTGGTTGTCAGTAGAGTTGAGACGTAAGTAGCACAATTAAAGTAGACCCACATGGTGAACTCTTGTAGAAGTTGCTTAGAGTTGAAAGTTGCTGAAGTAGAAGTGGAAGTGCTACCGTGACTCCTAATCTTATAAAGAAAGACATACTAAGTGTTAACCAAAAAGAGTGTTTCATTAAAATTTGCAAAAGTTGTGTTTACTTTAACCTAGCAAAGAACTGTGGTATTTCTTCTTGGACAACTGGAGGTTGCGGCAAAGCATCGTGGCTGAGAATAACATTGATGCTATTTCGAGGAAGTGGAACGTCTTTATTTTACCAAGAAGATACGTTTTTCTATTGTTTGAACTTTGATTAACAGAACTTTACTTTGACATTGAAGGAGCCAAGAACTGAAATGAGACTGCATCACAAACACGGATTTCCCTATTTCTTTTTGTTGAACAATGGAGCTGAATTTACCTTGAAACCTGGGGAAGGGGAGTTCACCCATGTTATCACAGAGACTGTGAATATAATTGTGGATGTTACTATGAATTGCCATATATTTCTTTATGTATTTAATGTTTAAGTGTGAGGGCCAGATATCCTATGTTAGAGTGTTTTCCTTTGGTTTTGATAGGCAGGGAAATCCGCATCAGAGCATGGGTAGCAAGGCGTTTGATAACATTTATGATTTAATAAAATGGCGTATTTTGAAAAATCATCCACAAGTTGTCTGCCTCACATTTCCGACCCCTCACAACTTCCTACAATGTTCACAACATTTTCTTCCCCTTCAGGGTCTTGCAGATCCCCCTGTGTACTCTCCTGCCAGGCATCGTTTCCCAAACAGGACTATTTGCTTGATGGTTCCTTTCACCAGGAATTTGTACAGTGTTCTCTTTTCTTCTTGGTATAACGCAGCTATTCCTTTTCACTGCTTACTCCTCTTTAGCTTGTGGAAATGTTTGTTCCAATCCTCTTCAAACTGACCTTTCATGTTACGGAGACTTGTTTAAATTCTGCCCTTCTTAATGTTTATCTTCTGCGGATAACATTTACTCCAGCTTTCCCCATATCGCTCTCTTTCCCATGAGGATTTGTATACGTCCTGTCTCTTTAATAGAATTGCTCGATATTCAAAAGATTCATATATTTTTCCATATGGCTGACCACACGCTCAAGGGCCCCCAGCATCTTTGGGCAGACTCACTGGTGTTGATTGGCATCTTTGGACCTTGGCATGCTGCTGCAGCAAAGCAGCTCCTCCCCATTCGGTTCCAGCGTCTGCTCTGCGTACGTGTTGGTGAAAGTGAAGGGGTTTCACCGAACTGCACTTACACCAGCCCTGCTTTTGCTCTCCCAGTGGTCCCTCTGAAGTGCATGCAGCACCTCTCCCGGTCTCACGTCTCCCCGGGTAGGTGGGCTTCCAAGCACATGCTTGTAAGCGTCTGCTTTGTCCCGCGCAGTTCACCTCTTCACATCTGCTTCTGCTGCTCGCTCGATAGATAGCTTCTCCTTTATTCACCTGCAGATGCTCAGCAGGTTTAAAAGTCCAGCACAGCTGAGTTCCCTCACAACAACTAGTCTGCATGTTTGATTCGATGTTCTCTTCACTCCTCATCAACTCCTTTTTCATCCTCCTCGTCTGTGTGCTTGAGGCTTATGGGATTTGAAGTCCCTAGGATTTTTAGGCTCTTTAAGATTGTATTGTTTCAAAAAATGAAGTCTATTGGAAATAGGAGATGTTAAATGTGTTTCATGTACATATGAGGTGTGAGTGATATCCTGCTTAGGGTGTCTGGCGAGAGATGGTCTTTGTGTTTTACCACTGAAAGGATTGACAACATGTCATCAGGAATCTAGGAAGTATAGGTTCCTCCTCACAAGGAAGGGAAGGTCACTGTGTCTCTTCTAAGGGAGTCACCATACCTCCCTGACAGCCATCTCCTCCTAGGTGATCCTGCATAATACCACCCTGCAGGGTCAGGATCAGGTAGTAGCGGCTGCCTATCCCTGGCCACCTGGGAGGAGACTTTAGGCCGGGGATCAGTGATGAGTCCATAGGATTAATCGCAGTTACCATTAATTACATAGATGCACAGATGGGAAATGTGCCATAATTAGAAAATCATTGGAAAAAATATCACACCCCGCTGTCAGCAATGTCATTCCAAAGAATGGCAAGTTGTCCTGGCCCCTCAGTTTTGTGGATAACATATTTTTGCTGAGAAATGCCACGAAGCATACCATCACGACTGACATGTGGAATATTGGAGAGATCGCCCCAATTTCCAGGAGATCGCCCCAAAGACCTTTTTCAATTTGACTTCACTTTTCACAGCAACATGGTTGCAGAATAGAAAGGATGATGTACAAATGATGTCAGGTTTTTTTGTTGTGCATGATGGTCACTGTCTGGAAGGATATTTGGAACACTGGTGTATATCTGCAATGACATGTTATTACAAAACCTTCCATTACATTACAGTGTCGACTGTTTTAGTTATTCTAGTAATCATATCATTGAAAATAAAGATAACAGAGAAAGGCAATGTTGTTATGCATTATTTAGCATAGCGCCTGGAGACACACGAGTGTGTAAATATGCTTCCAATATGTTCTTCGCTGGCAGCCGCAGACATCACCAGCAGGGATGTTTGCTCCTGTCTGTGCCTCAGGGGCAGTTGATGGTAGCGCGGCATTGTGTGACTTCTGTTAACACAAGAAGGCCATGGAGAACACGGGTAAATTGCAGTAATAAGTGCAACACAATGCAAGTGAAGCTTGATAGAAAACACACTTAATGGTACGGGTGGTACGGGTGGGGTGAGCATTCCATTAAGGAAGACTGCATCCCAGAGTGCATGTAGCACGAGGCTAGTGGTTTTGAGAGTCTTGCTAAACCCAAACATCCTTAGCCTTTAGGGTGGCAGTAAGAGAGGGTTCTCCAACAGCTGTCTATCCAGATATTTCGGACTAAAACTCCCAACAGCCCTAACCAGCATAGTCAATAGTGAGAGATTATGGAAGTCAAAGTCCAAAACATCTCTAGGTCGCTAAGCTCTCCTCTAAGAAGAGGACTTCAGTATAGGCCTAATTCTTTTTCCTAACATTGTATCCAGTGTATTATTGCTGAAAGTTAACGCAAAGGATAGTTTGGTCATGGCAGGAAAAACAGATGCAGTGAAATTTGTGCGTCATTCCCCTGTGAGTGAACATGTATGTTATAAATAGCACATTTGTAGATACTGTAAGGGTGCAGAAGTAGATGTGGGACACAAAGGCAGCATGACTGTGGGGCATAAACCTTTATTCAACAGAAAGTAAGGAAAACCCCCTGTCTTTCACTGCAACTAAGAGGGGTTTCGCTGCCTCAAACAAAACTAAGGATGGTGTCAGAATGTCCGTCAAATGAAAAATAGTCCACTGTCCTATGTCCCAAACCTATTTCCGTCCCTTACACTTCAAAAGAAAACTATTTAACTAATTCCACCCTGACTCCAGAAAGTGGTTTCATTCTTTCTGCATTGTCTCGGGCAGTTTGTGACTGTTGGAGAGATGGCTCGTCACTCCTGGCCGTAACATACATATGGAAGGTGAGGTCTCCCTTCCCCAGGCCTTGTTAGGTCACTCTTTACAGCTCCACAAAGATGGGTGAAATTATCTCAGTTCCCCAAGCCTTCCTTAGGCCCTATATCAATATTCTCAATGATGTCTGTAGTTTTACCAGTGGATATCTCTCTCTCCCTTTGGTCTTCTCTTGATTTTTTCCAAAGGATATCTCTATATCCCTTTGGTCTTCTCCTCCTGTTATGTGGGTCCCATGCCCCTTTCCTAGACTGGCAATGTCTCTGAGTCAGGCCTGGTTCACAATCAAGCCAGGCATGGTTCTGCATATACAATTCTTCAATACTTTCCGCATGCGGGCCTCAGACCCCTTTCTCAGGCTTATAAAGTATATCACTCAGGCCCAGTTCACTAACCTGCCAGTCACTGTGTGGCACATAAAGTCCTCTGGGATTCTTCCAAGGACTGGTACGAGGAAGATGACGATTTCTGCACTCTGATTGGTTGCTCTCAAGAACTGGATTTACCCCAGGGATTTCTCTTTTGCCCAGACCTGGTTCAAATCCACCCCGCAGGGTCTCGACAGGGTCTTTGCTATGCCACCTGCTGTGTACAGCAATTCCTAAATTCATTCACACAGTTCTCTTCATGGATTCTCTCAACCCCTGGGGCTTGCTCCTTCCTTACCCCTGCTCTGCGGGTTGCTTCGCTCTCTGGCTCCTAGCTTCTCCAGGCTTCTCTCATCCCTGGAAGTTGTGCGGCGGTTCCACAGCCCTGGGTCCCTCACAGGTACAGCGGTTCCTCCTTCCGCTCCCCAGCTCGCCACCGGATACATGTTTCTCCCACTGTGGTGCTTGTGTCTCAGCAGCGTGCTCCGCTGGGACGTGACTGCTGTCTGGCCACTATCCCGGTCTCCTTCGGTCCCTGTTCTCCGTACAGCAGCTCCCTCCAGCTTGCGGTTCTTCCAGGGAGTTTCAGACCACAAGAGAACTCTATTTTTATCCTTGGCCGGCTCGTGGGTGGTTCAGAGCTACTATATTCCCTTTGGTTCCGTCTCCAATCCTCTTTTCTTCTTCTTCATGCCAGTATCTACAGAGCCATAGCTTTCCAAGTTTTCCTTGCTCGTCCTCGTCACAGTATGGTTTTTTCTCATACTCATACACAGGTCTACTCTGCATAAAGTGACTATGAGTAACAAGAGGAGCTCAAGAGGATGGGAGTGTTTTGACCCCAGCAGTGTGGGGGGATGTGTTGGAGGTAGTTGTTATTCTGCATTCTCCCTTGGTAGTCTTCTCTTCCTCCATATAGGGGATACCCTCCAATGGAATCCTCCTGCTGCATACCACCCGCAGGGGAACTATTGGGTAGCAGCCTCACCTTCCTGACCCCATCGGAAGGGTCCCCCTCTGTGGGAGAAGTGACGACATCAAGGGATTCGTCACAGTACCTGTTGAAGAGGGATAGTGAAGAAAGATGTTCCTGTGACAGGCAATGTGAGGCTAAGAAAGCTTTTAATGAGGCAAGGCACAGGTTAGTTACATGTTAGCTGCATTAACGCGTGGACGATTTGTATTGTGCACACTGCGCAGTAAATTGCCTGTGAGCACTCACAATTTTGACAAATTACGGAACTGCACTAAATAAGATATTTGCACAGGATCACACTATTTGGTCAGACAGGAAATCAAGACTAGGTCCTGGCGCCCTTAATTCCAGAGACAAGTATAGCTACAAGACAGAGATAAATCACTCGAATATGTGGTCACATGAGCCATAGTTAGAATCCGGTCGATGAGGATCACAGAGTCCTCCTCATCAAGGATTGTTGATGGTTTAAAGAAGTGAAGCACAGATGCGTGCTTCTTAGCTGGCACAGCAAGCATGCCACCCAACACAGGTAACAGTGTGCTCTGTATTCCATATCTGGACAGTTCCATGTCTAAATGTTGCTAGTGAAGGATCAATGATGGGGAAGGCCATTCTTTAAAGGCCTCCTTTGCAAGATACCCCTTTCGCTTCTCTCCCTTACCCATGTCCATTTCAGGGTGAGGCCCACTACACCGCTACCCTCAGCTCTATGCTGCTATGGGCCTCCCATCTCAATCTTTTCCTCGGTCCCCTTACTCCCACTACTTACCTTTAGCGGCTGCGACTCCATCGTCTTTCCTGTCTCCAGACCACTTCCTGGAAGCGTGACGTAGTGCCCGTGTCAGCCAATAATGCACAGTTTTTTGTGCAATGCGCTTTGGGGAAGCTGTCTGCAGACTGCAATCAGTCTGAGCTGAAGGAAGCACACATTTACCAAAGGCTGTAATTAGAGAATGGCATGCATATATGATAGTCAAGGGAGGGTGGGCATCTTAAATTAGAATATATTTTGCAGTGCCCAGTGGGTTTTTAATTATTTTATTTTGACAAATATATGTGAAAGAGATCTAGCACATTCCTAGAACAAGACTGGCTGGAACTGGTCAGCAGGATGAGCTTGAACATTGTTAAAGTCTTTCAGAAAAAAAACGGATTCAAATACATTGAGGAAAATGAAACTCAGTTCTACTTCAAACAGAAGGGCCAGGGACTGGTTGTGGAAGAGAACAAGGATAGAGCAGGTCCCTTGTTGACAACATAACAGTGCGGTTATTCTGAGGCTTCATTTCCTTATTTCTAGAGGGATCCATTTCTCCTGCACCTCTGAGTGCCTTCTGTCTTAGGACTGTAGCAATTAAGGTGGTTCCACTGGCCAGTGACCAGATGAACGGTTGTTGATATTCCTTTTGTGGATATCTAATCTCCTGCTACTATCAAAAATGAGCCTGTGCAAAAGAACTGCTGGCACACATATAGTTTAGTAGGCAAACAAAGGTAGTGGCCATTGTCCTGGCTCCAAGTTTACAGCAGAGAATGTCACTGCCACATGCTGCTGCAAGACCAAGGTTTGTTTATGGGTGATTGTAGGTCAAGAAATGAGGAAGTAAGAGCGGGTCTGGGAACACAGGTGCAGTCATCGTTAATCACTTCTGGGATGGTAAAGAAAGATTTAGGACAATCACTAAATGAAGGATGCAAAAACCAGAAAGCACCCAACCAAGTATAACAAAACGGTGTCTGTTGACCGTGCCTCGGGAAGGATAGGCCTTCCCTGAAGAGGTGTGGAGGAAGAGGATCGAAGCACGCTTCGAAGGTGCCTCTGTAAAAGCACAAGAGAACATCAGTGGTGACAGCAATGAGCACCAATATACCTTGCTACTTCTGCAAGGCATGCTGTGAGGGTACCGCTACAGAGTGAGGACAAAGGTAACTGCACTGATCTTTGTAGGATCCACTAGGAATCTGGCCCACAATGTTACCTGATGATGACGATGATTGGTTATTTATAACACGCTTAATACCCAGAGGTTTCTAAGCGCAGACCCAGGGATCGAACCTGTGTTGCTCCATATCGTCTTGCTTCCAAGGTGAGCACATAACCCCTGAGCTATCCTCCCCATGCCCCTGAGCTATCCTCACAACCAGTGTCCATAGCCAAGAGCGGTTCATCCGCTGAACAGCCTGTCGCAGACTTGTTCAATGGGATCACCTAAATCCTGGTTGACGAATATCAAAGAACCTAGAGAACAGATAGCGTCCAAATTATGGGGCACTCCCATCCCCTGCACACCTTTTTTGATGAAATAGTCAGCCAGAACAATTCAAATGCATGTGCATGAATATTGTCACATACAAAATATGACGCATAACGTGATTCTTGGAAAAAATAGTGATAATGATGAATGTTCAGGTTTTCAGATCTTCTTTTATATTCAAATGTGAGCTGCACAACACGTTTCGGAAAGACACTCCTTTCATCTGGTGCAAATCAAATTTCTACAACACAATCAGATACAATAGTGATTTCATTAATATATACAAAAGTTAGTTCATATATACTGCCTCATCACGAGTTGGGCGGTAATCCCGGCGGTATTAGTGCCGGGGCTATTAGCATTACCGCCAAACCCCCCGGAGCTATTAGCGCAGGATCACGGGTTTGGCGGAACTGCAAGTTTCCATCCCCCATTGGGAATTTTTGGCACTACTACTGGCGGCGGTATTAGCACAGAGATAATAGCGCCAGAAATCAGCAAAATCGCAGTAGATTTGCCCCCAGCTCAGAGCTGGGGGCAAATCCGACAAGACCGTGATTTGGCAGACCCTTAAATATGGCGGTAATAGCGTTACCGCCGCATTTAGGAGTTACCGCTAAACTCGTGATGAGGCCCTATAGTCTAAGACGCATTATTCAATTCCAAAAGAGACGAATCATTGTTATATATCCCAAGAATTTCATGCACATTCTCAAATGTGTAATAAATAATTCTGCTGCAGATAAAGTTTCAAGAATAAGTTAGAAGTGATCCGTCGGATGAAACAAGGATACCTAAAACTGCTGTCCATGTGAATCATGTTATATTAAATGGGAAACTCGTCTCTATCACCAGGAAATTACAAGGACCTCAGTGTCCACAAAGATTGTGCGCCTGGACCAGATTCACTGTGGAAAGCATGCCAGAAAAGTAGTGATCAAAGGAAATCCAACAGCATACCTAAGCTGCATGAACAAACCCTCAATTCCTTCAAAAACGCAAGTGATGTACCAAAGGCTAGATTGAAGACAGGAAAAAAAACAAATTTAGGAGGAGATCTATAGACCAGGGGCAGCCAGTTAGCAATTAATTATAAGAAGTAAATAATAAAAGTAGAAAGTACCTCAAAGCATATATGGCATCCCATATGGGACCAAACTCCGGTCGAATCAATAGCGTGGAGACTCCAAGTTGAGTCAGAAATCGTAACAGTGATTGTCACGAACTAGTAAACACTCGAGGGCAAAGCTGTAAAAATATACTCATCGTAATCGTATTTCTGATGCTTGTATCTGCTTAGATTTACATGCTGTGCATAGGCTGACATCTAGTGGAAGCTGCAGAGTATTACAGTTGTTGTTTTTCGAAATTTGAAAAGGGACGTCAACCGGGCGTGCCAGTAATACTATCTCTAGTGTGACATCCACTGTACCCATGGTCCTTCACGTGTCGAGTTCCCTCAGATTGTTATTTTTCTGACATGAGGTAGCATGAAGTGTATTGTGAGTACAGTAGTATCCAAGCAGATACGTATCAGCAAGCTCATAATCTTCCATGCGCCTTCTCTACGAGGAGAGGAAGGGTGGGTGCATGTGAATCTAAGCAGAAACAAGCATCAGAAATGCGATTAAGGTGAGTAACGTCTCCCTTCTGAGGCTTGTGGAATCTGCTTAGATCACATGTTGTGCATAGATTAGCGAGCAGTGTTAGGAGAAGGTGGTGGGATGTGAGAAGGTTCATGGGCAAACAGATGTCTTAGAACCACGTGTCCCACCTGTGTATCTGTCTTGGAATGAGTGTCAATGCAGTAATGCTGAGTGAAAGTGTGTACTGAGCTCCATGTAGCTGCTCTGCAAATGCTGTCTAGAGGGACATTTGCAATGAAAGCCAGAGTGGCTCCTGTGCTCCTTGTGGAGTGAGCTCTAGGCGTGAAACGCAGTGTTTTTTTAATAAAGAATAGCACAGTTGTAAACATCTCACAGTCCATCTGAAAATGGCATTTTTTAAAATTCTGAGAGGCCTGGTCTTGATTGTTCCCTCAGGATGTTCCCTGGTTTTGATTGTAGTTGGAACCACTCTGGGATTTCTGTCCTCGTGAGCGACAAAAATTGCTGTTCGCCCTCTGGCCAGTCGGTTTATTTGTCAGTTGGCCCAATGACTTCAGTGTATCATATTCTTCTTTGGCAGTCTTTAAGGCTACCTCAACAGCTTTACCAAAGAGTACATTGGGCTCAACAGGCTTGCTTCTCTGGCTTGAAACCGAATTGGCGTAACCAAGCATGACGCTAAATAATGGTTCCCTCAGCTATGATTCTGTCGGCGTTGTCCGCGGCGTCATGATTGCTCTTTAACAAGCAGCTTGAAACTGCTCTGCCTTCTGCAGCCACCAGGGCTAGTTGAGTTTAGAGGGGTTCCGGGCCTGATGACAGTAAGGCTGAGACCTCATCCCATTTATGGCAGTTGTAACTAGCTAACAGAGTAGAGTTATTATCTATCCTGTTCTGGAATGCCGCGAAAGAGGCCACCTTCCTGCCCATTGTGTACAGCATTTTACTTTCCTTGTCTGGCAGAGCCTCAGAGGAGGCTAGGGGTGTACCAGATCTCTTCCTTGTTGTAGTAACAACGAGTGAGTCAGGCTTCAGCTGCCTCCTTATGTGTAGCGGGTCAGATGGGGCAGGTCTAAAGAGTTTCTCTATGTGGGGGTTCACCGCCCGCATCAGATTGGGAGTCTCCAGCGAGGGTTGTGTTTTTGCTGAACAGACTTGAGGAGGGGGATAAACTGCATAACAGAATTCTTATCCCCTAAAATGTCATCTACTAAATCTTTGTCCTGTTGATCTTCCTGCATTGGTATTTGGAAATGCTCAGCCGCCTTGACGAGCACTTCATTTAGCAGAGGCTGATTGTCTATGGGTGAGTCTATAACTGGGAGTCCTGACCAACAGATGAGTCTATGGCATACATGGGTCACCCTCATCACCCTCAATATCCCAGTAATAAGGGCCTGCGGCCACTTGAATAGAGAGGTCCTCATAATCAGTGTCCGGGTCATATAGGTTAATGACTGCATTTTGCACTGGATCATCGGGGAGAGACCTTTTAGCAGGGGGTTGAACAGGGATCTGAGACCCAGCGGGCGCTGTTGTGGGGGGGTGGAGTGAAAGCTAGCAAATTAAGCAGGGTATTTCTCATAAAGATTTGCCATGAAGGACATCCTCCTCATGACCCTATCAATATCTTCAGCTGACCATTGGGAAGAGCTATGAATGACCATTGGTTGAGAAGGGAGCCCCAAATCTTCAGGAGTGGGTGGGACTACAGTAGAAGGCTGAGCTTTTTTCTTTAAGGTTGACGATAGGGACTCCTGTTCCTGAAGTTCCTTACACTTGTGAAGGGACCTATCCTTCTGTTACTTTTCCCTATGAGGGGTCTTAGAAGACTTCTTCTTGGACTCCCTATCTTTAACCAGGCACTCTGGGACGTGTTTTTTTTACTAAATGGGCTAGTCCCGCCTGTATAGGGTTTTTACTGATTTCAACGAAGAACGTTGAATATCAGGTAAGGGCTGATCCGGAGTCTCGTCTACTGACGATCGACTGTCGGAAATGGTTTGGCTCACGACGTCAGTTCTGTCTTTTGATAGTCGGGGTCTGTCATGAGGCGATCTCGATCTGGAGTGCCCTGAGGACAGTGAATCCACGGACCTTTCCCTAGACGTTGTGCGATGACCCTTGTCCGACACACTTGTCGAGTCTCGGTGGTGGGTTGTGTGCTTAGAGGATGGGGTTGTGAGAGCGCATTTGCCGCCGGGTGTCGTCATCATAACAAGGCCGCTGGCCTGTCTGATGGGGTCGGGGGCCTGCACTTGGGAAACTGGAGTATCCCTGTTGCCTTTGCTGTCGGATACCAGTGCATTGCTGCCGTCGCTGAAGGTCCCTTCCACATCCATGGTGGCCTTGACCTGCATGGCATGGTGGGCCCAGCCTTTAGTTAAGCGGTCCTTTAGCGTCTTGGGTTTAAAGAGCTTAAACGAGCGACAGGTACCTTCAACGTGATCCCGAGGGAGACAAAGGTTGCACACGAGGTGTTTGTCAACCCACTGGAACTTTTTGTTACACTTAGGGCAAAGTTTAAAAGGGGTCCTATCCATAACGAAATGACATGCCAACTAGGCGAGTATAGTGTACGAAAAGGGGCAAATACATTCTAAAATGTCCTCCCCCCTGTCTCCCTACTGTGAGGACCGAAGCTCGGAGCAGCCTTCTAGGCCGGACAGATCCGTCGCCGGGAGTCTTCGACGGTCGTCTCTTCACCACTGTCGGAAGATCTCGATAGTGGTGTAATTGTGATATAAAGGATAGTAAATTAAACTATTGGTAATTAATATAAATCAATGGCGGTAAGCCGAAAGGTGAACTTCACGAAATAGCGTCCGTCTAGTATGGCGTAAAAAAACAATCTAGGGGACCTCGATGCGTGAAGGACCATGGAAACAGTGGACATCACACTAGGGATAGTATTACTGGCACGCCCTGTCGACGTCCCTTTTCGAATTTAGAAAACAACAACTGTAATACTCTGCAGCTTCGACTAGATGTCGGCCTATGCAGAGCAGGTGATCTAAGCAGATTCCACAAGCGTCAGAAATATATATAAAACACACACTGCAGTACGAGCTAAATGCCTGATAGGGTCTATATCTCTTACCTGATGCAATACCCAGTGCACAAAGCTGCAAAAAGAATGCTGTCTCCCCAGACACGTGCGGGACTGTTAGGAAAATGATCACCATGGAAACCTTTAGAGGAAAGTGATGTAGGGCTGAGTGTGGACAGAGGGGGAAAGAACAAGCTGCCTTGACTTTAGAAACTAGTTATGTACTAAAGCAGTGATTCAAGAGAGGTCAAAAAAGTGTCAGCCATTTTACACTGAAAAGTGTATCTTACTGAACAGAACGATTACTCCATATTTCTCAGGGCCAGAACCCACACCAAATCCCCCCCAAGCTTACACCAGCACCTACACCATAGGGAACAACCGACTTACACAAATAACCCTCCTTAAGCGTGCAGCCGCTAGAACCCCCAACATATATCAAAAGCAACGCTTGCAGACCTGGTCCATTCCCCATGCGAATGTCCTTCCAGCCAATACCTCAAATAATCAGGCTAGCATCACCGTACCACATAGCACAAAGGCACACCTCCCAAGCAGTACTAAACGCAGGGGACCGAAAACCTCCTCTCCCCCATCACACTGGATGAGAGCATCCCTCCTACAGCGGATCTCAGCCCCCTTTTCCTCTGGGGTGGACTCATTAATGCCAGATCCCACCCCACACATGCACTAGACATAAATGACTTAATCGCCACCAAGAAACTAGACCTACTGGCTATATCAGAAACCTGACTCCACCAAGCCTCAGGCCCAGCACTGTTCTTAGCCCTCCCAGAGGGATTCACCATTCTCAGGCGCGACAGATGTGACGCCAAAGGTGGAGGCGTAACCCTTATTTATAGAGACTCCCTTCAAATCAGACCCATTCCTAACTCTATGGAAGCCACCTGTGAACTCCTTTCAGCCAAACACACGTCGTCCCCCATGGACTCGGTCAGCAACCACATTATTTACAGGCAGCCAGGTCCGCCCACGACCTACGATGAAGAGATCACTCACCTGATCGGTAACAACATTAAATCCTCCTCCAGAATATTACTCCTAGGAGACCTCAATCTAGGGCTCAGCGACCCACTGGACAGAACAGCTATAGCAGTAGCTAATGCCCTCACAGACCTAGGCTTCATACACAAGTTCCAAATCCTACCCACATCAAAGGGAGATCCCTGGACTGGGTAGCGGACCGGAACAATCTAATCAACACCAAATCGAATGATCCCTGCCCTTGGCCGGACCACCACATCCTGTGCTTCACATTCCCCCTTCCGAAGCAACTACCATCGGCTACTCCAAGCCTACCTCCCTCGCTAGCCCGTGGCTCCAGGAACATTTCTAAAGACTCCATCGCCCCTCTCCTCTTACCGTTGGACAAGGAACATCTCAACTCATCTGACCCCAAAGTCCTAGCAGATCTCTACTCTACTTCGCTCACCAATGGAGTATACCTGGTGGCGCATCTTCTCTCCAGAAAGACCAAACTAACAAGCCACATTAAACTCTTGGTTTACCCCACACCTTGCAGCCCTGCGAGCCAAAAAAGACAGGCAGAAACCTTATGGAAGAAAGAGCCTACACACCTCACCAAATCTACCTTCACCACTTAGCTAACGAATACAAACATGCCATCACTGACGGTAAAGCAAGTCTACAACTCAAGGATAGCCAAGGCCAAGTCCAACTCGCAAGAGTTATTCAAAATTCTCAGAGAACTAGATACCCTGGCATCAACAACAATCACATTCACCAAGAACGAACCCTGTTGTATTAGCATTCAGAATACGATGCAAGCAGAAATAATCACCCTACAGCAGAAAATGACAAAGAAACTGTTGTGGCCACAGGCCCCAGAACACAAAAACCACACCATCTAGTGATGGGGGCAATAGGTCACTTGACTCACTTATGTCCCTTTGGGACCCATAAACACAGGGGCCCTGGCTGGACTCATATAGAGATGTGAGCAGGAACACTTTATTTCAGTGCAGGAGTGCTTTTACTTTATTTCTGTGCAGGAGTGCTTTTATTTTACTTCAGTGCTGGAGCTTTTATTTTACAAGAATTTCCAGGAGCTGAAAGCCTTTATTCCAGAGAACATCCTCATGTGTTGACTCATCAGGTGTGGCTCCCTAGGCCTGGTCTTCATGTGCTGACTCCTCGGGTGTGGCAGTGTGTGGCAGGCAGGCTGAACCTGGTGGGCATGGCTTCAGAAACTCAGCTATATAGGCTGCTGCATCCTTAAGGCCGGTGCTTCGCGTTACTGTGCACTCGTGTGCAACGTGACGCTTACCGCCACTTGGACCAGTCTACTTACCTTTGAAACCAGGCGTTCACCTGCATACTCACCTCCAGGAAACCGGTGCTTCATCGCTTCATCTGAAGACTTATCTCCTGACATCCAGTGATCTTGATCCCGATGCCGCAGCACCGTGCTCCGCATCCACGAACTCGGACCCTGTGAAGAAGAAGAAAGACAAGGTTAGAACATCAGTCCTAGGGACGCGTCTCATTTGAACCCCACGCACCCTCTAGTTAACAACTTACCGGCTATTGTACCGCTGCAGCGTCATTCCTCGTTCCTTCCGGCTGCCGCCTCGAGCTCCACAGCTTCTGCCGGGCCTGTAACATCACCTGCAAGGGAAGAAAGCAAAAGAGCAAACATCAAAAGCGGAACAGACAGCAATACAAAACAACAAACTTTACAATACAACAAAAACAGACGAGGAAAGACAAAGGCAAACAGGAACACTTACCTGAAGTTTAGTGGCTTAGTCGCAGCAGGAATGGACTACCATGTGCAAGGGACCAGTGAAGGAACTCGGTCCAGATCATACAATCGCCCCTGCCAGAAGCAGCAGGACATAGTGCTTGCCAAAACAAATCAACAGGAGCAGTTCCGAGCAGCATCACCTATTACCACCAGTCACCACATAAGCGCAGAGGGCGAAGTGGGACCTGAGCAACCTCACCCACGGGAGGGCTTGAACCGCGCCCCAACGCCTCCGCACAGAGAAGGTGAGCCATTATGGAAACTTCTGAAACGGACAAGTTGGCACGATTACTGGGAGAGTTACAGGCTGAAGGTCATGCCTCAAGACAGGAAACCAATGCCCTAAGTAGGGGTCTAATTGTGAACCGGGAGTAGACAGATGAACTAGCAAGGCAAATGCTCCAGGCACAGGCAGGCCAGGTCCCACTGCCGGGGTATGCTCCTCCTACTACGCCTCTACAACCCACGCCAGTACAGGTGGTTCTTCCAGGGCGGGTTCCCCTGGCCCCAGCAGAAAGCTTCACAGGCGATCCGAATAATTACGCCATCTTTATGAATCAATGTTGCCTACATTTCTTGTGCAGACCTGCAGCATTCCCCAGCGATCAAGTGAGAGTGGCATTTATACTCGCATATTTGGCAGGTAGTGCAGCGGACTGGTCAATAACCTTGCTTCGAGACTTCAGAGGTTTCCAGCGTGAAATGGAGAAACTATTTGCACGGCATACTCAAGGACGGGCTCTGGACAATGAACTGTTATCACTACGGCAGGGTAACCAAGACCTACTAACACATATCGCTTCCTTCAATCGTCTCATAGTACAAACTAACTGGCCAGAGGAGAAAAGAACTATGCTCTTTTACTGAGGCTTGTGTGGGGACCTTAAGGACGTATTAGCCCAAGTAGTAAATCCCCTGGAAAGATGTGCTCAATACATCGACCTGACAGTGCAGCTCGATCACAGATTGCAGGATCGGAATATGGATCGGGCCAAGGCTAAGGGGCGGTCAGTCTTTGTGCGACCCTGTGAGAATCAAACCGAATCCCACGATCAGTCCGAGCCAATGCAAATCGGAGGCTTGCGGAGCCCACTCACCAAAACAGAAAGGGAGAAAAGGAGAGAGCAGATGCTTTGTTTGTAATGTGGTAAGGCAGGTCACTATCTCCGAGAATGCCCGGTGAAACCATCCAGGAAAGCAGCTGGAGCAACTGAAAAGGGTGAAGAAGAAGAACAGGACGCGGGAAACTCCAACGCCCGGCAAGCGTAGGGGTCCACTTGTCGAGCGGTGAAAAGGAACCTATACAGACCTCACATCTAGTCATCTCTGTTCTCCTGGTAAACCACAAGCAACCATCAAAAATACATGCCTTGGAGGCATACATTGACTACGGGGTGGTGAGAAATTACACGGACCAAGATCTGGCTACCCGAATAGGCCTTCCTCTCCGACAGAAGCAGGTTTCGGAAAGCGTCACAGCAGTTGATGGATCTCAGCTATCATCTGGCCCAGTGACGCATTACAGCGAGAAGGTCACGCTTTTGTGTCAGGATGGACACCAAGATGACATCACCTTCGATCTCATCGGTGCTCCTCAGTTCCAGATGATATTGGGAATGCCCTGGCTGGAGACTCACAATCCCAGGATTGACTGGCATAAACGAGTTCTGACCTTTCCCCAAGACTGTGCCGACACCTGTTATAGTAAGGGATTCTCATTAAAAGGTCTTACCAACCCAGGTTCGTCAAAGAAAGAAACCATACTGGGTCTCACCAGTTCACTACCATCTGAAGACCTGGATTACAAAGATGTCTTTCAAAAAGAGCAAGCAAACACCCTACCTCCGCACAGACCGTATGAATGCCAAATTGATCTGGTACCTGGAGCTCAAGTTCCCTGCAGCCGGATTTACGCCCTAACAGAACAGGAAACAAGGGGGTATCTGTACTTCTGTTCTCTATATGGTAGAGGAGAGGCACAGAGGACTCCAGCCAAGATTCTCTATAAGGTAGCAATGGACAAGCAATCATGGCCTAACTTCTCAGGAGGTGATGCAGGTTGGTTTGTAAGTACAGTGTAGTCCCCAGGCCCCCACAAAGGAATGTCCATACACTGTATTAGTTAAAACACAGTCTTTATATAATTAAGTTCAAGGTTATGTACACAATCACAATAACTCCCTTTGTGCTCAGTGAATGTACAATGGCAAATATATACAGTTCTAAGTGGTACCACAATTATTATTAGATTCCTTTAAAGTACATCAACTGTACTCTGGTTAAATGTCACACAAATAAATGAATAGAGGTAACCAACAATAGACCTAAGAGGAAAGCAATTGGTTAAAACAATTGGCAGAGTACTGGCCCCTTTACCTAGATACAGTTCTGTGTGGAGATCCCCCCCCACCTGGGCAACCTGTAAAGTAAAGATATATCAAAAGCCCAGTCCATATATTGTTCTAGAAGTCTTATTTCCTTCTAAAATAGTTCTACAACCCCAATGTCCCTGGAATAGCAGAGTTCGTCGTTGGATCCTTCTTGAGCGGCTCCCTTTAAGGCAGGAGTTATGGATCGTCGAGATCCCACGGAAAAAAGGGTTGAACGACGATGGTGAGGTGGCAGTTTCAGTCCTAGCGGTGCTCGTTGATGACGGAGCGCTGGTGTCCTGCAAGGAAGAAGCATGCGGGGCACCTCAGTGACGATAGTTCAGGACCGCAAAGAGATTGTGAAGAACTGTGGCCCAGCAAGGGCATCGAGTCATCCGGCGTCTCTACGGTCGTCAGGTGGCGGGAAACCCACCGGCGGATGCTCCTCGGTGCGTCAGCGGCCTCGACTTTCTCTGGCAGGACAAAGCAGTCGACGGTGCAGGCATGAGCGTCCTTGGATCAAATGTTACTTAGGCAAAGGGAGCACGGCGGCTCTGGTTGGCAACGGCGATCATCGACGATGATGGACAACAGTGTCCAGGCGCTTCTCCTTATGATTCTGCGGTGGGCCCAGTCTCCGGTCGGCAGCCTGTCGTAGGTCTGTCTACCAGGGAGCTTTGGCAAAGATCAGCTGGTGCACGATGGTCCCTCGTAGCTCGGGAGGAGGATGCCTTACCAGGTCCTCTCTGGGTCAGCCCTTGGAGACACCTCAGCTTTCAGATTGATGCAGTAGAGCAGCATCAAGACTTCTCTTCCAGCAGGGCTTCAAGGTTAAGTTTCAGTTTAAACTCCAGTTTCTCTTCAGCTTCTGAACACTTTCCAGTGGTGAGAGGTCCCCAGATATACTATTCTGTCTCTCATCCACACTCCTGGGTCACACTCAGCAGCCAATCTTACAGAAGGGTCTTCATGCAGTCACAGTCAGTCAGCCAATCAGGCATACAGTGCATTCAGACCATTCTCCTTCCTCTCAGACACTCACAACAGGAATGTGTATTGGGACAAGTACCCAGCCATTCAACACTACACACTGCATTCATACCAGTTTCTGGCAGGGTTGTCTCAGTCATTGTGGCAAACACCAGAAACCAGACATCCACAACAAGAAGTGCATATTGGTCACACACTCCATTCACCCAGGTCCCACTCACAGGGTGTACCCACACCATACAGTCACTGGGAAGGCTCCAGCCAGTCTGGCCTGGACTTCACAACAACACCATATATGGAACTTCCATCCCACAGCCAGTCGGGGGGAAGGGACAGAGTCAGGGCTTCCCAGGACTTTGGGAAAACAAGGTAACAGGCAATAGAAAGCAAGAGGCCACAGGGGCCATCTTGTTGCCTATCAGGAATCAACTGATTCCAATGGCAGGACCTGGTTATCCCAAAATGGAGGATACTCAGAGCACCTGTCAAATTCAGCATGGAGCTGCCACTAGCCCATACCCTGCTCTGTGGGCCACACACAGGTGCCCAAAAACCTAGGGGCACAGGGTTGCACCCCCACCGATGGGTGCCATAAGGGTCTGTACACCAAACCAAAAACAGGAAGAGCTGCACTGCCAGGAGTCCCATATGGACTCCTGGGCAAAAACAATACAGAACACAAATGAAAAATAACTACAGGACAAGGATAGGGAGGCTGTGTCCCTCCAATGCATTTCCAGCATCACACTTGCATTGACTAGAGAGCACTTAACCAGATCACGGTTAAAAAACGGTACCCATTACCGCTTATCCTCGAGCTCTTGGATCAAGTCAAAAACGCTCAGATATATATATAAAACAAGATTTACGAGGGGCCTACCATCTAGTAAGAGTCAAAAAAGGAGAAGCGTGGAAGACGGCCTTTCGTACGAAATATGTCCTTTATGAATATCAGGTTATGCCCTTTGGACTATGTAATGCCCCAGCGGTGTTCCAATTTTTCATGAATGACGTGCTCCGCAAACTGTTGGACATCTGCGCTCTTGTCTATAATTATGACATTCTTATCTATTCGACCATCAAGGAGGACCATGTCAACCATGTCCGGGCAGTTTTGGAGAAACTGCGGCAACACCAGCTACATGCCAAATTGGAGAAATTGTTCTTTCATGTGGCAGAGGTAGAATTCCTCGGCTTTATTCTCACACCACGGGGCGTACGCGTGGACACACACAAGGTATGTGCTATCCTTAACTGGCCTTCACCGACATCCATAATGGGAGTACAGAGTGTACTCGGGTTCGCCAACTTTTATCACTGGTTCATTCCCGGGTTCTCCCAGATCGTCCACCCAATCACCTCTTTACTACGGAAAAATAAACCATTTAATTGGTTCGCAGAGGCAGAGAAAGCCTTACAGGAGCTAAAACAAGCATTTACCACAGCAGCAATTCTACAGCATCCTCGACCAGAGTTGCCATACGTGGTCGAAACTGATACTTCCAACATAGCAATGGGAGCAGTCCTGTCACAACGAGACCCCGAAACAGGTTAGTTGCATCCCGTGGCATTCTGGTCTCGCAAGTTTTCAGCCCCTGAATTGAATTATGCAATCACTGATAAAGACCTCCTAGCAATTAAGGCAGCGTTCAAAGCCTGGAGACATTGGGCCTCATTATGAGTGTGGCGTAAAGGCAACAACAGCTCCAGTAGTGCTACCGGTGCCGTTGTTACCTCTCCACCACACTACGAGTTCTGCTCGCCGGTGCCGGACTGCACGCCTGGTCTGACCAGGCATGCATACCGGCACCCACGAGCAGAACTCATGATTGCACCAGCACTGTTATAAACGGTGCCGGTGCAACCATGCTCCCGACCCCCATTCTGCCCAGTGGGGCAGAATGGGGATTGGGAGGCCGGCCATAACGGCACCCGCGAATGGGCAATTTCCGGGTCCGCCAAACTCGGCATGACCTGGTTACGGCCCATTCGCAGGTGCCAGAAAAAAAAACAACTCCAGCAGCAGCCGTGCCCTTAATAAGGGCGCGGCTACGGCCACAGTTATAGTGAGGGCCATTATCTTCTTGGAGCTAGACATACAGTCACCGTCGTCACGGATCATCGCAATCTACAATATCTGAAGACCGCTAAAGCGCAATCATCACGCCAAATCCACTGGGCTCTCGTCTTTGCGGAATACGACTTCGTCATCACCTATAGACCCGGAGTACGTAATGGAAAAGCGGACGCCCTGTCTCGCATGAGTGAGGGAGAAAAGGCATTCACCACACCAGACCCCGTGGCCATCTTCCCGGAAGGATGAATACAAGGCATGATTGCCACAACCACCACTCTAGAAAACTTAAAATCTGACCTGCAACACTTGATGAGTCCACCAGCGCAACAGGAATGGCTAGGGAAGGGAGACCGGTATACGATCGTGAACAACCTACCATACTACCAAGGACAATTCTACATCCCGGATAAGAAATTACAGAATCAAATCATTGCAAACTATCATGATTCATTAGTAGAAGGGCATCTGGGAATAGCCAAAACCCTAGCTAAAATAAAGAAAAATTACTGGTGGCCAACTTGGCGAAAGGCCATTTTCCAGTTCATAGCAACCTGCGGCACCTGTCCACAACACAAGTCCCAAAAACAAAGCCCTGCAGGTCTGCTACATCCTTTAGAAGTACCCCCAGCACCATGGCATACGCTATCAAAGGATTTTATTACAGACCTTCCCTCCTGTAATGGATACAATACCATCTTAGTCGTCGTAGATCTGTTTTCCAAAATGGCCCACTTTATTCCCCTGAAAGGTCTCGCAACTGCTTCTACTTTGGCTACGGTGTTTTTGGAACAGATTGTCCGGCTACAGGGGTTCCCATTAATATTGATATCAGACCGAGGAACTCAGTCTCAGCATTCTGGAAAAGGTGTTGTAAAATTGCCAAAATCGACCTCTGGTTATCTACAAGCCATCATCCCCAAACCGACGGCCAGACCGAATGGATTAACCAGACCCTCAAGCAATACATAAGGTGTATGCTGCAACAAACCGAGGATACCTTGAAGGACATACTTTGGTTAGCAGAATATGCATATAACAACTCCATTCACACCAGTACAGTACAAAGCCCATTCTACATAGTGTACGGTCGACATCCATGGACATCTGTTTTCGACCCACTCGAATCCTTAGAAATGCCTGCTGTAACGACCTTAAACAAAACCATCACCCAGGTTCTTAAGGAAGCAGCAGAGCATCTTGTCAGAGCCAAAGAGAAACAGAAGCAGTTTGCGGATCGACACCGAAGGGAAGCTCCCGACTACCAAGTCGGAGACATGGTTTGGTTAGCATCCAAAAACATCCCCCTGAAAGGACGAAGGGCGTTCTGTCCCAGATATCTGGGACCTTACACTATGAAGGCTGTGATCAACCCTGCGGCCATGAAATTAGAATTACCGACCCACATGCGGATCCACCCGGTGTTTCATGTCTCCCTCCTAAAACCACCGGATCCCGAAATAGTTGAAGGTGAACCAGAATATGAAGTTAAAAGGATCCTACACTCTAAGATGGTCCGGTCCAAGTTATACTACCTGGAAAGGTTATGGACAACAAGATCGGACCTGGGAACCCAGTGAGCATGTCCACGTTCCACGATTAATCAGGCAGTTCCACCACAATAACCCCACTAAACCAGGGCCAGGGGGGAAACCACCCATGAGAGAGGCCTTGAGGGGGAGTGCTGTCATGGCCACAGGCCCCAGAACACAAACACCACACCATCTATGTAGTGATGGGGGCAATGGGTCACTTGACTCACTTATGTCCCTTTGGGACCTATATCCACAGGGGCCCTGGCTGTACTCAGTCCTGGCACCTTTGGCGCCAGGCTCATATAGAGATGTGAGCAGGAACACTTTATTTTATTTATAGTGCTTATTTATAGTGCTTTTACTTTATTTCAGTGCAGTAGTGCTTTTATTTTACAAGAACTTTTCAGGAGCTGAAAGACTTTATTCCAGAGAACATCCTCATGTGCTGACTCATCGGGTGTGGCTCCCTAGGCCTGGTCTTCATGTGCTGACTCATTGGGTGTAGCAGGGTGTGGTAGGCAGGCTGAACCTGGTGGACGTTGCTTCCGAAGCTCAGCTATATAAGCTGCTCCAACCTTAAGGCCGGTGCTTCGCGTTACTGTGCACTTGCGTTCAACGTGATGCTCAACGCCGCTTGGACCACTTTACTTACGTTTGAAACCAGGCGTTCTCCTGCATACTCACCTCCATGAAACTGGTGCTTCGTCACTTCATTTGCAGACTCATCTCCTGACATCCAGTGATCTTGATCCTGACGCCGGAGCACCGTGCTCCGCATCAACAAACTCGGGACCCTGTGAAGAAGAAGAAAAACAAGGTTAGAACATCTGTCCGAGGGCCGCGCCGCATTTGAACCCTGCACGCCCACTAGTTAACAATTTACCTGCTAACGTACCACTGCAGCTTCGTTCCTCATTCCCTCGGGCTGCCGCTTCTAGCTCCGCAGCTTCTGCCGGGCCTGCACCATCACCTGCAAGGGAAGAAAGCCAAAGAGCAAAATCAAAAGCGTAACGGACTGCAATACAAGACAACAAACTTTACAATATAACAAAAACAGATGAGGAAACACAAAGGCAACCAGGAACACTTACCTGAAGTATAGTGGCTTAGTCGCAGCAGGACTGGACTACCACGTGCAAGGGACCAGTGAAGGAACTCAGCCAGATCATACAAGTGCCCCTGCCAGAAGCAGCAGGACGGAGTGCTCGCCAAAACTAATCAACAGGAGCAGTTCCGAGCAGCATAACCTATTACCACCAGTCACTACATAAGCGCAGAGGGTGAAGTCGGACCCAAGTGACCTCACCCCCAGGAGGACTGCAACCATTCCCCAACGGCGCCGTAGAGACCAGGTGAGCGTGACAGAAACATGCAGTAGTTAACCCCTCTAACTTACTGGAAACTCAAGGATAATTCATGCAACCCCAGCCTTTAACTTCAGAGAAATATCAGAATTAGAAACAGCTAATATTTTCAAAATTCTAACACCATTCAGATGTAAAGGGGACATATGCCGAGCCACACTAATAGAGTGCGTGGAAACAGTTGTCCTTATTATAACCAGATTCATCAATGCATCCCTTTCTTCCAATCAGGTCCCAGCCGGTCTAAAAGAAGCATGGGTACTGTCTTTACTAAAAAAAAACATCCCAAGACCCACTTGTTCCTGACAACTACAGGCCGATCACCAGAGTACCGTTCCTCTTAAAGATTCTTGATAGAGCAGCATATCTCCAAATACAGTCCTATCTAGAAACCAATCACATGCTAGGGACGCGTAAATCTGGCTTTCACCCTGGCCATGGGACACAATCAGTGCTCCTAGATCTAAAAATCCAACTTGATGCATTAAAAATGAGGGCAGACCTGCACTCCCCCTCCTCTTGGGCCTTTCAGCTGCTTTCGACCTGGTAGACCGTAACACATTATGCCACCACCTCACAACCTCAGCAAACTTCTCCCACAAAGCCACCTCATGGATAGCCTCATTCTTAGATAACAGGTCCATGAGAGTGTTTTCTGACACTGCCAGTGCACCACCTATACCCATACCCTGTGGCATCCCCCAATGCTCCTGTATCTCCCCATCACTCTACAATATCTTCACCAGACCATTATTCGACCTCCTAGATACAATAGGCACCGCCTACACCAATTACCCCGATGACACTCAAATTCTCCTCCCACTGACCGGATCCTTCCTGGAAGACTTCCGTACCATCAACAAAGTGTACTCCACCATCCAGACCTGGATGGCTTCGAATCACCTATGCGTGACCGACGATAAGAATGAGATTCTACTGGTGGAATCTCCTGCTATTTTTTTATTTTTTATTGTTTGTGGTTTTACAACCTTTACAAATTCTATAATTACAATTTACATAGAAAACATTCTTAAAAGACAATAAAAAATGTGTATCACTAGGACCTCAACAATTCACATACAATATACATTTAACACAATATAATCCACCTATCTCTCCCAAGTAAGTAACAACATTAAATTTCATCACATGTGCCGTCTTTCATTACAGAACTAAAAAACCATATATATCATTTCAAACACTCAATTCTCTTAAAACAATGAAAACCAAGGACAAACAAGCAGCTAAATCAGTGTACCTCCTCCCCGGCACTGAAAAACAATTCTTCTAATGTTTTCAGGCCAACACACAAGGTGCCCTCATGATCTAGATTTCCAGACCTTAATCAGAAGTTCAGCTGATAGCCTCTACCAGCTCACAGTCCTCATCTACACAAATTATCTGCTTTTTCAGATAATTTCTCTTCAATAATTAACAAAAAATGTGTTAAACTAAGAATAAGAGTTTCACTCCTTCCCCACATACATCTTTGCCAAAGTGTTTTCCTACTCATATTAGATTCTGTGTAGAGATGGGCGCCAAGGAGATGTTTCCGATCTGCTTCAAAATACATGCAATACACCGTCAGATGTTTCAAAGTTTCAATCGTCATGGGCGTATTGCAGAATCTACATAATCCTCTGTTTAAATTATTTTTATACTGATGCCAGAACATAATCTACTCATTCGCGAGTACCTGATTCAAGCGAAATCTTAAGTAAATTTTCCTCGCATAATTACATGGGAAGATAATCTGGTATTTTGGGCGAAAACCCCACTGTCGCGTAAATTTGGCATACTCATAGAAGGATTGATATTTATTAATCTTTTCGATTAACAAACACCAATGGTACCTACAATATTTAGTTTTACATGACGGTAAACCTACTACCAGGTCCTCATGGCTAATCATAGCACTAGATAACAGTTCTTCCATCTTATTCTTACATTTCAGGATGGACGGAGGATGTCCTTTCCCTATCCTAATCGCAAATTCTTTGTATAGTGAATTCTTGGGGGGAGCTAACATTTTCCGATAATTAGTGAGCAATCGCCAGTGCCATTTGACCGATAATGGTAGTACACCCAACTCATGGCAAACAATGACATTCGGCGTTGAAAGAGCCAAGCCCAAAACACTTTTCAGCATTTTACCCTGTATCACGTCTAAAATACCATCAATTTCATAAAGACATAAGTCCAGGGCATATAGCAGAATTGGTTCGATTTTTTGCAAATAAAATGTTAACATCGGAACCATTGAAAATTTCCCAAGTCGGTGGTATATCAGTTTCATCTGTACAGTAAGAGATTTCGCTTTGTTATTCAAGATCGTCTTCCAACCATCAAGAGAATAGGTACTTGCTAAATGATAGCCTAAATAACGCATGGCGGGAGACCTCGGAATCGAGATACCATTAATACACCATGTAAATTTAGTAGATCTTTTCCGTCCTTCAACAAATGTAATAATGAAGGATTTTTCAGGATTAATCTGTAGATTGTGATTACAGGCAAATGTGTAAAATAAACACAACTTCGTCTGTAGCCCAAAAGGGGTCCTATCAAAGAACAGTAAATCATCGGCGAAACTTAGCCAATTCAGTACAATTGATCCCAATTTCACTGGGAAGATCGACGCCTCCTTCCACTGATAATCCAAATCCAATAGATATAGATTAAACAGGACTGTAGCAAGGTTACAGCCCTGTTTTAATCCAATTTCAGTTGGAATGGAGTCAGTAAGCGCACCTGCTTTAGTAAGACGGATGCGATAAGTTGTGTGTTTGTGCAGGGCAGCAATGATTGAAACAAGCTGAACCGAAAAGCCATATTTGATCAGTTTTTTCCAAAGTAGTTCTCTAATTACTGAATCAAAAGCAGCAGTAAGATCCAAGGCTGCCATGTAGACAGGCCCGGCATTTCGTGATTTGGTCTGCTGGTAGACATGGGCAATAATAGTTGCATTAAGTTGACAACCCATGTACCGACGGAAGCCAATCTGAAATTTAGACAGTAGATTAGAGTTAATGATGTGCTGATGGATAAATTGTAATAAAAGACTAGTAAAAATCTTAGCCGAAGCATCCATCAATGCTATCGGCCTAAAGTTCGCTGGTTCATTCATTGGCCCCTTTTATAGATTGGGATAATAGTTGCCGAGCACCAGTAATCAATAACAGGACCATGAGAGTCTTCTCCACCACTGCGGCAGCAGACTCCATCCCCATCACATGTGGTGTGCCCCAGGGATCTTGTGTTTCTCCTACACTCTATAACATCTTCACTAAGCCCCTTTTCGATGATCTGGACCTTCTTGGTATCACCTACACTAATTATGCAGATGATACTCGAATTCTCCTACCACTTACCAGTGATTACAACAAGGATTTGGCCTTGGTGAACAGAGTGTATCTCATCATCCAGGCATGGATGGCCACTCACGGACTATGCCTGAATGATGACAAAACTGAAATCATCATCCTAGGCACACCTCCCACCCTCAAAAAACTGGGCCCCAACTACTCCTCTTTTAATATTGACAACAACCAAATTACAACCGCCCATGCGGTAAAAACTCTGGGTTTCTACCTGGACTCCACCTTCTCTTTCAACAAGCAGGTCAATGCGATGGCTTCTGCAACTGCCTACACCTGTAAATTGATAAGAGCAGGCAAACCCTTCCTATCAAACAATAGCTGCATCACACTCGCGAGAGCGCTCGTGTTATCAAAGCTGGACTACTGCAATTCGCTCTATTTTGGGGCTAATAAGGAAGTTATCAAAAGAATTCAAATTTTGCAGAACAACGCGCTTAGAGCAGCACTTAGTATTCCCAGGCGAGCCCACATCACTGAATTCAGACGAGCCAATAACTGGCTCTCTTCTCAGGAGAAAATCCAACTAAAAGTCACCTCTTTGGTCCACAAATGCCTTAACAACGCTGCACCGCAGTACCTATCTGCGAGATTCACGAGATTAAAACCAACAAGACTCACCAGATCTGCTAACTCCAACAACATATCTATACCTAGAGTTAAATTGACTAAAGTCGGCGGCTGCAGCTTTCAGGTGAAAGCAGCTCAACTCTGGAACTCCCTACCATCCACCTTGAAGACTGACCAACCTTACCTCACTTTCTGACACAACCTCATAATGTGGATCAAAAATGCAGACACACAATAGATCATCCACTGCCTGGACTTAATCAATCCATAGGAGTCTCTGATTAGGACTGTAAATACATGCTCCCTCATTTTCGCCTGCTGTATATTCCTGTATATTGTGTTGTATATTATTACTTTATATGTTTCTTGTTGCTCTATTTGCCATGTGATCTTGTAACTAAGCTTTAAGTTGTCTTATAAAATGCGCCGGTTACCACTGGGTCTGGTGCGCAATATAAGTAATAAAAACAAACAAACAAACAAACCAGGAGCTAGGAATGTGCCCCAGATAATAAACAGCATCAAATTTGATTTTGAAAATCCCCGCCCATAGTTCTGGATTGAGCTTAATAAGACATGGCGGAATTCCGTCAGGCCCCGAAGCCCTTGAGCCTTTAGATTTCATGATGGCCATATATATGTCCTCGATAGTCCACGGACATCCACTACTGGTGGGACTAAATAAAGTCATGTCTTCAGACACACAAAAACCAAGTGGCTTGGCAAACTTTGCTTTAATATGACTAACCCAAGAAACCGCAGAGATAGCCGATTCTTCAATCATCTCTGCGTTTCCAAGCAAGATACGAATCGTAGCCCACACCTGTCTAGAGTTTTTCGTGAGTAGGAGAGCAATGAAGTTCTGATTATCGGTATTAAATAGCTCATGCTTCAACATTTTTATTTGTTTTTTATAAGTCCTAATAATAAGGGCCTTTGTCTCATCAAACTGTATATCAGCTAGATGTCGAGCGCTCAGTTGCCTGATAAGTTGGCGTTTCTCTTTCCATAGATCAACCACTTTTTGATTGTACTGATGACGATGCGTGGTCGACCGACTAGAGTCAATGCATATCTTCATAAGTGACATATGTACAGCGATTCCTATCGAGTTCTGAAACTTTGCCACCACCCAAGATACTCCTGTTAACGACTTACTCAACATAAGTAGGGGGTCCTCTTAAATGTATGTGCTAACTTGCTTACACCTTTTGGAGGTCCACTTGACCGATAATCGCACTCAATCAAATTCAATAGCAGATAAACTCGTGGCAGCATCGAAGCTAGTCATTTTCAATCTAAGGTTAGTATTCAATGCAAAATGGTCTCCCCTAAATAAGTTACCAATCAGAATTGGATCAATAAGATGTAACCATCCTGTAGATACAAAGATATAATCAATCAATGAAGAGCACAGACCTCTTGACCATGGTTACTGATTGGTTCCTATATCAAAGGGACCATTTGGATATCCCAAGACGTAAAATACTCCAACCACTTTATACCATTCGCATATGATTTTTTTTTTGTGTCAAAGTTACATTGTTTGCCAGCCTTGTCTGCAGCTACACAAGTAGCATTAAAATCTCCCCCAATGATTACATTCAAACTTACTTTATTCATAATAGCCTGTTCAAAGATAAAATTCAAACGATTGGTTATCGTTTCAAAAGAAGTTCTAACATCATTCCAATAGAAGTTAACTACAATAAAGTCCTGGGATTGTGACTCTTTACATGAGATTTCAACCACCAACAAAGCCTCATCAGCCCACAACACAGAGGATTTCACTTTCAAATGTTTATCAATTAAGATAGCAAGGCCTCCAGCCGGACGGCCTAGTGTCCCTCTAACTGCAGGCTGATAAGAATCAAACCCCTCCAAGACTAAGTCACCCGTAATCATAGTTTCTTGGATCAAACATATCTCTGGGCGAGAATCGCTATCAAGTGAAGCTTTCCATGACCTCAAGTTGGAACTCCCACATGAGTTCCATGACAATAAGGTCAAACCAAGTTTTTCCTCCTATTTTTTGCCCATAGTGGTTGTGGTTTGGGGAGAATTAGAAGACCCCATGCCCATCATACCTGAGAATGAAGCAGCAAAGTAGATATATTGTTTCAATACTTCTTCATTAATCAACGGTAGAGATCCTGCTAAGGTTGCATTCTGTAGTGGCTCTGGAAGGGTTGCAATAAAGATTTCAGCACATTCATCGGAATTAAATAGACAGGGAAATAGGCCCAATAGTTCTAAATCATCACGCTGTGCCCAAATTAATCTTGCAATAATATGAGAATGGTAGCCACAAATCATCCGAGTTGGATTATTATGAGACAGCCGAACCCAGTCAATATCATCGCTTCTTATGGTGCGTAAGGCTGGGATCGCCTGAAAGGCTTTCAACATGGCAGAATGATTTAGGCTCATTTTTGCGCTGGTTGGTTGCTTAGTTTCCCAGCCCATAATAGATGGCATATCTGCGGTTAAAAACATTGCCTCAGTATTGGATCCAGTTTCATAGATATTGGGGTGTGATTCATGTTCCTCAATCTGCGCTTCTGAATTAGATCTATCTCTGATCCTGGTTATATTGTTCTTACAAGGTAACAAACCACGACCTTCAATTTTTGCACCATGGTCAATGGTCGCATTAGGAGCGAGTTCCTTCACCCGTGTATTGGATAACACCTCCTGGGAGGATGCCTTATTAGGTGATTCACCCTCCTGCCTAGTATGTATATTTGAGATCGTCTCAGTAAATTTGGCTGGTATCGGTTTGTTCACCAATGTTTTTTTCAAAGATTTACAGGGCCCTACCTCTTTAATTTTCTTAGAAGCCTTCTTCATATAGAGGGCCGGAAAAAAATTTACCAGATCAGTTTGCTTTTGTTTGACCACACTGCAAACATCCGCCTGCGCGGCTACTCCAATCCCATTTCCAGTCTTTTTAATCACCGGCAATTTTCGCTTATCACCCGGGCTCTGAGTGCCTTCAATATTCAGTAAAGCCCTAGATTCTTGGTTGAGTTGCAGGAGATCAATCTTCTCCACTTCAAGCGAGGGATCCTTTAAATCAACCTTTAGGGAATCTAGTATAGCCTTAGATGGATTTTGTTTGTTCTCCAGCTTTACATTTTTGGCTTGTTTGATCTTACGTTTGGTAGCTCTCAGCAGAAGTCTTTTCTGCTTCCTTAATAATACCGGTTCGTGAACTTGATCCTTTACCATGATTTCCTTCTCTGAATCAGCGTGGTGATGAACTTTCTGTGCATCATCTTCTAAATCTTCGAAATCAATTAGGTTGATCAAGGCCGAAGGACTATCGGGTGAATCATCTATATTTTAACTAGGCAGCGACGGTAGTGGATCAACCCTCTCATCGGTAGTATGGGACTGAGCCACCGTTAGTTGTTCAATTGGATTGATCTAAGCTATAGTTAAGAGTATCTGTTGGATGGCTACTGCGTTTGCCGCTACCAACTCAGTCAACTGATTTGGAAGTGTATATTCCCAGTCTGTTTTTCTAAAGTCCGATACCGTAACTGCAGCAAGGGAGGGCGTTGGATTTGTCCCCATTCTTGAATCAGCTGGGGTTTGAGAGGCTTTAGTAACTGCAGCAGAGGTAGTCATTGCATTTAGCCCCATTCTTAAATCAGCTGGGGTTTGAGAGGCTTTAGTATACATTTGGATGCGTTCCCTTTGTTTCCCCTTTGAAAGGGCCGCCACAGCATCGCAAGTAAATAAGAGCCCTCGATTCTGTTAACTTTAGTTAGTAGCTCAGTTGTCATACCATTCGAGTACATAAGTTGCGCATGAGTATGGTCATGTCCTTTGTCAAGTAGGTTAAGTATTCTAGACAGAACCGGAAACAACTCCAATGTCTGAGGACTCCATTAAATTGCGTTCTGCTTCAAATTCAAGTTGAGATAGACTCGTTTTTGGGTCATCAGGGAGGAGCGGCATCAGTGGAATAGACCCAACTGCCACTTCAGCTAAATCACCAGTGTTTTCTATTTCCAAAGGCGAGCTAGTCTCTTGATTTTTCAACCCCTTATTAGTCTCATTATTTACCGAATGATCATAGAAAAAAGCATGTACCTGGGCTTGCGTCACAAGCACATATCCCGAATCAGTGTGCACATGCACATGTTCCATGCAATATTTGTTAGCTTTGACCGGGGTAGAGGGCCCCCTGGAGAAGCGCATTCTCTTATCCAGAAGTGCCTCAATGGCCGGGGCAATAATGGTTACATCAGAAAATCTGGGTTTAGTTGTCCTAATGCCCATTGTGGCTAGTAATTCTTCATTTGGCGGGATCACCAGGCCCCCACACATAGCCCCATTCTCCTGATCTTGATTCATCTCTTTAAACTTATAGGTCTCTGGTATCAGTAAGGAGTTGGTGTAAGAAATCGTTTGCAAAGGCCCCAATTCATTGTTACGCACCTTTAGTTGGTCCCCCACACTTTGCAATGCATGACCGCTCACATCACCCTGCAATACAGCACACACAGACGTTCCCACCTCGTTGGAACAGTTAATTTCCCTATTAACTACTGTAGGGATATCTGCCATGACCAAGTGGTTTCCAAATGAATCATTCATTACTCGTATTATCACGAATCTTCCGCCCACTGCGGAGCCCGTTAACCATGGTAAATACCTCTGCTTAAATGATGGAATAAGACCAAAGCCTGCAGCCTGCGCCCCGCGCACCGTTAACAGTCAACAGTACTTCTCGTACTTCACACGGTGCGCGCGCAGGTGCGCAGGCTGCTGGCCTTTAGTAGAAACAGATGAGGGCGTCCAAAAACAAGGGGGCGGGACCCAGGAAGGAAGCCTTAAACCAAAAAAGAAAGAGAGAAGTTCAATATGTATCAGGGCTTCCCAACGTACAAGCTGGCCACACACGCTCGTTTCAAAAGTCACCTTTGTTTATGTCCAGGAAGCCAGGCAACAATGGTGTTACTCGCAACGACGTCCTCCAGGCGTCGTCCCAGCGCATATTCAACTGCGCTCAGCTGCAAATGCGGAACACTGCCAAACTCGCAAAACCAAGTCCACAGTTGATACTAATGGCAGCACGACGAGACAGTCAACAGTACTTCTCGTACTTCACACGAGGAACCCGGGGCCGCAAGGTGCGTTCGAAGTGTCGATGATCAATGTGTCCTGCAATTCACACTAATTCTCGCAGCTAGCTGCGTTCTTCATCGACACGTGAGCCGAGTGATCCACCGCCAAGAGTCACAGGCAACTCTTTGTTTGGTTCCAGACGTCGGCCCGAACCTGCCGGCGCAGAAGAGGCCGGGGGGTAGGC